>NC_135311.1:1157333-3557333 GCF_048772815.1 Callospermophilus lateralis
CCTGCAGGGGAGCGGTCCTCCAGAGGGACCTCTCCACCTGCGGGGGCCGACACGGTCCTCGGGGACCTCTCCACCTGCGGGGGCCGTCACGGTCCTCGGGACCTCTCCACCTGCAGAGGCGGTCACGGGTCCTCGGGGACCTCTCCACCTGCGGGGGCCGTCACGGTCCTCGGGGACCTCTCCACCTGCAGGGGCCGTCATGGTCCTCCGGGGGGACCTCTCCACCTGCAGGGGCCGTCACGGTCCTCCAGAGGGACCTCTCCACCTGCGGGGGCCGTCACGGTCCTCGGGGACCTCTCCACCTGCAGGGGCCGTCACGGGTCCTCGGGGACCTCTCCACCTGCAGGGGCCGTCACGGTCCTCCAGGGGACCTCTCCACCTGCGGGGGCCGTCACGGGTCCTCGGGGACCTCTCCACCTGCGGGGGCCGTCACGGTCCTCCAGGGGACCTCTCCACCTGCGGGGGCCGTCACGGTCCTCCAGGGGACCTATCTACCTGCGGGGGCCGTCACGGTCCTCCAGGGGACCTCTCCACCTGCGGGGCCCGTCAAAGTCCTCCAGGGGGACCTCTCCACCTGCGGGGGCCCTCACGGGTCCTCCAGAGGGACCTCTCCACCTGCGGGGGCCGTCATGGTCCTCCAGGGGACCTCTCCACCTGCGGGGGCCGTCACGGTCCTCCAGGGGGACCTCTCCACCTGCAGGGGCCGTCACGGTCCTCGGGGACCTCTCCACCTGCGGGGGTCGTCACGGTCCTCCAGGGGACCTCTCCACCTGCAGGGGCGGTCACGGGTCCTCCAGGGGACCTCTCCACCTGCGGAGGCCGTCCGGGTCCTCGGGGACCTCTCCACCTGCAGGGGCCGTCACGGTCCTCAAGGACCTCTCCACCTGCGGGGGCCGTCACGGTCCTCGGGGACCTCTCCACCTGCAGGGGCCGTCACAGTCCTCCAGGGGACCTCTCCACCTGCAGGGGCGGTCACGGGTCCTCCAGGGGACCTCTCCACCTGCGGAGGCCGTCCGGGTCCTCGGGGACCTCTCCACCTGCGGGGGCGGTCACGGGTCCTCCAGGGGGACCTCTCCACCTGCAGGGGCCGTCACGGGTCCTCGGGGACCTCTCCACCTGCGGGGGCCGTCACGGTCCTCCGGGGGACCTCTCCACCTGCGGGGGCCGTCAGGGGTCCTCGGGGACCTCTCCACCTGCGGGGGCCGTCACGGTCCTCCAGAGGGACCTCTCCACGTGCGGGGGCCGTCACGGTCCTCCAGGGGACCTCTCCACCTGCGGGGGCCGTCACGGTCCTCCAGGGGACCTCTCCACCTGCGGGGGCCGTCACGGTCCTCCAGAGGGACCTCTCCACCTGCGGGGGCCGTCACGGTCCTCCAGGGGACCTCTCCACCTGCAGGGGCCGTCACGGTCCTCCAGGGGGACCTCTCCACCTGCGGGGGCTGTCACGGGTCCTCGGGGACCTCTCCACCTGCGGGGGCCGTCACGGTCCTCGGGGACCTTCTCCACCTGCGGGGGCCGTCACGGTCCTCCAGGGGACCTCTCCACCTGCAGGGGCGGTCACGGGTCCTCGGGGACCTCTCCACCTGCGGGGGCCGTCACGGTCCTCCAGGGGACCTCTCCAACCTGCAGGGGCGGTCACGGGTCCTCGGGGACCTCTCCACCTGCGGGGGCCGTCACGGTCCTCGGGGACCTCTCCACCTGCGGGGGCCGTCACGGTCCTCCAGGGGGACCTCTCCACCTGCGGGGGCCCGTCAAGGTCCTCGGGGACCTCTCCACCTGCAGGGGCCGTCACGGGTCCTCCAGGGGGACCTCTCCACCTACGGGGGCCGTCACAGGTCCTCCGGGGGGACCTCTCCACCTGCGGGGGCGGTCACGGGTCCTCCAGGGGACCTCTCCACCTGCGGGGGCCGTCACAGGTCCTCCGGGGGGACCTCTCCACCTGCAGGGGCCGTCACGGTCCTCGGGGACCTCTCCACCTGCGGGGGCCGTCACGGTCCTCCAGAGGGACCTCTCCACCTGCGGGGGCCGTCACGGTCCTCGGGGACCTCTCCACCTGCGGGGGCCGTCACGGTCCTCGGGGACCTCTCCACCTGCAGAGGCGGTCACGGGTCCTCGGGGACCTCTCCACCTGCGGGGGCCGTCACGGTCCTCGGGGACCTCTCCACCTGCAGGGGCCGTCATGGTCCTCCGGGGGGACCTCTCCACCTGCAGGGGCCGTCACGGTCCTCCAGAGGGACCTCTCCACCTGCGGGGGCCGTCACGGTCCTCGGGGACCTCTCCACCTGCAGGGGCCGTCACGGGTCCTCGGGGACCTCTCCACCTGCAGGGGCCGTCACGGTCCTCCAGGGGACCTCTCCACCTGCGGGGGCCGTCACGGGTCCTCGGGGACCTCTCCACCTGCGGGGGCCGTCACGGTCCTCCAGGGGACCTCTCCACCTGCGGGGGCCGTCACGGTCCTCCAGGGGACCTATCTACCTGCGGGGGCCGTCACGGTCCTCCAGGGGGACCTCTCCACCTGCGGGGCCCGTCAAAGTCCTCCAGGGGGACCTCTCCACCTGCGGGGGCCCTCACGGGTCCTCCAGAGGGACCTCTCCACCTGCGGGGGCCGTCATGGTCCTCCAGGGGACCTCTCCACCTGCGGGGGCCGTCACGGTCCTCCAGGGGGACCTCTCCACCTGCAGGGGCCGTCACGGTCCTCGGGGACCTCTCCACCTGCGGGGGTCGTCACGGTCCTCCAGGGGACCTCTCCACCTGCAGGGGCGGTCACGGGTCCTCCAGGGGACCTCTCCACCTGCGGAGGCCGTCCGGGTCCTCGGGGACCTCTCCACCTGCAGGGGCCGTCACGGTCCTCAAGGACCTCTCCACCTGCGGGGGCCGTCACGGTCCTCGGGGACCTCTCCACCTGCAGGGGCCGTCACAGTCCTCCAGGGGACCTCTCCACCTGCAGGGGCGGTCACGGGTCCTCCAGGGGACCTCTCCACCTGCGGAGGCCGTCCGGGTCCTCGGGGACCTCTCCACCTGCGGGGGCGGTCACGGGTCCTCCAGGGGGACCTCTCCACCTGCAGGGGCCGTCACGGGTCCTCGGGGACCTCTCCACCTGCGGGGGCCGTCACGGTCCTCCGGGGGGACCTCTCCACCTGCGGGGGCCGTCAGGGGTCCTCGGGGACCTCTCCACCTGCGGGGGCCGTCACGGTCCTCCAGAGGGACCTCTCCACGTGCGGGGGCCGTCACGGTCCTCCAGGGGACCTCTCCACCTGCGGGGGCCGTCACGGTCCTCCAGGGGACCTCTCCACCTGCGGGGGCCGTCACGGTCCTCCAGGGTAGACCTCTCCACCTGCGGGGGCCGTCACGGTCCTCCAGGGGACCTCTCCACCTGCAGGGGCGGTCACGGGTCCTCGGGGACCTCTCCACCTGCGGGGGCCGTCACGGTCCTCCAGAGGGACCTCTCCACGTGCGGGGGCCGTCACGGTCCTCCAGGGGACCTCTCCACCTGCGGGGGCCGTCACGGTCCTCCAGGGTAGACCTCTCCACCTGCGGGGGCCGTCACGGTCCTCCAGGGGACCTCTCCACCTGCAGGGGCGGTCACGGGTCCTCGGGGACCTCTCCACCTGCGGGGGCCGTCACGGTCCTCCAGAGGGACCTCTCCACGTGCGGGGGCCGTCACGGTCCTCCAGGGGACCTCTCCACCTGCGGGGGCCGTCACGGTCCTCCAGGGGACCTCTCCACCTGCAGGGGCCGTCACGGTCCTCCAGGGTAGACCTCTCCACCTGCGGGGGCCGTCACGGTCCTCCAGGGGACCTCTCCACCTGCAGGGGCGGTCACGGGTCCTCGGGGACCTCTCCACCTGCGGGGGCCGTCACGGTCCTCCAGGGGGATCTCTCCACCTGCAGGGGCCGTCACGGTCCTCGGGGACCTCTCCACCTGCGGGGGTCGTCACGGTCCTCGGGGACCTCTCCACGTGCGGGGGCCGTCACGGTCCTCCAGGGGACCTCTCCACCTGCGGGGGCCGTCACGGTCCTCCAGGGGGACCTCTCCACCTGCAGGGGCCGTCACGGTCCTCGGGGACCTCTCCACCTGCGGGGGCCGTCCCGGTCCTCCAGGGGACCTCTCCACCTGCGGGGGCCGTCACGGTCCTCCAGGGGACCTCTCCACCTGCGGGGGCCGTCACGGTCCTCCAGGGGGACCTCTCCACCTGCGGGGGCCGTCACGGTCCTCGGGGACCTCTCCACCTGCGGGGGTCGTCACGGTCCTCCAGGGGGACCTCTCACCTGCAGGGGCCGGCACGGGTCCTCGGGGACTTCTCCACCTGCGGGGGCCGGTCACGGTCCTCCAGGGGGACCTCTCCACCTGCGGGGGCCGTCACGGTCCTCGGGGACCTCTCCACCTGCGGGGGCCGTCACGGGTCCTCGGGGACCTCTCCACCTGCGGGGGCCGTCACGGTCCTCGGGGACCTCTCCACCTGCGGGGGCCGTCACGGTCCTCGGGGACCTCTCCACCTGCGGGGGCCGTCACGGTCCTCGGGGACCTCTCCACCTGCGGGGGCCGTCACGGTCCTCCAGGGGGACCTCTCCACCTGCGGGGGCCGTCACGGTCCTCGGGGACCTCTCCACCTGCGGGGGCCGTCACGGGTCCTCGGGGACCTCTCCACCTGCGGGGGCCGTCACGGTCCTCGGGGACCTCTCCACCTGCGGGGGCCGTCACGGTCCTCGGGGACCTCTCCACCTGCGGGGGCCGTCACGGTCCTCGGGGACCTCTCCACCTGCGGGGGCCGTCACGGTCCTCGGGGACCTCTCCACCTGCGGAGGCCGTCACGGTCCTCCAGGGGGACCTCTCCACCTGCGGGGGCCGTCACGGTCCTCCGGGGGGACCTCTCCACCTGCGGGGGCCGTCACGGTCCTCGGGGGACCTCTCCACCTGCAGGGGCCGTCATGGTCCTCCGGGGGGACCTCTCCACCTGCAGGGGCCGTCACGGTCCTCCAGAGGGACCTCTCCACCTGCGGGGGCCGTCACGGTCCTCGGGGACCTCTCCACCTGCAGGGGCGGTCACGGGTCCTCGGGGACCTCTCCACCTGCGGGGGCCGTCACGGTCCTCCAGGGGACCTCTCCACCTGCAGGGGCGTTCCCGGGTCCTCGGGGACCTCTCCACCTGCGGGGGCCGTCACGGTCCTCGGGGACCTCTCCACCTGCGGGGGCCGTCACGGTCCTCCAGGGGACCTCTCCACCTGCAGGGGCGGTCACGGGTCCTCGGGGACCTCTCCACCTGCAGGGGCGGTCACGGGTCCTCGGGGACCTCTCCACCTGCGGGGGCCGTCACGGGTCCTCCGGGGGGACCTCTCCACCTGCGGGGGCCGTCCCGGTCCTCCTGGGGACCTCTCCACCTGCGGGGGCCGTCACGGTCCTCCAGAGGGACCTCTCCACGTGCGGGGGCCGTCACGGTCCTCCAGGGGACCTCTCCACCTGCGGGGGCCGTCACGGTCCTCCAGGGGAACCTCTCCACCTGCAGGGGCCGTCACGGTCCTCGGGGACCTCTCCACCTGCAGGAGCCGTCACGGGTCCTCGGGGACCTCTCCACCTGCAGGGGGCCGTCACGGTCCTCCAGGGGACCTCTCCACCTGCGGGGGCCGTCACGGTCCTCCAGGGGGACCTCTCCACCTGCGGGGGCCGTCACGGTCCTCGGGGACCTCTCCACCTGCAGGGGCCGTCACGGGTCCTCCAGGGGGACCTCTCCACCTGCGGGGGCCGTCACAGGTCCTCCGGGGGGACCTCTCCACCTGCGGGGGCGGTCACGGGTCCTCCAGGGGGACCTCTCCACCTGCGGGGGCCGTCACAGGTCCTCCGGGGGGACCTCTCCACCTGCAGGGGCCGTCACGGTCCTCGGGGACCTCTCCACCTGCGGGGGCCGTCACGGTCCTCCAGAGGGACCTCTCCACCTGCGGGGGCCGTCACGGTCCTCGGGGACCTCTCCACCTGCGGGGGCCGTCACGGTCCTCGGGGACCTCTCCACCTGCAGAGGCGGTCGCGGGTCCTCGGGGACCTCTCCACCTGCGGGGGCCGTCACGGTCCTCGGGGACCTCTCCACCTGCAGGGGCCGTCATGGTCCTCCGGGGGGACCTCTCCACCTGCAGGGGCCGTCACGGTCCTCCAGAGGGACCTCTCCACCTGCGGGGGCCGTCACGGTCCTCGGGGACCTCTCCACCTGCAGGGGCCGTCACGGGTCCTCGGGGACCTCTCCACCTGCAGGGGCCGTCACGGTCCTCGGGGACCTCTCCACCTGCGGGGGCCGTCACGGGTCCTCGGGGACCTCTCCACCTGCGGGGGCCGTCACGGGTCCTCGGGGACCTCTCCACCTGCGGGGGCCGTCACGGTCCTCCAGGGGACCTCTCCACCTGCGGGGGCCGTCACGGGTCCTCGGGGACCTCTCCACCTGCGGGGGCCGTCACGGTCCTCCAGGGGACCTCTCCACCTGCGGGGGCCGTCACGGTCCTCCAGGGGACCTATCTACCTGCGGGGGCCGTCACGGTCCTCCAGGGGACCTCTCCACCTGCGGGGCCCGTCAAAGTCCTCCAGGGGGACCTCTCCACCTGCGGGGGCCCTCACGGGTCCTCCAGAGGGACCTCTCCACCTGCGGGGGCCGTCATGGTCCTCCAGGGGACCTCTCCACCTGCGGGGGCCGTCACGGTCCTCCAGGGGGACCTCTCCACCTGCAGGGGCCGTCACGGTCCTCGGGGACCTCTCCACCTGCGGGGGTCGTCACGGTCCTCCAGGGGACCTCTCCACCTGCAGGGGCGGTCACGGGTCCTCCAGGGGACCTCTCCACCTGCGGAGGCCGTCCGGGTCCTCGGGGACCTCTCCACCTGCAGGGGCCCTCACGGTCCTCGGGGACCTCTCCACCTGCGGGGGCCGTCACGGTCCTCGGGGACCTCTCCACCTGCAGGGGCCGTCACAGTCCTCCAGGGGACCTCTCCACCTGCAGGGGCGGTCCCGGGTCCTCCAGGGGACCTCTCCACCTGCAGAGGCCGTCCGGGTCCTCGGGGACCTCTCCACCTGCGGGGGCCGTCACGGTCCTCGGGAACCTCTCCACCTGCAGGGGCCGTCACGGTCCTCCGGGGGGACCTCTCCACCTGCAGGGGCGGTCACGGGTCCTCCAGGGGGACCTCTCCACCTGCAGGGGCCGTCACGGGTCCTCGGGGACCTCTCCACCTGCGGGGGCCGTCACGGTCCTCCGGGGGGACCTCTCCACCTGCGGGGGCCGTCAGGGGTCCTCGGGGACCTCTCCACCTGCGGGGGCCGTCACGGTCCTCCAGAGGGACCTCTCCACGTGCGGGGGCCGTCACGGTCCTCCAGGGGACCTCTCCACCTGCAGGGGCCGGCACGGGTCCTCGGGGACCTCTCCACCTGCGGGGGCCGTCACGGTCCTCCAGAGGGACCTCTCCACGTGCGGGGGCCGTCACGGTCCTCCAGGGGACCTCTCCACCTGCGGGGGCCGTCACGGTCCTCCAGGGGACCTCTCCACCTGCGGGGGCCGTCACGGTCCTCAGGGGACCTCTCCACCTGCAGGGGCCGTCACGGTCCTCCAGGGTAGACCTCTCCACCTGCGGGGGCCGTCACGGTCCTCCAGGGGACCTCTCCACCTGCAGGGGCGGTAACGGGTCCTCGGGGACCTCTCCACCTGCGGGGGCCGTCACGGTCCTCCAGGGGGATCTCTCCACCTGCAGGGGCCGTCACGGTCCTCGGGGACCTCTCCACCTGCGGGGGTCGTCACGGTCCTCGGGGACCTCTCCACGTGCGGGGGCCGTCACGGTCCTCCAGGGGACCTCTCCACCTGCGGGGGCCGTCACGGTCCTCCAGGGGGACCTCTCCACCTGCAGGGGCCGTCACGGTCCTCGGGGACCTCTCCACCTGCGGGGGCCGTCACGGTCCTCCAGGGGACCTCTCCACCTGCGGGGGCCGTCACGGTCCTCCAGGGGACCTCTCCACCTGCGGGGGCCGTCACGGTCCTCCAGGGGGACCTCTCCACCTGCGGGGGCCGTCACGGTCCTCGGGGACCTCTCCACCTGCGGGGGTCGTCACGGTCCTCCAGGGGGACCTCTCCACCTGCAGGGGCCGGCACGGGTCCTCGGGGACCTCTCCACCTGCGGGGGCCGTCACGGTCCTCCAGGGGGACCTCTCCACCTGCGGGGGCCGTCACGGTCCTCGGGGACCTCTCCACCTGCGGGGGCCGTCACGGGTCCTCGGGGACCTCTCCACCTGCGGGGGCCGTCACGGTCCTCGGGGACCTCTCCACCTGCGGGGGCCGTCACGGTCCTCGGGGACCTCTCCACCTGCTGGGGCCGTCACGGTCCTCGGGGACCTCTCCACCTGCGGGGGCCGTCACGGTCCTCCAGGGGGACCTCTCCACCTGCGGGGGCCGTCACGGTCCTCGGGGACCTCTCCACCTGCGAGGGCCGTCACGGGTCCTCGGGGACCTCTCCACCTGCGGGGGCCGTCACGGTCCTCGGGGACCTCTCCACCTGCGGGGGCCGTCACGGTCCTCGGGGACCTCTCCACCTGCGGGGGCCGTCACGGTCCTCGGGGACCTCTCCACCTGCGGGGGCCGTCACGGTCCTCGGGGACCTCTCCACCTGCGGGGGCCGTCACGGGTCCTCCAGGGGACCTCTCCACCTGCGGGGGCCGTCACGGTCCTCCGGGGGGACCTCTCCACCTGCGGGGGCCGTCACGGTCCTCGGGGGACCTCTCCACCTGCAGGGGCCGTCATGGTCCTCCGGGGGTACCTCTCCACCTGCAGGGGCCGTCACGGTCCTCCAGAGGGACCTCTCCACCTGCGGGGGCCGTCACGGTCCTCGGGGACCTCTCCACCTGCAGGGGCCGTCACGGGTCCTCGGGGACCTCTACACCTGCAGGGGCCGTCACGGTCCTCGGGGACCTCTCCACCTGCAGGGGCCGTCACGGGTCCTCGGGGACCTCTCCACCTGCAGGAGCCGTCACGGGTCCTCGGGGACCTCTCCACCTGCGGGGGCCGTCACGGGTCCTCGGGGACCTCTCCACCTGCGGGGACCGTCACGGGTCCTCGGGGACCTCTCCACCTACAGAGGCCGTCACGGTCCTCCAGAGGGACCTCTCCACCTGCGGGGGCCGTCACGGTCCTCGGGGACCTCTCCACCTGCAGGGGCCGTCACGGTCCTCCAGGGGGACCTCTCCACCTGCGGGGGCCGTCACGGTCCTCGGGGACCTCTCCACCTGCGGGGGCGGTCACGGGTCCTCGGGGACCTCTCCACCTGCAGGGGCGGTCACGGGTCCTCGGGGACCTCTCCACCTGCGGGGGCCGTCACGGGTCCTCCGGGGGGACCTCTCCACCTGCGGGGGCCGTCCCGGTCCTCCTGGGGACCTCTCCACCTGCGGGGGCCGTCACGGTCCTCCAGAGGGACCTCTCCACGTGCGGGGGCCGTCACGGTCCTCCAGAGGGACCTCTCCACGTGCGGGGGCCGTCACGGTCCTCGGGGACCTCTCCACCTGCAGGAGCCGTCACGGGTCCTCGGGGACCTCTCCACCTGCAGGGGGCCGTCACGGTCCTCCAGGGGACCTCTCCACCTGCAGGGGCCGTCATGGTCCTCCAGAGGGACCTCTCCACCTGCGGGGGCCGTCACGGTCCTCGGGGACCTCTCCACCTGCAGGGGCCGTCACGGGTCCTCCAGGGGACCTCTCCACCTGCAGGGGCCGTCACGGTCCTCCAGGGGGACCTGTCCACCTGCGGGGGCCGTCACGGTCCTCGGGGACCTCTCCACCTGCGGGGGCCGTCACGGTCCTCGGGGACCTCTCCACCTGCAGAGGCGGTCACGGGTCCTCGGGGACCTCTCCACCTGCGGGGGCCGTCACGGTCCTCGGGGACCTCTCCACCTGCAGGGGCGGTCACGGGTCCTCGGGGACCTCTCCACCTGCGGGGGCCGTCATGGTCCTCCAGGGGACCTCTCCACTTGCAGGGGCGGTCACGGGTCCTCGGGGACCTCTCCACCTGCGGGGGCCTTCACGGTCCTCCAGGGGGACCTCTCCACCTGCGGGGGCCGTCACGGTCCTCGGGGACCTCTCCACCTGCAGGGGCCGTCACGGGTCCTCCAGGGGGACCTCTCCACCTGCGGGGGCCGTCACAGGTCCTCCGGGGGGACCTCTCCACCTGCGGGGGCGGTCACGGGTCCTCCAGGGGGACCTCTCCACCTGCGGGGGCCGTCACAGGTCCTCCGGGGGGACCTCTCCACCTGCAGGGGCCGTCACGGTCCTCGGGGACCTCTCCACCTGCGGGGGCCGTCACGGTCCTCCAGAGGGACCTCTCCACCTGCGGGGGCCGTCACGGTCCTCGGGGACCTCTCCACCTGCGGGGGCCGTCACGGTCCTCGGGGACCTCTCCACCTGCAGGGGCGGTCACGGGTCCTCGGGGACCTCTCCACCTGCGGGGGCCGTCACGGTCCTCCAGGGGACCTCTCCACCTGCAGGGGCGGTCACGGGTCCTCGGGGACCTCTCCACCTGCGGGGGCCGTCACGGGTCCTCCAGGGGGACCTCTCCACCTGCGGGGGCGGTCACGGGTCCTCCAGGGGGACCTCTCCACCTGCGGGGGCTGTCACAGGTCCTCCGGGGGGACCTCTCCACCTGCGGGGGCCGTCACGGTCCTCCAGAGGGACCTCTCCACCTGCAGGGGCCGTCACGGGTCCTCGGGGACCTCTCCACCTGCAGGGGCCGTCACGGGTCCTCCGGGGGGACCTCTCCACCTGCGGGGGCCGTCACAGGCGCGGGCACCTGGGGGCCTGGGGTGAGGGTGGCGCGGTGAGGCCGTGGCAGACGCGGGTGACCCTGCTGCGGTGAAGAGAAGCTGAGAGGGGCCGGCGGAGCCGTGCTGGACAAGGCCGCTGGACAAAGACTCCGTGTGGGAGGAGTCACGAGGATGAGGGACATGGAAAGCACACCCTGGGGACAACCAGAGGAGCGGGGTGTTGAGGACGTCCTTCAGCCAGCACACAGACTCCCAGGTCGGAATGTGGCCAGCGTCACCGAGTGTCCACCACGAGCCGAGCCCAGCCACTGGGCTCCGCGCTTCCTCTCACCGAATCTGAACAGAATCCGGGTCCACGCCGCAGTGTCCACACTCTGCAGATGAGGACCATTCGGAAAAGCTGGGCGACCGTCCCGGGCCACGCTAGGAGCGTGCAGGGGAGCCGGAGGCCGACTGCTGCCCCGCGCCCCAGCCAACCGCAGGCGCCTTCTGCGAGGGTCCGTGGCGGGCAGAAGAGGCCTGCCCTGACCTGGACGTGGTTCCGTGGCTCTGGGGACCAGCCGAGGCATCACCACTGGCTGCGCCGGCCCTTTGTTAGTTCTTGCTCTGAGGCAGGGCCCCGCTGCCTCACCTCCTTAGTGAGGCTGCTGTGGAACCTGCCATCCCCCTCCTCCCTGAGGAAGAGCTTTAACATAGTTGGAGGAGTTCAACAACGTGTCAGGCAGTGGTGAGCGGCTGGCCACTAGAGAGGCTCAAGCAGAGGGAACAGGAGGGAGGACAGAGGACAGTGCTAGGAGTGAGGACGACAGCAGCCACACCTGGGAACTCATTAGAAACGGCCTTTTCCTTTCCTTTTTGTGGTATTGGGGATGGGACCCAGGGGTGTTCTGCCACTGAGGTAAATCTCCAGCCCTTTTTTTTTATTTGTTTTACTTTAAGACAGGGTCTTGTATGTTGCTGAGCCTGGCCTCAAACCTGGGATCCTCCTGTCTCAGCCTCCAGAGTAGCTGGGATTACAGCGGTGTGCCACCATCCAGGCTAGGAAGGCCCTGCCAGGTAGGTAGGTAGATGGATGGTGCAGGTGGACACAGAGCCTTTACTTTGTTTTATTTTTACGTGGTGCTGAGGATGGAACCCGTGCCTCAGGCGGCCAGGCAGGCGCTCTGCCGCTGAGCCCAGCCCGGCCATGCCCGCTCTACTTCAACAAGCCCTCCTAGCGACTCCACACACTGGGGTCTGGGAACCCCGGCATCGGAGCCGCTGCCCCTGCAGAAGGCCCCCACTGGACCCCTGGTTCTCTCCAGAACTCGCGTTCCTCTCACCAAGGGCAGGGGCTGTGTTGGCTGCCGGCTCCACGGCTCCACTGCAGACCCCTCAGGCGGCCTCCCTGACAGCTCCCTGCTCCTTCCCCTTTGGCAGGGAGCGGCTCAGTCCTCTCCTCCTACTCCCCAGAACCTGCTCTCAAGCCAGGTGCCCTGGTGCCGCCTACTTGAGAGGCTGGGACAGGAGGACGTGTGAGGCCAGCCTGGGCAGCTTTAGTGAGACTCTGTCTCAAAGTAAAATAGATAAGACTTTTTAAAAGGCCTGGGATGTCCCTCAGTGGTAGCCACCTCTGGGTTCAGCCTGGTGTGTGGTGGGTGCTGCTCGGGGAAGCTTGCTTTCCATCTGGGGCACGTCCTGCTTTCCGTCTTCCCTCGTTCCAGTCCTCGCCTGATCCCGGATCACCGGGGAACATCTTTTACCCTAAGGTAAAAGAAGCAATTTCAAGGCATGGTTTTTCTCGGCCTGTCCAGCACCTTAGTCTGATTCTAATACAAAAAAATGTGGGGTGGGCGGGGTGCAGTGGCGCCACCTGTCATCCCAGCAGCTCTGGAGGCTGAGACAGGAGGATCGTGAGTTCAAAGCCAGCCTCGGCAATAGCAAGGCGTGAACAACTCAGTGAGACCCTGTCTCTAAATAAAACACAAAAGAGGGCTGGGATGTGGCTCAGTGGTCAGGTGCCCTGAGTTCAATCCCTGGGACCTCCCCCCTCAAAAACATGGGTGGTGGGTGGTGGAAAAGGAGGAAAGTGAAGGAGGCGGCGGTGGAGAGAAAAGAGAAAAACCTACCAGGCGGGTAGAGGAGAGAGCGGCAGGAAGACCCCTGACTGCTAAAAACCTGCTCTGTGGTTTTCAAAGACCAAGTAGGAGAGCAGCAGGCGCGAACAGGCGGAAGTGGGGAGCTGGTCTTAAAACGACCCACCGAGGTGCTGAGCTCGCAGCCTGGGAGCAAGGGCGTCTGTCCTGAGGTAAGAGAGCCACTGGGACCGGAGGTCTGGGACCGGGGAGTGGTGACAGCTGCGGTGGTCAGGGCTGGGTGTGCTCAGGGGGAGAGCTCTGTCCAGAACCCCCAGACCCCAGGACCGGGCCGGGGCGGGGGGCTGGGGGTGGGACAGACCTCGGTGACGTGGCTGGGAAGCTGTTTCTTGGAGGCGAGGCCTCTGCCCTCTGAAGTCTGGGGAAGAGAGAGCCTGGGCCGGTGCTCACTCCTCTGCCACGGGCTCCCTCGGAAGAGCCACAGCGTGTCACAGGAGGCTCCAGGTGGGCACCTGAAAGGGCTTCCCGGACAGGCCCAGCCCCGCACAGACCTCAGGGTGCTCCCTGGGGTGGGCGCTCACGGGGCGGGGGTGGGGCCGCAAAGGGCAGAGTGGCCTTTTCATAAATAAAGAGGAGACAGTCGCTGGAGGAGGCTGGGGCAGTGGGCAGTGGAGGGGCACCTGCCTGGCACGCGCGGGGCCTGGGTTCAGTCCCCAGCAGCACAAAGTAAATAGATAAATTACGGAAGAGAGAAACCGAGGTTTGGAGCCCCACGTCCAGGCCTGGGACAAGCTGCTAGGCCTCTCAGAGCTGGCCCTGCGTGGCCCGTGGAAGAAGCTCCAGCCACAGGAGGTAGCATGCCCTGGGGGTGCCGCGAACAGAGCGGCTGAGGCCCCGCTGTGGTTTTGGCAGAAAACGTGTCAGAGTTTCAGGGTGGGCCACGTAGTTGGGGATCATCCCCGTGTCCAGCTCCAGAGCTCTGAGGACCTGGCCGCCCCTGAAGTTCAGGGGGTGTGGCCCTCTACCCGGCCCATGGACAGGGCCGTTGTGGAATCCAGAGTCCGGGGGAGACAATATATTTTTTCCACTGATCTCTGATTGAAAGTTACATTTTGCCTTAATTATAAATACAGGCAGTGAGTCACCAGAGAATCTGCCATCAACAGAAATCATGGAGGTTTTAAAGTCTCCTCACAGTGGTGACGGGCGCCTCTGTTCCCAGATGGAGGCTTGTCTGATGAGTCAGGCTGACACTCTGTCACGCGCTCTTGAGGTAGTGGTCTCCTTTGTGTCTTATCCATCATCATCGGCAGTGGCGGCCCGATCCAGGGAGCTTGGCCACTGAGCCACGTCCCAGCCCTTTCCCTTTTTGATTTTGAGACAGGAGTGTTGCTGAAAGCTCGGTCCTTGTCCCCAGGGTCGATCCAATGTTTTTTAAAATATAGTTTTGGTTACACACGGACACGATATCTTTGTTTGTTTTACGTGGTGCTGAGGATGGAACCCAGGGCCTCACACGTGCGAGGCCAGCGCTTGCCCCTGAGCCCAGCCGCAGCCCCAGAACTCAGTTTGAGAACAAGGAAAAGGAAGCTTTCTTGTTGGCTAGCAGAGGAGAAGCACAGGGCTCCTGTCCCCAAGGCGGGGGCTCTGCCATCACGGGAGCGAGAAGCAGGGAGAAAGGAAGAAAAAGAAGCGTCCATTTAAAAAATAAGTTGAGAAAGAAATGAGTAAGTCCCAGTGGAGAGCAGCAAGGGCTGTATTCAAAGCTCAAAGGGGACACTGTTACAGGGAGCCTGGCCCCGTGCTGGGCCGGGCCACTGCAGGGGTAGTGTGGTTCTGCTCTGAACAGGCTCTGGTTGTGCAGGTGGAGATGCAGGCCCTTCCAGTCATCAGTGAGATCCCGGCTCCGCCCGCAGACCTTCTCAGTTTCTTTTTGGTGCTGGAGACTGAGGGGGGCGCTTTACCCCTGAGGCACAACCCCGCCCTTTTTAAAACTTCATCTCATTTCACGTAGAGACAGGGTCTTGCTGAATTGTCAGGACCTCGCTAAATGGCTGGGGCTGGCCTTGAACTCGCGACACGCCCGCCCGGGCCTCCCGCAGAGAAGGCTCGGGTTTGCAGGGCGGGGTCTGCAGCCCTCTGAGGTGGACTGGGGTGTCAGTGCCAGAGACGGGGCCTCTCCCTCCAAGTCTTGTCGCAGCAGCCACTGGGGGACACACTCCCCAAGGCCTCGGGAGAGCGTGAGGTGCCACTGAGCCACCACGACATTCCCTCGGGGGCGTGGGCACGCAGGACCTGTGAGCCACGCAGGTCCCCAGGCCATGAGGGCCACAGGAGGGACAGGTTTCTCACTGACCCTCACAACAATCCCAAGAAGAGAACAGGATCGTCACCATTTTATGGGTCAATCAGCTCATTTTCTCAACCTTCTACGAGAAGTGACGTCCACGCCAGATTTCTGACCTGGCCTGACTACAGACTGCAGTGACCACCGAACTGCACGTAGTCACCTTCCAGTGCCTTAGTGACCTTTAGACACCTTCCAGTGTCTCGGTGACCTTTGTGCCCCCTGGTGCCTGACTTATTGGATGCTCAGTAAACACTGATAAGTCAGATAAGTCCATTGCTAAGGGCTGAGCCCAGAATGTGACCAGGGACCTAAGGACAGGGCCTGCGTCTTCCAACTGTGGGGCTCCAGGATCAGAATTTGAACCCAGCCCAGCTCAGGAGCTGGCCTTGAGTCCGGCCTCGGCCTGGGGACGATGGAGCCCTTCCGACTTTCCCTTCCCGTCTCCAAGGTAGCCAGCCACACCCAGCTCTAGACCCTCAGAGTTTTCTTTCAAAATCACCAGGTTAGAAAGAAGGAAGGAAGAAGGACGTCACTGGGTCATTCTAGTGGGGACAGGGTGCAGAAGGAAGGGGCGGCACAGAGGTGAGGCTGGGAGGGCTGCACTGGCTGCTGGGCTGCTGTGGGGATCTTTTATTAGGATTTTCACGACTTTATAGATCAACGGGAAACTGACGATTCTCTCTTAGAGTTTATTTCCAGTTCTTTAACAGTGGTCTCTAGTTTTTGTCCTGTAGGTTCTATCACGAATCTTATTACATTTTTCTCAGGTATTCCGTTGGTAAAGGTTCAACTGTGTTTTTCACGTTTTTACTGTTTTTTCTTCTACTGTGTTTTTTGACTAGCAATTGTTCCTGAGAAAATTCATGATTCAGTGCCTACCTTGTCACACTTTGTTATATGCAGCAGTTTGTTATTCGTGTAAATTATGATTACATGATTCATTTCTACATATTTCCTCTTACTCCAACCAGAACTGGATTTATCAGTCTTTAAAGTCTTTGCTCATCTAATAGGTGGTGATTCTGAAATTCTGAACTCTGACCTTTTTTTTTTTTTTTTTTTTTTTTTTTAATTTGCTCCTCTCTGATTACTTTTAAGAGTGAAGAATTTTTCATGGTGTTCCTCATTTGTGAACTGCCCAGGCAGATTCTCTACCTTTTATTGCTTCTAATAGTTAAATTTCTTTTGTTTTTCAGATATAAGTTATGTCATATGTAAGAAAGAGTAAGTTTAGGGGCTAAGGTTGTGGCTCAGTGTCACAGAACTTGCCTATAATGTGTGAGGCCCTGTGTTCAATTCTCAGCACTGCATATAAGTAAATAAAGGTACATCAACAATGAGAGAGAGAGAGAGAGATTTTAGCCAGGCACGGTAGTACATGCCTGTAATCCCTTTGATTCAGGAGGCTGAAGCAGGAGGATCCCAAATTCAAGGCCAGCCTCTGCAACTTAGTGAGACCCTGTCTCAAAATGAAATATAAATAAAAGGGCTGAGGATGTGGCTCAGTGATTAAGTCCCCCTGGATTCAATCCCCAGTAGTAAAAAAATAAAAATAAGGAAATACTGATTTTGCCTCACAATTTCTAATATTTATACCCTTTACTTTACTGTCTAAATTCAATGTCTAACATGTCCAGAACAATGTAAAATAGTAGAGAAAATAGGAAGCATCTTCACCTTGTTCCCAATATTAATAGAAACGATCCTATATTTTCCCATTAAATATAATGCTTGAATTTTATTTTATATATATATATATATATATATATATATATATATATATATATATATATATATAATTTTAAATAGTATTCATCCATTACCATTTTACTCAGTTTTAATGGGAATGTAAGATTTCATCAGAAGATAATGACTTTCTCTTTGATCTATTAGTATAGTAATTCTAATAGAGTTTCTAGTATTGAATCATCTAAAATTTCAAAAAGTGAATTCCATTCCACTTGTCATAACGCATTATGTCTTTTATATCCTGCTGTTTCTGGTTTGTTAATGTTTTGTTAAGATTTTCACAGTAATCAAGGTTGGTCTATAGGTGTTCTTTTATTTTTTATTTTTTAAATTTTTTAGTTGTAGATAAACACAGTATCTTTTTTACTTTTATGTGGTGCTAAGGCTCAAACCCACGGCCTCACAAGTGCTAGGCAAGCGTCTACCCAGCCCCAGCCCCAGCCACAGACATCCTTTTAATACTTTGTAAGGGTTTAGTATTAGTGAAAACAAATGAGATTATCTTTCTCTTTTGCCGCAGCCCAGCTGGCTGGGCAAAATAACCGGGGGGTGACGAATAACTTGTGTAGTTGATGCAGCAGGAATGGAAGCCGTTTATTGTAGAATAAGAGCGATATTTATACATTTTACACAGCTTATCTAATTAGCATAAAATAGATACAGCAGTCAACCAATAAGGAATCTCCACACTTAATGGCTCACTTTTGTTACTTCACAAACCACTCCCTCTGGCATTTGGCCAGGCACCATCCAGACTTGTTTACAGACTTTAACATTTCTCTGGCAAAATAACAGGTGCCAATCTGACTTGTTTACAGACCTTAACACTCTTTTTTTAATGCTGTCAAACTATTTGACTAACATCAAAATTTTTTTGAAGACTTTCCTCCTGAACTATCCAAAGTAGTGCTCTCTGGAAAGATATTACCAAATAATGCTTTTAATTTATTCCAAGGTTATTGGGGCTTTGAGGTGTGCTTTTAAAACATCATATTTTAGTTGACATATAGCAATTGTGCATATTCATGAGGTACAGTGTGACATTCCAGGACATAGGATTCATGATGATAAGATCAGGGTGATTCTTTTTTTCTTTTCTTTTCTCTTGTGAGTGAATTCTGTTCGATTATAGGTTATTTTTTGTTGTTTGTCTTGGTACTGGGGATTGAACCCAGGGGTGCTTGATCACTGAGCCACATCCCAGCCCTTTATCTTTCATTGTGTTTTACTATGTATCTATATTTTTAGATGTTGATGGACACGATACCTGTATTTAATTTATTTTGTTGAACCCAGTGCCTCATACATGGCGGCAAGTGTCCCACCGCTGAGCTTCAGCCCCAGCCCCTTATTTCTTAGGTTGAGACAGGGTCTCACTAAGTTGTTCAGGGCCTCGCTGAGCTGCTGAGGCTGGTCTTGAACTCACAACCCTCCTGAGTCGCCGAGATCCTAGGCATCTGCACTGTTCCGGTGGTCATGGGTATTTTTACAGAAAATCATTTCAACCAGCCTTTCTGACTTTTCAGCACAAAGAGCTGAGGGTCTTTCGTGGGTGTCATCCGTCTGACTCTCATGTCTACTGACCTGGTCCTTTTGTTACTGTGGGTGGCCTGCCAGCAGGGGCCTCAGACTTCAGCGGCTGGAGCCCAGGGTGATGGGGACTTGGAGGCAGGAGGAGGAAGGCATCTCAGGAAGGATGAGCAGACTAGAGCTGGGAGTTCTCCGTGAACTGAACTCTGGGTGGGCGGGAACCTGGGATAAAGCTGAGGGACCAGAATATGAAGGGGCCCTGGAGTATGGCCCCCGTCACCTTCTGCACATCTGATTAGCCCAGCCCCAGCTTGTCACCCAGGGGACCCAGGGCCTTGCCTTCACAGAGGCTCCCAGGGAAGGTGGCAGGGAGGAAGGGTGAGGGGCTGGGGCGGGCCGCAGTCGCAGAGCGCCCACCGCAGCACCCTAGACAGCGCGCACAGCACGGGAGAAACTGCACTGGGCCTCTTTCTCCTAAAAAACATTTTGCTTTTCGCTGCAGTTGGACACGATTGGTTTAGATTTACTTGTTTGTTTCTATGTGGTGCTGAGGATGGAACCCAGCACCTCAGAGGTGCTAGGCAAGTGCTCTACCCCTGAGCCCCCGCCCCAGCCCATTGTGGATTCTTATCTCTCTTTGCTTACAGTAATCCCCCTAAAATTCACCACCACTTTAAATATTTTCCACTTGACCCCTCTGATGGTTAATGCCATAATGTATTTATTCTTTCTTTCTCTTTTCTTAATCCAGGGGTGCTTTACCTCAGAGGTACATCCCTAGCCTTTTTTATTTTGAAATAGGGTCTTACTAAATTGCTGAGGTGGCCTCCAACTTGTGATCCTCCTGCCTCAGCCTCCCGAGTTGTTGGGATTATAAGCATGCACCATACCTGACGAATTTCGAATTATATACCTTTATTTCTTGGTCCCAGTTGATTAAAGAAGAGGAATTTAACATCCCAATATTCCCCCTTTCAGTATTTAGTAGTGATATCTAATGCTTCAGTCCTTCCAGGGCGCATCTTCATAAATTTAAATAGAATATGTAAACCTAAAGGTTTTATATGATTTTTTAAGCTACCATTTGAAGATTGGGGAAATCACAAGGACATTTTGCTCTTCTCCTTTGTCTCACTGAGTTGCTTAGCACCTTGCCCTTCTAAGGCTGGTTTTGAACCCATGATCCTCCTGCCTCAGCCTCCCGAGCTGCTGGGATGACAGGTGTGCACCACTGCGCCCAGCTACTGTAATTTACTTTTTTAAATTTTACATGGTCAAGGTTTATATTTGTTCTAATACACCAAGTGATCTGTGTTATGCCTAGAGGTTTATTTTTTTGTGGCGGAGTGTACCAGGGATTGAACTCAGGGGCACTTGAACCCCACCCCAGCCCTATTTTGGATTTTATTTAGAGACAGGGTCTCACTGAGTTGCTTAGGACCTCACTGAGCCGCTGGGTCTACAGGCTCACGCCACCACCACTGCACCTGGCCCTATAGGTGTGCTCCACCAATTCAGTGAGGCGCACTGGTCATATGATCATGTATATATTACTTACAATTAAGTCAAACAGTATAGTTGAATCCAACAGAAAACATAATATTATGGCATTAAATCTGTGCCTCTTAAAAGAGAAGGCACAGGGGCTGGAGCTGTGGCTCAGCGGTAGAGCACTCGCCTAGAAACATTCAAGGCCCTGGATCAGTCCTCAGCACCACGTGGAGATAAATGAAATAAAGGTGTTGTGTCCAGCGACAACTAAAAATAAATATTAACAGAGAGAGAGAGAGAGGGAGAGAGGGAGGATGTACAAGCCTCTTGTGGTGGCACACACCTGTAATCCCAGATACTCAGGAGGCTGAGGCAGGAGTATCACAAGTTGGAGGCCCAACTGGGCATTTAGTGAGTCCCTGCCTCAAAATAAAAAGTGAAAAGGGCTGGGGATGTAGCTCAATGGCAGAGTGCCCTGGGTTCAATCCTCAATACCTCCAGAATAAATTCAAAGATAATTATTTATGAGCTCACAGTTCTGGGTTGGGCAGTCTGGGCTGGGCCAAGGGTCCTGGTGGAGGCCCAGGCTCCCTCGCTGTCTGGCCCCCACAGCTGCCTGCTTGTGAGTTTGTGACTGGTGTCATGGCGTCATGGTCAGAGACCTTGGTTATATGTATTCACAGACCACAGAGACCAAGAGGAAGTTTTTTTTAGAACTTCTGTTAAGCCCCATATTCCAGACTGTCCCCTGGGTCCTGAGGTTCAGCTGTAGGACCATGCTTCCCAGTGAGAGTCAGCAGAGGCTGGGGCTGTCCTTCCATGCAGACCAGCTCTGGAAGGGAGGCAGACTACAGTGGGACTACTGACTGTGCCCTCGTACCTCCTAGGAAGCCGTGGACGCTCCTGGGTCACTCGCATTCAGTTATAAGACGCCTGCCTTAGAGCCCCTCCATTCTGATGTCTTCCCGTCTCTTCTTGGATTCTATTGTCCGGCATTTTATCATGTTCTTTTTATTAATTCCACAAACACATGTCTGTTTTATTTTGACCTCATAATTTGACCAGGATATTTTTTTCTTAAAATTGTTATTGTAAACATACACACATGTAATCTACAAAACACATAAAAAATTCCTTTTATTGTTCCCTAAACTCCTGTGCCATTACCAAGGAAAACACTCTCTACATTTTGAAATATTGCCTTCCAGGTGTGTGTGTGTGTGTGTGTGTGAGTGTGAGTGCACATGTGCAGATGGACACAGCTATATTTATAATCAGACACATGCATGACATACAAGTCTGTGTTCACTGAATTATATGAGTATTATAGGTTTCTCACAGCAAATCAAACAATTTTAAATGCTATAGAGAAAAATGAATAGACTCCCCCACTCCCCTCATAACATCCCTGAGGTGAACAACATGAACAATGTGTCATCGTTCACGCCTTTCTCTGTGGTCTATAAATATATGTGACAAAAGTCTCCGACCATGATGCAATGAAACTAATAGCAAGTCCAGAAGCAGGCAGCTGTACAACACTCCCTTAGGTCAAAGAGGATCTAAAAAGAAAACTGGAATAGTTAGGAAATAATGGTAAATGGAAAATATTACATATCAGAACCTATAAGAATCAGTTTAAGTGATAACAAAAGAAAATCAAGTGCTTTTTATACTAAAAAATGAAAACAAAGTATCTAACTCAGGAATTTAGAAAATGAAAAACTTAAATCTTAAGAAAGCAAAAGATGGGAGTTTACAGTGAAATGTGGAAATCAATAAGTAAGAAAATAGAAAATGGTACAACTAATAAGTAAAATGAGCTATTAATTCATGGAAAAAAAGCAAAAAAAGATAATTAACTAATGTAATCAAGAAAAAAAAGGAAGAGTAAGCACAAATACACAAAACAAAAAGTTTTTAAAAAGCCACAGATGCAGAGGAAGTTGGTTTTTTTTTTTTTAATACTTTTGGTTGTCAGAAGACCTTTATTCAGTTTATTTTCATGTGGTGCTGAGGATGGAACCCAGGGCCTCACAGGTGCTGGGAAGAGCCCCAGCCCTGAGCCCCAGCCGGCTGCAGAAGAAGTTCATAGAATTAAAAGGGATTTCATGTCTCAGGTTCATGAATACAAATTGGGAATTAAACAGATAATTTTCTTACACACACACACACACACACACACACACACACACATACTTATAATTAACCATTTACTGGTCCCAGTAAAGAGAAAATATTTAACGACCAGTTACCAAGCAGGAATAGAGAAAAGTCATCAAGGTCCGATTCACAGAAGCATTAGGGCCAGAGAATGTCACTATAGAATTCTACTAAATCTATAAAGAACAGATTATTTCAATTTTTTTTTTTTTTTTTTTTTTTTTTTGGTGGTGGTGGTGGTGCTGGGGATTAAACTCAGGGCCTTGTGAATGCTAGGCAAGCACTCTAGCAACTGAGTAGATCCCCAGCCCTCCAAGATCTTTTTCTAAAGTAAGAATAATATTTATTCTAAAATTCTATTAAAAAAACACCCCAGAATTTAAAAAGTCAGTCTTATTTGAGAATATTGAAGTAAAAGTTTAAATGAAATATTATAAATCAGAATTCAGAAGTGTAGTTAAAGAATAATATACCATGAGCAAATAATTTTGTTTTTTTGTGTCTTTATTTAGAATTGCATGACTATCAATTTCAGGAAACTACCAACATTGATCATCATACTCACTTGTCTATAAAGAAAAAAATATATAGTTGATGTTTAAAGGCAATTAAAAAACATTCAGCATCCATTCTTGATATTTTTAAACTCTAGAAGTAAAGAATATTCCTTAAGGGGGCCGGGGCTGTGGCTCAGTGGCAGAGCGCTTGCCTGGCAAGTGCGAGGCCCTGGGTTCCATCCTCAGCACCACATAAAAATAAACAAATAAAGGTATTGTGGCCATCTACAACTAAAAAAAAAAAAAAAATGTTAAAAAAAAAGAATATCCCTTAACATAACAAAATATTTCTCATCCCCACAGTTAGCATCATGGTTCACAAGGAAACAACCAAAGCATCTAACAGTAAATCAGGAAAAAAAGACTGAGGGTTAATATCACCACCATCATTTAACACTTTCTGGAGATAGTAACCAACACAATTAAAAGAAAGAAATTAGAGATATAAAATAGATGATCATTATTCACAAATAACATAATGCACAACTGAAAAATCCAAGAGGATCAACGGAAAGAGTCTTGCAGATAATGACAGGATTGAGTAAGGGAAGGTTCCCGAGCATGAGACGGATGTGCACCTCAACAGCCTTTCACCCTGCGCAGCCGAGGAAAGTCCAGGGTGTGGTGGTGGACTCAGCGCCTGCTCCCGTGGACGGGGCTTGAGAGCACTGGAGCAGTGCGTTGCTCTGGGTGGGTGCGTATGAAGGACGAGGCCACTATTGCACACTACAGTAGACTCTATAACACTGTCCACTTGGCCACTCACACCGATAACCCTTTTTTCCTCCATAATAAACCAACCTTAGCTCACTGCAACATTTCTACTTTATGGACTTAATTTTAAAATCTGACTCATAAAACTTAGCTTAAAGCACAAACACATTGTACCACTGTATAAGAACAGATTAATATTCTATAAGCCTTTTTCTATTTTCAAATGTTTAAAAACGTCTTTTCTGTTTAAAAAAAAAAAAAAAAACAAGGGCTGGGCTGCGGCTCAGGGTGGGGCACCTGCCTAGCTCGTGTGAGGCCCTGGGTTCCATCCCCAGCACCACAAAAAGCAGAGCCCCCCATTAGCCTAGCCTACCAAGGTCAGGACCTCCAGGGTCACTGTCCTGCGCCTCGCGCCTCTCCCACTGGAAGGCCTTCAGGGCGCTGACCCGCAGGGGACTGTGGTCTCCTGTGGGGGCACTGCCTCTTTCTGGGATCCATCCTGAAGGACTCCCTGAGGCGCTTCTCCAGGAGATGCCCCTCAGACACGTGCCTGCGGTTGCTTGGATCGCCCCTTTGTTCATCATCAATGTGCCGCGA
This sequence comes from Callospermophilus lateralis, assembly GCF_048772815.1. Taxonomy (NCBI): domain Eukaryota; kingdom Metazoa; phylum Chordata; class Mammalia; order Rodentia; family Sciuridae; genus Callospermophilus; species Callospermophilus lateralis. The sequence continues at coordinate 1,181,320 of NC_135311.1, forward strand.
GCAGACGGTGCACCAGAGACCTGCTTCTCTGTCAGTGACAAGGTTCTGGGTCGGGGTCCTGCCGTCAGCCTTTCTCAGGAGCTTTCTGAGGTCCACAAAGCTTCTTCTCAACCCTTGACTGTGAGTTCTTCTTGAGTTTTCTTACTTCTTCGGTTTCCTTTTCTGAGCTGGGGGTGGTGGCGCACACCTGTGATCCCAGTGACTTGGGGGCTTGAGGCAGGAGGATTGCAAGTTTGAGAGCAGCCTCAGCAACTTAGCTAGACCCTGTCTCAAAACAAAAAGGACTGGGGACGTGGGTTAGTGGGTGGGCACCCTGGGTTCAATCCCCAGTACCCACAAAAAGTCCCCTTTTCCCTTGCTTCTTCTGCAGCTGTGTCCCTCTCCACTCCCCTTGTAAAGGACATGCCACCCGTTAGGAACCAAAACAGAGTCATGGGCATATGGCTGCGTGATATTCTGTTGTACAGATCATAATTCATTGATCATCTTCCTATTGATGACACTCAGGGTTTTTGTCTTGTCTTTCAGTTTGTGTTTTTTGATACAGGTGTAATTTTTCATAGTGGCCATTAGAAGATATAGATATAAAAAGTAGCCAGGCACAGTGGCGCACGCCTGTAATCCCAGAGGCTTGTGAGGCCGAGGCAGGGGGATTAGAATTCAAGGCCAGCCTCAGGAATTTAGCAGGGCTGAAAGCAAATTAGTGAGACCCCATCTCAAAATAAAAAAACAGGCAGGGATGTGGCTCAGTGTTTAAGCACCCCTGAGTTCAATCCTTAGTACCAAAAATAAATAAATAAATAAAAGTAAACAATGGTGCTCACTTCAGCAGCACATCTACTAAAAAGTAAAACAATAAAAATATTGGAAGAGAACAATAACCTTAAGCCAAGGGAAATTTCTTAAACAATATTGGAAACTCAGGCAACTAAAAAGAATTATTCACTTAACACTACATACAAATGTAAATTTTTAAGAAAAAAAAAGCACTATAAATAAGAGACAAAGAACGAATTGGCAGAAAATGTTTTTAATATTGAATTTATAGAAACAGAGTAGAATGGTAGTCACTAAGGCCATGAAAGGGGAGGGAAGACCCAAGGAGGTTGGATAATGGGTGCCAAAATAGAGTTAGACAGGAGGAGGAAGCTCTAGTGACCCACAGCAGGGTGACTGTGGCTACAACAATGTGTATATGAAATACATTTCTGTACATATGCATCATATATTTAACAATGGGTTTCACAAATGCTGTACATGTCATATATTTAATAAGGAACTAGGAGAGAGGAGTTTTAAGATCCCCAATACAAAGAGATTATTGAGGAGCTGCGAATGCTGATTATCTTGGTTTGATCATTATACATTTGCTATATTAACACTCCCATACTCATAAATGCATAAATAATCGTATGTCCAGTTTTATTATTTTCTGTTTTTTTGTTTTTGTTTGTAGTGCAGAGGATCAAACCTAGGGCCTTCAGTCTGCTATGAAAATATTTTGCCACTGAGCTACACATCCCAGCTCATGTGTCAATTTTAAAAGTTCAGCCAGGTGTGGTGGTGATGCTTCAGATTCCGGCTACTCAGGAGGCAGAGGTAGAAAGATCACAAGTTCAAGGCCAGCCTTGGCAATTTAATGAGCTCCTGTCTCAAAATAAAAAATAAAAAGGGCTGGAAGTTTAGCTCAGTGGTAGAGCACCCCTGGTTTCAGTTCCCAGGACTGAAAAAAAAGAGATTCTAAGCAACTCAGCGAGACACCTCTAAATAAAATACGAATAGGGCTGGGAATGTGGCTCAGTGGTTAAGTGTCCCTGAGTTCAGTCCCAGCACCAAAGGAAAAAGAAATAGCAGCTAGATTAATATCTCTAATATAGAAAAAGCTCCTAAAAGTTGAGTTTTACAAAAATGCAAAAAGATGAACATGCGATTAATAAAAGAGGAAATACTAATGACCAATAAACACACAAAAAGATCTTCAACCTCACCAGTCATGGAAATGCAAATAAAACCACAGTAAGATCTAATTTTTCATCTTTCAGATTGGCAAAAAAGTGTAAAATACAAATAAGTCTAACACAGGCAAGGGCATGAGCAGATGCACACTATCAAGCATTCCTGGTGAACATCTAAATATCAACAGCTTTTGGAGAGCAAGATGACTAGGGTAGAAAAAGACTCAGTGTGCATATTCTTTGATCCAGAAATTCAATTTAACTTAGAAAAAGACCCTCTGTGAGAGAGGCGTCCGTGTGTCCCTGGGCCTCTCTCTTGCCCAACACCTTGTTGGGCCTGCGGTCCCACTTCCAGGCCACTAGACTCTTTTCAAGATAGACACGATATCTTCACGTATTCATTTCACGTGGTGCTGAGGATGGGACCCAGGGCCTCGCGTGTGCGAGATGAGTGCTCTGCTGCGAGCCCCAGCCCGGTTGACTCTCCTCCACCTTCGCCGCAGCCAACCGAACGAGGGCCTGAATCAGGGAGACGGGCCTCAGGTCTGGAAGGCTCCGTCTAGTGGGTTCCCTGTGCTTTCAGGAGCTCAAGGCCAAGGACATCAGCAAAACGGACATTAACTTCAAGTTCCCGCGGCTGCTGACCATGTGGAGGACACTGGCGGCACCTGGCAGAGGCTGCTGTGCCCTGGTCATCCTGCTGACAATTGTGGACATGCAGCCTGGGGGTGAGGACCCAGGGAGAGGGGCCTCCAGGGGACCGGGGCTCATGGGGAGGGGTGATTCCAAGTGTTGCTGTGTGTGTGTGTGTGTGTGTGTGTGTGTAAGAGAAGGGCCCACTCTTCCTGACACCAGTGGACGGTGACTTCTTCCTCACTTGTACTAGCATTGCTGCCTTCTCTGTCGGACACCTTCCCTCGGTCACGCGTTGAAGAGGGCCTCGTAACTGGGCCATAAGATTCCTTCAGGCTGTTACGCGCTGCGCGTTCATGAGATCTGGATCTGAAACCCACATGATACAGTCTTGCCACTTTTAGCAACCCAGTGACCTGTGCCTGGGTTTATTTATAAAATGGTGACAATGATACCTGTCTCCATGACTACAGTGAGGATTAGGTGTATAAGAAAGCATTCTAATAAAGACCCTGTATCAGTGAATGTGGAGAATGGAAGTGAGTACATTTCTGAATTAATGGGATGCAGGCTTCCCTCAGATAGGGCTCTAGGTGCTAAAGTACTCTTTTTTTAGTATCTCTCTTTTAGTTTTAGGTGGACACGATATCTTTACTTTACATTCATGTGGTGCTGAGGTCTGAACCCAGGGCCTCGTGCATGCCAGGCGAGTGCCCTACCCGTGAGCCCCAGCCCCAGGCCCAATGAAGTGCTCTTTTAAGGGAGTGGACTTAGCTCACCACGGCCACCGAGGACAAGCAGGCCCCGGGTGGGGGGCAGCAAGGCCAGTACCCGCCTGGTGGATTTTTAGCAGAGCTGAAGGTGGTCGACGCTTGGGTTTTGAAAGGAATCAAGGTTCAGGGAGCAGCGGAGGGCGGACAGAAGAGCCTGCAGCCTTGGGTCACAAAGTGTGAACTGCATGGAGGGACGTGAGGAGAGCAGGGGACACAGGCGCGGCAGGTCAGTGGGCTGGAAAGTCAGGTCACGGCACCTGGGGGCCAGAGCGGCACCCCGGGCTCGTCCCACTGTCTGTCTTCTCCCTTTCTGTGTCCACGCTGTAGATCACTTAGAGATAAGGCCCTCAAGTCTGCAGTTGTACCAGCAGAGATTCACCGTCTTTGAGAATCATGGTCCCTCAGTGACTTGTCTGCTTTTCCAGGCAGCCCTCCTTCTGACTCCACATGAAGGCCATTTTAAAATCTCTCTACTGCTGGAGGCCTCTGCCTCACCCTTTCATGTCATAGAGAATGACAGGTGGTGTGGCTCTGTGGAGGCAGGCCTGGGTTCAGCACCTAGTACCCCACAGCACCAAGAGCTGACGGGACCCAGGCGCTTACTCTTACGTCTCCCTCAAGGACTAAAACCTCTCTGTGACGTTTTCCTGATTCTTTTGGATAGATGCAAGAATCTCTAAGACCCCTCCATGACAGTAAGTGTGCTATGATTTTCTGCTAATCTGTTTCTGTATTAGGCGGTAAACTCTTGGTGAAGCCCCGTCTTGTCCATCACATCCCTGGCCCGAGTGCTCAGTGTGGAGCTGAGCTGATTCACTGTCTCTGACTCCCCTTCCCAGGTGCACACGCTGCTCACTGCACAGGAGCTAGGTAACTGGCCTGCAGTCAGAGTCAGAACTGGTCTCTCGTCTCCCAGTGTAGCCGCTAGGTTGGGCTAAGGACCTCCCGTGATGGAAGCAGCCATGATGGCCCGAGCTGCCCTACCTGCCCCCCCCCCCAGGTAACCTGCTCTTCACGTTCCAGGAGGCCTACACCTCACCAGCTCAGCTTCCCAGCTCGGAGAGCAACTGACCTTGATCTGTACACTGTGGCACAAGAGAGGAGAGGCCGAGGGGTCCATCGTGTTTCTGTGCAAAGACAGATCCTGGGACTGCTCCTCTGAGGCCAGCCTGAAGCAGCTGAGACCTAAGAGGGACCCCGAGATGGACGATGTCGGTGAGAAGTCCTCTCAGCTGGTGTACACCATCAACAGAGTCACGCCAGGGGACAGCGGGACGTACCAATGCTGTGCCAGGAGCCAGAAGCTGGGTCTGCGCCTTCAAGGCCGTTTTTTCTCTGTTTCAGTCCCAGGTAAGTCCCTGACATCCCTGATGCCATCAGGCAGGCTGGGAGCAGGACTGACAGCTGGAGATAGGTACTCTCCATCTTGGGGAAGGTCCTTCTTGTCACTCAATCCTTTGCCATCGCTCCCACTGGCAGATACTGCCATTTTTCAAAACACACACGCAAAGGAAATCTCATTGTCTTTAATTCAAAAAGTCTGGGCTGGGCTGGGGCTCAGCGGCAGTGCACTTGCCTGGCATGTGTGAGGCACTGGGTTCCATTCTCAGAACCACATATAAATGAATAAAATAAAGGTCTATCAACAACTAAAAAAAAAAAAATCTTGGGAGTGGCCATCTTATTTTTATTGGGGGACTGAGTCACAGTGGGGTTGTCATTATAAATGGCATTATAAGTGGCTGGGGCTAGTAAAAACAGGCAGAGGCGTGGGGTTTAGGCTTCCTAACCCTGATTCAGAGTCCTCCTTAAGATATGGCTATATTTCTAAAAAGGCAGGGGTGCATTTGAGATAAAATGGGGGCTTGACTTAAGGAGCATTTAGTTGCAAGAAACAGAAACCTACTCAAGCCACCGCGGACTCCAGGGTGTGGGCGGAGACAGCAGAATATATCATACAGTTGCCTTCAGCTGTTTCTCAGAATCAGAAATCAGAAGGCTGACAGGGGACAGGTGGTGTGGCTCTGTGGTGGAGCACGTGCCTGATGAGGGCAGGTCCTGGGTTCAGCACCTAGTACCCCTACAGCACCAGGAGCTGACAGGACCCAGGCGCTCGGGACCGCGACCTCTCCCAGACAGCAAGGCCTCTGCACATCTGCTGCATCTGTGCGTGTCCTCTGGTCCATTACTACCTTGGCACTGCCTGCACATGGCCACCCAGCCCCAACTTCATCGTGGGCCCAACAGAGGGTGCTTCTCTGTTCCCGTATTCCCAGACGATAGAGCAAGTCTTCCATATTCTGCGGAAAAAAAAAATTATCCCCCCCCCAAATGTATGCAGCCAAACTACCAATCAATGTAAGAAGAGATCCTTTCAGATGAATGACAAAACACCTAGCCTTTCACGGGGACTTTAGAGTAAGTGGGTACACGGGCTCCAAGAACGTGGAAGAGGGAAGAGGGAAGGAAACTCTAGAATGAAAAGAGGCCAAAAGGGGGAAAAAGAAGAGAGCAAGGGAGGACTTTGGAAAGGAGAGCTCTGGGGAGTAAAGGCAATTAACAGATCACCTTTCTGAAGACCTATGACAAATCTGATAAAAAGATTCATGACCTGGACCTGGAAATTCTGTCAGCAAAAAAAATTAAAATCAGGTGTTTATTATTTCTAGAAAAAATAAAATTTCAAAAAGAAACTGCACATTACTCTGCAAAAATAACATTTACAGAATCTGAATTGGGCTGCGGGTAGAGTGCTTGCCTAGCATGCATGGGCCTGGGCCCGATCCCCAGCACTGGAAAGAGGGAACCATATCATCATCAGCACAACAGAAGGTCGACAGTAATGTTCAAGCTGCACTATTAACAAGTGGCAATGTGAGCATAGTATTTAGGGAATAAGACATTTAAAAGAGTTGGCAGTCGTCATCTAGGGGATGAATCTAGGAGGATAAAAGGACTGCTAATATCATCTAAAAAATTCCAACACTGTCTTAATTATTAACTTCAAGAAAAATAAATTATCCTCTCCTCCCCCCACCAAATAAAAACCTAGTAAGGAGCTATTTGACAAATGTCCTCATCGTATCCTATGGTTGGTTACTAATTAACTTAAGATTTTGTACTTCACTCTTTTTCTCTGTCCCAGGGACTGAACCCAGGGGCACTCCACCACTGACCCACACCCCAGCCCTACTTTGTATTTCATTTAGAGACAGGGCCTCACTGAGTTGCTTAGCGCCTCGCCATTGCTGAGGCTGGCTTTGAACTTGCCATCCTCCTGCTTCAGCCTCCCTCAACCTCCCTCAGCCTCCCAAGCTGCTGGGATCCCAGGCGTGTGCCACGGCGCGGGGCTCCACTCCTCGGATCCAGTCTCTTCCCTGCTTCCTGGTCTTCCTGACCAAGCTGCGGCATCTGGCCCTTCTCTAACTACTGGCTCCTTCCTCAAACTCCCCTTCGTTGGCTTCTGTACCTGTCCCCAGGGTCCTCCCACCTATAAGATTTCTTTTATCTTCTTCTCTCTTCCATTTCTTCCTCTTACCTTTTGAGTCCTTCCTAAGACCCTTCACCCCTTCAACTTCCTCTCTCCCCCATCTGCATCCACCCTCATGATCCATCCCTGTACCTCCTTGCAAAGGACCCATAAATTAACCTCTCCAGCTTCAACCTCTCTTTTTAAAATATTTACTTCTTTTTTGGGTGTACAATGCCTTTATATTTAGGTGGTGCTGAGGATCAAACCTGGGTCCCGCCTGTGCTAGGCGAGCGCTCCACCGCTGAGCCACACCCCAGCCTTAGTCTCTTTTGTTGTAAACATCCCCACTGATGTAGGGCGTCTGGGAGGGTGGCTCCCAGACGCCCTACCGTCTCCTGGACACCAACGCTGCCCTCCGGAGCCCGAGTTCTGCACAGGATTCTCAACGCAGACCTTGGTTCCATTTGATCCCAGCACAAGGTTGACACGAAGGGCCGGGCGGGAGCAGTCAACCAGGCCTCGCGATTCCGTGGTTCTCATCCCTAAGCCAGTCAGCTACTTTGCTTCCCAAAGACGCTTCGCAAGTCTCTTCCTCCAACCCAACCTACACACTGCCACACACACTAAAATGCTAATCTGCATATGCCACACCACTACTGTTCAGAAAGTATAAGGCATTTTTTTTTTTTAATCCTGGCACTGGAGGCTCTGCAAAACTTTATTACTTTGTGAATACTCTGCTCTAATTAAATAAATGGTTACCCTTTTCCATTTGCCTAACAAATATTTATAATGTATCCCAGGTACAGTGCCAGGCCTCCCAGAGTTATGAGGTACAGTGTGGTCCTTGCTCCTTACAGTCTAGTATTCACATTCTCCTAATACATTCTAAGAGTTTCTGCTTGTGGTAGTTTTTTTTAACAAAGAATGCCTTTCTCATCCTTCCCGCCTATTTAAGCATGAGAGCACATCAGGTAATCCCTAGCTGTGGAAATCAGGTTTCCTTTGGAAACTAGTAGGGCTAGACAGGTAACAGGGGACATCACTAAACAAGGCTTTTCACGTCATGAGTGCTTACTATGTGCCAGGCATTGTGCTGAATGCTATTTCATTTTCTCTCCACGTGCTCTTGAAGTAGGTGCTATAATTGCCCAGCAAGTAGATGATAAAAACCCATATGTATTCTAACATCCAAGATTTTAACTTACGTCACGTTCTTGATCCGCTCCAGAAGACGGTCCGTGAGTGAGCTGGGAACACACAGGCCCAAGGTGATTAAGCTGCCATCTCTGGCAGAACTCTAGAGTCCCTCCAAGGTCTCTTTGCAACCCTGGGTTCTATAGTTATTGCTGCTTAAGTGTTATCACCACCACCACCCGCGTTAAAAATACTTATCTGGACAACGAATTATGCTGGGAGGTATCCTTAGAGATCATGTGAGATGTTCTGAGATGATGCGAAAGGAGATGATTTGTGAAACCTTCCCTCGATCCATGATTCCTTTTTAAGTCTTGGGGAATTATTAAATTTTCACACAAAATATTGTTTCATCTTTGAAAAATGAATGTAATATTCATGCATTTAACAAATAAGGAAGTGATACAGAAGTGAGAATCCTGTTCTTTTTATGAGTTGTTTAATCAGGTTTTGTAAGTTCTGTCCTAAGCCGCTACACAGGGCAGAGAGTGCACAGGTGGAGCGACCCTCTCATCCTTCCGACTCCCCTTTGAACCAGAGACAGGGAACTACACGGTGACAGGACTGAAACAGAGGACGCACCCCGAGGTCAGCCAGAGTGGAGGCGCGCTCAGCTCAGGTCTCCCACAGGAAAAGCCGTGGCTCTGGCTCTTCCCAAGCCTGGTGGCCTTCCGAGGTATGTTCAGAAGGACGTCCGGCACGTGAGCAGGGGAGTGCTGTGCCTCTGCTGCCTGGGCTTTCTCCAGGAGGGGAGGGCCCTGGCTATCACCATGTCCTCAAACGCAGTCCAAGGTCCTATAAACTCCCCAGCTGGCAGTGGTGACGTGCCTCTGATCCCAGTGACTTGCGCGCTGAGGGAAAGGGAGCAAGTTCAAGGCAGCCGGGCAGCTTGGTGAGACCATCTCAAAAACTCAGAATTTTCACACAAAATACTGTTTCATCTTTCAAAAATGAATGTAATATTCGTGCACTTAACAAATAAGGAAGTGATAGAGAAATAAGAATCCTGTACTTTCTTAAAAGGGTCGTTTGTTTATAAGGTTCCATGAGTTTTGTCCCAAGTGGTCACTCAGGACAGTAGAGTGCACAGGGGAGCCGCCAAGCACCCTGGTTCAAGTCCCACCGCCGGGGAACACACTGAGTCAGACTTCCTCCTGGGGAGGCCGTGGGAGAGGCAGGTGATGGACAGAAGTACTGGCGACAAGGTGAGGCCCCGTGCCTTTACCTACTACAGGAAAAGGAAGAAGGCGAGACGCGGACTTGGGCAGGAGGGTCTTAACAGTGCGGCTGCTCAACAGAGTGGACGTCCAGATTGACTGCATAAATACTTTGTAGCCAAGTCCCCTGAGCACCCTTTACAATGTGAAAGAGGGTTTTCCCCTTAGATAAAAAAAAATCTGGAACTTCCAATAACTTTTCATTATGCTTTTGTGTAACAAGTAACTGAGGCGCGTTTCACCTGTCCTAGCGCTCTTTTCTTCTTTGGTACTGGGGACTGAACTCAGGGGCACTCGACCACTGAGCCATCCCCACCCTTTTTTGTATTTTATCTGGAGACAGGGTCTCACTGAGTTGCTAAGTGCCTTCCTTGCTGTTGCTGAGGCTGGCTTTGAACTCGCGATCCTCCTGCCTCAGCCTCCCGAGCTGCAAATCATCAGACACCTACCTTACCTTTTATCCTTGGGAAGGATTTGCTAAATGGAACTGCCAGTTTCCACATTTAAATACAACTCTACAGAAGTCTGACCCTTCCAACATAATTTATTGAATCCAAATACCCTGGGATGATTAGGCTACTGTTATTATTTTTTTTAACTGGACACAACACCTTTATTTTATTTATTTTTATGTGGTGCTGAGGCTCAAACCCAGGGCCTCGGACATGCTAGACGAGCGCTCTACTGCTGAGCCATAACCCCAGCCCCTAGGCTACTGTTATTAATAAAATAAATTTTATTTCTTCAGGTATAATAAAAACTCTAAAAGAGAAAATAGTCTAACCACAAAACCTGGCTCCTTGTAGTCTAGTATTTATGTTCAGCTCCCAAGTTGTCCTAGAACAAGATCTCTGAGGGTTTGTCCTGGTCTCAGTCAGGTGAAAAGTGAACCCTAACACTTAATCATCTTTCTCCTATATTCAGTTCAAGTAACTTTATAGGTACACACACCCCCCCCAAAAGAAAGAAAATTCAACGCTGAATATTGAATTAAACATTAAGAAAATATGTACTATTTATCAGCTTCCTTTTCTTTATCCTCCTCTTCCAACAGAAGGCTCAACAGAATTATGGAAGAGATAATGTTCAGTAGAATAAAAAGTACACATTTTCTTGGGTCCAGAAGGATCATATCGACCAAGTTACTGGGCTTATGTGTAAGGAAAGGGAGGGGAGCTCCCTGGAAGCCGAGTTCAGTGGTTTTCCTGACTCTGCCAACAGCCCCCTGCTGTGTGTGGGAAGCCACCTAAACTCTCTGGGGGGGGGGGTCTGTTTCTTTGTCCCACCTTGCAGCCAGGAGAGACCACAGGTCTGTTCCCTCCCCACCTCCTCAGGGTCAGCCCAGGGTCTGCCCAGGGATACAGCTCTGGTCTAACAAGGAGACTCAGCGTTCTGGAGCCGACACCTGTGGTTCCAGACACTCTGGAAGCGGAGGCAGGAGGGGTACAAGTTCAAGGCTGGCCTCAGCAATTCAGTGAGACCTTCAGCAAATAAGATGAGACCCTGCCTCAAAATAAAAAATAAACACACTGGGAAGTAGCTCCGTGGTGAAACGCTGCTGGTGCCGATCCCCCGTCTGCCCCACAGGGAGGGACAACGTGTACTCTACGGTTCCTTCCCCTCTCCATTCCCTCTGGTCATCAAGGCCTAGGGACCGTCCCAGGACAAGGACAGACTCTTACTGCGTGAGGTGCATCGTTGCAACTCCACAATGCGAGATAATAACATAAACTTTTCACCTTCTTTCCACAGCTTTATAAGCTTTGTGCCAGAAGAAACTTTTTAAAAAGTCAAGAAAGATGAATCTAACAACAGAGAAAACACAATCCAGGAGAGAACAGAAGCCAAGCGCCCTGAGTCTGGAGCAGTATCTGAGGGTCAGTCGGTACATTCCCTGACACCCCTCCTTACTGCCAGAGTGAACCTGCCTTTTCCCCACATTCGCACCAGTAAATTAAAAAAACGGATTTAACAACAGTCCTCAAATATTGGGTAAGTGTGTGTGTGTATTTTACCACAGAACTTTTCTCCATCCTCCCACAAGACCGCGAAATAAGCAAGTCAAAAAATTGAGAACACCATTTTTTTTCTGGAAGAAATTTTTATTTTACACTATAAATGAAAGAGAAGAACCCAGCAAAGATGGGTGAGAACACAGGCGGGCCCGACCCGACTGGCTGGGTATGAAGGAAGGACGTGAAGACAGACGGTGCCTGGCAGCACCACACAGCGCGGCTGGGGTGGAGGCTCTGCAGACCAGGGCAGACCATGACTGTCCAGCTCCAACCAAGCGTTTGCCACCTTCTGTAGCCACTTCTCCCTCTTTTAACTCAACGCCCAGGGCAGTACTCACAGTCCTTGTTTCCTAAACTCAAAACCCCCCTTGTCTCTGGATAGATCTCCTGCCATGATTAAGCAGAGGAGGGAGCAGGATACTTCCAATAACTGGAACTACCCGACAAGACGGCACATGTTTAGATGGAGCTAATGGCAAGTCCTCAAAAGACAGACACCTTGAGATGACGGACCTACCAAATGTGAGAAGTGGGGTTGTGGGCACCAAGTAAGAGCCTCATTAAGGACGGTCTTGAAACTCAAATTAAGAATTTTGGACACTGTTAACAGGAGGATCACAAGTTTGAGACCAGCCTCAGTAACCTAGCAAGACCTGTCTCAAAATAAAATTTTAAAAATGGACTGGGGATGTAGCTGAGTGGCAGAGAGCCCCAGGATTAAATCCCCAGTACCCACCACACACACACCAAAAGGTCTGTATTTGTATTGGGATATTACATCTAGATTTCAACTGGATATAGATTTGATATAGCAGATAAGGATAAATCGGTTTAAAAATATTACTGTTATCCTTTTTGTTATAATACTCATTCATCAAAAATACTAAAACTGGGTGGGGCTCGGTTGTGGCTCAGTGGTAGAGCACTTGCCTAGCACATGAGAGGCCCTGGGTTCATACCTCAGCACCACATAAAATAAAAATGAATAAAATAAAGCTATTTTTAAAAAATACTAAGACTATAATTGTCATCTTGTTGGGAAGGAATCTAATGATTTGGGAGCCTTAAAAATGGTACTTCTAGTCAGGCCTGGTGGCGCACACCTGTAATCCCAGCGGCTCAGGAAGCTGAGGCAGGAGGATCGTGAGTTCAAAGCCAGCCTCAGCAAAAGCGAAGCACTAAGCAACACAATGAGACCCTGTCTCTAAGTGAAATACAAAACAGGGCTGGGATGTGGCTCAGTGACTGAGTGCCCCTGAGCTCAATCCCTGGAACCAAAAAAAGAAAAAAAAAAGTCTTTCTTACCAGGGCGTGATGGCACACACTCCTGTTATCCCAGTTACTCAGGAGGTTAAGGTAGGAGGACAGCCTGGGCAACTTGGCAAAACCCTGTCTCAAAAACAAAACAAAAAAAGAGCTGGGGATGTGGCTCAGTGGTAGGGCACTCTAGCCTGTGCAGGGCCCTGCGTTGGATCCTCAGTGCCGGGGCAGGTGGGGGAGTAAACATCCCCACGGCTCACACTCCACTTCTGTATGTTTAAAGACCTTAAAGGTGAATGCCTACAATCCCTCATCCGTGACAGGCCCGGAGTGTGTCCTCATGATGTCTTCAGGGCCCACCAAGGCCTCCATTCTGGTTCTGGAAAGTATCTCCAGTTTCATACCCTGTCTTCTTTGTTTTCTATTTTAAACCATTGGAGGAACCCAGTGGTTCCCAGCCCCCGTGCTGAAAGGCTGACGTGACTGCAAGCCAAACCCTGCCCCCCACTTTTTATTTTTTTAGTTTTAGATGGCACAATGCCTTAATTTTATTTATAACCCAGGAGATTCATTCTGGAAATTCTCAGTGTGAGTACTGTCTCCTATGGGTCATCTTCAATTTTTAAATCACTAGATCATTCTTGCAAAGAGCACTTTCATCATTCTGTCTCCACCACAGAGGGCAAGGAGGGTTAAGGCCTCAACATCCAAATGTCTATTTGAATATGCATCCTGCTCCTTCTCCTCCCTCAATCTTCCTGCCTGCTTATGTCAGCTCCAGCAACCAGCGGGAGTGCCCCTCCCTCACGGGGCCCAAGGGCTGTTCCATCATGATTCAGAATACAGACCATGCTCCCCTGCCTGATTCTGTTGAGACTGAGAGGTCTCACCTGTATTTCTTGAGCAAACACCACCTGGAGACCAGAGAAAGCAGAGCATGCAGAAGGTCATGAGAAGTATAGTTTGGTAATGAAGAAATTTTAGGGCTGGGAGGGCGGCTCAGTGGTAGAGAATGCGCTCAGCATGTGCGAGACTTTGAGCTTGATCTCCAACACCACATACAAAGATCTTTACGTTAACAGGTCAGTGAATGGAGTCAACCATACTATAGGAACAAAGGATGACGCATGCCATTTCCTCTCAACCCTTAGAGACAACCAGATTCTTACTTCTAGTCAATCTCTTCACCACCTAAGTCAACAGGGCCCACAGAGAACTCGGGCACACACTGGCCTGACCCACATGAAAAGGAAAGCGCAGACTGGGAGGCTCCGGCACCTTCTACGCCGCTGACATTAGTGGTGTGCACTGAGAGAAAAGCCTCCAGTTCACACTAAGGGTTCACGTCCTAAAATCACAAACGTCCTTTTAAGGGAAAATTATTCCAATAAAATGTGTGATACTTAAAAAGGGAGAAAAATAAAAATAAAATCACAACAGTTTTCTCTTTGACAATTAGTAAAATGTTGATTAGAGCAACTGATTCAATCATATTTGATTCTTTTCTTGTTTGGTTTTTTTTTGGTGGGGTACTGGGGACTGAACTCAGGGGCACTCAACCACTGAGCCACATCCCCAGGCCTGTTTTGTATTTTATTTAGAGACAGGGTCTCACTGAGTTGCTTAGTGCCTTGCTTTTGCTGAGGCTGGCTCTGAACTCACGATCCTCCTGCCTCAGCCTCCTGAGCCACGGCGATTACAGGTGTGTGCCACCACACCCAGCTCTTCCTTGATCCTAAGTATGTAGAGCCTTTCAGCTGTACAGGAATGAACACATGAAAACCCAGGTCATCTAGCCTTCCACTACGTGGACAGGACATCTAAACTGTTTTGAAATATTTAAGAGCAAGGCATTCCAAAAAATTAATTCTTAAAATTCATGTTCTGGTGTTAGACCACTGAACCTAAAATGTTTTTTCCTAGAATGGGAGGCATCTCAAGACTTCCAAGTTAATTTAGGTTAAGAAGGAAAAACACAGAAGTTATGTACACACAACACATCATTACCACTGAGGTCTCCTAAGCCAAGACAGACATATCTCAAAGACTGTTCACTTGGAAAAATATAAGTAGGATGAGGATCACTGGGTGTGTGATGTGTAAATAGACAACCTTGTAATGTTGATTCTCTGTGTCAATTTGAGTAGGCTACAGGATGCCCAGATATTTGTTCAGACACTGTTCTGGCTGTCAGGTAATCCACTCTTGGTATCCAGAATTAAAATCACCATACCATAGTGATAGGGGAACATCGACGTCTACAGTAGCGAATGTGTGACAGCCAAGTTATGGAACCAGCCCAGGTGCCCATCAACAGATGACTGAATTAAGAAAATGTGGTATATACATACAATGGAGTCCTACTCAGTCATCAATAAAATCATGGCATTTGTGGTATATAAATAGAACTGGAAAACATCATACTAAATGGAATAAGCAGACTCAGAAAGTCAAGGGTCAAACGTTTTCTCTCATATGCAGAAACTACAGCAAAGTAAAGGGGAACAAAGGGTTGGATCTCACAAAAACAGAGGGAAGACCAGTGGAGGAGGAGGAGACTGGAAGGAGAAGGAAGAGGAGAAAAGAAAGAAAACGTGGGTTGAATGTGACAAGATCACCCTTTGTTCACACGTACATATACCCCAGGGAATTCCACCTTGACGTATACGTGTGTGTATGTGTGTGTGTGTGTGTGTGTGTGTGTGTGTGTGAGAGAGAGAGAGAGAGAGAAAAGCACCAATTAAAAATGAATAGATAAATAAAGGACACCAATGGAGTAAAGGAAGGAGAGCAAGCGGGGAGAGAAGCAGCAGGTGGGGCCTGAGAGGAAGTAACTTAAACCCCAAGGGTGTATGACCATGTCAGAAGTGAACTACTTTGTCTCATTATAACGCACTAATAAGCATTTAAGTTAGGAAAATAATAATAATAAAATAACAACGAACATTATTCCGGGTGTGTTCTGGGTGACACGGACATGACATCAGAACGGAGCAGACTGCTGTCCCTAAGGTGGGAGACCCCACCAGTGAGAGGCCACTCAGAGGGAGCCCGTGCCTGAGGGCTTCAGCTGGGACTCAGGCTCCCTATTGTCTGGACTGGAAGCGAGGCATCAGCTCCGGCTGGTATTCAGAGTGGAACTCACTCCCTGACTGTGGGTCTGGGTGCGCAGGCTTCACTCTTGGACTGAAACCATACCAACTGCTTTCCTAGATCTGTAGCTGGTCCACTGCAGAATCTGCATGAATGTACAAGTCACTTCCTTATATAAAGAATTCTATATTACACGTATGTCCTGTTGGCCGTGTTTCTCTGAAGAACTCAAACTCCTTAACATAAAATAATCTGGAAGCCCGAGATGCTGCCCATTTTAGGAAGAAACACTACAAACTCATAAGTGGGATGAGTCTCATGGCCCTATCAGTGCAAAACATATGAAGAAAACTTCAGACAATCCAGTCTGGCGCTTGCTATATTATACATTAAAAAGGCAGATTCCTGTTTAGCACTTTGCTTCCATTCTTTGTGAAACTACTCCAGCCTGTCTCAACATCAGACACTTAACAGACAAGAATCTCCAAGCTGTCAGATTTTCCAAGATGGCTGATAGTGCTCTACCTGAACACTGCGATGGCTTCAACCCCAGCTGAACAGTGGTCAGATAGTGGTGACACACTCTCGCCTGCCCGCGTCCTCCCAGGCTGCAGTTCTGGCTGACCACAGACCACATCCCCAGAGAGCCACCGCCAGCCACAGAGGTCGAGAGCGCATGAGAAAGCTCCTCTCATCCCTCTGGGTCCACCTGGACCAGACCTCCGGGTCACAACTTTTAGAGGCAGGCTCAAGTTCAGCAGGCTACTCTTCCCACTTTTGTCTTCCCTTTCCAACTCTGTCATCCTTTAGCAAAGTACAAAGAGACCTTTAGCCCCCTCCCTCACCCCTAAACCAGTGACAGTCAACAAAGATCGAGAAGACTCTTAGCCAAGGAAGAGATTCACAAGAGAGTGGCAGTCTTGCTCTGATCATTCTAAACCATGAAAAACGGATATGACCATATAAATGGTGCCACTTTTAATACACCACAGCTGTTGTATGTCCCCACTGTGTCCTTTTAAGACTCTGAAGTTCAAACAACATTGACATTCTTTCTTCATTTATTCAACTTTAAACACTTGAAGAGCACACATATGGGACACTGTTAGCTTAAAAAGTAAGGCCTACCTTTTCCAGGCCAAGTTGTTTTGGGCATGATCACATAATCAGTTTGATTCCAAGTGTTGCCAGAATCAAAGCAGAACAGAAAAGTTTCTAAGACGAACAATGGGCTTTAGAGATTAAAAGACAATGTAAAATCTCAATTCCTAAAGAGCACTGAATTACCAAAAGCAGTGAACTGGATATAGAAGCAGTATGAAATGATTATATTTCTATGAGAGAAATTATATTAAGGTTCTTAAGACAAACAGTAAACAATGAGTTAAGGATCATTAAAAAAAAAAAAAAAAATCACAGAACTTAAGATTTTAAACATCTGTCTTTCTGACGCTACTTGCTGACCAACTCATTCCCAGAAAGGAACCAGAATCAGATTCCCACAAACAGAAGACTCTCAAGACATGTCATGTTTCTAGGGAAACGGCACCTCTTCAAAAATTAAAAAACTGACGTCTACGACAGGTTACTTTTTCCTTTCCACTGTAATTTTTCTTTGATTTGTGCTCTGAGGATTAAAACAAAACAAGATCATTAGTCTCAAATTCCTCAATCAATCTGACATCACCTTATTGCTAACGTGGTCAACAGCAGATGCTTCTGTACAATAGAGACAACAGGACTTGACGTCCGCAGGACTCGAGGGCTCTGGTTCCTCTGTGTCACTGTAGACACTGACGATGGGCAGGAGGAGGCTGAAGGAGGAGGTGGGAACATCCATCACAAGGCGACATGACAGACAGCAGGAGCCTCGCTAGACTTCAAGGAACTGACTCTCTTCAGGCAGGGGCAGACCCACATAGTTAAGTTTCACACTGAAAAATCATCACTCTGAATCCAGGAGTAAGAGCATTTGGTTGTAATGCAATTCAATCGGTAGGTACTAACTTTAAATTCAGAGAAGAAAACACGCATTGCGTTAATATTATGGGTTGGGGTTTCTTATGTGATTCCTAAATCCATCTACTATTTTTTGTTTTGAGAGAATCTATAATTATGTTTTAAGAAGACTACCACAGACGGCCCTGGTTCAGGTGTGGCTTTAGTTCAGAAAGTCCAGCGGTCATGTAGCTGGCTGTCATTGCTCAATCTGCTGCCTGCAGAGGCCTCGGAGCTCTGGGTTTGCCGCATAGAATCCTCACCATTTAGACTCTTCCTACATACAGGACATGTGTCATGCTGAAACAGAAACATTAATCCATATGAACATCCCGTCCTGAGAACTAGGGTTCTGAGCTCTTAAGAAACCCTGGAAGTTAAACATCTAAAATTATGACTCGACACCCAGAAAGACAAAAGACCAGGCAGCTCCTCAACAGAGTTGGGCTCCAAAGGCGTGAAGCCAGGATATCTCCCAAACAACCCTTCAAGCAAAATCAACAGAATTCTAGGCCAGCAAATAAACAATAAGTAACACTTTCCCCCATTACTCCATTTGAGGTCCCAACACAACTAACTAGAAACAGCAACTTGAGACACGACAGGAGCTGTGACTGCTCACTGCTCTTCCATGCCATGTACGTGAAGGGTCAGCAAACCCTGGCAGGCCACCCGCTCTGCTCAAACCATTCACCTCTACCCACGTAGCACAGAAGCAGCCACAGAACCACAGTCTAGGCACACATCGGCACAGCGTGTACCAATGGGACTTTACTGACAAACTCAGCTGGCAGGCCACAAGGCCTGTGGGCTACAGTTTGCTGATTTCTGGTCAAACAAGTTCCAAAGAGATGGTAGTCTAACAGAACAGTGATGGTAGTACTGGGAGTCAGTCATGGTTCATGGGGCTAAAATCTGACTTATCTGGCTCTTACATGAACTGATAACTACATCTTTACTGGCTGGCTATACTCACCAGTTCTAACCATGGCACAATACAGCTGCTGTGAAAGAAGTGATTGCAGGGTAGCTGCCGGACTTCCTCTTCAACTGTGTAATCTTCTTTGCAAACTGGACATTCTAAACCCATATCTGTTGGAGGAAGAAATGCCTTTTATTCATTTATCTATCTATCTATCAATTTATTTTTATTGATTTCGTTTTTTTTAAATACATGACAGTGGAATGTATTACAATTCAAGAAATACCTCTTAAAGTAATAAACAAAATGAAGGAAAAAAAGAATGTCTCTTACAATACAACGAACGCATAAGAAAGGTCACAAGAGACAAAAGTAAAGCTGCATCTAAGTGGGAGGCAGATAAAAAGCCTAAACTGTAAGCTGGGCGTGGTGGCAGGTGCACACCTAGGATTCCAGTGGCTGGGGCAGGGCGGGCTGAGGCAGGAGGATCCAGAATTCAAAGCCAGCCTCAGCAACAGCAAGGCCCTAAGCAACTCAGTGAGACCCTGTCTCTAAATAAAATACAAAATAGGGCTGGGGGTGGGGCTCAGTGGTTGAGTGCCCCTGAGTTCAATCCCTGGTGCCCCCGGCCCAAAAGCATGAATTGTGTTTCAAAATGGTGGGTAGAAAGGTCGTAATAGACAGGGACATGAAAAGCAGAACAAGGAATGGGACCTACTCCAACATGATCTAGACCATGATCAGTCCACTCTGTAATGCAAAAGGTTGGAAGAAATAAACAGGCTTAGGCGATCTGGTGAAAAAACCAGGAAAGCATCTTCTCCAATGTGTGACAATCTTTGGCAGTCACAGTGTCTGCTCAGGAAACACTGGCAATCTGTGCACCACGACCAAGGGACTTATCTCAGCAATTTTATTCAGTGTCTCAAGCCACTTTTGCCCTGCTCTGTTTCATATCATGCGTCCTTTTTCCGTGTGGGTGCCCTAAATTCCTCTGCAGAAGTTGTTAATTAAAAGCTGTACCAGGAGGTGGTGCTACAGAATTACAGACTAAGTCTCGTTCAGGCCTCTAAATCAAGGGACAGGAAGCCCTCTTTCCTCAGAGGAAATGATCACAAATTACACTGGGAATTCTAAGCAACAAATAATGAATTTCCCAAGTTTGACTAATAACACCAACCACTGTACTATCCCAGTGGCTGGGGTATGGCTCCATGACTCAACAGTGGTCAGGGAATTTGGACCACGAGTTCCACTTAAATTGATTCCTTCCTTCCTTCCTTTCTGTTCTCACCACTTTGCCTTAATTCCAACTCTTAACTTTCATGCCAAGTCTACTTCTACTTCAATATTCCTAAGTCCAGGCCTTTAACCCTCAAAATATCTCTTATACTTTGCTACCAGCTAACTTTCCCTAATACCAGCTCACAGGAACCTTCAACTTATTCTCATTTGGATTTTCAGCTGGCACCTCAAAATCAACAAATTCAAAAATAAAAACCATCACATCATCTCCTTACCTAAACCAGGGCCCACTCACTCCTCCTCCTTCCCTAATGAACCACCCTTACTGCTACAAATTGTGAAATCTTAGAATCATCTTGACCCTGTCTCCTCTTTCAACCCATGTTACAATCAGCGAGGAAAGCATTTCTTCAAGATGAACTTAAACTGTACCTTTTCTTTCTGTTAGCATTGCCACCATCACCTGAACCCCTCACCCCTCCTAGACTGCTACAGAGCTTCTTCAATCCCCATCTTGGCCCGCGTTCTTACTTCCACTCTATTTTACGTACTAACTTCTCTAAAGACTAACCTTCCCTAAAGAACACTTAAATCCCTCTTCACTCCTTTCGAGGACCTACAGAACCTAGTGCGTCCAGTCCTGACTCCTCAACAAGGTCCCACCCTTCCTGTCTAGTCATACTGTCTACTACTCCCCAAATCAGATTCTACTTCAGGTCTGATAAGGTCACTGTCCTGTACCTGACTCAAACACCATGTCTACGCTGATATTATTAAATTAGTTAATGATCTTCCTTAAATAGAATGACCTCAGATTGTCCATCTTGTCTTTAAATCTTCTTTGACTGTAAATCTAAATTTACAGGGAAAGAAACCCTCAGTACAAAATCATGTTCCTTATCATTGAATTCCTTCAGTGCTTAAAGATAAAGCAGTGTCTATTCTAGTGTGCCTAAGTGCACCTGACACAGAGCAAAAGGAGAGCAGATATATTGTTTCTCATTTGTTTTTTCCCCTTTCCCCAAGATCAGTATCATCTGCCCATTATTATTTTCAACCCTGTTTTTTTAAGTCAGTTGATGAATTTTGCTTCTAATAATAAGTTCTTCAACTGATGAGAATCAAATCTTAAGGGATATGGTGACTGCCTAGGAAACACCTATTTATCGACCTAATGAAAGGGCAGGGAGCTTTCAATTCCAGTACACAGGTAAGAATTTTAGAGGGCTATAGCTTCACCTCAAGATTCCTAATATAGGAAGGTACTGGGATTTGGGCAGAGGTCATCAGATGATAGAATAAATATGAAAATGAACCTACCAACTTGTTCCGGAGTTACGGTCACTGTTGGAAGAGAGGTGATTTTTTCCTTGTCAGCTGGGGGAGGCCCTGTGTTTTCCAGCTGTCCTAAAAGCTACAAAAAAGGAGAAAGAAAAAGAAGATGTGGCAGACATCTCAATGTCCCTGGAGAGGGAGCCGCTCCAGCTGAGAACAAACAGTGAAGATATCAGAAATGTTCATTGCTCTTACTTCCGCAAGGCTCTGAAGGTTGGGTGTCTCTGTTTCTGCTGCTAGACACTTTCAACTGCTTTACAATTTCAGAGTGACATTAGTGTAAGCCTACAGACATACCCATGATTGCAAGGTCACTTTTGGGCATGAAGCAACTTCAGGGTGGCAAAAGGGTTGTGATGTCATGAATAAAACTACAGCTTAATAAAAATACTTAACTGGTCCAAAAACGTCATTCTGCTGGAAGAAAGAAAAGGGTGGGAGTATGGAGAGTGGTATAAACTAAGCCAAGAAATAGGTAAATTACTGCCTACAGCGAGACTTGGATAAAAATGACATGCTTTTGACACTTGGCAATCCACAAGGGAGATGAAAAACCAAACAGATTTAAATGAACATAAACGAGTGGAAGCAACTGTACATGGCGTGGGAAAACCTTTTTCTCTGCTTCCTTCCCCTACTTTGCTCCATCAAGCAGAAATCCCTGCTTTAACATTTGAGACCCTCCTGTTTTGTGAAGTACTTATTTATAGGATTCCCATAGGACCGAACAAGAGGCCAAAAATACAACGTACTGTTTGTTATAGGAGAAGTCTTTACTTTCTCTGGAGGTGAAGCAGTCTTCTAGAAATTTCCTTGGACCTAGTAGGTACATGAATGCTGAACTAAACCCACAAACCCTTGATCCCTTTAGTAAAGTGGAAACCCCAAAGCTCGAAATATTAGAGAAAGCAGAGTGATTGCCATTTCAAGAAAGTAGCAGAAGGAGAGCAGGAAGCCTGTGGGACCACGAGACACACTGGACAGACACCCTCAAAAGGCAGCTCCTCACCTGGGTTACAATGGCATCAAGCCCTGTCTGACCCCAGGCATAGTCCCCAGGGTTGGAGTGCAGCATCCCGCTCCTATACGTGAGATGAGACAGAGAGCATTAGACGAAGTAGCCAGGCTCTGCCTTACACTTCAGAAAAACTGGCAGAGGGTTCCTGTTTTCTCACTCAGAGCTTGAGAGTCATTAATCTTCTAGAATCAAGAGGCAAAGAATTTCTCTGCATTTTTAAGGTCAAACCGATTAACTAGAGATAGCCTCTCATTCTCTCAAATCTTACTTAGCTGAAACCTACAAAGTAAAGCCACCTGAAATACTACATGACACCCAGAGCAAGAAGGGAGACTCGTTGCCTGTTGGCCAAGAAAAGTTTGTCTCTTCTCTACCCACTTATATCAACATAGGACGGAGCTGCTTGCTAAGGAGAGTTTTTCCTTCACAGCTGGCTACGATCTACAGCAGACTCCCTCACTCGAAGGGCTGCCATGGTCCTGGACAACAAGAAGCTCTCTAGCAGAACAGCAGCCACAGAAGTCTCCCTGAATCACACCTCAGAACAGTTACAAGAGACTTGGCAGACCTTGTTCTTGGTGCTGCTGGTACAGTACCTTGGAAGACAGAGGTCCAGACTCTGATCGAAACCCATTTAAAAGAACTAGAGGCTGGAAAATGGGGTGAGTATGGGGAAGGACCAAGGACCCTCTGAGCAAAGGAATCTTCTGGGACAGAGAAGTAGCAAATAAATATCTATATGAGAAGAAATTCCATTTTTAACCCCTCTATGTAAGTGTTAAGTGTCACTCTGATACTGAATCATAGCCTTTTGTTTCTTCTGATAGTCTTTCTTTGGAAAAGGAAAGGTAATGTTATATTTTCAACTTCAGAAATTCTAAAGGATTAAAGTCTTCCTGTATGGTCTGGAGAGGAAATCCACAAATCAGATACCAAGCCTGGCAAGGAGCACTTCATTTCCCTTCTCAACACAACCCTCGGACAGAATACAAAAGAAACCAGACATGCCCCGCACCCAGACCCAAGTGTCTTGGGGAACCAGGACAACCCTCCTGAGCCTGGACAAAATAATAATAGTAACAACAACAACAACAATAATAATATAAACTGTGATCAAGTTTGGGCTCGGGAGACAAGGGCAGTGTAAGAGCCTTCCGGTCACAACTACATACTCACCAATGTAGTTCTCTCTCTCTCTGTATAGAACAGAAACTACACACCTAAAATGAGGCAACCTCAGCACTATAAGATAGTAATTAGTCACTTACCAAGAAAAAGGGTGTGGGGATCCTGGGATCGCAGAATTTGCAAGGAATCCTGCAAAGATCTGTTGCATTATTCTGTTAAAAGAGAAAAAAAAAAAAAAAAAAAGTAGATGAGACAACCGAAGTACTCTATAGGTATCCACACAGGACAGATCCCACTACTTCCCTAACCCACAAATGGCTTCCACTGACTATTACAAAAGAGAGCATCAGAAATCAGTCTGCTACCTAGTGGTGTGTGACTTTGCTACTATGGCTATTTTCTACACTTCTAACATCTTAACAGATGGACAGATTTTTGTGAATTAGGCTGAAAAGGAATTATGTTATGGTGCATTTTTCCAATTATGTTCCTTGGATCTCTGGCACTGGCATGAGGGGGGTTAAAATGGAAGCTGCACCAATAGGGTTCTAGACCCAAAATGGCAGTTTCATTTTTTATGTGTCTTATATACTGGGTTTCTGAATAAGGTACCATCTAAAGATTTTTTGTTTTGGTAAGTTTGAGAATAATTTTTAAAGGCATTTCAGATGACTATGATACATACAAATATACACATTTGGTACTTGTCATTCTGAACACTTAAGATGCCATATCCTGCTGTTTATTTATATTAATGAGTTGGTCTTTGTTCCCCACAGATATTCGGATGCCTTATTTAAAAAAAAAAAAAAAAAAAAGGAGGAGGAGGAGGAGGGGAGAGGACGGGAGGAGGGGGAGGAGAGGGAGGGGGGAGGATGGGGGGGTGGGGGGGAGGATTGTCTCCCTACATTTCCTGCTTTGAATGACTGCACTTTTAATTCCCTGGTTCCTACTGTGTTAGGCCAATCCACGTAGCTTTGAAAGTAGCTATTATTAGACTTTCCTTACTACTAACATTCAAAAATAACTAATTATACTATTTCCTTTCTAGTTTTTGTTTTTGTATTTTATTATTTGTATTTTGCATTTATTTTTTAATTAACAATATTGCCTATATAGCCAGGTGCTCTTGGGCTCCATACCCAGTACCGGGGGACAGGGGACTAAAGTCCCCTACCAATAGCCAGAACAAACTTGCCAAAATATGTGTAAGACCCAGCGGGTCCTCTAGATGACTGCAGCAACAGCCACCATCTTGACGGTAACCTCATGGGAGCCTGGACCAGAACAACCCAGCTAACTTCCAAATTCCTGGCCCAATGAATTTGTTAGATAATAAATGCCTGTGTTTTTTTTTTTTTTAATGTAATGATTGTAGTGATCAGTTGATTAAGCAGATTAATCATTCTTGAACGCAGAACCTCCAGAGGAGCAATGGGTCTTTAAATATACAAGTATCTCCATCAGATGAATTCTCACCCTTATACCCAAACAGACCTAAGCAGTTAAAACCTGAGAAGAATTGGAGCTGAGCTGTGTATTAAGTGAGAAGCCACATACAAACCAAAGAATACGGAGAAGGGGCAGAAAGGACGATGGTCAGGGGCAGGGACATATAAAAGAAGCTGGGGACCAAGCCCATCACATACTAACATTTCCATACCAACAGCTCCAGTCCACTTAAATGCTGACCATTAAACTTGGACCTTGAGATACAGGATGTGGGTAGAGTTTACTGTGGTCACAACCCCCTCACCCAAGTTACAGGTCCTTCAGAATAAAATGAATACAGAAACAACTCTATGTTCTTCACCTCATTTTTCATAACTGTTTTGCATTTAAATGGATTCCACTTAAAAACCATCTCCTAACAGGTCAGCAAAGCTTTACCCCATCAAGGCGTACACCGCGTACCACCGCCATTCTTCACCCCTTGCTGTGATCCATCAGGGAAGTTTTTTAGGCTCACACCTAGGTTATGCCTGGAGAACTTCCCTGCTAGGGGGCAACGCTGGTACAGAAGTGCAGTATCTGTGGTTTGTTGTCCCAAGTTTGTACAACACGCAGCCCTGCTGTATCAGGTAGACCTGTGCACAGGGGACAGGACGGGGCTCATGGGAGGCTTTCCATTTGACTAAAGGGAAATCAAAAGGACTTTCTCATTAGAGTCCCTTATCTTTATTTGTAGAGCTTATTCAATAGTCTCTTTAATTACACTGCATCCTTCTGAGTTCATTCCCAACTATTCTGTTGCACTTTCCTCGGTTTTGCAGATCCGAGCCAAGCTGAGAACAGATGGATAAGAGTACTTCCTAAACAGTGCCGGAGAGCACTGTGTCCGCAGAGTATCAAGACAAATGTTGCCATTGCCGTTGATAATGGGATGATAAATCCTTGTGAATGCGACCTTAGGTGGTCTGAAGGGGTGACCTCCACTCTGATGGGGACTGTCACCTGGCCAACAGACCCTACCATCTCCAACAGGCCTGCACAGCACTGAGCCCAAGGGCCCCTCGCCAGGTCACTCAACTCCTTGTGGGTTCTCTTCAGAGACATGGTGGGAGGCAGTGGTGGTGGCGGTGGCCCTGGGGGTGGGGTGGGGCAAGGGCTAAGGGCAGGAGATGCAGAGTTAGGGAGGCCCCCTGGCTCCCAGGCCTCCAGGCAGTAGCCAGGGGTCTCTCTCGGTGGGACAGGGGGAGGAACTGCCTGCCTTCTTGCCGGCTGCAGCTGGACCAAGGGCTGCCATAAATGCCTGTCGTTTAGAGCCACTGACCTCTGGGATAATTCACCCTAGAGCAGCTGATGATCACTACAGATTTTGGTATACAGAAAAAGTAGGTACTGTCACAATAAAAAGCTATGTGGGTCTACCTTTGGCACCCCAGCATGGACAGGAGCTGGAAGGGCTCTGGAGCCTCGGAGGAAGCCAGAGAGCAGGGAGGGAGCTCAGGACAGGACCTCAGCCTGCATGCCCAAGCCCAGGCTGGCCCAGATGGGGGAAGGCAGGCAGACATAGTGCAGAGCCGACAGTGAGTGCAGGCACAGCACAACAAGGCGGAAGCAAGGTGCTTCTGGGGAGTCAGGGAAAGCTAGGGGAGCGCCCGCAGATCTCCTGATCTGCAGAGGGAGCGACCTGGGGAGCCTCAGGGGTCAGCAGAAGGTCTGCCTCCTGAACAGCACGAGGCTCTGCTAAAGGCACTCGCTGTGTTGAAGGTACCCCTTCTTCTCGCAGCTGGCATCAAGATGTAAGAGGAGAGGGGCAGACTAAAGGAAGGCCAGTTTGAAACAAGTTAGGGTCGGCGCGGGGGCGCCAGTAATCCCAGCAGTTCCAGAGGCCGAGGCAGGAGGATGGCAAGTTCAAAGCCAGCCTCAGCAATGGCAAGGCCCTAAGCAACTCAGTGAGACCTGTCTCTAAATAAAATACCAAATAAGAGGGCCTGGGGCTGGGGCTCAGTGGTGGAGCACTTGCCTGGCATGTGTGAGGCACTGGGTTCATTCTCAGCACTGCATATAAATAAATGAATAAAATAAAGGTTCATCAACAACTAAAAAAAATACAAAATAGGGCTGGGGATGTGCCCCTGAGTTCAATCCCCAGTACAAAAAAGGAGAGGCAAAGAAGGTAGGTGTATATAATTCTGAGAACTTCCAGTAATAGTGAATGATACTAAAATTGAGAAATGGAAAAGGTTTAATTCAGGGTACTGCCAAAAAAACATGGTTTAAAATGAACTAAGAGTGTGGCTTTAAAAATTCCATAATGGTGGGACTGCAAATTGGTGCAGCCAATCTGGAAAGCAGTATGGAGATTTCTTGGAAAGCTGGGAATGGAACCACCATTTGACCCAGCTATTCCCCTTCTCGGTCTATTCCCTAAAGACCTAAAAAGAGCATGCTACAGGGACACTGCTACATCGATGTTCATAGCAGCACAATTCACAATAGCAAGACTGTGGAACCAACCTAGATGCCCTTCAATAGACGAATGGATAAAAAAAATGTGGTATTTATACACAATGGAGTATTACTCTGCATTAAAAAATGACAAAATCATAGAATTTGGAGGGAAATGGATGGCATTAGAGCAGATTATGCTAAGTGAAGCCAGCCAATCCCTAAAAAACAAATGCCAAATGTCTTCTTTGATATAAGGAGAGTAACTAAGAAGAGTAGGGACGAAGAGCATGAGAAGAAGATTAACATTAAACAGGGATGAGAGGTGGGAGGGAAAGGGAGAGAGAAGGGAAATTGCATGGAAATGGAAGGAGACCCTCAGGGGTATACAAAATTACATACAAGAGGAAGCGAGGGGAAAGGGAAAAATAATACAAGGGGGAGATATGAATTACAGTAGAGGGGGTAGAGAGAGAAGAGGGGACGGGAGGGGAGGGGAGGGGGGATAGTAGAGGATAGGAAAGGCAGCAGAATACAACAGACACTAGTATGGCAATATGTAAATCAGTGGAAGTGTAACTGATGTGATTCTGCAATCTGTATATGGGGTAAAGATGGGAGTTCATAACCCACTTGAATCAAGTGTGAAATATGATATATCAAGAACTATGTAATGTTTTGAACAACCAACAATAAAAAAAAATTCCATAAAACCTCAGAAAGATCTAAAATAGTGCCTAGAGAACCGTTTGGTTAACTGGGCTTCTAACACTTTGGGTTAGTTTTACAGGGTGCTGTAACAAATTACCGCAAACTGGGTGGCCTAAACCAAAAGGAATTCATTATCGGTTTGGAGGCCCAAAGTCTGGATCGAGATGTCCCCAGACACTGTTTCCTCTGGAGTCCTGCGGAAGACTCTGTCCCGAGCCCTCCTGGTCTTGCGTAGCTGCCAGCGCTCCTTGCGGTTCCTCGGCCTCCACCGGCCCTGGCTTTCTCTCCTGTGTCACCTGTGTCTGCGTCCAGACTTCCCTTTTCTTATAAGACCAACAACCACTGGATTGGGGTTCACCTGATTCAGTATAATCTTGTTTTGACTTAATTAAATCTTTTTTTCTTGGGTGGGGGGAGACACCAGAGATTGAATCCAGGAGCGCTTAACCACCAGCCACATCCCCTGCTCTTTTTATATTTTATTTTGAGACAGGATCTTTGCCAAGTTGCTTAGGGTCTCTCCAAGTTGCTGAAGCTGACTTTGAACTTGTGATCCTCCTGCCTCACCCTCCCAAGATGCTGGGATTACAGGCATGTGTCACCTATCCAGCTTCATTACATCTTTCATGTCACTATTTACAGATAAGGTCACATTCCCAGGTAGGACTTACACACATCTTTTCAGGGGATACAATTCCACCCACACAGGTGGCGGACCTCAGCAAGCCCAGTAGAAGCCCAGGGTAGAAAGAGGCTGCCCAGAAGAGATCTGTGGGAGTGGTTTTGCCTAATGGCATGAATTTCAGTAAGATTCACAGTATACTCAAGTTTTTAAAAGAAACACTAAAGGTTTAAACTGAAAGGTGCAGAAACAGCACAAAATGCAAAGAGGCCTTCAGACCTTCAAATTTCTACTTGTAAGCAAGCTAAGGAAACTAGGCAACGGCAAATATGAACTACCTTTCACGGAAAAGAAAGGACGACGCGAGGTCCAGAGGGAGGAATCCAGAGCACTCCTCGCCAGGATAAGTTGCGCACTAATCAAGGGCTTACTGACACCTTTTCAACACCTATCAGGGTTTATATGAGCCAGCAACATCTTCCCCTTGCTGAGCAGGAATGTCTAATCGCCGTCTGTCCACAACGCTGCATGCTGGAGTAGGGCAGATAACTTGATCCTTTAGTTTATAAGTCTTCACATCAAAAGGAATTGGACTAAGGGAACTATATCCAAGGAGCCTAATATACATTTGAGCCTGATTAAAAAGGCAACCACCTAGATTTCAAGCTGATGCTGTAAAGGGACAAGATTTTGGGTACATCGTGGAAGGTAAGTGTATTTTGTACACGAGAGAAGTGTAAATAATTTGTGGCCAAAAGGTAGTTTTAAAATGTGTCCGCAAATTCTTTAACATTCTTCCCTCTGAGAGGTGGAACTTAGTTTTCTTCCCCGTAAATGTGGGCTGGACTTAGTGATTGACTTCTTACAGATAAAATGAGGCAGAAATGACAGTGCATGTGACCCACCAAGTTAGGATATAAAAAGGTATGATTTCTTTCCTTCTTCCTCTCTTTTAAATCACTTAACTCTGAAAGAAGCCAGCTCCTAAGTCATAGGACAGGCACAGAGCCCTCTGGAGAGGCCCATGTGGTGGGAACTGAGGCCCCCTTCCAACAGCGATGTGAGTGAACCACCTCGAAAGCCCCGGTGCCAGGCCCATTTAAGCATTCAGAGGACTGCAGCCACATCTGACAGGTTGGAAACACACAGTATCTTTATTTATTTTCATGTGGTGCTGAGAATTGAACCCAGTGCCTCACACACGCGAGGCAGGCACCTTACCACTGAGCCACAGCCTCAGCCCTGATATATTAATTTTCACTAGGAAAATGAAACCCTTCACTAGAACCACCTAAATAAGCTGCTCCTAAATGCCGGATCCTCAGAAACAGTGAGATAATAAATGTTGTCTTAAGCTACCAAATTCTGGGATAATAACCTACTACATGGCAAAAAGCAAAAGATAACTAGCCCCCCAATACTTGTTAGTCACAGGAAGAGGAAATTATCATATGCTTCAACAGACCATAAATAAACAGTGGTGATCCAGTTTAAGAAACATCCTAGTTCCCTAGAGCTCTTCAAGTGACCCTACACAAATACTTGGAGTTGCCAGCAGCTGATTGGCTAATGACTGCTTGCCTGGATGCTTACTCTCTGGAAGTCAGATGTGGGCTCCAAGTATTCTCAGCAGTAACAGAGACTGTTCAGGGTGGCCCCTAAAACATACGCGCTGTTTGGAGATTATCTTCGGGTGACGCGTACAGTATTCACACTGAATTTCTTGCTGCTGTAGCTGTTTCTTGTTAAAGCTATGTGTGACAGCATGAGTAGAGGGAAGGAAGGCAATATGTCTTAAATTTTAGCAACTCATGGAAGAGAAAAATCAACCCAAAGGGTCTAGGAGGGGAAGTCACATGCTAAAACCAGACAGAGTCTTCATTTAAGTTTCCTCTTACTTCCCTGGTGGTTCTTTTCAGTCTCCTTTGCTTATTCCTCCTTTCCTCCTAAACCTCTAATTTCAGTGGGCGTAAGATAGGAATTTAGGGGTACGAAGAGCAACAAAGAGCACTGAATCTCAAAAGGGGACCGTCCATTAACAGGCAGAATGCAAACCGAACAACCCATAACCAACCCAGCCATATCCTTGCCGGAAGCTTACCAAATAGCTGAAGAAAACCAACACTGGAAGACGACCGTAGGCATCTGGAGGAACTGGGCAGTAGGGTCTAGACATGAAACACAAGTGCAAAACTGCAAAACCCTGCCCTGACTCCACGGCTGGTCTAGTCCCTTAGCTACTCTACTGGTATCCGACCCCACTCTAAGTCGGAATGCTATTCTGTGCTTACCTGCCCTCCCATTCTCAAGTAGGTACTTTTCCTTTATAATGAACCTCTTGCCCTGCTACTCTTACCTGACTGGTCCTTACATTCTTCTCTGTGGTGAGCTGAGACCAGGAAGATCAGAACAGAGTCTCTTCAACTCCTGGAGACTTCCTCAGACTCCTATGGGCTGGCAATTCCAGGGCTCAGGTCTCTGAGCTCTACCAATTTTGATCTTGACTTTGTTGTCAATTTCATACAGCTTTGTGACTTTAAATACCACAACTCCCAAATTCTATTTCCAGACAAGACTGCTTTCCAGTGTCTCCACCTGAACATGTGATAAAGCACTGAATGAACTGAAATCTCTGCCTCCGAGTTTCACTCCTTTTGTTGTGCCCTGTGTCAGCTAAGGGTAGTTTCATTTTTCTAGTTGTTCAGGCCAAAAACCTTCACTCTTTCTTGTGTTCCACATCATGTTCAATCAGCAAGTTCTAGCATGCCTCTTGTCAGAGTACATCCGGAGTCATGTCACTTTTCATGACTCTAAGCCATCCAACGCCCCCCGCAGCCCTGTACTGTGTCAACACAGCAGTTAAGATGACCATTTCCAGACAGAAACTACATCTAAACTCTCCAATGGAATAAAAGCCCTTACAATAACCCATCAAGTGGCTCTACACATCCCCGTATCCCCAATCCTATTCCCAGACTTCTCTGAGAGCATCTCCTGATAGTCCCTCACATTGATCTCTCATTTCCTCATTTTCTTCAGGTCAAACACCTTCTCAATAAAGCCGTGGCTGGGGCTGAGGCTGAATGGCAGAGCGCTTGCCTGGCACATGCGAGGCACTGGGTTCCATCCTCAGCACCACGTAAAAATAAATAAAAACAAAGCCTCTGCTGACTGTGCTTTTGAATCTTTACCCCCCGACACACATTCCCAACCCCCTTCCCAGCCTTTTTTCTGATAGCATGTACTACTGCCTGACACTGTCCATCTTGTCTGTCTTCCTCCTTAGGACCTCAGCTTCACAAGAGCAGTCATTTTTTAGTTCTGTTCACTGTTGCATGCTCGACATCTAGAATAGCATCTTGCACATAATACTACGCAATGTTTATTGAATGAATTAAGAAACCTTTGATGGCCCCCAATTTGATATATGATAAAAGATATACAATCATAAAAAAATCATAAAAATTATAAAACAATAAAAAATTATGAAACAATAAAATGTGTAATATGATCAATCCTATTTCAATTATATAAATGGAGATATCGTGTGTGTGTGTGTGTGTGTGTGTGTGTGTGTGTGTAGTGTATGTTTAAAAAGGTCCCCAGCCCTATTTTGTATTTTATTTGGAGACAGGGTCTCACTGAGTTGCTTAGTGCCTCGCTGTTACTGAGGCTGGCTTTGAACTAGTGATCATCCTGCCTCAGCCTCCTGAACTGTAATGCTGTTTTTTTTAAATCTTTTTTTCTTTTAAAAATATTATTATTGAAAAGTCTGATCACATATTCAGAGCATAACTTTTTAAAAAAATTTGTTTTAATTAGATATACATTGTCTTTTTAATCTTTTTGGGGAAAAAAACCTTAATGTTTTGAAATAAATTTCTAAAAAGTTAACCATGAAGTCAACTCCCAAAATCTAAGTTTGATCTGTACCAGAAAATGATGGTTCCAAAAGCTAGCATTAACTTCAGGAAAACTCATTTTTTTAGGCAGGAAACCTTCTTACATGTAGTTTATCTTACAAAATGATTCAGAGACAGATTGTTGCTAAACTCAAAAGTGCTTAGAGAAGGAGGCAACTAAGATGTTAAAAAAAAATAAATAAATAAATGTCAAAAGATGACAGCTGCTGGACATGTTGGCACACACCTGTAATCTCAGCAACTGGGGGTGGAGGGCTCAGGCAGGAAGATTAGAAGTTCAAGGCCAGGCTCACCAACCCAGTGAGGCCCTGTCTCAAAAATAAAAAAGAGCTGGGGGAAATAAACCAAAGAAAAACTGAGGATGTAGCTCTATGGCAAAGCATCCTTGGTTTCAATCCTCAGTACCAAAAAAAAAAAAAAAAAAAAAGTAGCACTCACTAAAATAAAGATCAGTTTGAATGTGTAAGTGCAAACTAATCAGCCCTAGTGTCTATCTAGATTGCAACTATCTATTACCTATCTGGAAAGTATGAACATGTTGGTAATTATCTAATATAGACAAAGGAAAAAAACTAATAAATATAAATATTTTATCATTATAAAAAAATATTCAAGGTGAAACGAATAATTCCATAGGCTTCATCACAAATTGAATAAATTTTCTCCTAAAAGGCATACAATTTTCTTTGTCGATTCTATATACATCAAACAACCATCTGAATGGTTATTTCTTGGTATATGAGAAGTCCAAATATAACATTATGTTAATTAGCAGAAATGAATATTCTAGTCATTAAAACAGAATATCCCCAGGTGTAAATTAATAAATTGTTTTCTGGCACAGGTCAAATTCATTAAGGTTAGATATTCAGGTCCTGACTGGATAAACTATTACTTGAAAGCTGCAGATCAGACAACAAAAGATACATTTTAGGTACATTCAAATATCTGCAGAGGCTGGGGTTGTGACTGGGCAGGAGAGTGCTTGCCTAGCATATGCGAAGTGCTGGGTTCCATCCTCAGCACACATAAAAGAGTAAGTAAGTAAGTAAATAAATAAATAAATAAAATGTATTGTGTCCATCTACAACTAAAACATATTAAAAAAAAAAGTTATACTGCTGGGCTGTGGGTATAGCTCAGTGGTAGAGTACTTGCTTAGAACATGCGAGTCACTGGGTTAGATCCTCAGTACCACATTAGAAAAAGGGGAAAAAAGTCATACTGCTCTCAAATCAACAGGACGAGCTGTTATCAGGAAGAAGCCATGGTAATTTTTTCAAATCTATAAAACATGAAATCATGACTTACTTTCAAAATATAGGGTGACATCATAATGACAACTACTATAAAGTGGTCACAGCCATATGAACAATCTGGGCAGACCTGTATGTTGGCAGAGTAATGTGTCCCAAAGATGTGTGATATTTCACTTTTACTTCCATGAAAGAAAAGAGAATTAAAACCTTCTAGTTCTGTTTACTGACATATTGGCATGTGTGCCTTGTAAAAAATGTTTCTGAGGAAGGGAAATGCTTAATTATTTTAAAAGAAAAAGCTGGAAAGACAAATGACACTGTTAAAAAATTTTAAAGTAAAAAATACTTATAATCTCACCACATAAAAATATTTTCATTTTTGCATTATCCTGGCTCCAATATTTAACTGCCTTTATACCCTTAAGCAATCTGCCTTATCCTGTGTCTCAATTTTTCCTACAAAATGGAGATCTTCTGTCACAGTGCTTTCTCCTAGGGTTGTAATGAAGATCCGACAATCTAATGTCTGTGAAGTACTTAGACTAGGTTCTGGCACATACTCATACCTATTAGTACTAATTCATATGCTTCCTATATTTCTTAAAGACATAGTTACAATTATCCATTCATTCCAAACGAATAAGTTTAATATCTACTATAAAACAGACATTGTGCTAGAAACTGAGAATATAGAAATGAGTAAAGCACTACATCAGACCATTAACCCTAAAACAACTAAAAAGTCTATAACAGATCTAGTCCCCCTCAAAGATGTCAGGCCCAGACGGAATGGCAGGTAACTCATTAAACCTTTAAGAAATAGATAATTCCTACATTATTTAAACTATTCCTGAGCACAAGAAGACAGTTTTCCCAGTTCATTTCATGAAACTTATCTAATCCTAACACCGAAACTTGATGCTGACAACACAAGAAAATTACAGAACCTCCTTTAGAATAGAAGCAAGAATTTTAAAAAAAAAAAAAAAAGAAGGAACAAATCAACTCTAATAAGAGACTTTTATAAATACAATTAGAACATTAATGCTCCTTGTCAAAGTAGTTTTTATTTAAAGCTTGCAGTGCTGATGTAATATCATAAAATCTATTCAGTAAGAAAAACTATAAGCCCATTTTGATAGGACTGTAAAGAACATTTGATATAATCCCTAATAATTATTAATTAAAACCTCTTAAGAAATTAGGAATAAAACTAAGGGTTTTTGTTTGGTTTGGTTTGGTTTGGTTTGGTACCAGGGGTTAAACTCAGGGGCGCTTTACCACTGAGTCACGTCTCCAGCCCTTTTCATTTTTTATTTTGAGACAGGATCTTGCTAAGTTGCTTAGGATCCTGCTAAACTGCTGAGGCTGGGCTTGAACTCATGATCCTCCTCCCTGAGCCCCTGAGATTACACACGTGCACCCAGACCTAAATTTTTTAAAATATGGTAGAGCAGATACTAGGAACCAAAAAGCAAGCATGCTTATTAGCAAAGAACACTAATACACTCTTACTTGAGACAGGAAGACAGCACGCACGCACGCATGGTGCCTACTATTCGACAACTTGGTGGATTTGTTTTTGTTTTTTATCCTGAGGAATAAACGCAGGGGCACTTAATCACTGAGCTACATCCCTAGCCTTTTTTTATTTTTTGAGACAGAGTCTTCCTGAGTTGTTTAAGGGCCTCACTAAGTTGCTGAGGCTGACCTTGAACTTGCAATCTTCCTGCCTCAGACACCTAAACCACTGGGATTACAGGTGTGTGCACCACACCTGGCAACAACTGGTTTTGATAGTAAAGTCAATGCAACAGAAAAGAAAAACCAATAAGAGGCATAGACATGGGAAAGAAAAATAATTCAAATTTATAGAATACTTATAAATCTAGAAACCCCAAGAAATAAAATGAAAACTTTTCATAGTTAATAAGAGAATTTGACT
Source organism: Callospermophilus lateralis (assembly GCF_048772815.1). Classification (NCBI taxonomy): domain Eukaryota; kingdom Metazoa; phylum Chordata; class Mammalia; order Rodentia; family Sciuridae; genus Callospermophilus; species Callospermophilus lateralis. The sequence continues at coordinate 1,216,935 of NC_135311.1, forward strand.
AATTAGCAAAATGATGGGTAACATTAAAAACTAAAATTTTTACCAATAATCAGTTAAAAACTAAAAACTTTACTAAATGACTTTAAAAAAGAAAATCCCTGAGACTTCTGCTTAATTTTTTTAAATATTTTTTTTTAGTTGTTGATAGACTTTTATTTTATTTATTTATACGTGATGCTGAGAATTGAACCCAGTGCCTCACACATGCCAGGAAAGCGTGCTACCACTGAACCCCAGCCCCAGCCCCTTCTGCTTGATTTTTGCAGTAATCCTAAAACTACTCTAAAAAAGCAACTCTATTTAAAAACAAACAAAGTGAGACACGAACCACAGGCCTCAATAAAAAGTTTCAATACTATTAAAAAGTACCCACTCTCCCCAGATTAAATATATATTCAATGTGCTTCCAACCAAAATCCCAATGGTTTGGACAGAGACAGATTCTATCTAAAATCCATTTGGAAAATAAGAATTCATACCCCATTTGAATCAAATGTATGTCAAGAGCATTATAATGTTTTGAGCAACTAATAAAAAAATTTTAAAAAAAATAAATAAATAAAATCCATTTGGAAAGGTAAACATAAGAGAAGCATAAAGAAAGTAACGGGAAAAAAGTGAAGGGATCTTTCCCAATGAGGTGTCAAATCATCTATAAAACTATAGCAAAGAAATTCATTATGGTGCATGCACAGCACATAAATAAAGATAGCAGAAGATAACATAGAGAGAGATGAGGATAAAAGCACTGATATAAATAACTGGATACTCTGCGAGCAGATTAGATCCTTAACTAAACAATATATACGAATGATACTCTTCACCCCTCAGAGGTGTCACAAATCAGAGAACACTGCATGAAAGCGGATCCGCGGCCCATTCTTGAGGTGACCCTGAAGCCACTCTCACCTCACACAGGGAGAGCTGTCTGACTGGGGTGCCAACAGAGGAAAGCCGATGAAAAGGACACACCAACTAAAAGTCTTGCCCATCTACACACTTTCAGTCACATCAGGGTCCTCAATATCGGCCCAAGGCAGTGATTTCCAAAATTCCAGGGAGCAGTCTTCCTGATGCCAGTAAATGGGAGGACTCAGTCACTAAGTAGGAAAGTGGAGTGCAAATCTGCATAATGGAGGATGGCCAGGCCCAGCAGAGCTCCGCCATGACAAACTGTGAACATCCTGCCTAGACATCCACCTGGAGGAAAACCACCTCTGATTTACTGACACTAAACCCAACTCCGTCCTACAAAACACCAAGTTTTGCCCATTTGGTCTTCACAGGTGTACAGTCTGCGCTCTATATCCACAGGTTCTAAGGAGTCACCCCACTGCATACTGAAAATATCTATGAAAAAAATGCACCTATACTGAATAGATACATATAACAACTATTTATATAGCACTTACATTGTATTAGTTATTGTAAGTTAGTCTAGAGGTGATTTAAAGTACATGCAAGAGGTCCTGAAACCAATCCCCCTCAGATACCAAGGGACAACTGTATACTAAATTTTTTAGGAATGCAACTGAAAATCAAGGCAAATTTACACTCCCTCCCACCCCCAGAACTTTCCCAAGAGTTCTTTACCTTTTTGGAAAATCATAATCCTCTACCAATGCCACATGTGGCAGAGGAACTTTCAAGGCAATACCACCTACTGTCTGTATTGGTAGCCGTCACATTCTTCATGGCTCTACAGGCAGAGGCAAGCATCTGAATTTTCATTTTCTCTCCCAGAATAGTCATAGCTAAGAATTTACATATTAAAATATTTTCATATACTCTCCTTTGGAAAATATAGTATGTACAAATATGCATTTTTTAAAAATTTGTTTTACAGGTTATATTACCAGTAAATTTCAGATCAGGATAGCAGAGGGCATTATAAGACATTTGGTATAAAAGGAAGATGTTAGGTCTGATATAACCAAAGAACATGAGTTACATAATCAATACATTCAAATTTTTCTTGATCTATATTATAAATTGATTTCTGCCATTTAGAATCAAAAAGAGTTATGACTTACTTATACAGCCATAAAAACACCAGATAAAAGGAAAATACTGGAATATCCTTTTAAAACACTGGAATAGGTGAACCTTTTTAAGCATAAGAGTATTGAAAGATTTGACACCCTAAAACTCAAAAGCACTTATATATGAAAAGTTACAAGAACAAAACAAAATACAGAGTGGAAAGCAATTTATATCTGTAACATACATAAAAATATTCCTATCTATATCATATGTAGAGAGAGCTCCTAAATAACTTTTTTAAACTCCATAAAAGGAAAATTGGGCAAGGCATATTAAGGTACAATTCACAGAAGAAATATAAACATCTAATAATTATATGAAAATAAGCTCAATTGAAAAAATCACAAACAAAACAAAAGTAACCATCAAGTTTATCATCATTAGCAAAGACAGAGACTGGCACCACACTTTTGCTGAGGACATAGGGTATACTTTCAGATTCCACTGGTGAGACTGCAATAGTCACAGGCTTTTAGGAGGGCATTTACCAATATCAATGTTAAAGGTCATACCATTTGACCCAGCATTTTCTTAAGAATTTCACCACTTTTTCCGTGGTGTTTGCAGCCACCATTGCTCTCAAGCCAGAGCTGCCTCTAGCTAGCCAAGTTCCAGCCACAGGAAAAGGGCTGGGCCATATACAGCAGACTTCCCAAATCCATGGGCGATAAAGCCTCCAGGAAACCACTGGCTACAAGAGCTGCTCACAAGAGTGTGCCCTCTGGGAGAGGTAAAGAAACTTCATCGCTACAGGGCTGGTATGGTGGCACTTTGTGAAATGAGACGTTATCACAAGTCCACTGAACTGTAGGGTACACTCCTGTAATTCCAGAGGCTCAGGAGGCTCAGGCAAGAGGATCTCAAGTTCAAAGCCAGCCTCAGCAACTTAGGCCCTAAGCAATTTAGCAGGATCCTGTCTCAGAATGAAAAATAAAGAGCTAGGGATGTGACTCAGTGATTAAGTGACCCTGAGTCCAATCCCTGATAACAAAAAACAAACAAAGAGAAGTACGCTGAACTTCTGACTTGCTGGCTTCCCTCCTAGCACCTGGTGTGAGAAATTGCTCAAGACTCCAAAACAGATCTGCACTTCCAGCACGCAGCTCTAGGTGCTTTTGCAAGGAGCAAGTGAGGCTTCTCTGGTTGGCCTTTATAAAGACATCAATCTGTGTTCTCTCCATGCCAAACATGTTACAATTATGCCAAAAGACACCAACTAGCAATATTGCCCATAAGGAGAAAGAAGGTGCTTAGAATTCACTTTGATTTTAGAAACATTTCATTCTTAAAATATATATATATATATATATATATATATATATTTTTTTTTTTTTTCTCTTTTTCCTGTTAAAGGTAGTTCTGAATGTTAAAATTTTCCTCCCATAGGGTCAAAAGATATCTAAGTATACGACTGCAAGTAGAAAAACAGTGGACAGAAATCAGGTATTGTCATTTTTCCATTTTCGTTTGTGGGTGAATTTTTAATATAAATGCGGGCTGGGGGCTGGGGATGTGGCTCAAGCGGTAGCGCGCTCGCCTGGCATGTGTGCGGCCCGGGTTCGATCCTCAGCACCACATACAAAGATGTTGTGTCCGCCAAAAACTAAAAAATAAATATTAAAAAATAAAAATACCTTGCACAACTTAGAAAATTTGGGTAGAATGTTTGAAGACAAAGGAGAACTACTAAGGAATGAGAAATAAAGTGCTTAAGAATCTAGAGAGGGAATAATCTTGGAAGAAGGAGCCAGCTTCTGTAACTGATTTTGCTGATGCTGGGCAAGGGTAGAAGGCTGAGGGTCCTGGGCAAAGCGTCAATGAAGGATCACTATGAGGGAAAAGCAAATTCAGGTCTTTCGCAGACTAAGGAGGCACATAGCAATTTCCCTTTTAGATCAGTTACCAAATCTTGCAGCTATAAAGGGCAGCAAACTAAACATTTAAGTGGAAGTCTTATTCATTATAATAAAATGTTATGTACTCTCCTGTGACCAAGATTAGGGTTTACATCCTTTGGAGGAAGGGCTCACAAAATATATAAAAATCTAAACTGAAACTTTTGAAAGCTAAGGGTGAACCCTAAGTAGACTACTGTTTCAGGGCTGTGACCCAGTTTTGTCTTGGTATAGTTCCTGACAGAATAAAAATAATCTTCCACTATGCTCTATGCCTAGCAAAAAAAACCCTGAACTCTCTCTAGTTTTGAAGGGTTCGTTTTGTTTTTGGTACCTAGGATTGAACTCAGAGGCACTCAAACACTGAACCACATCCCCAGCCCTATTTTGTATTTTATTTAGAGACAGGGTCTCACTGAGTTGCTTAGTGCCTTGCCATTGCTGAGGCTGGCTTTGAACTGGAGATCCTCCTGCCTCAGCCTCCAGATCCACTAGGATTACAGGCATGTGCCACAGCACCAGGCTCTGAACCCTCTCTAGAGAAAAACAACGCTGTCTAAAGCTTTCACAGTTTTTATACAAAACTATTCACATTTAACCAAAAATTAATAGACCCACCAAATTGTAGGCTCAATGACCCAAAACCAGTAATAAAAGATAAATAAGAGAAATAGCCTCAGAGGTGATTCAGATATTGTAGTTACCCAAAAAAGGGCTTTAAATTAACTATAATTAACATGTTAAAATATTGTATCTGAATAATGAATTTATTAGATGTATATACCAGCAGATTAGATAAAGAGAAGATAGGATTAATGAAAGTCAAGGTGGGTCAACAGAAAAATATCCAAATTGACGTACAAAGAGAAGAGGATGGAAAACATGGGAAGATAGGCTGTAAGAGATAATAACATATGTAAAGAAGCACGTGTTCAATGTCGTCTAGTATATAATGAAGAAAAAAGAAGATCCAAAAGAGCCCTAGAGTTTATAAGGGATTGTCTGAATCAGTGGTGGTGTCTTCTTGCAGAATTCTAATGAACAGAATTCTCGTGTTCACGTGTGACAGATCTGGATTGGTGCAGAAGAGTGGTAGAAGCCCCTAGGTTCAATTCCTCGAAACCCAAGGTGGGAAGGTGGGGTGGCACACAGAGAGAGAAAGATTTGACCGACAGATATAAGTAATGATGTAGAAATGGACAAGACACATTATTAGATAAAGAAAATCAGATGTGAAATATCAAATTAGGGGCTGTGGTTGTGGCTCAGTGGTGGAGCGCTTGCCTCACAACTGAGAGGCCCTGGGCTTGATCCTCAACACCACATAAAATGAACAAATAAAATAAAGGTATTGTGTCCATTTACAACTAAAAAAAAAAGTATAAAAAAAATCTAATTAGATATGAAATTATTCCTGTCCTCATGAACTGTGAAAAAAATTACAACAGGTATTAAACAGACATATAAACTTGATTTTTAGTTTTTCATGGCAGGGACCCATGTATGCTAGGCAAGTGATTTTTCTGAAGTAGTATATACTTAGAATGAAAATCTTAGGGCAATGGTTTCCCAGGGAGGTGTACCACCATGAAATTATTTCACATAATACACGGACATTTTTAAAATAAACTGAATGGCTATACAATTGTTCTCATTTAGAATTCTGCCATTTTTCTTATGTCAAAGTCAGAGACAAACAAGAGAATATGATTACTAAGGATCCAGAGAACCCAGAATCTCAAAACTTCCTACAATATTTAATGCCCTGAGGAAATTAATGTCTTGTTTATCCTCCACTTTGCTTGGGCACTAAATGGAAGTCCAGTTTAATATGACCTGGATAATGAAATATAAGATAAAGAAAAGTAAAAGTTACACCCAAAAGAAAATACATGCATTCACTAACACATTTCAAAATTAAAAAAAGAAAAATTCTTTCAGAATGCACCATATGCCAAGGATTATGTGAGGCTTTGGAAGAATGAATGTCCCTTCCTTCTTGGAATTTAATAGTGTAACAGGAAAGAAAGGCATTAAATAACATGTCAGTCCATTTTTTGCTATTACAACAGAAACCACAGACTGGGTATAGAATAAACAATAGAATTTCATTCAGCTTATGGTTCTAGATGCTCTGAAGTTCAAGATCAAGAATTTGCACCTAGTGAGGGCCTTGTTGCTGAGTCACAATACAGCAGAAGAGCAAGCAAGCGCCCAAGAGACAGAGAGAGCTCACTTTTACAATAACCCACTCCCCCATGATAAGGCTGTAATCCACTCATGAGGCTGGAGCCCCCATAGCCGACTGACTACTAAAGGTTGCACTTTCCATTACCACCACAGTGACAATTAAACTTTGACATGAGTGTCTTTAATTTTATTTTTAGTGGTAGGTGGACACAACACCTTTACTTTATTTATTTTATGTGGTGCTAAGGCTCGAACCCAGGGCCTCACTTGTGCTAGGCAAGCGCTCTACACTGAGCTCCAACCCCAGTCCCTTGTCACGAGTTTTGGAGGGGACATTCAAACCATAGCACCACACAATGATAAGATTGCTGGTGTGGTCAGAGCTAAAAAGAAGTACACAGAGCTCTGGGGACACACACAGGACCTAGGAAGAGTGTCAGGAAAGGCTTCTCGGGGAAGTGGTGCCTGAAATTATTATTATCCGAGGGGTAAGCCTGAGTTGGCTTCGGCGATGAGACAGGTAAGGCTGAAGACGGAACATCCCAGCAATCCAGTGAGATGAGACCAGACTGGGTAAGGCCTACCTATGGGTGAAGAGGACAGAGCAACTGCGGGGACAAAGGCCCGATGGCTAGCATGAGCAGGGCAAGGGGAGACAAGACAGGAACAAAGCTGGAGGAGCAGCAGAAGTCTACCGTAGGAACCTAAGGCACTCTGACTTTATTATGTTGTTTTACTCTTTATTCTAAATTTGAATAATGTTGCTTCATTTTCACTATATTCATTTTGATCAGCTATCTGATCAAGAACGGATTAAACGACAAGGACAGTTATCTACCTTAATCATCTAATCAACAGCCCCAGCTTTGGGATGGCAACTCAGGAGCAGACGCCCCTTTCCACCTTCTCACTCTCAATCCTCAGCATCAGCCATGTCTCCCTCATAGGTCAGTCAGAAGATGGCTGAAGCAGTTCCAAACGTGACATCCTTACAAAGGCAGTGAAGGACTAGAAATTCCCTTGGTTATTTCATGAATGAGAGGAGATTTTTTCCAGAGGTCCTTCCACTGGATCATTTGGATCCCAACAGTGAGAAATGGGTTACATGCTAATGCCCGATATTTCAAAGAGACTCAGAAAGCAGTGTCTGGAATTTTTCTGACTTCATTTCAAGAGATGGTGTCTACTTGGCAACAAGATGAGTGCACAAATGGCTAGTAAATATTTAGTCAAATGTTGGTACACAGAAAAAATTATGAAGCTTTCTCTCATAATACAACAACTGAATAAAATTAAAAACAGGTGAATCTTTGTCCAGGCCAAACCGAAAGTTGTTTAGACTAAGTTGCCTACAGCCTTTTCTTTTTCTTTCTTGTAATAAACTCTGAAAGAAATGCTCTCTCTCAAGAAAATGACCCCTGACCCCAGTGCTCCCATTCTTGGCACACAAGTTTTGCTTTTTGAAAAATGAAACGCGAGCAGAAATTCCAAGCCATGCATCTTCATTCCTGACTTGCTGTGTTTGGCATGAGGTACACAGACTGGAAATGACGACCCCTGGACTGTTGAAAGGGACTCTACAGCCTTCCCTCTGGGAGTTCTCAGTGGCTACAAGTGCCCCCAGGCAGAGGCTCACAAAGGAAACCAGCTAGGCCTCAGATGAGTATCACAGAGTGGCTAGTCAAGTGGAGGACTGGACTCCATGGCCACGTGCCTATCTTGCAGCGCCTTACCCCCAGCATCCTGGATGGCACGTGTAGCAATCTCGGATATCCCACGGTGCCCTGCAGTGATCACCTCTAGTGCCCCATCCTGCCTTTCACCAAGAGTTTCCCAAGTGCTCACCACCCTCAGGGTCTACAAGAGTCACTCATGCTGAATGAGACTGGGGCAAGCCCTCTGGGATTACCAGGGTGGGAGATATTTGTCACTGCTGTGGGAAGGAATATTCAGCAGTTGGCCTCTTGGGGGATTTTCTAGAAAAGCACACCTTACCATCTGACTCCCACAAGGAAATTCAGAAAACATACATTTTTTTTTATTGGGATAAAAACATATCATGTAAAATCTACCATCTTAACTATTTTTATAAGTGAATAGTTTAGTAGTATTAAGAGTTTCCAGGGGCTGGGGATGTGGCTCCAGCGGTAGCGTGCTCGCCTGGCATGCGTGCGGCCCGGGTTCGATCCTCAGCACCACATAAATAAAGATGTTGTGTCTGCCGATAAATAAATAATATATATTAAAAATTAAAAAAAAAGAATTTCCAGCGGCTCAGGAGTCTAAGGCAGGAGGATCGCAAGTTCAAAACCGACCTCAGCACCTTAGGGTCCTAAGCAACTTAGGGAGATCCTGACTCAAAACTATAAAAAGGGCAGGAGACTGGCTCAGTGGTTACCTGCCCCTGGGTTCAATCCCCAGTACAAAAAAAGGAAAAATCGTGATCTAGAATATATGACAGACTTTAACTATTTAATAATAAGAGAACAAGCAATAAAAACATCCAATAACATGTGGGCTAATTTAGAATGTCAGATTTAAACTGACATTCACCAATGAAGTCATACAAATAAACAAACAAATGAAAAGTATTCAGCATCATTGGTCATTAAGGACATGAAAGTTAAAACCACAGTGAGATTAAAATGGCTTTAAATTGAAAACACCAAGTGCTGGCAAGGACATGGGGTCACTACAGCTCTCAGGCACAGCTGGCAAGAATGCAAAAAAGGGCACTTCAAAAACCGGTGGCAGTTTACTGTAATTAAATACATACATACAATCTGACATTCTTACTCCCATATAATTACACAGGAGAATGGTGACATGATTCTATCCATGGTTACTAAAAGTAGAGAGATCCTAGAATGTATTCACTGGTGAATAGATGGGTAAATTATAGTACATCAAACTATTTCTCAGTAAAGAGAATGAACCACTGATACAGGCAACGACATAGATGAATTTCAACTATATTAAGCTAATGAGCAAAAACCAGACGCAAAAGCTACAGATTTCATTTCTTTGATATATTGGGGCAAACAAAACTATAAGGACAATTTGGAATGGAAAAGGCAATTAGGTTAATAGGGTAGTTTTGTGATGAAATATTCTGTATCTTGAATGTAATGAGGTATGTAACTCTAACTGTCCAGATTCCCAGCACTGTAAAACTAAATAAATCTAATTTCTACTGTAAAAAAAAGGTGATCTATTTAATGAGAAACATTAAATGATAATAATGATGATGAAAGAAAATTTATTAAGAAATTAAATGATTGAAATGTAGGGAAAAAACTAGGAGAGCCAAAACCTCTTGGGTGATGACACCCAGAAAATGGGGAGTATCCACAGTTAATGTATTTTATCAGTAATAGTAAAACAAAAACAGCTTCAAAAGATTGCTAAAACATTGTTTAAAATGAAATAAATTTTAATTCTATAGTACAAGTAATTTGTAGCAATTTTCTTGTTTTTGGTAGTGGGGGTTGAAGCCAGTGGCGCTTTACCTCTGAGCTACATCCTAGGTCCTTTTTATTTTGACAGCATCTCGTTAAGTTGCTGAGGTTGGGCTCCAACTTGTTACCTTTTCTCACCACCACGAAAGTAGCTAATAAAATACCTAATAAGCAGATACTGTGACACTCAATACCCTTCTCCCTTGCCACCATCTATTACATAAGACATAAGACAGAAAAGCTAGCTTTCCTAGATGTGGGCAGGGAGCCCAGTGAGTAGAAACTTGGTAGAGAGAATAAATGGGGCAGTAGAAAAGCTTTTCCCTTCCTAAAAAACAAAACAAAACAAAAAAAAGCAGGAATCCATAGATGATATATCATTCCCCTTTCTCCCTAAGGCTGAAGGCAATAAACTGGAGGGAAAGACTAGGAGAAGCACAAAGATGGAACTCTGATATGGCGGAGACACTAAACTAACTTGTTATGTGTAAGAAAAAATATTTTTTTAAGAGGTGGATGTGGTGGCCCCCACCTGTAATTTCAGTGACTCAGGAGACTGAGGCAAGAGATTCCAAGTTCAAGGTCAGCCTGGGCAATTCAGCAAGGCCCTGTCTCAAAATAAAAGGCTGGGGATGGAGCTCAGTGGTAAAAGCACCCTTGGATTCAATCCCTAGTACCACAAAAGGAAACAACATAAGCAAAACAACTTTTTTTTTTTTGGATGGACAATGTCTTTATTTTATTTGTTTATTTTTATGTGGTGCTAGGGATCGAACCCAGTGCCTCATGCGTGCTAGGCAAGAGCTCTACCACTGAGCTCAACCCCGGCCCGAGCAAAACAACTTTTTTATGGCACTGTTAAATCATGTTATATGTTACTTGCATATTACTGAGGTAATATGATTTTCCATAAGGACACGTAAAAACAGAAAATTTAAGTCTTTTTCCTACCCTCTGCTATTAACCAAAGGAATAAGCTAGTAGTACAGTAGACCAATATTTCCTACAGAATAAAAGAGGGAAAGTAACCAAGGAAGACTGATTCAAGACAATGTGTTCACACTGGTATTTTACTAGTCTAACAAAAATTTATTGTTATTATTATTACTTTGTACCAGGGAGTAAACTCAGGGGAGCTTAATCACTGAGCCAGATCCCTAGTCCTTTTTATTTTAAGACAGGGTCTTGCTAAGTTTTTGTTTGTTTTTTTTTTTTAAGAGAGAGAGAGAGAGAATTTTAATATTTATTTTTTAGTTATCAGCAGACACAGTATCTTTGTTTGTATGTGGTGCTGAGGATCAAACCCGGGCCACACGCATGCCAGGCAAGCGCGCTACCACTTGAGCCACATTCCCAGCCCGTTGCTAAGTTGTTTAGAGTCTCACTACATCACTGAGGCTGGCCTTGAACTTGCGATCCTTCTGCCTCAGCCTCCTGAGCCACTGGGATTACAGGCATGTACCACCATGCCTAGCTTAACAGAAATTTTTGTGCAAAAGATTTACAATTCATTACTTACTACTTTAGCTGTACCTAGCCCAGCATAAGAGCATTGTGAGAAGAGCATCTGTGGCCTGAAAAATTCTAGGCATTTGAGAAACGTTAGTTATTTTCTTCTTCTCTCTTTAATTATAAAAAGGATATAAGGCTGTCCAAGAACATTTGTACTATACTGCATTTTTAACATTCACACAGTAAGACAAGACAAAATAAGAAATTATCCCCATTCTCCTTTGGCAACTAAAAAGATCTTTTTGAAAATATTTTATGTCCACAAAAGGAAACCTATCTGACAACAGCAGAGACTGTATTTGTTATCAGCTAATAAATTATGAGCTAATAACCAGAGAAAGACAACCTGATCACCTTACTCTGACAGCCCAATTCTCTTACTAATTCAAGGGCTGTGAACAAGGACTGTTGTCTAAATGTCTAGACATAATTACTCTGGCCAAATTGGGATTATTTGAGCATCAAAACGAAAATAATTTCTTAAAAACCATGCTAAAATAAATAAAGCTAAAACCATGCTAAAATAAATAAAGTAGAGCAGGGGAAAAAGCTCTTACCAAAAAAAAAAAAAAGTTTGAACCTGGGGAAGAAATTATAGAAAGAGAAATAAATGTAACTTAAGTAGAAACAAATGTAAAATTATTTCACAGTAATAATCCAGGCAATGGACACTGATAGCACTAGATGAAAAACTATTAGAGGGCGGGGTCTGTGGCTCAGAGGTAGAGCGCTGGCCTGGCATGCGTGAGGCCCGGGTTAAAAGGAAAACTTTAGATGACCAGATATTCACTCACTCTCAAGTTATCACCCTTGACTTCTGAGAGCACGTGCCATCTGTTGAGATGTACTAAGAAGGACACAATACCTTTCATCTGATCCCCACTCCCACCCCCAGTTCTGGGGACTGAAGCCAGGACCCCACATGTGCCAGGCAAATGCTCCACCATTTAACTACACTCCCAGTCCGTTTTATCGAGTCAGGGTTTTGCTAATTGCCTAAGCTGGCTTTGAATTGGCAACCCTCCTGCTTCAACCTCCCCAGCTGCTGGGATGGCAAGCATTCATTACCATATTCAGCCTCTTTGATATTCTTGCCCAGATATTTAATCTGAATGAAGAAAAAACAAGACAGATCCAAATTAATGACCATCCCTGGTAAGGGGGTCAACTAACAGGGACCTTAAAACGGACACTCATCGGCTACTGTAGTTTGGATCTGGCATACCCCGCAAAGGCCCATGTGCTTGGTCCTCAGGTTGGTGTTACCAGAAGGTGGTGGAACTTTAAGAGGTAGGGCCTGGTGAAAGGAAGTTGGGTCATGAGCGTGTGCTCTTGAAAGGGATGCTGGAAATCTGGCTCCTTCCTGTCTTTCTTTCTTCTTTTCCTGTTGCCATGAGGTGAACAGGCCTTCTCTGCTGCACATTCACACCATGAGATCCCACCATAGGTCCAAAACAGCAGCGCTGATCAACCATGAACTGAAATCTCTGACACCGTGAGGCAAAATAAACCTTTTCTCCTTTCAAGTTGATTTATCTCAGGTACTTGTTATAGCAGCAGAAAGCTAACTAGTAAACCAGCTGACAGCATAAACCAAACCCCCTAGTCACCAGTTGGTATTAACCATTAGATATATGAGCAAACAACTGTGCAAATTATTCTAGCCTCCAGCCTATAAGTCTCTCAGATATCAGATGGCAGAGATAAAATATCTCCCCATACCACGTCTGAATTCCTAACCCAAAGAAAATGAGATATTACACTATAATTATTGTTTCAAGTCACTATGGTTTACAGTAACATCTATTATTATGCAATAATAGATAACTAATACAGACTCTAATAAAGCAGAAATCTCAAATTCCTCAACAGTACCTACCTCACAGGCTTGTTGGGAACATTAAAGAAGCTAAGAGAACGTTCGGAATAATGTGCTAAATGAACAGCAGCTAGTAAAGAACTTCAATTAGAATAGTTAGAATATGATAGAGAAATAAAGTACTCTGAGGAATACACAGGAAAGATATTTTGATTTAGTCCTAGAGATCAGAGGAGGTTTCCTAGATTCAGTGGAGAATTGATTTAATTGGGTTAAGAAAGCAACAAAGGGATTTCTAGCTGAGAAAACAAGATTAGGCAAAGGTACAGAAGCACTGAACAGCATGGTTCATGTTAAAAAACAAAACAAAACAAAAAAACAATTAAGTCTGGTACTGGTAGAATAGAAGAAAAAAACAGGAGGTGACAGGAAACAAGACTGTAGAGGTTGGGAGGATCCCAAAACATAGAGGGCCGCCTTACATATGAAGTTATGGGCTCCATAACAGGGAAGTGATACAGATTTTAAAATTTAGGTGCAAAATTCTGCAAAGGCAATATGGAACTAGATTTAACAATGGCAACACCATGGGTCTGTGAGTCTTTAGCATACAGTGATTATGGGGCTCATGAGAGGACTTGAGGGTGACCACAGATAGCTGACAGATCAATGGTTCTCAGTGAGGGGCAATGTATCCCCAGGGGAGGTTTCTGTTGTCTTAACTGGAACAGAAGGTGGGGAGTACTTAAGGTTATACAAGAAGGGGTCAAAGACACTGCTAAACTTCCTATACAATATGCAGGAGAGTCCCGCACAATGAAGAATTATCCCATTCAAAATTTCAATAGTCCTGAGGTTGAGAAATCCTGTAGAATAAGGAAAAGCAGAATAAAGGAAAACCAATACTTTAAAGTACTCACAAGCAGAGTCAAGGCTGGGAGGGTAGCTCAGCGGTAAAGCCCATGCTCAGCATGCACAAAGTCATGGGTTTACTCCTTAGCACCATGAATAACAATAATAAGAAAAGCCAACAAAGAAGTCAATCAAGAAAATGCACTTTCACAGAAGTCAGAGCAGTAGAGGACATCAAGGGGAAGGAAAAGACCCCAAAAGATTAATCCAGTGAACATGACAAACATTTAAAGTATCTAATGGGTCTGCAATTAGAAGTAAACAAGGATTTTAGTTGAAATAAACTATGATGGTTAAAGGAATGATGGGAAATGAAAAAGTATACAAAATAAATGTAGATGTCTCTTAAGAGGTTTTATTGGAAAGGGCAGCAACTGGGCAGCAACTAGAGCAGCAATTCTCAATCCTGGCTGTAATAAGAATAATCTCAGGAACTCCTAAAAATTATCACTCAAGGGTCCCTGGGAGTGGATTTTTAAAAATATCCTCAGTGACATTAATGCATGGCCAGGTTTGAAAATTACAAAATCAAAGACTAAAAAGGGTAGCTGAGGAGTGAAAAATGGGAAAAGTAAGCAGGAAAGGGAAAAAGGATGAAACAGGCAGGAAACAGGTCAAGGCTGTGGGCTGGCCTTGAAAAAAAGAAAGGACACCTCATTTCAGGAGACTGTCAGGAGAAATGAATGTTGACAGAGATGCTGGACGTGAAGGTTTGAGGAGTTCAGCCTAAGGCCCAGTTTTCAGACCATGGAAGATAAGTCAGCTGCTGAGAATCAGCTAGTGGACAGGAAATCCAGAAAGGGAAATTTGGTGATGTGCCTCTCCTCTAACTGCTTAAGCATCCCCTACTAGAGGAGCAGCGGAAAGTGAACCACAGCACTGATCCAACGGGGATTCAGTGGGTGGGAAAGGAAAAAAAGGGTGTAAAGGAGAGGTTCCACAATGCAGGTCCAACAGGTAGAGAAAGAAACACAATGTATAAGCAGTTTAACTAACACAGTAGATTTACCACTGGGTACCACAAGTATTAAAATAGTCTAAGATTTAATGAGGCTTGTCCTCTCAATCCTACTGAATCAGATTTCCCACATCTTGTACTTGTCCTAAAAAGGAATGTCTGCAGTTAAACAAAATGTACAAAACACCAGGTGAACCAGACACACGTTGGAGAGCCATGTGATGGAGCAGGTATAGTAAGGCAAGGACGGGAGGGCTGCAGGTCGGGAACACCACTGTTCAACAAGTCTTTTTGAAATGACGGACATGTTCTGTAACCTGGGCTATCAAATTCGGTGACTACTAGTGCTACATGTGACCAATGAGTCCTTGAAGTGTGACTAGTAGGAATGAGGAATGTTTGATTTTATTAACTCTCCAATAATTTAAATTTAAACAGATATGGCCATGTATGGCTAGTGGCTACTGTGTTAGCACACCACTAGATCACACAACCTCAGGTCAAGTCCTTGGATCCACCACGAGCTATTACCTTATTTCTCTGACTCTTAAGATTTTTCTTATATAAAATGAAAATAGCAACAGCACTTATTATCTTTATACAGATTAAATGTTGTAAAGCAGATAAAAGTATGAAACACTGTCCTGGGAACAGCTTAAAATTAATGTTTATTATTCTACTTCTAAATGGTATCCGTGAAATCAAGGAACACCATCTGTTTTCTTTCCATTGTATCCCTAGTGCCTAGTATAGTGCCCCATACATGAAAGACACTCAACAGACATTTGTTGCATATTATTCCAGTCCTAAGACTTTACATTTATTCTTATTAAGTTTCACATTAAGGGCTAGGGACATAGCTCAGTTGGCAGAGTGCTTATATTGCATGCACAAGGCCCTGGGTTCAATCCCCAGCACCACACACACACAATCATATTAATAAGCTTATTGTTCCATCTGTTGAGCTCTAGAACAGATCTCTGAATCTTTTTAAAAAATATTTATTTTTTAGTTATAATCATACACAATACCTTTATTTTATTTATTTTTATGTGGTGCTGAGAATCGAACCCAGGGCCTCTCACGTGCTAGACAAGCGCTCTACCGCTCTACCAGCCCTAGAATCTTTATGTTATCCATAATACTTGATGTGCCTTTTAATGTCTTCTGAGAATCTGATAAACATATTATCTATATATGAGCCTGAAACATTATTAATAGACCTATAATTTCAATTTTTTCACTCTGTAGTTTATTACCCTTCATTAACTGATATTAGCTGAATATACAATTTAGCTTCATTTTCAACTTGTCTTTTATGCACAAAGATAGTAAAGACCAGATCATGCTATCAGATATATACCACATTATCAGATCGAGACTGCCCTTAAAGAGAACTTAAAGCAGCTACTCACCCCTCAATAGCTGGAGACCTGCCAGGACGACTGCTTCCCCGAGACCTGTATCTCCGGGTAACTGGCAGCCTTGGAGGCCTACTTGGTCCCCAGAAGTCAGTGGGAGTCTGGTGACTCCTTTCATTGGCTCTAGTATCTTGGTCCAGTGGATTGCTACTTAGAAATGGTCTAAAATCTTGGAAAAACATCGTGTGATCCAAATGGTCCCAGAGCTAGTAAAAAACAGAAATAAATCACATTAGGAAAAGGAAAAATAACAAAAATAGAAAGGAATAACTTTTAACACTTTGAAATTCAGCAGCTCCAAAATAACAAAGTATGTTTGTTTCCTCAGTTTCATGGAAAGGAAATGAGAGGTCTTTAAGGTGCAAACAGAAGGAAAAAAACATCTAAAAATTGAAATAAATTATTTTCTTCATAAAGAAACAAGTAAGCTGTGGGGGGACTGGGGTTGTGGCTCAGCGGTAGAGTGCTCGCTTAGCACATGTAAGGCCCTGGGTTCGATCCTGAGCACCACATATAAATAAATAAAATAAAGTAAAGGTACAACTAAAAAATAAATATTTAGGGAAAAAAAAAAAAAGAAACAAGTAAGCTAATGGCTGACCTCACTCATATCCATCCACATGCCTCTATCAGTTTCCCCTTCAGAAATATAACTACGAGCTGGAGGTATCTTGGACTTCTATCCGAAGCATAATCAACCATATATACCAACATTACAACCACAAAGATCTAAATAAAATGACTGCACTCATACACTTTACGGGGGCGCGGTGGGGGCATCATCACCACAAAATGCAGACAAACGTCCATAAAATACTTCTCTTGACTTGGCACCTGCATCAGGGAGGGGTTATGTCAAAGCTGTGCCAAAGCTGTGCCAAAGCAGCCCAGGAATGTTTAATAAGTGCATTCTGTGGTACATATTTTTATCAGTAAAAGAGATATAGAGGGGTTACTGGGTTTGGTAGAAGAATCACTAGGGGGAAAAAAATCACCTTAAAATGATTAAAGCTTTATCTATCTGTACACCAGATATCTCAAAAGATCTACAGAATACTACTTACTGTACTCCATCCACAAAGTATGTAACACTGGTCATACTAATCCACTTCTTTGTTTTAAAGTTTTAAGTCAAGCCATGTGTGGTAGCACAGGCCTGTAATCCCCGCTGCTCAGGAGGCTAAAGACAGGAGGATCACAAGTTCAAGGCCAGCCTCACAACTAAGCAACTTAGTGAGACCATCTCAAAATAAAAATACAAAAAGGACTGGGGATGTAGCTCAGTGGCACAGCGTCCCTGGGTTAAGCTCTAGCACCAATAAACAAAGAAAGTTCTAAGTCAATGCAAGAGCTTATTCTTTAGTGTATGTATAACAACTAGGACAGAAAACTTCTCAGCATGTGACCTCAGGTCTTAAAATTCCTCAGAACCTCACCATTTCTTCCAGAGACTCACATTAGTAACAGCCTCCTAACTCAGAGAAAAGGGTAGTAACCCAGCAGCACATTAATCTGACTACAAATCCCACTCCATTCTCATTTAATAATCTGCTATATCAGCTCTCAAAGTTATGGAGCTTGATAGGTTTTACAATGTTATTCTGTTGTTGTTGTAATTTCCTCCCTTTTTAGGTTTCCATTGTGCCACATCCTGCAAGCACTTAGATGTCATAGTACCGTTGTTTTTGGTCTGGGTTTTTGTTTTCCTCCTGCATATATCTTGATTTTTGTCATTATTGAAAGGCAGTTTTACCAGATTCAGAGTTCCTGTAGTTCTTTTACTATCTCAGGTATCTTTCGGCTAAGTGTTTAATGGCCGTGGTAAGCCTTTGACTGTCTTGCAGAGTTCTGATAAACTTGATTCTGATAGTTTTTCCCAAGTTTTTGGTTGTTTTTGCTGAGGGATGACCCCCGAGGTCCCTACTTTGCCATTTTCACAGACAGCATCTTTCACTGTGGCTTTACTTAGCCTTCTCTGATACTAATAAGGCTGATATCTTTTTGTGTACTTATCAATCATATCTTTCTTTTTGTTTATTTTTATATGGTGCCAGGGACTGAACTCAGCGCCTCAAACATGCTAGGCCAGCGCTCTGCCACTGAGCCACAACTCCGGCCCCTCGTATTATTGTTCATGAACTTGGTACACTTTTCTATTTAATGAACTCTCTGATTCGTAGCAGTTCTTTATATATTCTAGATATGGATCTTTCATCAGCTGCTATATGTGCAATTCTCCCAATTTTGATTCTTTTTTTTTTTTTTTCCTTTTCTGGAGGCTCTTGAAGTTCGATTTTAATGTAGCACGAATCCCTCATGATTTGTTCCTCTGAAGAGTTAAAGATTCCTTCCCCGACACAAGCTGTTAAAAACGTTCTCCAACAAGGGCTGGGGATGTACCTCAGTGCCCTCGGTTTGACCCCCAACACCACAAACAAACAAACTGTCCTCTATTTTCTTCAAGTAAGTTTAAATATTTGTCATAAATATGTAAGTCTTCAGTCTACTAATGTTTTGTAAGACCTAACATAGGGATTCAATTTAATTTGTTTTTCAAACATAATCAATTGTTCCAATACCTTTTATCAAATAATAATTCTTCCTTTCTGGGTCTGTTTTGAGGTTTTTCCTTCTTTTACATATATATATATATATATATATATATATACATATATATATATATATATACAGGTTCATTGATCTGCATAGGTACCACAGTCTTAATTATAAAGTCTTATAACAAATTTTAGTATCTCACAAATCAATTCTCCCTACATAAATTTCAAGAATATCCTGATCATTTTTCACCTCTCATATTTATTTTAAATTAGCCTGGTAAGCTCCCCATGCAAACCCCATTGGAACATTTACTTGTGATGCAATCAATCTTTTTATCCTGTTAACAAACATCACCAACATCACCTGGAGCTTTATCAGGAAAGCAGAATCTCAGACCTCACTCAGTCTATCTGCATCAGAAACTTTTTCACATGCACACTTAAATTTGCGAAGCACTGTTATAGAAATGATACTAAGTCTTCCTACCAAAAATACAGACTAGCTGCACTCAATCCCAATTTATTCAAGTCTTCTTTCAACAGTTATGTCTTTCAACAGGTTTGTACCTTTCTCCATAAAGGTCCTGCTAAACTTTTGTTAGATAATATTACCTTCTTTGCTGAAATGGTTAATGGTATCTTTTTTTAAAATTCTGTGTTTTAATAGTTAATTGCTATTAACAAAAATGGGTTGTTTTTGTACTGACCTTAATATACAGAAAATTTGCTGAACTTTTTTTAGTAACAATTTTTTTCACAATATCCGTATTCTATTTTATTTTTATGTGGCACATGTGCTAGGCAAGTGCTCTACCACTGAGCTACAACCCCAGTGCTGAACTCTTAATAATTCTAATAATTACCTAAATGGAAAACCCAAAAAACATACATAATCATATCATCTGAGAGAAACAATAATTTTGTCTCTTCCCCAACCTTTAACTTCATTTCTTCTTATGTAATTGCAATACAATATTGACAGGAAACAACTATAGCAGGCACCTTCCTCTTGTTCCTGATTTTAAAGAGAATATGCCTGACAATTGATCACCAAGTACTGTTTTGCACTACCATTATGTTTTGAAAGTACCCCTCTATCAAATAAAATAAGTTTCCTTTTAATCCTAGATTACTTAGAATGTTTAACATGAATAAACATTGAATTAATCAAATACTTTTTCTATATTTAGATAATTATGTTTTTTCATTTTTAATCTGTAAAATTATATCAACAGTTTTTCTATTAACACAATCTTGAATTCTCAATTTGGCTTATGATATATTACTGGATTCTATGTTTGCTCTTTTGAGTTAATTTCTGTATTTATTCCTTCAGAATACTACCCTTGTCTGGCTTTGGTACCAGGCTATACTAGCTCCATAAAATGTGCTGGGAAGCATTCCTTCTTTTTCATATTAACATCCTGTGGCACAAAAATAGAATTACTGAGTATAAGCACTTTGCTAAACAGTACTATACTACCTTCCAAACATGTACACCCATTTACACTCTTACCAGAGTACAACAGCTTACTTACTGCAATATTCTAGCCAACATTGGTAAAATGTTTTTAAAATGCTAATATACAATCTGAAAAGAAAAAATAACATACATGGTAAAAACACGGATA
The DNA here is from genome assembly GCF_048772815.1 of Callospermophilus lateralis. Lineage (NCBI taxonomy): Eukaryota > Metazoa > Chordata > Mammalia > Rodentia > Sciuridae > Callospermophilus > Callospermophilus lateralis. The sequence goes on from NC_135311.1 coordinate 1,237,332, forward strand.
AGATCTCTCTAAATACTGAGGTACAGCACCATTTTATTTTAACTGTCATGGTCCTTCTTATACTAGACTTATTTCCCTTTGTTTCCTCGTGACAGTCTTAGTCTATAACAGATCACTTGTTTCTTGAATGAAAAGTGGTCTAGAATATAAGGTTCTTAACCCAAAATCCAAAGGAAATGCAAAAATTAAATCCCCAACTATATTTGCCATCCATAAGTGAAAAAGTATGAACAGACTCCTTCATGTTCTCAATCCACTAGGGTAAACTACAGGAAGAAATCTATCTACATAAATAAAGTTCCACATTTGAAAAAAATGCCCAAAGTAGTCATTTTTCATTATAACTAAGATAAGAAACAATATTAAATTTTGACTAGAAGAAGAGTTAAGCTGCAAGTTCATACTTTGAATAATCTGCTTTGATAACTACATTTTTGATTGACATCAAACTTCATAAAATGGAGAGATGCTAAAGATGCAAGTTTAGACGTAGTTTCAACATCAGCATGAGGTATTTTGCAGTTTGTTTGGAAACTGCAAATTAGTGCAAACTAATAGTAGCAGTCAATATTTGTGGCCTAGTATTTGTGGCCTATTTCATCCCCAAATAATAGTGCACCCTGACCATAGAATACAGGATAAAAGAATACACCTCACAAATTTACACCAAATCCATACTAAGGATAAGAATAGCTTCAGAAAAAAAAAAAAATAGAACAATTTTAGGTCATCTGTCTCTGAGCAGACACAGACAAGCATCAGAGAAAGAAAATAGTTCATCAACAAAACTGGGTATTCAGGACACAACTTATGTAAGTTAAAAACTAATAGGGAACACTGTTATAGAGTTTCAGTGAAATAGAATCACACAGACAGTTCATGTGACAAATTTTGTCTTGAAAACCCAAAAAAGTGACTCTGAACAGAAGCAAAAAGATTAACATTTCCGATTTCAATATATTAAAAAGAAAAAAACTAGGATGGACAATACCTTCCAGGTAGCAGAATTTGTTCTGAACCAACTATGATCAAATCAATACCACTTAAAATATTAAGGTCTGCTCTTTAAAAATGTTAAACAGTTACCATATGATCCAGTAATTTCACTGTTATTATATAATAAGAAGAACTGGAAAATATTCACAGCAACATACTTAATAATAGCCATAAAGTGTACACAACTCAAATGTCCATCAACTGATGAATGGATAACTGATAAAATGCAAGACATCAATAAAATCTATTATACAACCATAAAAAGAAATGAAGTGCTGATATATGCTACAATATAAATGAACCTTAAAAATATTATGCTAAGTGGAGGGGCTGGGGTTATGGCTCAGCGATAGAGCGCTCGATGCGCACATGATAGACCATGGGCTCGATCCTCAGCACCATTATAAAAATAAGTAAGTGAAATAAAGGTACTGTGTCCAACTACAACTAAAAAATAAATAATAAAAAAAATTATGCTAAGTGGGAAAGAGTCACAATAGATCACATGTTGTATGATTCAATTTATAGCAAATGTCCTATATACAGGCAAACCAACAAAAACAGAAAAATAGATTTGTCAGTTCCCTGGGGTAGGAGAATTGTGGAGAAATAAGAAATGAATACAAATGAGCACAAGATGAAAAAGTTCTAGAATTAGTGGTAATTAGTTGTATGAGTTGGTGAATTTACTAAAACTGTTGAATGGAACATTATAAAAGAGTTAATTACATGGTATGTGAATTTTAAAATACTATGTTCTATCCAGGCACAGTGGCAGACACCTGTAATCCCAGTGATTCCAGGGGTTAAGGCAGGATACCAAGTTGGAGGCCAGCCTCAACAACTTAGTGAGATCCTCTCTCAAAATAAAAAAATAAAAAAGGGCTTGGGATGTAGCTCAGTGGTAAAATGACCCTGGGTTCAATACCCAGTACCCCCTCCCAGCACACACACACACAAAAAAACCCCATAAAACTACAGTCTATGAATCAATTGAAGGTAAGTAATTTCAAAGTTATTAACCTTAGAAATTCAATTTCAAAAAAGCTCAGAGGCTTCTGATAAAAACATTAAATCAAGATAAGGAGCATAACCATTACCCCAAACATTTCCTAGTGTTCCTACGTAATCTCTCTCCTATCCCTCCCCACCCGAAAGCAACAACTGATTGTCCTGTGGTTTGTATTTTTTGTAAAGGAATGAAAATGCAGTTATTCTTTATTTGTCTGGCTTCTTTCAATAGATTATTTTTAGATTCATCCATACTTTTACATGTATCAATGGTTTTGCCATTTTATTGCTGAGTAGTATTTCATAGTACGGATATATCAAGATTTGTTGATACATCCACCTGTTGATAGGATTTGGGTTGCTTCTAGTTTCTATTACAAATAAAGTTACTATGAACATTTGCATATATATACACACATATTTTTTTCTCTTTCCTGGGGGGTAGAAAAGTGCAATAGCTAGATTATATATATGTATGTATATATGTATATTACCTTTCTCCAAAGTTAACCTGTTTTCCAAAGTGGTTGGACCATTTTATATGTCAGTTTCAGTTGTTCCGCAGCCTTGCAAATATTTAATATGGTCAGTCTTTTTTTAAATTTCAGCTATTCTGATAGAAATGCAGTAGTCTTTCATTGTGTGTGTGTTTTTTTTTTTTTAAGTTTTTCAACCAGTTATTAGTTCACATAAGTATCTGAAAACAAATACATCTGTCTTCCCTGTCTCTATCCTTGGTATGATTTATCATAGTTTTTAATAAACAAATTACGTAAATATCCATAATAAGAAAATTTTAAAATACAAATAAGAAGTCAATAAATATGTCAACCACTGAAAGTGCTCCCTACATTTTTTAAAAAAAACTAAGTCACTGATTTGCAACTTTTATTAAAACAAATTCCCTCTATTAAAAACAAAGTAATTTGTAACTTGATTTCAACTTTGTTTTTAATATTTTTATTTTTTAGTTGTAGTTGGACACAATACCTTCATTCTACTTATTTATTTTTATGCGGTGCGGAGGGTCAAACCCAGGGCCTCACCCATGATAGGCAAGCGCTCTACCGCTGAGCCTGGACCCCAGCCCCTCAACTTTTTTTTTTAATAACAATTGTATTTTTACATAAAAATTTGAAAACTCCAACTAAAAAAACAAATAAAACATGCAGACACCAAATTTGACAAGAAAACAATGACAGCATATCAATTTATGTGAGTACTATGTTCCAGGATACACTTTCCATTTAAAACACTTTAATCACACTTCTGTATCGCACAGTAACTTCTAGTCGGAGTTAACATATAGTCTGTTCTTGATGAAGATAACACTAGGGAGACGTTGCCTGGTGCCGCAATAATGCTGAATCTGGCAAAACATGTTAAGATACTTCTTTTCTTGAACTGTCAAGTCAACTATAAAGCAATGAAGTCCACAGTATAATAAGATATCTGCTAAGATAAAGTTACATCCTGTAAAGAGGACTTTATCTCAAGATACGAATTCTTCAACAGTGTGGATCTCCTCTTTATTGTACTGTCGGCTTGAGTGATACTGTATTCTACCCACTGCTGAACTGCTGCTTTTCTTCTGTAGTACGTCAAATTTGTTGGCTTCCTTGACTAGATGAGTTGCTATCGTAGTCAATTCTGTTAGGCTTGGATCATTGTTGAAAGAACCGGAATTTGTCGCTCACCCTGGGCATGTACTGATTTCCCTTACTCAGCCCCACAGCCTCCAGCAGCAGCTGGCAGGGGATGGTCATTGTGGTTTTAATTTCCATTTCCCTAACGACTAATTGTATCAAGTATTTCTGTATATTTATTTACCAACTACACCTTCTTTGATGAAGCAAAGTATTCAAATCTTCTCCCATTTTTCAGAATTGAGCAGATTTCTTATTATTCCATTTTAAGAGTTCTTTATAAGGCTCTTCAATATAGTTCTTTAACAGACGGATGATTTTATTTGTTTTTTGGTTTTTTCTTTTTTGGGTACTGGGGATTAAACACGGGGGCACTTGTAGCCACTAAGCTAACATCCCCAGTCCTTTACAATTTTGAGATAGGGTCTCACTAAGTAGCATAAGGCCTAAATTGCTGAGGCTGGCTTTGAACTTGTAATCCTCCTGCCTCAGCCTCCAGAGTTGCTAGGATTACAAGCGTGCACCACCAAGCCAGGCAGATAAGTGATTTTCAAATATTTCTTTCCTAGTCTGTGATTGCCTTTTCATACTCATGAGAATAGCTGAGGTTATTAATTTTGATAAAGTCAAATTTAGCAATTTGCTATTTTATGGATCATATTTTTTGTGACGTATTTAAGAAATCTTGGCCTAAAGTCACAAAGGTTTCCTCCTGTTTTCTTTTATGTTTTATAGTCTTAGGTTTTTATGATTCATCTTGTATTAATTTATATATATGGCTTAAAATATGTATTGAAGTTCACATTTTTGTACATACATATCCAACTGCACCTTTTCATAAACAGACTATCTTTTTTCTCTTGGATTGACTTTGTGTTTATTCCAAACCAGTGTTCATAGTGTATGAGTCTGTTTCTGGACTCTCTTTTCTGTTTATCTACCTTAATGGCAATACCATAGTCCTGGTACTGTATTGGTTATGTCCCTATATTAGGTAATATTAGTCTTCCAACCTTGATCCTGAAAATTGTTCTACTATTCTATATACTTGTTTTTCCTCACAAATTTTAGAATCTGTCATTTTCTACAAAAAAAAAACCCAAAAAAACAAACAGCTAGGGTCTTAACTGGAATTGAACTAACTCTATAAATGGTATCTTAATAAGACTTAATAAGGCTTCTGACTCATAAGTATGATATATTTCTCTAGTTATTCCAGTGTTAATTTCTCTAAATAATGTTATAATTTCACTATGTTCTCTGTATCCTTTCTGAAATTTCAAGTATTTCATACCTTTGATGCTAGCATACACACTATTTTTAAAAATTTCAATTTCCAACTGTTCACTGTTAGCATAAAGTGATTTTTGTATATTTTTTGTATCCTAGAATGTTGTTAAACTCACTAGCTCTAATAGTTTTGTAAGTTCCATTAAATTTTCTATACAAAAGAACACATCAATTGCAAATAAAGATAGCTTTATATTTTCTTTTCCAACCTAGATGCCATTTATATCTGTCTGTCTACCTAGCTAGCTAGTTAACTTTATCACACTAGCTAAAACCAGTACAATGTGAAAGAGAAGGGAGGGGGCATTCTGGTCTTGTTCCTGATCATAGCTGATCTTCATCTTCCATCAGCACCTATGACATTAATTGTATGCTTTTAGTGGATGCCTTTTGTCAAATTAAGGCAGTTCCCATCTATTCCTGCCTTTCTTAGCATTTTTGAAAATGGATGCTGAATTTTGTCAAATACTTTTTTTTACTATTGAGATAATCACATGGTTTTTATTTTTTAGTGTTAATATGGTGAATTATATTGATTTTCTTTTCTTTTCTTTTTTAATACTAGGAACTGAACATAGGAGCGCTCTACCACAGAGCTATATCCCCAGACCTTTTTATTTTTATTCTTTGGTACTGAGAACTGAACCCAGGGGTACTGTACCACTGAGTTACATCCCCTGCCCTTTTTTTTTGAGACAAGAGTCAAACTGCTGAGACTGGCCTCAAACCTGAAATCCTCCTGCCTCAGCCTCCTGAGTGGCTGGGATTGCAGGCATGCGCCAAGACACCAGGCTGCACATTGATTTTCAAATCTTGAACCAAACTTGTATTCTTGGAATTAAACCCTACTTGATTATAATGCATCGCCTTTTTTATATATTGTTGGGCTCTACGTGCTAAGATTTTGTTTGGCATTTTTGCTTCTATGTTCATGAGGAGATCTTGGTTAATAAAACCAATTTGGCATCAATAAGTACATTTCAAAAAAATTACATCAGGGCTGGGGATGTGGCTCAAGCGGTAGCGTGCTAGCCTGGCATGCGTGCGGCCCGGGTTCGATCCTCAGCACCACATACAAACAAAGATGTTGTGTCCACCGAAAAACCAAAAAATAAATATTAAAATTCTCTCTCTCTCTCTCTCTCTAAAAAAAAAAAAAGAGTTTAAAAAAATTACATAATTTTTACTACTTTTAGTGTACCCTTTCACATTCAAAGTATCCCAGTTTGGAAAATAAATTATATGATTATAATATACTCACTATGGCTATAGAAACATTAGACTACCATTGGAAGATGAATCAAGTGGTATAGTGGTTGCCCCAAACTATTCTTTATTTTATTTAAACCACATGTGGATCCATGAGTTGTTTTTGGAGAGTTAATTCTTCAATCAGGTTTCAGATACTAGAAACTAAACCATATTTTCATCCAGAGAAAGGCAATAGCTTTTATTAGCAAATAAGTGCCAAGCTTCTACTATAGAAATAAAGCTTCTACTTAAAGGCAAATGGAAGGATGAATAAAATCATTGCAACTAAAAGCTAAGTGTATAATTTAAAAGATGTGTGCTTTAAAAGGCCTGTCCCTAGGAAATAGAGTTATTCAATGAATCTAGGAAGATAATGAGAAGGGTAGAGTGAACCATGGAACGAGAGCAGTGGTGTACGGAGGTGAGTAAGAACTGAGCTTGTCCTCCAACTGACCCTGGGGACCTAGAATGTGAGACTCACTCAGAGGTAAATGGAAATCAAGGGGTGGATCTGTGAAAACTGGATGGGGAGAAAGGGCACTCAAAAAATCTCTCATGGCTGCCTACCACCATAGCAAAATTTTCAATTTTGTAAGAACACGGAGTACTGAAATGCTACTCACAAAAAAAAAGGGGGGGGGATGTACAACCCCTCTGCTCCCTAATAATTCCTTGAACAGCAATTTCTCCAAAATGAATATGAATTTACAGTCCATGGACTCTGGGTACCTGGCACTTACTGACCCAAAAGCTGGCAAGCTCACACCAAAGATATTTTCTTCTTTACCTTTTCCCCTTCAGTCACTATTTAATTTGTGGTGAGAGACAAGTGTGGTGGCGTATACCTGTAATCCCAGCTACTCGGGGGCTGAGGCAGGAGGATTGCAAGCTCAAGACCAGCCTGGACAACTCACCAAGACCCTATCTCAAAATAACAAGTGCTGGGGTGTGGGAGGCCAACCTTGCATGTGACTGAGTCACACTCCCCGGCTGGGTGCTGAGGCGCTCAGTCACAGAAATGTGGCAGAGCTTTCCCCACCCTTCTTGGGTGCGAGGGTCGGTGTCCCCTGCATGGGTGTGTCTTGCTACAGCCCCATGGGTGGAGCTACGCTCACCTGTTCCTTTGTAATCTAACCCCTTGCCCTGTTTAGGATAGAATCTCCCATGGAAGTGCCTTGTGTGTGTCCCCTTCTCTTACTGTGCCCTTGGGTGTGGCCTACCCAGGTGTCAGTCAACCTGCTGACAGTGGACATCATGAAGATACTCAGCCCCCTGAAACCTGACCCCTGGCCTCATTTGAATAGCTTCTCCTCAATAAAAGGGGTCAGCGCATGCTCTCGCTCTCTCTTCCTGTGGACCCTGAAGGTCAGAGGAGCCGTCACAGCGACACCAAACAAAAAGGTATTTGTGTCTCTTGTGGGTTATTTTGCGCAGCCCAGTTAGCCCAGTTCAGCTGGAGTGACCCCTGAGCCTTTTAGTTTAGAACAGAAACTCGGCACTGGGGATAAGGCTCAGTGGTAGAGCATCTGCCTTGGGTTCAACCCCCAGTACTGCAGAAAACATTGTGTTGACATCTTGGCCACAGTGTTATGATTCTGAACTTAGCATAATCTGAATTGTGGTAACATCATTGTTCTTTGAACAACCATTGAAGAGCTCAGGAGTTTTATGCTTAATATTTCTAAACTAGATGTGAAGCAGATACTGTAATATGTGTCATTTTAACTCCATATTCTCTAAAAATGAAGCATGAAAGATTTGGCTGAATTTTAGACCTTAAAGATACAATCAAGGAAGCAATTGCTCAAAGAACCCCAACTCTGCCTGGCACCTGAATGCAAGCCCTCTAGCTGAGACAGAAAAACAGCAAAGGTAAAGGACAGTTTACCTGAGCAAAGATGGTTTGAAACTTCAACTTTAAAAAAAAAAAAAAAATTTAGGTTGAATCATTTGTAAATCAAAAACAGCACAATTTTACTTCGTTCAATTTAATTTACCCATACACTGTTCTTGATGACTTCTGCAGGCCAGTTAAGATGAGTACCATAGGTCCCAGGAGCAAAAAGTACACAAATTAGTATGGAGAGGGTTTTCATGAAGGTAGAAGCAAAACTGCCCTCAAAGGTTATTTACTGATCTCCTCCCACAACTACCACAGTCACTATTCCCAACTCCTGCTCACTAGAGAATTAAATTTGATTAAACCTAAAGGTTAAGAAAAATCAACACTTTGGACCTCTTCATTCATGCCTAAGTAGTTTTCCAACCAGAGGACTGATAGATCTGGTGTATAACAGGAGCCTAATCTCTACCAGTTCACATTCTCCAAGGGATGGAGTTCTTTCATGTATTAGGAAGCTGCACAAATGCAAACAGGTGCTCTGAATATGTGTGCCTGCTACTCTGCAACTCTAATTTTCAGGCAAGTCATCAGGCATGCGCCATTGCACCCAGCTATAAAATATATATTCTTAATATATAAATAATAAGTTATAAAATGTGTAACTGTAGAAACACAATAAAAAGCTGGGCATGGTGGCACACACTTGGAATCCCCACAATGCAGGAGGCTGAGGCAGAAGGAATCATGAATTCAAAGCCAGTCTAGCAACTTAGCAAGACCCTGTCTCAAAATAAAAAGAATTAAGGTGGATACGTTCATTACTTACTCCTTTCTGCCTGTGGATACTGCTAAGAAAGCATCAGTAAAGTCTCTTTTCCTACTGCTGTCATGTCTAAATTAGAGCCCCCAAAGGGCCCAAACAACTGCGGAAACTATTCACTGGAGGGCCGAGCTTGAAACAACTGATGAGAAGCCATTCAGGGCAAGGGGGACACTCATGGACTGTGTGGTAATGAGAGACCCCAACACCAAGAGCTCCAGGGCTTTTGGGTTTGTCACTTATGCCACTGTGGAGGAAGTGGATGCAGCTCTGAATGCAAGATCACGAGGTGAACTGAAAAGATGTGCAACCAAAGAGAGCTGTCTCAAGAAGATTCTCAAAGACTAGGGGCCACTTAACTGTGAAAAAGATGGCTGATGGTGGGCATTTAAGAACATCACCTATTTTGAACAGTATGGGAAAAGTGAAGTTATTGATATCATGACTGACCAACACACTGGGAAGAAGAGGGGCTTTGCTTTTGTAGCTTTTGACGACCAAGACTCTGTGGATAAGAGTGTCATTCAGAAATACCATACTGTGAATGGGCACAACTGTGAAGTAAGGAAAAAGCCCTGTCAGAGTAAGAGATGGCTAGTGCTTCATCTAGCCAAATAGGTCAAAGTGGTTCTGGAAACTTTGGTGATGGTCATGCAAGTGGTTTCTGTGGAAATAACAATTTTGGTCATGGAAGAGACTTCAGTGGTCATGGTGGCTTCAATGGCAGCCATGGTGGTAGTGAATATGATGGCAGCAGGGATGGCTACGATGGATTTGGTAATGATGGAAGCAATTTTGGAAGTGGTGGAAGCTACAATGACTTTGGCAAGTGCAGCAGTCATCAAATTTTGGACCCATGGATGGTAGAAACTTTGGAGGCAAAAATTCTGGACCTTATGGAATGGAGGCCTATACTTTGTCAAACCACCAAACAAGGTGGCTATGGCAGCAGCAATAGCTATGGCAGTGGCCGAAGGCTTCAATGCTGCGAGGAAAAAACACTTAGAGGAGAGGAGAGCAACGGAAGTGCAGGGAAGCTAGAGGTTCCAAGGGATTGTGAGCTCAGCTAAGCACAGAGGTAGGTGGCAGGGCCTGGCTGCTACAAGAAGGCATGGTTTAGACAGTGCTCATATGGACGGGCAGAACCTCCAGGACTGTGCTTGTGACTAGCTGATAACAGGAACTCTAGTTTCCGTTCTGTGGAAATTGTAAAGCATTCCACACAGGATTTTAATGCAGATTTTTTTTTTTTTTTTGCATCCATGCTGTTGATTGCTAAATATAAGTATTTTTAAAAAATAAATAAATAATTAAAATTTCGATTAATTAAAAAGGGCTGGGAATGTGATTCAATGTTTAAGCCCCCCGGGTTCAAACCCTGGTACCCCAGTATTCCCCCAAAAAAGAGACACAAGAAAATATTCATGACATAATACTAAGAAAACTTTTTAAAGCATAAATACAATATGGCACTGAATGATTGCAACTGAAAACAGTTATGACGCAAGCAAACAAAAAATGAGAAATATTATGCCAAAGAAACAAATAAAGCTATAAGACGGTAACAAGAATATGAGAATTTTGGATTTTTTAAAAAATCTTAAATGTTATAATTTTCAGATTTATGCCTCAGGACAAAACCTGAATGGAAATGTATTGAGAAAGAGTTAAAATAGTTAAGACTTAGGATATTTTTAATACCTTTTTTTGGTCATTATAATGCTGCTTAGCAATAACAAATTTTATTTTATTTATTTATTTTTAAATATATTGTTTTTAGTTGTTGATGAGCCTTTACTTTATTTATTTATATGTGGTGCTGAGAATGGAACCCAGTGCCTCACACATGCCAGGCAAGTGCACTGCCGCTGAGCCCCAGCCCGGCCCCACATTTCATGTAGGTAAATAGGCAGGTGCGAGCACTCTGCCTCCTAGTGCACGCCTGAGCCTTTTGTCCTCCTGCGTGACTTTCTCTAATCTGAAGCAGCAGGCATGGCCATTCTTTTTCTTTCCTTTTTTTTTTTAATATTTATTTTTTAGGTGGACATGGACACAACACAATGCCTTTATTTTTATGTGGTGCTGAGGATCCAACCCGGGTCCCGCCCGTTCCAGGTGAGGTGGCTGAGCCACAATCCCAGCCCCTCTTTCCATTTTTTTTTTTAAACAACTTCTTGATGTAAAGAGTTGATCAGAGGGTTTGGATTTTTTGTCTGTTCGCCTGGTCTTGGAGCTTTTTGTTTGTTTGTATACTAGGAATTGAACCCAGGGCCTCAAGCATGGCAAGCAGGCACTCTGCCACTGAGCTCCAGTCCCCGCAGTCATCCCTGCGATCAAGAGATCTGTTAAGTGAGCTCAGACTCTTAAGATCAAATGTCCCACTGACACCGGTCATGGTCGGGAGCTTTTCAAGTAATCAGTGAAACCCCTCAGGCAGCCGTGGGTCCACTTCCCCAGGATACCGTCAGGAACTTCAGACTAGCAATGCTTTCTCTTTCTCCAAACTGCTAGCACTGTTGTCAGACTCCCTACCCACTATCCCTCACACGTCACTCAAACACGGTTCCCATTAACTAGAAACTTACCTACTGCTTTCTCTCCAACTAGCCACTATCGTCACCACCACAACCTCAATTAAAAAAAAACTGAGACTTAATTTATCAGAAGTTTTCTTGGACTAAATCTCTTCTAATACACACAGTATTTTAGGATTTCAGTTATTAGTAAATACTTGTTATAGAGAATGACCTTTTCACTGTAAAGCATCTCCAGCTAAAGAAAAACAGCAAAATAGAGCATAGCCTTTGCTAAAATAATCAACTAAAATATGGAAAAGAAAAATGACTTTAGTTTCTCTATATAACTTTATTTCCAACTTTTTTCTCCAGGGACATGAGTACAAAAACTTTACAGCTTAGGCAGACTATTTTGAAAGGTTTTTTTTCACATCTTTGCTTATCTAAATTCCGCCTCCTCTTTCAGGCACCAACCATTGCTGCAAGTTTTACCTTTTTCTATGAAGTCTTAAAATGGCTGAAAGTTATTAGGCACTCACCATACGGCAGATCTGGCATTGAGAGCTACCATATATAGATCTAATCTTCACCCCATCTCTGTGAGGTAAATATTATTATTTTGCCCATTACTTTTCAAAGTAAACAAAGAGGCACAGGTAAGTGGTGATCCTGGATTTGAACTCAGCGTCGTCTGAAGAAAGATTTTCTTCCTTCTATTGTGGTCACATACACCCCACAATGAGTCTATCATACTCTGTACACTCTTCCTTGTTTTCTTGTTTGCTTCATGTGCCTACATCTGTCCCTTGTAGGCATGGCAACTATGACCTCTGCGTCTCACCCCTTCTTCTGGAAGAGTGCTATGCATGAAAACATGGAAACAGGCTTCTTAGGTGACTTCAAAAATCCCTGGCAACATCTACAATATTTTAAAGACAGATTTTTTTTTTTTCTAATTTTAAAATGCAAAATATACTTTAAAAAGAAGAAATTTAAATGTTGAGGCATGATAACAAGGGAATTCTAAGGAGAAAGAACTGGGCATAGTTATGCCTTGCTATAAGCCTGTCACTGCTAAAGAACATGAAGTCACCCACTATGACTCTGCAGAATTAACACCTGAAGGTTAGCTCACACCATCAGTGTCAGATTTAGCATTACTAAAGTTAGGAAACTGACTACATATATTTATTTTTCTTCTTACTCAAAGCATCTCTTCCTGGTGAGTCATACCTATAAAACTGACAGACCAATCTACTTCCATTTCCTAAAAGAGAACAATGAAAATCAAATGAGGTTTTTTCTTGGATATGCACAATCAAAAACCAATAATCTGTTCTAAGTAATAACACACAAGGGGGTGGGGGATGCTGACGTCAGAAATTCTACCAGGATTCTAAAGCAGAATAAATTTTAAGAAAAGTTTTTCACTCCATAAATAAGAGAGTTCAAAGACATAATCTACCTGGAAGCACGTTCTACTCAACCTATCTACCAGACTATTCAGAATTAATCAAAAAACTGGAGTAAGGTTAGGAAGTGCCACAGACCATAAGCAAAAGAAAACATTCTTGGGCCGGGGCTGGGGCTCAGCGACAAAGTGCTCGCCTAGTGCACTGAGGCCCTGGGTTCCATCCTCAGCACCACATAAAAATAAATAAATAAAACAAAAGTATTGTGTCCAACTGCACCTAAAAATAAATAAATAATAATTAAAAAAAGAAAACATTCTTAATAAAATGGGACTATTACCCAAACATTCACCAAGTTTTTCAATAATGATTTGAGGGGTAGGGAGTACATAGGTCTTAAGATAATTTCAGAAACTAAGAGAAGTTTAGGGTTTCATGGGCTCCTTATTAAATACCACTTTTCAATTGAAACTGTAGTTTCAATTTACATACAAAACAAATACTAAAACATTTCACTACACCCCTAGACATTTCAGCTACCTCTGGAAAAGACTAATGGGATCCTGAAACAAAAGAATTCTGATTATGGGATTTAACTTTTCTTTTCTGTTAGCATCGGTCAGCTTTCTAGAGCCCGAAAGCTGTGTGACAATAGAGGATACACACTCAGAAGCAAAAGCAAAACCAGCGTCTGTTGCAGGTTGAAATGGTCTGTCCCTTTTGGGCTCTAGTTTCTAAATAATTAAAAACAAAGCATAATAATGTCATTGAATTGCAATTTAAAAATAGTTAAGATGGTCAAAAAGACAACTGAAGAGATTTTTAAGATAAATGGATAAAGTGAAAAAATGCATTGAATTTCATATAAAAGTGAAAAAAATACTCTGAATTTCATATGAAAAGGATGCCCTATTTTCAAATTACAGTTTTTTGCTTTTCTCTAAAAATATGAATGCCACATTTTACAAAGAAATTAAATATAGGCTCCATCTTGGAATTTGAAAGGCAATAAATGGCTTAGCCTTAATCTATCCCCAACTACCAAGTTGACCTGAGAAGCAAGCTCTAGAAACCAGTACTGTGTACACTGCTGAAGAAAGCTTGCTTGCAATCTAAATAAAAATTCTGGCCTGCTCTTTCTTTACTTGATTGTGATGCCTCTAAATTAGAGTCTGCCACACTGTTATTTCAAAAACATCACAAGCTTTCTATTCTCATACCAAATACACAATGAAGAAGCAGAAAAAGAACTGAAAACATCAACAGGTCTCAAAGACTATTACTTTCTCCTAATCAAAGGTTTTCAAAAGTAACTTGCCAAAGCTTCAGCTACTGAAAGAACAGATCTTTGGAAGGGCTACTCTTACCCATATTTTTCTTACACATTCAGTCCGATTTTGATGTTTTGCTGCACTGGAAAGTGATTACTTGTCTGGTTTTAACACCCACCCACTTCCTAAAGAATCCCTACAGCTAAAGGAAAACTTACCTCTGCAAAACGAGTTGATGTGCTATTGTCTATCCGGCTGCTGCCACCACCTAAAAAACTGAAGAGAAAAGGGAATGGTGGTAATTCTATTCCCAGGAACAAGCTCCCTTCCCAGAAGCTAAATATAGAATGGCATAATGAGAACAAAGCCCAATAAGGAAAAACAACTCATCCCAACACAACACCTACAAAGGGAATTATGAAGACTGGCATGTGCATTAATAAAATTGAAATCATTTCATTAAGAACTGAAGATCATCATGTTAAACAAAATAAGCAAGACAAGTATTGCCTGTTTTCTCTTATATGTGAGATCTGGAGTAGAGTCGGGGCAGATAACATAAAAGTAGAAATGGGACCCACTATTAGGAAAAGGAAGGGGACCAGAGAGAGGGAGGATAGGGCAGGAGAGAGGGTAATATGGAGGGTGAATACAATCAAAGCATATTATGTGCATGTATGAAAATGTCACAATGAAACCCATTATTTTGTATAATTAACATGAACTAATAATTTTAACTCTGAAAAAATACTGTATGTTAAACAAAGACTAGAAGGTGGCTCCATCCATGAAAAAAATATTATAATATGGGCTGGGGTTGTGGCTCAAGTGGTAGCGCGCTTGCCTGGCATGCGTGTGGCCTGGGTTCGATCCTCAGCACCACATACAAACAAAGATGTTGTGTCCGCCGATAACTAAAAAATAAATATTAAAAAAATTCTCTCTCTCTCTCTCTCTCTCTCTCCTCTCTCACTCTCTTTAAAAAAAAAAAAAAAAATATTATAGTAAACCACAGAATCAGGTGGTTTTCAAGTGACCCAGACTAAATCAAGTGAAAATTTGGGGAGAACTACCACCACAGAAAAGGAAGGAAAACCCACAGCCAGTAATGCAATTCAAATCTGACCTAGCCAAAGAAGAAAAACATTCATCCTCAGAGGGGCTAAGAAAACAAGCTGGGTGCAGTGGCTCATGCCTATAATCCCAGCGATTCAGAAGGCTGAGACAGGAGAGTACAAGTTGGAGACTAGCCTCAGCAATTTAGTGAGACTACTGCTTAAAAAAAAAAGAGAGAGAGAGACAGACAGACAGACAGACAGAGACAGAGTCAGAGAGATTAAGAAAACAACGATTTTTCACAATAAAACCATTCAACCATAATTGGGAGACTGAGGCAGGAGGATTGCAAATTCAAGCCTCAGCAATTTTAGCGAGACTGCGACCCAAGATAAAAAAGGGCGAGTATGTACTCAGTGGTACAGCACCACTGGCTCAATCCCCTGTACCAAAAATAGATAGATAAACAAAACCATCTGACCACCAGATGATGGCAACTTTGAGAAAATAAGTTAATATTTCCTGAGAATGATTAAACGTAGACATATAAGGGGTCTGGCACAGAATTTAGCACATTAGAAAAGGATTCAATAAATACTTCTTCTTCTTCTGATCATTTATCCAATTATTTGATTATCCTATCCATCCTGAAGAACTCATCTCAAATACTACCTCTTCCATTAAATCACTTCTGAACTCACTAACCAAATAAGAATCCTCTATACCCCTCTACACTCTAATGATCCTAAATTCTACCTTGTATTATAAACATCTAGGATTTTTCTCATTCACTTCAACCCTTTTCCTTCCTTTCATAAAAATAAATTCAAAAGACAAAGACTGCACCTTATCACGCCTCTAAAATATTTAGTGTTTATTACACAGAACACTCATCACCTTAAAATATCAATAACTCAAAACTAAAAGTTGTTGAATTAATATCACATGTTTAAATGACAAAATACCTACCTATTCCCAAGGACTCTGAAGAGTGGGAAGAAACATTAAATCTCATTGTCCAAGCCAGGTGTGGTGGCGCACACCTGAAATCCCAATGGCTCAGGAGGCTGAGGCAGGAGGATCACTGAGTTCAAAGCCAGCCTCAGCAACTTAGTGAGGCACTTAGCAACTCAGTGAGACCCTGTTTCAAAATAAAATATAAAAAAGGGCTGGGGATATGGCTCAGTGGTTAAACCTCCCTGGGCTCATTCCCTGGTACAAAAAAAAAAAAAAAAAATCCCCTTGTCCATATGAAATTAGCCAAGAAGAGAAATTAACACTGTAAAGAAAGGGGGATGGGAAGACTCACAAGAACTGCTGGATACCAGCTCAAGAGACACACATAAGTGCATAAACATACATACAAAAACCCTAACAATAGAACATCTACAAACTATTACAACAGCTTTCATTTTCAGGATTACAATACCGTCCAGGCACTGTGCTGAGTTCAATACAGAAACAAACACATCCTGTTAGTCAAATCAGAAGCAAAAAGCGAATGCCAATCTCTATGTAATCATTCTCAGGCCTTACTCTGATTAGCAACAACTTAACGCCTGTTTCGCTTCAGAAGTTAAAAATGCTTTTATAAAAATCACTTCCATTGTATAGCATGCACTTGTGTACCTGTACATCTACACTAAATACTACCAGATACCCTGAAAGGCAAAGTTGAATGGCTATATATCCATTTTATTGCCTGAGCCTAACAAGCTTCCAAGGGTCTTCTTTTCTGCCTTTGCTACATGGTTTCAGGAATTTAAATATTATAACTCAAACTATCAATTTGCAATTAAAACCATCAACTGTATCTTTTAGGGTTCTGCTCCCCCTGAAACTCTAACACTCCCTTTCCTTAACATTCCTTTGCATTTTAAAAGTGACAGAGCTAATCATAGAGAAGGGATAATAAAAACAATGTTCTGAGAAATTTTACAAAGCTGAAGAAAATTCACAAGATGCCTCTCTAGATGTATATTTACTTGGGGTCCATTATCCCATATTTACATTCAAGGACTTCCTCTTATTAATTTTTAAAATCTATTCACTGTAATTGCTAAGTATTCAGATCAATTAACACAAAGAGAAGGGAATCTTATGCTGTTTCTAAGGTTGATTCTAAGAAAAAGATTTCTTTGCTTATTTAAAACACTGATCTCTTTCAAAACACAATCACTGGGGTTGAGATTGTGGCTCAGTGGTAGAGCAACTGTGAGGCACTGGGTTCGAGCCTCAGCACCACATATAAATTAAATAAATAAAGGCACTGTAGGGGCTGGGGATGTGGCTCAAGTGGTAGCGCGCTCGCCTGGCATGCGTGCGGCCCGGGTTCGATCCTCAGCACCACATACAAACAAAGATGTTGTGTCCGCCAAATACTAAAAAAAAATAAATATTAAAATTCTCTCTCACTCTCTCTTTAAAAAAAAAAAAAAAAAAAAAAAAAGGCACTGTGTCCATCTACAACTAAAAAAAATTTTTTTTAAACACCATCATTACTTCTCAGTAATTGCTACCAAAAGCACCTAGGTAAGACTATTTTTTTGACCTATAAAGGTAGAAATAAAAGAATTAAAGTCAAATGAGAAGTGGAGCTGCAGAATTCATAGTTCCATGCTAGAAAAAGATTTATCCTGGCGTTTATCACTGTATCATTTATAACTATATCTAGATATGAAAATATCATTGCCTAAAGAAACCAGGATTGCGGTTTTAAAACTTAGAGAAAAAAAGTCTCATTAATTACTCCCCTACAACCAATAGGCTCTTATCCAACACATGCAGAGAACAAGTGCCTGATAAAGTATTTGATGCAATTATAACAGCACAAATAAAAAGCTGTCCCAAGTCAGCATTCCATCCACACACATTGCTAATTTTGCTGTCATGCTATCTTATAGGGTCAGTGTTGGCATTGTTATTTAAAACCAAGATTATTACATCAACATGTAAGTGTTTGTACCAAATTAGATCCCATGCCACACAGAAGCCCCAACTCATTTACACACATAATCAGCAATCATTAATAAAGTAAAACTAACAGTACATACTGTAAAAGGTGGAGTTTTTCTTGGTTGTTGAAGGGAACTTCAACCTTAGATTCTGCCAACAGCAATGGTAAAGAAATTAAAATTCCCAGAGTCACTCTAAGATTAAGAAGCTTCAGATTGCAGATTCTTTTTAACCAGCTGGAACTTCACTTCCTTAACCAATGTTTAACTAGCCCCAAAGAACAAGTGCCATTATGTTTAGCCACACACACACAAATGCCAGTACACTATCAATGCTATTCTACAATTTTTAATTATTCATATTAGCTAAGAAGAAATCTATAATATTGTCCCTTCTGAAAATATTTATTCCTCCTTTTTTCAGTTTTATTCCCTTACAAAGGCCAATGAGAGGGCTAGGCATATAGCTCAGTGGTACAGTGCTTGCCAAGTATGCATGAGGTCCTGTGTTCAAGTCCCAGCACCACAAAAAAAAAAAAAAGAAAAAACAATACTATATCAAATGAAAACGAATTTCAAAGCATAACAGACACAAATATTAATATTACAGTGGCAAGATGGCAAAAGTTTGACAGTAATAATCTTAAATAAGAACAAGGGATCCAAGGCTTCCTCAAAATAGAGTAACAAATCAAGTCTCCTTGGCTAGAATATCCTATCTATCTTCCTAGATGTCTTTATGAGAAGCTGCACCATAACCCACCAAAGACACATAACAGCAATTTACCTTCAGGCAACAAAATGATCACCAAAAACTAACCAATAATCTAAGAGAATCCCCAAGTCTGAGAAAATAAATGAAAACTTACCAGATTTACTCTGATATGGGTATAGAATGAAACACCATCACCAGCAATGGGTCTCATCACACTCCCTATCACATTACTTTGTAAATTTTCCCTTTTCTTTTCCTTCTCTCTCCCATTCTTCTGCCCTCTCATGTGTACACACGCACACACATGCACACTAGTGCTTGTGTGTGTGTGCTCTCTCCTTTTCTCATATTGTAAGTCATAAAACAAATTCATTCAGTTGATGGCAAGAGAAAACAGTTTTAATAATAGAATGCCTGATTTATTCATGAGCTTATACAATACCTGGAATCATCTGTCACTTCTTCAATAAAGCCTGATTCACATCTGGGACATATATATTCCTATAAGAGAAAGGAAGAAGTAAATAAAGGTTTTTCATTAGGAAGCTAAGTATGTAGTTTCAGAATAGTATGCAGTATACAAGGTAAAATACAGAAATGTTGTATTTAATTGCTGATTCCTAGGATGGTTTTTTCCTATCATACACTGGTAAATAAAGAATTCCCTAAGATGTTTGTGGAATGGCTTCATAGGTACCTAAATTGTTCCTATTGAGAGATGGAAGGAGAGCGTCAAAAATTTGTTAACTTGATTTTTGCTTGTATTTAAAATTTGGGTTCATTGGTTTATTTTGTGTTATTGTTTTGGTGATAGTGGTAGGACAACTGGTTTATTTTTTAGCTGAAATGAATTCATTATCTAATTTTATTTCCAAATTTAAAAAAAGATCCACTACATACATGAGAGTCGTAAAAGATATTAGTAGACGGATATAGAAATATTTTTTAAATATGAACATACAGGAGACAAACTAAATCAGACAAATCACAACACTAATCCATTCGCAGACTAGAAAATTACAATTTTCTAGTAATTGATAGGGGATGCTTATCATAGTTTTCAAAAGTATAAACCAGGAAGAGTAACATGTGCTACTTGGGAGCTGAAGCAGAAGAATCATGAGTTTAAGATCATTCTGGAAAACAAAGGATGACCACAACTGAAAGGAGAAAAAAAAAGAAAAGAAAATGACAATAAAAAGTATATTTTAACTACCTTTTAAATAGATGTCGGAAAGGCTTCTTCAACTTTTGTTCCTGATACTTTATGAACCCTAAACTTTGTTTTATCAGACCCTGATGTAGCAATATTTGGCTCTTCAAAGATAGAATGGTATCTTACGTATTGGAAGGCTTTCTTAAGAGGAATGTAAAGAAAATAAGGTCAATCCTTCATGTCAAGGAGATTAGTTTGAGGAGAAGAGAGTTAAATCAAGAAATGGTAGTATTTAATAAAATAACTAATATCATCAAAGAATACTGGAAATGAAATAAATATCAAGGTTTTGTCTGAACAGAGTCCCCAAATACTAGTCTGTTTGTTCAATTAAGAAGGAAATTATAGGGGCTGGGATTGTGGCTCAGCAGTAGAGCGCTCGTCTAGCATAAAGGCATAGTGTTGTGAGGGAGGGAGAGAGAGAGAGAAGAGAGAGAAAGAAAGAAAGAAAGAAATTATGGGGGCTGAGGCTGTGGCTCAGTGGTAAAGTGCTTGCCTCGTATGTGTGAGGCATTGGGTTCAATCCTCAGCACCACATAAAAACAAATAAAAACCACTGTGTGTTCATCTACAACTAAATAATATAAAAAAAAAAAAAAAAGAAGAAAATTATGGGGCTGGGGCTCAGAGATGGAGTGCTTGCCTCTCGTGTGCCAGGTGCTGGGTTTGATCCTCAGCACCACATAAAAATAAATCAATCGGAATATTGTGTCCATCTACAACTAAGAGACAATTTAAAAAAAAAAAAAAAGGAAATTATGTATTTAGGATCATGATGGCAGAAAACAGCAGGCATGGGGTTTGGAGGGGAGTTGTGTGAGTGTGGATATTCAGAATAGGCAAACAGGGAGCAAACTGTGGAAAACCAGGTCACCATAAACTTTTCCCTGTGATCAGAAGCTCTCAACCCTTGAGACATATTCATAATGGACATACTACTATAGAAATAAATCCCCAAATCCCTCCCCCTACTGCTTCACCCTCCATACTCCCAGGTAGCGGTAACTCCAACCCTTTCTTTCCCAATGAATCAATAACTTAATTTTGTGTTACTAGGGATTGAACCCAGGGCCTCATGCATGCTAAGGCAAGCACTCTACCACTGAGCTACCTCTCCAGTTCTTTTATTTGTTTTTTAATTTTAAGACAAGATCTTGCTAATTGCCCAGCTAGCCTCAAACTTGTAATCTTCCTGCCTCAGCCTCCCAAGTTGCTGGGATTACAGACATGGACCACTGCACCCAGCCAAATTTTCAATGTAGACCAAACACCCTTATATTGAAGATGCCATTCAGGACTTTCATAGGGAGACAGAAGTCAAGGCCTAGCCTCAAAGGACAGGCTGACCTTGTGAGGGGCTACTGCAGCTGGCTTCAAAGCCAATGTTCATTTACCATTCTGGGATTCCTAGGGCCCAGAAGAAGTATACTAAACCTACTCTGCCTATGCTCTACATATGGAACAACACAGCCTGGATGACCGTCCATCTGTCTACAACATGGTTCACTCAGTATCTTAAGCCCACTGTTGAGACCTATTGGTCACCCAAGAGCTCTGATGAAGATATACAGATGTACAAGATCAATGCTGTTTTCATACCTTCTAACACAAATCCATTCTGAGCCCAAAGATCAAAGAATGATTTTGACTTTCAAGTCTCATTATATAAAAACACCAATAAGATACACCCCTGTAATCCCAGGTACTCAGAAGGGCAAGGCAAAAGGGTCCCAAGTTCTAAGCCAGCCTAAGAGACTTAACAAGACACTGTTTAATGAAAGATTAAAAGGGATGGGGATGTGGCTCAGTGATAGAGCAAAAACAAAAAACTATCACAGATGACCATGAGATTCAATATATGGCTACAGAAGGAGAGAGCAGCAAGAGGGGTGAGGGTCGCTAGAGGTTAAGGGTCATCTGTGTTTATGGTGGACTTCAAAAACACTTGATCGTAGGTGTGGCTCTAGGAACAGGCCATAAGCCACCACAGCTCCGTCATAGGAACAAGACACTTCGGAGGTATACATAAAACTGTAGAAGTACTGGATGGTTCTTCCTATCATTTGACAATAACAAATACTCCTTCTATTTATAAGAACCAATCAAACTTTCTACATAGCTCTTGATACAAGGAAAAGAAGCCGAATTTTTTCCATATATGTATATATTTGGGGGGGGAGGGTGTTTTTTAGGATTTTTTTTGTTTTTTTCAATACTTGGGACTAAACCCAGGAGCACTCTACCACTGAACTACACTTCCAGCCCTTTTTTATTTTTATTTTGAGACAGGGTCTTGCTAAGTTGCTGAGGCTGACCTGGAACTTGCAATCCTTCTGCCTTGGCCTCCCTAGTAGCTGAGATTACGGGCACACATCTGCGCTGGTGGTCCATAAATTATCCCTAATAATAAAAGTAGCTAATTGTAAAACAAACCACCTCACAAGCATGGACTATCCCTCCTGCAATCAATATTACAGAAAACACAGACAAGTTCTTCATCCTCTATCAAAGTAAAAAAAAAAAAAAAAAGTCTCTTTAGTAGACTGACTTCAGAACAAAGCCTGGCCTCAGAAATCATCTCACTTCCATTTCTTTAATCTGCCTCTTGGAAGCCTGAAAACCCTAATATAATATATTGTTGTTCCTGTTTCTAGTTTTTTTTTTTTTTTTTTTAAGGCTTATATCATTCCACTTACTAGCACTACTCTTCAGGATCTGACCCTATTCACTGGAATCTACCCCTCCACTGCACAACAGAATTACATTAATCACATCAAACTAATCCACAGGCACAATACTGAGAGGAGAGAGAGGAAATAACATTGACATACACTGACAGTTGTTAAAACTGAGTTAATTTTTGGAGGTGTGTCTATGTGGGTTTATTTTATGTTTTTTTGTGGTTAAAAAGAAAGAAAAAGAACACGTGAAACTTGAAACTTAACCCCTTAAACATTTTTAAGTGTGTAGTTCAGGAATGTTACATAGATTCACATATGCAAAAGTGAAACTTTATACCCATTAAACAACAACTTCCCCTTTCTATTCCTCTCCCTATCCCTGGTAACTACCACTTTACTTTGTTTCTATTAATTTGACAATTTTAGATATCTCATGTAAGTGAAATCATATAATATTTTTCTTTTTGTGACAGATTTATCTCCTTAAGTATGAAAGTTCTCAAGGTTCACCTACATGGTAGCATGTGACAGGATTTCCTTTCTTCTTAATAAGACTGATATATTATTCCACTTTATGTTTATACCACACTTTATTTTGCTTTACTTTGCTCACTGAAGGACATCTGGGTTGTTTCTACTTCTTAGGCTATTGTGAAGAGTGCTTCTGTGAATACAGGTGTATAAATCTCTCTTCAAAATCCTGCTTTCAGTTCTTTTGGACAGATAGCCAAAGGTGGGATTGCTGGATCATATGGTAATTCTATTTTTAATTGTTTGAGAAACAAACATACTATCTTCTATTTCAGTTGTACCTCTTTAAAGTCCAACACTATACCAGAGTTACGATTCTTTGATGCACAAAAATTTTTAAGTCTGATATAGTCCCTTTTATCTATTTTTGTTTGATGACCTATACTTCTGGTGTCATATCCAAGAAATGACTGCCAAATCCAAAGCCACGAAGCTTTTCTCCTTTCTTCTATGAGTTTTATAGTTTGGGGTCTTACATTTAGGTCTTTAATCCATTTTTAGTTGATTTTTGTGTACAGTATAAGGGTCCAACTTCACTGTTTTGCATTCAGAGATTGTTCTCCTAACATCATTTGTTGAAGAGGTTGTCCTTGTCCCATTTAGTGTTACTAGTATCTTTGTCAAAAATCATCTGATATCTTCTAACCATCCAGCAAGAGTTTTTGAGTGAGTTCTCTATTCTATTCCATCAGTTTAGGTCTATCTTTATGATAGTACCACACAGTTTTGAACACTCCAGCTTACCATATGGATTAAAGTAAGGAAGTGTAAGTCCTCCAACTTTGTTTTTCAGAATTTTTTGTTGGGGCGGGGGTACTGGGAATTGAACTCAGGGCACTCAACCACTGAGCCACATCCCCAGCCTTATTTTGTATTTTATTTAGAAACAGAATCTCATTGAATTGCTTCATGTCTCGCTTTTGCTAAGGCTGGCTTTGAACTTATGATCCTCCTTCCTCAGCCTCACAAGTCGTGCACTACCGCTCCTGGCATTTTTCAGAATTATCTTAGCTATTCATTATCCCTCGAGATTCCATCTGAATTTTAGAACAATTTTTGCGATTTTTGGAAAAAATGTTATTGGGATTTTCAAAGGGAATTGTGTTGAATCTGTAGATCACTGGTAGTCTTTATATCTTAACAAAATTAAGCTTCCAAATCCATGAACATATGATGTCTTTCCATTTATTCATCTTCTTTAAATTTCTTTTAGCAGTGTTTTATAGTTTTTAGTATGTTAGCTTTTTACTTCCTTGGGTAGGCTTACTCCTAAGTATGTTTTATTCTTTGGGGTGCTAGTATAAATGGAAATTTTTAAAAAATATTTTTTAGTTATAAATGGATTATTTGTTTGTTTGTTTATATGCAGTGTCCAGGGCCTCACACATGCCAGGCAAGTGCTCTATCATTGAGCCACAACTCTAGCCCATAAATGAAATATTTTCTTAATTTCTTTTTCAAATTGTTCATTGCTTAGTGTATAGAAATGTGATTGATTTTCGTGTTCATTTTGTGTCCTGCAACTTTCCTGAATTTGTTAGCAAGGGTGTGTGTGTGTCTTTTCTTTTTCTTACCTAATTGCTCTAATTAGGACTTTGAGTACTACATTGAATAGCAGTGGTAAGACCAGGCTTCTTGGCCTGGTTTCTGATCTTAGAGTACAAGTTTTCAACCACTGAGTATGATGTTCACTATGGGCTTTTCAAATATGGTCTTCTATTCCTAATTTGTTGAGGGCTTTCATCACGAACAGGTGCTAAATTTTGTCAAATGCTTTTTCTGCATCAACTGAGATGACTATGTGTTTTCTAACCTTTATTGTGTTAATGTGGTATTTTCTCCACTTCAATGTGCTTGAAATTTTCCGCAAAAAAGTTTGATTATTTTGTTTTTGATTTACAACAGTCTAAGAAACATAGATCAAGAAACTGTTAATTAAACCACATATAGATCAAACTGTAACAATCCAAAGTAAAAATAAAGATTAGAAATAACCTATTATCCTAGAGAATTAAGAGGAAAGCCATTTACACCTAGGGAAACAGCAACAGTGCACTTTACCCTGTGATAGTCCTCTTGACTACCCTGTAAGGTGGATGTTGTCCTTTCTATGCTAAAGGCATGAAAATGAAGTAAACTGTCCATGGCAGGTAATCATCCAAAGATGGCCCCCTCAAAATCTCTCAATCCACATGCTCTTCTACAGTGTGACTTCCCCACCCCTTTCAAGAGATGAAGTCTATTTTCCAGCCCTTTGAATTTGGAAGACCCTGAAATTTAAAGAGAACACTGTGCGAGTTCAGAGCCCTCAACTGCCTGGTAGCTTCTGCATCCTGAGTCCTGGAGCCTTGACCAATCCTAAGGTAAATCCAGACTATTCTGCTGGATAGAGAGGCCATGTCAAGGAGTCCTGCAACATCAGACAACAACAGGGGAAAACAAGCTTGGAGGTTCATCAGAACACAACCAGAAGAAATCCCCTACGTGAAAACTGACCAGCTGAACCTTGTCAATCCACAGGAACGTGAGAGATAATAGTCACTTTAAGTCCCTAAATTTTGGGTGATTTCTTACAATAAAAGAAAACCAGAACAATGCCCATGGAATAAAAAAGAGCTTTAAACCTCGACCTTTATTTTTTATTAATATTTTATTTTATTTTTATGTGGTGCTGAGGATTGAACCCAGTATCTCACACACACACACTCTGCCTTTGAGCCACAACCCCAACCCATAAACTGTAATCTTTCTTGAATCCAAAATTCCATATTCTTCTCATTAAACCATGTTAATTGAGAATAACTGTTTTTAAAGAAAAGAATAGTAATTGCAGTTTGCAGAAGATTGTATGGAAAGATTTATGGCTGGAACAAATGAGGCCTTGGAAGTACAGATGCCATTTACATTACCCCCATCTGCCTCACAGTGGAGCACACACAACCCAAGGTCTGAACTTCAACCTTGTGAACTCACAAATCTAAGAGAGAACCTGTCTTCTGAAGAAAAAGTCATAGTAAATCAAATTCAGAGATCATACACATAAAACCCAGAATGCCGATTTTCTTAATTATAATGAAAAAGCATCATCCCACATCCCCTTCTAATTGGACACTTTCTTTTTCCTGATAGAATATACTGAAACTACTTAGCTATACATTCTTAGTTATAATCACAATTTAGTCATGCCCTACACTGAGATTACAACCATGTTGCATTTTAATTATGTATCTCATTGATCACTTATAAATTTATATACATTTTAATTTTTCCAAAAATTTTCCAGAGGTGACTTTAATTTAGGGGAAATTTCCATGAATTGAGGAGACTGTAAAAAAGTCAAACAGGAGTTATACACTGTCCTTCTCTGCCTTCATGCTCCTTCTCACATCCAGGACTTGGCCTTAGTATCACCCTGATACATTCACATACAGAGTTTGCTGGAGTGGGGAAGTAGGGAGTAAAGGTAACCCAAAGAAAAGGGTGCTGTAGAAATGTTTCCTCAGCTTAACACATTAAGTCTTCAACCTCTCTCCTCTTGTGTAGTATTTCCAGTGCATTTACCCACATGGTCACAAAATCTTGTGTGCTGTGTGTGTGCGCACACCGGGGGTCAGAGCTAAGACCTCACACACACTAAGTATGCCCTCTCATCACTGAGCTCTGCCTCCAGCCTGGTCACAAGATCTTATCCAACAATTCAGTGAGCCATCTCTATCATTCCATCTATAAAAGAAAGGCCTAATAAACCTAAGCTACTTACCCGAAATCACTAGACAACAGGAACTTGGCTCTTTATATCAAACTGCTTTCCTCCCAGGACCTAAAAGTTTATTGCATACAACTCTAATTAAAATGTTTAGTAGCTAGTACACTTGAATGAACTGCTTCAGATGTCCCACTGCCCACTTCATCTAAAAATATCTATAAAGAGAAACATTTTTCACATTAATAGTCTGAGTCAGGAACAATTCTCTAAACATTGCTTAACCCTAAAGCTTACCCACTTAGAATAGCATAAGAGGTCACAAAGCACTATAATATAGGAAGAAAAGGGAAAGGATGGTTTTAAAGCATTACTTTCTTCTGCCTCCTGTATTTCGAAGGTCAGTGATCATCGGGTACAGTGGTATGCACCTCCAATAATCCCAGAACTTAGGAGGCTGATATAGCAGGATCACAAGTTCAAAGTCAGCCTTAGCAACTTAGCAAGGCCCTAAGCAACTGAACAAGACCCTGTCTCAAAATAAAAAATAAAAAGGTCTGGGGATGTAGCTCAGTGGCCAAGTGCCCCTGGGTTCAATCCCCAGTAGCAAAAAAATAAAAATAAAAAGAGATGAATGATCAAAATATGTGACATCTTGACAGGACAACAAGGTATAAGCCAGGACCTATTTACATCAAGTCCCATAATATGAAACTTACATGAATTTGTAACCAACATTTATTCAGTATATCAAAAATAGTATAGACACTATTAATTTCCCAATTCCACAGCTTTGCTTTTATACATCTATGTTATCAAATCTCAATATTTATAATTTTATTTTGTCTAAAACAAGAGGACTAGGCATTTTCTGTCTAGTGTGAAAGTCAAAATCTAAGATCACAATATTAAATTAGTCACAACCCCCAAAGCGTGGAGAAGGCAGGGCAGAGTGACCTCAGCCCACGGGAGAGCTGCACTGCGGCCCCCCACCTAGCAAGGCATGGCTCTCCCAGCCTGTCTCCATCTAGAGACAACAGCCACGACTGCAAGACCCTCACCAAGGTCCCGCGGGCCTGGTTACCAGAGGCAAGATACTGGCACCCTGCAGGGACACAACTAGATTACAGGGTAGAATTTACATATTATCATAAACGGTACCTGAAATGTAATAAGTTCTCAACCAACTGTAAGTCTAATAAATTCTTTTGGATATGAAACATTTCTTAAGCCATGTTCCTTAAGTTATTAAGCAATGGTCTCTTTTTCAATAGATCTTTTTATTTGTTGATGGGCCTTTATTTATTTATTTTTACGTGGTGCTGATGATGGAACCCAGTGCCTCACACATGCTAGGCAAGTGCTCTACCACTGAGCCCCAGCCCAGCCCCAGCCCCAGCCCCAGCCCTAATCACTGGTCTCTTAAGGGAAAAAAAGACCTGGAAAAGGATGAATTAAAGAATTATTAAGCATGGTGCTTTACTGAATAACTTTTTCAGAACCATTCTGAACCATATTTTCATTTTTCATAAACAGACTGTGTCATAAATGGGGAAATGAAGGGATAGAGATGGGGTTGGAGGAGAGTATAAACTATTTTATCATGAATGAACTCCTATTAAATCTCCAGGCATAGTTTGAGAAAGTTATTTAAATAACTGATTATTTCCAAACATTTAGATTCCACAAAGCAGTTCAATTTTAAAATTAAAATTAAAAAAAAATAGAAACGAAGGTGAATTGCCAACTTTTTCAATTTGACAAAAAACATTTTTTTTAATCACCACCTACTATCACCATTAATTCATTTGAAAAGTATTATTTTAAAACCAAATGACAAGAATAAGGCATAGACTTTTAATGGCACACACCTGTAATCCTAGCAACTCAGGAGGCTAAAGCAGGTGCCAGCCTCAGCTACTTAGCAAGGGACTAAGCAACTGAGTGAGACTCTTATCTCAAAACAGAAAACAAAGGAGTCTGGGGATGTGGCTCAGTGGTTGAGTGACCCTGGTTTAATCCCTAGTATCAAAAAAGAAAAAAAGAAAAAAGATCTTTAAGTTAAAGAACAGATCTTTAAATTACATATACCTGCATCTTCCTATCACCGCCCTCGAGGCAATCAAAAATCTCTAGTTTAGACCTCTCTAACAAAATACAAGTACTCAGGGGCTGGGGTTGTGGCTCAGTGGTAAAGCACTCACTTAGCAGGTAAAAGGCCCTGGATTCGAGCCTCAGCACCACATTAAAAGAAATAAGTAAAATAAAGATATTTTAAAAAATTACAAGTACTCAGAATTCTTGTATTGACTTTTCATCAAGAAGATAAGGATACCAAGAGGCATTCAAGTCAGCAAAGATCACATACAAACTGGTCCTTAACAGTAGCCACAGACCACTACAGAGTAAGAAAACAATAGAGTTCACTGAATAGAACTTTAATAATGAAAGCAACTTAAAATCAACCTCAAAGGAAAACCATGAGGTATATTTATTTTTTAATAAGTTCTGAAAAGAAAGTTTTCCAAGGACTGGAATTATAGCTCAGTGGTAGAGCACTTGCCCAGCATGTGTGAGGATTTGATCCTCAGCACTACATAAAAATAAATAAGGATTGTAAAAAAGAAAAAGAAAGTTTTTCCAGGTCAAATATACATGCTACTGAATCCCAAGTCTTCAAAACAAGTGTTAATTTATTCAGTCAACATTTCTGGCATTAACAAGGTATTGCTGGGCTGTGGGTACATAGGTAAGAGTGTTTGTCTAGCATGTGCAAGGGCAGGGATTCAACCCCCAGCACCATAAAAAAGAAAGAAAGGGCGAAGAGAAGAAAAATCTTGACATTGCTCTGTATTATGTCCTGGATTCTGACTAGCAATTTTTGCTAGTCACCATAAAACAAGAGAACATATGAGTTTGTAACTCATAAAGAAGATAGTTTCAAGGTATATTTAACTCCCAACAAGATTAATTTGATGACTATCATATAATTTTCTATGTGGAAAAACTATAGAACAAAATTCTCTTATATGAAATCCAAAAATACCCAAATGCTCAAATCATTAAAGCAGATAGCAGAGATAAATGCAACTAAACTGCCTTGGTTTACAGACAAGGAAAATAAGGCCTTAGAAGGTTCAATAATGTGTCTAAGGAATGAAAAAGCCAGGCACGATGGCACACACCTGTAATCCCAGCAGCTTGGGAGGCTGAGGCAGGAAGACTGCAGGTTCACACAGCCTCAGCAACTTACCAAGGCCCTAAGCAACTTAGCAAGACCCTGCTTCAAAATAAAAAATAAAGAGGACGGAGGATGAGGCTCAGCAGTTAGCACCCTAGGTTCAATCCCCTAGTACCAAAAAAAAAAAAAAAAAAAGAACTGGGGATGTAGCTCAGTAGTAAAGCATCCCTGGGTTCAATCCCCAGTACAAAAAAAAAAAAAAAAGACTAAAAGAAAACTTTTTTCTCACAGTGACATAATACTTTATCTATTTAATTAGTAAAAATATAAAACCAACTATGAACAGGGATAACAGTTGCAAAATGAGTTAATTGTTAGTTTTACATCTTTACATCACAACTTTTTATTCTTAAAGCCCTTTCCTACTATTTTATTCTTAAAGCCCATTTCCATTTTTAAAATGTTTAAAAATGGTAGGAAAGGGCTTTAAGAATAAAAAGTTGTGACTTCAAGATGTAAAATGGGCAAAAAGGTATTTATTCTAATTCTGAGATAGTTACACTATTTTAATGTTTAAAGGAGGAGAAAATATTTAAATCCTAATTCCACTACCCATTTTTCTACACGTTTTATGAATCATTTTACTTCTTTCTAAATATAGACTAAGTACCTAGAACAGCTCCTGGAATATAGTAGACACTAATAAAGTCGCTGAATGAGTGCAAGATCGAATAGTACCTAGTATTTTATTGTTACTATGAAACACAAACCAAATTCAAAGTGCTGCACTTCACACTCCATAAATACAAAGTGTGTGCCTGTGCGCACACCTCTGTCCTTGGAAGAAAATATCACACTTGGGAATAGAAACAGACTCATTTGTAATCCTTTCTTAGCACGAGTGTTGCAGGATGAGACAAATCTATGTTACACTGCCAACCTTATTAAAAACCTTAGGAACTCTGAATCTGTCCACGTAATGCTGCTTGCATGTTAAAACAGGGTGCTAGCATGTGATGTCAAGGAAGCTCCTCTCCCTGAGTCAGCATCTGCACTTGGTGGAGAACAATAAGCCAATGATTTTAGTGTATTAATGAAATAAAGTTGATGGCTGGGGATGTCGCTGAGCAATAAAAGGCTTGTTTGGTATGTGAGGCCCTGGGTTCAACCCCAGCACCATTAATTATATACATAAAGGTTGAAAATTTCAGGGAATTAAACATTTTATGATTCTCATTAATATCACTTTCAATTACTTTGGGTTTTGCTTTGTTATATTCTGTTTTTGATAGTGGGGATTAACTCAGGGCACTTAACCCAAACCTGTTTTTTATATTTTATTTAGAGACAAGGTCTCCCTAAGTTGCCTAGGGCCTCGCTAAGTTGCTGAGGCTGGCTTTGAACTCATGATCCTCCTTGCTTCAGCCTCCCAACCCACTGGGATGGTAGGTGTGGGTCACCACACCCGGATTTTATATTTTATTTTGAGGCAGAATGTTGCTAAATTGCTAAGACTGGCTTCAAACATGGTGATCCTCCTGTGTCAGCCTCCCCAGTCACTGGGATTACAGGCCTGTGCCACCATGTCCAGCCAATCACTTTTTAATCTAAAACACTCAAAACAAGACTAGCAGAGAAAGAATTTATGTTTTACATGTTATTACACATGAAGTGAATGTGTACAATCATAATAGTTTTCACAGTGTATGAGCAATCCAAATAAATAACAGTTAATATTTTCAAATCAATGAGGTTAAGCTACAAAGTTTCCAATCTTCAACCTAACTTTTCTTAACTAAGTTCACTAATGCCTCCAAACTTTCAGCAGTTACCATATTACAAGATCACTAGTGACTGGCACTACAAATTCAAAACCACAGAATCAACAGTTCATAAAGCTTGAGGGTTCAGTACCCTGACTACTACTTAAATTAGAAAAGATCTATAGATGAAGTTAGATTCAACAGATTCAGTTACAGATGATTAATGAAAGGCCCATTCAGTCATTCTGAAGGGCACGTATCTATGGACAGTCTCCTCTACTCTCATATGTGGTAACAATGCTATGTTCAAAACAAAAAGGTTCAACTCTGCCTAACAGTAATGCTAAGTGGTCCACTGGAACACTGCTTTGAGCCAAGTATTTACTCGACTGTCTACAGGTTTGTATTTTTTTTTGAAGTTTTTTTATGATATCCTCATAATTTACCAGGTACACAGACAGAAAGTGACAAGGGGAAAAAAGCCTACAATTACAATTCCCTCCTTAAACAAGTAATTAATGAACATCTACTACGTACCAGGCACTGTTTCAACACTAATGACAAAGGAAATGGTAGTAAAAGTGGTAAGGAGCCAGGGGTATGGCACACACCTATAATCTTAGGTACTAAAGAGGCTAAAGCAGGAAAATAAAAAACTTGAGGCCAGCCTTAGCAATTACATAAGATGTTTCTCAAAAAAAAAAAAAAAAGAAAGAAAAAAAAAATTTTTTTTAAAAGGGTTGCATGTGTGAGGCCCTAAATTCAATCCCCAGTACTGCAAAAATAAATAGGAAGAGTGATAAGGAAATGAGAATGTAAAGGTACCTAAAGAACAGGTAAACCTTTGTCAAGTGCAACTTGTAAATGTCTAAAAGACAAGACTGAATCTTGTAAAACAAAGAGTTACTTTGTTAAAGTAGCGAATTCAAAAAAAAATGAAAAGAAATAAATGATAAAATAAAAAATTTTTCTTCATTATGTCTAGATTCCCCCCCGCCCCAGGACTAGAAATTGAGCCCAGGAAATTCTACCACTGAGGTACTGAGCTACATCCCCAAACCTTTATATTTTTCATTTTGAGACCAGGTCTCACTGAAGTTGCCCAGGCTAGCCTCCAACTGGTGAATCTCCTAAGTCAGCCTGACAAATTGTTGGGATTTTAAGAGTATACCACACCCAGCTTAGAAGTCACTCTTTTTTTTTTTTTTTTTTTGTAATTTTTAATTGTAGAAGGACACGATGCCTTTATTTTGCTTATTATTTTTATGCAGAGCTGAGGGTTGAACACAGTGCCTCACACATGCTGGGCACTCGGCTACTGAGCCACAACCCCAGCCCTAAAAGTCACTCTTAACAAAGAAATACAATCCATTAGGAGACACGCTAGACATCTGTGGAAGGCATTTTGGTTGTCACAGCAACTTCTTTATTGCTACTGAAATTTAGGCTGGGGGTACGACTCAGTGGTAGGGTACTTGCCTACCCTGCACAAGGTCCTGAGTTCAATCACCAACACTGGAAAAAAACATAAAACAAAAAAAGTGCTGCTGATATTTAATGAGCAGACGCCAAGAAAGCATAAGAAGTCCAGAAAATGATGAAATCTCTCTATTCTCAAACTTACATATGCATTGTTTATAACTACCAAAGCCGAGGACCTAATTCCATTCCACATATAAACAAGTCTTTCTGTATAATTTTAACATGCACTGTATGCTCAGAAAAGAAACTACTGAATAAAGCAAGAGAAAGGTATACTTTGTTTTATTTGTACCTTGACCAAGAATTGTTCATGATTCTGGTGCTTTGTTTCTAGTGGAATTTAAGTCCCATATATCCTTATACAAGTCCACTTGGGTAGCTATCATGTCAAGCTAATTCTATGTTTGGTGACAACATCTACTAGATTTTCCTGTTATGAAAATCCAATATTTATAGATTGAAATATATATCCCTAGCACCACAAAAATAAAAATTAAAAAGAACTATGATTTAGAATTAGTCATAAATTATTTTCTATTTATCCTTCTTTTGTGTGTGATGCTGGGGATTGAAACCAGGTTCTTGTGCATCCTTTATCTTACAGCTTGAGAATTTTTTAAATTATGTGCAGAAAAGTTATATTACCTGTGTATTTTATTTCATTAAAGGGGGGATTTCAAAATGTTTATTAAAAAATGAAGCTGGGGGCTGGGGTTGTGGCTCAGTGGTAGAGCGCTTGCCTAGCACCTGCGAGGCCCAGGGTTCAATCCTCAGCACCACATAAAAATAAATAAAATAAAGGTGTTGTGTCCAACTACAACTAAAAAATAAATATATAAAAAAGAAAAGAAAGCTGGGAGCCAGGCACAGTGGCACACGCCTGCAATCCCAGAGGTTCAGGAGGCTGAGACAGGAGGATCACGGGTTCAAAGCCAGCCTCAGCAATGGTGAGGCGCTAAGCAACTCAGTGAGACCTGCCTCTAAAAAAATACAAAATAGGGCTGGGGGTGTGGCTCAGTGGTCTAGTGCCCCTGGGTTCAATCCCTGGTACAAAAAAAAAAAAAAAAGCGAAAATGAGGGTAGTAAGTCTGAGAGGTTTTAGAACCATC
This sequence comes from Callospermophilus lateralis, assembly GCF_048772815.1. NCBI lineage: Eukaryota > Metazoa > Chordata > Mammalia > Rodentia > Sciuridae > Callospermophilus > Callospermophilus lateralis. The sequence continues at coordinate 1,271,779 of NC_135311.1, forward strand.
AGAATAGAAGATCAGCATCATTATAGGATGCCTGCAGATCTCAGTTAATCCAGGAAAAGGCAGAAAAAAGCATATAACTACAGTAATTTTTTTCTTTTGAAAATGTAAATTCTAAGTACAGTGAAGAGTGAACAATTAAACCTTTATCAAAAGATGGTTCTATAGATTTAAAGCCTATTCAAATCTGTACAACACAGTGGTAAGGAGAAGGTAAATACAGCACCATGTCTTGTCTACTCAAAAGTTCCCTGAGTCACTTATTGAAATTATCAAGGAGAGAGATTAGCTGTCTTGACAGGTTTTCTTTCTTTCTTTCTTTCTTTTAGTTTTAAATGGACACAATACTTTCTTTTGTTTTATTTGTTTATATGTGGTGCTGAGGGTCAAACCCAATGATTCACACATGCAAGGCAGGCGCTCTACTACTCTACCACTGAGCTACAACCCCAGCTCTCAACAGGTTTTCAAGGAAGACAAAATTAACTGATTTATTTTGGGAAAAGAAATTCACAACCTATTTATGCTCCAAGAAAAAATATTCATGGTTTAAAATCAAGAGATTAACATACCTAGATCTGGTATGTTTACATCTGGGGACTGCTAAAAAAACTTTAAACTGCTAACAATCAGAAACAAAAAACTTAAAAAGAAGACTCTTTCAGCACCTAACCTAAACTTCTGTATGTGACATTTTAAGAACAATCTAAAATATTTCTACTTTGGTAAAGGCCCTATTTCTTTGCTAATAAGGATTGCTCATCATTTTTACAGTGCCTTTCACTCAAGATTAGATACCTTCATTCCTAAGAATGTTCATTCAAGTTTCTAATAGGTGCACCTAAGTATCATCTTACAGTAAACTGAGAGGGTCAGATGACTCAGCTTCAGTCATATGAAGACCTTGTATTAGAGTAAGGAATGAGAACTTCAATCCACTCTCTCCACCAAGATTTGAACAAACTCAAAATTTAAGTGCAAAATTTCCTGAGCTCATGACACTGTAAGAGAAATATAAAGTAAAACATAATTAACACTAAGATGATCCATAAAAAAACTGAAGTTAGGCTTCTCTTCTTTCTGTTTTGTTTTTAAACTGGACTTTCCAGCTGTTTTACTAAGTTACATGTATTAGAACTAACTCCCAATTAATTCCCAACAAAATTTTAGATACTTTTAGAAGTTGCCCTACAATGTGTAACTTGAGAGAAATAATCCAGTTCCTCTAGCCTCGCTAATCAGGAGAGAAAATAAACCCAACAAACACTGCTATAATGTAATAGCAGCCACTAACTACCAAGTTCTAGTCCCTATTCTAAACAACCTTCCTCTGAGGGTTTGACTAAAATTATATGGTCTCAATTATCTTACTGAAAATTCTATGGTCTCAATTATCTTACTGAAAATTTCCAAAATTAGCAATCAAAGCTACACACAGTAAAATCTTAAATACCCCTAGCATTAAGAAGACAATGACTGAGCTGGGGATGTGGCTCAAGCGATAGCGCTCACCTGGCATGCGCGGGGTGCTGGGTTTGATCCTCAGCACCACATAAAGATGTTGTGTCCACCGAAAACTAAAAATTAATATTAAAAATATATATATTTTAAAAAAAAAGAAGACGACAATGACTGTCCCTTTATCCCTCTGTTCACACCAGGGTATCTTAACTTCAGCATTCTTGACACTTTGGGCCCAGTAATTGATGGTGGCGGGCAGGAGGGAGCTCCTGTGCATTGTATCAGGAACTGGTTGGTTTAGCAGCATCTCTCTGGTTTCTACTCACTAGACTGTTGTAATCCTCCCAACCTCCATTTGTGGCAATCAAAAACATCTACAGATATTACCAATGTCCTCTGAGGGCAAAACTGCCCCCAATTTAAAGCTACCTTCTTTACTGCTCACTATTAAGTTATGGAGAAATGGAACAAAAACAGCATCCACCCTATCTTACTCTTAAACCCCTTCTAGTTCAACTGCTGAAAAAAAGAACCAACAAACCTTTCCTCTTCTGATAAGCTGGCTGCCTGAAAGATCTTAGCATCCTCTCTCTGAACAAAAGAAAAGGTCATTAAAAGCCAACTAAACACAAAGAAACACAAAGTGTTAGCAATATAGTCAGCACCTTCCCTACCCCTGCCAAGAAAGATAAGAAATTTCATACACAGTAAATTTAAGAATTTTTTCCTTCCCCATATTGAAAAAGTCCCACAAATTTCCCAACACATATACATGTCTATTTATCAGCAGAACTTCAAGTAGAACTAGCCTTCTACCCATTAGAATACAAATTTCTTACTTCTAGATCTTGCAGGAAATACATATACTGGCACTTTATATTCAAACTTTTTATACCACTGCAGTCTTTTAGAAAAAAGATCTCAAAATACTAAAGTCACTACTTTGTAATTATAACTATTAAGTAATTGATTCATATCACTCATTAGATTAAAAAACATTCAATCAACTACTATAAAGCACCAGAAAGATGTTAATCAAGCAGACTTTTTAAATGTTAAGTTGCCAACAACAGAGTTTAAGGTGATCCAATAATCAAAACGTCTAAAACCCAGATCAAATCACTACAGTGCTTCCCTCAATCCAAACATTATAAAGTCCTGAAGAAATCTCCTTTTTTGGCTACTCTTATTATGAGGTAGGTAGAATGTTTTCCTGTATCAGAGCCATTACAAGTAAAACACAATGATTAAAGCCTGTGTAGAAGTTGGTGAAGAGCCAAACTAGATAACATTACTTATGGATAAGGATGATATTTTATCAGGTCAAAGAAGCTGATATATAAGAAAATGGGGAGATGCCTACTAGTCCCTTCAGACAGTGCCTCAGAGGTAAGGGATAGACAGGCAGGCCTAAACTTGACTGGTTTCTGGGAGATGTCCTGATCTCCATAAAACGCTTAAGGACCAGCCACCTTAGTCTCATCAATACCAAAAGGGCACATGCATGATTCATATCATCGATGTGACAATGACTTTACCAGAACTGAACTCATGAGGCATTCCCCGACCTTGATCTAATGGAGAAGGGGAGCACAGTAGTATGAAAGGATGGACTGACACCCTTACACTCCACGACAGAGCCCTCTAAAGGCGTACCACAGATTCTCCTTCAAAGTAGTACAGTAACTCCACTATTCTTGGCTTCACACCATCTCTTAACAGGACACTTAGGTGAGGTATGAGCTTTGTGAAGTTTCTTTAAGTACTGTTTCTATTGCCTGATGTCCAAAAAAATGCACAATGCCATTTTATCCCATAATATATAATCTTGAAATCCAGTGGCTTAGGAAATCAAAATCAGATCTTTTTTTTTTTTTGGAGGGGGAGGGGGGTACTGGGTATTGAATCCAGGGGTACTTTACCACTGAGCTACATTCCCCAGTACTTTTTTCCTTTAATTTTTTCTTTTTTTTTTAGTTGTAGTAGTTGGAAACAATACCTTTATTTTACTTATTTATTTTTTTAACATGTTGCTGAGGATAGAACACAGCACCTTGCCTGTGCTAGTCAAGCACTCTACCGCTGAGCCACAACCCCAGACCCCCTTTTATTATTTTGAGACAGGATCTCACTAAGCTACTTAAGTCTTCACTAAATTACTGAGGCTGTTCTCAAACTGCCTCGTCCTCCTGAATCACCAGAATTAAAGGCATGTCCCACATGGGCCCAGCCAAAAATCTCTTATCCAAGTTTAGGGCTGGCAATGTAGCTCAGTGGTAGAGCACTTGCCTAGCACGTTCAATCCTCAGCACTTAAAAAAAAATCCTAATATTCAACTAAATGGTACTAAAATTATTTTCAGTGTGAACAGGAAACACTTGTATAAGAGAAATTCCTCAAGCAACATTCACTTGGAATGGAGATTCTTATTTGAAGCACATCTGATATCGGTACCACTGAGAACATTCCATCTTTAAATACCCTGTGATTCCTCATTTCTTAGTATCTTCCTTCTAAATGAACTTCTGTCCTGCAATCTGGGAGGATCCAAAGACACAAAGCAAAGATGGACACAGAAGGATGAGCAGTAAGAAGTGCTATTTCATCAAATTAAACTAATTCTTTCTACAGATAGCTGAACCCACACACAACTAGGCATACTACAATCTCTCTCAAGTAACAACCAAAACTGTTTCTCTTAATACAAACATTAAAGTTAGCTGGGACCATGAATCCTTCAGAGTAACTGGACTGACAAGAAAATGAAAAACAAAAACCTAAGGGTGCTTTCAAGGCTGAATATTAAGTAGGCTATTGCTGTTGCCTGCATATACCTCCAAATGTATCAAGAAGTGCTATATCCTAGAGTTGAAGAAAGAAGAAATAACAGAAAAGTTGTAAAACCTTGCAACATAGTCCCATAGAAAACACTTATAATTGTGCTATGTGGTGAATAAACTGGCAAAAGATGAATTGGCTCTGAAGCAGTCCTTCCCACTTAGTAACAGCTCATTAAAAGCTGATATAGGGTTGGGAGTATGGCTCAGTGTCAGAGCACTTACCTAGCACACGTGAGGCCTTGTGTTTGATCCCCAGACCCCCCCCAAAAACAAAACCCAAAATAAAAAAACTGATATAAATACAATACCCAGTCTCTGGTGTTCAGTGGGGACAGTACCCATGGATGATAATTCTTGACCTCCAACTACCCCAAGCATCTTACCCTCCAGCAATACAACAGTCAAGACAAGGAAAAACTTTATCCATGATAAGCTGGGTCATAAGCTGGGTCTGCCTATCCTCAGAAGGATGGGCAGGTTTCCTAACAATTATCCAATTCAAGAAATTATGCATGCCTATTGTATGCTGGATCCTCATGATGAGGAAATTTCAAGTTACCTTATAAACCAAGTGTAGTGGCCCATACCTATAATCCCAACTAAGGAGGCTGAGGTAGAAGGATCCAAAGATCAGGGCCATAGGGGTGGAGTTTCAGCTCAGTGGAAGGCACTGGGTTTGATCAGCACCACTTAAAAATAAATAAAACAAAATAAAAGTACTGTGTCCATTTAAAAAAAAAAAAAAAAAAAAGTCCAGGGCCATTCTGGGCAACTTAGTGAGAGCCTGTTTCAAAACAAAAAAATAAAGGCTGGAGATGTAACTCAGTGGGAGAGCACCCCTGAGTTCAAAGTACCACAAAAGAGGAAGAAAAACTGTGGAAACCTTTTCAGTGTCGTCCCAGAGGGATCAAATTACCAGTATTTCCAGTGGTTCTTCAGTAACAGATGGGCGTGTACTGGACAAGAGTTACTGACCTGGTGGTTCTTGCTTTTTTTGTTGTTTGTTCCTTTGTTTGTGGTACCAGGCATTGAACCCAGGGGCACTAAACTATTAAGCCACATCTTCAGCTCTTTTTTATATTATATTTAGAGACAGGGTCTGAGTTGCTAAGGTTGGCTTTGAACTCTTGATCCTCCTGCCTCAGCCTCCTGAGCTATTAGGACTACAGGCGTGTGCCACCATGCTCAGCAACCTGGTCATTCTTAAATCAACACTTTCAACCCAACGTCTGGGATTAAGTATACAGAAAAGGCCACGAAACAAGGTAAAACTCGATGACATATACAGAGACTCGAACTCTGACCTTACTGTACCTTTTCCTAAAAATGAGTAACAATAATGATTTCCTACTGTACATCATTGTGACCACAGCTCGTATATAATTTGAAAATTGTGCCAGGCATGGTGACACATGCTGTAATCCCGTGACTCTGGAGGCCAAGACAGGAGATTTGAAAATTCAAGGCAAACCTGGGCAACTTAGTAGTACCCTGTCTCAAAATAAACTAAGGGCTGGCAGTGTGGCTCAGCAATAGAGTGCCACTGGGTTTCATTCCCAGTGCCACAAAAGAGAAAAATATGAATAAACTATACAAATATATTACATATACATTATATATAAATATACATGTTATATATAAACATCATGCTAGACCCACTCCCTAAATATATACAATTATACACTCAACTTTAAAAAAATAAAAACAATGATAAGACAAAATATTTCCCCCTTCTTTCTCAGTCCACTTTTCCTTTTGCTACCTCATGGTCTTAGGCTTCTGTTGGTTGTTTTTGTTTATGCAGTACTGGGGATATCACTAGGCTACATCCCCAGCCTTTTTTATTTTGAGACTAAGGCTAAATTGCTAAGTCTGGTTTCACACTTGTGATCCTCCTACTTCAGGCCCACTAGTTGCTGGGATTATAGGCATGAACCACCACAACCAGCAGTTTTGGATTTTTTTAAAGAAAGAGTGAGACAGAGGGAGAGAGAGAATTTTTTTTTAATATTTATTTTTTTTTTTAGTACTTGGCGGACACAGCATCTTTGTTTGTACGTGGTGCTGAGGATCGAACCCCGGCCGCACGCATGCCAGGCGAGCGCGCTACCACTTGAGCCACATCCCCAGCCCCAGTTTTAGATATTATAAATCTGAATTGTACCTATTCTCCAAAACTCAGTTTAAATCCCACCTCATAGCCAAACTCAGAAAGTGAAGAGTTTCTTATTTTCTCTCATGTGTGGAAGCTACAGAGAGGAGAAAAAAAAAAAAAAAAAGAAAGAAAGGGGAGAGGGGTGACATGAAAATCAAAGGGAGATCAATAGAAGACAGGCACCAAGGGTTGGACGGGAGAGGGAGGGGGAGTGCTGGGGAGTGCTAGTGACCAAATTATATTGCTATATTATGTGCATGTACGAATATACACCACCAAACCCATTATTATGTACAACTATAATGCACCAATAAAAAACGTGGGAAGAGAAAAATCAACAAATCCCACCTCAGCTGTCTCACCTTCCCCACGGCACCAATGACCACACACACCCCTCCCTCTAATCAACAGCGCATTCTGTCCATCCACATCACTCCACTAGTAGTCACGCCCTACTTAGGTTCCATTCAACTAACTGCATGTAGCCTAGAGGTTGGGTCCATAAGACTGCACTGCCCAGTGACACTGTAGCTATCTTTGTGTAAGTACATCCTCTTGATGTTCTTACAAGAATGAAATCACCTAACAATGCTTCTCAGAACTTGTTCCCATTCTTAAGCAGTGTGTGACTACACGTGGTTACTTTTTCCATGTTTGTCTTGTCTTTCTTTTTTTAGAATATTTATTCTTAAGTTTTAGGTGGGCACAACTGTGGGAGACCAACCTTACACGTGACTGAGTCACACTCCCCAGCTGGGTGCTGAGGCGCTCAGTCACAGAAATGTAGCAGAGCTTTCCCCACCCTTCTTGGGTGCGAGGGTCCCTGTCTTGTGCATGGGTGTGTCTTGCTACAGCCCCATGGGTGGAGCTACGCTCACCTATTCCTTTGTGATATAACACCTTGCCCTGTTTAGGATAGAATCTTCCAGGGAAGTGCCTTGTGTGTGTCCCCTTCTCTTACTGTGCCCTTGGGTGTGGCCTACCCAGGTGTCAGTCAACCTGCTGACAGTGGACATTATGAAGATAGACTCAGCCCCCTGAAACCTGACCCCTGGCCTCATTTGAATAGCTTCTCCTCAATAAAAGGGGTCAGCATGTGCTCTCGCTCTCTCTTCCTGTGGACCCTGAAGGTCAGAGGAGCCGTCACAGTGACCCCAAACAAAAAGGTATTTGTGTCTCTTGTGGGGTTATTTCGTGCAGCCCAGTTAGCCCAGTTCAACTGGAGTGACCCCTGAGCCTTTTAGTCACGAGAACAGAAACCCAGCACACAATATTTTTATTTTACATTAAGTGGTGCTGAAGATCGAACCAGTGCCTTGTGCATACTACCTGAGCATTCTACCACTGAGCCACAACCCCAGCCCCCTTGTCTTGTCTTTCAACAAACAAATAAACAAACAAAAAAAGGTGAGGTCCCTCAAGAGCAATAACCACATATTCCTTCACATTTCCTCCAGGGAATCAAGCAAAGGAAGCATTTGGTTATATTAACTGTGATAGGTCTCGATTTATAAGTTAGGCAAAAAAAAAAAAACACAGATAACAAATCAGATTAAAAATATCAAGAAATTCTCAGCCTGGCACAATGTCCCATGCCTGTAATCCCAAGGGCTCAGGAGGCCAAGGCAAGAGGATCTCAAGTTCAAAGCCAACCTCAGCAACTTATTAAGGCTCTCAGCAACTCAGCAAGACCCTGTTTCTAAATAAAATATAAACAAGGGCTGGGGACGTGGCTCAGTGGTTAATGGCTCCTGGGTTTAATCTCTGGTACCAAAAAAAAAAGAAAGAAAGAAATTTTCCAGGCATCTAAGGTTTAGAAAAACACTGTAAAATGCCTTTCAAGGGCTGGGGCTGTGGCTCAGTGGTACAGTGCTTGCCTGGCATGTGTGAAGCACTGAGTTCAATTCTCAGCACTACATAAAAGAAAGAATAAACAAATAAAATAAAGTTTTAAAAAAAGCCTTTCAAATTACCCCTTTGAAATGAAGACTTGAGATAAGAGGATATAATAAACTGTAGAAATTTAGGCTAAGTCTTCTCACCCTAAAAGGCAAGTTAGTGAACAACTTGAAGATCCTAAGAGAATGTACGCCAGGGCACCATACACACTCAACCGAGCTGTCCTTGGTCACACAGCTGAATCCCAGACTCCTCTCTGCGGAGAGAGTTCTGGAGGTTCCGATGGCTACTGGAAAACACAAGGTGCCTGCTTTCCCAGCCCTGAAACATGGCAGGAAGTACCTGGACACACAGCGAGATCAGCAAATGGAGCCAGGCAACGTTGGATACGAGTATGAGTATGCATTTGGGGATGAGACAAAAAGAGATGGAAGAAAACATCATAAAGGCCTGAAAAAAAAACATGACTTTTAGGTGAAAAGGCTTTTAAAACACTCCTTAGGTGCTAATTCACTACACTCCATTTGTCTTAAGACCGAAACTAAACACTCCCAAGGGAAAGGAAACCACCACTAGTTCTATAAAGACAGCTGAGGAGGCCGGATCAACATTCGTCCGGGCTGGGGTCTTCCACAGCAGCGTGTGGTTTGGGGTGCCGGCCTGGCTAGCTCGCTACACCCCCGCACTGCCGCTCTGCTGGCTCACTGGAGTCCGCGAGAGCTGGGCAGAGCGGCTCTGGGCCGAGGAAGCCGTCCCCGCGTCCGCCCGGCCTCCTTCCCGAGAAGGGCAAGAGCAGCGCGGGTGGGAGGCAGGCGAGAAGGTACCAGGACGCCGGCAGCACGCAGCCGAAGCACGCGGAGCTGAGCGGCCCTGCAGGGCCAGGAGCGCCGGCAATCTGCAAGTCATGAGCCCTCGGCCTTTCGCTTTCCCGGGGACCGGGCAGCCACCGAGACCAAGTCCCCTCCCCAGAGCGTCCCACCTCCGACCCAGCTGGGACCCTCGGCCCTCGGCGGCGCGGCCTCCCGGGCTGCGGAGGGGCGTCCGGCCGGAGCCGCAGGGCAGCAGGGGACGGGGAGCCGCGGCGCGGAGTCCGGGCGGTCCGGGGAGGGCGCCGGCGGGGAGCGGCGGGACCCCGGCGCAGACTCCAGAGGGCTCGGCCGGCAGACAAAAGACGGAGGGGCGCAGGAGAGCCGGGGCCGCAGCCCGGGACTGCGGGCAGCAGGTGCCGGGGGGACCGTTCCAGGGGACCGCGGACTGCGGGAAGCCCAAGACGCAGCTGCGGGCCCCGCGGCCGGGAGGACGCGCAGGGGGCAGGGGAGCTCACCGGCAGTTTGGGGCTGACCTCGCCTTTGCAAAAGTGGCAGAAAAACCGGTGCGCGGCCACAGCGGCGCCCGCGTCCGCCCCGGCCGCCGAGGCCTCCGCCATTTTCCTCCCCGCCGCGGCTGTCGGAGGGCGAGGGCAGCCGGCCGGTCCCTGGCCAGGCCGCTACCTCGCAGGCTGCGCTCGCCGCCGCCGCCTCGGCGCGGCCCGCCGCTCCAGAGTCCGCGTCGGTCACGCGAGTCTGCCGGACCCGGAGGGCGGCGGCGCAGAGAGGACCCGGCGGCCCGCCTCCCGGCACCAGAGAGGCGTGGGAAGGAGAGTCCGCCTGCCGCAGCCCGCCCGCCCGCCGTCAACTCAAACTACCCGTCGCCAGTCCTCCAGCCTTCCAGCGAGAAGAAAGGAAGAGTGTCCCCGGAAACCACCGACACTCCGGGGTAGAGCGGCACCCGCTGCGGGGACTATCTGCTTCCGGGAAGGCGCCCGGGCGCGGCGACCAGCAGCGGGCGCCGGGAGCCGACGTGCGGAGGCTGCGGCCTGGGGTTTGCCGCAGGTGGACTAGCATTGACCCCGAGGTTAGTGGGTCCAGACGAGGCGGTTCTGACTCTCGGCCGAGAGACGATCCAGAACCGGAACCTGTGTGAAGCGAGCGGAGCGCAGTGGGCTGGAGTGGAGCGCGGGCGAAGGGCGCGGAGCTCCCCGGAAGCCGTGAGGGGGGCTCGGGCCGCGCGGGGCCGGGCGAGACCCGCATCCCGCGGAGCTGGAGGGTTGCGGCCGCCGTGTGGGGGCCGCAGCCGTGACCGGGAGTCGTCCTGGAGGCAGCCCTCCGAGTCTGTCTACGGTGAAGGAGTCGAGCTCAAGAAGTAAATTCTGCTCCGCCAAGATCTGCAGCCCCCCGTTGAGAAGCTCTGCTTGGCCCCATTTCTGTGGAGTGTGATTCCCTTACAGGACCCAAGGAGAAACTGCCTGTTGACCCGCTGAAGAGTGGGGATTCTTTGTAGAAACCAAGGTCTGGAGCAGAAGAGTCATCTGCACTCAGTTTGTTTATTCATTCATTCATTCAACTTTTTGTTACCAGGAATTGAACCCACGGGAACTTAATCACTGAGCCACACCCCCAGCCTTTTTTTTTTTTTAAGTTGTTGGTGGATCTTTAGTTTTTTTTATATATATGGGCTGCTGAGACTCGAACCCAGCGCCTCTCACAGGAGAGGCAAACCCTGTGCCACTGAGCCCCAGCCCTTTTGGCGTTTTATTTAGAGACAGGGTCTCACCGAGTTATTCAGGGCCTCGCTAAATTGCTAAGGCTGGCTTGGAACTTGAAATCCTCTGCCTCAACCTCCTGAGCTACTGGGATTACAGGCGTGCGAGCCTGGCTGATCCTCTACACTCAATCTTTAAAGAAAGTTAGAATGACACATAATCCCATAAAACCTGACATATACACTTCCAATCTTTTTTTGTACGTACATGTTTTTTGTTTTTCTACAGTAATTGAAGTTTAGGCCCGTTTTCTTTGCAATTTGTTTATATTAGGAACTATTATATACTAGTATGTATTGCACTAAACTATTTTAAATGTTAGTGTATATACCCTTGTATAAGTGTAGTGGCACCCCATCCACAGAAAATCTTGATTAAGCTTCTCCAGAAATCTTCCACATAATTGATCTTAAGACTATGAGCGAAGGAGTTCAATGTAGTTAAACTTCCTATTTCCTGTTGCTCTGTCTTATTTGGCCAGGGGCCTGAAAGAGATCAGCACTCCAGGAGCTGAACATCTCTTTACTAGTTTTTTTCACAAACATTTATGAACTATCTATTATGTGTGTATCAATTTGTAAAGTTTTTAGTTAGTTTTTTTTAGTTGTTAATGGAACATTTATTTTATTTATATGCAGTACTGAGAATCAAACCCAGGGCCTCACACATGCTAGGCAAGCGCTCTACCACTGAGCCACAACCCCAGCCCAGTTTGTAAAGGTTTTCAAGGGAAGTGTGCCTGCAAATGCAGAGTTAATAAGAAAAACAGATTATTTTAACTAGGCCTCTGGCTTTGGGCCAGAGCTTCACACAGATGTTTACATTTCAAGGAGAAAAGGTTTCTAATTGGGCTCCATGGTAACAACTGGCAGGGGGAGGGAAGAAAGGGAAGAAGAAGCTCTCCCCTTGTCAGTGGCTTACTTGAAGAGTTAACCTGCCCAGAACAGTGAAAGAAAAAGCTGCTTCTGTGTGAACTTCTGAGCCCTTCACCTTACACGCTGGGTATAAAGTTCTGAAACTGCCTGAACTTGAGTTTCAGAGGGATTAATTGATTACAGCGAAAGCTGTGCCCTCTGAACCTGGCTACAGCCAAACGAATCTGCTTCCTGTTTCCTATCTGGTGTCCTGCCTCATCTGTACATAAGTATACCATAATTTGTAGTTAGATATTAGGTTGTTTCCATATGTCAGTATTATAAAGAAAATGAACGATGTCTTTTTATTTCCTTGGAACACTGTCCAAAATGAAATTGTGAGGTCATATGTATGTAATATTTTACAGCTTTTCAAAATGTATTGTCAAATTGCTCTCCAAAAAGAACACATGAATTTACATTCTTGTTTTTCTTAGTTCTGAGACTCCCCAGTACAATGACTCAAGCAGAAATTAAACTGTGTTCTTTGTTGCTACAAGAGCACTTTGGAGAGATCGTAGAAAAAATTGGAGTTCACTTAATCAGAACTGGCAGCCAGCCACTTAGAGTAATTGCCCATGACACCGGAACATCACTGGATCAGGTATGTTTAGATGACATCGTTTTGCTATCTTTAATTTCCTTCATTAATGTCTTCCACCTACTTTTGAAATATTTTTGCTTCTTATCCTAAAAAGTTGAAGTGGAAAAGCCTACTCTAGGATATAACAATGTTTCCTGTGGGGACAGAGGGTGATACTTCAGCCCTGAGGTTTTGCTTCTCAGAGTGTTCCTAGATCACTGTGGCTAAATAAATCTTTATTCTTCCCATGCTACATCTCATTTTTTCATAATCAATCTACTAATCTCAGTACTACCTTTAAGTAATAAGAATGATAGAAGGAAAGTAAATCGTTATGTGAAAGCTGAAGATCAGAGAAAATATATACATCATAGCAAGGAATCTTCCTGATTTCTTCTACTGATGTTTGATTGTTATTAGCTACTCCAACAGAGAGGAAATAACAGAAATTCTTATCTAGCCATCCCCTGATGTTTAGTAAACTATAGGACAAAAAAACTGCCAGCAGTTATGAGCTATGTCTCCAGGTCTTCTCTTTTGAATTCTATCTAGGTGAAAAAAGCCCTTTGTGTCCTCATCCAACATAACCTGGTGATATATCAAGTGCATAAACGTGGTGTGGTGGAATATGAAGCTCAGTGCAGCCGGGTGTTGCGAATGCTTAGATATCCCCGGTACATCTATACTACCAAAACACTATACAGCGACACTGGAGAGCTGATTGTTGAGGAGCTGCTGTTGAATGGCAAAATGACAATGTCAGCTGTTGTGAAGAAAGTGGCAGACCGACTCACAGAAACCATGGAGGGTAAGTACAGTATGCATATCTGTTAGCAAGAGCATCCGTTGGCTGATTAAAGGAATGAACTGTCATCTTAGGCCATCTGACCTCCCTCTTTCCTTCTGTTGTACAGATGGCAAGGCCATGGACTATGCTGAGGTATCAAACACATTTGTGCGACTGGCAGATACACACTTTGTACAACGCTGTCCCTTAGTGCCTACCATTGAGAATTCAGATCTTGGACCACCACCACCTGCCCCAACCCTTGTTGTTAATGAAAAGGACATGTACCTGGTTCCTAAATTGAGCTTGATAGGTAAGAGATTTTGAACATAGAACCATAATGCCCTAATGGTGGATTCTTATTTAATAAATGTTAAATGAATGAATCAATTGAGCATTTACCAAGTATTCACTCTGTGCCAGACATTGTGATATAAAATAATGAGAAAACCATGATTCCTACCCTAATGGAGTTGAAGTCTAAGTATAGGAGATATACACTAATCAAACAATCACATAGATAAATTAAAAAAAACTGTGATAAGTACTGTGAAGGAGAAGTATAAGATGTTAAAAAATATATAATGGGAGAGTAGAGTTATACATGGGGTTAGGGCACATGTTTCTTTGAGAAAGCAAAATTGGAGCTTAGATTTGAAACAAGATTTGGAGCTAAGATTTGAAACTAACTAATGAGGTAATAGAGGATAAGCATTTTTAACAAAGGGATTAGTATGCAATAAGGAAAAAAACTAGGCATTTATGAAATAAAAGAAAGTCAGTATAGCTAGAACAAGGTGAGCAAAGTAAAGAGAAGTATCAGGTTAGAGCAATAAGCAGGGGCCAAGTCAAGCAAGACCTTGTACAGCACCTGTGCTTTATTCTAAGGATTTTTAAGCTTGGAATTAACATGTCCAAATTTACATTTTGGTGGGGGCGAAGGGCACCATGGATTGAAACCAGGGTCACTTAATCACTTGAGCCCCATCCCCAGCCCTTTTTTTTTTTTTTTAATGTTTTATTTTAATACAGAATCTGACTAAGTCCTTAGGTCTTTGCTAAGTTGCTGAGGTTGGTCTTGAACGTGCACCTCCTGCCTCAGCCTCCAGGATCACTGGATCTAATTTACATTTCTGAAATATTTTTCTGTCTACAGAAAGGATAGGAGGATGAGGCAAATGGTAAATGAAAACAACTGGTGAAAAATTGATGTAGAAGTAGTGAATTACTCAGGAGGCTGAGGCAAGAGGATCCCAAGTTCAAGCCCAGCCTGAGCAACCTAGCAATACCCTATTTCAAAATAAAAAGAGCTGGGATGTAGCTGAGTGGAAGAGCACTTGCTTAGCAGGTACAAGACCCTGGGTTTGATCCCTGTTACCTCAAAAAAAGGAAAAGAATAAGAAACAGTTCAAAGAGAGAGGTATCAGAAATAACATCTGTGTGTCTGACTTGCACATGTGAGAGGATAATGATGCCATTACTGAAAGGAAGCATTGGAGGAGGACCAGTTTGAGGGAAAAAGAAAGCATTTCTTTTAGTTCTTCAGCCTCTTAAACAACTCTAACCTACAGGTAGCTTTTGGGATGAAAATACACCTGCCCTCATGTTTGGTCATTTCTCTCATCATATGGTATATAACCTAACTGTTGATTTGTTTTATTTGGCAGGAAAAGGTAAAAGGAGGAGATCATCTGACGAAGATGCTGCTGGGGAACCCAAAGCCAAGAGACCAAAACATACTACAGATAACAAAGAGGTAATGGAGCTTCTTGATTAGACTTCTCACCCTGAAGCCGGCCAGAAAGAGCACACAGATAACAAACCCCAAGAGAGCTTAAAGGTCCCTAAGCTAAGAGGTCGTAGGACTAAATATCAAATATCACTGGTCAGGACGGGAACCATGCGTCTTCCTTCTGAGGCTTAATGTACTTCATGCGTTGAACAACGTAACAGTATATGCAAAGTATGGCTAGAACATGTAGACACATGGGGCCAATAGTGAGAAATGAGTCCAGAAGGACACTTAGGCCTAAATTCCTATATTTATATGCCTTCTCAACATTCCTATAAAGATTTTTAGTAAGTGTCTCAAAATTAGTATGGCCAAAGCAGAATAGTTGATATCCCCCTCCCAGGTATCTGCTCCCTTCCAAGCTTCCTCATCTTGGTAAAGAACACTATCACCTATATTTTTTTGTTTGTTTATTTTTTAATCACTCACTGGGCACAGTAGTGCACATCTGTAGTCCCAGCTTCTCAGGAAGCTGAGACAGACCAGCCTGGGTGATTCAGTGAGACCGTGTCTCAAAATAAAAAGTCCAAAGGGCTGGGGAATGTAGCTCAGTGGTAGAATGCCTGCCTAACACACATGAGGCCGTAGGTTTGATTTCCTGTACTGGGGGGTCGGCGGGGACAGCAATTGGACTCCTTTAATAGCTTCTCATTATCTTAGAAGAAATCCAGACTACAGACTGTCAAGCCTTATGTGATCCTTCTCACTTCTTCCCAACTCTCCCTCTTGATCACTGTGTTCTATCTACTCTCTTTTTGTTCCTTAAATACATTAGGCTTTCCCCTTACTATTCCTCCTGCTTCACATGTTTTTTATCACAATTTCATGTAGTTGCCTCTTTCATCATTCAGATCTAAGCTTAAATGCTCTTTTTCTTGGAGTTCAAGACCGTTGCCCAGTCCTATTCCAGTCTCTACACATTTTTCCATTTTCTTATCTTCCAGCATTTATATTCATATTTGACATTATATATTGTTTATGTATGTGTTTGTTGTTGTGCCCTGGGTAGAATATAAATTCCTTAAGGGCAGCATATGGAATACTAGCACATGTTGATCGACTAAGGTTTGGCCTGTATCCTGAAGGCAGGAGGGTCTGTTAATGAAGAAAGATGTATAGCCCGTTGTTCACACAACTTGTGTGGCTCCATGGAAGATTCCAGAGTCCACTTGTACTTGTGCTCATGTGCATATTTTAGTGGACCTCTCCGTAGCTTTCATCTGATCCTTAGCAGAACTGTGACCCAAGAAGGTAAAAGCATACTTAGGAGAAATGGGAGAGTGGTGCAAAAGCCACAAGATTAGAACCAGAAAATCCCGGTTACTCCCTTAGAGAGAGAGAGAATGAATGTGTATGTGGGTTTGTTTTTTTGTTTGTTTGTTTGTTTGTTTTAGTGAAAATCCCACCAGGGTAGGTGGTGCACACCTGTAATCCCAGCAACTTGAGGAGGTTGAGGCAGGAGCATCACAAGGTTGAGGTTAGCCTCGGCAACTTGGTGAGACCCTAAGCAATTTATACCCTTAATAATTGTCTCAAAAATAAAAAATTGAAAGGACTGCTTAGTGGTAAAGCACTCCTTAGTTCAATCCTCAGTTGAAAATGAGTTAGGAAGCTATTATAATCCAGTTGAGCCATGATTAGAACCTGAAATATGGTTAACAACTAAGGATAATGAAGAAGGACATCTCTGAGGTGATAGATAATGCCAGTTTCCCTGATCTGATCATTACACGTTTTATACATGTATTTAAATATTTCACTATACTCCATAAACATGCACATAAACATGTCAAAAATTAAAATACACAGTAGAGATCTGGCTGGGGATGTAGCTCAGTGATAGAGCACTTACCTAGTGTGCAAAGGCCCAGAGTTTGACCCCCCACACACACCAGAGCTACCAAAAAAGAAAAGAAAAAAAAATTTTAAAGCAAGGAAGAAAGAAGATGTGTGCACAAAGTCAAGTGAGTTTTTACTTAATGACTTCTGATTTCTCTGTGAAATCAAAGGCAAGATCATCAGCTAAAAGTAAGAAAGAAAGAATCAAGTAGGAGACTTGAGATAATGGAAAAGAGTTAAAATAGAAATAGATTGGAGATTAGTGTGAGAACTAGTTTGAAGCTGGAATTTATCAAGACACTAATTCATATGATTGAATGATTTTTCTCCAACCAATTTAGTTGCTATAGTAGAGGAAAAGAAACGGTGAACAGTCAAATCCAAGCTCCTCACCAGAAAACTCTGCATTGTTTAAACGTTTCTCTCTAATACTTTTCTCCTCTTCAGCCCATTCCAGATGATGGGATTTATTGGCAGGCCAACCTTGAGAGATTCCACCAACACTTCCGTGACCAAGCCATTGTGAGCGCAGTTGCCAACAGGATGGACCAGGTCGTATCTACATGGGAGTCTGTCAGTGATCATAGGGAATAAAGTAGTTCAGTTGCCAGATGTGGCCCTTGGCACATAGCCAGATCTGGGGCAACACAACTAATTCTGAATCCCAGTTTACTTTTCAAACCCAGACAAGCAGTGAGATTGTGCGGACCATGCTCCGGATGAGTGAGATTACCACTCCCTCTAGTGCCCCCTTCACCCAACCATTGTCTTCCAATGAGGTGAGTTTCATATTTTTGTGCTAGCTTCTAAGACTTGTGGATATTATAACAATTATCATACATGGAGCCTAGGGTCTAGGCCCAAGCTTTGAAAGAAAAGGGTTTTTATTATTTAGATTACCTTCAAGTGGTGAGCACTGAAATACTTGGTCTCTTGGGATCCAGCTTTTAAAAATCTACTTATTTGTCATATATAACTTATTCTTAATTGTTCTAAGAATTCACCAGCAGTGTGTGTAGTGTGCACCTTGTAGTCCCAGCTACTGGATAGGTTGAGGCAAAATAATCACTTGAGGCCAATCTAGGCAACATAGTTAGATCCTATCTCAAAAAAATTAAAAAAGAATCTTTGAGAACCTTGGCATTTGGGCATTATTTGTATTTGATCCCTTGTGTTTGAATTGTGTGTGTGTGTGTGTGTGTGTGTGTGTCTGTGTCTGTGTCTGTGTCTGTACTGGGCGCTGAACCCAAGGGCACTCTACATGAGTTATATCCACAGCCCCTGTTGTTTTTATTTTGAGACAATGTCTTACTAAGTTACCCAAGCTGGTCTTGAACTTGTGATCCTCTTGTCTCAGCCTCCCATGTAGCTGGGATTACAGGCTTATGCCACTATACCCAGCTAAATTTTGTATTATCTTTAAAATATTAATGCTTAATATATCAAATATATTTATATTTCATAATGTATTTAAATTGAATGTTGTGGCTAAATTTTTTAAAGTTACCATTTACCCAAAGGTTCAAGGGTGGTAGAATGTTCTTTATCTTATTGTGCCTGGTAGTTACATGGGTATATACAATCATCAATACTGATCAGATTGAACCCTTAAGATCTATGCTTCTTATTTTCTGTAATATAGATCAATTTAAAATATCCATAGTTTTACATAATCTCAGCCCCAGAGATCCCTGTTAATAGTTTGATATATATGTTTATTTGGAGCGTTTTTTAACAGATAGCCTAACATATATGTAGATCTATGTATTTTTATTTTAACCCAAAAAAATGAGATTGTACTCATTTTTTTGTTTTGTGGTGAAGGGTCAAACCCATGACCTCTCACGTGCTAGGCAAGCACTGTACCACTGAACTACATCCTCAGCCCTACAACTTACTTTTTTCATATGACAGTATATGTAAGACTTCTTTTCATGTAGTACTTATAGGTTCTCATTCTTTATGACTATCACATTAATGCCATGCTCTAGTTTATTTTAATCCCTTATTACTGGACATTGGGTTGTTTCTTATTTTATTATCGAGCTCATTTTCAGTGTCCCCTTTGCCCTATAGATCTTCAGATCCCTGCCGGTTGGCTATAACATCTCTAAGCAAGTTCTTGATCAGTATCTCACTCTGCTGGCAGATGATCCAGTAAGTCTATTTTTGCACTTTTTTTTTTCCTGCTCCTCTGTTTATGATTTTCTTCTGCCACTGACACCTAGTATCATTCTCCTGTAGCCTCATTCTGAACTAGCCAGCTCAGACAGGTTCCCCACCATCATCTGATAAGAAAGCTGTTTGCTGCAGACTCTTGGCCAGATTCACTCCATTGGAAACAGAATCACTGGACTTTCCATTCAGCTAACACTCCTTCTCTTTTTTTTTTAATAGCTAGAGTTTGTTGGAAAGTCTGGCGACAGTGGTGGAGGAATGTATGTCATCAGTATCCTTACCAGTTATTCTTTTTTCATTAAATTTTTTTAGTGGTTGATGCACCTTTATTTAATTAACTTATTTATATGCAGTGCTGAGAATCAAGCCCTGTGCCTCACACATGCTAGGCAAGCTCTCTAGCACTGTGCTACTCCTACCAATTATTCTTAGTTATTATGGTACCCTGAGCTTTAAAGCAGAATGGTGACTTATGAAAGAAAGGTTTGGTAATGTTTGTTATACTAAATAAATTAGAAAATTGAAGTAACTTTCTATTTTTCTATGAATTTTCAATTAACTACATTAATGACAAAATAAAAAGAAATTTTACTCAACCAAATTTTAGTTAAGCAAAATTCTCAAACATTTTCATTAATTAAAATTTTAAGAAACTTACATACCATAAATAAAACTAATGTAAAAAATGTCTCTTAAATTTTAATTATGAATTAGAAACTTAGGAATAAAACTGTCAAAATCACAAGGCTAAAACATTACTAAGTGACCTTAATCCTCTACATAAAGACCTCCATAAGGCATTAGCATCTCTAGCCACAGCCACTCTGGAATCCGTCGTACAGGAGAGGTAAGGGGGTCGTTCTGATTGGGATTGAAGCTAGACACTTCTGTCCATACCTCATTTGAACAAGCATTTAATCATTATGTAAGTAATCAGTAAAGGCACTTTTTGCCCCATTTTTCCACTGAACAGCTATGGATCCCACCTACTACTACTCTTCACCGCCCCCCCCCAAAAAAAAAAAAAAAAAACACTGTTTAATTCCTGGTGATGCAAATTAACCAGCCTCTTTAAAGTCTTGTAACACAATAACTGTGGCACTCAAATGAGTCAGCAGTTGGTGACTCCTTTACGATGAACAATACCATCACCAGCCTGTGGAGCTGTGAAGGAATTCTCTGATTGCTGTTCCCTTTTGGTCCTGGCTCCACTTGTGGACTAGGACAACAACCATGTAAGACCAGGAGCTAATGTTGTTGTGTTGTTTTTTTTTATTGGAACGCTATTTACTTTGTTTATTTCTTTCCAGATTCGGATCTCGCTGTGCCAGAATATTCCGCCTGGTTTTGCAAAAGAAACACCTGGAGCAGAAGCAGGTGGAGGACTTTGCAATGATTCCTGCAAAGGAGGCAAAGGATATGCTATATAAGATGCTCTCAGAAAATTTCATATCACTCCAGGTAGCCACACATATAATTGCCAACCAGCAAAACTGTCCTAGAGAAAGAAGAACTCTTGAAGTAGAGTTTCAGGCAAACTGAGTCCCCAAGCAAACTCTGAATCTAGCTATGAGACAGAAAAATTTATTTAACAAAGACATAACAAGCACTTAAAGTATACTGTGGAGCTTTAACTGGCCTAGTAAGAAAGATAGCCAAGGAATTGCCTTAACACCATGCTTCCCTTTTTCCTATCATTCCTGTCCTTTCCTGAGCCTTAACTCTGTCAATAGCATATGTTGGGTCTTTGCAAAGCCATGTCAGAGATGCTATCGGGAAGTAGGTAGAATAGGTTTTAGAGCAGATCACGGCTCTGCCTCTTACCCAGTTACATTGAACAAGTCACCTACCATCATTAAAAATGGTGACAGATTGTGGTAATAAGAATATGTTTGGTTGTAAAGATCAAATATAAGCCACCTGGCATGTTGGGTTTGCTCAGTAAGTATTAATTGCCTTTCCTTTCTTTCCCACTCAGGGTGCTGATGGTCAAATGAAAAAATCAGGGCTATGCAGTCTTCATGTGGCTGATTGTGTCATAAACAGAGCGACTAGATGACTAGGGAAGGGGAAAGTGTTAGTGAAAGAGAGAACTGAATGGCTCTGAATGGGATGGGTGCTTACTTTGCCAATTCTTTTTTTTTTTTTTTTTTTTTTTTTTAAGAGAGAGTGAGAGAGGAGAGAGAGAATTTTAATATTTATTTTTTAGTTATCGGCGGGCACAACATCTTTGTTTGTATGTGGCGCCGAGGATCGAACCTGGGTCGCACGTATGCCAGGCGAGCGCGCTACCGCTTGAGCCACATCCTCAGCCCCTTACTTTGCCAATTCTGAAAAAATTGTACAGTTTTTCTTATTTTTCTTTCTATGACAAATAGGAAATTCCCAAAACACCAGACCATGCCCCATCTAGGACCTTCTATTTATATACTGTGAATGTCGTATCAGCTGCCCGGATGTTGTTGCACAGGTGCTACAAGGTAACCTCATGTGGTTTCTTCCCATTCCCTTCACTGAGACGTTTCATCCTGTGCCACCTCTACCCATTTTAGCTGAGCTATTTAAATACAACTATATGCATTTCTAGTCTTTCTTCTCTTTCCTCAGAGCATAGCCAACTTAATAGAAAGGAGGCAATTTGAAACCAAAGAGAACAAGTGAGTAGCATTTTCATTTGTCATTTACATTTTTCAAGATCAAAAGCCTAAAGGGAATTTTCTATAGAAATGGAGACAAATATCCAATAACCAGTCTAGTTAATCGAATCATTGTTTTAGGTTGGCATAAATCGTGCATTAGTCTAGACTTTTCCAGTATACCCCCAAATAATTTTGCAGAGTAAGTCTATAGAAAATGTCTTCAAATGGTGCTGTTATCCACTTTGATCAGGAACATGGTGAAAGGGGAACTTGTGCCTCAAGGAGAAAGGGTAAGAAAACCTCAGAGTTAAGGAAGATGCCTCAGAGTTGTGTTTGTCTGACAGGCGTCTACTAGAAAAGTCTCAGAGGGTAGAAGCCATCATTGCATCTATGCAGGCCACAGGTGCAGAGGAGGCACAGCTACAAGAAATAGAAGAGATGATCACAGCTCCTGAACGTCAGCAGCTGGAGACCCTGAAGAGGAATGTCAACAAGTAAGCATCACAGCTTCAAGCTATATTTCAAAATACCTTCCAGACAAATCCATCGCAATATCCTGCCAGACCTCACCTTAACATGGGCCAACCTAAACTCACCGTCTTCTTCCTCAGCTCAGTTACATATGCCAAATATGGCCTTTCATCCCAGTCCCCGTACAGACCTTCACACATCTCTTCCAGACCTTCCCATGACTTCCTCATCCAAACCATCTCATAGTGCTTTCAAAGTTATCATCTTTAAAATGGTTGATAATATCACTATTTCAGATGATTTATTGACTACCTATCTTTATGGTATAAAGACCAGGCTTTGTGTAACATACAGGGACTTTCACAATTTATAGCAGCCTGTATTACCTTCATTTCTTCTTGCTCTTCATCACCCACCTGAATCAGGATAATGATGAACATGCAGACTGCCTTGGGGAACACTGCCATCTTAACATTAAAGTCCTCTACCTGTGAGCACAACAAGCTACCCATCTACTTAGGTCATCTTTAAGTTCCTTCAACAATGAGTTACTGTTTTCTGTGGTCAAGACTTCACCTGTTTTGTCAGTTTATTCCCAAGTTTTTTTTGTTTTGTTTGTTTTTTACTTGTGTGTCCCTATTTTAGATCATTCATTGCTAGTATAGAGAAAAACAACCAATTTGGGGGCTGGGGTTGTAGCTTATCGGTAGAGCACTCGCTTAGCACAGGCAAGGCCCTGGGTTCAATCCACACTACATAAAAATAAGTAAATAAAATAAAAGGCATTGTGTCCAACTACACCTTTAAAAAAAAAAAGAAATTTGTGTAGAAGTACAAGAACAGACATCCTACTCTTGCTCCTGGTCTTAGGGGAAAGCTTTCAGGTTTTTCACCATTAAGTATGATATTAGCTGTGGTTTTTTTCCCTAGGTGGAAAAAAACCTAATCGCCACTAACATTGCGCTTCAGCCACTCTTCTCACAATTTTAAAATACACTAGCTCCTTTTACCTACACCTGTATGTGTGCTAGTCTTGGTTGCAAGTTAGGCTAAACTCCCTAAAAACGGAGGCTTTATCCTGTACATACTCAGCAGCTTCCACAGTGCCTGGCACATAAAAGATGCTCAGTAAATGAAAAGTGATTTATTGGTTCTTCTGCTTTCCACCTAGTATTCTCAAGGGTAACCAAGACACACCTACCCCAACCTCAATATGCTAATGAACGTTCGGTCTGGGCAAATGCTTTTACTTCTTCATTCAGGTTGGATGCCAGTGAGATCCAGGTAGATGAAACAGTCTTCTTGCTGGAGTCCTACATCGAGAGCACCATGAGGAGACAGTGACTCATAAGAAGCATCTTCCTCAAAAGATCTGGGGGGATGGAAAGAAAAATAAAGGAGGTGCCTGGATGCATTCTTTTAAGTGGAAGAAGTTGCAGATTCTTATACTGAAAATTCCTTTATGAATATACCTGGAAAAGTATTTTTTCAAGTCTGCTGACTGGTTTAGACCCATCACTATATTCTCCCCTCATCAAATCTTGGCAGTAGAAAGAACCTTAAATGATTAAAATTAATCATCTATAAGATTTATCAGTTGTTACCAAGAAGTCAGCCAAGCCTGTGTTTGAATGTCTCACAATAGAAGTTTCTCCCTAAGCCATCAATTCCATTTTCAAAAGTCTGTTGTTTATTTCAGAGCTGTAATTTTTGACACACACACACGTTGTGAGGGAATGTGGAAGATTTCCATGAAGTGGAGAGAAAGCCTATTTTTAGGGCTAACAGGTGGATTGGCTCAAGCCAGTCACATTTGAATGTGGCATTTGCCAGCTCTGGGCTTCTGGTACATCTGAAAATATGAATGTAGAGCACAGCACGATGCCAGGCTTCTCCTAGGCCAACAGTGCACTCTGGAAAACGACGGCTCTGAATTCTCTCTCACTACCATGGATATAATCTGTCCCAGCAGCTTCACTTCATTTAAAGCAGTTACATGTTGTTTATGATCCAAGCCAGTGTTTGTCCTAACTCTTTAAAACAAGAGTGCTAATTAAATACGATATACAAAATTTAGTGAAAGCCCGTCTCTGCCCTCAACCCTCCCACCATCGCTAACTCAGTACCGAGAACTGAGCGAGACCTTAGGGATACAAAGAGCCGAGCACACGGAGGGCTGAGGTGGGGGAGTCGGGCCAGGTGCACAGAGGCAAGAAAGGGAGGGACAGTCTGCGGCTTGACAGGTGAAAGGGGTAGAGGCTGGGTTCTGTGCAAACTACGAATAGCGAGGACTAGAAAATAGGGCGCCGGCGGGGCCAGGGCTGACGGCGGTCAGCGGTGCGGTCAGCTGTGCCGGGCGAGGGCAGGCAGGGGAGCCGCCCTGCCCCCGCAGGTCCCCGCGGTGTGCAGTGAACTCCACCGCCGGGTGGCGCCAGGGAGCCGACTTGAGCTCCTCCGGGCTCCTGGCGGAGGACGCCTCGGACGGACACGGAGTCGCGCAGGAGGGAGGGAGGCTGGGAACTGGGCTCTGCGGGCCGAGGAGAGCAAGACGTCAGATTCGGGAAGTTCCAGGCCCCAGGACCCGCGGCACTGGGTTCTGAGGGGGTGAGGGGAGGTGGCGGTGTCCAGACGTGGCCTGAGTGACTTGGGGACGGACGTCACTGACTCTAAGGGGCGTGCACAGTGCGGTGGCGGGAGGTGGCCAGCGCCCAGAGCGCGTTCGTGCGGAGATCATGGTCCTAGGCGAGAAGTCGGAGGAGGTGAGGCCGGGCCCGAGGACAGCACCCCGGGGACCGTCCCCAACAGGACGGGGATCACGCTGGGCCGCCAGAGGGCGCGCGGCCTCCTGCGGGCCGGGCCCTCCCGCGCAGGCCCTTCCTGGGAGGCTTCCGCGACTTCCGCTGCGGGTCGCGAAGGGGCCCCGGCTGGGGCCACGGCCAGGACCGGGCTGGCCGGCCCATCCCGCCGAGCGCCCCCGCCCCGCGCTGCCCTGCTGGGCCTTGGCCTGCAGCCCGGGGCCTCTGGGTGGGGGTCCTGGGTGGCCGACCCGCTGCAGCCCAGCGGCCAGTCTGCCTCCTTGACATCGGGTTTCCCCACCTCCGGCTCCCCGGGGGCTCCCTGCGACCCGGCCTAGGCCAGCGAAGGCTGCTTCCTCCTTCCCCCACCTGCGCACTGCGGGTGGGGGGCCTCTGCCGGACCCCACTTCCCTGCCCTATAGGGTCCACTCTTGCTGTAGGTGGGCATGTGGAACTTGATGAGGAGGTACCAGTCAGCTGACCCAGCTGACCCACCTGCCCGGAGCCAAGAAACCCAAGTCCGGGCCCACCCTGGGCGTGGTTAAGGGAGGAAAAGACCCAAGGACCAGAAGGCAGTTTTAACCCCTGACCTGCCCTCTCCGACTCCCAGCTGCTGACGGAGGACTTGGAGAGCTGTGGGAGGAGACTGGACTACAGCTGCCCCAGGGCCAGTTGTCTTGGGTCCCGCTGGGATTATGGGAGCTGAGACAGGGCCCTGGAAGAGGCCCTTCCCTATTTAACTGAGACCTCAACGACCCCCAAAGTCCACAGAATAGCCTCTACCTGCCTTGGACACTGGGGAACTGGTGAAGTGTGGGTAGACTGGAGTCCTCAAGCCATGACAACCCTCCCCATGTCCCTCCTGCACCACATGATCCACTTTCTCAGTTTCTAGCCAGCATTTTGTTTCATCCTAAAACTATACTTATGAAGTCTCAAAAACAGGAATTTCTCACTTTGGCTGTTTTCTTCTTAGTCTGCCTATCCTCCTAGCTAGGTGAGCTGGGTTTCCCCAAATACCATCACATCATTCTTTATCCACTTGTGATCTCCCAGGAGTCAGGGCAGCAGCTGCAGGTAGGTCTGACAGTGGAGGAAGAAAATAGAACTTAAGACTCAAGGGAACCCAACCAACATGGTTCCCACTGAGTGTGATTAAGGATGTGGGAGGAGGGAGAAACAAGAACAACCAGTAGCATCTCTCTTGCCCCTGCCCCAGGTCTCTCTCCATTCCACCTGTGGGTCTGCTGTGCTCGAACAGGCCAGGGAGAGGCCATGGCTAAGGAAATCAACATGTCTAAACCCAGGTCCGGCTCTAACCAAACCCAAGTGAGGTGAGCGCCTTTATGTGGCTGGAACTAGATACAGCAGCTGCAGTGGGTGCCACAGAGGATAGGACAGAAACACCAGAGATCTCCTCAGGACTTCCCATCTTCTATCCTGTAAGTAAGAGCTTCTTCCTTAGCCTCCAACATAACACCACATACACACTGAGAAATTCAGTTCCCTTCTTTTCTTTAGAATGGAATTTTGTGGTGTAGAGAAGATTTAGGGAGTGAGTTGGTTCACTGACGATTAAGAGATACACGAGATCAAACTCCAAGGGTTCTTACTCCAACTGGCTAGAAACGAGGACCTAAGTTTGACTCTCAACTAAGGGCACCCTCCTTGAACCTCTTGCCTTTCTGTAAAATGAGATTAATACCCAACCACCTAACATGACCTAACATAAATAAGTTTTTTCTAGGGGCTGGGGTTGTGGCTCAGTGGCAGAACACTTGCCTAGCTTGTGTGAGGTTCTGGGTTCAATTCTCAGCACCACATACAAATAAATGAACAAAATAAAGGTCCATCAAGATCGAAAAATTAAAAAAAAAAAAAATTAGTCCTTTCCTAGCCCTAAGGGACAACTCAGACAAGAGCTGTCACACTGCAGTGCAGCAGAACTAAAGGAGGATGGAGGAGCCCAACCTCTGGTCCCACGTCCACACTGCTGTGGACAACCCCAACCACAGAGGAGGACAAGGAGAGGATCAGCACTGGAACCAAGTTTGCCCTCCGGCTATGGCTGCAGCATCTGCACAGGTAAAGATGAGGAAAGACTTGAGGGCTCCACGGCATTGGGGCTGGAATGGTCTAGGGTTCTTATGGGCATGGAGGAGAGGAAGGGATAAATAATAACTGCTCTTGAAGTCCTCGGTGTGACACGCCATCAGGTGAAAGTGGAGCTTACATGGATGTAGGGCCATCAAAGGAAGAATGGAACATGGACCCTCTTCCCCCAACCCAGGGATATGGAAAGCGAAGTGCCCACCCCCTCCTAGCCCACCTCCAGGACACTCAGAACATTCACAACCTTTATTAGGGTGAGAACTTTGCTACAACTTTGAAAGTAAAAAGTAAAATTACAACATAGGTTCCAGGCCCTTGAGGAGCCAGAGAAAAGAGACTGGGAAGGAGGGCACCAGGGTCCTCCCACCTGCCAGGAAAGGTGCAAAGTGAGCCAGGGCGAAGCCCAGGGCCATGGGCCCCGAGAGGCACAGGTGGGCCTCGAGAGGCACAGGCCCCAGGCTGCTCAGTGTTCAGACGCGCTGTGAACTTAAATATATAAATAGAGAGAGACCCAGGCAGTCGGCTGGGCCCTCCCTGTTCTCAAACCCTGGGGATCTTGACTTAAGGCCCCTCTCCTACTCAGTCACACTGGCAAGTAGGGGCCGGAAAGTCATCTTTGGAGTATTTGGGAGTTTCTGTTTATGTACAAAAAAATCCACAACACAAAATAGAGGTTTTTTTGTCCATCTCTGAAACTGCCTGTCTGTCCTGCCGCCTGTGTGGCCAAAGGGAACGGAATGGACATGAAAAATATGAATGGTTGGGCTTGGGGGACAGAGAGGACATCTCACAGACAAAAAAAAGGCCCCTTCCCCAGGAGGCTCCAACGCTTCCCCAACTGCCACCCCATCTCATTTGCCCCCCACTGCCTAGGTTAACACAGCAAAGGAACGTGCCACCATCTAAAGAACAGTCCCCAAACAGACCCCAATGTCCTTTAAAAGAAGCTAAATATTAACCTTTTGCTGCTGGCTTTGTTAGGCAAAGTAGGTGTCCGTGAAGGTCTGTGTGGCCTTTGGCCAAAGCCCCCGAGGGATGAGAGTGGCCAGGGGCTGGGGTCCACACAGCATATTTGCTCAGTGTTGGAGGACAGTGAAGGTTCCATAATCCAAGGAACTCAGTCCAGGGAAATGATATCTGACCGACAGCCAGTCAAAGAGGGACCTGAAGGCAGAGGTCCTCCATGTCCCTCCCTCAAGGGCGCCCCAGGAGCCACAATGCTGCTGACCCGGCCAGGAGAGGGTGCTGGAGTGGAGCTGCGGTGAGAGCTCCCCAGTGTGGGGGCCAGTGGGCCCAGAAAATGGGAAGGGGTCCCCCGGTACTGGAAGAAGTGGCCAAGGGCATCCTGTTCATCTAGCGAGGTGATGACGGAAGGACCATAGTGCTGGAGGATCAAGGGCACAGTTTAGGGTCTGTCCCAACTCACCACCCCCATAACTCAGCTCAGACATGTCCCGTGGGGTCAATGAGCCCCTGTGGGTTTCTCCAGAAGTAGGACCTCTGTGGCTCTGCCTGCTCTCCCACACCCCTCCCTTTCGGCTGCCTGGAGACGGCCCCTTCAGCACACCAGGTTCTTGGCCTCGAGGTGTCTGAAATGTGGGGCCTGGCGGCCACGGGGCACACCCAGTACTTTACGTGCACAGGATGTGTGAAGGCGAGCAGGCAGGGGCGGAGCGACACTAAAAATCCTCAAAGAACAGTGACAGGATCCAGGAGAACATGGAGGAATCTGAGGAAGTACTAGTGGGGGCCGAGGAGGGAAATAAGCTACCTTTATCCTCCCTCCCTCACAGGGACAAAGGCAGAGATCAGGGTACCCTCAGTGCCTAGAAAGGAAGCTTCAGAGCTCTCAGATCTTCATGGAGAAAAGAACCACTTACCTGACTCTCAGTCTGAAGAAAAGAAAATAAATCTAAACCTGGCAGGAAAAGAAAAATCAAAATCAACTTCCTATCTGACCCCTTCACTGCCAAAAGACAAGTTCTGTGGACGGTGGCTTCTTAGAGGAGACCAGGAGACTTTGCAAGGAGCAGGGTCCCATCTGTGCATCAGTGTCATACCTTGGATGTCAGCCCCCAGGGGGAAGGCAGGTGGGTACTCATGTAGTGGGAGACCAGACAGGAAATCACTGCCCAAGGTGCCCATGGCAGGACTCCGTAGCACCGAGGAGGGCTGGTGACCAGGTGTGAGGACTCTGTAAGGAAAGCAGGGGCTGGGGCAGCTAGTGGACCACACTGTCCCCCCAGGCCGGCTTCCCAGGTCCCCTCTACCCTCTCCACCTTTCCCAGCCTCCGGGTTTGATCAGGAAGCATTCCCGACTCTTCCATTGTCCCTTTTGCTGTAGTTTCTCTTACCCTTTGCTTCCAGGTAGTGTTGGGATGGCAGCTGAGGTGACAGGACAGTGCTTCTTGGTTGGGGGCAGATCCTCCTCATCTGATGAGCTTTCTATTGTCAAGTCAATAACTTCAACCTTCTTCTTATTTTCTGAAGGATTTCCCTCTTGAACTGGGCTATATTGGAGGCCTGTAGGTGGTAAGAAGACTGTCTTAGAAAAAGGGCCATCTGAGATTTAGCTCAGCTGGGGGACAGGGGGTCACTCACCATCCAGCCCATACCCTGGCGGGGGGCAAACCTCAGATGCCTCCTTCTTGGGTTTCATTGGGCACCAGGATCCATCTTCCATGAACTGGATCTCATCACAATCCGAACAGGAATTAAGAATCTCCATGAATAAACTAGAGGAAGGGAAAGATGGGCACTTATGAGGCCGGGAGATGGCTGCACAGGACTCAGTTCTGTGACTCACCTTCCTGTGACTCAGTTTCCTCATTTGTAAAATAGGGATATCCACCCTACTAGACCTCTGAGTCACTGTCGAAATCAAAGTAAGTATATATGTAAAAGAACTTTGCAAACTTTTGCTGTTAGGTTTAACATAAACATAATCTGAGCACTTGTTTAGGTATAATTCTAGGAACAAGATAGAAAAAGAGATACAGAACTTCTTAAACCATCTCAAAAAACACACTGCAAGCAAGATCCATATGAAGACTCTAGAAGATGGATAAGATTAACTAAGAAAAAGAAATTCTTTGCTTATGAAAAAAATTCTTTACTTGTGGGAAATAAAATATTCTTTGCTTGTAAGGAAAAAAAAATGTAACTGGATTAGCACACCCAGACCCTCAAATGAACTTTATTGCTATGCTCAGTGGAAAGTGAGATAGTTGTTATAAGCAATATGTTATAACAATTTGGTCCAGTTATAACTGCCCTACTAACAGTATAAACTGGAGCAAGACTCGATCTCTCTAGGCCTCAATTTCCTCTATGGTAGCTACCTCACAGGGTTATTAGGAGGATTCAATGAGATAAGGCACACAAAGTGCTCAGCACTAGGCCTCATGCGTACATATTCCTTAACATTGTCACACTCACACACGTGCATCCTGCATGTATGTACATTTGTGAATGTATCGCTAAAGGGGACAGAGCGAGAGCTGGAGTTCATGTGACGGGAAGTTAAGCCATTTACGTCAAGAGGGTCCTGGTGGATGCCTAGCTAAGAAGAAGAAAAATGACCCTACCCATCAATAATAAGAGATTCGTAGGGAGCCTTCTTGTCACACACAGGACATGTCCACGTTGGCTTCTTCTCATTCATCTGTAGATAAAGGGCAGCATCGAAACTCTGCAGGTGGGCGCAGGTGAGAGCACGGCATGGGACAGTCAGGCGCATCTTCCCTAGCTGAGGAGAGAACTTTCCAGTCAGAGTCTGCACTCTGGTTTCATTCCAGGAAACCTCACTCTCACACCCTGAGAACCTCATCAGAGTCCAGAGGCTCAGCCCGACCTCCCTCCCTTCCCTCCTCCCCGTGTACCCACCGGGCACATGAGTGACACCCGGAGACTCGTAGTAGCCACCTCACTGTCAGGGTCAGCCGTCAATTTCTCCTTGACTGAAACAAGAGTGAGGCCAGAGCCAGAGGATCAGTAAGGCTGAAGGAAGCCCAGGGCGGGTGAGGCCGATGCAGATGGCCCTGGCTGAGGCAGCTGGGTGGAGAGTCTGGGGATCACTGAGATCTGGGTCACAAAGGCTGGGTGTGAGGCAGAGACTTCCCAGCTCCTGAAGTGGTTTAAACATGGCTACAGCAGAGATGACCTAGAAGGAGCCGAAGGTGCTTTCCAGTGCAGAGAACCCAGATCCCACCCGTGCTGGGAGCGGTCTGGCTTCTCACAGGAAGCTGTAGGGAGTACGGGAGAGAGCTGGCGTCCGTGTGAAAAGAGAAGGCAGGTGTCACAAGGAAGGTATCATGAAGGCTGGAGGGCCAAGAAGACTGAGGTCCAAACCAGAGGGGAGAGGAAAGGATGCTACTCACTCAGGGCCCGAGAATGGTCTGGGTTGCGGATGCCCTTTGCTCTCAGCTTCTGCAGAAGGGTCCCTGCAGTCAGCTGCCTCACCAGGTACACAGACAAGGAGTAATTCTACTTGGAGGAGGGAGTCAGGGGGAGAAAATCAGCTTCGGCTTCTCCTACCACCACCACCACCCTCTTTTGTCCCATGAAGAACCGAGATGATTTCCCTTCACCTCCTGTAGGCCTTTCCGGGCACCCTGTTTCAGTTTTGCTCACCCGTCCAAACTCAGATGACCAATTAACCACAATGGTGTTGGGAACAGTGGCTGAGAGCCGAGCCAGCGGTGTGATGTTGATGGGGCGGCTGGGCCTCTTAGGTTCAGCCCCATTCTTGGTGGGAGGAAGGTAACCCTGAGGAAGGCAGGAGCTGGTCAGTGGAGAGGTGGCTCTGGGAAGGGGCTCTGCTATGACAACAAAAGACACCTTGTCTCAGGCTGCCGACCACCTGGGGGAGAGGTGGGCTCACTCATGACCCACTCAGTGACACACAGAACTGGGGTATTACCTCAGGTTGTGTAGGGGTTCATGCTGGAAAGAAAGGAGAGCTTACTTACTGACCCAGGCAATCCGAACCCACTCACTAAGTCCTTGAGGAGGAAGAACAGGGATACCTCACTTCCTCTACATAGGGCTTAGGGCTTGGACTTTTAAGTCTTCCCTGCTAGGCACCATGGTGCACACCTGTCATCCCAGCAGCTTGAGAGGCTGAGGCAGGAGGACCACGAGTTCAAAACCAGCCTCAGCAAAAGTGAGGCACTAGGCAACTCCAGTGAGACCTGCCTCTAAATAAAATACAAAATAGGCTGGGGATGGGGCTCAGTGGTTGAGTGCCCCTGGGTTCAATCTCCAGTACCCCCACCCCACACAAAAAAAGAAGTCTTCCCTGAACCTTTGGATTGAAATCTAATGTCACTTCTCTGAGTCCTAATAGAACTTTTGCTTAGCTGTATCTTTTTTTCTTTTTGGCAGTATTGGGAACTGAACCCAAGCGCATCATACCATTCTACTGAGCTACATCCCCCACACCCTTTGTGTGTGTGTGTGTGTGTGTGTGTGCGCGTGCGCACGCGGGGATGGAACCCAGGGACCCTTTACCACTGAGCTACATTCCCAGCCCTTTTTTTTTTTTTTTTTTTGAGACAGGTCTCACTAAGTTGCTTAGAGCTTCACTAAGTTGCTGAGGCTGGCCTTGAACTTGTGATCCTCCTGCCTCAGCTGCCCAAATTGCTGGGATTACAGGCGTGTGCCACTATGTCCAGTCCTATTTTAAAACTCTCTAGATTATATCAACTCTATCAATAAATTGAGTGCCTACTATGTGGCAGACACTGTACTGGGAATATCTCTCTCATAATAGATTTATAGTTGTTATTTATGAACTAAAACAGGAATGGGTTACTGTCAGGAGATGGAAAAGGCATTTACCGGAAGGGGGCACAGTTTCCCATTGACCTTGACAAAGAGGTTGGGGGGAAAATAATCCTCCTGGGGGCAGCTGGTCTCACAGAGACAGAACCTGGTGAAGAATGACAAAGATAAAAGGTGGGAGGCAGTTATTGGAGTTGAATCTGGCAGAGAGGCAGGGAACCTCAGAAAATCAATCGTGATCATCTACAGCCCTAAGCATCCAACAGTCCCAGGGCTAGAGGAAGGAGAAGTTGTGCTCCGTTTGTGTACAATGTGTCAAAATGCATTCTACTGTCATCTATAACTAATTAGAAAACAAATGGACAGAGGCAGAGCAAGGCTACCTCCTAGGAATATCTATCAAACCCCTATTTCACTCCCACCCTACTAGGAGCCCAGCAGGGTAGAGAGGGAATATCAACTCACCTTAGCTGCACCTGTATGGTATAATCACATTTGGCCCCTGGCAGAACCTCTCTGTAAAAGGGAGAAAGATATCAGCCTCCAGATGGAAGGGTGAATGACAGAGATAAAGCTGATGTCCAGAGAATAGGGAAGAAATACACAAATGAAAGACAAGCAGGTATAGGAGGATGAATAAGGAGGAGAACAAAAAAGAAAGAAGGCAGAGCCCAAGGATAAGGGAGGAGGACTAAGAGAGAGGTACCTGGATGTAAGAATCTGCTGCACTTGCTGAGGTGTCAGGGCAAAGGTAAAGTGCGCTTCCTCAAACCGCTGGCTAGAAGTGGACGCTAAGGACACAAAGGGGCAGTTACTCCCAAGTCCATGCACAGGCAGCCACAGAAGTTGCTTCCATCCCAGATTTCTAATCCCACAGAACTGAAATCTAAGGAAGGAGTCCAGCCCACACTGGAGTCCAGGAAGACTGAGGATCGCAGAGGGCCATACCAAGGGTGGTGGGCCGGATGAGCTCCCCGTAGACTTCATAGAAGGGCAATGGTTTCATGGTGACATCAGGGTGCACGGGCTGCGGTAGAGGGGGATGCAAGTCCACCTCACGCTTGGGGCCCAGAAGGGTGCCAGGAGCCAAAAGGGCTGGGGGAATGGGAGTCAGAGGGCCAGGGGAGCCTACAGGAGAGGTGCCAGGGGGCAAAGAGAGCAGAGAGAGATCAGAGGGCCCGAGGGTCTTCCGGGGAAAGCGACGGCGGTAGAGTTCTTTGATCTTCATCTGGACACTGGGGGCACAGCTGGATTTGAGGAGGTGTAGGGCCTTGGCTAGGAGTTCGTGCTTCCGTCCACTCTTGTTCCGGCCAGCAAAGCCAAGAAGCACCTGCAGCTCAGATACCCGGAAACTCATCACCATGTGCTGTGAGAAGAAGAGAGAAGCTTGGGAATCCCACCGTGGACAAGCCTGTTGGCTAAGAGCACTGGGCTGCGGCTGCCCGGCGAGCAGTGCCTTTCCCCCCAGGGTTGATGGGAAGGGTGCTTCACAGCTATAGATTACTGCCAAGCAGCTGTCCTGGCCACTCAGCAACACTCAGCTCAGCCTCACCACCACCACCTCTTCCCAGAGCCAGAGCGACCCTCTCCACACCCCTGGAAACTGGACGGTGGGGGCAGAGGATGGCAGACAACCTTAGCCATTAAGGCCTCCTACTCCATCCCCGCCTCTAGCCTAGATTCCCCTTTAAGCTGCTTATCTCCTCTTCTGCTCTTTCTCAGACTTTCAGAGCCATCCCAGCCTCCTGGGAAAAGGACAGAAGGCAGAAGGAGGGGGAAGACAGGATTCGGAGCAGGCGGCCCACAGAGGAGAAAAGGGCCAGTGGCTGGAGCACTGCGCACCCTGCTCCTCCCTCCCCAGCCACCTCAGGGACGAGGCATCGACCCCCAGGTATCGTCCCCACGCCTCTGGGGCTTTATGGCCAGGTTTTCGTCAGAGTTCACTGCTCATAGTCCCCCAAGTCCTTTCTTGGCATCATTACGTAGCCACCTCCGTCATTCCTGTTCTCTGGGAGGGAAACAGAATCGAACCTGCGGGGAAGGGTTCACGGGGATCGCCAGCCCAGGTACCCTGCGGACCACCTGTGGACGCCGCCTGCCGGCCTCCCGGAGAACAGAGGCCCGCCCCCCACACCCCCTCGGGGACCGCGGCCGGGAGGTGGGGGCTCTCCCGCCAGGGCTGGAGCCCGGCTCGGCGGGAGAACACCGCCGGCCCGCGGCCCCGGGTCTCGGGCGGAACCCAGCCGGGAAGCAGGGGAACCGGCGTCCAGGCGCCGAGACGGCCGCAGACGGGGTTACCTGAAGGGTCTGCGCGGCGGTGGGCGCAGGTGCTCCCCTTAAGAGACCCGCGTCGGGGGGCCTCCGAGACTCACAGGCGGGGGCAGGCCCTGCTCGCCAGCCCTCCCCCCGGGTCCCCCCACCCAAGGCTCCGTGCTGGACCCCCTCTGGGGAACGCGATGGCAAACTTTGTTCCACCCTCCTCCCCATCCCACGCCTCCGAGGGTCTCCTTCTCCCCAGCTCGGCCGGTGCCCTCCCTCCTCCCGCCCTCGGCTGCCCAGGACCGGGCTCGGGAGGTCCCGACGTCCCGCTCAGCCCCAGGCGCGAGGCTCGGTCCCGGGCGCCCCCCGGCGGCCGCCTCCCGGAGGCGCGCGGCCCCCCGCCTGGCCCCGCCCCCAGGCCGCCCTCCGCCCTCGCCGCGCGTCCCCGGCCCCCAGCCTGCGCGGCCCCGCGGCCGGCTCCACCCAGACCACCCCTAGCCGCCGGCCGGCCTCCGCCCGCGTCCCGCCCCGCGCCGCGGCCCCCGGCGGCCCCCGGCCCCACCCTCCGCGGCCCCGCAGCCCCGCCCCCGAGCCGCCGCAGCCCCTGCCTCGCCGGCCCCAGCAGCCGGTCCCCGCCGCCGTCCGCGCCCTGCGCGCCCCCCGGGGCCGCCGCCCGGGCTCAGCCGCCCGCCGGGCTCCGAGCGAGGCGCGGAGAGGGCCGTACCTTTAATTCGCCCAGCTCCGCCATCTTGAGACATCGCAGGCGCCCAGCCCGGGCCCGAGCTCAGGCCCAGGGACCGGCGCACAACTCCCCACCCGGCGCTGGCCGCAACTGCCGCCCGCTCCGCCCCGTCCGGCCCCTACACCTCCCCTTCCCAGCCCCGCCCGCCCGGCTTCGGACGAGCCCGGCGCGGCCCCTCCTTCCGCAGCGCCCCGGCCCCCGCACGTCTTCGGCCGCTTGGCACCGCCGTAGAGCGGGAGGGAGTGCCCTGCGCCACGACCGCGGGGTCCTCGAGGGTACCCGAGGAGGCGGCCGAAGTGCCAGGGGAAGGGCTCTGCCACGCCCGAGCTGAGGGGAACGAGCATCCGGGGAGCCACGGGCACTGGAAGGATGCAGGAAGGTCGCGGAGCCGCGGGGAGGGCAGCGCGGTGGGCGCGAAGGTCCTCGCTCTCCGTCCCTGGAGTCTGACTCCAGAATCAAGGTCCTGCCCGCGCGCGAAACGGGCGACGCGGCCCACTCTGGGGAGTCGTGGGCAGTTAGAGGCTGTCCCCGTCCTTCGCCTCGCCTCCGTCCCCCCAGCACACCAGCGACGACCCGGAGCCTGCTCCAACTCGGCAGCGGAAAAGTTTGGTGCGAGGAGCGAGACTCACCAGCGCCGTTGCGGGAGCGAGGCTGGGGTCCGGAAGGGGGCTCGGCAGCCCTCCGACGGGCTCCGCGGCTGGAGACGGACGGCCGCCGGACACGGCGGCACCGCAGCTCCGCCCGGCCCAGCTCCCGGCTGGGGCCGCCCCCTCCAGGGTTAGCCCGCGGGGCTGCGGCCAGGGGAGGGGGCGGAGCCGCAGGAGGGAGGGGAGGCGTCGGAGCAGGGCGCGGGGCACCGAACTCGGCGTGCGGGGGCCTCCGGCGGGACGGGGTCGTGGCACCTCGGCGTTCCCACCTCCTCCGCGACCCCTCGCAGTGCTGCGCAGGTTAGGGGCGGGCCGAGACCCTGGCGTGCGAAGAGGTTCCTTCTTGGATTGAGACCTCTTTCTCCCGAGGGGAAGACCCAACCCTTAGCTCTACTGTGGACCTCCATCCACTGCCCCAAAGCCAAATGTATCCCACACCTCTGGTGCAGCGAAAATGAACATAGGAAAGATTTTCTTACAAAAGTAATCTTTCTGGCCCTCTCAGAACTGCCTACACGCCTTCCTCCAGAGCCTTGGATCCTCCGGAGGCCCTAGACCCATTATTACTCGCTATTGCAGAGTAAATCCGTTTCTATATCCGTGGAGATAACGACCTTAGGGCAGCGTATCCATACTTCAGACTGGAAAAACTTGCAGCATTTTATAGTTGTCTGGGGTCTAAGGAATAATGTTATTTGTTCAATAATTACTTTCAAAGGGGGGGGCTATAAATACTTGAGTGTTGGTTAGGGATTATTAGGTGTGAGGATATAAATAAGTACCTTGCAAGAAAAACTCAGGTATTAGCAAAGACATGTCTATAATTGGCCTTACAAATAAAAAAGCTTTAATATTAGAAATGATCCCCTCTTTTAGCCTATGCTTTCAATGTAATCATTCCCATGTACTCCAACCCAAGCCATAAGACTGAAGGTGCTAGCTTAGCAATATTCCTAATTACCTGTCAAGTGGACCCTGCTCAGCTACTTGGTGGTGCTCCTAGGGAAGATAGCCACTCTCTCCTGACACTCGGGTCTTTCCTTACCTGTACTGCTGCTTGACTGGTAGGCCCCTCAAGTTAAACTTTGACTAAGCATTTGGTTCTAAATCCCAATTATTTCCTGCAACATCTGAGCCTTCTTCAGCCCCAAGTTCATTTTTTGTTGTTCTGTTCAGTCCTCTAAACTCAAGTTACTATGGATTAATGTTTTCTAGAATTTTCAGTAGTTGTGGGGTGGAGAGAAGGGAAGATTAAAAAAGAAATGGGGCCGGGTAAGGTAGCTCTAGCTGGGATTACCAGCATCTCTGGAGGCTGAAGCAGGAGGATTGTTAGTTCAAAGCCTCAGCAAAAAAAAAAAAAAAAAAAAAGTGAAGCGCTAAGCACTCAGTGAGACCCTGTCTCTAAATAAAATACAAAATAGGGGGGGCTGGGGATGTGGCTCAAGTGGTAGCGCGCTCGCCTGGCAAGCATGCGGCCCGGGTTCGATCCTCAGCACCACATACAAACAAAGATGTGCCTGCCGAAAACTAAATAAATAAATAAATATTTAAAAAAAATAAAAATAAAATACAAAATAGGGCTGGGGATGTGACTCAGTGGTTGAGTGCTCCTGAGTTTAATCCCTGGTAACCAAAAGGGGGGAGGGGGGTTTGAGTAATGGTTATCTTCATTATTTTTTTTTTTAAGAGAGTGAGAGAGGGAGAGAGAGAGAGAATTTTAATATTTATTTTTTAGTATTCGGCGGACACAACATCTCTGTTTGCATGTGGTGCTGAGGATCGAACCAGGCCGCACGCATGGCAGGCGAGCGCACTACGGCTTGAGCCACATCCCCAGCCCCATTCATTATTTTGGTTGTATGGTAATTTTGTGGGACACACACACATATAAAACAACATGTCAAATTGTATACTTTAAATACACGGAACTTATGTATGTCAATTATACCCCAATAAAGCTGTAAAAATTTAAAAGAAAGTTAGCCTCACCTTGATTCTTAGTGATTTCATAAAGGAAGAATCTCCTTTAAAAATAATTTGAGGTTGGAGATAGGGGTATAGCTCAGTGGTCGTATCTGTCCTTAGCATGCATGAGGCCCTAGCCCACACACATACACACACGTGATCTGAGGTGATAGATTCTAGCCATCCTACAGGACAACACAAAACTGGGGACCTGAACCTCGTCCTCCGTGCAAGCTCTATTAAGGACAAACCCCATTTATGTGCTGTTCATACTCTGTCCCCAGGACTGAGCATATAGGAGACGCCTTGGATATCTGTTTTATAAATTAATGGGAGGGAAACTGCCAATCAAGACCAAGTTCCAGATTAAGAGCATTCAAAAACAGTCTGCACCTCATGGTGGCCCACCAGGCTCCACCTACTCTCACCCACACACTCCTACTGTCTGAAGCAGGGAGAAGGAGGGGAGTGGAAGGGAGAATCCTAAGTCCCTACTAAAGTCTTACTACACAGGAAGGGACATTAGGGTTATAGTTACTTTGGGGGAAAAAAGGTTGATTTATGAAATCAAGGAAAACTTCAGGGTTTGGAGGTGGGGATAGCACTTCATAGGATTGTATAGAAGGAGACTGTTTCAGAAAACCAGGGACTGGGGAGGGTTCCACTCCTGTTAACAATATCGCTCACCACTTCTGTAGACCAGCCGTCCTGGAAAGCCTCCAGAAGCCTGAGGGAGCCAAAGACCTGGCTTCCATTACCAAAGCTCTTTCCTGACTCGGACTGAACTCAGCCAAACGAGCTCCCACTCTCTGGATCCTTCTCGCTGCAGTCTCTTCATTCTTCCCATCCAGAAACCCAATATACAATGAGGAACTTAACAGTTCTTTGATACACTTTGGGCACTCTAAGAGCAGGAAGGAAAAGAGAAGCTCTGTTCCCCTTAAATGACTCGGACTCTTTTGATGCTCCTCCTTGGGCAGCTGCACCCCTTCTCCCTACATCTCCATCAATCCCTCCTCTTTCCATTCTCCCTCTGCCTTAAAGCAATCTTATACTCATTCACATAAACTCTAAAACTGATCTGCGCCTTCTCTAGGATCTGATCTACACATTTCAGATGTTTTCCCCCCTCAGCCAGTCTCTGCAGCCCTTGTGTAGCCCCCTCCTGTTGCCACGGAAACACCTCTCCCCACTCTTCCCTCAGTCCAGTCTTTACTGCCAAACCACTGCTGTCTGAGCCAGGGTAACCCAGCAGAGGGCGGGCTTGAGAGATGGAATGGGGAGGGATCCTGGTGTTAGCCACCAAACCAGGATTCCTTGCAAGAACTCAATCTCACCTAGCAGCCTGGCTGGAGGAGGGGAAGGAAAGGGTGGATACTTGGGGAAGTAGCTGAGAGATAGTCTTTCAATCCCAGAACCAAAAAGAAGCTGCAAAATTTGGGTATCTCTTTCTCCTTTTTCTCAGGAATCAGACTTATATCCCTCTTTGTACCTGGGACAAAGAAGGGTGATCACTTGAGGCCATATGTATCAAACCTAGACACATTGTTTAATGCATGACAGGATATTTTAAATTGAACATCTTAAAAGAAACTCCAGTTCTCTTGACCTCTCTTTAAAAAGACTGTGGATTAAGCAGGGCACAGTGGTGCAGGTCTGTAATCTCAGCTACTCAAGAGGCTAAGGCAGGAGGTGTTACAAATTCAAGGCCAATCATGGCACCTTGATGAATCTCAAAAATCAAAAAGGTCTTGCTGGGCATGGTGGTACACACCTATGATCACAGTGTCTTGGGAGGCAGGAGGATTGCAAGTTCAAAGCTGGTCTCAGCAATTCAGCAAGGCACCAAGAACTCAGTGAGACTCAGTTTCTAAAAGTAAAAAAAAGGCAGGGTGGGGGGTGGGCTAGAGATATGGCTCAGTGGTTGAGGGCCCCTGGATTCAATTCCTGGTACAAAAATAAAAAAGGCCTGGGGGTATAGCTCTGTGGTAGAGTACCCCTGGTTAAGCCCTCAGTAGTTCACTTACACACACACACACACACACACACACACATCAAAACAAACTACTATAAACTATTACATAAATAGTGAACACATGCCATTACAAATTTGTCTAAACCCATAATATATGCAACACCAAAAGTGAATCCTAATGTATTACCTCTGATGGATTCTGGCTTATAATGTGTCAATGTAGGCTCATTACTTATAAAAAATATGCCACTCTAGTAAGGGATATTGACAATGTACATAGACTCTATATACATGTGAGACCGGGTATATATAGGAAATCTCTGTACATTCTGCTCAGTTTTTCCATGAACCTAAAAATGCTCTAAATATAAAGTCTGCTTTTAAAACTTGTTTTTAAAGGACAAAGTAATGAACAAGATTTCATCCTCCACCCCTTTAGACAGGAAGAAGAAAAAAAAAACAATGACACCCAGCGTCATCCTGCCTCCTGCTTTATTTTCCATAGATATCCCTGGTTTCCACCCACACCTCTTGTCTCATCCTTGATGATTCCAGGATGCATATTTTCAGGTCTGGGGGTCCATTCGTCAGGAGAAGCCCCACCTGCACCACTCCTAATGGCCAACCCCCCCACCCACCACAGCTTTGATGGAGTCTCTGTAAACCAAGGATGCTCTTATCCCCTGAAAGAAGAAATTCAAGAATGAAATACACACACCTCCATGTCCTCGTCTCCTCCTCCCCACGTCAACATGCTAAAGGGAACCCTTATCTTTCTGGACTGAAGGAGAAAGTCACCTTCATAGAGCTGGGGAGAAGATAAGGGAATAACTGCTCTTTGAATGAAGGAGAAATTCTGGAATTTGTAGAGTCCTGCCCTAAACTTGACACCACTATTCCACTATTGGTCTTTCACTGGCATCTCCATACCCCAGACCTTAGGAGAGTCACCCAAGTTCTCTTTTCCATCCCCATTTCATAAGTCTGCCCCACACTCCACCTGCTCAGATTCCTGACTCCATCCAGTGATTTCCCACACTGTCTTCTCAA
Source organism: Callospermophilus lateralis (assembly GCF_048772815.1). NCBI lineage: Eukaryota > Metazoa > Chordata > Mammalia > Rodentia > Sciuridae > Callospermophilus > Callospermophilus lateralis. The sequence goes on from NC_135311.1 coordinate 1,313,244, forward strand.
GTGACCTTAACTCAAATGTTCTATGCTTCATAGAACTCTGCAGTGTCAGTCACCACAGGGGTAAAAGGAGACTCACCAATTCCTTTCCATAAGCCTCCTTTCCCAGTTCATTTTTCCCAAGCTACATCCCTCTTCATCCTCAATCCACAACTCACAACAAAGAAATCCCATTCTCTCTGAGGGCACATAACAAGGCTGCCTCACTCCTCCTGTATGCTGAGGATTCGAAGTAGGATAGTGTACACATCCTGTTCCATGTAGCCCTGTAGGTAGCAGGAAAGACACAATGGAGATGGAGAACAGAAATCAGAGACACAGGTAAAGGAGGTGTTCTGTGGAATCTGTGTACAGTGGAATGTCATTTACTGGTTATCTTCACTTATATCTTTTAAAGCAGTCAACTTTTCCATAGTTGTCTCCTGCCTTCGTGGGAAGATACTGATGTCTATTTTCAGGATTGCTGTGAGGGTTACAACTATGAATGTGAAGCAAGGCACCTGATACACATTCTACAGTGTTCCACTCTTCATAGTTATCATTCCTCATAAAGGAACAAGCCACCTAGCTTTTCTTACTTAATTAGGGCTAAGTAGCCTCAGGAGGAAACTGAATAGGGGTATCAGGGACAGGAAAAGGCTCTACAATGGATCAGGCAATTGAAAAGGAGTTGAGGGGCTGGGGTCGTGGCTCGGTGGTGGATGACTTTCCTGACATGTGTGAGGCACTGGGTTTGATCCTCAGCACCACATAAAAATGGGTAAATAAAAGAAAGGTATAAAAAATGTTGTATCTGTTTAAAAACTTTTTTTTAAAAAAAATGAGACACAAATACCTCTCTTTTCACATTCATGAACAATCTCTTTAAAAAAATTTTAGTTGTAGATGGGCACAATACCTTTATCTTATTTATTGATTTTTATATGGTGCTGAGGATCTAACCCAGAGCCTCACACATGCCAGGCAAGTGCTCCACCACTGAGCCACAATCCCAGCCCCACCTACAACCTTTATTGATCTGCCTAATGAGATCCAGAGATCTGGCAATGGATCCAGCTCTCTGAGAAACAGCAAAACTGTACAGGAACGAGAAGAGACCTCAAATGCAACATTCCCTACCAGCTTTGTGTCTGCCTCCCTCAAAACGCTACCATGCTCACCCGAGCAGCGTTCAGCAGATGATTCCTGTAGGTGGAGATGACCTCTTCATGGTTTTTCTGGGAATCCTGGAAATGAGTATCAATGGGAAGTCATGTGCCTACCCTCTCAACACTCACCCAAGCCTAAGGAACAATAAAGGAAAACAATCAGCTTTACTAGGTTAGCTCCCTTCGCTAGCCCATCGCTAGCTCAGTCTGGACCACTGCCTGGCTAGGCCTCTGCAGCTCTCAGAATGTCTCCCACATACCCATCACTTCCACTGTCCACCTTCTTCTCTAGCAATATCCATTTTCCTGAGGGTCAAAACATACCTGCAACTGTAAGGCAAGGCGAGTATTTTCACCCCGAACTGCAAGAACCTCCTCTGAAAGCTGCTCCAACTTCTTCAACAACTCCTTGATCTGAGGCCAAAAGGAAAGAAAGGGAACCAATAAGGACCAATTCATTCCTCTCCTCCTACCCCAAATGCCACTGAGGAAAAGATCACCTCCTTTTATTGGATATTTAATATATGCCAGATACTTTTACACACATTGTTTCATTTATACCCAATACAACCTTTCTTCTGAAAAGAATAATACTTCAGAGGTAAATATTATTACCTACATTTTGTAGATAAGGAGGTTGAGTTTAGTAATTTGTCAAAATCATACAGCTACTAAGGGATAAAATCATGATTCGCATCAATATCTCTTTGATTCCATAGTTCATGTTCTTAACTCAGTACTGGATCCTCACCCACTTTGGCTATTGACACTTGATGAAGATGAAGATGAGTCCTTTGTGTCTCAGGAAGTAGAGACACAAATGCAGTTAATAGTAACCAGCAGTAATAGGCATAGTGATAGAAGGAATAGTAATAACTACTCTTTATTGAGTACTTCCCATGTGCCAAAAATTATTCTGAGCATTTTAGGTAAATACTTTATTTAATGTACTCCTCACAATTACATTATTATGAAGCTCATTTTGTAGAGGAGAACACTGGGGCTTGGAGATGTTGAATAATCTGCCTAAGATCAGATAACGATAAGGAGAGTTTTTTATTTGCTGTTCTAGGGGTTGAACTCAGGGCCTTGTTCATGCTAGGCAAGTGCTCTACCACTGATCTACAACCCCAGCCTGAGTTTTGAAACTGAAATTCAATCCAGACAATCTCAGTCTAGAGAGTCTTAACTACCATTGAACCATGTCCCCAGCCCTATTTTGTATTTTATTTAGAGTCAGGGTCTCACTGAGTTGCTTAGGCCTTGTTTTTGCTGAGGCTGGCTTTGAACTCCAGATCCTCCATTCTCAAACTCCCAGCCATTGGGATTACAGGCATCCATCGTGCCTGGTTCCCCAGTCCTTTATGTTTAGTTGTCAATGGACCTTTATAGGAGGTGCTAAGAATCAAACCCAGTGCCTCTCACATGGTAGGCAAGAGCTTTACCACTAGGTACAACCCCGGCCCTCCCCAGTCCTTTTCATTTTTTATTTTGAAACAGAGTCTCACTAAATTGGTGCTGGGGGGCGGCGGGGGGGGGGGGGGGGGGGGGGCTTGCAATCCTCCTCCGGACTCAGCCTCCCAGGTCGCTGGGATTACAGGAATGTGCCACTGCAACCCAGTTTGTGAAACCATTTTGAAGTGGGAGGGAAGAACAAAGCTGAGGAAAACCTCAGCAAGCCATTAAACTATAAGGCTTCTTCCCAAGTTAATACACCATTTAAGTCAAAATGCAAATAATCCGCGAGACTGCACAGGCGATCCCCTGAGCACACTGTTTCAGAACCCTGAGTCCTAAATTTGAGTACCTAACCCACTTCTGTCTTCTGTATCTACCTTTCCTCACCTCCAATTTCAACTCCAACCCCCTTAGTCCCAGAAAGCATAATGTGGACCATGCAAAGGATCAGTTCTATGTTGGGGCTTCAATCTGACCAAAGGCTTTAATCTGGATTCAGATTAGCAAAGCCCCTTTCCACGATGCCCTCCGGTGCCCCAGCTGCTCACCTTGGCCTCCTTGTCCCGGCAAGCCCCAGTGAGATGCTCCACCTTCTCTTTCAGCTGCTCCGCTGTTTTCTCCAACTGCTCTGCACGCGCGCGCGCCTCGCTGGCCTGGCGCTCCTGCTCAGAGGCCCGAGCGGCCAGGTCCTGGCTCCGGCGACCTTCCTCCGCCGCGGCCTCGCGCAGGCAACCCATCTCGCGGCAGGCTGTGTTATACTTCTCCAGGACAGCCTTCAGCTCCTGGCCCCAAGCCTGGGCCTGGGCCACCAGCGAACCCCGAGTTTTCTCGTGCTGCCTCAGGCTGGCCGCCTCCCGGGCCCTCAGCTCAGCCACCTCCTCGGTGGCTTGGTACAGCAGCTGCTTCAGCTTCCCTATCTCCTGGCTCTTCCCGCTCATCGTGGCCTGAACCGCCCTGAGTTCTTCCTCCAACTTTCCCAAATCCTGCTCCAGAGCGGCCACTTGGGGGGATACTGGGACCTCGGAGAGGGCGCCCAGCTCTCTACTGGGGGTCAGGGATCCCCGCAGCTGCTGGTTTTCTGCCTCCAGCCGAGCCAGCCTGTGCTGGGCCTGGCGGTGCCTCTCCGCCAGGGTGCCGACGCAGATCTTCAGCTCCTCCAAGGGCTCCGAGCCTCTGGTCAGGGCACTCCCCTTGCCCACCAGGTCCGGGGGCAGGCAGTCCCACAGACCTCGGAGGCCGCTGCTCTGGGAGGCCAGGTGCTTGCGCAGCTTCTCCGTGGCCTCCTTCTCCATGGCCAGTTCATCCATCAGCAGCCCTACACTCCGCCGCAACTGCTGCAGCTGGACCTGCGCCTCGGGCTTAGGCACAAACTCCCGCTGCAGCCGCTGACTCAGGGACTGCAGCTCGCCCTGCAGGCGCTGCCGCTCGCGTCCCAGCTCCCCCAGCTCCTCCAGCAGGCTGCTGTTGCTCAGTCTCAGGGCCGACACCTCCTTCTCCAGCTGCGCCTTTGCCAGGCCGCCTCCTGGGGCCTGCTCTCCTCCAGAGTCCCCCAGAGGCTCTCTGCGGGCCCCGGGAGCCTTCGTCTCCTCGGGGTGCTCCGTGATGCACGCTGGGTCTGCCTTTGGGACACCCGTTCTGTCCTCCTGGGCAGGGCCCTCAGGTCTCACCTCTAGTCCTGCCTTGGCTCGGTCTAGCCTGACCAGCACCCTCTCCAGCCGCGCCTCCATTTTCTCCCAAGCAGCTGCTGCAGCCTCGGCGCGGGGAGCTCCCAGGGCTCCCTCCAGAATGGGCCTTGACAAAGCCCCTCGGGCTGCGTCCTTTTCTCGCCACACGGCAGCCAGCTCCTCCCTTAGTTGGAGCAGGAGTTGGTTCATGGCTGCAGTACCCACTGGTTCCACCCCTGGGGCCTGGAGTCTCTCTCTCTGGCCAGCACACAGCTGGTTAGTGTGATCAGGGCCAAGGATCTGTCCCTGACTGGTGGTCAGTTGCTGTCCTGTGGCTTTCCCAATGACCTCAGACATTGGGCTCCGGGCTGACCTCTGTTCTGGTTGAGACCTTCCATGGACTTCATTCTGGATCTCTTCTGGAGTTGACTCTTCAACCCTTTTGGGAGCTAATGGGTTTGCTGTGGCTGCTGCCTGCTGCTGCTTTAACTCTTGTATACACTCAGCCAGCAAGTCCAGGGGACGGCCCTGCTCCATACCATCCCCTCCAGGCCAGAGAGTAGTGCTCTGTCCTCCTGAAACCCCAAGCTGGTGGGAGAGGAAACCTAACTCCTGCACCTGCTCTCTAATCTGGTTCTCCAGGCCCATGTAGGCTGCTGCTTGAGCCTTACACTCTTCTGTCTTCCTCACCAGCTCCTGTTCCAACTGAGAAACTTTCCTCCGCTCCTCTTCGTATTTCCATATCCATTCTTCTAAGCACGGGTCTTCATCCTCCTCTTCCTCCTGTTCCTCCTCAGGCTCTGCTCTCCATGAGCTCTTAGGTGGAGAACCCACCTGGGGCTCAGATGGAGAGGCCTAGGTCAAAAATAGAAGAGTGAAGTGAAGCCAAGCAGCTCACCCAGCCCCCGAGGGCTTTCTTCTCCTAGAACATCTTGTCTTGATGCCCAAGGACATTTAGGAGAGGGTCCCACTGGGATGCCCTGGGGTGGGTCAGAAGCCAAAGGGAGGACATTTAGAGTCTTACCTGGGAGGCAAGATCTGGGTGTAGAACCAGCCCCTGACCTATAAGAAAAGACATGGGGCACATGAGAGACAAGAGAGCTGTAGGCTTCTAACCCATACATTATCTCAGACTTTCTCCGAAGTGAGCAGCCCTGCAGTGTGATGATCCTTAACACAGGTCTTCCCAGTGCCAGGAGCTACCTTGTTCAACAGGTCCCTAACTATCAGTAACTTTAGTTTCTGATCCCAGAGACAGAGCCACTCCTTCATTTTGTTCACTCATGTATTTATTGACTACTCTGCCAGGAACTGTTATAGGCAGTAGGACCTCAATGATGAGGAAAATAGAGGGGTTGACAGTCTAGTAGGAAAGAGGGATATCGATCAGCAAATCATACCAATGAATGTACAATTCCTGCATTAAGGAATTTATGTCTGTGCTTTTTTAGGAATATGGGGTTATCTCATAGTAGTAGCAATAAATAAGTAAACTCTCAAAGTGGCAATTATTTTTCAGATGGATTACTTCCATGGGAACAAATGAGATACCAAGAAGCTTCTTTGATTCTTTGGCTATTGAGCATAATCTTGAAATCACAAAAGGGCTTTTTACCTCCCTGCTGGCGCCGTTGCCAGGCCTGCCGCAGCAGCCCCCACAGTGCCTTGTCCTGAGTGTGCAGAGCATAATGCAGAGCATCATGCCCTGTTCTGTCCACTGCCCCTGCGTCTGCTCCATGGCTCAGAAGCAGTTCAGCCACCTCAGCACTGCCCTTCTCACAGGCCAGGATCAGAGCAGATCTGTAGGTGAAGAGGAATCTGAGCATAGGCTTTCTCTGTGGGATCCAGGAGTCCTGGTTCCAGAAATCCCACTCACAGGGTGAGCTATCACTCAGTCGGGTAAGAACAAGATACCAACCTTAGCCAATGACGAAGCATTGGGTAAGGTCAGAACTTTTAAAATGTCATTTCTAGGAGCTACAGCATCAGAAAGCAAGGGGTCAATTCAAAGGGCTCCATTTTTAGCTGTTTTATATAGTACAAAGGTTCTGGATGAAATTTTTATTGGAAAAAAGGATCAAATTTTTCAGAAGATAGCTTGAGAAGCAGTACATTAAACTAATAGCTCCAGAGGCATCCATTCCAGTTCTGGGATCATTTACGCGAGGAAGATGGTCATGGAAGCAGGCAGAGCTCTTCTAAACCATCACTAGGAAAGGAGATTGCCAAGGACAGAGAGCACACTGCCCTCTTCTTCTACAACACAGATGGACACACGCACACATACTCACACACACTATGCCCATTGACTCCTTTCTAGATTCAGGGTCTAGAAATTGGCATGAGAAGCTGGGGAAGGCTCACTTGTCATCCTTGTCTGTGACATTAACTCGGGCACCTCTCTGCAACAGCTGTGAGCAGATAGCTGCGTGACCACCCAGCGATGCAATCATCAGGGGTGTACGTCCATCCTGCACAGATGGTGGGAAGGGGGTTTATAAGGAGCCAGGAAGAGTCATGGGCTCCACACAATCCTCCCAATGGCCCTCTCTCCCACCCCTTCAGGAAAAAGTCCAGGTCTCAGGGCTAAATACCCGCTTTCAAAGACTTAGAAGCCCTCCAGAAGATAAGGCTTTAACTTCTCTGTGAGGAAGAAGAGGAGAAATAGAAGGAGAAAGAATATAGCAGAGTAGTAGTGTACAATATGGGTCATGGAATGTAACCAATCCAGCTCAGAAAAGAAAAGCAGTCTTCCAGGCAGAACATTACCCACCTGCCATCTGATACTTACGTTATCCAACACATCCAGGAAGGCTTCATGGTCACACAGCAGAAGCACACTTGAGGCACAGCCAGAGGAGGCTGCAGAAGGTGGAGGGATGATTGGGTTAAGGTGAAATATGAAGGACATCTACATAGAACATGACCCTACTTTCCCTCCAACCATTCCAGCAGTTGGCCCTGGCTGCCCTTCCCACCAAATGTCATCCTCTCCTCCCCTTTCCCGCCCTACAGTTCCTGCAACCCTGTTCCCACCAGTTCCCCAGCACACACCTGCCCAGTGTAAGGGACTACGGTTTTCTGCATCCACAGCATCTTCATTAGCACCATGCTGCAATAGCCACAAAGGGAAGCAGCATGGAGCTTGGTGTTAACATCCTCATCCCACACCCTCTACTGGGCCACCAACTTCTATCTTAATATGGGGAAGGCAACTATTAGTCAAGCTCAGTGTATTTTTTTTTTTTTTTTTGATACCAGGAATTGAACCCAGGGGCACATAACCACTGAGCCACATCCTCAGCCCTTTTTCTTTTTTTATTTTGAGATAGGGCCTCGCTAAGATGCTAAGGCTGGCTTTGAACTTATGATTCTCCTGCCTTAGACACCCCCCCCCCAAGTCATTGGTATTATATATATGTTTGGCAAGTCTATTCCTTTTGTGTGTTTGTGGCGGGGGGGTACTGGAGCTCAAACTCAGAAGTGCTCTACCATTAAGCTATACACCCCCAGTCATTTATTTACTTATTTATTTATTTCGGCAGTGCTGGGATTTAACCCAAGGGTGCTCTACCACTTATCTACATCCCCAGCCCTTTTTATTTTATTTTGATATATGGTCTCACTAAGATGCAGAAGCTGGCCTCAAACTTACAATCCTCCTGCCTCAGCCTCCTGAATTGCTGATACTACAGGTGAGCATCACCATGCCTGGCAAGCCCAGTATATTCCTTGCAGATTCCTTGGATTTTAACCCTAGTTCCTGAATACAGAGCCTAAGAAAAATTAGATGCTAGATAATAAACATGCTAGGGAAAATGACACCCAAATTCATATTCATGGGTGGTACTTAAGGATCATAACTGTGAGATTTGGAACAAGTTAAGAAGAACAAAAGCAAAGCAGCCATATGCTCAATGGTTGAGCCTTTTGTACTTTGGGGACTCACTTATAGGTTGTCTGCAAGTCATTTCACATGTGTATCTCTCTTTATACAACTGGATTATAAACTCCTCAAACACAGACATAGGACCTTGGCTTAATTTGATCATGACTGCCCTCCTTCCACCTGCCTGTCATTGTGGCAATTAGTTTCTGCAGTCTAGGCTGGCTTTGAACTTGTACCACCTCAAGGGAAGTATCAAGCTGGAATCTATTAAATAAAAGTTTGTGGATAAATGATTATCGGTTCTCTTACTGGGGCTGAGGGAGGTCAATTTAGCTAACTATTTCTTGTAACTACAAAACAAAGTTAGGAGGCTCTGGGTCCATCTCTTCCCTTCATAGGAGTAGTATTAAGAGATTGCTCTTACCTGAAGCAGGACCTTGACACACTGTGGCTGGCAGGAGATGGTAGCCAAATGCAGGGCAGTGCTTCCTGGAAAAAGAAAGAGGGAGAGAAGAAGGGTGGGTGGCCCCATACATGCAGATGACTCATAGGGAGGGAAGGAAGGGACGCACAGATAATCAGAGGGAGATTAGAGAGAGAAGCTCTCAGCCACATGGGGCCAGAAATTCCTGTTCCCCAAGCACTCTGTACCTACGATGAGGGTGAGAATGGGAGTGAGGTGTGCTCAGCTTCTGGGAGGGAGATGCCTGGAGGGATACTGGCTAAGGCTCACTGAGAAGAGAAGCAAGGGTCTACAGCTGGAATCTCCAGCAGGGACCAGCAATGGCCCCACTGCTGCTATAAAAGGGACAAGCCAGCAGTATGGTCAAGTGCTCAGTCTAACTCACCATCCTCGTTCTTGCTGTTGATGTTAGCCCCATTTGCAAGAAGTATAGTCAGACACTCTGTCAGTCCTTTGGAGGCTGCCAGATGAAACCTGCCAGAATCAAAGCCAAAGGCACAAGGATGAAAGGACCAGGGGATGAAGAGGGGGAGAATCTTAAAAAAAACACTGCTTGCTGCACTTCCTACCTCAAAGTCAATTCCAAAAGCAGAGAGGGAAGCTCCCCAGCCTGACTTCTTGAGAAAGACAAGGCCATATGGCTTTAGTCATAAAATCAGGAAGCTGGAGGCAAAGCTGGCACTAAGAACTATAGGTCTCAAGGAATCTCAAGCTATTGCAGGGGTATGCAGGGGACACATAGTGACGGGCCTCTCTGAGCACAGAACCCTTAGTGGAAATCAAAGCGTTACAGAAAAAATCTGCCAGAGCAGAGCAGAAGGCTGGACATTTGAAGCCATTTTGGGCAGCAACAAGGGGTGATATTTCCCCTATTCTAATCACTCCCTCGGGTCCTGTGACTCCCATGGCTACCACTTCATTCCTGATTTCCCAAGGATACACACCCTCCTACTTGTGCAATGAAGAAACCACCTATTTAGCATATTAGTTTTCTGTTTGTTTAATGAGCTTCGTACCCTTCTCAAGTCAGTGTTGTCACTGTGGGTTGTGAGGTGGATGGAGCTCAGGAGTGACACCTTCTTCCCTCTCTTTGTGCTGCTTGATACCAAAGGTTTATTGATATGCTTACTAATTATGACCACAAAAAGGGCTTTGAAGTTGTAGGCATTTCCTGGTCCTACATCATATTAGAGTTTGGGGCTTTCAAAAGGAACCATGTACTAGGGGTGGGATCAAGAGGACTTACTTACGGGGACTGGCCGTTTGAGTTTAGCTTGGTGGGTCGGGCAGACTTCCTGGAGGCCAGGGCAGCCACGCGTCCCACATCCCCCCTCTGGACCGCCTCCAGCAGTTTCTGATCACGACGGTTCCATCTCTCCACCTGGTCCAAAACCACAAATTGTGTGAACATGGAGGATGGGGATGGTGTGGAAAAAGATAGTTTTATGCCAACCAAGGCAAAAGAAAAATCTCCACAGTCCTTTCACCGTTTCACAACCATTCAGCCTAGACCATTTGGTTCTTAGGTGGGCCAACTAAATACTAACCAACTCATATGCTACCAATAAGTATTGGCAGTACTGCCAGCTCTGAACCTAGAGGTCCCTGGACCACTGACTGAATTAAAAATTATCTGTGGGGCTGGGGATGTGGCTCAAGTGGTAACGTGCTGGCCTGGCATGTGCGGGGTGCTGGGTTCGTTCCTTAGCACCACATAAAAATAAAATAAGGATGTTTTGTCCACCAAAAACTGAAAAAAAAAAATTATCTGTGAGTGCTGAACATATCGTATTTCAAGTGTCTTCTTAGCTTTTTCCCCCCAATTATTTTCTTTCTGTACTTGGGATTGAACCCAGGGATCTGTACCATTGAACTATATCCCCAATCCTTTTTTTTGTTGTTGTTGAGCCAAGGTCTCTCTAGTTGCTTAGGCTGGCTTTGAACTTGCACCACCTGCCTCAGCCTCCAGAGTAGCTGGGATTACAGGTGTGCCCCACCACACCTGTAAGAGTCACTATGATTATTGTTGTTAGGTGCCTAGCCTCAGAGCAATGCTAGCGATGACTCCTTTCCTTTTTGGTCTCTAGGTCTTGGTGAAGAAAACTGCACCCACTTGACCACTTATGACTGGGCTCACACTGCCTCTCACCTCTTCCTGCTATTCTGAATTTTGTCCTTAGTTGCTAGAGAAGTAAATCAAGGCACCTAGCATCACATCACAGCTAGGAGTCCAAAAAACTAACAATACTATCTCTACCCATTGGCCCCCAAATTGGGAGGGAAATCACAAGAGTTTCTATTTTCCTAACAAAACTACTTATGCACTTTGGATAGTCTCTTTCCCTTCCATGAAAATAATAACCAAAAGGAAAAAACAGGGCCTTAGCTATTTCTGAGGAGACAGCAAGAGGAAGAGGCAGAAGACTCCCCTCCTCCTCCCTTTGAACCCTCCCAGTCTCCCGGCAGGGAGCAGCTGTCCCAGGCAGCAGCCACACCTGAGCTCGCATTGTTCTACCATTGAGTTTGAGTTTTTCGGGTGGAGGAGTAATTACAATAATTGAAGTGTCACAGGGAGTGAAAGGGAAAAACTATGTAAAAGCACCTCAGATTGAAAGCACAGAAAGCCTTGTTTGGTCTAGAAACAGGAAAGGAAAGGAAGAAGGGATGAATATGCTATAAAGGGTCCCAAATGAATATCTTGTCAGCCAGACTGTTCAGGATCTGGTTCAGCTACATTCTTGGCTTCGTGACCTAGAGCAAACTATTAAACACCTCTAACATGTTTCCTCGTCTATAAAATGTAGGAAATAATAACTACCTCATCATGTTGTGAGTATTAAATAAGGTAAAGTATATAAAATCTCTTTGTAAACTGTAGAGAGCCATATAAATGTATGGCATCCTTAAAATAAAACAGGAAATAGTGAGAAAGTATGGTAGCATATTGCATTTTATAAGGTACAACCTCTACAAGAAAGAGGTAACAGGAGGAGGTAAAGAAAAATAAGATCTATGGAAGCCCAATAACACATTTTCAAATATTGTTTATATAGCCAGGGCAATATAATCAACAACAGGAAAGATTTTGGTGTGCAAACCATAAAACTGTCTAGGGTAGATGAATTCAGAGGTCATACTCCTGTACAACACTCGTAACTCCTCATGGTCCTTTCAAGTGATATTTCAATTTCCAGGGGTATCTCGATATTCCTGGAAAATAGGGCTGATATTTGTTTTCATTTCATCTCTTTGACAGAAGAAGAATCAAAAGCACCATGAGGTCAGATAAATTTCCAGGATCACACAAAAGAGGGCTAAAATTGGGATTAAAACCCAGACTACCTAATGCCCAAATCCTATTCTCACCACGAGACCATACTACTACTGAGCTATGGAAAAAGGTTCATTTGTTTCCAGAGAAGTTTAATTATTTCTCAGACTGGCTCCAAGGCAAACCACCCACCTTCATATGCTATTCCTTTTATGGAGAAGAGTCTCCAAACAGGTCAATTCTCCACCGACAAAATAAGCAAAATGACTTCTCCACATACTAGCAGACTCTCCTGTAGGAACTCATTTTCCAATACCCCTTGGGGACTAGGCCAGGCCTGGAAAACAGAGAACCTGTCCATGCCTTCACCACACAGGGCTGCCATCAGCTGACCTCCCCTGAAGTTCTCTGTTTAAAGTCTTGATTCTAACACTTTCTGTCTTTGTGAATGTTAGGCACATAAGAACTTCTTTGAACCTCAGTTTTCTGATGATTGAACGACATATAAAGCACCTTTCCAGGTGTGTTGATACACGCCTGTAATCACAGCTACTCCTGAGGCAAAAGGATCACAAGTTTGATGCTAGCCTGTTTCAAAATTTAAAAAAAACAAAATTGGGGATGGGACATTGAACTCAGGGAGGCTTTACCTCTAAGCTACATCCCCATTTTTTTTGAGACAGGATCTCACTAAGTTTGCTTAGAGCCTTGCTAAATTGCTGAGGCTAAACTCAAACTTGAGATCCTCCTGCCTCAGCCACCAGAGTCATTGGGATTATAGATGTGTGCAACTGCCCCCAGTTCACAATTAAAAAAAAAAAAAAAAAAAAGGACTGAGGATGTAACTAAATTTTCCCTTTTGTTCAAACCCCAGTACTGTCAAACAAACAAAAACATATAAACCTTCTATCTCTGTGTCTGCCACATAGTAGGTTGACAATAAAAGTTAATTCCAATCCTCATCCTTCCTAGCTTTGCTGGACATAGAATTCTCCAGCTAGGGGAATGGAGGAAGGCATCTTGCTTATATCAGCCAAAGAACAGCCAGGTTGTATAGATGGTAAAGGAGGTTTTGTTTGTTTTGGTTTTGTTTTTTGTTTTTTTATTTTTATTTATTTATTTATTTTTTTTTTGGAGAAAGGGTCTCCAGGCTGGCCTTGAACTTGGAATCCTCCTGCCTCAGTCTTCCAAGTTGCTGAGATTACAGGCATGTGACACTGTCCCTGGTGATAAAAATGATAAAGGCGTATTTCTAACAAGGTAGATACTTTCTTTCCAGTTAGATAGTGCTAAATGTACTCAATTGACTTTTTTTCTGGGGGTCCTCGGATTGCCTCATAGGTGCTGGGCAAGCAATCTACCACTGAACCACATCCTTAGTTTCAATTCACTTTCTAAAATCTCATTATACTAAGAGTCTAAAATGGGTGGAAATTCTTCATGTCTAAACCTCTGCAGAGCTGGAATAATAAAGGACAAAAGAAGGATGAGTCCATTGCTCACCTTAGCATCTTGGAAAGGAAACACTGGATTATCATCAACCCCAAGGGAACAATCACCAAATTAATCAGTAGACTAATAACAAGGAAAAGCTTTGTTATTTCTGTATCTGAGATTAGGGGAAATTTTGTAGGAGTCATTGTACTCTCTCCTATCTCTGACTGTGAACCTGTAAGCACCCTGTCAGGATGGAAGCACACCAATAGGTAGCATAAGAGAAAGAGAGTGGCTACTGCTGCAGAACAGGTGAATGGAAAGACTGCCCGTAAGGAATCAGGACCTGCCTCTAAATATTTAAATGCAATAGAAATTCCTCTACTCTGATTCAGGATCAGAAGTTTAAAGTTATTCTCTGTTCTACTTCTTGGTCTGCTTCCTACCTAGGCAGAATAAGCTCAAATGTAAGATACCCTCTATTTGACTACAATAAAATGAGACTACAGGAGATGGATTTTTGCTTGTTTGTTTTGCTTCCTATATAGGGGATAATATAAATTAATTTAAAGATGATTACAGATTTTTCAGAACTTACCTCAGACTAAGAACACAGAGCTCTGCCCCTGGATTCAGTGGTATGTATAAGTTGGGATAGGGAGGGGCAGTCTTCAGGCAAGACTTGGAAAAGCCAGGCTTTTGGAGTGACCAGGAAGATTGTCACATCATTTCTCTGATAAATAGGTCTGGCATGGCTAGCTACCCAGAGGAGTGGAGGAAATTATGGGAAGTACATGGAAGCTTTGTGAGGAAATAATTTGCTGCTGAAACTGACCTATTTTCAAAGCTTTCTGCAATCCCAGTCTAAGGAAAAAGTTTTCCTTCCAGTTAAATAGTTTTAAATCCCCCAATTTAGCTCCTATAATTTCATTGTACCAAGATCTTGTTTTACTAAGAAGAGTTTAAAATGGTTTAGACGTTTCTCACAGCCAAACCTCTGTAGAACTAGAGTCAAGAAGGAAAAAGGAATGGTTCTAAATCCCAAGTTCTGGACCATTACTCATTCTAGCACCTTGGAAAGGAGACACTGCCCAAGGATTGAAGAATCAGGAAGAATGCTGGGTTTCCCCATTCCTAAAGAAACAGCAAACTCCACAAACCAGAAAAGGGAAGGGTGATGTTGAGGACTTTGGTATCTAGGGAAGAGTCTACATGAATAAGAAAATCATTGTGAGTTAAGACAGAGTTTGGATAGCCTCAGTTTCTGGTGCCTATAATCGCAAATGTCTTTTTTTTTTTTTTTTTGTATTGGAGATTGAATCTAGAGCCTCTCATAAATAAGCACTCTACCACTAAGCTATATCTGCAGTTCTTTTGGTAACTACCTTTTGACTAGTTTATCAGTATGTGGAAACTTAGTGGAGAAGCAATCGCAAATGGGACAAGGACAGGCCTCAACAAAGTTCCTACTTTTGCCTCATAGCTTTCTTTCAGAATTCTGTGGTATGCCCATGCAGAAAGAGTGAGCTAACTGAGGATTTCTCATATTTGCTTTTAAACGACATCACTAAATCAAGGTAACTAAGCAATATTACTCCAAGTAGCTGGCTAATTCACTTCTTATTTATAACCCCAACCTCCACAAGAAAGTCCATCCCCAGATAGGGGGTCTTTCTGTAAGAGATCATTAGCGATCTCTCTGAGCTACTACCTTCTGCAGTCTTCTTCCTTCTGCTTTGTTCTGGGGAACACAGAATGACTTCTGTCGTGGATTCTCATGATGATCCACCTTAACCTCCTCCCTTCTCCTCTCCTTTCAACATCACTTTCCTCAAATTCAATCAAAGGAAACAAAGAATACAAGACCTAAACAAATGGATGAGAGTTCAGAAAAAGGAAGAGTCTAGGGAGAACTGGGAAGAAAGCTTTTGACTGACCCCAAGAATCAGTCTGATATCCAGACACTGCAGTGAACTAGCCAGGGTGGATTCTGCAGGCAACTCACCCAGTCCCTTGGGGAGCAGCCAGGCAACTGTGCGTCCTCTGGCAGTGCCTGTCAGGCTGGCTAGACTGCAAGATTAACCCACAAGTGAGCGGACAGAAGGCGATCCAGGCAAAAGAGGGAGAAGTGGGACTAGATGACCACTGGGCAAAATGGGAAAAGGGGGGGAACAGAGGCTGCTGTTGTGGGAGCACCAATTGGAAAGAGGTTTGGAATGATGTTTGAAGTTCAGTAGTGCTAATAGGAAAATGGCAGTGGAAGTGGCATGGGGTGGAATGAAGGCAAGGAGACTGTGAAGAAGGGCTAGGGAGAATGCAGCTTGTTGGGATGACAGTAAACACTAAGGACGGGCCACCTGGCAGGGCAGGAACATGGGAACTGGGAAGGGATGGACAGTGAAAGTCTTGGATAAGAACTAGGGTGGTTGAATGAAGTCAAGGGCTGGGTAGGGACTGGATCAGATACTTGTGGGTGGTTTGATACTGAGAGACAGAGTAGAGGTAGAACTTGGGAAGGGGACAGGACTGCAGAAGTTGGGGGTGTAGATGCTAGGAGGACAAGAAAGGGGCTAAGGAAAAGAACTTTGGGCACAGCCGAGGTTAAGAAGGCAAGATGGAGGCTGGGGGACAGGTTATAAACGACCTCCACTAAGTTAAGTTAGCAAGGCTAGTGGGCTGCATTGCGGCTTGGGGGTCTCTGGAAAGATCGATGAAGAGATAAGGAAAGACAATGAAGCATGGAGATGGGATTCAGGACTACTGTCAACACAGGGCTTGGACCCCAGCCCCATACTCCCACACGTTTTGGGCACCTACCGCCACTTGTGAACTGGAGCAGGAGAAGATGCGCTTCATGGCCGGGGCCAGGGCCACAGAGGGGACGGGGACGCGTGGAAAGCCGGGCCACAGGTTCCCAAACCCACCGGACTCGGCTGCGGCTGCTCGAAAGACAGCTGTCAAAGAGCAGAGAGGCCCCGCTCAATCGGAGGCCAGAAGTGGGAGGCTGGGTCGCAAGCCCCGCCCCGGCCCCGCCCCACGCCCCTGCAGAGGGAGAAAGCCCGCAGTCTTCGGCGGCGACATGGGCCGGCTCTCCAGCCTGCCCTCAGTCTGAGCCCGCCCACGCCCCCGCTCCGACCCGCTCCATCAGAGAAGGATCCCCGCGGACAACGGCTGAAAGTCCCCTCGGGCCCCGCCCACCTCCGTCCCGGGGCGTGGCCCCGCCCCCGCCCCGCCCCGCCCCGCCCCGAGTTCCCGCGCTACTGCAGCGGGAGCTCGGTCCCCGCTTCTCTGGGTGGCCTTGGCTCTTACCTACCGCCTGCTTTAACCCTAGTGAGGCGCTTTATTATATCCAAAGATCTTTGTCAGTTATTCTGCTTCGCTTCCCCGCCAAACTCCAGCCCCTAAGAGGATTTAAAGAGAGCAGTTTGAAACAGGAGGAGGTCGTAGTGCTAAGCAGAGGACTGAGCACGGATAAAGTGGCCCACTGCACCTGGGGACAAAACCTGAGGGAAAGGGGATCACGCTCAATTTCAGAATTAGGAGAAGAAGAAATTTTTTATTTTTTAAGTATTCCCTTTCCGGAACAATTATCTTCCCTATTTCCACTACCCTTAAATTCAGATTTCAGTGATTCTTGCTTGAACAATCAACCGGGCGCAACCACCTGGTCTTCCCAGCTCTCTTAACTCCCTCCTGTGGCTCCAGCAAACCCGCTGTGAAAACCTAAAGAACAACTGGGGACATAAGTCAGTGCTGGAGCTTGCCAGAGGCCCTGAGTTTGATCCCCACCACAGCACCAAAGAAACGTGTGTGTGTGGTCTGGGTAGTGAACCCAGGGCCCTCTACCACCAAGCCACATCCCGCCTTCCCACTGTCTTTCTTTCTCTCTCTTAATTTTGAGACAGGGTCTAAGTTGCCAAGGCTGTCCCTGAACTTGTGATCTTCCTGCCTCAGCCTTCTATATCTCTGAGATTAGATTACAAATGCAGGCCACCAGACTCTCAGAGAAAAATTCTAATGTGGTTTGAAAGCTCTTCCAAAGCAGGACTGTCTCTTCATCCTCAGTGTCTTCTCTCATTACTTTTACAAAAGAGCCCAAACTCAAACTGCTTTAATTTACTACAATTCACTTTGCAGCTGGCAATTAATCCTCCCCAAAATCCCCTCTCACATTCAGTGAGGCCCCAGGTAAAGTTTCTGTTTTTGTTTTTTTTTTTTCAGTTAAGTTTTCCCTTAAAATCCTGCTACATTGTCCAACAAAGTATGCCTCTTGTATGTAACATACTCCTACTACTTAATGGTATATTAAAGTACTCTATTAATCATAAAGAATAAAATATTGAGGATAAAGGATTAGATGAACCAATATTCAAAAAAAATCTACTTTCCTTCGGAGGCTCATTGGGGGTTAAGACGTAAGGAAATCTGTTAACATAAGTAGACTTCAGTTCCAGTCCCAGACTCCATGAAGATTGATCAAGTTAGAGCCAATAAGAAGTGCAGGGAGGGGCTGGGGTTGTGGCTCAGAGGTAGAGTGCTCACCTAGCTTGTGTGAGGCCTGGGTTCGGTCCTCAGCACCACATAAAAATAAAGATGTTGTGTCCATGTATAACTAAAAAATAAATATTAAAAAAAAAAAGAAGTGAAGGGAGGGTCATCATGGACTATACTCTTACAAAATAACCCACAAATGCAGATGGTTTCCCTCCCTAAAAGGCCAGTTAGGCCACCTGATCTCTATAAGGCCATTAAATGCACGTGTTCTTGGGGATACTAAAACTCTGGGTGTCTCAAGAGGAGTCTAGTGCCACAGTCTGGCTGGGCACAAAATCATGAGCCACTCACAGCCTTGTAGATTCAAACAACAATTCTTTATTCCCGAACTGTCACTGGCACTCTACACGCACGTTCTGGGGAAAAATCCACACTCTCCACCGGGCTCTGAATCCCAAATACTCTCTGAATCCCGCGAGAACTCAACGGGAACTCAAGGCGCCTGAGGCAGCAGGGTACACCCTATTCCCAGCAGGAATCACCTTAAACCCCTAAACCCAGATCCGCCCTGGTCCTTGAGCAAGGCCACCTTTCATGCAAAGTCACTGCAAATGACCTGGGTCCACTATGGAGAGTCCTTCCTCTAAGCAACATGCGGTAGGCTGACAAAGAAATTGCCATGTGTCATTCCTACTTGGCAATGGCTCTCAGCAGTCTAGAAGACACCTAGACATATAAAGAAATAAAATAGATTTGATTTCTTTCTTTTTTGATCCTGGGGATTGAATCCAGGGACACTTAACCACAGAATCACATTCCCAGTCTGTTTAAATATTTTGTTTAGAGACAGGGCTTCACTAAGTTGCTTAGGGCCTCGCTAAATTGCTGAGGCTGGCTTTGAACTCATGATCCTCCTCACCAGTCTCCCAAACTGCTAGGATTACAAGTATGTACCACCATACCTGGAATAGATTTGATTTCTACTATTAGAACCTTAGGCTAATCAGTTAACGATCACTTTTGAGGGCTCAGAAACATTTGAAAGGGGTGAGGCATAGAAAAGATTTAGTGGAAGAAGATAACAGCACATAGAAGAAACAAATCTTCAGGGTCTGGGAAAGAATCACCAGAACAGGAGTATCACTTGGTGCTTCAACATATTTTCTCACTAAATCCTCATAACACATGATAAAGTAGATTATTTTATAATGAAACTTTTTTTTTCAGCACTGAGGATTGAATCCACAGATGTCTTACCACTGAGCTACATCCTCAATCCTTTAAATTTTTTTTTTTTAAAAGATTGAGACAGGGTCTTGCTAAATTGTGGAGGCTGCCTTTTAACTTACTATCCTCCTGTCTCAGATTCTGGAGTCATTGGGTTTACAAGTGAGAGCCATGGTGCCTGATATATAACAAAATATTTTTATAATTATAGTTACCATTTTGAGCACTTACTATATGCTCACTTTTCTTGAACAATCTCACAACCCTAATACATTTAAAGGAGAGAAGTTAAACCTGTTCTAAGACAAACAGGTTTTAAGCAGTATAACCTGGATTTAAATCCAAATCTGTTTTCATTCCTAACCACTGTACTACACAGACTTTTATTGTTATCTTAGCCTGAAGGAAGTTATAATTTGGTTAAGGTCCGAAGCTAATAAATAGCAAACCTGGGGTTTCACTCTATGCCTCCATGATTTCCAAACCTACATACTTTAGACTCTATGGTCACTTAAGTAGGTGAGAATTTCAGGAGGCCAGAGCAATCTCCAGTGAGAGAATCACAAAGAATATTCAGACTATTTCATAACTTTGCCTTCCAGGGACTCTACTATATATACAAGGTCTCAGGCAAACCAGTAATTTTCTTTTCACTATTTCTGAGCTGTCCATATCCTAGGGAACTCAAATTGAGCCAGAAATCACCTGACACTGAACTTTATTTATTCTGACCACCTGATACATTTTCCTCCCTGCTGGGAAACAATGTTCAGGAGGGTCCCTGTCTACAGCAGACAAGAGACATGCCAAAATAAACAATGCACCTAGGACTCAGTAACAGCCTGGGAGGACAGGTTTTGTGGCTGCTAGTCAACTGCCCAATCAGTTGTCTTCTTTCTTTTCAACTCTAAAAGAAGGTGTTGATTCTTCGGTGGTTGTACTCTCAGACCAGTAACTGACTCTGGTATCCATAGCCTTGATTACAAAGAAACAAATGTTTCCCAGTGTCTATGATAATCCAATTGCCTTTAATGGCCATGACCAAAATATGGGATGAGGGTGGGGTAGGTCAGAAATTTACTTGGGGATTTCCAGTAAACAGCAAACAAGGTCTGATAAACTGATTCTAACAGAGAAACCCTACAAAGTATGATTGGGGTTGCCCCAGAAACATTTTCCTAAGAGCTATTTGTGCTACACAACCAGTGCTGGGCAAGAAGGGGCTTGCTCCCTAGAGAACTCATGCCACCCACTTTGACTTCTCAATGTACACCCTACTTGTTCGGAGCCCGTGGGGCTGCTGCTTCCCAAAGCTGGTAAAGCCAAAGAGTTTCCCACCATCCAGCAGTATTCTTCTCTTGGCTTTCTATGAGACTCCAAGGAGGGCTGAAGAGAGCTAGTAAGTTCAGAGAAGTAGAGAAAACAAAGCTTAACTACCTGGTCTTCTCTGCTATTCTAGTTTCAGCCACCTGGGGGCCTCTGGTTCCAGAAAATCAGGCACTAGGCCCTGGCTTTGCTCCCAGGGAAGGCGAAGGGTTGGGAAGCCCATGCCCAGCAAGCCTGGGGGCAGCTCTGTGTCCCCAGCACCTGAGGGCTGGCGAGTGCACCACAGAGTCTCAGGTTTCAGGGGGGATGGCAGTTGCCTGTCTAAAGGCTTCTCTGTTCCTTGGAATTGTACAGAGTGTCTCTTGTGGCTTTTCCTCCTCCCTCCTTTTTTCCTGTTGACTCTCTCCATCCGGCTCTATGAATCACTAGACTCCACAGGAAAGCAGCAGATGTTGACTTTACATCTTGCAAGCCAATGCCAGCTCCCTCCTGTGGAGTGGGGAATAGGCAGGAAGGTGAGAGAGTGGGGAATGGAGGAGGATAACACTCATCCTTTCCAGGACAAAGGGTTCTGGAAGGAGAGAGACCTGGGAGAAGAATTCTTTTGTTTCTGGTGGTGATGGGTGGGAGGAACAGAGACCCCAGTATTGGCTGTGGAACTGGGATCATGAGGAATAGGGAAGCACTGGGTGGGAGTGTTGCTAGTTCTTGTGCCAGCCTTTTTTTTTTTTTTTTTTTTTTTTTTTTGAGGTAAAGCTTCATCTATTGCCAGCAACATTCTCAGGACTCAAAAGTCAAGTCAAGCTGCAGGTCTGGGGAGTTAGTCCAGAAGCATCTTCTTGTCCCCTCTGAGCCTCCAAACCTCTCCTCTGACGCAAGTCTCTTGAAGAAGCTGCCAGGCAGGACTTTCTAGAGCCTTATTTTACATTCATTGCTCCAGCTTCTCTCCTCTTTTTTCTTCCTCAGGGATTTTCTTACGTGCAAAGAAGCCAAGCTGTAGAGGAAGAGATAAGAGGCATTGCCAGATGCCCTTCCTGGGGACCTTGCCAATAGCCCTCAGACTTATCTGAGGTTTTCACTTTTGCTCTGCTTCCAAAAACTGGATCCAATTTTATTTTAATTGGCTTAGTTTAATCCAACCACCATTGGTGGAGTACAGTGAAGATCTGGGCATTAAACCTACAGCCTGTTTAGCTGCCCAGTACAAATCCTATTCTCCCTGTTATAGTCTAGGATCCCTCAGCTGGTGGGCACCACGTTCCCCACTCCCCACTAAGCAGTGCTTACCTTCCACAGACAGAAGACAAGGAGAGCAAGCAGGAGCAGCCCTCCCAGGGCACTGCCAATGAGGATCCACAGGGAGATGAGGACAGGGTGGGTCTGAATCACCTCCAGGAGGCTCTATGTGAGGGGAAGAGTTGGTTTTTACATGTGCCCTTTAACCCCACCAGCCACCCCCCGACATTATAACAATGCCAGCCTCAAAATAGAATAAGGAGATTCTTTCTACTCAAAGGAGAAAACTTGAGATAGGAATGGAGGAGTGGAACCCTAGAATCCTCATTTATCATTCCTGACTGAAAGGTCACAAGTGTTCTGTCCCACTGGGGATTGAACTCAGGGCCTGGGGCATGCGAAGCCAGCACTCTACCAATTGAGCTACGTTCCCTTCCCCCATCACCATTATTTTCAAATCTGTCAAACTCAGTCTCTAGTCTTACCTCACTCCAACGGGACGCTTCAGTTAGCTGTAGGACACTGCCTTCCTCAGTTCCCAGCTCAAAGGTACTGACCACTATCACAGACTTGAACTTGGCCTGTGGAACAAGGGAACGGGAAGGCATTTAAAGTGAGCCATCATCAGGTGGTGTGGTGCAAGAACAATGTCTAGCCTGAGTGGTACAACTCCAGGGCCCTTGAGACCAGAAGAGGTTGGAGGCCTATGGGAAAAGAGAGGAAGGGAAATAGATAGAAGCCTCTGGACCTTCAAATGTGCTATTTATCTGAAATGCATTCTACTCTCCTTTCATTTACCCCTCTGGGAATTAGGAAAGTGTTTCCTCCTAACTATGGTATTATGGTTTTGATAAATTTTGATATATTTCTCAACAAGTCTTCATGTGTTGAAATTCAATCCCTGTTGTAAGATTAAGAGGGAAGAAACTTTATCCACCTATGGTTTTTAGAGATGGGCCCTTTGGGATATGATTAAGATTAAAGTCATTAGGATGGAGCCCCTCTTGAATTGAATCCCAGTGGCTTTAAAAAAAGAGAGACCAGATGATATGTTTGTATGCTCCTGCCATGATGTGACATAGCCAAGAGGGAGCTCACGAGAGCTGAGCACATGCCAGTCACATGTCCCTAAACCTAATATACCTGGTGTTTACTTGTCTTTTTCCACTGAACTATAAGACCCTTGAGGTTAAGGTCTGTGTTTCACTAACCATTGTGTCTCCAGTGCCTAGGGCCTACCACGGTGCCAAGTGTGTAGCAGTTTCTTAATAAATCTTTGTTAAGAATAAATAAAAGAGTGAAAAAAATATCAAAGAAGGATAAAGTGAGAACCAGACTTGGAGACATGTGGTTTGATAGACTTCCTCCAAACTTATACCTACATCCCTGGGATCTGATATTATTCAAAGTAGGTGGTATATGGAAATATACAGGGGGCTAGGGTTGTGGCTCAATGGTAGAGCACTTGCCTTGCAAATATGAGGCACTGGATTCAATTCTCAGCACCACATATAAATAAATGAATAAAATAAAGGTCTGTCAACAACTAAAAAATAAATAAATAAAATATACAATATAAAAAACTTCTAGTGCTACATAGCTACTTATAATTAAGATGTCATTTCTGGGGCATGGGGTTGTGGCTCAGTGGTAGAGAACTCGCCTCACACGTGTGACACCATGGGTTTGTTTGATCCTCAGCACCACATATAAATAAATAAATAAAGATATTGTGTCAACTACAATATATATATATAAAATCTTACTTCCTACCCCCCAAATACAAGTCCTACATGTAAAAATAATTATTTTATCCATTCATTTAACAAAAATGTAGTAAGTACCTACAATGAGTTAGGCATGATGATAAATGTTGGGGACATTATCCTCAGAGTTGACTGACCTAATACCAATCTTTTACATAATAAGCATTCAATGGATCATTAACTGATGAAGTTTAGGTGTCCTATAAATGTTGATTGATTAGTAATACAGCACTAAAAGATGATAAAGGAAAATAGAAAAATAATAACTAGGTTTACTGAGTGTTCAGCGTATGTCCAGCTCACTATTTTTTTATTTACAAAAACTTCATAAAATAGACACTATCCCATTTTACTTTAAAGATCAGTAAAAAGAAGCTCATGGTCAAATAGCTAGTAATAGGCAACAGTAAAACTTGAACATGGTTCTGTCGACCTCCAAAACCTATATTAATGTCACAGATAGGAGTAGAAAGGGAGACTAATAGGAAAGGGAAGTATTACCCTCCGGAAAAATTCATTGTGAACCAGCCTCAGTAGTCCAACAGAGACCTCGGTCCCCTTTGCCAGCTGCCCAAGGTGGCACCTCACAACTTGACACCAAGTATTGCTGACATTCTACCAGAAAAGAAAGACAGATCAGGATCCCAGAGGAGAAAGAACCCCTTTTCCCACATATACCACCCACGCATGCATGAGCGCACTCACACACACACACACACACACACACACACACACACACACCCCTCCATCACAGGTAACTGACTCTATTTGTACTTCTGCTCTGGTTACTCTCTTGTGACTCATACCAGCCTGTTTGTGTGCCGAAGCTCCTCTGGATGCACAGGGGGGCCTGGGGGCTTGGTCAGGTTCTGCACTATGCAGCTTGCCTACAGAGGAAGATTCACCCTCAAAGACCTGCTGCTGAGGAGGCCAGGTGGAGCAGGGTACTTCCCACATTCTTATGGTCTTTCTATGTAAAACCCCTTTCTTTCCTCTCAAAGGAGCCACACATGTAAAAGAAATGTCCCCAGGAAGTAGAGCTCTGAGGGTGCTGGGCCAACAGACAGGGAGCTGGTATGGTATCCAGCTTCAGTGAGCCCATCAGCTCCAGATGACAGGATTCCGCATGCTCCAGCCCAGACTCACATTGTCAGTGATGACTTGAGATAGTGACAGGAAGTAATTGCCTCCCTGGGCTACAGCTGGGAGAAGAGCTGAGATGATGAGGCCACTGACCACATAACAGCCAAGGTTCTGAACCTGAGAGGAAGATTGTAAACAAGAAGAGGTGGGAGACACCATTAAAATCCAAGAGTCTCTGCCCGTCCTTTTCCCCCAGTTTCCCTTTCCCACAATTATTGTCCTCCCCACTCCCATGCTCCTGTCATGTCAAGGCCCCTCCAGCTTTTCACCTTAAGAGTAGTTTTGAATTCAGGGCCAGGACCCACTGGGAGGGTCCTATAGGGGTGAACCTCATAGCGGTGCAGGGTGGACTCACTGTGTGGACAAGTCAGGAGATACAAGGTCACCGCCAAGACAGACACAGGGGCACATGATCAGCACACAGGCATGGATTCAGAGAAATAGGGCCAGCACATGGATAAAGTGATGGGGGTACGTGGAGAATAAAGAAACGAAACATGACATAGATGCGAAACAAATTTTATAGCCACATCCCATATCCCGTCATCCCAGGGGAAATGCAAAGTCTTATACCTAGAAAAGTAAGATGCTTAAAAGAGAAATTTCCTTATGGGTGAGAGCGAGGACAAAAAGAATGAGTAGCCCCAAGGGTTTGTGTTTCTGGGAACACTGAAGCATGTGGAAGGAGAGGGAAGAAACATGAGTCTGGCATAGGAACTGAGTCCCAGCTAGGACTGGGCCATACCTAGAGAATAGGAGATGAGGCTCATACTGGATGTAGGCAGAGGTCTGGGCTGTGTTATCTTGAAGGGTCCCATTTGTTTCCAGGCTACTGCTGTAGGGTCAGAGCGGGGAGGAAGGGCTCACATCCCAATCCCTCCTCAGATATCCCTCCATGCTAGTAGAAGAGTCAGGGCTGTTCCTCTCCCCAACTCCCAACTCAATACCAAAAGAAGAGAGCTGGAAAGAAGTTCCCTTTGTTCTCACCTACTGGCATTCAACCTCACCAAGACCTGGCTCAGGAGTGAGGAGCAGCTAAACTCAAACTCAAGCAGAAAGGTCACCTGGGGGCAGGGGACATTGTTAAGGTACATTCTTCTTCATAGAACAACAACAGAGGAACAGGAATCCTTGTGTACCTCCTTCCCTGACTTCCCAGGCCCCACAGATTACAGTCTCTGTTTTTCCTGAACCCCTTCCTCAGCCTGGGCCCCAACTCACCTTGGCTCCAGTCTGGAAAACAGGATGCCCCACACTGCAGAGCCGGGCATTAGGGGAAGGAGCTGCACATTCCACCTTTACTGAGCTGTCCCTCTGAGGGCAGAGGAATAGGGGTAGAGGCTGGGGCTGGGCCTGCAACTGTCCCCCTACCCACAGCCTCCCTCTAGCCACTAACCACTGAACATTTCTCCAGAGCACCTCGCAGTCAAAGCCAATACCCCAATCTTCTTCCTCCTCCTTTCTCCCCTCCTCCCCTAACCCCTTCCTCCAAAGGCACCTGAGTAGTGAGACTGGCTAGGTGGAGGTTTCTAGAAAAGTTGAGACTCAGGCTAGTGTTGTAGGCATTTTCCTTCCTGTTTTCCAAAGTTGCTGATACCAGCACTTTCCTCCGGCCACCTCGAACCACAAATGGGGCCTTCCTGGGAGTGGTAGATAAGGGAGAGACCAGGAATTGAAGGAGCACCAAAATCTCACTTCTGTTATCCTTGTAAGAAACAAATCCCCAGCTCCCTTTGAGTTCCTTCCCATCTTTCTCAGATCACCCTGGTTTGCTCAGCTCATGTCTATCAACCTGGAGCCTCTGATGTCCATATTAGCTTGAAGCACCAGGTCTGTGATGCATTCATTGTCAGAGCCACAGTCTTTGGAGAAGGGGACCTGGAAGAGAGAAAAGGTCCTCAGGGATGAGAGGAAGGCAAGAAGAAAGGCATGTTCTTCGGGGAAAGCAGAGAAGAATGAACATACTTCCATTAGAGGGGTCTATGTCAGCTTTCAGCATAAAAATCTCATGTTTCCCCCTCCCCTTTCTCTTGAATTCACTGGGAGAGCAGTGTTGAGACCCAAGGGTAGGGCAGGGCTTAGCACTGCTAACCAATTTTCGTATAGAGGTGGGTGAACCTTCATCCAGCACAGGCCCTGGCTTTGTGGTGTTGTCCAAGGCAAAGGTCACAGTCAAGGCCACTGGCCGGAGATAATCTGATGTATCCTGAAGGAAGCCAGAGTTAAGGATTATGGGAGCCAGAGTTAGGTATGAATGAAACCAGGCCCATGGAAGAATATGATAATTTTAGTGATCATTCAGGAAGCACTTTCTGTGTGCTGGGTACTATCTTGAGGTTTTACCAATACTATTTTTGTTTTGTTTTTGCAGTGCTAGGGCTTAAACCCAAGGTTGTGATAGTACTGGGTTCTACCACTGAGCTATATCTTTAGGCCCTTATCAATACTCTTAAATTTGATTTTAATACAACTCATATGATATAGTTATTATTATCACCACTCTGCAGACAAGAAAACTGAGATTTGGAAGAGAGTGGCTTGCCAGAATTCTTAGTAGTAAATGGCAGAGGAATCAAACACAGATTAACCTGATCCCAGAGCCTGAATTGTCTTACTTTCCCTGTTTCAGCTTTCTTGCTGATCTAGTTGAAATTCCTCCTCTGACCCAGTCTTTTCCTAGCTCTAAGGTATTAATGCAAAGTAGTTCCTGCCCCTTTCTCACCAACACATGAAAGTGCAGCTGCTCACAAGTGACATTCCCCACGCTGAGCTGGAGCTGCCGAGGGGGCATCCTCTGACCAGAGCCATCAAATGCTGCACGTGCCCCTACCATCCACTCATCTATTGATGCTGTGAAGTGCACATCTAAATGAGAAAGGCAAAAGTGAGGGTAAAGAGGAGTTCAGAGACCAAGGCAGGCAAGGGTTGAAGTTCGCACTCACAGAATTGGTGATCCCAGCGTCCAGGTGTGCGGGAGGTCACTTGGAAGCAAAGGGCTGCAGTCAAGCATGCTGCCTCCTGGCCTCGCCGCCTACAGTCCCTCTGGACCACACTGATGGCAGGTGGGGTCACCTCTAGTGATGGAGCCAAGTAGACAATGGGCCGGGAGCTAGGAACAGGGTCGATACAAAATTCCAGAAAGAGGAGGTAAGCCCTTTAAGAAGTGCCACCCAGTGTTTGCCTCCCCCTCATTAAAATAAAAATGAGGGGCTGAATGCACAGTGTCACCCTTCCCTGAACTCTATGACAGAAGTATATACTTCTATTCAATTCAATAAGCACTAACGGTGCTTAAATCTTTACATGGATGATCCCATGTGATCCTTACAATAAACCAAAAAGGCAGGCAGCATGCTTATAAACTAGGAATGGAGGCACAGAAAAAGTTGTTCCAGAAACCCAAATCTAAGCCCTTTATCTTAACAGATGTGCTGTGCTGTCCACTGCTACCTGAGCTGGGGCTCCTCACCTGAGCAGGATGGCTGCCCCCTGAGCACCCACAGCCACATCTACTAGATCATCTCCATCCAGATCTAGCCGGCCATCCACACTTCGGCCAAAGTAGCTAAGGGCCTGTGGCATGGTGACAGCAGCAATTCTCTAAGAGAAAGAGAGGGTAAAAGATTGAGGCAGGGACTCATATATCTGGTTTCTCAATCCTCCTGCCAAGTTCCTTCCTGTCCAATAGGGGAATAAGAGAAACTTGACTGTGTTTAGGAGTCCCTTGGTTCAGAAACCTGCATCCCACTGCACTATCTCACTGTTTTACCTACTGATTAAGCACTTGTTTGGTTTGAGACTCAAGCAAGGAGACTACAGATAAGCAAAGAGCATACCTCCCTCGTGTTTACACCACTGTATCCCTGCTCATCTGGGCATTTCTGACCTGGGCAGGATGGGGCCTGACTCCTCTCTGGGTTCCATGGTATAGGTATAGTGCTCCCTGGTGCCCATCCTCCAGGGGTGCCCCTACAGCCACATCAGCAAATCCATCTTGGTTCAGATCAGGAAGAGCACCCATGGCAAAGCCAAACCGAGCATCCTGGGGAGGTTCTGGCTGAAGTATTCCTTGGAGTGTTAGCAAAGTCTGCTGGTGGAGGTGAGAGCAAGATAGAAGATAAAAATCTGGTTGCCCCAACCTCTCAGCAAACCCATCCATTCCCCAACCCTGACAAATCCCAGGGAGTCCCAGCAAGTCTCACCTGGCCCACCAGATACACATAAACACGTCCTGTCTCCTTGTTCTGGGGTCCCAGGAACATGGGGGCAGCCACAAGCAAAATATCAGTTGTCCCATCCCTATCTGTATCCAATGGGCAAAGCTCACTGCCAAAGTATGAACCAATCTGGAGAGTGGTAGGTAGTGATGACCCCAGAAAAAAGAGAGTGTGGATAAATGGACTCAGTGGGATATACTCACCAGTCTGCCAATCTGGCTCTTATATTCCTGACATTCTGATAATCAGAATTTGGAGACATTTTTTTTTCAGTAGTGGGGATTGAATTCTAGGGCCTTATGCATGCTAGGCAAGCACTCTACCACTGAGCCACATCCCTAGCCTAGCATAGAATTTCTGGCCTCTCTCCTGCCCTATCTCATTCTTTCCCATCAGTCTGGAAGTCCCTGAAGATCCAAGGGCCCCACCCTCACTTGACACTCTACCTGCTCCCCCTGGAGGCTCTGGGCGACCCTCACGGCCCCATCTTTCTTAAGTTGGAAGGCGATGACTTTTCCTCGATGTCTAAACCTAGGAGCCCCTGAGAGAAAGAGGCGGCGTCCACCCCGCAAAACCATGGAGGAAACAGAGTAACCTAGAAGCAGGTAAGGCATCAGAGGTAGAAGGGAAAGAAGATGAGATCAGGGTGGGGGCTCCCTAAGGGCACAAGAGGAGGCCCCAAGGGAACCAGAAAGAGACCGGGGGAAGCTACATGAATTAAGAGGGAGCACCTCATACCCCACACTAGGAACGCATTCCTTCCTCCCACTCTCCCATTCCTGCAACTTCCTGCTACTCACCCAGGTAGGCTGCATGGTTCTGCAGGGCAGAGGGAAACTCATCTTCCAGGGCTGTTCGTGGGGGGAAAAGGCGATGACCTTCTTCAAGCCATAGCACTGAGCCTCCCCAGTCATAGGCCCCCACCATCCCAAAGAGAATCCCATCCTGTGGGGTTAGAACCAGAAGGGGTCACTGAAAAGACACCGGGGAATAAGGAGTAAATAAAAAGAGAATCACTACAGGTCTGCTATAGTCACTTAGAAAGGCACTGAGGCTCAGCATGGAGGCTGGTTAGAGCGGGAGTCTAGAAGGGACAAGGGTTGAAGTTGTCTGAATCAGTATCTGGAAGGAGTCATTGAGGAGGTCAGAGGCTGGGAGATGTCATGCAGGGGTCAGAGTCTGTCCAACCTTTAGTCGATGAGTGGAGAAACCAATCTGAGACATTTCCAGCCCAAAGGAACTTTCATTTTCTCCATGAGACCCTTGGACATGAGAAAATATCAATGCACTATCAAGGTAAGACAATTCTCTCTTTGACCTACTGAATTTACTCTAGAACCCCAACTATATTCCAGAATTCCCCCTATTCTTTCCTTCGTTTCTCCAGGGTAATCATTACCCTCAAGGCCAAAAATTCGGTCTCCTAGGGCATCTACAATGTCAGTCAGTGCAGCCTCATCAGTAACATTGAAGAAGAATCGCTCATCGGGATCACTGGCAATAGCTCGGATTTCCCTTAGGAAAGAGCTGGGATCTCGCTGACGCCGAAGGTAGTGACCAAGAACCTGAGGTCAGGAGATCAAGATGGCATCTATTAGATGTGTGGAGTGAAGTGTTAGAGCTCATAGAGAACATAGTCAACTAAAGTGAAGGAAGGGAAATGTGGCTGAAGTCCAGGAAGTAGATAATACCCCATTTTCTTCAAGTTCCTGGTCCTCAGAGTCTTCCCCTGCCAACCCTTCTAGATCCAGAGTCAATTCTTACCGCAATCCCATAGCGTGTCACTCTTCCAGCCTCACAGGCCTTTAGTGCTGCTGGAAGCTCCTCTCCATCATGTGATTCTCCATCAGTGACAACCACCAGTAGCCTGGCAGCCTCTGGTCGGCCTCCCCGGGATTGACTGAACCCTTCTGTGCTAAGAAGAGAGAGAAAAGAATGAAGTATAATCAGATATATCATACATACAGGATTTAACAATGTCAGCAGCTCACTGAGATCAATCATCTTGCCTTTTAGACCATTTCCCAAAAGTAACATTGGGATTAACATACACTTAGAACTCAAATGTACAAATGCCATACATTCAGTTCAAATAAAGCACAAAATTTATCCAAAATATTGCATTTGGGAAGAGAAATATTAAGGAAATGCAGAATAAAGAATGGTTGTAATCCCAGTGACTCAGGAGGCTGAGGCAGGAGGATCACAAGTTCAAGGTCAGCCTCAGCAATTTAGTAAAGCTCTAAGCAATTTACTGAGACCCTGTCTCAAAAAGAGGGCTGGAATGTGGCTCAGTGGTTGAGTGACCCTGGGTTCAATCCCTGGTACCAGAAAAAAGAAGGAGAAAGAGAAGGAGAAGGAAAAAGGAGAAGGAGAAAAGAGAAGGAGAAAAGAGAAGGAGGAGGAGGAGGAGGAGGAGGAGGAGAAGGAGAAGGAGAAGAAGGAGAAGAAGAAGAAAGGAGGAGAAGGAAGAGGAGGAGGAGGAGGAGGAGGGGGGAAGGGGGAGGGGGAGGAGGAGGAGGAGGAGGAGGAGGAGGAGGAGGAGGAGGAGGAGGAGGGGAAAGAATTGTCAGGTCAGGGGGTTCTTCCTAGAGATGAATTTTGAATCATGTTTGGGAAGAGGGGTAAGATATGAGTGGTGGAGAACCTGATCAAAGTTGGAGTGAAGATATACAGAGAGATAGAGTTCTGTCTGCAAAGATAGAGCAGAGACTTAGAGAGATACAGACATAAACACTTTGTAGGAATGCAGTGAGAGGGAATATAATGACGGCCAACTTAGACTTCTTCCATGCATCACCCATATGCATATAAAAATAAGCATGCAAGACATCTTTGGATATACACAATATATTCCAAACCCACTTGTAACCCTTCATTACTCTGCCTCCCCTTCACAATGCCTCACCAGGCCACCAATATTGCTTGGGCAGTCTTTGTTTCTCGTCCTTCCCGCCGGCTGAGGTTCCTGGCTGCTTTCACCACTTCTTCCTTGGTTCGGAAATCTCCCAGGGACCACTCATGTACAGGACTTTCTCCATACTGTACTAGTCCCACCTGAGAATAAAGTGTGTACCCAAATGAAATGTTTTGGGAGAGGAGAGAGGAGGGAGAGAAATACCTGATCTACTGAAAATACCACCTTGCGTCTATCTCTTTCCCTCCAAGCCCATCTATGTTGCCTTCTCTTACCTGAATCTGCTCTGGATCAATAAACAATCTTCCTACCAGCCTCCGCAGGAAAGTCTGAACTTCAGACCAGGGGTAGATGCTGTTGGAGCCATCCAAGACAATGACAACATCCATGTAGGTGGGGCAACCTAGGAGGAGAGTATGGTGATAGGAAACAAATAGGTAGAGAAATACTGGGCTGGGGTCAACAAGTGAGGACACAGGAGGTCACAGGAGGACACATTCAACTAAATATTTATTAGGTACCTTCTTATATGCAAGTAAAAAACTGTGCCAGGCCCTGGATAAGTTATAAATGACAAGAGAAGAGGCAGGAATATATACTATTTAGTAAAAAATGGAGGAAAGAAGAAGCCAGGGAGAAACAAAGCACTAGTTTGCTGTGAAGAGTGAAGAGGCCTTTTTTCATTCATACTCAGCACATGCACTTCCACTGAGCTACAGCTCCGGCTCCAGAGAGTGGATTCTGATTGAAAGTCAAATGGGGGAGCAGATAGGAAGGTAATGGGCTGGGGCTGTAGCTCTGTGGTAGAGTGCTTGCTTGCCTGGCCTACAAAAAGAAAAAGGAGAGGAGGAGGGGGAAAAGGAAGAGGAAGAAGAAGATATATGAAGTTTAAAGATGTTTGAGGAGAGGAGAATATAAGGAAAGGCATTTGAATAGAGAACACTTGTAACAAGGGGAAACAGAGGTACGTGAAGAGAGATGACACATAGAGAGTGGTGAGAGGAATGCTATGGTCAAGGCCCAGGGTATATGAAGGTATAAGTTGGGTTTTTGAAATTAGTTAGACCAGATCACCAAGTCTTTATGCCTTGGTAAGGAATACAACTCTAATCTGTTAGGAAACAAGGAGCTTTTGCAGGGACATTAAGTAGCAATGGGGTGGCCAAGCAGACCCTCTGCCAGACATCAGAGCTTTTTGCCCCATCTTTCTCCCACCCAGCTTCCCATTCTGGGAACTGAGTCCTTAGGCTCTTCCTCCAGCTCACGTTGGGCAGTGGGTGCCAGGCTTCCCTGGGGCTGGAATGAAGCATCCACACGAGCACATATTCCAGAACTGAAGACAGAGCTGCCACAAGCACGAGACCAGAGAGGGGCACAGGCCTGGGGACAGTCAGGGGAAACAGTTACTCCCATATTGAACAGTACCCTCAGAACATGCTCCCACACACTGAGACTACTCCCTGGGAGGCCCTACCTTTCTTTCTAGCTTTAACTCCTTGACCCCTCTACATGGACTAGTTTCCTCTACCACAATGTTCTTTTGTTTTCTACCACAAACCTTCCGAGACCCTGCCACCATCCTTTCCTTAGCTCACCATGAATCCCCCATCATCATCTGTCTCTAACAGAGACATGCCCAGGTGCATATTCACAGCAGGATGAGATGAATTTCCCAGTTGATAATCACCTGGTTGGAGGGGAGTGGAAGAGAATGAGATCATGAGGTCACAGATGGCATGACTCAGTTCAAGGTGGCTTTAGAAGAGAATGTGAAGGGGAGAGGGCATGTGTGGATTATGGAGGTGAAGAAGCTAACAAGGGGTCAAAGACACTAGGGTATCAAAGGGTTAGGAGGGGAAGGGTCAGGCATCTTCTTACCCAAGTGGCCCTTGGCACATGGGGCATTGTGGGGCCCCCCTACAGGGCAGCGATAAACGTCCCCCCTCCGGTCACCTGAAGGCCCATCCCAAGGAGCGCCCACCAGCATCCTGGGAGGAGGATGTGAGTATGAGCATAGGGTGAACATGACCCTTATCAGAGGTCAGAGGGAAAGTACATTGAGGTGGCAAGTTTAGAGCCCCAGTCACTTTGCAAAAACCAGACGAACCTGGAATCCCATCTATTTTGCCTCCCCTTTATTGGCACTATCACAGTCCCAATCCCATTGCTCTCTGGTTTCCTCCTCACCATCTCTGTCCACCCCCAACGTGTTGTAAGACACTGTATCCAAATTCAGCCTCAGGTGGCCCTGCGAATAGGCGTGGGTGATGCACATCCAGATTAAAGGGGGAGCAGAGACCTGTTGGGCCAGGATCATAGAATTAACATAAAATGGTCAGTCATGACTGGGATGCACAGCCAGAGAGAAACCATGAGGTAGCATCTGAATCTCAATCTTTCTGCCTTCTTACTCGTAAGCTCTCCTGGACTCTGTCAATGTTATAGATTCAGAGTCTCCAAAGGAATGCTCCCTTCCCGTGTTTGGGTCCTGTGGCTCTCGGCCATGATGATGCACAACTGTATTTCCATTTCCACTCCTGAAATCTCATTCACAGATGTGTCTGGAAAGGTCAGATTACTCTTTTTCATGTCATTCCTCCTACACATCTTCCTCTCCAAACTGTGAGGGTCAAAAGAGGGAGAGGACCTTTCTACAACCCCAGAACAACCATTTCTTCCAAAATCCCCCAAAACTCAGGACCATAGGCAGAACAAAAGCAATATAAAGTGCATTGTGTGTCTGGGTCTCTCCTCTCTCTTTTTGACTCCCAGTGACATTGTCACACTCTCACTCTTTCTCCAATGTCTAGGTTGCTGGTGGTTCCAGCCCTGGAAACCTCAGTGGTAATTAACTGGGTGGGGCCACCCGCCTGCCCACACAGTTTGCCATCCATCCTTGCCAACGGACCCATTACCCCAAAGTTTCCCCTAATCTGCTTTCTTTTTATCTCATTCAACTGCCCCTTGCCTACCTCCATGGTTTCCTCAAACTTCAACACACTCTAAAGGCCCCCAGTCATGTCCTTGCTGACTCTCTCCTTCTGACCCCAATTCCTTTAAAATCAGAGCTGGTATTTTAGGAAACAAAGATTATAGGGCACTATCAAGGGAAAATCCAGTTCTCTTGTCCCTCCCATGTTGCTCTTCCCAACTGGGTCTTACTCCTTACTTTCAAGCAACCCCCTCCCAGGCTACCCCACCACCACCACTACCAATGACTACAGATAGTTCTAACCCAAACCATGCTTACTTTCAGAAAGTTGTTTTGTACGTGAACCTTTTGCATCCAGGAAATTGGCAGGGCTGTATGATCAGGGACTATGGATCATTGGTTAGATAAACCCAGAGTTCTGACCACACAGTAGGGCAGTTATGTCTCAAGCCCCGTGTACTACCAAGCATAGGGAGAAGGAGGGAGGGAAGGAAAAAATAGGAATCAGATTAGCCATGTGGAAGGTCACGACATGTTGCTTTTCTGTCTCCTCACTCCCACAGGGTTAAGGAAAGGTTTTAGGTAATTAAGTACAAATCTTTGGCAAGGCCCTAGTCAACTTCAGCCTCTGCTAATCTCAATATCAAAGCAGTCGCCTGTGGGAATACACACATGGAATACTGAATCCTAATAACCTCCTCCCCTAACTCCTAAAGAACTTTTATACCGCAATTGACCCAATTTCACACAATTCATACATCTTTCATTCCCACCAGAAACCAAGAAGTTAACGTCCCTCACCTGTCAGGAACATCAGGGGCAAGGACAGGTGAGGGAAGAGGGGGAGCTCCATGCCTGGTGGTTCTGTCCTGTGTCAGAAGTCCTCTGTGCTTCTGTCTTTCTCCTTTTCTGCTACTTTCCCTCCTGTCCTGCCCCCTCCCACTGGAAGCTAAAAATAAAGTTGGAAGGAATGGGAGGAGTGATGGTGGGAAACTGTGGGGAGCCCCAGACCAAGGAGGCCTAACTAAATTGGTTTATTTCTCTGTCTTCGTGCTGCCCCCTGGAGGCCTCCTTCCAATATCCAAAGAGAAAACAATTTTTGACCATTTCTGCCACTTCTCTTTTATTCTACTCCTTTTATTTGTTGACAGGTCAATAACGCTTTCTTCAGATTTAGAACAGGAAGTAGGTAGGGGTGGGAGACAGATTATTTTCATGCCCTATTTATCTCAACCTAGGATATGCAATACAAAAGAGGAGTGGTACCATTTACCCACCCACCCAGGAGAGTCCCAGTGTGTGAAGGCACAGCCCCCAAATCAAGTCTTACCAATCTCATTCCACTTAGTTCTGTTCATGGATTTTAGCCTGTGCTGCCTTGTAGGGCTATAGTTTTTAGAGGGACTATAACTATGAACTGGTGATGATGTGTGTTTTGAGGAGCCAGAGTAATTACTTTAGCTAAGACCATTTCTCCCCCAACTCTTCAACTAAGCTATAAACATCTCAAAGAACTGTGGCACTACGGAGCTTCTTAGCTTTTGACATGTTCATTACCCAGTATTTTGCCCTGCATACTATAGATGCTCAATAAAAATATGTGGGTAGTGATGGTACTGGCCAATTCCATGGAAAATCCAAACCACAGTGACAGGAATAGGGGCCATTGAGTGACCAGAACATGAGGGAGCAGACCAAATGTCAATGAGCAAACTGATCTTTAATTTGCTGACCTGGAAGGCTTGCTCTTCACTGTGGGCATGGGCAATGGCTATTTACAAAGATCACTGTACAGTATTTACAACAAGATGCTAGACACAGCATCCATTTGGATAGGCAAAGGTGGGGTAAGACGCAGCTGGGGAACATAACTCTGAAATCAAGTGCAAGCAGAAATCTGAAGGTGTGGATACAGAGAAGAGTAAGGGCCAAATCATAATGGAGGCTGGTGAGGTAGATACGAGGGAGGAAGAAAAATTATCAACCTATGGTACAGAGATAGGAGAAAACACTGGAACATAAAAATTATGACTTTGAGTTTAAAGGAGAAAACCTGCCATAAGCTACCTCTCTGAGAATAAAAAGGCAGTTAGAACCTTTCCAACCAAATCCTAAGCTTCCCCTACCAAAAAGCAAACCCATTTTAAATTTCTGGACAGAGGTCTGAGAAGGTAAAAAAGATACACAGAGATAGACTCTTAAAGTGACTTAAGATTGATAAATTACATCAAGAAAGACACAGACAATGAAAAAAATAAAAGAATAAAACCTCAGGCATAGCTGTGTATTAGAATCATTCTATTGGCAAGTCATCTGTCCTCACCTCATCTTCCCCAAAGTTCCTTCCTTTACCCCCAAATCTCTGAATTTTAATTATTTTAATTTCAATTAAGGAGTAGAATTGGAATGAGGATGGAAAGGGGGGGGGATGCAATCTAAAATTCCACCTCACTAGTTTAGTTCCCCTCCTTATCCTATACCAGAACATCAGGGCTTGAGTCGTAGCCAGGGGCAGATTAGGGTGAGAATAGACAGGATGGAGGACACAAGACCACAAAGCCCCACAACCCCAGGGCCACAACGCCAGAGGCCTAGTTTGTCCAGTGGAATGAAGAGATCGCAGGCATTTCTGACCACATCCAGCAGAAGCGGGGGATGCCCACGAAGGACCCGAGCCAGGAGCAGGACCCGGAGCCGAAGCTTCAGAGCCAGTTGGGGCAGGCCTCCTCCTGGAGTCCCTGGGCCCCCAGGTCCCCCAGGTTCAATCCCTCCTGGGACTCCTCCTCCTCCAGAACCCTTCATTCGCCGGCTACCAGCTGAAGACTCTTGTTCCATCAGTAAGCGAATCTCATAAGCATCACGGCTCAAATTCATGATGAGAGAAAACAGATAGTACCTGAGATACACAGGGCAGAAGGTCAGAAGGGCACGCATACCTACTTAACATGTCCAACATACAAACATTTACTTCTCACACAGAGCAAAGGGATTATACATTAGAATATCAGAAGTGAATGTTATAATCTACTATTAGAAATGTCCTCCCTTCAGGATATTATGCTGATTGAAATAGCTAGACACAGAAAGATAAATACCACATGATCTCACATACATGTGGAAACTAAACAGTCTAATTCATAGAAGCACAGAATAGAATGACAGTTGCTAGAGGTTTAGGGGTAGAGGAGATGGGAAGATGTTTGTCAAAGAGTATAGAGTTTCTGTTATGCAAGCTGAGTACGTTCTGGAGCTCTAACATATAGCATGGGAACTATAGTTAATAACATTGTTTTACATATTTAAAATTTGTCAAGAAGGTTTATTTTTCCTTTTTGATACTGGGAATTGAACCCAGAGGAGTTTTACCACTGAGTTACATCCCCAGCCATTTTAATTTTTTATTTTGAGACAGGGTCTTTCTTTGCCAAGGCTGGCCTCAAACTTGTGATGTCCCTGCCTCAGCCTCCTGAGTTGTTGTTGGGATTACAAGCATGTACCACCA
Source organism: Callospermophilus lateralis (assembly GCF_048772815.1). Taxonomy (NCBI): domain Eukaryota; kingdom Metazoa; phylum Chordata; class Mammalia; order Rodentia; family Sciuridae; genus Callospermophilus; species Callospermophilus lateralis. The sequence goes on from NC_135311.1 coordinate 1,351,328, forward strand.
TGCCCAGCTAAGAAAGTAGATCTTAAGTGTTTTCACTATTGGAAAAAAAAAAAAAAAGGTCACTATGAGGTAATGAAGAATATGTTAACTAGCCTATTGTGGTGATCATTTCACAATGTACAATACCAAACACCACGCTGTACACCTTAAATGTATACAACTTACATTTGTCAAGTATATCCCAATAAGAATAAGAAAAGAAAAAGTCCTCCTACCTTTCTGTAACCAGTATGTGTTTGTGTGCACCTTAAAATTCAGTCTTAAAATTCATTATAATGAAATCTTTCAACGTCAACCTGAAATTACACTTTTAAGGCAACCCCTTAGCCTATACTATATTCAACTTTTGCCCTATAATAATGCAAACTTAGGCTGGGTGCAGTGACACATGCCTGTAATCCCAGTGGCTCAGGAGGCTGAGGCAGGAGGATAATCAGTTTAAAACCAGCCTCAGCAATTCAGTGAGGCTCTAAGCCACTCAGCAAGACCTTATTTCTAAATATAAAAAAGGGTTGGGAAGGGGGCTGGGATTGTGGCTCAGCAGTAGAGTGTCCCCCTAGCACGGGTGGGACCCAGGTTCGATCCTCAGCACCATATAAAAATAAAGGCATTGTGTTGTATCCATCTATACCTAAAAAATAAATATTTTTAAAAAAGATTGGGAATATGGCTCAGTGGTTAAGCACCACTGGGTTCAATCCCTGGTATGTATGTATGTATAAATAAATAAATAAAGCAAGCAAGCAAGCAACAAACTTGTTTTCAAAGAACAAACTTTAGTTACTGGAGAGACACATACATATTATAGGTCAGCTAAATCCAGTTCTTTTTTTAAAAAATGTTTAAAAAGAGGCCTAAAGGTTTTAAGTAATTGCCAAATGTGTTAAGATCATAAATTCCTTAAGTACAAAATTTGGTTTTGATTGTTAACCCACTCTGACAACATTGGTCTGTACTCAACAAATCATCCTACCTCCAAAATATATCCTGAATCTAATAACACTGCTTTAATCTTTTGACTATTCTCTCTATAGCCATTTGCCCCCCAACAATTTCATTTCATAAAGTAGTTAGCATAAATATAAATCACATCACTACTCCTGTCCTTAAAACGTTCCACAATTTCCTTCCTATCACATTTACAATAAAATTTAGATACCTTAAACAGGCTTCCAGACTCAACATATCTGGCCTCTGCCTCTCTTGAACCATTCTTTCCTCAATCGCTATGTTCCAACTATGTTGGTTTCCTTCTATATTTCGATCCCATCCAGATTGTTCCCGTCTTAGTGCCTTTGTATTATCTACTTCCTGTACCTGGAATCTTCTCTCTTGAAAAACTTCACATGGCTGACTCATTTTTGCTCTTCGGGTCTGAGCGTAAATGTTATACCTTCAGAGAGGGTTTCCTTGACCTTCAGTTTAAAGCAGTGAGCCATTTACTATCTACCACATGATTCTATTTCAATTTTCTTCATAACACTTGCCATTATCTGATATTCTTCTTATTGTCTGATCTGTCTCCCTTATTACACTGTACGTTCCATAGGAAGGAGGACCTTGTTTGTCTTTAACCACTTTATCCCTGTTTCTAGACCAGTGCATGCAATATAATATGAGCTTAATAAATATTTGTTGAATAAGATGAATAAATATAGCATATACACTCTTCTAGGGAGTTGCCTTTCTTCTTCTTTTTTTTTTTTTTTTTTTGTGGTACTGGGGATTGAACCTGGGGCCTTGTGCATGGTAGGCATGTACTCTACCAACTGAGCTACAACCCCAGCCCCGGGAGTTGCCTTTCAATATCACTCCAGTCATGTCTCCACTCTCACCATCATAAACCATTTTGGAGTTGTGACTCACTGAGAAAGATTAAAAGCAAGGCGGAAATGGAGATGGAAAAATGCTGATATAATGAAAAAGAACAAGGCCAATTGTAGGGAAACAAAAGACAAATAGAGATGATATGTACAGTTATCCCTCAGAATCTGAAGGGAATTTGTTCTTGAAACCTTCTCCCTACAGATACCAAAATCTGCACAAGTTCAAGTTTCTCACGTAAAATATATGCATAGTATTTGTGTATAACCTATGCATAATCTCTTGTACACTTTAAATCATCTCTAGATTCATTATAATACCTACACAATGCAAATGCTATATAAATAATTATTATACTATATTGAGGAACAATGGCAAGAAAAAAAGTGCATACATGTTCAAAACAGATGCAATTTTTTTCCCCTAATAGTTTTTGATCTGTGGTTCGCTGAATCTGTAGATGGGGAATCAACTGTAACAGGAAGATTTTTTTTTTTTTTTTTGGTACCAGGGATTGAACCCAGGGGCACGTAACCAATTTTATTCTCAAATCATATTTCACTTCACCCACTTAGTCCATGCCAATATCATTTCTTGCCCACAATTGATCATCTCCTCCCCTTTTGCTTCACTATAATCCATTTTCCACATCACAGCAAGATAGGTGTTCTTGGCCAGTCATGATGGTGCATGCCTGTAATCCTGGTGGCTTGGGAAACTGAAGCAGGAGAATTGCAAGTTCAAAGCCAGCTTCAGCAACTTAGTAAGGCCCTAAGCAACTCAGAGAGACTTGTCTCAAAATAAAAAATAAAAAAGGGTTGGGGATGTGGCTCAGTGGTTAAAGCATTTCAGGGTTCAATCCCTGGTAACAACAACAAAATGTTCTTTAAATACAATTCAAGTCATGTCAAATCCCTTTTTTAGAATCCTTCAATATGTATGTAGGATACAATTTAAACAATAACAACAACAACAACAACAAAATCTTACCTCAAAGGCTCTGAATAAGACTGGCTCTTATCTCTCAACTTAAATTTATGCCCTTTACTCAATACTATTCATCATCTAGCTTTTTATTCTTTACTGCATATGCAATTTTCTGTTTGGAAAGACCTTTTCTGCTGTTTGTTTTGTCTAACTACTATTCCGACTTCAAGTTTGAACTAAAATATTACTTTCTCAAAGAATTCTTCCCTAATCCTTGAATCTAAATCAGCTCCCCTTGATACATTCTCTCATAACACCCTGTACTTTTCCATAAATATAGGCAAGTGGTTGTTTTAATATGGCTCTCCCGTTAGATGGGAAACTTCATGGGAATTGGTACTACATCATGGAAGAGCATGTGTCTTCCATGTGCCCACATTTATTTTTCTCTGACAGTTTAGGATCTAAATGAAGATTTGAAACCGAGTGATTAAGACACATATAACTGTCTTTGGTATATAGCTTCTCTTTGGGGAATTGGTTCAGGACACTCCTTGGATACCTAAATCCTACCAAACTCCACAAATGCTCAAGTCCCTTATATAAGCTGGCATAATATTTTTGTTTTGTTTAGTTAATTTTTAGTTATAAATGACAGTTATAAATGATGTACTTTGACACATCATACGTACATGGAGTATAACTTCCAAGTATTGTAGTTATATATGATATGGAGTTACAATGGTCATGTATTCATATACAAACATAGGAAAGTTATGTCTGGTTCATTCTACTGTCTTTCCCATTCCCATCTCCCATCCTTTGCCCTGTTCCTCCATTAAACTGGCATAGTATTTGCATATAACCTACACATATCCTCTTATATACTTTAAATCGACTCTAGATCATTCTCTAATACTTACTACAATGTAAGTAAGAGATGCTATACTATATTGTTTAAGAAATAATGACAATCTGTAGATGGGGAATCAACTGTAACAGGAAGATTTTTTTTTTTTTTTTGGTACCAGGGATTGAACCCTGGTACCAAAAATACAGATGCATTTTCAATCTGTGGTTGGTTGAATTTGAGGAACCCATAGATATGGAGAGACAACTGTGCTCTGGGAAGATCCTGAGAGATTTTTTCTCTTAAAAGGCAAGCTATGTAGTATGGAGGCTACCAAAGGTATTTCAAGAAAAACGGGTAACAAACCTGAATGAACGCTGGGCCCACTTTTCCTGATCCACATGGGGAGCTAGTCCAGACTTTCCGGCCCATAGGACGTTGTCACAGGCAAAGTACAAGGCTCGATTGAGGTGACTAACAGTGATGCAGAATCTCAGGACAACGTCTGATAGGTGCACAGCTCTTTTGGCTGATTCAAGGGCGTCTGCTGAGTTGCCCAAGCGCAGAACTTGTGGAGATAACAAGGGAACACAAGGATTTGGAAGTAGAGTCAGAAACAAAACACAACAAAGAGAGGTGAAAGTTGAACAAGTGATAGTAACAAGGATTTCTGAAAAGAGCAGAACAGTTCATTATTCTTTACTTCAACTTTCAGTCCTAGTTTTCTCAAGTTTGCTCTATTTTCTTCAACCCTCCCTTACTTCCTTATGCCTGCTCTCATCTCAGTTGGACACATTCAGAGAATAAGTGCAAAGTCAAACGAGGGAGAAGTGGTGAAAAACAGGAGCGGGTCAGCGGGAGAGCATTGAGGGTGGAGGCTGGGCTCACTCACGCTTCCTTCCGAGGCTCAGATGGCCCTCCAGTCGTCGGATCTGCTTCTGCAGCTCGGGGCTGGCCCCGTGTCTCCGCAGTGCGTGGCCGAGAAGCGAGCAAGCATACTGGGCGGCCCTGGAGGAGAGGCGAAGTGAGGGGGACCCTCCCTCCCCTCCCCTCGAGGCTTCGGGACGGCGCCGCTGCTCCTCGGCACGCCCACGTCTCTCCGCGACCCTCCGGGCAGGGGAGGAGAGGCCTGGCGTCAGAGGAGCCGACCAGGGTTGGGAAGGATAATCTAGAGCGTGAGGTCTCGGCGGGGACGGCCCGAGGCGCCGGAGGGGCAGGGTCCCGGCGAGCGCGTCCGCCCCGTGTGCACGCACGACGCGGAGGGGAGACACGGGACAGCCAGTCTCCTGGGTGAATAAGACAGGTCCAGGCTCCAGGCGGAGACCACAGGGAGCGGGGCCAGGCCCTCGGGTGACAGCACGGTGGGGCACAGGGAAACGGGCGTCTCCTCAGCTCTGGGCAAAAGCCCGGGTCGCTGTCCACCGCGGGTGAACGCTCCGCGTCCCGCCCTGGCCTAGTGGGCAAGCTGTTGATCACATGTGGAAACACCCCCCCGGGCGGCCGCCCCGCTGGCCCACTCGTGCCTCAGTTTCCCCATCTTTCCTGTGAGTAGGAGAAGAATCATCTCCTCACAACCAGCTCAAGCCTGTGCCTCACTGTCCGTCCGGGCCCCCGTAGCCGGAGTTGACCCTCGGGGACCCCCGTACCTGCAGTGACCCCGCCTCACGATAATGTTCTTCTGCCCACCCTTCCCTATTCCTAATTTGGCCGCACCTACACAGCCGCTCGCGGGCCTGGCTCTGAGCACTGAAGCGGACCCAGGCGTCCATGACAGCGGCAGCCCCGCCTCCACTGTCCTCTCCCGCCCTAATCCCAGCGCCCCTTCACGCCTCCTAGGCGATCCAACGGTGCCTCGCGAGGGACACACAGCATCGGCGAGAAAGCGAATGGAGCCGGCCCTGGAACGGAATTTCAGGACGCCAGCGTTGATCTCGTGGCCTACACTTCCGTGTGGTGGTGCTTCTCGGTCAGCGGACCCCTGATGGGATGGTCTCTATCCCTTAAACACGCCTCCAGCAGCACTTCGAGGTCTAAATATTCAGGACCCAGGCCGGGGCCTGGAGGCACGCAGGCGGGACGGGAAAGGCGCCGCTGCGTGCACGCCCTGGCCGCGGGGTAGAAGTGGCGGCGGGCGGACTCCGCGGACCGCCCCACGCGCGCACACTGCCGCGCGCACGCGACGCTCCGGCCGAGTCCAGTAGTCTAGGCGCTACAGAGGTCTTGGCAGTACGAGGTCCTGACTGATCCAGCTGTCCAGGTGGGAAAGGGCGTGATTAGCACCAGATCCTGGGTGTCCTCCAGAACAGATAGAGCGTCTCAAGGGACGACATCCGCAGTAGCCCTCTTCAGGTCCTGAAAAGGCGAGCGAAGAAGCAGCCAGCGACCAGAGCTCACTGCTGCAGACCCCACTTCCTCCTCCCCAGCCTTCCCTTCCAGGCCACCATGTCTGCTGGCAATGGCACCCCTCGCGGGTCAGCAGTGGGGGAGGAGATATGGGCGGGATCAGGAGTGGAGCTGGAAGACTCAGAGCTACCCACTTTCTCAGCTGCAGCCAAGGTCCGAGTGGGGGTCACCGTTGTGCTCTTTGTTTCTTCAGCTGGCGGGAACTTGGCCGTGCTGTGGTCTGTGACACGGCGGCAATCCAGCCAGCGCCGACCCTCTCCCGTCCGGCGACTCTTCGCCCATTTGGCAGCTGCCGACTTGCTGGTCACTTTTGTGGTTATGCCCCTAGATGCTACCTGGAATATTACCGTTCAGTGGCTGGCTGGGGACATCGCATGTCGGACACTTATGTTCCTGAAACTAATGGCCATGTATGCTGCAGCTTTCCTGCCTGTAGTCATAGGACTTGACCGCCAGGCAGCAGTACTCAACCCGCTTGGACCCCGCTCAGGTGCAAAGAAACTTCTGGGGATAGCCTGGGGACTTAGTTTCCTGCTTGCCTTGCCCCAGGTGAGTGACTTGGGAATATGGGCTGGGCCGGAGAGAATTTGATTACATTGTATGAGCCTTGGGTGTCAAAAAAGAGTGCCATTGGCCACATTAGCCATTAATCTTCCTTGGGGGAGCCTCTTATCTCTTGGACAAGTTAAGATCATTTGCATGTTAATTTACATCTGGTAAAAGCCTACTTTTGAAAAGCACTACCCCATTATAGGGGCCTCTTCCTTTAGGTTTGCTTTACTGAACATGGCTTCCACCTCCTTCAGGAGATTGGTGCAGAAAAACTCTAGGGTAGGGAGGAAACATGGGAATCTACTAAGAGGAGGGAAGTCAGGGGCTTTGGGTAAAACTTGGAGATATTCATTCACAGATTCAAAAAAATACATGTCATCTCTTGATACTCAAATGCTAAGGATATAGCAACAAAAGTTCTGTCTTCAGAAAACTTATAACCCGATGTGATGGAACATGCTTGTAATCCCAGTGACTCAGGAGGTAGAGGCAGGAGGATCCGAATTTCAAGGCCAGCCTCAGCAATTTAGCAAGACCCTGGCTCGAATTAAAAGAAATAAAAGCACTGGGAATGTAGCCCAGTGGTAAAGCCCTGGGGTTCAATCCTCAGGACCAAAAAGATAGATAGATAGATAGATAGATAGATAGATAGATATAGACTCATGCAGGAGACAAATTGGGCTGTTACACTAGAGTGTGCAGTCAAAAGTATTATGCTAAAGGTAAGGAGTTAAAGAACAATGACGAGTGTCTGACCAACTTTTGCAGTCTGAAAAATTTAATTCTTGAAAAATAGAAAGGTATTAAACAGGTTAAAAAAGGAAAAATGCTGAAGATGGAGGGTGGAGGATCCCAAGAGGTTGCTACTCAGGGAAGTACTAAATTCATATTTTATTCTGAGAGCAGTGGAAACACTAAAAGAAGAATGACATAATCAGTTTTATAATTTTTTTACTCTGGCTTTACTGTAGAATGGGTGTTAAAACTGTAAACAGGGGAGCATCCAAAGTTGAGTACTGGTTAATCCAATCTCAATTCTGTAGAAATCTAGAAAAAAGCTAAATGTTGAGCAATTCCTTCAAAACAAAAACCACTAACCAAGAGACTGTAGAATTAGGACTATGTCAGGAGACCGAAAAGGGTCTATGACTTCACTCTGTGGAATAATGCATTATAGTCGGATTTAAGGTTTGATGTTTAAATTCTCAAATATTAGAAATTTAACTATCAAAAGTCTGACTACAGTACTAAGGGACACACACGCAGGCAAGCAGGCACGCACACACACAATCTTCCAATGATGTTTCAAACAGGATCTTTACCACCCCAAACAATAAGAAGCCTGCAGGCTAGGAATATAGCTCAGTGGTAGATTGCCTGCTTTACATGCTAAACATAATAGGTTCATTCCCTGGCACCACACAGAGAATTAAGAGGCCTGTTGCCATAGGGCAATAGAAATTGGGTTTGTTTAAATAAAAGTTTAGATGTGGGGGATGACTGTTATTATTGTATTGTTTGACTCTTTTACTTTGCTTTTTTTCCCCTCCCAAGTCTAGGCTCTACCACTACCTACCTTATGCCTTTGGCTGAATCCCTTAAAAATCCATGCTTGCACAAGATGATGAAATAGTAAATGAATTCAATTCTTTTTTGAAGTTTGGCAATCTGATAATTGCAATCTTTGTTTCAATGGCAAATCTGTAGTGACATATATATATGTTAAAAAGATGATTAGTCTTTTGAATAAAAATTCTGTACTGTCCATATCTTGTATTGAAATATGAGTTTCCCTAAAAAATTATAGTGTGATGTAAGAGTAGAGAGGGAGTATTAGGGATAGCTAGAACTTCCTTTTTTTTTTCAGGTTCAAAGTTCCAAGTTTTAAGTAGTTGAAAAAAATATTTCTATTGTAGGTGGTGTGTTAATATATAAAATATAAAATAGGAGAGAAGCAAGGCTATGGACCAAACTTGTAAATTTCAAGGGCTTTGACTATTTTTACAGTCCTTCTCATAATTCTCAAAGTTCCTCATGTTTGCTGAACTCACTTTCCTAAAAAAGGCTGAGTATCTAGGAATCTGACACCTACTGGGCTTACCTCTTATCAAACAGTGACTCAATTTACATTACTAGAACAAAGGTATTCTAACCCTGCAACTGTAAACTGAAAACTATTCAGTTCAATGATTCAACCCAAACCCCAGCAACTTACCAAAGAGAGGAGTCAATAGCATTTGGAAAACATTAAACTGCCAAGGCAGGAGGATCACAAGTTCAAAAACAACCTCAGCAACTTAGTGAGGCCTTTGCAGAATAAAAAACAAAAAAGGGCTGGGCATGTTGCTCAGTGGTTAAGTACCCCTGATACCAAAAAAGAAAAAAAAAAAAAAATTTACCACAAGTATACCAGAGAAGCCATGAGGGTAAAATGGTGGTGTTACCATTCTTTCATAAAGTACAGTGTTAAGCTAGTATTTGAAAAGGCAGGACTCTCTTAAGTTCCAGGATTTTAACAAGTTGCATGCTAAGCACCCTATTCAAGCTTAAGGGAAAGACCGGCATTTTCAAGATACATTTCTCACTGTTTTAAAGTGGTACTATGGATGAACCACTACCCAGTGCTGTTCTATTCCACCTGGAATTAATAACGATTAATTGGGAGGAGCTATTGTGACACAGGTGAGTAGGTTGGATGGTGTGGGAACCAGTTCTAATAGTCTCAACTTCATTCCAGCTGTTCCTGTTCCATACTGTCCGCCGAGCTGGCCCAGTCCCCTTCACTCAGTGTGTCACCAAAGGCAGCTTCAAGGCTCAATGGCAAGAGACCACCTATAACCTCTTCACCTTCTGCTGCCTCTTTCTGCTGCCACTAACTGCCATGGCCATCTGCTATAGCCGCATTGTCCTCAGTGTGTCCAGTCCGAGAACCAGAAAGGGGAGCCAGGGTGAGACTTCAATTCCCAGGCCTTAGTCCTATTCCCAGAACTGTTGTCTCTAGCTTCATTTATTTATCTACCTAACAGCTATATATCAGCCACTAAACCAAAGTAAGATGCTAACCATATCTCTAGCACCTGACACTGGAGATAAACTTTATTGAATGCCTTCAATTCTAAATTGCCTCTAATTCAGTTGAGTAAACTAGGCAGAAATTAGAGAAAAAGGTCATCAGTGTTCTTTAACATCCTCAAGTCGACCTGTAGACCTGGTAGCTTCACCTAACAGCATCTCAAAGCAAAACCTCTCACCAAGACAAACTAATCTCTCACCATCATGGTGGCAAATGCCTGTAATCCCAGCTACTAAGACAAGTTTGAGGCCAGCTTGGCCAATTTAGTGAGACCCTGTCTTAAAATATAATTTACAAGAAGGTCTGGGTATGTATTTCTGTGATAAAGTACTTTCCTAGTATGCAGGAAGCTCTAGATTCAATCCCCAGTATCACAAACAAAAACACCTTTCTCAAGCATGTCTGTCATGTCTAGAAGGTGATCAGATAGTGCCAGGTTGGGGAGGGTAAGAGGTTTTACATCATTCTCTTCCTTGGTGGTGAGGGTTCCATTTCACTGACTGCCCTTCCATCAATTCACCCTACACTCAGTTCAGAAGCTGAGTAGTTCTGAATTTCAGTATATTTTCTAAATTCCCAGCCCCTGCTGATGAATTTACCCTACGCCGCTCCTTAGACACTCGCCCCCGTGTTCGACTTCGGGCCCTGCGACTGGCCCTCCTTGTTTTGCTGACCTTCGTCCTCTGCTGGACACCTTATTACCTACTGGGTCTGTGGTACTGGTTCTCCCCCACCATGCTAACTGAAGTCCCTCCCAGCCTCAGCCATATCCTTTTCCTCTTTGGCCTTCTCAATGCTCCTTTGGATCCTCTCCTCTATGGAGCCTTCACCCTCGGCTGCCGGAGAGGGCACCAAACACTCAGTAAAGACTCCTCCCAGGAAGGAGGGTCTGGGAGAATGCCCCAACAGGAGAGTAAAACCCTCAGACAGCTGAAAATGCAAACAAATGTGACATCAAGAAGAGGAGAAACAAGAGAGACATTCCTATAACATCCATTTTCTTACAACGGAGTATAAAGAATAGTCATTACTCTCTAATACCCTAAGAACATCTCTCTGCTGCCCCTGCTTTTTTAGCTTCCAACAAAAGAAGTGCTGAGAAGATCTGTGTTTTGACCTGAGACTTGAGACTGTGTCTAAAGCAGAAACTCACAGAATTCAATCCTTAATAGAAGTATCTCCACAATGACCCATATTGCCTTACTGTAAATAGTGCATCAGAGCTTCACTACTAGAACATGAAAGTAATTTTAAATGTAGAAAACCAAAAACTAAAAAGGGACATTTATTCATGACTCAAAAGAAACAGTAAACAGGATAACAGTTTAAATATAAACAGAGTGATTTCCACTTCAGCCCTATTTGTTGACGGCTTGCATAGCCAAATGGAATCTTGGAGAGACCACCTGGACAAGAGAGGAACTGTCAACGACGTCTCCGGTCTGGACTCCTGCTGCGCCTTCGGCCACCTCTAGGAAAAAAGAGGAAGGCAGGGAATTCATCATAGGATATAATAAAATGTCGTTGTTCAGTTTTATTCATGTTCCCTTCACCAACAGTGTCTGCCCTCTCCATTTTACCTTCTCTTGCCTTTGGGTGGACCTCGAACAAAACACCAATCTACGCTGATCTGCTGTCCCATCAAATCCTGGCCATTGAGTCCTTCCATAGCAGCCTGGGCCTCTTTGTATGTTTCATATTCAACTAGAGTATAACCCTGAGTAAGTGAAAAGTAAGATGTTAAAACCTTCCAGTTTTACCAAGCATCAAGTATCCTCATCCTCAAATATAAATTCATACTTAAACAGAAAAATCTAAAAGCTTTACACAATGAATGTACATCGTATGTCCCTACTGTACACAGGTGTCTGTTTTGTTTGTCTCCGTCTCTTTTCTTTGTCCAACAAAATCAATTTCCTATGTCATTTTATTTGAATCGCAGCAAACAGAACTACCAAGGCTAAGGGGAAAGGAAGGCAATAAAGGGTCGCTTAAGATACCTTCAGGTATCCTGTCCGCCTATCCAGGTTAAGGTGGATGTTTTTTATTTCGCCGTATTCTGCAAATTTGTCATGAATGTCTTCTTCAGTGGCTTCCTCATGGACTCCAGTGACAAAGAGAATCCAGCCTTCAACAGCTGTTGGGGAAGAAAGGGTGGCTGTATGCGCGCCTGGGACAGGGGAATGCAGTCAGCGCAGACTCCGGAGTGAGTCTCATCCGGGCGGGGAGCTCGGGTTTTAACTGCCCACAGACCCGCTCTCCGCAGGCTCCACCTTACTCACAGCGTTGTGGTCCGGGCTCATCGCCGTCCTGCTCCACACTGTCATAGTCCTCTCGCATCCGCGCTCGGGACCCCTCTTCTATAGAGAACACAACCAGATCACCGGAGACTCTCCCCGGAGTCCCGGGGGCTCAACTCCGCTCCCGCCGACAAGCCTCTCGACCTCAAGTCCCCACACTCACCTGAACCGAAGCCGCGGCCCTTCCTTTTCTTCGCTTTTTCTTTAAGTTTGTGGATACTCTCTGAAGCCCCAGAGGAGAAAGGATGGGTAACAAAGGAGTCATTTATGACAACTGTATCCCAACACGCCGAGGGCGTAAGCCGCCGCCAGGCTGTCCCCTCCCGGGCCCGCCCCGTTCCTTCCGAAGGGGGAGGAGTCTCTCTCCGAGACCGCACTCCCCGCTCCCATCCGTCCGCCCCAGGACCTTTTTCCTGTTACACTCTTCTCTCGCACCTTCCCCGCTTCCCGTAGCCGCCTCCACTGTCCTCACCGTCCCCATCCTCATCCATGGCGAAATCCTCGCCTCCGGCCTCATGAAGATCCAGCACGTCAGCCATCTTGCCTCTGTACTAGCGCTCGTCCAGACCGCCGGGGAACTAGGCACCTCGGCAGGCTGTCGCAGAGGGGAAAGGTCGCCAAGCTGACCAATCACAGCCCACCTTTAAGTCCCGCCCTCGGCGCGGTAATAATACGCACTAAGGGCGGGCCTAGTTCAAAAAGATGCCGGAAGCATTTGGTAGCCATCTTGGCAGGTCACGAGCTGAGACCAGCTGCATTGGCAGGGACAAACTAGGAGGAGTCAATGGCTTCCGTTTAATCTTGAGACCGGGCCTAATTCCTTGCTGAAGGGCAGCTTTCATTCCAAAGTAGAAAATGGAAGAATTTAAAAGTTTTTTATCTTAAAAATTGTAGACCTGTACCCTGTTCTGAGAAGCACCCCATCCATGATAGAAGCCTTAAAAAGAAAAGAGACGAGGTTCAGATCAGGGCTCGGGAGGCAGCTCCGCGGTAGCGCGCTGGCCTAGCAGGTGTGAGACCCGGGAATCACATCTCACGCCGCAGAAAAAGTTTAGCTGCCCCAGGCCGGAGGCTGAGGCTGGAGGATCACAAGTTGGGAGCCAGCTTCAGCAACTTAGCGGGGCCCGGAACAACTCGGTGAAACCCTGTCTCTAAGTAAGTCATAAAAAGGGCTGGGGATGGGGCTCAGTGGCTAAACGGCCCTGGGCTCGTCCCTGGACAAAAAAAAAAAAAAAAAAAAAAAAAAACAGAAACAAAACACCTCCCAGAACGGACCGCCAGCCCCGAATTTCTTCCCAAGAAAACCAACACAACAAGGCTGTGGTTGAAACCGGGCTGTAGGGGATGAAACCAGGGGCGCTTTACCACTAAATACCTCCTCAGACTCCTTTTTACTTTTTATTTGGAGACAGATCTCGCTAAATTGCTGAAGCCATCCGCATACTTAATCCTCCTGCCAGCCTCCGGAGTCTCTGGGATTACAGTAGTGGGCTAACCATGCCTGGATAATTTTTTTTTTTTTTTTAAGGTATATCTTTCAAACGCTCCCTGCCACCCTCTGGAAATTAAGGAAGGAAAGGCATGGCCTTAAATAAAATAATGTCTTTAGTTCTTGATGATGGAACAGGTGTTCTACCTTCAAAAACCTAGGAGTTGAAGTAAAACCTATATTGCCCCCAAGTTCTGGAATCCTTATGTACACCTTCAACAATAGCAGGCTGCAGATTCACTTATTAATCAAATAGTTATGCCTATATGTGTATCTAATATTAGAAGAAGTGCTGGCAAGAGGATAAATAATTGCATTGATAGCACTCACTATATATAGTACACTATGAAAGTGATAACTGCTATCATAATGGCAGTATCAGGAACGTTTCTGGAACTAAGAGGGTTTAGCGTTTTAACTGGGCCTTTTGGAGATGAGTAGTTTTCCAGGCAAAACAGTTATATAAAGCAATTGTAGGGCAGGGGATGTGGCTCAAGCGGTAGCGCGCTCCCCTGGCATGCCTGCCGCCTGGGTTCAAGCCTCAGCACCACATACAAACAAAGATGTTGTGTCCGCTGATAACTAAAAAATAAATATTAAAAAATTTTAAAAAAAGCAGTTGTATACATTACATAGTCTAATCTTTAAAAGTCATCTGGTTACATTCCTACTTTAAAAGTCCTTCCCTTGATTTTTGTTAAGGTCTGTAAACAAGTCAGGATGGCACCTGGTATTTTGCCAAGAAATGTTTGAGTCTCTAAACAAGCCTGCATGGCGCCTGGCAAAATGCCAGAGGGAGTGGTTTGTGAAGTAACAAAAGGGAGCCATTAAGTGTGGAGATTCCTTATTGGTTGACTGCTATATCTATTTTATGCTAATTAGATAAGCTGTGTAAAATGTATAAATACCACTCCTATCCTACAATAAAGGGCTCCTACTCCTGCTGTATCAACGTACACAAGTTATTCGTCACCCCCCCCACCCCCCACCCCCCGTTATTTTGCTGCAGCCAGACTGCGGCAGATTTTGTTGCACTTAGAATAAAATTAAAACTTACATAGTTAACTGTCCCTATGTCTCCAGTTTTGTCACCTGAGATTCTCCCTCATCCACTAAGCCCTTCCTATACTATCGCTTAACTCATCTCTGGGCATTTGCAACTTTCTGTTCCTGATGCTTTCCCTCCAGCCCTTCACATGCCTGGCTCAACCTCATTTTTTAGGTCTGAATACTACCGTCACTAAGGGATTTTCTCTCTTTTCTTTGTGGTACTGGAATTGAACCCAGGGGTGCTTAACCACTGAGGCGTATCCCCTGCCCTTTTATGTTTTATTTTGAGGAAGGCTCTCACTAAGTTGCTTAGGGCCTAAATAAGTTGCTGAAGCTGGCTTTGAACTTGTGATCCTCCTGCCATAGCCTCCCAAATTGCTGGGATTACAGGTGTGTGCCACTACACCAGGCACCAAAGGGGTTTTCATCCTTCTAGGACTAAAGTCTGTTTTATTTCCTTCACAGCACTTAAACCAGAATCTTTAATTATCTTGTTTACTTTCAACCTTGTGTATTGCCTCTTTTTTTTCCCCATTAGCTTGTAATCCTTTTGGCAGAGATGCTTAGTTAGAATTATATCTGCAAGTTTATCCCAGTACCAGGCTCATAGTGGGTATATGGTTCATACTTCATGAATGGATAAATATCAAATGGCAAGGAGAAGGAAAACTGCTGATTGGTAAAGACTACAGAAGGTGGAACCCAGTTCTAACAAATGTCAAACAGCAATAAATTTGGGGGCAGCATTGTTTTTTTTGTTGTTCTCTGCTTGGATATCTCTCTCTCTCTCTCTCCCCCCTCTGCCTGACTTAAGTAAATAAGATTTGTCACATTCCTCAGCAAACTACCTATTATCTGTAGGAGAAATGAAGACCCAAAATAATGTGGATGAGAGACAGAGAGACAGAGAGAGAGGATGTTCTGTACTTGAATTTTACTTTACTGTCACTTTATTTTCCTTTATAAGAAAATTCTCCTACTGGGTTTTTTGTGTCTAACTTTAGGTTTCCTCTTGTCAGGACACATCTACAGAGGTTTGGAGCTTCAGGTTCCTACTCTCCTGTGACAATGTCACAGAAAATAATCTAATGACCCATTAGGTTTTAGCAAAAAGGAAGAGCATTGTTAGTGAGTGAAAGGTGAAGGTAGACATTCTCAGAGAGTGAGCAGCAGTCTTGGGCTCTTCTTTGAGGGGGAAACTTTGTAAGATATCAGTATAGGGTGGTGGCCTGTGGATGGTTCTGGCCTGGTGATAACAAGATGGTTTTTGGTGTCTGGCCATTCTCAGGATCTTTAGGTCGATGATTCCTCTGTCTAATCAATAGATGATGTTGGGAATGTAGCTATGTTATAGGTGTCTTAAAATATTGTATCTCCCTTTATTTATTCTAAAAATACATGTACTAGTATTACATAGGCTAAATAACAGTGTCAGAGCAATTTTCATTAAGAATGAATTTACAGTAACTAAGATTTTTGAGTCAATTTACAGTAGCTTTAAGATTTATAGATCTCTTAGGGTTGGTTGGAACTGTGGCTCAGTGGTAGAGCACTCACCTCATATGTGCAAGGACCTGGGTTCGATCCTCAGCACTACTTAAGAATAAGTAAATTTAAAAAAAGGTATTGTGTCCAACTACACCCCCCAAATTAAATATTTTTTTAAAAAAGATTTATTGGGGCTGGGGATGTGGCTCAAGTGGTAGTGTGGTTGCTTGGCATTATCGCGGCACTGGGTTTGATCCTCAGCACCACATGCAAATAAAGATGCTGTATCCGCCAAAAACTAAAAAATAAATATTAAATAAATATTAAATATTCTCTCTCAAAAAAAAGAAAAAAAAGATTTATAGATCTCTCAAAATTGGGAGTGTCAAGCCTAAGGGAAAAAACCAGCCTGGGGAGAATAAAAAATATCTGAGAAACTTTAGCAAAATGCTTCCAGATTAAAGTTCCAGTCTATTTTTCCTTCCCTTTTTGCCTCTTTCTATTTCTCTTGTATTTCTTTTCATTCCCACCTCACAATAACCCCAGTGCCTTGCTCGGGCCCCATTTCCTAAGTGTTCCACCACTTAGGGTAGCATCCCAGGCCAGAGACCAAGTTTTTAACCCCTGAGCCTTTAGAGACGTTTAAGATACAAACCATGACAATTTTCGAGCATTGAGTTGTGTTATTGTTCTTTTACTTTGTGTTATTAGTTTATAGGTTTATTGCATTGTGCATTATGTCTAAATGTCGCTTGTACTGATTTCTGCTTTTTGAAATCATTAGAGGTCTCCTTGTCACCTAGAATAAGATCGATTTTGAAAAAAAAATCTATTATTTATCATAAAAAAGGTATATCAAGCACCCCCCAATCAAGTTCAATGTTCAGTATATAGTAAAAATTGTTTTTTTAGTGAACATGAACACTAAGTAATTAAATATTAATTTATCTTGTGTATTTTTTCAAAGTCTCTCTGTCATTGATTTTTATGATTTTATTTATCAGTCGGTCTCCTAGTTTATATTTTGCTTTCTCCCTTAGCCCTTTCCTGAATAAAATAGAGTTAGGGCAGATGTGTTAACATCTTCCATTTTGACTAGAGTTCTGGCATTTTTCTTTAACTTTCAACCATTTGCATTCTAGCATTTTCATGCTGTGTTACACAGGACATAAATATTTATGTGTACTATAATTTCACTGTGGATTGCATTAGTCATCAGTATAATAAACCTCTTTGCCTCCCCCCCCACAAAGACATTATGTATGCCTGATGCTATGTGACTGGGAAATAAGTCTGGAGGCATAGTTTAGGGTCAAATTGCCATACTAAGTATTTTGAAATTTTTCCTATAAACAAATTTCTCTACTTCAAATATTTTTTGAGTACTCATGATTTTTAATATTTGCAGGTAGTCCCTATATTATTTTTGCTTACTATTCTTCCTTAAATAGGCTTTTGTAAACACAAATTTACACCAACAGGAAATTTTAATATTACTTCCATAAGTGAAAACCAATATTTTTCTACTATAAATTCAGATAAAAGCATAATTATTGAAGACTAATAAAAAAATATCACCTAAAATCATCTCAGGTAATATAAATGGTTCCCATCTAAAACTTTTGGAAGTATTCCTCAAAGTAAAAACAGCTAAACAATGGTTTAAGGAAATGAATGGCAGTAGTATTTCAGTAAGGAATATCAGAGTAAAGTGAAGGATATTAAGGAACATAAAAACCAATTAGGAAGCTATTGCAGTATCCAGTCCAGATATGAGACTCCAGAGTATTGTCTGGCCAGGTGTTCTGGCATGTGCCTGTAATCCCAGCTTTTTGGGAGGCTGAGGCAGGAGGATTATGAGTTCAAAACCAGCCTCAGCAATTTAGTGAAACCCTAAGCAATTCAGTGAGACCCTGTCTCTAAATAAAATATTTTAAAAAAAAAAAAAAGGGCTGGGGATGTGGCTCAGTGGCTAAGCACCCCTGGGTTCAAACCCTGGTACCGGGGAAAAAAGAGTAGTATCTGATTGAATGATGGACCTAAAGTTTCTAGCTTAGAAAATTAGGTAGATAATAATTCCAATAACAGATTTAGAACATCAAAGAGGAGCAAGTTTGGAAAAACGGGCTCTACTTTTGATGTGAGGTCATGGTACTCCCGTCACCTCCAGGTAGTGAAGTCTGGTGTGTGGAAATATAGATGTAAAAGCTCAGAACAAGTTGGGGTAGAAGAATAGATTGTAGAATTGTGTGTATAGGGGAGTTTAAAATCACTGTAGTTGTGAGAGAGTGGGAATGAGTAAAGCTGAAGAGAAAGGGCCAAGGACAAAATTCAGGCTCCATTCCAGGCACAGTGACACACGCCTGTAATCCCAACGGCTAAAGAGCTGAGGCAGGAGGATCAAAAGTTCAAAGCCAGCTTCAGCAATTTACTGAGGCACCAAAGCAACTTAGACCTTGTCTCAAAAATAAAAAGGGTTAGGGATGTGGCTTATTAGTTAAGCACCCCTGGGTACAATCCCCAGTACCAAGGAGGAAAAAAAATCAAACTCCTTAAATGTCTAGAGAAGGGGAGGCAGAATGCCTTTCCCCTGCAGTGCAATTTTATTTTTACCACTCCCAAAATACTCAGAATTCTTTTTTAATGTGTAAATGAATGGAGCCATTTTAGAGCTTCTCTGATACATGGGTCTCAAGAAAGAGTCGTTCTGGCTCACTAGACAAAAATCTATTTAATTGTATAAAATTATACATATAAAATACATAGAAAGCTTTAGAAGACAACTAAAATCTTTGACAACAAAAATGGACAGATAAGGAAACAATTTTTTCTCAAATTCTTTGGGGTTTGGGGGTATTTGATAAAAAGAATAAATCTAGGAAGTACAAGGACAATTCTTCCCAAAACTCACACCCTTAACACTTCTTCCCAGAGAAAGGAGCACAGGAGAAACTGGAGGGTTTATGATTGGGGGGGGTTATAAATATAAATAAAACCAGATATACCTATTATTTAATGTAGGAGCTCTACTCCAATATTACATGTGTTTCATGGAATATAAAGATGGGGCTTAGAGAATCAAGGAAGCCACTTTCAGGCACTAATAAAATTGTAGCTGGATTCTTTATCTCTGATTCCATATGTACTGGTCACCAAGATGATTCCAAAAGCAGGAAATCTGCCTATCATCTTGTTACCTAATCCAAAGAGCAAAGTTTCCTAATCTACTTTTAAAAGCAAATTCTGTATAAATAAAAAGTTCAAATGCAGAAGCATTAAACTTCCCAAACTCAGTTTGGAAAGTGCACTGAACAATAATATATAAAGGAGACCACAGAAGCAAGGGGGGAAATCTATCTCAGCACATATAATTTTCCAAAAGGAGAATGCTCTTTCTATACTCTAGATCACTTCTTACTTTACCCAAGAAAGAGCTGGAGAGAAGAGCCATATTAAAACACAAATAGCTGATCATTGATTCTCTTTCCCCTCTTGCAGACGCCTAAGTTTTCAATTAGGAAGTACCAAAATGCCAAAGGCTTATATCTTATTTTCCTAATCAACTCATGTTCTAATGATCAATGTGGAGGAAAAGGAAAAGAAAGAAATAAGAATCTAAGGTACATACATCCAAGGCAGTAAACAGTACCAATTTGGTGGTAGGGAGAGAAATCTGGCCCTCACTTACCAAATGGAACAGATATTACTTTTAAAGAGCAAAATAATGTGGATGGTGGCCGGGATAGAAGTTTACTTTCTACCAGTCTCTGCAGGTAGAAGGTTTAAGGTTTAACTAAGCTAGGCAAGCAGGGGAGAAGTGAAAAGGGAATACTGAATGATAACCAGCCTAACCCCTTACCCCCATCCTACTATATAGAGTATTTCTAGAAATCTGGACTTCCAAAATCATATAGATAGAGATTGCTTCCAAGCAAATTAGGAAGTAACCCCATGAATTGTGTTTATAATTCCTCTTGTATTGATGGGCAATTTCTCAGGAATGATTTAAAAATAATAAACCAGATTTTCACTCCTTTCTGAATAATAGGGTAGGGAACCCTCAAAACAAAGGGTTAGTAGAGACAAAGAAAGGAGTAAGGTAGTGGTGGGGACGGGAGAGGTACCAAGCAGATCCAGCTCAAGATAAACCAAAGCCAAAGATTTCTTACTCATACCCTGTTTGAGACCAAAAAAAAAAAGCAAGAATGAGGATGAGGGTGGGGTACATAGGTATACCCGTTATTTTAAAGGGAGACATGAACACTTGATCATATTGTGTTATTGAAATGACTATACAGAATTAATCTGGAAGTGTACAAGCTCCAAAGACAGCCTGCTCTTTCTCAAAGAGTGAATGGAGAGGTTTTAAAATGGAGAGGTCCCCAAACCTGGAAGTTAGAAAAGAGATCTCCTAGCAAATGGGAATCCAGGTGTGGTTTATACATATATATATATATATCTATATTTTAAAGTATAAAATTGAGTAAGCATGTACAGAAATCATCCTAAGTCTTAGAGAGGAGACATACAAAAAAGGTCCAGGAAAGGAGAGGGAGTATGAAGGTAGATGCCTAGCAGTTGGAAGAATGCATATTGCCCAACTGCCCAGCAGCCAGCATGAGAATATCTTTCTTCTCCTTGTGGAAGCGCAGCTCCTTGCCTGCCAGCCGGGCTTCATCCAATTCCCGTTCAGTGGAGGCCAGCTCTCTAGAAAGTGCCCCTGGCACACTCTGCTCCCGGCTCACCCAGTCCAAGGCCATTTGGTGGCGAATATCATCATCTAGGGCTCGGTGCGAATAATGAGCCAACACCTCCTGGTTGGAGAGAGGAACTGAAGATCACTGAGAAGACAAAGGTTCATATCATACCATACCACACAGACCCAGCTGGGACTAGGTACTCTTAGCTTTGGAGTCCTCACTGAAGCAGCACCTAAGGCCCTCCAGGGAGGTTCTTAAGGAAAACTTCCTGGTGGAGTGAAGTGAAGAGGGCACTGAAGGCTTTCAGTGTTCACCACCCGTACCCACAGGCTTGCTTCCCTTTACCACGGCAGCAGACCCTGTCCCTCTCACTCAGGAGATCTCTTACCTGCCGAGAGCACTGTCTTTCCCTCATGGCCTTAAGGCTGCCATTCCAGTGCAACAATTGAAACACTGTCATTAGCTCCTGGGGGAAGAAGACATGTAGTACCAGGACAGTGATTTAAAAAAAAATTTTTCCTTTAAAATTTTTTTTCTTAGTTGTTGATAGGTCTTTATTTTATTTATTTATACATGGTGCTGAGAATCTAACCCAGTACCTCACACATGCCAGGCAAGTGCGCTACTGCTGAGTCACAATCTCAGCTCAGGACAGTGACTCTTATGTTGGTAGAATCACATGGAAATTTCTTTACAAAATATATTTGTGGAAGCATCTCTAATCACCAACTCTGATATATCCCTGGGGGAAGGAAGTATTTATATTTTGAAAAAAATTCTACTTCCTTTTCCTTCTTTTTTAAAAAGTCTGATTGTAGTAGAGATTAGTAGGAGGCATTATGTGTACATTAGCAGGCTGACCATGTTATTAGAGCCAGGGAAGTAGTGGAATAGTACCTGGAACTCCAACATTGACTTGCCCTTGTTGGATTCTAACATAAATCGGAAGGCACCAATGCCTGTATTTGGGTTGTCAGCTTCCTCCCTGTTGCCCTGGTAACAGAGGAAAAGAAAAGACAAATAGATTTCCAATTGGAATTATCATCTTCAGCAGCACTATCCAACAAAAAAACATGAGCCACATATTTAATTTTAGATTTCACAGTTGCCACATTATAGTAAAAAATTTTTTTAGTTGTAGATGGACAGGATACCTTTATTTATTTATTTTTATGTGGTGCTGAGGCTCGAACCCAGGGCCTCATGCGTGCTAGGCGAGTACTCTACCACTGAGCCAGAACCCCAGCCTCTGTTTTACATTTTTTGAACCAAGTTTTTGAAACATATTTTATACTTAAAATACATCTCAATTCTTACCCAGAGGTACTTTACCATTGAATTACATCCCAGTCCTTTTATTTTTAAAAATTATTCCCAACACATTAAATTGAAGACTTTAACTAGAAGGGAAAATGTAATCTTTAAAATTAGGCTTTAGTGGGGCTGGGATTGTGGCTCAGTGGTAGAGAGCTTGCCTAGCATGTGTGAGGCACTGGGTTCAATTCTCAGCACCACTTATAAATAAATAAAATAAAAACCATTGACAACTAAAAAATATTTTTAAAAAAGATTGAAAACTTAGAAAAAAATTAGGCTTTAGTACTCTGAAGCAAGTAACTATTTTATTTGTGCCAGTAATTGTTCTCTGTGACACCTTATTCAGTGCTTACCAAACTTTTCCATGACATGGCACATATGAAATAATCCTTATCTATATAGCTAACTGAGTATACAGAAGAGGTTGCTGGCAAGCACAGTGACTTCAAACTGAGGAGTCCATCCATCCCAGGCATTGCCCAGTCTCCTGAGAGCTGAGGGGTTCAAAATCATGGCATACCTGTAATCAATCTGGAATATATCAGACCAGATGGAATTACAAGGGTACACCAACACACTTGGCTCCCCTGACTCCTTAACTCCTCACCTCCCAAAATGGCGTCTTACTATTGCCAGGATAGCCTCCAACTCCTGGGCTCAAGTTATCCTCCTGCCTCAGCATCCCTAGTAGCTGGGACTACAAGCATGCATACCATGACCAGCTGTAGATATGATGACGTTCTTTTTTTTCTTTTGCACCAAGAATTGAACTCAGGGGCACTTGGCCACTGAGCCACATCCCCAGCCCTGTTTTTAAAATTTTATTTAGAAACAGGGTCTCACTGAGATGCTTAGTGCCTCACCATTGCTGAGGCTGGCTTTGAACTCGCAATCCTCCTGTCTCAGTTTCCCAAACTGCTGGGATTACAGGTATGTGCCCCTCACACCCAGCGATGATGATGTTCTTGATTCATGGAATCAACCAGTCATGAAATCTGCCCTACTTGTAGACTTCCTGTCATTTTAGATAATGAATTTCCTTTCTTTGCTAATTTCCTTAATTTGATGTGGGATTTTCTGTTACTTGCATTTAAACTGATAACGTGCTAAGTGCTTAAATATCTCTTTTATCCATTAACCTTATGTGTCATGTGTGATTTTTAACCTATTTGGTAGATGAGGAAACAGACTTGATGAGATAACTCGATCAAAGTTATATAGCTGGTAGAACTATAATTTCAATACAGTAAATTCAGAGCCTATATGCTAGTGCACATCCTGCTTTCTATAATCCAAACAAATATTTTATTTTATAATACCATTAGATGAAGAGTGGCAAATGCACTTTCCTGATTTTGAACTGACTGATTTTAAATGATTTTATTAGTCAGGTAGTGGTCAAGTCACTCAGGATGCTGAGGCAGGAAGATCCCAAGTTCAAGGCCATCCACAGCAATTTAGCAAAACCCTAAGCAGTTTAGAGAGACCCTGTTGCAAAGTAAAAATAAAAAGGGATGGGGATGTAGCTCAGGGGTAGAGCACCCCTGGGTTCAATTCCCACTATCAAAACTGTAAGAAAATAAAATAAAATTGTTATTCTCTAAGGATGCTGTTGATTAGGATAAAGAATAATGGGAGGAAAACAGATAGGTTCTAAGTAACAGAGGAAAGACAAATTGTGATTTACAGTGGTCAACAACTAATCTATAAAACTGATAAATAAAGCAGTTTAGCGTTATGTAATTATACCTTAACTAAATGTGAACAGAATAGAAACAGGGAATCAGTCTGACTTTTTCACCCTGTTGGTGGTCTGTAGGGAGGAAAGAAGAAAGCAGTGTTCTTTCCCAGGAGGCACCCCTCAGCTAGGTCTACCTGTATCCTAATCGTGGTGCTACCCCTTACTTCACTTCTGTGGTTTAGACTTTTCATCTGTTAAACAGGGGTAATAATAATACTTCTAGGGTTATTGTAATGATCAAATGAGATAAAGTACATAAAAATCCCTTATATTGGTCCCTGTTATTTATGATTATTATCACATCACCATGATAATTTGAAAGAACAAATGTTCTTTTTTAAAATATTTTTTAGTTGTCAATGGACCTTTATTTTATTTATTTATTTATATGCAGCGCTGAGTATCAACCCAATACCTCACACATGCTACGCAAACGCTCTATCAGTGAGCCACACCCCTAGCCCCTAGATGTTCTTTTTAAAGAAAGTAGATAATTTGGGGTTGGGGCTGTGACTCAGTGGTAGAACACTCGCCTAGTGTATGTGTGAGGCCTTAGGTTCGATCCTCAGCACCACATAAACATAAAGAAATAAAATAAAGGTTTGTGTCCAACTATCACTAAAAAAAAAAAAAGAAGAAGAAGAAGAGAAAAGGAAGTAGATAATTCTCCTGTTCCTAAAAGGGAAAATGATAAAACATTGTCTAAAAAAAGGGGTTCTTTTTAAAAATATATTTTTATTAGGGCTGTGTGGGGAGCCATTCTCACACGTGACTGGGCGACTCCTGGTTTGGGTCTGAGGTGCTCTGGCTGTGTCAGAGCTTTCCCGGCCTCTCCTGATGAGAGAACCTGTTCTTGTGGGGGTGTGACTGACCCTGACCTTGGAGTGCAGGCCCCCCTTCAACCTTCATTGGATGGAATTCTCCCCTGAGTTTCTTGCTCCCCAATAAAAGGCTACTCCCTGGCGTGCTCGCTCTCTCTCTCTCCTGCTAGCCCTGAGTAATCCTTGCTGCCCTGCCTGGGCGGTTAGAGGTGGGAACCAGAGAGGGGAGCCGTCTTGGACCTGGTCGTAAAAAAAGGTAACTGAGTCTGTGTGTTTTATTTCCATCTCTGCTAGCTAACTTTTATGCCAAGAACCTCATTAATGAAACCATTGCGCTGGCCGCATGGTGGAGGGCTGGGGTTGTGGTTTAGCGGTAGTGCACTTGCCTGGTTTGTGTGAGGCACTGGGTTCAATTCTCAGCACCACATATAAATAAAAAAAATAAAGGTCTATCAAAAACAAAAAAAAATATCTTTATTGAACCCAGTACCTCACATAAGCTAGGCAAGCGCTCTACCACTGAGCCACAACCCCAGCCCCCCAAAAAAGGGGTTCTTTTTCTTTTATCAGTATTTTTTTGTTTATTTATTTTTAACTCTATTTATTTATATTTTATGTGGTGCTGAGGTTTGAACCCAGGGCCTCACATGTGCTAGGCAAGCGCTCTACCACTGAGCCCCAGCCCCAGCCCTATAAAGGGGTTCTTTATTAATAAGTTGAAGTAATGGAGGAGGGAAACAAGTACAATAAATGCAGTCATATGGGATAGAACAGCTCTCACACACTTCCTCTTGCCCTGTAATACCTGGTACCACCTCACCAGCAAGAAAGCCACCTCCAGATGAATCCCCTCATCCTTGGACCAAAATCATGAGTCAAAATAAATGTTCTTTTCTGTATAACTTAAAAAAAAAAAAAAGGTCTTGGGGTGGAGCTTAGTGATAGAACACTTGCTTAGCATGTGTAAAGCCATGGTTCCATCCCCAGCACCACAAAAAAATGTAGGGGAAGGGGTATACCTCAGTGATACAGTGCTTGCCTAGCAGACACTCGGTTCAATCCCTAGCACCGCAAAAAAAAAAAAAAAAAATCCTCTTTTTTTTAGTAAAAAATTATAAGTGACTAGGGTTTTAAATCAAAATTATGAAAAACAAAATTCAGGCTCAATTTTCATTTATTAAGGAGCTCTAGAATACCATAAATCTTCAATTAAATGTTTCTAGACACCAAAAAGATACAATGAGACTACACAACAACAACAAAAAAACATATATAAACATAGGTATGAAATTAGGGACAGAGATATAAGGAGTGCATGACATACAAAAAATTAACAGATAATCAGCAGAACAGAGATGTAGACAGAAAACAAGGAACCAGTCAGTTTTCCCATCCCCTATCTCCTTCCTTCCAGTTCCAGGTACTTACATTGAAAGATGCCAGGGCCTCAGAGACACTCTTCTCAATGAACTCATCAGTAATTCTTCGGGAAGGATGTTCATTAAACACAGAGTTCATTAATGCAATCTTTGCAGCACTCCTCCTGGCCTCTGCTTTTGTGGGGCAAAACTAGGCAGGGAAGAGAAAGTGAGAATATGTGTACATGTGTACTTGAGAGAGAGGAAGAAACAGTGGGAGGGAGACACTTAAGACAGAGAACAAAGTGGACACTCTTTAGATAAATCACTCGTGTTCAACACACTTTACAAAGTTCTTATTATAAAATGATTTCGATGTTTGGAAACAGACTTTTGACTCAACATCCTGAAGTCATTAAAGAACTGGAGAGGACCCCAGCTCATAGAAAAGTGAATCAGACTAGTAAGGCCGCTGAAGTCAGCACATGACCACTAGACTTGAAAAATGCTCTGTTTAAACTGCCAACAGAATTGATGACTCAAAAGTCAGATTCTGGCCCGCTTATTAGAAATCTGTATCTTGTTCTCTGGACAAGCAAGATTTCTGGATCCCTCTAGATAATCCCCGATTAGAACAAAGCTGTTTGTAGGCTGCTTCTGCAGAGAAGGCCTCTTGCCTCTATCAGGCACCTAGCTGGGATTCATGGATTTCACTTTCAGCTATGAACAGGCATTTCCCCCAATAATGTAATGAACCAAAGGACTTATCCCAGAAGAGGTCTGAGTAAATTTAGCCTTCTTCCCCCCATAGGAAGCAAGGAGAAGAGAGGTGGCTAGGAAAGGAAAGCAAGAAAAACTTAAAAATTAACTCATGTTTTTGTATTATTTCTAACAGGTTATCATAGGGAAATCCATTTTCAAAAGTCTTCACTCTTTCAACTTCAGATTTCTGGCTACCATAGTATTCCTTTATAATTCATCTTTGCTGGCTGCTTCAAAGACCTCTGTGCCCTTTGTCATTTATGTTTTAAGATTAGAAGAGGGACAGTTAATGTTGCAGTTTTAAAAATTAGACCAGGATATGTTCAGTACTTTGCCACCCATATTATCATTAAATTTCTAACTTCCTTTAGCTGACAGTTCTCTCTGAAACAATATATGGAGCTTCACACATTAATCCTAAGTCTTTTGGCTTCTTTAGTTTTTCTGTTTCTAGTTTTCTATTTCTAATCTGCTGCCCACTCCACTCATTAGTGCTTTTTCTGAAAAAGTTATCTGTGAAGAAAACCACCAGGAAAAATTTCACCTACCAAAGTGGATATAAAATATGTAAGCTAAAAAAAATCCAAGATGGATAATTCTACTCTTTTAGAAAATAACAGAAATCAAATCACTATAATTGTTCAATTATGGGCATCATCATAAAATTATTAAATCATTATTTAGCATTGTGATAAGGTGGGAAAGAGGAGGAAAGATATTTTCTCTAATAAGAGAAAGCATAAGCCAGGTGCAGTTGCACATGCCTGTGATCCCCAGCTACTCAGGAGGGTAAGGTAGAGAGGCACAAGTTCAAGGACAGCCTGGGGCAGCTTAGTGAGAGGCTCTGTTTTAAAAAAAAAAGGGGGGGGGTTAAATATGTAGCTCCTGGTAGAGCCTCTGGGTTCAATCCCTAGTACCATAAAAAAATATAAATATTAGTTATCTGGGACATATATTTATTTATCTGAAGTAGCTGAGGTTCTGAGGGAAAAAATTTTTAGTTACCTGATTTGAAATGTTTCTGTTTGAGGCAGGAATTAAGCTGCAGTGGCTCTCATTCAGGCAACAGATTTATCAGGTACCTACTATGTGCTGGGTTCTGAATCTGGTAATGGGAATTCAGTAGTAAATAAGAAAGTAGACTTAGCATGCACAATGTCCTGGGTTTGATCCCTGGCATCACAAACAATGATGACAACAAACAAAAATACCCAGAAAGAAACAACATATCCTGTCTCTTTCATGTTATAGATGGGAAAACTGAGGCCAGAGGGCAATCAAGAGAATGAAAATTCAATCACCTAACTCTTAGATGATGAGGAGCCCCTTACCTCACCATACATAGCCACTCCCCTTTGATCTCTTGGAGAATTCAAACATTGCTTTCTTTTGTAAATACCTGTGAAAACTACTGGGGGTGGGAGGAAAGGGAATGTTGTTCTATATCCTCAGGAAGACACAGCAAGAAGTTGGAATGCAATAATAGACCCAGATCAGAATAAGGGTTGGATGCTGATAGTCTGATATATTCAGTGTTTGTGCAAAATCAAAACTGGTTTGAGAGGCTGGGGTTGTACCTCAGTGGTAGAGCACTTGCCTAGCATGTGTGAGGCACTGGGTTTGATCCTCAGCACCACATATAAATAACTAAAATAAAGGTATTATGTCCATCTATATCTAAAAAATAAATAAATAAATAGGTTTGATTTTTGCAGGCTGAAAGAAAAACATGCTACTAATGTGATTTTGTGATCCAATGAGCTTCAGATGCTTGCCAGAATAATTTTTCCAGATTGGCTTAAATCCTCAACTATGTGATTTCATGCAGAAATGTAATGGCCAAAGTGATAAAGTTCTTATCAGCACCTAAGATTCAGCTTCACCACTGCTGCCTCACAGCTCTTACCTGGAAACTCCCAAAGCTACTTCCCCCAGGTAGGGTGACATAGCAAACATAGGGAGGGCTGCTGGAGGGAACCATCTCGTAAACCACTAGAGCCCCGTTTTTCAAGTCAGCCCCACGGGACTGCTTCATCTGCCAGAATTCCTGAAGCGCCTCCACCACATTCACTATAAAAAAGAAGAAGAAGAAGAAAGAAAAAGAAGTAGTTAAGTTCAGCAACAATCACACCTCTAAGTGGTGCTATACTTCAGTATGGTACCTATAATCTGTACATACACTAAGAGTTCCTTAACTTCCTATCTTTTGCCACTTAAACCCATTTAAATTGGGGCTAGGGATGTAGCTTAGTGGTACAGCACTTGCCCTGGGTTCAATCCCCAGCACTGCAAAACAAACAAGAAAAAAAAAATTTAAATTAATAAACGTAGAATATGATCAAGCTAATTTGTATAGGAAGACCAGATTAAGGGCTGGGGATGTGGCTCAAGCCTGGGTTCGATCCTCAGCACCACATACAAACAAAGATGTTGTGTCTGCCAATAAATAAATATTAAAATTAAAAAAAAAAAGACCAGATTAAGCCTGTCCTCCTCTCCTCCACTCCCCAGATCACACTTTGATTTGTCCTAGATACCAGAAGAAAATAACTTAAAATCAGAGGCATAGTTTCTAAGGTCAGCAGACCATTATCTCTACCTAATGAAGTATAAGTAGATTATTCTACAACTGGTCAGCTGCCCTAGGACAATAATAACCATCACAATAATAAGTGTTAACATTTATTAAACACTGATTGTATGTCAGGCATTTCCCTAAGTTCTTGGCTCATTTAATCCTAACAACCTTATGAGGTACATACTTTTGTTATTCTCATTTTACAGATGAGGGAAATGAGGCATAGTTGGGTTAAATAACTGGCCCAAGGTTATTTAAAAAACTAGAAAGTAGCAGAGTTAAGAGTCAAATTTAGGGAGTCCTGTTTCCACAGTCAATGTCCTTAAACCATTGGGCAATACTACTGCTTAAGGAAATATGGCTATTAGCCATTCTCAAGCTTATGCTTCTAGTGAGCAAACCAATGACCAGATTCCCTTTCCAGCCTGGAATAATATGTGTATACTATGAAACAAAGTGAGGGGACCAATTATCTTCTGAATCTTTAATTGGGTAAAAATTATTTGTGGAGGAACAGTATGTTGGGAAGTACTCCTACAAGGGTCTCTTCTACTCCTTTAAACCTTGCTGAGCATGTCAAGAGTGTAAAGTCCTGACTGCACTTAACTTGGACCATTTCTCAGGACTGTGTTTACACCAATGAACCTTGAGGGATGAGGTAATACCTCCCAAAGAACAATCTTGCCACTGCTTATAATAAAATGGCAGTTCTCCCAAGTTCAGTGTTCCTCTCATGATATAACCTACGGCCTGTGTAGCATCCACCTGAGTCCTCCACATAAGACTCGGGAGACAAGGGGAACTGATGCACCACAATGCTCATGTTACCTGCTGTGCTATGAGTAATAAAGTTCTTTATTTCTGACCCAGAAATCTCTTGACTTCTGCCAACATCCAAGAAACAGTAACTGGCTAACTTATTAGACTGAAGTAGAGTAAAATCAAACTCCAGACCTGACCCTGTATTCCAGATCACTTCCTACAAGTATTTAGTCCACAAATAGGCAGTAAGCACTTTCTCTGTGCCAGACTGTTCTAAACTATAATAAATATTAGAATACATTCTAAAGAGGGAATGTAACATGTACACAGTGTAAATAGGAAAAAAGATGTTAAATAATCTCAAACATACATAAAATTCCAACTGTGATAAGTGCTAGGAGAGGCAGATAGTGGGCAATGTAGGAATATCTGCTCTAGTGAAGAAAGTTATCCTGAAGAGTCGATATCTAAGCTGAGGTGTGAGCAGGAATCCACCAGATAAAAAGTAAAAGAATAGTGCCCTGAGCATAAGAAACAGCACGTCCAAAGGCTGTATGACAGCAGGGAACATGGTAAATGAAGGGACTAAAAGAAGGCCAATGTGGCTACAAAAGAGTGAGGGGAATGGAATGCAAGGTGAGCTTAAAAAGGAGGTAGGAACCAGACCAGGTAGGGCCTTTTAGGCCCCGTCAGAGCACTGGCTTTATCCTAGGGTGAGATGGGAAGCAACTGAAGGATTTTAAACAGGGGAAATGAGATCATTTTACCTTTATAAAACATAATTTTTCCTTTGACTCTAGGGTTCCAAACGTTTCAAATGGCTTCAAGGCCTCATAATAAATTGTCAAATGTGCTCTCCAATATATTGCAATCACTTTCTCACTCTTACAAACAACAAGGACTCACTCATTCTTTCATATTGTGCTAATTCAGGTCTGCCAAGAAGACATCAAAATAGGATAGACATGTAAAAGATTTTCTAGAGAGGAAGTAGGAGAAGGCAGAGAGAGCCTTCAGATCCCAGTGCAGGTCTGACACATATAGAAGAGAGGGAAAGAAGGAGGGTTGGATGTTTCAGACTGCAGGCTGTTCCAAGAAAGGTTTGGTCAAGCCAGTGGGAAGTCCCATATCAAAGGAATCCCACAATCTTAACAAGGTGTGCCTGCATTAATACTCCGGTTATGCTCAGTCACTGTCTGGGAGCCTCGGTACAAATGTGCTGACGGACTTAGAGGGGCAGGAGCCAAGGCTGTCAGTCACGTATGCTCCCTACAGCAGGAGATCTGATCTGCACATTTTCATTAAGCAAGAACTCGAGATTTAATAGGTACCCAGCTCACTGTAGTCATTAGAGATACAAAGAATAACACAATCGCTGCCAGCTAGTGTTCAAAACCTAGTGACCAATAATGTTATCTCACCTGCTCTCAAACTGAAACAAGGACCCCATGTTCTAGCCGGAGTTTGAAAAGCAGAATAAGCTCTACTCTAATACCTTATACTTAACTGACTTTTTTAGAATGTTCATTCTTCTATTAAAAGGCAGCATGGAAAGGAAACATTCTCTTTCCCACCCTTAGTTTTGGCAAGGGCTCTTTACAGGTCACTACTGAAAGCTTATCCATCTTTGTTCTTTCCATTGAGATCTTTTCAGCCCCAGTTCCCTCTTTGAGACAGTTCAGCACAATGCACTGAGTGACAGCTTTCCTGACATGCAAACAACAGGGAGAACAGTGGAATAAAGAAGAAGGGTCCTAGTAAAAAGCATATGTCTATTCTATATCCAGTTAAATCCTTCTCTTCACAGAGTATAGGACTGTTTTTTTTTTTTAATCATCACTCAAATCCATAGGAAATGGGAAGTCTTACTTCAGAAATGTAAGTACGAAATGAGAAACTACACAAAATGGTCAGGAAAAAAAGCAATTAATTGTGATCTGCACTTGAAAATGTTCAGGGAGTGATTTTTAGAGCTGAGACTAAGAAAGGGCAGATGATTTGCTTGAGGTCACACAGATGTAACAGTTGGGGCATGAATCTACTGTCCTTATGCCAATGTTCTTTCCAATTTGGGAATCTTAATCCAGGGTTTGGGATCCTGTTCACAGCTCAACTTCATGGGGTTTATAACCCCCATAAAACCAGTAAGTAATGTGTGCGTGCCTGCATACATACATGTGAGCATTTCTGGGTGTGGGAGTGGTGTCTGTAGTTTTATTTTCTATGAGAAATCATGAATATAATGGTTTACATATGAGTAAAGAAGAGTGAGGGAGGAAACACACACATTGGGCAGACACGATTGTTTTCTGGTTGGCAATGACAGATGGGCTAAAGGGCATCAGAAAGACCAAGACACGAAGAATGTCTATGTCATGACATTTAATGACAACACAAAAGAGAATGATTTGTTTTCTACCTTTAGAAGATGAAATATTAGATGCATGTCTAAGTGGTATGAGAGGTAAAGATCATTTGTCCACCAGAATGGAAACATTAAAACAACACCTGGGGGCTGGGGTTGGGTGTATCTCAGTGGTACAGATGCTTAGCATTCTTGAAACCCTAGGTCCAATCCCCAGCACTCGAAAAACAAAAAGCAACAATGAACTACAGAAAAAATTTTATATTATTATAAAGGGAATAGCTTTAAAATTAATAAGCTTATAATGCACAGTCTCTTTGGAAGGGAGGGATTGTAAAGCAACAGTGACTTCAATAGGGGACTAGGCTAGGCTGAATAATACCTTCTGCCTAGATGAATGTCTAATCCCTGGGACCTGTGAATATCACCTTATGTGACAAAGACTTTGCAACATGTTTAAGTTAAGTAATCTTTGGTGGAGAGATTATCCTAGATTATCGTGTTGGGCCCTAAATGCAATCAAAAGTGTCCTTATAAGAGGGAGCGCAGATTTGGCAAAATACAGAAGAGGAAAGGCATGGAGGCAGAGATTGGAAAGAGAGAGCCACAAGCCAAGGAATGTCAGCAGAAGCTGGAATCGGCAAGGAATGGATTTTCCCTTAAATTTCTGGAGAGAACATCTCCTTGCCCACACCTTGATTTGTGGCTCAGTGATACTGACTTTGGATTTACTACTCACAGAGCTGTGGGCGAATAAACTTCTGTTGTTTTAAGCAGCAAAATTTGTGAGAATTTGTTACAGCA
Source organism: Callospermophilus lateralis (assembly GCF_048772815.1). Taxonomy (NCBI): domain Eukaryota; kingdom Metazoa; phylum Chordata; class Mammalia; order Rodentia; family Sciuridae; genus Callospermophilus; species Callospermophilus lateralis. The sequence goes on from NC_135311.1 coordinate 1,384,492, forward strand.
GCTGTAAGAAACTAATATTGGGATTAATCTAACATTTCTAAAAACTGGAAATATTCAGACCAATCAGTGTAATTCAATCACTTGTAGAAAAACCTGTAGTGAGGAAAAGGAAAGATTAAACAGAAAATATTACATAGGATTCATTTAGTCAGAGCAGTAGAGTAGGTGGGCAAAATCTCCAATTACATAGCCCTATTGTAATATAATGGGAGAGCAATAATTCCAAAACAAGAGGCTTGCAGATGCAAATATAACAGTTATAAAGCAAGGAAAGTAACTTGCTCAATCATGCCAGTTTAGGGATTGCCAGATGTTAAACATGAGAGAAGATCTACATGTCATGTGGAAAAAAGGGGAGAGAAACATGGTAATGTGAACAATGCCCATCATATTTTTCAAAGCATTTCCAAATGCACAGTAATAGCAATCACTCATTGAGTACTATGTGCTGCATGCTTTAAATTCATGTTTTCATTTAATCCACACAAAACTATCAAAATAGGTATGATAACATCCATTTCACTAAAAGCAAACAAGGAAAAGGCCGGAAGTAGCAGAACAGGGTTTAGAAAAAATATTCATTTGTTTACAAAGCCAACCCTTTTTATTGTACTATCCTGCTTTATTATACCATTAATCCTCATATGATCTGTGAAGCAGACTGTGAACTCCATCAAGAGGACTAAATATCTGCCTTGTTCACCACTGCATCTGGTAATCAATAAATATTTGTTAAATGAATAAACAAAATAGATGAGGCATAGAGAGATTAAGCATTTTCTCCAAGCTGCACAGACATTATTTGGCAGGGCCAGGTTCTCTGATCCCAAATTCTCTCTCTATATATATATACACTTTAAACTGATTAAGATCCAACAGAAGGGCTGGGGTTGTGGCTCAGGTGTAGAGCACTTGCCTAGCACGTGGGAGGCAATAGTTTCGATCTTCAGCACCACATAAAAAGAAAGAAAAGAAAAGAAAGGAAAGGAAAGGAAAGGAAAAAATATATATATACACATAAAAGATCCAACAGCCAACAGAACTATGCGTGTCTCTCAGGCAGGTGAGGGGCACGGGGAGATAAAGGACAAATAGGTAAAATAAGAGAAGAGCTTTTTTGCTTAAATGCTGGGATCCAATATGAGTGGAAAATGAATCTAAAGACTGAACTGAAAAGGATGAATTTGGAGTAGACAGGAAGAAGATGAAGGATGTGGATTGAAGATGATGTGCAAGGCATTGTTGGATCAGAAAATGATTTGGACAGAGACCAAAGTAAATTGTTTTCAGGGGAATAGAGCCATCCCCCAATTACCATGCCATCAGTCACACGGGTATGTGGGTACATGCCAATGACAGCTTCGCCTATTAATCGGAGCAGAATAAGTGGTTCCATGTGGTGAAGGACTTCTGAGCCAAATCGGCAGAGATTCTGCTTGCCTAAAGCTGAACTATCTGCCAAACTCTCGTAAAGAACTGGCTGGACACCCAGACTGGAAATGGGTAACTCGAGAATAATGAGGACTGTAATGGGAGGTGGGAGAGTGGAGGAGAGAATCACCACAGAGTGATCGCTCTTTGTCAGCACAATCTCTTTGTTCCCTCATCCTTTCTGAGGAAATTAAGGTTTTATAAGACACCCAGTTTGGAAGCCAAACCAGAGGCTTTCCACGTAACATAGACAAGGAGAAAGGGTACACTCCTCTATGATTTTAATGAACACCAATAAGTTTCCCAGAGGAAGAATTCAGATTTAGGTTGATCACTCCTGGCTATTCCTATGCCCAGAGGCAAAGACTGTCCCTTGGTCTTGACTTAAAGAGACCTGAAGCAACAGGATAATGGCTGAGGGCCATCCCACCACATAGCCTTGTTAAGCCTACGAATTAAACTAGAAAAATAACTGTATTGACTCTTGATGAATTTCAGAATCACATCTCGCAAAGTACCTGCTCCATGGTAGGAGTACAAATTGTATGAAAAATGAAGAGAAACTAATAGTAAATTAATGATTAGGCACATACAGCAAACTGGATCTGAAAATCTGTTTTCATTGGACTCTCTGGGTTTACAACATCAGGATTTAAAAGTGGGAGAGTCACGGTCTTAAGGAAATATGAATCAATGAATTTGAGATGATAATAATAATTAAAAGTACCCATTATATTTTCAGTTGCAATTTCTCAATCCACATCATAACCCCTGAGAAAGGTGAAGCTCAGTGTGATTGTTTCTTTCCCCAAAGACAGAGCTAGCAAGTGACAGAAGTCTCTGAAGCCTGTACACATACGTGTTCTTTTCACTATACTCTCTCAAAAAAAGCAAAAACAAAAACCTCATTATTATCTATAGAGAAAGCTCTGCAAATTTTCTCTGTATCAAACTAGAAAGTTAAAGACATAGTTACTTCTGGATCAAACAAGACTTGGCCAAGCAGAAGAAGTGATGTCTTGAAAATTTCAGACTTAAATTCTGAATCCCACACCAGTCATATATTCCTTGTTACTTAAACTATAAATTTGGAACTAGAACTCAGACAAGAAACTCTACACTAGTTAAACAAAAACAACAAAGAAAATCCTCACATTCCCCTTCCTAGAAATTAGGCATCTTTAAGCTGAAGATTTCTAACCGAAATAGGGTTTCTACCTGGCTCATTTCCACAGAATTTAGCATTCAGAGAGCCAAGGCCTGGGATTTATCCTCAGTTCCTGGGCAAGGGCCAGGAAAGCAGAGCCAGACAGACAGAGGCCAGAGTTCTGAGACTCCATACTAAAAAGACAAAAGTGAGCTACTAAGTCACAGGAAGCTGGCATGGGCTCAACGGTATGGATCCAGATTTAAAGGCCCAATTACTTTGACTTGTGAAGGCACTAACTCCCCAGCAAATCAGAAGTTGCACTGGAGATTTCAGAGTGAAGTAAGTAAGTAAAAAATTAAAAAGTCAAAGCTCAGGAGATGGAGTCACTTAGCAGGGCGGTCCAGGAATCACTGCCATCAGAAAGACTGAAAGGGCATACAGATGAGAAGTAGCTCAGAGCTGAGATCAAGGATGGGATCCCACACAAGGAAGCCTGAGTCTCTAGCTTTGATGTTTACTAGCTGATGTTTACTAGTTAAAACATCAAGCAAGCTCAGAAAGAATTCCATTCCGGACAGAAAAGGCGAGGGGAAAGAGGACTCTCTGGGAATAGGGGACCGACAAGGTATCATAATTCCACGGAGGGCCTGAGTGTGTGCGAGTGTGTGGAGCCCGAGGGAAGGAAAGGCGTGGGAGGGCCGTGGGAGCCAGGCTCCCGGGAGAGGGCGTCCGCCGAGCGCGCTCGGACTCACCGCGGCCGTAGCCCTGCGTGTGCTTGGCGAAGCTCCTCACCACGGCCTCCACCGCCTCGCGCAGCACAGCCGGGCTGCCGGCGGCGCCGGGCGGCAGGGGCATCCCGGGGGCCCCGGACAGGAGGAGCGGCGGCGGGGGCGGTGCAGGGGGCGGTGGGGCCGGCGGGGGGCCAGCTGGGGGTGTGGCGGCGGTGGCCGCAGCCCCAGTCACCCCGGGGCGCAGCGCTCGAAGAGTCCCCCTTCCGCTGGTGCCCACTCCGGGCTGCAGTCGTTGTGCTCGCATCGTCTCCATCCCGACGGCCAGCGGAGGAGGGCCCGGAGCCTGCCAGCCTGGCGAGCTAACGGTCCCAGCCACCCCAGCCAGCGAGCGCCGGGGCCGGGGCGGGGCCGGGGCCGGGGCGGGGCCGGGGCCCAGCTGTCAGTCAAGTGGAGGCGGGGAAAAGCCGCGTCCCGTGCCAATCACCAGCGAGAGGGAGGGAGGGGGCGGGCTCTCAGTCCACCAGAAGCAAATCACTGAGGAAGTTGGAGGTGCGGAGAACCAATGCGAAGAGGAAAAACCGATATCCTCTGCCAGGGAGAGCAGAGCTTCGGGGCGTCTTTGGGAATCCTGCGGCGAGCACTAGAAATCCGCCCAGACCCCTGGGGCGGGGCTTGAAGGAAAAATAGGCCTGGAGGCCAGGCTGGGATGAATGGTAGACACAGTGAGAGAGCTCATTTGTCCCATCACCTTATTTTATCGATGTAGATGAGGAAACTGGCTCGGAGAAATGATGTGACTTGCCAAAGATCACATGGAAATTGGTGATGGAACTAAAACAAGAAAAACTACTGACATTTAATGAGCCTACAGTATGTCATATGCCTTAGTGCATTGTTGTACTTAATAATCACAATCACAACCAGTTTTTATTATTATTTTATGAATAAAGAAACTGACACATAGGGAAGTTAAATTGCCCAAAATTAAATAGCTAGGAAATGACAAGGGGCAGGGAGGCAGGGAGGCTCAGACATAGGTATTCTGATGCCCAATATTTTCATCTTTTCATCATGTCACATTGTTGGGTAAATTTCTGATTCCACCAATCCTAAGGAAGAGAGTAAGATAGTAGAGCGGGTGTCTCCCTTTATCCCACTGGAGTGAGAAAAAGCCTGAATATATGCAGAAAAAACAGTAAACTGAGAAATTCAGGAAACAGGTTAGGAAAGGCACCCTTGTTCAAAGAGTCTGTCTGGATTCCTCTTTTTATCTCACACATGGACACACATCATACACATTACACATCACTTGTCAGTTGACTATGTACCATTTTTAATTAGGTGAAGTTTTTGCTAACCACCTCCCCGGCCCAAAAATCTCTCCTACAGTGACTCAGAAATAAAGATAGCCCATAGAGGTAAAAAGTAGAAGAAAATGAACGCAAAAGACTTAGTGAAATGAAAATTAGCCCCCGAGTAAAAACTGAGTCGACAAGAAATAGGAAGCTAGAAAAGGAGACAGTTCATCTACTGAACTATACTGTTGATGGTGGAGGGAGGCACTCTGTGTAGGAATCTTAAGGAATTTAAGGGTGGACACAGGGGAGACTGGAGGAAATGACAGCCTGTCAAATGCTTAAAACCTTCAGGATCCCTGCCTTTTCTTCTACTGTTGGTCAATTGGTCTCCTGAAAAGACAGTAACTATAACCTCTGAGTAATCTCCTGGATCATTGTAGCTATACATTAGTATCACCCTCCCTCCACACTTCCTTATTCCCCACGCCCCAGGCAGAAGTGACAAAACAGAGACTTCTGAACACATTTATTTGATATGTCAAGTGGAGTGAGGAGTGATTTAGAACTACTCCCCACTTCTACTTGTGGGAGTGTTCATAAGCTCAGACAGACAGTAGAGCAGCTTAGAGCCCATGACCCACCCCTTGGGAAAATGAGACACCCTGTTGTAGTGTTTGAGAGAACAGGGTGGGAATAAAAAGTAGGAAGGTGAGAGCACGAAAGAGCAGCACTGAGACTGGGAGTTGCTGCAGGAACCCCAAGAAGTGAAGAGATATCCTGAAAAGTGTTTGGGGTTGGAAGCAGGGTGTGAACAAGGAGCCAGGCCTGGAGAGAGAAGCAAAACCTGCAAAATGGAGTGGGAAATTCATGAGAAAGTAGAGTGTGCAAAATCATGATAGGCTGTGTTGCAGGGCATACATGGAAAGCAAGGGATTGCTTCTGCAGGAGGGCAAAGATCTAGGAGAATACCCATAAGTAGAGGTCCTTACTGCTTCTGAACAAATGCAAGTGAGTTTGGACCCTAGCACAAGTGGTCCTCTGTGTTTATTGGTGTGCTGTGCCTGTGGGTATTCAAGTCATCCCACAGGCTTGTGAAATGACCAGGGCATGAATTCTTATGTCTGTAATCCAGTTAATGGAGTACTTATCCTTCCTTGCTAATAAGTTTGCTGTGCTTGTGGACACGTTTACCCATGTGTACGTGCATCGTGCCATAAGCACATGCAAGAGATCCCTGTGTCCAAGGTATGCGTAAGAGCTGGTTCTCCAATCTGTCCCATCAATGTCTGATCCCCGCCCTCCTTGGCTCCTCCCACTTAGCTCAACGCCCGGATTCCCCGGGCCCGCCTAGGCTTTGGAAGCCCCCCAGCAGGCGGATCTGCTCAGTCTGCATGGAGTGGCGTCTCACCAACTTGCGCTTGGTCCTGGGAGAGCCGGGCACCCCGGGGTGGGGAGGGGCAGGCAGTGAAGGCGCCCGACCTCCGGGTTGGGGGCGAATGTCGGGGATGGGGGGGTGGGGACTGACGTTGAGTGGGGGCAGGAAACCCGGCCGCGTTTGGGAGATGTGGTCCAGGAGCAGCGTCCCTGAGCCCCTCCGTTCCAGCAGCCCGGGACTCCGCCTCCGCCCGCTCAGCGGAGACACAGCCCCGGGCAGACTTTCCTGGGACTGACGCGGGGAGGGAACCGAGCCGGCTGGAGGGAGGGTCAGCGGGGAGGCGCTGTATCGGCGACGTTCGAGGGACAGTCGACTGGACTCAGGCGAATCAGGGCAAAGATGTCCCGGGGTGTCGAGCTCCACCGGCTCCATGCGGCTCAGTTTTTGGCGTAGCCCTGAAGGGGGACCAGACTCTTGAGCCTCGGGCGCCGTGTTTCGGCGAGAGAGAGGACCTCCGCCAGTCACTTTTTCCGCCCAAGGGGGAGGATCCTCCGGGCCTTCCGTGCTGTGACGTCGGGAAAGACGGGGTCGACCCGTCAGAGTCAGACCATTGAATTCCGCGGTCAGGCGCTCGATCCCGGGTCTTCCTTCGGCAGGAGGGACAGGTTGAGGCGGAGCCACTAGGCCCCAGGGCTCGGAGTTAAGCCTTTTGAGTGGTTTAGGGGGATGTCGAGGCGGTTTGGGGAGCGGCTCAGAAGGGGAGGGGTCATCAGGGGGCTTAGGAAGAGGGAATTCAAACACGTCCCGCTTCTCCTCTTCTTCCTGGGCGCGAGGGGATAATAATCCTCGTCCTCCTGCAGTTTGCAATTGGATTTCCGAAGGCGACGTGCAGACCCCAGGGCTAGGAGGAGCGGGAGCAGGGTCCTCCACCCCGGGGGACGGTGGGGAATTGAGATACTGCCGGGTCTTCTTGGTGCCCGAGGGCGAGGTATCCGTGGTTATAATGATGACCTCCGTGCCCTTGGCCTTGCAGGCGTCCAGGAGTGTCGCAAGGGTCTCGCGGTCTCCGCGGTCCAGGGCATGGACAAGCGCCGAGGCGCCTGCGTGATCTCGGACTGAGGGATCTGCGCCGTGGGCAAGGAGCAACGAGGCCACTGCGGCACCCCCACCCCCGGCGCAAGCGTGCATGAGCGCGGTGCGCCCTAGGCGGTCTGCGATGTTGGGGTCTGCGCCTTGCTCCAAGAGGTAGCGTACCATGCGCGCCTTATTCTGGGGGTCGTCGTAGCGGGCCCGACAGGCCGCCATTAGCGCAGTCTCCCCCTGGGCATCACCCTCATTCACGTATGCTCCTCCCTCCAGAAGCAAACGGGCCAAGCGTAGCTTACCCTGACCCACGGCCCGAAGAAGAGCGTGTCCTTCGGTGTGCAGCATAGCTGCGGCTGGGGCGAAAGCACCGATAGAACGGGGACCGGGACCTGCCGAGGACGGCTAGGGATCTGGGGCTTGTGGCTGGCAGAGGCCTGAGGTCTCAGAGGTGAAGCCTATCCCTGCGAGAAAGAGAGAGATTTTATTGACAGATTCAGTAGGGAAACTGAGGCACCGGGTGTGAGGCGGGAGAAATCCAAAGCCTACAGCCCTTCCTCTAACTATCCTGCCTTTGAGCCGCCCCTTCCCCCAGCGCATGCCTGAGGAGGTGGGAAGGAGGCACCCGCACCAAAGGATGAGCGCGTGCAAATATGTACGTGCACGCGCAGGGATATTCGCACCCCCAACCTCACCCCTCGGCTTATCAGACCTTTCCAGCATCCCCCTTTTCTTAGCCACACTTGGAATCCCCCTTTCTAGGATGCTGAACGCCACCCACCCACACATATGCACCGGTACAGTCACACACCACATTTCCATTCCTAATCTCTTTTAGGTTGCCACAACCCCTAAAATTGAGTAGGGGTAGGAAAACATCTTGCGTTTAAGACCTAAAAGGGATGGAGGAATAATTGGGGATTTCTATTTCCCCTGATATACTCCCCATCACTCCATGCTCTTTTCCCTTCCAGATTGTGAGCCCAAATAGATACCTGAATGTCCGCAGAATTTCTGCCAGGCCAGGATTGGAGACGCGGCCATGGAGCAGCTGGAATGCAGGAGCCGAGTTCCAGGGGGCTCATATGGCGTGGTGGTGGTGGGGGGTGCCCGGATTCCCCTGGTGTCAGTATCTGCGCCCCAGCGCCGGATCCTGGTCCCTCCTCCCGGTGCGCCCCGGGCACAGCGCCGGCTCTGGAGGAGAGAAGCTGGGGGGGGGGGGGGGCGGAGCTCTGCTGTGCTATTTATAGCCCAGTCTCTGCGGGTGGGGGCGTCGGCACCAAACTGCTCCCCACCCATGCACACATAAACCCTGAAAAACCTAGAGACTGCAGTCCTGACTTCCCTGTCTCAGCCGACCTCCCCCAGCCCCAGCAAACCCAAGCATTCCTTAGGAGACTCCTCTGCGACCTATACAGCGAGCGTTCAGATTCTTCGCGGAGCTTCAGCAGATCTCCACTCAGTGTGTTTATGCGCTCCTGTGCGCCAGACCTGACTGCCACACACGGCATATGGCACACGATTGCAGAGGGGTGGAGGGCGGCGATTAAGACCCACATCGGCATCCACACTGCAGAGAGTCTGGCTGTCTTCATGCCAGGGAAACATGGTCCAGCCTGGAGTTAGACACAGCAGTACAGCCCCAGTCCGGTCCTCACACCACAGAGAATACACACCTTCAGCTCCCTTATTTAGAGCTCCTAGATGAGTGTGAAGATGATGGATATCCCGGGCATTTTTAGATAGGGCAAGGGTCATTCCCAGACACCTCTTTCCCCTGCGCGGGAAGCGGGGGCGGGGATAGGAAAGGGGCAGGGAGATGAGCAAAGCATGTCACGCACACCCTCTTTCATTGTATCTCTTTGCTCTCGATCTTGCTTAGACTCATTTTTTCCATCTTGTTGGAAGGTCCCTGTCCGAATCACTCTGTCTTCTCTATTCCTGTTTGTCACTATTGGTCTCTCTCACTGTCTGCCTCTCCTTGCCACCTGCCCTGTCTCCATGGTTACCACAGCTTCCATCTGCATATTTTAGGAATGAGTTTGTGTCCAGCTGGAAGACACCAAATGAAATGGGGGATGAAAAAAATCTGAAGATTTGTAAGTTTCACCAGGGTCCTAGATAATTCGGAGGCTGGAGGCCCCCAGACAGAAGACACTAAAAATAAAGTTCCTGGGTAAAGGAGAGAGAAAAATATTTACAGCATAACTATTAATTTTTACTAGTTACTGATGGCAAATATGTACCAAGTGCCTCATATATCATATTTCCAATTCTTCACAACTCTGTAAGAGCTACAATCTTCTTGTAAAACATGATATAACAAGGTTAAGCAAGTTCTCCGGAGCTTCCCAGCTATGTTTTTGTTCTATTCCAAAGACGGCACTTTCCACTTCACCTACCTACAGCCTCCCAGTCTATTTTCTCTGATATCTGGGATATTCTTGTAGACTGACTCCTAGATTCTATCTCCACTACCTTCCCTCGGTTTCTGTCCTCTGTGAAAGTACGACTCCTCCTTCACCCCCCGCCCTTTAGGGACTAAGGGGTTTGGAAAGCAGTAGAAAATGCAGAAAACACAGGCCTTTACCCTGGTTCCCCAAACCTTCTTTCCACCTTTTCATAGACTTGGCAGCAACCCACAGAAATAACGTTTTTAGAAAAAGAAGCGTCCACTGGTGGCGCTGGAGAAGGTGGTGTAGGATTGAAGGGAAGGCTGGAATAATGGAGGAGAGGCCAAACTGTGAAGTCAGAGTCACAAAGAGACTTGATTCCTAAAGAGTAGCTTTCAAGGGGTTCATTTCTCTTTAGAAGCTTTCCTTTTTCGGCCTCTCAACAGAGTCCCTCGATGATATATGAGAGGGGGTTCTCTCTGAGAATGCCTGCTGGCCAGGCGCACCTCTAACTGCGGAGAAGACGGCAGTAAGCAACCCCCGCTAATTCTGCAGCCGCACCCCTCGGGGCGGCCAGCTCCCGGGCCCTAGTTCCGGCGGCCTGCTTCGCCCCCTCCCTCCTGCGTCTGGGTTTCACGGGGGCGGCCCTCCCTCCCAGGCTTCTACGAGATTGGCCGCGAGGACCCACCAATCGCGAGCTCCGGGAGGACCCACCAATCGCGAGCTCCGGGAGGACCCACCAATCGCGAGCTCCGGGAGGCGGGCTCAGAGCGCCGCCGGTTTGAGGAAGACGAGCCAATTTGAGTTGGCCGCGCCGTGCGCTCCGCGTGCGGGAGGGGCTGCGAGGCGAGGTCCGGCCCGGCGATTGGCCGCTTGGGTCCCACGCTCCCAGAACTGGTTCCCCGGGCCGGCTGGGGACCGACGCCGCTTCCGGCAGCCTGTTGGGTCGCCCTCTGGCCCCTTAGCTCCTCTGGTGGGCGCCGGAGGCTGTGTCGGTCGTACGGCAGAGAACCGTAAGTTGTACCCCCTTCACGGGGAGGGGGCTGAGGCCAAAGTGGAAAGGCTCGCTCCTGTCTCTCTTTGCTTCGGCCTCACCTCCGTGAACCTCCTGATATCCTCCCCTTAATCCGTCAAGACGTAGCTGAGACACCACCTCCTACCTGTGGCTTTCCTGGACGGCTTTTCTTGCAGAACTCGTTTGTCCCAGTCGATGGTAGTATTCTGCGCGTGCCTCTATTAGGGTGCACTCTCTGACAGTGCTTCTGTTTTAAATCATTTGATTTGATTTGATTTCAGTTGTTAATGGATCTTTATTTTATTTATTTATGTGCGGCGCTGAGAATTGAACCTGTTGCCGCGCACATGCCGGGCAAGCACTCTGCTACTGAGCTGCCATCCCTGCCCCTCTGAGAGAGTGTCTGTTCCTCTTAGATCATAAGGTTTTGTAGGGCAGGTTCTAGTACTTAATACAGAGTGCCCAGTGAGCGTTAATTGAATGGGATTGATTTCTGGATACTAGCACTCTCGGGGAGGCAGAATTTAAATTCCTTATATAATTAGGGAACAATAAGAGACTACAGTACATAATTACGGGCTTTTAAATTAGTGGTTCATAGTATTAGCGTTTCATAATTGCTTTCAGAATCCAGAGAAGAAAGAAGGCAAGAACTTGAGGGGAGTCTTTATGCATCACAAGGTCTGAAATTTGGAAAGACTATATAAATCTTGTATTCATTCTACAGATATTTATTGAGCGGCTACTATATGCCAGAAAAATGTTAGACAATGAGAATCATAGTGAATTATTTACTCTAGTTATGCATCGTTCTTTTGATAAACCCTTTTTAATAAATTGTTATTCAGCTTCTATGTAAACATCTTGTGGGGGGGACAGGATTAAAGGCAGGTCCTCTTGAATGCTAAGCATGCACTCTGCCACCAAGCTACACACCCAGACCCCCCCCCCCTTTTTTAAATATTTTTTCAAGTTGTTGATGGACATTTATTTATTTATTTATATGCGGTTCTGAGAATTGAATCCAGTACCTCACACATGCTAGGCAAGGGCTATACCACTGAGTGGTCTGCCACTGTGCTGGCTCCCCTGTTTTTAATGTTTTATATAGAGACCAGGGTCTTGCTGAGTTACTTTAGGACCTTGCTAAATTGCTGAGGCTGGCTTTGAACTCACCCCAGCCGCAGACCCTCTCTTTAATAAAAGAACTCCCTATTTTTCTTTGCAGGTCATTCCATTTTTTTTTTATTGTATTTTTTAGTTATAGTTAGACACAATACCTTTATTTATTTATTTATTTATTTTTATGTGATGCTGAAGATAGAACCCAGGGCCTCACACATGCTAGGCAAGCGCTCTGCCGCTGAGCCACAACCCAAGCCCTCATCATCCCATTTTTGATATTTGTTCTTCAGTCAATATCTAAAAAATTTTCTAAATAATATGTAGCTCAGGAGACCTATCCTAGTTGTAGAAGTCTTTTTTATTTTTTTTTTAGGAGCGAGAGAGAATTTTTTAATATTTATTTTTTAGTTTTCAGCGGACACAACATCTTTGTTTGTATGTGGTGCTGAGGATCAAACCCGGGCCATACACATGCCAGGCGAGCACGCTACCACTTGAGCCACATCCCCAGCCCCTAGTTGTAGCACTCTTAAAAGAAAATCATTCCTTTTATTTATTGATTATAGAAGTTATATGCGTTTATTTCAGAAAATTTGGAAACATAAAGATATAAAGAAAAATGCCCATTATTTCATGGCCCTAATATTAAATGATAAATATTATTAATTTTTTTTTTTAAAGAGAGAGAGAGAATTTTAATTTTTTTTTTCTTTAGTTTTCGGCGGACACAACATCTTTGTCTGTATGTGGTGCTGAGGATCGAACCTGGGACACATGCATTCCAGGCGAGCACGCTGCTGCTTGAGCCACATCCCCAGCCCCTATTATTAATATTTTGATATGTACTATTTCAGTTTCTTTCTCTGTATGTATATACACATACGAAATTGTGTGTATATACATACATATGTATCTTATACATAAATAGGACCATAAACAATAAGTAGAACTTTATATTGTTTCCCCCCACTCTGTATCGTGAACATTTTTCTGCTTTTATTTATTTTTATTTTTTAAAATATTGTTTAGTTGTTAATGGATGTTTATTTTTTTTATTTATGTGGTGCTGAGGATCAAACCCAGTGCCTCACACATTGTAGGCAAGCGCTCTACCACTGAGCCAAAACCCCAGCCCCCTGCTTTTAAATATTATTTCAAGTTATGATTTTTATGGCTACATAATAGTCTAAAATGCTATTTGAGTTTTTTTTTTTTTAGAGAGAATTTTAATATTTATTTTTTAGTTATTTGGCGGACCCAACATCTTTGTTTGTATGTGGTGCTGAGAATCGAACCCCGGCTGCACGCATGCCAGGCGAGCGCGCTACCGCTTGAGCCACATCCCCAGCCCCCTATTTGAGTTTTTTAATTGTTCATTTATTACTGCACCATTGAGGTTATTTCAAAAATTTTGTTTTCATAAGTAGCTCTTTGATGAACATACTTGTATATCTGCTTTTTCGGGTTTTTTTTTTTTTTGTACCAGAGATTTTTACCCAGTGGTGCTTAACCAGTAAGCCACATCCCCAGTCCTTTTTTTTTTTTTTTTTGGTACAGGGATTGAACCAGGGACACTCGACCACTGAGCCACATCTCCAGCCCTGTTTTGTAGTTTATTTAGAGTCAGGGTCTCACTGAGTTGCTTAGGCTGGCTTTGAACTCGTGATTTTCCTGTCTCAGCCTCCAAGCCACTGGGATTACAGGTTTGCGCCACGGTGCTGGCTCCCCAGTCCTTTTTAATGTTTTATATAGAGATGGGGTCTTGCTGAGTTACTTTAGGACCTTGGTAAATTGCTGAGGCTGGCTTTGAACTCACAATCCTGCCTCAGCCTCCTGAGCCGCTGGGATTATAGGCATGCACCACCATACCTGGCTAACTGATGATTTCTTTCGGATAGTTTTTAAAAGTAGGATTATGTATTAAGAATATAAATGTTTAAAAGGCTATTAATTAAAGTGATCCAATTGCTCCCTTGAAAGATTGTTTATAGTCTTTCCAATGAGGTATGAGAGTGTCCTTTCAAAAAAAAAAGGCTAAGTATCACTTACATCTTTGTTACCCTTGTCAATTTGATAGATGCAGAAAGTCCTTATTGACTTTTCTTTTTTTTTTTTTTTTTTTGGTCAATTGCCTGTTCATCTTCTTTGCCCATTTTTTTTTTTTTTTTCCCTGTTGGGATGATTTTTTTTCATTAGGTTTCCCAAGAAATATAATAACAGTGTTAACTTTTTACCTTATTTATGACAAATATATCAACTGCAAATATTAGAGTGCCTAGGGGCTCAGTCCCTGGATCAGTTCCTTTAGGAATCTCACAGTTTAATGGGTTGAAATATCATTTATAGGTCAGGAATGGTGGTCCATGCCTATAATCCCAGCTATTTGGGAGTCTGAGGCAGGAGCATCATAACTCTGAGGACAGCCTTAACAACTTAATGAGACCCTGTTTCAAAATAAAAATGGCTGGGGAAATAGCTCAGTAGTAGTGCTACTGGATTCAATTCTCAGTACCACAACAAACAAACCAGAAATAATCATATATAGGCTTATGACTCCACCAGAATAAACTCCACGTAAACCTTGTGGGAGCAGCAGTTTTGTTTTTTGCTTTTGGTCCTTTTTGCTCACTTTTATATCACTACCACTTAGAACAATGCCTGGTACATAATAGGCATTCAATAAATATTTATTGAATGAATTAAGGTTATAGTATTTATTAGCCCCATTTTATAGATGAGGAAACAGGTTTGGAGATAATAAATAAATTGCTAACATTTATACCTAGGAAATGACAAAACTGGGATTCAAATCCATGTTCTTACTCATTACAGTTACTGCCTTCGTCATCTTTGATGTATATGTTGATGTTTTTCTGTTTGTGTTGTTGCAACTTTCTTTTTAGTAAATTCTACCACAATACACAGTTGTGCGTTACTGGGAATGAGAATAGCATATATGAGATGTTATCATTTGGGGGAAGGCTGAGTACAAGGTAAGCACTAGAGAAGGTCCATGTTAAAGGGGAGCGGATTGGAACCAGATTATGGGAGACCTTAAATATCCTCAAGAATTTAGGCTCTATCCCCGTATTAAGTTAGTAGAGACCCATTATAGATTCCTGAGCTGAACGGGGAGATGAATGGTTTATAGTTTCCAACTACCAGTTTATAGCCTAGAGTAAATAAATTTTGTCTTCTCTCTGAGCCTTTCCTCCCAGCATCCTTGGAGGTCACTCATTTAAATGGAAATGGAGTCAGATTTGTCTAACCTCCAAGCTCATGGCCTTGTCTTGACTCCCCACTGCTTTGCAATCAGTGCAGTTCCCACCTCCTCTGCTAGAACTGTCTGTCAAGCAGAAGGGTCCCTAAACCAGTGCTTTTTCCCTTGAAAGGGACTGTAGATACAATGAGAAATTCTTATTCTCTCTCTAGTCTCCATGACACCCTCCCTCCCCTAGTATGTTCTCTTTAAATAGATATAATTTTTTCCTCATACTTTTTATGTAAATTTTCCTCACTATTTATGTATAAGATACATATGTATGTATATACACACAGAGAAAGAAACTGAAATAGTATATATCAAAATATTAATAATACTTATCACTTAATATTAGGGCCATGAAATAATGGGCATTTTTCTTTATATCTTTATGTTTCCAAATTTTCTGAAATAAATGCATTTTACCTCTATAATCAGTAAATAAAAGGGATGATTTTGGGGCTGGGTTTGTGGCTCAGTGGTAGAGCGCTTGCCTGGCATGCATAAGACACCGGGTTCATCCCCAGGAACCACATAAAAATAAACAAATAATATAAAGGTATTGTGTCCATCTATGACTACACAAATATTTTTTTTTAAAGGGATGATTTTCTCTTAAAAGTGCTACAATATAATTTTTCCCTCACATTAGGCTTAAAACTTTCTGGATTACCCAGATACATTTTCCCATCTTTTCCTTCCAGCTACAGATTATTAATCTTACCAACTAGTTGGTAAGTAAGTTTAAATTTATCATTACAAAAGCAATATTTATTCAGTATAGGGAAAACATTTAAATCCATATACCTAAAACAAATATCCCCATCACCTCAAATAAATCAATGTTAATTTTTAGTGTATATCTTTCAAGAACAACTTTTTAAAAAAAATGTATTTTTTTTTAGTTGTAGATGGACACAATATCTTTATTTAATTTTTATGTGGTGCTGAGGATCAAACCCAGGGCCTCATGCATGCCTGGTGAGCCCCAGCCCCAAGAACAACTTTTTAATTTATTTGTCTGTATGTATTTTTGACAAAACAAATTATTTTCTACATATTGTCTTTTTTTTTTTCATCAACTAATCTTTTGGTGAATTTCAAGTTGCTACTCACTTTAATGAAATAGATCTTACTTTTAGAACAGTTTTAGATTTACAGAAAAACTAAACATATAGTATCTAGAGTTCCCCATATGTTCCTGGCACATACTTTCATACTTTCCTTATTACCAGCATTGTACATTAGTATAGTGCATTTGTTACAATTAATGAAACAATATTGATATGTTATTATTATGCAGGTCACTCTTTTCATGTATCAGGATATTAGTTGAAATGTCTCCTTAGGCTCCTCTGGGCTGTGACAGTTTCTCAGACTTTCCTGTTTTTGATGACCTTGGCAGTTTTAAGGAGTAATAGTCTGGTGTATTATAAGATGACCCTCTGTTGGAAGTTGGTGTTTTTCTCATATTAGACTGAAGTGAGTTGTTCTGTTGTCGTTATTATTTTCTTCCAGTACTGGGGATTAAACTCAGAGGTGCTTTACCACTGAGCTACATCCCCAACCTTTTTAAATTTTCTACTTTGAGGCAGGGTCTCACTAAGTTGCTGAGGCTGGCTTCAAACTTGCAATCCTCCTGCCTTAGCCTCCTGAGTCATTGGGATTACAGGTGTGCATCACTGCACCTAGGGAGGTGATGGGGTTTTGAGGGGATAACCACAGAGATAAGAGTACCATTTTATCATATCATATTAGGGACACATCTGTCGACATGATTACAGTTGATGATGTTAACTTTGGTCACCTGGCTGAAATAATACTTGTTCATCTCTCTATTGTAAAGTCATTCCCTACCCTCTAGCTTTCCAAATGGTTTTGAACAAAAATTTCTATATGGACGAGAGGTGGGAGGGAAAGGGAGAGAGAAGGGAAATTGCATGGAAATGGAAGGAGATCCCCATGGTTATACAAAATTACATACAAGAGGAAGTGAGGGGAAAAGGGGAAAAAAAGGGGGGGAGAAATGAATTACAGTAGATGGGGTAGAGAGAGAAGATGGGAGGGGAGAGGAGGGGAGGGGGGATAGTAGAGGATAGGAAAGGCAGCAGAATACAACAGACACTAGTATGGCATTATGTAAATCAGTGGATGTGTAACCAATGTGATTCTGCAATCTGTACACGGGGTAAAAATGGGAGTTCATATCCCACTTGAATCAAAGTGTGAAATATGATATGTCAAGAACTATGTAATGGGGCTGGGGATGTGGCTCAAGTGGTAGCGCACTCGCCTGGCATGCGTGCGGCCCGGGTTCGGTCCTCAGCACCACATACAAACAAAGATGTTGTGTCCACCGAAAACTAAAAAATAAATATTAAAAAATTCTCTCTCTCTCACTCTCTCTTAAAAAAAAAAAAAAAGAACTATGTAATGTTTTGAACAACCAACAATAAAAATTAAAAAATAAAATAAAATATTTTCATTTCAATTCAAAAAATTTTCTATATATAGTCCACAATTAAGGAATGAGGAGTTATGCTCCTCTCCCTTTTAGAGTGGAGTATCTACATAATTTATTTTTGGAATTTTGCATGAAAGATTTGTCTTTTCTCCCCCATGTATTAATATATTCAGTCATTTATGCTCTTGTAGTTTCATGGATGATTATTTTATACTTTGAGGTTATAATCCAATATGAATTCATATCATTTCTCAAATTATTCCAGTTTTGGCCATTAGGAGCTCCTTTAGTTGGATGATCACGCCCCTTTGACAGCCCCATCAATGTGTGTGTGATTGTGGAGCACTTCTTTACTTTCTGGCACCTTGAGATATTCCTGGTTCATTTTATTTCTTTCCTGCCCAGTCCTAAATTCAACCATTTCTCCTAGGAGCCCTGTTTTTTTTTTTTTTTTTTTTAAATGGGAAAATGGTATTAGAAACCAAGATCGGAGTGTTGAGTGTGCTTATTGGTGTGAGATATGGTTCCCCAGCCTAGCTACCTATGACTGGCTCCTCAGGATTGATAGCAAGAGGCAGAGTCCAGTTCAGTGCAAAGAGAAACTTTCTATTCATTAGAGTTGATTCACACTGGTAGGAGCTACCTGGGGGAAGAATGCATATCTTCTCTTTAGGAAAATACCACCAGAAACTGAATAGTAATTTACAGAGTGGAGCTGTACATTGGGAGGGGTTTGGATTAGATGACCTCTAAGGGTCTTTCCAGTTGCAAGTTTCTGTGTGCTTACAAGTGCTATTCAAAAGATCAGTTTGAGCTGGCTGCAGTGGCACATGCCTGCAATCCCAGTTACTCGGGATGCTGAGGCAGAAGGATAGCAAGCAAGGCCATCCTGGGCAACTTCCCAAAACTGTCTCAAAATAAAAAATAAAAAAGTACTGTGGGTGTAGCTCAGTGGTAGAGTGCGTCTGGGTTCAATTCAGTGCTACAATAAATAAATAAATATATAAATAAATAAGATCACTTTGATTATGTCTTTCTTCCTGTGGTTGACAACGAGATTCCTCTGGTGATTCGATTCATTCTTGTGTCCCCACAGTGCTTGGCACACTACCTTTTACATGTTAAATACTTAATGAATGTTTTGCTGAAATGCATTCCAGTGGATTAAATTCAGACTTGGTTAGGTTTGAAGATCAGGGAGAGAGAGAATTCAAAAATTATATGTAGAAATATAGGTAATGATATACCCCAAATTGTCTTAGGAATTTATGGAAGTTTCATCCAAACATCTAGTCACTTTCTCCTTTGTGCAGCAGTTAGACTAACTACAGTTATCTGTCCTGTTAAGACTATGTCTCGTCCATGTTTATATTTCCAGAAATACCCTGCCTGACATTGTGTCTTCATGGTCAAGACTTGTTGAGTGCCACTGACTTCAGGTGCAGGGAGAGAAGATTGCCTTGCCCAATCCTTCGCTTCCTGACTCTTCTGTTGTGCTTCTTTTTCTCTTTGTCTTTGTTTTTATCAGGTTTTTCTCACTGGATCTCTGACAATCCAGGCCCCCCTCCACCATGGCCAGCCGGGGTGGGGGCCGGGGTCGTGGCCGGGGCCAGTTGACCTTCAACATGGAGGCCGTGGGCATTGGGAAGGGGGATGCTTTGCCCCCACCCACCCTACAGCCTTCTCCACTCTTCCCTGTGAGTGTTCCCCTCCGTTCCCATGACTCCCATGTGCCCCTGGCCGACTCTGCCTGACCCTGGATTCCTCCGAGGCCACCATAAAACTGTCCTCCTCCCTGCCCTCCCCATCCTCCGCCCTGTCTCTATGCTTTGAAGTCACAGGGATGTTTTTTAGGCCAAAAAAGTGTTTCTCCTTACTTCCCATACTCACAGCTTCCCAGCTTTCAAAATGCTGGGGTGTTCGCCCTTTTTTTTTTTGGCCTCTGCTTATTCAGTGGGAGCATTGGATTAAATTGAGGCGAGAAGCTCTCATAAGTATGTTCTCCAGAATTTTCTCTCTGAACTGACCATGGCTCCTGCCTCCTTAGCCCTTGGAGTTCCGCCCAGTACCTCTGCCTTCAGGAGAGGAAGGGGAATATGTCCTGGCGCTGAAGCAGGAGCTACGAGGGGCCATGAGGCAGCTCCCCTACTTCATCCGTCCAGCTGTTCCCAAGAGAGGTCAGTTGACATGCTAGCATCATGTCTGGATGCTTCCCATGGGCAGTGCCTGTGCTCAGCATCACTACCGGGAGCTAGGGGGATGATGGTAATCACTTCCGTGTCTAAAATACATTTCAGTGTGATTTGTTCTGAGTCTTACAATAGTCCTGGGACAGTGGGAGGTTAAGTATCAAGATCTCATTTCATACGTGTAGATGAGGTGTGTATTAAATTTTAAGCAAAATTTAATAAGCCCCAAACAATCAGAAGGATGCAGGGTCTTTGAGCATCCTTCCTAGGTAAAATAGTAACCCTCTGGCTCGTGGGTCACAGGAGGTAGGTATGGGGGAACTAAAAGAGGAAACTTGGAAGGCTCGGGGCAGGGACCACTTACCAACTGGTATGCAAGTGCAGTGTTGCAGTGTATTGACAGCTGGTGCTTTTCTGCTGGAGTCCAGAAAACTGGGGCTCAGAGAGGTGAAAAACTTTCTAAATTAACCCTGTTAGCAAGGAGAAAAAGACTGAAACACAGGTTTCTTGGTATACTTTCCAGTTCACTACTTTATCTCTTAATATGGTAATGCCTTTGAGCTAAGGGAAAAAGAAATATTGTCATAATTTCAGGTGGCAGAAGGGCAGGTTAGAAGGGTCATCAGGTCCTCCCTGAAGCTGACTCCCTGGGCTTGTGTTGGGATGAGAAGGTAGACCATTTCTTAATGTTGAAAGGGTGAACCCTCAGGAACAATCCTGTTTAAGGGCTCTCAAGGGATAAACCCTGATCCCTTATGTGGAAGCTAGAGAGAAAAAAGGAAAAGAAAGGTGGTGATAGGATCTCATAAAAATCAGAGGGAGGGGCTGGGCTGGGCTCAGCGGTAGCACACTTGCCTAGCATGTGTGAGGCCCTGGGCTCCATTCTCAGCACCACGTGTGTTTATCTATAACTAAAAAAATATTGAAAGAAAAGAAAGTCAGAGGGAGATCAGTAGGAGTTGAGGAAAGAGGGTGGGGCAAGGAGGAATATTAGGGAGTGGTATCGGTTACATTACATTACTGTAGCATGTATATGTTCAAATATGTGATGATGAATCCCACCATTATGTACAATAATGCACCATTAAAAAATATGGAGGAGACAGACATGGAGGCACATGCCTGTAATCTCAGTGACTTGGATTCTGTGGCAGGAGAATCTCAAGTTCAAGGCCAAACTCATCAACTTAGCAAGACCCTCACCAACTTAGTGAGACCCAGTTACTAAAAAGGGGCTGAGGATGTAGCTCAGTGGTAAAGCACTCCTGGGTTCAATCTCCAGTTCAGAAGTAAAAGAGAGAAATAAAACTCTGACCCTTGACCTCTGACTCTTCAGATGTGGAACGTTATTCAGACAAATATCAGATGTCAGGACCAATTGACAGTGCCATTGATTGGAACCCTGGTAGGTGGTGAGCTCTTTCATTGACTGCCCTTCTTTTAAATGCTTGATATGCCTCAAACCACCACCCCACCCTCACCCAAATGTAGCATCTACAAACTAGAACTTTACATATGCTTCAAAACACTCTAAGATTTTTGTCCCCCAAAAATCTCATAAACAACCCTCACTCCTCAGGAGGCATCTAACCCTCAATTTTGTCCTGAGAAACTTTAACCCAACCCCTTCCTTCCTGTCCTTTAAAACCCTCTTTTCTCCTTTAATAGCAGTCATTCATTATTCATTGATGACTCCAGGCAGGGTCCTGTTGACACTCATTTTCATCATTCCCAGATTGGCGGCGTCTACCCCGAGAGCTAAAGATTCGAGTGCGGAAACTACAGAAGGAGAGTAAGTGTATCTGTAAAAGGAGGGAGAGTTTCTTCTGTCCGCTAAAAGGTCTTTTCTCCTAATTCCTATCTGGTCCTAGAGTTTTTGTTAGGTGTCATGATGGCCACATGAGGGCAGCAGAGTGACATGTTCACTGCAGGAGAGTAGAGTGGACGGCAGCCACTATGTGCTTTCTGACCCTTCACCTCTCAATCCCCCCACCAGGGACCACCATTCTGCTCCCCAAGAGGCCCCCTAAGACCACAGAAGATAAAGAAGAAACAATACAGAAATTAGAGGTGAGGAAAAATGTCCGTAGAGAGCTCCTGGGCCCTAGATTTACTCTCTGTCTCTTGCCACATGTTTGCCTTGATTTTTCCCATCTGTGAACTGAATCTGAGTCTCTTCATCTTCATATGAGACCTTGGAAAAAAAGGAGGAAGAAGTGACTTCAGAGGAAGATGAGGAGAAAGAAGAAGAAGAAGAAAAGGAAGAGGAAGAAGAAGAGGAGTACGATGAAGAAGAGCATGAAGAGGTGACAGGGACCTTCCACTTCAGTCCCCCCTCCCTTCCTCTCTGGATTCTCAACTCTTCACACTGCAGATGTTCTTCTCAGAGGGCTTCAGGGCCAAAGGAGAAAATGCCACTGAAGGACAGGGGTTTCCCTTCACTTAGTGTATCCCCAGGCCGTGCTCAAAAATGAACTGCGGGTTGGGTGCAGTGGCACACACCTGCGATCCCAGCAGCACAGGAGGCTGAGGCAGGAGGATCACAAGTTCAAGGCCAGACTTAGCACTTAGCAAGACCTGGTCTCAAAATGAAAATAAAAAGGCCTGGGAGGTATCTCAATGGTAGAACACCCCTGGGTTCAGTCCCCAGTACGGCAAAACAACTACGGCTAGAAGGGATGCTCCAGACCTGGGTGGGGTGATTGGGAGTAAAGGGTTCTGGTACAGAGGGAGGAAGGAGAATGCTGAAGCATGTCTGACTTCTCTTTTTCCATTTCAGGAAACTGACTATATCATGTCATATTTTGACAATGGAGAGGACTTTGGGGGTGATAGTGATGACAATATGGATGAGGCTATATACTGAAGAAAAGCTTGAAACACACCCTGGACCCTCATACTTTTCTTGATTTGGAATAATTGTCCCTATTATTTAGTTTTGTGGACAAAAGAAATCATTTGGTCAGAGTCCACATTACCTATTCAGTCCCTGGAGAAGGAATGATGACCCATAGCATTCTTTTTTACCCCTCTTCTGAAACTTTGTATCACTCTGATTCTTGGGGAAAGGGGCAAGTATCAATGAAGGGAAAGGAGAATGGAAAGAATAACCAGGTTAGAGCTGAGATTGCTGTATGCATACCACTACCTGATTTTTTGTTTTGTTTTTGTGTGTGTACATAATTGGGGGTGGGAACAGGAGGATACGACCAATTTTATATTTTTAAATAAAATGTTTTTTATGTGTCTCCAGAATGATGTCTGGTGAAAGGCTGAAGGGGATGCTGGGCTGAACCTGTCTCTACCTGACAAGAGTCCAGTGGGTACACTGGGTGTTGTAGCCTTCTTGACCCTTGTTTCTTCCCTCCCACCAGCAGATGGGACACATATTCACTATCTAGCCCTGCCAGGGAATATTCAGAAACTCACCTGCAGGGGCTGGTGGTATATGTGTGAGACCCTGGGTCAATCCCCAGCACCACATAAAGATAAATAAACAAATAATAAAGATATTGTGTCCATCTACAGCTAAAATAACTTAAAAGAAAGAAACTCGTCTGCGGGACTGGGGGTGAGTTGCAGAGACCAGCCCATACTCTGAACAGACTGGCCAGCTTCTGAGTTTCTGGTCTTCAGGCCAGAGCTACGTGATCACCTCTGTTCACATGTGTTCCCAAGGACACAGGCCCTGGCTTTCCCACACTTGACCTTGATCGCGCCCTTATTTACAAAGAATGATTACAGCTGCTTTTGTAGGGAGAGTCAAGAAAGCCAGTCGTGGGGAGAGGAGGGGCTGACTGTTGTTGGACATGCTCAGTCCTCTTCTAGTCCCTGGAGACCCCACTTTGAATAGAATGTGTATGCAGAGGGAGCTCCCTAAATATCCTAATCTCCGCTTGCAGAAGCCACAGTTTCTCTTTCGGTCTTTCAATTTGTAGAATTCAGCTAGCCTTCTCATTCCTTTCTTTAAGGAGGGGGTGTAGGCGGTATTGCTTTACAGGAAGTAAGGAGGGTGGAGAGGAAGGGAGTGACTTAGGGACAGTCAGCTCTGAGAGATGCTTTCTCTCCCACAGCTCTCCCCTGGGTGAGGTCACTTCCCTAGACTCTGATTGGCTTCTGAGAAGCCTTAGATGAGCTGATTGGTTCCAGCTACTTGCCACGCAGCTGTCACGAGTAAACTGCATGTCCAGAATAGGAACTGAATAAGGAAACGGGCATACCTGTCTGGGTTGCTATAATAGCAGCCCTACTGAGCATTTGAAAGTCGTAAGGTGTTTGTGGGAGAACCTTCAAGAAGTTCCCCAACTGCATTTAAGCAGGCCATTCCCTGTAGCACCAAGTGGTAGAGATTGGTAATGGAAGGTTAGATATTTCTGACCCCTTTGTAAACCATGAAAAGGAGCTATGACTTCATTGAGGGAAGCCCCTTAAAACTCTAGTTTCAGGAGCTGGGGTTGTGGCTCAAAGGTAGAGCCCTCACCCAGCATGTGTGAAGCACTCGGTTTGATCTTAGCACCACATAAAATAAAATAAAGATATTGTGTCCACCTATAACTAAAAAATATTAAAAAGCAAAGTGTAGTTTCAACGTGGTAGTGTTAGAAGCAACCAAGAAAACAGAAAAGGGAACAGGAATAGAAACAGAACATTCCAGAGTTATTGAGCAATTTGTGATGATTGGTGTGTTTTCTAGTTCTCTGAGGTATGAGTGGAGGAGGGGCAGGGGATCTGTCACTGGGGTTTTTCATGACTACATTTCAGCCTATGATTTTGATTAGGGATAGCTCAGCAGAAAACAAAAGTAAAAGAACCTGAATTTTTTTCCTTTTACCATATTCTGTATATGTACATACACACTGCACACACACCCCGCAGTCCTAACCTGCTCCACTGTATCTGTACTATGGTAGGTTAGAGCCATTCACTAAATCCTGTGTAACCTAGTCTGGGAACAGAGTCTGGACAATAAACAGTGGAGGAGAGCTTGAACCCCATCCCACCTGTACCTCTGCACATGCACACATCCTTTTTCAACCAGGACAAAGGTTGGAATGACCACTTGGGATCAGTTGTACTGCCTCAAAGACAAAGTGTCAGAAAGATTCTTGAACTCTACTCTGTCTGGCCTCCTGCCCTTCCTGGCAGGTGACCTTGTTGGGCAAAGCCAGAGACAGGAGACCCGGCAGCTTCCCCAGATTCCAGGCATAAGCTAGAGTGTTTCCATTGACCTTTCTCCGACTTACCATAGGTACTACTGGGCGGGCAGAAGCTAGAGTCCAAAGCCAAGTACACAGAGCTGTCATTCCCTTGGAGGAACACTTGCAGAGGACTCACACAGTCAGCCCTGTACTGTGGTCAGCTAGGGCCTGTTTGTGTGGAAGAGATGGTTTCCATGCCCACAACCTGGACCACACTGGCCCAGGCAGAGTAGGTTCTATGAAAAGAATCTTATTTTTCCCTACCCATGCTCCATCCCTTACCTCCCTGGTCCTCTCCCACTTTGGCAGGCAACTTGAGAACCAGGTCTGCAATCAAGTATAGGTACTCAAAAGTAGTTTGCAGGAGGCCCGAATGGGAGACCTCGATATAAATTGCAACTTAGGGGCTGGGGATGTGGCTCAAGCGGTAGCGCGCTTGCCTGGCATGCGTGCGGCCCGGGTTCGATCCTCAGCACCACATACAAACAAAGATGTTGTGTCCGCCAAAAACTGAAAAAATAAATATTAAAAAATTCTCTCTCTCTCTCTCTTAAAAAAAAAAATTGCAACTTAGGATGGGAGTGGAGACCAAAAAAAAAAAAAACAAAACTAGAGAGTCAACCTGGGTATGGTGGCACAGGCCTTAATTACAGCGATTTGAAGCAGGAGGATCTCAAGCTCAAGTCCTGCCTGGGCCACTTAGTAAGATCCTGTCCCAAAATAAAAAAAAAGGGGGGGGGGAGGGATTAACTTCAGTGGTAGAATACCCCTGGGCTCAGTCTCCAGTACAAAAAAAAAAAAAAATTGGAGAGTCAAATGGATAAGGTGATTGAGTGCCCATGATTCAGTAAGAAAAAGACAGTTGTTTTCTTTAATTGATTTTTATTGTTGTTTGAACTTTGAAAGAAAGAAAGGGAGGCATGTAGGCATAGGCTGACTAAGAGGCAAGTTCAAGGGAAGACATGCCATCTCAATTGGGCAAAGCACTATTTTATTGTCCTAGTTTCACTATTTCAAAGTTTTGTGCCCTGAAAAAGATCATGTGAAAGTTCCATGCCTCAATTTCCTCACTCTGATATGTGAATTTGGACTGCGTGTCCTCTGGGGACCCCTCCAGCTCTCACACAGTAGTACTGATATTGATCCACCTGCAAGAGTCCATATGGCTCTGAGAACAAAGGCAGGATGTGTTTGGCTTTTGCTATCCTCTGGATTTTCCCACCTTATTTTTGGCCTAGGCCAGCTAAAGATACCTCAGGCATCCAGCCAGTCATTCCCAAGAGTAGCAGGGAGATCAGAAATTCCGTCAACTAACAACAACCAAAAAAAAAGGGGGGGGGGAGTGCAGAGAAAAATCCCTAGAGTTCAAGGTCACAATCTGCAAGTCCAACTCAAGTCAAGCTGACTATTAAGATTTCTGACCAAGGAAGGGGCTGGCAGGTAAGGTCTTCTCTATCCTTCTCAAATATCTCATCTGGCCTGTGGACAGAGAAGACAATTGAGCTAGACAGAAATAGCTCAGTTAGATAATCTGGCCAAACCAGTTGTAACCTTTTCTCTACTGACCTTTACACTACTAAGTCCATCTATTCCCCAGGGTTATTTGGGATCACAAATCAGGAAATAAGAAATTTCAGCTTTTTAGCATCATTTTGGAAAGGGTGTTGCCTATCCAACGGACCTAAATTTGCCTCTTTGAAACCTAAAAGGAAGTGAGGTTCTACCGCGACACTAATAGGAGTCAGTGGGAAATGCCGATTGATCCCTAACTGCAGGGCCTGAGAGGCCAAGTGCTGTCACCTTGAACTCCAGGAGCTAGGGAAGGAATCCAGAGTGGACCCTGACCTATGTTCCATGATCTTGGAGTCTAGGACTATTTTCCACTCTCAAACGTCCCTTCCTCTCGGGAGACTCACTATGGATTATGTTCCCCAAGTTTAGACCTCTGCTTCTTCCTCAGTTGTCCCCATCCTGTGTTTCCTTTTCTCTTGGTGTACAGTAGAGAAGGGGAAATGTCCAAATTCTGTATAGCACTTAACTACACTCAGAACAGCATCAGTAGTATTAGAATAGAGGGGGTCAGTTAGACCTATGTTTGTCTTTCTAAAAAGGGTGGGAGGAGGAAGAAGCCCACCAAAGTCAGGAACCCAGGTTTGAGGTCTTTCTCTTCTTGGAAGGAATAGTTGAAGCCTCATTTGGACAGAGAAAGAAACCCTGGTTTTCATCCTCCGTTTGCTCAGCTATGGCCAGAGACATAGCCATCTTGGAGAGGAAATTCCTTCATCAAGTTAATGCTTCTCCCTTATTTTTCTTGTGTAGGGTGGTAAGAGGAAGTGAAACAGAGATGGACCTTGTGGAAGAAAGGGGAAATGCTGACCAGCCCTTTTCTGAACACTCCATTTCCTTTCCCCAGCCTCTCTCCTGACGCGTGGGCCTGGCTCCTGTCCTGGGTCTTGCTTTCCACCCGGAGCTACCACTCTAACACCTGTGCAGAGACATCAGGGATGTCTGCACACATCCCAGAAGCTTATGGGGCCTGGCAAGCAGGGTGGCTCAGGACCAGAGGAGATCTGATCTCTCAGGCTCCTTCCTTCTTGTCTTACCAAAAAAAAAAAAAAAAATCTCCCCATCTTGAATCTCTCCCCATGTCTGTCTCTCCATGTCTCTCTTTGCTTCATGACTTTCTACTGTGCTACTTAAATTGGTTTTTCCATGGGAGGATGTGGTAAGAACTATTTGGAGCCACAGAATATACCTGGCATATCTTCCTTAGTGTCAGTTTTACTTTGAAGATTTGGTGAGAGATAAATCACTTTTTATACTGAAACCAACACAAGTATACTATGTAATGTAAATCAAAATTTGCATTTTTAAAGACAAAATAAGCATATCAAAGACATTTCTCGCTTGTGACAGGTCTACTTTGGACTCCTCTGAGAGCCCTGAGGAGAATGGTTCATTGTCCCAAATTTTAAAAGTCCTCCAGAGGAAATTCTTAGAGCAGCAATGACAACCCTAGACAAACTTAAACAGCAGAGGGCAGGTATGAAGAGATGAATTGGGTAGGGTGATGCCACAGAGGAAGGTGAGAACTGGCTAATCAGAATTTTCCTGGATTGATGCAATGAACGAATGTGACTCAGTATAACCAAACATGGAGGCTTTTAATGAGAAGTTTGACAGTAGGTTTGAATGGAATCTGTTTGGGTTATATTGTTTCTTGACAGTGCAGGGGATTGGATGATTTTGTGCATGCTAGGCAGACATTCCACCACTGAGCTCAATTGCCATCCCTGAAATCTGGTTTCTAAAGGTTCACAACCAATTTAAATTTTTAGAAAGAAACTGCATCGTGTCTAAATGTTTGCAAGCTGGTGCAGCCTGTAAGACTTCAGTTTGCCTCTGGCTCTGAGTTTCCTCCGGCTGTTTCAGTTCATCAACCTCAGCTGAAATCAAGACAGGAGGAGCAACATGAACCACAGGGCAATCTCTCTTCCCTACTTCTACCTCCCCACTGAGTTCCCACTAACTTGGAGTATCTATGTCAGGAATACCCTTCCCCACCCACAAAGCAGCGTGGATCACATCAGAGAAGCTGAGCTATAGGAAAAAAGAAGGGAAGAAAAGTTTGAAGAGAAGGCCAAAGGAAGATGGAGCCCCAAATGAGGAACTCTGGTAACTTATCACTTCTCCCCACCTCCCTCCCTAACTTGCAGACCTCCCTGACAGTGGAAAGGAACTTACAGCCTCGCCAATGAGCTGTCTCTGTCCTAGCCCTTCCAACCCCTAGGTGACAAAGTTTGCCAAAACCAGAGATAGCAAAATTTGCCTTGTCAGACTTTGTCACCATTTTGAACCCCTCTGACCTCCACAAACATTTCTTCTACTTTCCAAAGTTATATGAAGCCCAAACTTATGTTTCCCAGGTCTTAGATTATGTTCCTGAGAGTTGGGGCCAGTGGGGTGCAGCCTGAGGAGGTAGAACTGCAGAGAAGCCTCTGAGGAGGACTGCACTTCTCTCCACCCGGAGGAGAGGAAACACTGGTCCCTCTCCAACCACTGTCTCCCTGATCTAGAGGAATATGAAGGTAGAACATCTTAAGAGTCTGAAACAGAAAGCAAAGTTTCTGCAGCTGAAAGGTGAGGCAAACATGAAAGACCAGGAATAGAAATAGAACAAGAGACAAATAAAGACACATGAGTCTGGATGGGTGAAGGAGGAAGTGAGAATTAGACAGGTGAGGTAGAAAAGAGGGGTCTTCAGTCATAGAACCATATAAGGAAATCACAATTTTCATGCCCCTAAACTCTCCTTCCCCTCCCAGCAACTGAAATCCTTTCTTTGACCATCTGTCCAGGAGGATAAAAATACCCATGCTGAGCACCTCGCCAGATATTTCCAAGAACCTGTTTACTGACCATTTGATTGAC
Source organism: Callospermophilus lateralis (assembly GCF_048772815.1). Classification (NCBI taxonomy): domain Eukaryota; kingdom Metazoa; phylum Chordata; class Mammalia; order Rodentia; family Sciuridae; genus Callospermophilus; species Callospermophilus lateralis. Next base: position 1,413,637 of record NC_135311.1, read on the forward strand.
TTGGAGAGATCTAGTCAGCAGCTCCATCACCCAAAAAGGACTGAGAATGAAACTTGCTTGACATCCCAGGTCTCAGGGCACGTGGAATTCACAACCCTGCCCCCATGACCGCCCTTCCTCCTTCTCCCATCACTCTGTTGCCTGGAGATGGCCAATCAATTGGTAGTCAGAAAAATCTCAGCCTTCCGAGTCTGCTCATTCTTCTCTCTTTACATAACAGGTCCAGCAGAGGGTAGGAAAGGGCAAGCAAGGGGAAGGTCAGGAGTGAATAGAAGCAGTGTAAAACAGCTCATCGATGGTCTTGCTGCTACTGACCTTTGTGCTAAGCAGTCTAGGCCACTTCAGGAAAAAAAGATCAAAGAGTGTAATATGTTCAAATAAGGAATCTCAGAGTCACTGCAGCATTGCCTTGTAGGTCCAGTATTCCCTATTCCTCAGCTTATCACCTCAAGTGGTGGGAGCTTTTCCCCACTGCTGTGTACTGAAGAGTTGAGAAGGTTCAAGCAGGGTGCGGGGGCACACTCCTGGAATCCCAGCTACTTGGTAGCCTGAGGCAGGGGATCACACTCTAAGGCCAGGCTGGGGCTACTTGGTGAGACCCTGTCTCAAAGCAAAAAAACAAAACAAAACAAAAACAACAAAAAAACGCTGGGTATATAATTCAGAGGTGGAGTGCTCTTTTAGGTTCAAATTTCTGGAACTGCAAAAAAAAAAAAATTTTCCAGTTAATTTCCAGAGGGTGACAGGCCTATAAAGCATAATAGGAATAGGAAAGAGAAAGTTCTAGTGCTCCCAGAGCTCTATCATGAGATGCTGGTGTGGGGGGCAGGGGTATTCAGGGCCCAGTCAGCGCCTGGGTAGGCAGGAGTCCCCGAGGTGCCCTGCCGCCCCCCTGCCGCCCCCCGCCACCTGAACTCCAGGCAAGTCAGCTCCTGTACCCTGTGCTGCTGCCCCCAGAGGGAAGGAAATCCTCTTTTATTTTAGAAAAAAACACTTAATTGACATTGTGCTAATACTGCTCCTGTGTGAGGGGAAAGCGAGGAACGAGAGACGGTAAGTGAGGAATGAAAGATGGAGGCCAGGCCGAGACACAAGAGAGTCTCTCCTCAGGGCTGACAAATGCAGGCCACCTTTCCACAGGAGAGAGAGGCAGCGCAGGCCCTAAACGGGTGGTAAGGGTCGTGTGGGTACCGGGGGTGGTGAGCCTTTCTCAGAAACGCCTTTGGGCTGCAATGGCACCTGTCACTTAAGATGGCCGTGGAGAGGCTAAGCAAGGACCTTATAACGCATACTGTCGTAATCCTTTCAACAGTGTTCTGAGGTAAACATGGTTATTTAACCCCCCATTTTACAAATGAACTGCAGCATAGAGAGGTTAACAAGGTGCTTAAGGTCACAAAGCTGGTTAAGTGGTAGAAGCAGAATTTGATTTTAGAAAGTTTGGCTCTAGGGTCCACATGCTTACCTACTATTTCTTCTGAAGAGCATAGGAGGCCTAATCCCTGAATCTTTTCCAGGTTCTAGACTCACCTATTGGACCAGGACCTGCAACCCTGGATCTGTAGCCATCACTGAGAGGAAACTTTCAGTTTAGGAAATGGAAGTGGAGCGGGGTGTTGGCGCTTGCCTGTCATCCCAGCAGCTTGGGAGGCTGAGGCAGGAGGATCACGAGTTCAAAGCCAGCCTCAGCAATGGCCAGGCACTAAGCAACTCAGTGAGACCCTGTCTCTAAATAAAATACAAAATAGGGCTGGGGATGTGGTTCAGTGGTTGAGTGCCCCTGAGTTCAATCCCCAGTACCCCACCCACTCCCCCCCACAAAAAAAAAAAAAGAAAAAGAAAATGGAGGTGGATGGAGAACAGAAAAATCTTTTGATCTCCCATTTTATAACTATTGTGGTCATGGGTTTTTAGGACAGGGACTGGGGCCTTTGGAGAATCAGTACAGTATTCCATATCTACTTTATGCATTCTATCACCTCGATGTGGTCCAGGGAAAGAATTCTAGGAGGGGTCTGTAGACTATTGAAAGAATTGTGAAAAGACCCTCTTCTTCACCCTACTCCACAAAATCAACTTCTGGTTTTTACTGACCATATCCTTAGTCACATCCTCTCTCCACACTTTGCCTCCTCAGTGCCCCAACCCAAATTAGATTCTTGTATTTCCAATTTGTTCAAAGTAGCCATGGTAGACAAAGACCCTGGTTAGGAAGTACGTGCTTCTTTCTTACAATTTTCATTTCTTTAGCTGTTTTCTTACTTTAGATAATTTTCTTTCTGACTTTTCTCAGATCTTCCTATACTAGACTGGACCTAATGAATACATAATATTCAGAACTAGATCTCGTCTAATGGCTGTATGTGCAGGTTACAACTCTTTAAAAAATTGGAAGGCAGAGCTGGACACAGTGGCCTGTCTCAACAACTTAGTAAGACCCTATCTCAAAAGAAGATGGGACTGAGTTCAATCTCTGGCACCCCCCACCACCCCAAACAAAACACAGGGGTGGGGATTTGTGTGCTGAGGGCATAGCTCAATGGTTGACCACCCCTGAGTTCACTCACTGCTGAAACAAATAAACAGCATGTGAGAGAACATGGGAAGAGCCAGACTAACCACCCATTCCAATGCTGGGCTGACACCCAGGGAAGTGTCCAGGTTACCCCCTGCAGAAAACCTTCTGGCTGAGGTAGAAATTGTACAGAGCAGGCCAAAGGAAGTACAGAGGGGCCTTTGTGCTGTAAGGGAGGGAGGGTTTCCGCTAAGGGAGCAGTTCTAGCTACTTCCTTCCTCAGATTTTGCTGTGCTGCTGAATATAGAGTCACTAGTCACATGAAGCTATATTAAAAAAAAAAAAAAAAAAAAATTTAAATTCAGATCATTGCCACAGTAGCCATATTTCAGAGTTCAATTGCCATGTGTGGCTAGTGGCTATACTGGACAACACAGATGCAGAACATGTCCATCATATAGAGAATTCTTTAAGACAGTGCTGAATTAGGGATTTTAGGGTATCAGGAGGAGATGCATATGTTCTGGCCCTTTCAGGACCCAATCTCTAACAGGCCTTGGGTGTAGATTGTCTAACTTCTCCCTGCCTGTAGCCAGACTGTGTGCACAAGCTGCTTCTCTGCACCAGTAGCCAGACTGTGTGCACAAGCCGCTTGCCTTTGAGCTCCTGGGCCTCTTTGTCCCTTTGTCTTGCTCTCTGGTAGGCTCTAGTCCTTGCTCCACCCTCCTAGTCCCTGGAAAACAAGCTGCAGAAAAAACTTTTCCATCAACTTTGACCTAGTTTCCTGGTCACAGATTCAAAAGGGGAGGAGCCACTAAATTTTTAAACTGGTGAAAAAGAGGGAGAGGAGTTCAGGTGAGAGTCACCATGACAACAGGGAGAGCTCTAGATTGACACAAGGGTAATGAAAAACAGACGGCTAGCCAGGAAAGGTGGCATTCATCTGCAAACCCAGATTCAGGAGGTTATGTCAGGAGGACCGAAAGTTCAAGCCAGCCTTAAAGAGACCAGACACACACACACACACACACACACACACACACACACACACAAATAGGGCTGGGGTATAGCTCAGAGGTAAAGCATCCTCAGTTCAATCCTGTTTCAAAAGCCAAGAGAAGAAAGCAAAAGAGCTATGGAGAATGAAAGATTAAAAAAAAAAAAAAAGATTGAAGTGAAAAAAATCTTTTTTCAATTTCATTTTCTATTCAATTCACATTATTTTTAATACCTTTTAAAACATATTTATTTATTTTAGTTAGACCCAATACCTCTATTTCATTTATTTTTTTTTTTACGTGGTGCTGAGGATCAAATCCAGAGCCCTGCATGTAGAAGGCGAGTATTCTACCGCTGAGCCACAACCCCAACCCCAATAGCTTTATTTTTATATATATATATTTTTAGTTGTAGTTGGACACAATACCTTTATTTTTATGTGGTGCTAAGGATTGAACCCAGAGCCTCGCACATGCTAGGTGAGCACGCCACAATCCAGATTTTAATACAGAACTTCTAGGAACCTATTTGGAATTGGTGTGTGGAGATCCAAAGAAAAGCCAACCTCCAAGTATGGACCAAGACTGAATCTGGGGCCGTGTATAAATAAATAAAATAAAGTTCCACTAACAACTAAAAAAAACATTAAAAAATGAATCTGTCTTAAGATTTAAATGAACCAAAAAAATCAGAAGTACTGTGTATTGACCTCTGCCATCTGTTTCACCTGTCATTCCTTTGAGAATAATAAAAATCATTTCAATTAGGGATGAAATTTAATCTATTATTAAAAACATGTGAAATAAATAGGAATTACTGAAACATTCTAAGGGTGGGGTTAAAATTTAGCAAACATTTTCTGAGTTATGAGTATGTGCTTGGATAAGAACTGTGCTAGCAAGATAGCTGCTTCCAAAGAGTGTGATACTCATAGGTCTTCAACTCTAAAGTTTTGAATAAAGGTTTTTCTTTATGAGCATGTAAACTACATTTATACTGGGAAGAACTTCTGTCATGCAAAGTAAACTATGAAAAAGCGAACCTCATCCCTTCCCTTTCAAATCTCCTTTCTGTTTAAAATTCATGTACTCCAAAAGTGGAGGAATTTTATGGTTACCTATGGATGTGAAAAACTAGCCTAGACAACAGAAGATTCCACTGCAGTTCTTTAGTGAATTGGAAAACAGACTAAACTAGCTCAAATCCCTTCCTGCTTCCCTCCTACCTGTACTCTATGTTTTTTAGAATAGGGAATGTTCTTTCCACAATGTTTTTAGTAGTATGAATTGTGAGGAAGAGAAGTTTCTTTAGGAATACCTTTTTTCTAACAACTTTCCAATGCCACCTCAACAGACAAGAGACAAGAAAAAAATCTGCAATTAAAAACTTTATTTTTTTTAAACAAAGAATACCCCCTCTGGGGTGAAAATATATCTGGTTAAGTACAAAATATAGTTTTTATCATACAAAAAGATACACAATTAAAATACAAAAAACTGAAATCACCTTTAGCCCACAGTTTCTGGCTGCAGTAATTCTCAGAAGAGGGTGGAGCTCAGTGCTCTGACACAGGACAGCTGGACAAGGTGCTGTGGCTGAGGGTGACTGGCCAAGTGCTAGTGGCTGCAGTGAGGGGCTGACTTGCCTGAGCTGCGCATGGCAGTGTCAGGAGGCTCTCATCACAGTCCTGGGGCTCGAGATGCAGAGTCCCTCCAAGTTTAGTCACAGTGAGCAAGGCTGAGAGCAGCAACTCGTTCATACGATTAGAGTGTCAGGATCACGTGAGTCCAAACACTGGGACAAAGTCTCAAAAGTAATAATACTAACACTTTTTTTGAGTGTGTCATTATGCTTACCCCTAAAGACATAGTAGACCAGTAGCTTACATTTGAGACAGAGAGAAAACAAACAAAAACAAAAAAACAAAACCTGACAGGAACTAAAGTGCTAAGAACATCACCTCAGAATCAATTCCAAGGAGTCGTATAAAAAGAAAAACAGATTCTCCTGCATGAATACATTTCAACAGGAGAACACCAGTGCAACAGGCTCTAACAATGGCTTTTAAGACCTTTGGTGGGGCACAGTTACTACTGCTTTAAGCAAAGTTAAAGTTCATTTTAAGCAAAGACACCTCAAAGCAGTTTTCCTATAATTCATGGGGAGGAAGCACCTCTCTGAAACCCAAACCAATTCAGCCCTGGAGAGTTTTTCGTTTATAAGGGTACAAAACAGAGAACACCAGTTTTAAGAACTTTCTTTTCCCCAAGTTTTGGCCATGGTTTTCCTTTTCCTACTGTGCGAATTTGGCTCTGGTTCCATGTGGAACAGCAGTTCAAGATTTGAAGTTGTTATAAATCTGTAACTCCCTTCGATAAACCTTGGGAAGACCATACCATAAGGCCATTTCTATCTCGGAACTCAAAACTACTGAAAATGCCTCAGTTTTCAAGGAGATCTGAAAAATCGGATCGGCCTGAATTTTTCCAAGCCCATCTAGCAAACACTCCCATATCACAACATTGGCGCTGGTGGAGGACGAGTTCGCACCATTTGAGGCCTGAAGATTGCCTGCTGATCACCTCCTACTTTGGGGAGTCAGAGGCTGGGGTGGATCCACACCTCACTGTAGAGACTGTTTAGTCTCTAAAAAAGTGAGAGTCCAGGAAGAGAGGTGGAAAGGAACAAGTAGGTCCCGCTGCTTCTTTTCTCCCACATGCTCACTGCACATTGTTGTTGAGGATGCAAGGATCCACCTGAGAGGAAGAAAGAAGAGGCTATTTTAATTTGGGTAAGAACTAGAACAAGAATCTATTTAGCAATCTCTCCAAGTCAACTTCCTATGGAAGGCTTAGGACAAATGTTAACAGTGAAAATGACAATTCTCACCTCAGTGTATGTGGGTGGTGGCATGAACTGGAACTCAGGAGCATACATAAAGATAGGGCTGTCTTGAGAGCCATCTACATCATCTAGCAGAGGAGTTGTAGGGCTCTCCAATCTGTGATCTTCAGGAATGATATCCATGTAGCAAGGAGGAGCTATAAAGAGAAAATAGGGGAATAAGAAGCCTAGCCAAGAAATGCCCATATCATCACAAACTTACAAGGCCAGAGGGAAGAAAAGACATCAGGTGTGGCTCACCTTCTGGGGTATCAGGGATGTTTAAATCAACCCAACTCATTTCAGAGCTGGTTTGGCTGGCCATGCTCGATGTCCTGCTGCTTAGACCTGACCTGCTGCCGATTACCAGGGGTAGGTCAAGGATGACTTTCTTGGAGCCTGGAACACTAACATAGATCTAGAAAGAAAGATGACAGTATGTTAGATGAGAAGTCTGGAGAGAACACCACTGTTGTGACAGATGAGCAATTACCATGGTAGAGCTACCCCCCACCCACTCACCAGTAAGAAATATTCAACTCGAAGGATGTTGCAGCCCAGGATGGATGGCCTGATCTTTTGCACCCGAAGGCTCTTGCCACGCCATGATGCACATGCTCCTGAGATAATATGATTGCCTCTGACCGATGACAACTTCTGAGTCAGCACCTTGGTCTGGCCATTAGCAAGGTAAGTGTGGCGGGCCACAATGGCCGCTTTGGGGACTACAATGCGGGAACAAGTATTCTCAAAGTCAGCATGGATGGAAATGTCATCCCCTAGCAATGAAAAAGACAAAAACATATTAATTGATACTCAGTACAGTTAATGATATCTCCTTTGCTCCATCCCAAGTTCTCAGACCCAAACCCACATTTCTTGTTATATTTGTCCACCATTTTAAAATTAGGTTTTTACCTTCACAGAATCCTTTTCTGTCAATTCGAGCAGAAACAGACACTCGCCCATCAGGAATGAACATGCAGGAAACTTTTTTCTCCTTTTTAGCAGACACGGGTGCCTATGTACAAAGGGAAAAAGTGTTCTGAAGTGATTCAATGTAATGCCTAAGATACCTAATTTACCATCCTGTGACCAAGGAGAATAGAATATTAAAAATGAACCTCACCATTAAATCAGGGGTATTGACATCCACTAGATCCATCACTTCAAAGTTTTTCTTTGTCTCTTGAGTTGGCTGGCTGGGGCGATCAAGGAAAGCCTTCACCCAGTAATCTACACAACCATATTTTCCTTTGAAAGATGTCCCCAGAGGCCTAAGTCAAAACAAAACAAAAAAAGGAAACAATTTTAAAATGCTCTCCAAGAACAGTAAGTGATCACAAGAAAGAGATTTTTTTTTTTTCTTTTAAGACATGGAGAGTCCAAAATGCATTTAACTGATACCTACCCTTGAGGAAGCTCAAAGCCGAATTTGTACTCATATTTGTTCCCAGGTCTCATGATCACCATCTCATTCTCACCTGAAGAAAGAGAAAGAAAGCAAAGTTCCATTAGGTTTCTTGTTACACTTAAAAAGCGTTTGTGTGATGAGGAATGCTTGGGCAGCATGCAAGGATATTTTAACACCCCCATTTTCATCCCTTACAATCTTAAGTGAAAGATTCTGATGCATTTTCTTGCAAAGAAAGTTGCAAAGCTCTGCAATGCTGAAAAGCTCACCCAGGATGGTTACCCCAGGAATCAAAGAATGAACAATCTATGTATTCAGATCCCTCATGAACATCTTTAGGACCCAACACGTAAGAGATTGTACAGATCACCCCTTTTGGAGGGTAGGAACACGTTTGCAAATTGAAACTTAAACAGAAAAAGCAATACTTAATTCAAACCACTCAAACGGAGCAACTTAAAAAATTTAATATGAATTCCTTTGCAATCTCTAATCAGCTTTCACCCTCCAACAAAGAACTGGGCCATCTACCTGTGGGCTGGTCTTCCAAGAGAAGTGTGTCTTCGTAGCGGAGGTAGTCCAAGGTCTGTTTGCATTGCTGGGATCCCTGCATCCAGAGGACTTTTGCCACTCCGCAAGCCAGGATCCGGACGGCTTTGACTCGAGTCACTTCACACACTTCCACCGTCACCCGGCCAGTCACCTTCTCCCCACTGCCGTACACTTTTTCAGGGTCGTTAAAGAGCACTTCAAAAGACTTGATCTTCTTGAACATCACCATGATTGGGCTGAGTTGGCTCAAGTGTCAAAAACGAAGGGAAGAGGGCAAAATAAAAAGACCCTAGATCCAATAGGGCACTTTACAGGAAATTTCAGTCTTCCTAAGGAATGGGGGTGTCCTTAGCAGGTTGGGCTTTAAAAACAAAATTTAAAGAAGCCCACAAAGGGATTTTTAAGTTCTCGAAAAGGTGCCTAAAATTCTCAAGTTGCTGGCAGTGCCAACTCCCTCCTTCCTTTCCTCCAGCTGCCGAGGAGGAGCTCCCGAGCGCGGCAGGAGGCTGTCGGAGAGCGCACCAGGAACCCCGAGGAGTTTGCAGCACGAGCCGGAAACGGCTTTATATAGGGGCGCGAGCCCGCGGGGCCACGCGAGCGCGAGCCCGGAGGCTCGTGCTGCCCTCGTGCACAGCCCTCCCATTGGCTGCCGGCTCCTTGTTTACCGGGAGCTCGGCCAATCAGCCAGGCCCGGCGGCGCGTGGACACGGCGTGCTGCTGCGGGGGGGGAGCGGTGGTGGGGCGAGTGCGCCGCCCGCGGGGGCGGGGGAAGCCGGCCTGGGAGGCGCGCCCAGGAGCCGCGCGGCCCTCGGGGCGCCCGGGCTCGGGGCGCTGTTTCTGTTTCTCCAGGTAAAGGGGAGTGTGCCTGTGAGAGGCGGCCGCTGTGCCCGGCTCGCCCACCCTGGCTCCCGGAGCACGGGGAGGCCTGTTGTGCGGCCGGTCCCCAGGAGGCCTGCCGCACCTGAGCCCCCGGCCCCCCGGACAGCGGGCTTGCGCCCCGCGGCCCCCCCCCCCGAGAACCGAGGGACGGAAACGGCCAGGAGCGCCCGCATCCTGTTGTTGTCCCCGCGTGTGCCTGAGAAGTCGGGGACACGGTGTCCCCCGCTTAGCCCAGGGCCTCCCTCGGAGGCGTGACCTCTCCCTCCCGCTTCTCCAGGAAGGAAAGAGAAGGGGCTTTAATGAGGGAAAGGAAGCCTCGCCCTTGCCCCCGTCTCCGGCCTTCCTGCCCTTCCCCGCCCGCTTCAGCGAGTGCGCGGTGGCCCGTGTGCGTGTGTCCCACCCTCTCAGCCTTCGGGTTGGGTCTCCTGGGAAACACGCCATCCACCTGTGTGAAGGGACATCTCCCCTGCCCCCCGCCCCCCAAGCTGAACCGAAATCCCGAAGGAAAGAGAAGGTAGGGTCACAGAGCACTGTTCCAGCCACAAGGGCCTCTGCTCCTGAGTGGGCGTCAGCCAGCCGACAGTGCTGCGAGAACGTTTTCCTAAATGTGATAAGGAAACTGGTCTGCAGAGAGAGGATCCGAATCCCCTTTCTGCTCTCTCTCGCTCTTCTTCCCCCTGTCTTTTCACAGTGCTGGGGACTGAACCCAGGGCTTCAGCGCATGAAGGGTGAACACGTTGCAGCTGAGGCCCATCCCCACCTCAGCAATTTTGTGTTCTAGTTTTCAGCTATGAGGGGCTGAAATGGGGGTAGGGAAAGTGTTTACCATTGGGCTACATCCCCAACCCCCACGTTTTCGTTTTTTGTTTTGAGACAGGGTATCAAGGCCAAGTTGCCCACACTGGCTTTAACCTTGTGATTCAGCTGTCTCAGCCTCCCAAGTAATTGGGATTACAGGTGTGTACAGCCACACTGGCTCTAACTCACTTGGCTTTAATTCCTAGATTCTTTCCTTATCTGTCCTGGGTTGTCAGGAGGTTATTACTTCATTCCTTTTGCTGTCCCTACACTTGAGATGGTGACGTAAATAAAAAGTACTTAAAAGTTCTACCTTCTTAGCAGGGAAAAAAAAGGCTATTCATTGCTATTAAGAATCCCTCTTCCTTCCTCATACACCCTACCAGGGTTGATAGCCTAAGGCTCACAAGTTACAACTCAACCCTAATATTAAGCAAGCTCAGAATCTGTTGGAAAACACATGCAGCACCCAATTCCAGGAATATGTTGATCCGTGGTGTGGGTTGGCGGTGGCACCTTGTTCTAGACAGTTAACCAGCAAGGCTTGAGGTATTTTCAGTTGATAAACAATATTATTATGAGCAGGAAAGGTAGGGCTCTCACTAAAGTGATCTATTTGTTTATTTATATAGACATTGGGGATTAAATTCAGAGGCTGTCTTCTACTGAACTATATCTCCAGCCCTTTTTATTTTCCATTTTGAGACAGGGTCTCATTAAATTGCTCAGGCTGTCCTTGCATTTAGGATCCTCCTGCCTCAGCTTCCTAAATTGCTGGGATTACAGGTATACACCACTGTACCAGGTATACACTACTATGTAATTTTGGAGGGAAGGTAGCTAGTAATAGATTAGAGTAGTTTAGATTGAGACATCTTAAAAGGGGAAAAAAACCTGATGTTTATTTATTTGGGGACATCTATGAAGTAGTGAATTTTTGAGTTTCTAAAAATCCTTTAACAGTTCTCTCCTAAGTTTCTACTTTGGGTTCTAGTTTTTTCTTATGTTCCCATTTTATGGAGCTCAGTGTAGACCACTTGTTTGCTCTGTGTTATGCCTGGGTTTCCTTGGATGCCAAAAAACTGTTTATCTTTGGCAGCAGCAGCTGCCTGCCTACCAGGCCTGTAGCCAAGGCATGTTCTGAAATAGAGGCCTCCTGGATATAGTTGTTTATAACCTTTCACCTTATAACCTGGTATTCTGATAGAAATCTGTCTCCTAATTCTTCTTTTTCAGTTTTTGAGTCAAAGAAAAATATCTTGTAAATTTCTACCTTAAAGACAGGGTAGGAACACTAGAGTAGAGTTTGAAGAAAAGGACAGACCCAGGAGGAACATAAAAGTAGGGCTCAGTCCATAGTTTTTAAGTTAGGTCATATTTTACCTGCCCCTTCCTTACTGTAGATGACAGAGCCAAAGTGTTCAGGGAGGATAGTGCCTTTTGACAGATAGAAACAAGGCCGTGATTGCCTTCTCTTCTCTTTAACCTCTGGCCTGACAAACATTTAGGACTCTAAAGACTGAGTTCCCAAAGCAAAAGAAATCCCTTCCTTTGTCCTTTTAATCACTTCTGTCACCTCCACTCCTAAACTTTTCTTTATCCTTACATACTTTCAAGTAAGTTTTGAATGAAAATGTGGGATTGAAAATTATAACTGTGTATATGGCCCCAAATCATAGATAAATAAGAATACACTAATAATTGTATAGCATCTTAGAGTAAAAAGTGACTTTAAGTAATTGTCATTTTTGAGCACCAATAAAGAACCCAGTTCTTTATCTATTTATGTCAATATTATTTATAAATTATCATTTTGTTCCAGAAAATATTTAAGGTTAGGTTATTTCATTTAACTCTCACAATAACCCTGTGACTCCGTATAAATTTATTCAGGCTCAGAATGGTGAAGTAATTTGCCTGAGGTCGCAGATTTTGTAAGTAGAGTAAGATCTTGAACCCAGGTCTGTTCAGTTAAAGTATGTTCTATGTTCCTTTTTTTTTTTTTTTAATATTTTTTTAGTTGTCGATGGATCTTTATTTTATGTGGTGCTGAGAATTGAATCCAGTATCTCACACATGCTAGGCAAGTGCTCCACCACTGAGCTACAACTCCAACCTCATTTATGTTCTTTTTAATGTGTTGTCCTGGCTGTCAGTGGTTTGACATGTAGTATCTTGTTTGATCTTCATATGGTTTTATAAAGGATTCAGGGCAAGACTCAGAGAATGGGGATTTTAGTAGATTGTTTTTGTTTTTAAAATCATTTCCCTTTTTTTGGTTAAGTAACTTGTTTTAGGATACAGCTAACATCTGGTGGAGCTACTCTCCAAACCCAGGATTGATTTTTTTATTTTTATTTTTTGAGTAGCGGGGATTAGTCTCAGGGGCACTTTACCACTGAGCCACATCTCCAGTCCTATTTTGTATTTTATTTAGAGACAGTATCTCAGTGAATTGCTTAGCACCTCCGTGTTGCTAAGGCTGGCTTTGAACTTGAGGTCCTCCTGCCTTAGCCTCCTAAGCGATTGGGATTACAGGTGTGTACCACCATGCCAGCCTGGATTCTTAGAACTAGAATTCTTGTCTCTGGGATGCCTTGTGAGTGCTCTTTGATGTTTAAATTTATCTTTAATTATAGTAGTTCCCCATATTCAGGGGGAATATACTGCAGTACCCAAGTGGATGCCAAACTAGATCATACTGAACCCCATATATATTGTTTTTTTCCTTATACATACCTATGATAAAGTTTAATAAAAAAATTAGGTAAAGTAAGAGATTAACAATAATCATACATAGAACAATTAGAATGATAATATACTGTGACAAAAGTTACATGAAAGTAATATTTCTCTGTTTCAAAATACCTTATGGTGCTAGCACTCACCATTCTTGTAATGATGAGATGATACAATGCTTAAATGATTGAGAAGAAGTGGGGTGAATGACAGAGGCACAATAACCACAGCATTAGGCTACTATTGACCAGTGACTGTACTTATTTCAGACCACAGCATGGTTGTTGGTGGGTAACTGAAATTAGGACTAGTAAAGCAGGTCTATTGTATTAAAAATACCTCACTTGGAAGTCCACATTTCAGATTTAATTGAGGTTCTTTTGGGTTGTGTGGGGCAGGGGACAATGGTTGAATTCAGGGTTGCTTTCCACGGATCTGTATCTTCAGAAGGGTCTGTGTTTTATTTTGAGAAATGTTCTTGCTAAGTTACTGAGGCTTTGAACTTGGGCACCTCCTGCCTCAGCTTCAGAGGCTAGGATTACAGGCATATGAGATGGTGTCAACTATTGTCAAATTTCTACGAGAATAACCTATACCAGCTTTCTCTGGTGACTAAACTTATTTTTTATACTCTGGCTTCTGTTACCCCTAAAAGGTTTTCTCCAAACTTTGGAGGTTTTTTTTTTTTTTTTTTTTTTTTTGCCTTGTTCTCTTTTACTCCTATATAATTTGAAAACTACCATCTTTTAAAAATTTAGACAGACATCTTTGCTTTTGTACTTCATGCTTTCCTTCTGTGCTAGCAGTTTTCTCCTTCCTCTTCTACTCTTCTCCTTCCTCTCCCTCCTTCACCTCTTCCTCCTCCTCCTAGCTTTTCTCAAGGGCTTCTCCTTAGTCCTCCCCTTTTCTTTTTTTTTTTAAGTTTTGCTCTTCATTTTACCCATCACTGTGTATAAATAACATTAAAATATATACTATATCTTTAGCCTGTTTCCAAAGTTCCAGCTAGCATCTCAAATTCAATGTGTCCAGTAATTAATTCACAAATATTTCCCCTGTCCTCAAACTCATTTCTTTTCCTTTAAGAAAAAAAAATAGAATTCCCCTAGTCATCAAGTTAAAATCCAGAAATTGCCTTTGATTCCATCCTCTTTGATATTTGCCCACCCAATCAACTGCCAATTTCTTTCTTTTTTTTTTTTAAGAGAGAATTTTTTTTAATGTTTATTTTTTGGCGGATACAACATCTTTGTTTGTGGTGCTGAGGATTGAACCTGGGCCGTACACATGCCAGGCGAGCGCGCTATCGCTTGAGCCACATCCCCAGCCCTCAATTTCTTGTAGAGGAGGTCTTTCTAGAATCCATCTCCTGTTTCTTATTCTACAATCACTACTCTTTATTACTTTTGCTTAGATTATCTTTTTTTTTTTCCTTTTTGATACCAAGAATTTAACCCAGGAGCTCTCAATCACTGAGCCACATCCCCAGCCCTTTTTATTAATTTAATTTTTTTATTTTGAGACAGGATCTGAGTTGCTTAGGACCTCACTAAATTGCTGAGGTTGGCTTTGAACTTGTGATCCTCTTGCCTCAGCCTCCCAGACTGCTGGGATTATAGGCATGTACCACTGCGCCCACCTCTAGATTACCTTAATAGCTTTTGACTCATCTTTCTGTTATAATCTATAGACTATACCTAGATTAGTCTAACACAATTTTATTCCTGTCTGCTCCTGTGATACCACAAAATCCCTTACTTACTGAATCCTATTCAAATGCTTCAACCTGGCATTTAAAGCCTTCACAAAATGACCTCAACCAAAATTTCCAGCCTCATTTTCTACTACTTCCTCATGTATGTACCCTATACCTCAGCCAAACCTGAGTACTGAGTATTCCCCTAATATATTCTTCTCTGTCTTTGTGTCTTTGCTTATTCTTTTCTCTCTTCCTGGAATACCTGTCCTTCCTTCCACAGCTCTGCTTTTAGAAATCCTATACCTGCTTCTGAAGATAGCCAAATGACTTTTCCTCCATCAAATCTTTTTTTTTTTAAGTTGTAGATGGACAAATTCTTTTGTTTATTTATTTTTATATGGTGCTGAGGATCGACCAGGGCCCCACACGTGCTAGGCAAGCACTCTACCACTGAGCCATAATCTCAGTCCCAAATCTTTTTTTTTTTTTTTTTAATATTTTATTAGTTGTTGGTTATTTATTTATTTATTTATTTTTAAAATTTTTTTTTGAGAGAGAGTGGGGGGGGGGGGAGAGAGAGAGAATTTTATTATTTATTTCTTAGTTCTCGGCGGACACAACATCTTTGTTTGTATGTGGTGCTGAGGATCGAACCGGGCCGCACGCATGCCAGGCTAGCGTACCGCTTGAGCCACATCCCCAGCCCCGGTTATTTATTTTTTATTAGTTGTTATTTATTTTTATGTGGTGCTGAGAACTGAACCCAGTGCCTCACACATGCTAGACAAATGTTTACCGCTGAACCACAACCCTAGCCCCTCTGTCAAATCTTGATTCCCGGTCTTTTAATCTTTTATTTCACAACTAAATATGATTGCATTCTCTCCTTCTTTTCTCTCTTTTTTGGTATTGGGTATTGAACCCAGGGGCACTTTGCCACTGAGCTATATTTCTAGCCTTTTTAAATTTTTTTAAATACCTTATTTTATTTATTTATTTTTATGTGGTGCTAAGGATCGAACCCAGGGCCTCGCACATGCTAGGTAAGCGCTCTACTGCTGAGCCACGACCCCAGCACTCCCCCTTTTAATTTTTAATTTTGAGCCAGGGTCTCACTAAGTTACTCGGGTCCAATCCATGTTGTCTAATGGCATGAACTTGTGATACTCTGGTCTCAGCTTCCTGAGTCAGTGGCATTAGAGGTGTGTACCACAGTGTCTGGCTGATTCAACCTTTTTTGAATATTTCATAGCATGTTATTTATATTTCTCATATAGCACTTACATATAAGTTGCATTTTCTTTCTAGACAATGAATTCCTAGAGAGTAGGAACTATGTCCTTTTTATTTTTGTGTTCTAGCACCTATTAAAGTACATTTCCCAGAGTAAATATACATTGAATTAATAGGTGTCTTTGGAGTACAGTATGTCACTAACTCAGAACCTAGAATTGTTTTGTGTCAGTGTTGGGATTTAAACCCCAGTTTCAGTTCCTTCTACTATACCGTAACATGTATAACCAGTTCTTTTCAAAGCCAATTGCCCAATTATGTATCAGAGTTAAGGGGCAGTAAGAGAAGAGGGTTTGTTTTTCTAGAAGGGAAATTGGACTGTGTTGATGTTTATAAGTGTGAGGGACATTGCGTACTCAGCCCAACTTCCCCTTTTCTGAGAAATTCTTTCTCCATCAGTTTAGGAATCCAGTTGGCTCAGCCCTGCCACTCAGTGGGTGGTTTAATGTACTGTCAAGATCCTTTGTCCAAGAATTTTCTCAAACATACAAGCTTTTCTGAAGACTGGTAAAGATGATTCTTAATTACAAGAAGATACTGATGAAGGAAATATAGTACTCATAACTGAGAGAAAGAAACTATATATTAAAACAGCTTTCTATTTTTTTAAAAAAAATCCAGAATAACAAATCTACAGTACTTTCTTTGTTTACTCTCTTTTTCTCAGTTATAAAGCAATTGCACAAATATTTGATTCTCACTAAGGGACCAAGATAGTTTGCAGAAAGAAATGCAAATGCTTCAGTGACTCACGCAGCTTGAACAAAATCCTATCTGACTTATGGTTCAAAGATCTTTCCACTAGTGCATTTCTGATTCTTGCGGGGGTGGGGGGATCCTCTCTTTTGTAAAGCTTTCTGTGATTTCTTCAAGCACATATAATTCCCACCTTCTTTGTATTCTGACAGCATGTTGTACACACTTCTGTTTATCATTGATGTTGATCATTTTGTCTTGTGTTTACCTGTTTCTTCACATTAAACTGAACTCTTCAAAGATAGGATCTTTGTCTTATGACCTGGCATAATTTAGGGGCTTCAAAAATTCTAAAGAAATGTCAAAATTAATCAATAAAATTATTTTTAGTTTGACCAGCTAATGTGTTAGTTATAGAGCCTACCCCCTTGCTCATCCTGATGGTGGTTTTCCTCCAACCCTGTTGGTATTCACCCCAGGCTATAGGCTTGGTTGTGATAGATAGAGGGCAGTACATTGCCCCATAAAGAAAATAAAACCATGACAGAAACTTTCTGTTTCAGAGGCTGTAGTTTTAGCAAAGAGCCTTTCAGTTTTGGGCTGGAGTGAGATGAGGTGGGAGGGCAGGATGGAGAGACTTATTAACCTAATTTAAAAAAAAATATATATATATAGATAGATAGATAGATAGATATGACTTAAATAGTTATTTAACAGTAGGAATAGAAGTTCTGTATCAAAGACAAACCACATGAAACCCTTGCTATTAAAGACATTTGTTCTGGGGCTGGAGTTGTGGCTCAGTGGCAGAGGACTTGCCTCACAAATGTGAGGCACTGGGTTTGACCCTCAGCACCACATAAAAATAAATAAACAAAACAAAGATATTATGTCCATGTATAGCTAGAAAAATATATATTAAAAATGTTGGTTCTAGTCTAGTCTTATGCCTTAACAAGAGCAGTTTCAAAATAAAATTTACAAAGGGCCGGGGAGGTCCCTTTTCTTTCTGAGAAGACCCACCCTCTCCCTTGAGAGCGTCCCCTTTCCCTTTTCCTGTCCCTATTCATGCTTGTTATTAAAAAAAAAAAAAAAAGAAAAGAAAAAAAGAAGAGGGCTGGGGATTCAGGGATGTAGCTCAGTGGGAGAGCACTTGCCTACCCCTGAGTTCATTTCCCATTTTGGGTTGGGGTTGGGGTTGGGGAAATCATTCCATGAACCAATAGCAGAGAATGATTCCACAATAGCTTTGATGGTAGAAGCAGAATCTAGTTGTCCTTCCTGATTTCTCTTTCGCTTTCTCAAAGCCCACCCTCCATTTATAACCAGGTTTATCTCAGGAAACATATGGAATGTATTCCTTCCTACTAATTGTTGTGCAGATGATGAATAACTTGGTTTGGAATTAGGCAAAAAAATTGAGAAACGCCTTTTATTTTCTAATGTTCTGCCTTTTTCCCCTTCCTTAGTTCTGGTAGTTTTCTGGCACTGGTTTTTAGAATTGTAATTGCTGGGCCATGGATATTATCTCTGTTTCCTTAAGAAGAAATGAGGGAAGGAACTTGCCATGAAAGTATGAAGAGCTGGGTGAAGTGGGGAGGGAGGTGTTTGGTTGATCTGAGAAATGGTGGAGGTAGACATAAGTTTAAGAAGTTAAGGGGAGGATCAGGGATGCCACTCAGTGGTAGAGCAGTTGTGAGAGGCCCTGAGTTTGATCCCCAGCACTTAAACAAACGAACAAACAAAAACATTAAAGAGAAAAGTTCAGACCAAGGTAGAAATGCCTCACCCCCTTTTTTATCAAAATAATATAAAGTAATAAAAAATTACACAATGTTAAGTGTTTATAAACAATGCAGTTCTCAAACTCTTCTACTGAGATTCTCCTCTAGTTTGTTCAGCTTTTCCCCCCTTGTTCAGACATTTTATCTGAATTTGATAATGATGGTTAGTGATTTGATTGAGATGCCTTATAGAGAAGTAACCTCTCTTTCAGCTTTTTCATTTGGTGTTTGCTTCATATTTCAAAGTAAAAACTTTTCTTTCTTTTTTTTTTTTTTTTGAAACAGGGTCTTGCTAGGTGCCTTAGGGCCTTGCTAAATTGTTTAGGCTGACGTGGAACTTGGGATTTTCGTGCCTCAACTCCTGAGTAGTTGGGATTGCGGACCTATGCCATCCTCTTTAAAAAAAAAAAAAATAGGAATATTGGACATATCTACCATATTTTGATTATAGACTGAAATTTTAACATTTCTTTTTTTCTTTAATTTTTTTTTTTTTTTTTGGTAATCCTAGGGGTCAAGTCCAGGGCCTCTTACATGCCAGGCAACTGTTCTACCACTGACCTTATCTCATCTTCCCAATGGAGTTATATCATAGTTTTTGTTAGGCCAGTAGTGGCTGTTCATATTATTTTCACTGTGTAAATAATATTCGGTGTGATGTCAAGTAGTGAATTTTGATTATTTCATGTCTTGAACAGCCCTTTGTTTTTTCTGAAGTTATAATAATTAATTTAGTTTACTAGGCACCAATTCTATCAAATGCCTATTAATACTTTCTCTCAAACGGCCAACGTATCAAATAATCTTTTTTTAATATTTTTTTATTTGTAGATGGACACGATATCATTATTTATTTTTATGTGGTGCTGGGGATCAAACCCAGTGCCTCACACATGCTAGGCAAGTGCTCAACCTCAGCCCTCAAATAATCTTAAGAAATTAATTATCCTTCTGGAGGCTTGTCCCAGTGCTGTACTAAATAACTTTTAGTAACCAGCGCCACCTGCTGACTATTGATGAAGTAGAAAAATCAGAATTAAGAGTCACATGGTTAGCCTTTGGGGGAAGTGGAGAAGGCCTGTAATCCCATAGACCTGGAAGGCGGAGGTAGGAGGAGGATGGCAAGTTCAAAGCCAGCCTCAGCAATTTAGCAAGGCCTGAAGCAACTTAGAGAGGCCCTGTCTCAAATTAAAAAAAGGGGTTGGCGGGCTGGGGATGTGGCTCAAGTGGTAGTGCGCTCACCTGGCATGCGTGCGACCCGGGTTCAATCCTCAGCACCACATACTAAAACAAAGATGTTGTGACGGCCAAAAATTAAAAAAAATATATATATATATATATTCTCTCTCTTAAAAAAAAAAAAAAAAAAAAGGGGGTTGGGATGTGGCTCAGTAGTGCTTAAGCAGCTCTGGGTTCAATCCCTGGTACCAAAAACAAAAGTCACAGGGTTGGTGTTTTAACTGGTAGATATCATGGTTTCTGACCTTCTAAATGACATTCTGGAGAAAAGGATATGAACCTTCTGTTAGGACTAGAGAGGAGAATATAAAAATAATTGAATATTCTTTCTTCCCCTTGCCTTATCATTGTACTGTTTTCCTAGAAAGAAAGTCTGTGTTCAGATATTTCTTTTCTAAGCCTTCTGTCTGATCTACCAAAGGAATAAGGAAAGGTGGGCTACCATTTTTTAAAAATTACATTTTTATTTTCATATACTCGATATATGATAGATTATACATATTTAAAGGGTATAACTTCATTGGTTATCCGTGAAATGACTGCACAATCAAGATAATAAACATTTCTGTCCCTCCCCAAAGTTCCTTTTGCCTTCCATTCATTTTCTCCCCCCCCTTCTTCTTCTTTATAACTTAGGTGCATTTTATTAGTTTTCTTCCAAAATCCTATGAAAGAGCAAAGTTAATCGGGGTGCGGTGGTGCATGCCTATAATCCCAGCAGCTCAGGAGGCTGAGGCAGGAGGATCACAATTTCAAAGTCAGCCTCAGCAAAAGTGAGGTGCTAAATCATTTCAGGGAGACCCTGTCTCTCAATAAAAAATACAAACTAGGGTTGGGGATATGGCTCAGTGATCCAGTGCCCCGTTCAATTCCCAGTACCAAAAAAAAAAAAAAGAACAAAGTTTAAAACCAAGACACTGGCAAGCAGATGAGAATCCTTCCTCACCCCAGAAGCTGTCCCCCATTCCCGTGTCCCCTCGTTGTGTCACTGCTGCAGTTCACAGGGGTGAAGCACTTGCTGCTTTTGCCCGTCATCAAACCCCACAGGGGAAAGAACTAGTACCCATTTTCTTCATCCCAGCCCCACAGCTGATCCAGGTGCAGAAAGCCATGGTGAGAACTATTGAGATCTAGCAGGAGCTCTGAACCCCAGAGGGCCAGAGTCAGGGCATGATCTGTGAAGAAAAGCACATCCTCCTCTGGCTTGGTGGCCCCTAAGAATAATGCTGGGCCTAGTACCTCACTCCCAGAAACCAGCTGAACACTGTTAGGTCAGAGAGGACCAGAGGCTGGGGTTCACTGGAAGCTGGTACAGATAGATGCAGTCAGATTTGAAAGGGCAGCGGCCACTCACCTCCCCCCTCCCCCATGAAGAACCGGCAGCCGATCTGGCTATTCTGAGCCTTGAAATTTCTATTGAGCTGCTCCTTCTTGATTCTCCCTACCCCAGAGCTTGTGGGGAACTATGTAGCTGGAATGGACTTGGCCCTGGGGACGTGCCCTGTATGATACTGACTTGATGACATCTAGTGGGAAGTCCTGAAGGTTCTCCTGCCAGGTACGTAGGCAGCCCAGGCAGTGAGCATGGGTACAGCTGAGCAGGGTGCCAAACACCAGCTGAGCTTCGGGCTTGTCCCATACTGTATCCATGCAGATGCCACACACCACTCCCAATTGCCCTCCTTTCTCTGCCACTCCTCAAGGCTCAGGCTCTGAAGTGAGGCTGTCAGCTCCCAGACAAAGCCAGACTGTGGCTGAGATTGCTGGAAGTGGCTGTGATGCCCATCAGCAGATGATAGAGACGGGCTTCCTGGAACTGCCACTAACCTCCTGCAGACCAGGCTCCATGTCCCAGCAGGTCCCAGCCCAAGTCCCACCTACAGCCATAACCATGGAAGGCAGGTAGGCGGACTTGGAGCCCCTGGGGATGATGGGGTGGCTCTGAATGGCAGAGCCTTCCAGCTGGGGCTCTGGTGGGGTGATGTGTGGCTCTGAATGGCAGCGGTCCTATTCTGGGGGATTAGGTGGCCTCAGGTGCTGACAGCTGCTTTGGTCTCCATGGAAGCAGAAGCCCTGCTGGAAGTACCTGCAGGCCTGGGGCACCTTTCTGTCATAAGCATGGCAGCTTGACCCCCAGTGATCATCCCTGAATGGCAGCTGGGAATGGGGGCTTGTTCTCCCTACCATGACTGTAGTCATCCTACCCTTCAGCGTCCATCCCAGCTGCAGATCCCTGTGAGCCTCCATTCATTTTCAAACACCCATTGATCAGTTTGCATTTTATGTGATTTTATATATATAGAAACATACAGCATGTTCTCTGTTTTGGTTTGGCTTTGCTGTATGGTTTGGATGTGGCTTTTACCCAGGAGTTCATATATTGGAGGCTTGGGTCCTTAGTGTGGCAGTGGTGAAACAGTGGGACTTTGTAGAGGTAGGGCCTTGTGGAATGTCTTTAGGTTATTGGGGCTTTGCCACAAGAGGGATTAAAGTAGTTTTCCTGAGACCTGAGTTAGTTCTAACTAGAGCAAATCACTCTAAGAGAGACCAACCTGGAATCTCTCTCTGGCTTCCTATGTCTCTCCATGTGATCTTGCCCTCTCATATTGCACTCTCAGCATTGTGATGCCCTCTGCCACAAGTTCCTCACCAGAACCAAGCCAATGCAGGTGCCAAGCCCTTGAACCTTCAAAATTGTGTTAAATAAACTTCTTTTCTTTATGAAGTTATCTAGTCTCTTGTATCTCACTAGAGTAATAGAAACAGAATACTACATGGTTTCTTTCACTGTGTTATTACTTTGAGATTCATCCATGTTGTTGTGTGTTTCAGGAGTTTATTATATTTTATTGCCAAGTATTATTCTATTGTACAGATTTATCACAATTGGTGTATTCTTCACTTGTTCATGAACATTAGGGGTGTTTCCAGGTTTTGGTCATTACATATAAAACTATTATGGACATTTGTGTACAAGTTTTTGTGCAGACACACATTATCATTATTTCTGAGTCAAAACCCAGGAGTGGAATGTCTAGATCATTATGGTAAATTTCCACTTACCTTTTGAAAATAACTGCCAAACTGTTTTATGAAGTGCTTGTGCCATTTTACATTCCCACCCCAGTGTGTGAAAGCTGTACATCTTGCCAACATGTGATATTGTCAGTTTTTTTATTGTAATTTTTAAGTTTACAATGTTTTTTCATTATAGTTTTAATTGGATTTGCATTTCCCTAGTGACTACTGATGTTGAACATCTTTTCATGTGCTTTTTTTGAGCTATCTGTTTTAAAATACTTCATAGGTAATAGGGCTAATGCTTAAGTCTCAGTGAAGGATGAGTGTTACACAACAAGTGCCATGAAAAAATCTCATTCACCAGTTGACTATGCCATTTTTTAAAATTCACTTGAAATTCCCATACCTGAGGGATACAGTTACTCTTGAATTAAGAGCTCCAATACAAGAAGTTCTTTGAAATAAGTTTTGCATTAAAATGTGTATATCATCCCTAAATTAAGGGTCAGCCCAGAATAGAGTACTCCCTCTTCCCCATTTTCTTCCATTAGAACAGACTGTTTTCTAGATTTGCTAAAGGTTATTTCAGAAAACACAGAATCTGTGCTTTAAGGGAATGTCTGAGGTCCTCAGAGAAGGATGAGTAGGGGATGAGGAATTGCATAGGAAAATGGAAATAGCAAACTTGTTAGGACACTTTTCTGGTAAACAATGGGTAAGTGTTTAGGGAAGTATTGTCAGGCAATGGAACTGAGAGAAGATGGGGAGGATAGTGATGAGTACATGCTTAGATCCCTGAGGGCAGGCCCCAGATGAAAGAGGACCTGAAGGGGGAACAGGAGATCAGTCACTCAGTAAGATACTAACTATACAAGTAACCTTCTTCATAATGTTGTGCAGAGAAGCACCATTCTTAGAATACCTGCACGATGACGGCTTCTCTTCTCAGACTTTTTCTAGGAACTAGATTCCTCCCACATTGGGCTTTTTCTCCTTTCCCAACTCTTGTTTTTTTGGATTCATATGAAAAAAAGAGAATGGCTTTTGTCATGGCCTCCGCTGCCTGAGCTCTCTTTTTCTGCCCACCTCCACAACCAACATTTTTAATTGTTCTGTTTCCTTATTTGGTGTAGTGGTTGATAGTTAAGTTTCTGAGCTGGGTTCAGTGGCTCAGATGTGTAATCTCAGCAATTTGGGAGGCTGAGGTAGGACAATCACAAGTTTAAGTCTAGCTTGGCAAGACTTTCTCAAAATTAAAAAAAAGGGGGGATTTGGGGGGCAACTGGGGATGTAGCTCAGTGGTAGAGCACTCCTGTGTTCAATCCTATTACTGCAAAAAAAGAAGAAAAAGTTAAGTTTCTGGATTCTAACTGCCTGGATTTAGTTTCTGGCTCTGCTATTTATTAGCCATGTAGCTGAGGGAAAGTCAATCATCTGTATCTCTATTTCCTTATGTAAAAATTGAGAAAAGAGCCAGGTATGGTGATGCACGCCCATAATCTCAGCAGCTGAGGAGGTTGAGGCAGGAGGATTTCGAGTTCAAAGCCAGCCTCAGCAACTTAGCAAGGAAGGCCCTAAGCAAGTCAGTGAGAACCTGTATCTAAATTTAAAAATTTTTAAAAAGAGGTGGTGGCTGGGGATGTGGCTCAGGGGTTAAAACGCACCCTTGGGTTCAATACCCAGTACAAAAAAATAAAAATTGAGAAAATACTACTACTTTCCTTAGAGAGTTATGTGAATTTTGTTATTATTTTTGCAGTGCTGAGGTTGGAACCCAGCGACTCACCATATTACATATTAGATAATACCCTAACACTGAGCTTCATTCCCAGACCTAAATGAATTAATATTTTTAAAGTGTTTAGAACATTGCCTGGCAGAGTTTCAAACTCTCAGTAAATGTTAGCTATTAGTCAGATTTTAACTGTTTGACCCCACTTTCTTTTCTTTTTTTGGTACTGGGGATTGAACTCAGGGGCACTCAATCACTGAGCCACATCCCCAGCCCTATTTTGTATTTTACTTTAGAGACAGGATCTCACTGAGTTGCTCAGTGCCTCGCTAAATTGCTGAGGCTAGCTTTGAACTTAAGATTCTCCTGCCTCAGCCTCCTAGGCCATTGGGTTTATCGGCATGCACCATTGCACCCATCTTTGACCCCACTTTCAAGGTGCTTCATAACCTCTATCTAAACTTCTATCCCATTACTCCTGTCTATTTCACTTGAATTTTGCTGTTTTCCTCACCAAATCATGAACCTATGCATAACTTCAAGTGGAAAGCCCTCAACAATTCAAATCCTACACAGTCTTCAATGCTGTCTTTATAAGCCATCTCCTCTATTACCTTTTACTACTTCTTTTTTTTTTTATTTTTTTAACAATTTCTTTTAATTGTTATTTATTTTTAGTTTTCGGTGGACACAACATCTTTGTTTGTATGTGGTGCTGAGGATCGAACCTGGGCCGCATGCACGCCAGGCGAGCGCGCTACCGCTTGAGCCACATCCCCAGCCCCTTTTACTACTTCTTATTACTTTAGTTCTTATCAACTATCTTCCCATCTGAATTCACAGCACCACAGAATTGAATGAAGAATCACACACTCATGATTCCTTTGTGTGAATCAGTTGTTTCTCCAATAGCTTATAAACTCAAGGAAGATAGAAAAAACAGCTGATAACTTCTGAGCCCTCTTTCAGTGGAGTGAATACATTTTCTTTATTCCATTTCATGAAATCTGTAGAGAGGTTCAACAAAGCAACAGAGGGCAGTCTGGGAAATTTATAGCTTTAATAGTGGATTGATTGGAAGTGGGGTGATAGCTTCTGTCCTAGCTCTGCCATTCTCTAAACGTCAGCTTTCTTCACCTAAGGTCCAGACAATGCCCACTTCATCTATGAACAAAGAAAACAGAACACACTTTATCCATATATCTATTCATTAAATAGAATAGTTTCCTCAGATATTTTCTCTTGAATTTCTTTTGGATAATGGTCATGTTTTTCTCTTTCAGTTCTTGCCTCTTAGAAATCTCAACCTTTAAATTCTTTACTGGCCTTTAGCACCCCCATAATGTCTAAGCTTATAGGAGTGATCTCATGAGTAGATGGATTGGAATAATCTGCTTACTCTAAGTGGGACTGGGAAAAATGGTGAGGAGCCCCTACAGAGATCTGAAATGCAACAACCTTGCCAAAAATCCTTACTCTGTGATCATGTCAGCCTCACCGGAGCTTCATCTGACTGGATAAATGTCTCTGTTCCATGTATCTCCTAGTCCCCATTGTTTCCTTTAGCAATTCTTTGTGTTCCTCCATGACAACATTTATTCTCAAATAATTTCTAAACTAGCCATGGGATTGCTGGTCTACTTACTGAATGCAAAACCACAGAACAGAGAGTCCTGAAAGAAATGAGGTTAGGAAGGTTGCTGGGGAGAGAGGAGCCCCTGCATCTGAGGGGAAAAGATGCAGCTTCTCTAAGTCTGGCAGGAAGGCTCGAGCATCCTCCAGAGCTGCCTGAGCCGTCACAGTAAAGTTGGGGTCACCAGAGACGGAAACATCAAAGACACAAGATTGGAAGTAAGCATCTTCAACTGGAAGCCCTTCCTTGCACAGCTGTCTGGCAGTATCTACAGTTATTGCTCCCCGGCGGTTGCGCTCTAAGCGAGAGAGTCTCTGACTTGGAGGGCACCCTCCGACACAGAGCTGCAGGTCCTGTTCAGCTGAGAAGGCCCTGGCCACGTCTTCTGCTACCTTGATGGAGAAGGAGAGCTGCCCAGCTGTCTGCCGAATGATTATTGTTGTGCCAATATAGGCAGCTCGGATCTCCACATGGCTCCCAGGGTTGGCAGTTTGAATGGACAAACTTGAGCCCCCAGGCCGGGCACCTCCATTGATGGAACCATCTTCAAAGGCTGCAGGAAGATTGTCCACCTCAGCCTGATAGACCTTCTGATCAATGCATTCCTGCATGTTCTTAAATATGATGGTAAGCTGTGAGGGCAAGACGGAAAAAAGAGTTCATTTGGGGCTCCATGCATCCTCCCCACAATCAGACCTTACAGACAGTCAGGGATCTGACCCGAGCAGAGATGCAAGGTAGCCCCAATCCTAATCCCTTCTATTATGTTCCCTACCCAGTCTTTCTGTCACAACCTCAACAACTACCAAGGAGTAGAAAAGTATTCCTTCTGAAATTCCTCAGCTCTGCTACCCCCAGTTTTCTCTTCAGTGTTTCCTGCATTTAGTTTACGGGAAATTAATTTACAGGAGCAAATTTTGGTAGGAGGAAGTGATTCAGGATGGGAGAGTGGTTGGCGAGGAAAATAGGAGCAATTCTGTGAAGTAGTAGGGATGGGGAGGAAGTGTACCCTGGGTGACCGTGAGAGGATCTCAAGAAATGGAAGCAGGGCGGCGGGGAAGGGGGACTGACTCCCTGACCTTCCGTGTAGTGGTAGCGTTGGCCCCCGATGCCACGGGGGAGCTGGTGGCCTGAACAAAAAGGAAGTCATTATCCAGCAGGGGCCAAGCTCCTTGGACACGGCACGTGTGAAAGTGGTGGTGGAAGCTGCGCACGTGGGGGTCTCCAAAGGAGGCGCAATGCAAGAAGCCCGGGGGACGGCCGTGCAGCCGCGAAAACCGGCCTTCGTAGTCACAGGGGTCTGGGGCTGGGGGGCCGGGGCCAGCGCCTGGAAGGGCGGGGCCCCGGGGTGCAGGAGGGGCCGTCGGGCCCTGGCGGGAGCAGTTGTGCTGGATCCTGAGGTCTTCTATCCCGTGCACCGCTGAGTGGAAGGCGAGGTCCCCACGGCAGGTGCGGGCCGTGCGGCGAGTGCAGAGCGCGTAGGAGCGGAGGGCCCGGCAGAAGCCGCTGGAGCCCCCTCCACCCCGGCCTCCTCCTGGAAGGGCTCCCGGTGAACCCCCGCCTCTCAGGCTTAGGGTGGATGATACGTATTCAGCATTGCAGCGGAGGATCTTGCACTGAGAATGAGCTGAGGACAAGAAGGGAGACGGTTGGGAGAAGGTCCCCAGATGCTCCTCTGTCAGTTATGTTCTCAACTCCCCCAAATATCATCAAGGAATTCCAGTCGGTCCTATAACCCCAGCCCCCAGCCCTCAGCTCCCCAGGCCTGTCCTCTTTCAGGGTAAGCCTTTGGATCTCTTCTCCCTGCCAGCCAAGGGACCTTCTCCAAGTTGAATGGGAAATAAAGCCTGCCTGTGTGAGAGTGGGCAAGTGTCTGGGACTCGGTGCCCATTTCTCCTCACTCACGTGCTTACATGCCCGCCCCTGCGTAGCACCTACCCTCTAGATTCCCCCAAACCCTTCCCTGGCCCTTCCTTACCATGTCCACAGAGGAGCAGCAGGAGAGTGAGAGTGCTTAGAGTTGGGGGACTGCCATGGGGGGGCCGGGGGCTAGGGGACTGGCCTGGATCCCCCATACCTATCCAGCCGGGTCCCCCCAGGCGCTGGTTCTTCCCAGATGATGACCCTCCTACCTAGTGGATTTTGACAGGCGGTCCTGTAAGTGACTGGAAAAAGAAATTTGGCCGGGCATGGGGAAAGAGAAGAGTTGGAGATTGGTCAGGATGCTGTGAAGAGGATCTGGGGAGAAGAGAAGGGTGAGCAGGCTGGAATCGGGGGAAATGAGGTTCCCCAAACCATACGTGTGGCTGGTAAACTCTGTGCCTTGCTCCCAAGGCCATTTTCAGGTCCCTTGTACAATCAATACTCCTAAGTGGGGGCGGAGGGGAGGTGCAGTGAACTGGTGGGCAGAGTCCACTGTATTGCCCCATCCTGAACTACCAAATAGCAGATATGTAAAAATCGAGGAATCATGGGGACAGGTCAGATATCAATCATCCTAGTGGGCTCTCCAATAGAATTAGGATCTGAAAATACTTCAGAAACATACCTCTTGTTTGTCCCCCAAGAGAAGACACCCTCCAGGAGTCAGTCATCTCTTTTCCTCCTTTGTGTCAGAAGAACACAAAAAGGAGAAAAGTGGAATACCTATGCCTTCTAGAACATCAATATTCAAATGTAAAGGGAACTGGTCTCTTTCATCTGCTCTAGAGTGTTACAATTATAATCTCTTTGGAGAACAATGGAATGCAAACCAAGCATGCAAATATGTTTTTTTTTCTAAGTCAGTACTTGTATTGTTCCAAAACTAACTGAAGAACCACTCTTTCCATTATTCTCCCCTTCACAAAGTCAGAGGTTCCTCATCTTTTGAGGAAGACAGGGATTTGGAAGGACCTAACTCCTTCCCTCCCTCCTGCCCAACTGCCCTATTTTGTGGTAAAAATGATTGCGGGAAGAGTCCAAAAGAGGTAGAATAAGATAGAGGGATTAGAGTTGTGAGGAGAAATAATTTACAACAAGAAGCTCCACCCTGGAAAGCCCAACAAAAAGGGCTGCTGAGTAGGTAGGTAGAAGAATGTCGGTGACTAATCATCTGATTACCCATTTGGCCTTGGTGAGAAGAGTACAGAATAGAGGGTGTCGGGAACTCCTAAAACTTCAAAGTCTTGAAGTGAGTTTTGGGGTACAACTCAGTGGTAAAGTGCATGCTTAGCTTGCACAAGACTTTGGGTTTGATCTGCTAGCACTACCACAAACTAAACCAAACCAAATCAAAATAAACAAAAACCCAGAAATCCTTAAGGTATCACAGGTAAAGAGGGAGCTAAGACTTCCAGAGGAGAGACAAGAGTATTAAACTTCAAATGGCGGGAGATCAGAGACCAAAAAGAAATGAGACCAGAGAAAGGGAGGTTGTGGCACCCTCGGTAGGGAGAGATCCTAGCTTTGGGACTGCAGACATACAAGAAGCTATCTGTAATTCTATAAAAGTCAATCCAGAAGCATATTAAAGCAGTTGCAATTTCATTTTGACTTACTGTTTCCAGAGGTCAAACATTACTCTGCTATCCAACTCTCCTGCCATGGTTGCCTATTCTGTCAGTCTGCTGCAGCCAGGGGGTCCCCTGTCTCTTTCTCCATGCTCCCCATGTTCCCCAGTCAGGCTACAATCTCACCGAGGTCAGGGAGTCAGTCAGAGAAGGTTTGGTGTTGGGGGAAGGGGGAGTAAATGGCTGGCCAGAATATTGGACAGCTGAGCGGGGGAGGGAGGTGGCTACTGAGTTGACAGTTTTAAAAATAGCTAAGTCCAAAATTCCAGGAACGTGGGTGGCAGTAGGGTGTGGGAGTGGGGGCAGTGAGGAGGGTAGGAATGTTAGTCAGAATATGGAGTACTGGGTGCCGGGTAGGGGTAGGGAATAGAGAAATAAGATAAGTCAGATATCCAATTCCAGCATATGTGACTCTATAATCACTGCCTACTCCAGGCAGCCCTCCAGCATTCTTGATAATGAACTCCTGGCCTTTATAGTGGGCAAGTGGATACCTCTCATTTCCCACCCTCATCCCTGCTACGTTGAATATTGCATTTAGTTTCTCTATACAGTAGCTAAGGGGTAGCGACTTTAAAGATCACCAGCATAAGTAGTTCACAGCCCCTCCCCCATCCTTGCAGAGTATTTCAGAAACTAAAAAAGCCAGCTGTCCAGAGAAGAAATCTGATCTCTGAGTTGTTTAGGATGAGGGTTTGTTCAGTCTACCCAGTTCAGATCCTTGCAGCTGTCTATCTCCCTGCTTCTTCCATTTTCATTACCTTAGTTTGGATAGCAATTCCTTCTCCCTCCCCAGTCTGAGTTATTGGGAAAGAAGGCTAACAAAGCCATGGGGGTGAAGAAGGAATAGAGAAAAAACTTTTGAAGGCTACTGATCCACAGGGGAGGGGAGTTGGAGAGATAACTGAGAGAAAAAGATTTAGAAACATGTTCTGTAGAATAACATAATCTTGAGACATTTTAAGATATTGCCACCAAGGAATTTAGCCATGTTATGTTTTTGCAGCCATAGACATAGCTGGATCATCAACTTATAGTACTGGCCAAGTAAAATTAGCACAAGGATTGATTGCAAATAGTGTCACTAATGCATCTGTACATCTGTACCAGTCCACTCTACATTTAATTCAAAATCTTTTTTTTTTTTTTTTTTTTAAAGAGAGAGTGAGAGAGAGGGGGGAGAGAGAGAGAGCATTTTAAATATTTTTTTTAGTTTTCAGCGGACACAACATCTTTGTATGTGGTGCTGAGGGCCGCACACAAGCCAGGCGAGCGCAATACTGCTTGAGCCACATCCCCAGCCCTAATTCAAAATCTTGAGGCCCATACAAATACTCTTCTCAGATATACCCACATACATACACATTTTTATGGCAAACTTAGTTTTTCTTTCAACCACATGAGGCCATATCAAAGAGAAGTTTATTTAAAAATGTAAAATTCCTCCAACCCAATTAATCAAGTGACTTTTTTTTTTTTTTAATACTGGGGGCTTTACCACTGAGCTACATCCCCAGCCCCAGCCCTATTTATTTTGAGACAGGGTCTCACTAAGTTGCTTAGGACCTTGCTAAATGTTTAAGGCTGACTGTGAACTTGAGATCATCCTGCCTCAAGGATGGGATTACATGCTTGTACCACTATACCTGACTTGAGTGACTTTCAAACAGTAGTTTGTTACATGTAAAGTGAGATATATTTTTTTAAATATCTCTTTTTTTTTAGAGAGAGAGAGAGAGAATTTTTTTTTTAATGTTTTTTTTTTTTAGTTTTCGGCGGACACAACATCTTTGTTTGTATGTGGTGCTGAGGATCGAACCCGGGCCGCATGCATGCCAGGCGGGTGCGCTACCACTTGAGCCACATCCCCAGCCCTAAAGTGAGATATATTCTAATTACAAAAAATAAGTGCAGAAATATTTTTAAATAATCATTAGTGGTAGTATTGGTATTGTTCTGAAACTATTGTGAGATAAAACAAATGGGTACTAATGTTGGTATTTTTGAGAATCAGGATTAAAAATAAAGAGATACTGATTTATGTTGATGAAGTTAAATGAAAACTCTATAATTTAAAATTTAAATTGCAAGGCTAATTGAGTTCATGCTATATTTTATCCAAAATGTTTTCTTTGCCTTATCTTGAAAAGAACAAGAAACAATGACCCAATAATAGCAATGAATGCCTCTAGTGTCCATTTGGTGATATTTAAACACTATCTCCCAGTATTTCCTACTAAAAGGGACTCTAGGACTCCTTGGAGAAACAGCTGATTCCAGATTTGGAATTGTTCAAGATAAACTAGGAAAAATACAATATAATATAATTTTAATAGTTTTTTAAAACTATAATTCAGGAGGCAACTAGAATACAATAGTTACTACCAACCAAAGATGAGACAATTTGATTATCAAAATGGATTGAGACACTTCAAATACATTTAAATCCATGATTTCACAGTGATACTTACAAATATAAACTCACTGATCATTTTTGGAAAATATTAGCAGATCATCTCATTATTTTGAAAACTGCTAGTATTTGGAAATAATCAAGTATTTATCCTGTTTTTCTTATGGGAACCATATCTGAAGATGACAGGAAAATTTCTCTTTATAGAAGTATTCCAGAAGGAACAACATAATTAGAATACCAGCATTTATAACTCTTAAATGAGTTAGTATATCCAGGTCATGAGCAACAATGGCTATTAATTCATCACAAAAAGAGAGGCAAACATTATGTCTTCCTGATTATAGGTGCAGTTCACAACTCCACCTTGAGTAAAGTAGTAGCCTTGCAAAAACAAAACAAATTAAAAAAGACTTCAGTCTGAATTTGATCAACCCCTAGTCTAGAGCTGACTAGTAATTCACAGGAAATGCTGGAGACATCAAATGGCATCTCAGAGGTTCAAATTCATACTGGGAGAATAGCATACAGCACAAATGACCTGGATTCTTAAAACAAAACAAAAAACCAAACTTGAGACATCAAACAACTGCAGAATAATGGACTTTATTTGATCCTAATTCAAGAAAGCAAAATAAAATTATGAAACAACAGGAAATTTGAATGCTGATGAGTATTTACCTCATACTTGATGATTTATAAGAAACTGTTGGTTTGAGGCCAGCGATATAGCTTAGTTGGTAGAGTGCTTGCTTTACATGCATTAAGGCCCTGGGTTCAATTCCCGGCACCCCCCAAAAAAGTTGTTGGTTTGAAAAATGGTGCTTTTTTTTTTTTTTTTTAAAGAGATAATATATTGAAATATTGCAGATGAAAAATTTGCTTCCAAATAATCTGGGGTAAGGAAGAAGTGGGTGGGGTAATAATAAATAAGATTGAAATCTAGAAACATGAAATTGATAATTGTTTAAACTATCAGCAAAATGAAAACAAACTGACAGGATGGAAGCAGATTATTCTGATATTTTTCTAGATCTTTGAGTCATATATCAAATCTAGGGCTGATCATTCCACACTTTCTTAAACCTGCCTATGAGATTCACAGTACTTTTCCTCACTCTGTAATCATCAATGATTTCAAATGCACCAATGTAATCATGGACAATGACTTTGGAGCATAGCCCAATAAGAACCTGGTGTCTGCTCCCTTTTTGGAATTATTGGTTTCTTGAGAGCATCAGCCAAGGGCATTCATGAGCTCTGTTATGGCAGCATGGAAAGATGGTGGAAAGAAATGATACATATTCACATATAAATATATGTAAAGAGTCGATATCTTCATATCTATGTATATATAAACACAAAAAATGCACACATGCATACTTTCAGAAGAGAGGGTATTTGGTCATTTTTGTGATTGCAGAGTGGGTCTTGACTTGATCATTAAGAACCCAGTTTTAGGGCTGGGGATGTGGCTCAAGCAGTAGCGTGCTCACCTGGCATGCGTGCGGCAGCACCACATACAGACAGAGATGTTGTGTCTGCCGAAAACTGAAAAATAAATATTGAAACTCTCTCTCTCTCTCTCTCTGTCTCTCTCTCTAAAAAAAAAAATAAATAAATAAAAAACCCAAAAAACAAAAAAAAAACCTTGCAGCTGACTGGCACCTGATCCCCCAACCTAAAGGGTCAGCTGCAAGTTTCTTTAAAAACAAAACAAAACAAAACAAAACAAAAAAAAACAGTTTTAGGGGCTGGGGTTGTGGCTCAGTGGTAGAACCTTTGCCTAGCATGTGTGAGGCACAGGGTTTGATTCTCAGCACTGCATATAAATGAAATAGAGGTCCATTGAAAACTAAGAAATATTTTTAAAAAAGAAAGAACCAAGTTTTAAAGAAAAGAAATACACACACAATCCTTTGTAACCCCTAAAACAATGGTCTTCTGAAAGATTGTTCCTATTTGTTCTGATCTGAGCAGAATCACAATAGGATCAATTTTGTATAAATGTCTAGACCTGTTTTTTTTGTATTTTGTATAAATGTCTGTCTAGCTAGAGCTCACACTTTTCAGGCAATCAAGCCTTGTACATAAGGATAAAAAATCAAAGAACTGTCAATAAATGCAGCAACTTTGATATTTCTATTGTATTTTTCTAGAAGAGAATAAAGAGGATTACAGACATCTGTGAAAGAATAAGCTTTGCTTCATGATTTCTGTTCCTCACTTGAAAAAAAAATGCTGGACTATGAAAACTAAACTGGTAACTCGAAAATCAACTACCTGGCATATATTTTAAGACAATTGTTCAATATAAGAAGGCTAAGTTTGGAATAGGTAAGACTGTTTTTTTTTGAAATATGGAATAAATTATACTAGTAATAATTACCAAACTTAGATTTCTATTCTCAGATAAACTATTGTTCCAGATTTAAATATAAGTAAAACATGTTCAAACAAACCAGAACTTGAAGGCATTTCCCACCTATAGATCCTTACTAAAAGAACTGTTGGGAGCTGGGCTGGTGGCTCTCACCTGTAATCCCCGCTACTTGGGAAACTGAGGCAAGAGGATTATAAGTTTGAGGTCAGCCTTAGCAATTTAGCAAGAACCTGTCACAAAGAATAAAAGGGACTGACATACATGTGTATGTATGTGAATGTGTGTGTGTGTTCTGCTGTGTCAGAATATAGATATATTTGAGCTGGAGTCTCATTATGTTGCCCAATCTGGTCCAAACTCTTGTGCTCAAGGGATTCCTTTGTCTCTACAGGCACATGCCACCTCATCTAACTAAAGAGATTGTTATTATTTTATTGTGGCTTTGATCATGTTTGGTAGAGCCAGCTCACCAGTGGCTCTTGGGAGCTACAGACCTTAACAACATCTGAAAAAAGAAAGTATTATTCCTTACTGACAAGATCTTGATTGTGAAGGTGGGATGTGAGTACCTGGTAAAGGTACTTGGCAGTGGAAATAATGAGAGAGAGAAACAGTAGGGTTACTTAGAATTCAGTTGTGGCAGAATATATTGAGATGTGTCATGGAGACCTTGAATATAGAATAACCCAAATCTTTAGGCTTTCTTGTGTTCAGAGTTCCTCAGTTGGGCCCCATTGACATTATGGGAGGGACAATTCTTTGTTTACCATGCAGAACATTTAGCATTCTTGTCCCCTCTCCCCCACCCAGTGCCAGCTGCATGTGCAGACACTGTAAATCTTAAAAGTGATTCAATATAGCTCTTTTTTTTTCTCTTTTGGCACTTGGGATTGAACTCAGAGGTGCTTTATCACTGAGCCACATCCCTCGACTTACTTATTTATTTTTGAGACAGTTGCTTAGGGCTTCGCTAAATTGCTGAAGCTAGCTTCAAACTGGTGATCCTCCTGCCTCAGCCTCCCAAGTTCCTGGGATTACAAGCATGCACCATTGTGCCCCATTGATTCTATATATTTCAACCTACCTACCTGCTTGAAGAAGTTAATACCACTCAATAGAGGAATACTAATAGCTATTGTTAATCCTAGATTTCTCACACTGTGACCTAAACTGGCTTAGTAGAAGTTTTTTCACTGTATGGAAGACTTTAGAGACATTTTATTCTTTTGAACTTTAAGGGTATAACCTTCCAAATACTCTCACATAACAGAGGTGATTATTCCTTTTAATTTATATACTTGGCTTCTCTCTGGAGCCGCTCCAGAACAGGACCACATAAAAGTAAACTTCAGTCTCTTTACCTGTAGAATCTGGTTTTATTAAGAGCTCTAGGACCGGGCTGAGGATGTGGCTCAAGTGGTAGTGCACTGACCTGGCATGCGTGTAGCCCAGGTTCTATCCTCAGCACCACATACAAACAAAGATGTTGTGTCTGCCGGAAACTAAAAAAAATTAATATTAAAAAAAAAAAGAGCTCTAGGACTTTCTTGTACCCTAGTCCAACCATAACAGCACTGCTTTGAGCTGTTTGACACTTTGGGTGTTGTGGTATGAATTCATATTAGGAAAAGGGGCTTTATTACTAAAATGGATTGAAAGCTCAATGGATTTGATATATAATTCTTTTTAAAAAATATTTATATTTTAGGTATACATTGTCACAACACAATACTTTTATTTTTATGTGGTGCTGAGGATCGAACCCCGCCTGTGTGAGGCAAGCTCTTTACTACTGAGCCACAATCCCAGCCCTATAATTCTTTTTTTTTTCCAAGCCAAACTGTATCCAGCTTTATTAAAGATACTTTTCATAAACAATCATGGTATTTCAGGCAGGACATGGGCAATCGTTAACAGTATACAACAACTTTCAAACTCCCTTCTTGAATGGACTACCAAAATCAGAAAGCCACTATAAAACCCAATGAAGTCTTCATTTGATGCTCTGAATAGGGAAAGTTTAGAGTGAGGGTTGACCTTTCACATTTAGCATGTTGTTTAACAACTTTTCACAAGCCGACCCTGACTTTCAGGAAATGAAAGGAAAATGGCCAAAATCATTAATCTGAAGATCCACAATCTAGAAAAGGGACTGCTGCTCTTCTGAGGGACACTATTCTCAATGACATCACTGCAAAGTCCAGATTGCCCCCCACACTGGAAAACCCATCGCTGGGAATCAGGTTCCAACAGGTCTGAGTTTAGGGGACTTAAGTCCATGCCGATGTCAGAGAGGGACAGGAGGACATACAGATGAGTCTGAGTTTTTCCACACCACAAGGCATTTGTGCCAAGGTGGCTATGTGTGCCAACATCAGGGAATCCCTTCCTCTTGGGAACAAAGAGGAAATCTCTCAAAACTAGAAGGGAAAAGTGTCTTCCCCCACAGCAATCCAGCTTTGGAGACATTCTACTAGTGACATATGCTCCTTCCCCCCCAAAACAACAATGAAGTGTTCTGTGTGCTAACAACATAGCTTAAAAAAAAAAAGTAAAACAAAATTCTGCATCTTTACAAAACTTGATAAAAAATAGTATTTCAAACTGTACAGCCACCAGAAGTCCACAGTTACCAGAAAGGCACACACTGCCCTGGCGTCTCCAGCCCCTCAGCTGTCTGTGCCTGGTCTGTTTGGGCATCTCCACCTTCTGCAGGGTTATCCCCACCCTTGCCAGGGTCAGCTTTCCCCTTTTTCCCTTTGGGTACTTCTCTCCCTTCTTTGCAGGGGCCTTTTTAGGCTTGGGCTCTGGCTTTGGAGGAGCAGGTTTGGCAGACAGCCTTGCAGATCTTCTCTGTGGTCGTCTTTCACCTGGGCTTTATCTCCTTTAGCATCCCCTTCAGCCTTTCTCTTGGGCATGGTGGCAGGTCGCAGGCGCTGGACACAGGGATGCAGCAGCGCGCGGCTTTGATCGGTCCGGGGGTCGTTCTCGCCTCTTCTTCTTCACACTGCTCCTAATTCTTTTTTTAATATCTATTTTTTAGGTGTAGTTGGACACAATACCTTTATTTAATTAATTATTTTATTTTGGGTGCTGAGGATCGAACCCAAGGCCTCGCACGTGCTAGGCAAGCCTTCTACACTGAGCTACAACCCCAGCCCCAATATATAATTCTTGTCTGTTTTGTTTCATGGTACTGGAGATTGAAACCAGGGACTTTCACATGCTAAGCAAGCACTGAGCTGCATCCTTAGCCCTTGTTAAGAATGGATGTCACTAAACTGCACAGGCTGGCCTTAAATTTATGATCCTCTAGCCTTAGCCTCCTGAGTAGCTGGGATTGCAGGCGTGGGCTACCAGACCCAGAAGATTAATCGAAAGTACATTTTTGGTGCCAGAGTCTTTTTTTTTTTTCTAAATATTTATTTCTTTGTTGTAGTTGGACACAAAGAAGAAGAAACTTTATGCTGTCTTATGCTTTAGTGAGAGCCTCTCCGTAAGCTTTTTATTCCTCATATTTTAGTTGTAGAGGGATACGGTATTTTCATGTGGTGCTGAGGACAGAATCCAGTGCCTCACACGTGTGCTCTATCACTGGGCCCCAGCCCAGCCACAGCCCAAGGTGCTAGAGTCTTTATGATGCAAGTACTTCTCCTGTGCCCTCATCTCAGAAGAATTCGTATTATCTTGGAAGTGGGGTGGGCATAGAAGACATCTAGGCTGTTAAATCACACAGCAGGATATCCGCTCAAAATGTCAGGCATTTTAGGTCCCTTGGATATGGATTAATCCAGTTTTCAGAGTCCATGAGATACAATGAGGTGAACTCCAGCCTGTCGATCACCACCCATTGGGTTTACTTGCTGAGTTTTTAGTTATATGGTATAGAATATATCCACCCAGTCATTCCTCAGAAGGACTTTGAGATTTCAGGACTCCTGGGTATATACAGTCCTGTTCTCTTGGAGAGTTCTTGATAGACTTATTATAAGCTGTGGATAAAACAACCACATCAGACTGGCAAGAGAAACTGCACGAATAACTAAGGCCATTAGAATTGACAACTAATGCTTTTTGTTTTTTTGCTCCCATTTATTGCTAATAAGAAAAATTTGTGTTATCTAGGACTGGTGTTAGCCACTATTAGGAATAGTGTCTGTCATTCTCATCAAATGTTAGGTTCTTATCTTGTGTTCCACCTGAGATGTGTGTGTGTGTGTGTGTGTGTGTGTGTGTGTGTGTTAATTACTGGAGATTGAACCCAGGGATTGAACCCTTTTGTTTTTATTTTGAGACAGGGACTTGCTAAATTGCTGAAGCTGAACCAG
The DNA here is from genome assembly GCF_048772815.1 of Callospermophilus lateralis. NCBI lineage: Eukaryota > Metazoa > Chordata > Mammalia > Rodentia > Sciuridae > Callospermophilus > Callospermophilus lateralis. The sequence continues at coordinate 1,452,188 of NC_135311.1, forward strand.
AACTTGTGATTTTCCTGCCTCAGGCTCTCCAGTTGTTAGAATTACAGGTAGGTACCACACTGCTACCAGCAGCCTTGGACTATATTAATTAACCAAAATTAACTTGGATCTTGGTGCCATTCCAGGAACATTCTGTTAGTTGGCCCAATTCAATTCTGCAAATGTTGGCCAATCACTTAAAATTTGCTAAAAATATGTAACAGAATTAAGGCCTTTCAGGATGTCTCAATCTTTCCATGGAGACAAAATAACTCAACAATTGAATGTGAGACAAAAGTAATAATAATAGTGCTTCCTGGAAAAAAATACACTTTTTTTTTTTTTTTTGATGCCAGGGTTCAAACCCAGGGCTTCCATGCATGCTAGGCAAATATTCTACCAATAAACTATACCCCTAACTCCTTCCATTGTTTTTTATTGTGTTTTGAAAGCATAAAGTTCACATTTTTAACTGTTTTAAAATGTGTGATTCAATGACATTTAGTGTAATGAAAATGTTGTGTAACTATCACCATAATATTTTCATCACCCCAAAACAAAACACTGTATTCATTACTTTGTCACTCTACAACCTCTGGCAACCACCAATCTGCTTTCTCTCTATATAGATTTACCTATTCTGGACATGTAATATAAATGGAATTATATAAGAAGTGACATTTGTGTCTGGCTTCTCTCATTCAGCATGATTTTTCTGAGATTTATTCAAGTTGTAGTTGGATCACTACTTCATTCCTTCTTATGGCTGTATAATATGCCATTGTATTTATGTAACAGTTTGTTTATCCATTCATCACTCTTTCTCTCTCTTTTATTTATTTTTTGTATTGGGGATTGAGCCTAGGGGCACTTTACCAGTGAGCTACATCCACAGCTTTTTAAATTTTGAGACAGCATCTCTCTAAATTGCTGAGAGTCTCCCTAAATTGCCCGACCAGGCCTTTAACTTGGAATCCTCCTTCCTTGGCCTCTAGAGTCACCAGGATTACATGCATTCACTGTCTTCACCACTGTGCCTGGCTCACTCATCTCTTTAAGAACATCTGGACTGTTTCCACCTTTCAACTATTAGTAGTAGCACTGTTGGAAACATGCACATACAAGTGTTTGTTTGAGTACCTGTTTTCAGTTCTTTGGGGTATATACCCGGAGTGGAATTACTGAGTCATATTCTATATTTAGTTTTTTGAGGAACTGCCAAACAGTCTTTCAGGCAGCTGCAACTTTTATATTCCCACAAGTAGCACACAAGGTTCTAGTTTCTCCTTATCCTCATTAGCACTACTTTCTATTTTTTTAATTTATAGCCATCTTGGAAGGTATAAAGTGGTATCTTATTGTGATCTTATTTTAATTTCTCTAATTCCTGAACTTCTTTTCATCTGCGTGTTGACCATCTGAATGTCTTTTTTTCGAAACAGGGAAAAAAGAACACACAAAATTTATTACATGCCTAAGATATGGGAGTATTAAATTCCATTTGAATATACTAAATAGACATTGGAAAAATGTCTACTAAAGCCCTTTGCTCGTATTAAAAGTCAGGCTGTGGCTCGGGGTAGAGTGCTTGCCTGGCACATGTAGGGCACTGGGTTCGATCCCCAGCACACATAAAAAGAAATTATAAGGTATTATGTCCATCTACAGCAAAAAATATTTTTTAAAAATCAGGCTATTTGTCTTTTTGTTGGTGAATTATTTTCTCTTCATTCTTAAAAAAAATTTTCACTGTATCTAGGAATCTAGGTTGACAGACTTTTCTTGCAGTACTTGAAGAATTTTGTGTCTTCTGGCCTCTATGGCTTTTAATAAGAAATCTGCTGTCATTCAAATCATTTTCCCTCTCAGTGCTTTCGACGTTTGTTTTATTACTTTTAGCTTTTGACAGTTTCTCTGAGGTGCATGCATTTGTTTGGGGTTATTTGTTTGGGTTTCACTCAGTTTCTTGAACCTGTAGGTTCTGTGCTCTGCCAAATTTGGGGAGTGTTTAGACATTATTTCTTTCAGTATTTTTATCAGCTTTGTTCTCTTTAGTTTCTCCATCTGGAAATTTGATGACACAGATGTTAAATCTTTTGTTGTAACCTCACAAGTCCCAAAGTCCATTTGCTCTGTTTTTAGATGGAATGACATCTACTGTCGTGTTTTCCAGTTCACTGATTCTCCGGGTCCCTCCATTCTGCTTTAAGCTCTTGAATGAGGGTTTTATTTATTTTTGGTGGGGGAGGAGTTATGACTTGTTCTCTTTTCAAAGTGGTGATGGTACACAGGCAACTTGAGTATAGAGTTGGGTGACTCTTCATCCTCATTACATTCTCTGGACAACTGTACAAAGAAACTGTGGGACATTCCTTATTACTGTGGTCCAGACAGCTTTGTTGAACCTGGTATCAGTGCACATTTTGAGTCCCCATCTCTTTCTTGAGAAATTTCCGGATCTCTTTAAGTGTCCAAGGGATTCACTTCTTGAGTCGACACCATGTTTGTGTTTGTGTTGATAGTGTATTTGATGTATTCTTGGGTCACCACCTCATTGATGGCAGTGTGCCTCCGGCTCCCCCGCCTCTTTTTTTTTGGTACCGGGATTGAACCCAGAGATACTTAACCACTGAGCCAAAAACCCAGCCTTTTTATTGTTAATTTTAAGACCGGATCTTTTGACTCTGGCTTTGAATTTATGATCCTTCTGCCTCAGGCACCGTAGTTGCTGGGCCACCACATCTGCCCCTGCCCTTTTTAAAGTCACCCTTCTTTTGTGGAGCCATTCTGCAGGGTCCAAGTTGGAAAGCCATTGAGGGTGTATTTTAAGTCACTGTACTTTTCAGTTCTAAAATTTCCACTTAGTTCTTTTTTATATCTTCTGTTTCTTGAGAGAGAGAGAATTTTTTTAATATTTATTTTTTAGTTTTAAGTTTTCGGTGGACACAACATCTTTGTTTGTATGTGGTGTTGAGGATCGAACCCAGGCCACACGCATGCCAGGCGAGCGCGCTACCGCTTGAGCCACATCCCCAGCCCTATCTTCTCTGTACTGATATTTTTATATCTTTGCTGGAAACTTCTATTTTTTTTCATTTGTTTCAAGCATTCAAACATGCTCATAATTGTTTGTTGAAGCTTTTTCACTTTTATTTTCCTGAGCCTCAGTCATCCTAAGCACTCTACCACTAGGTTATGTCCCAACCCCTGCTGAAGCATTTTTATAATGACTGCTTTAAAATATATGTCAGTCCATTGTGGTGGTATACACCTGCAGTCCCAGCTCCTTGGGAGGCTGAGGTAGGAGGATCATGAGCCTAGGAGTTTGAGGCCAGCCTGGGCCTTGAACTAGACCCTGTGTCAAAAAAGAAAAAAAAATTCAGATAATTCTGTCATCAGTTTGAGGTTTTCCTTCCTTGTTATTGTGATGAATGCTTTATGCTTTTTGAATGAAACCTGGGCATTTTGGGTATTATTAAAACGCTGGACCTCATTTAAACTTTTGTTTTGGTTAGTTTCTCTGATATTGCTCAGACAGAAGAAGGATGGTGTGCTGGTGCCAGGTAGGTAGGTAGGAATCGAGCAGTTATTGTTCAAATGTTTTCTTTTGCTATGTCACCTCATTTGGCTAGAGAGCTTTAGTTAGTTTTTTTTTTTTTCCTTTTGGCTGTTGCTTTTGGTACTTACAGGTTGCTGTCTTCTTCAGTTCCAAATCTGGATGGAACATGAGGAAAAAAGAAAGCCAGGGAAAACGCCTTATGTCTTTCCTTGGATTCTGCGGCCCCTAGCTAGTCTGCTGTCTCTTTCCACCTGAGGTTTTTTTTTTTTTGGGGGGGGGTTGTTTTGTTTTTTGTATTTTGTGGTCCTGGGGATTGAACTCAGGGGAGTATTACTACTTAATTAAGTTTTATTTTGAGTCAGGATTTTGCTAAATTGCCCAGGCTGGACTCAAATTGAGGATCCTCCTGCCTCAGACTCCAGAGTAGATGGAATAACAGGCCTGGCCCCTCATGTGCAGTTTATGTTTTTATATGTTATGTTCAGGTTTTTTACTTGCATTAGTAGGAGGAGTAGGGAAAAAAACATCTACTCAATCTTTCCAGAGCTATTCTCTTTTGTTCGTATTTTTTTCACTAGCCTTTGAGCTATGTAATATCTATTCTAGCACATAATCTAAGTGTTTGAAACCAGGACAAAAAGAAACAGGATGCAGAGTGAAATAAATTAATTATTCATTTCTCCCATCCAGTTTTTGGTATGGTGCCAAAAAGAAGAAGAAACTTTATGCTGTCTGATGCTTTAGTGAGAGTCTCTCTTTGAGCTTTTTATTTTCAATTTTTTTTGTTTTTAGTTGTAGATGGATACAATATTTTTATTTTATTCATTTATTTTTAATGTGGTGCTGAGGATTGAACCTAGTGCCTCACACGTGCTAGGCATGCGCTCTACCACTGAGCCCCAGCCCCAGTCCCATCTTTTTTTTTTTTTCATATTTTTTATGCACCATAGTTGTACATTATGATGGGACTTGCTACAAGTTGTACATGCACACGATATAACAACATACCTTGGCCAATATCACCCCCCAACACTTGCCCCTCTGTCTCTCCGCCTCTAAGTGAACCTTTCTTTCTTCTCCTTGGCCCCCCTTTTCCGGTGCTAGGGCTCCAAGCCAGCCCAGCACCCGCCAGGCAAGCGCTCCACGCGAGCGTCCGTCCGCAGCGCTCCCGACCTTTGGTGCGGAGAAAGGCTGGGCGCCTGCTCTCCTGGGTCCCCAGCGAACCGGTAGGCGGAGACCGTCGGTGAGGAGGCGCTGTGGGCCGAAGCAGGCTGCGTCCGGCCTGAGACCAGGGGGAATAGCCCCCTGCACGGTACCAGCCCTAAGACGTGGTTCTGAAGTTGGCGGAGCCGCCACCCCACCGCACCCAGGACCCGGCCTCGCTCCGACGGCCGCAGGGTGGTGTCCCGCGGGACGGGGGTGGAGGAGGCGCTCGGTGGACCCCCGGGCTGCAGGAGCCTGGAGTGTTTGGGGGAAGTGTGCCCGTTCAGGTGCTCTTCCCTGCTTCGGGCATTCAGTTTAAGGCCACAGGATGTAGAGATCGCGTGAATGAAATGTTTCTGACATCTCAACACTGACACGTCAAAGTAAAACAGCAAAAGACCCCATGATCCTGCATATCCGTGGTCCTCGTTTGCACCAGGCCCTGCAGATCTGCACGCATCACTGATGATCCGATCTTAACACTATTTTTCATTCATTATCAAACCATTTTCTGGGTGTCAGTGATACCTTAGAATTTCTCCGTGTGAACTGGAGCCCAGAGAGAGCACTTCGTGGCCGCCTGACAGCACACACAGAGCACACTTCTCCTCTCCGGCGGTATGCCTAGTGTATTCACACCAGTTCCGGTCTTCATGCCTCTACTTACAATCATCGGTTCTTGTTTCTGGTTTTTTTCAAATCCACAGGGAAGTTGGAAGCACCAGATCATCAGGACGCACCTTCGGTCCACTGCGAACGTCTGTCCCACCGGCTTCTTCTCTCAGAGAGCGGCGCAGTGCCTTCGCCTTGGCACACTCCCTTTCTTTCCCCTCGGAGCGCAGACACGACGCATCTCTTAGTCTTCTGGAGTGAGGACTTTCTGGGTACCAAGAGCCTTAGGCTTAGGCTGAAGGACTTTCACTTATTCATTTACGCCCAGGACTGGACTCAGGCCCCTGAAAAGCCGCATCCCCAGGACTTCTTATATCTTATTTATTTATTTTTTTTAACGATTTATTGTTGGTCGTTCGAAACATCCCATAGCTCTTGACATATCGTATTTCATGCATTTGATTCAGGTGGGTCATGAACTCCCACCTTTACCCCGTGCACAGACTGCAGAATCACGTCGGTTACACCTCCACCGATTTACACGCTGCCACACTGGTGTCCGAGGTGTCCCCTCCCCTCCCCTCCCCCAGGGTCTCGCCGAGTTGCTGAGGTTTCGCTTCAGTTGCTGAGGCTGCCTTTGAACTCTCCATCCTCCTGCCTGGGCCTCCCGGCCGCTGGTCTACAGCTGGGCCTAAATTCACACCGCAGGAAACCCACAGAGCAGCGAGGACGAACTGCAGGAGGCCGGCCCGGGCGGCTCCAGGACACCCCTTGGGTGCCCCGTAGTTTTACGCAGACACAACGGGGAACCTGGCTTTTCCACGGAGGAGCTGGAGCTTTCTCTCTGGAGTTCTCCTCTCGGTGGTCCTGGAAGCTGGGTCTGGGTCCGCAGTGCTCTCCTGGCTCCAAGAGTCAAGGGAGGGTTCTCTCAAGGCTTTACTACTCTAAGAAGCGGCGGGGACGCCGTCTCCCGGCCCAGGCTGGGCAGCCTCGCAGTCGGCCCAAATGGGAGGCGGCCCGAGGACGTAAGCAGGAGCTCGCATTTCCTTAGACTCCTATAGCCTTTTAGGGGAGGCCCAGCCAGCCTCCCTGGTGGTCTAGTGGTTAGGATTCGGCGCTCTCACCGCCGCGGCCCGGGTTCGATTCCCGGTCAGGGAAGAAGCTGTCCTTTTATTTCCTTCCTCGGTTTCTTGTAGAAATTTGAATATTATTTCTTCTAATCACTTCTCCCATCTACGAGAAGCTTAAATTTTGAAAATGTACCAAAACGCCATGGAAACTACAGCTTATAATTCTACCACCCTGAAACTGTTTTTAATACCCAGTTTAGGAAACAGAAAAGGAAGAATTTGTGCTGTATACGTACTATTTTTATTACTTGCTATTTTACAGTTAACAATGTATTTCTAACTTGCCAGTAGAAATAAACATTCAGAAACATATTTATCTAAGTTTTGAAAAGATGGAGTGTTTACAAGGTTTGGAATTCAAATTTACAAGAAAGCACAATAAACCTTTCAATCTACCATCTATTTTCCCTCAATGCAACCACTGTTAAATTTCCTGATTATGTCACAGACCGTGCAAATGTTAACTTCATGCATACATACATACCTACGTCTATATTTACATACCTTTTTCCCTCTTGCACAAACGGGAGCATTCTATCCGCACTTCTCTGCACTTTGCCTTTTCTATTTAATAATATATTTTAGAAATAGATAAACTTTGTGTATAGCCCTATATATTCCTTAGGATAAATTTCTAAAAGTGGAATTTAGATCAGACATGAGAACTTCCTTATTCCTTCTTATGGTATATAGCATTTCATTGTATGGATATTCCATAATTAATTTAACTAACTTCCCACTGATGCACACTTAGGTCATTTCTAACTCTGTGCTATCACAATAACAACTTACATGTAATTTTGTACATATGTGGAATAAATGGCCAGAAATTGAAATGCTGGTTCAAAAGGCATATGCATCTGTGGATAGATACAATTTTCCTTAATAGTAGTAATACCGATTAACACTCCCACCAGCAATGTACAGTGTAAAAGTAATTTTTTAAAAAACATTATTGGTTTTAAAATCAAAATGAATTTAATCAATCTTATTTCTGAACTTTCATGGTTTCCCCCTAAAATTTTGGTTTTACAAATAATATTTTGATGAACATTTTCATAGATAAACTTTGTGTATATCCCTACATATTCCTTAGGATAAATTTCTAAAAGTGGAATTACTACCTCATACCACCTATTCCATGGTTAAAGAATTAAACGCAAAAACTAAAACTATTTTTTTAATTAATTTTTATTGTTGGTTGTTAAACTAAAACTATTTTTAAAACTACAAGAAAACATTAGAGAATAACATTTTAATTTTAGGCTAAGAGGACTTTTTCAAGATAAAAGCAAAGCAGAAATCATAAAGGACAAAAATGATAGAATGGCCTATAGAATAGAAAAATCTGCCTATCTAAAAATATCATAAATAATATTAAAAGACAAATAATAAACTGTAGTCAGTAGAGAAAGCATAATACCCAATAGAAAATAGGCAAAATACATAACAAATTTCAAAGCTGATTCGAATAACTGGTAAGCTTGTGAGAAATCATCAACCCTAGTAGTAACAATGCAAACCAAGGCAGGAACCCTAGTTGCACACTGCGCTTTTTAAAGGTGAAGGGAAGACGAAGCCTTTGAGGAATGTGGTGGTGCATCTGTCTCCACGCACGGGACCTGGGAAGGTCTCCCGAGCTCTGCAGGCGCCCGGCTCCCCGCCGCCTTCAGTCCCGGCGTGGGGCTGGGGAACCTTCCGAGTGGGTGAGGCGGCCGCAGAGCCTCTGCGGGTCCGCCTTCGCGAAGATGGAAGGAACTGGAATCGACTGTCCTTAAATCTGTCAAGTTTCTCTTGGCGGTTCTTTGGCTTCCTAGTGGAAATTTCTCTTAATGTCAATCTCAAAATGAACAGGAAATTGCGGAGCAAGACCGTCCCAGAGAGTTCTCATAGGGCGCCCAGGGAGCAGCGGCGCCAGAGCGCGTTGGTGGTATAGTGGTGAGCATAGCTGCCTTCCAAGCAGTTGACCCGGGTTCGATTCCCGGCCAACGCAGGCTTTCGCTTTTCCCACTCGCCCCAAGCCTCGGAGCGAACAGGCTAAGCCCCGCAAACGAGTGGGCAAAGCCATTAACCTCCTTTGTCCTTGTCCCCTCCCCTGTCCCGGGCAAGCTGGCTGAGCCACAATCCTTCTAGGGCCCTCCGTGGGGGTGTGTCTGAAGTAGTTTGTTTTTCTGACTCTTGGGAGGCGATCCTGATTCACCGAGGGTCAAACAAGTCCGTTGGAACAAGTGCTCAGGCCCGCGGAGCTCGGCCGCTGCCTGCCAAGGTGAAGGCGGAACCGGCGCTCAGGAAGGTCCCCGCCTGCCCCGCGCTCACCAGCTGCTCTCCTTCCGATGCCCCCACCCCGGGCACAGGCCTGGGGCTGAGTAGGGAACTGCGGGCCAGGCGGCTGGCTCTTGGGAGAGGTAGAGGAGGGGAGCTTCTCCCTCCCGAGCCTCAGTCGTCGGGGTCTGCGGCTGCCGCCTCCACCTTAGGTCAGCACCTGGGGGCGGCGGCCCCGCGCAGGACCTCAGAATCCTGTCGGATGTCGCAGCAAGACGTTGAAGAGGAGCTGCCAGCGCGCGGAGGACTCGGAGCATGGGGTGGAACCACGGGGGGGCAGGGCTTATATTTCAAGGAGCGCTAAATCGGGGCCCAGCTCGCTGCCTCCGGAGTGGCGCGCCGTGATCGTATAGTGGTTAGTACTCTGCGTTGTGGCCGCAGCAACCTCGGTTCGAATCCGAGTCACGGCAGGTGACACGGTTGGTGAGGGGCAGTGACGTTTCCTTTTTTTTCCCCCTTCCTTTGATCAAAAAAACCACTCAAGATTGTAATCACTCGGAGGGCCCTTTACTTGACAGCAGGACCCGGGCAACGCAAGCAATGCCGGTAGCAGCAGTAAAGACGGAAGTCCCTGCACCCGCCCCGCCCGCCTCCCAGTTCCTGCGTTCCCACAGCAGAGTCTGGGAGGCAGGCAGGGCCGCCAATCCGCCACAGCTACGGGCTCGGGTCCTTCGCTGCCTCCTGGCCTCAGGGCTCTCAGAGGGACTCGGTCTCAGGATTTTATCCTATGCCGACTTCAGGAGGAAATAACTCCGAAGCAGCCCTTGGCACCCAGGTGCCCGGCTAGCTCAGTCGGTAGAGCATGAGACTCTTAATCTCAGGGTCGTGGGTTCGAGCCCCACGTTGGGCGCTTGGCCTCCTTTTTGGTCAGCTGACTGTGAAGCCCAACCACAGCCCCTGTTGTTTTAAACGTAATTTCGCTATTGTCCACAGATCGCCACCACCTGCCCCACCTTCCTCAAACTGGACTAGAGTAGGAAATGCCCCAACTGCGGAGACCTCGGTTCTCCTGCACATCTAGCTTCGGGGGAGGCAGGTGGGGCTGGCAGCCGGGCTCCCTCTGCCCCTCCCAGGAAGGCCGGGCTGCGCATTCCCTTCCGCCCTGGGAGCCACACGTTCTTCACCACGTGATTAGGGGAGGCGCTCAGGTGAGGGCGCTCCTGGGAGCAAGGGAGCCTTGGTCCGACGCGGAGGCCGGCTGCCAGGGGAAATTCGCCCTCGCACTGTGTGCGCAGACACGGCTGGAAGGGTAGGAGGTCCACTGAGAGCCCAGCGCTGGGGGAGCAAACCAGACTCAAGGAGAGGGGACAAAAGGAGCCCCCCGGACTCTGAGGGACTGAGAGACGCTTAACGCCCACAGCCGGGACTCGGGATGACTTGGGCATTTCCACGGTCTTGGCGCTTCCGCTCTGTGACTACCAAGAATCGACCCACGTCAGACAGATTCGGGTTTCTTGGTCTGTGGCGGCCTAGGGGCCAGCATGCGCTGTGGGGAGCCAGGGACAAGTCTGTTCCAACGCGGAGCCTTGGTAGAGTCCACCCAGAGGTGGCAGGAACACTACTACGTGCGACTCGGCGAACCAGCAGCCATCGTTGGTGTGGGAGGGGCGTGGCCACGTGCGGCGCGGGAGGGGCGTGGCCACGTGCGGCGCGGGAGGGGCGTGGCCACGTGCGGCGCGGGAGGGCGCCTCCCTCAACAGCAACTTGGAAAATAAAACAAGGGTTCGCCAACCTGAGCGCAGCCATTTCCAGCTGACTGTCTAGTGAAGAACGAGTCAAGCGCACGGATAGGAAGACGTTTTCGGACATGAGTGCCCCACAGTTTGGCGTCCTGGCAACCTTTACAGAAACTGTTGAAAAAGAAGGGGTGAGCGAAGCCCACTTGGGATCCGTGAGGCCGAGGGCATCCCGAGGGGTGGCGAAGCCCCGAGAAATACGTGGCAGCTCCAGGGAGGCCTGAGGACAGAGGTCCCGACCCGAGCAGAGGTCTCTTAGGGGAAAAGGGTACCGTTTCATTGTGCTGAGTGCAGATTTACAGAACTGGGAGAAATTGGTTATAGTTTGATAAAATAAATACCTGGGAAACTTAGCAAATGGAAAATCAAGATGATTGTCACTGCCAAGGGAGAAATAGTGTACAAAAAGTGATGTGGTTCATCTCTTAACATAATTTAAAAGAATGTATGTAATTGTATATTAGTGTATTTAAAAATATATCAGTATATTAACATAATGTGGGATGACACAATATTAACATGTATAATATAGTAATAGTGTAAGCATTAATTGCATCAAAATTATAAGTTTATTAGTACATTAGAGCTCTTCATAGAATCCCAACTCATAGTTTATGTGTATTGGAGAGGGAGGGATTTCCTTTAAGGAATTGGCTTACATGATTGAGGGGTCTGGAAAATCCAAAATGTGCAAGGGTGGGCCAGCAGGCTGGAGACTCAGGGAAGAGCTGATCAAAAACTTGAATCTGAAGGACGTCTAGAACCAAAGTCCTTTTTTCTTAGGACATCTGTCTTTTTCCCTTTTAAGTTCTTCAGCTGAATGGATAAGGCCTGCCCACATTATAGGATAATGTGTTTTACTCAAAGACTACTGATTTAAATATCAACCTTCACAGCAACATCTAGACTGGAGTTTGGCCAAATATTTTGGTTCCATAGGCTGTCAAGTTAACATATAAAATTGACCATCAGAATTGGGAAGACAGAAGAATGGGAAATGTACATGTATATATGTAGTGATAACTGTATGAGAAGCATACAAAAGAGATAAAAGTGCCTAAAATTAGAATACCAAGAAGTAATAATAATTATTTTTAGAGATGGAGATAAATAACTAGTTACTGACACAAATAATTTAAAGTGACTACCTCTAGTTCCCCCCAAATTAAAACTAGAGTGGGATGTAGCTCAGTGGTAGAGCACTTGCAGTATGCACAAGGCCCTGCATTCAATCTCCAGCATAACACACACACCCAGATTAAAAATAGGACTACCATATGATCCAGCAATCTCACTACTGGGTATACATACAAAAGATATTAAATCAGTATGTCTAAGAGACGTCTGTACTCTTGTGTTTGTTGCAGTACTATTCACAATAGTTAAGAAATTGAAAACTTAAGTATCCATCAACTGATGGATGGAAAAAGAAAAGGTGGTACATATATACTATAGAATACTATTCAGCCATTAAAAGAACAAAATCCTGTCATTTGTAACAATAACATGGCTAGGACTAGAGATCATTATGTTACGTGAAATAAGTTAGGCATAGAAAGGCAGTACCTCATGATCTCACACTTATGTGGAATCTAAAACCTCTCATAAGGGCTGGGGATGTGGCTCGGTGGTAGAGTATTTGCCTAGCATGTATGTGTGAGGCACTAGGTTCAATTATCAGCACCACATAAAAATAAACAAAGCTATTGTGTACATCTACAACTAAAAATAAAATAAGATAATTTTAAAAAACAAAAAAACCTCTGATCGAGGTTGAGAGTAGAATAATGGTCACCAGAGGTTGGAGAAAGTATGAGGGAGAGATGGGGACAAATTGGTCAATGGGCATTCAGTTATAGTTAGATAGGAGAAATAAGTTCTTGTATTTCATAGAAGCACAATAGGGTGAATACAGATAACAATAATGTACCATGCGTTTCAAAAAGCTAGGAAAAAGGAATTTTTTTCTTTTGGAACAGGGGATTGAACTCAGGGGCACTTGACCACTAAGCCACATCCCAAGCCCTATTTTGTATTTTATTTAGAGACAGGGTCTCACTGAGTTGCTTAGGGCCTTGTTGTTTGCTGAGGCTGGCTTTGAACTCACTATCCTCCTGCCTCAGCCTTCCAAGCCCTTAGGATTACAGATGTGCGCCACCTGTTAAAAATGACAGGATAAATATTTGGAGAACCATGTGATGCTTCAGAGTTGTATTGAAACATCACTTGGTGCCCCATAAACGTGTACAGTTTTTATGTATTAATTGAAAAAATAATAATAAAGTAGTTACCTCAAGGGAGCAGGAAATGGGTAAGGGAATCAAAAGACAGTTGGTTTCCATTAAAAGCTTTATAAGAGTGTTGGGTTCGCTAAACCCTATGCTTACATAAGCCTGATAAAAAGAAATAATAAATAAAATAAGCCTTTTTTGTATGTTGTGGTTTTTTCAAGTTATAGAGATCCAACTTGATATGAGTACGACCAGTTTAGTCATAACCACCATCTTGCTCACTAGATGACCCTCATACCCATTTCAAACCCTATAGGGTGAACAGTCATTAAGATAGCCCACAATTAAAAAGAAAAAAAAAAAAAAGATAGCCCAGATCCCCAGCACCACAAATAACAATATAACAGAGTACTTTACAGTTTGTTCTTTTGAATTTCACAGGGGAATGGCTGTGTTGTGATACCAGGTGACCTCCTCAGATTCACATAGGCCATGAAGGCAAATGTTCAAACTGAAGCCATCTGAGTCTTACTACCCGGTCTAGGGTACTTTATTATTGCTGGGAGCCATCAGCCAAGTAGGTATGACAATCTCCTTGCCAGCTTACTCCCATGCTGTCTAGTGGAAGGACTTCTGAAAGGTGACCTTGCTCAAGGACCAGGGCGGTTTAGCATAATAGGAGATTAGGGTGTTCCCCCTTTAGAATAGGGCGTATCCTGCTGCTGAGTTCCTCTTGAGTTCTTAGGGTCAGACAGTATTTTTGGGAGACAGAAGCCCAGGAGTGTGGATTTGGGCAGAGAGTGGATTTGGGCAGAGAACGTGGATTTCCCCAGAACGTGTTTGTAGACGGCCGGTGTGAGTTCGGGAATAAAGAATTGCTGTTTGAATCTACAAGCTGTGTGGAGACTCGTGATTTGTGCCCAGCCAGAGACTGTGGCATATTATAGCAACCATCTAAAACTCTGAACGGATCAAAATAAGACTTCACTTATTTTTAGGTAAATCTATTTGAGAATCTAACCTCTACTTCTGTTTTTTTTTTTTTTTTGTTTGTTTGTTTGTTTTGTGTGTGTGTGTATGTGTTACTGTGGATTTAACACAGGATGATCTACCAGGGAGTTAGAGCACTTGCCCTGTTTTTAATTTTTATTTTGAGACAGGGGTCTTCCTAAATTGCCAAAGCCAGCCTTGAACTTGCAATCTCCCCACCTCAGCCTTTAGAGTAGCTGGGATGACATGTTTGTGTCACTGTGCCCAGCTTGGCTTTGTTTTGCTTTGCTTTTTTTTTTTTTCTTTTGAGAGTAAAGCAGATTTATTCAAGGAGGGCTATGGCAATAGTTTTAGGGACAGATGTAACAGAATCTTCCAGTGAGGTAAAGAGATTGGACTCAACTCCATTTACTTTTATTTACTATGAAAAATTCTCTTCGGCTACTTGCCCACCTTGCATTTCATAGCAAATACACATATCAGCATTGTTGGGTGCAGAGCAGGCTGAACTGTGTTGTCTGCAGGGCAGGCTGAACAGATGTTGGCTGCAAGATAGCCCACGCACTCAAACCCCCCTCTATCTGGTCCTTTATCACCTGTTTGCCTCAAGTCTGAACATTCAACCCCGCTCAAGGCTGAACACTTAACACACACCGCCCCCCCCCCCCTTGGGCCAACAAGGCAGCTTGCAGACCCAGAGGGCCCATTAGATTTGGGCTATAAAAACTCCCTCCTGCCAGCCCCCCCTTCTCTTGCTCTCTCTCTTTTGCTCTCCGTCTTTCTTGCGCGTGTTCTCTGTCTCGCTCTTGCTCTTGCTCTCTCCCTCTTCATCTCTCCTCTTCTCTTTTCTTTCTCTCTCTCTCTCTCTCTCTCTCTCTCCCCCCTTCTTTCTTTTCTCTTTGTTGCACTGCTGCAATAAAGATCTTTTGGTTGCTCCGAGTGTTGTGGTCACTTTTCTTTCAAGCATAGACCAAACAATTCTCTAAGAGCAGTAGAGTTACTGAGTCAGGAGAATGCAACTCTCCCTCTTGTTGCCACAAGAAAATAAGGAAAACATCCATTATCTAAAGTCTCAAAACGATGAAAAATTAAAGTCTTCTCTTTCCACATTTTATTTGACTCAGGACTGACCATGAAGGTTACACTCCGGAAGGTGAACTGGGTCTGGGCTCTGTGTCACAGGCCCAGAGGTGCAAGGTTACCTGGGGAGCACCTCTATCAGCCACGCGACCAGCACGCTAGCTTCATAATAGAGGTTCAGAACATAAAATTAACTAGTGAGTTTAAAATTAAAGAGACTTGACTCTTGATACCTTATTGCCCAGCTCAGAGAGGCTCCTCCTAGCTCCTCCAGCCACCTAATGCAGTGGTGAGGTTAACACAGAGGCCAGCGAGAGAGGGGACACGCCAGGGAGTGAGCTTTTATTGGGGAACAAAAAAATTCAAGGGAAAATTCCATCCAATGAAGGTCGAGCGGGACAGCATTCCAAGGTCAGGGTCAGTGACTGGGCTTCAAGTCAATGGTCAGGCACACCCCCACACGGACAGGCTCTGGCACCTGGGACAGGGTGGGGAAGGCCCTGACACAGCTGTGCCCGAGCGCCTCTCGCCCCGCCAGGGAGGTGACTCATCGCGTGGGGAACGGCCTCCCACCCTCTAGGGTCAGAAGAATGCGACCTCCAGTCTCTTGTGAGCCACTCTCCCTAGTTCTCAGGGCTCAGAGGACAGAGCGCCACAGCAGAGCCGCACCGTGGGACTGGGTTTGCGCCGCTGTCAGACGTCCCATCGACCTGCGGGGGTCAGCCTGCTCAGAGGGGGGCCACGCGGCCACCGCCCTGGGCCTCGGGAACACGCAGTGCCTCCACCGGGCAGGTCCACTCGCAGGCTTGCCCGGGACGGGGGACGGTAGGAAGACGTTCTCCGAATGATGACAGTGACCGTCAGAGGGGGTCTCACGTCCTCGGTGGAGGAACATTCAAACCCGCGGGTCCGTCGGAGCCACGAAATGCCACGCAGCGAACACTGCTAATGCCCACGCTGCCCCTGAAAATAGCGACAGTGTGGGGTCCAGCAAGCGCTTACCAAGTCCTGGGGCGTCGCGGGCGGGCGTCGCGGGCGGGCGTCGCCGAGCCTATCCCAAGGCCCTTGCGGAGCTCCACCCGCCGCAGTGCGGACGGAGAGCCTCGGCCGGGGGACGCACAGCCTGCTCCGCGGCAAGCCCTGACTGACCGGGGTCCAGAGGACTCTGCAAATTAATGTCGTAGACAGGAAAAAGAGGCCGTCCCTGGGTGGGCTCGAACCACCAACCTTTCGGTTAACAGCCGAACGCGCTAACCGATTGCGCCACAGAGACCCGGGGCTCCGCGCGGCGCGTTCCTGTCCCCATCTCGGAGATGCGAGCTGCCTCGGGTTCGGGACCAGCCCCCGCGGCCGCCGTGCTGTCGGCCCGTTCGGACAGGGCTCCGGGCTGCGGTCCCCCGGGTCTGGCTGCCGGCCGCCGGCTCGAGGTCCGGCCCCGCTCCCCGCGGGCGCGCATTGCCTGCGGGGCCCGAGCCGACAGGCAGCTGGAGAGGCGGAGGAAGGGGGCAGGAGCGGGGACCTCGCGTGTGCGTGGGGCCGGATGACCGGCCGAGGCCCCCAGAGCACGGAAAAGGCCACGAGCCTTGTTTTTCCCTCTCGCTGCCCGCGGCGCCTCCTCCCCGACGGCCTCCACCGCGGCGGGGTGGCAGGGGCAGCGCTGGTCCCGCTCCGAGCGGAGGCCTGGCGACTCGCCGCCCCGGGCCGCCGCGTCCTCTTGGATCACGAGGAGGCGCTGCCAGAGCCTGGGTGGAACTCGGAAGCTGAGCCGTCCGAGTGACCCGAGCAGGCCTGATGGCACAGACCGCGCCCAACGACAGGGACGGCGGTGGCTTTGGTGCGACGTAACGGAGCCCACCGTCTTCCAGCGCTTGGGACCGTCCTGGTTCCCAGCGAGCAGCTGGGGAACCCCAGGCGCAGCCGCAGGCGCGTTCCTCTGGGCCCGGAGAAGAGGCGCAGAACCCCAGGGGCTGAGGCTCCTGGGCCCGCGGCGTCGCGTTGCCCGGCATCTGCGTGGACGGTCACCCGGGCCTTGGGCCTCGGAGAGTAGCAGCCGCTAGTAAGTGACTTTGTAGGAATCTAGCTTGACCTGAGTCATCTTGGGTGCAACTGCCACTCTGCTGGTTAGGTGACCCTGGTACGCATCCCAAACTCTGCAGAATAAAAGGATTCGTGTGACCCCACGCCCCACGGTTTCCTAAGTGACGTTTGACACACCCCTGGTTTTGACAGGCAAGCCCCCCTTTGTCTAGCTCAGCAGATCAGTCCCCTCCTCCTGTCGGAGTGGGTGCGTCCTGTCTTGCTGCTACCCAAGACGTGTTCTGTGCCTAAGAGTCACACCTTGTGCAAATCTGAACCTGTCCTCCTCTTTCTTCAGTCTCCAGCACCTTCTCCCACACCAGGATTCCGGAAAAGATCCTGGCAGGTGGGGCCTCTGGGGGTGGGGGGTTGAAAAAAGATCCTTTTATCCTGGATGTCAATGCTGCAGTCTGGCTGGGCATAATTCAGGAGCCACTTGTCAAAAGACACGAACTTTATTTTTAGAACCACAGGGCACCACACAGCTCCTCAGGAAAAACCTTCAGAGCCCAACTGCCACCACCCGCTTCCCAGAAGCCTCTCCACCTCCCCGACTCCTCCTGCTCTTGAGGCTGGGTCACATAGGCGGAACCAAAAAAGTCCCCCAATGAGCAGCTCCATGGTCTGAAAGGGCAGGGAAACAGCCCAGTGAGCATCACCACAGAGGAGCCAATCAGTTGGCAGCTAGAAGTTTGCAGGGGCTGCTGTGAGCCAATCATCAGCTGGCAGCTGGAAGTTTGCTGGCAGCTGGAAGATTGCTGGGGCCCCTTCTGTGGCTCTCAACATCTCCCCCTCTCTGTTTAAACAACAAGCATGTGGCTTAGGGACCGTGCCTGCCTTAGGTTGTCCAATAGTACATATGGTTCTTACCCGTAATTGGATGAGCTGACCTCAAGGCGTCAGCCTCCTGTCTTAGGTTGGTACCATTGCAATTGGATCTTACCCGTCATTGACTACCGGTTCAGCATACAGCCACACCTGTGGATAGGTCTTTGTACGGGTGTGTGTGTGGGGTGTGTGTGGGGGTGTGGGGGGTGAGGTTCTTTGCCTCACCTCTGTTGGCCCCCAAATTTTAGCTGAACGACCATGACAAGCAGAAGGGAGGAGGATACACCAAGCCAATTGACGGCTCCTTTTGGAAAAATTGTACCACCGATAACACCATCAGCAAAAAAAATCTTCACAAGTCGCTGCACCAACAGATAGTTCACAATGCATACAAGTGAGTTCACAATGCATACAAGTGATACATAGTCAGGGAAGTTCTGCAAGCAGTTCAGTGATGGCTATTGCAGAAACTGTAGATTGGTTTTATCTTTGTCTTCACCGGCACTGGGATGAAGATAGGAATTCTGGCAATAATGGTTAAAGAAAAAATTATGTAACATTCCAGAAGGCACTAAAAGAAAACAATTTTCTTAACAATTTACATTATCTTGAACAGAATTATTAAATATAATGAAAAGGAAAGGTGAAAGTAAACAAACACATCTGTTAACCTCTTTTTTGTTCACATTTTAAAACAATCCTCAACAGCTGTTTACCCAATTTAAATTAAACCATTTAAATCACGTGAATAAAAAAAAAAATTTGGATCCATTTTTTCATGAGCACTCATCATATATGATATATGGACATACGTATATACAAACATACAACATAAAACACAAGTGTGCACACATAATATAATACGTACAACACATAACATAATAGTAACGGCCTTATAACTTTTTACAGGTGAAATCTCCATTGCAATGTTTAAAAACTCTATAGTCAAAAAATAGAACTGATCAGCAAAACATTAACCTAGGTCTGTATGAGCTCACAAAACAAAATAGAACTTCATGATGAGGGAAAGGGTAATAATAAAATAGATATTGAAAAAAGCATCCTGGTTCTGTCGCAGATGTAAGGATAGCCAAACTGGAGTTTTGGATATCAGCTATTATGGATTTGAGCCAAATCATCTTCTTTTTGGTCTGTAGAAATCGATTTAGTTAATCTCTCTGGAATCCAAATCAGCTGCTGTTCTCCCTGTGGAAACACACAAACAGACCCCCAACTCCCGACAATTACTGGGTCAGGACCTTTCCATTGTCCTGTTAGAATATCCTTCCAAAGTACCTTGGGCTTATGTACATTTTTTGGACACATATGCCTTTCCGCAGCACTAAGCCCTGATGAATCCAAATTTAAAAAGTTTAGAGTAAAAAGGGTTATTTTAAGTTTATCTTTCGGGAATATATACCCCTTCCCAATTCCCTCTTTTTGCTTTAATAAGTACATTTTAATAGTTTGATGAGCTCTTTCAACTATGCCTTGTCTCTGTGGATTGTATGGGATTCCTGTTATATGAGTAATGCCAAATGATGAGCAAAATTGTTTAAAAGAGGTAGAAGTATAACCAGGGGCATTATCTGTTTTTAACTGTTTAGGAACGCCCACAGTGGCAAAATTTTGTAAGCAATGAGCTATAATATCTTTAGTTTTTTCTCCAGCATGAAGGAAGCCCATCAAAAATCCAGAAGAAGTATCAACTATAACATGCAAATATTTTAATTTTCCAAATCCTGGCAAGTGTGTGACGTCCATCTGCCAAATATGGTTAGGTATCAGTCCTCTAGGATTGACTCCAAGATTAACTTGTGGTAAAAAGGTCACACAATTTTGACATTGTTTTATTATATGTCTGGCTTGTTCCTTAGTTATTTTAAAACACTTTTGTAAAGTATTAGCATTGACATGGAACTTTTTATGAAAATTTGTAGCTTCTTCTAGTGTAGAGAAAATATGTATGTCATGTGTAGTTTTATCTCCTAAATCATTGCCCAAACTAAGGGCTCCAGGCAATCCTGTATGTGCCCTGATATGTCCTATAAAGAATGGATCTTTTCTGTCCCAGATTAGACTTTGTATAGTGGAAAGCAAAGAGAAAACAGTAGAGGAAGGGGAAATCCTACCAGCATCTTCAAGGGATACTATAGCATTAACTATATACTGACTATCGGAAAATAAATTAAATACACAATCTTTAAACATCACAAAAGCTTGTAATACTGCATTAAACTCTACCTTTTGAGCTGATTGTTTGGGTACTAAAAATGTAAAAGTTTGATCAGGGGTAACTACTGCTGCTGTACCATTATTTGACTCATCAGTGAATATATTTGGAGCATTCATGATAGGTGTTTTTCTTGTCATTTTTGGAAAAATTACAGGATGTAATGACCAAAAAGACAATAAAGGATTAGATAGTAAGTGGTTATCAAATGAAACATTAGATTTGCACATGATTATTGCCCAAGTATTTAACTCATTAGCTAACTCATCAATTTGATTCATAGTATATGGGGTAATAATTTTATTGGGAGAAATCCCAAACACTCCCTTTGCTGCTTTTATTCCTTTGAGTATTAATTGTCCTACAGCCTCAGGATACCTAGTAAGAATAGTGTGAGGAGAATAAGATAAATGTATTCATAATAATGGACCTGCTTGCCAAAATACTCCTGTAGGAGTATTTTTTATTGGTAGTACAATAAATAATAAAGACAAACTTATATCAATTCTATCCAAATGCATATTTTCCATATATGTTTCAGTGATTTTTAATGCCTTTCTTGCTTCAGGCGTTAACATTCGGGGTGAATTTGGATCTGATGGACCTTTTAGGATATCGAATAAAGGTCCCAACTCTCCTGTTGGTTTGCCTAGATAAGGCCTTATCCAATTTATGTCTCCTAATAACTTTTGCAAGTTGTTAAGTGATTTGAGTTGATCTACTCGTATTTGAATTTTTGGTGGATGGACCATGGTTGAGGATAATAGAACTTCTAAATATTAACTGGAAAATTTAATTGTGCTTTATCTATTGCTATCTCTAGATTACAGTTTTTTAATAAGTTTTTAAGTGTGGCATAACATTCCAGCGATGTGTTTTTATCTTTGTGTACTAATAATACATCATCCATATAGTGAAATATTTGTAGTTCAGGATTTTGATTTCTAAGTGGCTGGATTGCTTTGTTAACATAAATTTGACACATAGTTGGGCTGTTAGCCATCCCTTGAGGGAGTACTTTCCATTCATATCTCTGATCAGGACCTTCATGATTCAGTGCAGGGATAGTAAATGCAAAACGTGGACTATCCTCAGGATGAATTGGAATTGAAAAAAACAATCTTTGATATCTATAACTAAAACATACCAGGTTTTTGGCAAAGCAGACAATTGAGGAATCTCCGATTGAGCAGGTCCCATAATAACCATCTCATTATTAATGGCTCTTAAATCTTGCAATAATCTCCATTTACCAGATTTCTTTTTGATGACAAAAATGGGAGTATTATGGGGAGATATAGAAGGTTGTATATGTCCCTCCGCTAATTGTTGTTTGACCAGATCATGGGCTGCTTGTATCTTTTCTTTAGTCAGGGGCCACTGAGGAACCCATACTGGTCTGATTTCCAAGTAATTTTTATTGTCTCAGTGGCCCTTTCTGAAAATCCCAATCCATGTCTGTCTGTTCCTTGATCTATTTGTATTGGTGCTGCTATACCTTGTTCTTGTTTTTCTAATCTTTTTCCTTTCCTAAAACCTTGTCTAGCCATAATAGTGGGTGCATTTTGATTGATGTTATTTGTTAATGTCAAACCTAATTGATCTAGGACATCTCGTCCCCATAAATTTACGGGAAGATGATCCAATACATATGGTTGTATAGTTCCTTCACATCCTTCAGGATCCTTCCAATCTAATACCATTGCACTTCTATGGGGATTAGTCACCACTCCTAGGCCTCGAAGCGTTTGGGTGGCTTGTTGTAATGGCCAATGTTTTGGCCATTCTTGACGAGAGATGATGCTAAGGTCTGCACCTGTATCCATTAGCCCATTAAATTCATGTCCTTGAATATTTAGTTTTAGCATGGGGTGAGAATCTAAATTTAAAGAAAGCATAGCCCGATCTACACCTGTGGAGCCTAATCCCTTGGAAGCTCTTTCTACACTACAGCTGGAAAATTTATCATGTGGGCTGGGTATTATTAACAACTGTGCTATTCTATCTCCTGGTGAAATTACTGATATACCTCTTGGAGAACTAGCTATAACTTTTATTTCACCTACATAATCGGGATCAATTACCCCAGGACTTATCATAAGTCCTTTTAGAGTAGAAGAACTGCATCCCAATAATAAGCCTACTGTTCCTTTGGGAAGAGGTCCTTTTACCCCTGTGGGAATGATTTGAACTCCCATATCTGGAGTTAGTACTGCTCTGGTGGAGACGCAGATGTCCAACCCTGCGCTCCCTCTGGTTTGTCTGATGAGGGATCTGATGGACAATGTGTCCTGGGCACTACCCTGATGGGATTACTGGGTTCCTCCACTGCTCCGTATATTTGTGGTTGTGGGCCCCGGAGCATTGGGCCCCCCTGTCCATTTTTTGGCAATGAACAAAGGATCCCGATGCCTTTCTCCACAATATCGCCGATAAACACCTGGTCCTTGTTCATTTTTTGATAATGGAGTACCCTCTATGGTGGTTTGAGAACGGCATTCATTAACCCAATGTCTCCCTCTACGGCATCGTGGGCAAATACCCGGTATTCTATTCCTTTGATACCTAGTTTTGTTAAACCCTCCTCCTATGGGGCGATTCCTTTTAAAATGTCCTGTTTGTTCACAATTGTAGCATGTTCTTGGCCTGGCATCTAAAGCCTGTTTTATTGCAGCTGCCACAACTTGCCCTTGTTCATTAATGTCTCTACATAATTTAATATATGTGTTTAAATCTTCATGTTTCCATGGTCTAATGACTTCTCTGCACCAACGATTCGCTTGCTCATAAGCCAGTTGTTTTATTAATGGCATTGCTTGTTCTGTATTCCCAAAAACTCTGGTTGCTCTTTGAATAAGCCTATCTACAAATTCAGCGTAAGGTTCATTAGCTCCTTGTATTACCTTAGATAATTGACCTTGTAAACCTCCATGTCCTTGTAAACTCTTCCATGCCCTAACCACATCTACAGCAATTTGTATGTATACGCCAGGATCATATGCAATTTGTTGCTGCTGATCCTCATAAGGTCCCTTTCCTAACAACATACCTAGATTTCTCTGAGGATAACCAGCTGCTGCATTTCGCCTAGCCGACTCCTTGCAAAATTCCTCATTGGCAACCTTCCATAACAGGTATTGTCCTCCATTTAGCATAGCTTTACACATATTAGCCCAATCTGCTGGCGTCATGTTCAAGTTGGTAATGGATTCGACCAAGCTTACAGTGAAGGGTGCTTGAGGACCATAGGTTGTTACAGCCTCTTTTAGCTGCTTCACTTTTTTGAAATTTAAAGCATGGTGAATTCGCTGACCTCCTGCCTCATATACAGGGCATATTAATATTTGAGATCCTGTGTCAGGATCCCAACTATCAACTGCAGGGGTTGGGAGCCTCCCAGCATATGGAGGTGGCGCTGTTGGTTGGACACTCACACCCTCTGGTGATAGAAAGGTGTTAGTAGCAGTCTCCTGTTGTAACTTTCCCCCTGCTGGCTTTTTCTGCTCTAAACTTCCTTCCTCTGTCTGACTAGCTCGAGAGACCTTCTCTTTTACTTGAATCTTTTCCTCTGTCTGACTAACTTGAGAGACCTTCTCTTTTATGTGAATCAATATGTCTTCTCCTCCCTCTACCTTTGTCTGAACTGAAGTCTTTGGACTAAGCAAACCAGATACCAATGCCCACAATGGCAATGTGCTAACTGGCAGAGTTCCTGGGCTGTTCTTTTCTATTCTTTTTAAATCTTCACCATGATGGTTCCATTGTGATATATTTAACAACTCCTCCTTAAAAAGCCATGGGCTACATTTTTGCATTGTATCAACGTGTGCCCTGACTGTTCTTGATTTTACTGGGATGCCTCCTTCCTCTAACAATTTACTTAACACTCTTTCAGTTTGTTTTTTACTAATTTCTGGTCCCATATTTCTACTATAATACAACCCAACAAGATAACGCCTAACAAAACCGAGACAGAATGAAACAAAAATGGAAACAACAAAAAATCATTTTAGCCTTTCTATCCTCCTGACATGTGCATCCGTCCTTTCTCCCTATCTGTTCCTCAGACGTAAATAGTTTTCCCTCAGAAGTGAGCGGTTTTTCTTCCGTCTCACTTATCTCCAGGGACAGGCAACTTAAAACAAAAGCAAAACAAAACAAAAGAAAAATCTTAAAATGCCTCCCCATCCTCTCGCCCTGCCCTCAGGGGCGGGCAGTTTACTTACCCTCAGTCGCTCCCCGTATGGGCCACCAAATGCCACAGTCTGGCTGGGCACAATTCAGGGGCCACTTGTCAAAAGACACGAACTTTATTTTTAGAACCACACGGCACCACACAGCTCCTCAGGAAAAAACCCTCAGAGCCCAACTGCCACCACCCGCTTCCCAGAAGCCTCTCCACCTCCCCCACTCCTCCTGCTCTTGAGGCCGATTGGCTGGATCGTGTGGGCGGAGCCAAAAAAGTCCCCCAAGGAGCAGCTCCGTGGTCTGAAAGGCCGGGGAAACAGCCCAATGAGCTTCACCACAGAGGAGCCAATCAGTTGGCAGCTAGAAGTTGCTGGGGCCGCTGTGAGCCAATCATCAGCTGGCAGCTGGAAGTTTGCTGGGGCCCCTTGGGCTGTGGCTCTCAACAGATGTCCCTTCCTTCTTGGTTTCTTCTGGGAGTAGAGAAACAAGGGGAGATCCGGGAGAGGCTGGAGTGGCTTCCCCAGCATCTCACTCCATGCAGCAGTTTTTACCCACTTGTAATCAGAAGCCTGAACCTTGACTGAATGCCCATTGGCTCCAGGAAGGAGGGACTCCGTTTAACTCTGCAATTCAACAATGACCTGAAGAGGTTGCCTTCAGTCTTGACTCGGATTCTTTACATTTGAACAACTGATCTCGTGCTTCTTGGGAGAAGACAGGACAAGGTTTTGTTTCATCCTGCTCAGTTTAAAGCTCCAATATCTTATAATTTCAAGATTTTGAGCATTGCCCAGAGTTTGGGGTGTTTTTTTTTTTTTTTTTTTTTTCCAGATTGGGTGCTGAAATTGTAGGGATCCCTGGTGGCCACAAGGAGGCGTATGATCCTTCCTTTGGAACTATGCTCTCAGAAAGTATTAATTAGCTAGTAATGATGTCCAGTAGTTGCAGTTTCCCTGAAGCCAGGGAAAACCTAAAATAATAATAATATAATAATAATTATGTGTGGGAAGCCATTCTCACACGTGATTGGGCACCTCCCTGACTGGGTGTGAGGCGGTCAGCTAAACTGTGCCAGAACTAATCCCCACCCTTTCCAGGTGGGAGAGCCCATCCGTGTGGGGGTGTGACTGACCATTGACCCTGAGACAGATCACTGACCCTGACCTTGGAATGCTGTCCCCCTCGACCTTCGGAATTTTCCCCTGAATTTCTTGTTCCCCAATAAAAGGCCACTCTCTGGCGTGCCCTGACTCTCTCTCCTGCTAGTCCTGAGTAAACCTCGCTGCCCACTGGGTGGCTCCAGGCAAGAGCCAGAGGGGGAGCCTCTCAGACCTGGTCAAAGAAAAAGGTAAATTGAGTTTTGTGTGTTTATTTTGATCTCACTAGTTAACTTCTATGCTTAGAACCTCTAGTATGAAGCTAGCATGCTGGTCGAGCAGCTGAATTTTGGTGCCAGGGATTGAACCCAGGGACGCTCAACCACTGAGTCACATCCCCAGTCCTTTTTATATATTTTTAAAATTTAGAGACAGTCTCACTAAATTTCTGAGGCTGGCTTTGAATTTGTGATTTTCCTGCTTCAGCCTCTTGAGCAGCTGGTAATAAAGGCATGCGCCACGGCCCAGGCGGAAACCTAGAATAATTATTTTGAATCACCTCAACTCTAGAATCGTCTAGGGTCAAGGCCCGAAGGGTTGGTGTATGAATTCAGCCTCTTCCCTCTTATTTTTCCTCATTCTTTCCACTGTGGCCTATGAAAGCTCCACAAATTAAAGAGTACTCTATTTCCTGTGTAACTATAAGTATTCTACTGGTTAAAACCACTATTTGGGGGCTGTGGATGTAACTCAGTGATAGAGCACTTGCCTAGCACATGTGAGGCACTGGTTCAATCCTCAGTACCATAAAAAAATACATAAAAGATATGTAAAAAAAAAATTTGGACTGGGAGTGTAACTCAATTGTAACACTATGTAGCACTCACAAGCTCTGAGTTTGGTCCTCAGCACCTCTTTATTTTTTTTCCCTGTGAGTCACGCCTGTAATCCCAGCGCCCGGGGAGGTTGAGATAGGAGGATTATGAGTTCCAAGTCAGCCTCAGCAGTTTATGGAGGCCCTATCCAAACAAACAAACAAAATTCTGACAGTTGTTGTGAAGGCCTCAGCAGACTACCAAAGGGGTCCTCTGGAATGAGGAGATGCGCACATGGGGTAGATTGGAAAGACTTCCAGGGACCAGACCCTGGGGTCTGTGGCCTCCTACACAGGAATGGGAAAGAGAATAAGGCTCAGAGGAGGAACTGTGCCAACTTTCAGAATGGATTATTCCACATTAAGGTATTCCATGTAGCACTGTTTCTGACCAAGAACTCACTTGACAGTTGTAACGGGCTTTTGCCCATTGGTTTTATCCTTAGCTACATGGGATGGTGGAATGTCTTCTTTTTTTTTTTTTCAAAGGGAGGACACACAGTATAATTAAAAATGATAATAATTGTAGCATAAAACAAACTTTAGAAACACACGTCAGAGGGTTTAAATTCTCCCCAGGACCTCCTTCTGACCTCTATCAGAGGCAAAGATCCACCTCACTGTTAAAAGAAAATCAAAGAGAAGATAGAGCGGCAGGAGAACAGATCGCAGCAGTGAATAAAGGGTAAGTGGCAGGGCAGGGCGTGTATTTTCTTGTTGATTTCTATCTTTTGTCTTCTGGTTTTCAGTTTTGCTTTCCGTGTATGGTAGGCACCAGTACAGGCACTGCAAGTGACCGAAGTTGGGGGTATCGGGAGAGGAAAGGGTAAAGGATTCAAGGTTGGGGTAGTACGAGTGGAACAGGCGTTATTTCTGTCCACTGATGGACTGCGATATAGACTGGGGAGGGATCATGTCTAAAAGGTATTCACGCTGTCCGTCTGCCAAACTGGGGGCTTTGTGTTCTCCAATGCCAGTGTTCAAATATGCAAATGTTGACACCTGGCATACCAAGGAGGCCACCTGGCACAGACAACTGGGGAGCCTGTGCAAAGTTTGAAAGCATGGAGCGGGCAGATGTGGGAATGCCACGCTGGAGGCTGCTCTGGGGCTGTGGAGCCTGCCTAAGTGTATGATGTCTCATGATGGTCTCTTGTTTACTGACACTGGACACAGCTGGAGCCATAGTAGGGGAAAGGCCTGCCTGCTGCTGTAATCGCTGTTTGATCTCCTGTTCCTGCTGTAGGGCTTTAACAAAAGCATTTTTCAGCCGCTTGGTGTGTTCAGCTTTTAGAGCCTTCTTCTGGTTGGAGGTCATACACTGTTCACAGAGAATCTTACCATTCTTTTCTTGCTTCCAGTGAGGGGTGAAATCTGTGCGGCACTGGGCACATACAAAGGGTTCGACCCGCAGAAGTGAGGCACAGCTTTTGCCTTGGCTGTCAATGACACTCTGTACGACTTCTTCCAAGCCTACCATGTAGATGAACTCACTATTGGCTGCACTAGGCAGGAAGTGAAGCAAGGGAGCAGGAGGTTTTGGAGGTGGGATCTCCAGGAGTGTCTTTTCCAGCTGTTTGTGAAGGGCCAATTTGGCTGCAGCCTGTGAGTTGGCAGCATTGGTCATGGCGCTGGGGCTAGGAAGTGGTGAGGAGACACTGTTCACGGTTCCTGGCTGGATATGGGAGGCAAGGTTCATATAGATGGCAGAGGATGTTGTGCGCTGACAGGGAACAGAAGAACTTGACTGTGGTTGATCACTGATGGCGGGATTCATATTGGGTGTTGAGGTACATACAAGGCCAGGCTTAGGCGGCCCCCGTTGACCCTGTAGCTGGACTGGATTTGGTGCAATAACACGTTGAGACATCAACATGTGTGGAAGGGTGGTATTGGTCGCTCAATGGATGACACTATGACCCTGTAATGTTCTCAAATTTTGAGGTTCCCCTTGCGCTCCAGGCCGGGAGGGAAGCTTGGATAAGCCCTGCTGTCCCACATGTGCAGGAGATGGCTGAACAATAGATGCTGCATTTTGTACAACTGGAGTCTTTTGGACTACATTCTCTTTCTGTAGCTGACTCTGTCTCAGTTTCTTTAACAGCACCAGTCGGGCTTCTTCCAATCATAGCTCATCCCTCAGCTGCTTGATGAGCTGCTGCCGTTCCTCAATGCCGTTCCCCTTAAACATCTCCAGTTTTGCTGCTTTGAGTCTTTCTTCCATTCGGGAGCTGGAACGAGGACTGGAAGCCTCATTGTCAGACAAAACAATGATATCTGGAGAGGGAGTTAGCCTTCCTCGGTCTGGCTCACTCCGTCTAGCACTCATATCCACAGGCTCATCATTGATGTTTTCTTTGCCTGGCCTTCCGGCAGTCCTGTTGTCTCCATGAGGCCTGAGATTCCCATTGAGTTTTTCTTCATAACCCTTGACACCACTGCCATCCTGTTTGGTGGGTAACTCATGTGGCACCTCAAGATTTGCCAAATCCTTCCTTTTGAGCGGTGCCAACATTTTCAGACGTTCCATGGCCTCATGCCCCTCCATTTTCAGTCGTTTTGCCAGGACATCATCTCGCTCATCTGCTGGGTCCAAGCTTCGCTTCAAAAGATTCAGTCAAAGAGCATCTTCTGTCATTCTATCCATTCCTCCAGCAAATGGCTTTCAGAGGCCTCCAAACCTCCCCGGTCTCTGTCTCTCCAGGCGCTGTTTAACTTTGAATCTTTCCTCCTCGAATATCTGGAAGTGTTAAAAGGATGCCAACATCATTCTGGCGGTGGAATTCAAGTTGAAAAGCGGCCAGAATGTGGAACGCTGAGGAGCTAGGGGATGCAGTAGGGGAGGGTTATTGGGGCAAAGCAAAGAAATTGAGAGCAAGGGGAGTTGGTGGAATGTCTTCTTGAAGATTCAATTTCAGTACCAGTTGGATGACAATACCTTGAGGACCTAGGTACTATCCTTCAGGATAGTACCTCTAAATCAATGACAAATGTTCAAAATCAAATGGTGAAACTTGAAGCAGTTCCTCTCATTACCACCAGTGATGCATTAATGGAAATTTTACTTCCTATCACTCTTCCTTTGGGCTCTGCTGATCTAAGAAAATCTACGGTCTCAAGAGGGAAATGCTTCAAGCAGTAGTTGCAATAATGGTGTTTAAAATGGGCATTGAGACTGCCATCTGGCCATCTTGGACTCCCTAGGACAGGGATCAGATTTCTTCTTTTTCTTTTTTAAATGTGGTGCTGGGGATTGAAGCCAGGGTCTTGTGAATGCTAGGAGAGCACTTTACCAAAAGAACTATATCCCCAGCTCTCACAGATTTCCAGCTATGTCTGGTGACAACTGCATAAATGAGGACTGTGGTGCACTTATATTGTGTTAAGTTTGCTAAAATGGAGGTAAATTCTCTGTTGTAGGGACAGACGAAGCAAGGCACAGAAGACAGCAGGAAAGAATTTTCTTTGGCTGCAGCCAGGCTCAAAGGGCACAGATTTTGCTGTAATCAACCAATCCCCAGGTAGTTTAGAGTTTTATACCCAGAGTGTAAGGCGAGGGGTTCGAAAGTTCACAGTCTGAGAATTTCACATAAAAGCACCTTTTATCTTTCACTGTTCTGGATAAGTTAACCCTTCAAGGACAGCACCTGAGAAGGGGAGAGCTTCTTCTCCCCTTCCTTTCCTCCCCCTGCCAGCTGTTACCATGGAGCCCAGTTGGTAACTTATCCTAGAAATATAAAGCTATTATGGCTTGACTTAAGCCACAAGAAACATTTACTAGATTCGAAAAGTGAAATCAAAGAGGCTCACATTCTTTACCTTGTTGAGCTTCTTTTCATTCTGGGCCAGTGGAGTGTGCTAGGCCAGACGAAAAAGCGCTCCCTGCCGGACTCTCCTTTCACTAAGGCTGGAAGATCGGGAAAGGGTTGTGAGAAGAGCGGTTGGCGCCGACGGTGGCACCCCTCCCCAACGTCCGCAGAAGCGTCAGCCTAAAGTGACAAGCAGGGCCCATCCTCCGCAGAAGCGTTTGTCTAAGGCGACAAGCAAGGAAGCCTGGAAGACGGCAACCGAGAGAAGAGCACGAGTGTAGAAATACAAGAAAAAGTTGAAGCAAGGAAGCATAAAGACAAGACGCAGAGCGACAGAGCAGTGAGGCAAAAAGAGAATCCTAGCTAAAAACAACAGCTGCCTTTTGGTACCGTAATGGCCAGGGGAAAGCGCGAACGCAGTCCCCCACTACCACAAATTATGCAGTCGAGTTTCCCACATTTGGGGAAATCGCAGGGGTCAGCACATCCGGAGTGCAATGGATAAGCCTCGCCCTGGGAAAACCACCTTCGTGATCATGGTATCTCCCCTGCCAGGTAAGTATGAGTTGCTCGCCTTCCCGCCCACCTCAGCCTCACACGCCCTTCACTGTACACACACGGTCACTTTACTTCACGCACTTCCGGGCTCTCTTGGCCCTTACACACAGCGGATACGACCCGACTCGAGCAACATTCCTGCACTCGCTCCCTCAACACGGGGAAATGCACCGCGTTTAAGCAGCAGGTGCCCAAACAGCAGCCCCTGCGCTGTCTCATCTACATAAACCACGCCCTATCTATGGCGTCACGCGTGGCGCCCTGCCCTACGCTACACGCCCCGCCCCACGTCCGCTCCTCCCTCTTCCACACTGTCCACCCCGCCAAGCAGCGCGCAGCTCGGGGCGGGGCAAGTGCCTTCCGCCTCAGCCTGTTTCCCTCACGACCTGCCCGGTGTCAGGGCGGTGCGCGGAGCCCGGGCCTGGTCTCCCGGAACTGCGCAGAGAACAACTCCAAGGCTCTGTGCTTCCAAGCGTGATCAAAAAGATCGATTTGAGCCCGGGGCAGAGGCACACGCCTGGGATCCCCGTTACTCCGGAGCCCGAGGCAGGAGGAGCGGATCCCCGTTACTCTGGAGCCCGAGGCAGGAGGATCGCTCACTCAGCGAGACCCTGTCTCAAAATCAAAAGGGCTGAGGATGTTGCTCAGGGCCAGAGCGTCCCGGGTACGATTTTCGGAACTGAAAACTCGCATGGTTTTATTCGGCCTGGTTTTCACCAGCAGCCAATGAATTCTAGGCCCCTAGAATTAGCATTCCCCCAAATGGGTTTTTTGAGTTTCTGTTTATGTTCTTACAGCATCCAACTGTAAGAAGACAGGTAGGTGAGAATGGGGGGAACACGAAGTTCAGAGAATCTGTGAAATGAGCCTACTGTGTGGAACCCCCACATGCTTTCTCTGCCAAAAAGCAATCTCCATACCTCCTCCTGGCCTGAGGCTGAGGACCAATGCCAGACAGGGTAGCTAAGGTATGATGGAGGGTCCAGATGAAGCCAGATTTAAAGATAGTCAGTGTAGTTAGGTGAATCGGGTCTAATATCGAGTAAGATCCAAAATGGAGGCCATGTTGAGAATGAAGTCCAGGAAAAGCAGAACAACTCTTGGAATGTTAATATTCCCAAGGCCCAGAGCCTGTCCCAAAGAAGTGTCAATGAAACAGCTCCCAGCAAACTTGAAGATGCTGACCCAAAAGTCCTTCTGCCCAGTTTACCCCTTTGGCCCATCTGTGCCCCACCCTTGACAGAACAAAGGACAGGAATGTGACAGAAATGCGGGAAAGGTAAAGAAGTCCTTAGCAATAAAATGGGGAGACAACTGCCCTTCCATGGATTCCACCTCTTGGGTCCACTTCTTCCTCTGGGGAAGTCTTTTCTGTTGTCCTTTACTAAACTTCTACATTCTCTGACCTTGTGCAGCAGCCTGGCTGGCTGGGCAAAATAGCCGGGGGTGACGAATAACTTGTCTATGTTGATACAGCAGGAGTGAGAGCCGTTTATTGTAGGATCTGAGCAATATTTATACATTTTACACAGCTATTCTAATTAGCATAAAATAGATACAGCAGTCAACCAATAAGGAATCCCCACACTTAATGGCTTGCTTTTGTTACTTCACAAACCACTCCCTCTGGCATTTGGCCAGGCACCATCCAGACTTGTTTACAGACTTTAACATTTCACAGGCAAAACAACAGGTGCCAATCTGACTTGTTTACAGACCTTAACAACCTTGCCTCTGCGTGCTTCTCTGGTATTATACTTCAACATTGGGAAGCAAGGACTGTTACCGGTAAACAGCAGTAACACAGAGAGGATGATGAGTGATCATCACTGGTTACCAAACAGGAGCATGGGTTTTTAGCTTCTGTGATCCTGCTCCTGGGCAGTCCAGATTGCTAACAATTAACTTCTGCTTCCCCTCTCTTAGGCACATACACAGAAAAGGAAAGAGAAGACAATAATTAAAAGAGGGATTCCAGGGTCTACAAAATAGTGAGATGCTCCTCCTCCCACAGACACCCAGCTCTTGGGCCCCTTCTCTTGGAAGAGTCTGTCACTATCACTTTCTTTCTTAAATAAAACTTGCTTTCTCTGATTGACTTGGCATTTCTCAGTTGTTCAATCTTCAACACTGGGGAACAGGGACCAGTTTCTGTTCTCCAAAACCAGTATCAGACCCTAGGGACTCAAATGCCAAAGCAGGTACAACATTACCACTGATCTCCAGACCTAACCCAAAAGCGTCTCACGTTAACCAAATTCTACTCAAGTTTTTGTCTTTATTTCTTTTTTGGTACCAAGGATTATAACCCAGAGGTGCTTAACCTTGAGCCATATTCCCAATTTTTATATATTTTGAAACAGGGACAAGTTAATTTGCTGAGACTGGTTTGAATTTGCGATTCTTTGGCCTAGGCCTCCCGAGCAGCTTGGATTAAAGGCCTGTGCCACTGAGACCAGCTCTACCGGAGCTTTCTAATCCTCTTTCCAACTTCCAACTGTCTTTAGCTTTTGCGCTTCCCAATTCAATTCTATCGGTCAGTTTTAGCAAGAATCATCCTAAGTTTGGACAGAATTTCCAACAATTGATATCTGAGCACCCTTTATATATAGAAGTGTTCTTCTTCCTCCGCCTTAGGCTAGATATGTCTGAGAACTTGTCTGTCTTCAGCAAGAATCCTGGGAGGTAAGGGTCGGGCATAGAGTGGTACAGCCTTTGCCCACCATGTGT
This sequence comes from Callospermophilus lateralis, assembly GCF_048772815.1. Classification (NCBI taxonomy): domain Eukaryota; kingdom Metazoa; phylum Chordata; class Mammalia; order Rodentia; family Sciuridae; genus Callospermophilus; species Callospermophilus lateralis. The sequence goes on from NC_135311.1 coordinate 1,485,423, forward strand.
CTGGCAAGCAGTCAATATGCTCTTCACCAAACACGGGTTAAGAAACCAGGCCGAATAAAACCATGCGAGTTTTCAGTTCCGAAAATCGTACCCGGGACGCTCTGGCCCTGAGCAACATCCTCAGCCCTTTTGATTTTGAGACAGGGTCTCGCTGAGTGAGCGATCCTCCTGCCTCGGGCTCCAGAGTAACGGGGATCCGCTCCTCCTGCCTCGGGCTCCGGAGTAACGGGGATCCCAGGCGTGTGCCTCTGCCCCGGGCTCAAATCGATCTTTTTGATCACGCTTGGAAGCACAGAGCCTTGGAGTTGTTCTCTGCGCAGTTCCGGGAGACCAGGCCCGGGCTCCGCGCACCGCCCTGACACCGGGCAGGTCGTGAGGGAAACAGGCTGAGGCGGAAGGCACTTGCCCCGCCCCGAGCTGCGCGCTGCTTGGCGGGGTGGACAGTGTGGAAGAGGGAGGAGCGGACGTGGGGCGGGGCGTGTAGCGTAGGGCAGGGCGCCACGCGTGACGCCATAGATAGGGCGTGGTTTATGTAGATGAGACAGCGCAGGGGCTGCTGTTTGGGCACCTGCTGCTTAAACGCGGTGCATTTCCCCGTGTTGAGGGAGCGAGTGCAGGAATGTTGCTCGAGTCGGGTCGTATCCGCTGTGTGTAAGGGCCAAGAGAGCCCGGAAGTGCGTGAAGTAAAGTGACCGTGTGTGTACAGTGAAGGGCGTGTGAGGCTGAGGTGGGCGGGAAGGCGAGCAACTCATACTTACCTGGCAGGGGAGATACCATGATCACGAAGGTGGTTTTCCCAGGGCGAGGCTTATCCATTGCACTCCGGATGTGCTGACCCCTGCGATTTCCCCAAATGTGGGAAACTCGACTGCATAATTTGTGGTAGTGGGGGACTGCGTTCGCGCTTTCCCCTGGCGATTATGGTACCAAAAAGTAGCTGGTGTACTTTAGCTAGTTCTCTCTTTCTTCTCACTCTTCCGTCGCTTCGTGGTGTTTTGGGTGTCTTGTCTTTATGCTTCCTTGTTTCAGGTTTTTCTTATATTTCTACACTCGCGCTCCTTCCTCGGTTGCCATCTTCTAGGCTTCCATGCTTGTCACCTTAGAGTGACGCTTCTGCGGAGGATGGGCCCTGCTTATCACCTGAGGCTGACGCTTCTGCGGACGGTGTGCCAGCGTCGGCGCCAACCGCTCTGCTCACACCATTTCCCGATCTTCTAGCCTTAGTGAAAGGAGAGTCCGGCAGGGGGCGCTTTCTCGTCGTGGGCTAGCGCACTCCACAGGCCCAGAATGAGAAGCAGCTCTGTTAGACCTAAGATCCTGAAGGACCTGCGGTAGCTGCAGGCCTTCTGGCCTACCTGCCAGGCCCTGCCCTTCCCGGGGTGTAAAGAGTAGGCGTTTGGGCTGGGGTGGTGGCTCAAGCGGTAATGCGCTCGCCTGGCATGCGCCAGGCGCTGAGTTCCTTTCATCCTCAGCACCACATAAGTCGTCTCTCAAAAAAAAAAAAAAAAAAAAAAAGTGGGTCTTTTGCGAAAGCCTGAATTTGCGCAATGGACGGTACTCTGTTGTGCTGTTACTTGGTCTTTACTGCAGCATGTGTGATTCTTGCAATGAGGGGGAAACGCCCATCTGTAGAGACTTCAGGAACATTCCGAAGTCTCATTGTACTGGAGCCCCAGGGCACAACTAATCTAGTTGAGCAAAGTAGAATCTGTATCTACAAATAGTTAGCTTTCCTTGGAAAGAAGGTATTGACTTGGGATACTTGCAGTGATGGTTCTAATAGTAGAACTAACAGGTTCATCATGTGTACAGGAACAGCTCCGCCCTGATATCTTGCGATCTTGCTCATATTCTCAGGCCACCCGGGTCACAATTCTCTGCTGTCCTCTGAGGAATATATAATAGGAACTCTTGAGCAGGAGCGATGACCACATTCATCTCCTGGGGCTTCCACTAGGGCAGTTTTCCTACCGACCTCCTCCCTTTCGGCAGACTTCAGTGATGGCTGCCTTGCTAGCACATCCTATGTCCTTTGCGGAAATGCCTTTAGATATTATTCTAACCATCCTTTACTGCCACAGTCCGGCTGCAGCAAAATAACCGAGGGGGTGAGGAGCAACTTGTGTACATTGATACAGCAGGAGTGGGAGCCCTTTATTGTAGGACAGGAGGGGTATTTATACATTCCACACTGCTTATCTTAATTAACACAAACTAGATACAGCAGTCAACCAATAAGAAATCTCCACACTTAATGGCTCAATGGCACTGCCTCACAAACCACTCCCTCTGGCAAAATGCCAGGCACCATCCAGACTTGTTTACAGACCTTAACACTTTTACACCTAAAGCCACCTCTTCAAATTTAAGGTTTCTTTTTCCTTCCCATCCCCAGCCCTTGCTTATTGCCTTCATAGTCAGAAAGGAGTGCTACCCTCTCAGTCTCATTTTCCCCTGACATGCATCACTGGCCTGACAAATTGTGGATGTTCCTTGATATCCCTTCTCCTCAAATGGCAGTACATATTGTAAACAGCTATTGTTAACTGTTGGAAGTCTTTTGGGGGGCTGGGGGTGGGTGTGGGTGGGAGCTGGCATCCTGGCTCATGCCTTATGCCTATAATTTCTTGAAACTCCAGAGGCTATGGCAGGAGGATCAAAAGTTCAAAGTCAGACTCAGCAACTTATGGAGGTCCTAGCTAACTCAGCCAAACCCTGTCTCAAAATAAAAGGGCTGAGGATGCGGCTCAGTGGTTAAGTACCTCTGGGTTCAATCTCCAGGAAGAAGGAGAAGGAGAAGGAGAAGGAGAGAAGAAAAAGAGTAATGTTATTTTTCCCCAACTGAAAATGCCTGAGGGGTCAGCTACACTTCGGTGTTGGTGGTTGCCAGCATTTTGTCAACGTCTCTCAGGTGTTTGGTGACCCCCTCCTCACTGCTCTGAATCCTAGCCTAATGGGAAAGGCATGACCATGGCAGGAAGGACTGTGGTGTCCCCCATGCCTACTCAAGTACCAAACTCAGGTCTGCAAAGTCCCGGAAGGTTCTGATATCCTGGCAGAGCAGGAGGCAGTACTAACATCAGTCGTCAAAGAAACTCACTTGGAATCACAGGAAGCTCAGCAGGTATTCAGGACATTGCCAGTAGAAGCCATGAGTCCTACAAACTGATCTGGTGTAAGGGTTCTGGCTGTGGAAAAGTACAAGTCAGAGAATTCCATCTGGTGAGCAAATTCCCGAGGAATAACAGGTGTTTTGTTTTCCACTGTTGGAATACTCTGCAGTTTCTCCCAGGAACTAGCAAGATAACTAATGCATGTGCAATCCTAGCTGCTGTGGCAATGCCCTCCATGAGGAGGCTCTGCTAGAGTCTTATCAGCCTCAAAACGTTGATCTCAAACACTCAGCTCCTGGGAATAAAGGAGCTCTCTTGTTAGACAACCATAGGTTTCACTGTGTCTGAACCTGTCCACGGAACAGTAACTTTATACAATGGACATTATTGAGAGCTACACAACGCTCCTAACATTGCACATTGCAGCTTAGTATGTACCTAAGGAATAAGCTGCGTGATGTTGCCAACTCTGTGACCTGCTTGGTGACATAATGAACAATATGTACTAAGGATGCCAGTGGCTGAATGTAACCTATTGATATAAATACGGCTGGCTGCTGGGGGGGCAGCTTTGCTTTGCCTCTGTACTTTGCTTCTCTCTGCCTCCTTTTGCTTTCCTTGCAATCTAGTTTGATGAAGAGCCATCTTTTTCTCTCCAGCAGCAGGAGGAGGCTACTTTGCTCAAATGTAAGATACATAAGCCACAGCTGAAGTCAACTTTTACTGCCTTACCAAGAGGAACAGTTTTTTAGAGTGTCAGCCACAAATGCCGTTTCTGGGAACTGCGTGGATATTGGTTTCCAGGCCTATCGGAAAACGAATATCATGACAAAAACATTAGGTTTTGTCTGCCTTTGGCAGGGAGGGCCTCCCTGTGATCCTGGAACCACCCGTTGTCTTCTGCTTGACTGTGGACTGACTCTTTCAACTTGCCAGGCCTCAATTTCGCAAGGGTCATTTGAAAAAGAATATCAGTACTTCAAAATTGTTGCATAAATCAAATGAGACAATGTAATAATACAATTAGCCTAGTGTGTGCAGCCTATAGTAAAGATAGGCTAAAAGGCAACTAAACAAGATAAAATTTTTCCCTTTAATTATGAAATGTAGAGAAAAGTACAGAGGGTTTTCAAGATGAAGGAATAAAGGAGATTGCTTTCCTGGCTGCTCTGTGGTGAAACCAAGAAGACAGGCAACTTCTCAGCAAGTTAGGTACTGCAAACCTTCAGGGACACCAAGTCCATAGGGTAGAAATTCTATTGCCCCAGATCCACACTGTCAGATGGGTAGACACACAAACAACCCCAAAAATCAAGGGAACAAATCACCACAAATAAATCAAGATATTCCAACAACAGAATCCGACAACACCCCAGTGGAGGAAGTTCAGAGAAGGAGATCAGAATGTACATAGTTTAACGACCAAACAAAGGATGGTACAAGGAGTGAAATCAGAGAAACTACAGGAAGTGCAACATCACTTGAATAAATGGAGATTCTAGGAAAATAAAAACAAGCAGAAATCCTTGAAATGAAGATATCAATAAACCAAATTGGAAATTCAATGGAAAGCTTTGCCAACAGACTAGATCACTTGGAAGACAGAGTTTCAGGCAATGAAGACAAAATATATGATCTTGCCAAGCATGGTGATGCACACCTGTAATCCCAGCAGCTTGGGAGGCTGACGCAGGAGGATTAAGAGTTCAAAAGCAGCCTCAGTAACTTAGTGAGGCCCTAAGAGACTCAGCGAGACTCTCTCAATATAACATGTGAACTAAAAAGGGCTAAGGATGTGGCTCAGTGCTTAGGCACCCCTGGGTTCAATCCCTGGTATAGGAAAAAAATATGCATATATATATACATATTTATATATTTCAAATATTTTTTACTTGTTGATGGATCTTTATTTATTTGTATGTGGTACTGAGAATTGAACCCAGTGCCTCACACATGCTAGGCAAGTGCTTTTCCACTGAGCTACAACCCCAGCCCTATGCATATATATACTTTATAAAAAACATGGTTTATGTACATGTGTGTGTGTGTGTGTGTGTGTGTATTGAAAACAAAGTTGACCGTGGAGAAAAGATGTTAAGAGACCATGGACAGAATGGCTTAGAAATATGGAATAAGGGCTGAGATTGTAACTCAGTGGTAGAGCACTTGCCTAGCATGTGTGAGGCACTGGGTCCAATCTTAGCACCAAACATAAATAAATAAAATTAAGGTCGAACAACAACTAAAAAATATTTTTAAAAAAATATGGAATAAACTGAAAAAACAAAATTTAATATTTATTGGGATAGATGAAGGCTCAGAGATACAAAGAAAAGGAATGCACAGGGCTGGGGATGTGGCTCAAGTGGTAGTGTGCTTGCCTGGCATGCGTGCGGCCCGGGTTCGATCCTCAGCACCACATACAAACAAAGATGTTGTGTCCGCCAAAAACTAAAAAATAAATATTAAAAAAAAAAAAAAGGAATGCACAATCTTTTCAATGAAATAATATCAGGAAATTTCCTAAAACTAAGAGTAAAATGGAAAGTCAAATACAGGAGGCTTACAGGACCTCAAATATACAAAATTACAACAGACCCACACCAAGGCACATTATTATGAAAATGCCTAACATACAGAATAAGGATAGAATTTTTTAAGACTTCTAGAGAAACACAACAGGTAACATTTAAAGGAAATCCCAAGACCCTCAACACAGACCCTCAAAGCAAGGAGGTCTTAAATACCAATCTCTGAAAGAAAATGGATGCTAGCCAAGAATACCCAGAAAAAATAAGCTTCAGAATTGATGATGAAATAAAAACCTTCCATGATAAGCAAATGTTAAAGAATTCACAACTAGAAGGCTTGCACTATGAAACACATTCAAGTTATTTCATGAAGAAGAAATAAAAATTAAAAGTGAAACCAGCAAAGAGAGGAACTACACTAAAAGAACAATGAGTCAATGATAAACTAATTCAAATTAAAATAAAATGACAGGGAATAAAAATCATATCTCAATAATAACATTAAAAGTAAATGCCCTGACCTCATCAATCAAAAGATGCAGACTGGCAGATTAGATTGAAAAACAAGACCCAGGAATATGCTGTCTCAAGAGACTCACCTCATAGGCAAAGACATCCTCAGACTGAAGGTAGAAGGATGGGGAAAAAACAGAGTCACGTGGATCTCATATAGAAGCTGGGTTTTTATCCTCATATCTGATAAAGTGGACTTCAAGCCAAAGTTAATTAGAAGGGAAGAGATAAAAAAGGACATTTCATAATGCTTAAGGGAATCATCTATCAGCGAGATATAACAATCATGAATACTTATGCCCCAAACAATGGAACATCTACATACAATCATCAAACAAACCCTTCTCAATTTCAAGAAGCAAAGAGACCACAACATAATATTACTGGGTGACTTTAACACACCTCTCTCACCACTAAATAGATCCTCTAAAAAAACTAAGTAAAGAAGCTGTAGAACTAAAAAATACAATTAATAATTTAGATTTATCAGATACATATAGAATATTTCATCCATCAATGATGGAATACACTTTCTTCTCAGCAGCACATTGATCCTTCTCTAAAATAGACCATCTTAGGCCACAAAGCAATTCTTAGCAAATAAAAAAAAAAAAAATGGGGGGGGGAGAGAGAGAGAGAGAGAGAGAGAGAGAGAGAGAGAGGGAACTTTCATCCTATCAGATAATGGAATGAAATTAGAAATCAATGATAAAATTAAAAAATAAAAATAAAAAATAGAGGGGATGGGGTTGTGGCTCAGTGTAGAGTGCTTGCCTAGCATGGGCAAGGCCCTGGGTTCCATTCTTAGCATCACATAAAAATAAATAAATTAAAATCATTGTATCCAACTACAACAAAAATAAAATAAAATGAAATAAAATAAAACAGAAGCTACCCTTAACACCTGGAGACTAAAAGTACACTATTGAATGATCAATAGATAGCAGAAGAAATCAGGGATGAAATTAAAAAATACTTAGAGGTAAATGAGAATAATGACACAACATAGCAAAATCCGTGGGACACTATGATGGCAGTACTAAGAGGAAAGTTCATTGCACTGAGCTCACTCATTAAGAGAGTAGAAAGTTGGGGCTGGGGTCTTGGCTCAGAGGTAGAGCACTCGCCTAGCGCGTGCAAGGCCTTGATTGATCCTCAGCACCACATAGAAATAAATCAATAAAATAAAGGTATTGTGTCCAATTACAACTAAAAAATAAATATTAAAATAAAGAGTAGAAAGTCAACAAATAAATAACCTAACGTTATATCTCTAGAAAAAGAATAAAGGACACCAAAAGCAGAAGAAGAGAGGAAATAATTAAAATCAGAGCTGAAATCAATGAAATTGAAACAAAAGAAATAATCTAAAAAACTGACCAAACAAAAAAGTGGTTCTCTGAAAAAGTAAATAAAATTGATAAATCCTTAGCCAAACTAAGAAGGAGAAAGACAGAGAATATTCAAGTTACTACTATTTGTGATACAAAAGGAAATATCACAATGGACACTACTGAAAAAACATAATCTATTATTCAGAACCTATTTTGAAAATTTATACTCCAATAAAATAGAAAATCTTGAAGACATAAACAAATTTCTAGAGACATATGATCAACACAAATTGAATCAGGAGGACATAGAAAATTTAAGCAGATCAATTTCAAGCAATGAAATTGAAGACGCCATCAAAAGCCTACCAAGACAGGAAAGCCCAAGACCAGATGGATTCTCAGCTGAGTTCTACCAGACCTTCAGAGAAGAACTAACACCAGTCCTCCTCAAATGATTCCATGAAATAAAGAGGGAACCATTCCAAACTCATGCTAAGAAGCTAGTATTACCCTGATACCAAACCAAACAAAGACACATCGAGGAAAGAAAATTTCAGACTAATATCCCTGATGAACACAGATGCAAAAATTCTTAATAAAATACTGGCAAACTGCATACAAAAACATATTTAAAAGATAGTACACCACAATCCAGTGGGGTTCATCCCAGGGTTGCAAGGTTGATTCAACTTATGGAAAACAATAAGCATAGTTCATCACATCAATAGACTTAAATACAAGAATCACATGGTTATCTCAATAGATGCAGAAAAAGCATTTAAAGAATACAGCATCCATTCATGTTCATAACACTAGAAAAACTAGGGATAGTAGGAACACACCTCAACATTGTAAAAGCTATCCATGCTAAACTCAATGTCAACATCATTCTAAATGGAGAGAAATTGAAAGCATTTGCTCTAAAACCTGGAACAAGACAGGGATGCCCTTTTCATGGCCTCTGCTTAACATAATCCTGGAAACTCTATCTGGAGCAATTAGACCAAAGAAAGAAATTAAAGGGATACAAATAGAAAAAGAAAAACAAAACTAGCCCTATTTGTTGATGACATGATTGTATATTTAGAAGACAGAAAAATCTCCACCAGAAAACTTCTAGAACTCATGAATGAATTCAGCAAAGTAGCAGGACATAAAATGAACACCCATAAATCAACTGTATTCCTGTGCATCAGTCAATGAATTGACTGAAAGAGACATTAGGAAAACTATCCCATTGCCAGTAGCCTCAAAGAAAATAAAATATTTGGGAATAATATTAGATATTACTATTATAGTAATGCAGCCACATCAACAAAAGAGGTGAAAGAACTCTACAATGAAAACCACAGAACACTAGAGAAATACATTGAGCACTTTAGAAGATGGAAAGATCTCCCAGGCCCTCAGATAGGCAGAATTAATATTGTCAAAATGGCCACACTATCAAAAGCATGACAGATTTAATGCAATTCCTATTAAAATTCCAATGATGTTCTTAACAGAAATAGAAAAACTAGTCATGAAATTCATTTGGAAAAATAATAGGCCCAGAATAGCCAAAGCAATCCTCATCAAGAAAAGTAAAGCAATACATCAATCGATGAATTGACTGAAAGAGACATTAGGAAATCATACCACAGAGCTATAGTAACAAAAACAGCATGGTATTGGAACCCAAACAGAACTGAAGACCAATGGTGCAGAATAGAAGACACAGGGAGAAACCACGTAAATACAGTTATCTCACACTAGACAAAGGCACCATAAACATACATTGGAGAAAAGACAGCCTCCTCAACAAACGGTGCTGGGAAAACTGGAAATCCATATGTAATACAATGAAATGAGACCCCTATCTCTCACCCTGCACAAAACTCAACCCAAGTGGATCAAGGACCTAGGTATTAGACCAGTCACCCTGCATGTGCTAGAAGAAAATGTAGACCCACGTTTCCATCGTATCAGCTTAGGAACCAACTTCTTCAACAAGACTCCTAAAGCACAAAAGGAAAATCAAGAACCAATACATGGGATGGTATCAAACTAAAGAACTTTCTCACAGCAAAGGAAAAGTTAAGAACACGAAGAGAGAGCCTATAGAATGGGCCATATGCACCTCAGATAGAGCATTAATCTCCAGGATATATATAAAAAACAACATTAAAAATGAATAACCCAATCAATAAATGGGCAAAGTGTCTGTTCACAGACACTTCCCATAAGAAGACATACAAATGGGTGATAAATATATGAAAAATGGTCAAGATTAGAGAAATGAAAATTAAAATGACACTGAGATTCCATCTTGCTGTAGTCACAATGGCAATTATCAAGAATGCAAGTAACAATAAGTGTTGGCGAGGATGTGGGGGAAAAGGTACATTCATACACTGCTGGTGGGACTGCAAATTGGTTCAATGGCTCTGGAAAGCAGTATGGAGATTCCTCAGAAAACATGGAAAGGAATCACCATTTGACATTGTTATTCCACTCCTCTGCATATACCCAAAGGACTTAAAATCAGCCTATTATAGTAATGCAGCCACATCAATCTTCATAGCAGCTCAATTCACAACAGCTATGGAACCAACCTAGGTGCCTTTAAAGAGATGAATCCATAAAGAAAATGCGATACATATACACAACGGAATATTACTCAGTTTTAAAGAAGAATGAAATTATGGCATTTGCTGATAAAACTGGAGGCTATCATGCTAAGTGAAATAAGCCAACCCCCCAAAAACATCTTATATGCAGATGCTGACTCACAATAGGCAGGGTGGGTTGGGAGAGGAGTGGAGGTTCACTGGGTTGGACAGGGGTAGGTGGGGGAAGTGAAGGGGGAATAGGAATAGGAAAGAGAGCAGAATGAATGGGTCATAACTTTCCTATGTTCATATATGAATACAGGACCAGAGAAACCCCACATCTCATGCGACGCCAAGAATGGAAAGGTATACTCCATGTATGTAGGATATATCAAAATGCATACTGACAAATACTGACAAGCATAACTAAAATGAACAAAATTTAGAAAGCAAAAAGAAAGAAAAGTGAATAGACTTTCACCTTGGGGTTTCATAATATTCACATGAATATTGTGTTCATGAATAAAATATCCATTCACAAACTAAGTTTGCATTAAAAAGAAATTTAAAGTGGTATTTAAAAAACGTGTCCACAAAAAGGATTTCTTGTTAATAGCTTTCTTTGTGATAGTCCCCAAACGGGACACAATTCAAATGTTCTTCAAGAAGTGAATGAGGGGCCGGGCTGGGGCTCAGCCGTAGCACACTTGCCTGGCATGTGTGAGGCACTGGGTTCCATTCTCAGCACCACATATAAATAAAGACCTGTCAAGAGGAGGAGGAGGAGAAGGAGGGGGAGGAGTGGGAGGAGGGGGAGGAGGAGGAGGAGGAGGAGGAAGAGGAGGAGGAGGAGGAGGAGGAGGAAGAGGAGGAAGAGGAGGAGAAGGAGGAGGAGGAGGAGGAAAGGCAAAAGAAAGAAAAAAGAAAAAAAAGTGAATGAAATCTGGGTGCAGTAATGCAGGCCTGTAATCCCAGTGTCTGGGTAGGGTGAGGCAGGAGGATTGCAAGTTCAAAGGCAGCCTCAGCAACTTAGCCAGGTACTAGGCAACACTGTCCCTAAATATAATGCAAAAAAGGGCTGGGGATGTGGGTCAGTGGTTGAGTGTCCCTGAGTTCAAACCCCAGAACTTAAAAAAAAAAAAAAAAAAAAAAAAGATTGGAAGCTAAAGAGAAACATATAAAGATGTTAACATAACAGTAGTTACTGGTGGGGATACGGATATGTGGTTATTATACACACACATACACACATATTAGTTGTAGATGGACACAATACCTTTATTTTATTTCTTTCCTTTTATGTGGTGCTGAGGATGGAACCCAGGGTCTCGCCCACCCGTGTGAGGTGAGCGCTCTCCGCTGAGCCACCACCGCAGCCCCAGGTTGAAGACTTTTGAGGAGCAGTAACCAGGATAAGAAAGTCATTGTAGGGAGGAAGGTGGACCTTGAGCATATTTGGGAAATTTTATTCCTGTCTTATGATTCTTCTTTTGGTGTTTATACAAAGGGAATAACATGCATAGTTACATTTGTTTTCAAGATAATTTCTCTTTTCTTCGGAGCAGTACACACACAGTGGTTCTGAACATGTCTTTTGGAGCAGGCTGCCTCAGGTTCAAATTCCTAGTTTGAATTCTGGACTCACCGTCTGAGTGGCCTGGATAGGTTACTTAACGTCTTTGTCTGTTTTCTCATATGTAAGATGAGGACTCTGAGGCCACTGACCTGTTGTAGGGGTCAAACGATGGGCTCTGGTGTACAGTTCGTGGGCTGTGGCCGCGACAAGGTCCTCTGCACCTAGGCACTGGGCCTCAGCTCTGGCTCTGTGGGTGGAACAGCGCAAGAACATAGGAAGTGATGAAAACCGATGGTTACTTGGCATCTGGAACAGCCCCAAAGGCTCATGTGTTGAAGGCTTGGCCCCCCAAAGCAGTGGTGTTCAGAGGTGAACCAATTTGGGGGAAGTGACTGCATTGCGAGGGCTCTAACTTCAGTGGAGGGATCCATTGATGGATTCATCATTTAATGGCATTATTGGGAGGTGGTGGAACCTGTAGAAGGTGGCACCTAGTAGAAAGGAGAGAGTCCTTGATGGCATGCCCTTGGGGACCATGTCCTTGACAATTTCCTGTTTCTGTTTGCCAGAGGGTGAGCAACTTTTCTCTGCCTCACCTTTCTGCAGCAATTTTTCTGCCTTCTTCAGGTTAAAAAAAAAAAAAAAAAAAATCCACTGACCACGGACTGAAACCATCACAGATCCTAAAAGCTGACTAACCTGATGATTTTGTTTAAGTTTCATCACTTTTCTAAGGCAGGGGATTTCAAAGGGAGAGAACAGTCCTCCTCTGCGCAGCAGGGATCTACTTGCAGGAAACCCCTCAACGTAGGGTAGGCTGGCTCCTCAAGGGAGCTGCAGATTGCCAGCCCTAGAAACCACGTGTCTCGCTCCTGGAGAACGCTCTGCGCAGTGATGGGCTCCGCCAGGCTCCAGGCTCCTCTGCCAGCGAGAAGGAAGTCGCCTTCCCACCCTGCGGTGGCCGGACGCATCCTCTCGCTGGAGCCCAGCGGCTGCGCACAGAGGCCTGCAGACCGCGGGCGAGGACGTCCACGACACCGCTCGCCGGAGGGGTCCGGCTTGGTGCCCAGCTCGGACCCGGAGTGAGATTTCCCGAAGTCAACTCCACAGCGGCTGTCACCGCGACCTTCGGTGTCCACGGGGACACCAGTGCCGACCAGTGACCGCCTGGAATAAAAGCAGCCTCTGGATAAAGCACAGCCCTGGAGCAAAGGCCCAGCCGTCCACCCTCCGAGTGCGAGGCGCTCCCCCGGCGGAGCTGAGGCGTCGTGCCTACAGCGCCCCGGGCTTTCTCGGGGGTAGTGGCCGCCGCCTTCTCAGCGCAGGAGGGTCCGCCGACAGGGCTGGTGCCGGGGTCCTTTGTGGGGTCCCTCGGGGGGCCTCCGATCTCCCTCTAGGCCGCGGTCCCTGCCTCGGTGGCCAGTTCCCCTGCTGAGCGGGGATTGCTGCACCGCTCGTTTTCCTTCGTGGCCTTTCCGCGTTTCCACTGGCCAGGGGAAGTCCTGTCCGACACGAGTGGACTTCCTGGGTCCTGGGCCACAGGACCCGGGCCCGCCGGGAAGAGACAAAGGGTCACCGAGGAGGGGCGGTGCCAGGGAGCCGGTTCTCCTTCACATCCTCGGGCGCAGGTCGGGGTTGGGGAGAGAAGTTCTATTACAACGAACCCACGTTCCGGGAGAAGGGGCGCCGCGCACCGCCCGAGTCCCAGACGGGACGCGAGTGAAGGAGGGAGCGGCCGCGCACTTCCCGCAGCGGCTGCGGGGGCGCACTTCGGCTGAGTGGACCGCTTCGGGCAGGGAGCGGTGGACCGACCGAAGGCCAGGCGCAGGTCCGGGGCGGGGCTACTTCCGTGACGTCATCACAGGGGCGGGCGTATGTAGATAAGGGGGCGCGGGGCTGCTGAGCGGGCACCTGCAGCAGAAAGGCGATCCGTTTGCCGTGCTGTGGGAGCAAGCGCACGACTCTAAACAGGGTACACTCGCTGTGCGTGAGGACTAAGGAGGCCCGGGATTGCGGGTGAGAAGTGACCGTGTGTGTACAGTGGAGGGCAATGAGGCTGTGCTTGGCGGGCAGGCGGGCAAGTCATACTTACCTGGCAGGGGAGATACCATGATCACCAAGGTGGTTTTCCCAGGGCGAGGCTTCTCCATTGCACTGCGGAGGTGCTGACCCCTGCGATTTCCCCAAATGCGGGAAACTCGACTGCATAATTTGTGGTAGTGGGGACTGCGTTCGCGCTCTCCCTGACACGTTTACCGGTGAACAGCAGATGTCAAAGCTTCTAAGGAATTGCATACTTTGCAACACTTCTTTCCGCCATCCTTTCTATCAAATGGTGTGCTCCTTTCTCCTAAAGGTTTTGCTGAACCTGAGAGTGGAAATGGTTTTTCCGAAAGCTAAGGAGATTTTAAAGGAGTTTTTCCCTACCCAAACAAATACCTGTCTACTGGCAGGTAATTACAGTTGTCACCTTTCCTTCCATTTACTCAAGATGGGGATGCCTCTGGATTGGTCAATCTTTCTGAAGAAAATCACCAGTGGTTTATGCTGCTTGCTGTCGGTTGATCGTTCTGTCTTGTAAGCGACTGCTGATCTCATTCTCGCTTTGATTTCTGTAGTTCTATCGAATACAAATTACCTGGCCCAATGGAGGACACTCTTCTAAGGCGCGTTCTCTACCACACTGGCCCCCTCTGTTGGTACCTCCGGGACCAATTCCAAGACCTTCAAGCTCCCAGATAGTCCTGATAGGATACTTAAGTAGCATAAGCTGGCAGCGCGGCTCTCTCTCCACATGCCCCCTCCCCCTCAAAAAATAACACCACCACCACCCAAAACCTAGGTGCACGAGGTTACCAGCCGAGAATTCAGAACGCTGCAAGTACAGGTCTGGAGTTCTACAGACTGATCTAGCTTGATGAAAAGCCTTCTCTACTCCTTTCCAACAGCGTGGAGGTTTCCTTCCTCATATAAGATCGTGGTCCAGGACAGGTCAACTTTTAGCGCCTTACTGAGAATACTTGAATTTTAAAGAGTCTAGGAATTTCCTTTTCTCAAGGCTGTTTTCACTACCAAGGCTCTAGATCCTTGATGGAGGAGCTTCTGAACAAAAGCAGCCTTCCAATGCAGCTGCTGGAAATGGTGTGAGTAGCACAGAGTGTGGGATTGGGTTCCCTAGAGTCTTAGGAATTTGAAGAATGAAATACACTGACATGGGGTGTGTGTGTGTGTGTGTGTGAGAGAGAGAGAGAGAGAGAGAGAGAGAGAGAGAGCAAAGTAACAGGGTTCATTCGAGTAGTAGAAAGAAGATGGGGCTCACAAAGGGAGAGACATGCCAGAAAATGGCTATTATCTAGTGATTTATATGAATCTACACGAGCTATTTGAGCTAGCCCCCACCCAATCCTGAGGAAGGCATTCGTGTCCATGGGCTCCTCACCTGTTCTTTGATCCAGTCTGGTTACTCTGTGTCCCTTTGTGTTGGGGGTCTAAGAACCAGACAGCAGGTGTGTTACCAGTTAGTTTGTTTTTGTTTCATTTTTCTCTGCTAACCCAGAAGTAGGCCTGGCCTGGATGAAGCCTGTCGTGTGTCTGTAGTTTCTCAGCCCTGCTGAATAAAAACCTGACCTGAAGGAGTCCAACTCTCCTACCTGCCCATTTTAACCCTTTCTCCTGCCTCACTTGGATACTCTCAGACAAACTGACATTACTACAAAAGCATTAGGTTTTCTCTCCCTTTGGGAAGCTCATTCTTTCGGTCCTGGATCCACCAGTTGACCGTGGGCTGGCTCTATGAATGTACTATGCCTCAATTTTGCAAATGTCTTATGAAAAAACAATATGAAGTACTTCGTGGATTTATTGCATGACTCAAATGTGATAATCTAGTGCAGCCTGCATTAAACCTGGGCTGGAAGGAAAGAACCTCCAAGCTAAGTTCTCTCCCCTTAATTATGAAATACAAAAGAAAAGTGCATAGGCTTCTTGTTAGCTGTAGAGTAGGCTGGACACTGGACCCCCACCCTCCTGGTTCCTTATCACTTGTTTGCCTCAAGGCTGCACACTCAGCTCCACTGAAGGGTGAACACTCAGCTCCACTCAAGGGTGAGCACTCAGCTCCACTCAGGGGTGAGCACTCAGCACCACTCAGTGGTGAACACTCAGCCCCACTCAGGGGTGAACACTCAGCTCCCACCCGTCTGGTGCAATGGAAATCCACATCTGACCCCTGCCCCCATCCCTCTCCCCCTTTCTCTCTCTCTCTCTTTCCCGTGTTAATCAGATACCACAGCAATAAAGACCTCTTGGTTGTTCTCAGTGTCGTGGGTCACTTTCCTTTCACTTCTGCTTTCACAACATTTGAATGAGTTTGTATTTCTGAATGTAATATTCATTCACAGTATTGAAGAATAAGGAATTTAAAATGGAGTTTACAAAACATGCCCACAAACAGGATTTCTTGTTAATACATGGTGTGTTTGTGTTTGTGTGTGTGTGTGTGAGAGAGAGAGAGAGAGTCATTTACTGTTAGCAAAATAAATGCTAAAAATTGCTGGCGCTGGGCTCGGTGGTAGAGCGGTGCCTGGCTCGTGTGAGGCGCTGGGTCCGGTCCGCAGCACCACACAGAGATCAGTAATGTTACAGTGGACGTGGGTCAGAGCTGACCTAGAATATCCAGGTAGCCTTGAATCTCTTCTCACTTCTCATTTGGTTGGTACCTTCGGACGATCCAGGGGCAGCGCCTCACTTTTTGAGGCTTGCGCTTTGGGGAGGACTGGCCCTGTCACCTCTCGGGCAGGGAAAGGACCGCTCCAACCTGTCCTCTAGGTAGGATGCGCAGGGTAGGCTTTCCTGTCCCCGACCGCAGAGAACTCTGGAGCCCAGGCAAGTATCGCACTGGCGTCCAGGTAAGTGGCCCAGCGCCGCGGAGGTCGGAGTGGATGGAAAGAAAAGGGAGGCCACGTCCGCGGAGGGCCCTGCGCGCTGGGATCCCGGCCGAGGCTGCCGCGGAGCGCGCGGAGCGCCGGCCTCGGTGCGCTACGGAGAACCGCGCGAGACGCCGCGGGGCTGCTTCTCCGAGGCCTGTCCACGCCGAGCAGCTGGAATATGCGGCAGCTCTGCGGGGACGGCCGCCGGTCGTCGCCTTTACCGCCCGTTCACGCCTCTGCTTTCCCCTTTCTTCTCACTCGGCTGCGGTGGGAACCGATTCCCGTCTCCGGAGCGTCGGCCCTAGGCGATGCGCACCTCGGACCAGCTCCCGTGGCGGGGTGCAGCGCCACGCCGCCGCCTCCTGAGGCCACCCGCTCCCGGCGCGGCCACTCGCCCACCCCAGCCCCGGGAGCTCCGGCTGGACCGCGCAGGCCGTGCGCACGGCTTCCCGGCCTCCCGGGGTTACCGGGAAACCACCGCCAGGGGAGCCTTCCAAAAAGAACCTCGCCTTTGCTGAGCTCTGGGAAATCCGCCCTCGGGGTTCTTGGGGGACTCCAACTTGACGACGTCCATGGCTTGGTCCAGCAAGTCCTAAGTGAGCGCCCGAAGAGGGCCGAGTCCGGGAGTCGGCGAGGGGACCCAGGACCGCGTCCTCGACCTCTGCCATCGTGGAGCCCCACTGATGGACACAGAAATCCGAAATGCAGGGGCGAGCGGCCGGTCGTGTGGGCACAGGACTTTCCCAGGGTGATCGTGGCGCCAAGAGCAGAGAAGGCCACCACTAGGACCCACCCGGCGCCTCCCCGGGCTGCGACTTCTGAGACGGGGTGACTTAGCGCCGGGCCAAGGCCGTTCCGCAGCCCTTCTGGCTCGGAATCCCGCAGTCGCCAAGTCTCCTAGGCGACAAACACAGCCATTTATGGTTTGAATCCCTGGATGCTCTTGGCTTTGGAACTTGGGCCGGGCGCCCTGCAAACCCTAGGGCGCGTGGTCATTACTACCCACCGCCTAGAGTCCCGCCCCAGGACCCTGTCTCTGTGGCGCAATCGGTTAGCGCGTTCGGCTGTTAACCGGAAGGCTGGTGGTTCGAGCCCACCCAGGGACGCCAGCGAGCTCTTTTAACCTCCTTCCTGCTCTCACGCAGCACGACCTCCTCCTGCCTGCCACCGTCATGCCACCAGGCCTTCCTACAATGTTTGATGGCATAGCAGTCTGGCACCTGACACACTTAGACATTCAATTCCCAGGGACCCGCCAGGACGACCAAGGTGAACCCTTTCAGGGGCGACCTGAGATAGACGTTAGTATGCTATCTGCACTGGGACCCTAGATTTGGATTTGCTGATTGCTCTGTCAAAAATGCCCCCACCATGGCATCATGAGATAATCAATCCTCTCCTTTTTTTTTTTTATTTTAATTTTTTAAGCCTGTCTTCCTTCGAGTGTGCTATCACTCTGAGAGTCTAGTAGGTGCAGTGCCTAGCCAAGGGGCTTTCCATCAGAAGGCCCAGTGCACATGACACATACACATATTCCGTCGCATTTTCTGAATAGCTGAACTTCCTGGATGCTTTAAAGTCCTCCTATAACTAGTTGTTTTCTGTGGTGGCCTAGTCAGGGCTGGAGAACTCTGGCCCAAGTGACCACTGTAAGAGCTTTCTGACAAGCCACCTATGCAAAGGAAGTGTGTTAGTCAGCTTTACATTGCTCTGACAAAATACCTGAGAAATCAACTTAGAGAAGGAAACATTTATCTTTGGCTCCGAGTTTCAGAGGTTCCAGTTCATAGTTGCTTGGGCCCATCATTGTTGGCTTATGGTGAGGAAGAAGGACATCCCAGTGGGAAACGCTTGACAGAGCAGAACTCTTCACCCCAAAGGTGCTGGGAAGCAGAAAGAATGAGAGAGTATTATGAAGGGTCAGAGACAAAACATACCCTTCCAGGGCATGTTTCTCTGGCTAACTCCTAGTTTCTGCCACCTGCCAATGTCCATTGGATCCTGGACCTATCAATGGATTAGCCAGAGTCCTCGTGATCCAGTTGCTTCTCAAAAGCCCCATGTCTGAACGTTGCTGCCCTGGGGACCAAGAGTTTAACCCAGATCCCAGCCTCAACAGGAGGAATATCTTGGTGCTTCCAGCCATGGTTTTCCTCCTCACCATTCCTCTCTTCTTTATCAATATGGGTTTGGGTACAAGACAGCGCCAGTGCTCCCTCCTGTACAATGCAATGAATTAGCATCCAGAGAAGTGTCTCTATATTATTCTTTAACAGAAGTAGAGATGGCCTCAAAATTAGCCCATCCAGTACACATCATTGGCGCCAAGAGAATCCTGCCCCCTGTAACAGGTACCTGAGGGCTGTTGGATGACTTTCCTCAGCTCTCCTCAATATTTGAGCTCTTGGATTTTACATACTACGTGTGGTTAATGAACAAGGAGTCTGTCTCTCTCTTCTCTTGGCATCAAATGATGAATGCAGGTTACAGCTCTCGTAATCTGATCATTTCATGTCCTGCTCACACGGGAGCTTTGGGGATTCCCCATCTCCAAGCCATAAGAGGACTTGAACTTGGCCATCACTTCTCCTGGATCTCCAGCTGGCTGACTTCTCATCTAGGACTTTTGGTCTCCATAATCATGTGAGCCAATTCCTTTCAGTAAGTTTCTCTATACATATTATATTTGGATCTTATTGGGTTTGTTCTCTGAAGAACCCAGACCAAACACAGAATTTGCAGCATTTTTGTTCACCATTCTTTTGAAAAAGGAAAAGAAACGAAGAAATTTTGGACAGTTCTCATTAGTAAGGATCGTCCTGGAACCTCCAGTTGCCTTCTATCTTACAGTCAGCTCTTTCAGTTTTCTTGGTCTTAGTTTTGCAAGAGTCATATGGAAAAAAAATAACAATAATAATAAGAGAATGTTAATTACTCGTGCAATTTTTGCATAATTCAAATGAGATGGGCTGGGGCTGGGGCTCAGAGGTAGAGTGCTCGCCTACCAGGTGTGAGGCAGTGGGTTGGATCCCCAGCACCACATACAAATATGTGTCCAACTATAACTAAAAAGTAAATATTAAAAAAAATCAAATGAGATAATCTGGTAATAGACCTAGATGTGTGCAGCCTACATTAAAAATAGGCCCAAAGGAAACAATATCCAAGATAAAGTTTTTATCTGTAATTATGAAATATAAAGGAAAGTGCATAGACTTCCGCTTTGGGCTTTCATAACATCTGAATGAACTTGCATTTATAAATGAAATATCCACTCACAAAGTAACAAGTAAGTTAGTATTGAAGGATACCACATTTAAGACAGAATTCATACATTACATATCCACAAAAAATGATTTCTTTTTAATACATTGTTTTGTGACCGTCCCCAAACTGGAAGCAATTCAAATGTTCATCAAGAAAGGAATGGATACAGAATGATGCATCCATCCATTGCAACACTACCCTGCAACAACAGGCAAAAGCAACTTATAGTGACAGTATTTGGGGTGAAACTGCACAAAAATAGATCGTGGGCTGGTATTGTGGCTCAGCGGTAGAGTGCTCTCCTAGACGTGCGAGGCCGGGGGATCAATCTTCACCGCTGCATAAAAATAACTAAGTGAAGATATTGTGTCCATCTACAGGTAAAATGTAAAATTTTTTAAAAGCATGGGACATGATGAAAACCAATCGTTAGGTTGGTATCTGGAACATCCAGTCCACAAAGGCTTGGCCCCAGTGGAGTCCTGATCAGAGGTGAACCAATTTGGGGGAAGTGGTTGGATTGCGAGGGCTCTAACTTCACTGGATTGATGCATTGAGGGGTTCACAATTTAACGGCATTATTTGGAGGTGGTGAATCTGTAGAAGGTGGCACCTAGTAGAAGGGTGTGAGTCCTTGGGGGCATGACCTTGGGGACTGTGTCTTGTCCCTGACCCTTTCCTGCTTCCTGTTTGCCAGAGGGTGAGCAACTTTCCTCTGCCTCATCCTTCTGGGGTGATGTTTCTGCCTCACCACAGCTCAAAATTTTAAAAAGGAAGAAAAAAAAAAAAAAAAAAGAAACAAAAATAGACTCTGCTGACCATGGACTGAAACCTGACACTGTGAGACAATATAAAGTTTTCATGCTGATTTTATTTAAATGTAAGTTTCATCACTGGAGCTTTTTGGAGGCGGAAGACCTTCAGAGGGAGAATGCAGTCCTCCTCTCTGAGCAGCAGGGACTCCTGCTCCCAGGAGTGTCCAGGAAAACCCCTCAACCTATAGTAGGTTTGCCCTGAAAGGAGCTATAGAGAATGAGCCATAGACTTCATCGTACCTGGGAATTTTCTCTCGTTTAAAGGGGGATACTGAATCAAATTATGGCTTCAAAACTGCCTCCATCACGTGTCATAGTTGCACGGTGGATGGCATTTTTACATGGAGGGCAGGGGAAATGCTGATTCCTCGCCCATCCCCAGCTTATGGCCGAGGCCTCTATAAGGAAGACACAGAGTAACAAGAGGAAAGCCTGCATATTTATTTAGTCACAAGCTTTTCCTGCCACAGTGCCCTCCGTCCTAAGGAAGAGAAGGGAGTAAGCTGTGGACCCAGAGGTGTTTTCTGCATTGCATTGTTGAGAGTGGTCGGCAGTTCAGGAAGACGATGCCACAAAAGGAGAGGGATCTAAGGTGATCAGCAAGGAAGCCAAGCGAGGCCCCCTCGGTTCATGACGTGTCCCTGGCTCAGAGATAAGATGCTTCTTTCCTCTGGGTACAGGGGGATCCCTCTCACGTGAGGGTCTTAGGACCTGCTTCCATGGAGAAGGGGGGGTGCAGGTGGTGAACTTTCCACTCTGTCCCCAAATTGCTTTGACTTCTGTCATTCAGTGTGGCCCTGCCTGGAGCTGGGGTAGTGTCCCATCCCAGGCCCTGCAGACCGGCCTCAGGGAGAGCGGGCTTCGTGCGTTTCCTTCCTGCAGTCCAAACCAGGGAGCCAGAAAGCCGCGGGTCTGTGCCTCCCTGCGCTCGACCCCCTCCCGCCTGCCCAGAAAGGAAGGTGCGGGAACCCAGGCCCCGCAAGTGCTGGGCTGCGTCCGGGGCGGCGTGCCCCGTGGATGGCTACCGGAGGGAGCCTCCCTGAGCCGGGAGGAGCCACAGGCGGCGACCTGGGCTGGGCTGCGCCGCCCCCGGCGCCTTGCCCTTCCCGTTTCTGCTCGGCACCAGCCGTGTGGCCTCCCGGGGCTCCGCGGCGCGGCCGGGGTCAGCCCCCTCCGTGGCTGGACGCCGCAGCGCCGCAGAACACTGTGGGCAGTGGGCAGGTCCCGAGTTGGCCCGCAGCTCGGCTTTAGAGAGCACCGCACTTGGGCCCCGGCCGCGGCGCGACGCCTCCTCTCCCTGGGGCCCGGCGGGTTGCGCCAGGGCACCGCGGCCTCGCCTCGCCGCTCGGGCTGCAGCTCGGGTCCCCTGGCGACGGGACCTCCACGCCGCCGCTCGCTGGAGGGGTCACCTCCGAAGAGGAGCCAGAAACTCTGGACAGAATCCGCCTATGCAGAGCCACCAGTGGCCGCCTGCATCGAGCACAGGCCTCGCAGCGAAGGCCTTCTCGGGGTGGTGGCCGCCGCCTGCCCAGCTCAGGGTCCGCGGAGGACGGGGCTGGTGCTGGGTCCTTACTGGGTCCCTGGGAGGCCGGCTGGGGACTTCCGACAAAGAAAAGGGAAAGGTCCCACCGAGATTTGAACTCGGATCGCTGGATTCAGAGTCCAGAGTGCTCACCATTACACCATGGAACCCACAAGGGCGGGCTCTGAATCGTGCTCAGAGGTGCCCAGGGACGAATGGCAAGCCTAGGGACCGGTGCCAGGGACTTCGTCTGCGCTACAGAGAAGTGGGGCCAAATGCTCTTTAGGCTCAGGCAGAGGAAGTACCCGTGCGCCCCCAACTTTCTCTCCTCGGGTGACCACTTTCCTATCCTCAGGTGGAAGTTCTGCAGGCGATACTGTGATTTTCCTTTTCCTGGTCTTTCCACTTTTCCCTTGACCCAGGGAAACCCCAGGATTGTCAAGATGGGACCGGGACTCCCGAGTGCCTTGGCTTACAGGACGCAATTAGGTAAAGGTGTATCATCTGTTTTTCATATAATTAAGATGGGTTTGTTTGTCTGGGAAGGGGATATATTCTTTTTCACAATGAATGCAGATTTGTTGAATTAAAATAAAAACCAGTCAAACATGGTTTTTTTAAAATTATTTTTAGATGTTGATGGACCTTTATTTATTTATTTGTTTATTTATGTATTTATGAGTGATGCTGAGAATTGATCCCAGTGCCTCACACATGTGAGGCAAGTGCTCTACCACTGAGCCCCAACCCCAGCCCTCAAACATGTTTAATGTCTGTTTTTGCTTTTCCTTGTTCCCAGGGATTGAACCCAGGAGCATAGAACCACTGAGTGAAACCCCTGGCCCTTTTTAGTCTTGGAGACAGGTCCCCCTAAATTCCTTAGGGCCTCACTAAGTTGCCAAGAGTGGAGACTGGAACTTGCCACCTCCCTCTGCCTGGGCCTCCTGAGCCACTGGCTTTACAGGTCTGTGCCAAACCCTGCCAGTGTTTGTATTAATACTGAAACAAGAACATACCTGCCTGTGACTCAAAATCCACCATACACGGCCTCGCCAGGGGGCAGGGCCCTGACACTTAGACACACTCTTTCCTGAGAGGTGGCCAAACTGAATCCATTCCAGTGTCTCTGCCGGAACCCCCAAAGTTGGGTGGTTTTTAAAGAGTCTCCACCAATCAGAGTACCCGAGAGCACTCACTACTGTGCCTAGGGTGTGTGTTCCCAGGTTCCCTCACAGTTTACACAGTACTTATGTGCTCATGAGTACTGCATAAAGTTAAATAGTTACACAGATGATCAATAAAGATGGATATGACATCTCAAAATAACAATGTGCGCGCATCGCAGGAAAGTTCTCTGGGTGGCCTTCGTTTGTGAACCATAAACCTGGACCCTTAACATTTTAAAGAGTGGGAGGAGGAGGGAAATAAATGAAAGGTACTAACGATGAGGTTGATTAAATTAACTGTAAGTACAAATATGGCCTAATGAATCCTACTATTAGGTACAATTATAGTGCATCAATATTTGAACATTCAGTGATTTAAAAATGGATCCTACTGTACAAGCAAGTTAGCAATCTGCTGAGGGGACAAGAAAGGAAACTTGATAAAATGCTCATGGAAAACAAAATAAAGAAATCGTATTTGATGGTCCCAGAAGAAGGTAGCGATTAGTTGATGGTTTCTGGCTGGCAGGCCTCAAGTTCAGTTTGACTGTTGTTTGCCTGTGTGTGAATCCAAAGCTCTAGGCCTTCAACTTAATAGCATGCCGACAAAACAATTCCTCCTTCCTGTCCCCCAGACTCTCCTTTATGAGGCATGGACCAAAAGTTTGAGCATAGGCAACACTCTCTATCATCATGATGCCTGGTTTCTCTCTATCTCGGGAAATCATAAGGGACCATGTCAGACTCACTGAAGAGATATTCCTTTAGAGGTTCATCTTGATTTTTCTTGCTCTAATCACAAGGAGACTTGCTGGTATACTGAGCAACTTCCAAACCAACAGAAACCTACTTTTAAAACAAATTAGGAGATAGGTTGTCACTGTGTTGTCCAGTGCAGCTCCAAACCTCTGGGATCAAGCAGTCCTCCTGCCTCAGCCTCCAGAGGAGATTGGACTTCAGAACTAAGGCATAGGTCAACCTGCCCAGCAAGGAACCTACTTAAATGTTAAGAAGCAAAGATAAATTATAAGTAAAAACGGGGAAAGTGAGAAAGCAACAAGTAAGATGGAAGATGAGCTCTCTCCCTGAGAGCTGGGAGGAGGCCGAGGGCAGGAAACCCAGAACTTCTGCCCAATTGCCCATTGGGATTCAAGAGGATAGCCTTCCCAGAGCCCCCTCCACAGACCCACATCCTCCTCAGGACCACTAACAGTGGTGTGGACAGCAGCCCCAACTCCAACACTGGGCCAGCCCTTCAGGACAAGTCCCTGGCTCAGCTGGACTGAGAATGTGCAGGCCCTGAAGCACATGCTGTGCAGAGCCAGCCCCAAGGAGCAGGAGAAACCCAACCCCCACAGGCCAACCAGGACCTCCTGACCCACAGACAGCAGGCAGCCCTATAATGGGATCAGAGAGCCTTTGGGTCCTGAGGGGTCACAAGGCCTCCAAGAGAAGGAGAGAGATACACTAGGCCCATGCTAATTGAAAGACACCTGGAGGAGCTATGTTGATTCCAGACAGAGAAAACTTCAGGGCAAGGAAAGTCGCCAGGGGTAAAGAAGGATATTACTTAATGATAAAGTGGTCAGTTCCCCCAAGAAGATGACGCAATTCTTAATAATAGGGTCTCCAACAGGAGAGTGTCCGAATATGTCAGGCAAAACCTGAAAGAAGAGGAAGGAGGTATAGAGAAATGCATGGCTATAGTTGGAGACTTCAGCCTCACTCAATTGGTTGTCCACAGATCTGGCAGGTAGAAAATCAAAGAGGATAAGGTTGAACTGGCAGCACCACCAGAGGTTTATAGATCACCTCATTCGACAAGGAAGAAACATGTTCTTCTCTAGCTCATGTGAAATACCACGATCTGCACATTTTGGCCCATAAAACACACTTCAACAGATAGAAAGCAATAGAAATCATACAAAGCATGCTCTCAGGAACAATGAAACTCAACAAGAAATCTCTAAGAGAAAGGTAGCTGGAAAGGCCCAAATTTGCACATGAAACATAATCCTTCATTACAATAGATGCAACAAAATATCTCAGGAGATACTGGATATTTGTAATACATGACAATGAAAATACAAGTGTGTCAATAGAGTCAGGCCCAGTGGTGCTCCTGTAATCCCAGACACTTGAGTGGCTGAGGCAGGAAGATTACAAGTTCAGGAGAGCCTTAGCAATTTAGGGAGAAGTTGTCTCAAAATAAAAAGTGAAAAAAGGGTTCAGGATGTAGCCCAGTGGTCAAGTGCTTCGGGGTCAATCTCTAATGACGTTAAGTAAATAAGTAAATCAACAGCAATAGAACAAAGCCAATGCTCACAGGTGCATTCACAGCAATGAATGCACACATCAACAATGAAAAAAATCCCAAAGTATCATCTAAGCTTCCATTCAAGAACTCTAAGCAGAAGAGCAGATTTAATCCCAGGAGGGGGGAGCAGGGGAGGAAAGGAAGGAGGAAGAAGAGGGAAAGGAAGGGGAGGAAGAGCAGGGGCAGGAGGAGGAGGAAGAGAAGGAGGGGAAGGGGAGGAGCAAGAGGAGTAGTATGGGAGGGAGGAGGAGGGGGGGAGCAAGGGGAGGAAAGGGAGGAGGAGGAAGAGGGGAAGAAAGGGGAGGAGGAGCAGGGGCAGGAAGAGGAGGAGGAGCAGGGCAGGAGGAGGAAGAGCTGGTGGAGGAGGACGAGGAGGAGGACCAGAGAAAAGAGGAGTAGGAGGAAGAGGAAGGGGAGGAAGAAGGCAGGAGGAGGAAGAGGAGCAGGAGAAAGAAGGGCAGGGGAGCTGAGGCAAGAGGAGGAGGAGGAGGGGAAGGGGCAGGAACAGCAGGGTCAGGAGGAGGAGGAGGAGGAGGAGGAGGAGGAGGAGGAGGAGGAGGAGGAGGAGGAGGAGGAGGAGGAGGAGGAGGCCAGGAGAGACACCTGCAGACTGGAGCCAATTATGCACTGCGGTGTGCTTGCGGCTGACCTTCAGAGGCAGGACAGAGGACACAGAAAGGGGAGAAGCCTACTCAGTTTTATTTTCCTGGCGTCTCCCTCCGAACTCTTCCTGAGGCCCTTTCAAGAGAGTAATGGACCGGTGGCCCTTGGCTAGTGCGCTGGAGTGGGCAGCACTTGGACTGGCTGCGAAGAGCGGGTCAAAACAGGTGGGCTCCACAGACAGGACGCAGCTGGGCGCGTCCCAGGCTCCTCCTCCAATCCCACGCGGCCCGAGGCCCTGGGGCGGGGGCCTGGGCTGCAGAGCCCCAGGGGTTCCAAACTCTGCGCAGAAGGCAGGGCGCCCGTCGGGGGGGCGAAAGCAGGAGGGTTAGAAGGGCGAGGAGGGTTAGAAGGGCGTCCCCCTCGCCGCGCTCCTGGGCCACCCTGAATTTCCCCAGACGCCGCGGACTGACCACCAGGCACAAGGGGCGGCTGTGCGGCCGGCGGCGGCCACACGCAGAGCCCGCGGCGCGAGTGGGTCTGGGCTCCGCGCCTCCCGCGCGGCGTGCGCACAGGGTCCCATGGCGCTGCCGTCGGGCGTCCCCTTCCCGGTCCCCTTCTGCAGGGAGAAGCGGCCCAGTGCCCTGTCCAAGTGCAGGAAGTGAATCCGTGAGCAGGAGCCTCCAGATCCGAGGAAAAAGGGTTGAGCGGGTTTGCAGAGCACAGAGGGGGCGGGGGACAGGCAAACTGACACTGGGTAGCCGCCCTGTGCCTGCCGAGATCCCTTCCTGTTGGCAATTGGGAAATGACCCTGAGGTCGTGGCCTTTGTGGTCCTTCCTGACCAAGGTTGCTGGAGACCAGGGGAGGGAAGGCGAAAGCCTGGATCCCAGCTGCGCTAAGAAAAGGCGTGCATTGGCCGGGAATCGAACCCGGGTCTCCCGCGTGGGAGGCGAGAATTCTACCATTGAACCACCAATGCTCGGGGACACGAAACTCGCTCCATACTGGTGACGCGGAAAGCCATAATATCAGGACGTCACTATGAAGAAAACCATCCGGCTTGAAGAAGCCCAAGTCTGCAGCGGGCTCTGGACAACCGGGTGGAGACCCGCTATAGGAAAACGTCAGAAATTCACCCGTTTTCGGTCCCTGGTCTTTATCTGCAGCGAACCTACGGAAAGGTCATTTCCTCGCTTGTTCATGTACATAGCCCCTGCCCTGCCATGGCTGGCGGCTGCCAGGGGCTGACGAGTGGCGGGAACACGAGGGTACGGGAATAATGCCACCCACAGGCTCCACTGTGCTGATTCACACAGGCTTTCTCTTTCCAGAAGCAATTTCCCTGCAGCCCTGCCTGGCTTTCGTGGCCAGGATATGTCAAATTTCTCAGCGAACTACCTGCCCTACCTGCAGGAGAAATGCAGGCCGGAAGTAAAGTCCATAAGAGCAGCACCAGTTACCCTGGAGGGGGAGGCTTTTCTGACCCTTTCAACAGGCCAGGCTCAGAACTCAGGGAGTAAAGGATAATTCTCTCTAATCTTAAAATCTGTAAAAATTGATGGCCACGGTCCATTTCGAAACTGTCAGCATGGGCCAAAGTGACCTAGAGTTGTCATGGCAGAGGGGACGTGCCCGTCTGATGTCATTCTACTGTCAGTCAAAAGAGAAGAGGTGGACCTGAGCTGGACTCAGGATCCCCAATGAACCTGGATGCAGGAGAGGCACTCTGTCCCTCTCCTCTCTGAGGGGACCCACACCCTCTCTCCCCTGACAGTATTCCCTTTCCCTTCCATAAACTCCCGGGGTGTTTGAAGGGGTCTTCACAGGGCCTCAATTCCCACCAGGCCCCAACCCTGTAACACTGCCTCCCAAGCCCCATCCTCCCGACCTTGAGACCCATGTCAGGAGTTTTCCCCAAAGACCTTCAGAACCCAGCTGCACTCTTGGGTATGTCCCTGGGTCATTCTGCATCTGAGCGGTAATGGAGCTTCTCTCCTCTCTCCTTCCCTTCTGCATCCCTGGAAAGGACCAAGGATTAAATCTTGCTTTGTAATTCTCATGTCTACAGAGACTTACACAAGAGCCAATAAGGGACAGTTCCCAGGAATTCTGCCCTCCCCCACACCCTCTTTGGCCACCCAAGAGGCTGGTTCAGGGAGGAACAGTGGATGGTGGAGCCATAGGATGTTGCTCCTCTTTCTACCAGCCATTTGCTTTTGTCCAGTGTTCACACTTGTGCTTACAAGCAGCCTGGCACAGAATAGCACCGTCTTATGGTCTGATCTTTTTCTGTCTGATTAACTTCTACAGCTGGAATTTGCTTTTATATTCAAAATGAGTGAACAAGGTCTATTCTGTTGGGCAGGCTTTGTCTTAAGGATCTGTGGTCTAGTTAGACCCATTTTTCCCACCTCCTCGTGTGGTTCCTGTTGTTTTTTTTAATGTAAAATTTCTTTGCATGTTCTTAAATGTCTTTCTGCCTTTTATAACTAGACTGTTCTGCTTCAAATGACTTTATGTTTTTCTATGTCAGTTCTCAATTCCATATCCCTGAGCAGTTAAGATATTTCTTGGATCTTGGGTGGAAAGGACAAAGGCAATCCTCCTTAGTTCAGGACACATGACAGTGGCTTCTCTGCGCAAGTCCCTCTTTGTCTCCCATTATCTCCTGAGTGTATCCTACTCCTAGTAGCAAATGTATTTATGCTTTACTTGGGACAAAGGTATCATTCTAATGGAAGATGTTAAAGGCTAGGGGAAGCCGGGTGTGGAGTGTATAGAAATCCTGTGTACTATCTACTCTACCTTTCACAAATCTAAATGTGTCTAATAGTAAAAGGTTATGAAAAAAGAGGGGAAACATGGTCGGTGTGGGGACCCAGGCAACACTAGAAGCTGAGGCAGGAGGATGGCAAGATTGAGCCCTGCTTCAGCAACTCAGTAGGGCCCTAAGAAACTTAGTGAGACCCTATCTCAACATTTAAAACATAAAAAGGGCTGGGGATGAGGCTCAGTGGTAAAGCACCCTGGGTTCAATCCCTGGTAACAGAAAAGAAAAAGAAAAAGAAAGGGAAGGTGGAAAGACACTGATCAGCATCTCTCCAACAACATTTCTATATGACCAAAGAAATAAGAAAGGAACTCAATATCATTGCTCATTCAGGAAAACAACAGTGATATACCCTTACACACCCACCCGAATGGGTCACTTTGAAGAGATAGTTCAAAACATGAGCTTACAAGAATTTGTATCTTCTCTCCCAATGGGAAAAAGAAAAACTCAAATTATCCTTGTTTGCTGAGGACATGGTTCTATGCAAAGAACTCTACCAGAAGACTTCTAGGACTCATAAATGAATCCAGCAAAGGAGCAGGATATAAAATTAACACCTACAAATCAATTGCAGGCCTATACATAAATGATGAATCAATTGAAAGAGGCACTAGGAAAACTATCTTCAAAAAATAGAAATTCCCAAGTATATGCATATACATATACATTAGACCTCTACAGTGAAAACTACAGGACAATAAAGAAAATAATTGAAGTACACCTTAGAAGATGGAAAGTTCTCCCATGTTCTTGGACATGCAGAACTGATATTGTCAAAATGGCCATACTACCAAAAGACATGCAGGAGAGGTCTTTCACCTCTCTTGAGATTCCCTCCTGCTCCAGGCAGAATGGCAGTTATCATGAATACAAGTAACAACAAATGTTGGTGAGCATGTGGGGGGAAAGGTACATTCATATTGTGCTGGCAGGACTGCAATTTGGTGCAACCATTCTGGAAAGCAGTATGGAGATTCCTCAGAACACTTGGAATGGAAAGACCATTTGACCCAGTTATCCCACTCCTTGGTATACATCCAAAGGACTTAAAATCAGCATACTACAGTGACAGAGGCACATCAATTTGACAGCAATTCACAACAGCTAATCTATGAAACCAGCCTAATGCGCCCTTCAACAAATGAATGAGTAAAAAGAAGGTGAAAAAAAAAAAATATATATATATATGTATAGCATTAGACAAGGGGAATGAAGGGAAGGGAGGAGAATGGGAAGAGGAGAGTTTCCTTTGTTCACATATGAATACACAACCAGTGTAACTCCAGGTCATGTACGACCTCAATGGTGGGAAGTCATACTCCAGGTATGTGTAATATGTAAAAAACACTCTTACCATCATGTATGTCTAAAAAGAACACAAAGTATCAAAAATGAAAACAAAAATAATTAGTATCTTTTCTCGTGGTGAGAGAGTAAAACAGTGCAAACATCCTGAAACTCTTTGCTAGCTTCTCATGAAGTTTAAAATACACCTGCCCCATGACCTAACAATTCCCTCACTAGGTTTGTACTCTAAAGAAATGAATGCACAAGGCCTCAGGGGACCCCTACGGGAATGTTCATAGCCACCTTCTTCTCCAGGGCTGCAACTAGACATAACCGGTCTCCATCCTCTTTACTTTATTCACATTTTGGGACAACACCAAAACACTTATCGTGACAACAAATGGATGCATAGCAGAAACTTGATGCTGCATTAAAAAACAAAAAAACCCACATGCAAACCACTGGCCAAAAAGTATGGTGTTTGATCGAGAATTTCAAGAATAAACCTGGAGACAGAAAACGTAGTGGTGATTCCCTTCAGTGAGGTTGTGGGGATGGACGGAAAACAGACTCCAGGGACTTCCTGAGCTGATGGAAATTTTCTGTCACTTGCCCTAGAAGAGGGTCCCTGTTGGACGCGATCCACTGGGCCATGAACTGAGGATGGGTGCAATTTAATCTGTGAGCTGCCCTTCGGTTTTTATTGTCCCCCCACCCCCGACACACACACACACACACACACACACACACACACACACATGGATACGCCCGCGCACACACACTTGGTTGGGGAATGTCATTCACTAAGTGCACATTACTATGGTTATTCGACCTTGTTTCCAAAGCCTCGTTGGAGTGCAAATCTCACCCCACGGATAACTGCAATACGTGAACCAGAAAAAGGAGGTCGACCACAACCACTGCATCAGGGCAGCACCTTAATCCTCCGGTTCTTGGTGACCGAGCCCTGGCCAAGGACGGGGCTTCCTTTCTTCCTCCAGACCAGAGAGCTCTGGAGCCACCTGCAAGTTTGGCACTGGACGCTGCGGTGAGGATTGAAAGTCAAGGAGTGCAGGGCCGGCCGTGACTCGGATTCGAAGCGAGGTTGCTGCGGCCACAGCGCAGAGTACTGACCACTAGACGGTCACGGCGCCGCGCGGGCGAGGACGGGCGGCGCCTTCTCGGTCCAGGTGGTGGGCGCAGCTCGGCGGCCCCCCCTGGGTCCCTATGGTGGACGTCGCTCAGGGGTGCTACTCGGCGGCTCCGTGTTCACAGCAGCAGGTCGTCGCCTGTCTTGCTGGCCACCGTCCGTTTCCCCCTCCTTTGCTCTCGTTCGGCCACAGTGAAACTCGGTTCTGGTCCCTGGGGACCCGGCCGTGACGCAGCCTGCCCTCTCGCTGAAGTCTCCCGCCGGTCGGGCCCCTCCGCCCCTTCGTGCTCCAGGCCGAGGCCTTCGGCCGCAGGTCGCTGCTCTCCCCGCGCCCACCCCGCGCCCGCCCCAGCCTCCGTGAGCCCCGGGACCTCGAGGGCGCTCGGGTGCACCGGGCCTTCCCGGCTTCCGCCTCCGTGGAGGCCTAGAAACTTGGCCGAGCCGAGGCTTCGTGCAGAGACCTTGGCCTGGGATAAAACGCTCGCGTTTCCCTTCTCAGGGTCCTTTAAAGCACTGACCCTGCGGCCCGTCCCCGGGCGGCGCGCTACGGTGGGGACAGGCCCCCTCAGGGCAGGACGAGGAAGAAGCCTCGACCCCGGAGCCAGCGGGCATCTCCCGGGCGTCGGCTTTTGAAATCAGCGCCTGGCAGCTCGGGGTGGAGGCCATTCTGCTGCCCTCTGGCCTCGGAATCCGCCGATGGTCAGGTTTCCAACTCGCCGCGCTGATCGGGCGGCTTTTCTGAGCTGTGGGAATTTGCCCCGGATTCTGCTGGAGCCGCGCCGCGTAGCCTGGGGGAAAACGGCCTAGTGCGCCCTGGTCCCTATGGACTCCCGCCGGAGGACCTGCTGTGTCTCTGTGGCGCAATCGGTTAGCGCGTTCGGCTGTTAACCGAAAGGTTGGTGGTTCGAGCCCACCCAGGGACGCTTAGCCTCCTTCTTTAGCAAACAGCTCTCGCCCGGTCGTTTTAGCTTCAGTTCAGCGCCTTAGCAATCAGGGTGCTAGGGACCTCGCCACCCTGCAGTGCAGGGCCATCTCATCCTCGTTCTGCCTTTCTGCCTTTCTGGACAGGCTGCCACCACTGAGGTCAAATCTGGGATGGTTCTCTTCTTGTTTTTCATCAGCAGCATAGTGGACAGGTACACCAGTACCCTAGCCCCAGGAGGGGGTCACCAGTGCCATCCCCAGTATGATTTTACACTTCCTTTGAAAAAGGAAAACAACAACCTTTCTTTCTTAGGTTTTGCAGTTTTCATTGACCTTTTCCAAATGGTTTTGAAATTGGGTTGGTTCGAGATTTTATGTTGAAAAATAATGCTGCCCATCATTCTTGTACCACTACATCATTTCCGTGGTGCAGAGAACTGGCCGTGCAATTGCTACATCACAGTGTTTACCTGATACTTCTAATTTTTGTATATTTTAAAAATTGATCTCCCCCAGGAATGATGACAAATCATATTCCACGGTATTTCCAGCTCTATCAATCGCCCTTTCTTTGTGAACTTGCCAGGGTGGCAGACTTTCTCTTCATCTACCTATCCACGATTTTCCAGTAAGGGCAGTGCTACGGTCTGGGGGGAGGGCCACATCAGAAGGCCCCAGGGGACATCACACACAGATATGCTGTTGCATGTGTTGCACAGCTTAACTTCCAAGATATTTTAGAGTCCTCCAATAACCATGATCGTTTCTTGGTAGTGACCTAAACACACACACACACACACACACACACACACACACACACACATCTGCAACGTTGTCCATACCTGCCAAACTTGGGTACAGTTCCTATGGTGAAGATGATCCAATATGCAATGATCCTCCTGTTCCATACAAACTCTTGGCCCTCATAAATTGCTGTGGCTAATGGGGGTCTTACTGCTGGAAGAAAATGGAATATCTAACACGTAGGGAAGGGGCGGGTCTCTTGGATGGGTGTGACCATTTTGGTAGCATCCTTTGGGGATATATGTGTTCACATTTCAAGGGAAATAAATCCAAACAAAATTTCTGGGTTGTGTTTAGGGCAGTGGTGTCTTTAATTTTCTGAGAAACTTCCATATATGAGAAAATGAGTTGTGCTACATCACAGTCCAAATGACACCACGCAGCGATAGTGTACCCAGGTAGAAGGGGAAGGGGGACAACCACTGTCAAAATCAGTTTTTCTATATTTTACTTCTACACCTTGTCCACAATTAATGGCATCTCTTACAGTGGTCGTGGTCACACCGAGTGACACTACCAGCCTATCCAGATGGGACACAGCACCGTGGCCCAGGCCAGTGTCCGGCTCTGAAATGCCAGGCAGGAAGAGATGCCCATGGAATGACAAGGGCCAAGTGATCCCGCCTTCTCCTGTCCTATCTGTGCCTCTCTTGGCAGAAACTGTGTCACCAAAGCTATTGTTTGCACTTCCTTTGCCAAAGGGCAACAAAGCTGGGCATTAGCTGAAGCAGGGAAGACATATTTCTTTGATTACTGACAGCATAGGACAGAGCTGAGCTCCTCTCAGATTAGTGCAGGGGTGACAGGGCATTCTAAAGGGACAGTGACTTAGAGAGAGAGCCGGGAGCACATATGAGAAATGACAAAGGGCTGGTCACTGTAACCGTCTGGCTTATCTGGCCAGCTGTGTCTGGGCCACCTGGCAATTATTGGGAACTTAGGATTCTGTCCTCCCACAGAGACCGGGAGAAAGAGGTTCGCTCCCTCCTGGTGAAGACATTTTAAAAGACGGGCATAGAGATCCTTGAGAAAAACACGCTGAGACTGCAGAAGATGCACACCAGAAGAGAGGAAGGAGTTGGTGTTCAGTAGGAGCTCTGGGAAAGATGCTGTGTGGACTCACACTCAGGTGTTGGTAGAACCACCCATCACCTCTCCCGTCAGGCTGAACCTTTCTCAGGCAGGTATTCTCAAGGGAGGACGCTCTGGAGTCGTCTTAGGAAGGTGGCCGAATGCTGCTGGAAGTTATGCTGGGATTGTTTGGTTGCCCTGGGCACAGAGGTTTGTACAGAGTCACGTGTGCTGAGATTTCAGCAATTCCCACCTCCCCACCCTCTGTTCCATGGCCATGATGCTGACCAGACTCCCTCAGATGGTCATGGCCACAAGGCCATCGTGAATGACATTAAGAGGCCAGGCAGATCTGGTGAGACCTGTATGGAAGTATGAAGGACACCATTAGATGAAGAGTGGACACCATAATAGGTACGTCTTATCCATACCCAGGGATCTGGACAAAAAGCATTTTAAGGCTTGGTCAAGATGGAAAGTCACTTGTGCAACTGGCCTGAAGTTCAAACTGACATTAGCAAAGTCCGGAGTGTATTGATATTTTGAAAAACCAAAGCCACGCCAACAATTCACAGGTGGTAATGATGGTAGGGGCTGGGGTGAGACTACATGAGGTCAAAATGAACCCCGTGTTCACTGAAAAACCAACATATTACTACTGCAAAGGAGAAGCCAACGTTATGCTGAAATATAGTAGCTGTATTTTATAGTTGGGTAAGACGTTATGCTAAATGTATTACTCGGAGTGATTGAGGGTATAGGAGTCGTTAATTTTACATGTCAGCTTGGAATGACCAGAAGGTGCTGTGACATTTGGTAAAACACTTCTGAGTATGTCTCCAAAGGTGTTTCTGGATGAGATTAACATTTGAATCCATAAACTGAATAAAGCAGATTGCCCTCCTCCACGTCTATGAGCCTCATTCAGTCAACTGGAAGCCCTGGATTACAACAACAAAAGAAGAAGAAGAAGAAAGAAAGAAAAACAAGGTTAAGGAAGAATTCTCTCTCTCTCTCTCTCTCTCTCTCTCTCTCTCTCTCTCTCTCTCTTAAATACACATCTTTAGTTGTCAATGGACCTTTTTAAAATTGATTTGTTTATAGGTGGTGCTGAGAATCAAACCCAGTGCCTCACAGTTGCCAGGCAAGTGCCCACCACTGAGCCACAAGCCCAGCTCCTCTTTCTCTCTCTAGACCGTCTTTGAGCTGAGAAATCAGTTTCTGCCTTGGGACTTGAGCTTGGACTGGAAGGACAGCATGGGCTCTCCTGGATCAGATGAGGTCTAGGATTCCTCAGTGTCCATGATCACCTGAGCCAAAGCCTGTTTGTAAGCCTCTCTATACAAATAATGTTTGAACCATATGGGTTTCCTCTAAAGAACTCAGACCGGTACAATCTTTTAGAGTAGTTTTGTTCTCCATGCCTTTGAAAAATGCAGAGGAGAAAAGAAGAAATTGTGGACAGTCCTCACAGAAGAACAGTAGGGATCAGTGAACATTTTATACTCTTCATTTTAAAAAGGGTGCAAAGCCTGGTGTTATTGGCGCTATCTTCAAGGGTATCAAGGGTGCTGGGAAGTTTTGTTTGCCTTAATGTTTTCTAAACAACATCCAGGACAAACAAGGAGGAATGTACTTAGATTTCATTTAGTACATGTGTTTTTTTAAAAGTAATTCACATACTATCTTAAGAACTGATACAGAGAGATCCCTTGTAGCTTTTACCCAGTTTCCTCAAATTGTAACATTTGGTGGTATTTACAAAACGGTGGTGTGTTAAGGTCTGTAAACAAGTCAGATTGACACCTGTTATTTTGCCAGAGAAATGTTAGAGTCTGTAAACAAGTCTGGATGGTGCCTGGCCAAATGCCAGAGGGAGTGGTTTGTGAAGTAACAAAAGTGAGCCATTAAGTGTGGAGATTCCTTATTGGTTGACTGCTGTATCTATTTTATGCTAATTAGATAAGCTGTGTAAAATTTATAAATATCGCTCAGATCCTACAATAAACAGCTCCTATTCCTGCTGCATCAACGTACACAAGTTATTCGTCACCCCCCGGTTATTTTGCTGCAGCCGGACTGCGGCAGTGGTGTTTTTTAAAATATTGCATGTAGTATAGTACCGGGACACCGACATTGATATAAGCAAGAATATTTTCATCACCACAAAGTCCACCATGAGGCCCCCTATTTTTAAATTAAATTTTATTTTTTTTAGTTGCTGATAGAACATTATTTTTGTTTATTTATATGTGGTGCTGAGCATCAAACCCAGAGTCTCACACATGCTAGGCAAGCATTTTACTACTGAGTTGCCACCCCAGCCCCCTAGAGGCCCTTTTGGAATGATAGTCTCATCTCTTCAGGACGGCCCCTCCTTTCCTCTTTAACCCCTGGCCACCTCTAATTGACTTCCATTCCTGTGTTTTATTCTTTTCAACATGATGTATGAACGGAACCCAGTGTTTAGCCTTTGGGATTACAGTTTCTCACTGTGAGTTTCTCTGGAGAGTCATTCTGGTGGCTGAGGGTATGAATGGGTTGTTCTTTTTGTATTCAAATGCCTAGTTACTATTCCATGCTATGGATAGAGAAACCATAATTTGTTTACCCAAAGGTCGTCCACATTCCCTCCCGCTGCCGCCAGATATTAAGAATACAGTTGCTATGAAATTTACGATACAGGTATTTGTGGGAGCCCAGTACTTATCTCTGCCTGGCCTTTGCTCATTGTACAGAGCAAAGGAGTTGGCCACTGTGGACTGACTTCTGGAACTGTAGCCCCAGATTGAGTTCTCCTCAGGTTTAGTCAGGTATTTTGATCACAGCAACACGGA
Organism: Callospermophilus lateralis; assembly: GCF_048772815.1. Classification (NCBI taxonomy): domain Eukaryota; kingdom Metazoa; phylum Chordata; class Mammalia; order Rodentia; family Sciuridae; genus Callospermophilus; species Callospermophilus lateralis. Next base: position 1,522,603 of record NC_135311.1, read on the forward strand.
TGGAGCTGACCAAAGGGTGGCTTTGATGCTTCCTCTTCACCCCAGCAATATACGAGTGATCCAGGCTTCCTTGAATCCTCATCAGCACCTGATGTCGTCAGGCTTTTATTGAGGACATCCTGATAGGTGTGCACTGATATCTCACTGGGACTTTAATTATCATATGCCTGGTGGCTGACGAAGTTAGCCCTTCAACCTGTGAATCTGGGCCCACGACTGTATGCATTCTGCTCTTGCAGAGGTTTCTAAACTTGACAATTATTTCCTGCTTATTGATTGTGTAGTTGGGTTATTCAAGATCCCAGCTGATTCTGACTAGGTGTTCTCTGTATTATTGAAGTCTCCAGCTGTAATTGTGAAATTGTCTCTTCAGTTCCACCCGTTTTTGTTGCACATGTTGGACCGACCCTTCTACCCTTGCCTAATGTCCCTGTGGGTCTCTGGTTAGTGTCTTTGTTCTGAACTTCACTTTATCTAATATTAATACAGCCAGCTCTGCTTGCCTTTGCTTAATGCTGCATGGTATAGCTCTGTCCATCCGTTCTTTCCCACCTGCCTGTATCATTATATTTGACTTTGGCTTCTTTGTAACCAGCATGCACTCGGGTGGGTCATACCTCTTACTCCATTCCTCCACAGTCTGTCTTTGAATGGATGTAATCAGAAAACATGCATTTAAAAATGAATACTTATTAGGGGCTGGGATTGTGGCTCAGGGGTAGAGCGCTTGCCTACTAGCATATGTGAAGCACTGGGTTCAATTCTCAGCACCACATATAAATAAATAAATAAAAATGTAAATAATAACAATACTTATTGAAAAAAGGAGGCTCAAGTCTGCCATTTTATATTTCATTTTCTGTGTGTAAAGTTTCCTTTGTGTTCTGGGACTGTTTTCTTTTTTGCTACCTTCTTGTGGGGACTGGAATATATTTTGAATTGCATATTGGAGTATATGTATGGTGTTAATACCATCTGTTTGTGGAGCTCTCTTGGTTTCTCGAGATGGATATATTTTTATATCTACGTCTATATTTTAACACGGTACACTAGTGGCATTATTTTACCAGTTCGAGTGAGCTATAGAGAACTTAGCTGCCTTTTATATCTCTTTGCCCTCCCCATTTGTAATGTCATTCTTTTAAATATTTCCTCTACACCAGTTTGGAACCATGCCAAACAGTGTATGAATTTTTCTTAAATCATCAAACATAATTCAGAGCTCTCAAGAGGAGAAGGGAATATTATTTTGTTTACTGTGTTTTTCCCCTTCCTTCCTGATGCCTCAAATTTTCTTCTGTTTTTGTTTGTTTGTTTGTTCTTGTTTTCCTTTCTGTTTAGAGAGCTCCTAGCGGCCATTCTTTTGTGGTAGAACTGTGGGTGACAGATTCCATTAGTTTTCCTCAATCTGAGAATCTTTTAATTTTCCTTTAGTTGCTGAAAGTTGCCTGTGGCTACATAGGAGCGTGACTTGATCCTTGCTGTCTTTAGCATGGGAAATCTGTGTCACTCACTCCTGACTGGATTCTGAAAAGAAGTCTGCTGTCATTGGAATTATTTTTACCTTCTAGGAAAAAGTGTTATTGTTCCGTTTTTCCTTTGTCTTTAATTTTTGAGAAGCTGGACTTAGTCCCCACCTTGTTGGAGTGGAGGGGAATCCTGAAGAGGCGTGGTCCAGCAGGAAGTCTTGTGGTCACTGGGGCATGCCCTCCATCAGGGATCATGAGATCCTGGTGAAAGCCCTGTTCTACACTTCCCTGCCGCGAGCTGAGGAGCTTTGCTCTGTAGGTGATGTGGCCAGGATGCACGGCCTCCCCACAGCCCAGAAGCAATGGGGTCAGCCAATCAAGGAGTGAAACTTACAAAACCGTGAACCATAATAAATCTTGCCCCTTTGTAAGTTGATAATCCCAGGTATTTTGTGACAAAATGTGGCAGAGAGGCGACCAACACCTTCTGTCAATGTTTTCTGCCTTCCTCGGCTGCCCTCCCTCTTCCTGATCTTTTGGCTACAGAGACAGGATCATTGGGGGACTTTTGATCTGCACCCTTTGGCGTTCCTGGGGCAGCTGTACCTCTGAGCTATACCAGTGAGAAGAAGAAAGCCCTGTGGACATTCCATCTGAACTTTCTGGGTCCTGAGATCCTTTGGTGATCTGTTTTGTTTTTCTCCTCACCAAGGGTCAGAGCCTTCTAGGTTTGTTTTCTATGCAGTGCCCAGGGGCTTCTGTTTGTCTGTCTGTCTATTGTCATTGGCAAGGACAATGGGGAAGAGTTCACCTGTCCCGTCTTCTCCTTGCAGGCCCTTTCTCTCCCTGTCTTTCCCGACTGCTCTCCGTAAGTGCTCACCTGAAAGCCCAGTTCTGAGAATGCACTTAAGTGCTCAGACCTCAGTCTTGGTGGCCCACGTTGGCTCCCTGGACCAGAGCTGTAGAGGTCAACGATGGATCCAGAAAGGATTTAAACACAGGCGAGGCTTTATTAGGGAATTCTGTTCCTTCCAGCCGGAAGCGAGACAGCACTGGGGCGACCGAGACCTCAGGTGGACTCCAGCAAGGAAGGGGGCAAGACTGTCCAAGCAGAAGGGAGACCGCACACAGAGGACAGAGGCCCCAGACGGACTCAGGCAAAGACTAAAGGGGAGAGGCCTCCGTGGCATCTCTGGGCCAGGCGGCAACATCACCTCTTGATGTCAGCACACATGGAGGCGGGATCTGGATGGCGACTGTCCTCTTCTCCATGGGGCTCCTTTGTGCCTCACATCTCTCATGACCATGGGGAGCCTCCACCTAGGACTGGAAAACTTACTAGGTTAACAGGGTAGAAGTGACTTCAGTGACTCTCCTAGGGACGTGTTTTCCCCTCACCACCTGGAAACGCACTTATCACCTGGGAAAGTCTCTGCTATTATTAGCTTCAGGATAGTGTAGACTCTGCTTAGTCTGGATTCCGCTGGCCCGTCTGCTGACCCCCTAGTCTCAGGAGGCTGAACTGACTTTCCCAGCCTCCTGTCTCCTGGTGTGTCATCTCACACTCACAGTCTTGACGACCAATGCACTTTTATTTATTATTATTATTTTTTACTTGCTGATGGACCTTTATTTCAGGTATTTCCCTTTTTATGTGGTGCTGAGGATGGAACCCAGTGCCTCCCATGTGCCAGGCAAATGCTCTGCCACTGAGCCCCAGCCCCAGTCCTGATGTACTTTTTAACTCCCGATTCTCTAGTATGGCTGTTAGCCCCATAAGAGTGAGAGCTGGCGTGGCTGTCCATCAAGAGGTGTTTTCCCCTTAGTCCTAAGGGGTCCTGTAGAGAATCAGATATAACTGCGTTACTATTACTGCAACAGGGTCCTTTCTCTCGTGGGGGCCCATTTTATGTCACTAAAGGAAAGACATTCAGTTTTTCTCCTTTAAGTGTGAGGTCAGACTATTGGGGTTTCTTTCTTTCTTTTTGCCAGTTGTTCTTTATAATCTTGAAAAAGTTCCTTTCTCTTCCCACTTGTCAAAGCGGTTTTCACCAGGAAAGGGGTGTCGAACTCTGTCAACAGCATTGTCTTTTTTTCTTTTTTCTTTTTGGTGGTGCTGGGATTGAGTGCCACTGGCTTTCTATTCGTGGGTTGGTAGATTTATGTGGGTTTTCTTCTGGAGACAGTTTTCAAGTTCTTCTGTATCCCTGGAATAAAGTCCACTTGGTCATGGTTTATAATTCCTTTTCTATATTGCTGAGTCATATTTGCTAATATGTTGTTAAGTTGTTTTTACATCGATATTCATTAGGGATATTCTGTAGTTTTTGTTGTTGTATATTTCTTTGTCTGGTTTTGGATTCAGGGCCAAGAAAGCTTCAAAGAAATAGTTGGGAAGTGTTCCCGCCCCTCCATCTTCTGGAAGAGACTACACAGAACTGGTGGTATTCTTCCTAAACCCTTGGCAGAATTCTCCAGCGAAATCACCTGGACCTGGAGATGCTTTTCTGGCTATTTTGAAAGTCAGAATCCAATTTCTTCCATCATGGTGGAGTGCCCCAGATGATCTCTTTGGTATTGTGCGGGATGCGGTAGTTTGTAGTTTTGAGCAATTCCCCCAGTTCATCTAGGTCGTCATATTTATGAGTACAGAGAATGTTCCAAAGTTTCTCCTTGTTATTTTGTTAGTATTACAAGTCTATAGTGCCTGGAGTCTCTGTTTCATTTCTGATTCTCTTAATGGCTGTGGTGGTCTTCTTCTTCTTCTTCTTCTTCTTCTTCTTCTTCTTCTTCTTCTTCTTCTCTCCTCCTCCTCCTCCTCCTCCTCCTCTTCTTCTTCTTCTTCAATTGAGTTTATCCCTCATTTCAAAGAATCCAACTCTGTTTCTTTGGTTTTCTCTATTATTTTTCTCTTTTCCCGGGCATTGATTTCTGCTCTGACCTTTATTATTTCCTCCCTCGCCTTAGCTTTGGATAGTGTTTCCTCTCCCCGCGCGTTGTTTCTGGAGGTGGGGGCTTAGCCTGTGGATCTGAGAGGGTCCAGCTTTTCTAGCCTGGGCGCCCAATGCCTTAAATTCCCCCCTCCACCTACCCCCCCCCGCGTCCCCCCCGCCTTAGCTCCCTCCTCTAATTTTTGAAATGTTGAAATCTCATGCAATCTTTAAAAGCAGCCAAACCCCTTTGCTGCCCGTGGTGTCCAAAACCGCCAAGGCACAATTTAGTCTCAGACTTCAACTGAGTCGGAAAGAATAAGTGACAGTGGCAGGAACTCGTCGGGGTTTCCTTTGCCAGGAGGACGGGGAGGAGGCGCGGAGGGGCGGACACAGGCTTTGGGGAGTGCGGGAGAGGGCGGGGGGCGGAGGACCCTGCGGTGCGGGGTTGGACTGGGAAGGACAAGCCTTTGGCTAGACCAAGAGTACCGAGGGCTGACGCTGTGGGAACGGGCCTGCGGGGCCCGCAGCTCGCAGAGGTGCGGTACACATTCCGGGAGCCCCGAAGCCACCCGCTCCTGCAGCGGCGACAGCGGGAGAGTGGGCCCCAGAGCTCTGTGCGCACGGGGCATGCTCGGCAGCTGGAAGCCCCGCTGCAGGAGCTGGACGCCCCGCCTGAGGAGCTGGACGTCCCGCAGGAGGAGCTGCAAGCCCCACAGCCGGAGGTGGACGCCCCGCAGGAGGACCTGGAAGCCCGGCAGCAGGATCCGGGCCCCCCGGGTCCTTGGGAAAGCCCTACACCAGGGCTCCCCCGGAGCCCATCGTTGTCCTTGCTGCGGCGATCGCGGGTGCTTCGTCGGGCCTTTGGCCACCAACGCGTTGCTGCGGGGGGCAGAACCTCGAAGGGCACTCGCCCTTGTTCTGTCGTGGGCAGCCGTACTCGGGCACAGGCAGCGCCTGGGTTTCGGCGGGGGAGCCCTCGAAGGGCTCGTTGGCCTAGGTGTCCTGGCCCAGAGACTCCGGGAGGGGACGTGCTCGTTTTCCCGACAGGAACTTCTCGGGAAACAGAAGCTGAACAGGGAGCCGGAGGCAGAGGAGGCAGGGGAGGGGAGGCAGCGGGAGGAAGGGAAGGAGGCCCCGGGAGGCCGGCGAAGGCCCCGGGACCCGCGGCGTCCGCGTCCAGCAGCGGCGGGGAGGGAGCCACCGCTCCCTGCAGCCTCGCCCAGCACTGGCACCCAGGCCCGCCTGCTGGCCGTGAGTCCGGCGGAGACCCGGGCGCGGGACGGGCGGACCGGCGGGAGGCGCGGTTGGGGATCGCGCCCTCGCCCGCGGCCCCGGGACCTCCCCAAGCTGACCGGCGTTGGGGCGCCAGGGCTTCTCCCCACTTCGGGCTCGGTGAGGACCGGCGGGTCCGCGCGACGGGGACGCGCGAAGGCCGAGCGCAGGGACTCGAGCGGCAGAGACGTCCTGCGCCGGCGTCTGGCTCCGCGCCCCTGAGCGGGCGCCTACGGCAATGAGCCCCCCGCGCGGTGGGCGTCCGGAGCCGGCGAGCCCCGAGCAGCCCCGACCTCCGAGGGCGCGGACTGTGGGCTCGCGCTCGCCGAGGGCCGGGGAGGCCGATTCCGGGCCAGAAGCCGCGGTGGCGACGAGGGTGCGCTCAGCGCTGGCGCCGGGCGGTGCGAAAGCTGGACCGGGCGGAACCGGGGCGGGCTCCTTGTGCTTGGCCTCCGCCCAGAGACTCGCCCAGGCCTGGGCGCGTGGGAGGCGGTGGCAGACGCGCTCGTGGCAGTGGGGAGCCGCCCGGCTCCCGCGGCTCTAGCCTTCCCAGGGGGAGCCTTGGGTCTCGCAAGTGCCTCCACGGACAGCAGCCAGCACGAGGAGGCGCACCTGTGCCGTCCACCCGTCCTTCCCTGGTGGTCTAGTGGCTAGGATTCGGCGCTTTCACCGCCGCGGCCCGGGTTCGATTCCCGGTCAGGGAACCTCTTTTGTCTGGGCCTCGTCGCACCTGAAGTCCCTGGCCAGCGTCTGGCCTCCGGGGCGGCCACTGCACAGCCCTCCCCTTCGCTCCCTTTCCCTGGCCTCACCTCAGCCCCAACCTAACGAGGCGCTTCCCATCGCTCTTTTCCGAAAGGAAACCGAAACCGAGGTCACTCGGACTCCGACGCCGAGATCGCCAGGACCCCGAAATGCGCGGCCCTCGGGGCCCTCATCCGTCGCCTTCCCAGCTCTGCTTCCTCACCCTCTTCCCGCCGTTACCCGCGCCCACCCGTGGACAGGCTCTCCCGGACAGCCCAGCACCCTTGGGTGGACGGCCTTCAGGACCCCGCCTGCGAGGCCCCCGTCCCTTCATTTGCCCCCCACCCAGTGGTTCAGGCTGGTGGCCAAGCGCCAGGGGCGTTCGGCGGCGCTCTCCCGGACAGAGAAGGCCGCAAGACTGAGCCCAAGCCTCGCGCTGCCCACAGCGAAAGCCAGGCCAGAAGAGCCCCGCGTGGCCTCCCCCGCCCTGCCCCGGCTGCTCCAGCGGCGGCGTCCCGCAGACGAGGGCGAGGCTTCTCCATTGCACTGCGGAGGTGCTGACCCCTGCGATTTCCCCAAATGTGGGAAACTCGACTGATAATTTGTGGCAGTGGGGACTGCGTTCGCGCTCTCCCCTGGCGATTACGGTACCAAAAGGCAGCTGGTGTTTTCAGCTAGGTTTCTCTTTCGTCTCGCTGCTCCGTCGCTCCGTGTCTTGTCTTTGTGTTTCCTTGTTTCAACTTTTTCTTGTATTTCTACCCTCGTGCTCTCCCTCGGGTGCCGTCTTCTAGGCTTCCCTGCTTGTCACCTGAGGCTGAGGCTGACGCTTCTGCGGACGATGGGGAGGGGTGCCAGCGTCGGCGCCAACCGCTCTGCTCACACCGTTTCCCGATCTTCCAGCCTTAGTGAAAGGAGAGTCCGGCAGGGGGCGCTTTTTCGTCTGGGCCAGCACACTCCACAGGCCCAGAATGAGAAGCAGCTCTGTTAGACCTAAGATCCAGAAGGACCTGCGGTAGCTGCAGGCTTTCTGGCCTACCTGCCGGGCCCTGCCCTTCCCGGGGTGTAAACAGTAGGCGTTTGGGCTGGGGAGGTGGCTCAAGCGGTAATGCGCTCGCCTGGCATGCGCCAGGCGCTGGGTTCCTTTCATCCTCAGCACCACATAAAATAAGGACTAAAAAATCGTCTCTCAAAAAAAAAAAAAAAAAAAAAAAAAAAAGAGTGGGTCGTTTGCAGAAGCCTGAATTTGCGCAATGGACGGTACTCTGTTGTGCTGTTACTTGGTCTTTACTGCAGCATGTGTGATTCTTGCAATGAGGGGGAAACGCCCATCTGTAGAGACTTCAGGAACATTCCGAAGTCTCATTGTACTGGAGCCCCAGGGCACAACTAATCTAGTTGAGCAAAGTAGAATCTGTATCTAGACATAGTTAGCTTTCCTTGGAAAGAAGGTATTGACTTGGGATACTTGCAGTGATGGTTCTAATAGTAGAACCAACAGGTTCATCATGTGTACAGGAACAGCTCCGCCCTGATATCTTGCGATCTTGCTCATATTCTCAGGCCACCCGGGTCACAATTCTCTGCTGTCCTCTGAGGAATATATAATAGGAACTCTTGAGCAGGAGCGAGGACCACATTCATCTCCTGGGGCTTCCACTAGGGCAGTTTTCCTACCGACCTCCTCCCTTTCGGCAGACTTCAGTGATGGCTGCCTTGCTAGCACATCCTATGTCCTTTGCGGAAATGCCTTTAGATATTATTCTAACCATCCTTTACTGCCACAGTCCAGCTGCAGCAAAATAACCGAGGGGGTGAGGAGCAACTTGTGTACATTGATACAGCAGGAGTGGGAGCCCTTTACTGTAGGACAGGAGGGGTATTTATACATTCCACACTGCTTATCTTAATTAGCACAAACTACATACAGCAGTCAACCAATAAGAAATCTCCACACTTAATGGCTCAATGGCACTACCTCACAAACCACTCCCTCTGGCAAAATGCCAGGTGCCATCCAGACTTGTTTACAGACCTTAACACTTTTACACCTAAAGCCACCTCTTCAAATTTAAGGTTTCTTTTTCCTTCCCATCCCCAGCCCTTGCTTATTGCCTTCATAGTCAGAAAGGAGTGCTAGAGGCTATGGCAGGAGGATCAAAAGTTCAAAGTCAGTCTCAGCAACTTATGGAGGTCCTAGCTAACTCAGCCAAACCCTGTCTCAAAATAAAAGGGCTGAGGATGCGGCTCAGTGGTTAAGTACCTCTGGGTTCAATCTCCAGGAAGAAGGAGAAGGAGAAGGAGAAGGAGAGAAGAAAAAGAGTAATGTTATTTTTCCCCAACTGAAAATGCCTGAGGGGTCAGCTACACTTCGGTGTTGGTGGTTGCCAGCATTTTGTCAACGTCTCTCAGGTGTTTGGTGACCCCCTCCTCACTGCTCTGAATCCTAGCCTAATGGGAAAGGCATGACCATGGCAGGAAGGACTGTGGTGTCCCCCATGCCTACTCAAGTACCAAACTCAGGTCTGCAAAGTCCCGGAAGGTTCTGATATCCTGGCAGAGCAGGAGGCAGTACTAACATCAGTCGTCAAAGAAACTCACTTGGAATCACAGGAAGCTCAGCAGGTATTCAGGACATTGCCAGTAGAAGCCATGAGTCCTACAAACTGATCTGGTGTAAGGGTTCTGGCTGTGGAAAAGTACAAGTCAGAGAACTCCATCTGGTGAGCAAATTCCCGAGGAATAACAGGTGTTTTGTTTTCCACTGTTGGAATACTCTGCAGTTTCTCCCAGGAACTAGCAAGATAACTAATGCATGTGCAATCCTAGCTGCTGTGGCAATGCCCTCCATGAGGAGGCTCTGCTAGAGTCTTATCAGCCTCAAAACCTTGATCTCAAACACTCAGCTCCTGGGAATAAAGGAGCTCTCTTGTTAGACAACCATAGGTTTCACTGTGTCTGAACCTGTCCACGGAACAGTAACTTTATACAATGGACATTATTGAGAGCTACACAACGCTCCTAACATTGCACATTGCAGCTTAGTATGTACCTAAGGAATAAGCTGCGTGATGTTGCCAACTCTGTGACCTGCTTGGTGACATAATGAACAATATGTACTAAGGATGCCAGCGGCTGAATGTAACCTATTGATATAAATACGGCTGGCTGCTGGGGGGGCAGCTTTGCTTTGCCTCTGCACTTTGCTTCTCTCTGCCTCCTTTTGCTTTCCTTGCAATCTAGTTTGATGAAGAGCCATCTTTTTCTCTCCAGCAGCAGGAGGAGGCTTCTTTGCTCAAATGTAAGATACATAAGCCACAGCTGAAGTCAACTTTTACTGCCTTACCAAGAGGAACAGTTTTTTAGAGTGTCAGCCACAAATGCCGTGGCTGGGAACTGCGTGGATATTGGTTTCCAGGCCTATTGGACCAACGAATATCATGACAAAAACATTAGGTTTTGTCTGCCTTTGGCAGGGAGGGCCTCCCTGTGATCCTGGAACCACCCGTTGTCTTCTGCTTGACTGTGGACTGACTCTTTCAACTTGCCAGGCCTCAATTTCGCAAGGGTCATTTGAAAAAGAATATCAGTACTTCAAAATTGTTGCATAAATCAAATGAGACAATGTAATAATACAATTAGCCTAGTGTGTGCAGCCTATAGTAAAGATAGGCTAAAAGGCAACTAACCAAGATAAAATTTTTCCCTTTAATTATGAAATGTAGAGAAAAGTACAGAGGGTTTTCAAGATGAAGGAATAAAGGAGATTGCTTTCCTGGCTGCTCTGTGGTGAAACCAAGAAGACAGGCAACTTCTCAGCAAGTTAGGTACTGCAAACCTTCAGGGACACCAAGTCCATAGGGTAGAAATTCTATTGCCCCAGATCCACACTGTCAGATGGGTAGACACACAAACAACCCCAAAAACCAAGGGAACAAATCACCACAAATAAATCAAGATATTCCAATAACAGAATCCGACAACACCCCAGTGGAGGAAGTTCAGAGAAGGAGATCAGAATGTACATAGTTTAACGACCAAACAAAGGATGGTACAAGGAGTGAAATCAGAGAAACTACAGGAAGTGCAACATCACTTGAATAAATGGAGATTCTAGGAAAATAAAAACAAGCAGAAATCCTTGAAATGAAGATATCAATAAACCAAATTAGAAATTCAATGGAAAGCTTTGCCAACAGACTAGATCACTTGGAAGTCAGAGTTTCAGGCAATGAAGACAAAATATATGATCTTGCCAGGCATGGTGATGCACACCTGTAATCCCAGCAGCTTGGGAGGCTGACGCAGGAGGATTAAGAGTTCAAAAGCAGCCTCAGTAACTTAGTTAGGCCCTAAGAGACTCAGCGAGACTCTCTCAATATAACATGTGAACTAAAAAGGGCTAAGGATGTGGCTCAGTGCTTAGGCACCCCTGGGTTCAATCCCTGGTATAGGAAAAAAAATATGCATATATATATATATATATTTTTATATATTTCAAATATTTTTTACTTGTTGATGGATCTTTATTTATTTGTATGTGGTACTGAGAATTGAACCCAGTGCCTCACACATGCTAGGCAAGTGCTCTTCCACTGAGCTACAACCCCAGCCCTATGCATATATATACTTTATAAAAAACATGGTTTATGTACATGTGTGTGTGTGTGTGTGTGTGTATTGAAAACAAAGTTGACCGTGGAGAAAAGATGTTAAGAGACCATGGACAGAATGGCTTAGAAATATGGAATAAGGGCTGAGATTGTAACTCAGTGGTAGAGCACTTGCCTAGCATGTGTGAGGCACTGGGTCCAATCTTAGCACCAAACATAAATAAATAAAATTAAGGTCGAACAACAACTAAAAAATATTTTTAAAAAATGAGGAATAAGGGAGTCAGAAATCCCTCCTAACAAATCAGGATTATCAGTAAACACCTTAATATTAAGTTTTCCCCAATCAGTAACTCTTAAAAGAGGAGGGTCAGGAAAATAAGCCCAATAAGATTGATTAGCAGAAATCAGTGATACCTGACAGGATAAGAGTGCTAGCATAGCAAGAAACACCTTTTCAGGAGAGGCAGAGGCACCTTGGTTAACAACCAAGTTTTGTGCCTGACTGGTCAGATGTTTTATTTGACCCCAGGAAGGTAATTTTGATGTCAATGTTGCTCGTGCCTGTCGAGGGGAATGAAGGTGAAGATTAGTCATGTCCTCGGCAAGTTCTTCATCCTGGGTCGATGGCATCCTTGGGTATGGCTTGGGGAGGAACCTCCGCCTGCGATATGGGTGAGTCATAATGTCTGATGAGTCGATCTGGAATCCACAAAGGTGAAGTAGCGTCCTGTGGAAACACACAAGCATATCCTCTCCCCGATGTTAAGAGAATATCAGGTCCTTTCCACTGTCCAGTAAGAAGATCTTTCCATTTAACTAAAGGTTTTTGAGTTACTGTTTGCTCAGACCAATGACGTTGCATTGGAGTTAATTTAGAATCATTTACATTTAAATGATTAATAACAAATAGAGCATGTTGAAGAATTTGATGAGGAGAGCTATAATGTAGTTCCCCCTCTTTTAATTTATTAATTTGAGATTTTAAGGTCTGATGAGCTCTTTCCACTATGGCTTGTCCTTGTGGGTTATAGGGGATGCCTGTGGAATGAACTATGTTAAGTGTCTGACATAGGTGTTTAAAGGTTTTTGAAATATAAGCAGGAGCATTGTCTGTCTTAATATGAAGAGGTAATCCCATATATGCAAAGGAGGCAAAAAGATGTTGGGCAATATCCTTATAAGCTTCTCCAGTACGTGCTGTAGCAAAAATAACATGTGAGAAAGTATCCACACAAACATGAACAAAAGATAACTTTCCAAACTCTTGAATATGAGTAACATCCATCTGCCACAATTTGTTAGGTAATAAACCTCTAGGGTTGACACCCATCTGTGGAGAAGGAAAGTGAGTAGGACAGATTTGACATTGTTTAACAATTTGTCTAGCTTGTTCTTTAGTTATATGAAACTGTGCTCTAAGAGCAGCAGAATTTTGATGATGTAATTGATGATCTTTAGTAGCTTGTTCAATAACGTTATAAACAGTCCTAGTTAATAAATCAGCTTTAGCATTTCCTGCCACTAAAGGTCCAGGTAAGTTAGAATGTCCTCTAATATGTCCAATAAAAAATTTATAGGATCTCTGTAATATTAATTTTTGTAACTTTTGTAATATATTAATAATTGATGAATGAGAGGACAAAGAAGATGTTTCTATGGCTGGAAAGAGATTAACTATATATTGGGAATCAGTATAAAGATTAAAAGGCTGTGTAACCTTTTCAAAAGCAGTTATAATAGCAATTAATTCCGTCCTTTGAGCAGAGGTTTCAGTTGTTTGTTGAACTATTGGCTCTTGGTCATCTATAATAGTAACAGCTATTCCATTAGAGGATCCATCTGTAAAAATTAGAGAAGCCTGATTGAGGGGCACATGAGAAAAGTTTTTAGGAAAAATAGTATTTACCTTAGTCATAAAATGTAGTAATGGGTGGTTAGGCAAATGAAACAATATTTCTCCATAGAATCCCTGTAATGCTATAGGCCATTCATCATTAACATTTAATAAGAAATCTAATTGTTCCTTTTTATATGGAATAATAATGGAGGATGGATCTCGTCCAAAGAGCTCTCTGCTTCGAAGTCTACCTTTACAAATTAATAATGACACCTGGGTGGGATACGAAATATTAATCTTTTTTGGAGTAGAAGGCAAATGAATCCATTCTAAAGGATCATCCTGCCATAGGCATCCAGTAGGAGTGTGTGAAGTCTGTAAGATTATTAACATCCAGGGCTTATTGTAGTCTATTTGTTGTAAATAATGATCTGAAATAGCCTTCTCCACCTTAAATAAAGCCTTCTTTCCCTCAGGAGATAATTGTCTAGGTGAATTTGGATTTGAATCTCCCTGTAAAATTTCAAATAAAGGTTTAAGGTCAGCAGTGGTTAATCTTAAGTAAGGCCTAATCCAATTAATATCCCCAAGAAGTTTTTGAAAATCATTTAAAGTATGTAAAGAATCAACCCTAATCTGTATTTTTTGAGAAGTTATATTGTTGGAATTAATTAATCTTCCTAGGTAAGAAAAAGGAGCCTGAGTTTGAATTTTATCAGGAGCAATTTTTAATCCCCAGTCTTGTAAACTTGTAATCATAAAATTAAGTATTTGTTGGAGTATCAAATAATCAGCATGAGCTAATAAAATATCATCCATATAATGAATTATATATCCAGATGGAAACTTACTTCTCGTGGACACTAAGGCTGCATCAACAAACTTTTGACATAAGGTGGGGCTATTTTTCATTCCCTGAGGCAAAACTTTCCATTGAAATCTTTAATAAGGTCTTTGTAAATTAGAGGAAGGCACACTAAAAGCAAAATGTTTACAATCTTCTTTGGCTAAAGGAATTGTAAAGAAGCAATCTTATAAGTCTATCACCACTATGTTATGATCTTTAGTTATAGCAGTAGGAGATGGGAGACCCAGTTGTAAGGCTCCCATAGTTTCCATAGTTTTATTTAAAGCTCTAAGGAGGCTCTGGAGACACAGAAACTAACAAATTTGGTGACCAATCAGAGTTATGATATCGAGCTGCAGCCTCCCCTAAGTCCTCCTGATCTTGAGGAGAAAGTTGTTTATCCTCCTCTTCATCCCCTTGTTCATCATCAGATTGAGACTGTTTTTGAGGGAATGTAGTTTTGTAAAATCTAGATGTAGCAGCAGCCTCAATTAAGGGGGTTTGTTCAGACTTGGTCACTTGAGCAGCCAAACAAACTGCCTCATGGGTCGGATCCAAAGCATCTTTAAAAACATTCCATAATGCAAAAGCATCTACAGGAATCTTTTTTGGCCCATGATGATCATAATAAACCTTCATCTCTTTACCTAGTTTTTTCCATGTTTTTAAATTTAAGGTTCCTTCCTCAGGGAACCAAGGAGAGCATTCTTGAATAAAATGAAAAAAATGTCTTAACTGCTTAGAAGAAACTGAAATGCCCCGTTTATGGAGTATATGCTTAGCTATATCAATAAAGAGTCCTCTTTCTTTAGACTCTTTATGGCCCATGACTTCTCAAAATAAGTTCTCTGATTACTTACCCTTCACTTACTTAGCACCTTGCTAAGGGGTCTGCAGTACCCTAGGTAAGAATCCTATCCTCACCCGAAAACTTCTGAATGAAATGAATGTATCAGACTTACGGATTACCGATCGTCCCTGTTCGGGGGGCGCCAGATGTCGGAGACCAGCTCCAACAGGGGGTCTCAGGAGACGAACGGATGGTGAGGAGTCGGCGAAAGAGGGGTGGAGAAACAACACAGACACCAAAGTGCAGGTGTTGATCCCAATCTTTACTTGTGAACTTGATCATATATACTTTTCATTTTGGCAGGCTCACAGTACTTTGTGGTTACAAAACAGGAATCATTATTCAAAGAAACAAAATATTACCTAGCTACAATCAGAATAGAAGAATGTATCTTGGCTTATACATAAGCAAACATTTGTACTTTCAGTTCGTGTTTTGCTTTGAGCTGTTTTTGCTTAGTTAACTTTTAATAATAGTTACAAATGTCCCAAACTATTGGCCTATACCTTGACTATTCTTTCTTGACTTACTGACTGGAACCGGTGCCATGGTTATGGCAAGTGGTTGACTTGTTATTAGTTTTAATCAAACAAGAGTAAGAGCACAAACCATTGTGCACAGGAACAAGAACAAGTTGCCCAGTACTAAGCACTAATCTGTCTTCTTAACATTAATTTTTCTTCTCTAGATTTTAATTTAATTTCTCAAAAACTTCCTTGACAGGAATACAGGGAGTTTTTCATTAGACATTAACAATTTACACTCCACAGCTGAATCATTGCATTTAGAGCAAACAGATCCATTCTTTAGAAGTAGTTGCATTATTGGGAAAGTTGTTTCCTTCATACTCAATGGTCATATGAGAAGTCACAACTATACTTATTAAAGGAATACAAAAACAAATCAGCCCATTCCCAGAAACATACTGCGCTCCTCCAGAGGATGGACGCCTTGCGCCATCCACCTCAGTAGGGCCTTGCCATTGCCTGAGTCAGGGGAGGGGCGCAGCACATGTGTGTGTGTGTGTGTGTGTGTATTGAAAACAAAGTTGACCGTGGAGAAAAGATGTTAAGAGACCATGGACAGAATGGCTTAGAAATATGGAATAAGGGCTGAGATTGTAACTCAGTGGTAGAGCACTTGCCTAGCATGTGTGAGGCACTGGGTCCAATCTTAGCACCAAACATAAATAAATAAAATTAAGGTCGAACAACAACTAAAAAATATTTTTAAAAAAATATGGAATAAACTGAAAAAACAAAATTTAATATTTATTGGGATAGATGAAGGCTCAGAGATACAAAGAAAAGGAATGCACAGGGCTGGGGATGTGGCTCAAGTGGTAGTGTGCTTGCCTGGCATGCGTGCGGCCCGGGTTCGATCCTCAGCACCACATACAAACAAAGATGTTGTGTCCGCCAAAAACTAAAAAATAAATATTAAAAAAAAAAGGAATGCACAATCTTTTCAATGAAATAATATCAGGAAATTTCCTAAAACTAAGAGTAAAATGGAAAGTCAAATACAGAAGGCTTACAGGACCTCAAATATACAAAATTACAACAGACCCACACCAAGGCACATTATTATGAAAATGCCTAACATACAGAACAAGGATAGAATTTTTTAAGACTTCTAGAGAAACACAACAGGTAACATTTAAAGGAAATCCCAAGACCCTCAACACAGACCCTCAAAGCAAGGAGGTCTTAAATACCAATCTCTGAAAGAAAATGGATGCTAGCCAAGAATACCCAGAAAAAATAAGCTTCAGAATTGATGATGAAATAAAAACCTTCCATGATAAGCAAATGTTAAAGAATTCACAACTAGAAGGCTTGCACTATGAAACACATTCAAGTTATTTCATGAAGAAGAAATAAAAATTAAAAGTGAAACCAGCAAAGAGAGGAACTACACTAAAAGAACAATGAGTCAATGATAAACTAATTCAAATTAAAATAAAATGACAGGGAATAAAAATCATATCTCAATAATAACATTAAAAGTAAATGCCCTGACCTCATCAATCAAAAGATGCAGACTGGCAGATTAGATTGAAAAACAAGACCCAGGAATATGCTGTCTCAAGAGACTCACCTCACAGGCAAAGACATCCTCAGACTGAAGGTAGAAGGATGGGGAAAAAACAGAGTCACGTGGATCTCATATAGAAGCTGGGTTTTTATCCTCATATCTGATAAAGTGGACTTCAAGCCAAAGTTAATTAGAAGGGAAGAGATAAAAAAGGACATTTCATAATGCTTAAGGGAATCATCTATCAGCGAGATATAACAATCATGAATACTTATGCCCCAAACAATGGAACATCTACATACAATCATCAAACAAACCCTTCTCAATTTCAAGAAGCAAAGAGACCACAACATAATATTACTGGGTGACTTTAACACACCTCTCTCACCACTAAATAGATCCTCTAAAAAAACTAAGTAAAGAAGCTGTAGAACTAAAAAATACAATTAATAATTTAGATTTATCAGATACATATAGAATATTTCATCCATCAATGATGGAATACACTTTCTTCTCAGCAGCACATTGATCCTTCTCTAAAATAGACCATCTTAGGCCACAAAGGAATTCTTAGCAAATAAAAAAAAAAATAGGGGGGGGGGGGAGAGGGAGAGAGAGAGAGAGAGAGAGAGAGAGAGAGAGAGAGAGGGAACTTTCATCCTATCAGATAATGGAATGAAATTAGAAATCAATGATAAAATTAAAAAATAAAAATAAAAAATAGAGGGGATGGGGTTGTGGCTCAGTGTAGAGTGCTTGCCTAGCATGGGCAAGGCCCTGGGTTCCATTCTTAGCATCACATAAAAATAAATAAATTAAAATCATTGTATCCAACTACAACTAAAATAAAATAAAATGAAATAAAATAAAACAGAAGCTACCCTTAACACCTGGAGACTAAAAGTACACTATTGAATGATCAATAGATAGCAGAAGAAATCAGGGATGAAATTAAAAAATACTTAGAGGTAAATGAGAATAATGACACAACATAGCAAAATCCGTGGGACACTATGATGGCAGTACTAAGAGGAAAGTTCATTGCACTGAGCTCACTCATTAAGAGAGTAGAAAGTTGGGGCTGGGGTCTTGGCTCAGAGGTAGAGCACTCGCCTAGCGCGTGCAAGGCCTTGATTGATCCTCAGCACCACATAGAAATAAATCAATAAAATAAAGGTATTGTGTCCAATTACAACTAAAAAATAAATATTAAAATAAAGAGTAGAAAGTCAACAAATAAATAACCTAACGTTATATCTCTAGAAAAAGAATAAAGGACACCAAAAGCAGAAGAAGAGAGGAAATAATTAAAATCAGAGCTGAAATCAATGAAATTGAAACAAAAGAAATAATCTAAAAAACTGACCAAACAAAAAAGTGGTTCTCTGAAAAAGTAAATAAAATTGATAAATCCTTAGCCAAACTAAGAAGGAGAAAGACAGAGAATATTCAAGTTACTACTATTTGTGATACAAAAGGAAATATCACAATGGACACTACTGAAAAAACATAATCTATTATTCAGAACCTATTTTGAAAATTTATACTCCAATAAAATAGAAAATCTTGAAGACATAAACAAATTTCTAGAGACATATGATCAACACAAATTGAATCAGGAGGACATAGAAAATTTAAGCAGATCAATTTCAAGCAATGAAATTGAAGACGCCATCAAAAGCCTACCAAGACAGGAAAGCCCAAGACCAGATGGATTCTCAGCTGAGTTCTACCAGACCTTCAGAGAAGAACTAACACCAGTCCTCCTCAAATGATTCCATGAAATAAAGAGGGAACCATTCCAAACTCATGCTAAGAAGCTAGTATTACCCTGATACCAAACCAAACAAAGACACATCGAGGAAAGAAAATTTCAGACTAATATCCCTGATGAACACAGATGCAAAAATTCTTAATAAAATACTGGCAAACTGCATACAAAAACATATTTAAAAGATAGTACACCACAATCCAGTGGGGTTCATCCCAGGGTTGCAAGGTTGATTCAACTTATGGAAAACAATAAGCATAGTTCATCACATCAATAGACTTAAATACAAGAATCACATGGTTATCTCAATAGATGCAGAAAAAGCATTTAAAGAATACAGCATCCATTCATGTTCATAACACTAGAAAAACTAGGGATAGTAGGAACACACCTCAACATTGTAAAAGCTATCCATGCTAAACTCAATGTCAACATCATTCTAAATGGAGAGAAATTGAAAGCATTTGCTCTAAAACCTGGAACAAGACAGGGATGCCCTTTTCATGGCCTCTGCTTAACATAATCCTGGAAACTCTATCTGGAGCAATTAGACCAAAGAAAGAAATTAAAGGGATACAAATAGAAAAAGAAAAACAAAACTAGCCCTATTTGTTGATGACATGATTGTATATTTAGAAGACAGAAAAATCTCCACCAGAAAACTTCTAGAACTCATGAATGAATTCAGCAAAGTAGCAGGACATAAAATGAACACCCATAAATCAACTGTATTCCTGTGCATCAGTCAATGAATTGACTGAAAGAGACATTAGGAAAACTATCCCATTGCCAGTAGCCTCAAAGAAAATAAAATATTTGGGAATAATATTAGATATTACTACTATAGTAATGCAGCCACATCAACAAAAGAGGTGAAAGAACTCTACAATGAAAACCACAGAACACTAGAGAAATACATTGAGCACTTTAGAAGATGGAAAGATCTCCCAGGCCCTCAGATAGGCAGAATTAATATTGTCAAAATGGCCACACTATCAAAAGCATGACAGATTTAATGCAATTCCTATTAAAATTCCAATGATGTTCTTAACAGAAATAGAAAAACTAGTCATGAAATTCATTTGGAAAAATAATAGGCCCAGAATAGCCAAAGCAATCCTCATCAAGAAAAGTAAAGCAATACATCAATCGATGAATTGACTGAAAGAGACATTAGGAAATCATACCACAGAGCTATAGTAACAAAAACAGCATGGTATTGGAACCCAAACAGAACTGAAGACCAATGGTGCAGAATAGAAGACACAGGGAGAAACCACGTAAATACAGTTATCTCACACTAGACAAAGGCACCATAAACATACATTGGAGAAAAGACAGCCTCCTCAACAAACGGTGCTGGGAAAACTGGAAATCCATATGTAATACAATGAAATGAGACCCCTATCTCTCACCCTGCACAAAACTCAACCCAAGTGGATCAAGGACCTAGGTATTAGACCAGTCACCCTGCATGTGCTAGAAGAAAATGTAGACCCACGTTTCCATCGTATCAGCTTAGGAACCAACTTCTTCAACAAGACTCCTAAAGCACAAAAGGAAAATCAAGAACCAATACATGGGATGGTATCAAACTAAAGAACTTTCTCACAGCAAAGGAAAAGTTAAGAACACGAAGAGAGAGCCTATAGAATGGGCCATATGCACCTCAGATAGAGCATTAATCTCCAGGATATATATAAAAAACAACATTAAAAATGAATAACCCAATCAATAAATGGGCAAAGTGTCTGTTCACAGACACTTCCCATAAGAAGACATACAAATGGGTGATAAATATATGAAAAATGGTCAAGATTAGAGAAATGAAAATTAAAATGACACTGAGATTCC
Organism: Callospermophilus lateralis; assembly: GCF_048772815.1. Taxonomy (NCBI): domain Eukaryota; kingdom Metazoa; phylum Chordata; class Mammalia; order Rodentia; family Sciuridae; genus Callospermophilus; species Callospermophilus lateralis. The sequence continues at coordinate 1,542,827 of NC_135311.1, forward strand.
ATCTTGCTGTAGTCACAATGGCAATTATCAAGAATGCAAGTAACAATAAGTGTTGGCGAGGATGTGGGGGAAAAGGTACATTCATACACTGCTGGTGGGACTGCAAATTGGTTCAATGGCTCTGGAAAGCAGTATGGAGATTCCTCAGAAAACATGGAAAGGAATCACCATTTGACATTGTTATTCCACTCCTCTGCATATACCCAAAGGACTTAAAATCAGCCTATTATAGTAATGCAGCCACATCAATCTTCATAGCAGCTCAATTCACAACAGCTATGGAACCAACCTAGGTGCCTTTAAAGAGATGAATCCATAAAGAAAATGCGATACATATACACAACGGAATATTACTCAGTTTTAAAGAAGAATGAAATTATGGCATTTGCTGATAAAACTGGAGGCTATCATGCTAAGTGAAATAAGCCAACCCCCCAAAAACATCTTATATGCAGATGCTGACTCACAATAGGCAGGGTGGGTTGGGAGAGGAGTGGAGGTTCACTGGGTTGGACAGGGGTAGGTGGGGGAAGTGAAGGGGGAATAGGAATAGGAAAGAGAGCAGAATGAATGGGTCATAACTTTCCTATGTTCATATATGAATACAGGACCAGAGAAACCCCACATCTCATGCGACGCCAAGAATGGAAAGGTATACTCCATGTATGTAGGATATATCAAAATGCATACTGACAAATACTGACAAGCATAACTAAAATGAACAAAATTTAGAAAGCAAAAAGAAAGAAAAGTGAATAGACTTTCACCTTGGGGTTTCATAATATTCACATGAATATTGTGTTCATGAATAAAATATCCATTCACAAACTAAGTTTGCATTAAAAAGAAATTTAAAGTGGTATTTAAAAAACGTGTCCACAAAAAGGATTTCTTGTTAATAGCTTTCTTTGTGATAGTCCCCAAACGGGACACAATTCAAATGTTCTTCAAGAAGTGAATGAGGGGCCGGGCTGGGGCTCAGCCGTAGCACACTTGCCTGGCATGTGTGAGGCACTGGGTTCCATTCTCAGCACCACATATAAATAAAGACCTGTCAAGAGGAGGAGGAGGAGAAGGAGGGGGAGGAGTGGGAGGAGGGGGAGGAGGAGGAGGAGGAGGAGGAAGAGGAGGAGGAGGAGGAGGAGGAGGAGGAGGAGGAGGAAGAGGAGGAAGAGGAGGAGAAGGAGGAGGAGGAGGAGGAGGAAAGGCAAAAGAAAGAAAAAAGAAAAAAAAGTGAATGAAATCTGGGTGCAGTAATGCAGGCCTGTAATCCCAGTGTCTGGGTAGGGTGAGGCAGGAGGATTGCAAGTTCAAAGGCAGCCTCAGCAACTTAGCCAGGTACTAGGCAACACTGTCCCTAAATATAATGCAAAAAAGGGCTGGGGATGTGGGTCAGTGGTTGAGTGTCCCTGAGTTCAAACCCCAGAACTTAAAAAAAAAAAAAAAAAAAAAAAAAAAGATTGGAAGCTAAAGAGAAACATATAAAGATGTTAACATAACAGTAGTTACTGGTGGGGATACGGATATGTGGTTATTATACACACACATACACACATATTAGTTGTAGATGGACACAATACCTTTATTTTATTTCTTTCCTTTTATGTGGTGCTGAGGATGGAACCCAGGGTCTCGCCCACCCGTGTGAGGTGAGCGCTCTCCGCTGAGCCACCACCGCAGCCCCAGGTTGAAGACTTTTGAGGAGCAGTAACCAGGATAAGAAAGTCATTGTAGGGAGGAAGGTGGACCTTGAGCATATTTGGGAAATTTTATTCCTGTCTTATGATTCTTCTTTTGGTGTTTATACAAAGGGAATAACATGCATAGTTACATTTGTTTTCAAGATAATTTCTCTTTTCTTCGGAGCAGTACCCACACAGTGGTTCTGAACATGTCTTTTGGAGCAGGCTGCCTCAGGTTCAAATTCCTAGTTTGAATTCTGGACTCACCGTCTGAGTGGCCTGGATAGGTTACTTAACGTCTTTGTCTGTTTTCTCATATGTAAGATGAGGACTCTGAGGCCACTGACCTGTTGTAGGGGTCAAACGATGGGCTCTGGTGTACAGTTCGTGGGCTGTGGCCGCGACAAGGTCCTCTGCACCTAGGCACTGGGCCTCAGCTCTGGCTCTGTGGGTGGAACAGCGCAAGAACATAGGAAGTGATGAAAACCGATGGTTACTTGGCATCTGGAACAGCCCCAAAGGCTCATGTGTTGAAGGCTTGGCCCCCCAAAGCAGTGGTGTTCAGAGGTGAACCAATTTGGGGGAAGTGACTGCATTGCGAGGGCTCTAACTTCAGTGGAGGGATCCATTGATGGATTCATCATTTAATGGCATTATTGGGAGGTGGTGGAACCTGTAGAAGGTGGCACCTAGTAGAAAGGAGAGAGTCCTTGATGGCATGCCCTTGGGGACCATGTCCTTGACAATTTCCTGTTTCTGTTTGCCAGAGGGTGAGCAACTTTTCTCTGCCTCACCTTTCTGCAGCAATTTTTCTGCCTTCTTCAGGTTAAAAAAAAAAAAAAAAAAAATCCACTGACCACGGACTGAAACCATCACAGATCCTAAAAGCTGACTAACCTGATGATTTTGTTTAAGTTTCATCACTTTTCTAAGGCAGGGGATTTCAAAGGGAGAGAACAGTCCTCCTCTGCGCAGCAGGGATCTACTTGCAGGAAACCCCTCAACGTAGGGTAGGCTGGCTCCTCAAGGGAGCTGCAGATTGCCAGCCCTAGAAACCACGTGTCTCGCTCCTGGAGAACGCTCTGCGCAGTGATGGGCTCCGCCAGGCTCCAGGCTCCTCTGCCAGCGAGAAGGAAGTCGCCTTCCCACCCTGCGGTGGCCGGACGCATCCTCTCGCTGGAGCCCAGCGGCTGCGCACAGAGGCCTGCAGACCGCGGGCGAGGACGTCCACGACACCGCTCGCCGGAGGGGTCCGGCTTGGTGCCCAGCTCGGACCCGGAGTGAGATTTCCCGAAGTCAACTCCACAGCGGCTGTCACCGCGACCTTCGGTGTCCACGGGGACACCAGTGCCGACCAGTGACCGCCTGGAATAAAAGCAGCCTCTGGATAAAGCACAGCCCTGGAGCAAAGGCCCAGCCGTCCACCCTCCGAGTGCGAGGCGCTCCCCCGGCGGAGCTGAGGCGTCGTGCCGAGAGCGCCCCGGGCTTTCTCGGGGGTAGTGGCCGCCGCCTTCTCAGCGCAGGAGGGTCCGCCGACAGGGCTGGTGCCGGGGTCCTTTGTGGGGTCCCTCGGGGGGCCTCCGATCTCCCTCTAGGCCGCGGTCCCTGCCTCGGTGGCCAGTTCCCCTGCTGAGCGGGGATTGCTGCACCGCTCGTTTTCCTTCGTGGCCTTTCCGCGTTTCCACTGGCCAGGGGAAGTCCTGTCCGACACGAGTGGACTTCCTGGGTCCTGGGCCACAGGACCCGGGCCCGCCGGGAAGAGACAAAGGGTCACCGAGGAGGGGCGGTGCCAGGGAGCCGGTTCTCCTTCACATCCTCGGGCGCAGGTCGGGGTTGGGGAGAGAAGTTCTATTACAACGAACCCACGTTCCGGGAGAAGGGGCGCCGCGCACCGCCCGAGTCCCAGACGGGACGCGAGTGAAGGAGGGAGCGGCCGCGCACTTCCCGCAGCGGCTGCGGGGGCGCACTTCGGCTGAGTGGACCGCTTCGGGCAGGGAGCGGTGGACCGACCGAAGGCCAGGCGCAGGTCCGGGGCGGGGCTACTTCCGTGACGTCATCACAGGGGCGGGCGTATGTAGATAAGGGGGCGCGGGGCTGCTGAGCGGGCACCTGCAGCAGAAAGGCGATCCGTTTGCCGTGCTGTGGGAGCAAGCGCACGACTCTAAACAGGGTACACTCGCTGTGCGTGAGGACTAAGGAGGCCCGGGATTGCGGGTGAGAAGTGACCGTGTGTGTACAGTGGAGGGCAATGAGGCTGTGCTTGGCGGGCAGGCGGGCAAGTCATACTTACCTGGCAGGGGAGATACCATGATCACGAAGGTGGTTTTCCCAGGGCGAGGCTTCTCCATTGCACTGCGGAGGTGCTGACCCCTGCGATTTCCCCAAATGTGGGAAACTCGACTGCATAATTTGTGGTAGTGGGGACTGCGTTCGCGCTCTCCCTGACACGTTTACCGGTGAAGAGCAGGTCTCGACGCTTCTAAGGAATTGCATACTTTGCAACACTTCTTTCCGCCATCCTTTCTATCAAATGGTGTGCTCCTTTCTCCTAAAGGTTTTGCTGAACCTGAGAGTGGAAATGGTTTTTTCCGTAAGCTAAGGAGAGCTTTTTGTTTTGCTTTTTAAAGGAGTTTTTCCCTACCCAAACAAATACCTGTCACCTTTCCTTCTATTTACTGAAGATGGGGATTCGTCTGGATTGGTCAATCTTTCTGAAGAAAATCACCAGTGGTTTATGCTGCTTGCTGTCGGTTGATCCTTCTGTCTTGTAAGCGACTGCTGATCTCATTCTCGCTTTGATTTCTGTAGTTCTATCGAATACAAATTACCTGGTCCAATGGGGGACACTCTTCTAAGGCGCGTTCTCTACCACACTGGCCCCCTCTGTTGGTACCTCCGGGACCAATTCCAAGACCTTCAAGCTCCCAGATAGTCCTGATAGGATACTTAAGTAGCATAAGCTGGCAGCGCCGCTCTCTCTCCACATGCCCCCTCCCCCTCAAAAAATAACACCACCACCACCCAAAACCTAGGTGCACGAGGTTACCAGCCGAGAATTCAGAACGCTGCAAGTACAGGTCTGGAGTTCTACAGACTGATCTAGCTTGATGAAAAGCCTTCTCTACTCCTTTCCAACAGCGTGGAGGTTTCCTTCCTCATATAAGATCGTGGTCCAGGACAGGTCAACTTTTAGCGCCTTACTGAGAATACTTGAATTTTAAAGAGTCTAGGAATTTCCTTTTCTCAAGGCTGTTTTCACTACCAAGGCTCTAGATCCTTGATGGAGGAGCTTCTGAACAAAAGCAGCCTTCCAATGCAGCCGCTGGAAATGGTGTGAGTAACACAGAGTGTGGGATTGGGTTCCCTAGAGTCTTAGGAATTTGAAGAATGAAATACACTGACATGGGGTGTGTGTGTGTGTGAGAGAGAGAGAGAGCGCAAAGTAACAGGGTTCATTCGAGTAGTAGAAAGAAGATGGGGCTCACAAAGGGAGAGACATGCCAGAAAATGGCTATTATCTAGTGATTTATATGAATCTACACGAGCTATTTGAGCTAGCCCCCACCCAATCCTGAGGAAGGCATTCGTGTCCATGGGCTCCTCACCTGTTCTTTGATCCAGTCTGGTTACTCTGTGTCCCTTTGTGTTGGGGGTCTAAGAACCAGACAGCAGGTGTGTTACCAGTTAGTTTGTTTTTGTTTCATTTTTCTCTGCTAACCCAGAAGTAGGCCTGGCCTGGATGAAGCCTGTCTTGTGTCTGTAGTTTCTCAGCCCTGCTGAATAAAAACCTGACCTGAAGGAGTCCAACTCTCCTACCTGCCCACTTTAACCCTTTCTCCTGCCTCACTTGGATACTCTCAGACAAACTGACATTACTACAAAAGCATTAGGTTTTCTCTCCCTTTGGGAAGCTCATTCTTTCGGTCCTGGATCCACCAGTTGACCGTGGGCTGGCTCTATGAATGTACTATGCCTCAATTTTGCAAATGTCTTATGAAAAAACAATATGAAGTACTTCGTGGATTTATTGCATGACTCAAATGTGATAATCTAGTGCAGCCTGCATTAAACCTAGGCTGGAAGGAAAGAACCTCCAAGCTAAGTTCTCTCCCCTTAATTATGAAATACAAAAGAAAAGTGCATAGGCTTCTTGTTAGCTGTAGAGTAGGCTGGACACTGGACCCCCACCCTCCTGGTTCCTTATCACTTTTTTGCCTCAAGGCTGCACACTCTACCCCACTCAGAGCTGAACACTCAGCCCCACTCAAGGGTGAGCACTCAGCTCCACTCAGGGGTGAGCACTCAGCCACACTCAGGGGTGAACACTCAGCCCCACTCAGGGGTGAACACTCAGCTCCCACCCGTCTGGTGCAATGGAAATCCACATCTGACCCCTGCCCCCATCCCTCTCCCCCTTTCTCTCTCTCTCTCTCTCTCCTGTGTTAATCAGATACCACAGCAATAAAGACCTCTTGGTTGTTCTCAGTGTCGTGGGTCACTTTCCTTTCACTTCTGCTTTCACAACATTTGAATGAGTTTGTATTTCTGAATGTAATATTCATTCACAGTATTGAAGAATAAGGAATTTAAAATGGAGTTTACAAAACATGCCCACAAACAGGATTTCTTGTTAATACATGGCGTGTGTGTGTGTGTGAGAGAGAGAGAGAGAGAGAGAGAGAGAGAGAGAGAGAGAGAGAGAGAGATATGCTGGAAGTAACTTAAATGTTCATAGAGAACTAATGGTTACACTGTGATGCATTCAGCCAGTAAAACACAACCATGCAATAAAAGAGATTAATGAGACATTCAACAACGTGGATCCCAAAACATCACAAAAAGAGTACATTTAGTGTGCTCCATGGAAGTGAATGGAACATCAATTTTTCTGAGATTTCCTGGAGTCACTTCCACAGCAGCTGTCACCATGGCCTTCAGTGTCCAAGATGGGGACGTCAGAGCTAGAAATTCTGAATATAAAGAATCAAAAGATAGTGGAATGAACCTGATACAACTTTCCTATGTACATATATGAATACACCACAGTGACTCTCCACAGCATGTATAAGCATAAGACTGGGATGCTAGTGAGAGTAAGATGCACTGCAGGTTTGAATAAATATGCCAAGATGTGCTCTACTGTCATGAATGACTAAAAAGAACACGTGGGGAAAAAATACCAGCCAGAATTAAATAAGCTCTCCGCCCAAACTACAGGACTTGGAAAACTATCCCTCCCATAGTAGGACACAATCACGCCTACGCTGATGCCATCACAACTTCTCCAATGAACCATGTACCCAAAAGATGGCGCAGAAGGCAGGGTGCCCGTCGAAGGGCAAAAGCAGGAGGGTTAGGAGGGTTAGAAGGGCGTCCCCTTGGCCGCGCTCAAGGGCCACCCTGAATTTTCCCAGGACGCCGCGGACTGACTTTAATTGGGACCACGAGGGACAAGGGGCGGCTGTCCGGCCAGCCGCGGCCACGCGCAGAACCCGCGGCGCGAGTGGGTCCGCGCTCTGCGCCTCTGGGGCCTCCAGCGCGGCGTGCGCCCCCGGTCCCGTGGATCTGCCGTCGGGCGGGTTCCCTTCCGGGTCCCTTTCTTCAGTGAGAAGCGGCCCAGAGGAGCCTCCAGATCCGAAGTAAAAGGGGTGCGCGGTTTGCAGAGCACAGAGTGGAGGATAGGCAAACTGACACTGGGTAGCCGCCCTGTGCCTGCTGAGATCTCTTCCTGTGTGGCAATTGGGAAATGATCCTGAGGTCGTGGCCTTTGTGGTCTTTCCTGACCAGGGTTGCTGGAGACCAGGGAGCGGGGCTCCCAGATGCGCTAAGGAAAGGGGTGCATTGGCCAGGAACCGAACCCGGGTCTCCCGGGTGGGAGGCGAGAATTCTACCACTGAACCACCAATGCTCCGCGTGGTCCTAATTTTATGGGCCATCTTGTTAAAGTTTGGAGACGCGCTTCTCAACCTTACAATAGACGTGCTGCGCCCTTTGAAAGAAGTGATCCCCCCCCCCCCAAATAAAACATCAAAAGAGGCTCCATGGACTTTCCAGGATGAAGGAAATTTTGTATCACTTCATCTAAGAGATGGTTACTTCTTGTCAAAAGTCCTGTGCTCTCGCACTGAAGATCCCTGCGCTTTAGCCTGTGTTACACTGGAGTCATTTACTGTTAGCAAAATAAATGCTAAAAATTCTGGCGCTGGGCTCGGTGGTAGAGCGGTGCCTGGCTCGTGTGAGGCGCCGGGTCCGTCCGCAGCACCACACAGAGATCAGTAATGTTACAGTGGACGTGGGTCAGAGCTGACCTAGAATATCCAGGTAGCCTTGAATCTCTTCTCACTTCTCATTTGGTTTAAGAAAGCCCCCCTGAGGTTGCAAACCCGAACCAGAACAAGCTGGTTGGCACCTTCGGACGATCCAGGGGCAGCGCCTCACTTTTTGAGGCTTGCGCTTTGGGGAGGACTGGCCCTGTCACCTCTCGGGCAGGGAAAGGACCGCTCCAACCTGTCCTCTAGGTAGGATGCGCAGGGTAGGCTTTCCTGTCCCCGACCGCAGAGAACTCTGGAGCCCAGGCAAGTGTCGCACTGGCGTCCAGGTAAGTGGCCCAGCGCCGCGGAGGTCGGAGTGGATGGAAAGAAAAGGGAGGCCACGTCCGCGGAGGGCCCTGCGCGCTGGGATCCCGGCCGAGGGTCCCGCGGAGCGCGCGGAGCGCCGGCCTCGGTGCGCTACGGAGAACCGCGCGAGACGCCGCGGGGCTGCTTCTCCGAGGCCTGTCCACGCCGAGCAGCTGGAATATGCGGCAGCTCTGCGGGGACGGCCGCCGGTCGTCGCCTTTACCGCCCGTTCAAGCCTCTGCTTTCCCCTTTCTTCTCACTCGGCTGCGGTGGGAACAGATTCCCGTCTCCGGAGCGTCGGCCCTAGGCGACGCGCACCTCGGCCCAGCTCCCGTGGCGGGGTGCAGCGCCACGCCGCCGCCTCCTGAGGCCACCCGCTCCCGGCGCGGCCACTCGCCCACCCCAGCCCCGGGAGCTCCGGCTGGACCGCGCAGGCCGTGCGCACGGCTTCCCGGCCTCCCGGGGTTACCGGGAAACCACCGCCAGGGGAGCCTTCCATAAAGAACCTCGCCTTTGCTGAGCTCTGGGAAATCCGCCCTCGGGGTTCTTGGGGGACTCCAACTTGACGACGTCCATGGCTTGGTCCAGCAAGTCCTAAGTGAGCGCCCGAAGAGGGCCGAGTCCGGGAGTCGGCGAGGGGACCCAGGACCGCGTCCTCGACCTCTGCCATCGTGGAGCCCCACTGATGGACACAGAAATCCGAAATGCAGGGGCGAGCGGCCGGTCGTGTGGGCACAGGACTTTCCCAGGGTGATCGTGGCGCCAAGAGCAGAGAAGGCCACCACTAGGACCCACCCGGCGCCTCCCCGGGCTGCGACTTCTGAGACGGGGTGACTTAGCGCCGGGCCAAGGCCGTTACGCAGCCCTTCTGGCTCGGAATCCCGCAGTCGCCAAGTCTCCTAGGCGACAAACACAGCCATTTATGGTTTGAATCCCTGGATGCTCTTGGCTTTGGAACTTGGGCCGGGCGCCCTGCAAACCCTAGGGCGCGTGGTCATTACTGCCCACTGCCTAGAGTCCCGCCCCAGGACCGCGTCTCTGTGGCGCAATCGGTTAGCGCGTTCGGCTGTTAACCGGAAGGCTGGTGGTTCGAGCCCACCCAGGGACGCCTTTTAACCTCCTTCCTGCTCTCACGCAGCACGACCTCCTCCTGCCTGCCACCGTCATGCCATCAGGCCTTCCTACAATGTTTGATGGCATAGCAGTCTGGCACCTGACACACTTAGACATTCAATTCCCAGGGACCCGCCAGGACGACCAAGGTGAACCCTTTCAGGGGCGACCTGAGATAGACGTTAGTATGCTATCTGCACTGGGACCCTAGATTTGGATTTGCTGATTGCTCTGTCAAAAATGCCCCCACCATGGCATCATGAGATAATCAATCCTCTCCTTTTTTTTTTTTTTTTTAATTTTTAAAAATTTTTTAAGCCTGTCTTCCTTCGAGTGTGCTATCACTCTGAGAGTCTAGTAGGTGCAGTGCCTAGCCAAGGGGCTTTCCATCAGAAGGCCCAGTGCACATGACACATACACATATTCCGTCGCATTTTCTGAATAGCTGAACTTCCTGGATGCTTTAAAGTCCTCCTATAACTAGTTGTTTTCTGTGGTGGCCTAGTCAGGGCTGGAGAACTCTGGCCCAAGTGACCACTGTAAGAGCTTTCTGACAAGCCACCTATGCAAAGGAAGTGTGTTAGTCAGCTTTACATTGCTCTGACAAAATACCTGAGAAATCAACTTAGAGAAGGAAGCATTTATCTTTGGCTCCGAGTTTCAGACCTTCCAGTTCATAGTTGCTTGGGCCCATCATTGTTGGCTTATGGTGAGGAAGAAGGACATCCCAGTGGGAAACACTTGACAGAGCAGAACTCTTCACCCCAAAGGTGCTGGGAAGCAGAAAGAATGAGAGAGTATTATGAAGGGTCAGAGACAAAACATACCCTTCCAGGGCATGCTTCTTTGGCTAACTCCTAGTTTCTGCCACCTGCCAATGTCCATTGGATCCTGGACGTATCAATGGATTAGCCAGAGTCCTCGTGATCCAGTTGCTTCTCAAAAGCCCCACATCTGAACGTTGCTGCCCTGGGGACCAAGAGTTTAACCCAGATCCCAGCCTCAACAGGAGGAATATCTTGGTGCTTCCAGCCATGGTTTTCCTCCTCACCATTCCTCTCTTCTTTATCAATATGGGTTTGGGTACAAGACAGCGCCGGTGCTCCCTCCTGTACAATGCAATGAATTAGCATCCAGACAAGTGTCTCTATATTTTTCTTTAACAGAAGTAGAGATGGCCTTAAAATTAGCCCATCCAGTACACATCATTGGCGCCAAGAGAATCCTGCCCCCTGTAACAGGTACCTGAGGGCTGTTGGATGACTTTCCTCAGCTCTCCTCAATATTTGAGCTCTTGGATTTTACATACTACGTGGGTTAATGAACAAGGAGTCTGTCTCTCTCTTCTCTTGGCATCAAATGATGAATGCAGGTTACAGCTCTCGTAATCTGATCATTTCATGTCCTGCTCACACGGGAGCTTTGGGGATTCCCCATCTCCAAGCCATAAGAGGACTTGAACTTGGCCATCACTTCTCCTGGATCTCCAGCTGGCTGACTTCTCATCTAGGACTTTTGGTCTCCATAATCATGTGAGCCAATTCCTTTCAGTAAGTTTCTCTATACATATCATATTTGGACCTTATTGGGTTTGTTCTCTGAAGAACCCAGACCAAACACAGAATTTGCAGCATTTTTGTTCACCATTCTTTTGAAAAAGGAAAAGAAACGAAGAAATTTTGGACAGTTCTCATTAGTAAGGATCGTCCTGGAACCTCCAGTTGCCTTCTATCTTACAGTCAGCTCTTTCAGTTTTCTTGGTCTTAGTTTTGCAAGACTCATATGGAAAAAAATAAGAATAATATTAAGAGAATGTTAATTACTCGTGCAATTTTTGCATAATTCAAATGAGATGGGCTGGGGCTGGGGCTCAGAGGTAGAGTGCTCGCCTACCAGGTGTGAGGCAGTGGGTTGGATCCCCAGCACCACATACAAATATGTGTCCAACTATAACTAAAAAGTAAATATTAAAAAAAATCAAATGAGATAATCTGGTAATAGACCTAGATGTGTGCAGCCTACATTAAAAATAGGCCAAAAGGAAACAATATCCAAGATAAAGTTTTTATCTGTAATTATGAAATATAAAGGAAAGTGCATAGACTTCCGCTTTGGGCTTTCATAACATCTGAATGAACTTGCATTTATAAATGAAATATCCATTCACAAAGTAACAAGTAAGTTAGTATTGAAGGATACCACATTTAAGACAGAATTCATACATTACATATCCACAAAAAATGATTTCTTTTTAATACATTCTTTTGTGACCGTCCCCAAACTGGAAGCAATTCAAATGTTCATCAAGAAAGGAATGGATACAGAATGATGCATCCATCCATTGCAACACTACCCTGCAACAACAGGCAAAAGCAACTTATAGTGACAGTATTTGGGTGAAACTGCACAAAAATAGATCGTGGGCTGGTATTGTGGCTCAGCGGTAGAGTGCTCTCCTAGACGTGCGAGGCCGGGGGATCAATCTTCAGCGCTGCATAAAAATAACTAAGTGAAGATATTGTGTCCATCTACAGGTAAAATGTAAAATTTTTTAAAAGCATGGGACATGATGAAAACCAATCGTTAGGTTGGTATCTGGAACATCCAGTCCACAAAGGCTTGGCCCCAGTGGAGTCCTGATCACAGGTGAACCAATTTGGGGGAAGTGGTTGGATTGCGAGGGCTCTAACTTCACTGGATTGATGCATTGAGGGGTTCACAATTTAACGGCATTATTTGGAGGTGGTGAATCTGTAGAAGGTGGCACCTAGTAGAAGGGTGTGAGTCCTTGGGGGCATGACCTTGGGGACTGTGTCTTGTCCCTGACCCTTTCCTGCTTCCTGTTTGCCAGAGGGTGAGCAACTTTCCTCTGCCTCATCCTTCTGGGGTGATGTTTCTGCCTCACCACAGCTCAAAATTTTAAAAAGGAAGAAAATAAAAGGAAAAGAAACAAAAATAGACTCAGCTGACCATGGACTGAAACCTGACACTGTGAGACAATATAAAGGTTTCATGCTGATTTTATTTAAATGTAAGTTTCATCACTGGAGCTTTTTGGAGGCGGAAGACCCTCAGAGGGAGAGTGCAGTCCTCCTCTCTGAGCAGCAGGGACTCCTGCTCCCAGGAGTGTCCAGGAAAACCCCTCAACCTATAGTAGGTTTGCCCTGAAAGGAGCTGTAGAGAATGAGCCATAGACTTCATCGTACCTGGGAATTTTCTCTCGTTTAAAGGGGGATATTGAATCAAATTATGGCTTCAAAACTGCCTCTATCACGTGTCATAGTTGCACGGTGGATGGCATTTTTACATGGAGGGCAGGGGAAATGCTGATTCCTCGCCCATCCCCAGCTCATGGCCGAGGCCTCTATAAGGAAGACACAGAGTAACAAGAGGAAAGCCTGCATGTTTATTTAGTCACAAGCTTTTCCTGCCACAGTGCCCTCCATCCTAAGGAAGAGAAGGGAGTAAGCTGTGGACCCAGAGGTGTTATCTGGATTGCATTGTTGAGAGTGGTCGGCAGTTCGGGAAGACGATGCCACAAAAGGAGAGGGATCTAAGGTGATCAGCAAGGAAGCCAAGCGAGGCCCCCTCGGTTCATGACGTGTCCCTGGCTCAGAGATAAGATGCTTCTTTCCTCTGGGTACAGGGGGATCCCCCTCACGTGAGGGTCTTAGGACCTGCTTCCATGGAGAAGGGCGGTGCAGGTGGTGAACTTTCCACTCTGTCCCCAAATTGCTTTGACTTCTGTCATTCAGTGTGCCCCTGCCTGGAGCTGGGGTAGTGTCCCATCCCAGGCCCTGCAGACCGGCCTCAGGGAGAGCGGGCTTCGTGCGTTTCCTTCCTGCATGTCCAAACCAGGGAGCCAGCAAGCCGTGGGTCTGTGCCTCTCTGCGCTCGACCCCCTCCCGCCGGCCCAGAAAGGAAGGTGCGGGAACCCAGGCCCCGCAAGTGCTGGGCTGCGTCCGGGGCGGCGTGCCCCGTGGATGGCTACCGGAGGGAGCCTCCCTGAGCCGGGAGGGGCCACAGGCGGCGACCTGGGCTGGGCTGCGCCGCCCCCGGCGCCCTGCCCTTCCCGTTTCTGCTCGGCACCAGCCGTGTGGCCTCCCGGGGCTCCGCGGCGCGGCCGGGGTCAGCCCCCTCCGTGGCTGGACGCCGCAGCGCCGCAGAACACTGTGGGCAGTGGGCAGGGCCCGAGTTGGCCCGCAGCTCGGCTTTAGAGAGCACCGCACTTGGGCCCCGGCCGCGGCGCGACGCCTCCTCTCCCTGGGGCCCGGCGGGCTGCGCCAGGGCACCGCGGCCTCGCCTCGCCGCTCGGGCTGCAGCTCGGGTCCCCTGGCCACGGGACCTCCACGCCGCCGCTCGCTGGAGGGGTCACCTCCGAAGAGGAGCCAGAAACTCTGGACAGAATCCGCCTATGCAGAGCCACCAGTGGCCGCCTGCATCGAGCACAGGCCTCGCAGCGAAGGCCTTCTCGGGGTGGTGGCCGCCGCCTGCCCAGCTCAGGGTCCGCGGAGGACGGGGCTGGTGCTGGGTCCTTACTGGGTCCCTGGGAGGCCGGCTGGGGACTTCCGACAAAGAAAAGGGAAAGGTCCCACCGAGATTTGAACTCGGATCGCTGGATTCAGAGTCCAGAGTGCTCACCATTACACCATGGAACCCACGAGGGCGGGCTCTGAATCGTGCTCAGAGGTGCCCAGGGACGAACGGCAAGCCTGGGGACCGGTGCCAGGGACTTCGTCTGCGCTACAGAGAAGTGGGGCCAAATGCTCTTTAGGCTCAGGCAGAGGAAGTACCCGAGCGCCCCCATCTTTCTCTCCTCGGGTGACCACTTTCCTATCCTCAGGTGGAAGTTCTTTTCCTGGTCTTTCCACTTTTCCCTTGACCCAGGGAAACCCCAGGATTGTCAAATGGGACCGGGACTCCCGAGTGCCTTGGCTTACAGGACGCAATTAGGTAAAGGTGTATCATCTCCTTTTCATATAATTAAGATGGGTTTGTTTGTCTGGGAAGGGGATATATTCTTTTTCACAATGAATGCAGATTTGTTGAATTAAAATAAAAACCAGTCAAACATGGTGTTTTTAAAATTATTTTTAGATGTTGATGGACCTTTATTTATTTATTTGTTTATTTATGTATTTATGGGTGATGCTGAGAATTGATCCCAGTGCCTCACACATGTGAGGCAAGTGCTCTACCACTGAGCCCCAACCCCAGCCCTCAAACATGTTTAATGTCTGTTTTTGCTTTTCCTTGTTCCCAGGGATTGAACCCAGGAGCATAGAACCACTGAGTGAAACCCCTGGCCCTTTTTAGTCTTGGAGACAGGGTCCCCCTAAATTCCTTAGGGCCTCACTAAGTTGCCAAGAGTGGACTGGAACTTGCCATCTCCCTCTGCTGGGCCTCCTGAGCCACTGGCTTTACAGGTCTGTGCCAAACCCTGCCAGTGTTTGTATTAATACTGAAACAAGAACATACCTGCCTGTGACTCAAAATCCACCATACACGGCCTCGCCAGGGGGCAGGGCCCTGACACTTAGACACACTGTTTCCTGAGAGGTGGCCAAGCTGAATCCATTCCAGTGTCTCTGCCGGAACCCCCAAAGTTGGGTGGTTTTTAAAAAGTATCCACCAATCAGAGTACCCGAGAGCACTCACTACTGTGCCTAGGGTGTGTGTTCCCAGGTTCCCTCACAGTTTACACAGTACTTATGTGCTCATGAGTACTGCATAAAGTTAAATAGTTACACAGATGATCAATAAAGATGGATATGACATCTCAAAATAACAATGTGCGCGCATCGCAGGAAAGTTCTCTGGGTGGCCTTCGTTTGTGAACCATAAACCTGGACCCTTAACATTTTAAAGAGTGGGAGGAGGAGGGAAATAAATGAAAGGTACTGACGATGAGGTTGATTAAATTAACTGTAAGTACAAATATGGCCTAATGAATCCTGCTATTAGGTATAATTATAGTGCATCAATATTTGAACATTCAGTGATTTAAAATTGGATCCTACTGTACAAGCAAGTTAGCAATCTGCTGAGGGGGCAAGAAAGGAAACTTGATAAAATGCTCATGGAAAACAAAATAAAGAAACCATATTTGATGGTCCCAGAAGAAGGTTACCGATTAGTTGATGGTTTCTGGCTGGTAGGCCTCAAGTTCAGTTTGACTATTGTTTGCCTGTGTGTGAATCCAAAGCTCTAGGCCTTCAGCCTAATAGCATGCCGACAAAACAATTCCTCCTTCCTGTCCCCCAGACTCTCCTTTATGAGGCATGGACCAAAAGTTTAGGCATAGGCAACACTCTCTATCATCATGATGCCTGGTTTCTCTCTATCTCGGGAAATCATAAGGGACCATGTCAGACTCACTGAAGAGATATTCCTTTAGAGGTTCATCTTGATTTTTCTTGCTCTAATCACAAGGAGACTTGCTGGTATACTGAGCAACTTCCAAACCAACAGAAACCTACTTTTAAAACAAATTAGGAGATAGGTTGTCACTGTGTGGTCCAGTGCGGCTCCAAACCTCTGGGATCAAGCAGTCCTCCTGCCTCAGCCTCCAGAGGAGATTGGACTTCAGAACTAATGCATAGGTCAACCTGCCCAGCAAGGAACCTACTTAAATGTAAAGAAGCAAAGATAAATTATAAGTAAAAACGGGGAAAGTGAGAAAGCAACAAGTAAGATGGAAGATGAGCTCTCTCCCTGAGAGCTGGGAGGAGGCCGAGGGCAGGAAATCCAGAACTTCTGCCCAAGTGCCCATTGGGATTCAAGAGGATAGCCTTCCCAGAGCCCCCTCCACAGACCCACATCCTCTCCAGGACCACCAACAGTGGTGTGGACAGCAGCCCCAACTCCAACACTGGGCCAGCCCTTCAGGACAAGTCCCTGGCTCAGCTGGACTGAGAATGTGCAGGCCCTGAAGCACATGCTGTGCAGAGCCAGCCCCAAGGAGCAGGAGAAACCCAACCCCCACAGGCCAAACAGGACCTCCTGACCCAAAGACAGCAGGCAGCCCTATAATGGGATCAGAGAGCCTTTGGGTCCTGAGGGGTCACAGGGCCTCCAAGAGAAGGAGAGAGATACACTAGGCCCATGCTAATTGAAAGACACCTGGAGGAGCTATGTTGATTCCAGACAGAGAAAACTTCAGGGCAAGGAAAGTCGCCAGGGGTAAAGAAGGATATTACTTAATGATAAAGTGGTCAGTTCACCCAAGAAGATGACGCAATTCTTAATAATAGAGTCTCTAACAGGAGAGTGTCCGAATATGTCAGGCAAAACCTGAAAGAAGAGGAAGGAGGTATAGAGAAATGCATGGCTATAGTTGGAGACTTCAGCCTCACTCAATTGGTTGTCCACAGATCTGGCAGGTAGAAGATCAAAGAGGATAAGGTTGAACTGGCAGCACCACCAGAGGTTTATAGATCACCTCATTCGACAAGGAAGAAACATGTTCTTCTCTAGCTCATGTGAAATACCACGATCTGCACATTTTGGCCCATAAAACACACTTCAACAGATAGAAAGCAACAGAAATCATACAAAGCATGCTCTCAGGAACAATGAAACTCAACAAGAAATCTCTAAGAGAAAGGTAGCTGGAAAGGCCCAAATTTGCACATGAAACATAACCCTTCATTACAATAGATGCAACAAAATATCTCAGGAGATATTGGATATTTGTAATCCATGACAATGAAAATACAAGTGTGTCAATAGAGTCAGGCCCAGTGGTGCTCCTGTAATCCCAGACACTTGAGTGGCTGAGGCAGGAAGATTACAAGTTCAGGAGAGCCTTAGCAATTTAGGGAGAAGTTGTCTCAAAATAAAAAGTGAAAAAAGGGTTCAGGATGTAGCCCAGTGGTCAAGTGCTTCAGGGTCAATCTCTAATGACGTTAAGTAAATAAGTAAATCAACAGCAATAGAACAAAGCCAATGCTCACAGGTGCATTCACAGCAATGAATGCACACATCAACAATGAAAAAAATCCCAAAGTATCATCTAAGCTTCCATTCAAGAACTCTAAGCAGAAGAGCAGATTTAATCCCAGGAGGGGGGAGCAAGGGGAGGAAAGGAAGGAGGAGGAAGAGGGAAAGGAAGGGGAGGAAGAGCAGGGGCAGGAGGAGGAGGAAGAGGAGGAGGGGAAGGGGAGGAGCAAGAGGAGTAGTATGGGAGGGAGGAGGAGGGGGGAGCAAGGGGAGGAAATGGAGGAGGAGGAAGAGGGGAAGAAAGGGGAGGAGGAGCAGGGGCAGGAGGAGGAGGAGGAGCAGGGCAGGAGGAAGAGCTGGTGGAGGAGAACGAGGAAGAGGACCAGAGAAAAGAGGAGTAGGAGGAAGAGGAAGGGGAGGAAGAGGGCAGGAGGAGGAAGAGGAGCAGGAGTAGGAAGGGCAGGCGAGCTGAGGCAAGAGGAGGAGGAGGAGGGGAAGGGGCAGGAACAACAGGGTCAGGAGTAGGAGTAGGAGGAGGAGGAGGAGGTGGAGGAGCAGGCCAGGAGAGACACCTGCAGACTGGAGCGAAATATGCACTGCGGTGTGAGTGCGGCTGACCTTCAGAGGCAGGACAGAGGACACAGAAAGGGGAGAAGCCTACTCAGTTCTGTTTTCCTGGCGTCTCCCTCCGAGCTCTTCCTGAGGCCCTTTCAAGAGAGTAATGGACCGGTGGCCCTTGGCCAGTGCGCTGGATTGGGCAGCACTTAGACTGGCTGCGAAGAGCGGGTCAAAACAGGCGGGCTCCACAGACAGGACGCAGCTGGGCTCGTCCCAGGCTCCTCCTCCATCCCACGCGGCCGGAGGCCCTGGGGCGGGGGCCTGGGCTGCAGAGCCCCAGGGGTTCCAAACTCTGCGCAGAAGGCAGGGCGCCCGTCGGGGGGCGAAAGCAGGAGGGTTAGAAGGGCGAGGAGGGTTAGAAGGGCGTCCCCCTCGCCGCGCTCCTGGGCCACCCTGAATTTCCCCAGACGCCGCGGACTGACCACCAGGCACAAGGGGCGGCTGTGCGGCCGGCGGCGGCCACACACAGAACCCGCGGCGCGAGTGGGTCTGGGCTCCGCGCCTCCCGCGCGGCGTGCGCACAGGGTCCCATGGCGCTGCCGTCGGGCGTCCCCTTCCCGGTCCCCTTCTGCAGGGAGAAGCGGCCCAGTGCCCTGTCCAAGTGCAGGAAGTGAATCCGTGAGCAGGAGCCTCCAGATCCGAGGAAAAAAGGGTTGAGCGGGTTTGCAGAGCACAGAGGGGGCGGGGGACAGGCAAACTGACACTGGGTAGCCGCCCTGTGCCTGCCGAGATCCCTTCCTGTTGGCAATTGGGAAATGACCCTGAGGTCGTGGCCTTTGTGGTCCTTCCTGACCAGGGTTGCTGGAGACCAGGGGAAGGAAGGCGAAAGCCTGGATCCCAGCTGCGCTAAGAAAAGGCGTGCATTGGCCGGGAATCGAACCCGGGTCTCCCGCGTGGGAGGCGAGAATTCTACCATTGAACCACCAATGCTCAGGGACACGAAACTCGCTCCATACTGGTGACGCGGAAAGCCATAATATCAGGACGTCACTATGAAGAAAACCATCCGGCTTGAAGAAGCCCAAGTCTGCAGCGGGCTCTGGACAACCGGGTGGAGACCCGCTATAGGAAAACGTCAGAAATTCACCCGTTTTCGGTCCCTGGTCTTTATCTGCAGCGAACCTACGGAAAGGTCATTTCCTCGCTTGTTCATGTACATAGCCCCTGCCCTGCCATGGCTGGCGCCTGCCAGGGGCTGACGAGTGGCGGGAACACGAGGGTACGGGAATAATGCCACCCACAGGCTCCACTGTGCTGATTCACACAGGCTTTCTCTTTCCAGAAGCAATTTCCCTGCAGCCCTGCCTGGCTTTCGTGGCCAGGATATGTCAAATTTCTCAGCGAACTACCTGCCCTACCTGCAGGAGAAATGCAGGCCGGAAGTAAAGTCCATAAGAGCAGCACCAGTTACCCTGGAGGGGGAGGCTTTTCTGACCCTTTCAACAGGCCAGGCTCAGAACTCAGGGAGTAAAGGATAATTCCCTCTAATCTTAAAATCTGTAAAAATTGATGGCCACGGTCCATTTCGAAACTGTCAGCATGGGCCAAAGTGACCTAGAGTTGTCATGGCAGAGGGGACGTGCCCGTCTGATGTCATTCTACTGTCAGTCAAAAGAGAAGAGGTGGACCTGAGCTGGACTCAGGATCCCCAATGAACCTGGATGCAGGAGAGGCACTCTGTCCCTCTCCTCTCTGAGGGGACCCACACCCTCTCTCCCCTGACAGTATTCCCTTTCCCTTCCATAAACTCCCGGGGTGTTTGAAGGGGTCTTCACAGGGCCTCAATTCCCACCAGGCCCCAACCCTGTAACACTGCCTCCCAAGCCCCATCCTTCCGACCTTGAGACCCATGTCAGGAGTTTTCCCCAAAGACCTTCAGAACCCAGCTGCACTCTTGGGTATGTCCCTGGGTCATTCTGCATCTGAGCGGTAATGGAGCTTCTCTCCTCTCTCCTTCCCTTCTGCATCCCTAGAAAGGACCAAGGATTGAATCTTGCTTTGAAATTCTCATGTCTACAGAGACTTACACAAGAGCCAATAAGGGACAGTTCCCAGGAATTCTGCCCTCCCCCACACCCTCTTTGGCCACCCAAGAGGCTGGTTCAGGGAGGAACAGTGGATGGTGGAGCCATAGGATGTTGCTCCTCTTTCTACCAGCCATTTGCTTTTGTCCAGTGTCCACACTTGTGCTTACAAGCAGCCTGGCACAGAATAGCACCGTCTTATGGTCTGATCTTTTTCTGTCTGATTAACTTCTACAGCTGGAATTTGCTTTTATATTCAAAATGAGTGAACAAGGTCTATTCTGTTGGGCAGGCTTTGTCTTAAGGATCTGTGGTCTAGTTAGACCCATTTTTCCCACCTCCTCGTGTGGTTCCTGTTTTTTTTTTTTTTAATGTAAATTTTCTTTGCATGTTCTTAAATCTCTTTCTGCCTTTTATAACTAGACTGTTCTACTTCAAATGACTTTATGTTTTTCTGTGTCAGTTCTCAATTCCATATCCCTGAGCAGTTAAGATATTTCTTGGATCTTGGGTGGAAAGGACAAAGGCAATCCTCCTTAGTTCAGGACACATGACAGTGGCTTCTCTGAGCAAGTCCCTCTTTGTCTCCCATTATCTCCTGAGTGTATCCTACTCCTAGTAGCAAATGTATTTATGCTTTACTTGGGACAAAGGTATCATTCTAATGGAAGATGTTAAAGGCTAGGGGAAGCCGGGTGTGGAGTGTATAGAAATCCTGTGTACTATCTACTCTACCTTTCACAAATCTAAATGTGTCTAATAGTAAAAGGTTATGAAAAAAGAGGGGAAACATTGTCGGTGTGGGGACCCAGGCCTGAAACCCAGCAACACTAGAAGCTGAGGCAGGAGGATGGCAAGATTGAGCCCTGCTTCAGCAACTCAGTAGGGCCCTAAGAAACTTAGTGAGACCCTATCTCAACATTTAAAACATAAAAAGGGCTGGGGATGAGGCTCAGTGGTAAAGCACCCTGGGTTCAATCCCTGGTAACAGAAAAGAAAAAGAAAAAGAAAGGGAAGGTGGAAAGACACTGATCAGCATCTCTCCAACAACATTTCTATATGACCAAAGAAATAAGAAAGGAACTCAATATCATTGCTCATTCAGGAAAACAACGGTGATATACTCTTACACACCCACCCGAATGGGTCACTTTGAAGAGATAGTTCAAAACATGAGCTTACAAGAATTTGTATCTTCTCTCCCAATGGGAAAAAGAAAAACTCAAATTATCCTTGTTTGCTGAGGACATGATTCTATGCACAGAAGACCCAAAGAACTCTACCAGAAGACTTTTAGGACTCATAAATGAATCCAGCAAAGGAGCAGGATATAAAATTAACACCTACAAATCAATTGCAGGCCTATACATAAATGATGAATCAATTGAAAGAGGCACTAGGAAAACTACCTTCAAAAAATAGAGAGAGATTCCCAAGTATATGCATATACATATACATTAGACCTCTACAGTGAAAACTACAGGACAATAAAGAAAATAATTGAAGAACACCTTAGAAGATGGAAAGTTCTCCCATGTTCTTGGACTTGCAGAACTGATATTGTCAAAATGGCCATACTACCAAAAGACATGCAGGAGAGGTCTTTCACCTCTCTTGAGATTCCCTCCTGCTCCAGGCAGAATGGCAGTTATCATGAATACAAGTAACAACAAATGTTGGTGAGCATGTGGGGGGAAAGGTACATTCATATTGTGCTGGCAGGACTGCAATTTGGTGCAACCATTCTGGAAAGCAGTATGGAGATTCCTCAGAACACTTGGAATGGAAAGACCATTTGACCCAGTTATCCCACTCCTTGGTATACGTCCAAAGGACTTAAAATCAGCATACTACAGTGACAGAGGCACATCAATTTGACAGCAATTCACAACAGCTAATCTATGAAACCAGCCTAATGCGCCCTTCAACAAATGAATGGGTAATAAGAAGGTGAAATATATATATATATATATATATATATATATATATATATATATATATATATATATATAGCATTAGACAAGGGGAATGAAGGGAAGGCAGGAGAATGGGAAGAGGAGAGTTTCCTTTGTTCACATATGAATACACAACCAGTGTAACTCCAGGTCATGTACGACCTCAATGGTGGGAAGTCATACTCCAGGTATGTGTAATATGTAAAAAACACTCTTACCATCATGTATGTCTAAAAAGAACACAAAGTATCAAAAATGAAAACAAAAATAATTAGTATCTTTTCTTGTGGTGAGAGAGTAAAACAGTGCAAACATCCTGAAACTCTTTGCTAGCTTCTCATGAAGTTTAAAATACACCTGCCCCATGACCTAACAATTCCCTCACTAGGTTTGTACTCTAAAGAAATGAATGCACAAGGCCTCAGGGGACCCCTACGGGAATGTTCATAGCCACCTTCTTCTCCAGGGCTGCAACTAGACATAACCGGTCTCCATCCTCTTTACTTTATTCACATTTTGGGACAACACCAAAACACTTATCGTGACAACAAATGGATGCATAGCAGAAACTTGATGCTGCATTAAAAAACAAAAAAACCCACATGCAAACCACTGGCCAAAAAGTATGGTGTTTGATCGAGAATTTCAAGAATAAACCTGGAGACAGAAAACGTAGTGGTGATTCCCTTCAGTGAGGTTGTGGGGATGGACGGAAAACAGACTCCAGGGACTTCCTGAGCTGATGGAAATTTTCTGTCACTTGCCCTAGAAGAGGGTCCCTGTTGGACGAGATCCACTGGGCCATGAACTGAGGATGGGTGCAATTTAATCTGTGAGCTGCACTTCGGTTTTTATTGTCCCCCCACCCCCGACACACACACACACACACACACACACACGGATACGCGCACACACACTTGGTTGGGGAATGTCATTCACTAAGTGCACATGTTACTACGGTTATTCGACCTTGTTTCCAAAGCCTCGTTGGAGTGCAAATCTCACCCCACGGATGACTGCAATACGTGAACCAGAAAAAGGAGGTCGACCACAACCACTGCATCAGGGCAGCACCTTAATCCTCCGGTTCTTGGTGACCGAGCCCTGGCCAAGGACGGGGCTTCCTTTCTTCCTCCAGACCAGAGAGCTCTGGAGCCACCTGCAAGTTTGGCACTGGACGCTGCGGTGAGGATTGAAAGTCAAGGGGGCCACGTGAGTGCAGGGCCGGCCGTGACTCGGATTCGAAGCGAGGTTGCTGCGGCCACAGCGCAGAGTACTGACCACTAGACGGTCACGGCGCCGCGCGGGCGAGGACGGGCGGCGCCTTCTCGGTCCAGGTGGTGGGCGCAGCTCGGCGGCCCCCCCTGGGTCCCTATGGTGGACGTCGCTCAGGGGTGCTACTCGGCGGCTCCGTGTTCACAGCAGCAGGTCGTCGCCTGTCTTGCTGGCCACCGTCCGTTTCCCCCTCCTTTGCTCTCGTTCGGCCACAGTGAAACTCGGTTCTGGTCCCTGGGGACCCGGCCGTGACGCAGCCTGCCCTCTCGCTGAAGTCTCCCGCCGGTCGGGCCCCTCCGCCCCTTCGTGCTCCAGGCCGAGGCCTTCGGCCGCAGGTCGCTGCTCTCCCCGCGCCCACCCCGCGCCCGCCCCAGCCTCCGTGAGCCCCGGGACCTCGAGGGCGCTCGGGTGCACCGGGCCTTCCCGGCTTCCGCCTCCGTGGAGGCCTAGAAACTTGGCCGAGCCGAGGCTTCGTGCAGAGACCTTGGCCTGGGATAAAACGCTCGCGTTTCCCTTCTCAGGGTCCTTTAAAGCACTGACCCTGCGGCCCGTCCCCGGGCGGCGCGCTACGGTGGGGACAGGCCCCCTCAGGGCAGGACGAGGAAGAAGCCTCGACCCCGGAGCCAGCGGGCATCTCCCGGGCGTCAGCTTTTGAAATCAGCGCCTGGCAGCTCGGGGTGGAGGCCATTCTGCTGCCCTCTGGCCTCGGAATCCGCCGATGGTCAGGTTTCCAACTCGCCGCGCTGATCGGGCGGCTTTTCTGAGCTGTGGGAATTTGCCCCGGATTCTGCTGGAGCCGCAGCGCGTAGCCTGGGGGAAAACGGCCTAGTGCGCCCTGGTCCCTATGGACTCCCGCCGGAGGACCTGCTGTGTCTCTGTGGCGCAATCGGTTAGCGCGTTGGCTGTTAACCGAAAGGTTGGTGGTTCAAGCCCACCCAGGGACGCTTAGCCTCCTTCTTTAGCAAACAGCTCTCGCCCGGTCGTTTTAGCCTCAGTTCAGCGCCTTAGCAATCAGCTCTCTAGCAACCGCAGGGTGCTAGGGACCTCGCCACCCTGCAGTGCAGGGCCATCTCATCCTTGTTCTGCCTTTCTGGACAGGCTGCCACCACTGTGGTCAAATCTGGGATGGTTCTCTTCTTGTTTTTCATCAGCAGCATAGTGGACAGGTACACCAGTACCCTAGCCCCAGGAGGGGGTCACCAGTGCCATCCCCAGTATGATTTTACACTTCCTTTGAAAAAGGAAAACAACAACCTTTCTTTCTTTGCAGTTTTCATTGACCTTTTCCAAATGGTTTTGAAATTGGGTTGGTTCGAGATTTTATGTTGAAAAATAATGCTGCCCATCATTCTTGTACCACTACATCATTTCCGTGGTGCAGAGAACTGGCCGTGCAATTGCTACATCACAGTGTTTACCTGATACTTCTAATTTTTGTATATTTTAAAAATTGATCTCCCCCAGGAATGATGACAAATCATATTCCACGGTACTTCCAGCTCTATCAATCGCCCTTTCTTTGTGAACTTGCCAGGGTGGCAGACTTTCTCTTCATCTACCTATCCACGATTTTCCAGTAAGGGCAGTGCTACGGTCTGGGGGGAGGGCCACATCAGAAGGCCCCAGGGGACATCACACACAGATATGCTGTTGCATGTGTTGCACAGCTTAACTTCCAAGATATTTTAGAGTCCTCCAATAACCATGATCGTTTCTTGGTAGTGACCTAAACACACACACACACACACACACACACACACACACATCTGCAACGTTGTCCATACCTGCCAAACTTGGGTACAGTTCCTATGGTGAAGATGATCCAATATGCAATGATCCTCCTGTTCCATACAAACTCTTGGCCCTCATAAATTGCTGTGGCTAATGGGGGTCTTACTGCTGGAAGAAAATGGAATATCTAACACGTAGGGAAGGGGCGGGTCTCTTGGATGGGTGTGACCATTTTGGTAGCATCCTTTGGGGATATATGTGTTCACATTTCAAGGGAAATAAATCCAAACAAAATTTCTGGGTTGTGTTTAGGGCAGTGGTGTCTTTAATTTTCTGAGAAACTTCCATATATGAGAAAATGAGTTGTGCTACATCACAGTCCAAATGACACCACGCAGCGATAGTGTACCCAGGTAGAAGGGGAAGGGGGACAACCACTGTCAAAATCAGTTTTTCTATATTTTACTTCTACACCTTGTCCACAATTAATGGCATCTATTACAGTGGTCGTGGTCACACCGAGTGTCACTACCAGCCTATCCAGATGGGACACAGCACCGTGGCCCAGGCCAGTGTCCGGCTCTGAAATGCCAGGCAGGAAGAGATGCCCATGGAATGACAAGGGCCAAGTGATCCCGCCTTCTCCTGTCCTATCTGTGCCTCTCTTGGCAGAAACTGTGTCACCAAAGCTATTGTTTGCACTTCCTTTGCCAAAGGGCAACAAAGCTGGGCATTAGCTGAAGCAGGGAAGACATATTTCTTTGATTACTGTCAGCATAAGACAGAGCTGAGCTCCCCTCAGATTAGTGCAGGGGTGACAGGGCATTCTAAAGGGACAGTGACTTAGAGAGAGAGCCGGGAGCACATATGAGAAATGACAAAGGGCTGGTCACTGTAACCTTCTGGCTTATCTGGCCAGCTGTGTCTGGGCCACCTGGCAATTATTGGGAACTTAGGATTCTGTCCTCCCACAGAGACCGGGAGAAAGAGGTTCGCTCCCTCCTGGTGAAGACATTTTAAAAGACGGGCATAGAGATCCTTGAGAAAAACACGCTGAGACTGCAGAAGATGCACACCAGAAGAGAGGAAGGAGTTGGTGTTCAGTAGGAGCTCTGGGAAAGATGCTGTGTGGACTCACACTCAGGTGTTGGTAGAACCACCCATCACCTCTCCCGTCAGGCTGAACCTTTCTCAGGCAGGTATTCTCAAGGGAGGACGCTCTGGAGTCGTCTTAGGAAGGTGGCCGAATGCTGCTGGAAGTTATGCTGGGATTGTTTGGTTGCCCTGGGCACAGAGGTTTGTACAGAGTCACGTGTGCTGAGATTTCAGCAATTCCCACCTCCCCACCCTCTGTTCCATGGCCATGATGCTGACCAGACTCCCTCAGATGGTCATGGCCACAAGGCCATCGTGAATGACATTAAGAGGCCAGGCAGATCTGGTGAGACCTGTATGGAAGTATGAAGGACACCATTAGATGAAGAGTGGACACCATAATAGGTACGTCTTATCCATATCCAGGGATCTGGACAAAAAGCATTTTAAGGCTTGGTCAAGATGGAAAGTCACTTGTGCAACTGGCCTGAAGTTCAAACTGACATTAGCAAAGTCCGGAGTGTACTGATATTTTGAAAAACCAAAGCCATGCCAACAATTCACTGGTGGTAATGATGGTAGGGGCTGGGGTGAGACTACATGAGGTCAAAATGAACCCCGTGTTCACTGAAAAACCAACATATTACTACTGCAAAGGAGAAGCCAACGTTATGCTGAAATATAGTAGCTGTATTTTATAGTTGGGTAAGACGTTATGCTAAATGTATTACTCGGAGTGATTGAGGGTATAGGAGTCGTTAATTTTACATGTCAGCTTGGATAGACCAAAAGGTGCTGTGACATTTGGTAAAACACTTCTGAGTATGTCTCCAAAGGTGTTTCTGGATGAGATTAACATTTGAATCCATAAACTGAATAAAGCAGATTGCCCTCCTCCACGTCTATGAGCCTCATTCAGTCAACTGGAAGCCCTGGATTACAACAACAAAAGAAGAAGAAGAAGAAAGAAAGAAAAACAAGGTTAAGGAAGAATTCTCTCTCTCTCTCTCTCTCTCTCTCTCTCTCTCTCTCTCTCTTAAATACACATCTTTAGTTGTCAATGGACCTTTATTTAATTGATTTGTTTATAGGTGGTGCTGAGAATCAAACCCAGTGCCTCACAGTTGCCAGGCAAGTGCCCACCACTGAGCCACAAGCCCAGCTCCTCTTTCTCTCTCTAGACCGTCTTTGAGCTGAGAAATCAGTTTCTGCACGTCGCCAACAGGGAGACACACGCCGGGGTGCGTCCCCAGGGTCCCCTACCTCTCCACTTCCGTGTCCCGCGTTAACCCTCGGAATCGTCCCCAGAGGCAGGGACCGTCCGACGCCTATGAGAACGCATGCGCCGAGCCGCTCTCGGAGGCCGAGTTCTCAGGTCGCTGGGGACTTTTTAGTACTCACAGGAAGGACGTTTTAATATCAGATCCGAGCATTGGAAAAAGTACCTTTACCAAGAGGGAAAAGGGCGCGCAGTCCGGGGCCGATTCCGAGCATTAGGGCGGGGGGACCGTGGGGACGCATCCCTGTTGGCGACGTGGAGTTGTCTTAAGGAGGAAGTAAACAAAAGGCGGAGCACACGGAGGCGGCCGCGCTGCCGTGACTCGGATTCGAACCGAGGTTGCTGCGGCCACAACGCAGAGTACTGACCACTATACGATCACGGCGCGCCACAGGCACGGCGCCGGGGGCGGCGCTCGCCCTCTCCCTGATGGAATGGCCCGGATCCCCGTCCTGCGCCCTGGCCGCCGTGCAGGGGGCCTGTTCCCGCAGCGCGCAGATGAAGGCCAGCGCTCTCGCTGCAGCTCCGCCGGGACCTCGGCACCGGGCCCCCGGGAGTCGTGGGCGTCACCGCCCCCACCTCTCCCGCACCCGCCGGCCACGCTGTCTGCCGACCGCCCCCGACCGCAGCCGAGTGGAGCGCGGGGAGCGGGAGCCCGCAGACGGCCGGCGGGGGGCGGGCGGAGCAGGCAGAGGGCGCCCCGGAGCCGCCCGGCGCTCGGCCCCCGGCGGCGCCCGCGGTCCAGGCGCGGCGAGTGGGCACCCGGGGGTCTGCGGGACGCCGCCGCTGGAGCAGCCGGGGCAGGGCGCGGGGAGGCCACGCGGGGCTCTTCTGGCCTGGCTTTCGCTGTGGGCAGGGCGAGGCTTGGGCTCAGTCTTGCGGCCTTCTCTGTCCGGGAGAGCGCCGCCGAACGCCCCTGGCGCTTGGCCACCAGCCTGAACCACTGGGTGGGGGGCAAATGAAGGACCGGGGCCTCGCAGGCAGGGTCCTGAAGGCCGTCCACCCAAGGGTGCTGGGCTGTCCGGGAGAGCCTGTCCACGGGTGGGCGCGGGTAACGGCGGGAAGAGGGTGAGGAAGCAGAGCTGGGAAGGCGACGGATGAGGGCCCCGAGGGCCGCGCATTTCGGGGTCCTGGCGATCTCGGCGTCGGAGTCCGAGTGACCTCGGTTTCGGTTTCCTTTCGGAAAAGAGCGATGGGAAGCGCCGCGTTAGGTTGGGGCTGAGGTGAGACCAGGAAAAGGGAGCGAAGGGGAGGGCTGTGCAGTGGCCGCCCCGGAGGCCAGCCGCCGGCCAGGGGCTTCAGGTGAGAAGAGGCCCGGACAAAAGAGGTTCCCTGACCGGGAATCGAACCCGGGCCGCGGCGGTGAAAGCGCCGAATCCTAGCCACTAGACCACCAGGGAAGGACGGGTGGACGGCCCAGGTGAGCCTCCTCGTGCTGGCTGCTGTCCGCGGAGGCACTTGCGAGACCCAAGGCTCCCCCTGGGAAGGCTAGAGCCGCGGGAGCCGGGCGGCTCCCCACTGCCACGAGCGCGTCTGCCACCGCCTCCCACGCGCCCAGGCCTGGGCGAGTCTCTGGGCGGAGGCCAAGCACAAGGAGCCCGCCCCGGTTCCGCCCGGTCCAGCTTTCGCACCGCCCGGCGCCAGCGCTGAGCGCACCCTCGTCGCCACCGCGGCTTCTGGCCCGGAATCGGCCTCCCCGGCCCTCGGCGAGCGCGAGCCCACAGTCCGCGCCCTCGGAGGTCGGGGCTGCTCGGGGCTCGCCGGCTCCGGACGCCCACCGCGCGGGGGGCTCCTTGCCGTAGGCGCCCGCTCAGGGGCGCGGAGCCAGACGCCGGCGCAGGACGTCTCTGCCGCTCGAGTCCCTGCGCTCGGCCTTCGCGCGTCCCCGTCGCGCGGACCCGCTGGTCCTCACCGAGCCCGAAGTGGGGAGAAGCCCTGGCGCCCCAACGCCGGTCAGCTTGGGGAGGTCCCGGGGCCGCGGGCGAGGGCGCGATCCCCAACCGCGCCTCCCGCCGGTCCGCCCGTCCCGCGCCCGGGTCTCCGCCGGACTCACGGCCAGCAGGCGGGCCTGGGTGCCAGTGCTGGGCGAGGCTGCAGGGAGCGGTGGCTCCCTCCCCGCCGCTGCTGGACGCGGACGCCGCCGGTCCCGCGGCCTTCGCCGGCCTCCCGGGGCCTCCTTCCCTTCCTCCCGCTGCCTCCCCTCCCCTGCCTCCTCTGCCTCCGGCTCCCTGTTCAGCTTCTGTTTCCGGAGAAGTTCCTGTCGGGAAAACGAGCACGTCCCCTCCCGGAGTCTCTGGGCCAGGACACCTAGGCCAACGAGCCCTTCGAGGGCTCCCCCGCCGAAACCCAGGCGCTGCCTGTGCCCGAGTGCGGCTGCCCACGACAGAACAAGGGCGAGTGCCCTTCGAGGTTCTGCCCCCCGCAGCAACGCGTTGGTGGCCAAAGGCCCGACGAAGCACCCGCGATCGCCGCAGCAAGGACAACGATGGGCTCCGGGGGACCCCTGGTGTAGGGCTTCCCCAAGGACCCGGGGGGCCCGGATCCTGCTGCCGGGCTTCCAGGTCCTCCCGCGGGGCGTCCAGCTCCGGCGGCGGGGCTTGCAGCTCCTCCTGCGGGGCGTCCAGCTCCTCAGGCGGGGCGTCCAGCTCCTGCAGCGGGGCGTCCAGCTGCCGAGCACGCCCCGTGCGCACGGAGCTCCGGGGCCCACTCTCCTCCCCCTGTCGCCGCTGCAGGAGCGGGTGGCTTCGGGGCTCCCGGAATGTGTAGGGCACCTCTGCGAGCTGCGGGCCCCGCAGGCCGGTTCCCACAGCGTCAGCCCTCGGTACTCTTGGTCTAGCCAAAGGCTTGTCCTTCCCAGTTCAACCCCGCACCGCAGGGTCCTCTGCCGCCCCCCCCCCCCCGCCCTCTCCCGCACTCCCCAAAGCCTGTGCCCGCCCCTCCGCGCCTCCTCCCCGTCCTCCTGGCAAAGGAAACCCCGACGAGTTCCTGCCACTGTCACTTATTCTTTCCGACTCAGTTGAAGTCTGAGACTAAATTGTGCCTTGGCAGTTTTGGACACCACGGGCAGCAAAGGGGTTTGGCTGCTTTTAAAGATTGCATGAGATTTCAACATTTCAAAAATTAGAGGAGGGAGCTAAGGCGGGGGGGGGGGGGGGGGGGACGCGGGGGGGGGGGGGGGGTGGATGCCCGTGTGGTAACTTCTTAAGCTTGAGGTAAGTGAAATTGTTCGCCCCTGAGGGAAGGCGTGAGAATGGGTGACCATTTCAA
This sequence comes from Callospermophilus lateralis, assembly GCF_048772815.1. Lineage (NCBI taxonomy): Eukaryota > Metazoa > Chordata > Mammalia > Rodentia > Sciuridae > Callospermophilus > Callospermophilus lateralis. Next base: position 1,573,424 of record NC_135311.1, read on the forward strand.
AAAACAATGTGTTCTTGTTTTGATTTATTTTGTTTTTGTTTCAAGCTGCCTATCCCTAGAACTTTCTTAGGCAAACTGGGAAAAATGGTTGGCTCAAGGTTTGAAGTTTGCCGGCCCTGAGGAAGAGAAAATTGATACAACGATTTTTTATTCCGTTTTTCATTCAGTTTCGGTTTTGTTTTGTGTTATCTTATTGGGTTGCATTATCTTTATAGTAGATTAGAAATTACTAAAAAACAAACCGAAAGAGTGTTAAGTAAATTGTTAGAGGTTCAGACCACAGAGAAAGATATTTTAGATCAAGCAAATGAGAAGGTCTCTCGAGCTAGTCAGACAGAGGAAGAAAATTTAAAGGAAAAGGGGCTATTAGGAAAAACTACAACAGGAGGCTGCTACTAACTCCGTTGTAGCACCAGAGGGCGTAATTCAACCAACAGCCCCACCTATGGACACAGCTGAGTGGCCCTCAAACCCCATAGTTGATAACTGGGATCCTGAGACAGGACCTCAAAGATTAGCATGCCCTGTACTTGAGCAGGCAGGAGGGCAGCGAATTCACCGTGCTTTAGATTTCAAAACAGTGAAGCAGTTAAAGGAGGCTGTAACAACCTATGGTCCCCAAGCACCCTTCACGGTAAGCATGGTCGAGTCCATTACCAACTTTGACATGACGCCAGCAGATTGGGATAGCATGTGTAAATCTGTGCTACATGGAGGACAATATTTGTTATGGAAGGTTGCCAATGAGGAATTTTGCACAGAGAGAGCTAGGCGAAATGCAGCAGCCGGTTACCCTCAAAGAAATCTAGATATGTTGTTAGGAAAAGGACTTTATGAGGGTCAACGGCAACAAATTGAATATGATCCTGCTATATATGCACAAATTGCTGCAGACGCAGTTAGGGCATGGAAGACTTTACAAGGACATGGAGATTTACAAGGTCAGCTGTCTAAGGTGATACAGAGAGCTAATGAACCTTATGCTGAATTTCTAGACAGGCTTATTCAAACAGCTGCCAGAATTTGGGGGGATACAGAACAAGCAATGCCATTAATAAAACAACTGGCTTATGACCAAGCAAATCATTGCTGCAGAGAGGTTATTAGACCATGGAAACATGAAGATTTAAACACATATATTAAATTATGTAGAGACATTAATGAACAAGGGCAAGTCTTGGCAGCTGCAGTACAACAGACTTTAGATGCCAGGCCAAAAACATGCTACAATTGTGAACAAACAGGACATTTTAAAAGGAATTGCCCCATAGGAAAAGGGTTTAACAAAACTAGGTATCAAAGGAATAGAATACCGGGTATTTGCCCACGATGCCATAGAGGGAGACATTGGGCTAATGAATGCTGTTCTCAAACCACCATAGAGGGTACTCCCTTATCAAAAAACAGACAAGGACCAGGTATTTACCCACGATATCATGGAGAAAGGCATCAGGCTCCATTGCCAAAAAACGGACTGGGGGGCCCAATGCTCTGGGGCCCACAACCACAAATATACGGGGCAGTGGAGGAAGCCAGCAACACCATCAGGGTAGTGCCCAGGACACATTGTCCATTAAATCCCTCATCAGACAAACCAGCACAGGGTTGGACATCTGTGCCTCCACCAGAGCAGTACTAACTCCAGAGATGGGAGTTCAAATCATTCCCACAGGAGTAAAAGGACCTCGTCCCCAAGGAACAGTAGGCTTATTATTGGGACGCAGTTCTTCTACACTAAAAGGACTTATGATAAGTTCCGGGGTAATTGATCCCGATTATGTAGGTGAAATAAAAGTTATAGCTAGTTCTCCAAGAGGTATATCAGTAATTTCACCAGGAGATAGAATAGCACAGTTGTTAATAATACCCAGCCCACATGATAAATTTTCCAGCTGTAGTGTAGAAAGAGGTTCCAGGGGATTAGGCTCCACAGGTGTAGATTGGGCTATGCTGTCTTTAAATTTAGATTCTCGCCCAATGCTAAAACTAAATTTTCAAGGACATGAATTTAATGGGCTATTGGACACAGGTGCTGACCTTAGCATCATATCTCGTCAAGAATGGCCAAAACATTGGCCATTACAACAAGCCACTCAAATGCTCCGAGGCCTAGGAGTGGCGACTAATCCCCTAGAAGTGCAATGGTATTAGATTGGAAGGATCCTGAAGGATGTGAAGGAACTATACATCCATATGTATTGGATCATCTTCCTATAAATTTATGGGGACGTAATGTCCTAGATCAATTAGGTTTGACATTAACAAATAACATCAATCCTAATGCGCCCACTACTAGGGCTAGACAAGGTTTTAGGAAAGAAAAAAGATTAGGAGAACAAGAACAAGGTATAGCAGCACCAATTCAAATAGATCAAGGATAATAAATAGACATGGATTGGGTTTTCAGAAGGGGCCACTGAGACAATCAAAATTACTTGGAAATCAGAAAGACCAGTATGGGTTCCTCGGTGGCCCCTGACTAAAGAAAAGATACAAGCAGCCCATGACCTGGTCAAACAACAATTAGCGGAAGGACATATACAACCTTCTGTATCGCCCCATAATACTCCCATTTTTGTCAACAAAAAGAAATCTGGTAAATGGAGATTATTGCAAGATTTAAGAGCCATTAATAATGAGATGGTTATTATGGGACCTGCTCAATCAGGAATTCCCCAATTGTCTGCTTTGCCAAAAACCTGGTATGTTTTAGCTATAGATATTAAAGATTGTTTCTTTTCAATTCCAATTCATCCTGAGGATAGTGCACGTTTTGCATTTACTATCCCTGCACTAAATCATGAAGGTCCTGATCAGAGATATGAATGGAAAGTACTCCCTCAAGAGATGGCTAAAAGTCCAACTATGTGTCAAATTTATGTTAACAAAGCAATCCAGCCACTTAGAAATCAAAATCCTGAACTACAAATATTTCACTATAGGGATGATGTATTATTAGCACACAAAGATAAAAACACATTGCTGGAATGTTATGCCACACTTACAAACTTATTAAAAAACTGTAATCTAGAGATAGCAATAGATAAAGTACAATTAAATTTTCCAATTAATTATTTAGGAGTTCTGTTATCCTCAACCATGGTCCATCCACCAAAAATTCAAATACGAGTAGATCAACTCAAATCACTTAACGACTTTCAAAAGTTATTGGGAGACATAAATTGGATAAGGCCTTATCTAGGCATACCAACAGGAGAGTTGGGACCTTTATTTGATATCCTAAAAGGTCCATCAGATCCAAATTCACCCCAAATGTTAACGCCTGAAGCAAGAAAGGCATTAAAAATTATTGAAACATATATGGAAAATATGCATTTGGATAGAATTGATATAAGTTTGCCTTTATTATTTACTGTACTACCAACAAAAAATATTCCTACAGGAGTATTTTGGCAAGAAGGTCCATTATTGTGGATATATTTATCTTATTCTCCTCACACTATTCTTACTAGGTATCCTGAGGCTGTAGGACAATTAATACTCAAAGGAATAAAAGCAGCGAAGGGAGTGTTTGGAATTTCTCCTAATAAAATTATTACTCCATATACTATGGATCAAATTGATGAGTTAGCTAATGAGTTAAATACTTGGGCAATAATCATGTGTAAATCTAATGTTTCATTTGATAATCACTTACCATCTAATCCTTTGTTGCCTTTTTGGTCTAAGCATCCTGTAGTTTTTCCAAAAATGACAAGAAAAACGCCTATCATGAATGCTCCAAATATATTCACTGATGGGTCAAATAATGGTACAGCAGCAATAGTTACCCCTGATCAAACTTTTAGTACCCAAACAATCAGCTCCAAAGGTAGAGCTTAATGCAGTATTACAGGCTTTTGTGATGTTTAAAGATTCTGTATTTAATTTATTTTCTGATATTTAGTATATAGTTAATGCTATAGTATCCCTTGAAGATGCTGTAGGATTTCTCCTTCCTCCACTGTTTTCTCTTTGTTTTCCACTATACAAAGTCTAATCTGGGACAGAAAAGATCCATTCTTTATAGGACATATCAGGGCACATACAGGATTGCCTGGAGCCCTTAGTTTGGGCAATGATTTAGGAGATAAAACTACACATGACATACATATTTTCTCTACACTAGAGGAAGCTACAAATTTTCATAAAAGATTCCATGTTAATGCTAATATTTTACAAAAGCATTTTAAAATAACTAAGGAACAAGCCAGACATATAATAAAACAATGTCAAAATTGTGTGACCTTTTTACCACAAGTTAATCTTGGAGTCAATCCTAGAGGATTGATACCTAACCATATTTGGCAGATGGACGTCACACACTTGCCAGAACTTGGAAAATTAAAATATTTGCATGTTACAGTTGATACTTCTTCCAGATTTTTGATGGGCTCCCTTCATGCCGTAGAAAAAACTAAAGATGTTATAGCTCATTGCTTACAAAATTTTGCCACTGTGGGCGTTCCTAAACAGTTAAAAACAGATAATGGTCCTGGTTGTACTTCTACCTCTTTTAAACAATTTTGCTCATCATTTGGCATTACTCATATAACAGGAATCCCATACAATCCACAGGGATAAGGCATAGTTGAAAGAGCTCATCAAACTATTAAAACGTACTTATTAAAGCAAAAAGAGGGAATTGGAAAGGGGTATATATTCCCCAAAGATAAACTTAAAATAACCCTTTTTACTCTAAACTTTTTAAATTTGGATTCATCAGGACTTAGTGCTGCAGAAAGGCATATGTATCCAAAAAATGTACATAAGCCCAAGGTACTTTGGAAGGATATTCTAACAGGACAATGGAAAGGTCCTGACCCAGTGATTGTCTGGAGTCAGGGTTCTGTTTGTGTGTTTCCACAGGGAGAACAGCAGCCGATTTGGATTCCAGAGAGACTAACCAAAGCAATTTCTACAGACCAAAAGGAAGATGATTTGACTCAAATCCATAACAGCTGATATCCAGAGCTCCAGCTTGGCTATTCTTACATCTGTGACAGTGATTAACCAGGATGCTTTTTTCAATATCTATTTTATTATTGCCTTTTCCCACATCATAAAGTTCTATTTTATTTTTTGAGCTCATACAGACCTAGGTTAATGTTTTAATGATCAGTTTTATTTTTTGACTATTTTTTGACTTTATTTTTTTAAACATTGCAATGGAGATTTCACCTAGGTAAAGCTACAAGGCCTTTACTATTGTCTTATGTGTTGTATGTTTGTGTACACACTTGTGTTTTGTGTTGTATGTCTGTATGTGCATATGTCCATAGATATATATGAGGAGCGCTCATGAAAAAATGGATCCAAATATTTTTTATTATTCACGTGTTTTAAATGGTTTAATTTTATTGGGTAAACAGCTGTTGAGGATTGTTTTAATATGTGTACAAATAAGGAGGTTAACAGATCTGTTTGTTTACTTTCACCTTTCCTTTTCATTATATTTAATAATTCTGTTCAGGATAATGTAAATTGTTCAGAAAATTGTTTTCTTAGTACCTGTTGGAATGTTACATAATTTCTTTTTAGCATCATTGCCAGAATTCCTATCTTGATCCCAGTGCCGGTGAAGACAAAGATAAAACCAAACTCCAGCTTCTATGATAGCTATCACAGTAAACTGTATAAACTGATACATCAATGAATAATAACTCAACAAGTAATGCTCAATCAAGGAGTTGATTTACTTTGGGAGGAAATGGACATATTGATAGACTCCTCCACTTTGAACTGCTTGCAGAACTTGCCTGGACTATGTATCACTTGTATGCATTGTGAACTATCTCTTGGTGCAGCGAATTGTGGTAATGCTGGTATATCTTTGCTGATGCTGTCACCGGTGATACAATTTTTCCAAAGGAGCCATCAATTGGCTTGGTGTCATGGCATTTCTGTATCCTCCTACCTTCTACTAGTGATGGTCTAAAATTTGGGGGTCAACAGAGGTGAGGCAAAGAACCTCACCCCCCCCACTGGCACCAAGGCCAAATTTGGGGGCCAACAGAGGTGAGGCAAAGAACCTCACCCCCCCCCCCACTGGTGCATAGGCCTATCCACAAGTATGACTGTATGCTGGACTGGTAGTCAGTGACGGGTATGATCCAATTGCAGTGGTACCAACCTAAGACAGGAGGCTGACGCCTAGAGGTCAGATCATCCCATGACGGGTAAGGACCGTATGTTGAATTGGACAACCTAACAGGCATGGTCCCTAAGCCACATTGCTTGTTGTTTAATTAATCAGAAGGGGGGAGATGCTGAGAGCCATAGGCAAGTAGGAATGACGCATGGCAATTTCCTTGCCAGCCTACCCAATGTTGCTTAGAGGGAGGACTCTCCATTGTGGAGATGGGCTTGCCTTGGACCCAGGTCATTTGCAGTGACATTGCATGAATGTTTGAGAGTTTTGGTTGAAAGGTGACCCTGCTCAGGGATTAGGGTGGATCCAGGTATAGGGTGGTTCCAGGTTTAGGGAGGATCCTGCTGGGAATAGGGCGTATCGTGCTGCCTCAGGCGCCTGCTCCTGGAGTTCCCATGGAGTTCCCCAGGGATTCTGAGAGAATTGGTATGCAGAGCCCGGTGGAGGTAGTGGATTTTCCCAGAACATGTGTATAGAGTGCCGGTGAGTTCGGGAATAAAGAGTTGCTCTTTGAATCTACAAGGCTTTTGTGGTGGCTCGGTTATTTTGTGCCCAGCCAGACTGCGGCACAGGGCCCTGAAAGCTTCAAAGAAATAGTTGGGAAGTGTTCCCGCCCCCTCCATCTTCTGGAAGAGACTACACAGAACTGGTGGTATTCTTCCTAAACCCTTGGCAGAATTCTCCAGGCAAATCACCTGGACCTGGAGATGCTTTTCTGGCTATTTTGAAAGTCAGAATCCAATTTCTTCCATCATGGTGGAGTGCCCCAGATGATCTCTTTGGTATTGTGCGGGATGCGGTAGTTTGTAGTTTTGAGCAATTCCCCCAGTTCATCTAGGTCGTCATATTTATGAGTACAGAGAATGTTCCAAAGTTTCTCCTTGTTATTTTGTTAGTATTACAAGTCTATAGTGCCTGGAGTCTCTGTTTCATTTCTGATTCTCTTAATGGCTGTGGTCTTCTTCTGCTTCTTCCTCCTCTTCTTCCTCCTCTTCCTCCTCCTCTTCCTCCTCCTCTTCCTCCTCCTCTTCCTCCTTCTCCTTCTCCTTCTCCTTCTCCTTCTCCTTCTCCTTCTCCTTCTCCTTCTCTAATTGAGTTTATCCCTCATTTCAAAAAATCCAGCTCTGTTTCTTTGGTTTTCTCTATTATTTTTCTCTTTTCCCGGGCATTGATTTCTGCTCTGACCTTTATTATTTCCTCCCTCGCCTTAGCTTTGGATAGTGTTTCCTCTCCCCGCGCGTTGTTTCTGGAGGTGGGGGCTTAGCCTGTGGATCTGAGAGGGTCCAGCTTTTCTAGCCTGGGCGCCCAATGCCGTAAATTCCCCCCTCCACCTCCCCCCCCCGCGCCCCCCCCGCCCCGCCTTAGCTCCCTCCTCTAATTTTTGAAATGTTGAAATCTCATGCAATCTTTAAAAGCAGCCAAACCCCTTTGCTGCCCGTGGTGTCCAAAACCGCCAAGGCACAATTTAGTCTCAGACTTCAACTGAGTCAGAAAGAATAAGTGACAGTGGCAGGAACTCGTCGGGGTTTCCTTTGCCAGGAGGACGGGGAGAAGGCGCGGAGGGGCGGGCACAGGCTTTGGGGAGTGCGGGAGATGGCGGGGGGGGGGCGGAGGACCCTGTGGTGCGGGGTTGGACTGGGAAGGACAAGCCTTTGGCTAGACCAAGAGTACCGAGGGCTGACTCTGTGGGAACGGGCCTGCGAGGCTCGCAGCTCGCAGAGGTGCCCTACACATTCCGGGAGCCCCGAAGCTACCCGCTCCTGCAGCGGCGACAGGGGGAGGAGAGTGCGCCCCGGAGCTCCGTGCGCACGGGGCATGCTCGGCAGCTGGACGCCCCGCTGCAGGAGCTGGACGCCCCGCCTGAGGAGCTGGACGCCCCGCAGGAGGAGCTGCAAGCCCCGCAGCCGGAGCTGGACGCCCCGCGGGAGGACCTGGAAGCCCGGCAGCAGGATTCGGGACCCCGGGTCCTTGGGGAAGCCCTACACCAGGGGTCCCCCGGAGCCCATCGTTGTCCTTGCTGCGGCGATCGCGGGTGCTTCGTCGGGCCTTTGGCCACCAACGCGTTGCTGCGGGGGGCAGAACCTCGAAGGGCACTCGCCCTTGTTCTGTCGTGGGCAGCCGCACTCGGGCACAGGCAGCGCCTGGGTTTCGGCGGGGGAGCCCTCGAAGGGCTCGTTGGCCTAGGTGTCCTGGCCCAGAGACTCCGGGAGGGGACGTGCTCGTTTTCCCGACAGGAACTTCTCGGGAAACAGAAGCTGAACAGGGAGCCGGAGGCAGAGGAGGCAGGGGAGGGGAGGCAGCGGGAGGAAGGGAAGGAGGCCCCGGGAGGCCGGCGAAGGCCGCGGGACCCGCGGCGTCCGCGTCCAGCAGCGGCGGGGAGGGAGCCACCGCTCCCTGCAGCCTCGCCCAGCACTGGCACCCAGGCCCGCCTGCTGGCCGTGAGTCCGGCGGAGACCCGGGCGCGGGACGGGCGGACCGGCGGGAGCCGCGGTTGGGGATCGCGCCCTCGCCCGCGGCCCCGGGACCTCCCCAAGCTGACCGGCGTTGGGGCGCCAGGGCTTCTCCCCACTTCGGGCTCGGTGAGGACCAGCGGGTCCGCGCGACGGGGACGCGCGAAGGCCGAGCGCAGGGACTCGAGCGGCAGAGACGTCCTGCGCCGGCGTCTGGCTCCGCGCCCCTGAGGGGGCGCCTACGGCAAGGAGCCCCCCGCGCGGTGGGCGTCCGGAGCCGGCGAGCCCCGAGCAGCCCCGACCTCCGAGGGCGCGGACTGTGGGCTCGCGCTCGCCGAGGGCCGGGGAGGCCGATTCCGGGCCAGAAGCCGCGGTGGCGACGAGGGTGCGCTCAGCGCTGGCGCCGGGCGGTGCGAAAGCTGGACCGGGCGGAACCGGGGCGGGCTCCTTGTGCTTGGCCTCCGCCCAGAGACTCGCCCAGGCCTGGGCGCGTGGGAGGCGGTGGCGGACGCGCTCGTGGCAGTGGGGAGCCGCCCGGCTCCCGCGGCTCTAGCCTTCCCAGGGGGAGCCTTGGGTCTCGCAAGTGCCTCCGCGGACAGCAGCCAGCACGAGGAGGCTCACCTGGGCCGTCCACCCGTCCTTCCCTGGTGGTCTAGTGGCTAGGATTCGGCGCTTTCACCGCCGCGGCCCGGGTTCGATTCCCGGTCAGGGAACCTCTTTTGTCCGGGCCTCTTCTCACCTGAAGCCCCTGGCCGGCGGCTGGCCTCCGGGGCGGCCACTGCACAGCCCTCCCCTTCGCTCCCTTTCCCTGGTCTCACCTCAGCCCCAACCTAACGCGGCGCTTCCCATCGCTCTTTTCCGAAAGGAAACCGAAACCGAGGTCACTCGGACTCCGACGCCGAGATTGCCAGGACCCCGAAATGCGCGGCCCTCGGGGCCCTCATCCGTCGCCTTCCCAGCTCTGCTTCCTCACCCTCTTCCCGCCGTTACCCGCTGCCCACCCGTGGACAGGCTCTCCCGGACAGCCCAGCACCCTTGGGTGGACGGCCTTCAGGACCCTGCCTGCGAGGCCCCGGTCCTTCATTTGCCCCCCACCCAGTGGTTCAGGCTGGTGGCCAAGCGCCAGGGGCGTTCGGCGGCGCTCTCCCGGACAGAGAAGGCCGCAAGACTGAGCCCAAGCCTCGCCCTGCCCACAGCGAAAGCCAGGCCAGAAGAGCCCCGCGTGGCCTCCCCGCGCCCTGCCCCGGCTGCTCCAGCGGCGGCGTCCCGCAGACCCCCGGGTGCCCACTCGCCGCGCCTGGACCGCGGGCGCCGCCGGGGGCCGAGCGCCGGGCGGCTCCGGGGCGCCCTCTGCCTGCTCCGCCCGCCCCCCGCCGGCCGTCTGCGGGCTCCCGCTCCCCGCGCTCCACTCGGCTGCGGTCGGGGGCGGTCGGCAGACAGCGTGGCCGGCGGGTGCGGGAGAGGTGGGGGCGGTGACGCCCACGACTCCCGGGGGCCCGGTGCCGAGGTCCCGGCGGAGCTGCAGCGAGAGCGCTGGCCTTCATGGGCGCGCTGCGGGAACAGGCCCCCTGCACGGCGGCCAGGGCGCAGGACGGGGATCCGGGCCATTCCATCAGGGAGAGGGCGAGCGCCGCCCCCGGCGCCGTGCCTGTGGCGCGCCGTGATCGTATAGTGGTCAGTACTCTGCGTTGTGGCCGCAGCAACCTCGGTTCGAATCCGAGTCACGGCAGCGCGGCCGCCTCCGTGTGCTCCGCCTTTTGTTTACTTCCTCCTTAAGACAACTCCACGTCGCCAACAGGGATGCGTCCCCACGGTCCCCCCGCCCTAATGCTCGGAATCGGCCCCGGACTGCGCGCCCTTTTCCCTCTTGGTAAAGGTACTTTTTCCAATGCTCGGATCTGATATTAAAACGTCCTTCCTGTGAGTACTAAAAAGTCCCCAGCGACCTGAGAACTCGGCCTCCGAGAGCGGCTCGGCGCATGCGTTCTCATAGGCGTCGGACGGTCCCTGCCTCTGGGGACGATTCCGAGGGTTAACGCGGGACACGGAAGTGGAGAGGTAGGGGACCCTGGGGACGCACCCCGGCGTGTGTCTCCCTGTTGGCGACGTGCAGAAACTGATTTCTCAGCTCAAAGACGGTCTAGAGAGAGAAAGAGGAGCTGGGCTTGTGGCTCAGTGGTGGGCACTTGCCTGGCAACTGTGAGGCACTGGGTTTGATTCTCAGCACCACCTATAAACAAATCAATTAAATAAAGGTCCATTGACAACTAAAGATGTGTATTTAAGAGAGAGAGAGAGAGAGAGAGAGAGAGAGAGAGAGAGAGAGAGAGAATTCTTCCTTAACCTTGTTTTTCTTTCTTTCTTCTTCTTCTTCTTTTGTTGTTGTAATCCAGGGCTTCCAGTTGACTGAATGAGGCTCATAGACGTGGAGGAGGGCAATCTGCTTTATTCAGTTTATGGATTCAAATGTTAATCTCATCCAGAAACACCTTTGGAGACATACTCAGAAGTGTTTTACCAAATGTCACAGCACCTTTTGGTCTATCCAAGCTGACATGTAAAATTAACGACTCCTATACCCTCAATCACTCCGAGTAATACATTTAGCATAACGTCTTACCCAACTATAAAATACAGCTACTATATTTCAGCATAACGTTGGCTTCTCCTTTGCAGTAGTAATATGTTGGTTTTTCAGTGAACACGGGGTTCATTTTGACCTCATGTAGTCTCACCCCAGCCCCTACCATCATTACCACCAGTGAATTGTTGGCATGGCTTTGGTTTTTCAAAATATCAGTACACTCCGGACTTTGCTAATGTCAGTTTGAACTTCAGGCCAGTTGCACAAGTGACTTTCCATCTTGACCAAGCCTTAAAATGCTTTTTGTCCAGATCCCTGGATATGGATAAGACGTACCTATTATGGTGTCCACTCTTCATCTAATGGTGTCCTTCATACTTCCATACAGGTCTCACCAGATCTGCCTGGCCTCTTAATGTCATTCACGATGGCCTTGTGGCCATGACCATCTGAGGGAGTCTGGTCAGCATCATGGCCATGGAACAGAGGGTGGGGAGGTGGGAATTGCTGAAATCTCAGCACACGTGACTCTGTACAAACCTCTGTGCCCAGGGCAACCAAACAATCCCAGCATAACTTCCAGCAGCATTCGGCCACCTTCCTAAGACGACTCCAGAGCGTCCTCCCTTGAGAATACCTGCCTGAGAAAGGTTCAGCCTGACGGGAGAGGTGATGGGTGGTTCTACCAACACCTGAGTGTGAGTCCACACAGCATCTTTCCCAGAGCTCCTACTGAACACCAACTCCTTCCTCTCTTCTGGTGTGCATCTTCTGCAGTCTCAGCGTGTTTTTCTCAAGGATCTCTATGCCCGTCTTTTAAAATGTCTTCACCAGGAGGGAGCGAACCTCTTTCTCCCGGTCTCTGTGGGAGGACAGAATCCTAAGTTCCCAATAATTGCCAGGTGGCCCAGACACAGCTGGCCAGATAAGCCAGACGGTTACAGTGACCAGCCCTTTGTCATTTCTCATATGTGCTCCCGGCTCTCTCTCTAAGTCACTGTCCCTTTAGAATGCCCTGTCACCCCTGCACTAATCTGAGGGGAGCTCAGCTCTGTCTTATGCTGACAGTAATCAAAGAAATATGTCTTCCCTGCTTCAGCTAATGCCCAGCTTTGTTGCCCTTTGGCAAAGGAAGTGCAAACAATAGCTTTGGTGACACAGTTTCTGCCAAGAGAGGCACAGATAGGACAGGAGAAGGCGGGATCACTTGGCCCTTGTCATTCCATGGGCATCTCTTCCTGCCTGGCATTTCAGAGCCGGACACTGGCCTGGGCCACGGTGCTGTGTCCCATCTGGATAGGCTGGTAGTGACACTCGGTGTGACCACGACCACTGTAATAGATGCCATTAATTGTGGACAAGGTGTAGAAGTAAAATATAGAAAAACTGATTTTGACAGTGGTTGTCCCCCTTCCCCTTCTACCTGGGTACACTATCGCTGCGTGGTGTCATTTGGACTGTGATGTAGCACAACTCATTTTCTCATATATGGAAGTTTCTCAGAAAATTAAAGACACCACTGCCCTAAACACAACCCAGAAATTTTGTTTGGATTTATTTCCCTTGAAATGTGAACACATATATCCCCAAAGGATGCTACCAAAATGGTCACACCCATCCAAGAGACCCGCCCCTTCCCTACGTGTTAGATATTCCATTTTCTTCCAGCAGTAAGACCCCCATTAGCCACAGCAATTTATGAGGGCCAAGAGTTTGTATGGAACAGGAGGATCATTGCATATTGGATCATCTTCACCATAGGAACTGTACCCAAGTTTGGCAGGTATGGACAACGTTGCAGATGTGTGTGTGTGTGTGTGTGTGTGTGTGTGTGTGTGTGTGTGTTTAGGTCACTACCAAGAAACGATCATGGTTATTGGAGGACTCTAAAATATCTTGGAAGTTAAGCTGTGCAACACATGCAACAGCATATCTGTGTGTGATGTCCCCTGGGGCCTTCTGATGTGGCCCTCCCCCCAGACCGTAGCACTGCCCTTACTGGAAAATCGTGGATAGGTAGATGAAGAGAAAGTCTGCCACCCTGGCAAGTTCACAAAGAAAGGGCGATTGATAGAGCTGGAAGTACCGTGGAATATGATTTGTCATCATTCCTGGGGGAGATCAATTTTTAAAATATACAAAAATTAGAAGTATCAGGTAAACACTGTGATGTAGCAATTGCACGGCCAGTTCTCTGCACCACGGAAATGATGTAGTGGTACAAGAATGATGGGCAGCATTATTTTTCAACATAAAATCTCGAACCAACCCAATTTCAAAACCATTTGGAAAAGGTCAATGAAAACTGCAAAGAAAGAAAGGTTGTTGTTTTCCTTTTTCAAAGGAAGTGTAAAATCATACTGGGGATGGCACTGGTGACCCCCTCCTGGGGCTAGGGTACTGGTGTACCTGTCCACTATGCTGCTGATGAAAAACAAGAAGAGAACCATCCCAGATTTGACCACAGTGGTGGCAGCCTGTCCAGAAAGGCAGAACAAGGATGAGATGGCCCTGCACTGCAGGGTGGCGAGGTCCCTAGCACCCTGCGGTTGCTAGAGAGCTGATTGCTAAGGCGCTGAACTGAGGCTAAAACGACCGGGCGAGAGCTGTTTGCTAAAGAAGGAGGCTAAGCGTCCCTGGGTGGGCTTGAACCACCAACCTTTCGGTTAACAGCCAACGCGCTAACCGATTGCGCCACAGAGACACAGCAGGTCCTCCGGCGGGAGTCCATAGGGACCAGGGCGCACTAGGCCGTTTTCCCCCAGGCTACGCGCTGCGGCTCCAGCAGAATCCGGGGCAAATTCCCACAGCTCAGAAAAGCCGCCCGATCAGCGCGGCGAGTTGGAAACCTGACCATCGGCGGATTCCGAGGCCAGAGGGCAGCAGAATGGCCTCCACCCCGAGCTGCCAGGCGCTGATTTCAAAAGCTGACGCCCGGGAGATGCCCGCTGGCTCCGGGGTCGAGGCTTCTTCCTCGTCCTGCCCTGAGGGGGCCTGTCCCCACCGTAGCGCGCCGCCCGGGGACGGGCCGCAGGGTCAGTGCTTTAAAGGACCCTGAGAAGGGAAACGCGAGCGTTTTATCCCAGGCCAAGGTCTCTGCACGAAGCCTCGGCTCGGCCAAGTTTCTAGGCCTCCACGGAGGCGGAAGCCGGGAAGGCCCGGTGCACCCGAGCGCCCTCGAGGTCCCGGGGCTCACGGAGGCTGGGGCGGGCGCGGGGTGGGCGCGGGGAGAGCAGCGACCTGCGGCCGAAGGCCTCGGCCTGGAGCACGAAGGGGCGGAGGGGCCCGACCGGCGGGAGACTTCAGCGAGAGGGCAGGCTGCGTCACGGCCGGGTCCCCAGGGACCAGAACCGAGTTTCACTGTGGCCGAACGAGAGCAAAGGAGGGGGAAACGGACGGTGGCCAGCAAGACAGGCGACGACCTGCTGCTGTGAACACGGAGCCGCCGAGTAGCACCCCTGAGCGACGTCCACCATAGGGACCCAGGGGGGGCCGCCGAGCTGCGCCCACCACCTGGACCGAGAAGGCGCCGCCCGTCCTCGCCCGCGCGGCGCCGTGACCGTCTAGTGGTCAGTACTCTGCGCTGTGGCCGCAGCAACCTCGCTTCGAATCCGAGTCACGGCCGGCCCTGCACTCACGTGGCCCCCTTGACTTTCAATCCTCACCGCAGCGTCCAGTGCCAAACTTGCAGGTGGCTCCAGAGCTCTCTGGTCTGGAGGAAGAAAGGAAGCCCCGTCCTTGGCCAGGGCTCGGTCACCAAGAACCGGAGGATTAAGGTGCTGCCCTGATGCAGTGGTTGTGGTCGACCTCCTTTTTCTGGTTCACGTATTGCAGTCATCCGTGGGGTGAGATTTGCACTCCAACGAGGCTTTGGAAACAAGGTCGAATAACCGTAGTAACATGTGCACTTAGTGAATGACATTCCCCAACCAAGTGTGTGTGCGCGTATCCGTGTGTGTGTGTGTGTGTGTGTGTGTGTCGGGGGTGGGGGGACAATAAAAACCGAAGTGCAGCTCACAGATTAAATTGCACCCATCCTCAGTTCATGGCCCAGTGGATCTCGTCCAACAGGGACCCTCTTCTAGGGCAAGTGACAGAAAATTTCCATCAGCTCAGGAAGTCCCTGGAGTCTGTTTTCCGTCCATCCCCACAACCTCACTGAAGGGAATCACCACTACGTTTTCTGTCTCCAGGTTTATTCTTGAAATTCTCGATCAAACACCATACTTTTTGGCCAGTGGTTTGCATGTGGGTTTTTTTGTTTTTTAATGCAGCATCAAGTTTCTGCTATGCATCCATTTGTTGTCACGATAAGTGTTTTGGTGTTGTCCCAAAATGTGAATAAAGTAAAGAGGATGGAGACCGGTTATGTCTAGTTGCAGCCCTGGAGAAGAAGGTGGCTATGAACATTCCCGTAGGGGTCCCCTGAGGCCTTGTGCATTCATTTCTTTAGAGTACAAACCTAGTGAGGGAATTGTTAGGTCATGGGGCAGGTGTATTTTAAACTTCATGAGAAGCTAGCAAAGAGTTTCAGGATGTTTGCACTGTTTTACTCTCTCACCACAAGAAAAGATACTAATTATTTTTGTTTTCATTTTTGATACTTTGTGTTCTTTTTAGACATACATGATGGTAAGAGTGTTTTTTACATATTACACATACCTGGAGTATGACTTCCCACCATTGAGGTCGTACATGACCTGGAGTTACACTGGTTGTGTATTCATATGTGAACAAAGGAAACTCTCCTCTTCCCATTCTCCTGCCTTCCCTTCATTCCCCTTGTCTAATGCTATATATATATATATATATATATATATATATATATATATATATATATATATATATATATATATATATTCACCTTCTTATTACCCATTCATTTGTTGAAGGGCGCATTAGGCTGGTTTCATAGATTAGCTGTTGTGAATTGCTGTCAAATTGATGTGCCTCTGTCACTGTAGTATGCTGATTTTAAGTCCTTTGGACGTATACCAAGGAGTGGGATAACTGGGTCAAATGGTCTTTCCATTCCAAGTGTTCTGAGGAATCTCCATACTGCTTTCCAGAATGGTTGCACCAAATTGCAGTCCTGCCAGCACAATATGAATGTACCTTTCCCCCCACATGCTCACCAACATTTGTTGTTACTTGTATTCATGATAACTGCCATTCTGCCTGGAGCAGGAGGGAATCTCAAGAGAGGTGAAAGACCTCTCCTGCATGTCTTTTGGTAGTATGGCCATTTTGACAATATCAGTTCTGCAAGTCCAAGAACATGGGAGAACTTTCCATCTTCTAAGGTGTTCTTCAATTATTTTCTTTATTGTCCTGTAGTTTTCACTGTAGAGGTCTAATGTATATGTATATGCATATACTTGGGAATCTCTCTCTATTTTTTGAAGGTAGTTTTCCTAGTGCCTCTTTCAATTGATTCATCATTTATGTATAGGCCTGCAATTGATTTGTAGGTGTTAATTTTATATCCTGCTCCTTTGCTGGATTCATTTATGAGTCCTAAAAGTCTTCTGGTAGAGTTCTTTGGGTCTTCTGTGCATAGAATCATGTCCTCAGCAAACAAGGATAATTTGAGTTTTTCTTTTTCCCATTGGGAGAGAAGATACAAATTCTTGTAAGCTCATGTTTTGAACTATCTCTTCAAAGTGACCCATTCGGGTGGGTGTGTAAGAGTATATCACCGTTGTTTTCCTGAATGAGCAATGATATTGAGTTCCTTTCTTATTTCTTTGGTCATATAGAAATGTTGTTGGAGAGATGCTGATCAGTGTCTTTCCACCTTCCCTTTCTTTTTCTTTTTCTTTTCTGTTACCAGGGATTGAACCCAGGGTGCTTTATCACTGAGCCTCATCCCCAGCCCTTTTTATGTTTTAAATGTTGAGATAGGGTCTCACTAAGTTTCTTAGGGCCCTACTGAGTTGCTGAAGCAGGGCTCAATCTTGCCATCCTCCTGCCTCAGCTTCTAGTGTTGCTGGGTTTCAGGCCTGGGTCCCCACACCGACAATGTTTCCCCTCTTTTTTCATAACCTTTTACTATTAGACACATTTAGATTTGTGAAAGGTAGAGTAGATAGTACACAGGATTTCTATACACTCCACACCCGGCTTCCCCTAGCCTTTAACATCTTCCATTAGAATGATACCTTTGTCCCAAGTAAAGCATAAATACATTTGCTACTAGGAGTAGGATACACTCAGGAGATAATGGGAGACAAAGAGGGACTTGCTCAGAGAAGCCACTGTCATGTGTCCTGAACTAAGGAGGATTGCCTTTGTCCTTTCCACCCAAGATCCAAGAAATATCTTAACTGCTCAGGGATATGGAATTGAGAACTGACACAGAAAAACATAAAGTCATTTGAAGTAGAACAGTCTAGTTATAAAAGGCAGAAAGAGATTTAAGAACATGCAAAGAAAATTTACATTAAAAAAAAAAAAAACAGGAACCACACGAGGAGGTGGGAAAAATGGGTCTAACTAGACCACAGATCCTTAAGACAAAGCCTGCCCAACAGAATAGACCTTGTTCACTCATTTTGAATATAAAAGCAAATTCCAGCTGTAGAAGTTAATCAGACAGAAAAAGATCAGACCATAAGACGGTGCTATTCTGTGCCAGGCTGCTTGTAAGCACAAGTGTGGACACTGGACAAAAGCAAATGGCTGGTAGAAAGAGGAGCAACATCCTATGGCTCCACCATCCACTGTTCCTCCCTGAACCAGCCTCTTGGGTGGCCAAAGAGGGTGTGGGGGAGGGCAGAATTCCTGGGAACTGTCCCTTATTGGCTCTTGTGTAAGTCTCTGTAGACATGAGAATTTCAAAGCAAGATTCAATCCTTGGTCCTTTCTAGGGATGCAGAAGGGAAGGAGAGAGGAGAGAAGCTCCATTACCGCTCAGATGCAGAATGACCCAGGGACATACCCAAGAGTGCAGCTGGGTTCTGAAGGTCTTTGGGGAAAACTCCTGACATGGGTCTCAAGGTCGGAAGGATGGGGCTTGGGAGGCAGTGTTACAGGGTTGGGGCCTGGTGGGAATTGAGGCCCTGTGAAGACCCCTTCAAACACCCCGGGAGTTTATGGAAGGGAAAGGGAATACTGTCAGGGGAGAGAGGGTGTGGGTCCCCTCAGAGAGGAGAGGGACAGAGTGCCTCTCCTGCATCCAGGTTCATTGGGGATCCTGAGTCCAGCTCAGGTCCACCTCTTCTCTTTTGACTGACAGTAGAATGACATCAGACGGGCACGTCCCCTCTGCCATGACAACTCTAGGTCACTTTGGCCCATGCTGACAGTTTCGAAATGGACCGTGGCCATCAATTTTTACAGATTTTAAGATTAGAGGGAATTATCCTTTACTCCCTGAGTTCTGAGCCTCGCCTGTTGAAAGGGTCAGAAAAGCCTCCCCCTCCAGGGTAACTGGTGCTGCTCTTATGGACTTTACTTCCGGCCTGCATTTCTCCTGCAGGTAGGGCAGGTAGTTCGCTGAGAAATTTGACATATCCTGGCCACGAAAGCCAGGCAGGGCTGCAGGGAAATTGCTTCTGGAAAGAGAAAGCCTGTGTGAATCAGCACAGTGGAGCCTGTGGGTGGCATTATTCCCGTACCCTCGTGTTCCCGCCACTCGTCAGCCCCTGGCAGCCGCCAGCCATGGCAGGGCAGGGGCTATGTACATGAACAAGCGAGGAAATGACCTTTCCGTAGGTTCGCTGCAGATAAAGACCAGGGACCGAAAACGGGTGAATTTCTGACGTTTTCCTATAGCGGGTCTCCACCCGGTTGTCCAGAGCCCGCTGCAGACTTGGGCTTCTTCAAGCCGGATGGTTTTCTTCATAGTGACGTCCTGATATTATGGCTTTCCGCGTCACCAGTATGGAGCGAGTTTCGTGTCCCCGAGCATTGGTGGTTCAATGGTAGAATTCTCGCCTCCCACGCGGGAGACCCGGGTTCGATTCCCGGCCAATGCACGCCTTTTCTTAGCGCAGCTGGGATCCAGGCTTTCGCCTTCCTTCCCCTGGTCTCCAGCAACCCTGGTCAGGAAGGACCACAAAGGCCACGACCTCAGGGTCATTTCCCAATTGCCAACAGGAAGGGATCTCGGCAGGCACAGGGCGGCTACCCAGTGTCAGTTTGCCTGTCCCCCGCCCCCTCTGTGCTCTGCAAACCCGCTCAACCCTTTTTTCCTCGGATCTGGAGGCTCCTGCTCACGGATTCACTTCCTGCACTTGGACAGGGCACTGGGCCGCTTCTCCCTGCAGAAGGGGACCGGGAAGGGGACGCCCGACGGCAGCGCCATGGGAACCTGTGCGCACGCCGCGCGGGAGGCGCGGAGCCCAGACCCACTCGCGCCGCGGGTTCTGTGTGTGGCCGCCGCCGGCCGCACAGCCGCCCCTTGTGCCTGGTGGTCAGTCCGCGGCGTCTGGGGAAATTCAGGGTGGCCCAGGAGCGCGGCGAGGGGGACGCCCTTCTAACCCTCCTCGCCCTTCTAACCCTCCTGCTTTCGCCCCCCGGACGGGCGCCCTGCCTTCTGCGCAGAGTTTGGAACCCCTGGGGCTCTGCAGCCCAGGTCCCCGCCCCAGGGCCTCCGGCCGCGTGGGATGGAGGAGGAGCCTGGGACGAGCCCAGCTGCGTCCTGTCTGTGGAGCCCGCCTGTTTTGACCCGCTCTTCGCAGCCAGTCTAAGTGCTGCCCAATCCAGCGCACTGGCCAAGGGCCACCGGTCCATTACTCTCTTGAAAGGGCCTCAGGAAGAGCTCGGAGGGAGACGCCAGGAAAACAGAACTGAGTAGGCTTCTCCCCTTTCTGTGTCCTCTGTCCTGCCTCTGAAGGTCAGCCGCACGCACACCGCAGTGCATATTTCGCTCCAGTCTGCAGGTGTCTCTCCTGGCCTGCTCCTCCACCTCCTCCTCCTCCTCCTCCTCCTCCTACTCCTACTCCTGACCCTGTTGTTCCTGCCCCTTCCCCTCCTCCTCCTCCTCTTGCCTCAGCTCGCCTGCCCTTCCTACTCCTGCTCCTCTTCCTCCTCCTGCCCTCTTCCTCCCCTTCCTCTTCCTCCTACTCCTCTTTTCTCTGGTCCTCTTCCTCGTTCTCCTCCACCAGCTCTTCCTCCTGCCCTGCTCCTCCTCCTCCTCCTGCCCCTGCTCCTCCTCCCCTTTCTTCCCCTCTTCCTCCTCCTCCCTTTCCTCCCCTTGCTCCCCCCTCCTCCTCCCTCCCATACTACTCCTCTTGCTCCTCCCCTTCCCCTCCTCCTCTTCCTCCTCCTCCTGCCCCTGCTCTTCCTCCCCTTCCTTTCCCTCTTCCTCCTCCTTCCTTTCCTCCCCTTGCTCCCCCCTCCTGGGATTAAATCTGCTCTTCTGCTTAGAGTTCTTGAATGGAAGCTTAGATGATACTTTGGGATTTTTTTCATTGTTGATGTGTGCATTCATTGCTGTGAATGCACCTGTGAGCATTGGCTTTGTTCTATTGCTGTTGATTTACTTATTTACTTAACGTCATTAGAGATTGACCCCGAAGCACTTGACCACTGGGCTACATCCTGAACCCTTTTTTCACTTTTTATTTTGAGACAACTTCTCCCTAAATTGCTAAGGCTCTCCTGAACTTGTAATCTTCCTGCCTCAGCCACTCAAGTGTCTGGGATTACAGGAGCACCACTGGGCCTGACTCTATTGACACACTTGTATTTTCATTGTCATGTATTACAAATATCCAATATCTCCTGAGATATTTTGTTGCATCTATTGTAATGAAGGGTTATGTTTCATGTGCAAATTTGGGCCTTTCCAGCTACCTTTCTCTTAGAGATTTCTTGTTGAGTTTCATTGTTCCTGAGAGCATGCTTTGTATGATTTCTGTTGCTTTCTATCTGTTGAAGTGTGTTTTATGGGCCAAAATGTGCAGATCGTGGTATTTCACATGAGCTAGAGAAGAACATGTTTCTTCCTTGTCGAATGAGGTGATCTATAAACCTCTGGTGGTGCTGCCAGTTCAACCTTATCCTCTTTGATCTTCTACCTGCCAGATCTGTGGACAACCAATTGAGTGAGGCTGAAGTCTCCAACTATAGCCATGCATTTCTCTATACCTCCTTCCTCTTCTTTCAGGTTTTGCCTGACATATTCGGACACTCTCCTGTTAGAGACTCTATTATTAAGAATTGCGTCATCTTCTTGGGGGAACTGACCACTTTATCATTAAGTAATATCCTTCTTTACCCCTGGCGACTTTCCTTGCCCTGAAGTTTTCTCTGTCTGGAATCAACATAGCTCCTCCAGGTGTCTTTCAATTAGCATGGGCCTAGTGTATCTCTCTCCTTCTCTTGGAGGCCTTGTGACCCCTCAGGACCCAAAGGCTCTCTGATCCCATTATAGGGCTGCCTGCTGTCTTTGGGTCAGGAGGTCCTGTTTGGCCTGTGGGGGTTGGGTTTCTCCTGCTCCTTGGGGCTGGCTCTGCACAGCATGTGCTTCAGGGCCTGCACATTCTCAGTCCAGCTGAGCCAGGGACTTGTCCTGAAGGGCTGGCCCAGTGTTGGAGTTGGGGCTGCTGTCCACACCACTGTTGGTGGTCCTGGAGAGGATGTGGGTCTGAGGAGGGGGCTGTGGGAAGGCTATCCTCTTGAATCCCAATGGGCACTTGGGCAGAAGTTCTGGA
This sequence comes from Callospermophilus lateralis, assembly GCF_048772815.1. Lineage (NCBI taxonomy): Eukaryota > Metazoa > Chordata > Mammalia > Rodentia > Sciuridae > Callospermophilus > Callospermophilus lateralis. Next base: position 1,595,270 of record NC_135311.1, read on the forward strand.
TTTCCTGCCCTCGGCCTCCTCCCAGCTCTCAGGGAGAGAGCTCATCTTCCATCTTACTTGTTGCTTTCTCACTTTCCCCGTTTTTACTTATAATTTATCTTTGCTTCTTTACATTTAAGTAGGTTCCTTGCTGGGCAGGTTGACCTATGCATTAGTTCTGAAGTCCAATCTCCTCTGGAGGCTGAGGCAGGAGGACTGCTTGATCCCAGAGGTTTGGAGCCGCACTGGACCACACAGTGACAACCTATCTCCTAATTTGTTTTAAAAGTAGGTTTCTGTTGGTTTGGAAGTTGCTCAGTATACCAGCAAGTCTCCTTGTGATTAGAGCAAGAAAAATCAAGATGAACCTCTAAAGGAATATCTCTTCAGTGAGTCTGACATGGTCCCTTATGATTTCCCGAGATAGAGAGAAACCAGGCATCATGATGATAGAGAGTGTTGCCTATGCCTAAACTTTTGGTCCATGCCTCATAAAGGAGAGTCTGGGGGACAGGAAGGAGGAATTGTTTTGTCGGCATGCTATTAGGCTGAAGGCCTAGAGCTTTGGATTCACACACAGGCAAACAATAGTCAAACTGAACTTGAGGCCTACCAGCCAGAAACCATCAACTAATCGGTAACCTTCTTCTGGGACCATCAAATATGGTTTCTTTATTTTGTTTTCCATGAGCATTTTATCAAGTTTCCTTTCTTGCCCCCTCAGCAGATTGCTAACTTGCTTGTACAGTAGGATCCAATTTTAAATCACTGAATGTTCAAATATTGATGCACTATAATTATACCTAATAGCAGGATTCATTAGGCCATATTTGTACTTACAGTTAATTTAATCAACCTCATCGTCAGTACCTTTCATTTATTTCCCTCCTCCTCCCACTCTTTAAAATGTTAAGGGTCCAGGTTTATGGTTCACAAACGAAGGCCACCCAGAGAACTTTCCTGCGATGCGCGCACATTGTTATTTTGAGATGTCATATCCATCTTTATTGATCATCTGTGTAACTATTTAACTTTATGCAGTACTCATGAGCACATAAGTACTGTGTAAACTGTGAGGGAACCTGGGAACACACACCCTAGGCACAGTAGTGAGTGCTCTCGGGTACTCTGATTGGTGGATACTTTTTAAAAACCACCCAACTTTGGGGGTTCCGGCAGAGACACTGGAATGGATTCAGCTTGGCCACCTCTCAGGAAACAGTGTGTCTAAGTGTCAGGGCCCTGCCCCCTGGCGAGGCCGTGTATGGTGGATTTTGAGTCACAGGCAGGTATGTTCTTGTTTCAGTATTAATACAAACACTGGCAGGGTTTGGCACAGACCTGTAAAGCCAGTGGCTCAGGAGGCCCAGCAGAGGGAGATGGCAAGTTCCAGTCCACTCTTGGCAACTTAGTGAGGCCCTAAGGAATTTAGGGGGACCCTGTCTCCAAGACTAAAAAGGGCCAGGGGTTTCACTCAGTGGTTCTATGCTCCTGGGTTCAATCCCTGGGAACAAGGAAAAGCAAAAACAGACATTAAACATGTTTGAGGGCTGGGGTTGGGGCTCAGTGGTAGAGCACTTGCCTCACATGTGTGAGGCACTGGGATCAATTCTCAGCATCACCCATAAATACATAAATAAACAAATAAATAAATAAAGGTCCATCAACATCTAAAAATAATTTTAAAAACACCATGTTTGACTGGTTTTTATTTTAATTCAACAAATCTGCATTCATTGTGAAAAAGAATATATCCCCTTCCCAGACAAACAAACCCATCTTAATTATATGAAAAGGAGATGATACACCTTTACCTAATTGCGTCCTGTAAGCCAAGGCACTCGGGAGTCCCGGTCCCATTTGACAATCCTGGGGTTTCCCTGGGTCAAGGGAAAAGTGGAAAGACCAGGAAAAGAACTTCCACCTGAGGATAGGAAAGTGGTCACCCGAGGAGAGAAAGATGGGGGCGCTCGGGTACTTCCTCTGCCTGAGCCTAAAGAGCATTTGGCCCCACTTCTCTGTAGCGCAGACGAAGTCCCTGGCACCGGTCCCCAGGCTTGCCGTTCGTCCCTGGGCACCTCTGAGCACGATTCAGAGCCCGCCCTCGTGGGTTCCATGGTGTAATGGTGAGCACTCTGGACTCTGAATCCAGCGATCCGAGTTCAAATCTCGGTGGGACCTTTCCCTTTTCTTTGTCGGAAGTCCCCAGCCGGCCTCCCAGGGACCCAGTAAGGACCCAGCACCAGCCCCGTCCTCCGCGGACCCTGAGCTGGGCAGGCGGCGGCCACCACCCCGAGAAGGCCTTCGCTGCGAGGCCTGTGCTCGATGCAGGCGGCCACTGGTGGCTCTGCATAGGCGGATTCTGTCCAGAGTTTCTGGCTCCTCTTCGGAGGTGACCCCTCCAGCGAGCGGCGGCGTGGAGGTCCCGTGGCCAGGGGACCCGAGCTGCAGCCCGAGCGGCGAGGCGAGGCCGCGGTGCCCTGGCGCAGCCCGCCGGGCCCCAGGGAGAGGAGGCGTCGCGCCGCGGCCGGGGCCCAAGTGCGGTGCTCTCTAAAGCCGAGCTGCGGGCCAACTCGGGCCCTGCCCACTGCCCACAGTGTTCTGCGGCGCTGCGGCGTCCAGCCACGGAGGGGGCTGACCCCGGCCGCGCCGCGGAGCCCCGGGAGGCCACACGGCTGGTGCCGAGCAGAAACGGGAAGGGCAGGGCGCCGGGGGCGGCGCAGCCCAGCCCAGGTCGCCGCCTGTGGCCCCTCCCGGCTCAGGGAGGCTCCCTCCGGTAGCCATCCACGGGGCACGCCGCCCCGGACGCAGCCCAGCACTTGCGGGGCCTGGGTTCCCGCACCTTCCTTTCTGGGCCGGCGGGAGGGGGTCGAGCGCAGAGAGGCACAGACCCACGGCTTGCTGGCTCCCTGGTTTGGACATGCAGGAAGGAAACGCACGAAGCCCGCTCTCCCTGAGGCCGGTCTGCAGGGCCTGGGATGGGACACTACCCCAGCTCCAGGCAGGGGCACACTGAATGACAGAAGTCAAAGCAATTTGGGGACAGAGTGGAAAGTTCACCACCTGCACCGCCCTTCTCCATGGAAGCAGGTCCTAAGACCCTCACGTGAGGGGGATCCCCCTGTACCCAGAGGAAAGAAGCATCTTATCTCTGAGCCAGGGACACGTCATGAACCGAGGGGGCCTCGCTTGGCTTCCTTGCTGATCACCTTAGATCCCTCTCCTTTTGTGGCATCGTCTTCCCGAACTGCCGACCACTCTCAACAATGCAATCCAGATAACACCTCTGGGTCCACAGCTTACTCCCTTCTCTTCCTTAGGATGGAGGGCACTGTGGCAGGAAAAGCTTGTGACTAAATAAACATGCAGGCTTTCCTCTTGTTACTCTGTGTCTTCCTTATAGAGGCCTCGGCCATGAGCTGGGGATGGGCGAGGAATCAGCATTTCCCCTGCCCTCCATGTAAAAATGCCATCCACCGTGCAACTATGACACGTGATAGAGGCAGTTTTGAAGCCATAATTTGATTCAATATCCCCCTTTAAACGAGAGAAAATTCCCAGGTACGATGAAGTCTATGGCTCATTCTCTATACCTCCTTTCAGGGCAAACCTACTATAGGTTGAGGGGTTTTCCTGGACACTCCTGGGAGCAGGAGTCCCTGCTGCTCAGAGAGGAGGACTGCACTCTCCCTCTGAGGGTCTTCAGTCTCCAAAAAGCTCCAGTGATGAAACTTACATTTAAATAAAATCAGCATGAAACCTTTATATTGCCTCACAGTGTCAGGTTTCAGTCCATGGTCAGCTGAGTCTATTTTTGTTTCTTTTTTTTTTTTTTTCTTCCTTTTTAAAATTTTGAGCTGTGGTGAGGCAGAAACATCACCCCAGAAGGATGAGGCAGAGGAAAGTTGCTCACCCTCTGGCAAACAGGAAGCAGGAAAGGGTCAGGGACAAGACACAGTCCCCAAGGTCATGCCTCCAAGGACTCACACCCTTCTACTAGGTGCCACCTTCTACAGATTCACCACCTCCCAATAATGCCGTTAAATTGTGAACCCCTCAATGCATCAATCCAGTGAAGTTAGAGTCCTCGCAATCCAACCACTTCCCCCAAATTGGTTCACCTCTGAACAGGACTCCACTGGGGCCAAGCCTTTGTGGACTGGATGTTCCAGATACCAACCTAAGGATTGGTTTTCATCATGTCCCATGCTTTTAAAAAATTTTACATTTTACCTGTAGATGGACACAAGATCTTCACTTAGTTATTTTTATGCAGCGCTGAAGATTGATCCCCCGGCCTCGCACGTCTAGGAGAGCACTCTACCGCTGAGCCACAATACCAGCCCACGATCTATTTTTGTGCAGTTTCACCCCAAATACTGTCACTATAAGTTCCTTTTGCCTGTTGTTGCAGGGTAGTGTTCCAATGGTTGGATGCATCATTCTGTATCCATTCCTTTCTTGATGGACATTTGAATTGCTTCCAGTTTGGGGACGGTCACAAAAGAATGTATTAAAAAGAAATCATTTTTTTGTGGGTATGTAATGTATGAATTCTGTCTTAAATGTGGTATCCTTCAATACTAACTTACTTGTTACTTTGTGAATGGATATTTCATTTATAAATGGGTCGGAAGCCATTCTCACACGTGACTGGGTGACTCCCGGTTAGGGTCTGAGGCGCTCTGGCTGTGTCGGAGCTTTCCCGGCCCTCTCCTGTTGAGAGAACCTGTCCGTGTGGGGGTGTAACTGACCACTGACCCCGGAGGCCCAATCACTGACCCTGACCTTGGAGTGCAGCCCCCCCTTCAACCTTCATTGGATGGAATTCTCCCCTGAATTTCTTGCTCCCCAATAAAAGGCTACTCCCTGGCGTGCTCTCGCTCTCGCTCTCTCTCTCTCTCTCTCTCTCTCTCTCTCTCTCTCTCTCTCCTGCTAGCCCTGAGTAATCCTTGCTGCCCTGCCGGGCGGTTAGAGGAGGGAACCAGAGAGGGGACCCGTCTCGGACCTGGTCATAGAAAAAGGTAACTGAGTCTGTGTGTTTATTTCGATCTCGCTAGCTAACTTTTATGCCAAGAACCTCATTAATGAAACCATTGCGCTGGACGCATGGTAGATAAATGCAAGTTCATTCAGATGTTATGAAAGCCCAAAGCGGAAGTCTATGCACTTTCCTTTATATTTCATAATTACAGATAAAAACTTTATCTTGGATATTGTTTCTTTTTGGCCTATTTTTAATGTAGGCTGCACACATCTAGGTCTATTACCAGATTATCTCATTTGATTTTTTTAATATTTACTTTTTAGTTATAGTTGGACACATATTTGTATGTGGTGCTGGGTATCCAAACCACTGCCTCACACCTGGTAGGCGAACACTCTACCTCTGAGCCCCAGCCACAGCCCATCTCATTTATTTGAATTATGCAAAAATTGCACGAGTAATTAACATTCTCTTATTATTATTATCTTATTTTTTTTCCATATGACTCTTGCAAAACTAAGACCAAGGGAACTGAAAGAGCTGACTATAAGATAGAAGGCAACTGGAGGTTCCAGGACGATCCTTACTAATGAGAACTGTCCAAAATTTCTTCGTTTCTTTTCCTTTTTCAAAAGAATGGTGAACAAAATGCTGCAAATTCTGTGTTTGGTCTGGGTTCTTCAGAGAACAAACCCAAAAAGGTCCAAATATGATATGTATAGAGAAACTTACTGAAAGGAATTGGCTCACATGATTATGGAGACCAAAAGTCCTAGATGAGAAGTCAGCCAGCTGGAGATCCAGGAGAAGTGATGGCCAAGTTCAAGTCCTCTTATGGCTTGGAGATGGGGAATCCCCAAAGCTCCCGTGTGAGCAGGACATGAAATGATCAGATTACGAGAGCTGTAACCTGCATTCATCATTTGATGCCAAGAGAAGAGAGAGACAGACTCCTTGTTCATTAACCCACGTAGTATGTAAAATCCAAGAGCTCAAATATTGAGGAGAGCTGAGGAAAGTCATCCAACAGCCCTCAGGTACCTGTTACAGGGGGCAGGATTCTCTTGGCGCCAATGATGTGTACTGGATGGGCTAATTTTAAGGCCATCTCTACTTCTGTTAAAGAAAAATATAGAGACACTTGTCTGGATGCTAATTCATTGCATTGTACAGGAGGGAGCACCGGCGCTGTCTTGTACCCAAACCCATATTGATAAAGAAGAGAGGAATGGTGAGGAGGAAAACCATGGCTGGAAGCACCAAGATATTCCTCCTGTTGAGGCTGGGATCTGGGTTAAACTCTTGGTCCCCAGGGCAGCAACGTTCAGATGTGGGGCTTTTGAGAAGCAACTGGATCACGAGGACTCTGGCTAATCCATTGATACGTCCAGGATCCAATGGACATTGGCAGGTGGCAGAAACTAGGAGTTAGCCAAAGAAGCATGCCCTGGAAGGGTATGTTTTGTCTCTGACCCTTCATAATACTCTCTCATTCTTTCTGCTTCCCAGCACCTTTGGGGTGAAGAGTTCTGCTCTGTCAAGTGTTTCCCACTGGGATGTCCTTCTTCCTCACCATAAGCCAACAATGATGGGCCCAAGCAACTATGAACTGGAAGGTCTGAAACTCGGAGCCAAAGATAAATGCTTCCTTCTCTAAGTTGATTTCTCAGGTATTTTGTCAGAGCAATGTAAAGCTGACTAACACACTTCCTTTGCATAGGTGGCTTGTCAGAAAGCTCTTACAGTGGTCACTTGGGCCAGAGTTCTCCAGCCCTGACTAGGCCACCACAGAAAACAACTAGTTATAGGAGGACTTTAAAGCATCCAGGAAGTTCAGCTATTCAGAAAATGCGACGGAATATGTGTATGTGTCATGTGCACTGGGCCTTCTGATGGAAAGCCCCTTGGCTAGGCACTGCACCTACTAGACTCTCAGAGTGATAGCACACTCGAAGGAAGACAGGCTTAAAAAATTTTTAAAAATTAAAAAAAAAAAAAAAAAAGGAGAGGATTGATTATCTCATGATGCCATGGTGGGGGCATTTTTGACAGAGCAATCAGCAAATCCAAATCTAGGGTCCCAGTGCAGATAGCATACTAATGTCTATCTCAGGTCGCCCCTGAAAGGGTTCACCTTGGTCGTCCTGGCGGGTCCCTGGGAATTGAATTTCTAAGTGTGTCAGGTGCCAGACTGCTATGCCATCAAACATTGTAGGAAGGCCTGATGGCATGACGGTGGCAGGCAGGAGGAGGTCGTGCTGCGTGAGAGCAGGAAGGAGGTTAAAAGAGCTCGCCGGCGTCCCTGGGTGGGCTCGAACCACCAGCCTTCCGGTTAACAGCCGAACGCGCTAACCGATTGCGCCACAGAGACGCGGTCCTGGGGCGGGACTCTAGGCAGTGGGCAGTAATGACCACGCGCCCTAGGGTTTGCAGGGCGCCCGGCCCAAGTTCCAAAGCCAAGAGCATCCAGGGATTCAAACCATAAATGGCTGTGTTTGTCGCCTAGGAGACTTGGCGACTGCGGGATTCCGAGCCAGAAGGGCTGCGGAACGGCCTTGGCCCGACGCTAAGTCACCCCGTCTCAGAAGTCGCAGCCCGGGGAGGCGCCGGGTGGGTCCTAGTGGTGGCCTTCTCTGCTCTTGGCGCCACGATCACCCTGGGAAAGTCCTGTGCCCACACGACCGGCCGCTCGCCCCTGCATTTCGGATTTCTGTGTCCATCAGTGGGGCTCCACGATGGCAGAGGTCGAGGACGCGGTCCTGGGTCCCCTCGCCGACTCCCGGACTCGGCCCTCTTCGGGCGCTCACTTAGGACTTGCTGGACCAAGCCATGGACGTCGTCAAGTTGGAGTCCCCCAAGAACCCCGAGGGCGGATTTCCCAGAGCTCAGCAAAGGCGAGGTTCTTTATGGAAGGCTCCCCTGGCGGTGGTTTCCCGGTAACCCCGGGAGGCCGGGAAGCCGTGCGCACTGCCTGCGCGGTCCAGCCAGAGCTCCCGGGGCTGGGGTGGGCGAGTGGCCGCGCCGGGAGCGGGTGGCCTCAGGAGGCGGCGGCGTGGCGCTGCACCCCGCCACGGGAGCTGGTCCGAGGTGCGCATCGCCTAGGGCCGACGCTCCGGAGACGGGAATCGGTTCCCACCGCAGCCGAGTGAGAAGAAAGGGGAAAGCAGAGGCTTGAACGGGCGGTAAAGGCGACGACCGGCGGCCGTCCCCGCAGAGCTGCCGCATATTCCAGCTGCTCGGCGTGGACAGGCCTCGGAGAAGCAGCCCCGCGGCGTCTCGCGCGGTTCTCCGTAGCGCACCGAGGCCGGCGCTCCGCGCGCTCCGCGGGACCCTCGGCCGGGATCCCAGCGCGCAGGGCCCTCCGCGGACGTGGCCTCCCTTTTCTTTCCATCCACTCCGACCTCCGCGGCGCTGGGCCACTTACCTGGACGCCAGTGCGACACTTGCCTGGGCTCCAGAGTTCTCTGCGGTCGGGGACAGGAAAGCCTACCCTGCGCATCCTACCTAGAGGACAGGTTGGAGCGGTCCTTTCCCTGCCCGAGAGGTGACAGGGCCAGTCCTCCCCAAAGCGCAAGCCTCAAAAAGTGAGGCGCTGCCCCTGGATCGTCCGAAGGTGCCAACCAGCTTGTTCTGGTTCGGGTTTGCAACCTCAGGGGGGCTTTCTTAAACCAAATGAGAAGTGAGAAGAGATTCAAGGCTACCTGGATATTCTAGGTCAGCTCTGACCCACGTCCACTGTAACATTACTGATCTCTGTGTGGTGCTGCGGACGGACCCGGCGCCTCACACGAGCCAGGCACCGCTCTACCACCGAGCCCAGCGCCAGCAATTTTTAGCATTTATTTTGCTAACAGTAAATGACTCTCTCTCTCACACACACACACACACACAAACACAAACACACCATGTATTAACAAGAAATCCTGTTTGTGGGCATGTTTTGTAAACTCCATTTTAAATTCCTTATTCTTCAATACTGTGAATGAATATTACATTCAGAAATACAAACTCATTCAAATGTTGTGAAAGCAGAAGTGAAAGGAAAGTGACCCACGACACTGAGAACAACCAAGAGGTCTTTATTGCTGTGGTATCTGATTAACAGGGGAGAGAGAGAGAGAGAGAGAGAAAGGGGGAGAGGGATGGGGGCAGGGGTCAGATGTGGATTTCCATTGCACCAGACGGGTGGGAGCTGAGTGTTCACCCCTGAGTGGGGCTGAGTGCTCACCCCTGAGTGGAGCTGAGTGCTCACCCCTGAGTGGAGCTGAGTGTTCACCCTTGAGTGGAGCTGAGTGTTCACCCTTGAGTGGAGCTGAGTGTTCAGCTCTGAGTGGGGTAGAGCGTGCAGCCTTGAGGCAAACAAGTGATAAGGAAACAGGAGGGTGGGGGTCCAGTGTCCAGCCTACTCTACAGCTAACAAGAAGCCTATGCACTTTTCTTTTGTATTTCATAATTAAGGGGAGAGAACTTAGCTTGGAGGTTCTTTCCTTCCAGCCTAGGTTTAATGCAGGCTACACTAGATTATCACATTTGAGTCATGCAATAAATCCACGAAGTACTTCATATTGTTTTTTCATAAGACATTTGCAAAATTGAGGCATAGTACATTCATAGAGCCAGCCCACGGTCAACTGATGGATCCAGGACCGAAAGAATGAGCTTCCCAAAGGGAGAGAAAACCTAATGCTTTTGTAGTAATGTCAGTTTGTCTGAGAGTATCCAAGTGAGGCAGGAGAAAGGGTTAAAATGGGCAGGTAGGAGAGTTGGACTCCTTCAGGTCAGGTTTTTATTCAGCAGGGCTGAGAAACTACAGACACAAGACAGGCTTCATCCAGGCCAGGCCTACTTCTGGGTTAGCAGAGAAAAATGAAACAAAAACAAACTAACTGGTAAGATACCTGCTGTCTGGTTCTTAGACCCCCAACACAAAGGGACACAGAGTAACCAGACTGGATCAAAGAACAGGTGAGGAGGCCATGGACATGAATGCCTTCCTCAGGATTGGGTGGGGGCTAGCTCAAATAGCTCGTGTAGATTCATATAAATCACTAGATAATAGCCATTTTCTGGCATGTCTCTCCCTTTGTGAGCCCCATCTTCTTTCTACTACTCGAATGAATCCTGTTACTTCTCTCTCTCTCTCTCTCTCTCTCTCTCTCTCTCTCTCTCTCTCTCTCTCACACACACACACACACACACCCCATGTCAGTGTATTTCATTCTTCAAATTCCTAAGACTCTAGGGAACCCAATCCCACACTCTGTGCTACTCACACCATTTCCAGCGGCTGCATTGGAAGGCTGCTTTTGTTCAGAAGCTCCTCCATCAAGGATCTAGAGCCTTGGTAGTGAAAACAGCTTTGAGAAAAGGAAATTCCTAGACTCTTTAAAATTCAAGTATTCTCAGTAAGGCGCTAAAAGTTGACCTGTCCTGGACCACGATCTTATATGAGGAAGGAAACCTCCACGCTGTTGGAAAGGAGTAGAGAAGGCTTTTCATCAAGCTAGATCCGTCTGTAGAACTCCAGACCTGTACTTGCAGCGTTCTGAATTCTCGGCTGGTAACCTCGTGCACCTAGGTTTTGGGTGGTGGTGGTGTTATTTTTTGAGGGGGAGGGGGGATGTGGAGAGAGAGCCGCGCTGCCAGCTTATGCCACTTAAGTATCCTATCAGGACTATCTGGGAGCTTGAAGGTCTTGGAATTGGTCCCGGAGGTACCAACAGAGGGGGCCAGTGTGGTAGAGAACGCGCCTTAGAAGAGTATCCTCCATTGGGCCAGGTAATTCGTATTCGATAGAAATACAGAAGTCAAAACGAGAATGGGATCATCAGCCGTTTACAAGACAGAACGACCAACCGACAGCAAGCAGCATAAACCACTGGTGATTTTCTTGAGAAAGGTTGACCAACCCAGACGCATCCCCATCTTGAGTAAATGGAAGGAAAGGTGACAAGTGTAATTACTTGCGGGCAGACAGGTATTTGTTTGGGTAGGAAAAACTCCTTTGAAAACCAAAGCAAAAGCTCTCCTTAGCTTACGGAAAAACCATTACCACTCTTAACAAACACCTTCATTTGATAAGAAAGATGTCGAAAGAGAGTGCTGCAATATATGCAAGAAGAGTTGAGACCTGCTTTTCACCAGTAAACGTGTCAGGGAGAGCGCGAACGCAGTCCCCACTACCACAAATTATGCAGTCGAGTTTCCCACATTTGGGGAAATCGCAGGGGTCAGCACCTCCGCAGTGCAATGGAGAAGCCTCGCCCTGGGAAAACCACCTTCGTGATCATGGTATCTCCCCTGCCAGGTAAGTATGACTTGCCCGCCCGCCCGCCAAGCACAGCCTCATTGCCCTCCACTGTACACACACGGTCACTTCTCACCCGCAATCCCGGGCCTCCTTAGTCCTCACGCACAGCGAGTGTACCCTGTTTAGAGTCGTGCGCTTGCTCCCAGGCACAGCAAAAGGATCGCCTTTCTGCTGCAGGTGCCCGCTCAGCAGCCCCCGCGCCCCCTTATCTACATACGACCGCCCCTGCGATGACGTCACGGAAGTAGCCCCGCCCCGGACCTGCGCCTGGCCTTCGGTCGGTCCACCGCTCCCTGCCCGAAGCGGTCCACTCGGCCGAAGTGCGCCCCCGCAGCCGCTGCGGGAAGTGCGCGGCCGCTCCCTCCTTCACTCGCGTCCCGTCTGGGACTCGGACGGTGCGCGGCGCCCCTTCTCCCGGAACGTGGGTTCGTTGTAATAGAACTTCTCTCCCCAACCCCGACCTGCGCCCGAGGATGTGAAGGAGAACCGGCTCCCTGGCACCGCCCCTCCTCGGTGACCCTTTGTCTCTTCCCGGCGGGCCCGGGTCCTGTGGCCCAGGACCCAGGAAGTCCACTCGTGTCGGACAGGACTTCCCCTGGCCAGTGGAAACGCGGAAAGGCCACGAAGGAAAACGAGCGGTGCAGCAATCCCCGCTCAGCAGGGGAACTGGCCACCGAGGCAGGGACCGCGGCCTAGAGGGAGATCGGAGGCCCCCCCGAGGGACCCCACAAAGGACCCCGGCACCAGCCCTGTCGGCGGACCCTCCTGCGCTGAGAAGGCGGCGGCCACCACCCCCGAGAAAGCCCGGGGCGCTGTCGGCACGACGCCTCAGCTCCGCCGGGGGAGCGCCTCGCACTCGGAGGGTGGACGGCTGGGCCTTTGCTCCAGGGCTGTGCTTTATCCAGAGGCTGCTTTTATTCCAGGCGGTCACTGGTCGGCACTGGTGTCCCCGTGGATACCGAAGGTCGCGGTGACAGCCGCTGTGGAGTTGACTTCGGGAAATCTCACTCCGGGTCCGAGCTGGGCACAAAGCCCGACCCCTCCGGCGAGCGGTGTCGTGGACGTCCTCGCCCGCGGTCTGCAGGCCTCTGTGCGCAGCCGCTGGGCTCCAGCGAGAGGATGCGTCCGGCCACCGCAGGGTGGGAAGGCGACTTCCTTCTCGCTGGCAGAGGAGCCTGGAGCCTGGCGGAGCCCATCACTGCGCAGAGCGTTCTCCAGGAGCGAGACACGTGGTTTCTAGGGCTGGCAATCTGCAGCTCCCTTGAGGAGCCAGCCTACCCTACGTTGAGGGGTTTCCTGCAAGTAGATCCCTGCTGCGCGGAGAGGAGGACTGTTCTCTCCCTTTGAAATCCCCTGCCTTAGAAAAGTGATGAAACTTAAACAAAATCATCAGGTTAGTCAGCTTTTAGGATCTGTGATGGTTTCAGTCCGTGGTCAGTGGATTTTTTTTTTTTTTAACCTGAAGAAGGCAGAAACATTGCTGCAGAAAGGTGAGGCAGAGAGAAGTTGCTCACCCTCTGGCAAACAGAAACAGGAAATTGTCAAGGACATGGTCCCCAAGGGCATGCCATCAAGGACTCTCTCCTTTCTACTAGGTGCCACCTTCTACACGTTCCGCCACCTCCCAATAATGCCATTAAGTGATGAATCCATCAATGGATCCCTCCACTGAAGTTAGAGCCCTCGCAATGCAGTCACTTCCCCCAAATTGGTTCACCTCTGAACACCACTGCTTTGGGGGGCCAAGCCTTCAACACATGAGCCTTTGGGGCTGTTCCAGATGCCAAGTAACCATCGGTTTTCATCACTTCCTATGTTCTTGCGCTGTTCCACCCACAGAGCCAGAGCTGAGGCCCAGTGCCTAGGTGCAGAGGACCTTGTCGCGGCCACAGCCCACGAACTGTACACCAGAGCCCATCGTTTGACCCCTACAACAGGTCAGTGGCCTCAGAGTCCTCATCTTACATATGAGAAAACAGACAAAGACGTTAAGTAACCTATCCAGGCCACTCAGACGGTGAGTCCAGAATTCAAACTAGGAATTTGAACCTGAGGCAGCCTGCTCCAAAAGACATGTTCAGAACCACTGTGTGGGTACTGCTCTGAAGAAAAGAGAAATTATCTTGAAAACAAATGTAACTATACATGTTATTCCCTTTGTATAAACACCAAAGAAGAATCATAAGACAGGAATAAAATTTCCCAAATATGCTCAAGGTCCACCTTCCTCCCTACAATGGCTTTCTTATCCTGGTTACTGCTCCTCAAAAGTCTTCAACCTGGGGCTGCGGTGGTGGCTCAGCGGAGAGCGCTCACCTCACACGGGTGGGCGAGACCCTGGGTTCCATCCTCAGCACCACATGAAAATAAATGAGTGAAATAAAGGTATGGTGTCCAACTACAATTTTTAAAAAATTAAAATCTTAAAATTCTTTCCAGAACTGTTTTCCCTCCTCTTTACACATTCTGCTCACCTGCAACACTCCTCCCATAACTATTCTGTTCTTTCATTTATGGGTCATTCATATTTTTTTTAACTTTTTTTTAGTTGTAGATGGACCCAATATCTTTATTTATTTTTATGTGGTGCTGAGGTTCAAACCCAGTGCCTCGGGTTTGTGAGGCAACTGCTCTACCACTGAGCTACAACCCCAGCCCTATGGATCATTCATTTTTAAATTTTAAAAATATGTAAATTTATTAAAGAAGACAACAATGTAAGCTGGGGTTGTGGCTCAGTGGTGGAGCACTTGCTTAGCATGTGTGAGGCCCTGGGTTCAATCCTCAGCACCACATAAAAGGAAAGAAATAAAATAAAGGTATTGTGTCCATCTACACCTAATATGTGTGTGTGTGTGTGTGTGTGTGTATGTGTGTGTATAATAACCACATATCCGTATCCCCACCAGTAACTACTGTTATGTTAACATCTTTATATGTTTCTCTTTAGCTTCCAATCTTTTTTTTTTTTTTTTTAAGTTCTGGGGTTTGAACTCAGGGACACTCAACCACTGACCCACATCCCCAGCCCTTTTTTGCATTATATTTAGGGACAGTGTTGCCTAGTACCTGGCTAAGTTGCTGAGGCTGCCTTTGAACTTGCAATCCTCCTGCCTCACCCTACCCAGACACTGGGATTACAGGCCTGCATTACTGCACCCAGAATTCATTCACTTTTTTTTCTTTTTTTTTTCTTTTGCCTTTCCTCCTCCTCCTCCTCCTCCTCCTCCTCCTCCTCCTCCTCCTCCTCCTCCCCCTCCTCCCACTCCTCCCCCTCCTTCTCCTCCTCCTCCTCTTGACAGGTCTTTATTTATATGTGCTGCTGAGAATGGAACCCAGTGCCTCACACATGCCAGGCAAGTGTGCTATGGCTGAGCCCCAGCCCGGCCCCTTATTCACTTCTTGAAGAACATTTGAATTGCTTCCAGTATGGGGACTATCACAAAGAAAGCTATTAACAAGAAATCCTTTTTGTGGACACGTTTTTTAAATACCATTTTAAATTTCTTTTTAATGCAAACTTAGTTTGTGAATGGATATTTTATTCATAAACACAAAATTCATGTGAATATTATGAAACCCCAAGGTGAAAGTCTATTCACTTTTTTTTCTTTTTGCTTTCTAAATTTTGTTCATTTTAGTTATGCTTGTCAGTATTTGTCAGTATGCATTTTGATATATCCTGCATACATGGAGTATAACTTTCCATTCTTGTGGTCGCATGAGATGTGGGGTTTCACTGGTCCTGTATTCATATATGAACATAGGAAAGTTATGACCCATTCATTCTGCTCTCTTTCCTATTCCTATTCCCCCTTCACTTCCCCCACCTACCCCTGTCCAACCCAGTGAACCTCCACTCCTCTCCCAACCCACCCTGCCTATTGTGAGTCAGCATCTGCATATAAGATGTTTTTGGGGGGTTGGCTTATTTCACTTAGCATGATAGCCTCCAGTTTTATCAGCAAATGCCATAATTTCATTCTTCTTTAAAACTGAGTAATATTCCGTTGTGTATATGTATCGCATTTTCTTTATGGATTCATCTCTTTAAAGGCACCTAGGTTGGTTCCATAGCTGTTGTGAATTGAGGGGCTATGAAGATTGATGTGGCTGCATTACTATAATAGGCTGATTTTACGTCCTTTGGGTATATGCAGAGGAGTGGGATAACAATGTCAAATGGTGATTCCTTTCCATGTTTTCTGAGGAATCTCCATACTGCTTTCCAGAGCCATTGAACCAATTTGCAGTCCCACCAGCAGTGTATGAATGTACCTTTTCCCCCACATCCTCGCCAACACTTATTGTTACTTGCATTCTTGATAATTGCCATTGTGACTACAGCAAGATGGAATCTCAGTGTCATTTTAATTTTCATTTCTCTAATCATGACCATTTTTCATATATTTATCACCCATTTGTATGTCTTCTTATGGGAAGTGTCTGTGAACAGACACTTTGCCCATTTATTGATTGGGTTATTCATTTTTAATGTTGTTTTTTATATATATCCTGGAGATTAATGCTCTATCTGAGGTGCATATGGCCCATTCTATAGGCTCTCTCTTCGTGTTCTTAATTTTTCCTTTGCTGTGAGAAAGTTCTTTAGTTTGATACCATCCCATGTATTGATACTTGATTTTACTTTTTGTGCTTTAGGAGTCTTGTTGAAGAAGTTGGTTCCTAAGCTGATACGATGGAAACTTGGGTCTACATTTTCTTCTAGCACATGCAGGGTGACTGGTCTAATACCTAGGTCCTTGATCCACTTGGGTTGAGTTTTGTGCAGGGTGAGAGATAGGGGTCTCATTTCATTGTATTACATATGGATTTCCAGTTTTCCCAGCACCGTTTGTTGAGGAGGCTGTCTTTTCTCCAATGTATGTTTATGGTGCCTTTGTCTAGTGTGAGATAACTGTATTTACGTGGTTTCTCCCTGTGTCTTCTATTCTGCACCATTGGTCTTCAGTTCTGTTTGGGTTCCAATACCATGCTGTTTTTGTTACTATAGCTCTGTGGTATGATTTCCTAATGTCTCTTTCAGTCAATTCATCGATTGATGTATTGCTTTACTTTTCTTGATGAGGATTGCTTTGGCTATTCTGGGCCTATTATTTTTCCAAATGAATTTCATGACTAGTTTTTCTATTTCTGTTAAGAACATCATTGGAATTTTAATAGGAATTGCATTAAATCTGTCATGCTTTTGATAGTGTGGCCATTTTGAAAATATTAATTCTGCCTATCTGAGGGCCTGGGAGATCTTTCCATCTTCTAAAGTGCTCAATGTATTTCTCTAGTGTTCTGTGGTTTTCATTGTAGAGTTCTTTCACCTCTTTTGTTGATGTGGCTGCATTACTATAATAGTAATATCTAATATTATTCCCAAATATTTTATTTTCTTTGAGGCTACTGGCAATGGGATAGTTTTCCTAATGTCTCTTTCAGTCAATTCATTGACTGATGCACAGGAATACAGTTGATTTATGGGTGTTCATTTTATATCCTGCTACTTTGCTGAATTCATTCATGAGTTCTAGAAGTTTTCTGGTGGAGATTATTTTGTCTTCTAAATATACAATCATGTCATCAACAAATAGGGCTAGTTTTGTTTTTCTTTTTCTATTTGTATCCCTTTAATTTCTTTCTTTGGTCTAATTGCTCCAGATAGAGTTTCCAGGATTATGTTAAGCAGAGGCCTTGAAAACGGCAGTCCTGTCTTGTTCCAGGTTTTAGAGCAAATGCTTTCAATTTCTCTCCATTTAGAATGATGTTGACATTGAGTTTAGCATGGATAGCTTTTACAATGTTGAGGTGTGTTCCTACTATCCCTAGTTTTTCTAGTGTTATGAACATGAATGGATGCTGTATTCTTTAAATGCTTTTTCTGCATCTATTGAGATAACCATGTGATTCTTGTATTTAAGTCTATTGATGTGATGAATTATGCTTATTGTTTTCCATAAGTTGAATCAACCTTGCAACCCTGGGATGAACCCCACTGGATTGTGGTGTACTATATTTAAATATGTTTTTGTATGCAGTTTGCCAGTATTTTATTAAGAATTTTTGCATCTGTGTTCAGCAGGGATATTAGTCTGAAATTTTCTTTCCTCGATGTGTCTTTCTTTGATTTGGTATCAGGGTAATACTAGCTTCATAGCATGAGTTTGGAATGGTTCCCTCTTTATTTCATGGAATCATTTGAGGAAGACTGGTGTTAGTTCTTCTCTGAAGGTCTGGTAGAACTCAGCTGAGAATCCATCTGGTCCTGGGCTTTCCTGTCTTGGTAGGCTTTTGATGGCGTCTTCAATTTCATTGCTTGAAATTGATCTGCTTAAATTTTCTATGGCCTCCTGATTCAATTTGTGTTGATCATATGTCTCTAGAAATTTGTTTATGTCTTCAAGATTTTCTATTTTATTGGAGTATAAATTTTCAAAACAGGTTCTGAATAATAGATTATTTTATTTCAGTAGTGTCCATTGTGATATTTCCTTTTTTATCACAAATAGTAGTAATTTGAATATTCTCTGTCTTTCTCCTTCTTAGTTTGGCTAAGGATTTATCAATTTTATTTACTTTTTCAGAGAACCACTTTTTTGTTTGGTCAGTTTTTTAGATTATTTTTTTTTTTTTGTTTCAATTTCATTGATTTCAGCTCTGATTTTAATTATTTCCTCTCTTCTTCTGCTTTTGGTGTCCTTTATTCTTTTTCTAGAGATACAATGTTAGGTTATTTATTTGTTGACTTTCTACTCTTTATTTTAATATTTATTTTTTAGTTGTAATTGGACACAATACCTTTATTTTATTGATTTATTTCTATGTGGTGCTGAGGATCAACAATACCTTTATTTTATTGATTTATTTCTGTGTGGTTCTGAGGATCAATCAAGGCCTTGCACGTGCTATGCGAGTGCTCTACCTCTGAGCCAAGACCCCAGCCCCAACTTTCTACTCTCTTAATGAGTGAGCTCAGTGCAATGACTTTCCTCTTAGCACTGCCATCATAGTGTCCCAGGGATTTTGCTATGTTGTGTCATTATTCTCATTTACCTCTAAGTATGTTTTAATTTCATCCCTGATTTCTTCTGCTATCTATTGATCATTCAATAGTGTACTTTTAGTCTCCAGGTGTTTTATTTTATTTTATTTTAGTTGTAGTTGGATACAATGATTTTAATTTATTTATTTTTACGTGATGATAAGAATGGAACCCAGGGCCTTGCCCATGCTAGGCAAGCACTCCACACTGAGCCACAACCCCAGCTGGAGTGTTGTCGGATTCTGTTGTTGGAATATCTTGATTTATTTGTGGTGATTTGTTCCCTTGATTTTTGGGGTTGTTTGTGTGTCTACCCATCTAACAGTGTGGATCTGGGGCAGTAGAATTTCTACCGTATGGACTTGGTGTCCCTGAAGGTTCGCAGTACCTATCTTGCTGAGAAGTTGCCTGTCTTCTTGGTTTCACCACAGAGCAGCCAGGAAAGCAATCTCCTCTATTCCTTCATCTTGAAAACCCTCTGCACTTTTCTCTATATTTCATAATTAAAGGGAAAAATTTTATCTCGGTTAGTTTCCTTTTAGCCTATCTTTACTATAGGCTGCACACACTAGGCTAATTGTATTATTACATTGTCTCATTTGATTTATGCAACAATTTTGAAGTACTGATATTCTTTTTCAAATGACCCTTGCGAAATTGAGGCCTGGCAAGTTGAAAGAGTCAGTCCACAGTCAAGCAGAAGACAACGGGTGGTTCCAGGATCACAGGGAGGCCCTCCCTGCCAAAGGCAGACAAAACCTAATGTTTTTGTCATGATATTCGTTGGTCCAATAGGCCTGGAAACCAATATCCACGCAGTTCCCAGAAACGGCATTTGTGGCTGACACTCTAAAAAACTGTTCCTCTTGGTAAGGCAGTAAAAGTTGACTTCAGCTGTGGCTTATGTATCTTACATTTGAGTAAAGAAGCCTCCTCCTGCTGCTGGAGAGAAAAAGATGGCTCTTCTTCAAACTAGATTGCAAGGAAAGCAAAAGGAGGCAGAGAGAAGCAAAGTGCAGAGGCAAAGCAAAGCTGCCCCCCCCCCAGCAGCCAGCCGTATTTATATCAATAGGTTACATTCAGCCACTGGCATCCTTAGTACATATTGTTCATTATGTCACCAAGCAGGTCACAGAGTTGGCAACATCACGCAGCTTATTCCTTAGGTACATACTAAGCTGCAATGTGCAATGTTAGGAGCGTTGTGTAGCTCTCAATAATGTCCATTGTATAAAGTTACTGTTCCGTGGACATGTTCAGACACAGTGAAACCTATGGTTGTCTAACAAGAGAGCTCCTTTATTCCCAGGAGCTGAGTGTTTGAGATCAAGGTTTTGAGGCTGATAAGACTCTAGCAGAGCCTCCTCATGGAGGGCATTGCCACAGCAGCTAGGATTGCACATGCATTAGTTATCTTGCTAGTTCCTGGGAGAAACTGCAGAGTATTCCAACAGTGGAAAACAAAACACCTGTTATTCCTCGGGAATTTGCTCACCAGATGGAGTTCTCTGACTTGTACTTTTCCACAGCCAGAACCCTTACACCAGATCAGTTTGTAGGACTCATGGCTTCTACTGGCAATGTCCTGAATACCTGCTGAGCTTCCTGTGATTCCAAGTGAGTTTCTTTGACGACTGATGTTAGTACTGCCTCCTGCTCTGCCAGGATATCATAACCTTCCGGGACTTTGCAGACCTGAGTTTGGTACTTGAGTAGGCATGGGGGACACCACAGTCCTTCCTGCCATGGTCATGCCTTTCCCATTAGGCTAGGATTCAGAGCAGTGAGGAGGGGGTCACCAAACACCTGAGAGACGTTGACAAAATGCTGGCAACCACCAACACCGAAGTGTAGCTGACCCCTCAGGCATTTTCAGTTGGGGAAAAATAACATTACTCTTTTTCTTCTCTCCTTCTACTTCTCCTTCTCCTTCTTCCTGGAGATTGAACCCAGAGGTACTTAACCACTGAGCCGCATCCTCAGCCCTTTTATTTTGAGACAGGGTTTGGCTGAGTTAGCTAGGACCTCCATAAGTTGCTGAGACTGACTTTGAACTTTTGATCCTCCTGCCATAGCCTCTAGCACTCCTTTCTGACTATGAAGGCAATAAGCAAGGGCTGGGGATGGGAAGGAAAAAGAAACCTTAAATTTGAAGAGGTGGCTTTAGGTGTAAAAGTGTTAAGGTCTGTAAACAAGTCTGGATGGCACCTGGCATTTTGCCAGAGGGAGTGGTTTGTGAGGTAGTGCCATTGAGCCATTAAGTGTGGAGATTTCTTATTGGTTAACTGCTGTATCTAGTTTATGCTAATTAAGATAAGCAGTGTGGAATGTATAAATACCCCTCCTGTCCTACAATAAAGGGCTCCCACTCCTGCTGTATCAATGTACACAAGTTGCTCCTCACCCCCTCGGTTATTTTGCTGCAGCCGGACTGTGGCAGTAAAGGATGGTTAGAATAATATCTAAAGGCATTTCCGCAAAGGACATAGGATGTGCTAGCAAGGCAGCCATCACTGAAGTCTGCCGAAAGGGAGGAGGTCGGTAGGAAAACTGCCCTAGTGGAAGCCCCAGGAGATGAATGTGGTCATCGCTCCTGCTCAAGAGTTCCTATTATATATTCCTCAGAGGACAGCAGAGAATTGTGACCCGGGTGGCCTGAGAATATGAGCAAGATCGCAAGATATCAGGGCGGAGCTGTTCCTGTACACATGATGAACCTGTTGGTTCTACTATTAGAACCATCACTGCAAGTATCCCAAGTCAATACCTTCTTTCCAAGGAAAGCTAACTATGTCTAGATACAGATTCTACTTTGCTCAACTAGATTAGTTGTGCCCTGGGGCTCCAGTACAATGAGACTTCGGAATGTTCCTGAAGTCTCTACAGATGGGCGTTTCCCCCTCATTGCAAGAATCACACATGCTGCAGTAAAGACCAAGTAACAGCACAACAGAGTACCGTCCATTGCGCAAATTCAAGCTTCTGCAAACGACCCACTCATTTTTTTTTTTTTTTTTTTTGAGAGACGATTTTTTAGTCCTTATTTTATGTGGTGCTGAGGATGAAAGGAACCCAGCGCCCGTCGCATGCCAGGCGAGCTCATTACCGCTTGAGCCACCTCCCCAGCCCAAACGCCTACTGTTTACACCCCGGGAAGGGCAGGGCCCGGCAGGTAGGCCAGAAAGCCTGCAGCTACCGCAGGTCCTTCTGGATCTTAGGTCTAACAGAGCTGCTTCTCATTCTGGGCCTGTGGAGTGTGCTGGCCCAGACGAAAAAGCGCCCCCTGCCGGACTCTCCTTTCACTAAGGCTGGAAGATCGGGAAACGGTGTGAGCAGAGCGGTTGGCGCCGACGCTGGCACCCCTCCCCATCGTCCGCAGAAGCGTCAGCCTCAGCCTCAGGTGACAAGCAGGGAAGCCTAGAAGACGGCACCCGAGGGAGAGCACGAGGGTAGAAATACAAGAAAAAGTTGAAACAAGGAAACACAAAGACAAGACACGGAGCGACGGAGCAGCGAGACGAAAGAGAAACCTAGCTGAAAACACCAGCTGCCTTTTGGTACCGTAATCGCCAGGGGAGAGCGCGAACGCAGTCCCCACTGCCACAAATTATCAGTCGAGTTTCCCACATTTGGGGAAATCGCAGGGGTCAGCACCTCCGCAGTGCAATGGAGAAGCCTCGCCCTCGTCTGCGGGACGCCGCCGCTGGAGCAGCCGGGGCAGGGCGGGGGAGGCCACGCGGGGCTCTTCTGGCCTGGCTTTCGCTGTGGGCAGCGCGAGGCTTGGGCTCAGTCTTGCGGCCTTCTCTGTCCGGGAGAGCGCCGCCGAACGCCCCTGGCGCTTGGCCACCAGCCTGAACCACTGGGTGGGGGGCAAATGAAGGACGGGGGCCTCGAAGGCAGGGTCCTGAAGGCCGTCCACCCAAGGGTGCTGGGCTGTCCGGGAGAGCCTGTCCACGGGTGGGCGCGGGTAACGGCGGGAAGAGGGTGAGGAAGCAGAGGTGGGAAGGCGACGGATGAGGGCCCCGAGGGCCGCGCATTTCGGGGTCCTGGCGATCTCGGCGTCGGAGTCCGAGTGACCTCGGTTTCGGTTTCCTTTCGGAAAAGAGCGATGGGAAGCGCCGCGTTAGGTTGGGGCTGAGGTGAGGCCAGGGAAAGGGAGCGAAGGGGAGGGCTGTGCAGTGGCCGCCCCGCAGGCCAGCCGCAAGCCGCCAGCCGCCGGCCAGGGCCTTCAGGTGCGACGAGGCCCGGACAAAAGATGTTCTCTGACCGGGAATCGAACCCGGGCCGCGGCGGTGAAAGTGCCGAATCCTAGCCACTAGACCACCAGGGAAACGGGTGGCCGGCCCAGGTGCGCCTCCTCGTGCTGGCTGCTGTCCGCGGAGGCACTTGCGAGACCCAAGGCTCCCCCTGGGAAGGCTAGAGCCGCGGGAACCGGGCGGCTCCCCACTGCCCCGATCGCGTCAGCCACCGCCTCCCACGCGCCCAGGCCTGGGCGAGTCTCTGGGCGGAGGCCAAGCACAAGGAGCCCGCCCCGGTTCCGCCCGGTCCAGCTTTCGCACCGCCCGGCGCCAGCGCTGAGCGAACCCTCGTCGCCACCGCGGCTTCTGGCCCGGAATCGGCCTCCCCGGCCCTCGGCGAGCGCGAGCCCACAGTCCGCGCCCTGCGGAGGTCGGGGCTGCTCGGGGCTCGCCGGCTCCGGACGCCCACCGCGCGGGGGGCTCCTTGCCGTAGGCGCCCGCTCAGGGGCGCGGAGCCAGACGCCGGCGCAGGACGTCTCTGCCGCTCGAGTCCCTGCGCTCGGCCTTCGCGCGTCCCCGTCGCGCGGACCCGCCGGTCCTCACCGAGCCCGAAGTGGGGAGAAGCCCTGGCGCCCCAACGCCGGTCAGCTTGGGGAGGTCCCGGGGCCGCGGGCGAGGGCGCGATCCCCAACCGCGGCTCCCGCCGGTCCGCCCGTCCCGCGCCCGGGTCTCCGCCGGACTCACGGCCAGCAGGCGGGCCTGGGTGCCAGTGCTGGGCGAGGCTGCAGGGAGCGGTGGCTCCCTCCCCGCCGCTGCTGGACGCGGACGCCGCCGGTCCCGCGGCCTTCGCCGGCCTCCCGGGGCCTCCTTCCCTTCCTCCCGCTGCCTCCCCTCCCCTGCCTCCTCTGCCTCCGGCTCCCGGTTCGCCTTCTGTTTCCGGAGAAGTTCCTGTCGGGAAAACGAGCACGTCCCCTCCCGGAGTCTCTGGGCCAGGACACCTAGGCCAACGAGCCCTTCGAGGGCTCCCCCGCCGAAACCCAGGCGCTGCCTGTGCCCGAGTGCGGCTGCCCACGACAGAACAAGGGCGAGTGCCCTTCGAGGTTCTGCCCCCCGCAGCAACGCGTTGGTGGCCAAAGGCCCGACGAAGCACCCGCGATCGCCGCAGCAAGGACAACGATGGGCTCCGGGGGAGCCCTGGTGTAGGGCTTCCCCAAGGACCCGGGGAGCCCGGATCCTGCTGCCGGGCTTCCAGGTCCTCCCGCGGGGCGTCCAGCTCTGGCTGCGGGGCTTGCAGCTCCTCCTGCGGGGCGTCCAGCTCCTCAGGCGGGGCGTCCAGCTCCTGCAGCGGGGCTTCCAGCTGCCGAGCATGCCCCGTGCGCCCGGAGCTCCGGGGCCCACTCTCCTCCCCCTGTCGCCGCTGCAGGAGCGGGTGGCTTCGGGGCTCCCGGAATGTGTAGGGCACCTCTGCGAGCTGCGGGCCTCACAGGCCGGTTCCCACAGCGTCAGCCCTCGGTACTCTTGGTCTAGCCAAAGGCTTGTCCTTCCCAGTCCAACCCCGCACCGCTGGGTCCTCCGTCCCCCGCCCTCTCCCGCACTCCCCAAAGCCTGTGCCCGCCCCTCCGCGCCTCCTCCCCGTCCTCCTGGCAAAGGAAACCCCGACGAGTTCCTGCCACTGTCACTTATTCTTTCCGACTCAGTTGAAGTCTGAGACTAAATTGTGCCTTGGCGGTTTTGGACACCACGGGCAGCAAAGGGGTTTGGCTGCTTTTAAAGATTGCATGAGATTTCAACATTTCAAAAATTAGAGGAGGGAGCTAAGGCGGGGGGGGGGCGGGGGGGGAGGTGGAAGGGGGAATTTAAGGCATTGGGCGCCCAGGCTAGAAAAGCTGGACCCTCTCAGATCCACAGGCTAAGCCCCCACCTCCAGAAACAACGCGCGGGGAGAGGAAACACTATCCAAAGCTAAGGCGAGGGAGGAAATAATAAAGGTCAGAGCAGAAATCAATGCCCGGGAAAAGAGAAAAATAATAGAGAAAACCAAAGAAACAGAGTTGGATTTTTTGAAATGAGGGATAAACTCAGTTAGAGAAGGAGAAGGAGAAGGAGAAGGAGGAAGAGGAGTAGGAAGAGGAGGAGGAAGAGGAGGAAGAAGAGGAGGAAGAAGAAGAAGAAGAAGAAGACCACCACAGCCATTAAGAGAATCAGAAATGAAACAGAGACTCCAGGCACTATAGACTTGTAATACTAACAAAATAACAAGGAGAAACTTTGGAACATTCTCTGTACTCATAAATATGACGACCTAGATGAACTGGGGGAATTGCTCAAAACTACAAACTACCGCATCCCACACAATACCAAAGAGATCATCTGGGGCACTCCACCATGATGGAAGAAATTGGATTCTGACTTTCAAAATAGCCAGAAAAGCATCTCCAGGTCCAGGTGATTTCACTGGAGAATTCTGCCAAGGGTTTATGAAGAATACCACCAGTTCTGTGTAGTCTCTTCCAGAAGATGGAGGTGCAGGAACACTTCCCAACTATTTCTTTGAAGCTTTCTTGGCCCTGAATCCAAAACCAGACAAAGAAATATACAACAACAAAAACTACAGAATATCCCTAATGAATATCGATGTAAAAACAACTTAACAACATATTAGCAAATATGACTCAGCAATATAGAAAAGGAATTATAAACCATGACCAAGTGGACTTTATTCCAGGGATACAGAAGAACTTGAAAACTGTCTCCAGAAGAAAACCCACATAAATCTACCAACCCACGAATAGAAAGCCAGTGGCACTCAATCCCAGCACCACCAAAAAGAAAAAAGAAAAAAAGACAATGCTGTTGACAGAGTTCGACACCCCTTTCCTGGTGAAAACCGCTTTGACAAGTGGGAAGAGAAAGGAACTTTTTCAAGATTATAAAGAACAACTGGCAAAAAGAAAGAAAGAAACCCCAATAGTCTGACCTCACACTTAAAGGAGAAAAACTGAATGTCTTTCCTTTAGTGACATAAAATGGGCCCCCACGAGAGAAAGGACCCTGTTGCAGTAATAGTAACGCAGTTATATCTGATTCTCTACAGGACCCCTTAGGACTAAGGGGAAAACACCTCTTGATGGACAGCCACGCCAGCTCTCACTCTTATGGGGCTAACAGCCATACTAGAGAATCGGGAGTTAAAAAGTACATCAGGACTGGGGCTGGGGCTCAGTGGCAGAGCATTTGCCTGGCACATGGGAGGCACTGGGTTCCATCCTCAGCACCACATAAAAAGGGAAATACCTGAAATAAAGGTCCATCAACAAGTAAAAAATAATAATAATAATAAATAAAAGTGCATTGGTCGTCAAGACTGTGAGTGTGAGATGACACACCAGGAGACAGGAGGCTGGGAAAGTCAGTTCAGCCTCCTGAGACTAGGGGGTCAGCAGACGGGCCAGCGGAATCCAGACTAAGCAGAGTCTACACTATCCTGAAGCTAATAATAGCAGAGACTTTCCCAGGTGATAAGTGCGTTTCCAGGTGGTGAGGGGAAAACACGTCCCTAGGAGAGTCACTGAAGTCACTTCTACCCTGTTAACCTAGTAAGTTTTCCAGTCCTAGGTGGAGGCTCCCCATGGTCATGAGAGATGTGAGGCACAAAGGAGCCCCATGGAGAAGAGGACAGTCGCCATCCAGATCCCGCCTCCATGTGTGCTGACATCAAGAGGTGATGTTGCCGCCTGGCCCAGAGATGCCACGGAGGCCTCTCCCCTTTAGTCTTTGCCTGAGTCCGTCTGGGGCCTCTGTCCTCTGTGTGCGGTCTCCTTTCTGCTTGGACAGTCTTGCCCCCTTCCTTGCTGGAGTCCACCTGAGGTCTCGGTCGCCCCAGTGCTGTCTCGCTTCCGGCTGGAAGGAACAGAATTCCCTAATAAAGCCTCGCCTGTGTTTAAATCCTTTCTGGATCCATCGTTGACCTCTACAGCTCTGGTCCAGGGAGCCAACGTGGGCCACCTGAAGACTGAGGTCCGAGCACTTAAGTGCATTCTCACCACTGGGCTTTCAGGTGAGCACTTACGGAGAGCAGTCGGGAAAGACAGGGAGAGAAAGGGCCTGCAAGGAGAAGACGGGACAGGTGAACTCTTCCCCATTGTCCTTGCCAATGACAATAGACAGACAGACAAACAGAAGCCCCTGGGCACTGCCTAGAAAACAAACCTAGAAGGCTCTGACCCTTGGTGAGGAGAAAAACAAAACAGATCACCAAAGGATCTCAGGACCCAGAAAGTTCAGATGGAATGTCCACAGGGCTTTCTTCTTCTCACTGGTATAGCTCAGAGGTACAGCTGCCCCAGGAACGCCAAAGGGTGCAGATCAAAAGTCCCCCAATGATCCTGTCTCTGTAGCCAAAAGATCAGGAAGAGGGAGGGCAGCCGAGGAAGGCAGAAAACATTGACAGAAGGTGTTGGTCGCCTCTCTGCCACATTTTGTCACAAAATACCTGGGATTATCAACTTACAAAGGGGCAAGATTTATTATGGTTCACGGTTTTGTAAGTTTCACTCCTTGATTGGCTGACCCCATTGCTTCTGGGCTGTGGGGAGGCCGTGCATCCTGGCCACATCACCTACAGAGCAAAGCTCCTCAGCTCGCGGCAGGGAAGTGTAGAACAGGGCTTTCACCAGGATCTCATGATCCCTGATGGAGGGCATGCCCCAGTGACCACAAGACTTCCTGCTGGACCACGCCTCTTCAGGATTCCCCTCCACTCCAACAAGGTGGGGACTAAGTCCAGCTTCTCAAAAATTAAAGACAAAGGAAAAACGGAACAATAACACTTTTTCCTAGAAGGTAAAAATAATTCCAATGACAGCAGACTTCTTTTCAGAATCCAGTCAGGAGTGAGTGACACAGATTTCCCATGCTAAAGACAGCAAGGATCAAGTCACGCTCCTATGTAGCCACAGGCAACTTTCAGCAACTAAAGGAAAATTAAAAGATTCTCAGATTGAGGAAAACTAATGGAATCTGTCACCCACAGTTCTACCACAAAAGAATGGCCGCTAGGAGCTCTCTAAACAGAAAGGAAAACAAGAACAAACAAACAAACAAAAACAGAAGAAAATTTGAGGCATCAGGAAGGAAGGGGAAAAACACAGTAAACAAAATAATATTCCCTTCTCCTCTTGAGAGCTCTGAATTATGTTTGATGATTTAAGAAAAATTCATACACTGTTTGGCATGGTTCCAAACTGGTGTAGAGGAAATATTTAAAAGAATGACATTACAAATGGGGAGGGCAAAGAGATATAAAAGGCAGCTAAGTTCTCTATAGCTCACTCGAACTGGTAAAATAATGCCACTAGTGTACCGTGTTAAAATATAGACGTAGATATAAAAATATATCCATCTCGAGAAACCAAGAGAGCTCCACAAACAGATGGTATTAACACCATACATATACTCCAATATGCAATTCAAAATATATTCCAGTCCCCACAAGAAGGTAGCAAAAAGAAAACGGTCCCAGAACACAAAGGAAACTTTACACACAGAAAATGAAATATAAAATGGCAGACTTGAGCCCTCTCCTTTCAATAAGTATTGTTATTATTTACATTTTTATTTATTTATTTATATGTGGTGCTGAGAATTGAACCCAGTGCTTCACATATGCTAGTAGGCAAGCGCTCTACCCCTGAGCCACAATCCCAGCCCTAATAAGTATTCATTTTTAAATGCATGTTTTCTGATTACATCCATTCAAAGACAGACTGTGGAGGAATGGAGTAAGAGGTATGACCCACCCGAGTGCATGCTGGTTACAAAGAAGCCAAAGTCAAATATAATGATACAGGCAGGTGGGAAAGAACGGATGGACAGAGCTATACCATGCAGTATTAAGCAAAGGCAAGCAGAGCTGGCTGTATTAATATTAGATAAAGTGAAGTTCAGAACAAAGACACTAACCAGAGACCCACAGGGACATTAGGCAAGGGTAGAAGGGTCGGTCCAACATGTGCAACAAAAACGGGTGGAACTGAAGAGACAATTTCACAATTACAGCTGGAGACTTCAATAATACAGAGAACACCTAGTCAGAATCAGCTGGGATCTTGAATAACCCAACTACACAATCAATAAGCAGGAAATAATTGTCAAGTTTAGAAACCTCTGCAAGAGCAGAATGCATACAGACGTGGGCCCAGATTCACAGGTTGAAGGGCTAACTTCGTCAGCCACCAGGCATATGATAATTAAAGTCCCAGCGAGATATCAGTGCACACCTATCAGGATGTCCTCAATAAAAGCCTGACGACATCAGGTGCTGATGAGGATTCAAGGAAGCCTGGATCACTCATATATTGCTGGGGTGAAGAGGAAGCATCAAAGCCACCTTTGGTCAGCTCCGTCCGTGTTGCTGTGATCAAAATACCTGACTAAATCTGAGGAGAACTCAATCTGGGGCTACAGTTCCAGAAGTCAGTCCATAGTGGCCAACTCCTTTGCTCTGTACAATGAGCAAAGGCCCGGCAGAGATAAGTACTGGGCTCCCACAAATACCTGTATCGTAAATTTCATAGCAACTGTATTCTTAATATCTGGCGGCAGCGGGAGGGAATGTGCACGACCTTTGGGTAAACAAATGATGGTTTCTCTATCCATAGCATGGAATAGTACGCAGACAATTGAATACAAAAAGAACAACCCATTCATACCCTCAGCCACCAGAATGACTCTCCAGAGAAACTCACAGTGAGAAACTGTAATCCCAAAGGCTAAACACTGGGTTCCGTTCATACATCATGTTGAAAAGAATAAAACACAGCAATGGAAGTCAATTAGAGGTGGCCAGGGGTTAAAGAGGAAAGGAGGGGCCGTCCTGAAGAGATGAGACTATCATTCCAAAAGGGCCTCTAGGGGGCTGGGGTGGCAACTCAGTAGTAAAATGCTTGCCTAGCATGTGTGAGACTCTGGGTTTGATGCTTAGGTCCACATATAAATAAACAAAAATAATGTTCTATCAGCAACTAAAAAAAAAATAAAGTTTAATTTAAAAATAGGGGGCCTCATGGTGGACTTTTGTGGTGATGAAAATATTCTTGCTTATATCAATGTCAGTGTCCCAGTACTATACTACATGCGATATTTTAAAAAACACCACCATTTTGTAAATACCACCAAATGTTACAATTTGAGGAAACTGGGTAAAAGCTACAAGGAATCTTTCTGTATCAGTTCTTAAGATAGTATGTGAATTACTTTTTAAAAAAACACATGTACTAAATGAAATCTAAGTACATTTCTCCTTGTTTGTCCTGGATGTTGTTTAGAAAACATTAAGGCAAACAAAACTTCCCAGCACCCTTGATACCCTTGAAGATAGCGCCAATAACACCAGGCTTTGCACCCTTTTTAAAATGAAGAGTACAAAATGTTCACTGATCCCTACTGTTCTTCTGTGAGGACTGTCCACAATTTCTTCTTTTCTCCTCTGCATTTTTCAAAGGCATGGAGAACAAAACTACTCTAAAAGATTGTACCGGTCTGAGTTCTTTAGAGGAAACCCATATGGTTCAAACATTATTTGTATAGAGAGGCTTACAAGAAGGCTTTGGCTCACGTGATCATGGACACTGAGGAATCCTAGACCTCATCTGATCCAGGAGAGCCCATGCTGTCCTTCCAGTCCAAGCTCAAGTCCCAAGGCAGAAACTGATTTCTCAGCTCAAAGACGGTCTAGAGAGAGAAAGAGGAGCTGGGCTTGTGGCTCAGTGGTGGGCACTTGCCTGGCAACTGTGAGGCACTGGGTTTGATTCTCAGCACCACCTATAAACAAATCAATTTTAAAAAGGTCCATTGACAACTAAAGATGTGTATTTAAGAGAGAGAGAGAGAGAGAGAGAGAGAGAGAGAGAGAGAATTCTTCCTTAACCTTGTTTTTATTTCTTTCTTCTTCTTCTTCTTTTGTTGTTGTAATCCAGGGCTTCCAGTTGACTGAATGAAGCTCATAGACGTGGAGGAGGGCAATCTGCTTTATTCAGTTTATGGATTCTGTCGGGAGCCATTCTCACACGTGACTGGGTGACTCCCGGTTAGGGTCTGAGGCGCTCTGGCTGTGTAGGAGCTTTCCCGGCCCTCTCCTGTTGAGAGAACCTGTCCGTGTGGGGGTGTAACTGACCACTGACCCAGGAGGCCCAATCACTGACCCTGACCTTGAAGTGCGGCCCCCCTTCAACCTTCATTGGATGGAATTCTCCCCTGAATTTCTTGCTCCCCAATAAAAGGCTACTCCCTGGCGTGCTTGCTCTCTCTCTCTCCTGCTAGCCCTGAGTAATCCTTGCTGCCCTGCAGGGCGGTTAGAGGAGGGAACCAGAGAGGGGAGCCTTCTCGGACCTGGTCATAGAAAAAGGTAACTGAGTCTGTGTGTTTATTTCGATCTCGCTAGCTAACTTTTATGCCAAGAACCTCATTAATGAAACCATTGCGCTGGCCGCATGGTAGAGGATTCAAATGTTAATCTCATCCAGAAACACCTTTGGAGACATACTCAGAAGTGTTTTACCAAATGTCACAGCACCTTCTGGTCATTCCAAGCTGACATGTAAAATTAACGACTCCTATACCCTCAATCACTCCGAGTAATACATTTAGCATAACGTCTTACCCTACTATAAAATACAGCTACTATATTTCAGCATAACGTTGGCTTCTCCTTTGCAGTAGTAATATGTTGGTTTTTCAGTGAACACGGGGTTCATTTTGACCTCATGTAGTCTCACCCCAGCCCCTACCATCATTACCACCAGTGAATTGTTGGCGTGGCTTTGGTTTTTCAAAATATCAATACACTCCGGACTTTGCTAATGTCAGTTTGAACTTCAGGCCAGTTGCACAAGTGACTTTCCATCTTGACCAAGCCTTAAAATGCTTTTTGGTCCAGATCCCTGGGTATGGATAAGACGTACCTATTATGGTGTCCACTCTTCATCTAATGGTGTCCTTCATACTTCCATACAGGTCTCACCAGATCTGCCTGGCCTCTTAATGTCATTCACGATGGCCTTGTGGCCATGACCATCTGAGGGAGTCTGGTCAGCATCATGGCCATGGAACAGAGGGTGGGGAGGTGGGAATTGCTGAAATCTCAGCACACGTGACTCTGTACAAACCTCTGTGCCCAGGGCAACCAAACAATCCCAGCATAACTTCCAGCAGCATTCGGCCACCTTCCTAAGACGACTCCAGAGCGTCCTCCCTTGAGAATACCTGCCTGAGAAAGGTTCAGCCTGACGGGAGAGGTGATGGGTGGTTCTACCAACACCTGAGTGTGAGTCCACACAGCATCTTTCCCAAAGCTCCTACTGAACACCAACTCCTTCCTCTCTTCTGGTGTGCATCTTCTGGAGTCTCAGCGTGTTTTTCTCCAGGATCTCTATGCCCGTCTTTTAAAATGTCTTCACCAGGAGGGAGCGAACCTCTTTCTCCCGGTCTCTGTGGGAGGACAGAATCCTAAGTTCCCAATAATTGCCAGGTGGCCCAGACACAGCTGGCCAGATAAGCCAGACAGTTACAGTGACCAGCCCTTTGTCATTTCTCATATGTGCTCCCGGCTCTCTCTCTAAGTCACTGTCCCTTTAGAATGCCCTGTCACCCCTGCACTAATCTGAGGGGAGCTCAGCTCTGTCCTATGCTGTCAGTAATCAAAGAAATATGTCTTCCCTGCTTCAGCTAATGCCCAGCTTTGTTGCCCTTTGGCAAAGGAAGTGCAAACAATAGCTTTGGTGACACAGTTTCTGCCAAGAGAGGCACAGATAGGACAGGAGAAGGCGGGATCACTTGGCCCTTGTCATTCCATGGGCATCTCTTCCTGCCTGGCATTTCAGAGCCGGACACTGGCCTGGGCCACGGTGCTGTGTCCCATCTGGATAGGCTGGTAGTGACACTCGGTGTGACCACGACCACTGTAATAGATGCCATTAATTGTGGACAAGGTGTAGAAGTGAAATATAGAAAAACTGATTTTGACAGTGGTTGTCCCCCTTCCCCTTCTACCTGGGTACACTATCGCTGCGTGGTGTCATTTGGACTGTGATGTAGCACAACTCATTTTCTCATATATGGAAGTTTCTCAGAAAATTAAAGACACCACTGCCCTAAACACAACCCAGAAATTTTGTTTGGATTTATTTCCCTTGAAATGTGAACACATATATCCCCAATGGATGCTACCAAAATGGTCACACCCATCCAAGAGACCCGCCCCTTCCCTACGTGTTAGATATTCCATTTTCTTCCAGCAGTAAGACCCCCGTTAGCTACAGCAATTTATGAGGGCTATGAGTTTGTACATTGCATATTGGATCATCCTCACCATAGGAACTGTACCCAAGTTTGGCAGGTATGGACAACGTTGCAGATGTGTGTGTGTGTGTGTGTGTGTGTGTGTGTGTGTGTTTAGGTCACTACCAAGAAACGATCATGGTTATTGGAGGACTCTAAAATATCTTGGAAGTTAAGCTGTGCAACACATGCAACAGCATATCTGTGTGTGATGTCCCCTGGGGCCTTCTGATGTGGCCCTCCCCCCAGACCGTAGCACTGCCCTTACTGGAAAATCGTGGATAGGTAGATGAAGAGAAAGTCTGCCACCCTGGCAAGTTCACAAAGAAAGGGCGATTGATAGAGCTGGAAGTACCGTGGAATATGATTTGTCATCATTCCTGGGGGAGATCAATTTTTAAAATATACAAAAATTAGAAGTATCAGGTAAACACTGTGATGTAGCAATTGCACGGCCAGTTCTCTGCACCACGGAAATGATGTAGTGGTACAAGAATGATGGGCAGCATTATTTTTCAACATAAAATCTCGAACCAACCCAATTTCAAAACCATTTGGAAAAGGTCAATGAAAACTGCAAAAACTAAGAAAGAAAGGTTGTTGTTTTCCTTTTCTAAAGGAAGTGGACAATCATATTGGGGATGGCACTGGTGACCCCCTCCTGGGGCTAGGGTACTGGTGTACCTGTCCACTATGCTGCTGATGAAAAACAAGAAGAGAACCATCCCAGATTTGACCTCAGTTATGGCAGCCTGTCCAGAAAGGCAGAAAGGCAGAACAAGGATGAGATGGCCCTGCACTGCAGGGTGGCGAGGTCCCTAGCACCCTGCGGTTGCTAGAGAGCTGATTGCTAAGGCGCTGAACTGAGGCTAAAACGACCGGGCGAGAGCTGTTTGCTAAAGAAGGAGGCTAAGCGTCCCTGGGTGGGCTCGAACCACCAACCTTTCGGTTAACAGCCGAACGCGCTAACCGATTGCGCCACAGAGACACAACAGGTCCTCCGGCGGGAGTCCATAGGGACCAGGGCGCACTAGGCCGTTTTCCCCCAGGCTACGCGCTGCGGCTCCAGCAGAATCCGGGGCAAATTCCCACAGCTCAGAAAAGCCGCCCGATCAGCGCGGCGAGTTGGAAACCTGACCATCGGCGGATTCCGAGGCCAGAGGGCAGCAGAATGGCCTCCACCCCGAGCTGCCAGGCGCTGATTTCAAAAGCCGACGCCCGGGAGATGCCCGCTGGCTCCGGGGTCGAGGCTTCTTCCTCGTCCTGCCCTGAGGGGGCCTGTCCCCACCGTAGCGCGCCGCCCGGGGACGGGCCGCAGGGTCAGTGCTTTAAAGGACCCTGAGAAGGGAAACGCGAGCGTTTTATCCCAGGCCAAGGTCTCTGCACGAAGCCTCGGCTCGGCCAAGTTTCTAGGCCTCCACGGAGGCGGAAGCCGGGAAGGCCCGGTGCACCCGAGCGCCCTCGAGGTCCCGGGGCTCACGGAGGCTGGGGCGGGCGCGGGGTGGGCGCGGGGAGAGCAGCGACCTGCGGCCGAAGGCCTCGGCCTGGAGCACGAAGGGGCGGAGGGGCCCGACCGGCGGGAGACTTCAGCGAGAGGGCAGGCTGCGTCACGGCCGGGTCCCCAGGGACCAGAACCGAGTTTCACTGTGGCCGAACGAGAGCAAAGGAGGGGGAAACGGACGGTGGCCAGCAAGACAGGCGACGACCTGCTGCTGTGAACACGGAGCCGCCGAGTAGCACCCCTGAGCGACGTCCACCATAGGGACCCAGGGGGGGCCGCCGAGCTGCGCCCACCACCTGGACCGAGAAGGCGCCGCCCGTCCTCGCCCGCGCGGCGCCGTGACCGTCTAGTGGTCAGTACTCTGCGCTGTGGCCGCAGCAACCTCGCTTCGAATCCGAGTCACGGCCGGCCCTGCACTCACGTGGCCCCCTTGACTTTCAATCCTCACCGCAGCGTCCAGTGCCAAACTTGCAGGTGGCTCCAGAGCTCTCTGGTCTGGAGGAAGAAAGGAAGCCCCGTCCTTAGCCAGGGCTCGGTCACCAAGAACCGGAGGATTGAGGTGCTGCCCTGATGCAGTGGTTGTGGTCGACCTCCTTTTTCTGGTTCACGTATTGCAGTCATCCGTGGGGTGAGATTTGCACTCCAACGAGGCTTTGGAAACAAGGTCGAATAACCGTAGTAATGTGCACTTAGTGAATGACATTCCCCAACCAAGTGTGTGTGTGCGTGTCCCTGTGTGTGTGTGTGTGTGTGTGTGTGTGTCGGGGTGGGGGGACAATAAAAACCGAAGTGCAGCTCACAGATTAAATTGCACCCATCCTCAGTTCATGGCCCAGTGGATCTCGTCCAACAGGAACCCTCTTCTAGGGCAAGTGACAGAAAATTTCCATCAGCTCAGGAAGTCCCTGGAGTCTGTTTTCCGTCCATCCCCACAACCTCACTGAAGGAAATCACCACTACCTTTTCTGTCTCCAGGTTTATTCTTGAAATTCTCGATCAAACACCATACTTTTTGGCCAGTGGTTTGCATGTGGGTTTTTTTTGTTTTTTAATGCAGCATCAAGTTTCTGCTATGCATCCATTTGTTGTCACGATAAGTGTTTTGGTGTTGTCCCAAAATGTGAATAAAGTAAAGAGGATGGAGACCGGTTATGTCTAGTTGCAGCCCTGGAGAAGAAGGAGGCTATGAACATTCCCGTAGGGGTCCTCTGAGGCCTTGTGCATTCATTTCTTTAGAGTACAAACCTAGTGAGGGAATTGTTAGGTCATGGGGCAGGTGTATTTTAAACTTCATGAGAAGCTAGCAAAGAGTTTCAGGATGTTTGCACTGTTTTACTCTCTCACCACAAGAAAAGATACTAATTATTTTTGTTTTCATTTTTGATACTTTGTGTTCTTTTTAGACATACATGATGGTAAGAGTGTTTTTTACATATTACACATACCTGGAGTATGACTTCCCACCATTGAGGTCGTCCATGACCTGGAGTTACACTGGTTGTGTATTCATATGTGAACAAAGGAAACTCTCCTCTTCCCATTCTCCTCCCTTCCCTTCATTCCCCTTGTCTAATGCTATACATATATATATTTTTCACCTTCTTTTTACCCATTCATTTGTTGAAGGGCGCATTAGGCTGGTTTCATAGATTAGCTGTTGTGAATTGCTGTCAAATTGATGTGCCTCTGTCACTGTAGTATGCTGATTTTAAGTCCTTTGGACGTATACCAAGAGTGGGATAACTGGGTCAAATGGTCTTTCCATTCCAAGTGTTCTGAGGAATCTCCATACTGCTTTCCAGAATGGTTGCACCAAATTGCAGTCCTGCCAGCACAATATGAATGTACCTTTCCCCCCACATGCTCACCAACATTTGTTGTTACTTGTATTCATGATAACTGCCATTCTGCCTGGAGCAGGAGGGAATCTCAAGAGAGGTGAAAGACCCCTCCTGCATGTCTTTTGGTAGTATGGCCATTTTGACAATATCAGTTCTGCAAGTCCAAGAACATGGGAGAACTTTCCATCTTCTAAGGTGTTCTTCAATTATTTTCTTTATTGTCCTGTAGTTTTCACTGTAGAGGTCTAATGTATATGTATATGCATATACTTGGGAATCTCTCTCTATTTTTTGAAGGTAGTTTTCCTAGTGCCTCTTTCAATTGATTCATCATTTATGTATAGGCCTACAATTGATTTGTAGGTGTTAATTTTATATCCTGTTCCTTTGCTGGATTCATTTATGAGTCCTAAAAGTCTTCTGGTAGAGTTCTTTGGGTCTTCTGTGCATAGAATCATGTCCTCAGCAAACAAGGATAATTTGAGTTTTTCTTTTTCCCATTGGGAGAGAAGATACAAATTCTTGTAAGCTCATGTTTTGAACTATCTCTTCAAAGTGACCCATTCGGGTGGGTGTGTAAGAGTATATCACCGTTGTTTTCCTGAATGAGCAATGATATTGAGTTCCTTTCTTATTTCTTTGGTCATATAGAAATGTTGTTGGAGAGATGCTGATCAGTGTCTTTCCACCTTCCCTTTCTTTTTCTTTTTCTTTTCTGTCACCAGAAATTGAACCCAGGGTGCTTTACCACTGAGCCTCATCCCCAGCCCTTTTTATGTTTTAAATGTTGAGATAGGGTCTCACTAAGTTTCTTAGGGCCCTACTGAGTTGCTGAGGCAGGGCTCAAACTTGCCATCCTCCTGCCTCATCTTCTAGTGTTGCTGGGTTTCAGGCCTGGGTCCCCACACCAACCATGTTTCCCCTCTTTTTTCATAACCTTTTACTATTAGACACATTTAGATTTGTGAAAGATAGAGTAGATAGTACACAGGATTTCTATACACTCCACACCCGGCTTCCCCTAGCCTTTAACATCTTACATTAGAATGATACCTTTGTCCCAAGTAAAGCATAAATACATTTGCTACTAGGAGTAGGATACACTCAGGAGATAATGGAAGACAAAGAGGGACTTGCGCAGAGAAGCCACTGTCATGTGTCCTGAACTAAGGAGGATTGCCTTTGTCCTTTCCACCCAAGATCCAAGAAATATCTTAACTGCTCAGGGATATGGAATTGAGAACTGACATAGAAAAACATAAAGTCATTTGAAGTAGAACAGTCTAGTTATAAAAGGCAGAAAGAGATTTAAGAACATACAAAGAAATTTTACATTAAAAAAAAAAAAAAACAACAGGAACCACAGGATGAGGTGGAAAAAATGGGTCTAAGTAGACCACAGATCCTTAAGACAAAGCCTGCCCAACAGAATAGACCTTGTTCACTCATTTTGAATATAAAAGCAAATTCCAGCTGTAGAAGTTAATCAGACAGAAAAAGATCAGACCATAAGACGGTGCTATTCTGTGCCAGGCTGCTTGTAAGCACAAGTGTGGACACTGGACAAAAGCAAATGGCTGGTAGAAAGAGGAGCAACATCCTATGGCTCCACCATCCACTGTTCCTCCCTGAACCAGCCTCTTGGGTGGCCAAAGAGGGTGTGGGGGAGGGCAGAATTCCTGGGAACTGTCCCTTATTGGCGCTTGTGTAAGTCTCTGTAGACATGAGAATTTCAAAGCAAGATTCAATCCTTGGTCCTTTCCAGGGATGCAGAAGGGAAGGAGAGAGGAGAGAAGCTCCATTACCGCTCAGATGCAGAATGACCCAGGGACATACCCAAGAGTGCAGCTGGGTTCTGAAGGTCTTTGGGGAAAACTCCTGACATGGGTCTCAAGGTCGGGAGGATGGGGCTTGGGAGGCAGTGTTACAGGGTTGGGGCCTGGTGGGAATTGAGGCCCTGTGAAGACCCCTTCAAACACCCCGGGAGTTTATGGAAGGGAAAGGGAATACTGTCAGGGGAGAGAGGGTGTGGGTCCCCTCAGAGAGGAGAGGGACAGAGTGCCTCTCCTGCTTCCAGGTTCATTGGGGATCCTGAGAGTCCAGCTCAGGTCCACCTCTTCTCTTTTGACTGACAGTAGAATGACATCAGACGGGCACGTCCCCTCTGCCATGACAACTCTAGGTCACTTTGGCCCATGCTGACAGTTTCGAAATGGACCGTGGCCATCAATTTTTACAGATTTTAAGATTAGAGGGAATTATCCTTTACTCCCTGAGTTCTGAGCCTCGCCTGTTGAAAGGGTCAGAAAAGCCTCCCCCTCCAGGGTAACTGGTGCTGCTCTTATGGACTTTACTTCCGACCTGCATTTCTCCTGCAGGTAGGGCAGGTAGTTCGCTGAGAAATTTGACATATCCTGGCCACGAAAGCCAGGCAGGGCTGCAGGGAAATTGCTTCTGGAAAGAGAAAGCCTGTGTGAATCAGCACAGTGGAGCCTGTGGGTGGCATTATTCCCGTACCCTCGTGTTCCCGCCACTCGTCAGCCCCTGGCAGCCGCCAGCCATGGCAGGGCAGGGGCTATGTAGATGAACAAGCGAGGAAATGACCTTTCCGTAGGTTCGCTGCAGATAAAGACCAGGGACCGAAAACGGGTGAATTTCTGACGTTTTCCTATAGCGGGTCTCCACCCGGTTGTCCAGAGCCCGCTGCAGACTTGGGCTTCTTCAAGCCGGATGGTTTTCTTCATAGTGACGTCCTGATATTATGGCTTTCCGCGTCACCAGTATGGAGCGAGTTTCGTGTCCCCGAGCATTGGTGGTTCAATGGTAGAATTCTCGCCTCCCACGCGGGAGACCCGGGTTCGATTCCCGGCCAATGCATCCCTTTTCTTAGCCACGACCTCAGGGTCATTTCCCAATTGCCAACAGGAAGGGATCTCGGCAGGCACAGGGCGGCTACCCAGTGTCAGTTTGCCTGTCCCCCGCCCCCTCTGTGCTCTGCAAACCCGCTCAACCCTTTTTCCTAGGATCTGGAGGCTCCTGCGCAAGGATTCACTTCCTGCACTTGGACAGGGCACTGGGCCGCTTCTCCCTGCAGAAGGGGACCGGGAAGGGGACGCCCGACGGCAGCGCCTTGGGACCCTGTGCGCACGCCGCGCGGGAGGCGCGGAGCCCAGACCCACTCGCGCCGCGGGTTCTGTGTGTGGCCGCCGCCGGCCGCACAGCCGCCCCTTGTGCCTGGTGGTCAGTCCGCGGCGTCTGGGGAAATTCAGGGTGGCCCAGGAGCGCGGCGAGGGGGACGCCCTTCTAACCCTCCTCGCCCTTCTAACCCTCCTGCTTTCGCCCCCCGACGGGCGCCCTGCCTTCTGCGCAGAGTTTGGAACCCCTGGGGCTCTGCAGCCCAGGCCCCCGCCCCAGGGCCTCGGGCCGCATGGGATTGGAGGAGGAGCCTGGGACGCGCCCAGCTGCGTCCTGTCTGTGGAGCCCGCCTGTTTTGACCCGCTCTTCGCAGCCAGTCCAAGTGCTGCCCACTCCAGCGCACTGGCCAAGGGCCACCGGTCCATTACTCTCTTGAAAGGGCCTCAGGAAGAGTTCGGAGGGAGACGCCAGGAAAACAGAACTGAGTAGGCTTCTCCCCTTTCTGTGTCCTCTGTCCTGCCTCTGAAGGTCAGCCGCAAGCACACCGCAGTGCATAATTGGCTCCAGTCTGCAGGTGTCTCCCCTGGCCTGCTCCTCCTCCTCCTCCTCCTCCTCCTCCTCCTCCTCCTCCTCCTCCTCCTCCTCCTCCTGACCCTGCTGTTCCTGCCCCTTCCCCTCCTCCTCCTCTTGCCTCAGCTCCCCTGCCCTTCCTTCTCCTGCTCCTCTTCCTCCTCCTGCCCTCTTCCTCCCCTTCCTCTTCCTCCTACTCCTCTTTTCTCTGGTCCTCCTCCTCCTCCTCCTCCACCAGCTCTTCCTCCTCCTGCCCTGCTCCTCCTCCTCCTCCTGCCCCTGCTCCTCCTCCCCTTTCTTCCCCTCTTCCTCCTCCTCCCTTTCCTCCCCTTGCTCCCCCCTCCTCCTCCCTCCCATACTACTCCTCTTGCTCCTCCCCTTCCCCTCCTTCTCTTCCTCCTCCTCCTGCCCCTGCTCTTCCTCCCCTTCCTTTCCCTCTTCCTCCTCCTTCCTTTCCTCCCCTGCTCCCCCCTCCTGGGATTAAATCTGCTCTTCTGCTTAGAGTTCTTGAATGGAAGCTTAGATGATACTTTGGGATTTTTTTCATTGTTGATGTGTGCATTCATTGCTGTGAATGCACCTGTGAGCATTGGCTTTGTTC
This sequence comes from Callospermophilus lateralis, assembly GCF_048772815.1. Lineage (NCBI taxonomy): Eukaryota > Metazoa > Chordata > Mammalia > Rodentia > Sciuridae > Callospermophilus > Callospermophilus lateralis. The sequence continues at coordinate 1,635,818 of NC_135311.1, forward strand.
TATTGCTGTTGATTTACTTATTTACTTAACGTCATTAGAGATTGACCCCGAAGCACTTGACCACTGGGCTACATCCTGAACCCTTTTTTCACTTTTTATTTTGAGACAACTTCTCCCTAAATTGCTAAGGCTCTCCTGAACTTGTAATCTTCCTGCCTCAGCCACTCAAGTGTCTGGGATTACAGGAGCACCACTGGGCCTGACTCTATTGACACACTTGTATTTTCATTGTCATGGATTACAAATATCCAATATCTCCTGAGATATTTTGTTGCATCTATTGTAATGAAGGGTTATGTTTCATGTGCAAATTTGGGCCTTTCCAGCTACCTTTCTCTTAGAGATTTCTTGTTGAGTTTCATTGTTCCTGAGAGCATGCTTTGTATGATTTCTATTGCTTTCTATCTGTTGAAGTGTGTTTTATGGGCCAAAATGTGCAGATCGTGGTATTTCACATGAGCTAGAGAAGAACATGTTTCTTCCTTGTCGAATGAGGTGATCTATAAACCTCTGGTGGTGCTGCCAGTTCAACCTTATCCTCTTTGATTTTCTACCTGCCAGATCTGTGGACAACCAATTGAGTGAGGCTGAAGTCTCCAACTATAGCCATGCATTTCTCTATACCTCCTTCCTCTTCTTTCAGGTTTTGCCTGACATATTCGGACACTCTCCTGTTGGAGACCCTATTATTAAGAATTGCGTCATCTTCTTGGGGGAACTGACCACTTTATCATTAAGTAATATCCTTCTTTACCCCTGGCGATTTTCCTTGCCCTGAAGTTTTCTCTGTCTGGAATCAACATAGCTCCTCCAGGTGTCTTTCAATTAGCATGGGCCTAGTGTATCTCTCTCCTTCTCTTGGAGGCCTTGTGACCCCTCAGGACCCAAAGGCTCTCTGATCCCATTATAGGGCTGCCTGCTGTCTGTGGGTCAGGAGGTCCTGTTTGGCCTGTGGGGGTTGGGTTTCTCCTGCTCCTTGGGGCTGGCTCTGCACAGCATGTGCTTCAGGGCCTGCACATTCTCAGTCCAGCTGAGCCAGGGACTTGTCCTGAAGGGCTGGCCCAGTGTTGGAGTTGGGGCTGCTGTCCACACCACTGTTGGTGGTCCTGGAGAGGATGTGGGTCTGAGGAGGGGGCTGTGGGAAGGCTATCCTCTTGAATCCCAATGGGCACTTGGGCAGAAGTTCTGGATTTCCTGCCCTCGGCCTCCTCCCAGCTCTCAGGGAGAGAGCTCATCTTCCATCTTACTTGTTGCTTTCTCACTTTCCCCGTTTTTACTTATAATTTATCTTTGCTTCTTTACATTTAAGTAGGTTCCTTGCTGGGCAGGTTGACCTATGCCTTAGTTCTGAAGTCCAATCTCCTCTGGAGGCTGAGGCAGGAGGACTGCTTGATCCCAGAGGTTTGGAGCTGCACTGGACAACACAGTGACAACCTATCTCCTAATTTGTTTTAAAAGTAGGTTTCTGTTGGTTTGGAAGTTGCTCAGTATACCAGCAAGTCTCCTTGTGATTAGAGCAAGAAAAATCAAGATGAACCTCTAAAGGAATATCTCTTCAGTGAGTCTGACATGGTCCCTTATGATTTCCCGAGATAGAGAGAAACCAGGCATCATGATGATAGAGAGTGTTGCCTATGCTCAAACTTTTGGTCCATGCCTCATAAAGTAGAGTCTGGGGGACAGGAAGGAGGAATTGTTTTGTCGGCATGCTATTAGGCTGAAGGCCTAGAGATTTGGATTCACACACAGGCAAACAACAGTCAAACTGAACTTGAGGCCTGCCAGCCAGAAACCATCAACTAATCGCTAACCTTCTTCTGGGACCATCAAATACGATTTCTTTATTTTGTTTTCCATGAGCATTTTATCAAGTTTCCTTTCTTGTCCCCTCAGCAGATTGCTAACTTGCTTGTACAGTAGGATCCAATTTTAAATCACTGAATGTTCAAATATTGATGCACTATAATTGTACCTAATAGCAGGATTCATTAGGCCATATTTGTACTTACAGTTAATTTAATCAACCTCATCGTTAGTACCTTTCATTTATTTCCCTCCTCCTCCCACTCTTTAAAATGTTAAGGGTCCAGGTTTATGGTTCACAAACGAAGGCCACCCAGAGAACTTTCCTGCGATGCGCGCACATTGTTATTTTGAGATGTCATATCCATCTTTATTGATCATCTGTGTAACTATTTAACTTTATGCAGTACTCATGAGCACATAAGTACTGTGTAAACTGTGAGGGAACCTGGGAACACACACCCTAGGCACAGTAGTGAGTGCTCTCGGGTACTCTGATTGGTGGAGACTCTTTAAAAACCACCCAACTTTGGGGGTTCCGGCAGAGACACTGGAATGGATTCAGTTTGGCCACCTCTCAGGAAACAGTGTGTCTAAGTGTCAGGGCCCTGCCCCCTGGCGAGGCCGCGTATGGTGGAATTTGAGTCACAGGCAGGTATGTTCTTGTTTCAGTATTAATACAAACACTGGCAGGGTTTGGCACAGACCTGTAAAGCCAGTGGCTCAGGAGGCCCAGGCAGAGGGAGGTGGCAAGTTCCAGTCCACTCTTGGCAACTTAGTGAGGCCCTAAGGAATTTAGGGGGACCTGTCTCCAAGACTAAAAAGGGCCAGGGGTTTCACTCAGTGGTTCTATGCTCCTGGGTTCAATCCCTGGGAACAAGGAAAAGCAAAAACAGACATTAAACATGTTTGAGGGCTGGGGTTGGGGCTCAGTGGTAGAGCACTTGCCTCACATGTGTGAGGCACTGGGATCAATTCTCAGCATCACTCATAAATACATAAACAAACAAATAAATAAATAAAGGTCCATCAACATCTAAAAATAATTTTAAAAAAACCATGTTTGACTGGTTTTTATTTTAATTCAACAAATCTGCATTCATTGTGAAAAAGAATATATCCCCTTCCCAGACAAACAAACCCATCTTAATTATATGAAAAAGAGATGATACACCTTTACCTAATTGCGTCCTGTAAGCCAAGGCACTTGGGAGTCCTGGTCCCATCTTGACAATCCTGGGGTTTCCCTGGGTCAAGGGAAAAGTGGAAAGACCAGGAAAAGGAAAATCACAGTATCGCCTGCAGAACTTCCACCTGAGGATAGGAAAGTGGTCACCCGAGGAGAGAAAGATGGGGGCGCTCGGGTACTTCCTCTGCCTGAGCCTAAAGAGCATTTGGCCCCGCTTCTCTGTAGCGCAGACGAAGTCCCTGGCACCGGTCCCTAGGCTTGCCGTTCGTCCCTGGGCACCTCTGAGCACGATTCAGGGCCCGCCCTCGTGGGTTCCATGGTGTAATGGTGAGCACTCTGGACTCTGAATCCAGCGATCCGAGTTCAAATCTCGGTGGGACCTTTCCCTTTTCTTTGTCGGAAGTCCCCAGCCGGCCTCCCAGGGACCCAGTAAGGACCCAGCACCAGCCCCGTCCTCCGCGGACCCTGAGCTGGGCAGGCGGCGGCCACCACCCCGAGAAGGCCTTCGCTGCGAGGCCTGTGCTCGATGCAGGCGGCCACTGGTGGCTCTGCATAGGCGGATTCTGTCCAGAGTTTCTGGCTCCTCTGCGGAGGTGACCCCTCCAGCGAGCGGCGGCGTGGAGGTCCCGTCGCCAGGGGACCCGAGCTGCAGCCCGAGCGGCGAGGCGAGGCCGCGGTGCCCTGGCGCAACCCGCCGGGCCCCAGGGAGAGGCGGCGTCGCGCCGCGGCCGGGGCCCAAGTGCGGTGCTCTCTAAAGCCGAGCTGCGGGCCAACTCGGGCCCTGCCCACTGCCCACAGTGTTCTGCGGCTCTGCGGCGTCCAGCCACGGAGGGGGCTGACCCCGGCCGCGCCGCGGAGCCCCGGGAGGCCACACGGCTGGTGCCGAGCAGAAACGGGAAGGGCAGGGCGCCGGGGGCGGCGCAGCCCAGCCCAGGTCGCCGCCTGTGGCTCCTCCCGGCTCAGGGAGGCTCCCTCTGGTAGCCATCCACAGGGCACGCCGCCCCGGACGCAGCCCAGCACTTGCGGGGCCTGGGTTCCCGCACCTTCCTTTCTGGGCCGGCGGGAGGGGGTCGAGCGCAGGGAGGCACAGACCCACGGCTTGCTGGCTCCCTGGTTTGGACTGCAGGAAGGAAACGCACGAAGCCCGCTCTCCCTGAGGCCGGTCTGCAGGGCCTGGGATGGGACACTACCCCAGCTCCAGGCAGGGCCACACTGAATGACAGAAGTCAAAGCAATTTGGGGACAGAGTGGAAAGTTCACCACGTGCACCCCCCTTCTCCATGGAAGCAGGTCCTAAGACCCTCACGTGAGAGGGATCCCCCTGTACCCAGAGGAAAGAAGCATCTTATCTCTGAGCCAGGGACACGTCATGAACCGAGGGGGCCTCCCTTGGCTTCCTTGCTGATCACCTTAGATCCCTCTCCTTTTGTGGCATCGTCTTCCTGAACTGCCGTCCACTCTCAACAATGCAATCCAGATAACACCTCTGGGTCCACAGCTTACTCCCGTCTCTTCCTTAGGACGGAGGGCACTGTGGCAGGAAAAGCTTGTGACTAAATAAACATGCAGGCTTTCCTCTTGTTACTCTGTGTCTTCCTTATAGAGGCCTCGGCCATGAGCTGGGGATGGGCGAGGAATCAGCATTTCCCCTGCCCTCCATGTAAAAATGCCATCCACCGTGCAACTATGACACGTGATGGAGGCAGTTTTGAAGCCATAATTTGATTCAATATCCCCCTTTAAACGAGAGAAAATTCCCAGGTACGATGAAGTCTATGGCTCATTCTCTACAGCTCCTTTCAGGGCAAACCTACTATAGGTTGAGGGGTTTTCCTGGACACTCCTGGGAGCAGGAGTCCCTGCTGCTCAGAGAGGAGGACTGCACTCTCCCTCTGAGGGTCTTCCGCCTCCAAAAAGCTCCAGTGATGAAACTTACATTTAAATAAAATCAGCATGAAACCTTTATATTGTCTCACAGTGTCAGGTTTCAGTCCATGGTCAGCTGAGTCTATTTTTGATTCTTTTTTTTTTTTCTTCTTCCTTTTTAAAATTTTGTGCTGTGGGGAGGTAGAAACATCACCCCAGAAGGATGAGGCAGAGGAAAGTTGCTCACCCTCTGGCAAACAGGAAGCAGGAAAGCGTCAGGGACAAGACACAGTCCCCAAGGTCATGCCCCCAAGGACTCACACCCTTCTACTAGGTGCCACCTTCTACAGATTCACCACCTCCAAATAATGCCGTTAAATTGTGAACCCCTCAATGCATCAATCCAGTGAAGTTAGAGCCCTCGCAATCCAACCACTTCCCCCAAATTGGTTCACCTCTGATCAGGACTCCACTGGGGCCAAGCCTTTGTGGACTGGATGTTCCAGATACCAACCTAACGATTGGTTTTCATCATGTCCCATGCTTTTAAAAAATTTTACATTTTACCTGTACATGGACACAATATCTTCACTTAGTTATTTTTATGCAGCGCTGAAGATTGATCCCCCGGCCTCGCACGTCTAGGAGAGCACTCTACCACTGAGCCAGAATACCAGCCCACGATCTATTTTTGTGCAGTTTCACCCAAATACTGTCACTATAAGTTGCTTTTGCCTGTTGTTGCAGGGTAGTGTTGCAATGGATGGATGCATCATTCTGTATCCATTCCTTTCTTGATGAACATTTGAATTGCTTCCAGTTTGGGGACGGTCACAAAAGAATGTATTAAAAAGAAATCATTTTTTGTGGATATGTAATGTATGAATTCTGTCTTAAATGTGGTATCCTTCAATACTAACTTACTTGTTACTTTGTGAAATGGATATTTCATTTATAAATGCAAGTTCATTCAGATGTTATGAAAGCCCAAAGTGGAAGTCTATGCACTTTCTTTTATATTTCATAATTACAGATAAAAACTTTATCTTGGATATTGTTTCCTTTTGGCCTATTTTTAATGTAGGCTGCACACATCTAGGTCTATTACCAGATTATCTCATTTGATTTTTTTTAATATTTACTTTTTAGTTATAGTTGGACACATATTTGTATGTGGTGCTGGGGATCCAACCCACTGCCTCACACCTGGTAGGCGAGCACTCTACCTCTGAGCCCCAGCCCCAGCCCATCTCATTTGAATTATGCAAAAATTGCACGAGTAATTAACATTCTCTTATTATTATTGTTATTTTTTTTCCATATGACTCTTGCAAAACTAAGACCAAGAAAACTGAAAGAGCTGACTGTAAGATAGAAGGCAACTGGAGGTTCCAGGACGATCCTTACTAATGAGAACTGTCCAAAATTTCTTCGTTTCTTTTCCTTTTTCAAAAGAATGGTGAACAAAAATGCTGCCAATTCTGTGTTTGGTCTGGGTTCTTCAGAGAACAAACCCAATAAGGTCCAAATATGATATGTATAGAGAAACTTACTGAAAGGAATTGGCTCACATGATTATGGAGACCAAAAGTCCTAGATGAGAAGTCGGCCAGCTGGAGATCCAGGAGAAGTGATGGCCAAGTTCAAGTCCTCTTATGGCTTGGAGATGGGGAATCCCCAAAGCTCCCGTGTGAGCAGGACATGAAATGATCAGATTACGAGAGCTGTAACCTGCATTCATCATTTGATGCCAAGAGAAGAGAGAGACAGACTCCTTGTTCATTAACCACACGTAGTATGTAAAATCCAAGAGCTCAAATATTGAGGAGAGCTGAGGAAAGTCATCCAACAGCCCTCAGGTACCTGTTACAGGGGGCAGGATTCTCTTGGCGCCAATGATGTGTACTGGATGGGCTAATTTTGAGGCCATCTCTACTTCTGTTAAAGAAAAATATAGAGACACTTGTCTGGATGCTAATTCATTGCATTGTACAGGAGGGAGCACCGGCGCTGTCTTGTACCCAAACCCATATTGATAAAGAAGAGAGGAATGGTGAGGAGGAAAACCATGGCTGGAAGCACCAAGATATTCCTCCTGTTGAGGCTGGGATCTGGGTTAAACTCTTGGTCCCCAGGGCAGCAACGTTCAGACATGGGGCTTTTGAGAAGCAACTGGATCACGAGGACTCTGGCTAATCCATTGATAGGTCCAGGATCCAATGGACATTGGCAGGTGGCAGAAACTAGGAGTTAGCCAGAGAAACATGCCCTGGAAGGGTATGTTTTGTCTCTGACCCTTCATAATACTCTCTCATTCTTTCTGCTTCCCAGCACCTTTGGGGTGAAGAGTTCTGCTCTGTCAAGCGTTTCCCACTGGGATGTCCTTCTTCCTCACCATAAGCCAACAATGATGGGCCCAAGCAACTATGAACTGGAACGTCTGAAACTCGGAGCCAAAGATAAATGTTTCCTTCTCTAAGTTGATTTCTCAGGTATTTTGTCAGAGCAATGTAAAGCTGACTAACAGACTTCCTTTGCATAGGTGGCTTGTCAGAAAGCTCTTACAGTGGTCACTTGGGCCAGAGTTCTCCAGCCCTGACTAGGCCACCACAGAAAACAACTAGTTATAGGAGGACTTTAAAGCATCCAGGAAGTTCAGCTATTCAGAAAATGCGACGGAATATGTGTATGTGTCATGTGCACTGGGCCTTCTGATGGAAAGCCCCTTGGCTAGGCACTGCACCTACTAGACTCTCAGAGTGATAGCACACTCGAAGGAAGACAGGCTTAAAAATTTTTTAAAAATTAAAAAAAAAAAAAAAAAAAGGAGAGGATTGATTATCTCATGATGCCACGGTGGGGGCATTTTTGACAGAGCAATCAGCAAATCCAAATCTAGGGTCCCAGTGCAGATAGCATACTAATGTCTATCTCAAGTCGCCCCTGAAAGGGTTCACCTTGGTCGTCCTGGCGGGTCCCTGGGAATTGAATGTCTAAGTGTGTCAGGTGCCAGACTGCTATGCCATCAAACATTGTAGGAAGGCCTGGTGGCATAACGGTGGCAGGCAGGAGGAGGTCCTGCTGCATGAGAGCAGGAAGGAGGTTAAAAGAGCTCGCTGGCGTCCCTGGGTGGGCTCGAACCACCAGCCTTCCGGTTAACAGCCGAACGCGCTAACCGATTGCGCCACAGAGACGCGGTCCTGGGGCGGGAACCTAGGCGGTGGGCAGTAATGACCACGCGCCCTAGGGTTTGCAGGGCGCCCGGCTCAAGTTCCAAAGCCAAGAGCATCCAGGGATTCAAACCATAAATGGCTGTGTTTGTCGCCTAGGAGACTTGGCGACTGCGGGATTCCGAGCCAGAAGGGCTGCGGAACGGCCTTGGCCCGGCGCTAAGTCACCCCGTCTCAGAAGTCGCAGCCCGGGGAGGCGCCGGGTGGGTCCTAGTGGTGGCCTTCTCTGCTCTTGGCGCCACGATCACCCTGGGAAAGTCCTGTGCCCACACGACCGGCCGCTCGCCCCTGCATTTCGGATTTCTGTGTCCATCAGTGGGGCTCCACGATGGCAGAGGTCGAGGACGCGGTCCTGGGTCCCCTCGCCGACTCCCGGACTCGGCCCTCTTCGGGCGCTCACTTAGGACTTGCTGGACCAAGCCATGGACGTCGTCAAGTTGGAGTCCCCCAAGAACCCCGAGGGCGGATTTCTCAGAGCTCAGCAAAGGCGAGGTTCTTTATGGAAGGCTCCCCTGGCGGTGGTTTCCCGGTAACCCCGGGAGGCCGGGAAGCCGTGCGCACGGCCTGTGCGGTCCAGCCGGAGCTCCCGGGGCTGGGGTGGGCGAGTGGCCGCGCCGGGAGCGGGTGGCCTCAGGAGGCGGCGGCGTGGCGCTGCACCCCGCCACGGGAGCTGGGCCGAGGTGCGCGTCGCCTAGGGCCGACGCTCCGGAGACGGGAATCGGTTTCCACCGCAGCCGAGTGAGAAGAAAGGGGAAAGCAGAGGCTTGAACGGGCGGTAAAGGCGACGACCGGCGGCCGTCCCCGCAGAGCTGCCGCATATTCCAGCTGCTCGGCGTGGACAGGCCTCGGAGAAGCAGCCCCGCGGCGTCTCGCGCGGTTCTCCGTAGCGCACCGAGGCCGGCGCTCCGCGCGCTCCGCGGGACCCTCGGCCGGGATCCCAGCGCGCAGGGCCCTCCGCGGACGTGGCCTCCCTTTTCTTTCCATCCACTCCGACCTCCGCGGCGCTGGGCCACTTACCTGGACGCCAGTGCGACACTTGCCTGGGCTCCAGAGTTCTCTGCGGTCGGGGACAGGAAAGCCTACCCTGCGCATCCTACCTAGAGGACAGGTTGGAGCGGTCCTTTCCCTGCCCGAGAGGTGACAGGGCCAGTCCTCCCCAAAGCGCAAGCCTCAAAACGTGAGGCGCTGCCCCTGGATCGTCCGAAGGTGCCAACCAGCTTGTTCTGGTTCGGGTTTGCAACCTCAGGGGGGCTTTCTTAAACCAAATGAGAAGTGAGAAGAGATTCAAGGCTACCTGGATATTCTAGGTCAGCTCTGACCCACGTCCACTGTAACATTACTGATCTCTGTGTGGTGCTGCGGACGGACCCGGCGCCTCACACGAGCCAGGCACCGCTCTACCACCGAGCCCAGCGCCAGCAATTTTTAGCATTTATTTTGCTAACAGTAAATGACTCTCTCTCTCACACACACACACACACACACAAACACAAACACACCATGTATTAACAAGAAATCCTGTTTGTGGGCATGTTTTGTAAACTCCATTTTAAATTCCTTATTCTTCAATACTGTGAATGAATATTACATTCAGAAATACAAACTCATTCAAATGTTGTGAAAGCAGAAGTGAAAGGAAAGTGACCCACGACACTGAGAACAACCAAGAGGTCTTTATTGCTGTGGTATCTGATTAACAGGGGAGAGAGAGAGAGAGAGAGAGAAAGGGGGAGAGGGATGGGGGCAGGGGTCAGATGTGGATTTCCATTGCACCAGACGGGTGGGAGCTGAGTGTTCACCCCTGAGTGGGGCTGAGTGCTCACCCCTGAGTGGAGCTGAGTGCTCACCCCTGAGTGGAGCTGAGTGTTCACCCTTGAGTGGAGCTGAGTGTTCACCCTTGAGTGGAGCTGAGTGTTCAGCTCTGAGTGGGGTAGAGCGTGCAGCCTTGAGGCAAACAAGTGATAAGGAAACAGGAGGGTGGGGGTCCAGTGTCCAGCCTACTCTACAGCTAACAAGAAGCCTATGCACTTTTCTTTTGTATTTCATAATTAAGGGGAGAGAACTTAGCTTGGAGGTTCTTTCCTTCCAGCCTAGGTTTAATGCAGGCTGCACTAGATTATCACATTTGAGTCATGCAATAAATCCACGAAGTACTTCATATTGTTTTTTCATAAGACATTTGCAAAATTGAGGCATAGTACATTCATAGAGCCAGCCCACGGTCAACTGATGGATCCAGGACCGAAAGAATGAGCTTCCCAAAGGGAGAGAAAACCTAATGCTTTTGTAGTAATGTCAGTTTGTCTGAGAGTATCCAAGTGAGGCAGGAGAAAGGGTTAAAATGGGCAGGTAGGAGAGTTGGACTCCTTCAGGTCAGGTTTTTATTCAGCAGGGCTGAGAAACTACAGACACAAGACAGGCTTCATCCAGGCCAGGCCTACTTCTGGGTTAGCAGAGAAAAATGAAACAAAAACAAACTAACTGGTAAGATACCTGCTGTCTGGTTCTTAGACCCCCAACACAAAGGGACACAGAGTAACCAGACTGGATCAAAGAACAGGTGAGGAGGCCATGGACATGAATGCCTTCCTCAGGATTGGGTGGGGGCTAGCTCAAATAGCTCGTGTAGATTCATATAAATCACTAGATAATAGCCATTTTCTGGCATGTCTCTCCCTTTGTGAGCCCCATCTTCTTTCTACTACTCGAATGAATCCTGTTACTTTTCTCTCTCTCTCTCTCTCTCTCTCTCTCTCTCTCTCTCACTCACACACACACACACACACACACCCCATGTCAGTGTATTTCATTCTTCAAATTCCTAAGACTCTAGGGAACCCAATCCCACACTCTGTGCTACTCACACCATTTCCAGCGGCTGCATTGGAAGGCTGCTTTTGTTCAGAAGCTCCTCCATCAAGGATCTAGAGCCTTGGTAGTGAAAACAGCTTTGAGAAAAGGAAATTCCTAGACTCTTTAAAATTCAAGTATTCTCAGTAAGGCGCTAAAAGTTGACCTGTCCTGGACCACGATCTTATATGAGGAAGGAAACCTCCACGCTGTTGGAAAGGAGTAGAGAAGGCTTTTCATCAAGCTAGATCCGTCTGTAGAACTCCAGACCTGTACTTGCAGCGTTCTGAATTCTCGGCTGGTAACCTCGTGCACCTAGGTTTTGGGTGGTGGTGGTGTTATTTTTTGAGGGGGAGGGGGGATGTGGAGAGAGAGCCGCGCTGCCAGCTTATGCCACTTAAGTATCCTATCAGGACTATCTGGGAGCTTGAAGGTCTTGGAATTGGTCCCGGAGGTACCAACAGAGGGGGCCAGTGTGGTAGAGAACGCGCCTTAGAAGAGTGTCCTCCATTGGGCCAGGTAATTCGTATTCGATAGAAATACAGAAGTCAAAACGAGAATGGGATCATCAGCCGTTTACAAGACAGAACGACCAACCGACAGCAAGCAGCATAAACCACTGGTGATTTTCTTGAGAAAGGTTGACCAACCCAGACGCATCCCCATCTTGAGTAAATGGAAGGAAAGGTGACAAGTGTAATTACTTGCGGGCAGACAGGTATTTGTTTGGGTAGGAAAAACTCCTTTGAAAACCAAAGCAAAAGCTCTCCTTAGCTTACGGAAAAACCATTACCACTCTTAACAAACACCTTCATTTGATAAGAAAGATGTCGAAAGAGAGCGCTGCAATATATGCAAGAAGAGTTGAGACCTGCTTTTCACCAGTAAACGTGTCAGGGAGAGCGCGAACGCAGTCCCCACTACCACAAATTATGCAGTCGAGTTTCCCACATTTGGGGAAATCGCAGGGGTCAGCACCTCCGCAGTGCAATGGAGAAGCCTCGCCCTGGGAAAACCACCTTCGTGATCATGGTATCTCCCCTGCCAGGTAAGTATGACTTGCCCGCCCGCCCGCCAAGCACAGCCTCATTGCCCTCCACTGTACACACACGGTCACTTCTCACCCGCAATCCCGGGCCTCCTTAGTCCTCACGCACAGCGAGTGTACCCTGTTTAGAGTCGTGCGCTTGCTCCCAGGCACAGCAAAAGGATCGCCTTTCTGCTGCAGGTGCCCGCTCAGCAGCCCCCGCGCCCCCTTATCTACATACGACCGCCCCTGCGATGACGTCACGGAAGTAGCCCCGCCCCGGACCTGCGCCTGGCCTTCGGTCGGTCCACCGCTCCCTGCCCGAAGCGGTCCACTCGGCCGAAGTGCGCCCCCGCAGCCGCTGCGGGAAGTGCGCGGCCGCTCCCTCCTTCACTCGCGTCCCGTCTGGGACTCGGACGGTGCGCGGCGCCCCTTCTCCCGGAACGTGGGTTCGTTGTAATAGAACTTCTCTCCCCAACCCCGACCTGCGCCCGAGGATGTGAAGGAGAACCGGCTCCCTGGCACCGCCCCTCCTCGGTGACCCTTTGTCTCTTCCCGGCGGGCCCGGGTCCTGTGGCCCAGGACCCAGGAAGTCCACTCGTGTCGGACAGGACTTCCCCTGGCCAGTGGAAACGCGGAAAGGCCACGAAGGAAAACGAGCGGTGCAGCAATCCCCGCTCAGCAGGGGAACTGGCCACCGAGGCAGGGACCGCGGCCTAGAGGGAGATCGGAGGCCCCCCGAGGGACCCCACAAAGGACCCCGGCACCAGCCCTGTCGGCGGACCCTCCTGCGCTGAGAAGGCGGCGGCCACCACCCCTGAGAAAGCCCGGGGCGCTGTCGGCACGACGCCTCAGCTCCGCCGGGGGAGCGCCTCGCACTCGGAGGGTGGACGGCTGGGCCTTTGCTCCAGGGCTGTGCTTTATCCAGAGGCTGCTTTTATTCCAGGCGGTCACTGGTCGGCACTGGTGTCCCCGTGGATACCGAAGGTCGCGGTGACAGCCGCTGTGGAGTTGACTTCGGGAAATCTCACTCCGGGTCCGAGCTGGGCACAAAGCCCGACCCCTCCGGCGAGCGGTGTCGTGGACGTCCTCGCCCGCGGTCTGCAGGCCTCTGTGCGCAGCCGCTGGGCTCCAGCGAGAGGATGCGTCCGGCCACCGCAGGGTGGGAAGGCGACTTCCTTCTCGCTGGCAGAGGAGCCTGGAGCCTGGCGGAGCCCATCACTGCGCAGAGCGTTCTCCAGGAGCGAGACACGTGGTTTCTAGGGCTGGCAATCTGCAGCTCCCTTGAGGAGCCAGCCTACCCTACGTTGAGGGGTTTCCTGCAAGTAGATCCCTGCTGCGCGGAGAGGAGGACTGTTCTCTCCCTTTGAAATCCCCTGCCTTAGAAAAGTGATGAAACTTAAACAAAATCATCAGGTTAGTCAGCTTTTAGGATCTGTGATGGTTTCAGTCCGTGGTCAGTGGATTTTTTTTTTTTTTAACCTGAAGAAGGCAGAAACATTGCTGCAGAAAGGTGAGGCAGAGAAAAGTTGCTCACCCTCTGGCAAACAGAAACAGGAAATTGTCAAGGACATGGTCCCCAAGGGCATGCCATCAAGGACTCTCTCCTTTCTACTACGTGCCACCTTCTACAGGTTCCACCACCTCCCAATAATGCCATTAAGTGATGAATCCATCAATGGATCCCTCCACTGAAGTTAGAGCCCTCGCAATGCAGTCACTTCCCCCAAATTGGTTCACCTCTGAACACCACTGCTTTGGGGGGCCAAGCCTTCAACACATGAGCCTTTGGGGCTGTTCCAGATGCCAAGTAACCATCGGTTTTCATCACTTCCTATGTTCTTGCGCTGTTCCACCCACAGAGCCAGAGCTGAGGCCCAGTGCCTAGGTGCAGAGGACCTTGTCGCGGCCACAGCCCACGAACTGTACACCAGAGCCCATCGTTTGACCCCTACAACAGGTCAGTGGCCTCAGAGTCCTCATCTTACATATGAGAAAACAGACAAAGACGTTAAGTAACCTATCCAGGCCACTCAGACGGTGAGTCCAGAATTCAAACTAGGAATTTGAACCTGAGGCAGCCTGCTCCAAAAGACATGTTCAGAACCACTGTGTGGGTACTGCTCTGAAGAAAAGAGAAATTATCTTGAAAACAAATGTAACTATACATGTTATTCCCTTTGTATAAACACCAAAGAAGAATCATAAGACAGGAATAAAATTTCCCAAATATGCTCAAGGTCCACCTTCCTCCCTACAATGGCTTTCTTATCCTGGTTACTGCTCCTCAAAAGTCTTCAACCTGGGGCTGCGGTGGTGGCTCAGCGGAGAGCGCTCACCTCACACGGGTGGGCGAGACCCTGGGTTCCATCCTCAGCACCACATGAAAATAAATGAGTGAAATAAAGGTATGGTGTCCAACTACAATTTTTAAAAAATTAAAATCTTAAAATTCTTTCCAGAACTGTTTTCCCTCCTCTTTACACATTCTGCTCACCTGCAACACTCCTCCCATAACTATTCTGTTCTTTCATTTATGGGTCATTCATATTTTTTTTAACTTTTTTTTAGTTGTAGATGGACCCAATATCTTTATTTATTTTTATGTGGTGCTGAGGTTCAAACCCAGTGCCTCGGGTTTGTGAGGCAACTGCTCTACCACTGAGCTACAACCCCAGCCCTATGGATCATTCATTTTTAAATTTTAAAAATATGTAAATTTATTAAAGAAGACAACAATGTAAGCTGGGGTTGTGGCTCAGTGGTGGAGCACTTGCTTAGCATGTGTGAGGCCCTGGGTTCAATCCTCAGCACCACATAAAAGGAAAGAAATAAAATAAAGGTATTGTGTCCATCTACACCTAATATGTGTGTGTGTGTGTGTGTGTGTGTGTATGTGTGTGTATAATAACCACATATCCGTATCCCCACCAGTAACTACTGTTATGTTAACATCTTTATATGTTTCTCTTTAGCTTCCAATCTTTTTTTTTTTTTTTTTAAGTTCTGGGGTTTGAACTCAGGGACACTCAACCACTGACCCACATCCCCAGCCCTTTTTTGCATTATATTTAGGGACAGTGTTGCCTAGTACCTGGCTAAGTTGCTGAGGCTGCCTTTGAACTTGCAATCCTCCTGCCTCACCCTACCCAGACACTGGGATTACAGGCCTGCATTACTGCACCCAGAATTCATTCACTTTTTTTTCTTTTTTTTTTCTTTTGCCTTTCCTCCTCCTCCTCCTCCTCCTCCTCCTCCTCCTCCTCCTCCTCCTCCCCCTCCTCCCACTCCTCCCCCTCCTTCTCCTCCTCCTCCTCTTGACAGGTCTTTATTTATATGTGCTGCTGAGAATGGAACCCAGTGCCTCACACATGCCAGGCAAGTGTGCTATGGCTGAGCCCCAGCCCGGCCCCATACTGGAAGCAATTCAAATGTTCTTCAAGAAGTGAATAAGGGGCTATTAACAAGAAATCCTTTTTGTGGACACGTTTTTTAAATACCATTTTAAATTTCTTTTTAATGCAAACTTAGTTTGTGAATGGATATTTTATTCATAAACACAATATTCATGTGAATATTATGAAACCCCAAGGTGAAAGTCTATTCACTTTTTTTTCTTTTTGCTTTCTAAATTTTGTTCATTTTAGTTATGCTTGTCAGTATTTGTCAGTATGCATTTTGATATATCCTGCATACATGGAGTATAACTTTCCATTCTTGTGGTCGCATGAGATGTGGGGTTTCACTGGTCCTGTATTCATATATGAACATAGGAAAGTTATGACCCATTCATTCTGCTCTCTTTCCTATTCCTATTCCCCCTTCACTTCCCCCACCTACCCCTGTCCAACCCAGTGAACCTCCACTCCTCTCCCAACCCACCCTGCCTATTGTGAGTCAGCATCTGCATATAAGATGTTTTTGGGGGGTTGGCTTATTTCACTTAGCATGATAGCCTCCAGTTTTATCAGCAAATGCCATAATTTCATTCTTCTTTAAAACTGAGTAATATTCCGTTGTGTATATGTATCGCATTTTCTTTATGGATTCATCTCTTTAAAGGCACCTAGGTTGGTTCCATAGCTGTTGTGAATTGAGGGGCTATGAAGATTGATGTGGCTGCATTACTATAATAGGCTGATTTTACGTCCTTTGGGTATATGCAGAGGAGTGGAATAACAATGTCAAATGGTGATTCCTTTCCATGTTTTCTGAGGAATCTCCATACTGCTTTCCAGAGCCATTGAACCAATTTGCAGTCCCACCAGCAGTGTATGAATGTACCTTTTCCCCCACATCCTCGCCAACACTTATTGTTACTTGCATTCTTGATAATTGCCATTGTGACTACAGCAAGATGGAATCTCAGTGTCATTTTAATTTTCATTTCTCTAATCTTGACCATTTTTCATATATTTATCACCCATTTGTATGTCTTCTTATGGGAAGTGTCTGTGAACAGACACTTTGCCCATTTATTGATTGGGTTATTCATTTTTAATGTTGTTTTTTATATATATCCTGGAGATTAATGCTCTATCTGAGGTGCATATGGCCCATTCTATAGGCTCTCTCTTCGTGTTCTTAATTTTTCCTTTGCTGTGAGAAAGTTCTTTAGTTTGATACCATCCCATGTATTGATACTTGATTTTACTTTTTGTGCTTTAGGAGTCTTGTTGAAGAAGTTGGTTCCTAAGCTGATAAGATGGAAACGTGGGTCTACATTTCCTTCTAGCACATGCAGGGTGACTGGTCTAATACCTAGGTCCTTGATCCACTTGGGTTGAGTTTTGTGCAGGGTGAGAGATAGGGGTCTCATTTCATTGTATTACATATGGATTTCCAGTTTTCCCAGCACCGTTTGTTGAGGAGGCTGTCTTTTCTCCAATGTATGTTTATGGTGCCTTTGTCTAGTGTGAGATAACTGTATTTACGTGGTTTCTCCCTGTGTCTTCTATTCTGCACCATTGGTCTTCAGTTCTGTTTGGGTTCCAATACCATGCTGTTTTTGTTACTATAGCTCTGTGGTATGATTTCCTAATGTCTCTTTCAGTCAATTCATCGATTGATGTATTGCTTTACTTTTCTTGATGAGGACTGCTTTGGCTATTCTGGGCCTATTATTTTTCCAAATGAATTTCATGACTAGCTTTTCTATTTCTGTTAAGAACATCATTGGAATTTTAATAGGAATTGCATTAAATCTGTCATGCTTTTGATAGTGTGGCCATTTTGACAATATTAATTCTGCCTATCTGAGGGCCTGGGAGATCTTTCCATCTTCTAAAGTGCTCAATGTATTTCTCTAGTGTTCTGTGGTTTTCATTGTAGAGTTCTTTCACCTCTTTTGTTGATGTGGCTGCATTACTATAATAGTAATATCTAATATTATTCCCAAATATTTTATTTTCTTTGAGGCTACTGTCAATGGGATAGTTTTCCTAATGTCTCTTTCAGTCAATTCATTGACTGATGTACAGGAATACAGTTGATTTATGGGTGTTCATTTTATGTCCTGCTACTTTGCTGAATTCATTCATGAGTTCTAGAAGTTTTCTGGTGGAGATTTTTCTGTCTTCTAAATATACAATCATGTCATCAACAAATAGGGCTAGTTTTGTTTATCTTTTTCTATTTGTATCCCTTTAATTTCTTTCTTTGGTCTAATTGCTCAGGCTAGAGTTTCCAAGATTATGTTAAGCAGAGGCCATGAAAAGGGCATCCCTGTCTTGTTCCAGGTTTTAGAGCAAATGCTTTCAATTTCTCTCCATTTAGAATGATGTTGACATTGAGTTTAGCATGGATAGCTTTTACAATGTTGAGGTGTGTTCCTACTATCCCTAGTTTTTCTAGTGTTATGAACATGAATGGATGCTGTATTCTTTAAATGCTTTTTCTGCATCTATTGAGATAATCATGTGATTCTTGTATTTAAGTCTATTGATGTGATGAATTATGCTTATTGTTTTCCATAAGTTGAATCAACCTTGCAACCCTGGGATGAACCCCACTGGATTGTGGTGTACTATCTTTTAAATATGTTTTTGTATGCAGTTTGCCAGTATTTTATTAAGAATTTTTGCATCTGTGTTCAGCAGGGATATTAGTCTGAAATTTTCTTTCCTCGATGTGTCTTTGTTTGGTTTGGTATCAGGGTAATACTAGCTTCATAGCATGAGTTTGGAATGGTTCCCTCTTTATTTCATGGAATCATTTGAGGAGGACTGGTGTTAGTTCTTCTCTGAAGGTCTGGTAGAACTCAGCTGAGAATCCATCTGGTCCTGGGCTTTCCTGTCTTGGTAGGCTTTTGATGGCATCTTCAATTTCATTGCTTGAAATTGATCTGCTTAAATTTTCTATGTCCTCCTGATTCAATTTGTGTTGATCATATGTCTCTAGAAATTTGTTTATGTCTTCAAGATTTTCTATTTTATTGGAGTATAAATTTTCAAAATAGGTTCTGAATAATAGATTATGTTTTTTCAGTAGTGTCCATTGTGATATTTCCTTTTTTATCACAAATAGTAGTAATTTGAATATTCTCTGTCTTTCTCCTTCTTAGTTTGGCTAAAGATTTATCAATTTTATTTACTTTTTCAGAGAACCACTTTTTTGTTTGGTCAGTTTTTTAGAGTATTTCTTTTGTTTCAATTTCATTGATTTCAGCTCTGATTTTAATTATTTCCTCTCTTCTTCTGCTTTTGGTGTCCTTTATTCTTTTTCTAGAGATATAATGTTAGGTTATTTATTTGTTGACTTTCTACTCTTTATTTTAATATTTATTTTTTAGTTGTAATTGGACACAATACCTTTATTTTATTGATTTATTTCTATGTGGTTCTGAGGACCAATCAAGGCCTTGCATGCGCTAGGCGAGTGCTCTGCCTCTGAGCCAAGACCCCAGCCCCAACTTTCTACTCTCTTAATGAGTGAGCTCAGTGCAATGAACTTTCCTCTTAGTACTGCCATCATAGTGTCCCACGGATTTTGCTATGTTGTGTAATTATTCTCATTTACCTCTAAGTATTTTTTAATTTCATCCCTGATTTCTTCTGCTATCTATTGATCATTCAATAGTGTATTTTTAGTCTCCAGGTGTTAAGGGTAGCTTCTGTTTTATTTTATTTCATTTTATTTTATTTTAGTTGTAGTTGGATACAATGATTTTAATTTATTTATTTTTATGTGATGCTAAGAATGGAACCCAGGGCCTTGCCCATGCTAGGCAAGCACTCTACACTGAGCCACAACCCCAGCCCCTCTATTTTTTATTTTTATTTTTTTATTTTATCATTGATTTCTAATTTCATTCCATTATCTGATAGGATGAAAGTTCTCTCTCTCTCTCTCTCTCTCTCTCCCCCCTCCTATTTTTTTTTTATTTGCTAAGAATTCCTTTGTGGCCTAAGATGTTCCATTTTAGAGAAGGATCAATGTGCTGCTGAGAAGAAAGTGTATTCCATCATTGATGGATGAAATATTCTATATGTATCTGATAAATCTAAATTATTAATTGTATTTTTTAGTTCTACAGCTTCTTTACTTAGTTTTTTTTAGAGGATCTATTTAGTGGTGAGAGAGGTGTGTTAAAGTCACCCAGTAATATTATGTTGTGGTCTCTTTGCTTCTTGAAATTGAGAAGGGTTTGTTTGATGATTGTATGTAGATGTTCCATTGTTTGGGGCATAAGTATTCATGATTGTTATATCTCGCTGATAGATGATTCCCTTAAGCATTATGAAATGTCCTTTTTTATCTCTTCCCTTCTAATTAACTTTGGCTTGAAGTCCACTTTATCAGATATGAGGATAAAAACCCAGCTTCTATATGAGATCCACGTGATTCTGTTTTTTCCCCATCCTTCTACCTTCAGTCTGAGGATGTCTTTGCCTGTGAGGTGAGTCTCTTGAGACAGCATATTCCTGGGTCTTGTTTTTCAATCTAATCTGCCAGTCTGCATCTTTTGATTGATGAGGTCAGGGCATTTACTTTTAATGTTATTATTGAGATATGATTTTTATTCCCTGTCATTTTATTTTAATTTGAATTAGTTTATCATTGACTCATTGTTCTTTTAGTGTAGTTCCTCTCTTTGCTGGTTTCACTTTTAATTTTTATTTCTTCTTCATGAAATAACTTGAATGTGTTTCATAGTGCAAGCCTTCTAGTTGTGAATTCTTTAACATTTGCTTATCATGGAAGGTTTTTATTTCATCATCAATTCTGAAGCTTATTTTTTCTGGGTATTCTTGGCTAGCATCCATTTTCTTTCAGAGATTGGTATTTAAGACCTCCTTGCTTTGAGGGTCTGTGTTGAGGGTATTGGGATTTCCTTTAAATGTTACCTGTTGTGTTTCTCTAGAAGTCTTAAAAAATTCTATCCTTATTCTGTATGTTAGGCATTTTCATAATAATGTGCCTTGGTGTGGGTCTGTTGTAATTTTGTATATTTGAGGTCCTGTAAGCCTCCTGTATTTGACTTTCCATTTTACTCTTAGTTTTAGGAAATTTCCTGATATTATTTCATTGAAAAGATTGTGCATTCCTTTTTTTTTTAATATTTATTTTTTAGTTTTTGGCGGACACAACATCTTTGTTTGTATGTGGTGCTAAGGATCGAACCCGGGCCGCACGCATGCCAGGCAAGCACACTACCACTTGAGCCACATCCCCAGCCCTGTGCATTCCTTTTCTTTGTATCTCTGAGCCTTCATCTATCCCAATAAATATTAAATTTTGTTTTTTCAGTTTATTCCATATTTTTTTAAAAATATTTTTTAGTTGTTGTTCGACCTTAATTTTATTTATTTATGTTTGGTGCTAAGAATTGGACCCAGTGCCTCACACATGCTAGGCAAGTGCTCTACCACTGAGTTACAATCTCAGCCCTTATTCCATATTTCTAAGCCATTCTGTCCATGGTCTCTTAACATCTTTTCTCCACGGTCAACTTTGTTTTCAATACACACACACACACACACACACACATGTACATAAACCATGTTTTTTATAAAGTATATATATGCATAGGGCTGGGGTTGTAGCTCAGTGGAAGAGCACTTGCCTAGCATGTGTGAGGCACTGGGTTCAATTCTCAGTACCACATACAAATAAATAAAGATCCATCAACAAGTAAAAAATATTTGAAATATATAAAAATATATATATATGCATATTTTTTTCCTATACCAGGGATTGAACCCAGGGGTGCCTAAGCACTGAGCCACATCCTTAGCCCTTTTTAGTTCACATGTTATATTGAGAGAGTCTCGCTGAGTCTCTTAGGGCCTAACTAAGTTACTGAGGCTGCTTTTGAACTCTTAATCCTCCTGCGTCAGCCTCCCAAGCTGCTGGGATTACAGGTGTGCATCACCATGCTTGGCAAGATCATATATTTTGTCTTCATTGCCTGAAACTCTGTCTTCCAAGTGATCTAGTCTGTTGGCAAAGCTTTCCATTGAATTTCTAATTTGGTTTATTGATATCTTCATTTCAAGGATTTCTGCTTGTTTTTATTTTCCTAGAATCTCTATTTATTCAAGTGATGTTGCACTTCCTGTAGTTTCTCTGATTTCACTCCTTGTACCATCCTTTGTTTGGTCGTTAAACTATGTACATTCTGATCTCCTTCTCTGAACTTCCTCCACTGGGGTGTTGTCGGATTCTGTTGTTGGAATATCTTGATTTATTTGTGGTGATTTGTTCCCTTGATGTTTGGGGTTGTTTGTGTGTCTACCCATCTGACAGTGTGGATCTGGGGCAATAGAATTTCTACCCTATGGACTTGGTGTCCCTGAAGGTTTGCAGTACCTAACTTGCTGAGAAGTTGCCTGTCTTCTTGGTTTCACCACAGAGCAGCCAGGAAAGCAATCTCCTTTATTCCTTCATCTTGAAAACCCTCTGTACTTTTCTCTACATTTCATAATTAAAGGGAAAAATTTTATCTTGGTTAGTTGCCTTTTAGCCTATCTTTACTATAGGCTGCACACACTAGGCTAATTGTATTATTACATTGTCTCATTTGATTTATGCAACAATTTTGAAGTACTGATATTCTTTTTCAAATGACCCTTGCGAAATTGAGGCCTGGCAAGTTGAAAGAGTCAGTCCACAGTCAAGCAGAAGACAATGGGTGGTTCCAGGATCACAGGGAGGCCCTCCCTGCCAAAGGCAGACAAAACCTAATGTTTTTGTCATGATATTCGTTTTCCGATAGGCCTGGAAACCAATATCCACGCAGTTCCCAGAAACGGCATTTGTGGCTGACACTCTAAAAAACTGTTCCTCTTGGTAAGGCAGTAAAAGTTGACTTCAGCTGTGGCTTATGTATCTTACATTTGAGCAAAGAAGCCTCCTCCTGCTGCTGGAGAGAAAAAGATGGCTCTTCATCAAACTAGATTGCAAGGAAAGCAAAAGGAGGCAGAGAGAAGCAAAGTGCAGAGGCAAAGCAAAGCTGCCCCCCCAGCAGCCAGCCGTATTTATATCAATAGGTTACATTCAGCCACTGGCATCCTTAGTACATATTGTTCATTATGTCACCAAGCAGGTCACAGAGTTGGCAACATCACGCAGCTTATTCCTTAGGTACATACTAAGCTGCAATGTGCAATGTTAGGAGCGTTGTGTAGCTCTCAATAATGTCCATTGTATAAAGTTACTGTTCCGTGGACAGGTTCAGACACAGTGAAACCTATGGTTGTCTAACAAGAGAGCTCCTATATTCCCAGGAGCTGAGTGTTTGAGATCAAGGTTTTGAGGCTGATAAGACTCTAGCAGAGCCTCCTCATGGAGGGCATTGCCACAGCAGCTAGGATTGCACATGCATTAGTTATCTTGCTAGTTCCTAGGAGAAACTGCAGAGTATTCCAACAGTGGAAAACAAAACACCTGTTATTCCTCGGGAATTTGCTCACCAGATGGAATTCTCTGACTTGTACTTTTCCACAGCCAGAACCCTTACACCAGATCAGTTTGTAGGACTCATGGCTTCTACTGGCAATGTCCTGAATACCTGCTGAGCTTCCTGTGATTCCAAGTGAGTTTCTTTGACGACTGATGTTAGTACTGCCTCCTGCTCTGCCAGGATATCAGAACCTTCCGGGACTTTGCAGACCTGAGTTTGGTACTTGAGTAGGCATGGGGGACACCACAGTCCTTCCTGCCATGGTCATGCCTTTCCCATTAGGCTAGGATTCAGAGCAGTGAGGAGGGGGTCACCAAACACCTGAGAGACGTTGACAAAATGCTGGCAACCACCAACACCGCAGTGTAGCTGACCCCTCAGGCATTTTCAGTTGGGGAAAAATAACATTACTCTTTTTCTTCTCTCCTTCTCCTTCTCCTTCTTCCTGGAGATTGAACCCAGAGGTACTTAACCACTGAGCCGCATCCTCAGCCCTTTTATTTTGAGACAGGGTTTGGCTGAGTTAGCTAGGACCTCCATAAGTTGCTGAGTCTGACTTTGAACTTTTGATCCTCCTGCCATAGCCTCTGGAGTTTCAAGAAATTATAGGCATAAGGCATGAGCCAGGATGCCAGCTCCCACCCACACCCACCCCCAGCCCCCCAAAAGACTTCCAACAGTTAACAATAGCTGTTTACAATATGTACTGCCATTTGAGGAGAAGGGATATCAAGGAACATCCACAATTTGTCAGGCCAGTGATGCATGTCAGGGGAAAATGAGACTGAGAGGGTAGCACTCCTTTCTGACTATGAAGGCAATAAGCAAGGGCTGGGGATGGGAAGGAAAAAGAAACCTTAAATTTGAAGAGGTGGCTTTAGGTGTAAAAGTGTTAAGGTCTGTAAACAAGTCTGGATGGCACCTGGCATTTTGCCAGAGGGAGTGGTTTGTGAAGTAGTGCCATTGAGCCATTAAGTGTGGAGATTTCTTATTGGTTGACTGCTGTATCTAGTTTATGCTAATTAAGATAAGCAGTGTGGAATGTATAAATACCCCTCCTGTCCTACAGTAAAGGGCTCCCACTCCTGCTGTATCAATGTACACAAGTTGCTCCTCACCCCCTCGGTTATTTTGCTGCAGCCGGACTGTGGCAGTAAAGGATGGTTAGAATAATATCTAAAGGCATTTCCGAAAAGGACATAGGATGTGCTAGCAAGGCAGCCATCACTGAAGTCTGCCGAAAGGGAGGAGGTCGGTAGGAAAACTGCCCTAGTGGAAGCCCCAGGAGATGAATGTGGTCCTCGCTCCTGCTCAAGAGTTCCTATTATATATTCCTCAGAGGACAGCAGAGAATTGTGACCCGGGTGGCCTGAGAATATGAGCAAGATCGCAAGATATCAGGGCGGAGCTGTTCCTGTACACATGATGAACCTGTTGGTTCTACTATTAGAACCATCACTGCAAGTATCCCAAGTCAATACCTTCTTTCCAAGGAAAGCTAACTATGTCTAGATACAGATTCTACTTTGCTCAACTAGATTAGTTGTGCCCTGGGGCTCCAGTACAATGAGACTTCGGAATGTTCCTGAAGTCTCTACAGATGGGCGTTTCCCCCTCATTGCAAGAATCACACATGCTGCAGTAAAGACCAAGTAACAGCACAACAGAGTACCGTCCATTGCGCAAATTCAAGCTTCTGCAAACGACCCACTCATTTTTTTTTTTTTTTTTTTTTTTTGAGAGACGACTTTTTAGTCCTTATTTTATGTGGTGCTGAGGATGAAAGGAACCCAGCGCCCGTCGCATGCCAGGCGAGCGCATTACCGCTTGAGCCACCTCCCCAGCCCAAACGCCTACTGTTTACACCCCGGGAAGGGCAGGGCCCGGCAGGTAGGCCAGAAAGCCTGCAGCTACCGCAGGTCCTTCTGGATCTTAGGTCTAACAGAGCTGCTTCTCATTCTGGGCCTGTGGAGTGTGCTGGCCCAGACGAAAAAGCGCCCCCTGCCGGACTCTCCTTTCACTAAGGCTGGAAGATCGGGAAACGGTGTGAGCAGAGCGGTTGGCGCCGACGCTGGCACCCCTCCCCATCGTCCGCAGAAGCGTCAGCCTCAGCCTCAGGTGACAAGCAGGGAAGCCTAGAAGACGGCACCCGAGGGAGAGCACGAGGGTAGAAATACAAGAAAAAGTTGAAACAAGGAAACACAAAGACAAGACACGGAGCGACGGAGCAGCGAGACGAAAGAGAAACCTAGCTGAAAACACCAGCTGCCTTTTGGTACCGTAATCGCCAGGGGAGAGCGCGAACGCAGTCCCCACTGCCACAAATTATCAGTCGAGTTTCCCACATTTGGGGAAATCGCAGGGGTCAGCACCTCCGCAGTGCAATGGAGAAGCCTCGCCCTCGTCTGCGGGACGCCGCCGCTGGAGCAGCCGGGGCAGGGCGGGGGAGGCCACGCGGGGCTCTTCTGGCCTGGCTTTCGCTGTGGGCAGCGCGAGGCTTGGGCTCAGTCTTGCGGCCTTCTCTGTCCGGGAGAGCGCCGCCGAACGCCCCTGGCGCTTGGCCACCAGCCTGAACCACTGGGTGGGGGGCAAATGAAGGACGGGGGCCTCGAAGGCAGGGTCCTGAAGGCCGTCCACCCAAGGGTGCTGGGCTGTCCGGGAGAGCCTGTCCACGGGTGGGCGCGGGTAACGGCGGGAAGAGGGTGAGGAAGCAGAGCTGGGAAGGCGACGGATGAGGGCCCCGAGGGCCGCGCATTTCGGGGTCCTAGCGATCTCGGCGTCGGAGTCCGAGTGACCTCGTTTTCGGTTTCCTTTCGGAAAAGAGCGATGGGAAGCGCCGCGTTAGGTTGGGGCTGAGGTGAGGCCAGGGAAAGGGAGCGAAGGGGAGGGCTGTGCAGTGGCCGCCCCGGAGGCCAGCCGCTGGCCAGGGCCTTCAGGTGCGACGAGGCCCGGACAAAAGAGGTTCCCTGACCGGGAATCGAACCCGGGCCGCGGCGGTGAAAGCGCCGAATCCTAGCCACTAGACCACCAGGGAGGGACGGGTGGACGGCACAGGTGCGCCTCCTCGTGCTGGCTGCTGTCCGCGGAGGCACTTGCGAGACCCAAGGCTCCCCCTGGGAAGGCTAGAGCCGCGGGAGCCGGGCGGCTCCCCACTGCCACGAGCGCGTCCGCCACCGCCTCCCACGGGCCCAGGCCTGGGCGAGTCTCTGGGCGGAGGCCAAGCACAAGGAGCCCGCCCCGGTTCCGCCCGGTCCAGCTTTCGCACCGCCCGGCGCCAGCGCTGAGCGAACCCTCGTCGCCACCGCGGCTTCTGGCCCGGAATCGGCCTCCCCGGCCCTCGGCGAGCGCGAGCCCACAGTCCGCGCCCTCGGAGGTCGGGGCTGCTCGGGGCTCGCCGGCTCCGGA
Source organism: Callospermophilus lateralis (assembly GCF_048772815.1). NCBI lineage: Eukaryota > Metazoa > Chordata > Mammalia > Rodentia > Sciuridae > Callospermophilus > Callospermophilus lateralis. The sequence goes on from NC_135311.1 coordinate 1,662,091, forward strand.
CGCCCACCGCGCGGGGGGCTCATTGCCGTAGGCGCCCGCTCAGGGGCGCGGAGCCAGACGCCGGCGCAGGACGTCTCTGCCGCTCGAGTCCCTGCGCTCGGCCTTCGCGCGTCCCCGTCGCGCGGACCCGCCGGTCCTCACCGAGCCCGAAGTGGGGAGAAGCCCTGGCGCCCCAACGCCGGTCAGCTTGGGGAGGTCCCGGGGCCGCGGGCGAGGGCGCCATCCCCAACCGCGGCTCCCGCCGGTCCGCCCGTCCCGCGCCCGGGTCTCCGCCGGACTCACGGCCAGCAGGCGGGCCTGGGTGCCAGTGCTGGGCGAGGCTGCAGGGAGCGGTGGCTCCCTCCCCGCCGCTGCTGGACGCCGCCAGTCCCGCGGCCTTCGCCGGCCTCCCGGGGCCTCCTTCCCTTCCTCCCGCTGCCTCCCCTCCCCTGCCTCCTCTGCCTCCGGCTCCCGGTTCACCTTCTGTTTCCCGAGAAGTTCCTGTCGGGAAAACGAGCACGTCCCCTCCCGGAGTCTCTGGGCCAGGACACCTAGGCCAACGAGCCCTTCGAGGGCTCCCCCGCCGAAACCCAGGCGCTGCCTGTGCCCGAGTGCGGCTGCCCACGACAGAACAAGGGCGAGTGCCCTTCGAGGTTCTGCCCCCCGCAGCAACGCGTTGGTGGCCAAAGGCAATTTCACAATTACACCTGGAGACTTCAATAATACAGAGAACAACTAGTCAGAATCAGCTGGGATCTTGAATGACCCAACTACACAATCAATAAGCAGGAAATAATTGTCAAGTTTAGAAACCTCTGCAAGAGCAGAATGCATACAGTCGTGGGCCCAGATTCACAGGTTGAAGGGCTAACTTGGTCAGCCACCAGGCATATGATAATTAAAGTCCCAGTGAGATATCAGTGCACACCTATCAGGATGTCCTCAATAAAAGCCTGGCGACATCAAGTGCTGATGAGGATTCAAGGAAGCCTGGATCACTCATATATTGCTGGGGTGAAGAGGAAGCATCAAAGCCACCTTTGGTCAGCTCCGTCCGTGTTGCTGTGATCAAAATACCTGACTAAACCTGAGGAGAACTCAATCTGGGGCTACAGTTCCAGAAGTCAGTCCATAGTGGCCAACTCCTTTGCTCTGTACAATGAGCAAAGGCCCGGCAGAGATAAGTACTGGGCTCCCACAAATACCTGTATCGTAAATTTCATAGCAACTGTATTCTTAATATCTGGCGGCAGCGGGAGGGAATGTGCACGACCTTTGGGTAAACAAATGATGGTTTCTCTATCCATAGCATGGAATAGTACGCAGACAATTGAATACAAAAAGAACAACCCATTCATACACTCAGCCACCAGAATGACTCTCCAGAGAAACTCACAGTGAGAAACTGTAATCCCAAAGGCTAAACACTGGGTTCCGTTCATACATCATGTTGAAAAGAATAAAACACAGCAATGGAAGTCAATTAGAGGTGGCCAGGGGTTAAAGAGGAAAGGAGGGGCTGTCCTGAAGAGATGAGACTATCATTCCAAAAGGGCCTCTAGGGGGCTGGGGTGGCAACTCAGTAGTAAAATGCTTGCCTAGCATGTGTGAGACTCTGGGTTTGATGCTTAGGTCCACATATAAATAAACAAAAATAATGTTCTATCAGCAACTAAAAAAAAATAAAATATAATTTAAAAATAGGGGGCCTCATGGTGGACTTTGTGGTGATGAAAATATTCTTGCTTATATCAATGTCAGTGTCCCGGTACTATACTAATGCGATATTTTAAAAAACACCACTGCCGCAGTCTGACTGCAGCAAAATAACCGGGGGGGTGACGAATAACTTGTGTACGTTGATGCAGCAGGAATAGGAGCCATTTATTGTAGAATAAGAGCGGTATTTATACATTTTACACAGCTTATCTAATTAGCATAAAATAGATACAGCAGTCAACCAATAAGGAATCTCCACACTTAATGGCTCGCTTTTGTTACTTCACAAACCACTCCCTCTGGCATTTGGCCAGGCGCCATGCAGACTTGTTTATAGACTCTAACATTTCTCTGGCAAAATAACAGGTGCCATCCTGACTTGTTTACAGACCTTAACACCTCCTCCTCCTCCTGCTCCTCCTCCTCCTCCTCCTCCTCCTCCTCCTCCTCCTCCTCCTCCTGCCCTCCTCCTCCCTCTTCTCCTGCACATCCTCGTCCCCCTCCTATAAAGTCCTTCAGGCTTGTTTCCTTCTTGCTCTTATACTCCCTCCAGGGTTGATTCTGAAGAGCTGGGCAGCAACCCAGATTATTTCAACACCCCGGGTCATTTGTTGGTTTTGGTACTGAACTAGAACTAGCCTCATAAAATAGTTAAGTTGTTCCTTGGTTTATATTTTCTGGAAGAAATTGTACAGGGAATTGGTATCACACACACACCGGTCTCTCTCTCTCTCTCTCTCTCTCTCTCTCTCTGTGTGTGTGTGTGTGTGTGTGTGTGTCTCCTCTCTTATTTAATAGAATTAATAATAATTAAAAAAAACTACCTAGACTTGGTGCTTTGTTTACCAAGCTTTTGAGTTGTTGATTCCAGTTTTAAATACGTGAAGACTTAAGTAGACTATGTCTCCTTTTGTATATACTGCTTTGATTCTATTGATAAATTTCTATAGATTGTATTTATATTTAGTCCAAAATATTTAATTTCTCTTGAAATGTTATTTTGATGCATCTGTTATACTTAAGTATGTTGTTTAATCACCCAATTCAGGGTCTCCAGCTGTCTTTCTGTTAGTGATTGCTTGTTGAGCTCCATTGTGTATGGTTTTCCTTCCTTTAACTTGGTTGAGATATATTTTATGGGCCATTTAGGGCAGATCATGGTTGGGTGCCGCAGTCCGGCTGCAGCAAAATATCCGGGGGGTGACGAATGACTTGTGTACCTTGATACAGCAGGAGTGAGAGCCGTTTATTGTAGGACAGGAGTGGTATTTATACATTTTACACAGCTTATCTAATTAGCATAAAATAGATACAGCAGTCAACCAATAAGGAATTTCCACACTTAATGGCTTGCTTTTGTTACTTCACAAACCACTCCCTCTGGCATTTTGCCAGGCACCATGCAGACTTGTTTACAGACTCTAACATTTCTCTGGCAAAATACCAGGTGCCATCCTGACTTGTTTACAGACCTTAACAGTTGGGAATGAAAGAAGTAATCTCTAAACCTCAGGTGGATCCTATCACCTGGTGGCGCTTCCACTTTAACCTTACCCTCTTTGACTTTCTACCTGCTGGATCTGTCAATTAGAGTTTGAGAGAGGCTGAAGTCTCCAACTAGAGTGTGCATTTGTCTATATCTCCTTGTAGTTCTTTCAGGTTCTGCCTGACACATTCTGACAATCTCCTGTAGGGACATGCTTATTAAGGATTGTTATATTTATCTTCTCGGGAAACTGACCCCCTTATTGTGATATAATATCCTTCTTTACCCCCAATGATTTTCTTTGTCTTGAAGTTTTCTCTATCTGAAACTAACATAGCTACAAATGTTATGTTTCAATCAATATTGGCCTAGTATATCTCTCTCCACCTTTTTACTTGTAATTTATCTTCCCATTTAAGGGAATGATGCTTGCTGGGCACGTTGGCCCATGCCTTAGTCCTGTAGTCTGAGCTCCACTGGAGGCTGAGGCGGGAGGATTGCTTGATCCCAGGGGTTTGGAGCCACACTGGACAATGTAGTGACAACCTATCTCTTAACATTTTTAACAAGTCAGTTTCTGTTTTGGAAGTTGCTCTGTATGCCAGAAGGTTCCACTGTGATTAGAGCAAGAAAATTCAAGATGAACCACAAAAGGAATTTTTCTTCAATGAGTCTGACATGGCAATTTATGAATTCCTCACTGAGACAGAGAGTTACCAACCGTAATGACGACAGAGAGTGGTGCCTGTGCCCAAATTTTGGTCAATTTCTTATCAATGAGAGGGGGAAAGGAGGAATTGTTTTCACTAAGTTGTTTTGTTGACATGCAATTATTAGGGTGAAGGCCTGGAGCTTTGCCTTCTTACATGAGCAAGCCCACGCCAGGTGTGGACAGTGACACAGAGCTTGAGCCCTCCCAGCCAGAAACCGCCAACTCATCTCTAGCTAGGCAGCTTCCTGGGAAACCAACCAAACATGTTTCTTTCTTCTGCTTCCCATGAACATTTGTCACCTTTCCTTTGTTTCTACTCCCAGCAGAGTGCCAAGTTGTTTATAGTCAGCCCCATTTTTGAAGCACTAAATGTTCAAATAAGCTCTTTAAACTGTTTATTGATGCACTAGAGTTATCCCTAGTAGAGAGGTTCATTATGGCACATTTGTACCTGCACATAACGCCATCAATCTCACTCCCCAGTACCTTTCTTTTACTTCTCCTGCTCTTTAAATTATAATGTGCTCAGGTTTCTTTTTAACATCTGAGGCCAGAGAAGCTTTCCTGCAATACATACAGATTATTTTGAGATGCCTTATCAATTTTTATTGACTATATTTGTACCTATTTAATATTGCAGTGTTTTGTTCACATAAACACTGTATAAAATGTAAAGGAACTTGGGTACACATACCCTGGAATAAGTGCTCTTGGATTCCTTTACATTAGGGGATTTTTAAAAACCACCCAGCTTGTAAAAATAAATAAATTTCATAAAAATTGCCGCAGTCCGGCTGCAGCAAAATAACGGGGGGGGGGGGGGGAGGACGAGCAACTTGTGTAGATTGATACAGCAGGAATGGGAGCCCTTTATTGTGGGACAACAGAGGTATTTATACATTCCACACTGCTTATCTTAATTAACATAAACTAGATACATCAGTCAACCAATAAGGAATCTCCACACTTAATGGCTGGCTTTTGTTACTTCACAAACCACTCCCTCTGGCATTTTACCAGGCTCCATCCAGACTTGTTCACAGACTCTAACAAAAATAAAATAAAAACCATCCAACAGTAGGGTGTTTGTTTGTTTGGGGCAGAGTGGTACTGGATATTGAACTCAGTGGCACTCCACCACTGAGCCACAACTTCAGCCCTATTTTGAGTTTTATTTAGAGACAAGATCTCACTGAGTTGCTTAGCTTTTTGCAGAAGCTGGCTTTGAACTCACTACCCTCCTGTCTTAGCCTCCCCAGCTTCCTGGATTGCAGGTGTGGGCCATCATGCCCAGCCCAACTGTAGGTTCCTGATACAGACACTGGAATGGAGTCAGCTTGGCCAACTCTCAGGAAAACAACGTGTCTAAGTGTCAGAGCCTTGCTCCCTGTTGAGGCCATGTATGGTGGATTTTGAGTGACAGGCAGGTGAGTATGGTCTGGTTTGAGAATCAATATAAATATTAAAGATGTTTGATTGCTTTTTATTCTAATTCAACAAATATTCATTGTAAAAAAAAAAAAAACCATATTCCCCTCATCTTAAAAAGAAACAATCCCAAACATACATGAGAGTTTTCCGGCACCCCAATCTTGCATTGATGACACATCTTTATCACAGGTTGGCTCAGGTGAAGTGTAGTACGTACTATGTGTCCAAGGAACTCAGGAGTCCCAAGTGTCACCCTGAAAACCATGGGGTCACGGTGGGCCCAGAGAGTTGTATAAAGGCCAAGAAAAGGAAAATAATATGATAGTTTGCATAAAATGTCACCTCAGGATGAGAAACTGGTGAACTAAGGCAGCGAATGTGGCCCATGTTGGAAATTTGAAGGGAAGGTGTCCTCTGCTGCTCTGAGCCAAAAGGTGACTTGATCACATTTTCTGGGGTGGGAGTGAGATCCTTGGGTTAGTCGGCAGTCAGCCGCGTGACCAGCACGCTAGCTTCATACTAGAGGTTCTAAGCACATGCCGCAGTCTGGCTGGGCACAAAATCACGAGCCACTCACAGCTTTGTAGATTCAAACAGCAATTCTTTATTCCCGAACTCACACCGACACTCTACAAACACGTTCTGGGGAAATCCACGTTCTCTGCCCAAATACTCTCTGAATCCCGGGAGAACTCAATGGGAACTCCAGGAGCGGGCACGCCTGAGGCAGCAGGATACGCCCTATTCCCAGCAGGGTACACCTTAAACCTGGAACCGCCCTAAACCCAAGGAGAGCCCTAAACCCTGATCCGCCCTAAACCTGGATGGCCCTGGTCCTTGAGCAAGGTCACCTTACATGCAATGTCACTGCAAAATGTCCAAGGCAAGTCCATTTTACCACGAGTCCTTCTTCTAAGCAACATGGGGTATGCTGGCAAGGAAATTGTCATACCTACTTGGCTAATGGCTCTCAGCAAGCATAGAAGTTAACTAGTGAGATCAAAATAAACACATATAAACTCAAATTACCTTTTTCTTTGACCAGGTCTGAGACGGCTCTCCCTCTGGCTCCTGCCTCGAGCCACCCAGTGGGGCAGCGAGGTTACACAAGAGACTATCGGAGAGAGAGAGAGACCACGCCAGAGGATGGTCTTTTATTGGGGAACAAGAAATTCAGGGGAAAATTCCATCCAATGAAGGTCGAGGGGGACAGCATTCCAAGGTCAGGGTCAGTGATTGGTCTCAGGGTGAATGGTCAGTCACACCTCCACACGGATGGGCTCTCACACCTAGAAAGGGTGGGGATTAGTTCTGGCACAGTTTAGCCTCACACCCAGTCAGGGAGGTGCCCAATCACGTGCGAGAATGGCTTCCCACAAGGCAGTTTCACTGGATGTCATTACACATCTCTGATGATGTTTGAGTGTTCCCTGCGAGTGTGTTCCAGGGAGTCAGTGTGCGCACTCTGTATTCTGAATCCTGTAACCTGACTTCAAGTCTGGGTGGGACGTTTTGTCTAGCTTGGATAAAGTTCATTTTCTGGATTTCTGCTTCCACATCATGATTTTTTGGTCCAGGGAAGAAAGCTGCTCTGAGCAGGGTCTCCACCAGATCCTCATTGTTCCTCCTGGTCCCCAGTCATTTGTGCTAGGCATCTGTCACCTGCGTTGACAGCTCCTCAAGATTTGGAGTCCCTGTGGCCAGGTTCTGGGAAAGGCCGTGTCCACAGGGGATTGGACATATCGAATTTGGGTGACTAAACCATCCTCAGATATCTCCCTATCCCTGCCACCAAGGTACCCAGAGAGCCAACAAGGACCCCTACTCATCCCTGCCAAACCCAGTCTTCTTGTGAACCTCAGCATAAAAGATCTCTTGCACTGAAAATGTGGTGGCCACCAAATCCTCTGCCCTGGACACCTTGTAATCCCACTATCTTTTGGGTACATGGTTCATTGGAGAAGTTGTGATGGCATCAGCGTAGGCGTGATTGTGTCCTACTATGGGAGGGATAGTTTTCCAAGTCCTGTAGTTTGGGCGGAGAGCTTATTTAATTCTGGATGGTATTTTTTCCCCACGTGTTCTTTTTAGTCATTCATGACAGTAGAGCACATCTTGGCATATTTATTCAAACCTGCAGTGCATCTTACTCTCACTGCATCCCAGTCTTATGCTTATACATGCTGTGGAGAGTCACTGTGGTGTATTCATATATGTACATAGGAAAGTTGTATCAGGTTCATTCCACTATCTTTTGATTCTTTATATTCAGAATTTCTAGCTCTGACGTCCCCATCTTGGACACTGAAGGCCATGGTGACAGCTGCTGTGGAAGTGACTCCAGGAAATCTCAGAAAAATTGATGTTCCATTCACTTCCATGGAGCACACTAAATGTACTCTTTTTGTGATGTTTTGGGATCCACGTTGTTGAATGTCTCATTAATCTCTTTTATTGCATGGTTGTGTTTTACTGGCTGAATGCATCACAGTGTAACCATTAGTTCTCTATGAACATTTAAGTTACTTCCAGCAACTCACTCTCTCTCTCTCTCTCTCTCTCTCTCTCTCTCTCACACACACACACACACACACACACACGCCATGTATTAACAAGAAATCCTGTTTGTGGGCATGTTTTGTAAACTCCATTTTAAATTCCTTATTCTTCAATACTGTGAATGAATATTACATTCAGAAATACAAACTCATTCAAATGTTGTGAAAGCAGAAGTGAAAGGAAAGTGACCCACGACACTGAGAACAACCAAGAGGTCTTTATTGCTGTGGTATCTGATTAACACGGGAGAGAGAGAGAGAGAGAGAGAGAGAGAGAGAGAGAGAAAGGGGGAGAGGGATGGGGGCAGGGGTCAGATGTGGATTTCCATTGCACCAGTCGGGTGGGGGCTGAGTGTTCACCCTGAGTGGGGCTGAGTGCTCACCCTTGAGACAAACAGATAAGGAAGCAGACAGATGGTGAAAGGTTAATAAAATAGATACTTGTCACTCCGTTTTTCTGTATGCTTAACAAAACACTGTTGAAATCTGGAGAACTGTTTGCTAATCTTGTTCCCAGAATGTGCTGTCCCCAACTGCCAAACTGCAGAATGCACTCCCTCACTGGGTTGCAGGCAAACCGCCCACTCACCCTGACCCGACAATGAACTTCCCTCCCTGCCCTCTCCAAGAAAAGTATATAAGCTCTGCTTACGCTGTTCTCAGGGCTCTCTCTCTTTGCTCTATTCAAGTGAGCTCTGGGCCCCAGCATGCTGGACCCCTAATAAACCCTTTGCTGTTGCATGAGACAGTCTCTTGGTGGTCTCTTTCTCTGACGCTCGACCTTTACAATGGGGGTCCAGTGTCCAGCCTACTCTACAGCTAACAAGAAGCCTATGCACTTTTCTTTTGTATTTCATAATTAAGGGGAGAGAACTTAGCTTGGAGGTTCTTTCCTTCCAGCCTAGGTTTAATGCAGGCTGCACTAGATTATCACATTTGAGTCATGGAACAAATCCAAGAAGTACTTCATATTGTTTTTTCATAAGACATTTGCAAAATTGAGGCATAGTACATTCATAGAGCCAGCCCACGGTCAACTGGTGGATCCAGGACCGAAAGGGAGACCTTCCCAAAGGGAGAGAAAACCTAATGCTTTTGTAGTAATGTCAGTTTGTCTGACAGTATCCTAGTGAGGCAGGAGAAAGGGTTAAAGTGGGCAGGTAGGAGAGTTGGACTCCTTCAGGTCAGGTTTTTATTCAGCAGGGCTGAGAAACTACAGACACAAGACAGGCTTCATCCAGGCCAGGCCTACTTCTGGGTTAGCAGAGAAAAATGAAACAAAAACAAACTAACTGGTAACACACCTGCTGTCTGGTTCTTAGACCCCCAACACAAAGGGACACAGAGTAACCAGACTGGATCAAAGAACAGGTGAGGAGGCCATGGACACGAATGCCTTCCTCAGGATTGGGTGGGGGCTAGCTCAAATAGCTCGTGTAGATTCATATAAACCACAAGATAATAGCCATTTCCTGGTATGTCTCTCCCTTTGTGAGCCCCATCTTCTTTCTACTACTCGAATCCTGTTACTTTGCTGTCTCTCTCTCTCTCTCTCTCTCTCTCTCTCTCTCTCACACACACACACACACACACACACAATGTCAGTGTATTTTATTCTTTAAATTCCTAAGACTCTAGGGAACCCAATATCACACTCTGTGCTACTCACACCATTTCCAGCGGCTGCATTGGAAGGCTGCTTTTGTTCAGAAGCTCCTCCATCAAGGACCTACAGCGGGTCTGGGGAGGTGGCTCAAGCGGTAATGCGCTCGCCTGGCGTGTGCACATCGCTGGGTTCGATCCTCAGAACTACATACAAATGAAGATGTTGTGTCCGCAGAAAACTAAATAAATATTTTTTTTAAATTCTCTCTCAAAAAATAAATAAAAGAATCTAGAGCCTAAGTAGTGAAAACAGCCTTGAGAACAAGGAAACTCCTGGACTGTTTAAAAACTCAAGTATTCTCCTCAGTAAGGTGCTAAAAGTTGACCTGTCTTATATGAGGAAGGAAACCTCCTGCTGCTGGAGAGGAAATGAGACGTCTCTAATCAAGAATTCCAGACCTGTACTTACAGTGTTCTGAATACTCCATTAGCATCTATTGCTGAAGCCGGGCTGCAGCAAAATAACGGGAGAACAGAAGTATTTATACATTTCACACAGCTTATCTTAATTAGCATAAACTAGATACAGCAGTCAACCAACAAGAAATCTTCATACTTAATGACTCTATAGCATTACTTCACAAACCACTCCCTCTGGCATTTTGCCAGGCGCCAACCAGACTTGTTTACAGACTAACAACGTTTTTGGTGTTATTTGGTGGTATTTGGTGGTAGGGAAGAGTTTGGAGAGACATCCGCGCGTGTGGTAAAGGACACACCCTAGTAGATGTCCTCCATTGAGCCAGGTAATTTGTGTCCAACAGAACTTAAAAGTAGCTAACAATACCATTGAGGATTTAGGATTTAATTGACATAACCCGTTGATCAACCCAGCGACATCACAAAGAAATTAGCTTTCTAAAAAGCCATTCTTACTCTCAGACCCACAAAAAGACAGGTTGAAACCTACTCTTCACTAGTAAACGTGTCAGGGAGAGCGCGAACGCAGTCCCCACTACCACAAATTATGCAGTCGAGTTTCCCACATTTGGGGAAATGGCAGGGGTCAGCACCTCCGCAGTGCAATGGAGAAGCCTCGCCCTGGGAAAACCACCTTCGTGATCATGGTATCTCCCCTGCCAGGTAAGTATGACTTGCCCGCCTGCCCGCCAAGCACAGCCTCATTGCCCTCCACTGTACACACACGGTCACTTCTCACCCGCAATCCCGGGCTTCCTTAGTCCTCACGCACAGCGAGTGTACCCTGTTTAGAGTCGTGCGCTTGCTCCCACAGCACGGCAAACGGATCGCCTTTCTGCTGCAGGTGCCCGCTCAGCAGCCCCGCGCCCCCTTATCTACATACGCCCGCCCCTGTGATGACGTCACGGAAGTAGCCCCGCCCCGGACCTGCGCCTGGCCTTCGGTCGGTCCACCGCTCCCTGCCCGAAGCGGTCCACTCAGCCGAAGTGCGCCCCCGCAGCCGCTGCGGGAAGTGCGCGGCCGCTCCCTCCTTCACTCGCGTCCCGTCTGGGACTCGGGCGGTGCGCGGCGCCCCTTCTCCCGGAACGTGGGTTCGTTGTAATAGAACTTCTCTCCCCAACCCCGACCTGCGCCCGAGGATGTGAAGGAGAACCGGCTCCCTGGCACCGCCCCTCCTCGGTGACCCTTTGTCTCTTCCCGGCGGGCCCGGGTCCTGTGGCCCAGGACCCAGGAAGTCCACTCGTGTCGGACAGGACTTCCCCTGGCCAGTGGAAACGCGGAAAGGCCACGAAGGAAAACGAGCGGTGCAGCAATCCCCGCTCAGCAGGGGAACTGGCCACCGAGGCAGGGACCGCGGCCTAGAGGGAGATCGGAGGCCCCCCGAGGGACCCCACAAAGGACCCCGGCACCAGCCCTGTCGGCGGACCCTCCTGCGCTGAGAAGGCGGCGGCCACTACCCCCGAGAAAGCCCGGGGCGCTGTAGGCACGACGCCTCAGCTCCGCCGGGGGAGCGCCTCGCACTCGGAGGGTGGACGGCTGGGCCTTTGCTCCAGGGCTGTGCTTTATCCAGAGGCTGCTTTTATTCCAGGCGGTCACTGGTCGGCACTGGTGTCCCCGTGGACACCGAAGGTCGCGGTGACAGCCGCTGTGGAGTTGACTTCGGGAAATCTCACTCCGGGTCCGAGCTGGGCACAAAGCGTAGTCGCCCGACCGCTCCATGGAGCGGAGTCGTGGAGATCTGCAGGCCAAAGTGGACACGTGCCTACAGCCGGGCTGTGGCCGGGCTCCAGGGAGAAGATGTGACCGGCCGCCTCCGGGGGGGTGGGGGGGGGAGGCGACTTCCTCCTCGCTGGCAGAGCCTGGGACTGAAGCCCGGAGGACCCCAGCACTGCGCAGAGCGTTCTCCAGGCCTCAGGGCCTCGCAGGGCTTCATCTTTCCAAGTGAGAGCGCTTACCAGGGCTTGCCTAGCAGCCGTCCACGCGGGGAGCGCCCGTGGAGCTCGCGAAGGACTGACAGCTGAGGGTGGGAGACGAGTCTGGGGAGGATGGGAGACAGAGAACCGAAGTGCGAGAACCGACCGCACCGCCTCGCCGGGTTTGGGAGGCCAGGGCTCCTGCCCCTGGAGCCTCCATCCCGTAGGCACCCACCTGGCAACGCAGTTACACAGGACGCAGCGAAGCCCTAGTCTGGCCTGTGTTCTTGCACTTTCCTTTCTGGGTCGGAGGGAGGTGGGTTGGTGGTTGCAAGCGCGTGAAAACGAGGGCAGGTGCCTTTTTGGCTCCCTTGGCGTGAAAGGGCGGGAAGGAAAACACACAAACCCCTCTTTCCCTTGAGGAGGGGTCTGCAGGGATGGGATGGATAACAGAACACCAAGGAAAAGCACTTTTTATTTAAGAGGTTGCATGAGTTGAACGTGGCTATCCTTAGAAGAAAAGTAGGACGGGAGAAGGAAATTTCTATTTTTCTCAAGCTGCTTCAGACATGTAATTGAGAAAAATGTATTGCCCCAGCCGGCTGGCTGGGCAAAATATCCGGGGGGAGTGACGAATAACTTGTGTACGTTGATGCAGTAGGAATAGGAGCCCTTTATTGTAGAATAAGAGCGGTATTTATATATTTTACACAGCTTATCTAATTAGCATAAAATAGATACAGCAGTCAACCAATAAGGAGTTTCCACACTTAATGGCTTGCTTTTGTTACTTTACAAACCACTCCCTCTGGCATTTTGCCAGGCGCCATGCAGACTTGTTTACAGACTTTAACATTTCTCTGGCAAAATAACAGGTGCCAATCTGACTTGTTTACAGACCTTAACAATGTATAGTGAGTAAAAAGCCATATTTTGTATATGTGAAGTGATTGAAGTCCTTCATTTGTACTTTGCATTTATACTTTTGTAATTATATGTTTTGCTCCTTACAGATTCACTTATTTGACTATTTGACCATCATAAGAAATTTAGGAAGTAAATTTGATTGTCAAGCCAAAATAAACCCAAGCCTTATATATGCCAGAATATTATGGTATTATTATTTTCTACATTAGGAGAGAATCTGAAATGAAATATACAGTGGTTTTTAGATCAAATCAAACAACTATTCTAATTTGTCTAAGGATCTACCTTGATTAAAAATAAATTATAACAAACTTTTTCAATGCCATTATATATTAAATATTTGAATTCTTTAAATAAAAGTATTCAAGATTCCCAGCTTCAAGAACATCACAAGGCCCTATGCAACTTAGTGGGACCCTATCTCAAAATAAAAAATAAAAAGGGCTGAGATATGTAGCTCAGTAGTGAAGTGCCCTGGGTTACATACCCTGTACCCCCCCAACACACAAAAAAAATATTCAAGATTCCTTCCTGCTATCAACAACATTATATCATTTCCTTTCTAGGACCAAACAATTGAAAGCATTGATTTAATCTACAAATCTACAATTATTTTTTTACTTGCTACAATTCAGAACAAAAATTTCCATTAAGAAAACATCACATTTAAGGTACAAGAAGTAGTTAACACCCCCCCCCTTTTTTTTTCTTTTCAGTACTAGTGATTGAACCCAGGGATCCTTTACCACTGAGCTACATCTTCCACCTTTTAAAGTTTTATTTTGAGAAAGGGTCCTGCTGACTCCATGAGGTGCCTCCTGCCTCAGTCTCCCAGGTATGTGGGATTACAGAGGTGTGCTAATCCTACCTGCCTTAGTAAAATGTTTTTTAGTAACTTTTTTAAAATTTAAATTTATGTAAGTGATCATTACCTTGCTTAAGTTAATCAGGGCAGTAACTCTAAATTTTTAGAGATCTAATTTCTCTATTCACTTCAGACAGAAAAAGAACATATCAATTTCCTAAGAATAATATATTTATATGTCTGAAAGAATTTTATCAAACTGGTGGAGCTTCTAAAGAAACCATCTATAGTAAGTAATATCAATTAAGGTGGAAACAGGAGCAGTAGTAATCTTTTAGCAAGCTTTGTTGTGGGTTGATCTCTCAGAAAACATCTCAGTCTGAATTTTGTCCTAATTAGAGAGTTGTTTATTTAACCAGCTGGGACTGCTCCCTGCAGGACCCAAATTGTCTCTGCCAGGAACAGTGCCAGTCTGAGTTCTATGGGGTTTATAAGGGGGAAAAAAACCACATCCTCAAAAATGTAGGTGCAGGGCTGGGGATGTGGCTCAAGCCGTAGCACTACATACAAACAAAAGATGTTGTGTCCGCCAAAAACTAAAAAATAAATATTAAAGATTCTCTCTCTCTCTCTCTCTTAAAAAAAAAAAAAAAAAAAAAAAATGAAGAAAGCAGGATACCAGGGCTGAGAAAGCAGTTAGCAGAACAAAAACAGACAGCCACATCCTGGGTTCCAGCACACTTGTGGGGATATGAAGCAGAAAAACAAGCAGAAAAACATCTTAGAAACAGCTTAACGTTGTTTATTCCATAACACTAGCACTTATCACATAATCCTATTATCCTACTTATTGACATTTCATAACCTATAATTTATATTGATTAAGCTCAGACCATAACAGCTTATAGATGAGGGAAACAAGAAGAAATATTTAAGCACCATCAGAGCCTTGGAAATCCCCCTTGATGAAGATTTGAGTAATTCTATGATGCCTTTTTGAGTCTGGCAGTACATTCTCTTTCTCGGGATAGGAAGTAATTGCTTTTCATCCACTTACTAAAGACTGACCTTGCTTACATTCCTGGAATGTACATTCAAAATTTACATTTTTAAATTTGATTTGTATAGTTGTTGAAAATACTAATGTTGCTGGTTAATTGTTTGTGATTAATGTCTACTGATGGGAGAAAATCATACAAAAGTCTTTCCATTCTGTAGTGTGACCTAAATGATCCTTAAAGTGAATTAATTTGAAAATTTCCAAATCCTTTCAAATGAGCAAACCAACCAAGATGCAGCTCACACTGAGTCAATTTTCTTCTTGCACAAGATCCCCTTTAGGTATAGAAACTTATGAAAACCAAGAGTTCCTATGATGGGACCATGGCAAATAGCATCATTCTTATTATAGATACTGTATTCAACTTTTGTAAATGTTGACAACTACAGGTCCATAAATTCTACCAAATGTTGGAAAGACAAGATTGTTAGAGTCTGTAAACAAGTCTGGATGGGGCCTGGCAAAATGCCAGAGGGAGTGGTTTGTGAAGTAACGCCAAGGAGCCAAGGGCTCCTACTCCTGCTGTATCAATTTACACAAGTTGTTTGTCACACACACACACACACACCCTGGTTATTTTGCTGCAGCCGGACTTCGGCACAAGAAGGAAAAAATTTTGTCTCAAATATCAGGAAACACTAGAAAGTTAGGACAATAGGTGATCAAAGTAGACAGACTAGATTAAATGTCATGTATCACCAAAACGAATGGATCCCTGTCAGCAATCACCCAACAAAGACTATCCTCAGAGATTCACTTTATATCACAAATCAGATAATTATGCTGAAAGGAGATAAAGAAAAAAGACTTGTTCAATAACCACACTTACTATGCAAAAGCCAGAGACCTGAAATACTATTCATGCAACTCAACAGAAAAACTGAGGGAATGCCAGCCAATAGCTTCTAAGGACTCAGGTTTGCATGAGGTGCTTACAAAGTACAGGACTGGGTACAGTGATATGTTCAGATTGGTTAATTTGTATCCCCATAGTCCCTGAAAAGACCTGTTAAGGAATAATATAGAGAGACTGTTATTGGATAATAATTCACCATTGTATAGAAGGGAGCACTGGCTTTAGATTGTTTTCAACAACTACTAAAAGCTAAACCAACATTTATATAAAAAAGTGGAAAGGACAGGAGGATAAAATGTTGGGACCTTTATGATTTTCCTCCTCTTTGATAAGTAGCTTGGCGGAAAGCAATTGAAGAGGTCATGCTGTCCAGTATTCTCTAGACCTGAGTCACTAAGTCACCACAGAAATGATTACAGCTATTAGAGGAGTTTAATTATGAGGGGTGTGTGTGTGTGTGTGTGTGTGTGTGTGTGTGTTGCTGGGGATTGAACCCAGGGACTTGTGCGTATGAGGCAAGCCCTCTACCAACTAAGTAGAGTGCTCTACCCCAGCCCCTATCTTAAGATTTTAACTGCCTAAAATATACAGCATACTTGTCAGAGTCATATCCACATGGCCTCTGTTGGACCTCTGCTGTAGCTAAGCCAGGATGGCTGCGCTGACCTAATTAGAATATCAAAGATGAAGAAAAAGTTTGTTGTGCTGGCAAGCAAAGGGATGTTGATAGAATTGGAAAATAAATTGGAATATGATTTGGAACCACTTTTGTGGAAGGTGAATTTGCAGAACATACTAAAATCAGAAGCATTGTACACACACTATAATATAAAAAATGCACATCTAGTTCTCTACCCCTACAGAAGAAACATGTGCATGACTGACCAGATATGTGTACAAGAATGAATGCAGCATTATTTTTAATCATAAAATCATAAAACCAACTTAGTTCCAAAAGCATTTGGAAATGTAAATTAAATGCACAAATTAAGGAAGAATTATCGCCCCCCCTCAAAAAAAAAAAAAAAAAAAAAAAGGAAAGCCAGGTGCAGTGGCACATACCTGTAATCCTAGTGACTCCGGAGGCTGAAGAAGGAGGATCACAAGTTTGAGGTCAGCCTGGGCAATTTAGCAAGACTGGAAATAACAAGAAGGGCTGGGATATGGCTCAGTTGCAAGAACAGTTACCCTGAGCACAGGGTCAGGCTGGCAGTTGGGGCAGTCCTGGACAGGTATCAGACGTGTGAAGGAATGGGGACCAGAAGAAAAAGCTACGTGTGTTTATAGTCTGCAGTTGACAGTAGGAATGTGCAGAAACTGACAGCTGCCCCCACCCCACCCCCCGGCGGGGGCGGGGAACTCGAACCCACAGCTTTAGGTCAACAGCCAAACCCACTGCACCACAGACACACGATTAGCTTCCATTCCGTTCTATAGAAAATCCTTCTTCACTAAGCTCGGTCCCCTTGAAGGCACCGCAAGTTCTGAGGACTAGAGAAGCAGAGGAGACCAGAGTAGTGAACCGTGGCCATTGTCGCATTGGAAACCTGGGTGCCCAGGGATTCCAAAACCAGAGGGGCAACAGAATGGTACTGGCCCGCGTTACCCCCTCTGCTACTTCACAACTCAAGCCTGGGGAGTAGCTGTGTGGTCCCGGGGTTGCTCCCCCGGGTCTGGCTGGCGCTGTCCTGCAGTGACGAACCGCCCACCCCAGGGCCCACCCCAGCGCCCACCCCACTCGGCCGCCTTCCTCGAGCTGAGAAGTTTCCCGCTGGGGATCCCGAGCCCCAGGTCTGCACGGTGGCAAGGGCGTCGGTAGTGTGGCTCTCGGGTCCTCCAGTCAACAGGGTCCAGCCCTCACTTGGGCCTTGTTGGATTAACCCACCTAGTCTGTAGGTTTTGATCCTTTGAAGAAGGCTGCCAACGGAAATCCGAGTTTTATCCAAGGGCAAGCTCTGGTTAACCAGAGCCACAGGCCACAGAGCTGCTTCTCATGTTATCACCTGTGCAATCCATCGCTATTACTTTTGCTTAATTGGTCAAATGTATTAAAATAGATTTAATAAACTAGCTAATAATAAATTAACTAATATATTTAACCATGTGGATACTATTTCCTGTGTTCTTCGTTTTCATTCTGCTGGAGACTCCCTTGAAGTTTCTTGTAGGTCAGCTGGTGTGAGTTACATGAGTTTTTATTCGTCTTTAAGTGTCTCTATTTCATCAACATTTAAAAAAGATTTTTGTTTTTGGCTTAGAATTCTAGATTAACTATTTTTTCTCTCAGAACTTTAAAGATGTTGCCATTTATGAGTCTATGTCTTTCCTGTTTTCATAAAAAAAAATGGCATGAAGTGAACTTCTTGGTTTGTGACATAATTTTTGGAAAGTGCATTTAAATGGAAATCTTCGAAAATGAAAATACTCATTATGAACATCCTACATTTTAAGTTCCACTAACAACACACTTAAAATGTGTCTGACCTAAGGGTACAAACCTATCTGGCTGAAATGCAATGTGTGTGTGTGTGTGTGTGTGTGTGAGAGAGAGAGAGAGAGAGAGAGAGAGAGAGAGAGAGAGAGAGAGATTCTCAACAGTATTTGCTTTCCCAAATGCAGAGGTTTTTCAATTTTTCATCACAATGGAAAGTAGAGTTCAAAAGACAGGGGCTGGGGATGTGGCTCAAGCAGTAAGGTCCCGCCTGGCATGCATGGGGTGCTGGGTTTGATCCTCAGCACCACATAAAATAAAGATGTTGTTTCCACCGAAAACTGATCTCTCTCTTTAAAACAACAACAAAAGTACTTTCCTTTGCCAGGCCTCAGGCTTGCTAGGTAAGTACTCTACCACTGAGCGACATCCCAAGTCCCCACCAGCCCCCTTTAAATTCTGAGATAGGATCTTGCTAAATTGCCCATATTTGGCCTCAAACTTGCTACCCTGCTTCTGTGTCCCGAGTAACTGAGTACCTGGGATCACAGCATGCACTACTGCGTGTGGCTAAAGAAATTGAAAATACTCTTAAGTACATAACTTATAAAATAAAGAAAGAAGAAAAATGTATCAGTTGTATCAGGTTCAAGTACTACCCAATTGGGAAGCAGAAAAGGTGGTTTATTTGGGAATAGCCAGGCCCAAGTTTCCTACTGTGGCCTGACTGGAGAGGGAACCTCCTTCCACCACCTGCTGCCCAAGCACTGGCTGCAGAGGAGGCCCCCTCACCTTCTTGGTGCCTTTGAACCATAAAATCTCATGGGGGGTTCTTCTTTTGCCTTTGGTCTACTTCCACCTCGCCCTCAGCAGCTTCTGCCTTTCCCCTGCTGGTCCCGCTGAGCTGTTGGGGCGTTGGTAAAGCTCCGTCGGACGCGGACACCATTTCTCGCCGGTGAGAACAAGGCGGCGGAGGCAGGGGGGACTGGAGGGACCACAAAATGACCTCGTGCGCCCCCGACCCCGCACCGCCGTGCCTCCTGAGCTCCCGGCACAGTGAATAAACGCCCCCTGGGCTTCTCTGCAGATGACAGGGAAGGGCTGAAGTGTCCCTGACCAGGCAAGAGGGGCCGCGCCAGAGGACCTAGTCCTGATCCTGTTCCTCCGCGGAGGATGATTTTGACGCTGGGAACGAAAGAAGAGTCTCAACGGCAGTCCAGGCCCAGATCCCTGGACTGAGGGTGTCCAACGCGCAGGTCTGAGCCCGCCGGGAGTCGCCTTGATCAGGAGAGCAGTTTGCCAACATTGAGAGACCAAGAAAGAGAAAGATTCTGCAGATCAAAGTCTCTAATTTATCAAGGAGGAAACACATTTTTCCCCCCTGACAAATTGGAAGTGTGGTGTTTGAGAAAGCCTGGTCTCAAGGAGAATTTAGCCTGAGCACAAGGAAATTGCCATCCATCCAAGGTAGGTAAAACCAGAGACTAGGGTTGTAGCTCAGTGATAGGGCCTTGTGGAGGGCCTGGGATAGCAATACTAAAGACAAGAGCAAAAACTAGATGCACCAGTCCACAGAGGACAGAACTGGTATTTAGTTCAGAGGCCTGATGATTTCATTGTTGGGGTTCCTCTTTCCTTGAGAGAGAAATGCTCTCTCTGTTCCCATATTACTCTGAGTCCTATATTACTATATTACTCTTCCTATATTACTCTGAGGATGTTGGGGGTCTCACTCTGGGACTTGAGGTCTTGGCAGTTCACAGCTTGGCAGAGTGCTAGGTCTCCCCACTTTGGAAGAAAATAGAGCAAGGAGCCTGTGGAGAGGAAAGTGAGGATTGTACCAGAGATCCAAGGCAAGCAGAGCAGGTCAGGACTCCCAATGCAAAGGACTTTCACCATGCAAAAGGTTGTGCTCAATTATTAATAATTTTGTACTTCATCAATAAAACATGTGGACATTTATTTTCTTACCCATTGTATGTACCCATGTAATATACTTGGATTTTGCATCTAGGCACATAATATTTATTATCTGTTCCTTTTCAAGAAACAATACCCAACACTTCACAACTAGAACACCCAGAAATCTCTCTTATTTATTTACATACCTAGAACAATTTTCCTGACAATAAATTTCTTTTTTTTTGGCTTGAGACATTTAGTATTTGGCTTGTTGTTATTTGAAGTAAAACAATAAATACTAAGCAAAATAAATGTGGATTAAAATATTTAAGTGCTAGAAATGAGTAAGAGATAATTTTGAGATAGAAAATTGTACAAAATCTTGGTTGGGAACACATTTTGGTGGTCTGGTTATAATTAGCTACTTTCTTTGGGAAAACAATAGCACTTTGAGTTACAAGGGAGGTGCAAACTTGGAGAAAGTATTAGTAGTTTACATAAGAGAACCTGATATTAATAGCTAGGATAAGGTCTATAAGCCTCCCTCCCATCCCAACCTCAAATCAAGATGACCTGGAGAGTTATAGCCAGCTAAGTTGACTTTCAAGCATCAGAGATGCTAAATATCTTGGTCTGTTAGGAGAGTTTTGTTTCTGAAGATAATTTCATTGTTTCGCAGATGTTTCAGGGGCAGAAGAACCCACATTGTTTTACTGCTTACCTAGTGGTGTCAACTTGTAAAAGCAGACGTCTTAGGGCTAATTTTCATATCAAGAAAGTTAATATTTTGAAAGATTTGTTGTTGTTGTTGTAGTTTTTTTGGCAGTGCTGGGGATGACCCAGGGTTTATTCATGCTAGACAAGAACTCTATTGTTGAATTACATCCCCAGCCCTGCAATTGAGTCTATCAGTAAAATTTGCACTGAAAGATGATGCTTCCAAAATTCTGAAAATAGATCTCCTCAATATCTCTTTTGACAAGTAGGAACACATTCTACTTTATCCTGCCTACATGAGTATACTGATTATATCCCCAGAATAGAGTCCCAAGGAGTTCTCAGAGAAAGGGGCACACTACTAGGGACAAATGGGTTTTTGATAAACATGATGGAAAAGAATTTAAGCTGTGTCAGTAAAGGTACAGAGATTTGTTTAGGAAAGCAAAGAATACACATTCCAGGAAGAATATGGGCCATCTTGAGAGTGAGATTGCTATTGCGATTCTCAACTCTTAAACTTGGAAGGCCATGGACTTGGAAGGTATGTGAAAAGGGTATCAGCTTCTCGTTCTCAGAATCCTTAGGCTGGTGTGGTCTCCATCTGATCAGCATATAATCTTGGAAAGCCCCCCAAATTATAGGCTTCTTAAAGTATAATACTTCTCTTTGCTTAATATATTTATTGATGGTCTAATTAATAGTGCACAAGGTAATTTTCATAAGTGGGTGAATTTATGGTAACTTTAAAATTTAAGGGCTGGGGTTGTGGTGGAGCACTTGCCTAGCATGTGTGAGGCACTGTGTTCAATTCTCAGCACCACATATAAATAAATTAATTAAATAAAGGTCTGTCAACAACTAAAAACAAAAATTAAATAAAAAGATTTAAAGATTTCCTAGAAATTTGGGAGTGACAGTCCAGGAGGGAGACTGGTTTGGGGAGTGACAGGCGGGAATGTGTGCCTAGCCTCAGATCAAAACTCTATCTCCACACCCTTTTCTTGTGTCTTCTTTCTACCTATTTTAAAATTTCTTCTATCCTGCCTGGATTCCACAAGTTTCAAAGACTCAAGGGTGTAAAAGAAAAAACTATGGAAACTGTTCTCCAAAATACAATAATATACTTTTCCTAGTCAATTTATGGGATTGGCTAGCATTCCTGGAACAGATATAGGAATTTGGGAATAAAGGGAGAGACACTGAATTGCAAAAGGAAGTGCCCATGAAACCCTGAAATGAAGAAAGGCCCACGAATCGTCACAACCTAGCCCATGCCCTGGGCTGTGCCCTGGTATGCTAAAGTAAAATGAGGGCAACGCACAGGGGAAACCGGCATGGAATTGTGTAACTCTGCCCAGCTCCACCTCTAGTCCAGTCCCTCAGAGACATCTCTTCTCTCAATAGGAGACAGACAGATGTGAATGGTGGAAATATAAGGTTAACAATATTTCTACAAATTGGGCCCATAAAAATTTTTATTCTATAAAATTTATAGAATAACTTTATAAAATGGGCCCATTGTGCTGACACCCACATATTTTGACTTTTAAAAAGCAACTTATCTGCAGCCCTGCTTGGCTTAAGTCTACAAGATATGTTACATTCCTTAGCAAACTATCTGTTATCTGCAGGAGAAATGCAGGTCATGAAATACCAATAAGAACATAAGTAACCCCAAGTAGGGGACTTCTGTGATTCTTACACAGGCCAGACCCCAGAACTCAGGGAAATAAAGATAATTCCTCCTAACCACAAAATCTGTAATAATCAGATTCCAATTAGAATCAGTCAGCATAGGCCAAAGTGACTTAAAAGTCTGATGTCATCCTGCTGTTGGTCAAAAGTCAAGAGGTGAACTTGGGCAGGACTCTTTGGAAACCTGAGATCCCAGTAAACTTGGAGTTAAGAGAGGTATACTGTCCCTCTCCTCTCTCTCTTCCTTGAGATTACCCCCTTTTCCCTTTCCTATTCCTGGCCAGACAGGTTGCACAAGCCTACATCCCAGCGACCTGGTAGGCTGCGGCAGGAGGATTGCAAGTTGAAAGCCAACCTGGGGTGTAGCTCAGAGGAAGAGCACTTGCCTGACATGCATAAGGCCCTGGTTTGATCCTCAGCATTACAAAAAATAAAGTTTAAAAAAAAGTAAATAAAAAACATACCACAATTTAAAAAACCAAAAAGCCAGCCTTTGGAGATGGTATCTCAAAATAAAAAAACAAAAATAAATAAAAAGGCTGAGGATGTTGCTCAGTGTTTAAGCCCCTGGGTTCAATCCCCGGTACAATGAATATAAATATTGAAAAAAGAACACACGCCGGTTACTCTGAGGTAAATGTCTGAAATCTTTGCGACTTGATCACAAGAATCAGGGTTTGAAAAGGAGACCTTTGTGCTGCCTCCGTTTCCTGGAAGGCCCCATGTCCTGCAGCACTGTGACAGAACTAACTGCCGGAAATGAGCTTCTTGGTAGAATCCTCTCAGTTTGAGTGTCTGTGTTTTTATAAAATAGATAAATAAAATAAAATGCCCCTGAGTTCAATCTCCAGCACCAGAAAAAAAAAAAAAAAAGGAATATTTCTAAGCAGTAGAGAAATTGTTGGCCTTAGAAACCATGTTGTGGTCTTGGGGGGATCAGTGTTTTGCCTGAGGTGTACAACCACTGCTCCGGGTTGTGTATTGGTAAAAAGTAAGTTCTAGTATATTTCTGTAGTGTGGAACCTTAGGAAAAATACCCTCACCACATTTGCCAATATCTCTGACTGATTTAGGCAAATTATCATTTGGTCCTGATTGTGTACTTTAGCCCTGATTGTGTCCTGGGCTTTGTACAGGTCGTCTGGTAACTTCTTACTTTGCAGGGGGGTGAAGAAACGGAAACTTCAGAGAGTTCTCCAGATACACGGAAAACAGAAATACACCAACAGTAGTAAAAGTCTCAGAGGTCCTGGCCTTATGGGACCAGAAAAGAGCAAAGTTTGTGGTGATCACGTGTATAGAACTGTGACTGTGAGGGAGGCCCTCTGGACTCTCAGAAGGGTAGAGGTCCCAGCCTGGGTGAATGTGGGTGGGGGACTGAGGCTCTTGACCTATCAGTGCCCTCAGCAGCAGTGCCATCGGGCTCCAGAAAGGCATGGCACATCCAGAGAGGACAGGAGGCAGGGTAAAGTACTGGCAGTTGTGACTCCCATTCTAGACAGACAGTAGGGGGCAAATATAAAGCAAATATAATTTAATAAATTTTGAGACAGGTTCTCCCTAAATTGCTTAGGGTCTCCCTAATTTGCCAAAGTTGGTCTTGAAATTTCCATCTTCCTGCCTCAGCCTGCCAAGTTGCTGGGATCACAGGTGTTCATCACGTACCCAACTGTAGATAAATTTTTAAAAACTGTTAGCTTAGGGTTCAGGTTGTGGCTCAGTGGTAGAGTGCTTGCCTGCATGTCTAGGGCACTGGGTTTGGTTCTCAGCATCACATATTAATAAAATAAAGGTCTGTTGACAACTAAAAATATTTTTTGGGAAACTTGCTAGGCATGGTGGCACATGCCTATAATCCCACCGTCTCTGGAGGCTGAGGCAGCAGGATTACAAATTTTGAGTCCAGCTTTGTCAATGTAGCAAAAACCCTGTCTCAAAAAATAACAAGGGCTTGGGATGTAGCTCAGTGATAGAGTGACTTTAGGTTCAATCCATATACCTTTAAAGAAAAAAAGCTTATATTTTGAGGTAGCACTAATTGTAAAAAACTTTAATTCTTTGACTGTGGCTCTTACCACCTTCAAAGTCAGCAGTTAAGAGCTTCTCCCTCACTGATCACTGGCATGCTTTGGATCTTTCTGACATTCTAGCTCTATGTGCTCTAGACCCATATTTAAAGGCCTCATGGTGAATTAAGTTCACCTGGATAATCTCCCCATTTTAAGGCCAATTTAATCACATCTGCAAAATTCCTTTTGGCATATAACCCTACATAATTATACAGTAAGAAAGCTAACGTTATACTACCTCAAGACATTATACTACCTCAAGACAAAACAACAGATCTTAAATAAAAAGTGGTACCAGAGACAAAGAAGGATATTTCATAATTATAAAAGGCTTAACCTACCAGGAAGATATAACAATTACAAACACATGTGCATCTAACAAAACCCCAAAAATACAGAAAGCAAAATCTGATGCAATTGAAGGGAGAAGTAGAAAATTCAACAATCACAGTTACAGATTTCAATACCATATTTCTAATAAGGGGTAGAAAAACTAGGCAAAAGATCAACAAGGAAATAAAATGTTTAAAACAACATGGCCTAATAGACACCAGTAGAATACCCCATCGAAAAAGAGCAGAATATACGTCCTCTCAAGTATACATGAAACATTCTGTAGGATAGACCATATGCTAATCCTTAAAATACACCTCAACATTTAAAAATACTGATATCATCTAAAGCTTTTGAGACTCTCAAAAACCTGGTGTATTTGCAGGCTGGCATGAGGGTTGGGCAGTTTCCTTCACTTGTCATGACTGTTCAGTGGTACATAGGGACGTGTCCACGGTCCCGCACGTGTGGGCCACCAGCCTAGAGAGCCAGGCAGCAGAAGTGAAGAGATACACATTCGAGAGGAGTCTCTCTCACCACTGGGGAGGAACTGATGTGCAGGAAATTAGGTATGTCAGGGATACTTTCTCCCATCTGGGCCTATATTCGTAACCTCAACTTCTTTGCCACTAAACCCCCTTGCACAGGAATTCTGTGGTAACTTCTTACCACAGAAATATTTAAACATTTTAGATAATATGGTATTCTTCTCTGATTCTTCTCAGAAGAATCTCCCACCACAGACTCACAATCTTGATTTTCACCATGCTCTGAGAATATATCCTCAGGTCAACAGCATTGGTTGACCTGAAACTACTAATCATTGTTGCATAAAAACTGCTCCAAAGAATAGTTTCAATTGAAATAAGGTGGTCACTAATGTATTTGCGATATACATAAACTACTTCAAGATCTGATTTGGAAAAAAAAAGATTCTGTGAAATCAAATGTGACAGATTGGAAGAGATCCTGGGGAGGCAGAATGAAAGTGGCAAGCACACATTTGGCATATAGAGATTAAAAAAAAAACCCCACACACAGAAGAGGAGGATGGGATCAGGAGGCAGAGGCCTGAAACCTATCTTCAAGTTAATGAAAAGCCAACGCATATCCTTAGTGGAGGAAATGGAGCCAGCCTAACATTGGGCACAGCAAGAAGAACCTGAAGACAGAACCCAAGTCCTCACACACCATTCACATGTAGAGAATACCATACTCAGGATTTTTTCTTATAACATTACAATAGTATGAAAAAATCTTGAGAGGAATATTATCTAACATTTTTAAATATTTTAAGGAAAAAAATGATGTCATGACAGTCCTCAAGATAATTTAAGAATTGGGGAAAATATTGATTCCTTTGTGTTTTCTATGCACTTGTAAAAATAAAAAATGAATGTATGTTTGACTTTTAGACAGAGATGGCCTTTAGGATTGTCACACAGACACTGAGAAGCACTGTGGAGGGCACGGCGTCCACCAGTGGCCTTGTGTGTCACTGTGGACTAGGCAGCCAGAGGCGGGAGCTGCTGAGATTCCATGACATCCTCCACCTTCTGATTCTGTTATTCAGCTCCAGGCCTGGCACAGGAGCCTCCCTCCTGTGGGAGTCTGAGCCACAGGCTGACTTAGGCTCTGAGTCTGGGCATCTTGGGCTTTATTTTTGTGGCTAAGGATTTGAAGGGTTGTGGTATGCCGACAAAGTTTATTCCAAAAGTAAGTTATGATGGAATCTGCTCTTTCTGTGTGGTGGTACTGGGGATTTGAATCAGGGGTGCTTTACCACTGAGGTACACTCCCAGTCTTTTTTTTTTATTATTTTGAGACAGGGTCTCACTAAGTTGCCCAGGTTGGTCTTAAACTTGTGATCCTCCTGTTTCAGCCTCCTTAGTTACTGCTATTACAAGTGTTTGCCACTATGCCTAGTTTCAAGTCTGCATTTTTGTGTGTGTGGGGGGGCGTGGCACCAGGGATTGAACTCGGGGGGCACTTGACCACTGAGCCACATCCCCAGTCCTATTTTGTATTTTATTTAGAGATAGGGTCTCACTGAGTTGTTTGGTGCCTCGCTTTTGCTGAGGCTGGTTTTGAACACATGATCCTCCTGCCTCAGCGTCCCAAGCTGCTGAGATTACAGGTGTGCAGCACCATGCCCGGCTCAAGTCTGTATTCTTTATACTTGTTTTGATTCTTTTTTTTTTTT
This sequence comes from Callospermophilus lateralis, assembly GCF_048772815.1. Lineage (NCBI taxonomy): Eukaryota > Metazoa > Chordata > Mammalia > Rodentia > Sciuridae > Callospermophilus > Callospermophilus lateralis. The sequence goes on from NC_135311.1 coordinate 1,688,975, forward strand.
AATGTAAGGAAACTAAATTTTTATCACAATAAAGAACTCTCTTTTTTATAATTTATATACCATAGACTTCATCCATTATATTTGTATAGTTTGGTGATTTTTATTAGTTTACCAAGTAGTACAATCATCACCATGATCACTTATTTTTAATTTATTATTTGTTTGGATCCCTTATCCCCAGGTTCTGGTTCTTCTTCTACCACAAACTTTAGCATGGCAGTATCTCCCGCTACTCTTTCTGGTCCAAGGAAAGAAATGAGCATTCTGGAATCTAACCAGTACTTGCTCTCTCAGCTGGAAGAAAGCAAACAGAAATTGCAAGATCTCAGAGAGAAATACCTCACTTCCAAAGCTACGGCTTTCTCTCTGGCCAACCACCTGCAGAAATATGGTAAGTCCTACTGGGGCATGGTCACCACAGTGATAAATGTACATCAGAAGTTAAATATTCTTCAAATTTTCTGCCACACGACCAGCATGCTGGCTTCATACTAGAGGTTCAAAACATAGAAACTAACTAGTGAGATCAAATTAAAGACACATAACTCTCAAATTACCTTTTTCTTGCCCAGTTCAGAGATGGCTTCCCCCAGCTCCTGCCTCTAGCCACCTGACGGGGTAGCAAGGTTTACACAACAGACCAGCAAGAGAGAGAGGGAACACGCCAGAAAGTGAGCTTTTATTGGGGAACAAAAAATTCAGGGGAAAATTCCATCCAATGAAGGTCAAGGGGGACAGCATTCCAAGGTCAGGGTCAGTGATTGGCCTCAGGGTCAGTGGTCAGTCACACCCCCACACGGACAGGCTCTGGCACCTGGAGAGGGTCGGGAAAGCTCCAACACAGTTTAGCCAGAGCGCCTCAGACCCAATCCAGGAGTTGCCCAGTCACATGTGAGAATGGCTCCCCACACTCTAGCACAGCTTGCTTGTCTGAGTGCCTCACACCCAGCCAGGAAGATAGCTCAATCGCGTGCGAGAACGGCTTCCCATATATCCCTCCTTTTTTTAAAAAGAAATCAGGCGATGATTTACTCTCTCGAGCCTCTGCACTTTTGCTCAAAACACTCACCATCCTATAATTACAACACAAAAGAGAATTAACAGCAAAGAGAACAATCCAATAATGTACCAGGCCGAGTGTTTAAGAATATTTCCAGGGTTAAATCCATTTAATTCCTTCAATATTTGGTTAGCCAAAGAAGAAGGATCTGAAAAATCAGCTCTATTATTTTGAATTTCTGGGATATGGTGGTGAAGTTACAAAAGATCCAAGCTATTATTATTATTTTGCCAAATACCTAACAAATGGTTCTTAATCTTCTCCCAATCCCAGAGAGAAGCATTGTACTTGGTAGCTATAACACACACATATTTACAATTTGCGTAGCATTTAAGCCTCAAACTTTAAAGCCAAAAGTTCATTACCTATGTCTATAACAGTCGCCTCTAAGGCGTTTAACTTAGTCTCAATCCTTTCATCAATATTTACTTGATTACACAGAGCCTTGGAAGTATTCTGGGCTAAATTAAGAAATTTTGCATGTTGAATATTTTGAGATAAGATTATTGAGGCAGTAACACTGGATGCAATAAAAGAAACAGCGCTAAAACACCAACAATTATAATTCCAATAGCACGTTTAGTCTCACTAGCTGGGCATGGATTTACTGAAAGACTTGAAAACCAGCATCAGCATACCATGGCTCTGAAATATTAGCAGGCAATAAAACAAAAGAGGGCTGATGAAGTATTAGCACTCCTTTTCCTCCATTATACCTAGTAATACAATTGGTTAGGTTACATTTGTTACATGTAACAACATATCTGTCATCTATCCATTTAACTTTTACATTTCCAATAATTAAAACGTAAGGAGATTGGACACAGGCTCATAAGCCATAGCAACATCCCTCCTTACAGCTTTTGCCAACAAATTTTGGTAAAGGCTTGTCTGTAAAATGTAAGAATTCTGAGGTAGCAATTAAACACCAAACATCTTTTTGAATACCACCCTCACTGTAAATCAAAATATTACTAACAAATCCTGCAGGTGTCATAGAAGAATTTTTTTGTAATTGTCTCATCAATTTTTGGGGACCAGTCTAAAATATACCCACTATCTTTAGACACCTTATGCGTACAGGAAGGGTATTTGCACAATTTATCCATCTAGGAAAGGTGCCAATCTCAACTGCAGAACTATTTGGACAGTGGGGTATTCATGGTGGTTTTGCAGAAATGACTGGTTTGTTATGGGAAAGTCCCATCTTAATTACTGATCTAGTATAAGGTTTTAAGTCTCCATAAATAGTATGATTATCAGTCTAGGTCTACCAATCGCTGTCTTTTCCTCAAATACTTTCAGACAGCCAGCATGTTTATCGTGGGACCAACACAAAGGTAATTGGGCACTGTAGCCAGAATAATTAAATCTAGTCACATGATTGGGAGTAATATGAGTATCTGTAAATCCTCCCATCATGAATGAGTCATTAGTAAACACTGGAATAGATTCTCCAGTCCACACAGCTGGGTGTACCAGGGGTGGATCTGGGAAATATGTCCAGTAAGTGTCTGCTTGGCCCCCCTTTACCTGACAGCCCAGCAGGGCAATCACGGTAGCTACCATCATCACCGGGGTCTTGTTTTTTCCTAGGAGTCGAATTATTCGGGACGCCTGTGTTGTTAGCTTCTTCACGTCTTCCTATGAAATCAGCTTTTCAGCTGGGTCAGTCTGGTTTTTCTTCATCCTTCTTCGATATCTCTTCCTTTTGAATGGGGGCTTCTCCGGGTCGATCTTCAGTCACTTGAACCTCGGTTCTATCTCTTCCACGTCAGATTGTGTGTTCAGGCACCCAGATAGGACGAAAAGCACCTTCTGGAAAAATACAAGCATGCCCTCTGCCCCACGTAATCACTGGATCTGGGCCTTTCCATTGACCAGTCTGTAAATCTTTCCACAAAACTGCCTAAAGGGCCTGTTACTGCAGGAGACATATGTCTGTCAGCTGCAGTGTGACCTTCTGCGTCACAATTTAAAAAATTTAAAACAAACAAGGCATGGTTGAGGCTATTTTGGGGAGTCATAAACCTATTCTGCCCTTTTAATTTTTGTAATTGAAGCTTAACAGATAAATGAGCTTGTTCCACAATGGCTTGACCTTGGGGGTTATAAGGAATTCCTGTTTTATGATTAATTTGAAACTCTTGGCAAAATTGTTGAAAAAAAGAGCTTACATAAGCTGGTGCATTATCTGTTTCAATCTATAAAGGGCACCCTAACACAGCAAAGGCTGCTAGGCAATGAGAAATTACATGTTGAGTATTTTCTTTTGTACGTACTGTGGCAAAAATAAATCTGGAATGTGCATCAACTATTACATGTAGATAACATTATTTACCAAATTGAGGAATATGAGTTACATCCATTTGCCATATTTTGATTTGGTTTTAATCCATGGGGATTTACCCCTGATGGCAAAGATGGAGAATGAATGACACACTCAGGGCAGTGACTTACAATTTGACGAGCTTGTTCTCTGGTAATATTAAATTTTTTACATAAGCTAGAAGCATTTTGATGATGTAAGGAATGGGAAGCTTGTGCACAATCATATGGAGACATCTGTTGACAAACAGCTACTAATTTATCAATCTTGTCATTACCTGAAGCTAAAAGTCCTGGAAGATTAGTGTGAGCCCGTATGTGTCCTATGAAACATGGGTATTTTCGCATTTGTACTGCCTTTTGTAAATTATGAAATAATTTAAATAACTCTTGTGATGAAGTATATCCCAATAACTGAAGTTTCAATATTTTTGGTAACTTCGACTGCATATAAGCTGTCAGAATAAATGTTAATAGGCTCATTTGTAAGGTAATTTAAGGCACAAATGAGGGCTTGAAGTTCCGCTTTTTGGGCAGAAGTATATGAAGTTTGCATTACCTCTGTGTGAACGCAACTATAAAATCCTGCTTTACCTGAGCTTGAACCATCAGTGAACACAGATAGGGCTCCATCTATGGGCTGGGCATGTACAATCTTTGGATAAATAAGCGGTGTTAATGATGCAAATTGAATAATTTTATCATAAGAGTAATGACTATCTATCTGGCCAGGAAAATCAGCAAAAGCTATCTGTCATAAGCTAGAAGTTTGAAAAAGCCAATTGTTTTGTTGAACAGAAAATGGAATAATTATGATATCAGGCTCAGATCCAATTAATTGTAAAACTCTCGTTCTACCTTTAATTACTAATTGAGCAACAGAGTCATGAAAAGGAATCAATGTTTTTTGAGGGGAGTGGGCTAAATAAATTCACTCAATAACTCCCAATCTTTGCCATATGGTTCCTGTTGGGGTATGCTCAGTTGGAAATATTAATAAATACACTATTTCTTTAGGATCAACTCTAGTAAGTTCTGCATTTCTAATTGCACTTTTAAAAGCTATTCTAGCCTCTATTGTTAGCTGAGGTGGAGACATTGGGGAAGGATTCCCTTGTAATATCTGAAATAAAGGACTTAAATCAGAAGTAGTTAGTTTTAAGGATGGCCTCAGCCAATTAATATCTCCTAATGGCTTTTGAAAATCATTAAGGGTATGTAACTTCTTAACCTTTATCTGAAGATTTTGTGGACGGATTGTACGTCCTTGAATTATCTGACCTAAATATTAAAAAGGAGGCATCTTTTGTATTTTTTGAGGAGCAATGCATAAATCCATTGCTGTAAGTGAAGTCTCTTACTGAGTAAAAATTTCTGAAAGTACCTCTGGATTAGCATGAGCCCAATAATATATCATCCATGAAATGAATAATATACGATTCAGGAAAGCTATTTCTTATAGGAGCTATCGCCTGATCTACATATTTCTGGCATAAGGTAGGACTGTTACACATTCCTTGGGGGAGTACCTTCCAGCAATATTTAACAGGTTTTTTAAAATTAATTGCTGGGACAGTGAAGGCAAATTTTTCAAAATCTTCAGGATGTAACCTTATAGAGAAAAAACCAATCTTTTAAATCTATTACCATCAAGCTATAGTTTAAAGGGATGGCTGTGGGGGAAGGAAGTCCTGGCTGTAAGGATCCCATAGGCTGAATTGCATGATTTATCACCCTTAAATCCTGTAGTAATCTCCAATTACCTGATTTTTTTCTTAATAACAAAAATGGGGGTGTTCCAAGGACTAAGTGTTGGCTCTATATGACCAGCCTGAAGTTGTTCCTCAACTAACCTATGAATTACTTTAAGTTTTTTCCCTGAGATGGGCCACTGAGAAATCCATATAGGCTCCTCTGTGAGCCAGGTGATCTTTTCAGCTGTCTTTTGGATCGGGGAAACACTAAGGGCCCCTAGTAAAAATTTTGGTTTGAAGTATTTACTGTCTCGGAGATTGGTTTTCAAGCAGATACTCTCCCTGAAAGGTTTTCTTATCATCTCCAGGAAAAAACACCCTGATTAACTTCCTCAATTGATCTTATAGAATTTGGAGTTACTAATAACAATCCCATTTTAGCTAAAATATCCCTTCCCCATAGGTTTGCTGGTAAGGACTCTAACACATAAGGTTTAAAAACTCCACTGTTCCCATCAGAATCCTCCCAACGGAGATAATTTGCACTTTGAGCAGGCTGTGAAATTTGTCCAATTCCCTCTAGGTTAGCTGGTGCTACATGTAAGGGCCAATTCCTAGGCCAGAATTTACTAGAAAAAATAGAAATATCTGTCCCAGTATCTAGAATTCCTTTGATTTTTTTATGATTAATTTTAAGTTCCAGTAAAGGGCTCTCCTGTCACACTAATTGAGACCAGTACATTCTGTCTGGCGGTTTGGAAACTGAATTTACTTGAGGGTGTTCATCTGAATCACAGGGTAATAAAATTAATTGGGCAAATGTATCTTTTGGAGTAAGCCTTAGGGCATAATTGGACCTTAGAGCAACATTTAATTGTCCTTTAAAATTATAATCTATTACTCCAGGTATTACCTCAAAGACCTCTTTTAAATTATTACGTCCCAAAATTAAACCTATACTTTTTTCAGGGAGTGGCCCGAAAATCCCAGTAGGGATTTGTTTTGGCCCTGATTCAGGATTTAATTCAATTGTCATTGAGGGTCCTAAGGAAACTATCTGTGATTTATGTTCCGGTAGAAATGGCAGCCTGCCAAGGTCGGTGCCAGTGACTTCAAATTGTGCGACCCCTCCTCCAATTCCCCATTTCTTTGGTGGGACCCGGGAAGGGCCAGGGAGGGGCTGATTGGAAGTTGTTTTTTTTTTTTTTCCTGCCAGGAGGACATGAGGACAAGAAGGCGGGCTGACCAGCGCCATCTTGACCCACCCGTGGGGTCCAGCCCTGTAGTGCTCACTATCAACAGCAGAGGGAGCCCGGGACTTAGGCATTCTCCCGCCTAGTGACCTCTTTTCCTGCAGAGATAGCACCTCCCGCGGGGTTTTCCCGCCAATTCCTGTGGCTGCAAAGTTTGTTTTAATGCAGCAGCTAATGTTTCTATTTGTAGATGAGTCCGATCCATCTCAGAACACAAACGGATAAACTCAGAAACTGTCCCTTTTTTTCTATGGGGTCTGAGAACATCCTGACAATATTTATTTGCATTTTTAAATGCCAATTGTTTAACAATGAATTCACAAGCGCCTGGGTCTCTTATGGAACGGTTGGCTGTCTGATACAGTCTCACTACAAAATCAGAATAAGGTTCACTAGCACCTTGTCTAACCTTAGTTAGAACTAAATTAGATTGGCCTTTGGAAACTATCTGTTTCCAGGCACGTTTGGCACAAGCAGTTATCTGATCATATACCGCAAATTCATAATTTAGCTGTCTTTTCAAATCGGTAAATTCACCCGTTCCTAAAAGCATTTCCACTGGTGTCTGGAGATTCTGTCTCCTATTCCTTTCTGCTTGTTTAGCACAAAAATCAGACCAGTAGGACTTCCAAAGCAAGAAATCCCCGCCACTCAGGCAAGCTCTAGCTAACGAAACCCAGTCACTCGGTGGGAGCCCTTGTGAAGCAATAGTCTCCAGCAAATTTTGCACAAAAGGTGAATTTGGACCGTAAACCTCACAAGCGCTCTTTAATTCCTTGATAGTCTTAAAAGGAATTACCGCGCGGACCCGATGATCCTGTTCATTAATCTGCTCAAAACCTGGGAAAAGTTGAAATTCGCTAATGTCCTCCCCCGCTTCCGGTGCCTTCTTAATACCTCGCTGGACCGGGGTTAATTCAGAGTACCTGTTAAATTTTGTCCTTTTAGCAGACAATGGTCTCATTCTAATAGCCTGGGCAGGCGGTGTTAAACGCAGCCTGTTAAAATTTCCCCGCAAGTCCTGAATTTCCATGTCTAATTCCTCTCCCTCAGACTGCGACTCCTCAGCCGAATTTTCGCTGTGGCCATTTTGAAATTGGGCTTCTAAGCCACGTGGTGGAGAAGGGCTTTTTACCTCTCTAGGAGGATTACTTTCTGTCCCTCCAGGAGGACTTTCTATGCCTCTGGGAAGAGAACTATCTATACCTCTGGAGGCTTCCTTTCTATGATCTTCGTCTCTATGATCTTCCTCCAAGTTACCCTGACTCACTTCAGGCAAGCTTACATTTCTCACTTTCGGTTTGGCCCCCAGAGCTTTTGTCTTTATCGGGCCTAAGGGAAAGGAGATTACCTTAGCCTCAGACAGGTTTTCCATTTGAATAGACTTAATGGCTCTCTGAATACCCTTCAATAGATATTCAGGGGGCCATGGACTATGGCCCATGTAATCAAAAAGACAAATTTCTAAAGTAGTCCATACTCTTTGAATGTTATCAAAATTTCCAGGTAATTCATTAGAAAGACAGATTTTATGTAATTTCCTTCCTAATTTGTCCCAAGTATGTAAATTTGGCGGATCTTGGTCACAAAACCAAGGGCAAAATTCACCTACAACCTTTAAGAATTGTAACAACTGAGTCTTTTTTATTTGCCTTCCTTTCTGATTAATTATCGTTTCTAAAATAGTCAAGTACATGTCCTTATCAGTAGAAGTCGAATTTCCCATTATTAATAATTTAACGTCTCGTCGCTTCAGTACCTCCTGGTACTTTTGTGACCCCAAAATGTCACCAATTCCTTATTTCTATAGTGCGCTCATACCCAACCTAGTTAATCTAATATGTCCCCTCTTGGGAGCCACTTCTGCCGTAAACTAACTAGTGAGATCAAATTAAAGACACATAACTCTCAAATGACCTTTTTCTTGCCCAGCTCAGAGATGGCTCCTCCTAGCTCCTGCCTCTAGCCACCTGATGGGGCAGTGAGGTTTACACAAGAGACCAGCAGGAGAGAGGAGGAAGCACACCAGAGAGTGAGCTTTTATTGGGGAACAAAAAATTCAGGGGGAAATTCCATCCAATGAAGGTCGAGGGGGACAGCATTCCAAGGTCAGGGTCAGTGATTGGTTTTCAGGTCAGTGGCCAGTCACACCCCCACCCGGACAGACCCTCGCATCTGGGAAGGGTGGGGAAAGCTCGGACACAGCTGGTCTGAGCGCCTCACACCCAGCAAGGGAAGTAGCTCAATCATGTGTGAGAACGGCTTCCCACAAAACTTTTTTCTTTTCTATCCTTCATCAAAATAAATTTCATCCTGGCTGTGCTCCTAGAAAGGTAGAAGTGGGTTTTTGCCCTCAATTTGAAGAGGTTGAAAGAACTGAAGAACAAAGAAATAAAGTTTGTAGGAAGAGAGTAGGGAGAAATAGAGATTAAAATCTTGTTAAAGGTGCTAAATTGTTTTTTCTCAGAAACATGTGTCACCACCTTTGGCTGAAATCTCAGGATTCAGTTCAAGCTGTTTCTGAACACCTATTTGTCAGGCATTATGCTGGGAAGAAAGAAGTAATAGTGTATCCTAACTGCCTTAAAGGAGATGAAAGCTGTCAGTTCCCAACTGACTCACAGATGTTTACAGATGAGAATATTAATAGCAGACAAATAGGGAAGTCTTGTTACCTTAAGAAGATTTGGTTCCCACCTAAGCTCCAGGAAGACATTCATCACATTCTGGTCAGATTGAGGGTATTTCCAGGAAAACCAGAGATTCTATAACACCCTTTCTATCTCTTCTTGAGTGAATATGAACTTTGTAGACAAAAAGCAAGTCCAGGTGGACCTCTAGGTTTTGGATTATGTATGAGACACTTGGCCTAAATGAGAATAAGACCAAGTGGAGACCACCAGTCTCAGTCCCAGATGAGTCCAGTACAGAGTCCACAGCCAGCTGTCACCTTTGGAAGTCCAGTGGAAACCCCCTATCTATTGACAATGAGGAGGAAGAAGGGAAACTGCAGTGATGGAGAACCACATGGGAAAATGGGCATGAGTGGAATTCAGACATCAGAAGAGGATCCTGCAAACTTTGAAATGGAATTTGCCTTCAAATTTCTGTGATTTTTCAATAAATCAAGGAGGAGGGGTACATTTTGCTATCTAGTCAGGCACAGTGGCACCTGCCTGTAATCACAGTGACTCTGGAGTCTGAGGCTGGAAGATCACAAGTTCAAGGCCAGTCTCAGCCATTTAGCAAGGCCCTAAGCAACTTAGTGAAACCCTGTTTCAAAATTAAAGATAAAGAAAGGCTGGGGATGTGGCTCAGTGGTTAAGCATGCCTGGGTTCAATCTCCAGGACCAAAAAAAACTATCCAACTTATTGTCGTAGACACACAAGTAACACTTAAAGCCCACTTGTTAAAGAAGTAAAAAGATGAGCTCCGGATTGTGGAAATACTGAGTTGCTGTTGTTGTTGTTTTAAACATCATTTATCACAACCATAACACAACTTCAAGACACACATTTTTGAAGCTGAAGAAGAAACATGTTACTTAGGACTTTATATCAAATTAATGTAGAGCAGTGATTAAAAGCCTGATGCTTATGGTACAGCTGCAGTGGGAAACAGGAGTTTGAGACGACCAGCCTGGGCAACATACTGGGACCCTGTTTCAGCAAAAACAAACAAGAAACCTCCAAAGAACATGTACTCTTGTGTAATAATGCTTTCTGGTTTTGAATCTCAATTGTTTTATAATACCAAGAATAAAAACTTAGTGTAAATATGGACTTTTATTAATAACAAATAACGTATCAATACATGCTAGGCAAGCTCTTTACCACTGAGCCACAACTCCAACCCAGATACATTTTTAAATCTTTGAAATACTTTGGGATCATTAGTCTTGCAGTTCTTGGGGTCTTCCCAAATACACAGGAAATCACTATTTCATGCCCCAGCTTAGTGTAAGAGGCCAAAGTTTTGGTAATCATGGTCAGACCTCAGGAAATGTGAATTCTGACTCTGCCAAATACCAATTGAATCACCTTGCCAGGTAATTTTATCTGCTCATGAACTTCTTCCCTTACCTCTAAAATAAGGAGTATAGTTGAAGATTGAAGAGTAAAGATGTGAAAATCTCTGTAGAGCTGGGTGCAGGGGTTACTTTTGTTCCTACAGTGGACCTTGCCTTCTCCCCTGGAGGCAGTGACCACAGCAGTAAGTTCGGCTTACCACTGAGACAAGCTTGTCTGTCTTCCCAGAGTGTGAGGAGTACAAAGAACTCATTAAATCTGTGCTGGAGGAGGAGCTGCAGTCTGAAGAGGGCGGTGTGGCAGAGGAGTTGAGACGAGGTGCAAGACTTGGGTAAGGAGGTACCTGTATGAAGATCATGAATACAGCTGCCCGGGCTGGTAGAATAAAAAGTGAATTTGTTCAAGCAGAAGGGCAGAAATGCATAGGATAGCACAGAACTAGACAAAGACAATTAATGGGGTTGCTGTCTACTGAGGTCTCCAGGTTTCTCCATTAATAACATATGAATCAAATGGAGACAGAGGCCAGGGTTGGAATAATAAGTATTGGCTTCTAGTTTTGTGTCCTTGAGAAATTTTACCTAATTTTCCTGCAGGTCAGTTCCCTCAGCTAGCTCATCTGCAAGGCAAAAATATTGAGTATCTAACTCAGAGGGTTGTAAAGATTAAGTACTGAATAGAACCATCTTTGACACATGGTTCTGCTATAATCATTATACTTGCTCTATTTTTACAGGTGTGGATTTGTCATTAATGAACTTTTTCTTTTTTCTTTTTAGTACCAGGGGTTGAACCCAGAGGTGCTCAACCCCTGAGCCACGTCCCCATCCATTTTTAAATTTTTTTTCTTTCTAGTTATAGATGGACACAATACTTTTATTTATTTATTTATTTTTATGTGGTGCCAGAGATTCAACCCAGTGCCTCACACGTGCTAGGCAAGTGCTCTGCCACTGAGCCACAACCCTGACCCCTTTTTTATTTTTTATTTTGAGATAGGGTCACACTAAATTGCTTAGGGCCTTACTAAGTTGCTGAGGTTGACTTTGAACTTGCAATCTTCCTGCATTAGGCTTCTGAGCCATTGAGATTATAGGTGCGCGCCACAGCACCCGGCCAATGGACTTTTTCTATGAGAGATATTTTCAAGCTTTCCGAAGTGACTTTCCATGCAAAAGTGTTTCTCCTTCCCACTTTAAGTATCATACTATGTAGAGTATTAACTGTTAGGACTACTAGACAGAGAACTGAGTGGTTGTTATCTGGAAAAGGCATTCTTAATTGGCTCCGGACCAGCACTGCTCCTCCTTGGAAGATTTCAAACATAGGATAGATTGTGATGTTCCAAAATTTCTGTTGACCTTTTGTTAAAATGAAATCCTAGAAGTTTAAATGTGTAAAACCCACTAACATAGAGATCTTTGATCAAAGCAGGCATAGGTCACTTCCCCTAACAAAGCAAAGTGAATAATTTGGACAACAATCTGTACTTGGTAGGAAAGTTTGGAGGAGATTCAGGCATCAGATTGGCCAGGTGGCTGTAAATGTTAATCCAGTTTTATGATTACATGAGTCTAAGCATTAACTGAACAACTACTTACATGTGTAAATGCTACTTACTGGGGGCTGTAAGTTGGGTAAGATGTGTCACTGTAGCTTCACAGAGCTCACATTCTACATTGGAACCCATAAGAAATATGTATATAATAATTAAAAAACAAAATCTCCCATAGAGTGAGAACTTTATTTACTCCTGATTATATTTATCTTCAGGTCCTTCAAAAGAATGCTGTCCTTCTTGACCTTTCCACTGATTTTTCTTTTCATCTTTCGATTAACACCAGATATACTTGTCCAACATTTCTATCCCTGGCTTATTTGGTCACTTACTGCATAATGCTCGGTGTATATTATAAGGAAGTGGATTTGGGTTGAAGTGAGGAACTAAAGGGGCATTTTTAAAATATAGATATTTTTAGATGTTGATGGACCTTTATTTTATTCATTTATTTATATGCAGTGTTGAGAATCAAACTCAGTGCATCACATGCTAGGCAAGTGCTCTACCACTGAGCCACAACCCCAGCCCTCCTAAAGAGGCATTTTAAAAAAACCAAGTTGGTAAAACTCCACAAACCCAAGGATGCTTCTTTGCTCCATTTGTCTCAGGCAAGTCAGACAGCTTGCACAGGAATTCAATTTGGCAAGTTCCTGGGGGCATTCTCAGAGACATCTCTGCTCCTGTAACTACCCTTCATGACGTTCACTCCTACAGTTCACTCTTTTTTCCCACCTTAGGAAATCTGATAGCCTATTTCAGGCTCAGGCCCAAGAACTGACCTATTTACGGCAGAAAATACAGGAAGGGAGAGGTGTCTGCTATCTTTTTGCTCAGCACGTGAAAAATGCAGTCAGATCTTTTGAGAGTGTCCTCAGGAGCACTGGCGTCACCAGCTATCATGGACAAAGACTCTGTGAGCAACTGACCCAAGGAAGCAAGCTGGCAGAGAACCTTGCCCGCAGGCTCACCACTGGTAAACTGGCTTCAGGCTCTGAAGATGAGTTCCTCCCAGACCCCCAAAGGAGCAGGAGAGAATGCAAAGTGTTTCCCAATGTAGATTATTTTAGTTTTGAGTATGATCTTTAACCTACATGCTATTATTTCCTTTTTAGAGAACCCAGGTAAACACTTGTAATGTTCTTTTTTGTTTTCTTTTTCTTTTTTTTTTTTTTTTTTTTTTTTGGTACTGGGAATTGAACTCAGGGGCACTCGACCACTGAGCCACATCCCAGCCCTATTTTGCATTTTCTTTAGAGACAGGGTCTCACTGAGTTGATTAGTGCCTTGCCATTGCTGAGGCTGGCTTTGAACTAGCCATCCTCCTGCCTCAGCCTCCTGAGCTGCTGGGATCACAGGCGTGGGCTGCTGTGCCCTGCATGACATTCTTTCTTGAGTCCTTAGTCTTTAATCAGTAAGAGGTAGCTGGTTTACTTCATCTTGGTGAGTGTGAAAAGAATTCATCTTTATTTCTGAAAGATGTTCTAATTGGATATAGGATTTTTGGTTGAACCACCCATGAAAACATCAGAAGCATAGCAGAGACAGGCTGAACCTGGAGAGTCCCCTGATTTTGGAGTGGTCATTTGTCCTCTCCTCTGAGAGTGGGCTAGGTTCTTTATGATGGTAGTAATGTACTCACAACCATGGTCTAGCGACCAGCCTTGTGCAGAGAATAAGGTTATAGCTGGAGAAGTTCAAGAGCTGGGCAAGTATCCTGTGAGCTGGTGAAAAAATTACATTTTTAACTTTTTGTGAATGTCCTAATGATAGTTTATCATGTCAGGAGCATCCCTGCTCAGAGAAGTCTGCCAGGCTACTTCTCGAAAGATACAACCTGAGGCTTCCTGGAATAATTTTCTGAGTGCTCTCAACAAACATATAGCATGTTATGTCTCTGATTACACAGACCTCATGTTTCCAGTGTGTGAAATGTGACCTATTTAACTTATGACTAGCTCTTCTGTTTTTTTGTTTTGTTTTTTGCAGAAAATCATAATAAGAAGGATGAAGACAGACAAAGGCTACTGGCTCTCAGGTAACTGAATGATGAAGGCTGATGATGGAATGGTGCCATCTAGAGAGGATTCCAGAAGCAGGGGATTAAGAGGTCAAATGTCTCAAATTCAGGCAAAAACCAGAAACTGCTTATTATACCTGTTTCATTTAATCATTTTACAGTGATGGATCCTTTTCAAACATGGTTGTCTGTCTGACACAATGGCACACACCTGTAATTCCAGTGACTCTGGAAGTGAGATAGGAGGATCGAAAGTTCAAAGCCAGTCTCAGCAACTTACTGAGTCCCTAAGCAACTTAATGAGACCCTGTCTCTAAAAATTACTGGAGATGTAACTAAATGATTAAGTGCCCCTGGGTTCAATCCCTTGTGCCGTAGAAAATAAACAAACAAACAAATAAACAAACAAATTTACAAACAAACAAATATAAATAAAATAAACATCGTTGTCTGTTTTGTTTCTAGCTCTTGGATTGTTTCCCACTTCTTAGTCCCCCAGCCCTCCAAAGATGGCTTGCAGCTGTCTGGGGAATGTGTTATGCTCAGTTCCTGTAGGTTCTTTTTTTTTGTTTCTTATTTTTTTAGTTCTAGTTTTGAACACAATATCTTTATTTTATTTATTTATTTATTTATTTTTATGTGGTGCCAGGCATTGAACCCAGTGCCTCGTGCATGTGAGGCAAGCGCTCTATCAGTGAGTCACAACCCTGGTCCTCCGTAGGTTCTTCCCGCAAGTTCGGGTAACTAGTCAGTCTGACCAAAAGGTAATTTGAGCAGGAATCCCTGGTTTCTGTATTTTAAAAGCCTGTGTCATTAAAAAGCAAAGTGAGGGACTGAGACTGTAGCTCTGTGGTAGAGCACTTACCTCACATGTGCCAGGCCCTGTGTTTGAACCCAACATTAGCACCACCAAATAAAGAAAGACACAAGCAATAACAACAACAAAACTGGGCTAGGGATGTGGCTCAAGCGGTAGCGCGCTCGCCTGGCATGCTTGCCGCCCGGGTTCGATCCTCAGCACCACATACAAACAAAGATGTTGTGTCTGCCAAAAACTTAAAAATAAAATATTAAAAATTCTCTCTCTCGCTCTCTCTCTCCCCCTCTCTCTTTAAAAAAACAAACAAACAAACAAAAAAAAAAACTAAGACAAAATGAGACACCTTCCTGCTTTCAGAAAGTATGTTGGCAGATGTTTCACAGGCAGAAAATTACCTTGAAAAATAAATCTGAACCATTCAAGAGAGAGGACTAAAAGCTACAAGAGTCCTGGGATTGTTATTGTCTCAGGATTCAATATTCAATGAACCACTTCATATAATATGAAGTAAAACTCGTATACAGCCTTGTGAATCCAATATCATAAATCTCACTGTGGCTTAAGTGTCATTAGCGTAATTGTCTATTTCCTCATCTATTTGTTAAGAGAACCCGAATTCTAAGTATACTATGTCCCAAGCACAAATGGATTGTTGCACTTCCTCTTTGATAGGATGGCCTCTTTGGTTTTCAAAGCCTCTTCCATGAATTTTGGATTAGGACTAATTATTAAGCTATGGTTCTAGACTGCCTTGATTTAATCTCTTGTCCTATGTACCCCACCAGGTTCAGCAGGGAGGTCCCAGAAGAGGAAGCAAATGAAATCCTGGAAGACTCACTAGATGAACGGTACTTGACTCCTTCTAGCCACTGTGACTGTCAACAGTCTTCTAGCAGCAATGTGATCTTGTCTAATTTGCAAGAAGCCACCTCTGCTCTGGGCATAGCCAGTGAGTATTCCTCTTAAAAAGAAAATAAGAGTCCAACAAACTTTCCATAGCTTTTATATTCTTCATGCTCACCAATTCTATCTAGACTGAGATCAACTCTGCAGTGAGCCCTAAAGATTCTCCTTGAGCTGGGTACAGAGCTATGTGCCTGTAGTCTCAGCTTCTTGGGAGGTGGGCAAGAGGATCACTTGAGCCCAAGTGTTTAGGGCCATCCTGGACAACATAGTAGGATCCTATCTCTTTAAGGGAAAAAAAAAATCATCTTGAAAAGGTGCTTGGGCTGAACACAAGTGTCAAGTTAGATGATTTGTTTTGTTTTGGGTCCATGCCTCATCCCAGTTACTCTGGGCCCCAACGTCATATGTAAAGTGTGCGACCACCGCACCACATGCCCAGGATCTAACAGACCTCCTTCTTTAAGATGGGCAGCTTGTCTTCCCTGAAATGTCCTATTCAAGAATGTCGGAGATCTTGCCTCTATTCCAAAAGTATGGTTCCTTGGCTTCAGTCTCGGTTTCTTTCTCCCCTTGGGTTCTTTTTTTCCACATAAGTTTCTGTCTGAGGAGCAGAATATCAGGTGATTTCCCTAAAGACAAGACTGATTTTGGCAACCCTTTGGTACATGGCCAGAGTTCCCATCTGTGTGTAGCACCCAGGTTTTTTGTCTGTCTTTTAAAATCTTTGTGGATTTGGTCTCAGTGCTATAAGCTCATCCATCTCTGCTGAAGGAAAGGCTGGGTTTAACAGCAGTAGATAAGAGGCCCTGGCTGCAGCTTCACTGATGTGTGTATGGATCAAAACCTCAGTCTCCCTCACTGGTTTGACTTTTCTTTGGGGATAAAAGTCTGGATTGCTAGGAGACTATATGCCTTATATCTTCTTCTGACCAGAAAATAGACCTTATTGATTCATTCACTGTTAACTGAGTTTTTAATAGTGAAGTAAACCATATCAGGTTTGTCTTTCAACCTCTTTTGGTTAGAAATGGATGTAAGTATGTGCTTTCGATTACTCAGATCTTCCCCTTCAAAGGCATCTTCATGCCAGGTCCCTTCATCATTTGTTAAAGGGATGTGGTAGAGAGAAAAATATTCCCTAGTACTGAAGCCAAAGACTCTGGCCATAATTACTCTTCTCTTATGAGAGAGATTTTTATAAAGAGTGTCTTAGGATTTCACAGTAGTTCTGTAGAAAGCTCTGTGTGGTTTGGAACTTCCTCTTTCTTATAAATACCAGGTTTGCAGACAAAATGTGTGAAACCCCTGTCTCGCCTAAGAATATGGGACAAAGAGTAACTGTTATGTTCCCATCCACTCTAGCTGTCATGTAACCACCCCCCGAGTATAAATCTAAAAGAATTTCCAGACTGAGGGTCCAGAGATTTTTAGGCATTATCCCCTCTGGACCACTGCAGCTTAAATAAACCTGCTTCCTGAAATTCCTCAGTGTCCAGCCTCACTACCCTACATTGGTACCTAGGGTTAGTCACACCAAGGAGGTGGCCACACCTTTCCCGGTGCTAGATGGCCCTACTGGGAGGCCTTCAGAGTTCTCCCACCTCCTGTCAATCTCCCTTACACTTCTTAAATTCTGTGGAGTCCGCTTAGCCTTGACTAGGCTTTGTTCGAAACCCTAAGGGCTCTGGAAGTTGCTTGGTATTCCTGGATGAAAAGGTGAGATTGGCAGAAGAATGGTAAAAGGCCGGACCTTGAGGAGAGACCCTTGCAACCACACTGATGATAGAGACTCTTCTTAGTTGGTTCTTTTTAGTTACACATGACAGTAGAATCCATTTTGATGTAATTGTGCCAGCGTGGCATATGTCTTGTTCCAGATAGGGCCCCATTCTTATTGTTTTGTACAAGCTCCTAGAAAGATTATTTTGGATTCATTCCATTGTCTTTCCTTTTCCTGTTCCTCTCCCTTCCTTCCTTCCCCTTTGTCTAATCTACTGAATGTCTATTCTTCTCCTCCCCCCACCCCCCTTACTGGAGATTTCTCAAAAAACTAGGATTGGAACCACCATTTGACCCAACTATCCCACTCCTTGGTTTATATCCAAAAGATTTAAAATCAGCATACTACATGTAACCACATCAATGTTTACACCAGCTCAATCCATAATAGCTAAGGTATGGGGCCAACCTAGATGCTATTCAACAGATGAATGGATAAAGAAATTGTGGTATAGATACACAATGGAGTATTACTCAGCCATAAATAATAATGACTTTATGACATTATTTTGCAAATAATTGGAGACTATCTTGCTAAGTGAAATGACAAAGATTCCTTATCTCTTACCTCATTTCATGTCTTGGTGGAATGGCTACAAAAGATGAGATGTGGAAGTTGCAGCAGCACCTGAAGGAAACCCTTTTCATCAATGACTGCCTGCGAGAAAACCTGGAATATCACCTCAGCATTTCTGACCGTGGAAATGGTAGGAGAGGTACAAGTTGGCAGGGTTCTGGTGACCTCTACCTTTCTAAGGACATGTCACAGGGGCACAACTTCACAGATTTTAAGCACTGTGATATACCTTACTTCACTTATTTTCCCAAATGGCCTAGGTGGGAAGGAGGTCAGGAACTATCATTCCATTTTATAAGTAAATAAGCAGGTTTAGATAGAGACTTGTCCCAAGTCCAAACTGTGCCTCTTAGAGTCTCTGATCTCCCATTCTTGTGCCTCTGTGTGCTGTGTACCGTCTGTGGCTGTGTGCTGTATCTTGTGCGTTTGTTCTTATACGCTGGTGATTCAGCAGGACCTAGGTTTTTGAGCTCTTCCTTCATCAGGATGGGGGTCTCCTCTGCTGCCACTGTCATTCACTTTCCTGATGTCTTGGTCATCATCATCATCCCCAAGAGTTCTCCCTACACCCTCCTGTTAGAGTGCCATCACACGGAGGCCATCCTTCTGCAATATTGTACTAGGCCAGAAGGACAGTGAGCCAGTCCCTTCCCAGACAGAAGCAGCATTCAATGAGTGGGAAAAGCCTCCTTCATATTGCAGCCAGCCATTGCATGTGATGATGTATGTGAAGGTGACTATTCTCATTGAAGATCCTGTGAAAATCAAGCTTCTGCCCCATCCCAGTGAAGCCCCAGCCCTTGAGTCCCATGGTTTTCTTCCTGGGCTGAGATGGAATGGGAGGACATGGAATTTCCAGAGAGCTTTCTCTTAAGCAGATGTGAGTGACTTGCCTAAGTGTGGTTATTCCCTGGAACAGGACACTCCTCCAGCCTCCACAGGCCGACCCCGGGCCCCATTGCCCTGCCGGGTAGTGAAGGCAGTGGCCTCGGGGAGGAATATAAGGGCCTCCCTGCTAGCCTGAACTCTATTTCCAGACCTAAGGGGTCAAGCTCACAGGGTAAGGTCACTCTTGGAATGATCCTCTCTTGCCACACCCAAAAGAGAGAGGGGAGGCCAGAGCTGCCAGAAGCCCTGGTGTATTTTGATCATCCATAACAGTGGGATCCCTCACGCCATTGTTTGCACGTGCACATCACATCCCTTCACCTTCCCTTTCCCTCCCCCTTTTCCTGCCCCTGTCTGCTTTCTCTAATTTACTAATCTCTTTTCTATTATTGTTATTACATTATAATTATATAAAAATCAAGGTTCGTTGTGGTAGATTATACGTGGAAATAGCATGATCTGATAGAATTTATTTCCTAGTTTGTCCCCGTTCTCTGCTCTCCTCTCTCCTTCTGGACCCCCTTCCCGTTCTCTGTTAGTAACCCTTCTATCTTAATGTCTACTTAATGTCGTTAAATAGTGCTGTCATAATAACCTGGTGAGTTTTCAACTAACCCAATGCCCGGACTTTATACCTAGAGAATTTAAGTGGTTTCAGGTGCGTTCAGGGCATGAAGTAGTCTTAAAAACTCCCACGTGATTATAACATGCGGCTACAGATGTGGACCATAGAGCTACTGGGTGTCTCCTAAACATGCAGCTAGCTTCACAGAAAATCCATTGATAGAATTTGCCTTCCTTTCTAGTGGTTTTGTTTTTGTAGCATGCAAAAAAATAAAAAAGAGAGAAAAAGAGGCGGGTGGATTAGACCTATAATCTAGCTACATATAGCAGAGTCTTTTAAACTTTTTTATTTTTTTGGCAGGGGGAGGGGGTACCAGGGATTAAACTCAGGGGAATTCAACCACTGGGTCACCTCCCCAGTCCTATTTTGTATTTTATTTAGAGACTGGGTCTCACTGAATTGCTTAGTGCCTCACTTTTTGCTGAAGCTGGCTTAGTCACGATCCTCCTGCCTCAGCCTCTCAGCTGCTGGGATTACAGGCGTGCACCACTACACCCAGCACTTTCAAAATTTTTTTTTTTTTTTTTTTTTTTTAGTTGTAGATGAACACAGAGGATCTTTCTTTATTTTTATGTGGTGCTGAGGGTCGAACCCAGTGCTTCACATATGCAAGGCAAGTGCTTCACCACTGAGCTACAGCCCCAGCCCAACTGTCAAACTTTTTTGAACACAAATGTGGAAAAGATTAGATGATAAAGAACACCTAAGAATGAGAAATAAGTACTTTTTCACTTTTCATTTGAGAACTTTGTTATACTGAAAATATGTTTGGAAATGCTGATAAGGAGCATCCAGGTATAGAATTAAGTTTGTGCAATGTTGGTCTCTACTGGATTAGCCCAAGATGGCTCTTTATTTGCTAGGGTTTTTTATTCTTTGTGATGAGTCCTTCTCTGTACCCCACCTTATCTCTTTAGAAGAACATTTACATGAGTCTTTCTGTCCCAGCCAAGGTCACCCAACAGCCTCTGGAGCCTGCTGGCTTCCTTCAGATTGAAGCCTTTCAACTCCGACATAGTGAAAAAGTGTTAAGGCCTGGACTTTAGTACCAGGTTTTCCACCTGCAGCTCATGTGGCTTTAACTAATTTCAACATCTTGATACCACTTTCTTCTCATGGCTAAAGATGAAACTTACTTGCATGGTGTCTAAGGACCCTGCTGGCTTTCACATTACAGGACTCTTCCCTTGGCACCACCCTCCTATTGGATTTAGGAGTGGGGGCTAGTTTCCCTACAAATTATTCTCTCTTTCCTATAACAAGCTGTTCCTGAATGTGCATGTTTGAGGCTAAGCAGATCTCTTCCTGGGTGGTATAAAGATCTCAATTTTCCTCTAGAGGAATATAATGGGGAGTAAACTGAGACTGAGGAGGCGGGGTGGAGGTGTGACTGACACACCTGCAGCAGCTTTGAGCAGGGCGATTAACCTGAGGTGGGGACCCTGGGTCCTGCACACAGGCAGCTGCATAGTTCACCCCCACAGCTTCTCCACCCAACTGCACTCCTTGTGCACCCGGCATCTGTCACCACCTAGCCCCTCGCCAGCCCCAGTTAGGTACCAGCAAGAACTGATAGAAGATTCTTGTTTTTTTTTTTTTCTTATTCCTTGTTTCAGATAACAACTAATATTGGGAACTCTGAAAAGTCATTGTCTGATTCAACAAAGCATAAACACAAATTGATGAAAAAAAACTGAAACAACAACAAAAAAATGAAAACCCAAATCTGAAAGCCCAAGGGTTCCATCTCTGGAAACCCAATTCCACAGCTGCTCCAAGTGGGTAGTTTGTGGAAATCACAGCCCTCCAGCATGCAAACGTGATGACCGTCTAAATGACGCCGATGCCTAGATTCAGTGACAATCCTGAAAAGCCCTGACCCTTGCCCTTCCTCCCCTCCTTCTAGTGATTGAAGTCAGCAGCACTGGAGGGAAATGGCAAAGACTTGGGATCAAGAGAAAGTCAGAATAATGTCTGCAGACTGCTCATCAGCCCGTGAAGCATGTGTTAGTTTTCCTTGAAGGATGAGGATTTAGAAAACTCTTGAGAATAAAGTTTATTTTATACACATTTTGAGGCCTATTCTTTTTGTGTGTGTGAAAGTAAGAATTATGACTCTTGTTTTCTCCAGTTAAAGTCATGAAACCCAAGTCATTAACATGTTCACCATATGAATACCACAGAGCAATAGTAATCAGGCTGGGTGCATAACTTTGTTCTAAAATTATATGTTAGTAGGCACCTGATATTGCATAGAAGACCTATGTTGTGTCCCACACTTTGGGAACTGAGATAACTCAGGCAAGAAATTCTGCTCTTGTAGGGAAGCAAACCTGTGAGCAAGGCTGCAGCCACATACATGTTTACTCTTCGGCAACCCAAGGAAACAGTGATAGGAGTTTGCTATTTATTCATAATTTGGAAAAATCTTTCCATGCAGGCCAAATTTCCATTTTAGAGGTTTCTGTAGGACCCACAAGTATAGAAACAATACCTAGATGGAACTAGTATATTTCAAATAACATTACCCTTTAGATTTCTTTTTCCGAGGATAACTTCTTTATACTCATTGACTTGTGTTTTGCAAACAAATATAAAAGTGGGACAGTTTGTCCAGAAGCTTTGAAACATACAAAATCTGATAAGCCTCAAACTTAGAAGACTGATTCAAATAAGAAGGATGATGGAGATACTAACAGAGATCCTTTAAATGTGTTTGTGCAACAGACAAGCAACCTTCATTTCCTTGTAGCAACGAATGGTACAATGGTACTAGGGATTGTCAACCCCTCCTGCAAGGGAGAGGTTCACACAGAGCCAATTTTTACCTCAAGGCTCAGTCAGTTCTTCACAGCCTTGATTATTAAGGCCTTTAATGTTCTCTTAAGAAACGTTTATATCCCAGGATTATGTGTTCTGCTAAATTTCTGTCAGTAAATTCAGAGTTTTAGTTTTGAATTTTAAAACTACAACATCCAAGTGATATTCTGATCACGGTGTACTTTGTATCCACCAATAATGGAATTATTGTGTGCACATTCCCTAGTAGGAACTTTCCCTGGAGGACATCGTCTCTGTATTGTAAAAACACCCACAATAGTTACCTGCTATTTCTATGGCAGCTACAGGTCTTCTACTCCCCTCCATCTCCTACTGACTACGCTCTCCCTCTCTCTTCTCTGCAGCTGAGAATATCAGGATGTACTGTCACTTCATGCTGCTCATTTCAGTGGGGGACATGCAACTACCTCATATGTACTGGTTCACCCTGTGGTTAGATCCTCTATTGCACCCTCCATGGAGAATGAATCTTCATGGCAGGAAAAATGTCTGTCTGCAACACTTTAAATAGAGTCTGGATTTTTTTCCTGAGCAACAACAACAAAAGTTTTGGCTGACTTTTCTGGCCTTGTGAGGTGTGTCAGTCCTGGACAAGGCAACTCTGGGGACTTGTGGACCTAGCAGGCCCGGCGGGAGCGCCCCTGGCGGAGGTGGGGCGCTTGGTGGTGGCGCTGGGGCTGGTCTCTGGCGGACAGCAGGAAGCCTATGGCCTTGAGGAGCGCAGGTGTAGGCAGGCTGGGGTGCAGGGTGCTCTGCGGCCAAGAGGCTGCCGTGGAGGAGGCGGGATAGTCCGCCAATCGAAGTTCCCTGATGGCCTAGTAGCCGGGCCAGCGCTTCCCCTCCTGCAAACCCCCAGTCCTGGCAGCCAGTTCTTGTCACGTCCACGTGTCACACACGGACTGGAAGGGGCTCCTGCCGAAGCCAGAGCTCTGAACAGCGGTCACAGCCTTTACTCCCCGCGATCAGGCTGGTCCAGTTCTCTTTGCTTATAAACTGTGTCCCAACTGCGTTGGGAGAGAAGCGGCTGAAGGCCCCTCGACTGGCAGAGACCCTCGACGTCCCTTTCCTTCTTAGCTGAAGGGCCTCAGTTGTCTGCAGGTCGTATTCTCACCTGAAACAGGACACGCTTTGTCTTTGTATGTTAAATAAATGGTTCTTAGCAAATCTGGTAATAATACATATTCTCTTGCTTCAACTTCTTGAAGAATAAAGACACATATACATCAGGGCTTTTGATATCCCCCCCAAGTTCCTAAGGTACTGTTAATTTTCAGGGCCTGGAGGGATTCCCTTTTCATGAACCCAAAGACTGAACCCTTTGCGCCACTTAACACACTCTGGGAAGCTACAAGGTAGGATTCCTCGCGTGCGAAAGGCTGATTGCAGAGAAAGACATCAGGCATTCCCTGACCAGGAATCGAACCGGGCCGCAGTGGGGAAAGCTCCGAATCCTAGCCACTAGACCACCAGGGAGCCGCTGCTGTGCCTCCACTTAATTTTAGAGGACACACTAGAAACGTCTGCCCTTCCACGTGCTGTTCGTGGTTTTAGAGATGATCTAGAAAGTCGGACCTTCCAAGCTGTCTCCAAAAATTGAGGCCACAGGCGAAGCAACAGAACTTGGTCCCACAAGTAGGGCGACTTGAAGACCGCCAAAAGCACAATCCGTAGAGCTGTTGGTGGTGCGTCTCTACTGCAGCTCAGTTCTGACCTGGAAACCCAGAGGTGATAGGGGACCCGGGCTGTGGACCCGCTGCCTGCAAGGATGAGGGAGTGGACCAGGGAGAAAAGGGGCTGAGCCTGAGACCCAGGAACTCCAGCCACAGGGCCCAAGACTCCTGCAGGAGCACTGGCAACCCGATGGAATCTCTCTCAATCACCATCAGATCTGTTCACCCTTCAACCGTTTGCACCCTCAGTATCTCCAGGTTGGGATTCTTCACTACAATCCTCCCATTGTTCAGAGCAAATCCTCCAAACAGACCCAAAACAACCAAAACACCAAGTTCTTTTGTGCTGGGAGCCATTAGCCAAGTAGGTATGACAATTTCCTTGCCAGCGTACCCCCATGTTGCTTAGTGGAAGGTGACCTTGCTCAAGGACCAGGGCGGATCCCTGTTTAGGGTGTTCCCGGTTTAGGATAATCCGAGTTTAGGGCGTTCCCGGTTTAGGAAGATTATTCCTGCCAGGAATAGGGCATATCCTGCTGCCTGAGTTCCTCTTGAGTTCTTAGGGATTCAGACAGTATTTTGGGGAGACAGAAGCCCAGTGGAGGTGTGGATTTGGGCAGAGAACGTGGATTTCCCCAGAACGTGTTTGTAGAGGGCCGGTGTGAGATCGGGAATAAAGAATTGCTGTTTGAATCTACAAAGCTGTGAGTGGCTCGTGATTTGTGCCCAGCCAGACTGCGGCACTTTTGGACGCTGAAGTTTTAGGCAAAGTCCATTTCAGACGAGGAATTTGAGTATGGACGTTGACCTACACAACTTTCCCGGGCCTGATCACTGACTCAGGACCCAGGACTCTAGGTCAAGACGGGAGATGAATCTAACTGGCAGCCCTCGGGAGAGTGGGCCGTCCTGCCTTTGCCCTTTGTCCGCCCTTCCCTAAAGCCTCTCGACCCGTCTTGGGGACCAGGGACCGGCCTGAGACCTCCCTGCGCTCCCCTCTCACACCAGCAGGACCCCACCCCTCTCGGGAGGCTCTGTGTGGGCGCCAGGTCTAGGAGGTGAGTCTGTGGCTCCTCACAGGTCCCCAGCCCTTTTCCCCTGTTTTCTTTCCTCCGGGAAGAACCCCAGGAAGGTGTGAAGCCGCTCCTCTGGATAACTGCAGAGGAGAGGAATCGTGCAAAAAGAGAAGGAAGGGCGGGCCGTCAACTTTCCTGATCCAAAGCTACACTCTGTCCTCTGGGAATGGTTCTCCCCAGACGCTGGTGGGGGTGACGTGGTCCAGTCGCTTGGAGACGTCCAGTTGTGGACGGCCGTGACCACTGCAGTAAGAAAAGCCAACTGCGGGAGGGAAAAGGACTCATTTGCCCCCACAAACTTTTTAAGTTCACGTCCCAGGAAAAGATCTTAAAGAAACGTTACCATCTTTCAGCAAAAGAAAACTGCCCGCTGAGGTTTTGCGGTGAGACAAACGTAAGAACCTCGGTCGCCTCTTTTCTCCAACCTCCGCCCTCACCCCTTGGCTAGAGTTGGCGTTCAAGACCCGTGTTGAGCGGGAAAATTTAAGAAGCAAATAAATAAGGAGTTTGGGGTAAAGGAAAGTGACCACAACACTCAGGGCAACCAAGACATTTTTATTGCAGCAGTGCAACAGAGGAGAAAAGAGAGAAAGAGAGAGAGAGAGAGAGAGAGAGAGAGAGAGAGAGAGAGAGAGAAGAGAGAGAGGAGGGAGTTTTTATAGCCAAATCTAATGGGGTCTCTGGGTCTGCACGCTGCCTTGTTGGCCCACAAGGGGGGGGTTAAGTGTTCGGCCTTGGGGGGGTGGGCGCGAAGTGCTCAGCCTTGATCGGGGGCTTGGGCGTTAGGGCTTGAAGCAAACGGACGATAAAGAACCAGACAGAGGGTTTGAGTGGCCAGGTCACCCTGCAGCTAACTTTGGCCTGACCTGCAGACAGCTTATTCAGCCTGTCCTGCCCGTAACATGGGGTACTACAGAAGGTGAAATAAAACTGCCTCTCGGAAAGAATCTCAAGCCCGAGGTGGCGATCCTGTGAAGTCCGCTAGGCTGCCCTGTGTGCCCCACCAAGAGGTGGCCTCGCAGTCTTTCCGTTCCTAGTCACCTTCGGGGCTGGCCTCCCGAGGACGTCGAGGCTGGCCTCCCGAGGACGTCGAGGCAGGCCAAGAAGCGTGGTGCGCTGCGGGCGGAAGCCAGAGGCCTCGGTGTCACCTTTGCTGCTGTGCTGGCCGAACACGGAGAGGTAGTCGCTGAGCTGAGACGACAGCGGCAGGAACCCAGCGGGGCACTTTCGGAAAGGCTGCGGGGCGCGGGCTCCAAAGGGCTGGGTAGGAAGGAGCCGGGAGAGACGGAGGGGACTTCCCTGCGGCTCCTGGGGACCGGGGGCGGCGCCCTGCCAAGGGCCGAGGAGGCACCGCCGCATCTCGAGGGGCCCTCCGCACTGCGGGCCGGGGTGCCCGGGGACTCGTGGCCCATACCCCCGACCCCTGCAGCGCCTCGTTTCCGGGGGGCAGTGGCCGCCACGTTCGCCTCGCACGCGAGAGGTCCGGGCCCGAAACCCCGCGGAGACAGTCCTGGGTCCTTTTGTCATTGAGGCTGAGTCCCCTCTCGACAGAGGGACAAAATCTCAGCAGAGGGAAGAAGGTCACCTGCTGATTTGCTTCTCTAGTAAAGGTCAGCGAAAGTGTCACCACTGCCCTTCCGCAAACCTGGGACGCTCCTCCTTCCACCCGGCCGGACGAGGCCGCAGGTGTCATTAGCTCCCGGGGAAAGGCGTCGCAGCCGCAGGCCAAGGTCTTCCTCAGGTTCCTCTCCGTGTCTTGAGTCTGTTCCTCACAGCGGGGGGACAGGCTGATGGGCCTGAGAGAACAAACCTGCCCCTGGGCCAGCCCAGAAGTGTCACCACCGCTCCCTGCGCCCATCAGTTTAAAACCTGCTCCGGCTTCTGGTTCCGGCGGTGGCCACGTGTGCAGGACGGAGCCCTGCTGTGCCCGGGGCAGGGTGCACTCGGAGAGAAGTGAGTCCCCTGGGTTTTGTTCTCTGCACCCTGTCCGGCACTCTGCAGTGTCCGCGGTCCCCGGAGAGGCGATCTGCAAAAGCCCTGTACCTGGGGATCTGCCAGTCCTAACCTTCGGGGGCTTTGTCCAGCACTTGAGGAAAGTATCTGTCTTACATTTGGGAAAGAGTTCAGTGTGAGCTTAGTAATTTTTGTTGTTGTTGTTGTTTGTTTGTTTTTAGTTCCCGGAATTTGTCAATTGCTGGCTTGCGTTCAGGGAAGGCCTGGGGCTGCTTCTGATTAGCACCTCCCAGTTTGCTGGGAGCTGCTCCATTAACATTTCTTTAGAATGGGCTCTGGGTCTTGGGGACATTAACATCTCAGTTTCCCAAGAGCTGCTCTGCTTTCCCGGGCTCCAGTCTCAACATGGCCTTTATTCTCGATTTTACTCGATATTAGACCCGATTTACCTAACTACACTATCTATCTTTAAATCGGGCTTCTCTATAGATGACATTTTAGGCACTGTCATAGACTATTAAAAGGCTTTGTGAGACAGGCAATTGGGGTGGGAGAGAGACTTTCCCACGTTAGGTTTAGTGAGCGGCCCGTGGGACGCAGTCTCTGGAAATGGTCATGTACCCCTGGGGGCAGTCACGCTCTATACTACATTCCCCCCAGAGACCTCTTTATGGAAAGGTCTCACCTCAAAACCTGCTCAGGGCCTCTGTAGAGATCAGCTTATCAGGGGACTGGAAGTTACTTTACTCTGACTCTTAGCCATTACTCCTCTCTCTTCCACTTGCCAAGAGCTTTTTGTTCAGGGCTCCTCAGTTATCACTATTTGATAACTTAGTTGTCCCCTATTCGATACATCTCACACTTGCTTAATGCCATTCAATGGAGGGGGGGGGGGAGAGAGAGAGAGAGAGAGAGAGAGAGAGAGAGAGAGAGATTGATTTAAGAAGTTGGTACCTGCCGCAGTCCGGCAGCAGCAAAATAAGGGGGGCGGGGATGAGGAGGAACTTGTGTAGATTGATACAGCAGGAGAGGGAGCCAAGCCCTTTATTGTAGGACAACAGAGGTATTTATACATTCCACACAGCTTATCTTAATTAGCATAAACTAGATACAGCAGTCAACCAATAAGGAATCTCCTCACTTAATGGCTCACTGGCGTTACTTCACAAACCACTCCCTCTGGCATTTTGCCAGGCGCCATCCAGACTTGTTTACAGACTCTAACAGGTACCCATTTTATTTAACCTCTTGCTTATGCTAACCTGCCAATTGAATAGCTTACTTTAGCTTGGCTGGTTGTTTTAATTGACCATGTTGACACCCAACAATGCTCAAGTGTACTCTCTTCTCTCTGACACAGTCATTCCCGCGCTGAGTCCAGCTTTCAATGTACTACTCTCCTGAATTTGTTGATGCCTTTATTTGCCTGCCTGGGTTGCCATTCAAAAAAATCAATCGGGCTGGCTTGAGGAACAGAAAGTAATTTTCTCAGTTTTGGAGGCTGCAGGTTTAGGATCAAGGAGATGGCAAGTTTGATTTCTTCTGAGGTCTCTCTCCTCAGTTTGCACATGACCACTTTTGTTTTACATGGAATTTTCTCTGTGTGGTGTCTCTCTCTATGACCTAACTTTTTTCCTTACAAAGAAACTAGTCAGATTATAGTCCACCCTAATAGCCTCATTTAGTATAATTACCTCTTTAAAGGCCCTGTCTCCAAGTACAGTCACATTCTAAGCTACTGGGTGGGGGAAATGGACACAATTCAGTCTATAACATTGCCTGTGAAAAGAGGTTGATGGGAGGTACTGACTGTGACTGCAGCTCCCTGGAATTCTAATCCATTACAGTTACCAACAGGATACCATTAAACATTCATTAAAGATTTGAATAACTTCCCCTTATTCACATATAGGGTAGACTCTCTCACACCAATTCACAAGAGATAAAATCTGCCGTGGATCTCTTCTTTGATAAAATGGACTTGTCACTTCTTGGAATTCAGTTCATTTTAGTTTTTTTTGCAACCTTAGCTCTCTGGTGATTTAAAAATTGTTATTTTCAATCTGAACTAGGTTGTTCTCATGGTTAGGTTAGGAGTGAAATTCTCTTGCAACTTCTTACACCCTAATTGGAAATAACATTTCTCTGGTGATTTTTAAATGTCACACTCCACTTACCATTTTTAATGGAGTACTTTCTAGGGGCTTCAAAGAAATCTTTTATTTTAATTGCCTGGAAATCAGACAACAAAGGACAGTAACCCCCTGAAAAGTGGGAAGTAAACCATGTATCCCCTGATGACCCAGCTTACACTGTTAGGTGCAGAATTGTCCCAGGCTGGGCACACAGAAGGGGTTCTATGGCAGACTTCCTGCACTGAGATGAAACTGAGAGTCTGATGAGAGCAGGAAATCTGGTATTCATAGGACAAAGACCCAGAGAGAAGAGAGCCCAGCAGAGAGAGAATCTGGACATATGTAGATCCCCCCCCACACACACACACACAAGCCACATTCATCAGATCACCAGTGTATACATGCTTCTAAAGAAACTAGCTGATACCAGAGAAATATTTAAGAAAAATCATGGAACAGGTCTGGTCCTTGCACGAGGCAGGCACTCAACAGTGCCTGAACACAGCAGCCAGACTGGAACTGTTCATAATTCATGTTTTTCTAGTGAGGCAGCACTCTCCTGAATCTCCTAAAATCAGAAAAACAAGAACCAAAAGGATTATATGGTTTACAAGTCACTTAGCTGAACCCCAGAACAAAATTCAAGATTTATAGGAATTCTAAAATTCAAGAAAGCAAATCCCACTATTAAAGAATAACAGGAATGTAAAAAGCCAGGAAAACATGACCCATAAAAAGGAGAATATTCAATTAATCAAAGATGAACCAGACTGACACAAAGTTAGAAGTAACAGAACTTTAGAACAGTTGTTATAACTATTTCATAGGTTCAAAGAGTTAAGCACAGACATGGAACAGATAGAAATAGCCAGAATCTAATCATAGAATTGAAAATAACATCTGAGATAGTAAATTCAGCAGATGGAATTAAGACAGAAGATCGGAAATTGCAGGCAAAAGTACTAGGAAACATAAAGCCATAAACAATCAAAACAAACTCATGGCAAAAAATTGTTATTAAATGAACAAAGCATTAACATCTTGTAGGGTAACTTTGAGAAACAAAAAATTAGTAAATGGAGTCCCTGAATAGAATGGGGAAGAAAAAGAAATTTTGAAGAAACAGTGACTGAAAATTTTCCAATCATAATGAAAATCATTAACCCACTGATCCAAGAATTTGAACAAATCCCAAGCACAAGACACCTGAGGAAAACCACACCAAGGCACATCATAATCAAGCTGCTCAAATCCATTGAAACAGAAAAAAAAAAAATTATCAAAACCAGAGGAAAAGGTAGTGAGGAGTAAAGCATGCAAAGAAGAAGGCAGTGGAACATCTTTAAAGGGATTGGGGTGGGGGGTGGATGTAGAATTTTAAAAGTTATTTAATTCCTCCAAGTAGAAGGAAACTGATTTCTGGTTGTACACAAAATATGAGAAATGCTGGTTGTACACAAAATATGAGAAATGCTGGAAATAGTATCTCCAATGGCAAATATTATGGGAACACAGGATTTTCTTTTCTTATTTCTATCTTTTTTTTTTTAAATGTATTTATTGGTATGTGGTGCTGAAGATTGAACCCAGTGCCTCACACAGACCAGGCAAGCGCTCTGCCACTGAGCCACCACCCCAGCCCTCTTACTTCTATCTTAAAAAACATCTGACAATAAAGATACACTGTGGGATCTATAACACTGTAAAGTAAAATGCATGTCATCAATAGCATAAAGGAAGGCAGGGGAGAAATGTAAATAGGTATAATACCACTTAATAAGTGAAATCTGGACACAACACTGAAGCCATTCACCATGTAACAAAGGAAAGACTTATGGCCAAAAAACCAACCTAGGAGACAAAAGGTTGGTATCTTTAAAACTTGAAAACATTATGATTGGGTAATTGCTCTTCCAGGAGTCGACTCTACAGAAATACTCGAACAAGTGGTCAAAGATATGTGGACAAGAATGATGACGCCACTTTATTTGTAATCATAAAGCATAGGACTAAATCAATGTCAAAAGGGTATGAACAACGGAAGAGAATCTTGTGTAAATGCCAAACTTTGAAGTTCCTCCTTTCCCATACATTCCCGGGAAGGACTGTGTGTCCTAGCTGGTCCTTAGGGGTTCCCTTGTTAGGGTCGGGCAAACGTCGGAGGAAGAGACCACCAAGAGACTATCTCATGCAAAAGCAAAGGGTTTATTAGACCAGCATGCTGGGGCTCAGAGTTCTCCTGAGAGAACTGGAGCAGCCAGCGCAGCTTAAGCAGGGAAGTTCCTATGGCAGTTAGGGTGCCAGGGTGGGATTGTTACAAAAT
Source organism: Callospermophilus lateralis (assembly GCF_048772815.1). Classification (NCBI taxonomy): domain Eukaryota; kingdom Metazoa; phylum Chordata; class Mammalia; order Rodentia; family Sciuridae; genus Callospermophilus; species Callospermophilus lateralis. Next base: position 1,720,510 of record NC_135311.1, read on the forward strand.
AACCGTTACAGAACAATCATGCGTTTTGTCAGGGGTGTTGGGTCAGGGTACATTTTGACATAAGTAACTGTTTTTAACATAAGTTTCGAGTTCCAAGGAAACAGAACTTAAACTTACAGAAAAGCAAAAACAGGAGAGCAAAACTTAAATTTAACCTTTACACCCTTATGAGAATTAGCAATTTACATCCTAATTTACACTTACACGAGAATTTGCATTCTCTTTGGTACCCAAGGAAACAAAGGATTGGAGAGTGAGGGGAAGTTTCTTTCTCCGCTTTCAAGGGTAAGAATACCCTAAGAAAGGATCAAAAGACTTAAAAGCCAGGAGCTCGTCCCTGGGTGGGCTCGAACCACCAACCTTTCGGTTAACAGCCGAACGCGCTAACCGATTGCGCCACAGAGACGCCCTTGTCACCGCACTTCAACGTGGAGGAAATAATGACACAACTCCGAGTGTGGCCGCCAACTTCTTAGGACAACAAAACCTGCAAACTGCGACACCGTGGAAGATCGGAGAGGTGGAGTCGCGGTGCTGCCACGACCCAGACCTGGGCGTAGGGGGTCCCGAGATCACAGGCCGAACGGCCTCCCCCCGCCCTGCCCCGGCTGCTCCAGCGGCGGCGTCCCTCAGATGCCCGGGTGCCCACCCCCGCGCCTGGACCGCGGGCGCCGCCGGGGGGGTGCGGGGGTGCGGGGGTGCGGGGGGCCGAGCGCCGGCGGCTCCGGGGCGCCCTCTGCCGGCCGTCCGCGGGCTCGCGCTCCCGCGCTCAACTCGGCTGCGGTGGGTGGAGTCCGGCTGCAGAGCGGAGCTGGAAAGGGGAAAGGGGGACAGAAGCAGGGGAGGCTGGACGACAGCGGGACCTTCAGTGTGCCTGAGCCTCAGAGGATTAGAGAAATCCTCAGAATGGAGAAAAGTGTCCGAACCGAGAGCGGAAAACCGCTCAAAGCGAAGATGATGATGATGACGACGACGACGACTTCGAGGACGACGATGGGTCTTCACATTTAAAAAGGAAATAAAAAGCAAAACAAGGGGAGAAAATTGGTGCCAGTAGGCCTAGGCACGCGGCGGCGATGCTGCAGGATTCAGCGTACGGACAGACGGAGCGCAGGGAACAGGGACGGTGGACGGCGGCCCCTGCAGCCGGGCTTCTGGGGCGAGCCTGCGGAGGCCCCGGCGGAGGCTGCGACCTGACACTGTCACCCTAGGGAAGTCGCGAGCAGTGGGGAATGGGGGCGGTTAGGCCGGAGCTAGGAGGTTGTCGGGAGAGGGTCCTCGAGGTCCTCACCTTCACCTTTGTGGTGGTCACTGTTCATGTCGAACAAGGCGTTTCTCAGGACTTCGGTCCCTAAGAACAATTCCCTTTCTTCATGTAGTTGGGTAGGGAAAGGGGCAGTCAGAATAGGAAAATGGTGAAGGACATCAAGACCACTGTTATGTGCTCTATCATGTCAAACAACAGCCATTTCCCTAAACGGACAAAGACTCCATTCTTGCAAAAAACAACCACACAAATCAGCTGAGCACGCACGGGCAACAATTAAAATCTGTTTTTTGTTTTTTGTTTTCCTTGTGGGATTGGTTTTATTTTTAAAAAAGAAAAAGAAACCTCATAAGTGAAACCATACAGTACTTGTCTTTTTGTGACTGGCTTATTTCACTTAATATATTGCTCTGAAGGTTCATCCATATCCCAGCATATGTCAGAATTTCCTGCCTTTTAAAGACTGAATAATATTCCATTGTCTGCCTACCATCTTGTTTATCCATTCATTCATCAATGGGCACTTGGTGGCTGCCACATTTTGACAATCATGGATAATGCTGGGCATACAAATATCTCCTCAAGACCTTGCTTTCAATTCTTTTGGGTATATACCCAGAAATGGAACTGCTGGATCACATGGTAATTCTATTCAAATTTTTTTGAGTAGTCACTATGGTGAAGGATGTCAAGGCCACCGTTTGATGTTACACCATTTTACATTCCGGTGAATAGTGCACAAGACTTCCAGTTTCTCCATATCCTTCAACACTTCAACACTCATTTTCTGGTGTTTTTTATGGTAGCCATCTTAATGGCTATGAGGTAGTAATGATTTGCATTTTTACCAATTATGAAATGGGGTAATTGTAAATGCCTAGCATAGCGGAAAATGATACATGGTAAATGTTAGATATCTAACAACTCTGAAATAAGAGGTATAAGTTATAATCTTTGCTACCTTTATAAACTGGAAAGACATCGAAACTTACCAAATCCCAATAGACATGCCCATTTGCTGGTACATCATCAGTGATATTGGCATTTACTAAGGCACTACTAAATTATTGATAATATATTCACTTTTTAAGAGGACTCTGCAATATAAAGGATAACAGAAAATGCAAAGCTGAAGCCAAAGAAGTAGGTAACTATTAGTGACAATGCAAGTAGGATTGAGAGTGGGGGAACCAAAAGAGATGCCATGTCTCAATTCAGGCCTTCATTCCTCTTCCTCCCGGCCACTCCAGGTGACCCATCCTCCAAGATCAGCATGGCTCAGATGAGGTCCAAAGCAGTGCAGTGGTTTGGTGTTCTGCAGGACCCTGTTATAGTTTGAATGTGTTGTTCCCCAAAGCATGTGTTAGAAATTTAATCCTCAGTGCAATAGTGTTGAAAGGTGGGGCATAACAGAAAGAGTTCAGGTTCCGAGGGTACCACCATCACAAAGGGATGAAATGCCAATTAAAAGGGTTTGAGCCTGCAAATTCAGTCTCTTGATCGTTCTTGCCATGTGATGTCTTTCACTATGTTATGATGCAGCAAGTAGGCCCTTGACCTTAGACGTCCCAGCCTCCAGAACCAAAAGCCTTTATAAGTTCTTTATAAATTGGCCCGTCTCGGGTATTCCAAATCCGAGCGTCTTTTCAGCAAGCCAGCTTCTTTAACAGCAGCTGGACATATTCCACTCCTTTTCTTTTCTATCCCTGAGAGAAAGGGGCTCCTATCACAGCCACAGAATGGACGGACTTCTTTAGGACAGAATGCACTTGCGTAGGAAGACGCGAGAAACTGCCCCTCAAGGACATGATCACAGCGCCGGGATGCCCAGAGAGAAGTGTGCCGGTGCTGCTGGCAGCCTGAGTGAGAGCCTCTGACCGCGCAGAGCTTACCTATAGGCGCGAGCCGGCGACAATTAAAATCTTAACAGAGGGGTCAACTTCCCCTCAGGGGCCTTTAAGGGATGTCAAGAGACCCTGGTGGCACTCTTACTCCTCCCATACTCTCTGTTGGGGCTTCTGAACCTTAACCTCCTCTTGCTTAATCTCGGCGTTTGCAGTGTTCATTCTTCGACTCCGCGGAATACTGACCGGATCCGGATTTCTACTGGTAACAATGATGGAGTGTCATCTGGGGTTTAGGTCAGGCTGGGTCAGAGTTACCGTGGGGTGACTGTTGTTCTAAGATGGAGAATATGCTTCAAAATAGCATTACCTACGTCAAGTCCTCCCTAACAACTAGCCTTCTGCCTTGTGCCCAGAGCAACACGGTTCTAAATCCGAGTCCTTGTAATGTCGTGCTGAATCGTGCCCTGTTCACGGAGTCCATGAATGAGCACCATGAACGCCGCGGTAAACAAACAGGCGAGTTTTATTTAAGAAAGTGATAGACGTCTCCGGAGGGAGGGGGATCTCGGAGCCGAGGATCCGCGGGAGGGGGCGCGACTTACCTTTCTTTCTCATGTCCCCTCAGAGCTTCTTTCTTTATTAATCGTTGCCTTTCCTCCCTTCTCCGTAGACATAACTAGGAGCACGAGCGCGGAGGTTGACCGTTGGCAACCCTCAGTTGTCCCACTTTCAACCCTTAGCATTCTTGCCTACACCGACTGCCTGACCTTTTATACCTACCTCAACCTTTTGGCAGAAAATATCAAAAAGTGAGACGCCAGCTCTGAGTCTGATCTGTAGCTTCCACGAATTAAATGGGCATTAATCATCTTTCTGGTTGAGAGATAGCAAATATTGGTGGGACTTTTAATGATAAAACAGTGGAAAGGAAGCGAGTGCACTTGATAGTACTCTTAAAGCAGACGGCAAAACTAAGGGGGCCAGAGAAGAACGTAGAACAATATTTTTAAAAAGACAATAAAACCGCTTGAACATTATCTGACCAGCATGAAATGGTTCACGACGTCATCTTGTACCGAGAAGATTAACAAAAGCGAGACAACACTGAGGGAAGGTAGAAACCCTACCAACCTCTTTAACCTGGGCGTGGTTTAAGCTCTTCCACATTTTCTGAAAGGATTCGTACGCCATTAAGCCATCTGTCCTACACAGAACGCTCTACAGCAGGGACTCCACTGCTCCACGCACAGGAGAGAGATCACAGAATACACTAACTCAGTGGTTGGGGAGTTTGCATCACCCGGATAAAACCTATGAGGGATTACCTAGTATATACTTCTATTGAAGCAAAAAGTAGGAAAATTAAAATTTTCTACCAAAACAGCTACTAAAAAAACTTTTTCCCCCTCATGGGCTAAATTGACCCATTCTCAGTACACATAAATGACAGGAGATGTATATCAGGCTTTTCATATAGAGCCTGAGAAATTGGAACTCACGAGGCCACATTAAAAGGTACGCTACACATACGCAACGACCTATTTTTTCAACCAGATCAAGTCAGGGGAGAGCGCGAACGCAGTCCCCCACTACCACAAATTATGCAGTCGAGTTTCCCGCATGTGGAGAAACCGCAGGGGTCAGCACACCTCAAGTGCAATGGTAGAGCCTCACCCTGGGAGAACCACCTTCCTGATCATGGTATCTCCCCTGCCAGGTAAGTATGAATATAGTCATACACAGGCACAGTACAGCCTCCTCTCTCCTGACTGTACAGTCATGGTCACCAACCTCCCTTTCATTTGTCCATTGTGATTCTTCCGAACCACTCTCCGTAAAAGACTCCCGCCCACGGTCACCCACAAGACAAGCCACCGCGAGCCAACACACTACCTTTCATCTATAGCTCCTGACCAGCAGCCCCTGCGCCGCCTCATCTGCATACTTTACCTAGGTCAATACTTTGCCTAGGTCAATTCGGCCCACCTTTCCTCCCTGGCTCTCAGTCTCCTCTTGATTTACAGCGGCCACAGTATTTTTCTCAACATGTTTTGGAGAGTATCCAAAGGAAAATGCCTGTCATGATTGGAACGAGGGTTCACTTTAAAAACATTTGGAGAAATTGTGGGATTTGACTAGAATACCAACTAATCTTTTGATAATCTGGTGGTATCTTCCACAGATGGCCTGAGAACAATTTTTCATCTTCCTTAGTAAGATGAGTTGAAAACTTAAATTATTCAAGGAAAAAGAAAGTGAATCCACTTTTAGATGCTTTACAAGTATATCCCACAGGATATGGCAAAGGCATGGGACTACCATTGTTGTGTTATTCAACAAATCTCCTCTGCTATCCCTCAAGGACAAAAGGACCCCCTTTCCTTCATTTGGGAAGTGTAAACCTGATGCTTTCTAGTTCTCACCATGAAGAATGGGGCTCAGAGACTATTGTAGGGGGTCTGTAGTCTCTACATGACGAAACTCAAATATTTTGTGTCTTCCTTCCTTCCTCCTCCTCTTCCCATTTTTTCTTCTCTTCCTCCTCTTTCTCCACATCTTCCTCCTCCTGTTATTGCCTGCTGATGGAGTTGGATTCCTCAATTTTTTTCCTTTACCCATTGTTAGTCTCAGGAGAAAGGAAGAGGGACTGGGGATAGGGGAACATGAAGAAAACCTAGTTCTTAAAGGCAAGTTCTTAGGTTTCAGACCTTGGTTGGGATATGTGACCTTGGAGGAGTCACTTGTTCTCTGTGGGTCTCCAGGGGTTCATCTGCACTACAGTAGTGATCATGGGAATGGAAATAGATCCTTGGAGGGAGGGTATGCTGCCTATGGCTTGATTTCCACCTCCAAACACAGTCAGGCTCCCACAGTCAGGGCCTGAAATGATAAGCACTGTGCTACCTCCAGTGAGTGCTTCTCCATCACAATTGGGGTTCTGTAAGGATGGCTGTCAGTGGAGGGTAGGTGGAGACATAACAGCAAGTGGAGACAGTTCTGCAGGAGGCTGGAACCATCAGCCTCTTAAATCTGGGTTTGGCCTGAGAGTAGGTCAGCTCTGTTGCTGGGGGGAAGAGAGGATAAGTGCCGCAGTCCGGCTGCAGCAAACTAATTGGGGGGGGGGTGACGAACAACTTGTGTAGATTGATACAGCAGGAATGGAAGCCATTTATTGTAGAACAGGAGTGGTATTTATACATTCCATACAGCTTATCTTAATTAGCATAAACTAGATACAGCAGTCAACCAATAAGGAATCTCCACACTTAATGGCTTGCTGGCATTTCTTCACAAACCACTCCCTCTGGCATTTTGTCAGGAGCCATCCAGACTTGTTTACAGACTCTAACATTTCTCTGGCAAAATGCCAGGTGCCATCCTGACTTGTTTACAGACTCTAACAGATAAGGAGGAGATCTGGGGAGGGAGGGTCATGGGGAAGAGAGGTGAGATGTGAAATGAAACAGTGGGTGTTTGTGCCATGCTTCCAGCCAGGACATTATCATATGCCATCTCAGGGAAATCAAATGCTATGAGGAAATACCTGGAGCAGCCTTGCCAGAAAATGTCTTTGGACAGTATCCCTGTAGGCTTTCAGCAGATGTGGAAAAGATAGTTTGCAACCACAGGGAACCCTTGTAAGGAAACCCCAAAGAGCTTACTTTCACAAAGCACTTGACCATTTCAAGGGACAATTTTTGAATTATTCTGTGAGCAGGAAGTGTCTAACTCCATTGGGACTCCTGAAACAGAACCCAGAAAAGGAATGGACCTGTGATTCTCAAGGAGGAAACTGGACTTTTGCCAATGATGAGCTGCTGGTGGTGGTGGCAGTGAGCAGAGAGCATAAGAGTTCTTACTGACCTTCAATAGTCCTGGAGAAAGGAATGATAAAAGGTGGCGTCCAAGTTCCTCAAAGATCTCAGCCTTTTCTCAGAAAAGACATATTCCTCCCCCTTATTAGTCCCCCAGCCCCCTTATATCTGTAGTTCCTCAACCCTTAACCACTTGGAGTTGAGAAGCTGACTTGTGAGCAAAGCTCACTCTTCTCCAGCCTTCTGTCACTGAATAAAGCCTTTCTTTCTCCCCCACACTGTTCTCCAGGACATTGGTTTTTCCATGGGATGAGCCTTGAAACACATTAAATTAAAGGTCAAGCAGCAGACTGGAACAAGTCCCGCCCTCCTCCAATATGTTCACTTCAAAAATGACTCCATGCCTGAATATATAGGCATGTAATATAAGCCAGTAATATAAAACTGTATCAAATAGGGCAAAATGTTTTAACAGGCTGTCTTCATAAAGGAGAAAGTCTTATTGCCAAAAGTTATAAGAAAATATGCTTAACATCATTACTCATTAGGGAATACAAATCAATTCCATACTGAGATATCAGCAGTCACTCACCATTGTGGCTATATTTAACAGAAGCACTGCACCAAATGCTGACAAGAATGTAGAGCAACTTTACTATCATTGCTGGTGTGAAACTAGTCTAGAAGAGTGGCAATTTATAGTTACATTAAATTTGTACTTAGTTGATGACCCAGCAATTATAGTACTTCAATGAATCACAAGTGCACCAAATGTGGCAAAAATATTCATCAAAATAACTAATCAATAACATCAGAATTTAGAAGTGATTTAATAACTAGGCAGATATATCTCATGAACATAATGAGCTAATTGTAAAAAATACATAACATTCCTGTAAATTGTAAGAATAGGTAATAGTAAGCTATGGAACTATATACATCAGAACAGTGATTAAGAGGGGTAGTTTAGGAATTGCCTGGAAAGGGATGCTATAGATCTTTCTAAGATGATGACAATTTTCTATAATTTGAGCAGGGTGTTAACTACACTTGTTAAAATTAAAACAACTGCCCTAAGATTTATGCAGTTTGTGTGAACTATAGTTCAGTAATTTACTGTCCCCATTGAAATCAGTAGATAGGGATGGGGATGCGGAATAGCAGGTGCAGGCAGTGACAACTAGTTTGAATTTCTTTTTAGTAAATGAATCAAAAGCTCATCAGTGTAAAAAGAAAAAACAAAAAAGTCCCACTTATATTTGAGATATATCTATTAGGAAAATGCTCATGACCATAATATTTCATCAGTTATGGATATAACATCCTTGGAAAGGCAGCATTCCCCTTTGGAAATGTTTACTGCTTAACTGGGAGACAAGGAGCAAGCCCAAGGTTTCCTTGGGACCTGGAAGCCCCCAGGTTTTTGCACTGCGGGGTTTTAGTCCTCTTCTGACTGAATTGCGGTTGGAGGCCCGCAGTTTACTATCCTCTCTGACAGCTAAAGCAAAAAAACGGACAACGTGCCTGAATCACAGAATAGAAGGCTGCACTGTGACTCGGACTGGAATCAAGGTTGTCGCAAACACAACGACCAAGACAGGATGTGAGAGGATGTGAGTGGCGCACTTTCCCAGAACTTTTTTTTTTTTTTTTTTTTGGATGTCTGGCGACCCCTGTGTTTTCCTCTGGGATGCGCTTCTCCGTTTCTCATTCGCTACAAACAAAACCAACTCTCAGAATCCGGCCGGCGCCTCCACCGGACCTCTTGCAGGTGTCCTTCTCTCATCCACCCTCTGCTCTCTGTCGATCCTTTGCAATTTTCTCCTTTCGACCCCGTTTCCGTCTCCACTCTCGCCGAACAAAATAAAATAAGGAAGAATACTTGCCTTATGGTGGTACCTGGTATTTACTCATTGCCACAATCCATTTGCTGTGAAATGTACTGTCATGTGTAACTAATTACAACAAATAAAACATTATATATATAAAAAAGAAGCATTGACGATATTAATGACATTAACAATAATTAATGTAAGTCCCAATTACAATCATATCATGGAAAAAAAGAATGACAGGAAAACAGTTGGTGTGGCCAGACTTGGTGGCAGACACCTGTAATACCAATGACTCAGGAGGCTGAGGCAGGAGGCCAGCCTCACCAAATTAGAGAAGTTCTAGGCAACTTAGTGAGAAACTCTCTTAAAATAAAAAAATAAAATAAAATAAAATACAAAGTGCTGAGGATGTTCACCACTGGGTTAAACACCCCCCTCCCTCAAATATCTAAATAGTAAATAGTAAATAGTAGCTAGTAAGGAGATTGAATTGGTAATTAAAACTCCTCCAAGAAAAGCCCTAATGGTTTTATTGGTAAATGCTACCAAAAATTTAAAGAAAAATGAACACCAATTCTTCTCAAATTCTTCTCAAATATTGGAAAGGCAGAGATACTTTCTAACACAGTCTTATGATGTCAGAAATACCCTAATTACAAACCCAAACGAAGACACAAAAACTGCAAATTATGAACATTGATGCAAAATTCCTCAATGAAAACTAGCATAAGCCAACTCAGCAGCATGCAAAATGGATCATACACCATAACCAAGTGGGAATTATTTCTGGAGTCATTTGTTCTTGGAATGGATAGTTCAACATACAAAAAATTAATCATGAACAGAAAATTGATGCATTAGCAGGAAGAATGGGGAAACACATGATCTCAATTGGTGCAACTGCCGCAGTCTCTGGCTGGGCACAAATCACGAGTCTCCACACAGCTTGTAGATTCAAACAGCAATTCTTTATTCCCGAACTCACACCGGCCGTCTACAAACACGTTCTGGGGAAATCCACGTTCTCTGCCCAAATCCACACCCACTGGGTTTCTGTCTTCCAAAATATACTCTCTGACCCTAAGAACTCAAGAGGAACTCAGGCAGCAGGATACGCCCTATTCTAAACGGGGAACACCCTAATCTCTTATTATGCTAAACCAGGAACACCCTAAACACTTCAGCCCTGGTCCTTGAGCAAGGTCACCTTTCAGGAGTCCTTCCACTAGACAGCATGGGAGTAGCTGGCAAGGAAATTGTCATACCTACTTGGCTGATGGCTCCCAGCAGCAACAATGAAACATTTCACATAATTCAATATCTTTTTTATGAAAAACACTTAATAAAATTAGAAAGAAACTACCTCAACACAATAAAAGTCATATATGAAAAGTCCACTATAAACACCGTACTCAATGGTAAAAGACTGAAATGAAGACATTCCATGTTCATGGATTGGAAGACAAAATTTGCTAAGATGTCAATACTATCCAAAGCAATTACAGATTTAATGTATTCCCTATCAAACTGTCAATGATAGTTGTTAGGAAAAAAAAAAAGTTCATCCAAAAATACATATGGAATCTCAAGGAACCTTGAATAGCTAAAGTGATACTGAAAAAAAGAAGACCAAAGCCGAAGCACTCACACTTTCTGATATCAAAACTTACTGCAAAGCTACAGGGATCCAAACTGTGGCTCGGGCATAAAGATGGACATTTAGATCAATGGAATAAAATGAAGAGAATAGAAATAAACTGTTACATATATGATCAAAATTTTTCTTTCTTTTTTTTTTTTTTTTGGTCCTGTGGATCGAATCTGGGGTGTTCAACCATTGAGCAACATTCCCAGTTCTTTTAATTATTTTGAGACAGGGTCTCAACTAAGTTGTTTAGGGCCTCTTTAAATTGATAAGACCAACCTCAAACTTGTGATCCTCCTGCTTCAGAGTCCTGAGTGCTGGTCAAATGATTTTCAACAGGGCACCAACACCATTCAATGGGGAAGACATCATTTCCAACAAATGATGCTTGTTGTGGAAACTGGAGACCCACATCAAAACAATGAAGTTGGACCTTTCTGAACCTAACATTATACACACACATTAACTCAAAATGACTGATGATCTAAATGTATGGCCTAAAACAGTATTGGAAAAGAACAAAGGAAAAGAGCTTCATGACATTGGATTTGGCCATGACCTTTTTTTTTTTTTTTAATGACACCAAAGGCACAGGCAACAAAAGAAAAAATAGACAAGTTGGAGGTCATGAAAAATTTAAATCTGTACACCAGAAAGACCTTATAAACAGGAAAGACAAACTACATAATGGAAGACAATATTTGCAAATCACATATCTGATCAGGATTCAATATCCAGTATATATAAAGACCTAAAACTCAACAAAAGAACAAATGACCTCATTCAAAAGTGGGCAACGGACTTGAGGAGACATTTATCCAAAGAAGACACACATATGGACAACAAACATATGGAAAGTTGCCCCAAATCACTAATAGGTAGGGAAACATAAGATACAGCCCAAGATGCCCTGTCTCTCCCTCCCCATCAAACACACACATGCACGTGCACACACACGCACACACACATTAGGATGATTATTAATTAAAATAAAAACAGAAAACCGTTAAGTGTTGGTAAGGATGTCCAGAAATTAGAACGCTTGTGCACTGTTTTGGGGAATTTAAAATGGCATAGCTACTATGGAAAACAATATGGTAGTTCCTGATAAAAATTAAAAATAAAATTACGTATGATCCAGCAATTAGGCTTCTTGGTATATACTCAAAGGAATTGAAAGCAGGCTCTCAGAGCAATTGTTGTACACCTTTGTTCACATCAGCATTATTTAAAATAGACAAAATGTGGAAGCAACCGAAGTGTTTATAGATGGATGAATGGAAAAGCAAAATGTGATATATACAAACAAAGAAATATTATTTAGTTTTAAAGAGAAGGGAAATTCTGACATATTCCACAACATGGATGCATTTCATGGCTGTTATACTTAATGAATTATACCAATTAAAAAAAAGACAAATACTGTATGACTCCTCTTAGATCAGGCACTTAGGGTAGTCAAAATCATAGAGACAGAATGGTGGTTGCCAGAAGCTGGGACTGGAAAGAGTAAAGTTTGTTGTTTAATGTGAACTGAGTTTCATTTTTGCAAGGTAAAAAGAATTATGGAGATGGATGGGGGTGATAGTTACACAACAAAATAAATGTAGTGAATACATGGAACTGTACAACTAAAAATGGGTAAGATAATTAATTTTGTTATGTGTATTTTACCACACACACACACACCTAAAAAATAAAACCACACACAATGTAAGTTGATAGATATGGATTTCCCCTTAGCAGCTTCAGAAGATTTTCATATTAAGAAGGCATTGATCTGCTAAAACAAAACAAAACAAAACAATTCCTTTTCTTTTGCATTGCTTATTTTACAACCCATAACTTTTCTCTTCTTCAATTCTTAAAAAAAAAAAAAAAAAAATTCACCTCCTCCTGTCTGCGCTTGGGTGAGTCTTCTCCCACATCCCACTTTTTCCAGCTTCTTCATTGCAGAAGAAGAAGAAAACATTGGAATATGGCAGAAACTTTTCAGGCATCAGAAGATAAAGAATAGAGTCAAAGCCAGTGTCTTCGGTAGCAAACCATAAAAGATGTTTTGGAGGGCTGGAGATGTGGCTCAAGCGGTAGCGCGCTAGCCTGGCATGTGTGTGGCCCGGGTTCGATCCTCAGCACCACATACATACAAACAAAGATGTTGTGTCTGCCGAATACTAAAAAATAAATATTAAAAAAAAAAAAAAGATGTTTTGGACACTAGAGTTTTAATCTTTTTTGTTTCCTCATAATTCACCTCTCCCTCCCTCCCTTCCTCCTTTCCTCCCTCCCTCCCTTCCTTTCCTCCCTTTCCTTCCCCCTTTCTTTCTCTCTTTCACATTTTTCTTCCCTAATGTCTGGTTGATGTTTACATAAATGCTAAAAAAGAGGAAGTTATGGATCACAGTTTAGAATTTATTCATGAAACTCTGATTACCCAGTTTTAAAAAAAAACAACAGATAGTTCTAATACAGTATCATCACCAAATCATATGAAAATGCAGAAAGACAATTTCAGACTAAAAAAACTTTTGAAATTGAATAAATCAAGTCTATCTTTAAAATGGAAAGGGGGAAAAAAATCTCCCGACATCGCTGGTCTTAGATTTTAAGCTATTGTTAAATAGAAAAAAAAAAAAATCCTTCAGATAGTTTTGGAAGAAAATCATTCCCCCATTGCCCACAGAGTAATATCTCTGTTGCTCTCAAAATTTGGAGTGTATTCTGGAGTATAAAACAAAAGCGCACAAATTTCCCAAATTTTGTAGTTTGTTTTCTCTTATTAAATAGATAATTTTCAGGCCAATATCTGTTGACACGCATTGGCAGACATGCAGAGTCCCCTGGAACACCACTGGGCCCAGGGGACAGCGGCCACCCTGGCTGGGGATTGTAGGTTGGTTCAGATGTCTGGGTATAGAGCCCAGCTTCCTCTGCCACTTGGCCCAGGATGCAGTGTATTCGAAGCTCAGTCGACCTCCAAGCAGATTCCTACCTATGAGGGGCTTTCTGTCACCTCCCGGATCATTTGGGTGGCTGCCTCCCCACATGGTTCTCTCCTTCCAGGACCTCGATTTCTTGATTCTAACTCCATGGCAAGGAGAGGCCCAGCGGTCTGTCCAAGGTCCAGCATGTCAATCAGGGAACTGATGATTCTTTGCGTTCAGAAAACTGTTTCTGCCAGGAAACTAGATGACAATAACAGTGGTGTTAGGTACTAACATTCAAAATTGCAGAGACACAGCAGAAGAAACAGACATTCAAAGACAGACTTGCTGAGCGGTTGCTGATTTCAAGGTTTCCCTTCCAAGAACTTGCAAGGTCCCACTTATATAAATTCGTTTGTCTTCTGCTGCAAATATTGCACTTCATTTGGTGTGTTAAGCTCCTAAAAGGCTGAATGGGCTTGGGTAATATAATTTTGAAGGGCTGGGACAAGAAATTCTGCATGGACCAGGAATCGAACCCAGGCCTCTGGCATGGGAGGCAAGAATGCTCCCACTAAACCACCATGTACTCCTGAGGAGAGGTTCTGGAGAAGAAATTGGAAAGAGTATTCAACAACACAATTGCTCCTAAAGAGGCTTGTTGTAAGGTTAGCTAAAAACTAATAAAGACACCCAAATTGAAGGCTTTTACAGGACACTTTTATTAGACAAAACTGTAATATCAAGGCCAGGCATGGTGGCACATGCCTGCAATCCCAGCAGCTAGGGAGGCTGTGGCTGGAGAATCCCTAGTTTAAAGCCAGCCTCAGCAACAGCGAGGCAGCTAAACAACTCAATGAGACCCTGTCTCTAAATATAATACAAAATAAAATAGGGCTAGAGATTTGCCTCAGTGGTTGAGTGCCCCTGCATTCAATCCCTGGTAACTCCCTCCCGCGCCCCCCCCCCAAAAAAAACCCCTACAGAACTATAATATCAAAATATCTAACTTGTCTGATAAACAGATTTGTCTGAAGAAATCTGTTTACAATAGCAGGAGACCCCTATAGAAAAACATTAGAAATATTTATCCAGGTCCTTTGTTTCTGGTCCTAGAATTGCCAACCTCAAACAGTTGTTTTAATGGTACTGATAAGGCGACCTAATGTATGGGTTAGGTAAGTAAAATTCTAATTTTTAATTCAATAAAGAAATCAAAATAAAATATAGCATTAGAAGAAAGAAGAAATAAAAAGAATCAAGGGAGGGAAGAAACAGATTTTGGCCATGGAGTTATTTAGTCCTTTGTAGTTTTTTTTTTTTTTTTTAAAGAGAGAGTGTGAGAGAGAGAGAATTTTTTAATATTTATTTTTTAGTCTTCAGTGGACAAAACATCTTTGTTTGTATGTGGTGCTGAGGATTGAACCCAGGCTGCATGCATGCGAGGTGAGTGCGCTACCACTTGAGCCACATCCCCAGCCCTCCTTTGTAGTTTTTTAAAAAAGAGTAAGAATTAGCCTTATCTCTTACCCTGCACAAAAATCAACTCAAGATAGGTGCAAGACTTAGAAATTAGACGAGAAACTATGCAACTCCTATAAGAAAACTTAAGGTGAACACTCCAGCACATAGGCACAGGAGATGACTTTCTCAATAGGACCACTAAAGCCCTGGAAATAATGCCAAGAGTTAATAAATGGGATGGCATCAAGTTATAAAGCTTTCCACAGCAAAGGAAACAAGAGTGTGAAAAGAGAACCTATAGAATAGGAGAAAATCTTTGCTACCTACTTTTCTGACAGAGGATTAATATCTAGAAATATATAAAGTACTCAAAAAATTTTACACCAAAAAACCCCAAATAACCCAATTATTAAATGGGCAAATGAATTAAATAGACACTTTACAAAAGAAGAAATACAAATGGCCATAAAATATATGAAAAAATATTCATCATCATTAGCAATCAGAGAAATGCAAATCAAAACTACACTGAGATTTCATGTAACATGAGTCAAAAATGGCAGTCATCAAGGAGTGGATGAGAAAATGGAACACTTTTACACTGTTGGTGGGATTGCAATTTAGTACTACAGTATGGAAATCAGTATGGAGATTCCTCAAAAGACTAGGAATGGAACCACCATATGATCCAACTGTACCACTCTGTGGTGAGCCGCTTCTGCAGATTATGGTCGCCATTGCAGGATGGCGCTGGCTCCACTGTGGTCTGTAACAAACAACTCCTTGTTTGGGAGAGTTGGTGCATGGTTTCTCAGCACCCTGTGAGAAAGTTCCACGTGGCAGCTTCGCATTGGGGCTTGGGATGCTTTATTAAGGCTGGGAGGGGCATCCAACCAGGAATTAGAAGAAATATCAAGGGCCTGAATAAACTGCTGAAAGAAGATTCCTGAGTTGCGTCTTCCTTGCGGGCAAGGGGTCGCGACAAGTGGTGCTGAAAACCCGGGAACCAGAACTTTCAGCAGTCAGGGGTGGTGCACCGGTTAGTCCTAGGTAAGTGGGATCCGCGATCAAAGCGGGGATTAGTCCCAGGTAAGTGGGACCCGCTATCAAAGCGGCAGCTCCTCTGTAAAGGGAGAGAGAGCATTACATCTTATTGCAGCTGCACTGTGTACTTTCGCTCTTACTTTCACTTTTGTTTTTTGTGCGTCTTTTGTTGTGTCATGGGTGCCGTATCTTCAAGTCCGCTTCTCCTGGCCCTAGATGACCTGTTACGTTCCAAGGGCCTAGAAGTGAAACATAGTACTTTACAGAGATTTTTACAGAAGACAGATATTGCTGCACCGTGGTTTGCGTTCTCGGGCAGCCTTACTATACCTAGCTGGGATAAGTTAGGCACAGATCTTGACTTTGCTTCTGAGCAGGGCATATTAGAGGGTGGGGTGATACCCCTTTGGAAGATGATCCGTAGTTGCCTCGCAGATGGCAGATGTCAGGAAGCACTTACTAAAGGACAAGAAGTTTTAGAGCAATTACATGAGGAAAGATCAGAAACGGCAGGCAGTGAGGTATTTCAGGAGGGTGGGAGTGTGCGGAGCGAGAAACAGGGGAGGAGGCGATTGTCTCTGGCACGAAGTGAGGTATTTCAGGAGGAAGGGAGTGTGCGGAGCGAGAAACGGGGGAGGAAACGCTTGTATCCAGATCTCAGTACGCTGCACACACTCCCATGCAAAAGTGGGTCAGAAGAGGAGGAGGATGAGGAGGAGGAGCTTGGGAGACTGTCTCGTCAGCTAGGGAGTCTAACTATGGGAGAAGGGAACAAAAATAAACAGGAGCTCAAGAAAAATGATCCTCCGGATCCGCCGCCGTACGGTGGGGGTGTTTCGAGGAGAGCTTTCCATGCCCAAACATGGAGGGCTGTTAACGCTGAGATGGGTCTTGCTTATCCAGTTTTCCAGGATGACAATAGGGGAAGATTCCATGAGCCCTTAGATTTCAAAATTGTGAAGACCCTGGCGGAGTCTGTGCGCACTTATGGGGTGGATGCCGCCTTCACACTAACTCAGGTGGAGAGTCTGTCTAGATACTGTATGACTCCCTCTGATTGGGATAGCCTTGTTCGGGCTTGTGTCTCTCCAGGTAAATATTTGGACTGGAGAGCCTTTGTGCTAGAGGGCGCGGTAGAGCAGGCTGCCCAAAACTATGTGGCAGGACACCCCCATTGGGACAAGGATATGCTTTTGGGACAAGGCAGATTTGCTAATCAACAGACAGGATTCCCTCCTGAGGCATATGATCAAATTAACAACATTTGCATTCGGGCATGGAAGTCACTTCCAAATAGAGGAGAGGTGTCTGGTAACTTGACTAAGATTCTGCAGGGCCCTACAAAACCCTTTTCAGATTTTGTAGCAAGGATGGTGGATGCCGCTGGAAAGATTTTTGGGGACCCTAATAGGCACCTACAGGGGCGTAAGCATCCTGTGCAAGGTCATCAAAAGCTTAACAGGTTTGGTCTGGGTTTTTCCTAGGGGCCACTGGGGCTCAAATACCCATAACATGGCTCACCGAGGAGCCTGTTTGGGTGCCTCAGTGGCCTCTTCCCTCGGCTAAACTGGCAGCAGCCCATGATCTAGTCAAAGAACAACTTGATTTGGGTCACATCCAACCTTCTACTTCTCCATGGAATACTTCCATATTTGTCATTAAGAAAAAATCAGGGAAGTGGCGCCTACTGCATGATCTACGAGCAGTTAATGCTCAGATGCAACTTATGGGGCCCATTCAAAGAGGGCTGCCTCTGCTCTCCTCTGTTCCTCAAGGCTGGCATATTATTGTTATTGACATTAAAGACTGTTTCTTTTCCATTCCTTTGCATCCTAAAGATTCACAACGTTTTGCTTTCACCCTTCCCTCGTGTAATCACGAGGAACCAGATCAAAGGTTTGAGTGGGTGGTGTTGCCGCAGGGGATGGCTAACAGTCCCACGATGTGCCAGATGTATGTGGGGAAGGCACTCGCACCTCTCAGACGTAAGTATTCCTCCACCAAGATCATTCACTATATGGATGATGTGTTATTGGCCACAAAATTAGAACAGACAGTTAATGAGGCTTATAAAGAACTCGTGATGCTGTTGGCTCAACATGGACTGCACATCGCACCTGAAAAGGTTCAAACGGGGGATTCTATCAGGTATTTGGGAGCGACAATTGGGTATGACAAATTAAAACCGCAAAAAATTACCATCAGGACTCAAGATTTCCAAACTCTAAATGATTTTCAAAAATTGCTGGGAGATATTAATTGGATAAGAGGATATTTACATATTCCTAATATTGTGCTCCAGCCTTTGTATGCTACTCTTAAGGGTGATCCAGATCTTGCTTCCCCTCGTAGCCTCACTACTGAGGCTAGAGCGGCCCTTATAAAAGTAGAACAAGCTATACAGCATGCCACTCTATGCAGACTCCAGAGTGATAAACCTTTCCAGTTATGTGTGCTTGCCACTATGCGGCAGCCTACTGGGGTACTGTGGCAAGATGGGCCTTTACTATGGATCCACCCACATGTATCCCCAGGAAAATCCTTAGAATATTATCCTGATGCTGTTGCAGCATTGGCACTTAAAGGGATTCAACAAAGCGTTCAATTTTTCGGCCAATCACCTTCTTCTCTTATCATACCCTACACTAAAGCTCAACTTAATGTTTTATGTGCTACTCTAGACAACTGGGCTATTCTGTGTTGCTCGTTTCAAGGGGGTATTGATAATCACTACCCTTCTCATCCATTACTCCATTTTGTTAAAGAACATCCCATCATTTTCCCTAAGGTAACTTCATCCAGTCCAATTCCGGGGGCTGTTAACATTTTTACTGATGGTTCCAAGTCTGGAATGGGATCTTATGTAATTAATGACTCTCCCCCTATCCAGCATCAATTTGCTCCTGGAAATCCACAATGGGTAGAACTACAAATTGTTATTGAAGTTTTTAAACAGTGTTCTTTTCCTTTTAATCTTATTTCGGACTCCAGCTATGTGGTACAAGCACTAAAAGTCCTGGAGGCCGTGGGAGCTATTAGTGATGCCCACAATGTGTCTGCTTACTTTACTCAGCTTCAACAGCTTATCTCTAACCGCACTGCTTCTTTTTATCCAATGCACATCAGGGCTCATACCTCTCTTCCTGGCCCGTTATCCCAGGGTAATGCCTGTGCGGACTTAGCCACTAGAGGTCAATTGATATGCTTGGCTTCCTCCTTAGAGGGGGCTAAGTTGTTTCACCAAAACTTCCATGTTAATGCATTAACGCTGCGCAGGCGTTTTTCCATTTCAAGAGCGGATGCTCGGCAGATAGTATTGCAATGTCCCCATTGTGTCACATTTCTTCATCCCCCTAATTATGGAGTAAACCCACGGGGATTGAAGCCATTGGTTGTTTGGCAAATGGATGTGACACATATACCTGACTTTGGTAACCTTAAGTATGTGCATGTTTCCGTTGATACGTGCTCTGGAATTATCCATGCTTCTGCTTTATCGGGAGAAAAGGCACGTAATGTCATTACTCACTGTTTAGAGGCATGGGCAGCATGGGGTGCACCTGCATCCCTTAAGACTGATAATGGACCTGCTTATACTGGCAGACAATTTACAGCTTTTTGTTCTACTATGGGAGTGCAACTTACTCATGGTTTGCCTTATAATCCTCAAGGACAAGGCATTGTTGAGCGTGCTCATCGCACCTTAAAGGAAACTTTACAAAAACAAAAAGGGGGAATAGGAGCTGAACACACTCCTAAAGAACGCCTGTCCTTAGCTCTCTTTACCATTAATTTTTTGAATTTGGATATTCATGGTCGCTCTGCGGCCGATAGACATGTGTCCCCTCAGCCCTCTGTGATTGGCTATGTTAAGTGGAAGGATGTTCTTACGGGCCAATGGAACGGCCCTGACCCCGTGCTGACATGGGCACGAGGATCTGTATGTGTTTTTCCCCAGGATCGTACGGAACCGTTGTGGGTCCCTGAACGCTTGACAAGAAGAGTCTCGACATCAACTGACCAGCAACAAGAGATACCACAACAATCCTGTGATGAGGATCTTCATTCTGCTAAGTGCTCTGGCTCTGGTGCTGGTGCCGATGGCACAGGCGACACCAATGCGGTGGTGGGCAGTGACACGGGCATGGCCAATGCCGATGCTGGTTCATGGTAATTCTAGTGTCCTCCCCACTCTTTTTTCTTCCTCATGTGAGATGTCTGCTCCCTGTGCCTCTCCTAGAGGGGACATGGAGAGAATTTTTAATCAATCTCAAGTTAATCTCACAGGAGTTTTTTGTTTCAGCCTTAGAAACGCTAATTGCATTAGCCTTAAGACCAGAAATTTGACTAACTGGGAGGAGCCATTGCGGTCCAATCAGGTCTCAGGGAGCATTATCAGTGCTGTATTGAGCAAGGGAGTTTCGGGGAAACAATCAGGCTCAGGCACCCCCGCAAACAGCGGCTCTGCTCTTAACATAACTACCTTGGCTATTATCTCCGAGGTACTAATCCCAGTGCCTCCTTCTTCTAGTAGTATTTATAATGCCACTCATTTCAAGGCCTCTCCTTACTGTTCCCCTAATCTTGGTTTCCCCCCAACATTTACGCCTTGTCAGGATCATTCTTGGGAGAAACATCAAGTTGCTAAAGGTTTCTCCCTTTCCCCCTCTCTTAAGAGGTATGTTTATAACTTTAACAATAGTGCCAGCTCCTCTACAGGAGTAGGTTGGTCCTGGTTTCAATGGCTGATTTCCAATGAAAAGGGGGCTTCAGCCGATATTTCTGCACTGGCTCAGTTGGTAGGAGCCAAAAGTTGGCTGGTTAATGTTTCTGGTACTGTTAGGGAAAGTGAACGAGGTAATAGACTTACATCTGTTTCATTCAACTCTCTGTTGTATAATGCCACATTGCCTCCTGCAATGGTCTGTGTCCAATCCCCCTTCTTATTCCTTTTGGCTAAGGCCACCTCGTCGGGGATGCTGGATTGTTCTCATACTACCTGTCTCTTATCTGAGTGTTGGAATGGTTCCTGGACTGTAGCAGTGGTTATGAAAATTCCAACTTTTGTCCCAATCCCGGTCACTGCGGATCCTGATAAATTCCCTATTGTTGAGCTACTTAGAGTCTGCAGAGATTTTGGAATCACAGCGGCTATAGTGACAGCCGTGGCAGTATCTGCTGCTGCAGCGGTTACGGCCGGAGTGGCTATGGCCAATCAAGTACAAACTGCTACCACCATTAATCAAGTTGTCCAACAAACTTCCACCATACTTGAATCCCAAAATACAATTAATCAACATATTTTGTCAGGGATTTTAGCTGCCAACCAAAGAATAGATTTACTCCAAGCTCAGGTAGAAGAATTGGCTGACTTAGTGCTTTTGGGTTGTGTTGACCAACGTGCACATTTATGCATAACCTCTGTCAGATTTAATGATTCCAGGAATGCTTCCCGCATCATTGGCGAATATTTGGCTGGAAATTGGTCCATGGAAGCGGAAGACATGATCCAGTCTCAACTAACCCAGATAGCTGTCTTGAATAACACCCGTGTTGATCCCGTGACTTTGGGTCAATTCACCGATTGGATATCTTCTGCTTTTTCCTTTTTTAAAGAGTGGGTGGGGGTAGGCATTTTTAGTGCAATGTGTTGCTTCGGTATGTTTCTTTGTTTGTGGTTTCTCTGTCGCCTCAAGGCCCGCAATGCTCACGATAAGGCTATGATTATCCAAGCTCTTGCAGCTTTAGAAAATGGCAATTCACCTCAAGTCTGGCTTGCGCAGCTTAAACAGTAAATCTTTGACATGGTCGTTGCACCCCAAGTTATTATAACATTGCACTGGGATCGGCATGTCTTTCCTCGTTATTCTCTTAGTGTTGGAAAGCCCTTGCACTCTGCCGGTCTCGCTGCCATTGCACGCAGGTGGGTTTCCACACTAATGCTTCTCTATAGCCTTAAAGTCCGTGCCTTTCTTTCAGGGTGCTGTCAACTCGTTTGTCGTTGTAAGCAGCCACAGTTCAGCCTCAGCTGTCCCCCTTCGTCCACCTTCATCACGATACAGGATGCGAGGCAAGGCACTGCACTTGAGTGATCCTTGAAGTGGACCTCAAGGAGAGCATGTCCTATTGCATGCGGGTTTGATGTCCACGCCCCGCCCCACGAAAAAAGGCGTCGGCTGATATGGCTTCAGATCTGGGGAAGGGCCCTCCTTAGGACTGAGCCATACTATGCAGCCACTTCTGCACAGTGGGATAGGACCTCTACTCTCGCCTGTATTGTTTTCAGAAAACAGAAAGGGGGAACTGTGGTGAGCCGCTTCTGCAGATTATGGTCGCCATTGCAGGATGGCGCTGGCTCCACTGTGATCTGTAACAAACAACTCCTTGTTTGGGAGAGTTGGTGCATGGTTTTTCAGCACCCTGTGAGAAAGTTCCACGTGGCAGCTTCGCATTGGGGCTTGGGATGCTTTATTAAGGCTGGGAGGGGCATCCGACCAGGAATTAGAAGAAATATCAAGGGCCTGAATAAACTGCTGAAAGAAGATTCCTGAGTTGCGTCTTCCTTGCGGGCAAGGGGTCGCGACACCACTCCTTGGTATTAAAGTCATCACACTTAAGTGATACATGCATACCAATGATAATGCAGCACAATTCACAAGAGCCAAACTGTGAAACAGCCTAGGTATACACTAATGGAAAAACGAATTAAGAAATGTGGTATAGGGGGAGGAGGGATAGTAGAGGATAGGAAAGGCAGCAGAATACAACAGACACTAATATGGCAATATGTAAATCAATGGATGTGTAACTGATGTGATTCTGCAATCTGTATACGGGGTAAAAATGGGAGTTCATATCCCACTTGAATCAAAGTGTGAAATATGGTATATCAAGAACTATGTAATGTTTTGAACAACCAACAATAAAAATTTTTTAAAAATGCTAATAAGAAAAAAGAAAAAAAAAAACCATGTGTGCATGCCCTGGGGTGGTGATTTATATGAATTAGTCCTCTGTATAAATTTAGGAGCTGCCCGGAAGCCCTGGATTAGAGAATTTGGCTACTAAAGAATAAAATGAGGACCAAGTTTTTGTTTTCAAAACTGAAAGACCAAAGAATAAATGGAGGGCTGGGGATGTGGCTCAAGCAGTAGCGCGCTCGCCTGCCACGCTTGTGGCCCGGGTTCGATCCTCAGCACCACATACAAACAGAGATGTTGTGTCCGCCGAATACTAAAAAATAAATATTAAAATTCTAAAAAAAAAAAAAAAAGAATAAATGGAATATGACTTGAGAAAATATCTACTTTTTAAAGCTTATTGCTAAAAATGATAGCTTATTGCATGGTCTCTCAGCAAGAAGCTTTAAAGAAAGGGAGAATCCAAATATGAAAATCCAGTGGAACATGTATTTAGCCCCAAGTGCATCTTTTAGAGTGCAGCAGATGAACCTTCCTTCATAGTGACAGAGAATTACAGCTGCACAAGACTCCTTGCTTATAGATTTCTCCTCATACATACTCATAAGCATCCCCATCTCCTACCTAGGGGGTTGTTTTTCTTGACATGATTTTCTCTACTGCAATGGTCTAATAAAGTAGCAATCACTTGTTTTGTTGCTACTTAATATTCCACATCTCCTCTTCTCTCCTGGGTGTGTTGAGAGTAATCTGTTAAAAATAGTCTTTAGGTTCTGACTTTTAGGTGAGCACATCTGGATCTGGGAATGGTGCAAAATAAATTTTTTTGTTTTAAATTAAAAAAAAAAAAAGGAAATGTGGTATATACACAATCAAGTTTTATTCAGTCCTAAAAATGAAAATTATGGCATTTGCAGGAAAATGGATGGAACTTGAGACCATTCTGTAAAGGAAAGTAAACCAAACGTAGAAAATTGAGGGTTGCCGCAGTCAGGATGCAGCAAAATAACTGGGGGGTGACAACTTGTGTAAGTTGATACAGCAGGAATGGGAGCCCTTTATTGTAGGACAGGAGCGGTATTTATACATTCCACACAGCTTATCTAATTAACATAAACTAGATACAGCAGTCAACCAATCAGGAATCTCCACACTTAATGGCTCACTGGTTACTTCACAAACCACTCCCTCTGGCATTTTGCCAGGCGCCATCCAGACTTGTTTACAGACTCTAACAGAGGGTGTGTGTTTTCATATGGGGAAGCTGGAGAGGAAAAAGGAAAAGAAGTGGGTGGGCAGGATCTCATGAAAATCAAAGGAGGGGCTGGGGATGTGGCTCAAGCGGTAGCGCGCTCGCCTGCCATGCCTGCGGCCCGGGTTCGATCCTCAGCACCACATACAGACAAAGATGTTGTGTCCGCCAAGAACTGAAAAATAAATATTAAAATTCTCTCTCTCTCTCTCTCTCTCTCTCTCTCTCCCTCCCTCCCTCCCTCCATCTCTCACTCTCTCTTTAAAAAAGAAAGAAAATCAAAGGAAAAAGACTAGACCTGGAAAAACGGAGGGAGGGGAAGTTATATTGTGTGCATGTAAGAATATATAACAACAAATCCCATCATTATGTACAACTTTAATGCACCAATAAAAAAGTGGAAGAAAAAAAAAGTAAGGATTAGCCTTGTAATCACCGTAATAATACTATGTGACTGCTTTTTAAGACAAAACCACCCTCTACCTTAACAGATAACATGAAAAGGTAGATAATGTTTGCAATCAAAGTTTGAGAGAATCAAATTCCTATTTGTATGCTTTGATTTATTAGATATATCAGTAGTGGACTATGTTAAAGAAATATTGATGATTGAATTATTAACATATTGGTATTTTGATGAATTCAAATAGTGGAGAGATTTCTTTCCCCAATTTTTTCTCAGGGAAAAAAAATTGAAGAGAAGAACCTGGAGAACTATCACATATGTTGGGTCTGGGAGTCATGACTTTTTGAAAGACAAGAGTTTTGTATGACGTGTAATCATGGTTCTCTTGCTGAGAAGCCAAGCGAGGTCCATGATGAGACTCGACTTGGGCTCAACAAGGAAATCCACCTTCACACTGATGAGGAGCTTTGGTTCCATCTGCCCCTGCCCAACACCCAAGACACACACAACCTCCAGTCAATGTAACTTCAAATATCATGTTCACACATCAGCAAGATCTACATTTATTCCCACATCTATTTCAAAACTAGAGGACTATTCTTGCTGTACTGAAATCCTAATTCACAAGTCAATGCTTCATCTGCATCTCTGAGTTTCAAATACTAAAATTCAACACACCCGTGAGTTTCCTGTCAGCATCTCACACCACCCTCTACCTCAACACCAGGCACAATATCTCCCAAAGGGTCTGGTTTCAATCACTAAACCCTGTTCCTACCCCACTGAAGTACATTTACTCTCATCAACATCTATCCTATTTCTCAAATGAGATCTTGCTGTTCTTTTGGATAAACAATCTTGTTCTCATAACACAACATCTTGTTTTCAGTTTAACTAAAAAGAGTGCTTATGGTGAGCCCAGGGTTTACATGCCTGTAATCTCAGTAAATTGAAAGTCTGAGGCACGAGGATTGCAAGTTTGAGGACATCCTGAGCAATTTAGCAAGACCCTGTCTCAAAATAAAAAAAAAAAAAAATGGGCTGGGGATGTAGCTTAGTGATAAAAGTTTCCCTGGAGACTCCACAAGTAAACTGACACTTTATTACTACACTCTACTACACTCTTCTGTCTTACTTCCACTGATGTAAGCAAATCACAGACTGGCCTGGCTACAGTGCAGTTTCATCTGCCACACGGAATCCTGAGTGACCTATATCTTAAATCCAGGCATAGCTGAAGCCTGAATTCATGTAGAGCCTCCATGTTTCTTCTGTAAAGTGATTAGTACCTTATTACCTGTATCCCGCTCCCCTCCATGCTTATCATTCTCATGTCTATTGCCAGTATTGAGATCCAGGGGACAGTGAACGACTCCATATGTCTGGAACTTAAAAAATTAACTTTCCAAAGTTTTATGCTGGCGATTTCCTAGTGAATCAATTCAGCTCATGCGCCATGACAGAGTATCTTAGACTGAATGATTAGGAAGTAGTTTCTCAGTTTGGTGGCTAGGAAGTTCAAGTGCCTGCTGATTGTTTGGCTCAGGAGGAGGGCTATCTTTCTGAATTGCAAACCACCTGATGGAGATACAGAGAACTGTCCTCACCTGGAGTCAGAGAGAGACCACTCTGGGCTTTCTTCTTGACCTTAAAAGGACACTAATCCCCTACTATCATGACCTCAGGTAAACCTCATGCTCACCCTCCACCTCCAGAAAGGCCACATTGAGGGTTAAATGTTCCAACGCATTTGGAGAGGACACAAACACCTAGTATTAATACTAGATGTCCTTGAGATTGATGCAGTCTGGTTGCTTCTGAAGTAATCATGGGCTTGACCAGTTTTGTTTGCTTTGCTTTTTTACCTAGCCCTAGGGTCGAAAGTTCTTAGAAAAAAGAGTTTGTTCCCGCCCGGTTTCGAACCGGGGACCTTTCGCGTGTGAGGCGAACGTGATAACCACTACACTACGGAAACCTTCCTGCAAGGCGCCTGCATCTGCCATCTCCAACTATCACGGTTTCCCCAATAGCGAAATCCACTGCCTTTCGAAATTCGATAGGAATTGCTCCTCCCAATTGCCCCAGGAAGCACCCAGAGGACTGCGGGTCGCGATAGGCCCTGGTTTAGGGTTCTGTACCCACCCGAGAGAGTGAAGTGCCTGTGGTCCCGGGCCCTGGGGTCCGCTTCTCACGCAGGGCTTGCAGAACCGCCTGTGTAGGGCTCCCCGCTGGCTCTCCGGCTCCCCAAGGCTGTAGGAGCCCGTGGCGTTTGGACGTCCGAAAGTGCACGGAGCCCAGGCGACCTTTTCCTTGGCCCCAGAGGCCTGTGCTCTGGGCTCTTGACAAATGGCCATGCTTCCAGTCCACCCAGGGACCGCCGGGCCTCCCTCCCCGCCCTCTTTCCCACTCCCGGGACCTTACTCTCGGGCCCTTTCCTCCCAAGCCCTTTCACCCAGCGCCTCCTCCTGCTGTCCCGGAAAAGGGGGACTTTCGGGTTCTTGCCGCTGGCGCTTATTTGACTCAATTTTGGTCCGGTACTAAATAAACCCCACTTTTACAAATTTAAGCAGGTGTTTGTTTTAAAATACCGAATATCAATCCAGGGCAAGCCACGGTCAGGCCACCAGCGCTGCCTTCGTTTGCAGACCAGGCCCCGAGGCCGGTGCACGCAGGAAGCAGGGCTTGGTGGACTGCAGACGCCCGCCTCTCCAAGGCTGCTTCCCCCCCGTTGGGCTGCAGACTCTTTCTTAAGGAGAACTTTATTTCACCCTTCACCATACGAAGACACCTTTTATTGGCTTTTTGTTATTTCTGCTGAACGGGTTTGGGGCAGCGATTTTTAAACTAGGACCACGAGATCAAGGCCGTTTGGGTTCCCAGAAAGCCCGCGGCCCGGTGGGTTTCGCGCACCGCACAGAAGGCGCCGACCGGCAGGGAGAGGTGGTCTGCACTGAAGACGAGTCCCCCCGCTTTCAGCTTTTCTTTGAGATGAAGTTTCAAAACTTTGAAGACTGTTCCCGGTTCTCCAGTCGCGTTTCCTTCAAGCCGGAAATCCAGTTCTCCCACCCTCGGGAGGGCGCGGCCACGTGCTCACCGGCCACCAGGCGCGGGCACTCGGTCCTGTCTGCTCTCGCTCATCCGGAGACCGCGATGCAGCTGGACTTCGCACCCTCAGCAGAGACTGGAGGGCCAGGTCGAACTTCATGGTCCCTTTACATCAGGAAATCTCATGACCCCCCGCCCTCCTCCCCTTTGTCTTCCCCCGACCACCCGGAGGAGAGGAGAGGATTCACCCGTCGCGTTTGGATCCTCTGTGGTCCCACATATTGGGGGGCATTTTGCCCCACATGGACATTACAAAAGGGACAGCTGTTCTTTCCACTGCAGAAGCTACGAAGGCGTTGGGCGCCCCCACGACCTAGGCTGGCTTCTCCAAACCCAGTAAAGCACCCCCGACGCTTCCCTGCGGCCGAAGGGAAGGCCTGTGAGGGTCCTGACTCGGAGAGAGGAGCTGGCGCAGAGGGGACTCAGCCCTTCCCCAGAAAAGGGGCAGATTCAGAGAAAAAGCGCACCGACGGCCCCACTGCGCGACCTCAAGACTGGGGTCCGGGGCCAACCGAGAATGGCGCTTTATAAAACTGGTCTCTCCCGGTTTATCAGAAGAGTCGTGGCTCCGTTTCGGAGATCCTGAAAGGGAGAGATTGCCAGACAAAGGTCCACACCCTTGACCGAGAATAAAACACGAATTGGCTGTGGGTTCTGAGGAAACCACCGACGTCAAGAAGTCGTTGGCTGAGCGTCTGCCAGGATGCAGGTCTCTAGATGCTCCCTCCTAGAGGGAGAACGGCAGGCAGCATGGTGCGTGGGGGATGGAGGCTGGAGATCAGTGCAGAGCCCCGAGCCTTGCTTGAAAGATTTCCATCCAGACCGTCTCCGGTTCCTGCGTCCCTCGGCGTCGGGATTCTGAGGTCTTGGCACTGGGAATCCTGCGGCCCTTTCTCCTCCCGCTTCCTCCGGGCAACCCCTTCCACCCCCGGCCTTGGCTCTGGCTCAGGCTACAGTCTCTCCGCTTGCTGTGGCCTCGGAAAGGCGCGTTTCCCGGTCAGCTGTGAGGCTAGTCCTCCCGGACTGGTCCCCTTGGCCGGAATAACTCTAGTGCAGCCAGGGAAGTCGGGAAGGGACCTGCGGAGCGTAGAGGGCAGGCTCTCAATTTGCAGAAAGGAGGGAGGGGACGGTCCTCAGGAACAATTCTTGGGGAGGAAGGCGGGAGACACAGGTGAGAAGGCAAAGCTTTTCAGAGGTCAGTGCGAGGGAGTTCCTGTTGAAAGGATTGAACAGAAAAAAAGTGGTTTGTTGTTACTGGGGATATAGTGGCTAATATTTGGCGTTTTCACCTCTTTGATTCCCAGTCAGGGGAATTCTGCACTAAAGAACCTTCCCATTTATCTCCAGAGGTGTGGTCTGCCACAAACCCCAAATGCAGAAAAACCTGCCTTCAAGACTCCTGTGAGGACCAGGCTGTGACAGGTGAGATGTGGTGAGTAGCTGGGCAGGGACTCACTTCCACCCTGATCCTTTCATCTCAAGAGACTTACTGGCTGCCTTTCAGAGTTTTCCACCCAAAGAGAACCGGAGACATGACTTCCAATCAATCCTTTTCCAAAAACTTGCAACGTTGCAAAACGTTGCAAAAATATTCTTTGTGTAGACTTGCCAGTTTGCACTTTCCCACATTGCTTTGTTACTACTCTTTCCATGTTTATGGATTTCTTACACCATTTGAGAGTAAGTCACAGAATATCAAGATCCCTTTGTTGGGCTGCTGTTGCTCCTTTCTTTGGGAGTGTACCCCAAAGCCAGCATTTTCAGGGGCCTTTCCTTGAAGACCAGAGAAGTGTCCTCATAAGGTCCCTCTTGTCCCTTTAGGAACTAAACAGTCATTCTGATCAGTTGTTAGAGAAGCTTCAGGTAGAAGAGTTCTGTCGGACTTTCCCTGGTAGAACAGGCCAGATGCATACTCATTGCTGGAATGCACACACTTACTTTTCACCTTGCCAGCACAGGCTGCCCTCCCAATGCCTCCTGGTTGCTTGGGTAGACTGTGGGACTTTGGGACATCGTGAGCTCCAAAACAACCCAAGTAAGGAAAACCCTGCAGGGAAGCATAGCTATCCCTTTGCTCCTACCTGGCTCTGTGTGTTCTGCAGTGGTCTTAAGCCTTCTGACCACCAGTGTTCTGTGGTTGGCAGGGTGAGAGGGTGCAGATAGAAAATGGATCAAAGAGAAGGGGAAAATTCTCAAGAGCTTTTCAGAATGGTTTGGATAGGTACTGTTGGGGATGTGTTTGCCCTGTAATAATAGCGTTGAGACTTGTTTTGCCTCCAATCTGAGTTCTTGTAGATAAAGTCATCCATCCATGTTGCATCTTCAATTGGGCCTTTCCCCCATATTCAGCAGTGATAGAGCTTCTATTTCCAGGATTTCAATGGGGAGTCCTAAGTTGCTATTGATTTTTTTTCTTGCACTTTTATAGAAACCTGGGAGAAAATGGGTACATGAAAGTTACAAAGAATCCTGTTTCTGCCTGCTTTCCATGTAGGATATTTTTAGTTAAGAAAAAAACAACCAAGGAACATAATTAGGTTGAGGTAAGACTGCTTTTCTGTTTTTATAATACTTTTCTTAATCCTGGGTAAAATTTCTTAATGACCTCTAGGTCAACAATAAATAAAATGGCAAGGAAATAGATGGTGTAGGTATTGGAAAGGAGAAACACCTGTAGGAGACATCATTATATCATTATCTCCATGAAAATGAACAATCTAAAGTTTAAAAAAAAAGAAATAGGAACAAAACATCAGGCAAACATAACAGATCACGTTTTCTGCACCTTGGCTCTGACCTGTGGCTCTGTGATATGAATAATTAGTACTGAGCTTCATGGCTGGTCTTCTGTCCAATTCAAGTCCTTTTTCCAGGACTGACTTGGTTTGATTGTTCACCATTTTCAAACAGCCAAATGCCCTGAGATCTTCAGCACTGGTGTGAAAGTGCTAAGATCATAAAGATCTAACTAAGGCATTCTACTTGAAATTTGCTCAAAATAGAACAAAGGAAAGTGACAGGAGTTATAGGGTTTCCCTATTTGAGAGGAGAAGGTAACAAAGAGAAATTGAAGCTTGAAAAAAAATCACCTGGCTAAGCAACACAATGAAGGGGTGGGGTAGGAGAGAGTCCCAGTGTTCTTTTTTTGCTGGGAGCAATCTCCTATCAGATCTGTGCCAGTGCTCCAGCTCCTGCAGCTTCCAGGAGTTCCAGAGTCTAGGGGCTAAAAGCTTTCAATTGGTGCTTTGATCTCAAGTTGGGAGACCTGACTGAGGTGTGGTTTTCTTTTTTAAAAAATTTTTTTTATTAGTTGCTCAAAACATTACAATGATCTTGACATATCATACATTTGATTCAAATGGGGTACGTAATCTTAATCTTATTTTTCCACGTGTACAGATTGCAGGATCACATTGGTATACAGCCACGTTTATACATAGGGCCATACTAGTGTCTACTGTATTGTGCTGCCCTTCCTATCCCCCTCCCCTCTCCTCCCCTCTTTCTACCCAATCTACTGTGACACGTTTCTCTCTCTCTCTTTTTTCTTCCCCCTCACACCATCTTATATGTAATTTTGCATAACAATGAGGGTCTCCTACCATCTTCTGTGTAATTCCCCTTCTCTTTCCCATTCCCATGCACCTCTCGCACCTCTCTTCCCTATTTAATGGTAATCTTCTTCTCATGCTCTTCCTCCCTGCTCTGTTTTGAGTCGCCCCCCACCTATATCAAAGAAGATATAGATGTGATACCCAGATGTGGTATTCTTTATCTAACATGTGAAAATACTGGGTCTTTGCTTCCAAGGGAAGGCAGTGCTCCTAAACAAGGGCCTAGGGGCTGCTCAGCTCTCATTTGCTGAAATACAGTCTGAATTCTTTCTGAAGATATTGTTCCAGGTGTATAATGCAGTTGA
Organism: Callospermophilus lateralis; assembly: GCF_048772815.1. Classification (NCBI taxonomy): domain Eukaryota; kingdom Metazoa; phylum Chordata; class Mammalia; order Rodentia; family Sciuridae; genus Callospermophilus; species Callospermophilus lateralis. Next base: position 1,751,953 of record NC_135311.1, read on the forward strand.
ATTTTGCATATCATGTTGTTTTGAATGAAACTCTTTGTGAGTTCTCCATCAATTTAGCTGCTTGCTATTGTTTCTAGCAGGCAGCAGAGGCTTAGAAGGAAGAGCATCAGCAGGAATACATCTGCATAAATTGCCTCAGGGTGACCTTATTGCCAGAGAACAGATTGGGTCTTCAATGACAAGAACCACATGTGAAAATTTGAGGGTTTTTTTTTTTTTTAATATTTACAAATCTTGAAGGGTCAGCATACCCAGAAGTCACACATAGGGAGGAGGTCATGCAGAAGAGAGGGAGGAGAGAAAAGGGGGAAGACTTTGTGTCAACCCCTTCATTGGCTCCAAGGCATTATATAAGCATTTCTTTCAGGGAACTTTCATTGGTGAGTTTAAAGCAAGCAGACACAAGTTCAAGGAGGTCACACTGTGACTGATAGGTAATCACTTTAAATTTGTGGGCAAATGTCTGAACGGTACATTTAAAGGAAACAGAGGGAAAGAAGGAAGCCCAGCCTGCAAGGTGAGAGACGTGTCTCTAAGTTTTATCTCTGGCCACCTGCTGGGATCCACTTGGGTGGGATATATATAAAAAACTGAACCAAGAATGACTGAGTCCTGCTTTTGGTATGAGAAAGTTCAACATAAAGATGGTTACCAAGCCAATATAAAATTTTAAGCATTCACTATACAGGTGCCCTAAATTTAGACATAGCAGGAAGCACTGTATTCTGTCAGTAAGGGGTGGGAACACTACAGTGAATAGGTTGCCTTCACATGTGAAAAATGTCTGTTCAGAACCTCGGTAGAAATTTTTAGCCTCAAAGACTTTAAGGTACTCATGTTTAATAAGTCTGTTTTGTCTTCTGCTCTTCCAAATTCCTTTAGCTCTGTAATCCTGGGGAGGCTTTGGACCCTGGGAACATGACAGGGAAAAGTCATGTCATAGAACATATTTTTGGGCTCATGGGAACACCTGTTAAATTACTTCAAGACTAGACTGGCAGACCAATTGCTCCCCTATAAATTATTCCTTAATTCCCTTGGAGTGTAAGTTTCTATAAATTCCATATGCAAACCTAGAAGAGTCCAGAACCCAATGGAAATATAACTTTCTTTCAGTTAAAGCAGTGTATCTGCAGATTAAGAAGCCTCCTTGCAACCAACTTTTACTGATGTTTCACCTCAGTCCCAGGGTGAATGCAAGAGCTTCGTTTTGAGCTTAGTACCCAGTTAACTTCTCAAACATTGGAAATTATCATTTCTAATTCCTCTTTGGAGGAAAACTAAGTTTTCAATTGTCATTTTTCTAAGGTTTAAGTCCTTGTAGGGGGCAATGAATGTAATTATTTGAGTTATTTTTTATCCATGGAACAATCCACAGTAATATTGTCACAATATCATAATTCTCAAGTTATCTCCTGCACCCTGAGAGAGAAGACCATAGGCAGAAGCAGGGACATAACTCTAGGAGGTCAAAAATAAGATTCTGATGAGGGAAAGTGGACAAATAGTGATTTCTGCTCTGTTCATCTTTACTTCTGTTTCTCACTATAAATTTGGTTAAAAGCAGCCAGTAATACCCATACCATAGCCTAAGTGCCTTGAGGTTTCCTAGTGCCAGATAAATTAGTCCATCATATTTAAGCTTGGCCTCCCACAAAGTCTTTGGACATGGACAAAAGAAAGCCAATTTTTTCACTAACTTGGGTGACCTCTGGTCCAGTTCACAACAGAATCCTCATTTCCATCTGAACCTCTTCAGTATTGCCTTTACTATCTGCATTTGTCAGAATTCTAGTTTTTTGAGCCCTAACCAGAATCACCTGTAAAGCTCTAAGCAGAGGGTTCTCTAACTTGCTTTTATAAACTTTTCCAAACTCCTCCCATGAATCAATTCCAAATGCTTTCCCACATAATTCAGTTATAGTCACAGCAATGACCCCACTTATTTTCACCAATTTTCATTTTCCCCACATATTATTGGGGTTTCATTTAAATTGCTGTCAATTTTGAGCTCCTAATGTCACCTTCACTGCCATGTCTGCTTGTAGGATGCTCTTATGGTTTGGATCCATAATGTCTGCCAAAGGCTCATGTGTTCAGAGGCGGGGCTGGTAGGACATAACTTGATCATGAGAGCTCTGATTTCATTAGTGGGTTAATATATTGATAGTTGAATAGACTACTAGAAAGTAGGACCTAGTTGCAGGAAGTAGATACCTGGGGGCATGCCCTGAAAGGGGTTATCTTCTCTCTGCCCCTCCTCTCTCTCAGCTTCCCAGTTGCCATGAAGTGAGCAGTTCCCCTCTGCAATGCCTTTCCGCCATGATTTTTCTGCTTTACCTCAGGCCCAGAGCAGCCAACCATGGGGGCAGCTGACCATGGACTAAAATCTATGAAACTGTGAGTTAAAATAAATCTTTCCTTCTCTAAGTTATTCTTGTTTGGTCACAGGAATAAAAAGCTGACTAACACAAATGATTTTTTATTTTTTTGTTTTGCAGTGCTGGGGATTGAATCCAGGGCTTCACGCATGCTATATGAGCACTCTACCATCAAGCTACATCCCCATATCTTGTTTTTGTTTTTGCTTTTTTATTTCTATAAATATTTCTATAGTTGTCAATTTTACATGTCATCCTGCAACACTTGATCATTTTACAATTAACCTCCTTGAATATAAATAATGGATATCCATTTTATGATAACACATGTATCTAATAATTTTCTTTATTCTTTTCTTCAGGACAGAATTTGAGAGGAATCTTGATTAATTTGCTGAAAGTCTCCATAAAGCAACTGAATATGGCCCATGAATGTGATCTTTCTATAGAGTAAGATAAAAATCTGGGTCTTGGGTGTTTGGTGGGTGATCCAATGGGTAGTGGCATTTAGTGGAGTTGCAACTGAGATTGTGAAGAGATGCTGAAGGATGGAAGGGGAGAGACTGATCATCTGATCCACCACCTTTCTCCTGAGCATTCACTCTACTTAGACTGAACTCTAAGACTGTGGAAGATCATTGGAATATCTCTATATATGGCTCTGTTGCTGGGTGTGGTTATGCTGGTGGTATCACATGTGTGACCCCAGACACGTCTATCTACTTTTATAAATGCAGCAGAACATTTATAAAAAGTTGAAGAAAGAAAGATGGGAATTTTTTTTTGGAAAGTTGTTATCCTGCGGGGTGTGGTGGTGCATACTTGTAATCCTAGAGGCTTGGGAAGCTGAGGCAGGAAGATAGTATGCTCCAGGCCAGCCTGGGCAATTTAGTGAGACCCCTCTCAAAATAAAAAATAAAGAGGGCTGGTGATGTAGCTTAGTGGTAGAGTTGCCCAGGGCTCAATCCCTAGTCTGTCTGTCTGTCTGTCTGTCTGTCTCTCTCTCTCTCTCTCTCTCTCTCTCTCTCACACACACACACACACACACACACACACACACACCGCATGCACAAATGAAAGTTGTTATTTCACCCTACCCTGTTCCAAATCTTACTATAGTACTATTGCTTTGTGAAATGTCTCAAAACACACTTTTCTGAACTCTCTTCTCCAGTACTTACTGGAATTGACAGTGTGTCAGAAAAAGATATTCAATCTAAGTACTTTATTTTAAAAACTAACAAGTCCTGTTTAAAGTCAAGTGCTTGCATGATGTTACCCACTGATGAGATGACAATGATAATCACAATAATACATGCCATTTATTGAACAATTAATTATACACCAGTTATTATGTGAAGCACTGTTCATCTATAAACCCATTTAAATTGCCTATTAACTTTAATGGAAATATTAATGTTCAGAGTTTACCAGATAAGAAACTAAAGATTCGAGAGGCCAAATAATTTATTTGCTCAGTTGCTCAAGTTATAAGAATAGAACCGGGATCTGCACCCAGACCATCTCTCTCCAAATTCTAAATTATCTCTGCCTAGAAGATAAGTTTAACTTTAATAATGACTGCTTATTTTTAGTGTACTCTGTCTGAATGCCATTGGATTCTATAACTTAAAGTATACCCAGATTTTTAAAAATATTTATATTTAGTCCCATGGAATATTAACACTAGAAGAACATAAGTCCAGATTCTGAAACTCTCCCATTTTAAGATGAAAAACTATAGGTGCAACAGGTTTTTAAAAGTGGTAAATAATTGTATTTTTGTTAATATATTTGAAATACTTCTTTCAATTATAAAAATAACACAGATGATCAGCAATCGTCTATAGCAGTTTAATATTTGTGTCTATGCTCAAATCACAAGTAATATTGTCAACTATCCATATTACTTAAAACAAAAAGGGAGACGCATTTTAGATGATATTTGTGCCTTAAACACAGAAGATAAAGTAAATGTGTATCATATTTTATGTTAAGAGAAACAACAGAGATGTTCATTTGGAAAATTTTAACTCTCTTTTTATAGTTTTTCCTTCTTATCTACAAATAATAAGATTTATATTTTCCCCACAAAATTAAATTCTGGGGCTCTCTCAATGAATGATGGTGGTGGTGTAACACTTAGATAATTGCACCTCCTTCTAGGTTATCTTCTCTAACTTATCCATTCCCTTGTGCAGTTTCGTTCATGATCTGTAAAAATTAACTTTGGTGTAGGATTCCCATGTACTTCTGGAGGCCAGTAAGAATCTGTTTTTTCTTGTCTGGGTACAATTTCCCCCTGTGTCAATAGGACTATCACAACATAAGTCAGTTATCAGCTTGGTCTTACAAACTCTTCTTTCATTTTGTTCTTCCTATTTACACCTATAATACCATTAAAAATTAGCTTTCAAAAAAATTTAGCTTTCACTAGGCATGGTGGTGTATGTCTATAATCCCAGAGGCAGGAGGATCAGGAGTCAAGGTCAGCCTTAGCAATTTACGGAGGTCCTAAGCAACTCGGTGACACCCTGTCTTTAAATAAAATATTAAAATGGGCTGGAAATGTACCTCAGTGGTTAAGTGCCCTTGGGTTCAATCCCTGGTACCAAAAAAGAAAAAAAAAATTTAGAGTTTTTCTCAACTCTTTTCTCTTCTTTTGGAATTAAGATCCTTGATTATTTTCTCTTCCTTTTAATTAAGATCCTTGATTAAATTAAGGAGGGCTATTAATCTGTTGATTTCCTTGATGATGAGCTAGTTTGTCTGCTACTGACAGCCCATGAGAGGAGTTCATACTAGCCAGATATTTAGACTGAGATGCTTAGATCCTAGATCACTTAATTTTTTTTCTCATTTGTACTGGAATTATTCATATCTAGTAGTAGCAATAGCCATTAGTGATTAGGCCTCATCTCCAAATGACTCTTAGAATGACATTATTCTTCAGGTTCTTTTCTTACTTCATTGTCACTGAAGTAAGAGGAAAAAGACCTGAGAGATCTGTTCAGACAGGCAGAAAAAAGGCCCAATGAAGGCAACAAACTTCAGTTAGGAGGACTCAGAAGACACTTTTCAAGCACATGAGATGTTCATGCAAGGATTTACTGAAGGAACAAGTGCTGGTGGTGGTTCTAAGCAAGAGAAAAGATTTGTGGGTAAACAGACTGGGTTGAGGATGTAAGGTGTGTTGTTTAAGCTACTATATTTCAGCTTCAAACACACTTCATTTGATTTCCTCGTACCTACAAAACTACATTTGGCTGTCTGGTAGATCTGCTAATAAGAGATTAGTAATAGGAAGCAACAGGAATTAAGTGGTAAGTGAAAATTAACAACAGAAAGGTAAGAAAATGGAGAGAGATTTGCACTTACTATTTATTTTCTCACTGTTGACTTTCAGCCTCATATGGGAGGGTAACAGTTCTTCACCTTGGCAGTTGTTTCCAGTAGTAACAGTTGGTCCCAGATTCCGGGTTGCCCCCCATACTCCAGAGCCAGTCTTATGCTCTCTCCTAGACACCAGCACCAACTGCCCAGTGCCTTCTGCTGAGTCTAGGAGCAAAGGTGCCCCTTTCAGATCTCCTGCCGAAAGAGCATCACTTTGATCTTGCCCCTTCCTTGGAGGTCTTGATTCTAGCTCTACTAGGTTCAGGCTCTGGAGGTACTGGCAGAAGTGAACTTCACCCATTCCTGAGGACTTGTGCCAGCCTTTCAGGGTACCTCCTAATTCCTAAAGAATAAGCACTATCTGGGTGCTAACCCCTAAATGCTTAAGGTTTGAGTCTAGTTCTGGGGGCCCCCTCTGATAACCTGAGGTAACAGCAATAGCTAGACAGCATCCTCACCTCAGAGGCCTGGGTCTCAGCTCTTCCAAGTTTCCAGACTGACTAACAATTTCAGCATATTCCTTTTGATTTTCCAGCCCTAGGTATGATAGTCACTTCTTGCTCTTTTTACCTATGTTTACTTGATGTTTGCGTTTTGCATTTTGAGCCTCCAATAACTGTTTAATCGATCACATGTTAAGTGGGATTTGACTTTTGAGATTTCTGAGATTTGACAAACTCTGAGATTAGACAAGGACTTGTTCTGCTTTGTGTTTTCCAGTCAATTACTTATTTACTTTATAGCCAATGCTTGGGTAAAAAGAATGATAATATGTGCTCTTTCCATTAGATTCTTTAGTTGTCTCCTATGCAAGAGAGCAAAAGGCTAACCCAGGAGACTTCATCCACTCCATGATTTTCTAAGATATCTGTGACTGTGTGGAGAATGAAATTGAGCCATTTCTGCAGAAGAACACATTTCAACAAGTCAGTTCTATGTGGCTTATTGAATAAAAGTGGGCAAGTAGAGACATCCCTGTTCCCATCCTGGGCCTGGGTGATCCAGTGAGTACTGTACACTTACTTGACCTCCAAGGACCATGGCATTTGCCTTAAGGTAGAAGGACAAACCAAATTGTGGACCCTGTTTTGGTGGTAAGTGAAAGCATATTCCATTTTGACTTGTGAGATTTGACAGATTCTGAGAATAGACAAGGACTTGCTCTTAGTGCTTCATCTGCAGGTTGAAAATGTTCACATCCTGAATTTAAATCAGTATTTGGTCATATTTCTTTAAGAAAGTCCCCTTTAACACCAAAGAGTTAACTAAGAAATATTCTTTTATGTTAGCACACAGATTTCTCTCAAGAGTTGCTTACCACTGGAAGTAAGTGTAATGAGCACAGTAATCCCCTTCAGGATGCTTTTCAGGCAGCACCTGGACATAAAATCCATTTGCTGCCCACATCTTTCTCTTTCCCCCTTTCCTTTTGCTCCCTCATTCTACAAAGGAAAAAAACAGAACTCCCATGGAAATGGAAAGACATGATCTTCCTATCTGGCAGACTACGTCTCAGGTTTTAACCTGGTCTTCTCACCCCTGTTTTCATGGAGCCGATTGTGAGAGATCATGAATCATCAGACTTCTCACTTGAGCTCAGAAGGTCTGAGTTATTCTCATCTCTAATACTACTGTCTATGTAACCTCAACTTCATCAGCTATAAATTGAAGCCATACACAACTCCCCATTTTCCACCACTGAGTGTTGAAATTGTCCCTACCTTAATATTGAATTTACAACAACAGATTAAAGTAACTATTCTCTTGTCTGAGATTAGGCCAGTCCTATATTTCTCACCTTGTCCAATGTTGGAATAATGCAATGGAGTGATCATTCTCTGAAATTCCTCCTCTGGAACCCTGTGCTCAGAGAAACTCAGATGTAGTCCGAACTCAAGCACAGAGTAACTCAGATTTTCATCATTTCTTCCTCTGAACTTCCTTCCTCTATCTTCCCCGAGGTCTTGTTCAATGCTGACTTACTTGGGGCTTTCTCACACTGAACACCAAGTGATATTTAATCTAAAGGTAAATTTGGTCATAGTAATTGATACTGATAAATAAATGAATTATTCATTCATTTATCACTGCTGTATAACACATATTTTTGGAATATACCACTCAATGAGCAGCCCATAGAAAGTATAATCTTAGAGATGGATTTTAAAGCCAGAAGTGATGGTGCATGCTTGTAGCCCCAGAGACTTAGGAGGCTGAGGCAGGAGGATCACAAGTTCATGACTCAGCAACTGAGCAAGAACCTGCTTCAAATTAAAAAGAAGGCAAGGACAGTTATACGCTGATCTCACAAGAGAAACCATCTTAACACCATCTTGATTAAAACTATCCTTTTTCTGATAAATAAGGCATGGTTCCTTGCTCAAGGCTGCATGGTAGGTGAGCATGCTGACAGTGACTGAGACAGAAAAACTGGCTCATATTGTGGAAGCCCAGGAGGATAGGAATGATATATATAATTTTTTTTTAATTAGAGGTTAAATATGTTAGGAAATTGGATTACTGAATGTAGTATCTACATTCTTTTTTAAGTCAAGAAAGATTAGATTGAAAAGGAATACTGAGAGAGGAAGCAAAGGACTAAGGATGCTCTCCTGAGAATGCAAGGATGGTTGAGTCCAGAAGGAGGGAAAACACAAAAAGTTAATGTATATCAGGTGAAATAATGTGGTTTGTGCATTTTTAAAGCACCCGAAAACACATGATATAGATACTAAATATATTGTGTATGTATTGCTTAGCACTCTATAAACTATTTCACTTAATGCCCCAACTACATATGAGGTGGATTTCATTATAGTTATACAGATGAGGAATTTGAGACTATTGTAAATACCTGAGAGTTTACATTGTTTGCCCAAACCCAAAACCTAAACCAAAACTGTGAGTAGTGGCAAACCCAGAACCTAGTGCTATTGTGGGGACAAGTAGCTGTGAGTAATTTAATAGAGGCCAACATGGTACCTGCTTTGAATCTTTGGATCCAGATGTTCTTAAGATGTTAGAATTTGTTTTAGTATAATATTATAAAACACAGCTTTTATATTATATAACTCCTCCAATGAGGCCTAGGTCTGTATCCCATAGTTGAATATATTGGAGTCTACTGTTTTGCTCTAGTCACTTTCAGCTCATGGGGCGGGGGCAGTGTACTTTAAGTGTTTGTGGAAGGACAGACATTCCTCCCATAAATACAAATTTTCCTCTTGTTTCTCTTTCCAGTTCTATGAACACTTCTGTTACTCTACCTTCTTTTGCTCAACTTTCAACCTGAGCTCTTGAAGGTGGGTTGAGAGGATCCCAGAGCCGCCTTAGGAACTTTGTCTTCTTGAAGTTCTCTATAGAGTCCTGACTGTGATGGCAGATAAAGGAGGGGGAAAATTCTCAATACTCCAAAACTGTCTGTCGGCTGGAAGGTCAACCCAGTCATACCCAGGCTGGCACTAAGATCAAAGGCAAAGTGAAGGGAGGAACCTCTTCCCTTCAGTATCTGAGATAGAGCTGGTCAACATAGCCGAGTAATGGTCCCTGGGATGACCTGCACTTCTCTGAGTGCAGTGAAATAAAACTAATGTTTGAATTTCAGGAAATTGAGTTTAGTGCCCAGGCACCAGGGGAATATATCAAGTGTATTTGTGGGAGATTAAAGAGAGGTGTGGGAGTTGTTAAAATGGTATGAGGACCTTTGTGAGAACATCAAAAAAGGTAATCCAATAAAAACAAGCATATAAAAAACTATGCAATATATATATTTGTATAAAAGACCAAGTCATGGATTTCAGTTGAAGAATCACAGAAATCCTACACTTTGTTCCTCAGGTCCAGCAAGTTCTCCTTTCATGAACTCCCTCCAAGACATTTCTCATGAGGAGACATCTTTTGTTCTGGCCTTGAATACTTCCAAGGTCAAATGGAGCTCTTTGCACATTGAGGCATGATATGTCTGTCATTGGACAGTTTTACTTTGTAGAAATTACTCTCTTCAACAAGTCCATTTAGGTTTCCACATCACTTTCACCCACTGGTGTTAATTCTGGCTTCCAATTCCATAGACAAAGTCTGATTTCAATTTCACATGGTTTTTGTTCAAACATTTAAAGATACTATAATAATAGTCTTCTCAGGTAACTTCATAAAATATTCCTTTATCATCTTTTGAAAACTCTAGTTAAACCTATCTCTTAGAAAAAAGTTGGCATCCAGAATTATTCTTAAAACCAAGTTATACCATGACCAATGTAAAGCATATGGGCCTAACTTTTCCCTTGACTTAGCTTCCTGGCAAATCTTTGACACTCTAATTCAGTGTGATGTGGCTTAACTTGCTCTTGGTGAGCCATTCTAGTTACTTGTGCCCATCATTTTAGGTATTTCTATAATATCTAATTAAATCTCAGTTTACAAAATATCAAAATTTGCTCTCTCTACAAATATTAAAATATATATTCTCTTTATCATTTTGGAATTTTGACAATTGCTGTTTTCCAGCCATGAGGCAACTATGATTGATCTTCTTAGTTTCCCACATTGAGAAGCAGGTTCTGTCATTCTCTTGAATGGGAGCTTACCTGGGTCTAGTAAATTGTCCTCATCTAAAATAATTTTTATCCTGCCACTTTTCCATACATGATGTTTTTTCTGTTCTGAGTCTCTAAGGGAGTAAAGGAGTTCTAAAACTTCTCTGTTGTGATTTCTTACCTTTTCCCATCAGTGGACTTTCTATTATAGTCGTTTAAAGTAGAGATAGTGAAGAGAGAAAACTCATTTTTCCTGTAAACTTTTTTGTGAACTTGAGGTCATTCTTGCTACATAAATTTCTTACCTTTTCCCATCAGTGAACTTTCTATTATAGTCGTTTAAAGTAGAGATAGTGAAGAGAGAAAACTCATTTTTCCTGTAAACTTTTTTGTGAACTTGAGGTCATTCTTGCTACATAAATTTTACTCTTTGTAGGTATTCAATAAATATATGCAAACAATAATTTTAAATAATAATTTATTAATTTATTCATTAAAAGGTAATGTTTGGTACCTCCAAGTCCACACTCAAGTATGTTGTTGGATAAGGTAGGAAAAGTTCTGAAGAGGATTCTTTTAGCTCCTGTAGGCATTATGTCACAGGATGTATTGGTCAGAGCCAGAAGAGTAAGTCTGAGTATATGAACCAGGGGCTGGAAGGCAGCCATCTGAGACTGACTGCACGGCACCTAGGCAGGGAGAGACAGAGCTTCAGTGGAGTCTGGAGGTGGTTAAGGGATTCTCTTCACTGACTGCTCCATCAAAAACTGATATTCTCTTCCCTACTATTTTACACCCATCTAGAAGTGGGAGGGCAGGCAGAGTGGCACCAAGCTGCTATCTAATTGACAATCAGTGACTGGTTATCTGCAAAGATGGGGATAGGGGCTTATAAATGAAATGCGGATTTTCTAGAACAATTTATTATTTTTTTCTTTTTTGTATACTGGAATTGAACCCAGAGACACTTTATTACCATTGAGCTATATTCTCATTTCTTCATAAATTTTTTAAAAATTTTGAAGGTCTCTCTTTTTAATTTGCCCAGACTGATCTCCAACTTGCAATTCTCCTGCCTCAGCTTCCTGAGTTGCTAGGATTACAGGCTTGCACCTGCAATTTACTCTTGGGCCCAGGAGTTGAGAGTGTACACACATGAGATCTTACAAGAAGTAGACTTGTCTAGATTGAGATGACACTTTTGGATTGGGTGGTCCTGAGCAATTTTTATACTTTTTAACCTCTTCTCTTTGCTTCTACACTGGTTATGTAGAAAGGAGGGAATATGGAATATGAGTGCCTCAGCTTAGTTTTCACCCTCTGAAAGCCTGGAAACTCCACTGTGCTTCCTTGAGGCCCTTCTTGTTGCAGAGCTCAGGTGTGGACACCCTATCCTTCCCATGGAATATAGAGGTCAAGGAGGTATCACAGGGAATAAAAACAACCAAGACAAGACATCCGGGTAACAGGCACTTTATACTATACTTCTCTGCTCCCACTAAGGTTTCTGACCCAGTCAAGCAGAATACCTGTTAGCCTCATGTATTGAGAAAACAATATAAGATGGCTGAGACTCAGTTTTTATCTATGGTGGGCCACATATTCATACATTCTTGCATGAAATTGCTACAGTTGTAGATCAGGTTTCTATTCGGCTGCTGTTGTGATGTAGTAAATGCCTTGGTTGTCATTCTTCTGGGCCTGACAAGGGAGAAGGTGTATGGAAGAGTGGGTCTACAAATGAAAGCATCCAAGGTGAGAATGAGATAAAGGCCATTCACATAGGGAAGTTGCAGGTGGTATCCAGGGCATGTGGAAGGGAACAAAGGTGGAATGTGGTCCTCCTGTACCAAAGTGGGTACCATGGAAACTTCGGTTCCACTACCTGCCAGTCAAGTCAAGAACAGCAGCAGATGGTATAAGGAATTACAAGAATGGGTAACACATCCCCGAGAATGAGATTTAGACTTACATATACTGGATGATTCCATATATAAAGTAGGGACAATAATGTGAAATAATGTATACTAATATGCTTTAAAACTATGAAACTCTGCCCCCAAAACCTATGTGCCCTTCTGAGGTTCTTTAGATATGGACAGAAATGGATTTCAGCCTTTCCTACTTTTCCCCTGGTCAGTATTGCTGAGCACGTGTTCCAGCCTCTCCCTCAGGCGGTCGTTGATATAGAGGGATTCTTCCAGTCGCAGGCGCAGGTTCTGGATCTCACTAAGATTCTTTTCCAGCAGGTTGGCCCCTATTGCATACCATTAAGACATGTGAGAGGTAGGAGGTGGAGAAGGCTGATCACTTTGGGGCAGGTATGGGACCTGCCTAAGGTTACTATGAAAGATCCCCACCCACTGCTAAATTTCTCCGTCAACTTCCTCATCTCACCTGGGCAGCCAGGAAGCACGACATAACTTTGTTTAAAGGGGGCTATCTTGTGATTATTTAAGAGTTATTTAAAGAAACTCCCTAGGGCTTCCTCCCAGACAGAGGATGAGTATATATAAGGGAGATGAAAACAGGAGTTTTTTTTTCCCCCAATATGGGAATAGGGGGAAGGCCTTAAATAGGTCTGGCCTAACAGTGGGAAGGTTTGTTTACCCTTTAGGTATGATGGAACAATCCAGAAGGCCTCCCTCTCTACCTCACACCTCTCCTATCTGATAACCCCTGACTGAACTAGCTTTGATGTTCAATCACTCATAGAGAGAGTAATTGTATATGAGATTCAATAATAATGAATGGTACTAAATGCTTTCCTTTAAACAAATTTGGCAAAGAGGAACATGGAAGAGTCTGGGTAGGTGGACAGTGGAACAGGAGAGATGGAAATTTCCAAGAAATGGGTGGGGCGAATATGCACAAAGGAGAGAAGGAAGCAAAGAATAGGTTTCATCCACTAGGACATTTTATTTAGCGCCAGATTTCTCTCTAAAAATTCAAAAGTCTTATTGTTTCTGGGTCTTATGTGGGACCCAGAAATTGGGCTGCTTCAAACCATTTCAATACATAAGTGTACCCATAGCTACTGGGTTCTAGGAAGCCTGGATCCAAATTCAAAAGCAAAGTTTAAGAGGGTAGGATCGGCTGTGGTCGTATGCATGCTGTGTGTGTGTGAGGAGAGAGGGAGAGAGGGAGAGGGAAGGAGTTAGGGAGGAAGGGAAGGAGAGAGAGAATGAGAAAGAGAAGCACAGAGATGGGTGATTCTGTCCTTTCCTACAGGTGCTCTTTACTACGCAGGACCTTCCCCAGGGAAGGCTGAGGTTGGCATTCTAGAACAGTCTAAATTTAGGTCTAAGAAGGTTGTAGCACAGAGAAGGGAGTACATGAATTTGAGGCAACTAAACTTCCCTGAAGAGCACCTCAGAATGTCCCTGACTTCCTTTATTCTTCTGTCCCAGAGTGAGTCCTAGATGGGGAGAATAGGCGAATCAGCACTGATCTGAAATTTAATATTATGGCTAATTGCTAGGACATTCCCTTCATCTTCCCACTTACTTCTGTGAGTCAGGTTCTAACAGAAGAATAAAATTCCCCTGGCCACAAAAGGAGTATGTTGTCCTTGTTAGTGGGTTCTATTTTACCACAAAGACTCTTTTGTGTCTTACCAGAGGGTTTGGAGCTAGGCTGGTACAACAAGGAGAAGGAGGATAGGTCCCCGGATGCATTCATTTTCTGAGGCCTCATCTCTTCCCATGGGCCACTGCTGCCATGTTGCTCAGGTTCTGGTGTCTTGTTCAGCTGAGCTGATCTGGCTCCTGAATGGCTGCTGGGCAATGCAGCTGAATCAGAAGAAGTGACAGGATTGACATCTGTTGAGAATGGAAAGTGAGTGAGAACCAAAGGAAGTCACAAATGAAGTGTTTTAAAGGTAATTATCACGAGTAGAATAGTGTCCTCCAAAAATTCTTGCCCACTTAGAACCTCAGAATGTGAGCTTATTTGCAAATAGGGTCTTTGAAGATGTAATTGGTTAGAATAAGACCATATTGGAGCTAGGCACGGTGGCACATGCCTGTAATCCCAGCAGCTCAGGAGGTGAGGCAGGAGAATCCCTAGTTCAAAGTCAGCCTCAGTAAAAGTGAGACACTAAGCAACTCAGTGAGACCCTGTCTCTAAGTACAATACAAAATAGGGCTGGGGATGTGGTTCAGTGGTCGAGTGCCCCTGAGTTCAATCCCCAGTAACCCTCCCGCATGCAAAAGAAAAAAAAAAGATGATATTGGATTACTGTGAACCTTGAATCCAACTTGACTTATGTCCTTATAAAAGAAGAGGAGACAAAGATAAACACAGGGAAGAAGACCACAAGGCAAGAGAGTCAGAGATTGGAGTGATATGTCTAGAAGCAAAGTAACATTCCCAGAAACTGCCGAAAGTTAGGAAAAGGCAAGGAATGATTCTTTCCTAAAGCTTTCAGAGGCAGAATGCCCCTGTTGGCACTTTGATTTCAGACTTCTAGGCTCCAGAACTGCAAGAAAATAAATTTGTTGTTTTAAGATACCCAGTTTGTGGTACTTTGTTGTGGAATGAAGATGAAGCAGACATCAGTAATTCCAAGCCTACTGTTGAATGTCAGTTAGATGAAGACACATTTCTCAAGGACTATAGTTTTCATCCTAAAGTTATTGGCACTTCCTAGCCGAGGACATCAAAAAGAAATGATGGGATGTAATATCTGAAGGTCAAAGAACATATCCAAGAATTGTCCAGTGGCCCCTTTCTTAGCTCCCTCTAGGATTCTCAATGCTGGAATGATCCCAGGGAGGTACTTCATAAATGTCTCCTCCAATAGTAGAACTCTGCCAATCTTTAGGAGTCAAAGTGAAGGGGTAAACATTTTGCTAGTCTGTGCACAAGTAAGTGTTCACCTAACAGTCTATATCCTCACCAGCAACACGTCTGCTGATCATTCATGGGACTGTTCTATATTGGAGCTGCAGGAAAATGAAGGAGCAATGGGAGCCAGGATGAAGAGAACTAGAACAGCACTGCTTCTATTCCTGGTGGCTCCCACCACTCCTGCCTCAGCTGACTCTGAACCTATACTGAAGCTGAGGGAGTCTTTGAGGGACTTGGATCCTGGCCAAAATGGTTCACAACACTATAAAAATAATATTTAAATATAGCTTACATTGGCTGGAACCTGTCTAAAGAATGACTTAAATACTCTTATGGGGGAGGGGGATTTGTAGAATCAGAAAATACTTTGAGAACATGGTCATGTCATTTGGACCCTTCATTACTGTCTCCCTCTGAGGGAAAAAATTAGCTAGGGTGGCAGGGACATAATTCAGAGAAAAGAATAATCTTTCCCCTTTCAAGGATCATTACCAAGGGCCATCAACTAGAAGGGTTTCCCCTCTGAGTATATAGGAGTGAGGTCTCTGTTTGTCCTAAACCAAGCCAAATTCCTTTAGGGAACGATATACTTAAATATCCCCTCCCCTAATTTAAAACTTTTCAGATACTAATTAGAATTACTGTGAAATAAAGTGTTTGGGAAATCAGTACACCTTTAACACAATGCCTCACTGAAAGTAGGAACTCAATCAAAATGTGATTCCCCATCTCTTTTAAATTTCTTTTATTCAGAAAATCAGCTGACTGTTAACCAAGATCGTAGGAGTTTCCAAGTCTGTCAATCACAGTGGTCAGAGTTTTCATGTTCCACCCACCCCTGGCTATTCAACTCAAGAAATGTGCACTACCAGACTTTTGTGAGGGGGAATTTAGCCTACAGTGTAGCTGCCATGCCAGCAGGATTATTGCTTTACTGTTTTATAAATTTGGCTCAAAAAAACAAAAAAGGAAAAGTGATAAACAATTGTTTCTCTGTTAGAGAAACTTCAAATGGAAGGGAAAGGCTTTCAGTATCCCTCAGAAAAGGTAGAGGTAGTAGAAAGTAATGATGCTCTTTGGGAGAATCACTCCAGAGGTGACATCTCACTTACTGAAAATAGTGGCAGGGATTTGCAAGTAAGAGAAAAGTGTCCTTAATTTTCTGCCA
Source organism: Callospermophilus lateralis (assembly GCF_048772815.1). Taxonomy (NCBI): domain Eukaryota; kingdom Metazoa; phylum Chordata; class Mammalia; order Rodentia; family Sciuridae; genus Callospermophilus; species Callospermophilus lateralis. The sequence goes on from NC_135311.1 coordinate 1,768,281, forward strand.
TCTCCCAGGATAGTGCTGAAGTTGAACAATGTGCCTTTGAGTAACTAAGTTTTAGGATGAAAATAAAACTCCCATTCTCCCCTTGGTCTAGGTCAGGTACGTACCAAGGGCAAGAAGTGTTATATGTAGAGTCTTGACCCATTTGTAGAGACTATAACTTTGTGTTTGGCAGAAAGAGTGGAACATGGAAAACACTGGCTCTGAAGCCTGGCAAAAGAGGTTCTGAGAAGGAGTGAGTACCCTCCCTGTTCTGTCCTTGGTTGCTTACACTGCAAAGTGCAGTATATAGTCCCTGCCCTTCAGAGTCAGGTGCACTTGAAGTGAATGTTACCTCAAGCTGGGTTGTCTTTAGTAAGTTCCTCAATGTTGCTGGGCCTTAGTGTTCTCAATTATAAGACTGGTATACCACCACCTACTTGAGGGGATCACTGTGCCAATGAAATGGGACAACAAATGGATAGTGGTAAGAAATGTGAGCATAATAGATGCTTGATAAATGTGAATTTCCTGTCTTTTTATACTATAATCTTAGGGTAAATATTTTACTGCTTTGCTTTTCATGGTGAAATGAAAAGACAGGAGTAGTACCAGGTTAAAACCATTAAAATTCATTCATTGCCTAAAATAGTCAATCTGGAAAAGTAGATCAGATATATCCAGAGACTAAGAAAGACTTCTTGGTGTTGACCACATCATGATTTGACTAATATAGTTGCCTAAAAATTTAAATACTTTTCCAATTAGGGAAATTAATGAGAAAACTGGGAAGAAAATTAAAGGTTGACTTAAAACTAGTTACTCTTTTCCTCCCTTCCCTACCAAGCCCACCCCAATGGTATTCCTAGAAGAATCTAGGGAAGGGCATGCTGATGTGGTTGGTGACAGATTCATCTTGAACATCATTAGATGTCCAGTTACAGATGGATTAGCAGAATTATTAGAATATTGGATGGGAGCCGAGGAGATCCCGCGCAGTGCTGCCAAAGCCCTGGCAGAGAAGCTAGGTCATCAAATTTGAAATATTTAAAGTGGATACAAACTATTTCCGTAATGCAGACAATTAAAGTGCATTGTTGTGGGCGATGGTGCTGTTGGTAAAACATGCTTCCTTGCTTCCTGATATCTTTCACAACAAACAAATTTCCATCCGAGTATGTGCCAACTGTTTTTGACAACTATGCAGTCACAGTTATGATTGGTGGAGAGCCATATACTCTTGGACTTTTTGATACTGCAGGGCAAAAGGATTATGACAGATTACGACCGCTGAGTTATCCACAAACAGATGTATTTCTAGTCTGTTTTTCAGTGGTCTCTCCATCCTCATTTGAAAATGTGAAAGAAAAGTGGGTGCCTGAGATAACTCACCACTGTCCAAAGACTCCTTTCTTGCTTGTCGGGACCCAAATTGATCTCAGAGATGACCCATCTACTACTGAGAAACTTGCCAAGAACAAACAGAAGCCTATCACTCCAGAGACTGCTGAAAAGCTGGCCGGTGATCTGAAGGCTGTTAAGTATGTGGAGTGTTCTGCACTCACACAGAAAGGCCTAAAGAATGTGTTTGATGAAGCAATATTGGCTGCCCTGGAGCCTCCAGAACCAAAGAAGAGCCGCAGGTGTGTGCTGGTATGAACATCTCTTCAGAGTCCTTTCTGCACAGCTGGTGTCGGCATCATACTAAAAGCAATGTTTAAATCAAACTAAAGATTAAAAATTAAAATTCGTTTCTTCAATAATGACAATGCCCTGCACCTACCCACATGTACTCATGTGAGACAAGGCCCATAGGTATGCCCCCCCGCACCCCGCCATACTAGTTATTTTTGAGTAATTGTGTATTGTCAGAAAGTGATAAGTACTAGTTTTTATTGTTGAAAAAAAAAAAACACTTTTTTGTTGTTGTTGTTGTTGTTGTTTAAAAGCAAGGCATGCTTGTGATGACTTTGTAACAGACTAATTTGTTGAAGCCATTCCCTGGTTCCAACCTGGAGAGTAATGAGTAATCTTGGACACTTTTGCCCACCCACCCCATTTTTGGTGTGTGTGTGGGGGGTGTATGTGGGGTTTATTTTCAGTCTTTTTTTTTTTTTTAATTAACTGATGGACAGCCCTTAGGAGAGGAGGACAAATTGATTCCACATTCCACTTCCTAGATCTAGTTTAGAAAATGTGTTCCCCACCTGGTGCTCTTAGGAAGGAGTATAGTAAATGCCTCATTTAATAATATACTCCTTTTTGAAAGTTGCCTTTTCTCTTCACCCTTGAGTAGATCCAGTATTTGATGAAATTCATGAAAATGAGTGGAAGCTGTCTTGTCCTCCTCTTTTTTTTTTTTTTGGATAATAAAGTTAATATTTATTAATCTCTTAACTATGCCTAACACCATTTGAGTGTTATATGTGTCCCTCCTCTTTTCTAGGATGCACTTTGTATGTGACTGTGACTTTCAAGGAAATTTGTTTGCTATTTGCTGTTTTTTTTGGGGGGGGGTTCATTTCTAATTTCTTTCATTGATAAATGAAGAAAAGTATTGCACCTTTTGAAATACACCAAATGAATTTGGTTTGTAATTAAAAAACAAATTTTCCCCTGCCAGTCATTGTTTTATATACTTAGCATAGATTTGCAACTCACTGTATGGTGGTCCTAGAACCCAGCTGAAGACCTGGCACATAGAAGAACTATGAGGGGTGGTGCTAGAAGACAGATGCCTGCAGGATGATCGGCATCCTTTCAGGTTTGAGGATGTGGGCCTGCTTCATGAAGAAGCTCGTGGTGGATGGGGTGGGAGAACATTTACCAACAAGAGGACTGACCAGTTGGGAATCCCCTTATTTCTGTTTTGGGTATGAGGCCCCCCTAGTCCACTGATATTCTTTAATGAAAATCATGGTGAGAGTCTTGTGGAGACTCTTCATAAGTGTTAATAGGGATTTTTTTTTCAGCTTATTTGGTTGCAGTTTCCAGTTTTTAAAAATGTTTAGATAATCTTTTTGCACCTTCCCCAAATCCTAAAACTTGTAGATTCATTAGTGTTGAACCAATGCTTTTTCCCATCTCAATTCTTTGTATATGCATTCTTTTCAGATGTATTAAACAAACAAAAACCCTTCACACACACAAAAAAAAAGGATGGGATCAAAAATCCAATGAATGATGAGGTATATTTAGGGGTAAAATAGAAAACAGGAACCATGTCTCTTTACCCCAAGAATTCCAGAATCCTAGACACAGTGTTAGCCTGGTCAGGAAGATGACATGGCTGTGTTGCATTTATCCCCTCCATCAGCATCCCAATTTGTACTCCTCCACCCCCCACCAAGTCCAACACCATGTACATGTCAGAGGGGATCTACTGAGTGATAGCATGTGAGACTAGGAATGAAAAAAAGCTGCCTGAGACTCTTGGGGCTTGTATTTGGTATTGAATCCCAGAGCTGTGCTCAAAAAGGCATATCACGGTACCTTGGATTACAGGGCCTGGCAGCAAAGATGCCTCCTCTTGGCCTAGACCTTGTGTGAGTGCCCCACATTGGAGGCTACTTAGGTACTCACTGGCTACATTCACTGCAGGATGCAATTCCTGCTCATTAAGCGGGGGGGAGGTGCTGCTGAGAGGATGATGGGCAGCACGTGGGGCAAGGCCTCTAGCCTGGATCTGGGGCTGAGTCTTCGACTGGGTACCATCCCTGGTTGCTAGGACTTCCATCATTCTATGCTTTTTCTGTATCTCCCTTAAGATACTGCAGGGGAAGAAAAGAAAAATAAAGTCACCTGAAAACCACAGCTGTATTGATTTGGAGGTTCTAAGAAGAAGCCCAGGAGAGGTGAAGACATAATTCCTTCATAGAAAAAGCCCAATGATTCATTTCTGCCTTAGAGCAGGATGGGTGGTAGGGGGAAGGACACTGAGGGTCAGGCAGAACAACTGTTATCCAGTACATTGACCATAAACATCTTAAAGATGAGAAAAGACTCATTGGGCCTTTATAATAATACTCATGCTTTTATCACAAGACACACAGAAGCCCATAAAGTTCAATTCACTCTGTGAACTGAATCTGTTAAATAGTATTTGCAGTGGCCTATTTAAAAGTGGTTTCAGAGGCTATGCAATCTCCCAGGTATCTTATATTTCTAAACCTCCTTCTCTAAATATTGAGACACAGTATAAACTTTAGTTTGCAAGAAAAATTTATAGCTATTTGACATCTGTCAGGTCTCCTTGGTCACCCCTGAAGAAACCAAATATAATTTTACTCTGATCTTTAAATTTCCAGGTGAAAACAGAGGTGATCCCTAGGGGCCTGGGAAACTCCTAAGACCTAGCAACTCTATGTTACTAAATTGGTGAATTTGTATAATAGGAACCAAAGAGAAGGATAACTTTAAAAAAAAAAGAAAATGAGACCATCTCATCACTAAGCATACGCAATGGTTTGATGAGTAAGTAAATAATAAACAATAAGTCATTTGTTTTTCAACTGGGTATGAGAGCCCCTGTTCCTTTGATCTTCTGACCCTTGCTTTAGAATTCTTCACCAGATTACATCTTTCATGCTGAAAATTTGGAGTTACCTGAGGGTCTGTGATACCTTTCCTGATTGAGTCTTCTTACTTGTATAGTCATCTGAAAAATAAATTCAACAAGGCCCAGTCAAAAATTAAGCAGGTCTCATTTCCAAGATTACAAACACTGGATTCCATCCGGGATCAGACTCCTGGCTGACTTGACATTCATGTCCAGGATTCTGACTTTTCCTAGGACATCTTGGAGCTTTCCCCACAGGTTTTTCTGAGCTTATCACAAAGATTGTCATCTCCATTTGCTCTGCCCTGAATCATAGTTCAAGGCTAAAAATATCTCCTTACCCGCCACCCTCTCCACCTGTCACCCCCTCCACACAGACCATAGGACACTGCTCAGCCAGCGTCTGGACCACTCCAGCCAGAGCCTCCAAGTCCTGCCACAGTTCTACCTCAGTTCCATGGCTATGTGTCCCATCACAACTTTCATGCAGAACTTATTCCTTTCTCTGAGGAGATCATATCCCTGTCCTACCTCTGTGTGTCCCAGTACAGTGGCCGCAAACTTGCTGTTACTGTAGCCTTCAGATGCTCTAGGGAAAATTCTATGTAAAAGGCTCCCCAAATAACTAATGTTCCCACCACCTGGTCCTAGTACATACAGTGTCTAACTCATGCCCAAATAAGCAGGATGATTTACCATTTTTTGAAGTGCACTGGTTAATTCTACTTATTTAATCCTTAGAACAATCATGCAGCTTTTGGGAACTAGTGGTATTTGACCTATTTTTAGGTGAGAAAACAAACAAAAAGAAATATTATCCTGTCCAGAACTAGTAATAGATACTCAAGCTTGAGTGAGTGTTACAGTCTGTAAACAAGTCTGGATGGCGCCTGGCAAAATGCCAGAGGGAGTAGTTTGTGAAGTAACGCCAGCAAGCCATTAAGTGTGGAGATTCCTTATTGGTTGACTGCTGTATCTAGTTTGTGCTAATTAAGATAAGCTGTGTGGAATGTATAAATACCTCTGTTGTCCTACAATAAATGGCTTCCACTCCTGCTGTGTTGATCTACACAAGTTGTTCGTCACCCCCCCCCCAGGTTATTTTGCTGCTGTCTGACTGCGGCAAGTGAGGGCCTCTGAACTCCCAGTCAAGGCCCTTATCAACGTCCAGCTGCCCCATTCCTTCTTTCTTTCTGCCACTTAGTTTCAGATAAATCCCTTCACCCTAGAGATACCTCCTACCCTGAAAGCCACTTTCCATGAGGGATGGAGGTGCTAGTGATCATCATGACATCTTTGACCCCATGTGTTTCTTCTCAGAACTCCTTACCTGACTGTCCTGACTCTGTCATGGCCCCAACTTGGTAATCACCAAGCAGCACACCAGGTTGAAAAGTCACTTGTGGATGGGTATGAGCTTGCGTTAGTCTAGGATCACAGGAGGGACTGAAGGTCCTCCCAAGCTCTGTGACCAACTTACCAGTGCTGAGTTTGCTGGCAAGGCTCTCTGCCAACTGGCTTCCCTTGGCCAGCTGTTCACGGAAGTGCTGCTCCATGTAGTGGTCCATGCTATTATTGGTGAGTAGCTCCTCAAAGGTCTTTACTGTGTTCTTGACATGCTGGATGAGAAGGGAGGAGACAGCTTTCCCAATCTTCACCTTCTGCTGGAGATGATTCAACTCTCTAGCCTGATCCCAGATCAAGGAATATTTCCTAAAGTGGGAAAGCAGCAGCAGCAAGGGTAGAAAAGATTATGATGCTTCAGCAGAAGGTACTTGAAAGTTATCACCAAAGGAGGCCCAATGTTTATCAACCTAAGCATTGTAAAGTGTCACAAGCCATCCATGGGCTGTGTGTGGACTGTTGCACTTAGTAGCCTCCTGAGGGGATAAGTCTGGCATTGGGAACTCCCTGTGGCCACTACCCTCCCAGGGACTGACGGCCTGGTGTAGGTGAAGTTCCCCCTAAAACTCTGCCAAAGATTCCACACTGCACCTGAGATGGATGTGACCTGCCAAGATGTCAATCAACCTGCTGACTGCAAGACATCAGGAAGCAAGCCTCCGCCCTTGAAATCTTATCCCTGCCTTTGATGCACCCCTTTAAATAAACCATCAGAGCCATTTTCCCTTTGTCTAGTTCCAGAACCCATGTGGACTATTGGACTAGATCTATCAGGGGCTTCATTTTCTGTAAATATATTTCTAAGTATTTGTACTTTGTTATTTGCTAATTATCTAGATTATAAGTTTTAGGGTGGCTTGGATTCCCCTGGACAGAAAGAACCCTACAAAGAGACACTGGCCGCGTCCCCCTCCCCATAGTAAAGGAAATGAAAGAAAGAAAATAAAAATGTCCTAAAGTTTAAAGATTCTTTCAAAAATTGCTATTCCCCCTTTGCCATACTTCTGAAAATGAACGAGATTTTCTTCTCTTTCCATCTTTAAAATCTGCCATCCAGTCCCTCTGTTGAGCTTATAATACATTTCAATTTGGTAAAAAAAAGCCAGGTGCTCCTTGGGAATTTGAAAGAAAAAAAATCAATCATGTGAGAGAAGAGACCACATCATGTTCCAGGATGAGCAAACCCGCATCCATCAGGCCACATGAGATCATGCTGATCAAATTCGTCTAACAGATGTAACTCTCCCTATAGGTGAAGCAGCCGTTCCCCTAACCAAACCCAACTGGGACTATCAAGATGGCCAACAAGGTTGCTATCACTGCACTTGCATAGTCTCATATCTTATAGCAGGCATGCAGGTGGTTTCCAATAAGGTGGTTAACTGATAAGTTGAGAGAAATCATCCAGGATCCAGATGAGAATCCAGCCTTATTTCTCAACTGCCATTCAGAGGCCCTCACCAAATATAATAAGCTGGATCCTGAGTCTCCCTCCAGGGCTACAGTGTTAACAACCCATTTCATTATTCAATTGGCCTATAATATTAGAAAAAAAGCTCAAAGGAGCTGAGGAGGGCCCTCAGACCCCTATCTGAGATCTGGTGAAGATGGACTTTAAGGTCTATAATGCCTGGGAGGAATCCACTGAACTAGCCAGTCAGGCTCAATTGCAGAAAAGGGTAACACTCCAAACCCAGGGCTTGGCAGCGGCCCTGAGGCCTGCGGCTCTAGTGAAAGCTTCACAGGGGACCCAGCATTCCTCTCTGCCAGGGGCTTGCTTCAAATGTGGATGCGAAGGTCACTGGGCTCGCCAATGCCCAAACCCACGGCCCCCCTCCAGGCCATGCCCCACCTGTAAGCAGACAGGACATTGGAAGAGCGACTGCCCTATGACTGGCCCTTCCTCAGGGCCTCTGCAGGGGGTATGACCAGCCAGGCGGTCCCTTCTCTTGAAGTATTGGGCTTCACAGAAGACTGAAGAAGCCTGGACTCGAGGACCCCCATCACCCTCAAGGAGCCCAAGGTAATGCTCCAGGCAGCGGGTAAGTCCATAACCTTCCTTGTGGACACGGGGGATACCTATTCTGTCTTACCTGTCCACTCTGGGCCCGTTTAATTCCTAGGTCTCAGTTATGGGGACTGACGGCAAACTCTCCTTCCCAAACTAAACTGTTAGGCTGGCCTGTGCCCTGGAGGGACACCCTTTCACACACTTTTTTTATGGTCATTCTATTCTGTCTGGTTCCTCTCCTAGGCAGAGATGTTCTCCAACTACCAGGAGCCACCCTCCAACTAAACCCCAAGAATACTACCACCCATTTCCTTCTGCCTCTAATCCTTACCCTCTCTAATAACCCAACAGTACCTACTGTGCCATTGCCTGCTGACCTAGTTGATCCCCAGGTCTGGGACACCTCCAAGCCGGTCATAGCCTCCCACCACAAGCCAGTCTGTATCCAGCTGAAACCTCAAAGTAAACTTCCTTTGTGTCCCCAATTTCCCATCTCCAAAACCCACAGGGAGGGACTTAAACCCATCATAGACCAGTTACTTGCCCAGAGACTCCTCATCCCTACTGACTCCCCCTGCAACACTCCCATATTGCCGGTACGCAAACCTTCAGGAGCCTATCGCTTGGTCCAGGATCTATGCCTAATTAATGAGGTGGTTATTCCCATCCACCCGGTGGTTCCCAACCCTTACACTCTTCTTTCTCATATTCCCCCTTTGACCATTCACTTTACCGTCCTGGATCTTAAAGATGCCTTCTTTATAGTGCCCCTCCATCCTGACTCTTATTACCTCTTTGCCTTCACATAGGAAGATCCTACACCCTTAGGTCTCAACAGCTGACATGGACAGTTTACCCCAAGTCTTCAGGGATAGTTCCCACCTCTTTGGGCAAGCCTTGGTATAGGATCTAACTGCTTGTGACTTGGGGGGATAGCAGTCTTTTACAATATGTGGATGACCTTCTCCTATGTAATTTATCCCTCAAGACTTCTCAAACTCACACTGCTCAGCTCCTCAATTTCCTGGGGTCCCCGGGCTATCGGGGTCTCTTTAGCCAAAGGCCAGCTTACTACTTCTTCAGTCACCCATTTAGGTATACTCCTCACTCCAACCTCTAAGAGCCTGACAACAGACAGAATTCAATCTCTCTATGACCTTATAAAAGATTTCTATATACAAAGGCCCAAAGTTTCAATTGTTCCAATTAAGAGTACTAAGAGTACTATAAATAACATATTTATTTCTATTAAAATGAAATAATTTGCCTAAATTCAAAATATTATAAGGTTGTTTCAGAATGTTAACAGAAAAGGGGGTTAACAGATGGGAAAGAGAAATTAGAAGGTTCTAGGTATGGAAACCATATTTAATAGAAGGAAAAGAAAATGTTTCTGGATAAGAAAGTCTTTATATGATGAAGTAATATGAGGGTTTAAGTAAGTAATAAAGAAGTCTGTGTAAGTTTGTTTTTACAATCAGTCATGTGTTAAAAGGACAGAGATTTCTTAAAACATCTATTGCTCAAGTTTCGTTAGAGAACCATGGAGCCCTAGATCTCCTGACAGCAGACAAAGGAGGAACATGCCTATTCCTGAAAGAAGAATGCTGCTACTATATAAATGAAACTGGATTGGTCAAAAAGAATGTCAACACCCTCTGTCATTTGGGTGAAAGGCTTAAAACAGCAACAATCAAATGACCCTTGGCCAGGCTGGCTAAACTCTGCCCTCATTATGTGGCTGACTCCCGTTCTCACTTCTATATTAGTAATAGGACTTCTATTAATGATTGCTCCCTGCCTCCTCAGGTTTGCCTGAAGCATTGAGTGAAATTGCCAGAGTGACCTACAACTAGGTGCTCCTATACCCCTACAGTTAGTTGCCTCCCCACCAAACCGACACCAGAACCATCCCCTTCCCCCCAGTGTCCCTCTGAAAACAATTTGCCCACTATTACAAGGTTGTTGTTATTACAGCAGGAAGTAGCCAGATGGAATTGCCACCCTATATCATCAAAAACGTCCGGATGTTAGATCGGTTTGAGATGCTAAGGGAACAAAGCACCAGGCAACCCGTGTGCATAAGAACAACCAATCAGGCCCTGGCAGACAAGCAGTGATGGTGCCTCCTAACCACCTGTCAATCAGCAGGGTCTCCTGACAAATCTTGGAAGGACATGGATCTCAGCAAGATTCCCTGATCAACCCCAGGAGGACAAGGGATTCTAAAAACCTCCCTTTCCTGTCTCAAACCCTCCCTTCTGCCCTAAGTCCAAGAAAATTCCAATCCTGCTGAATCTGGGTGCAATTCCCCAGACCCACTCTATTGGACTGGAGAGTGAATCTCAATAAAGCTTTGTTCAGTTACTTTTAATCTGTCTCCTTCTGATCACTGGTACCTGACCTTACACTTTGCCTTTCTGAAAATATGATAAGTACTGGAATTTTTTTTTAATGAGAGAGAGAGAGAATTTTTTAATATTTATTTTTTTAGTTTTTTTTTTCGGCAGACACAACATCTTTGTTTGTATGTGGTGCTGAGGTTTCAACCCGGGGCGCACGCATGCCAGGCGAGCATGCTACCGCTTGAGCCAAATCCCCAGCCCAAGTACTGGAATTTAATGTTGGAGTGAATATAGCAAAATCTGTAAAGTATTTAACTTATCAAAAGAAGACAAATTACCCCTCATTACTTTGGTAATGGTAAACTCATATGACCAACTCGACATCTCCTGTGTTTCTGCAGCTAGTTGGCTGGAGTAGAACCACAGCTTCTTATTTCTTGGAGGCTTTGTCAGTGTTGCCTGTATTGTTCTAGCAGGGAACATAGTGCTGGCTGTCTTCTGAAAAGTTGAAATTTGCCAGAGATCCAGAGTTGCTGGTTTAGAATAGGTTATTCAGGTGTTGGAAAAAATCAAAGAGGGGATTAGGACAGCTCTTACCCAGGTAGCAGAGAACCCCCTTTGAACCTTTTAAACATTATTTACATTTCCATCCAAAATTTCTCATGTCATTATGTAAGTTTAGTCCCAATGTACCCTAAGCTCTTTCAGAGTAGAGAGTGCTTTATTCATCACACATTCACAAAACCAAACCCAGAAGAGACTCTTGGTAAACATGTTCCATAATGAAAAAGAGAAGTCCTTGCAAATCTCAACTCATCCCTCACTGCATCCTGTCCTATGTGTTCTCTCAGGTATCCTATGCATCCTCCATTAAAGCAGAAAACCCTTCTCTCTAAGACAGATTCTGTGCTCACCTGTGGAGCACTCTATGACATGAGAATGTCCTTTGGAATTCATCTCAACAGGTGACACCTTCTTAAGATTGCTTACCCTGCATCCTTCGGCTGGGCTTTGAAAACACCCAGAGAGAGGTCAGACTAGATAGGGCATTCTGTTGAGATTACCTCTTTATACACTTTCCTTCCCCACTCAGTTTGAGTTCCTCTATGGAAGAGACCACATCTTATTGTACTCTTTGTGCTTAATATAGGGTCTAGAAAATTAAACATTCAATAAATATTTATGCCATATTGTATTTTCTAAAAGCCTTTCTAAAATATAAGTAATATTAAGTAGAGAAAAGTTTTATTACTGGGGTTTCAGATACAAATGTCTCTTTCTGACCCTCAAGTCAGAAATATTTAAGGTAAGAAATGACATCTCTAACCCCTTTCTAAACATCTTTCATTCCTGCTAAGCTTACACTTCTTGATGGTCTTCTTTTGGGATGGCAGCCCCAAGGTCAACATCCTGGGGTCTGGGGTAGGACCTTATGCTCATATTTCTTCCTCTTGAATTTGTGATTCCTCTTTCTAGTAGCATAAGCTAGCTCTGTGTCTGTCCTGTAGAGGGCCAAGTCCTTGCTGCTTGGTACAATCTACTGCTAAAGGAGTCTAGTGATGTGAGCACTTCTTAGTTCCCTCTCACTTTCAGACTCCAGCCTCACTTTGACACCCATGCCCACTTTGGCTACTTAGGCCTCCCTATCACTTCCAACCCAGAAGGTGCTCCTTCTCCTAACTGTTCTTTCAGTCTGAAATATTAGGATGTAAGATTAGCATAGTGTTCCTTGAAGAAAACACAAAAACATATAGGTACACACCTACACATGCAATCACATGAGTGTATAAACCTATACATGCGAACATATTAAGAGCCAAGACCTGGTGCTGGATGCAAATACTAAGGTAATAGGCTCTTTAATATGCCATTCCATCACAAATGTAGAAAACACTAGGGCAGGAAGGGACCTTATCTTATGTCACAGATAAGGATGTTAAGGCTCAGTAAGAATAAGAAATATATTCAATCTCCCACAATTGGTAGGTGGAAGAACCATAAATAAAAATCTTGGCTCAAAACTCCTAACCAATATTCTTTATCAATGTCATGCATCTTCTTATTCTGACTTTCAAGGATCTCTGAGATGAATAAAGCTGATTCCATTTCCTGAAACCCATCTATTATTCTGGATACTACAGGTCTTTTATTTGTTCTCAGTTTTTCAAGTAATAAATGACACTTATCACAATGAAAATTAAGATATGTTTAGGTAATTTGTTGGTATATTTTTTGGCATTTATGCTCTAAAACAGTCTTCATGAGAAAAGTGGCTAGGCCTGCCTTGTTTGGTCCATAACCCTAATGTCCATGTAAGTGTTTTCCATGTAAAAAATATTTGTTGAAAAATAAATGTACTGAATTTTCTACAAATAGCTAATTTTAATATATTTTTCCTACTAAACCTTTTCCCAGAGATGGGTTGAAGAAATAAGACACAACCATTGGAAAAGACAGTCCTGGATTTGAATGTTAGATCCTCCACTAACTATGAAATATAGTGAGCAATTTACTTCTTTATGACATCATCTTTATTAATAAAATGGCAATTATGGTACTAAATTGATAGAATTTTGTGATATGTATGACTGACTTTCTAAAGTTTGATGAAAATATATCACTCAATAAATATGAGCATCCCATCCCCATTTCTGGGTATGCCAGTTACTGACCTAGGGATCACCTGCATCACAGTCATATGGAACACTGATGAAAAACTCTGAAGAAGATCCCAGGAATATACATTTTACACAAAATAACCTACTAATTTAGATGCAAGTGCAGACCTAGTGGAAGTCATTGTTTATTGTGTTTTAGATTAGATTTCTCAGGGTCCTATAGTCTTGGAAGAAAGATTTGAGAATTTAGTGTAAGATCAAGGAAGGAATCATTTTGGAATTAGGTATGGGATATGTTATTCAGGTCAGAGTTTTCCAATGGACAAAAATGGTGGAAGTTTGCTAAAACTGTGTAGGAGCAGTAGAAAAAAGGGCACATGTATAATTTCAAAAAACAGTCAATCAATATTATAAGTTTATGTGTAGAAAAAGCCCTACCATTTTCTTAACACAGTACACCTAAAGTAAATCTCAACAAAATATCCATGACAAATGGTCTAGGCATGATGTAGACTCTATATTCTCTATCTTCAGCAGTCTTCAAGGTAGAGATGAGGTTTAAACAAATCTGAGATTCACTGTAGTATCTTCATATGGTTCACAGTATCTTCACATGGTATCCTCATTCATTTTGAATGTGAGACGAAGGAGCTACCTTATTCTTGCCTTAGGACACTTTTACCAAGTTTATATGAAACCAAGATTATTACTAAAAGCTTGGGACAAGTAATTTTGCCATGATTCAAGATATACAGTCCAAGTGTGGATGGGGCATCTATATAAATCCACCTCCTTAAGCACTGGGATAGCTCAATATTCAGCATAGAAATATGTGAAGAAATAGGAGATTCCCATCAATCCAGGAGTAAGATACCACTCACATGATGAAGACATCAACTCAAGAACCCATGGAGATTTTGCATTTGGTGAGTGCATATGTGGTTGGTCAGAATAAAACAAATCTGTTTAGAATAATTTAAACTAGTATTAAAAAATTTTATAGACTTTTCCCTAAAGAAAATCCAGGAAGGTCTTAAGAGAAAGCCCTACAATTAATGTATGAAGTCTGGATATAGACCCTAAAAGCCATTATGACAGCAGCAATGACTTAATTCTGGCTATGGAAGTCTCTGACAATGTTCTCTTACCTGTTGTAAGACACAGAAGAGTCTCGTGCTTCCTCAGGCCAAGTCTTCTGTTCATTCATTCCCCTTTCAGCATGTCCCTTCTTCTCTAAGGGCTGATGCATCCCAGTCTTCAGCTGGAGCATTTTCTCATGAAGAACCCTCTTATAGTATCTTTTGAAAGGAAGGATGGAGAAGAAATGTGCCTAGGTCTCTACAATGGCCAGGATTTTCTCCAATGCTACCTAAAAGAATTAAAACAAAATTAAAGATGTTGGATTGCTAAAGGAGATCCCACAGGAGCATAGAAGTACAGGAATAGAACCTAAAGGAAAGTAAAGAGTAAAGCTCATAATGTGCCCCTTTGAAGAGGACCTCATCAGCTATAAGGATGCCAGCAACCCACTGGGTAAAAGAATGATACAGCAAGTTAAGAGGAGATGCTGATATAAGGGGAACAAGGAGGGTCCACAAGTGTGTTAAAAGAAAAAGCAAGAAAATGATTAAGTAAATGAATGAAAACAAGTGGGACTTCAATTGGGCTAAGGGATAAGTATTTTTGATTCTTATATTTGAGATAAAGTTCCCAGAGAATGTCCCTTTGAACATCAGGAAGCATTTTTATCAGAAGTTTTGGGGAGTCATGAAGATAGAAACACAGTTTGAGATGTAAGAGGTGAAATCCCCAAATCAACAATAGTGCTGGGGGGAAGATTCAGGGTGCCAAGTCTTGAATTATAATCATAGAATTAGAATGTGGAGATAGCTACAGAACCTAAAGAAGCCCCACCTTCTGGTGTCAACACAGGCTCTCTGCTTTTCTCTGTCTTACCAATGTAGGTCACCCTCCCATCAGCCAGTTTTAATATTTGTGTATCTTTTTGCTCATATTGAAAATTATTCATTTTTTAAAAAAATCTAAACATATTTCTCCTTGTTCAATCTTGCTTTTGCATGGAAAATATCAAAATGACATGTTTCCAATATTTTAAGTTTTTAATATATATTTATAAATAGTTACACATATTAGTGGGATTCATTGTGACATAGTCATACATGCACATCTTTAATTTTCTTGAAGACAGTTTCAATGAGAACAATTCTTGGGGCTTTTCCTAAATTAATTTTTAAAAACTTCTAAAGGTTTTTACTATTTCTCTCTGGGAACTCTCCAGGTTTTTATCCTCTACAGTTTTTAAGGACAAAGTGATCAAAATTAGAATATAATATTATAAGTATGACTAATAGATTTAGCACAATGATGTCTTATCGTTTCATCTCACAAAGCTAATAGTAGAATCCAATGCAATACTGACTTCTTTCTCTTGAAGTAGCAACATGTAGGGGGTTTCCTTTAACATGGGGTCAATTTAACCTTCCAAAAGCTCATCTCTTCCAACTTTGTTATTTCTAGGGGTTTTTGCATTGCTTTTTTCTTTTTTAAACTCTATGAACATTGCAATTGAATAATTCCTGTTTAAAATTTTATTGTGGCTTTTTAAGTTGCTTTCCCTTTTGTCAAAGTCATTAAAATATTTTGTTAATTTACTAGAATGTGAGTAATGGGTACTTAAGGTTGTGTTGACTCATAAGTCTAATGGACTTCTTTATCCTTTTACTCAGGTATTGACAGAGTTGCCTGGGATGCTGCAAAACTATTGAAAATGGTTTATGACAGACCACAATAAAATCTAGGCCACAGAATGGGTGGAGAGGATGACAAGAGCAAGCAATAATTTTTAGTGACAAACAGCTGAGACAGTGAAGAGAGTTACAGACACAACCAGAATGGGAGGGATTCCCTGACCTTGCTTCTACTTCCTAGGCTTCCATTTTATTGGTGCTTTGGGGTTTAACAACAGCACTTCTGAGAAGAAAGTCCTGATTTGTGTCATTTGCCTATTTCCAACAGGTAAATAGACCTACCCTGGCCAATTTTAATCTGCCAATGAAACATCATTAAATACAGAATTGGGAAGAAATGCTAAGTAGCATCTAATATTTTCACCATATAAATTCTACAAATGTACTACTCACACCCATTAGGATAACTACTATTTAAAAATACAAACAAACCAAAAAAAGAAATAGAAAAGAACAAGTGTCCATGAGGATGTGTAGAAATTGGAACTTTTTTTTTTTTTTTTTTTGGTATTAGGAATTTAACCCAGGGGTGTTTTTCCACTGAGCCCTTTTTACTTATTTTGAGTCTAGATCTCACTAAGTTGCTTAGGGCCTTGCTAAGTTGCTGAGGCTGGCCTTAAACTTGCAATCCTCATGTCAGTTTCTTGAGTTGCTGGGATTACAGGAGTGTACCACCACAATTTATGCTCTGTTGGTGGGAATATAAAACAGTATAACTGATATGGAAAACATAGCCATTTATGAAAAAATTAAAATATGATCCAGCAATTTTACTGGGTATATATTCAAAAGAATTGAAAGCAGTGACTCAAAAATATTTGTACACCCACACTCACAGCATTATTTACTGTGGCCAAAATGTAAAAGTAACTAAGTGGCCATCAATGGTTAAACGGATAAGCAAATTGTGGTGTATGTGTGCATAATGAAATATTTTTTAAAAAGGAGACTCTCAAAGACATACTCAATGAAATAAGCCAGTCACAGAAGATAAATACAGTATGATTCTGTTCATAGGATGTACCTCAAATCGTCAAAGTCATAGAGACAAAGTAGAATGATGTTTTCCAGGGTTTGGGAGGAATGGAGAATGAATGGTTATTGTTCAACAGGTGTAGAATTTGTTTTGCCAGATGAAAAGAGCTTTGTGGATGGCTGGTGGTGATGGTAGCACAATAATGTGAATGTGATGCCACTGAACTATCATCTTAAAATGATTAAGATATTATATTATATGCTATGCTTACTTTATGACAATTATAAAATACACTAGACAAATAATCTCAAGAGCATAGTTAAGAGTAAAATGTCATAAAATAATTATGAAATGTACTTACTTTGTGTGTCTGTGTATGTTTGGCCTTTTAAAATGTATTTCAATCAACAATTCTACTTAGCATTTCTTCTTTTACTTTATAAATGAAAAGGTTTAACTGGCCAATGCTAAGTGTTGGGTGCTATCTCTACCATTCTATTTGAGGGGAGTCAACAAAAGTGCCCATGTCCCTCATCCTTTTAGGACCTGTTAAGTGGGTTCCCAATATATACATAGGGATGTTGAGATGTCACCAAAGAGCCTACACTCAGACCACAAAGGAAATGCATTTGTTTGCATTTAATGAACCTCCCTCTGTATGGCTATAAGCTGCCTAGAACAGGTACCCCTAACATCCTTAGTCTTCTCAGAATTTGGCCTTCATGATGACAGGCTCCTCTGGGAGTTTTCCCTTCCCCAGAACTTTGTAGTAGCCCAACTGCACTATATCAATGATGGGAGTGGCTCTTGTCTGCTTTTGGCAGCACTTACTTATGTCTGATCAATATCCCACAATTCATCAAGATCGACTGTTGGACAGAAGCTCTGGTTCTTCTTTAAGTGACAATGCCTCATGCCAACTTTCCCAAACCTGTGTGACATTTGTCAAAGTTGATCCTGTGGTAGGTGACACATGCCACAGGATTACCCCAGCTTTCTGGTGCTTCCAGTAGTTGCCAGTGTAGCTGTGGTTTTGACTCATGTGGCCCTGAAGTTTTTGAGTCTTCCTGTCTGGATAGCATGTTGGGGTTGAGACAAAAGATCTACTTTTGTTTTTGATATAATTTATTTAATTGTAAGTGAATATGCTTTAACCCAGAGATGCCTCTTGTAATAGGATTTTTTGTTTTGTTTTGTTTTGTTTTTTGTTTTGGTATTGGAGATTGAACTCAAGGGCACTCAACCACTGAGCCACATCCCCAGCCCTATTTTGCATTTTATTTAGAGACAGGGTCTCATGAGTTGCTTAGCGCCTCGACATTGCCTCGTGGCTTTGAACTTATGATCCTCTTGTCTCAGCCTCCCAAACTGCTGGGATTATAGGCAAGAGCCACTGTGCTCAGCCTAAAAAAAATGTTTTTGATAAGTAAAACATATTTTAATTTTCTTGCAAAACTAAGTTACAGCCATAGAAATCAGAAGAGTGGTTGCTTCTTTCAAGTATTTTGACTGAAAATTTACATAAGGAAAACTTTCTGTGTTGATGGAATTATTCTTAAGACTTGGTCTGGATGATGGTTATAAGGGTGTATACATTTGTTAACATTCACCAAACTACATACTTCATATGCATTATTATTTGTAAATATATCACAATAAAATACTGTTAGTATAAAAATAAAATAAATTTTTAAAAAACATGAAATTATAAAAACGTCATCGTTTTAGTTTTTGGTTTCCTCATGATGCATGTTTGTATTCTATGAAATCTAAACAAAAATTCTAATAGAATTTTTATGAACTGGACAGTGCTAGGACTTTATTACTAAATTTAACTCCATTTTACCCCCTTTCTGCCTTTTGAGTTATTGTCATTCATTTTATTTTAAGGTACACTACAAGTTAGGCAATATTATTGTTGGGATAGTGATATTTATTTGATTAGCTCACATATTTAGACTATCCATGGCTCTTCCTTCACTTCTATGTTTCCCTTGGGACCTTTTAACTCCTGGCTGGAGACTACCTTTGCACTTCCTCGTGAAGATCTGCTTCTTATCTGGAAAGGCTTTAATTTCACCTTTGTGATGAAAGACATTTTCCCAGGCGGTCATGATAGGTCAGAGATTGTATTTTATCCCTTTAATAATGGCTTCTTTGTCTTCCTTTTCTATCGTCTTTGTTCAGCTCTTAATCTTTGAAATACAATTTTTTAATGTCTTTTGGGTACTTCCATGTCTTTTCAGTTTGCCTTTGATTTTCAACAATTTCAAACGTGCCCGGTGTGTTTCCCTTCTTCTTATCCTGTTTGGAGCTGGTAGAATTTCTAACACATTTAGCTTAATAACTCACAGATACTTTAAATTGGCCATTTTATTTTCCAAATATTGCTTTTGATTCAATATCCATCTTTTTCAACTTCTGAGACTTCAAATACATGCACTTTATATGTATTTACATGTGGCCCTTTATAACATGACCTATACTTCCTTTTTACTCTCTTCTTTGAAATCACCTTTCTTTTAGCTTTCTATACTCTCTACAACTTTATTTTATACTTAATTATTTTTTAATTACTAATTTTTATCCACTGGATCTAAATCATTATTAAAGATAGTCCCTTGCTTTTTTTAGTTAGCATATATTTTAGTTCTAGAATTCCTGTTTGATTGATTGATTGATTGATTGGTACCATGGATTGAATGCAGGTCCATTGTCAGCCCTTTTTTACTTTTTGAGACAGGGTCTCGATAAGTTGCTTATAGCTCTTGTTTGATTTTTAAGTATATTTTTAATTTCTAGTGTACATTTGTCTCATACTTATTTTCTTGAACACCTGAAACATATGCATTTGAGTTTTCCTACCTGATGACTTCAGGTCTCAATCATGTTACCAGTCAGTTTCTATGGTTTGCTTTTTTTGCTCTTGCTATAGTTTCTGACTCAGCTGATGGACAGTGTGAACTCAAAGGAAGTCTCAGTTTATCCATTTTGTCCACTCTTGAGCTATAGATGTGCAAGTTGCCATTTGAGAGTTACCTTCTCTTTTTGGAGGTCTCAAACTTCAATTTGTATCCCTCTGTTTTAGACCACCTTACCACTGAAACCTGCTTTCTTTCAGCCTCATTCTGTCAGCCCTCATAGGCTCTCACCAGCACAGAGCTGAATTTGCAAATGCCTGGAGGAGAAAATTTTTACCAAGTGTCTAGTTCACTTTTTATTTCACCCTAGATTTTGACTTTCAAGTCTGATTACTTGGACAGATCCACATCTCCCCGACTCCTACCTCCAAGAGATTACGCAAGTACTGCCCTCCACGCAGCTCTCCTCTCTCCAGTGTCTCAGACTCTTGGCCCTCACTTGTCTAGAACTAGCTTGCCCTGAGGGGTGAAGGCAGAGAATTAGTTTCATTCCACTGAGCTGTATCTCCCTCTCTCTCTGACCTGGGTGGTCCCAGCTGCATTGATAGCTTTCCAAAGACTTCAAACATAATTTCTTTAAACCATATTTTATCTGTTTGTTTTCAGAGGGAGGGTTTACTACAAATATTCTATCATGACTAGAAAAGGAAATCTACAAATTCCAGATAAATTAAATTTTCCTACTTTGTTCTCTTTTTTTAGTACCAGGGATTGAACTCAGGGGTACTCGATCACTGAGCCACATCCCCAGCCCTTTTTTGTATTTTATTTAGAGACAGGGTCTCACTGAGTTTGCTTAGCAAGCTTTGCTGTTGCTGAGGCTGGTTTTGAACTTACAATCATCCTGCCTCAGCCTCCCGAGCTGCTGGGATTACAGGTGTACGTCTCCGCACCTGGCAATCAGTGTTCTTAAGGGAAGAGTTATTGTGGAGATCATCCATGTTATAGATATTCCACTTTTGCAAATACTGGCACTCAAATACCAGGAAATATCAAAAACTTCAGGACATATAAATAGCAATTAAAATGACTCATAGACTAGATTAGCTAACATGTACCACCTAACAGAGAATGGACCCCTGCTAACCACTGCTCAACAGAGATCATCCTCAGATGTTCAATTCATAAAATCAGAAACAGAACTCCACGTCAATACCATTGTTGGCATCAATAGTTGACAATAAACAAAGAGAGAAAAGACTTGTCCAATAGATATACTTAGTGTGTAAAAGTCAAAGTCTCAGTTTCTGCTCATGAGATTCAGTAGATGAACTGAGGGAACAAGAGTCAAGACTCAATAGATCCACTTCTGTATGGGGTGATCATAAAGTAAAAGATTCTATTGACCCTGTAATCCCAGCAGCTTGGGAGGCTGAAAAGCAGTAGGATTGCAAGTTTAAAGTCAGTCTTAGCAACTAAGTGAGGCTGTAAACAACTCAGTGAGATCCTGTTTCAAAATAAAAAATTCAGAAAAGGGCTGTAGATGTGGTTCATAAGCACCTGGGGGTTCAATCCCTGGTGCAAAAAAAAAAAAAAAGTCTATTGTCTATTCTATCTCAGATGGGCAATTTTTCCCCAAAATAAAAATCAAGGACAATGCTAATTTTTTTCCAGTGCTGGGGATCAGTTCTTGCACATGCTAGGCAGGCACTCTAACAGTGATTGACATCCAGCATTATGGGTAATTTTATGTGTCAACTTACCATGGTACTCAGAGAGTCTATCAAACATTATTGTAGATGTGACCTAATTCTTTGAAATAAACATTGAACTATTAATTGATCAATCAGTAGATAGTAGGTAGAGATAGCCAGAGATTGTTGGTTCTGTTTCTCTGGAGAACCCTGACAAAAACAGCATATTGATTCATTCTTACTATTTAGAGAGAAAAGAAGATCAAATGTCAGGGACCTCTGGGTAAGCTGCTTCGCACAAATTTATTCAAGAAGTCACTCTGGACATTCTGGCTCTGGCTGAGTAATTGGTGGAGCAATTACTCAACCAGGCACATTCTTCAGTTAATGTGCCATGTACTATCATTTTCATTTTACAGTTGAAAAAAAGAGTATTTTAAATTAACAGAAATCAAATTATGGTCATACAAAATATCTTGGAGATTCAGTTGAGGAACAGAGAGGGAACTATCCTACTAAATGTCCTTTATGTCATCTGTTATACCTTCTCTACTTAAGTTAGAAAAGCAACACTCCCTTATCATAGATAAATGTATATAGATAGTTTGTTGTGCTAGCAAGATATGAAGAACGGGATTCTCTGAGCTGAAAAATAAAGTGGAATATAAATTGGTGGTGCTCCTATGGAAGGTAAATTTACAGGCTTATTACTTAAACATACAGTGTGTCCGCTATGATATGATACTCAAACTTCTAGGACTCTACCCTATATAAATACTTGTGCAAATGGCACAAGACATTGGAACAAGAATGATGACTACAGCTGTATTTATAATCATAAAATTATAGTGTCAGCTTATTTTCAAAAACAACATGTAAATATAATGATACAATAAAAGAAATGCTTTCACCAAAAATAGTAGAGGATGATGATGATCTTGATTCTACTGGTAACATTGTGGGTGGATGTGGGAAGCCAACCTTACACGTGACTGAGTTACACTCCCCAGCTGGGTGCTGAGGCTCTCAGTCGCAGAAATATGGCACCCTTCTTGGGTGCGAGGGTCTGTGTCTCATGCATGGGTGTGTCTTGCTACAGCCCCATGGGTGAAGCTATGCTCACCTGTTCCTTTGTAATATAACCCCTTGCCCTGTTTAGGATAGAATTTTCCATGGAAGTGCCTTGTGTGTGTGTCCCCTTCTCTTACTGTGCCCTTGGGCACAAAAAGCCCAGAATTTGATCAGTACCTGACTGCTTCCCTAATTTTTGTTACCATTGCTTAGGACCAATCAGAGAAAGCCAAACATACACCTCTCACCAGTCACACAGGATGACCTGTGTCCAATTAGCTCACCTTCCTCATGCCAGCAGCCCTAACCAGGGCGCACCTAAATCCTACCTTTTTTCTTTGATAAATCTTCCCCACTCCTCTGCCTTAGAACCTGTCAAAATGGAAGTGACGGTGGCTGACTCCCTTGCTGTGGCTGGCCCTGAATATATAGCTCTGCCTTTCTCATTTGGTCTTATTTTCTTATTTCCACACTTTGTCATCTTGAAGCTATTAATTAGTACTTTGAAAAATTCTGAGAGCGGAAAATGCTGCAGCTGAAAGGGTTTTCAAAGGACGAAGTTATTTTTTTAAACAGACTTTACTGTGGCCGCTGTTTGTTTCCAGACATGCAATGTCCATGAGGTGGGCAGTGCACCACCTGAACTGCTCAACAGAGATCTGAGGGTCCTTGGGGCCAGTGGGCGGGACCTGGGCCAAAAAGGGAACTGTGTGGAGGAGGGAAAGAGCAGGGAAGCGTGGAAAAGGACAACTAAGACCTCCCAGGTAACACGGAGGCACAGGGTGGATGGATCCTGAGAAGGGAAATGGAATTTTATTATGTAACAGAATGAGAAGAAATGTAAAGAGGACATTTTAAAAAAGCTGCAAGAAACTGTAGTCATCCAAAAATAAAGCAGGAAAATACTGTGAATGTTTTATTTTTTTGCCATTTAAAAATATTACAGGCAACATGATTGCTGTCAGTAGCTTATGACGCGTTTTGGCTGTATTAGTGGGGTTAGTACTGTGCTGGTTTCTTGCTTGACAAAATTTGGTATGTTTGGTGTCACTTTTTAAATCTCTGAGCCTGCTGTGTGACCAGAGAGAAGGGTTTACCAAGGCTCTCCACGACTAAATCCGAAAGGAGGAAAACTGTCAAGCACTAACCTAAGAGCAGAGTTTTAAGAAGCACTGGACTGGCCCTATGTCTGAACCTGGTGCAGGAACCATCCCTAAAGGTTAAGCCCCAACTGGGGAGGATCCTATCTGCTGCTTCGGCTATTGTAAAGGTGTGGTCATCATAGTCTTCTAATTGAGATGTTTCAAATCACAGTGAAGCCTTTTGAGATGCAATGACAATGAGCTTTTTATGAATTCAATGGGGTATTTTACAATAGCATCTAATACTATAAGACCTAATAAATGCAGTAAAACCTAAACTTAATTCCATGCTCCCACCTCTTCCTACCCCAATTTTAGGCAACCAGTTCATTATTGAAGTATAATTCACACTAAGTGCACAAATCTCAAGTGCATAGCCTGATGAATTTTCACCTGCACTAACTGATAGAAAAATTTTCAAGAGCTCTGAAAAGTCCATAGAACTCCTTTCAGGCAATCTCCACCTACCTTCAGTTCATTTAAACAAATAATTTTGTTCTCTGACTCTCGATTACTGTTTGACTGTATTTGGAATTCAAATAAATGAATATAATTTTTGTCTTTGACGTTTATTTCATGCAACATGTTTTTGAGACGCATCCATGATGTTGAGTGTATTATTTTGGTGTAATTGGTATCATTCCTGTGTGTGAACATACCACTGTTGATGGACAATTGGTTATTTTCAATTTTGTCAGTTGTGAACAAAGCTGTATGTTCTTTTACAGTTATTTTTGTAGATAGGTACATTCATTTCTCTTGAGTATATGCTTTGTAATAGAATTGTTAGCTCATAGGGTAGTTGTTATTATTACGTGTGTGGTGCTGGGGATTGAACCCAGGGCCTTGTGCATACAGAGCGAACACTCTACCAACTGAGCTGTATCCATAGTCCCTAGGTCTTAGGTTAGTTATAAATGTAACATTATTAAAAATTTGCCAAATAATTTTCCAGATTAGTTGTGCTATTTTTTTATTTTTATTTTTTTTACTTCTCATCAGTGTCTCTCTTCTACTTAACCCGGGTCCCTTTATGATCTTGTCAGGAATTAAGTGTTCTCTGTCTTTACAATTTTATCCATTCTGGTGGGTTCATAACTTAGTATGCTTAGGTTGTTATAAAAAAAAGTAACAAACTGGGTGAGTAATTTATAAACAACAGAAATTTATTTCTCATAGGTCTAGAGGCTGGGAAATCCAAGTTCAAGTTGCCAGCAGATTTATTATCTGTTGAAAGCTCCCTCTCTGGTGTACAGATGGACTTCTAGCTGTGAACATGGTGGAAGGAGATGCAAACCTGCTCCGGCCTATTTTATAAGGATACTAATGCCATCCAGGAGGATATAGCTTTCATGATATGGTCCCATTCCAAAGCCCCACCTCCTAATACCATTACTTTGGGGGTTAGGATTTCAATAAATTTGGGTTGGAAGGGATACAATGTTCAGACTATAGCAGTGCATAAATATATCTCATTATGATTTTAATTTGTGATCATTTTGTGTTTTTTTGCCATTTAAAAATTCTCCTTTGTATAAAAAACTTCAAGTATTTTGCTCATTTTTCAGTGGCTTGACTCTTATTATTAGTTTTTGAAAGTTTTCTCTCTATACACAACCTTTCATTAATTTTCAAATAAGCACATAGGAAATATCTTCTCTCAGTTTGTGGTTTACCTTTTTACTTTTATGATGATTTTTGATAAGCATAAGTTTTTAATTTTGATGAAATAGAATTTATGTATTTTTTTCCTATTCATCATAAAGGCCTTTGTGATCTCTAAGACATCTCTCCTACTCCAAGATTATGAATATATATTTTCTGCATTTTTTTCTAGAAGGCTTAGTGTTTTAGTTTTCATGTTTGAACCTATGATTCCTCTCAATTTCCTCTCATCTCAGCACAATGTTTAAGCCAAACTTGCAACCAACAACCCTGCCTCCCAGAAGCTTTCACAACTTTTGTTGCAATAATATTCACAACTGTTTACTGTTGTGTTCTTTGACAACTACAGATTCTAGCTTCCATCCCTCCCACTTTCTCCCTGTTTTGCCCCCTCTCACCTCTACAACTAAAAAAACCAGAAATACCCGACTTGAGAAGAAAAATCTGGTTTAACCTATGCTCAAGGAATTAGAGCACTAGAAGAAAGACTTGGTCTAATCTGTGCTCAAACCAGTCTGTTCTGGTCCTGCCCTTATATGGCCTTGGACAAGTAACAAATTACAGGTACCTAATTGTTTCCTTGTAAAATGTCTACTTCATTCTGTCATCAGCTGTGTCTGGGTTTAGTAAATAATTAATAATGTTAAATCAGTAGAACCATCATTTTCATTGTCATTATCCTCTTATGATTTTTGAAAGCTACTGTGTTGATATTTTATATCTTTGTCTTGCTTCCTTCTAGAAATTCCCTGTTAGACAAACTCGGGGAGTATGCATGTGGTGTTATACTGTTCTTTCTGCGTAATGTCTCTGAGTTTTAGTTGTGGTTTTGAGTATATCAGATGTACATTTCTTTTAGTGCTGAGGAGCATTCCATTGCATGGATATACCACAACTTGTTTACCAGTATCCTGATAATGGACATTTGGGTCATTTGTAATTTTGGCTATTGTAAATAAAGTTGCTATGAAAATTCTTGCTACAATTTTTGTGTGTGTACATATATTCTCAGTCCTTTGGGGAAAATATCTAGCTGAACAATTGCTAGGACAAAGGAATGTTTATGTTTAAATTTGTAAGAGACTGTCAAACAAAAGTGGCTATAATATTTTACATTTCCAATAAAAAGTTTTGATTGGTGATTGTTTTACATCACCAAGATTTGGTATTTTCATATTTTATCATTTTAGCTATGTTCCTGGGTTAAGAAGTATCTCAGTGTGGTTTTAATGTTGATTTTCCTGATAACTAATGGTATTGAGCACTCTTTTACATGCTTATTGATTATTAGTATATATTCTCTTTGGAGCATCTGTTTAAACTTTGCCTATCCTAAAAAATGTGTAAGAATTCATTATATTTCCTGGATACAGGTCATAAAAGAAGTTCATAAAATATGTCTGAATGAATTTAGAATTTTCTTGAAAAACAAAAGCTTATTTTTCAGTGGCTTGCCTTTTCACTCATATTGGTGTCTTTTATTAGAAGACATTTTAATATTGATCACGTTTAATTTATAATATTTCCTTTTTACTTCTTTCTGAGTCATTCTTAGGAACTATTTCTTAGGTCATGAGGAAATTACCATCTAAAACTTTGTAGTTTATATGGTTTGGTCTATAACCTGACTCAAATTAGCCTTTTTTTGTGTATATTGTGAGGTAGATTGTGGATATGATGGTTAGCTTTCCATTACTATAACAAATACCTGAGATACTCAACTTAAAAAGAGAAAAGGTTCATTCTGGCTCACAGTTTTGGAGGTTTTACTTCATGGTTGATTGGCTCTTTTGCTTTTGAGCCTGTGGCAAGACAGCACATGGCCGCTGGGAGCACCAATGGAGCAAAGCTGTTCACCTTATGGCTATTATTAAAAATCCTTTTAGAGTAAAAATATATAGAGGGAAAGAGAAAGAGTTTGGTGACCTTATAATCCCTTTCCAGGGCACACCACCAATGACCTAAAATCTCCCACTAGGGTCTCACCACTTAATGTTTCCACCACTTCCCAATAGCACCAAGCTGAAGACCAAGCCTATAACACAAGAGCCTTGAGGGTACATTATAGATCCAAATATAGCAGTTGGATTTTCACTACTGATATTAAGTTAGTCCAGCATTATTTGTTGAAAAGACACTCTTTTCATCATGAAATTGCTTTGGTGCTGTTTATGAAAATGGGTCTCTTATAGGCATCTCAACTCATCTCTGTTTATCTATACATGTATCCTTTGGCCATTCTCATAGTGTTCTGTTTATAATAAACAGTTTGTAATAGTAAGGTTTAAAGCCCTTCAGGCTTGACATTTTCTACAGCTCAATAAATCAGAAATGGGAACAGACTAAAGTATCCACCTTACAAATCAAGTTATGCTGACACTTAATCCTTCTCATTTCATTGTAGGACACATGACTTCACATACTATCCCTGACTCCTTAGCTAAAGAATCCCTCATAAATCTTCTGGAGAAAATAAGTCTGTTATCTTCAGAGCCGAACTAGATATCAATTGTCTGCAGCATTTGACAATGAAGAATTTTCTTGAAATTTTTCAGTTTCTTTGGCCACAGGAAATTTTCTATTATTTATGAGTATGAAATAAAATGTTTGATTTGCAATTTTCTGTTCTTTGTAGGAAGAAAAGCTTTAGTAGGTAGAACTGATATTTAGAGGCGATTTTATAAGGTTTTGTCATTTATCATCTTTCTCATTTTTGGAAAAATGGCATAAAGTGGGCTTTAAATGCTGATTCTATGATTTCTGGAATCTGCATTTAAATTTAAAATGAAGACAAATCATTCCTTGTGATGCATCTTAAGTTCCGTCCCAGTGCACTTACAGGGGCCCAACCCCAGGGTAAAAGTCTACAGGAATAGAGTAGTTCCCGGCTGGGACCTTCTCAGCAGGACCTGCCTTCTCTGGGATGGGTCCTGGGCTTGATTTTCCCTCACACCTGAAAGTCCTCAGCACGAAACTCGTCAGAAGCCATTTCCTTTGTTGGAGGATTTTACAGTATTATTTTTCCAGATACGGGCAATTAAAAAGAAGTCATCAGCTGGACCCTTGGAATTTATAGAAAACCTGGGGAGAGAGGAGGCAGCTGGAGAGATGGAGACGCGGCCTGCTCACCGGTAACGGCCGAGGCCTGCGCGGGCTCCGAGGGAGGGCGCCGTCGGTCCACCGCGACGGGAGGGGCTGAGCTGGTGGGCGGCCAACTTCACCCTGTGGGTGCCTCGAGGTCAGAGAATCTCGTAGGACCTCTGCCCTGTTGGTTCTCGTCTATTTCAACCTATCTGTTGTTTCAGGACCGTTTTCGAACCCTAGAGGACAGGGCCCAAGAGGGCAGCAGCCAGGCCCCGCAGGCGTTCCCACCCGAGGAGCGAGGAGGTTACTACCGCCCCCAACGGCCCAGCAGCCGGAAGCTCGCCACGTGCCACCCACCCTGCTCCCGGGCTCCGGGCGGGGGAACCGACACGGTCCGGAACGTCTCTGCAGGCGGCTGCGGGGGCAGTTGTGCCTGACCCCCGAGGGACCTGTGTTGGGAGGCCCGCGGGCTGCCCCTGGCCCTGGAGACAGCCCCGGGGAGGGCACCCTGACCGGCGAGGCCAGAGAAACCCCAACACAGGCCCACACTCCGACCCCGATTGAGGTCTCAGACCCTCAGGTCTGGGCAGGCCATGGGGGGCGAGCTGAATCGGCCTCCACGCCGGGTTGTGCGCCGAAATTCAGAGGAAGAGGGAAATCGCGTGGTTCTAAGTCCGCGGTTGGTTAAAGGGGAAGCACGATTCCTAGGTAACTGGGGTGGGGGGGGACCGTGAGAGAGGGAGCCGCGCGAGTTGGGGCCCGAGTGCAGGGAGGATGGAGTTGCCCTCCACGACAGGTGGGCGGCAACTGCGGCAGGTTGCCGCGCGAACTCCGCCCAGGCCCCGAGGTCTTCCTGGGCTCTCCACTGGGCCACCCGGCCGGACCGCTCCTGCTCGGGGCGCCCCGCCCCCTTCGCCTGGCGCATTTACCCAGCCCTGCGTCTTCCCGGAGCGCCAGTCCGCGGGCCAGTCGGGTGACAGTCTGTGCCCACGCTGCCACTCCGCGCGGGCTCGGCTCTAGGTGAGTGTCGGGTGCGGCCGGGGCGAGGCAGCGTGGTCCGCGACTTGTGGACCTGGGGCCTCGCGGGAGCACCACTGGGAGGGAGGAGGTTGGGTTCGCTGGGTGCGTGGTGTGTTGGTTTGGAATTTGGAAAAAGCTGGGATCCGACCACAATTCCCTGGGAACAATTCCCTGGGGGGGGGGGGGGACGGCGGCCCCTGGAGGCTACAAGGCGTTTTCCCCAGGTCAGTGCAAGAGGTCCCCACTGGAAGGATTTTAAAGAAGCTGAGCAGCCCCAGGTTTTCAGGTGGTCTAGGGATCTGAATTCTGAGCCCCCTGCTGCAGCGGGTGCTGGATTTCGCTTAGGGCATGGGATCTCTGCTCCTTGTTCTTTAGTGTGTCTACGTACTGCTGTGTCTCAGCTTCTTTGGGCAGTGGTGGAGAAATGGAGATAATATAAATTCTAAAATTGAAGCTGCTGCCCAATATTTTTTTTTAACTTAGATACTTCCAGATAATGGAAATATAAAGTGAAATATAAAGCGAAGGTAAAACTCCGGTGCATATTGCTCCAAAGTACAAGTACCAAATACATGCCCAGGATTTTATGCGATTGTATTTTTTAACCCACATTTAAAGCAACACTAAAAATGATCAGACTTTTAGATAGAATTTTTAACTGCCTAGTATCCCAGCAAACTCGAATTCAAGACTTTGATCTTTTGTATTTTAGTGTTTACCCTTTCTTCCAAATAAGATCGGTCAGAATTTTTGAAAAATTATAAATTAATAAAAAAAAGTAAGCCTGGCTTTTTTCACTGTTTCTAAATTTTGTGGATGTGGTGCTGTTCCTTGTCTAGTCTTGGGGGTATTCTTGACACTTTAGGGATTTCTGAAATGTGGTGCACAAAAGAGTCCCACCCCAAATCCATCTTCCACTTTGGAGGTGTTCCTGGAAGTAAATCTGCCGTAGTGATAAAGGCATCTGAAAAACTAAGACTGATTGGAACCGCAGCAGATTTTTTAAAAACAAATCACCTCCCCACCTCCACCCCAAGGCCTCAGCATGTGAAGCAAGTGTTCTACCACTGATCTACTTACTCTCCTGAAGGGAGATGTTTTCTTATTTTAACTTTTATGGGCAATTTATTTTGAAAATGACATTAGTGAAGGGAAACTTCTTTTTAACATCATTAACTTTTCTATAACTTTTGAGAAATTTAATAATGATGAATTTCATAATATAATTGCAATAAAAATAATATGTCACATCATTCACATTGACTCTCTGCAAAATAAATGGGCCAAACTTTAGTAGGAGTCACAGTCTGGCATGCATGGGGCTTCTTATCAGAATAATAGAGACCTTTAGTTTGTGAGAGACAGTACTTTTTGTTTTCATTTTGCTTTTCCTTTTGGCTGCCAGAGGGATTTAGCATTGAGAATTCATTGGCACAGTTCCAAGAAACCACCTGACAAGCAAGCTACTGATTTTTTTTTTTTAAAAATGGGGCTATAAGGGCCTTTTATTTAATTGGAATCTGTGAGAGAGCTGTGGAAGATGGGGGGAGTGTGCTGTAAACAAATTGAAAAACAAAAAAATAGAAATTATTCTAATTCAAAGTTTGCAGGGCTGGGGTGTGTGTGTGTGTGTGTGTGTGTGTGTGTGTGGTAGTTCTGTGGTGGAGGTGCACTTGACCTGACCATCGCATATTAGGCTAGAAACAGGTGTATTCACTGCCATCATGACTCAATTCCAGAGTCTTATCAGATGAAGTCCATAGGGTAAGAGGCAGCCCATATGATCTAAAATCTCTACAGCGAAATACAAAGCAAGGATGGTTGAAAACAGCAAAGAAGCAAAGACAAACAATGAAGAGAGGGAGAGAGGGTTGGAGAGATCCAGTGAGAACCAGTGCAGGAGGAGAGCTCAGCAGAGTTTGGAGCTATTTGATTCTTTTCATTCTCATACTCGCTCTTTCTCTCCCTCTCTTATCTATTTTTAGTTTTTTCATTAGTTTAAATCATTGTATGGTACAGCATGGTACAGGTTAATTCTGCATCCAGTGACCATCAGCAGTAAAATTGCTTTGGAATTTGACCCAAACCATACCACCTTTTCCACGGACATGAGATACCTTTCACCAGATTATTGTGGTTTTGTTTTCCTGATTTTCACCCTTACCACCACCTAAGGAGATGTGTGTGTGTGTGTGTGTGTGTGTGTGTGTGTGTGTCACAATTCAGGAACCACTTATCAAAAGAAACGAACTTTATTTTTAGAACCACACAGGCCAAACCACACAGCTCCTCAGGAAAACCTTCAGAGCTGCCAACTGCCACCACTGGCTTCCCACAAGCCTCTCCACCTCCCTCACTCCTCCTGCTCTTGAGGCCGATTGGCTGGGTCGTGTGGGCAGAGCAAAAAAAAAGTCCCCCAATGAGCAGCTCCTTGTCTGAAAGGGCAGGGAAACAGCCCAATGAGCATCACCGCAGAGGAGCCAATCAGTTGGTAGCTAGAAGTTTGCTGGGGCCGCTATGAGCCAAACTTCCAGCTGCCAGCTGGAATGTGTGTGTGTATAAAATATATATATGCTTGGAGGCTGAGCATCAACAAGGGAGGATTGAAACTCTTTTTTTAGGGGGAGGGGTTGTCTTGCATAAGAAGAACTGTGCTCCCTTTGGTTCCAGAGACCCTTCTCATTGCCAGAAAAAATGTCGTTGCACCACAGTCTTCCACATGTCTGCCTCCATAGGCTCTCAGAAGGCAGAAGAAGAAATGCAAGACATTGGTACATTCAACATGTCTCATTTTCTCAGTCTGAAAAGATTGGCCACCAGGCACAGGCTGACACAGTGTGTCTTCCAGCTGGCAGAGAGAGGCCTAGGAGAAAATTCCAAGCTACTGAATTTTGTTGAACCTTCTGCTAGCCTAGCAGATATCTGATAACATTGCAGTTAGAGCTTTTGGGATTGAAAATTTTGTCTTGCCAACCAACACGACATCATTATATGGTGAAACTTCAGACATCAGAGGCTATAAGCATTCCTGCTAAATTATGATCCATCCTTTGGTAACAAATGTTAAAAATTTGCCCCTTTACCATTTATTTACTTGCAACAGTACTCTGAAGAATCTCCTCTGACAATTAAACGCATTCATAGTATAGCAGTGGAATTCATCTATTTCAAGTGTACATTTCTCTGTACATTGAATTGGCTCAGAATCCTCACTCAAGACTTTTTTTTATTTATTGAAGATTTTACCCAAACTTTCTTAGTTGGATTCATACTGTCTCGTAGAGAAACAAAGACCAAGGAGTGCAGTGTATGAACTTGACAAGTTATAACAGTAGCTGTCAGGTGACCATGTTATCTCCTTGACTGAAAGTGCTGGGAGAACAGAGAGGTGTGACCAGCTTTGGAGATCAGTTGGAACAGTGGGGAGGTTTTTTGTTTTTGTTTTTGTTTTTTTCCTCTAAAGTATTGGTGAGAAAAGTACAGGGTGGGAAAAGGAGGATTGGATACACAAATGAGCAGACCCACCACAGCATGGCTCTGCATCAACTTTTAGTTTTAAGAGACCATCCACTCAGTTTTAACAACTTTTAGCAACAACTTAAGTACCATTTGAATGCCTGGTTTCAATCCTCCCTTGTTGATGCTCAGCCTCCAAACATTATATATATATATATATATATATAAAAAATTAAATATGTGTGTATATGTTTATTATATATATATATATATATATATATATATATATATATATATATATATATATATATATCCTTAATATATAGGCTAACTGGAGGACACCCAGCAATTCAGGGAGATCATGTGATACTGTTAGGGTAGCTGGTACAAATATCCAGGAGAGACACATCTCTGAGTCAAGCAAAGGTTTATTGACAGAGAATATCTGCAGGGCTGCCCTTCTGCAAGATGGGACAGCCTGCTGGAAAAAACTTCTTAACTCTATAGTCATATACAACAAAGTAGTTAAAAAATAACTCATCTGGTCCTGTGATTGTTACTTGGTGTCTTTGTTGTAGTTTTAGTAGTTAGGGGTAGTTAGGGTAGTGGGTGGACCTAATGGGAAGGTCATGCCTGGGTGGGCAGGTGCTGATTTTCAAAATGGAGTTACTTTGGCCTAAGGACCTAACAAGTACCACTCTGGGGAACCTTTTGTCTTGCATTATGACCCTTTGGGGCAGGAACTTGTCAAGTGGTCAAGTAATCCTAAGCAGCAGGAGGTCTTCTCATACTTCGATAGAATCCACTTGTAAGGAGACTATGAGCTCAAATGAATCAAAGTTGTTTATAATTATACACACACGGCATAAGCAAAATTAGTGCTGTTGTCAGATTCCACACCCATAATCCTATAGCATGACACCCAAGTGGACAAGACAAAACAAGTAGTGGGTTGTCCTGTCATGAAGGAGCCAATTTTATACTGTAGCTAAGTAGTTACAGTCTGCAGTTGTACCCTATGGGGATGAGGGCAAAATGGAAATTTCCAAGGTTCTTCAGAAACAGGGAGGTTCCCACAAAAGATCAGTAAGAACAGCCTTATGGTAACTGCTCACAAAACTGCCCTACCTTTCCATGGTTCAGGAGGGCATTTGGCTAATGTTTGGGTCAGACTATGGTTGAGCCTTAAAAATGTAGTTTATATGAAAAAATATAAGGTAACTAGTACAATGACCTTAAATGGTGGACTTTGAAAGAGATTGATTGGATATCGTATCCTTGGTTTGCACTTTCTTTACTCGGTTTCTTGAAAATGCTGCTCCACTGTTGCTTTGCCTTATATATCAGTGTGCATCTAATTGTTGCTCTTGTGACATTTCAGTTGCCTAGAGAACCTGAGGATGTTTTCTATAATTTTTAATAATTTTCCTATAATATCATCTTGAGATTGATCTTCTTGGGTTAATTCTTTTTGTAGGGGGCAGGCGTGTATACCAGGACTTAACCCAGGGGTGCTTAACCATTGAGCCACATCCACAGCTCATTTTTCTGTTTTGTTTTGTTTTGTGTTTTGAGACAAGGTCTTGTTAATAAGTTATTCAAGGCTTCACTAAATTGCTGAGGCTGGCCTGGAACTTGTGATCCTCCTGCCTCAGCCTCCCACTTGCTGGGATTACCAGCATGCACTACCAGGTCCAGCTTTTGGTTTAATCTTTCCTGGTACCTGATGGACTCTTTCAATATGCCTCATCACATATGTAAAATCTATCATTTTTTTCTTTTTTTATAACTTGTCTCCCAGATTGTTCTCCCTAAAATCTAGTTACTATTCAGAGAAAAGTTTAAAAAGTAAAAATTATGTAACACATGTTAATTTTTATTCAACAGAGATTTCCAAACAAGTTAAAACAGAAAACAGCCCTGATGCCAGGTGAGGTGGTACACAACACACCTATGATCCTGACTATTCTGAGCAGGAGGATCACAAACTTGAGGCCAGCCTTGGTGAATTAGTGAGTTTCTGTTCTCAAAATAAAAAAATAAAAAGAACTGAGGATGTAGCTCAATGGTAGAACACCCACGGACTCAATCCCCTGTTGGGGTGTGGGAGAGGAGAAAATAAAACTAACAAAACTGATGGTTTCAACACAGTATTTCCAGTTAAGAACTATTAAAAACAAGTTGTAAACAAAATGTAGAAAGCCACAATGTCAGAAGAAGGAAAACTTTAAATGCATTTGTGAATACATTTATCTCCAAAAAGAGAAATAAATAAGTATTGTTGTTTTGAAAATCTGTTTCAAAAAATATTTGTTTTAATATATTCTTAGACAAGAAAAAATTTTGGAAGATTTATTACCCCTCAAGCAGGAACCCATATCTTACTTCCAAATAATAATCTTTCCCAGGAACATCCTAATTGTAAAGAGACAGAAAACAAAAAACAGATGAACACTTCCAGACGTCTGGAGTGGTTTTCGTTTGTTTGTTTGTTGGTTTTTAATTGAAAATATAATTTTTCAGCCCACACCTGTAGACACACATTGCCAGGGACACGGAGTCCTTCCACGGATACTGAGACTGGGTAGAGATGGAAAAGGTAGTGCCTTGGCTGGGAATGGAACCCGGGTCTCCCATTTAGGAGCAGAGAAGTCTACCACTGAATCAACAATGCCCTCTTCTGGTCCTTTGTAGGTAGAACAATTGAAAGAGTATCCAGAAAGACTTAAATTCCCAAAAAAGGTGGTTTGTTTTTGTTTGGTAGTGTTGGCTATACTAGACAAAACTATAAATATCAAAATATCTGATACATTTCACCAAATGCTTAACTCAGAAAAAGGTTTGTTCCAACTGCATAACAGATCCCTATAAAGAAACAAAAAAATCATCCATGTCCGTTGTTTCTGATTCCAAATTTTAAATTTTCATCCTTAAACTATTGCCTTACGGGTCTGAGAAGGTCACCAAACTTGTAGGCTAGGTAAAATTCTAATTCAGCAAAGAAAGAAGAAGGAGAAGCAGAATTAAAATTAGAAGAAAGGAAATAAAAGGACAGAATCAAGATAATGAGAAACAAAGTTTGGTACAATCGGTTAGTCCTTTGTAGCTGTTATAGTATGTTTGTTGAGTTAATGACCAGTCTTAAAATCATTGTAATACTATTATGTGTTTTTAATACATATAAAGCATTTGAAGAGATTTGAGATATAAAAAGATTAACAATGCTTGCAATTAATGTCTGCTTGGGAGAATTCAATTTCCCAAGTTTATATGTTTTGGATTTATTATATATATATATAAGGAATAGAATATTTCAAGAAATATTGGTGGTTAAAATATAAATATGTTGATATTATTATTATTGATGCCCAGGACCTTGTGCATGCTAGGCAAGCACTCTACCAACTGAGTCATCTCCCCAGCCCTGTACTGATCTTTTAATTAAGTTCAGATGGCAGAGACATTTCTTTCCCCAGTTTTCCCTGGGGAAATTAAACTGAAGAGAAGAACCTGGAGAACAGCCCCATAAGTTGGGCTTAGAAATCATTATGAAATGTTGCCTTTTTGAAAGCCAGGAGCTATAAGATGAAACCATGCTTTTCTTGTTGAGAAGCCAAGGTAGGTCCAGCTGAGTAACCAACTTGAATTCATCAAGAAAATCACCCTTCACACTGACTTTGCATATAGATAAGACACACACCTAACATGCACACCAACTCTGGTCAGCATAACTTTAAATACCATATCCATCAACCAGACCTATACTTATTCCCTAAACTACAAACCTACACTTCCTACTTTTAACTCCTAAATTTACAAGATGCCTCGGATGCATCTCAGAGTCACCAATGCTAAAACTCAACACACCAGTGAGTTCCCTGTTGGCATATCACACCACCCTCTACCTCAACACTCTGCAATCAGATCCAAGCACAGCATCTCCCAAAGATTAGTACATTGTCTTCAATGTTTCACTAAAATCTGTTCCTACTCCAGCTTGGTACATTTACCCTCCACTATTCATCCAGTTGTCCAAATCAGATCTTGCTATCTTCCTTAGATGAATGCTTTCAACTTTTCAATAAAGGTTTATAATAGTGTTTAATTTAATAGTGTTTAAATTTATTGTGCTTTCTACAGACTCATTGCTTCTTCATTACTGCATTCTTCCATACATCACTTTTTATATCAATTAATATAGATTTAACAAACCACTGTCTTCCCTACAGCCAATCTTGTCTACTCTAACCCCTTTGCCACATTATATCCTGAGTGACCCTTCCACAGTGTAAATCTGAATATACTTTTAGCAAAAACCACATCTACCAATGATAGTCAAGTGTGTTAGTTAGCTTTCCAATACTGTAACAAATACCTAAGGTAAATAAACTTTTAAAAAGAAATTGTTTATTTTGACTCATAGTTGGGAAGTTTTAGTCCATGGTTAATAGCCCTGTTGCTTTGGGGCCTATGGTCAGGCCACATCTCATGGCCTGGATGCATAGGGAGCAAAACCTCTCACTTAATTACTGGGAAGCAAAAGAAAGGGAAACTTGCTGAGGGCCCCTGCCCCCCCTTCAGGGATGTACCCCAAAGGACCTGAAGTTCCCCCCGGTAGGCCCTACCTCTTAAAGGTCCCACCATTCCCAGTAGTGCTACAAGCTGGGGAACAAGACCCAGACATATGGGCCTTGGGGACACTTAAGATCCAAATATAGCAGTAAGCAATAGCAATTCTCTCTCCCTTGATCTTTGGCATCCTAGAGATCATGAGGAATGTTAGGAAAAGAAGAGCAATGGATCAATTCCAAGAGCCAGGAGGTTCTGGACTTGTATTGGCTTTGAAACACAGCACGCACTGGAGAATCTCAAGTATCTGGCAGTGCTAGGAAATTAGGAAGTAAGGCTGAAAACAAATTACTGCACTGGCATGTCAGGCCATCTGACTTCAATCTTCCCCTCCCAGCCAGTTTCCTAGAAACTGGGATGAGGCCACAGAAAGGCCCCTCTTAGAAGTTTCCTAAGAATTCTGAGACTTAGTTTTATGATTGTGTGTGTGTGTGTGTGCACGCACGCGCATGCTTGGAATTTAACCCAGGGATGCTCCAGCACTGAGCTATATCCCCAGACCCTGAGCAAGGGTCTTGCTCAGTTGCATAGGGACATTTTGGATCCTTTAGCCGAAAATCAGCCTTTAGTAAAAGTTGATTTCCATCTGCTCCGAGACTAGTTCTGTTTAGTGTAACCAGGGTATATGCAGTCATTGAATCAAAGTATGAACAGGTGATTTTATTTCTGTGAAGAAGCCTGGTAGATAAAATCTACAAGTGGTGATAGGAGAAATAATACCGTGAGTATTGGATGTTTTAGGAACTATGCAGGTCACCAAACCTAAGAATACTGGTGCTTCAATATTCAACATCTTATCTCTTACTGGAGTGACCCAGGTTTGACTGTAGGCT
This sequence comes from Callospermophilus lateralis, assembly GCF_048772815.1. Classification (NCBI taxonomy): domain Eukaryota; kingdom Metazoa; phylum Chordata; class Mammalia; order Rodentia; family Sciuridae; genus Callospermophilus; species Callospermophilus lateralis. The sequence goes on from NC_135311.1 coordinate 1,806,392, forward strand.
AATGCATGTGGCTGTTTTTTTTTCTTTTTCTTTTTTACCCACCACTTAACTTCATTTATAACCTCTACTCAAGTTTTCATGGCAAAGGCCAGACTAGTCTATGCAAAGATTGAACAGGCAAGGTAATGTTGCAGTCACCTGAAGAAAGAGGAAAATCATAAAATAGGCAATGTTTTGGGAACACATTATTATTATTAAAGAGTGTGTCTACATATTGGTTTGGCAGTCTTGGGACTGGGATGGGGCTTTGATAAGGAAAGGATTAATGCTTGGTTTGAGGTGTAACAAACATGCCTCTTTTGAGGCAGAAAGCAAATTCTGCATGCGTTTTTATGGTATTAAGTATTTGGAGCTAATACCTTTCATTCTCATGTCCATGAACTCTTGACATGACACCACCCACTCGTAAATGCAGTGTCTTAGGATGAAGAATAATTTTAATGTGTTTCTATCTTTAGAAATTAGTTTGAGAGGGCTGGAGCTGTGGCTCAGTGGTGGAACACTTGCCTCTCACATGTGAGGCACTGGGTTCGATCCTCAGCACCCCATAAAAATAAATAAATAAAGGTATTTGTCCATCTACAACTAAAAATTAAACATTAAAAAAACTGAAATGAAATAATCAAAATTAATAATTCTGTTAGAGTTTAACAGATATATGAGCAGTGAGAGCTGAAGAATTAGTAAAATGGGAGTTGAAGAGAAAGAAAAGTAATTCAGAATACAAAACAAGGAGGAAAATATTACTAAACACACAAATGATTAAAATATATTAGAGTAAGATGGTCCATCTTATTTTCAGTTATGGGCTCAAAAGTGGGAGAGAGAGAAAACAGAGTGAAGGCAATATTTGAAGAGATAATGTTTGAGTTTTCCAGACAACATGAAGACACAAGTCAACAAATTTTCAACCCTCCCTGGGCTGGCATTTGTCATCCCCTCACTTAGGCTGCTGCTGAGGGATTCTAGTCAAGTCTTTGTGAGTCAGCAGTGGGCACAAACATCCCCCTCTCTCCAGGACAGTGTTCAGCATGAAATCTTGACATAAATCATGCATTACACCAATGTTGTAGCATATTCATGGAGGCAGGTGAGAAGAAAGGCCAGAGAATCCAGTCTGAAATGTTAATTGTGTCTTAAACAGGGTCTTTACTGAGTTCTACCCTATAATTGTAAATTGCCCTGTAAAGAAAAATGTCTCTCCCCTTTATCCTTTTTGATTTCAAGAAGCCTGCACTCATGTTCTGAAAAGTCAGAAGACAACATCCACTGCTCAATCAAGTGCTAAGTCACCATGAAGATATAAAAGTTTTATTTCTTAACTCCATGCCCCTACTCCAAAGGACTCATTTTCCCTAAAGAGGACCTAGCTTTGACTGAGTTTTAATTCCTATCCCCCTTCCACAAATGATAAAAGCTACTAATTATCTGGGAAAAGATTGCTGAGTTACAGAATAGAAAAAAGCATACTCATGGTTAATTAGCAATAATTATTCTTCTATTAAACATTATAATTATTATACCATTGCTACACAACACTAGAATTGGAACTAGTTTGTGTCTCCTCGTACTATTTACTTTTTGATCATGAGGAAGTTACTTGACTTCTTTTAGCTTTATCTATCCCATGTACAAAATATTTTAATATTCTAAATAGTAATATTTTCTTCACTAAGTAAAATGTTTAATTTTGCAGCTTTGTTTAGATTCATGGATTTATTTTCACTTTTGTTGTTTGGTCTTTACAGTGAGTTTTATTTTCACTTCTTGTTTAAGAATCAGCTTAGAGGGTATTAGAGGAAGAGAAACTAAGCTCTCAAAGGAAGGAACCAGTTAGACCGTGAATAGGGCAACGTTATCCATAGTCTGAATGAAACCCAAAAGACAAAGTCATTGCACAGAAATTTTCAAGGATTAGGAGAACCATATGTGTTCTTTCTGATCCTCCAATGTACAAGATGTTCATACAAAAAACTGTTTCCCTGGCAGTCTTGCTGAGTGCATCAGTCCACACTTACTCACCCTCAGTAGTACTAAAGCTGAGAGCTTTTCAAAGTTGAGAAACACTGACCTGACTTCCACAAACCTTGACCTGTTGCTTGAATTATGTATTGGGGGAGTGGGGAACATCTGTTGAGCGGCTAACAAGGGAAGCTTTTGAATTAGTATTGACTTGTAAGATGCTTTTCAAACAATTTCATTTATAGTAAAGTTACTTTATTACCACTCCAATTTGCCTCCACGATTAATTCATTCACTAATCCCTAGAATATTGAATAGAACTGTGTCACTGGACATTAAATTATTAGAAATTCTGGGTTGTCATAAAGGAGGTCATTTCTCCTATATATACATCCAGCATTGAGAGGGTTTATGACAAGACTGAATGTATATGTGCACATTCAGCTTTATATATATGACACTGGTAGTCAGTACCTTCATAGATTTATTATAGTTGAAATACTTTGAAGAAAAAAGGAGATAAAATAGATCTTCTATAGAAAACATTCTATATATTAGGATTCTATGACCATGAACTTTTAGTAATGATTTTTATGTCACTGCCTAGAGCATGAAAGTGCTGAGAAGAATCTAAAGACTTCATTCTGGTGTGGGCATGGTGAGCATGCCTGCAGTTCTAGCAACTTGAGGCCGAGGCAGGAGGATCATAAGTTTGAGGCCAACCTGGGCAATTTAGTGAGACCATGCCCCAAAATAAAGTAAAAAGGACTGGCTGGGGATGCAGCTCAGTGGTAGACACCCTGGTTTCAATCCCCAATACCAGTATTTATTATTGGGGATAATAATTTTTATTTAAAAATGCAATGTACACCATGGGCTTTCTCACATCCGGCGAGGAGGTCCACAGAACAAGGTAAGGGAGAGTGTGGCTGCAGAGTCCCTAATCAAGCCCTCTGGAGACCAAGCAGGAAAGCAGGTCTGATTTTATTGTGCAGTTACCAAGTATGTATACTCAGGCAGTAGCTAAGCAGGTTACAGGCGGCCACCAGTGCAATGTCTGCTAACTGCCCTTGCAGCGACCAATGGAGGAGTGGGCCGTGAAGCAAGCACAGGGACTGCAACACAAGGCCTCATGCCCAGGGCTGTGCCTGTGGGGTAAGCGGCCTGCTGCTCACACACCAGCACGAAGGGAGTGGCCTGCCACTCAGACACCGGCAATATATGCCATGTATGCAGTACTCCATGCACTTGTCCCCACAGCACACTTTTAGGAGAATCTCCATAGTGTGTAAAAATGCTAAATCATGAAAAGAGGAAAATAGAAAAAGAAAAATAGCAAAAGGAAAAATTCAGTAAGAAAAACTTAAGTATTTGAAATTTTTAAAAATAACAATGGAATGATTATGAATCTAAAGTTATAGGGTATGTCTAAAATAGTAATTATGATCAAAAATAAACTCTTAAATTAGTATGTTAGAAATGAAGAAAGTTTAAAATTAGTATCTTGAGCATGGGGTTAAAGAAATTTTAAAAAGAACAGGATAAATTCAAGAAAGAAATAGAAACATTATAAAAATAAAAGCAAAAATATTTAAAATAGAAAAGCCAAAATACAATAAATAGGACCTAGAAAGTCTAAAGTTGGATCTTTGAAAAGACTACTAACATTGTCAACTTCTGGTGAAATTTATGATTATTATATATGCACATATAATCATAAACTACATATGAAAGAAACTTTAAGTACAAAACAAATAAGCCAAATCCATAAATATCTAAAATATACATGATAAATCATGATGAAATTAGATTTACTTGGGAATTTAAGAATTTTTTAACAATAAAATATTATAAATGTATATTAAATTTACTGAATGCTTTTCTCTTTAAATTTAGATAATATGGCTTTCTTTCTTAAAATTTATTATAATTAGTCACATTAATTTATAAAATGAATTAATAAATTCAGTAAATTTAATATATAGTTATAATTTAGGAAACTAAGAATAGGGCATTATTTTCCTTAAAAAACATAAGAAGACCTACCTAAAAACTTATAAAGAATAACCATGTAAATATTAGAAAGGAAGAAAAAAAATTCTGTAAAAAAATCATCTGAAACAAATATTAGACTAGGAATCTGGATATAAGAATAAATGCCCCTTAAATTAAACGTATTTCCATTATATCATAGACAAACATTTAAAAATGTAATTTTAAATGGCAATTGAATTACTATCTATTGATACTGTATTTTATTTATTTATACTTTATTTATTTTGGTACTGGGGATTGAACCCAAAGGTGCTTTACCAATGAACTACATCCCCAAACCTTTTTGTTTGAGATAGGTAACTTCACTATAAATGAAATTGTTTGAAAAGCATTGTACAATTCAATACTAATTCAAAAGCTAAGTCGCTTAGGGCCTTGCTAAGTTGCTGAGGCTGTCTTTGAACTTTCAATCCTCCTGACTCAGCCTACTGAGTTGCTGGGATTGCAGCAACCACACCTGGCTTATACCTCATTTCATCATGCCTCACTTTATTGCATTTCACAGATATATTGAGATTTTTTACAAATTGAAGTTTTATGGCCACCTTGCATTGAATGAGTCTATGGTGACATTTTTCCAACAATGTCTGCACATTTCATGTTTCTGTCCATTTTGGTAATTCTTGCAATATCTCAGATTATTTCATTATTATATTTGCTATGGTGATCTGTGGTCAGCAACCTTGGATGTTACACCTGTAATTGTTTTGGGAGGCCACAAACTACATTCATGTTTGATGGCAGCTTAACAAGTTGTTTATGTGTGTGTGTGTGTGTGTGTGTGTGTGTGTTCTGCCTCCTGGACATTTTCCCATTTCTCTCCCTCTACTTAGGTGACCCTATTCCCTTAGGCACAACAATATTGAAATTGTGCCAGTTAATAACCCTACAATGGCTTCTAAGTGTTCAAGTAAAAGACTTGCACATTTCTAACTTTAAAATCAAAAGGGTGTCTGAAATCTAGATAGGTGAAAGCTAGGTCTCTTGCATCAATAAGTCAAGTTGACTATAAAGGAAAAGTTATTAAGGAAACATGCCATTCCAGTGACTAAATGGTAAGGAAACAGACACCCTATTGCTGATACTGAGACAGTTAGTGGTCTGGAAAGAAGATCACACATTCCCTTAAACAAAGCTTAATCTAGAGAAAGGCTGTAACTCTCTTCAGTTCTGTGAAGGCTGAGGGAAATGATGAAGCTGCAGAAGAAAAGTCTGAAGCTAGCAGAGGGTTGATTCATGAGATTTAAGGAAAGAAGCTATTTCTATATTATAAAAGTTCAAATGCAGCCAGAGCTGATGTACAAGATGCAGTGAGTTATCCAGAAGATTTAGCTAAGGTGACTGACTCTTCCAGAAGAGCTAACTAAGATGACACTCAACAACAGAATTTTAGCACAGATGAAAACCCCCTTATGCTCGAAGAATATGTTATCTAGAACTTTCTAGCTAGGGAGAAGTCTGTCTGCCTTCAAAGCTTACAAAGGATAGGCTAACTTGTTAGGGGCTAATGCATCTGTTAATTTTAAATCAGAGCCAATGCTCATTTATCATTACAGAAATCTTGTGGCCCTTAAAAATCATACCAAATCTACTCTGCCTGTGCTCTGTAAATGGACCCACAAAGCTTGAATGAGACCTACTATTCGGAAAAAAAGAGATTCCTTTCAAAATATTATTACTGACAATGGACTTGGTCGCTCAAGAGTTTTTTTTTGTTTGTTTGTTTTTTTAAAGAGAGAATTTAATATTTTTATTTTTTATTTTTAGTTTTTCAGCAGACACAACATCTTTTTTATTTGTATGTGGTGCTGAGGATCAGGCGAGCGCGCTACCACTTGAGCCACATCCCCAGCTCTCACTCAAGAGTTTTAATGGAGATACACAGATTTATGAGTTTAATTTTGTTTTTATGCCCACTAACACAATATCCATTCTGTAGCCCATGAATCAAGGAGTAATGTTGACTTTCAAATTTTATTATTTTAATAAATACATTCTGTAAGGCTGTGGCTGCCATAAATAGTGATTCCTTTGATGGATCTGAGCAAAGTAAATGAAAAACTCTCTGGAAAGAATTTGTCATTCTAGATGCCATTAAGAGTATCTTTGAGAAGCAGACCCTGTCCCAGTATCTAGCTCAGCATGAACACCTTCTGCTCAACACCAGTCTCCTGTCTCCTGCTGACTCTTCTGAGCTGCTCATGGAAATGTGTGGAAATGGAAAAAGGCCCCAGTCCAGAGAGAAGGGAAGAGAGTGATTGAGAAAGAGATACAATTCCTCCTGAGCCTCCTGCCAAGAAAGCGTGTGCAATCAGGCTTGTTCCTGGGCACAGTCCTGCCCTCACTGTGCCCCTCATGAATCAGGGGGCCAGTTCCATCCTCCTCCTTCACCTCCTCAGCAGTACACCTTAGAATATATTCCAACTTCTCACCTATATCAGGAACCTAACAAGATGCTAGAACACAGAGAAGTGTGTGAGAGGCACCCAGTATTGGTCTAAATGGAGGCGATCAGGAGGAGTGGCTAGACCACCATTTGACAGAAAGGGAATGATCTGAAGAACGGAAACATCTTGACCACCTGAACTGCATTTATGGAAATGGTAGAAAAAACGAGGTGCTCCATGGCAGTTCTGAGGCACTGTCAGGAATCTAATTGGAAAGAACTCAACTACTGGAAAAGATGACTTAATGAAAAAACAGATGAGGAGAACAGGGACCAAGCTGGTCCCCAGGCAGCATAGCCCTGGGAGTGCAGATTCTCTCAGCAGTGGTAAGGGCAGAATCTGATGGAACTCAGAGTAAACACCAGCCTTTGGATTCCACCTAATATGTGAAATCCATTCTGCTTTAGAGAAAAGAGGTGCTGCACTGTGGAGTTAGGGAGAATTGGGTGACTATGAAGAGTAAAGGAAAAATATATGAAGCACTGGTACTCGTCATATTCAAAAAGTGTTCATCCCCCCCCACCCCAAAAAAGAATAAGTTTGATTCATGGGAAGAGGTCAAAATATCAACATTAACAGAAGTTTAGAAGGAGGTGATTCTAGCCCTTTGGATGATTTTGATTTTTGAAAGTAATTTTGAAAAAATTTTTGAAAGTAATTTTGAAAGTAATTTTTGATTTTTGAAAGTAATTTTTGAAGTAATTTTCAATTACTTCACTGGAGGAAGTAATTGAAGATGTATTGGGAATAACACAAGAACTAGAGTTAGAAATAGATCCTGATGACTAAATTGCTGCAATCTCAATTAAGTCTTTAATTGGTGAAGAGTTACTTCTTATGGATAAGCAAGGAGAGTGGTTACTTGAGATACAATTCACTCCTGATGAAAATGCTGTGAACATTGTTCAAGTGGCACTAAGAGAGTTAGAATATTACATAAATTTAGTGAATAAAGCAAGAACAGAGTTGACTTCAGTTTTGAGAGTTCTATCAAACAGCATCACCCGCTACAGAGAAATCTTTGTGAAAGGAAGAGCCAGTCAATGCAGCAAAATGTGTTGTCTTATTTTAAGAAATTGCAGTGGTCATTTCGGTCCTCAGCAACTACCACTCTGATTGTGAGCAAACCTGAACAGTGAAACAAGACCTTCCACCAGCAAAGAAATTGTGATTCATTGAAGGTTCAGATGATCATTAGCATGTTTTAGCAATACAGTATTTTAAAATTAATGATGGCTTTTCAGTCATAATTTTCAGTCATAATGCTATTGCATATTTAATAGACTATAGCAAAGTGTGAATATAAATTTCATAAGCACTGAGAAACCAAAAAAATTCATGTGTCTCACTTTATTATAATTAATTTGCTTCATTTTGGTGGTATGGAAATAAAACCCCCAATATGCCTTTATACACATGCACACTTTTAGGAAGATAGTCCCCAAGATCTCTGTGAGACATATATGAATAAAAAATATGCAAAGTTATTAAGGAAAGCAAAATAATTGAATATATACCAGGTTCATAGTTTATAAGACTCAATGACATAAAGATACAAACCCTCTCCAAATTAATTTACATATTCAATATAATTCTGATCTAAGTCCCAACAAATATTAATAAATTTGATGAGTTGATACAGATAGGTATGTTAATAAGCAAAAATCCACGAATAACCATGACATCCTGAAGATGAGTAAGTTAGGGATACATACATGACCATACCTGAAGATATGTTATAAATCCATAGTATTAAGATGATGTGGTATTGGGACAGGGAAAGCAAATTGCCTGTGAAATTGCATAGACTCCAGTCAGAATTATACACACTATATATATATATATTTATACACACACACACACACAGTATGTATATATATATAAACACACAATTATATATGATAAATACAATTACATATATTATGATAGTTTTTATCAGAATTTCCAATTACGTACTTTAAATGATGCTGAGACAACTGGTTATGTGTGTATGTATGTATATGTGGTGTGTGTGTGTGTGTGTATATGTGTATATAATACATATATATAATAAAAGAAATTGGATACCTACCTTTCCACCATATATAGATATAATTTACAGACAGATTGGAGACTAAAGTTTAAAATAAAAAATTTGAAACTTTTAGAAGAAAATACATTGAAATAGACTTTTTAAGCAAGACAAAATACTATCCATAAAATAAAATATTGATGAATGTGACTACATCAAAACTAAGAACTTTTGTATGTGAAAGGATAACATAAGAAAATGAAAAGAAAAGTTACAAATTAGGAAGAAATAATTTCAGTACAAATAATCCACAAGGGTTTGTATCTAGACTAAAATTTTAAATTGTTACAAATCAGTATGAAAAAGGCAAAAGTGCACAAAGTGAGTAAAATAAAAGCTAAAGACGTATTTCATTTTTAGAAAATTACATAGCTAGTGAATAAATATAGGAAAAATTGTTCAACTTTATTAATAAACAGGGAAATTAAAATTAAGAGTACTGTGGGTCTGTTTTATAACTATAGATTTTGGGAGAGAGTAAAAGTCTCATTACAATATTAAGTATTGACAATATTACAATATTGGATTTAGCAAAATAGAGATCCCTATTTTTTATTTTTCATTCTAATTTACAGAAGAATGCATTATAATTCATATTACACATATAGAGCACATTTTTTCAGATCTCTGGTTGTATACAAAGTATATTCACACCATTCATGTCTTTATACATAATCATAGCATAACTATCTGACATATAGTACAAATATTGGTAGACTGAGGGGAAAAAAAATCAAGGCTCTAATTAAATCTATAATGCTACTTGTCATCATTATTTTATTCCCTGCCAGTGAGATTGCAACGATGATGATGATGATGATCTGACATAAAAGATGACAATAATCTTTTATCCAAAAGAAAAAATTTAAACCTTCTTTGAGCAGTGCTGATTTTAGATATGTGTCCTAAGGAAATAATAAGTCAAATGTTTAAAGGTATTGCAGAGCGGGTCATAACAAAAAGTTAGAAATATACTCTGTGTCCATGAAGAAAGGTTGATGAAAGAAATTATGGTACATCTGTATAGTAGCTAACTTTGGAGACAAAATAGTATAAGAGTTATGAACGTCTTTGAAGGTAAATCTCATTGACCTGAGGCTTCTCTCATCTCTCTCAGAACATCTTGAGTTCCTCTCAGGTCTTCCTTGTTTTCCACTTCTGTCAGTCAGCTATCACTGTGTGACACAGGGTCACATGAGCATTGGAAGGTTCTTGTCTCATGCACCTGAAGAATGAAGTATTCAGACAATGGAGGGTGAGAATTCAGTAGCAGATTTACTAGAAGCGAGCAAGGAAAGCTTCCACCGCATGGGAGGGGCACTGTCAGTGGCTCTTTAGGGATTTTTACATTGTTTTGATGAAGGACTAACCTTTCATTGGAGAGTCCTCCTTGATCTCTTTCTCTGATTCAATTAAAGATGTACAATTTTAATTTCTTATTCCCATAATGAGATGATTTAATGTGTTTGTTAATTTGAATCTGCCCTGTATTTGTTCCTTAAAACGAAAAGTTGCTTGGGTTTAAAACAGCTTCTTGGGGTTGACTAATGGTAGGGTAGTGGGGCCTTCCAGATAGGCAGCTTAAAACCAACAACAAAAAAGCTTTAGCGAGATTAAAATATAGGGTTTTAATCGGGGCTGGTGGTCCTGTGTCAACTATAATAATCTTAAAATCTCAGTGGCATGCAACAGTAAGCATGTATTTTTCACTTGCATGTTTGCAGGGTAACTGAAGCAGCTCTACTTTAGGCTACTATGGCTAGATCAGCTCACTTCACACTATGGCTGGCTAGCCAGAGAATGTTCTCATCATGACAATCAGAGAAGTACAAGAGAGTGAGAGATAATGTGTGAAGCTTCCTTAGAACTTCCAGATCTTGCCCAGCACAGTGGTGCATGCCTATGATCCCAGCAACTGAGACAGGAGGATTGCAAGTTTGAGCAACTAAATGAGACTTTGTCTCAAAATAAAAAATAAAAAGGGTCTGGGGATATAGCTCAGTGGTAAAGTGCCCTGGGTTCAATCCTGTATATAAAAACAAAAACAAACACAAACAAACAAAAAAAGAATTCTGGTTCTAAGCTAGTAGTGCAATGTTGTTTCCACCCACATTTCAGTCTAGTGAAAATCGCACAGATGAGCCATAGTCAAGAGTCAGGGAGGTATCCTCAGTCTCTCATGGGGCTATGAAGACAGTGTAGACTGAGGGGAGAAAAATCAAGGCTGTAATTAAATCTGTAATGTTACTTGTTGCCGCAGCCCAGCTGGCTAGGCAAAATAACCCAGGGGTGAGGAACAACTTGTGTACCTTGATACAGCAGGAATGGGAGCCCTTTATTGTAGGACAACAGAGGTATTTATACATTCCACACAGCTTATCTTAATTAACATAAACTAGATACATCAGTCAACCAATAAGGAATCTCCACACTTAATGGCTCGCTGGCTCCACCTCACAAACCACTCCCCCTGGCAAAATGCCAGGCACCATCCAGACTTGTTTACTCTAACATTTGCCAGGTGCCATCCTGACTTGTTTACAGACTCTAACAACTTGTCAACATTTTTTTATTTCCTGCCAATGAGATTGCTCTGCATTTATTCAACTCATTCTAATTTCTTTTTATCTCCCTCTATTTCTTGACAGACTGCCTAAAAACTTCTTTATATCTTTATAACCCTACCTCAGGAACCAACTCACTTTGGTGGCACAGAGTTTTCTAAATCTACTGTAAAGCTCCCTTCTTAGGGATATTTCCTAAGGAATAGGTAGGAGTTATTTGTCTTTGCCACAATATTTACATTAAACACTTAATTTGGGGCTGGGGTTGTGAGCTGTAGAGCACTTGCCTAGCATGTGTGAGGCCCTGGGTTCGATCCTCAGCACCACATTAAAATAAAGGTATTGTGTCCAACTACAACTAAAAAATAAATATTTTAGAAAAACATTTAATTTCTTTGCATTTGGCCAAGATAAACAGTACGAACTCATGATATCCTTAAGCTCATAATCAGGAGGATGGCATTTTACACCTTTTTGCTAAAATGGAACACTAATCCTTCCTACTCTCCAGAGGAGCAAAGGCTGGCTTTGTATTAAAGGAACTCTCAAATATCAGCAGCTCTTTACCTGCCCTAGGAAAGTTGACATAGGATCTTCTGGGCTCAAAGGAGCCAACATTAGCCAGGCCTTGAACCAATTATAAAAGTGGTGTTTTTCCATAGTTTAATCCTAAGAAACAGAGGAAGAATAATCAAAATAAAATGTCATTAAAACTTTAGCCCTTCCCCTGGATTTAAGAGTTCATAACCCCAGAACTTCACACTGAGAGAGATAGGCTAAGGAAAAGGAGAATGGGGAGTACATGCTTCAAGAATTAGGGATAGGGCTGGGTTATGGCTCAGTGGTTGAACGTTTGCTTACCTCATAAAAAACAAAACAAAACAAAGGTATTGTGGCCTGGGATGTAGCTCAGTGGCAAAGCCCTGAGTTTGACCCCCAGTAAAAAAAAAAAAAAAAAAAAAAAAAGAACCCCACCAAAATAATAATAATAATAAAAGGTATTGTGTCCATCTAAAACTAAAAATATATATTTATATATGTAAAGAATTAGGGATGTACTTCCCAGAAAATGGTCATGATGAAAGTGGTCAGAAAAGGCAATTTCCTTCCTCTTTTCTAATCTTGGCTCCAAATCCCCCAGTAAAACCTCTTCGGTGTCTTGCATGTTTCAGATTTTACTGCTCACCAGCTTGGAGGTGATATGTGGCTCTTGACAGCTCTGCTCCTTTGGGGTAAGTTGGGCTCAGAGAGGGTGGGGCTAGACCGATATGGATTCTGGCTTTGGATCAACATTTTTTGTCTTCCTTGGATATGTTGGGTTAGAACTCATGCGTATGAAGATAATTGTTTCTGTGCTTTGATGCTTTATTGGTGCTTATTATATCAAAAGGGTGGGAAGGGGACCCTGAGATACACTTAGACTGAAAACCCCATATCAAAATAAAGTTTCATCAATAATCATCAGTTCTGCTGGTACTTGATTTTTGGAAAGAGGGATAGTTTAGGTCAAGAGACCTAAACTGGCCCCCCCAGAGTCTAATTAGCTCTGTCTCTCCAATTCTTCCTGTCTCATCATCTCCCACTAATCACCGGATGTCTCTGTTCTTCCATCTTTGCAGTTCCAGTTGGTGGGCAAGTGGGTAAGTGATCACTACCTCAGATTCTCCTCTTATGCCACTTTCTTTCTTCCAAAGGATGAGTTCCATTAACCTAAAGAAGAAAAAATAGAGAGAGCATAGACAGAAGAAAGACTTATAAAACTATGTATATGCAGAGTGTGATATGATTTGTCAGTTTTCTTTCTAAGGCTTCTAAGGCATTCTGAATGAGCCCTGACTGAGGCACTAAATGCCTAACTGTGCTTATGAGAGCGGAAATGGCCAGAATTGCGAAAACACAGAGGCAGCTAGGCTGGTTTTTCAACATCCCTCCGGGCAATCCCTGTTACAAGAAAGCTAAATCAGTTTTTTTCTCCTCAGAGAGAGCCAAGCAGGTACTGAAGGCTTCAAAGGGAGGCATTTGAGCCTCCATTTCCAAAGCAGAAGCCTATGAAGGTCTGTGCTTTACCCTCAGAAACAGTATAACACTGAGGACAAGGACACTGACTCCTGACAGTCTGCACTAGTTTAGAACTTGCTTCACTAGGAGAATTAGGGAGATCTAAATCAGTAATCCATCCTCAGGAACCCCAAATCTCTAACACCCCAATTAGGATTTAATGATAAAAACAGCTCTCTACAGCAGGATCTGGACACTTTTAAAGTCTGGCTTTTGTGGGCTCCTGCTTGCCTATTTTTTAAACTAATCTAAAACTGCAACTTTTCCTTGTGCTATCCACAAAACCTCACCAACCACTCGGAGCCCTTCCTTTCACTCCACTTTTTGTTTTGCTTTGGTTTTATCCCCAAGCAGACCCCACAAAGGCAGTGATCACCTTGCAGCCTCCGTGGGTAAGTGTGTTCCAAGATGAACAGGTCACCTTATTGTGTGAGGGGCCGCAACCGCCTGGAGACAACTCCACACGGTGGTTTCTCAACGGCACAGCCATTCAGACCTTGACCTCCAAGTATAGCATCACTGCAGCGAGGGTCAGTGAGAGTGGTGAATACAGGTGCCAGACAGGTCTCTCGGTGCCAAGTGACCCTGTACAGCTGGAAATCCGCAGAGGTGAGTGTGGCATGGAGCAGGAGGGGTGGAAATCACAGGGCCTTCCTGTGTGTGTGTCTTCATTTAAGTGAAAGTCTCAGCTCTCAGTGCCTCCTTACTGAAATTAATCAATAGACTAAGAACATCACATCAAGGTTCCTGTGCACCAGTAGCAGCCCAGTGGGGCCAGCTGTGAGTAGGGTGTCGAGAGGAAAATGCAGACTCTAATATTTTATCATTAGTTGACATTTATGCCATCACATAGTATAATGATAGTTCAGACAAACACACAATGATGAACAGTGAAAAGTCTCCCTCCAACCCCAAAATTCTAGTCCCACAGTCACCTTCCACTAAAGCAAAACTATTAATATATATGTAAACTTTTTTATATGGTACTGGGGATTGAACCCAAGGCATTGTAAACACTCTACCACTGAGATACACCCCCAGCCCTATATCTAAACTTAAAATTAAAACTGTGATTGTTAGGGGCTGGGGTTATAGCTCAGTGGCAGAGTGCTTGCCTAGCATGTGTGAGGCCCTGGGTTCAATCCTCAGCACCACATAAAAATAAATAAATGAAAGAAAGAAAGGTATTGTGTCCAACTATAGCTAAAAGACAAATATAAAAAACTGTGATTATTAGAATACTCTATGTATTGTCTTATATCTTACTTTTGTCACTGTTTATATTAATAAAGAAGTCTTCTGCATGTCTGCTCTATGACTGTAATATGATTAATGTAGCCATTCTGCCTATTAGTGCTAAGGTTTTCCTACTCTTCTACTTCTATGAACAGTACTGCAATAGACATTTTATACATAGAGTCTGTGGCCCATTTCAAAGTGTAGTTCTAAGATATTCTAGACATGGAATTACATAGGACTTTAATGAATAGAAGCAGGAAAATAAACCTGCCACCCTTTTCAATCTGTAGCAAATTTCTATTTTCTAGAGACGGAGGGGAAAATGTTTTATTATTCAGGACAAAACACCCAAATGTATTATTTATTTTTTATTTATTTTTTTTTTTTAAAGAGAGAGTGAGAGAGGAGAGAGAGAGAGAGAGAATTTTTTTTAATATTTATTTTTTAGTTATCGGCGGACACAACATTTTTGTTTGTACAAAAAAAAAAAAAAAAAATCTTTGTTTGTACATGGTCCTGAGAATCGAACCCGGGCCGCACGCATGCCAGGCGAGCGCGCTACCACTTGAGCCACATCCCCAGTCCCCCAAATGTATTATTTAGTTAGTCAAAAGCAATAAGCTCAAACTTCTTTGTAATTGATAATGCCAAAGGTAATGCATGTTAGAGGCAGAATTACATGTAAGCAGACTCAGTTGCTTTCAGAGGAAATGTGATCTAGTTGAGGAAGTGTTAAGAATGTCTAGGGAAAGCTAGGTGTTCTTCCTGTGTCCCTCAGGACTCTGGGAATAAGTTCTTAAGATGCAGATATGAGGGAAGAAGCCAGGGAGCTGACAGAGATATTTCAACAAGAGATTTTGTGTAGTTTGAGCAGAAGCAGAAGTTTTTCTTGGGTCAAGTGACCAAAAACAAAACAAAACAAAACAAAACAAAAAGACTAGGCCTGTGAAGAGCCCATTTTCTTTCTTTGAAGGGTAACTCACATGTAGCAAACCCTACTCACAGCTGGCCGGCCCTACTGGGCTACTGTTGGTGCACAGGACCTAAGCGCACATCTCAGTGAATAGTCACCATGTAAACGCCTCCCACAGCAAGAAACAGAACATTTACAGAACCAAGAAACTTCTTCTTGCCCTTTTCTACTACTCCCCAAGACGTACTTCTAACACCATAGTTTTGCCTGTTTTTGAACTTCACATAAATGGTACCTGTCATGCTCTTTTGTGTCTGGTTTCTTTCTGTTAACATTATAATTATGAAATTCACACATGTTGTGAAGTTGAAGTTCAAGTTCTCATTACTTATTATATATTTTTCTATTCTACTGATAGATTCTTGATTTGTTTCCAGTTTGGGCTTTTTACCAATAGTACTAAAAAAGTATGAACACTTTTTTACATGTCTTTTGGTGCACATAGATATATGTATCTGTTGGAAAATGCCTAATAGTGTACTTGCCAGTCACAAAATATGTACGTATTAAACTTTAGTAGATATATTGCTAAACAGGTTTTCAGAGTCCTAATACCAATTTTTGACTCTGACAGTTTGAGAAGTTTTGTTCCTCTCCATCTTTATCAGTATTAGGAGTTTTCTGTATTTTTCATTTTTGCCATCCTGGTGGAGGTATAATAATATCACACTATGGTTTTAATTTGTATTTCCCTGATGACTATGCTATTGACTATTTTTTCATGTTTATTACCTATTTGGATATTCTTTTTTGTAAAGTACCTGATAAGGTCTTTTCACCAATTTTTCTTTTGTCTTTTTCTTATCCATGACTTATATAGTTCTTTATTTGTTATGGATATGAGTCAAGTGTTGCAATTACCTTCTACCACTCCTTGGCTTGCCTTTTCACTACCTTTGTTTGTTTGTTTAATGAACAAATGATCTTAATTTTATTACAGTACAATACACCAAGTTTGGGGGCTGTTGTTCCCTATGCCTTATTTTTAAAAATGTTTTTTTCCACAATTATTCAACAGTGGAGGATTCAATTACAGTTTCATTGATGGTCAGTCACTTCAATTAAATCTGTGGACACTGAGACCAAGAAATTCAGCTGATTGGTGGACCCAGGTCCTACCCATGTGGCTTGGAATGAATGTCCTCTTTCTACTTCAAGGTCATGAAGGTGGAGGAATAGTGTTTGAGTGGGAAAATTAGTAGAATATGTCTGCTAAAAGCTGCATCCCACAAATTTTTGATGAAATATTCTCAGTGTCATAGGTTAGAATTTTAAAATTTCTATTGTGATTTCTCTCTTTTTTGTTACTTCTAAATTATTTACAAGATTTTGGAGAGTGGCTTTATTGGTTACTAACTGTATAGCATTTTAGTCAGATTTTGTGTAAAATATAGGATCAGTTTCTTGGTATTTGTTGAAAATTGCTTTGTCGCTTAGCACATGCTCAATTTTTTAACTGTTGCATATATGTTTGAAAAGTATATGAATCTTCTCTTTTCTGTGGTACAGCAGTCCACAAAATCAAATCTGTTAATTGTGTCATTCAAGCATTCTCTAATATCACTTTTCTGATGGAGTTTCTGATGGAGGTGTGTCAAAATCTCCCACTGTGCTTTGCATATGTAAAGCAAAGATGTGTGTTTGGGTAGTGCAGTCACTTAGCATGTCTTTGTTGGGAATGGAAATAAAGACAGGAAGAGTCTGATATATTTAGAAACAGTATAGCGGGATTCATGAGTGTTATTGGATATAATTATCATGAATTATTGTCATGCTACATACAGCATTGGAACCTGCCTTCTATTCTTAGATCTAAGTTCTGGAGGGTGGAAAATTATATTGTCTCTCCTCCTTTTACCCCAAGGATTTCATCTTTATTGAGCCAAACCAATTGTCCCTGGGGGAGGGGAAAAATAAAGGTGCAGAGTTGTGACTCATTGGTGACATCTTAGAATTCTTGACTCAATCAATTTCTCAGATCTGGAAAGGGAAGATAAGAAAGGGCTTTGTGCACAGCTTTTGGTAAAGATTACCTTTCTTTCTACCAAAGCGAAAGATATTTGAGAAATGAGACACAGACCTCAGATTTAGCAGAGTTCTGAATTTGGAATGTTGCAAGGAGAAAATGATAGGTCCCCAGGGTGAAGATTTGGCCTCCTCGTATCTCCTTCACTGTATGCATATACATTTGGGGTACACATTTTTCAGATTGGCTGCTACTCCAGATCTCTAGCAGAGTCATCACTGAAGGAGAACCTCTGACTTTGAGGTGTCATGCATGGAAGAATAAGCTGGTGTACAATGTTCTTTTCTACCAAAATGGCAAAGCATTTCAGTTTTCTCCTCGGAATTCTGAACTTACCATTCAGAAAACCAACACAAGTCACAATGGCGTCTATCACTGCTCAGGCATGGGAAGACATCGCTACACATCAGGGGGAGTAACTGTCACTGTGAAAGGTACTGTATCTGAATAGTTCTAGAACTATAGTTGTAAGGACCAGAGAGACAATGAAAATCATCTAAAAATCTCACTTAAATTTTTAAGTGAAGAAACTGAGTTCTAGAGTGGCAAATTGCATCACTGAAGGCCACCAATGACCAGTAGTTTGGTTAGGACCAGAACTGAGGTCTCTAGGTCCTAGTCCATTGCTCTTTCCAGTATATCACAATGCCCCATCAATAACTGCAGGAGTTAATGTCAAAGTCAGGGCATAGTAAAGATTCATTTCATTAATTTTGTTTTAGTCACAAAGAATAGAGATTCACTCAAAGTGGCTAAGGAAGTTATTAGAGAATAATCCAATGGAATTTCATGAAAGGAAAACATTAGGAATTGGTTAGCCTTCCATCTGTCTCAGGTACATTGTGGCCCTTCTGTCCCAGTTCTTTCTAAGCATCTGTACATGAAACAGCTTCCCGTGTTCTAGTTTCCACATGGCCCTTGTTCTCATTCTTTCATGGTCTTTTTTCTTAGTATTCACAATCAGCAGCAACTTTTTTTCTGTCTGAAAAAAAAAAAAGTCCCTTCCTGTAGGAAAGAAATTACTGTCCCAGATTTTCTTTTGAGTCAGGGACACAAGTGTGATTCACTAAACTCCCTGGGTAGACTGTGCCAAAGGGAATGGTTATATTATAAACAAATGGCCATTCAGGGAAGCATGAGCTGTGTAGCATATTATCAACAGGACGCAGGACGGGAGCAAGCTGGCAACCACAATTATGTATATTAGAAAAATCCAAGAATGCCTCTCTGTTACAAATGGGAAAAAATATGCCTTATGGATGCATTCTCTTGGGGCAAGTTTCCCAAGGGGTTGGGAGGGTACGTCTTTTGTGAAAAGAACCTTAACCTAGGGGTGGCTCTACCACTAAGCTACAACCTGTCCCCATCACTTTCTCTTTAGAGCTATTTTCAGTTCCTGTGCTGAGAGCATCCTTGTCACTCCCCCTCCTGGAGGGGAACCTGGTCACCCTGAGCTGTGAAACCACGCTGCTCCCAGAGAGGGCTGGCTTGCAGCTGTACTACTCCTTCTACGTGGGCAGCAAGACCCTAGTGGACAGAAATGCATCCTCCGAGTACCAGATTTTAACTGCTAGAAGAGAGGACTCTGGTTTCTACTGGTGTGAGGCAGTCACAGAAGATGGGAACGTCCTGAAGCGCAGCCCTGCCTTGGAGCTTCAAGTGCTGGGTGAGAGAGAAGAGGGGCCACTGCTGACAAGGGAGAAGCGGCTCCCTTTTCTCTTGTGGGGTTGAGGCTTGTTCAAGGGTTTTGTGGCCCAGCCAGGAGGAGGAAATCTCTTTAGGAAAAGCCTACGGACAGGCTTTTCCATTCCTGATTCAGAACTCACTATTCTCATCACAAATTTCATGAATTTTTCTTTCCTTCATCATTCTTCCTTTTCTTTCCCTTCTTTATTTTCAATTGTCCTTCCTCCCCTCTCACTCCACCTCCTTCCTTCCCTTTTCTGCCCTTCCCTTCTCTCTCCCTCATCAACAATATATTGAATTCCTCCTATTTACTGCCCTAGGTCTGGGGATATGAATACATGAGGTGTGGTTTTTAAATTTTATTTTTATGGATTGAACTGGGGGTGCTCTCCACTGAGCTACACCCCCAGCCCTTTCCCAAACATGAGATCCTCCTTCCTGAGCCCACCTGAATTGTTGTGATTACAGGCATGTGCCACCATACCCAGCTTGGGATATAGTTTTTGAATCAAATAATTTTCATGGTTGATTTATGAGAGGGTGATATTGTCCACTGCACAAAACTACCTGCTCGAGTGTTGATTTAACTGAGTTGTAAGGATTGTGAGCTTGGGAACAAAGACTCTTCAAGGGAAAAGTTCATCTTCAAGCATTAAATGGCATAGAGATAGCAGTTATCTCTGAATCTAACGTAAGACCACCAGCAGGGTTCCTCCAGTCCCTTCCTTTCCCCTGAACTCATCAGCGCCTCCACTGGGGGTAGGTGCTGCAGCCTCACTCATTTTTTTCTTCCACACATATGTCAGTCAGACCCCTCTGGTTTCTGACAGTATCTTTTCTCTTTCTGTTTCAGGCCTCCAGTCGCCAACACCTGTCTGGTTTAACATCCTTTTCTATCTATCAGTGGGAATAATATTTTTGGTGAACACTGTTCTCTGTGTGATGATACATAAAGAACAGCAAAGAAAGAAAAAATGGAATTTAGAAGTTTCTTTGGCTTCAGATTCTGGGAAGAAAGTAACTTCCTGCCTTCAAAAAGATAGATATTTAGAAGAAGAGGTGAAATGTCTGGAACAACAAGAATAGCCTCATGAAAAAGCACAACAGAAGAAGGAAGGAGGACAGCGGCAACTCAGGGGTGGCCATAGATCTGGACTGCCACTGTCCCTTCCTCTCTATGGGAGCACTGAGGCACAAACTCCCAAAAGTTGAAGTGCACTAGAATTGTGGGTCCCATGGCACATAACTGTTAAATAAAGAAAATACATGAGCTGACTTCAATTGAGACATATTTGGAACTTTGGTAATCAGAGATGATTTGAATTGAGATCTACTCCAAAGAAATCTTTAAAAATTTGAGGTTAAGTTCAATCTGGTTATCCTGTGAGGTAGTTTGAAAAATAGTATACTTCTGAGAACAAGATAAAACGGTGAGGTTGTGCATATGTGCAAGAGATTAAGACAGAGAAGAAGATAGAATGAGAGAAAGAGGGAGACAGGAAGAAATATTCAGAGATGGGTGAGGGGATTTCAGGAAGACCAGGAAATTGTGTAGACTAAAAGGAAGGAAATAGAACTTACAAATGACCTCTGAGGAGCCGAGGGAATGAGAAAACTCACCCCTGTGGGTTAGGATAGTTGCTTCTTGGCTTTTTCTTTTGGTTAGCCAACAGAGAATGTTTCCAGTCATGTCAAAGAGATAGAAGAGATGAACATGAAAGAGAGATTCATGATGCGAAATGGGTGTGTTATTCATTTGGAAGTTTCTTGTAATCTCTTTAAATCCAGAGACACCGGAAGTCCTGCCTATCCATTCCTGTCTCCTGCCTTATAGGAAGGCAGAATGTAACTCCTGCTTTCCTTAATAAACAGACCCAGATCTCCAAGCAAGGAGAAGTTTCAAATAGGGAAAAGCAGTGATATTATAAGGTATTGACCCTTGCTACCAGAGATTTGATTTCCCCTTCTGATTTTCTGGATAATTACTAAAAATATGCTGCTCTTCCACTTGTACTAAAGTTTGGAAACAAGATATTTCTTACTACTCTATAACATAGCTAACATAAAAATAGAAATATGGGAATAAGACTTTATAGAAGGAAGGTGTCAGGGGAGGACAACTAGCATAGAAATGTGACTCTAGATCATTTGTTTTTTACAAAACGGCTTATATGACAGATAAGGCTCATCCCTACCTAGTCTTCATCTTGGCTCCACGTGGTGGGATTCACCTCAGTAGCAGCCACCGGGGACCCTCCCTGTGTTAACTCTGTCCCTGGGACAAGTTAGAGGAGGAAAGGTTCACTTGGGCTCATGGTTTCAGGAGTTTCAGTCCACAGTCAGCCGGCTCCGTGGCTGTGGGCCTGTGCTGAGAGCATCATGGGGAAGGTGTGGCTGAGAAGAGCTGCTCACCTCATGGGAGATGGGCAGTAAAGAGAGAGGCAGCAGGAAGGCGCCAGAGACAAGATAAAGGCCCCAATGTCACAATCCCCAGGATCCACTCCCTTTAACAAAGTCCCGCCTCCTACAGTTTCCACCACTTCCCAAAGATCCATTCAAGTTATTAATCCGTCAGTGGATTAATGTACTGGTTGAGGTTAAAGCCCTCATGAACCAATTATTTCCTAAAAGCCCCACTTCTGCATATTGCTACACTGGGGACCAAGCCTTCAACATATGAGCCTATGGGGGACAGTCCAGATGCTAACCATCACAATTCCCAAGAAAGTTGGTACTTGAAGTCAATGAACATCACCGGGGCCAACTGCTTTCCGCATCTGTAGACAAAAAGAATATTCTTCCCTTTAACCTTCAAAAATATAATAATTATCACCTCAATAGAAGCACAGCAATTCCAATGTGTTCAAAAGAAAGGGTTGTATGTCATGGCAGGAGTTTGTTGACTGCACATAATATTTGGCCTTATGGCCAGGGAAAGCAGGGGAGTTAGAACTGTAGGGGATGAGCCCCTTAGGAAAGAGGCCCAAGGACTGGCCAAGGAACATTCTGCAGGAAACTCCTTCCTGAGGAATTGAGGAGAACTGAAGCAGAAGAGAGATTCACACCCAGAAGGGAGACCTCTGTCTACCCCCAGAGAGTGGATAAAATTTCGGGAAAGTACTCCCCAGGGGCATAAGGTGAATGGGGACGGGACAGACAGGAATACAGACAGAGCACTGTGGCCGGGAGGGCGGCCGGGGCGGGGGGATGGAACAAGGCCAGTTATTACCAAAGCATAAAGTGTTCTCTCTTTCCCACTCTCTCTTTTGTGTTTGCTGTCCAAATTTTTCCACACTTCTTTGTCGCATTTGTTTCTTGTGATAATTTGCTACTTAAACAACTTATTTGGTTAAACCAATTTCTTAATTGAAAAATTTGCTTTCCTGTCTACCCCCTTATTTCTGGATTTTAGCTATATCAGGACTAGGTTCTTAGAGTCCCCCATACTGGGCCCTTATGCCCATTCCAGCCTGTACCACCAGAAGTCTGAGCCTAGTAGGGAGCTGGGGTGACCTGCTCAAGGCACAGCTGGAAGGTACAGTTAAGGGACCGTCCTCCACAATGCCATATGTGCACTGTGCCTCTAGCAAGAAGACTGAGTCCAAGAGCCAAGCAGTAGATAGTACTTCCATTTACTGTCACTCCTACTGACCCACTGAGGGACTTGTGTGCTCCCTATCCTTACAACTCCTGTCAGCAGGGTTAGGGATTCTAGTGCCCTATGGGGGCATGACACAGTGACCCTTAGCTGATGCCTGGGTTCTTTGGGTTTCTTTTGTCTATGAACCAACAGGCAAGAAGAGTAGTCACTGTCTTAATAGGAATGACTGATCCTGATAGGCAGGAGATGGGCTGCTACTTACAATGGAGATAGAAATATGAATGGAACCAAAGTAATCTACTTGGTGCCTCATATTATTCCCTTTCCCAATGGCAACTTTAAGTAGACAGATGCAGCAAACACAGACTTAGAAGGGCTTAGTGACCGGGCACTCGGGCCCTTTGGGATCTGGATTGTGATACCAGGTTAGCCTCTGAGGCAATGAGTAGCTACTGTGACCCTGAAATCCAAGTGCCACAACAGGTGCTGTAGTTTGTCCCACCAACCCATTTTCCATCAGGAAGAAAATCCCAGAAAAATTCTGAGAGAGGATCTTCCCAGATGTCTATGGAGAAGTGGATCCAGATGGCACAGGAGCACCCAGTGGTAGACGTGGAGATGTGCTGCCCAAACCCTTCCAAGAAAGAACTTGGTGACGGCCTCAGCAGACAGCCTACAGCTGTTAGTTAGCACCTTCAGGGTCTGCCTCAGCTTTCTCCCTGCGAATCCCACCCTTTGTGGAGCAGCTGCATCTCCTGCCTCAACAAAGCAGCACAGGCCTGTGGGCAATAGACCTTAAGTTCTTTGCCAGTTCCATCAAAGTTCCACTGGGCACTCTGCAGGCTGATTCCCCCTGCTAGCCCTTCTTCCTACTCTTCCTTTCACAGGTGTTCACCCTAGTAAATTCCTTGCACTCCAAACTGTTTTAGCATCTACTTCCAGAGAATCCAACCTGAAACAGTTTTATATGCCACAGCAACAATTTATAGTCTTTGGAGTCTTGTAAGACCTCTTTGGTCAAATAATACTTTGAGACACATTTATTTTAACATAGTACACAAATTACAGGAAAAAAAATACATATATGGTGCTATTTGGTACAGGAGAGCAAGCTTGATATTCCTGTGATTCCAGTTTAAAACCTTATCAAATCAGATTTATTTTTGTACTGGGGATTGTGCTTTACCACAGAGCTACATCCCCAGATCTTTTAATTTTTTTGAGACAATGTCTCACTAAGTTGCTGAAGGTATTGCTAAATTGCTGAGGCTGGCCTTGCCTCAACCTCCCAAGTTGCTGGGATTACAGGCATGTGCCACCATGCCCAGAGCTTCAGATCAGATCTTTAAAAGTTGATTTATGATGTAAAATATTTTCTCTTCTTCTCACTGAAAGGGAGAGAGGGGCTGGGGTTGTGGCTCAGCGGTAGTGCGCTCATCTAGCACATGTGAGGCCCTGGGTTCGATCCTCAGCACCACATAAAAATAAATAAAATAAAGGTGTTGTGTCTAACTACAACTAAAAATATTAAGTAAAAAAAAGAATATGGAAAAAAAGAAAGGAAGAGAAAACATTTTTATATGCTTCTGACTGTACTTCTGTGAATTATAGTCTTGCTTTTTGAAGTCGGAATTTGGAATTTCACTGGTTGTCATTTGAAGCAAAATTCAAGACAGCTAATTTTAATAACAGAAATCAAGAAATGAAGCATTGTAAACTAGAGTTAAGTCCTTATGGGTTTTCCCATCTTACACTTAGGGATAAAGATAGGTATTAGAAAAGAATATGTTGGTGCATGATGAGATGGTCTGAATACTAGTGTATTACAGAGAGGTGGGGCAGAATTCATGAACATTTTAAAGATCTTGCTTGCCCTTTATTATTAAATAAACAAAAACCAAACAAACAAAACCCCAATTAGCTCCAAGAGAGTGTCTTATGAAAGCAAGGCAAAGATAAGAAATATTAACACCATTTTATTTCATCTAAGCAACAAGCATACGCACAGCCCAGTACCTGCTCTATTCACTGGTGAATCAGGCTGTGTCAGGATAGCTGGATTATGTTAAGGTAACAAACAACTTCAGTCTCAGCATCTTCTTAAAATTTCTTATTTTATTTTTTAGTGCATTACAGTTATACATATTAGTGGGGTTCATTTAGACATATACACAAATGCATATCTCCAGTGCTGCCCCCCTTCTCTCCCTTCTTCCCCTGCCTTGATCCCTTTCCTCAGCATCTTAAAACAAGTTTGGTTTTCATTCCTATTACATCAGAGTCAGCTGAGGGGGCTGATGAAAGACCATTGTCTGGAACCCAGCCAGTTGTGTTAGAGAACATCTCAAATCAGGAGATCAGTGTTTCATCCCAGAAATGACACACAATATTTCACTTTTGACTCATTGGTCAGACTTATTTATATAGCTCAACCCAACCACAAAGAGGATGTTAAAATCCTACAGTAGGCATAAACAAGAAGCTGGAAATATTGTGTGAACAGCATAAATACTACCTAAAAAAGCATTTGAGATATGTAAAAGCATGGTGGGGAATATCAGCTGGCTTCAAAGAGCAGTGTCCTGGTGATAGGGGACAGACAGATGTAAACGGTAGGAATACGAGTTAAGGGAATAATTCTATAAAATGGGTCCACTTTCCTGGCTCCCACATGCTTTCTTTTCCAAGAAGAAATTTACCTGCAGCCCTGCCTGACCTAAGGGGACAGGATATGTCACGTTTCTCAGCCAACTACCTGTTATCTACCTGTTATTATTTTGAGAACTGCAGGCTCAAAATAATATCAATAAGAAGAACTCAACTTACCCTGAAGGGAGAGACTTTTGTAACCTTTTCACAGTCCAAATCCCAGAACTCAGGAAGATAGGGTAATTCCTCCTAACCATAATACCTGTAAGAATTTGTGGATAAGAATCCAATGAGAACCAGTCAGCATGGGCCAACTCGACCTAGAGTTGTCATGGCAGTGGGGACTTGAAAGTCTGATGCCATCCTGCTGGCAGTCAGAAGTCAAGAGGTGGACCTGGGTGGGACTCTGGAAACTTTCCTGGGATCCCCAATAAAGCAGGAGTGGCACACTGTCCCTCTCCTGTCTGAGAGGATCCCTTGCTCTTCTTTGCCTTCAGTAAACTCTTGCCTGTAAATCTGAGCAACATGTCTGAAATCTTTCCGACTTGATGACAAGAATCCAGTTTCTTCATGTTGCCTTGGTTTCCAGGAAGGGCCCAGCCCTATAACACCAACATTTTCATCACTCTCAGTAAAGGGAAACTGGTATCTCGACCTCACTCCTGTTCAGTCTATTTCTCAGTTGCATATTCAAGGAGATGAAAAGATCTTTTACTTGTGACAAATCAACATTATAAGTCAAAGTATCTGTACTGAAGGTGTTTCATATTTTCTTATATAATTTAGAAAAATTGTTTTTGAGTTTAAAAAAAATCATTAGATACTGTAATTTGCAAATCTGCTTGCTGTCACCAATCATTTCTATGTTCCTAAGAGGGATGTGTTAATAGATTCTGTTGTAAATAACCTACTTCACGGTCATTCATGCACTATTTTGAGTTTGAAAGGAAAGTGACCATAACACTCTGAGCGACTAAGAGATATTTATTGCAGCGGTGTCTGATTAACAGGGAAGGAAGAGGAAAAGAGAGCGAGAGAAAGAGAGCCAGCAGGGAAAGAGAGAGGGAAGGAGAGAGCAAAGAGCGCCCCAGAGAACAGGGGAAAGAGAGAAAAGAGTGAAAGCGAGAGGTGGGAGGGGGCTGGCAGGAGAGCGTTTTTATAGCCAAAATCTAACTGGGGTCTCTGGGTCTGCACGCTGCCTTGTTGGCCTTCAGTGATTGGATCACACAGTACTTGCTAAGGGTGTCACCTTCTGCCTTCATGCAGCCCGGGCGGGGTCAGATGTGGATTTCCATTGCACCAGTCAGTGGGGGCTGAGTGCTCACCCCTGAGTGGGGCTGAGTGCTCACCCCTGAGTGGGGCTGAGTGCTCACCCCTGAGTGGGGCTGAGTGCTCACCCCTGAGTGGGGCTGAGTGCTCACCCCTGAGTGGGGCTGAGTGCTCACCCCTGAGTGGGGCTGAGTGTTCACCCCTGAGTGGGGCTGAGTGCTCACCCCTGAGTGGGGTGAGTGCTCACCCCTGAGTGGGGCTGAGTGCTCACCCCTGAGTGGGGCTGAGTGCTCACCCCTGAGTGGGGCTGAGTGCTCACCCCTGAGTGGGGCTGAGTGTTCACCCCTGAGTGGGGCTGAGTGCTCACCCCTGAGTGGGGCTGAGGGTTCACCCCTGAGTGGGGCTGAGTGCTCACCCCTGAGTGGGGCTGAGGGTTCACCCCTGAGTGGGGCTGAGTGCTCACCCCTGAGTGGGGCTGAGTGCTCACCCCTGAGTGGGGCTGAGTGCTCACCCCTGAGTGGGGCTGAGTGCTCACCCCTGAGTGGGGCTGAGTGCTCACCCCTGAGTGGGGCTGAGTGCTCACCCCTGAGTGGGGCTGAGGGTTCACCCCTGAGTGGGGCTGAGGGTTCACCCCTGAGTGGGGCTGAGTGCTCACCCCTGAGTGGGGCTGAGTGCTCACCCCTGAGTGGGGCTGAGTGCTCACCCCTGAGTGGGGCTGAGTGCTCACCCCTGAGTGGGGCTGAGTGCTCACCCCTGAGTGGGGCTGAGTGCTCACCCCTGAGTGGGGCTGAGTGCTCACCCCTGAGTGGGGCTGAGTGCTCACCCCTGAGTGGGGCTGAGTGCTCACCCCTGAGTGGGGCTGAGGGTTCACCCCTGAGTGGGGCTGAGTGTTCACCCCTGAGTGGGGCTGAGTGCTCACCCTTGAGTGGAGCTGAGTGTTCATCCCTGAGTGGGGCTGAGTGCTCACCCCTGAGTGGGGCTGAGTGTTCACCCCTGAGTGGGGCTGAGTGCTCACCCCTGAGTGGGGCTGAATGTTCACCCCTGAGTGGAGCTGAGTGCTCACCCCTGAGTGGGAGCTGAGTGTTCAGACTTGAGGCAAACAAGAGATAGGGAACCCGGGGGGTCGGGGGCGAGTGTTCAGCCCACCCTGCAGCTAACATTTGTGCAGCCTGCCCCGCCACCAACAGAGTTCAACCTGAGCTAGTCGCTAGAACCCTACTCTGGGATGCCCACATCACTGCCAGGTGGCTTCTGCACCAGGAATGGTGCTCAGTGTGTGTGGCGGGGAGGACCGCTGGTGCCACCTTGTGGTCGCATGTGTACATTAGGGTCTTCACCCCTGACCGGGGAGGCAGCCAGTGCCCCAGCACGCGCTGGCGGGAAAGCTGCCAGGTGATTCTCTCTACAAACTCTCCCTTAAGCCCCAGGAGAAGTTATTTGCTTTCCCAGCGCCAGTTTGAGAAGGGAGTTCTAGAGTGCGCTCTGCAGCTGGAAGACCTCTCAAGGTCGTGCGTGTCTGGGTCTCCCTGGTGCGAGGAGCAGCACCGACTCCCGGGCACCCCGCAAAACCCAACCCAAGTATTCATTCCGGGCGGGCAGGTGTGCAAACCAAGCCGCGGGGGCGAGTACCGCGAGAAGCCGGGTGCGGCTGGAACCGCTGTCCCCACGCGGGTGGCTAGATGGCCGAGTCCCTCTTAACCAACCCCGAGCGGCGCCGCGCGGCTCCCCCTGGCGGGTGCGCGGCCTCCGCTGCGCTGCTGAGGCCCCCGCGGAGACCCGGGGATCGCCAGCCACAGCAAGGAGAGGAGGGTCCTGACCTCCCGCAGGGGCTCTGGCTCCTCAGCCTCCGGGACACTCAGGGAACGGCCGCTGGAGGCGGCGGCAGGGAGGGTGCTGGCGGGGAGGAGGCGGCGGCAGGGAGGGTGCTGGCGGGGAGGAGGCGGCGGCAGGGAGGGTGCTGGCGGGGAGGAGGCGGCCTCAGGGAAGGTGCTGGCGGGGAGGAGGCGGCCTCAGGGAAGGTGCTGGCGGGGAGGAGGCGGCGGCAGGGAGGGTGCTGGCGGGGAGGAGGCGGCGGCAGGGAGGGTGCTGGCGGGGAGGAGGCGGCGGCAGGGAGGGTGCTGGCGGGGACGAGGCGGCGGCAGGGAGGGTGCTGGCGGGGAGGAGGCGGCCTCAGGGAAGGTGCTGGCGGGGAGGAGGCGGCCTCAGGGAAGGTGCTGGCGGGGAGGAGGCGGCGGCAGGGAGGGTGCTGGCGGGGAGGAGGCGGCGGCAGGGAGGGTGCTGGCGGGGAGGAGGCGGCGGCAGGGAGGGTGCTGGCGGGGACGGAGGCGGCCGCAGGGAGGGTGCTGGCGGGGACGAGGCGGCCTCAGGGAAGGTGCTGGCGGGGACGAGGCGGCGGCAGGGAGGGTGCTGGCGGGGACGAGGCGGCGGCAGGGAGGGTGCTGGCGGGGACGGAGGCGGCCTCAGGGAGGGTGCTGGCGGGGACGGAGGCAGCCGCAGCCTCCCGGTCCCCTGCACCCTCAGAGCCCGGGTGCACAACCAGCGGGCCGGCGGCAGGGAGCCCAGGATCGAGGGTTGTCCCCAAGTGGGTTCGGAAACTGGGGTTTAGTCCCAGGGATCCGGGATCTACCTATCCTGGGTGGGAAAGCCTCCCTGGACTGAGATCCAGTTCCCAAAGGGACCCGGTGCAGGACCATGGGTCTTGTTTTTGTGTTTGGGTGCGGCCGGGTGGGGGGGGCATTAAGTGGTGTCCTTCATCTCCCCAGGGTCCCAGGGGCAACACCCAGGGCCGCTTGGACCCGGGGAAGCTTCACCTGTAAGGGTCTTGGACCTATCCTGTAATCCCTGGGGAACAGAACCAGCAACAACTGGTTAAGAGGAGGTGGGTCAGTTGAGGTCAGTTTCTCACCTTCCAGAGTTGGTGTGGAAAACTTCAAACTCATTCAAAGACCACGGGAGTCCAGACCCATTTCAGAACACTCGGAGTTTTCTAGCCTGAGAAAGCACCCCTGAAGCAGACCAACTGGTTTGGGGTAAAACAGAAATAGTTGGGTCCATCCTGGGTCTTCTCTGGCTCAGTGCATTTAGGATTTAGGGATTTTCCCGGAAAGACCAAGGATTAGCCCAATCAATCTAGTGGATGTAGGCCTGAGAATAGACAGAATGAAGACACAGCTGGCAGATGCCGAGAGGGGGTTGACAGTTCTCACTTCCATAGGCTTAGCTGCAGGCAGACCCAGGGGCTATAGAGGGACAACAATGGAAAGCAAGGAAACAAATTTAAGAATCCAGGTGTGACATATGGCTTTTGAACTAGCAGGTGCCAGTGGAGCTACTGAGAAGTCACATTTAGAATATGTTTTCATCGGAAGTGTCAACAAAGCTTCTGATTATTTAGAGGTAGGGTATATGAGAAAGAGAAGAATGGGGAACAACTCAGATTTTGACTCAAAGCAATAAATATTCCATTCTCTGAAATGTGAAAGAACGAGTTGGGGGAGCAGGAGGGAAAGGTAGAACAAGTAGCAAATGTTTTGTATTGGACCTATTGTTCAAGATCCTATTAGAGCCCAGTTCAGTGGTGCAGGCCTGTAATGGGAGGCTGAGGCAGGAGGATGACGAGTTCAAGCCAGCTTCAGCAATTTAGTGGGCCCTGTTTCTAAATCATTTTTTTTTAAAGGGCTGGGGATGTGACTCAGTGGTTAAGTGTGTGCGCGCGTGCCGCACACACACACACGATTCTTCTGTAGGGAAGAATGCCGGAGCAGTGAGAAAATGGACTGTCGTCATAAATCTCTACGTAGATTTTATATATATATATATTATATATAAAATTTAGAGCCACTGGACTAGAAATGACAGTGTAAACTACAGATAGAAAAACAAAAGGGTCCAAGGCTGAGCCTTAAGGCATGACAAATTTCAGACGTGGTATAAAAGTGGTAGAAATGGATGTGGATAAGTAGCAGCCATGGAGGTAGGAGGAAAACACAAAAGTGTTTCAAGAACGAAAAAACAACTAACTGTTAAATTCTCATGACACTATTTGATTTGAAAAGGGACTGAAAATCTGTAGATCTTTTGTTTTTGTGGGGGAGGAGGAGAAGATTGATGTCATTACAATGTAGACTTTTAAAATTCAGGAACAAAATATAACCTTCTGTTTATTTATGTCCTTGTTTATGTCTCATAACAGTGTTAGAATTTTCCTCTCTAGAAGTTTTAGATTTATTCCTATATCCTTCATTTTTGTGAGTTATTATAAATGGTATAGTTAGAATCTTTAAGAAGTCATTATTACCAGTTCCATAGCAATAATAGTATAAAAACTAGCCCTAAAAAAACCTGCATATTGGGGCTGGGGCTGGGGCTGGGGCTGAGCTATAGAGCGCTCACCTAACGTGTGAGGCGCTGGGTTCCATACTCAGTGCCACATAAAAACAAATAAATAAAATAAAGATATTGTGTGTGTGTGTGTGGGGGGGGTGACGAATAACTTGTGTACGTTGATGCAGCAGGAATAGGAGCCATTTATTGTAGGATAGGAGTGGCATTTAAACATTTTACACAGCTTATCTAATTAGCATAAACTAGATACAGCAGTCAACCAATCAGGAATCTCCACACTTAATGGCTCCCTTTTGTTACTTCACAAACCACTCCCTCTGGCATTTGGCCAGGCGCCATCCAGACTTGTTTACAGACTCTAACATTTCTCTGGCAAAATAACAGGTGCCAATCTGACTTGTTTACAGACCTTAACAATATTGTGTCCAATTACAACTAAAAATATTTTTTAAAAAACCCTGCATATTAGCTGGGGATAGTGGTGCATGCGTGTAATCCCAGCAGAACAGGAAGGCAGGAAAATTATGAGTTCAAAGCCAGCCTCAGCAACTTAGCAAGACCCTAAGCAATTTAGTGAGACCCTGTTTCTAAATAAAATGTGAAAACGGGCTGGGAATGTAGTTCAGTGGTTAAGCACCCCTGGGTTCAATCCCTGGTACCAAAAACAAACAAAAAAAAAAAACTGTATATTATACTTGGCAAGCAAAGTAGGATGTTGTTCTCTCCCAATCCCCACAAAAAACAAAGAAAACCTTAGTAAGTTGAAAATCTGGTACTCCATGAGGTCTCTGGGGGGGTTGGGGATATAGATTTGCTAATGCACATTTGCAATAAAATAGGAGCCAATAAAATTGCTGTCTTCTTTATACCTCATTTCTTGTTTTGTTTCTAAATATGGGATCAGAACCCTTGAAGGGTAAGAAACTCATCTTTCAGTCTGTTTTTTTCCATTTCCATATTACTTTAAGCACATACTACTCCTTACCCTTAAGACTTAAAAAGAATAAAAAAGTATAAATTGTGGAGAGGGTGCATATGTTAAAGGGAAAGATTGCATGACATGATATGGGAGTTAATGGTCAAGGAAAATCTCTAAGAAAAGCTAGAAATAATTGATTCAGGCTGTCTGGAAAAATAAAATTCCCCGAATGTGGTATTTGCTAAGAATACAATTTAATTTCAAGGAAGCAATGAAGGTCTCCAGTGAAACAGCACTTATCCTAACCCAGCTGTGTCTCTGAAGTCCATTTCTAGAAGGGCAGAGAAAGACCTTGAGTAGAAGAAACAGGCATTTACATAAACAGGTTTACAAATACCACACTTATTTTGGAAAATAATAATTTTCTAACTTTAATTCAACCACATCTTAAAATTTCACAAGCTTTGATTATAATATACTAGAATTCATTTTTTTTTTTTAAACAAAGGATTGAACCCAGGGACATTTAACCACAGAGCCACATTCCCAGCCCTTTTTTGTACTTTACCTTGGAGACAGGGTCTCACTTAGAGCCCATTAAATTGCCAAGGATGGCTTTGAACTCATGATCCTTCTGCCTCAATCTCCAGAGCTGCTGGAATTATAGGTGTGTACCATCACCCCCAGCTAGAATTCAAACCTTAACCTTTTACTTACTAGTTTCTTGAATTGCAGCTTCTTATCTTTGCTCCTTCTGTGAAATCTATATTATGTATGTAATAACAATTAAACCTTATTTTTTCAATCCCTTAATTATTTGCCTTACATGGATTATTTCACTTAATCTTCCTGTTGCTGTCATTACTTTACAATATCAGTGGAGAAGTAAGACATCAATCTTCACCCCCTTCCCCCACAAAAAAAAGATCTGCAGATATTTTAATTGATCATTATCTTGATTAATTTACCTAATACATTCTCTCCCCTCATAGTTTTAAATGCATTTAAGAGAAAATAAGGCCTGGGCCTATATTAAGTGTAGATCTTTGATTATCTTTTTAGTTTCTTTAATAATTATTATTTATTTTGAAAGACCCACCGATTCCCTGTCCAAGAAAGACGCACGAGGCACTGGCTGCAAACGCAAGAGGTTTATTCAGACACAGACGCCTGTGGGTGCTCAGCAAAACCTCAGCCGGAGCTTTGGTGAACTGGCACACCGGGCTTTGGGGTACAGGTCTTTTATAGGATAATGGGGCAGGTTTCGCGCGCGTGGTAAGCAACAGGTTTCTTATTGGTTATTTTGAACCCAGCATATAGATTACCTAAAGGGCAAAGTTGTTCTTCACTTTATGTTATCAGTTCCTATTTGCCTAAGAATGCCCTGGGACCTGTTTTTTTTGTTCTTTTTCCAACCATCCTGTCCTTTCACAATAGACTACCCTTAACTGATTAACAGATAGACCTCTCCGGTGTTTAGTGGGTTAGCAACACGCCCTGATGGTTTCACAATGGGGCCTGGGGTTTCTGGGCTGGGGTCTTTCATTCCCCCCTTTGTCTGGAAACTTGGGAACCAATCATGGTTCCCTCAGTTGGGGGCCTATTTAGGCAGACTCTACATCTTGGTAAACAGTAATCCTCAGGGGACAGTCTTTAACTTTCCAGACTTACTTAAAATTGGCCTCCTAGATCCAACCTGACTCGATTTACCTATCTACACTGCCTTTCCATTTTTGGCTTTGTTCCCCCCTAATTTTAGAAACTTTATTGCTGTGTGGAGAAGGGGCGATGACTCGTTCTGGCTGCTTCAGAGCTGAAAAGGGGTGTCGAACATGAGGGGGCTTGAAGACGTGGGGGGCGACTTGGGGGACGTGAGTTCCCATTTAGAAGTCAGTTCCATTTGAGATCTGGTTGGGGAAAAACAGGTTGTCATCTGGGGATGGGTGTTTCTATGAGAGAAACAAAAACCATGAGTACTGAATAAGTGTTGCAAAAGCTGGAACATGTCACTATACATAAGTTCCCTCATCAGGCTTTAACATCCCCAGTTACCAGGACTGTGAACATGACATTTAACTTTTAGGGTTACAGAGGTCCTTCCCCTTAAGATACAGTTTAATAATTTAATGTCATCTGATCTTGCAAAATCCTTTTACTAGTTTGACCTCTGTGTCTAATAGAGAAATCTTTAATTCTGTTACTTAGGGCTGGATAACCATACAAGCAAACACCATGCCTACCTGTGTAGGTTAGAAATAAAAGCCTTGAACTAAAAACTACTCTGGCAGTTCCTTTTGATAGTTATCAGGCATTCCTGTCTGAGAATCTCTTTTGAAGCCTCCAGTTTACTTATTTATGGAAGTTACATTTAACTATTATTTTATTTAAAAATGCCCAGGAATAGCTGTGTTTTGGCTATGACTGTCTTTGCTAAGTGTTTAAGATGAAGCAAGTCAAACTGACTTTTGTTTCTATCTATTGTTAACAGTAAGCTGAGTTTCCTTGGGAGTCCTCGGGAACTTTACAGCAGCTTTTCAGATCTGCTAGTGCCATTTGCGCTAGGATGGGTCCAGGCCTTGCTTGACCATGTGGCTTCCCTCAGAAGCATCAGGGATGTCTCCCTTTTCTGATGACCCTCCTCTTCACATCAAATGCACTGATTGGCTTTCTGTCCTCCACTGGTCTCATTAATCTCCCTGATCGGGAGGTTATGTGGCCTAGAGTTGCAAAGCTCTTTGGAAAAGTCCCCTATCCCCTGACTCAGACTGACTCAGAGGGCAAGAGCCAAATTTTTAATTTTAAAACTTAATCTTAAACATCCAGCAAATAAGTTTTAACAGCCTTATATTAAGAGCACTGGGCTTTAATGTCTATCTCTCTATCCTGTAGGTGATAACTCCTTATCTTACATTAACCCAGGTTGTGAGTTCTTAAATCAGTACCTCTGCAAAACATTAACAGGCAATCTTTAAGCCATTTTGAAAACTACAAGATAAAATTATCAAAGAGTAAAAACATATTTAGTTCATATAATAGCTACCTTGAATTTTGGCAGAGTTATACATTATAATTCCCTGTTTGAGATCTTAGTAATCTTAACAAAAACTAACTTTTGGACACAACTTTAAATGTACTGAAATCTAGCCTATTTTTTATAGTTACTTTCACATATAGTGGGATGGGACATAGAGCTTTATCTCAAGTAAGGCGGGGTTCTTCATAAATTTTAAGTACTGCAGTTCTGAGACTGATCTTTGCTTTTTAGACATCGTTTTACAAAGCCTACATAAATTGTTGTGAACTTGAGCAAACATAACATAATATCACATCTAAAACATGAATTAAAGAAAGGCTGAAAGCTTCTAACCTTTTGTAGAAAAGTAGTAAAGTACTTTTGTGTTTTACAATAAAACCTTTACACAGATTAAGCCCTCATTAACTTAAAAATACACTTAAGTTGTATCTCAGTGTAAAAAGTAACATAGAACTGTACATATCTTATTGATAACAAGCCCAGTTATAGAACACAAATGATTTAATTATATCTCCAACATATCTTTCTTTTAAGCCTAAAATTATCACACAACTTTAGAACACAGCTTGATATAATGCTCTTTTGAAGCTTCTACCTAACAGACTTGTATACCTGGAAGATGTGAACACATTAATAGCACCAATTACATTGATGTTTTTATATTAACCAAGTTTAGCTTTTAAAGAGATAACATAGCACAATTCTCTAAAACAATAGCACTTGTTTAACCAGCTGTTTAATTTCTTTAAGATTACTTGCTCAAAAACTTACACTTATAAGCAACTTACACAGACCTTCTTTATATCATTTACTTAAACCCTCTTAATTACTTAATCATATAGACTCTTATCCAGAAACACATTTTCCCTCTATGAAATCCATACCTAGAACCTTCTAGTTTCTCTTTTTTATCTGTTAACCTCCTTCTGTTCACATTTTGAAACAATACTTGTAAATTTTGAATTTAATCAGATTATTTTATAGACATAAACATTTTGTTAGGTTTTATTTTTGAACACCTAGAAAAACTTATAAGCTTAATTTTAAAGACATCTTTACTTTCATCTGTTTACCTAATTTAAATTGAACCATTTGAATCACGTGAGTCAAAGATATTTGGATCCATTTTTAAAATTTTTTTTTTAGCGCTCCTCATCTGCCAATTGTTATATCACTGTATGATGTATGGAAATACACACAGACATACTGACATACAACACGTAACACAAGTGTAACACAACACAATAGTAAAGGCCTTGTTGCTTTCTCAGGTGAAATCTCATTGCAATGTTTAAAAACTCCATAGTTGATCAAAAATAGGACTTATCAGAAAAACATTAACTTGTCTATAGGATCAAAATCATGAGCTCAAAAAAAAAAAAAAAAAAAAAAATACAGAATCTAAGAAAAAAAAGCAAAAGTCCTAGAAAAAATTGACCGGCCTGTAATTAGTAAATGCCATACAATTTACTCTCTGGTTTAATCTAGTTTGAGTTCCCATAAAAAGACACTTTTACTTTTTTTTTCCTTGGGCCTCAGATCTGTCTCCTACTGAGTGCTCCAGGCTTCTTCTATTTGCATATCAGCTTAAGTCCTGGCTGAGGTCTGGGAAAACTGGAATTCTGAGCACAAACCTCATGCCTAAGGCATTTTAACCATAAGTCACAATTTCCAGGTTTGGATGTTGAAAATTATGATACAAGTTTAAGATGCAATTTATAAAATTTCATACCTTTTACATTTTCCTACACTAGAAAAACTTGCTCACACAAAACTGAAAATAGGATCTCTACCATCAGAAGAAATTTATTTAGGATCATTAAGTCACTTTCTTTGTTCTGAAGTTCCTAAAGTAGTATTAAGTTTCATTAAATCACCTGGAGAAAATCTTAAAAGAGAACTACACACTACCATGTATATCCAAAATTAAGCTTTTAAAAAAAATTTCCAAGACTGTTGCTATTCAATGTTATTTCAATAAGCCAGACCAACGTCCCAATCCAACATTTTTTTTTTTCCTGAATCTTATACACTAAGGGGAACAGATACCAAATCATAATTTACTATCCTTGCCCAAATTAATGCACTGGTACACCTAGTGAAATCTTTTCAGGCTACCCAGTTCAAAATTGATAAAAAAAACACTGAATGATTGGGAGTTACTTGCCAACTTGGAAGTAGAGTTCTTTTAATTTTCTATCCTAAGTATCTAATTTCTCTGGCATGAATTATCTGAAATCAAACTAAACAATTACCTAACCCTAACTTTTTACTGCAAGATTGTGCAATGCTTCAAACTCATTTAGATACCAGATGTTACAATGAAACATCATCTTTTAGACACACATTTAGCCTAGATTATCCCCAAGAAACAATCAGACAACTAGATAAGAAAATATCTCTCCAGGTTTTGAACTTCCATTTAATTATGACTTCTATCAGTGGCACCATAGATTGCCCCATGTGGACCAGATGTTTTCACATAGGGGCAACTATAGGTGTAAAATTAAGGGTCTCGATGTGACTGACTTTACTGCATTCAGGTGGAGTAACCCTTGCAGTGCAGGGAAAGAATGAGGAAATTCCCCAGAGCGAAGGTGGCTCTGGCAGCTGCTGGGAATTTCTCAGTCTCCCCTTTACTTACAGGATTAACTTCTTTGGATAGACCCAATCCCAGGCAATCTGGCATATCTCCTAACTTTCCAGTAGAGTCAGTTTTTATCTGCCTTAGGTCTTGAAGGGGGAAGAGGGAATGTACTTTGATCGGCTCAAGTTTTTTTTCTTGACTCTTTTTCTCATGGCAGAACTGTAGACTAAAGGAGCCGCCTAAGTGTTAAGGGATATCTACTGGTTGTAAGGTAGCAGATTACCGGAAGAGTTGATTCTAAAAATGCCTCTCTAGCAGCTTAAAGAACACAGCTCATTTTAAACACTGGGGTGGTAAAACAGACTATTGAAAGTTACCTATGCACCTTAGGGAACCTGAGCAGATTTTGCTAATTATCCTGTGCCTTTCTTAGTCCTGCAACCTGATTTTCTAACATTTCTGACCTGCGAAGGAAGGGGAGCATCCAGGAGGAATGGATGCGAGGTTGTGGGAGTGTTGCGTAGCCCATACGGAGGCAAATGTGATTGGGGCTTTCCCTCAGTGCCATTCATCTACCGATCACCCTAGATACCCCTTAGGGCTGTCGGGAGGGGGCTCAAGAGAAAGGAACCTTAAGAATCGTCTGAGAGTAGCCCAGACCAGAATTCCGCAGTTGTTCCAAACTCCTTCCTCCACCTCCACGCATCTGAGGCAGATCGGGATTCGGGACACTGTGTACTCACGCCAATTGCTCTCCGGGCCCAGACAGAAAAGTTGGAAGCGGCTTTGGCAGAACCCAACATGCCTGCTCTGTATTGAACAGGTGATTAAGAGCTGCCTAGGCCGAGAAACCTCTCACCCGAGTCTTGAAGAGTGGCGGCTGCACTAGTTGCGTTTAAGTAGCCGTCGGGTGCCCACCTTACCCTCCAGAGAGAAAGAGAGAGAAAGATGCACCTCAAACAGACATGGGGTGCGTGCACTTACCTCGGTGTAGAATCTCAGTCTGGGACAGAATTTATGACTGAAAGTTCGGCTCCCATTCCCAAAGCCAATTAATGCCAATTTAATAATGAGGACAGGGTTTTGAGAAAAGTTAAAGCGAGATATCAAAGTTTTTAGATCCCCAGCAGGCATTTCTTAACCGCAGTGGGTGCACGCAAGCCAACTACGGGAAGAAAAGAAAACACTGCTTCCCTAATCTCGCTTACAATTTAGGTTAAAATTTAGCTAAAGTTATCTCCACACCTCTAAGGCAGATTGGAATTTGGGACTCTGCATCAGTTCAAAGTAAAACAATGCCATCACACTAAACAGAGACATAAAAAGACACACAGAGACACACAAAGACATAGATTCCCTTTTCAGATTGTCAAAAAAATGAAAGTGGGTGCTGGCCCCAAGCCAACTGGGGCCTTCCCTTCAGATTGGGGGAGCATCCCCCTCAGATTGGGTCTGACAACCCCAGATTGGGAGATTAGTTCTCTTGCCAGGGTTTTGGGCTGGGGACAGACAGGACAATAGAAACACATAACACAAAATTCGCAGCGCGGCCACAAAATTCGCAGCACGTCGTGGATTGCTACCCAGAAACTAAAGGCTCAGATGGATCCGTCAGCTACAAAATACTTTACCAAATACTTCACAAAATACTTTACTACAGGCAATCCACTCAGAACCCTGGGACGTCTCCCAGGGTGGCAGGAATCCCTGGGACGTCTCCCAGGGTGGCAGGAGAGAAGTCCGAGTTCGTCAACTCCTTCTCGAGCTGCCCAGAAAACAGAGCGATTACGCGTAATCGTACGGACGCCGCGCACAGACAGATAACGACCGAAGACTGAAAACATAGAACAAAAGAGACACAAAATGACACGAGCTGGCCAGCTTACCTCCCAGTGGTTGCCGGGTGTTCCTCGGGCAGGGATCCGGACGGGGTTACAGGAGTTCTCCTGGCTGGCTCGCCAAATGAAAGACCCACCGATTCCCTGTCCAAGAAAGACGCACGAGGCACTGGCTGCAAACGCAAGAGGTTTATTCAGACACAGACGCCTGTGGGTGCTCAGCAAAACCTCAGCCGGAGCTTTGGTGAACTGGCACACCGGGCTTTGGGGTACAGGTCTTTTATAGGATAATGGGGCAGGTTTCGCGCGCGTGGTAAGCAACAGGTTTCTTATTGGTTATTTTGAACCCAGCATATAGATTACCTAAAGGGCAAAGTTGTTCTTCACTTTATGTTATCAGTTCCTATTTGCCTAAGAATGCCCTGGGACCTGTTTTTTTTGTTCTTTTTCCAACCATCCTGTCCTTTCACAATAGACTACCCTTAACTGATTAACAGATAGACCTCTCCGGTGTTTAGTGGGTTAGCAACACGCCCTGATGGTTTCACAATGGGGCCTGGGGTTTCTGGGCTGGGGTCTTTCAATTTATGTGTTTGTTTTTCTAGGAGCAACTGTGCTAATTTGTAGGAAAAAGTCAAAATTTTGCTTACATTTGCAAATAAATTCACATAAAAATTAGACATATATAGCCAGGTACACATGTAATCCCAGTTACTCAGGAAGCTAAGGCAGGAGGATCCCAAGTTTGAGGTCAGCCTCAGCAATTCAGCTAGACCCTATCTAAAAGCAGAATTCATATAATTTTTAATTTCTTCTGTATTTAATGTTACTTTTTATGTGCCTTTTCTCTTTGAGTGTTAAATTACTGAAGAATGCTTTATTTTTCTGAGAACAGCCTTTGGATTTATTGATTAATCTTGATGGAGTAGGTCTGGAACAAGACAGGGATGCCCTATCTCACCACTTCTATTCAATATAGTTCTCGAAACACTGGCCAGAGCAATTAGACAGACGAAAGAAATTAAAGGCATAAAAATAGGAAAAGAAGAACTTAAATTATCACTGTTTGCGGATGATATGATCCTATACCTAGAAGACACAAAAGGGTCTACAAAGAAACTACTAGAGCTAATAAATGAATTCAGCAAAGTGACTGGATATAAAATCAACACGCATAAATCAAAGGCATTCCTGTATATCAGCGACAAATCTTCTGAATTGGAAATGAGGACATCTACCCCATTCACAATATCCTCAAAAAAAATAAAATACTTGGGAATCAACCTAACAAAAGAGGTGAAAGATTTATACAATGAAAACTACAGAACCCTAAAGAGAGAAATAGAAGAAGATCTCAGAAGATGGAAAAATATACCCTGTTCATGGATAGGCAGAACTAACATCATCAAAATGGCAATATTACCAAAAGTTCTCTATAGGTTCAATGCAATGCCAATCAAAATCCCAACGGCATTTCTTGTAGAAATAGATAAAGCAATCATGAAATTCATATGGAAAAATAAAAGACCCAGAATAGCAAAAGCAATTCTAAGCAGGAAGTGTGAATCAGGAGGTGTAGCGATACCAGATTTCAAACTGTACTACAAAGCAATAGTAACAAAAACAGCATGGTACTGGTACCAAAACAGGCGGGTGGACCAATGGTATAGAATAGAGGACACAGAAACCAATCCACAAAATTACAACTATCTTATATTCGATAAAGGGGCTAAAAGCATGCAATGGAGGAAGGATAGCATCTTCAACAAATGGTGCTGGGAAAACTGGAAATCCATATGCAATAAAATGAAACTGAATCCCCTCCTCTCGCCATGCACAAAAGTTAACTCAAAATGGATCAAGGACCTTGATATCAAATCAGAGACTATGCGTCTGATAGATGAAAAGGTTGGCTCCGATCTACATATTGTGGGGTCGGGCTCCAAATTCCTTAATAGGACACCCATAGCACAAGAGTTAAAAACAAGAATCAACAAATGGGACTTACTTAAACTAAAAAGTTTTTTCTCAGCAAGAGAAACAATAAGAGAGGTAAATAGGGAGCCTACATCATGGGAACAAATTTTTACTCCTCACACTTCAGATAGAGCCCTAATATCCAGAGTATACAAAGAACTCAAAAAATTAAACAATAAGAAAACAAATAACCCAATCAACAAATGGGCCAAAGACCTGAACAGACACTTCTCAGAGGAGGACATACAATCAATCAACAAGTACATGAAAAAATGCTCACCATCTCTAGCAGTCAGAGAAATGCAAATCAAAACCACCCTAAGATACCATCTCACTCCAGTAAGATTGGCAGCCATTATGAAGTCGAACAATAACAAGTGCTGGCGAGGATGTGGGGAAAAGGGTACTCTTGTACATTGCTGGTGGGACTGCAAAATGGTGAGGCCAATATGGAAAGCAGTATGGAGATTCCTGGGAAAGCTGGGAATGGAACCACCATTTGACCCAGCTATTGCCCTTCTCGGACTATTCCCTGAAGACCTCAAAAGAGCGTACTACAGGGATACTGCCACATCGATGTTCATAGCAGCACAATTCACAA
Source organism: Callospermophilus lateralis (assembly GCF_048772815.1). Taxonomy (NCBI): domain Eukaryota; kingdom Metazoa; phylum Chordata; class Mammalia; order Rodentia; family Sciuridae; genus Callospermophilus; species Callospermophilus lateralis. The sequence goes on from NC_135311.1 coordinate 1,848,292, forward strand.
TAGCTAGACTGTGGAACCAACCCCGATGCCCCTCAATAGATGAATGGATAAAAAAAATGTGGCATTTATACACAATGGAGTACTACGCAGCACTAAGAAATGACAAAATCATGGAATTTGCAGGGAAATGGATGGCACTAGAGCAGATTATGCTAAGTGAAGCTAGCCAATCCCTAAAAAACAAATGCCAAATGTCTTCTTTGATATAATGAGAGCAACCAAGAACAGAGCAGGGAGGAAGAGCAGGAGGAAAAGATTAACATTAAGCAGAGTCATGAAGTGGGAGGGAAAGGGAGAGAAAAGGGAAATTGCTTGGAAATGAAAGGAGACCCTCATTGTTATGCAAAATTACATATAAGAGTTTGTGAGGGGAATGGGAAAAAAATAAGAAGAGAAATGAATTACAGTAGATGGGGTAGAGAGAGAAGATGGGAGGGGAGGGGAGGGGGGATAGTAGAGGATAGGAAAGGTAGCAGAATACAACAGTTACTATTATGGTATTATGTAAAAATGTGGATGTGTAACCGATGTGATTCTGAAATCTTTGTAATGTTTTGAATAAAAAAAAATAAAAATAAAAATTAAAAAAAAAAAAAAAATCTTGATGGAGTAGGGAAGTATGATCTACCCCCATAGATTCTGCTTTTATTTAAATTTATTCCTTCTACCCCTCATGTTTTCCTATTGTTCCTTTATTAGTTTAATTCTTGTTAGTTTTTTTATATTTATTTTTTAATTGTAGGTGGACACAATATCTTTATTTTTATGTGGTGCTGAGGATCGAACCCTGTGCCCCACACATGCTAGGTGAGCGCTCTACCTCTGAGCTACAACCCCAGACCTTTTTTTTTATTTTTAAATCAGGGATTGAACCCAGGGGCACTTAACCACTGAGTCACATCCCCGGTCCCCCTCCCCACTTCTTAAACATTTTTTATTTTGAGACAAGGTCTTGCTATGTTGCTTAGGGCAAGGCTAAGTAGCTGAGGCTGGCTTTGAACCTTCAATCCTCTGGCCTCAGCCTTTAATCCATTTTAAATAGTTCTTATTTTCTCTTAAATGCATTCCAAAACTATGAATTTCTTCTGATCATACAGATTTTTATAGATTGTTAGTTATAAAAAGTATCTATTTTTTTGAAATCCTCTTAACCTATATGCTTTCTTTTAAGAGTATAGATTCGGGAGAATATGCTTATTTGTTTTATTGCTTTATAATCAGTGAATATATACCCTGGTATGGTTTCAGATTTTCAAAATGCGTTGAGATTTAATTTGCCCTCTTGCTCATGGTCAATTTTTGTTATTATACCATGAAATTTGAAAATAATGTAACTTTCCCATTTTTAAAACAAAATCACATAGTATGTATAATTATGGTTAATATCTCATTGACAGTGTTTATCTGTCAATTCCTGAGGACTGTATTAAAATTAATTACTGTGATTGTTTACCTAAAAAAATCCTTGTAGGCCGGGCGTGGTGATGCACGCTTGTAATCCCAGAGGCTTGGTTCTGGAGGCTGAAGCAAGTGTTCAAAGCCAGCCTCAGCAAAAGCAAGACACTGAGCAACTTAGTGAAACCCTGTCTCTAAAATAAAATACAAAATAGGGCTGGGATGTGGCTCAGCGGTGGAGTGCCCCTGAGTTCAATCCCCAGTACCAAAACACACACACACACGAAAAACAAAAATCCTTGTAGCCAGGATAGTAGTGCACACCTGTAATCCCTTCTACTCTGAAGGCTCAGGCAGGAGTACAAATTTGAGGTCAGCCTTGGAAAATTAGCAAGACCCTGAGCAACTTAGCTAGACCCTATCTCCAAATAGAATAATAGAGTCCTTGTATGCGCATTGTGTGGGTGTATGTACATGTGTTAAAAAGCAAATAATTCAGGCTGGGGTTGTGGCTCGGTGGCAGAGCACCTGCCTCACACATATGAAGCACTAGGTTCCATCCTCACTACCACATAAAAATAAATAAATAAAATAAAGTACTAAGTCCATTAAAAAGGTTGAAAAAAATTTTAATAAAAGGTTGAAAATTTTTTTTAAAAAGAAAACAATTCATGATTATGTAATCCTTAATGGATTATAATTTTTATGATTATGAAATAACTTTCTTCTATTGCTATATATATGTAGATCTATCTAATCTACTTTTTTTTTTAGCTTCCACAGTAATTATGTCTCTATCCTTCTTACTTTGCTTGCTTTATTTCTTTTTTCATTCTTGTTTTCCCCAGCATTTCCCATGTTAATGTCATCTGGAATTTAAATACCAGGTTTTCTTAATTTCTTAAGGAATCTAATAGCAATATGTTTTGTAAGGTACATGGTCACCTTTGATTCTAGTATACATCATTTCTTGGAATCTTTTAAATATTCTCACTGGAGGAGTAGAGATGTGGCTCAGTGGTAGAGTGCTTGCTTCACATGAATAAGATCCTGAGTTGAATCCCCCATGATGCAAACAAACAAACAAAAAAACTTATCAGACAACAATTCTAGTAATTCTCTCAAAGATGGTCTGAAAAGTCTCTCATACCAAAACAATAGTTGACTAGATATTGCCCACAGTCTGGCTGGGCACAATTCAGGAGCCACTTGTCAAAAGAAACTAACTTTATTTTTAGAACCACACATGCCAAACAAAACAGCTCCTCAGGAAAAAACCCTCAGAGCCCAACTGCCACCACTGGCTTCCCACTAGCCACTCTCACACCCACCAACCTCTTCACCTCCCATAATCCTCCTGCTCTTGAGGTCGATTGGCTGGGTCGCATGGGTGGAGCCAAAAAAGTCCCCCAATGAGCATCTCCGTGGTCTGAAAGGGCAGGGAAACAGCCCAATGAGCATCACCGCAGAGGAGCCAATCAGCTAGATGTTGCTAGGGCCACTGTGAGCCAATCATCAGCTGGTAGTCTGAAAGTTTGTTGGCAACTGGAAGTTTGCTGGGGCCCCTTCGGCTGTGGCTCTCAACAAGATATAAAAGTTCTTTCAAAATTCCCCCCCTTTTTTTTTTTTTAAAAAAAAAAGGTAATGCTTCATTGTCTTATATCCAGTACTGCTCAAATATACCTGATGTCTTTAGACCTTTCTCTTTTAACTTTTTGTTCTGAAATTTTATTACCATGTATCTAAGTAAGGTTCATTTTCATTTTATACTTGTATCCTCAGAATTTAATGAGGAAGATGTATGTCTATGAATTTAGATCCTGTGAAATATCCTCCTTTTCTTCCCTGATTTCCTTGACTTTGGTTGTCAAGGAAATGGTAGGGGACACCATTGGCGAAGATTATAATTTAATTGGTATTTTGAAGTTGTGCCGTCTACAATCACCAAATCTTACTTAGTATATCTATTTTATTTCTTAAGTCTTCTCAATTCCTTACTTATCAAATTTATTATTCTAATAGATGAATTTGGGGGTATCCGGAATTATTTTTTCATGTCAATTAACTTTTACTTTATATTTTTCATCTTTGTAACTTTTTATGAGGGTAAAATTTCTTACTTGTTCTTTAATTTTTTTCCTCATCTATGGAGGAGTGTAGATATGGAGTTCAATTATGGATTTGGCTCTAAGTTTTTGTTTTTTTTTAATAACCAAATTTTAGATTTCTAAGATCTTTAGTTAATTTTTCTTATATTTATCTTCTCCTATATCTGAGGGTATTAAATACACTTATTTTGAACTCTCTTGTGTTAACTGAGTTTTACTCTTTAATGTCTCTGATTTAATAACATAATTCAGATCCATGTTAGCTCAATTTTATTTAGACTCTATATTGGACAGTGGAGCTATATTCCCTTCAAAGTTCTCAATCTACTCTTTTATTAGAGGCAGGTTTATGATGCAAAAAAAACTTCTGCTTTTCTTCAACTGAGAGTGACAGGATATTTCTCTTAAAATTTATGATGACTCTTGGTTATGTGCACATCTTTGTATGGGGGGATTCTTGTGCTGAAATGTACATGTGTGTAAAGGATGGCACATAATATTATAAGTTTCCAAAAGCAAGTCTCTTCATGATGATAACTCCCAGTAACCTGATGCATTCTTCTGTCTCTCTGAACCAAGTTTGACCACACTCACTGATGGAACCAAACACTTCTGTGGCTTATTATAGTCCCCAGGATAAGAGGGAACAGACATGACAAACCTTACCTGTTGTTCTTCAAACGGTCGTCCTATCAGTTGTCCCAAGACCAACTCTTGTTCCCTGGTATGTTTGTTCCAAATAGTGTGGATCATTCCTTGGTCCACTCATATCTTCTGCAGTACTCTTCACTTGAATACCATCTGCCATCATTTATGTCAATTTTCTATCATTTCTAGGAATTTGGAGTGAAAGATGGTGTGTTAAAAATGGTGTATTAGTCATCTTCTCATCACTGTAACCAAAATACCGACAAGAACAACTTAGAGGAGCAAAAATTTATTTTGGCTAATGGTTTCAGAGGTTTAGTTCATCGTTAACCAAGCCAATTTCTCGGGGCCCATGGTGAGGCAGAACATCACGGCAGAAAGGCGTGGTGGAGTGCTGTCTACCTCATGTAAGGAAGCAGAGGGAGCAAGGGAAAGGGGCTGGAGGGAAGAGCAACCCTTCCAAGGCATACTCCCAGTGACCTACCTCCTCCAGCCATGACCCACCCTGCCTGTAGTCCACCCAGTCAGTAGGATGGACTGATTAGGTCACAGCTCTCACAGTCTAACCATTTCACCTCCGAATATTCCTGAATTAACATGGGAGCTTTCTGAGGGACTCCTCATGTCCAAACCATAACAGATGGGAAGAATGTGACATCTTCAGTACATTTTCTTGAATTAGTAGTCATATTCACTTGTGTGTTAGAGATGAGAAACTTGCATGGAGCTCAGTAAAACTTCCTTACTGCCAATCTCAACTACCACTATTGAAATGCTTATTAACTGTCAAATATTAGCATTGTTATATATAATTACTCATTTATCGTTCCCCAAACATTGTGCAACAGGCACTACTATTGCTCCCAATTTTAAATTGAGGAAACACAGACTAAGAAACATGCCCTGTCATACAACTGAGAGAGAAGAGCCAGGCTGTATACCAGCTAGTTTCTCAAGAGCCTGAACTTTTTACTAAAACATTATACATTTAAACATTAAACATCATGCCCCCCAATTTTTAGGAATACATCATCCTTCCATATTGCTAGGAAGAGTCTTCAAATATATTTACTTTGATGTCTCTATGTTGTAAAGGTCTATATTTCCATCTATCAGCTCAATCTAAATGACTCAGTCAATGCTTATAATTCATATATTATTTTCTTATGTCAGGAAAAATATTCATAGTTTTTGTTTATTTATTTCCTTTGCTTTTAAAATCTTTAAAACTCTACTCCAAAAAAGATTTGCATATATTAATCCAGAATGATTTCTCAAATTATGCCTCTTTCCCTCCAAAACACATCCCCACAGTCATAAACAAACAACATGAAATTAACGTTCCTTAGACAAATGAAAATTTTTCTTACCTTTTTTTTTTTCTCTAGGCTGAAGATTGGAATTAAAGTTTCACCTTGGTTAACTCTCCTGCTAAAACTGTACTCTTCTCTACACATACTTGCTGTTTCAGCAGAGTGGTGGGAAGAAGGCCACTTAAGAATGATTTTTATCTAATACCTAATATGAAAATCAGATTTCAATACTTAAAAAGACTCAGAAAAAAAGCTATCAACTTTAAAGCTTAGAGAAACAAAATCGTTCAATTTTTCATAATGTAGCAGGGAAAAGAGTTAAGAAAACAAGGTGGTTTCCTTATATGACCTATTCTATGGTTGATAGGTATGCAAGTTAATCATTATACCTTTCTCCTGTTAACTATGAGTCTTGAGTAAGAAGACTTGCCAAACTAGATGAAATACACTTCCATAGATATATTTTCTGAGATAGATGTTCATCCTGAGAGCAACACTGATGAAACATTTACCATGTTCCAGCCACTATGCCAAGTGGATCATATTAGAAGGAAGCTTAAGATCAATAATTATAATCTCTGCATTTCACAGAAAACTATGAGACCCAAATAAATTACGAAGCCCCAGTGATTGGTGAATTTACCACTAAGTTCCTGTAATTAGTTAAATTATCTCAGGCTCAGCATCACCGACTACTCTCACCATTACAGAGGCTAATATAATTTAATCTTCATTGGTTCTGACGAGATCTCAGTTGAGTCATCTTTCCCTGGCCTCTTGTCTGGAAGTCATCAGAAAAAGGACAGGGAATTCTCAAGGGAGAATCAAATTTGCAGTGAAAGAAGTCATATGTGGCACACTTTATGCAACTTAAAAAACTTTTTTTTAGTTGTAGATGAACACAACACCTTTATTTTATTTAAAAAAATTAAATATATATTTTTAGTTGTAGGCGGGCACAATACATTTATTTATTTTTATGTGGTGCTGAGGATCAGAACTCAGTGCCTCATGCATGCTAGGCAAGCACTCTACCACTTTTAATTAGATGTAAGTTTAAACTAAATTATAAAATTACAAAATTCACAGTAAGTACAGAGTTGTCCTGAGAAGGACTTACCAAGAATGGCTTAATATCAAAGCCTGTTTCAGTAAATTGTAAATTAAGTTTTCCTATTGTATTTATTTGGTAAGGAAAAAAAAATCCACTAGCTTTTGTCAGGATGTTTTGAATTATGCAAGTTTTTAGTCTTCAGAGATTCATTCTACATATTAACCATGGCCTTTTGTGTACCATAAATCCCTTCTCCACTCATTCTCAAATTCTTTCTCAAAATACCAGTGAACTGGGGAATGCACCTTAGTGGTAGACTACTTGCCCAGGCAGAAACGCTGGTTTTGATCCCCAGTACTGTGCAAAACAACACATACACACACACACACAGCCTGATTTTAACATTTGATGCCAACGTGTAGGCCAAGTAGATACCTCCAAAACGTTATTAAAATACACACACCTGAGAACACTGAACACCACCTCCCCACATCCAACCTGACTGAAAGCAGCAAACTTCACCAGAGGCAAGCAATTTCAGAAAGCAATTCCACAGTTCTTACAATCATACGTTTTTGTTTTCTGTTCTGTTTAACAGAAACCAGAACAGGGTTCTTGCCCTGAAAAGTTTTCCTGTGGAAAATGACCTGGAAACAGTAAGCCTATGGAATGTTCACCTTTCAAGTAAAGAGCAATAACATAGGTGTGGGTCCAGGGATAGCACGACAGGTCTTTGAGCCATTGGGTCTCAAGTCTCTGCGCAGGAAACAGCAGTATGAATCAGGTAATGCTTTGTTGTGGGGGGCTGTGCTGTGCATTACTGGGATCCGCGCTGGCCGCTTCCCATTAAATGCCAGTAGCACCCTTCTCACATCATAAGTTTATCTCCCGATATTGCCAATAAGTTGAACCACTGCACAACAGCTAAGTAGGGAGTTGACGAACTGACAACTTCCCACCTGTACCGAGCTAAAGGAAACCCCAAACGCGTCTTAACGTGTCTCTGAAGAGACACTTGCCCATTTCTCTGCCTCCAAGGATTCTTTACTACACCAAAGGTTCCATCAAGGACTCGGTAGGGATTTCCTGATAAGACAGTCATTTGGCTTCCTAATCCCAACCACAAATGCACGCGTGACCACGGTCACATCATAGCTAACAAAGGCTAACGGCCCCATTGTGTTTACAGCCATTTTCTCTGATTACTGAAGTGGCTCTGAAAAGAGCCTTTGGGGTAAAGCAGTTGTTGTGTCGCATTCCGTGTGTACCCTTACTTGGAGCTGGTGTACTTGGTGACCGCCTTGGTGCCCTCGGACACGGCGTGCTTGGCCAGCTCCCCGGGCAGCAGCAGGCGCACGGCCGTCTGGATCTCCCGCGACGTGATGGTCGAGCGCTTGTTGTAGTGCGCCAGGCGGGACGCTTCGCCGGCGATGCGCTCGAAGATGTCGTTGACGAACGAGTTCATGATGCCCATGGCCTTGGACGAGATGCCGGTGTCGGGGTGGACCTGCTTCAGCACTTTGTACACGTACACGGAGTAGCTCTCCTTGCGGCTGCGCTTGCGCTTCTTGCCGTCCTTCTTCTGCACTTTGGTGACGGCCTTCTTCGAGCCCTTCTTGGGAGCGGGGGCAGATTTCGCTGGGTCCGGCATTTTTTCCTCGCGAAGAAACGACGCACTCGGGAAGAGGTAATCGCCGACTAGAGCAGAACCAGCCGGTTAGGCGCTACTTATAGAGCCCGTATGCAAATGAAGACTCCCACGACACTGCGCTTTTTATTGGTTAATTTACAACAGTGTCGTCATAGAGGGGCGGAGTCCATGTAAATAAGAGATTCTGGTTGCGCTTCCTTAGTGGTCATTAGAACAAAAGTGTTATTAGCCAATCAAAATATTCCATTTCAAATTAACCAGTAAGTTACCTACAGCGGTAGTTCCATTTGTTTGTTCCCCCGCCCCCCACTAAACCGTGGATTTCTAGAAGGAATTTTTAAAGCACTAGGTAAAGTTAACTGCCCCTTACTTTTTTTTTTTTTAATTTCTAGTTGTAGATGGACACAATCTTTGTTTTTATGTGTTCCAAGGATCGAACCCGGTGCCTCCTACAAGCGAGGCAAGTGCTCTACCACTGAGCCACAACACCAGCTGCAGCCCCTAATTTTGCATTGTTTCTCATTATACTTGGTTTTTCTCTAATGATTCTCTCAACTCTTATTTTTAAAAACCGGCAGGGACCCACTTCCGTTTTTAACTGCTCTTCGGGTTATATTGTGTAACAATGTATCACATTACAAACTAACCTCATGTTAATTTCTAAATGCAAGACAAATCTTGAATTTCACAGCATTTTTTTCCGGCCTGGACCTCAACACTAACAGAGGGCTCGTTCCCTCACGGAATAGGGAAAGCTAGGCCAGCCCATGGGAGACGTGGCCGGGAACAAGCTAAGCGACCACATTAGGGGGTCGGGATTCCTCCCTGCCCCGCTGGGACGTCCCTGACTTACTACTGAGTGTCCAGACAGCGCAGACTGCGGAAAACGGGTGCAGCTGCTCTTACTGAGAGGTAGGTGGCTCTGAAAAGAGCCTTTGTGCGGACTGCTCGGCACAGGACTTAAGCTCGCTCCCCGCGGATGCGGCGGGCCAGCTGGATGTCCTTGGGCATGATGGTGACGCGCTTGGCGTGGATGGCGCACAGGTTGGTGTCCTCGAACAGCCCCACCAGGTAGGCCTCGCTGGCCTCCTGCAGCGCCATGACGGCCGAGCTCTGGAAGCGCAGGTCGGTCTTGAAGTCCTGCGCGATCTCGCGCACCAGCCGCTGGAACGGCAGCTTGCGGATCAGCAGCTCGGTGGACTTCTGGTAGCGGCGGATCTCGCGCAGGGCCACGGTGCCGGGCCGGTAGCGGTGGGGCTTCTTGACGCCGCCGGTGGCCGGCGCGCTCTTGCGGGCCGCCTTGGTGGCCAGCTGCTTCCGCGGGGCCTTGCCGCCGGTCGACTTGCGCGCGGTCTGCTTGGTCCGGGCCATGCTTCGCGGGCTTGGGAGGAGCGAGGAGCTAGCGCAAGGCGGTCTTACTTATAGACGAAGCCGCGCCTTGATTGGGCAGGAGGAGAGGAATTTCTAGACTTGTGGTCTCATTGGCTAGAATCCGATCCCGCTTACTGAGACTATTCCCTCATTCCTTCCCCCTTTCTCTACAATTTGTGGACCACGAATATCTTTGTAAAAACCTTTCCTTTCAGTGATGTAACTTTGTAACAATAATTTATAAAGTATTTGCTCACTGTATCCTTTAACAGGTTTCAGCTAGTTTCAAGTTACCTGTTACAGGAACGCTCCTTCTATAACATTTATTTAGCGTTTGTTACTGTGCTCAGCAGTTTAGATGCATTGTATCGTGATGGAAGCTCAACAAAACACTATGTAGTGGAAAGAATGAAAATTATATTTACCTGACTTAAACTCGGCCAAAGCCCTGTTTTATCTTCAGTATGCTGACCAACGTTCTGTTAAAACTTCCGCCTTCCTTTATTTTTTACCTCCTGGGGATTCTGTCTCCTCACCTCCACATCAAAGGCCGATTAGGTCCTGCGGATGAACCGCTTAATGGTCAAAGATGGATGAGACCAGACAGGAGTTTCTCCTTTACAATAGTTTCTAATAGTCACGTCCTTATCAGCCAGATGACAAGTTAAATGAAGTTTCAAAGCACATAAATTATTCATTGACTACTGAGTTGCTATTTTCTTCAATAAAGATAAAATGTTTCCTAATCCTTAAAAGTTTAATATTTTCTGTCTTTTCTACAAGGACAGTGAAGATTCTTTGCCCTTTAGTTATTTCATAGGCCGAAATTGTTCCTGGAAAGTGCTTGTCATAAAACAATGCATAAAGATCTCTATGGATAAGGTAAAGGTTTAGATAATACTTTTAATCGCTTGTTTTATTGAAAAACCATTACATACAAACCTTACAAGAGCACAAACCTAATAACAAAAGCAGGCCCAAGAGGCTTAAAACTTACCTTAATGGTGTCAGTATGAATTATCTTCTCCTTAATGATATCAAAGTCAAATGGAAGTGATTCTAAGTAAACATTTCACACAATGTAAAAACTTTTTAGCTTAATCTCTTCAAAAACCCTTCATAGGTAGCAATCTCTTAGGGAGATCTAAAATACAAAACATACAAAAGTGTGACTGACGTGGATAAATGTTATTCCTGTGGTGGTTTTGTAATGACTTTCATATAGTGAGTACTACTCTGTGTTTAAAATCCTTCTATGTATACCGTATTACTTAACCCAACTCTGTGAAATAACAGAGTTCAACGGAGACCTTTAAGAAACATTGTATGGTTTGATTGCAAGAGGATAAGAGGGAACTATTATTTTGAAATACAAAATCCAAGAGTCATGGAATTTATTTCACTTTTTTGGGGGGTGGGGGGGGAGCTGGTTACTGGGGATTAAACTCAGGGGCACTCAACCACTGAGCCACATCTCTAGCCCTATTTTGTATTTTATTTAGAAACAGGGTCTCAATGAGTTGTTTAGCACTTCACTTTTGCTGAGGCTGGCTTTGAACTTGCAATCTTCTGTTAGAGTCTGTAAACAAGTCTGGATGGCGCCTGGCATTTTGCCAGAGGGAGTGGTTTGTGAAGTAACTCCAGCAAGCCATTAAGTGTGGAGATTCCTTATTGGTTAACTGCTGTATCTAGTTTATGTTAATTAAGATAAGTTGTGTGGAATGTATAAATACCTCTGTTGTCCTACAATAAAGGGCTCCCACTCCTGCTGTATCAATCTACACAAGTTGCTCGTCACCCTCCGGTTATTTTGCTGCAGCCCGACTGCAGCAATCTTCCTGTCTCAGCCTCCTGAGCTGCTGGGATAACAGGCGTGCACCACTGTGCCTGGCTTTTATAACACAGAAAATAAAAAAATTTCAAGTCTTCCTCTGGTTTAATTTTTTAAAAAAGCAAACTTATAAGAATTTCTACTTCTACTTCTAAAAAAAAATATTAACTTTATAAATACTAAGGCAACAAATTAAACAAAACAATCAGAATCAGAATCATGAATTTGCAAAAGGCATAGTTAACATTTCTTGGAATACAATTATCTCTGATGTAATTGTTACCTTAGAAATCACCTTCAATGCAGAATTCAGATACATGTCAGTTCAATTTCACCTACTCCCCATATTGGACGCTAGAGTGATATTCCTATGAAAGTTCTGTTTTTATCAGTAGAGGTTTATGATGAAGATGAACCTCTGCTTTTCTTCAGCTGTGGGAGAGAGAGGATATTTCTCTTTCTGAAATTTCTTAAGTTTCTTTCATCAGATATCCATTATTAGGGATTACATCCAGGGACACTCTACCACTGATCTAGATCCCCAGCCTTTGTTTTTGTTTTTTTGGGTTTTTTGGACAAGGTCTAGGCCCAGTCTGGCCTTGAACTTGCAATATTCCTCCCTCTGTGTTCCCAGTCACTAGGAATTACAGGTATATGCCACCATGCCCAACTTTCATCAGAAATTCTAAAGGCCTGTAGTTTGAAGGCTAAGAACTTGAGTTATATTGTTACTTAGCATGGGTTGTATTGGGAGGTGAGAAGGAGACATGAGAAGCTTAAACTTTTCTTTCTTTTTTTTTTTTAATTTTTATTAGTCGTTGATGGACCTTTATTTTATTTACTTATTTATATGGGGTGCTGAGAATCAGACCCAGTGGCTCACGCGTGCTAGGCAAGTGTTCCACCACTGAGCCACAACCCCAAACTTTCTATACAGGAAATAAGCAAGCGAAAATAATAATTGTTGTTATTAGGAATGCAATGTTTTGAAAATACCTATTTATTTTTAATACAAAGGTAAAGGACTAAGTTAAATAGATGATAAGAGAAGACAGTTTATGTTTGGTGTTGGTCTTCATGTACCTCCAGGGTTATAAGCATTCCAAGACCATTTGAATCTTAGGTTTGTGGGTTGGTCAGTCCTCATGCCTGATTTGCTTTCATCTTGACTGATCTTCAGCCCTGAACCAAACTGCGAAACCATAGGATTTTAAGCTTCTTTCTTTATTCCATTCTGAAATAAACTCACTCCTTCAATGTACTGCCATTAGATAAAAATTCACCAACATTCTCCATTCTACTGGTCCTTAACATTTACTGGTCATACTGAACAGCTTAGAATTTATATTTATATTTATTATTACATAACATATCCTACTGGAATACAGTAAAATCAAGTAAATTTTTTTTTTAGAATGAAGTAATGTTTTCACACAATATTTCAAAGCTATATAAATATAGAGATTTCATTCCACCAGCCATCCTTATGATATCTAAGCTACATATTGGAGAGAGGTTAAGAACCATATATTTTGAGTACTATATTTTTTATTAAAATTGTGGGGGAAGAATAATATTTTTCTCCAACTCCCCATAGGTTCTTAGTTGGAACTGACTGCATAACAAAAGAGATCAATGAAAGAAAGACAAATGTTTTGAATTATTGAACATACACAAGGCAGTACCCCAAGATGGGTAACTCAAAAGGGTGGTTAGAATTTGGGGTTTGTGTACTTAATAGTTGAAAGGGAGAGGAGAGAAAGGACACTTAGGGAAAAGCAAATGACTTTTTAGAAAGATAAATAGCATTTAGGAGAGTAAAGGACACCACATTGTATTCCTATGACAATGCCTGTTTGGGTGTGGCACCAACTCCTCATCTCTGGAAAATCAGAGTGCCTCCTTGGGAAAAACTTACAACAACTGAGTTAGAGAAAACTCAGTGTCTTATTTACTTTTATGTGGTGCCAAAGATCGAACCCAGGGCCTTGCACGTATGAGGCGAGCACTCTACTGCTGAGCCATAACCCCAACCCCAGGAAGCTCTGTTTTTAAACAGATAAGGGATCTCAGGAACTCAAAATGCCTTCAGCTCAAAATTATTCTTGTGCCAAAGTGGCAATTTGGGGGTACATGTTGCCGAAAGGTCAATCTTTGTTCCCTATGCCAATCCATTAACAAGGACATAATTTTAAGAAAAAGGAAAAAGGTTTATTGCTTGGCTAGCAAAGAAGAAACACATGGGACTCCTGTCCCACAAGCTATGATTCTGCCCATCATCAGGAACAAGGGGCTTTTATAGAGGTGATTCAGAGAAATTGAGATTAGGGAGGAGAGATCTGGAAGGAGAAGATCAGGGAAAAGATGATCAGGGAGAAGAGGTTGGTAAAAAGAAAAAAAAATGTAAGTTTCAAAGCCACAAGGGATATAGTCAAAGCTTCAAGTGAACCCCTGTTATAGTAGCATATCCTTATCCCCTACAAAAGGGAATATACACATATCTCTTATTTTGACTAGGGTCCTTTCCCTTTTTGACTCCAAAATTATCATTTCTGTGAGCCATGACTTATGTTTATAATGTTGCAATTTGGTAATGTCTTTCTTACTAGTATTTAAAAGTCATTAAATGTAGGAACTGTGTATTCTCTAAATGATTATTGAGCTTATACTGAATACTGAACTACATGTCAGTTTACAAAGAGAAAATGAAAATCACTTCCAGGAAGGAACACAGTCAAGAGGGAAGTATGAAAGATAAAAAGAGATGTAAAATAATGTGATATTCTGTAGGAGTTGCCAACAGGTCAGAAAAGAGCAAGTTTCTCTGCCTAGAAGCAGTCAAGGGAGAAGGGATCTATTGTGAATACTAGGGTGTTGGTTAGGCACATAGGCATAAGGATGTAGTGATACATCCATTCTGTGGACAAAAGAACCACCATTATGAGGAGGATAAGTCCCCTCAACCCCTAAGAATCATACCTTGGAGGTTTTGAATTGAAACATGCTGACTTTTGGAGATTTTCAGCTTTGGGCTTAAAATGACTGAATCTGTATGTCTGGAGCCTAGAAGTCTGGTTAAAAAAAAAAAAAAAAAAAAAACTAAGATTTATCAGAATATAGAAAGTAGTTAGAACCAAGAGATGGAAACAAAGCATCTTTTAATAAGAAAATTTAATCATAAACATTTTTTGGGGAAAAAAAGATCTTTATGGTGCAGAAACCAAAACATTTTCTCATGGATTGTCCTACAGAGGGCCATAGTAATGCACTAAGAACTCCAATCAATTTCTTAGGGCAGTTTCTGGTAAAGCACAAGTCTCCTTGCAAAACCGAATTCAAACTTTGGTAGCTCCGGCGGTGAGGAGGTGGGTGTCTCAACCTGGACAGTTTGGATGCTAAACTGGCTGAAAAAAAGGGTTGATTTTAGAGGATCTGTAAGTAGATGTGGGTGTGGAGACTACCTCTCAGTCTCCTCTGCTTTTCCTTTGCTCTGCAGAGCTGTGGACGACAGTGCGTTGGGGTTCACCAGCCCCCAAGAGAAAGCCTGGCAGTATCCTAAGGCCAGTTTTCCTAGGACCTCATTCCTGGTTGGATTGAAATATTGTGCCTACCACCAACAAAATAGTGCACAGACTGAAAAATCGCAGCGACCTTCTCCCTCCCCTCGTGCTTCCACACATACCCCAGGGCCGCTGCCCTGGAGTCTGTCCACCAAGTTTCTGGAACCGTGCTGGCTGCAGTTTTGTGTAGCCAGAGGGTTTGGGACTATGGTTAAAACGGAACCGGCGCTGCTCTTTTTTCCCTTCTCAGCTCTGAAACCCATTTGCTCTTCCTCCAGTCTTCTCCCACCAGATCTTTCCACTTAAACCCAACTTATTGCCTTCCAGAAATCCAGACAGAAAAAGGAAGCGTAAAGACTGCGGAATCCGGAAGCTTCCTGCTGGGATCCGCTCTTTCCCGGGAGCTAGGGAATGTCGGTTTAAACAAACAACAACAAATAGACCCCCCAAAGTGGAGGGTCCCGTAGAGGGCGGAGGACAGAAGAACAAAAGAGCGCGAGCTCTCCGGGGAGCGGGACGATCAGAATCTTCCCGCCGGCGCGCTCTCGGTTTTCAATCTGGTCCGCGGCTCTTGTATAACAGCGCAGGCCGCGCGCCGCCAAGGACAGTCCTCGGAGCGCAGCAGCCATGTCCGGGAGAGGGAAGGGCGGCAAGGGCCTGGGCAAGGGCGGCGCCAAGCGCCACCGCAAGGTCCTGCGGGACAACATCCAGGGCATCACCAAGCCCGCCATCCGCCGCCTGGCCCGGCGCGGCGGCGTCAAGCGCATCTCCGGGCTCATCTACGAGGAGACCCGCGGCGTGCTCAAGGTGTTCCTGGAGAACGTGATCCGCGACGCCGTCACCTACACGGAGCACGCCAAGCGCAAGACGGTCACCGCCATGGACGTGGTCTACGCGCTCAAGCGCCAGGGCCGCACCCTGTACGGCTTCGGGGGGTGACCTGCCGCCTCCGCTCTCTGCGCTCTGCGCTTCAGCTCCAAAGGCCCTTCTTAGGGCCAACCACGTACTCCACCAAAGAGTTGGGCACTTGGGTGTCAGGTGACGAAGCCTCAAGGTGACCCTGTGGGTCCGCCATCTGCACTGACAGGCAGGTACCGTTGCCAGGGGAGAAAGTGAAGCCCCAGGGCCCGGCTGATGGCCAAGTGGCTTTCCACTTGTGGGTTTATCTCGGTTCGGCGCTATTGTCCTGATCATTATGGCGGTGGGGAGTAGGACCGACCCTGTGATTCTAGTCCAAGGCTGGCCTGTGAGCTACAGCGATCTTTGGGCTTCATTTTCCACCACTTTACAAAAAGGGAGGGGGTCAGGTCCTTTAGTTCACAGGTGGTAGGTGGCTTGTTAGAGCCTGTTAAGCTTAGGATGGGGACATCTGCAGGAACATGCTCATCATCAATATAGAAGGTGTAGTTTAATTTTGACAAAGCAAAACCAAAAATTGATTGTCTGGAGCAAAGTACGGTAAGCCATTCTCTATACTTCCCGTTTGTCCTAAACTGTCCTGACTTGTATTGAACACTGCAGCCATTAACATTTGCATGTAAAGTTCTGGGTTTTGTGTGTGTGTGTGTATGTGTTTGCATTATGGACTTATGATTTTACAGCAAAAATTAGCCTATGTATGTAATTTAGAGAATTCGGTAAGAACCCCAAAGATAATCACTTTATTAGCTGCTCTTAGCAACAAACACTTGGGTTAACTCGTTTAACACATGGTGCTTCACATTGGAGATATCAGCAAAGTAAGGGATACAAGATTTGCCCTTCAGGAACTTAACAGAACAGGGGAAAAAAGAAATACACAATACATAAATATACACATACTAATATAACAAGAAGTCTAGTAGTACAAGAAGCATATATTCACTATGATGAGAAATATAGACAATAATAATTATAGAAATCCTAATGCTATAGAAGTCACTTGGTGCACGCAAATTGGGGAAAGCTTGGACATGATGGTGGTTGGGTTGAGGGGTGTTCAATCTTTGAAAAAAGCAGAATGCCTGGCATTCTACTGGAGAAGACAGTAAATGGGTGGGGAGGGAGTGGTAAAAATAACATTTTCCAGATCAAGAGTTCTTGCTTTTCCTTTTAGAATCTCACCAACAGCCGGGTGCACGCGGGCATAGTGGTGCATGCCTATAATCCCAGCTGCTGGAGAGGCTGAGGCAGGAGGATTTCGAGTTCAAAGCCAGCCTCAGCAAAATTGAGGCACTAAGCAACTCAGTGACGCTGTGTTTAATACAATACAAAATAGGGCTGGGGCTGTGGCTCAGTGGTTGAGTGCCCTTGAGTTCAATAAAAAAAAAAAAAAAAATTTCACCACCAATAACTAACTTATAGAATTTCGGTTTCAAACATTACTGATTTTTTTTTTTTTTTTTTTTTACTTTAAAGGCAATGCAGATTAATACATAAAATCCTCACTAAGATGCTCTAAAATAGTAAATAGCATTATGAAGACAAATCAAAGAATAAAAATGGGGAGGGGAGCAGAATCATGTCTATTGTTTAAGTCAGTGGTTCAAAAAGTGTAGTCTCTAATTTACCAACACAGATGAACTGGGAACCTTTAGAAATACAAAATCCTTGGCCCCAACCCCACACTTATTGAATGAAAAACCCTGGAGCAGAGTAATTTGTGTTTTAATAAGCTATGCACTCCAGATGATTTTGATATACATTAGCAGTTTTTCTTTAAAACATGAGTCTGAATGTTGTCCCAATTTGTTTAATGTTAAATTTTTCTTTCTTTGATGAAAAAGCAAGTGGATGATCCTAACAAATTTTATGTAGTAAAAAACATTATAGGAGAGCTAAAGTAAAATAGTCTTATTTGCCAAAACACTCGGAGAAAACATAAAAGATGTATGAATGAAAAAATAGTGAGCTTGTTTTACTATTACTGATTTATACTTTCAATTGTACGGAATTGAATTTTTATAATCAATAGATTTTTTTTTCTTCTCTAAGATCCAGTTTTTTAAAAAGGCACTTTAATGCTGAGCTACATTCCCAGTCCTTTTTCTGTGGTATTTTGAGACAGGATCTCATTAAGTTGCTGATAACTCCTCCTTCCTCAACCTCCCAAATCGCTTGGATTACGGGCATGTACCACTATGCCTGAGCCACTGTATGTCTTTTTATACACCTTTAAAATAATTTTAATAGTGACCTCAGCTTCCACCTTATCAGTTCCACTAATGACAACTGATACATGGCCATGACTGAATCCTGTTAGCTGTGTCAAGCCCCTGAATATTGCCAAATTACAGAATATGCAATTATGCATCTTTTTACTTTAATAAATGCCTTTTTCTTATCTTAACCATCTGTAACAGTCAGGAATATAGTGCTATGTTTTAATCATCTGTAACAGAAACATAAACCTATTTATAATGTATTTGGTTTGCTAACAAAATAATTTCCACCCAAGTGCTCTCTGTGAGCCAGCCTGTGCCTGCCTGCTGTTTCCCTTCCTGGAGGAATTCAGAATTTCCACCAAAATATACACATACAAATGATTATGGAGTTCTTTCTGTGGGACTGCTTTCTTTTATTTATTTATTTAGTTGTAGATTGACTCAATGCCTTTGTTTTTATGTGGTGCTAGGATTGAACTCAGTGCCTCACACTTGCAAGGCAAGTGCTCTACCACTGAGCTCCTTTACAGTGGTCATAGTGGCACTTGAATGTTCCACTTATTAATCAAATTTCACTATTCCATTTTGAAGTCTTACTTTCCCTTTCTGGATTCTCTCCTCTGACTAGCAGTAGTATCTTCCCAGACACACCCAGATAGATACCCTGAGTCATCTTTCACTATGTTTTTAGTTTATTCCCTTGAAACTTCTCACTCTCTACATTCTAGCTAGTGTATTTATTACTCTACTTGAACCAAAAAAAAAAAAAAAAAGAAAACTAAACTGGCATTTATGCAGATATATATATATATATATGAATGATTAATGGGTGTGGTTTTTGCTATCTCCATTGAACATTCTAAACTGTTGACTTTCTTATAATTAACTGAATATAATCCCCCCAAAAAAAATCAGATTGTTGTCTAGATTATGTAAATCATCACAAATCTGTTTTGCCAAAGTTGAATTTTTTTATCTTTAATGTTACTGAGAAATCCTGCCTTTCTCATAGGAATATTTAAGGATCAAATGAAAAGATCTGTGTGAAAAAAATTGAGGTGAGGCATGAAGTGACATAGAAATCAAAGGGCATGTATTTATTGCCTATTTTACCCAGTCTAATTCTTACAAGTTGCATAATCACTGGGAGAGGGAGAGAGCCACTAGAGCTTAAGAATTTAGAGAACAAAGGAGACAATTGGGTGAAGATGGAGTATGAACAGGGTGGCAGCATTAGACTTAGGATTAGAATAAATATGCATAGAGTTGTTATGAAGAATCCAATAGAATTCCCCAACAGACTTGATTCAGATCCTCAAAACACCACAAGGTAAATATCACCCCCATTTTAAAAAGGAAGAAACTAATGTGTTAGAGTCTGTAAACAAGTCAGGATGGCGCCTGGCATTTTGCCAGGGGGAGTGGTTTGTGAAGTAATGCCAGCGAGCCATTAAGTGTGGAGATTCCTTATTGGTTGACTGCTGTATCTAGTTTATGTTAATTAAGATAAGCTGTGTGGAATGTATAAATACCTCTGTTGTCCTATAATAAATGGCTCCCACTCCTGCTGTATCAATCTACACAAGTTGCTCCTCACCCCCTGGTTATTTTGTTGCAGCGGGACTGCAGCACTAATGTTTATTTTGGTTAAATAACTTAGCATTCTCTGATATACCCTGATGATCCTGACTTTTACTAAAATATTTGTCTAAGGTTTACAAATCAAAGATATGAGAATCTATTAATAAACTTGTGATATGGATTTAACAGAACTATAAAATATTAATGATAAAAAGGACCTAAGAAATCATCTGGTCCAATTTTCCTCTGGTTCAGGATAAAACTCTTCTCTACCTTCCTGTCACCATCTGATCCCTAAGTGGTACAAGTTGTTCCCCAGAGGCCTGTCCTTGGACTATTTCTTATGCAGTTACTAGTTGATGGTTCCACCCCTTGTGTCCTGAGTTGAACTCTTTAGCAACTCCCCCTTCCAGCCTGCCCATCCTTCTCAGGCTTCTTCCCAGGCACTCAGACAGGGGAGTCTGCAGTCATCTTTGACTACTTTTTGCCCCAACAACTCCTTTCCGCCCTGTGCCCCATCCAGGTTCAGGCAAACTTCAACATGCAATAAATCAGGTTTTCCTTTCCTTTTTTGTGGCTGGTCCCTTGTTCTCATGTTTTCTGATAAATCTGTGTGAGAATTTATTTTGGATAAATACCCAGTAGCTGAATTTCTGGTTCCAGGCTTAAGAAGTACCAGGGTGCCTTTCAGAATGACTTCCCTAGTCCACATTTGTGTGGGCTCTCTCGTCCAGTGAGGAGGTCCACGGAACAGGGTAGAGGAGAGTGTGGCTGCAGAGTTGCTAATCAAGACCTCTGGAGTCCAAGCAGGAAGCAGGTTTGATTTTATTGTGCAGTTACCATGTATGTCTACTCAGGCAGCCACCAATGCAAGTCCTGGCCAACTGTCCCTGCAGCAACCAGTCGAGGAGTGGGCCTTGGAGCAAGTGCAGGGACTGCGCCTGTGGGGTAAGGGGTCTGCCACTCACATGCCTAGCACGAGGGAGTGGTTTGCCACATTTGCAGTACTCCATGCACTTGTCCCCACACACATTCCACAAGCAAGATGCCAAGCATCTAAGTCCTCCATCTTGGCCCTCCCTTGGCATTATTCAACTTTC
Organism: Callospermophilus lateralis; assembly: GCF_048772815.1. NCBI lineage: Eukaryota > Metazoa > Chordata > Mammalia > Rodentia > Sciuridae > Callospermophilus > Callospermophilus lateralis. The sequence goes on from NC_135311.1 coordinate 1,869,047, forward strand.
TAATATTTGCTGGACTATTTAGTATAAAGTGGTATATCATTGTTTTAACTTGCCTTTCTCTGTTAATTTTATGACCATCTCAACGTATATGTTAGATTTTGTGCTTTCTCTTCTATAATCCACCTGCTGTTTATATCCCTTCTCCTGTACTACTTACTGAATAAAACCTATTCCCTTCCCGGTTTAGCATCAGGACTCTAAATAAGCTGGCCTCCAAGTCCCCACCACTGAAAATTCATTTCCTATTACTGGTCTTGGCCTGGCTTGTGGACTTCTCACCTCTTATAGTTCTCTTTTATCTTTCTGGTTTCTCTGCCTCCATTAGACTTCCCCAAAGTTTTCTTATAAGGGCTCCAGAATTGATGTTTCCCTCTGAACTCTAGATAATCCAGTCCTTCTTCAGCACTTACCAGCTTGCCATCAATTAGTACATGTCCTCTCCTCATAGCGCCCAAAGATCTGGTTCCCATTTCTGTAAACTTATGTCTTCCAGGGTGAAGAGATACTGGAATTGATACTGAACAAAACAATTTTAATCTGAGTGATGATTTCACTCTGTTCTTGGCAATTTTCTCTAGTGCAGTGGTTTATAGTTGCAAATTGTAACCATTAGCAGGTGAGAAAATCTATTTAAAAGATGGGAGTCAGCATTTTTTTTTGGCCCATTAAACAGAATAGGACTGAAAATATCAAAGTGTGGCAGGAAAAAAATAAAAGTATTTCGTACAACTTGTTCCAATTTTAGGTGTGTATGAATATACAATATATAGTAATATAAATTTTGCTGTAATTTTCAGTCAGCAGAAATCAGTTACTATAAGATATACAATATCTCTGTAATTTTTGCACCTAGTTTTCTGATCTTGTTGTAATTTTCAGTCAGCAGAAATCAGATACTATAAGATATACAATATCTCTGTAATTTTTGCACATAGTTTTCTGAAGCAGTTAGTCAAATGAAATTTTTAAAAAGCAAATCACAAGTTCAAGTTCTACTCTGCCATCTTTTTAGCTTTGTGATTTACATTCTCTTCCTTGCCACATTGGTTTCTTCTAGTCAACAGAATGAAAAAATAAAAATTAAAAAAAGGTGTCCTCTCTCTGAGTTACTGTGAAGCCAAACGAGAGAAAGTGAGTGAAAGATGAGTTATAAGCCACCTGGGAAACCAGGTCTCCTTATATCTTATATCTCCTTATATGTGGTCTACAAGAGACTGGTCATATGTTCAAAAGTATTCACCAATTTTTAAAATCATTATTTATTTTGTATCAGGAATTGAACCCAGGGATGCTTAACCACTGGCGCCACATCCCCAGCCATTTTTATTTATTGGCAGGGTCTTCTTAGAGCCTCACTAAATTGCTGAGGCTGGCCTCAAACTTGTGATCCTCCTGCTTCAGCCTTCCAAGTTGCTGGTATTACAGGCGTCTACTACCATACCTGGCAACACCAATTGTTTTGTCATTCCTTTATTTCATGACATGATGGTAATTTAGACTTATATCAATTCATATTGATGTCACCAATATTAATATCATCAATGTTGATTATGCCATCAGTACCTATTTATTAAAACATGTGGAGCTGTTCTAAGCATTTATGTAAACTGTAATCATCCTTTTTATCCTCACTGCAATTCTGTGGGTGCAAATATTATCCTTTTTTACAATGAGGAAACTCAGGATCCAGGACTCTTCTCTTTGGAAGCTTTTTCTGAACTCCAGGGTCTCAGGCCTCGATTCATAGCAGTGAAGTCCTCAAGCCTGTTTCTTGACCCTTTCTCTACTTCGCCATCTGTTTAGGCAGACTTGAAAGATTCCCTTCAATGACAGGAACACAAAATAATTATCTATTCCTGACTGCATGTCAACAATGCCACTATTTTCCTTTGAGATTCAGTCAGCGAGACGTCCCAGTTTGAGAGGTGCCCAGACCAATGAGTTAAAGCAGTGCCATCATGGTGGCAGGTAGAGGACATAGAGGACTGGCACTGACATCCCTAGTGTCTGATCAGCCACTCCTGAGTCATTGGGTGCAAAGGTGTGCCCCAGCCAGCCTTGAAAGACTACTACTTTAAATTCAAGAATACAGACCCTATCTGTAGTCCTAGGCAGAACTTGCCGTGATTCTGAAGCACATGTGTGCCAATTCATCTCAGAGAAAGCTACAGTGAGGCCTCATGCTCTCCCCTTCTGACATGTCAGACAAAATAGCAGTTTTAATATGTTTCTCTGATGTTTCTTCTCCCCACTGTTGTACCTCACTGTCTCTGTGATGATTGCTTTTAACATGTCCACTGTTCTGAGGCAAAAGAAAAAATATAAGGCCTGGCTTCTTCCAGGTGCAAATAACAGGGAGGTTAAGAAGAGGTGTCATCTCTTTAAACCTTAAAAAGAAATTTCATACTAATATCTAGATGGATGGATTCAAAACTAGTGGACCTTGAAACTTTTCTTATTTTAAAAACATGAATAAGCTAATTTTTAAAATACAAAAAAACAAAGTGTCACATAAGACCTACACAGCTATCTGCAAGAGGCCTGTCTAGAGAGGATTCTGCCAGCCCCATCCTCATACTCACCCCACGATGTGGATTCCCACTTCTTAAAATGTTCAGGAATCATCTTTAAGACTGACGGAGCCTTCTCTAAGGCAGGGAAATAATCCAGCCTACCTGGGTACCCTGTTCTGCCTATGTTATCTCACAAAAACGAGTTTCGGGCTACTCTTCTACACTTAACTAGGTAAATCTCTTAAAAACCTGAAATTGGGTCATCAGATATTTCTGAAGAAAACAAGTAACAGAATTACCAAGTCCAGAGAATTTAGATACATGTCAGCTTTCAGAAAGAACGAAGATGGTTTAGTGGACATGGCCAGGGACTCTTTCAGTTAAGTAAGCCTCACAAGTGACTTGACCTGTCATATACATTGCCAATCCGGTTTTGGCTTACAAGTAGCTTTACCATCAGCATCCCCAACTCCAAGGAGCATAAGTCTGGAAAGAGCTTAGGGGCGACTTCCCAGAGAGCACAGGGAGGACATTTCCGGCGGGCCTGGAGGGGCCCAGAGGTCGCAGGCGACAGCCAGGGCAGCCCACATCTGCGGACAACGAATCGCGAGCGTCCCCTAGTGACTCAACCGCAGATGAGGTCGCTCGCGCCCCTCCTCCCGCCCTGGGCGACACCATCGCCGGAGGCTGCCGGCTGCTAAGAGGGTTCCCGGGAGAGGCGAACCGCGGAGAGCGTTAGGCTGCGACCGCACTGGGAAATGAACCCGGCGTCCGGTAAGGCTGGCTGGGCTCTTCGCCCGCTGTGCGACCTTCTCCTTCCCTTCCCTCCCACCCACCCCCTCGCCCCGGGGGAAGAGCGGTGCAGCTCCTTCCGAGTGCCGCCGTGGGTGGCTCTGAAAAGAGCCTTTGGATACGATGGAACCTCGAGCCGGGCGAGCGCGCCTCACTTCTTAAGCTCGCTCCCCGCGGATGCGGCGCGCCAGCTGGATGTCCTTGGGCATGATGGTGACGCGCTTGGCGTGGATGGCGCACAGGTTGGTGTCCTCGAACAGCCCCACCAGGTAGGCCTCGCTGGCCTCCTGCAGCGCCATGACGGCCGAGCTCTGGAAGCGCAGGTCGGTCTTGAAGTCCTGCGCGATCTCGCGCACCAGCCGCTGGAACGGCAGCTTGCGGATCAGCAGCTCGGTGGACTTCTGGTAGCGGCGGATCTCGCGCAGGGCCACGGTGCCGGGCCGGTAGCGGTGGGGCTTCTTGACGCCGCCGGTGGCCGGCGCGCTCTTGCGGGCCGCCTTGGTGGCCAGCTGCTTCCGCGGGGCCTTGCCACCGGTCGACTTGCGCGCGGTCTGCTTCGTACGGGCCATGGCGGACAGAGGCACTAGCTCTCCGGCGCGGCGGCAGGGACAGTGACCTGGTGCCCGCCCGCCGCAGCGGTCTTTATAGGCACAGCCTTTTCCCGATTGGGCGGGGAGAAATTGAAAAGTCCCGCGCAGGCCGTCCGTTGGCTGTGACGTCACCCGCACCAGCCTCCGCGGTTGGCTCGGGCGGGATCCTGCCTCCCCGAGCGCCCCACGCCCCTCCGCGGCCTTGCCTGCCCCCTTCCGCTCTGCCCGCGCTCTGCCCACCTCCTCTTCTTTCCCTCGCTCTCGCTGCGTGGAAGTCGTCTCGGGTCGCTGCTCCGTCCGTCCGATGGTTCCTTCCCTCTTCGGCCCTTCGTTCCCTTGGAGCACGCTGCCCGCGACGCCCTCCTCCTTACGCTTTGTGGCTTCCGAGTCGAGCCTCAACTTTTACTTGACCCCCGTCCCCGAACGCCTAGTCCCGCCTCCCTCCCGCTCCCGGGTGGCTTCGGAGCGGACCGTTCGTGCTTCTCGGGTGGGAGGGTTGTGTCCCCTCCGGGGCGCCAGATTCCGCCTCTGGAGGCCTAGGCGGGTAGCTCCGTCGCTTCTTAGAACTGTCAACGAGGCCAGCTCAGTGAGGAGGCCAAGACGACCCAGGCCCGCCGCGCTCGCCTGCAGCAGACAGGGCTTGCGCTGGTGACTACGTCCCCCTAGGGACTACCGGGCCTCCTTGTGTGTGTGTGGGGGGGGTCCCCTCAAGAGCCCGGGAGAACGTGTGTGGGGTGGGGAGTGGTGTCACATACATACTGGTGGGAGCCACCGCCGCGGCGTTAGCGTTACTGACCCGGGCTGCCCGTGGCGCAGTGTCCGGTCCCCGCCGTGCTGGGCTCCGAGTCGCGGCCCACCCGGCAAGGGCCGGCAGAGATTACAGGCTCAAGCCTCGGAGAGAACGGCCGGGAGCACGAGGGGAAGGGCTCTCCCCGCGCTCGCCGTCCGTCCGTCCCCTCCGGGTCCACCGCTTACTACGCGGCGGTTACTGTAACAACTCCTTTCACTTGAGGGTGTGGGTGGCTCTGAAAAGAGCCTTTGATTTCACAGGCACCCCCTTCGGGGCACGCGGGCTGGAGTGGGCGGCTACTGGACGCCTCCCCCACTTCACTTCCCCTTTGCCTTGTGGTGACTCTCCGTCTTCTTCGGGAGCAACACGGCCTGGATGTTGGGCAGGACGCCGCCCTGGGCGATGGTCACTTTGCCCAGCAGCTTGTTCAGCTCCTCGTCGTTGCGGATGGCCAGCTGGAGGTGACGGGGGATGATGCGCGTCTTCTTGTTGTCGCGGGCCGCGTTGCCAGCCAGCTCCAGGATCTCGGCCGTCAGGTACTCGAGCACCGCCGCCATGTAGACGGGCGCGCCGGCCCCCACCCGCTCGGCGTAGTTGCCCTTGCGCAGCAGGCGGTGCACCCGGCCCACCGGGAACTGGAGGCCAGCGCGCGAGGAGCGCGACTTGGCCTTAGCGCGGGCCTTGCCTCCCTGCTTGCCACGGCCGGACATGACAGCGACACTCAACACGACCAGCTCCCTCCTGACCACCCGGAAAGTCGCGGCAAACCGCGCCGCTTCACCCTTTTATAGGCAGAACGGCGATTGTCCATGGTGTGCTCTCATTGGCCAAAGCACAGTTTTGCCCCGATGACCAATAGGAGAGCTCAGTCAGAATCCATTCATTTACATAATCTCGTCTCCCTCGCCTCCGCGCCGCCGAAAACCCGCGAATCACAGCGTGGCGCGATCGCGACCTGAATTTGCGTACCGCCGCTATAAGTACGCGGTCGTTTCCGGTGCGCCCCTGCGCTTCTCCTGCACTGCGCTTCTCCTGTAGCGATAGCCTTTCCGGTCTCCACCTGCCGGCGCTTCTTGCCTCTTGCTTCTCGCCATGCCGGAGCCGGCCAAGTCCGCTCCGGCCCCCAAGAAGGGCTCCAAGAAAGCCGTCACCAAGGCCCAGAAGAAGGACGGCAAGAAGCGCAAGCGCAGCCGCAAGGAGAGCTACTCCGTGTACGTGTACAAAGTGCTGAAGCAGGTCCACCCCGACACCGGCATCTCGTCCAAGGCCATGGGCATCATGAACTCGTTCGTCAACGACATCTTCGAGCGCATCGCCGGCGAAGCGTCCCGCCTGGCGCACTACAACAAGCGCTCGACCATCACGTCGCGGGAGATCCAGACGGCCGTGCGCCTGCTGCTGCCCGGGGAGCTGGCCAAGCACGCCGTGTCCGAGGGCACCAAGGCGGTCACCAAGTACACCAGCTCCAAGTGAGTCCCCGCCGGGGACGCGCTGGCTTCCAAAGGCTCTTTTCAGGGCCACCCCACCTTCTCTGAAAGAAGCTGTCCTAATTTTGAGTTTGCCTTTTTGACTTACCTTGTAGTCAAGAAAATTCATCCTGTTGAGCACAGATACCCACCTGTTAAGCAGTTGGTTAATGTTGGAGAAATCTTAATGTGGGTTTTCTCAGCCACTTGGGAAATATTGTGGTATATGCTCTTAAAATTTCTCTTGCCTTGACCTTGTTGTATCTGTTCCCCCCTAGTGAAATGCTATTTGACAAGCTTGCCTACGCAGGATAGAAAAGTGAACAGAGACACAACCGTATGTTGAAAACATGGTGAGATTTTAAAAAATGTTTTAAATGCTTCTGAGGTGTGTACGATATATAAGACATCTCTCTTTATCCTATAAAACCAAAATCATATATGGTGATAGTGTTTCCCCCACTACCACTTTAGAAAGCTTTTTAGATTTAATGGTTAATTGTATACAAGGGCAACAAAATATGCTAGATTTAACAATTGAGACTTTGGAATACTTGAAGAGGTCAAATATTGCACAACAGACGTTGAATGGTTTTGAGAGTATTCTGTGTGCTTTGAGAACCCTTGGACTGTTTTAGGCGGGGAATGAAATAATAGACCTTAACCTTAAAAAAGAAAGAAAGAAACTGGGGATCATTGGCTGACCATAGTAGAACTTGATGCTGTGTTTGGGGCTATGGCAAACCTATTGCCTAGTGCATTGGAGACCCTGAGTTCCACCCTCAACACTGCATAGAATAAATAAAACATCATGCTGTCCATCTACAACTACAAACAACAACAACAACAACAACAACAAAAAAACAATAGAGTAAGGATTTGAAAGCAAGAATGATTATAAACAATGTGCTTTGGAGGGCACAACATGGGGGAATCAGAGAACTGAGTTACTCATAGAACTCAGACAACCTTAGAGACCTGCTATAACTTCAGACTTCCAATTAAGCCAGCTTGTTTGACATTCTCTTACTTAGCTTGAATCTTGAAACATTTTAGGAATAATAATAATTTCCCAGAATATTAAAAATAATGATGCTAGAACCTTTATGTTGAAAAGTCTCATAGAAGTCAAATATGGGAGATGAGGAAAAACACTGTATAGATTTTGTTTCATTTTTCTTTGTCTCTCTCTCTCTCTTTCCCAGTTGGAAAAGACTTATGGTGATGTAGCTCAGTGGCAGAGCATTTGTCTAGCATGCATGAGTTCATAAATTCAATCCCCAACACTGTACATAAAAAAAAAGAAAAGAAAAAAACATGCTGCGGTTACAACTCAGTGGTAGAGGGCTCAACTTGAATTGTATGATGCCCAGGATTTGATCCCCAGCATTGAAAAACAAACAAGAAATTCACATATGGATTATATATTAGTTAATATTATTGAATCAATACTAGATTTGTTCGGTGCAATGACGATAATGTGGGTGATAATGTAGGGTATTCATGATAATGTAAGAGAATGTCCTTTTCAAGAAGGACATGCCACACAGTATCTAGAAGAAGTGTCAACAATTTCCAGGTTATTTTCAAATGGTTCAGGTTTGTGTGTGTATGTGCCCATAAGGTACTTGATATTTCCATTTGGAAATCTAGTAGGAGTCTAAAAATTTATTTCAAAATAATACTTTTGGTTTTTCTTCTCCAAATCTATTCTTTAGTCATATCAGTAAGGAGCAATTGGTAACCCCAAACTTGCAATAAATCCTTGATTCCTTGCTTTCTGTTATAACCTACAGTCAGTTTCACTGTTTCAAGACATATTTTAAATGAAATTATGTCATTTGTTGGTTTAATGAAGAACTTCGTGTGCCGCAGTTCAGCTGCAGCAAAATAGCCGGGGGGTGACGAGCAAATTGTGTACCTTGATACAGCAGGAGTAGGAGCCGTTTATTGTAGGATAGGAGCGGTATATATACATTCCACACAGCTTATCTTAATTAACATTAACTAGATCCATCAATCAACCAATAAAGAATCTCCACACTTAATGGCTCGCTGGAGTTACTTCACAAACCACTCCCTCTGGCATTTTGCCAGGCGCCATCCAGACTTGTTTACAGACTCTAATATTCGTGCTAAAGTGAAATATGCCATTCAGAAAGCCAAGAGTCAAATGTATTCTCTCATATGTAGAAGTTAGAGAGGAGAAAAAATAATGGATCTCATGAAAATAAAAGTGAAACTGGAAGGGTGTTGTCCGGGGCCATATGGGTCACCATGCATTGAAGCATTTTGGATAGAGACATCTGGTATCTGGGAATGACCAGTGAACATTTTCTCTGGTCAATTACCCAGGGATAATGTGAATTGCTATTGGGTTCTGTGGCCCACACAGACCTGAGATGGATGTGACCTGCCAAAATGTCAATCAACCAGCTGACTGCAAGATATCTGGAAGCAAGATTCCGCCCTTGAAACCTTTACCCTGCCTTTGATTTACTCTGTTAAATAAACCATTGGAGCCATTTTGTCTTTCCTAGTTCCAGAACCCACGTGGACTAGATCTATCAGGGGGTTCACTTTCTGTAAATATATTTCTGAGTAATTGTGCTTTGTTATTTACTAATTATTTGAGATTATAAATTTTAGGGTGGCTTGGATTATCCTGGGCAGGAAGAAGTACCCCTTAATGAGACGCTGGCCATCATCCCTCCACCCACCCCACATAGGGTATTACGGTTTCGATATTGAAGCCAGATTTACAGATAGGTAATTAGTGTACTTAGGTAAATCGGGTCTAATATTGAGTAAGAAAAAGAAAATGGAGACCATTATTGAAAATGGAGTCCAGGAAACCCGAACAGCACCTGGTAAAATTGAAATGTTAATGTCCCCAAGGCCCAGAACCCATCCTAAGGAACTGTTAATGAAGTAGCTCCCAACAAACAGGGAGGTGCTAATCAAAACCCCAGGCCCTTCCTGCCCAGATTACTCCTCCAGTCCACCTATCTCCTGCCATCTGGCCTTCCCACCTGCATTCTATCACTGCAGGATAGAGAGAAACAAAGGACAGGAATGTGGGAGGACTAAAAGAAGATCTTAGCTATTAAAAATGGAAGACCTCCCCCTTCCATGGATTCCCCCTTTTGGGTCCCCTTCTTCCTCTGAGAGGAAGTCCTTTCTGCTGTCCTTTAATAAAGCCTCCACTCTCCACTCTCCACTTGCCTCAGTGTGCTTCTCTGGTGTTAAACCTCAGCATTTGGGGAAGCAAGGACTCATCACCAGCAAACAGTGGTAACAGATTGGAGGTTCCACCGAGATCTACACTGAGGTAAAACTTCTCTCCATGCACCCCACATACGTCTGAGGTGCATCTTTCTCTCTCTCTTTCTGGAGATGATATGGGCACCCGATGGCTATTTAAATGCAACTAGTGCTGCCGCCAGCCACTCTTCAAACCTCGGGTGAGAGTTTTCTCAGCCTAGGCAGCTCTCAATCACCTGTTCAATGCAGAGCAAGCATGTTGGGATCTTCCAAAGCCACTTTCCACTTCTGTCTGGGCCCGGAGAGCAATTGGCAGGAGTAATACAGTGTCCCTAATACCAACCTGTCTTGGGTGAGCGGAGGTGAAGGAAGGAGTTTGGGACAGCTGCAGAATTCTGGTCTGGGCTACACTCAGACATGTTCCCAAGGTTCCTTTCTCTTGAACCTCCTCCCCACAGCCCTAAGGGGTATCTAGAGTGATCGGTAGATGAATGGCACTGAGGGAAAGCCCCAAGTACATTTGCCTCCTTTGCCTCCATGTGGGCTACACAATACTCCCAACCCCGCATCCATTTTCTCCTGGATGCTCCCATTCCTTCGCTGGTCAGAAACACTGGAAATTCAGGTTGTAGGACTGAGAGAAAGACATGGGATAATTACTAACAAGTGCCCAGGTTCCCTCATGTGAATATGCAACGTTCACTAGTCTATTTTAAAATTTCCCCATTACCATTCCGATTCTTAAAATGTGCTGTGTTCTCTTTAAGCTGCCAGAGGGAGGCATTTTAAAATCAACCTTTCCAAGAGTCCCTCTGATAGAAAGTGCTATATGCCTTACAACCAGTAGATATTCCTCACCCTCAGGAGATTCCTTTAGTCTACGGGGCAAAAAGGCAACAAGAAGAATGTGCGATTCTCTTTTGTTGTGGGTTTTATAGTGGCAGGAAGGAAAGCAGTAATGCCCTTAGGTCTGGCACAGGGCAAACTGGGACCCTAGCACTTTGCCTAAGGGGACCAGAAACAACCTTGGCAAAGCAAGACGAGAGACAGTGTTTTCTGGACCCTAAAGAAGCTCAAACTTAGGGAGATGTCCCTAATAAGAACATTTTTTTTTTCTGGCGTGGGCACCTGAGTCCTGTTTTTTCTCTTCTCACCCAGATGGGAGCTTCTCTCTCCAGGGTGCTAGATGCACCACTTACCTGCATATTGAAAACTTGGGATAAGTTTGACCCACAGATGCTCAAGAAAAGGTGCCTCATTTTCTTCTGCCACCAGGTCTGGCTTCAATACAAACTCCCTGATGGAGAAACCTGGCCAAAAAAGGGAAATATCAATTTTAATATAATTTTACAGGCTCAATAAATTTTGCAAAAGGGAAGGGAAATGGTGGGAGGTGCCATATGTCCAGGTTTTCTTTGCTCTAAGGGAAAACCCCAAATTATGCCAACAATGTAAAGTAGACTTAGTTATGATATCTGCCATAAGGGAGAAAATCTTAAAGACTCACCTACTGAGGAGAAAGAATCAAGAGGACCCACAAAATCTCCATCCCCTGTTGATGTGCAACAGTGGCCCTCCTGTCACCCATATCCTGGCCTCTCTCCATCTGCCCCAATAGATGAAATATATTACCCCTCAAAGAGATGACAGGAGGAGAATTTGGACCAATCAAAGTACATACCCCCTTTTCCCTTCAAGACCTAAGACAGATAAAAACAGACTTAGGAAAATTTTCAGAGGATCTGGATAAATATATTGTAGTATTTCAAAAGTTATGCCAGGTATGTGACCTCACCTGGAAAGATATTATGCTATTACTCAACCAGACTTTGACCTCCAATGAGAAGGAAACAGCCCCAAGAGCAGCTGAACAGTTTAGGGATGACTTAAACCTTGCTCATGCCCCAGCAGCACAGACCAGGAGCAAACCCAATTATCCATCTCAAGCCCAGGAAGTTCTCAGAAATGATCCTGAGTGGGACCCAAATGATGAACAGGATGCTTGGAAAATTAGCCATTTCCAAATGTTGGTCCTCGAGGCCCTCGGGAGAATCAAGCAAAAGCCAGTTAACTATGCTAAGGTTTCAGAAATTATTCAGGGCCCCCAGGAAAGCCCTGCTGTTTTCACGGAGAAACTCAGGGAGGCAAGGAGAAAACACACCACTGTGGATTCTGAATCCATAGAGGGCCACCTACTTTTAAATGACAAATTTATTACTCAGCCAGCCCCAGACATTCGGAGGAAGTTACAAAAATTGGCATATGGCCCTGATCAATCTTTAGATGACATCCTCTGAGTTGCTACTTCTACTTTTTTATAATAGAGATCAACAAGAAAAGGAGGAGAAAGAGCTCAGAGACAGAAAAGGGACTAAAGCACTGGTATTTGCTCTTAGAGGAGTAGGTTCCCAGGGTGAAAAGGAGGAAGATGAAATGCTCCTCAGTCCACAAAAGGGACTTGTTTCCATTGCAGAGAGGAAGGACATTTCAAACAGGATTCCCACAAGCCAAGTGACCACCCCAAAATCCCTGCCCTAAATGTCTAGGCAATCACTGGAAGAGTGACTGTCCTCAGGGGCGAATGTCCTTGAAGCCAGACTCCTCCACACAGACCTGACAGGGGCCCTGGCTCCCATAACTCCTATCACTGCACATGAGCCCCAGGTATGCTTCACTGTAGGGAGCCAAGAGGTCAACTTCCTCTTGGATACTGGCACCAGTTATTCTTACCCCGGACTTCTTTCCTCTAATACTATAACTGTACAAGCAGTGTCTGGATGGCCTATTACCAGAAAGTTTACTCCCCCACTGAGTTGTGAGTGGGACGAGATGATGTTTTCTCGTGCATTTTTGATTAACCCAGAATGTCCTACCCCTTTATTGGGAAGAGACTTACTATCAAAACTTCAAACATTCATTACAATGAATTTGGGAACACGAGGACCATTATGTTTCAATATAAACCCTGAAGTGTGGGCTACTGAAGGCAAAACTGGAAGGGCAAAAAGTGCAGCCCCAATCAATATAGTCTTAAAAGACCCTTCTGTCTTTCCACATCAGAGACAATATCCCCTATGCCCAGAGGCAAAAAAGGGCTTATTGAAGATCATTCAGAACCTCAAACTACAGAAACTTTTAGTGCCCTGCAACAGCCCATGTAACACACCCATTTTAGGAATTCAAAAACCCAATGGGGAATGGCAACTAGTCCAGGACCTGAGAATAATTATTGAAGCAGTTGTTCCTCTCCACCCTATAGTTCCTAATCCATACACTCTGTTATCTGAGATTCCAGCAGCTGCTGCTTGGTTTACTATGTTAGACTTTAAAAATGCCTTTTTCTGTAAACCCTTAGACTTCCAATCACAATATCTGTTTGCCTTTGAGGAACCAAATAGCAGATCTCAATTAACCTGGACAGTATTGCCCCAAGGATTCAGAAAATAGCCCTCATCTGTTTGGCCAAACCCTAGCTAAGGACTTAACAGAATTCAGAGATAAACATCTCTGACTGTCCTGCAATATGTAGATGACATACTTTTATGTGCCTCCACTCAAAAGGAATATCAAGAAGCCACTAAAGAGCTTTCAAACTTCTTAGCTGATAAGGGTTATAAAGTCTCAAAGAAAAAAGCTCAATTGTGCCAAAAACAGGTTCAATATTTAGGATTATGACTGTCTCAAGGAACCCACAATCTAGGACCAGAAAGAATAACCCCTATAGGACAATAACCTCTACTTCAAGCTATAAGGCAACTTAGAGGCCTCCTAGGCTTTGAATCCCTGAGTATGGGGAAATAGCTAAGCCTCTTTATAGCCTCCTCAGAGAGACACTAAGCCAAGGAACAATTTCCCTGATATGGGAACCAAAACAGATTAAAGTCTTTAAGGCATTGAAAGAGGCCTTACTCCAAGCCCTGCCCTCAGCTTACCTACAGAACAAAAATTCAACCGATTTGTCACTGAGAGGAAGAATAGCCCTGGGAGTGGTCACACAAAATAAAGACCCACTTTACAAAATGCTTCTCATGCTGATGTTAATTTATGGCCTATAAATGAAGCTTTATCACAACCAGGTCATGGAAAGATTTTTACTTTAGAACAGACCAACCTTTAGACTTCTACCACTGTTAAATCCCATATAGGCCATCTAATTCTCACCTTCCACCATCAGCACTGTCAACATGTCGCAGGTATAAGGATGGTTACTATGAAATTTGGGATGGAGATTTATGGTTCACTCCCATTTAAACCAAGAAGCTCCAATCTGTTGGGAACAACAAAACCATACCCCTGACAAATGGCCTAATGCTACTGGAGAATTAGGATGGGCCCCAGAGCTATTATGCCAACAAATTATGGTTTTATAAGCCAATGACTGGTTTGGAACAGATTGGCTCTCTAGACCTAAAATTATTTGGCCAATGGGACTCAATGGATATGTGGAACTAACTTATGGCCCTGGCTTCCCCCAGGCTGGATAGGGAGATGTACTATTGGGTACCCCTGTATGCAGGGGAGATGAACCCCAAATATAGAAGAGCCAGCAAACCTCCTCAATCTCAAACATAGATGGAAATGATCTGTGTTTCATTGGTATGATCATCTAGCTTCACTGTTTATCTTACAAATTGGTTTAGAGGATGTAATGTGGCATACAAAGACTTTAAACAATTATACTCAAACGGCTCCTCCACAAGGTTGAGGAAAACATCTCTCTCCTGAAGTAACACTTATGAGGAAGGCCATCTTACAAAATTGGAAGGCTTTAGATGTCCTTACTGCAGCCCAAGGCAGTACTTGTGCCATTATTAAAACTGAATGTTGTGTTTACATCCCTGACAATTCTGGCAATGTGACTAATATGCTTAAAGATTTACATGCTCAGACAGAAGCCATGTCCTTGCCAACCTTGTCATCGGAACAATTTCGTAGCTCCTGGTTCTCTGGTACCTCCTTGTGGAAAACATTGTTAGTCTCTGTCATTGCCATCATTCTCATTGGCATATTCCTAGGCTGTGGCATTTATTGTTGCATTAATCTCATTCCAGTACTAGTAACTTCTTGTTTCTATTATAGACCACCCATCATGCAAATGGCCCTCCAGCCTGTTACTTCTCAATAGGACTTCTATTATGAACCACTCCATCGACCCGATTTTTTAAAAAAGGAACTCCAAACTGCTTGCTCCACACTGCCCCCTTCCAGTTCAAAGAAGCCTGAATGGTCGTTATCCCCTTTTCTTATAGCAGTAAGGAGTTCCTAAAATTAGAGGGTCTGCCACACGTCCAGCGCTGGCTTCATGAAAGAAGGTTAGGTTCATAAGTAATTGCTAGGGAGTTTTAAATTAAAGAGACAGACTCTCATTACCTTTAATACCAGCTCCGAGATGGCTTCTCCTAGGTCCCGCCTCCAGCCACCTAATGTTATGGCGAGGTTTACAGAAGAGACTAGAGAGAGAGAGAGAGAGAGAGAGAGAGAAAGAGAGTGGGCTTTTATTGGGGAACAAAAACTTCCGGGGAAATCCCATCCAATAAAGGTTAATGGGGGGCAGCATCCCAAGGTCAGGGGCAACGATTGGGTCTTCAGGGCAGTGGCCAGGCACGCCTCTGCACGAACAAGCCCTGGGACCTGGGAAAGGGTGGGGAAGGCTCTGACACCACTGTGTTTAAGTGCCTCTCATCCAGCCAGGGAGGTAACTCAAATCTCCTGTGAAGATGGCCTCCCACAAGAGGGGGGGAATGAAGCCAGATTTAAAGATAGGTAGATAGTGTACTTAGGTAAATTGGGTCTAATATTGAATAAGAGAAAGAAAATGGAGACCATTATTGAGAATGGAGTCCAGGAAAACAGAGCAGCATCTGGGGAAATTAAAATGCTAATGTCCCCAAGACCGGAATCCATCCTAAGGAACTGTTAATGAAGTAGCTCCCAGCAAACCGGGAGGTACTAATCAAACCACCCCAGGCCCTTCCTGCCCAGATTACTCCTCCCTGCCCCATCAGTCCACCTACCTCCCACCTTTTGGCTTTCCCACCTTCATTCTATCACTGCAGGATAGAGGGAAACAAAGGACAGGAATGTGGGAGGACTAAAAGAAGACCTTAGCTATAAAAAAGGGAAGACTTCCCCCTTCCATGGATTCTGCCTTTTGGGTCCCCTTCTTCCTCTGGGAGGAAGTCTTTTCTGCTGTCCTTTAATAAAGCCTTCCACTCTCCAGTCTACACTTGCCTCAGCGTGCTTCTCTGGTGTTAAAGTTCAGTATTTGGGGAAGCAAGGACTCATCACCAGTAAACAGCAGTAAAAATATGAGATCTCCCCCAAAATCTTATATGTGAGACAATGCAACAATTTTCAGAGGTGAAATGATTCCATAAAATGGGTCCCTGTCGCAACACATGAATAAATCAGGGTCACTCCAGGTGAATTGGGCTGGCAGTAAATAATCACACAAACACAAAAAAGTACCTTTTTCTTGGGGTTCAGTGATGGCTCCTTTGCCCCAGCTCCCACAAGGGAGGCAAGAGAGGCAGGCAAAAGCGAGAGCATGTCTGAAGCTCTATTTATTAGGAGGAAAGACACTCAAGAAAGTTCAATCCAAATAAGACAAGGGTTTGGGTTTCAGGGGGTTGCTTGGTGATGTCTGCAATTAGCAGATTGACTGACATCTCGAAAAGCCACACCCATCTCAGAGCCAGGGAAAAGAACACACACATCTTACAGCCCAGTCAGAGCAGCAACGTCAGCTGAGTCCCCTCCTGTGTTCAAATGCTCATAGCTCACACACACAGCCCATGGCTGGCTTGCAACAGCTCCCCACGTGCTTTCTTTTCCGAAAAGCAATTTGTCTGTAGTCCTGCCTGGCCTAAGTGGGGTGTGTCACATTCTCCAGCAAACTACCTGTTCACTGTAGGAGAAATGCAGGCCCCAAATAATATTGATAAGAGGAACCCAAGTTATCCTGAAGGGAAGACTTTTGTGACTAGATCCTGAAACTTGGGGAGATAAGAATAGTTTCTCCTGACCATAAAAATCTGTCAGAATGTATGTTTCAGAATCCAATAAGAACCATTCAGCATGGGCCAAGGTGACCTAAAATTGCCATGGCAGTGGATACTTGAAAGTCTGATGTCACCCTGATATCAGTCAAAAGTCAAGCGGACTTGCGTAGAACTTTCTGGAAACTTCTCTGGGATCCCCAATAAAATGTTCAGGAGAGGCATGTTGTCCCTCTCTGAGAGGATCCACTCTGTCCCTTGGGAGTGTCCCTTTCTTTTCCCACCTCTTTAACAAACTCACTTCTATTACTCTGAGTAACATGCCTGAAGTCTTTCTGACTTGATCTAAGAATCAGGGTTTGAAGAGGGGGTCTTCCTCAGTTTCTCAGAAGGCCCCAGCTCCATAACATCCATTCCATCATATTCTCTTTTACTTCATGGTACATATCACCCTTTGACTATTATACATTTCTTTGCTTATTTTCATTTATCCATCAACTGGAATGTAGTCCTATGGAGACAGACTTTTTTCTACTCTCTTTACTGCTGTATTCCTAACATGTCCTATGTCAGTATGAAAAGTGTTGTGGCTTTTTCCCCCTCCTTTTCTCCCTTATTGTGGGAAATGATGTGCACAAATATTCTTAACAGAGTCTTAACCAAAGGTTAGTTTTGCTTTCACAACTGTAAGTATGAATTTTGCTGATGGATTATATAATTACATTGAGTCTCTCTCCCCCTCTTTCAAGATTAACTCTTTTTTGTTATCTTACCCATATTCTGTGTCCCCAGACCTAAAAGTTGATCACTATCTTCTCCATATATAATTAGATTTTAACCCCAAATCCTTTGAGTCTCTCTTAAAATGAATTTATATTCCTACTCTGAGAACTCAAACTATCCTTATAGCCTTTCCTCCTCACTCCCATGTCCTTGCTTTCATCAAAATTTTCAGGCTTTGGCAATCTGTCTTGTTACTCAAGAAAGCCACATAAGGCACCATCTAGGACTGGGGGTGTAGCTCAGTGGTACACCCCTGGAGCATGCTGGGGTAGTGCCTTCAGTCCCTAGCAATGGAGGGAAAAAAAAAAAAAAAGCTAAGGCAGGAGTATTTCCTGGGCACTAAGCTTTGGAATGTTTTTAGTTTTTGTTTTTTCAGTAAAGGTATGTGGATTTTGCACAATAACTAGGAAATAAGTTATCTGTTTTTAGTTTGATGGGCAGAGAGGAAGTATATCATGCCTGAAGATAGATGAGATTTTATGTAGATGCATAAGAAAAAAATGAGCAAAAGCAGGAGGACGGATATAGGCCACTGTTGCAGTATGTTTAACAGTTTTATACCTTTATTTCAGAACTTCATCTTCTGTTCTTATGTGGCTGCTTTTTAAGCGTACTTTAAAGTAAAAAAAAAAAAAAAAAAAGTGAAGACCTATGCTATATTTATTGGGTGCTCTGAAAAATGAAGCTAAGTTTATATTTAGCGCTGGAAACATTTCTGGGGAAAGATGGGTGTATTATTCTAACAGTGTTTTATGTCTTGATTACGAGCAATAAATTCTTATTTATTCTATTTACCTAAAATACCAAACTTAAGAGGCATTTTTACAAATTACTCCAATCACAATCAAGGTACCCAGGGAGGCCAGGTACACAGCAGCAAGCCTGTAATCCCAGCAGCTGGGTAGACTGAGGCAGGAGGATCACGAGTTCAAAGCCAGCTTCAGCGAGTGGAACTATCTCTAAATAAAATAGGGTTGGGGATGTGGCTCAGTGGTTGAGTGCCCCGAATTAAATCCCCGGGACCCACCCCTCAAAAAAGGTATCCAAAAGTTCACAAGTGATGCAACGTCATCCAACAATTGCTGTATACCTTTACATCAGTTTCTGAACCAATAAAAAATGATTATATCCTAGTACTGCACCAGTGTAATTGCTTAAAAGCACTGCTTAACACCCTCCCTTTCCTCAAGTACACCAACATTGGTCTATGACCAGTAAGCATCAAAAACTATTCACCTTGCAAAAGGCATCTGTGTGTAAAACACGCACACACTATCAACTACGGTTCCACGGGGGCCTTCTCGCGTTGTCGGGCAGATGCAGGTGAATGGGGTGATGGCGAAAGCAACAGTGGAAAAACAGCTTCTTTCACAAAGAAGGTGGGTGGCCCTGAAAAGAGCCTTTGGAAGCCAGCGCGTCCCCGGCGGGGACTCACTTGGAGCTGGTGTACTTGGTGACCGCCTTGGTGCCCTCGGACACGGCGTGCTTGGCCAGCTCCCCGGGCAGCAGCAGGCGCACGGCCGTCTGGATCTCCCGCGACGTGATGGTCGAGCGCTTGTTGTAGTGCGCCAGGCGGGACGCTTCGCCGGCGATGCGCTCGAAGATGTCGTTGACGAACGAGTTCATGATGCCCATGGCCTTGGACGAGATGCCGGTGTCGGGGTGGACCTGCTTCAGCACTTTGTACACGTACACGGAGTAGCTCTCCTTGCGGCTGCGCTTGCGCTTCTTGCCGTCCTTCTTCTGGGCCTTGGTGACGGCTTTCTTGGAGCCCTTCTTGGGGGCCGGAGCGGACTTGGCCGGCTCCGGCATGGCGAGAAGCAAGAGGCAAGAAGCGCCGGCAGGTGGAGACCGGAAAGGCTATCGCTACAGGAGAAGCGCAGTGCAGGAGAAGCGCAGGGGCGCACCGGAAACGACCGCGTACTTATAGCGGCGGTACGCAAATTCAGGTCGCGATCGCGCCACGCTGTGATTCGCGGGTTTTCGGCGGCGCGGAGGCGAGGGAGACGAGATTATGTAAATGAATGGATTCTGACTGAGCTCTCCTATTGGTCATCGGGGCAAAACTGTGCTTTGGCCAATGAGAGCACACCATGGACAATCGCCGTTCTGCCTATAAAAGGGTGAAGCGGCGCGGTTTGCCGCGACTTTCCGGGTGGTCAGGAGGGAGCTGGTCGTGTTGAGTGTCGCTGTCATGTCCGGCCGTGGCAAGCAGGGAGGCAAGGCCCGCGCTAAGGCCAAGTCGCGCTCCTCGCGCGCTGGCCTCCAGTTCCCGGTGGGCCGGGTGCACCGCCTGCTGCGCAAGGGCAACTACGCCGAGCGGGTGGGGGCCGGCGCGCCCGTCTACATGGCGGCGGTGCTCGAGTACCTGACGGCCGAGATCCTGGAGCTGGCTGGCAACGCGGCCCGCGACAACAAGAAGACGCGCATCATCCCCCGTCACCTCCAGCTGGCCATCCGCAACGACGAGGAGCTGAACAAGCTGCTGGGCAAAGTGACCATCGCCCAGGGCGGCGTCCTGCCCAACATCCAGGCCGTGTTGCTCCCGAAGAAGACGGAGAGTCACCACAAGGCAAAGGGGAAGTGAAGTGGGGGAGGCGTCCAGTAGCCGCCCACTCCAGCCCGCGTGCCCCGAAGGGGGTGCCTGTGAAATCAAAGGCTCTTTTCAGAGCCACCCACACCCTCAAGTGAAAGGAGTTGTTACAGTAACCGCCGCGTAGTAAGCGGTGGACCCGGAGGGGACGGACGGACGGCGAGCGCGGGGAGAGCCCTTCCCCTCGTGCTCCCGGCCGTTCTCTCCGAGGCTTGAGCCTGTAATCTCTGCCGGCCCTTGCCGGGTGGGCCGCGACTCGGAGCCCAGCACGGCGGGGACCGGACACTGCGCCACGGGCAGCCCGGGTCAGTAACGCTAACGCCGCGGCGGTGGCTCCCACCAGTATGTATGTGACACCACTCCCCACCCCACACACGTTCTCCCGGGCTCTTGAGGGGACCCCCCCCACACACACACAAGGAGGCCCGGTAGTCCCTAGGGGGACGTAGTCACCAGCGCAAGCCCTGTCTGCTGCAGGCGAGCGCGGCGGGCCTGGGTCGTCTTGGCCTCCTCACTGAGCTGGCCTCGTTGACAGTTCTAAGAAGCGACGGAGCTACCCGCCTAGGCCTCCAGAGGCGGAATCTGGCGCCCCGGAGGGGACACAACCCTCCCACCCGAGAAGCACGAACGGTCCGCTCCGAAGCCACCCGGGAGCGGGAGGGAGGCGGGACTAGGCGTTCGGGGACGGGGGTCAAGTAAAAGTTGAGGCTCGACTCGGAAGCCACAAAGCGTAAGGAGGAGGGCGTCGCGGGCAGCGTGCTCCAAGGGAACGAAGGGCCGAAGAGGGAAGGAACCATCGGACGGACGGAGCAGCGACCCGAGACGACTTCCACGCAGCGAGAGCGAGGGAAAGAAGAGGAGGTGGGCAGAGCGCGGGCAGAGCGGAAGGGGGCAGGCAAGGCCGCGGAGGGGCGTGGGGCGCTCGGGGAGGCAGGATCCCGCCCGAGCCAACCGCGGAGGCTGGTGCGGGTGACGTCACAGCCAACGGACGGCCTGCGCGGGACTTTTCAATTTCTCCCCGCCCAATCGGGAAAAGGCTGTGCCTATAAAGACCGCTGCGGCGGGCGGGCACCAGGTCACTGTCCCTGCCGCCGCGCCGGAGAGCTAGTGCCTCTGTCCGCCATGGCCCGTACGAAGCAGACCGCGCGCAAGTCGACCGGTGGCAAGGCCCCACGGAAGCAGCTGGCCACCAAGGCGGCCCGCAAGAGCGCGCCGGCCACCGGCGGCGTCAAGAAGCCCCACCGCTACCGGCCCGGCACCGTGGCCCTGCGCGAGATCCGCCGCTACCAGAAGTCCACCGAGCTGCTGATCCGCAAGCTGCCGTTCCAGCGGCTGGTGCGCGAGATCGCGCAGGACTTCAAGACCGACCTGCGCTTCCAGAGCTCGGCCGTCATGGCGCTGCAGGAGGCCAGCGAGGCCTACCTGGTGGGGCTGTTCGAGGACACCAACCTGTGCGCCATCCACGCCAAGCGCGTCACCATCATGCCCAAGGACATCCAGCTGGCGCGCCGCATCCGCGGGGAGCGAGCTTAAGAAGTGAGGCGCGCTCGCCCGGCTCGAGGTTCCATCGTATCCAAAGGCTCTTTTCAGAGCCACCCACGGCGGCACTCGGAAGGAGCTGCACCGCTCTTCCCCCGGGGCGAGGGGGTGGGTGGGAGGGAAGGGAAGGAGAAGGTCGCACAGCGGGCGAAGAGCCCAGCCAGCCTTACCGGACGCCGGGTTCATTTCCCAGTGCGGTCGCAGCCTAACGCTCTCCGCGGTTCGCCTCTCCCGGGAACCCTCTTAGCAGCCGGCAGCCTCCGGCGATGGTGTCGCCCAGGGCGGGAGGAGGGGCGCGAGCGACCTCATCTGCGGTTGAGTCACTAGGGGACGCTCGCGACTCGCGGTCCGCAGCCCTCCGCTGCAGGGCTGGTTTGGGCTGGGCTGCCCTGGCCCTTGCCTGCGACCTCTCGTCCCCACCCGGCTCGCCGGAAATGTCCTCCCTAATCTCTTTCCAGACTTATGCTCGCTGGAGTTGGGCATACTGGTGATAAGGCTGCGGGTCGAGTGAGTCCCTGGCCACTTGCGTGGTACCTTCACCCACTAGTGTTGGGTGTAATGGTGCTTCGTGTGTCGGATAACTGATGCTCTGTTCAGTATCTTCCGGTGCCTCATC
Source organism: Callospermophilus lateralis (assembly GCF_048772815.1). Classification (NCBI taxonomy): domain Eukaryota; kingdom Metazoa; phylum Chordata; class Mammalia; order Rodentia; family Sciuridae; genus Callospermophilus; species Callospermophilus lateralis. The sequence continues at coordinate 1,890,991 of NC_135311.1, forward strand.
TCCCTCGTCCAAGTCTTGTTAAACGTTCCTGGGCACACCTCAGGTATGTGCGTGTTAACCCCTTTGAATTTTCAGCAGTACTTTGTTCGGACCTCTTCCGGATTTTTGCTGGACATCAGTTGATCCGTCCTCCATCTTAATTTTCTTCAAAAACCCCAATGCGGGCTCAGTGAACCCCATTGGAGCCAGGTCTTATGCCAGCGTGGCTCTGCCAAGCTGAGGTCTATTGCCTGCAGTCTGGGAAGTATGCAAAGCTGGTGTGAGTTGCCTCAAGTATCAACAGATGTAAGAGCTTTTGATAAGGGCCCTGCTTTCCTACCCTAGTCACCTACCTCAACATTTGAGCTGGCCCCCAAAGCCCAAGAGTTGCACCCACAGGAGCAAGGGGCTGGGGACGCGACCAGACGCTACAGTGCCGCTGGCTCTTAAAGAACAGATCTTTTTAATTTGTAATCAGAACTTTATGTTGCAGTTTCACTCAGGAAAGGAGCAGGAAGAAAAACACTGTCTTATAGGAATCCAGCATTGGAGAAACGAGGAAATTCTTCCAAGGATTGTCCCTCTTTCTGTTCATCTGATGCAGTATGTTGATTGTTTTTGTTTCTTGGTACCAGGGATTGAACCCAGGGTTGTTTAATCACTGAGCCACATCCTCAGGTCCATTTTTTTTTTTTTTTTTTTTTTTTTTTTTTTTTTTTTTTTTTTGAGATAGGGTCTTGCTAAATTGCTCAGGGCCTTGCTAAAGTGCTGACTTTGGCCTTGAGGCCTTGAACTTGCAATCCTCCTGCCTCAGCCTCCCAAACCCCTGCGATTACAGGCATAGTGCACCCACTAATGCAGTGTGTTTTGATGTTGATATCACAGTTATCCAAGAAGAAGAAATTAATAAGCTGGCCAAATTCTGTGGAGTTTAGTGTCAGAAATGACACAAGCCTAGGTGGGTTATTGCCTTCAAAGCTGTTCTCACTGAGGACTTAGCACTGATCAGCCCTCCAGGAAGCAGGTGCCAAGGCTCTCAGAGCACCACTGCCCCATCTCACACACACACACACACACACACACACAAAGGTAGATGGTAAGTTGTCTACAAAAATGAAACCTTCAGATTTTCCCAGTATCTGATGGCTTTAGAAGTATTGTAGAGCATGTTACTTCAAAGCTCAATATGCCAGCAACCAATATATCTGCCAATAGGCTGAAATTCTACTTTAATAGGAATACACAGGTTTTGATGAGACACAGCCAACAGTCCAATCTGTTGGGAAAGGAAAAATACTAAATTTTTAAAAGAAAATTTCTACTTCAAGAAAATAATAATGATTAGAGATGTAGCTACAGATATGGAAGCCTGTCCTCCTGCTGATGTTTTCATTGGGTTTAGAGGAAATGTAATTGGGCAACAAGTAAAGGACACTGCCAAATGGCAGGTACATCATTGATTTTTGTAGAGCTTTTGGGAGAACTGAAGGATAATTTCAATTTTTACACAGCTTGTTACAACTTCAAATTAATTTTTTTAAGTTGTACAGATTGATACTGTTTGCATACATTTGTCTATAACAATAGAGGTGGTATTGATTTTCTGTATGTTCCTAAAAGATTGCTTTTTTTTTTTTTAACTTTTGTTACTATATTATTAATCTGTATTCCTTATGTATATTCTTGGCTATAATTTTACTTGATGCCTTTTAAAGATATAGAGTAAAATAAACACAATGTAGATTCAGCAGCCTTAAGTGAATATTGGTTTTCCCTTAGATGGATAAAATTTTATTTATATACCAATGGAGGGGGGGGCGGCGGAATCCCAATTCTACTAGGCCAAATAATGACACGGGCAGTTCCAGGTAGGAATGAAGCAGAGGTGAAGAAAGGATCTGATGTCTTGCTGATATCCTGTCAACTCGCCCAGTGCTGTTTTCCTGGCCTGGGTACAATTGTGCAGCAGCAAATGAACAGTAGACCTGGCCTCACCAGCCTCCATAACAAAGGCCACTCTCTGAGAGCTAGATCCTGGTGGTATTGTTCCTTGCTTTTGTCCACAGCATTGGACTCTTCCTGGAAGTCATCCTGAGAAACAGATGAGTTCTGTGTAGATATTTGAGAATTATCCAGCCCAAACCCCTCGAAGTTCAAGCTACTGGGCAGCATTGAACCAATGGAAGACAGAACATCTCCCTCTCGCCTCCCCTGATGGCAACTGCAAGCCCCAGAAGCTGTGGGGTCAGGAACGAGTTAGCTCAAGAAAGAATTCCTGCACCAAGTGAATGGAAGTCAGGACTGGTCCTGTTCAACTAGAGCAGTGAGCCGGACTTTGCATATCGTGTACCCTCTGGATCACTGTTTATTTAAAACCAGTGTTTCTGTGTTGTTTTGTCTCAACACAGTTGATAGGTAAACATAAGATTGATGAGACTTCACAGAGGGGAGAAGAAACAAGCAGAAACATTTTTGAAAACTTTGCCTTTCGGAAGGAGTGTAAAACAAAAGAGAACAGGGGGGCCTGTGGCCTCTCCTAATGGGAAGTCCCCAGTTTTCAGTCCTTAGTCTTGCAGGGATTTTTCAGAACAGGTACTGTTGTGGGCTGAATTATGTACCTACCCACCCTCCTGTTATTTGTATCTTGAAGCCCCACCCACAATACCTCATAATGTGACAGTATTTTGAGAGAGAGCCTTTAAAGAAATGATTAAGTTAAAATGGTCATTAAAGTAGGCCCAATACAGAATGACTTGTGCCTTTATAGGAAGAGAGGGTTAGAACACAAAGGGATGACCAGGTGTGTGAGGTGGCGATCTGCAAGCCAAGGAGGGAGGCTAAGAAGAAATCAAACTTCCCAATACATGGTGATTTTGAACTTTAGCCTCCAGAACAGGGACAAGATAAGTTTCCAGGGTTTAACCCCCTAGTCCACAGTGCTTTGTAGTGGTGGCCTGCCGTGGTCTGGGTAGTTTGAGATATGTCTCCCAAAGTTTCACGTGCTGGAAGTTGTGTCCTCCAAAGGTTCATATTGGACCCAATATGGACATGAGAGGAGGTGGAAACTCTAAGGGGTAGGGCCTTGTATAAGATAATTAGGTCATTAATCATCCCTTCAGATAATTAGGTCCTTAATCTCTCAGAAGGAATTGTTAGTCTCATTGAATTAGTTCTGGCGAGAGCTGGTTATAAAAGTGAAACCACCCCACATATTTGGCCTTTCTGTATGTGGCTGATTCCTTTTCTGCTTCTCCACAATATTATGACACTACCAGGATGCCAACACCAGATCGTTTGGGCCCTCCAGCCACCAGAATCATGACTCAAACATCTAAAGAACCCAACCCCAGGTATTTTGTTATAGCAACAGAAAATGGGCTATAACCCCAACAAATTAATTTAGGCCCCATGGTCTCTCTTTAGGGCCTCACTGTCTAGAGTGATGGAATCTTTGGGACCTGTACTCAATTATAGGCAGAAGAAGCAATGACTTAAAATGTGTATCGACAGCATCTTTATACTCAGCATCTCAATCTTTGAAATTTGCTTTCAAAAATGCAGCCCAAAGTTCTCAGAGGGTGAATAACTTTCCAGTGTGGTAGAGCCATTTAGTGGCCTGACATTCCATGTCAGGGCCTTTCCACCCCAAGAATCATTTACTCTGAACTGAAACTAAGGCAGATTTAAAAGCAAGATGCCAACCAACTTAAAATGCTAAAGACACCCAAGACCCCCTGTGGTTCTGCGATTTGAGGACAACCTGTACATGCCATGGTTAAGGTAGCTCACAGGTCCCTAACTTAGTAGGGACCTTGCCTTACCCTTCTCACTTTTCTGGCTACTGCTGCCCTTTATGCTGTGACAGTAGAGTGGAGTGCTCACAGGGTCTGTAAGGGGCATGATGACAGAAGTCAGAGACAGGAACACTGGCTAGCCCAGGCCTATCCTTTCTTGGCTGGTATGAGACAATGGAAGCCCTTCATGCTTAATCTTTTCTGGTTTCCTGTCAAAAGTGAGCCTTTGAGAACAGGCCTTGGCCTCATGTTCTTTCTCCCAAGACTGCCACATAACACAGGCTCTGGGCTTTGGCCATGAAAGAACTCCACAGACTCCCCATGGCTCCATAAGAGGAGGAAACAAAAGGCGGTACAGATAGCTGCGTGTGCACCCACTTAGGAGGAAGAGCAGCTGACCACACCACTCCCCCTCACCCAGCTGGGGTCAGGCCTTGTTAGGACACTGCTGGCTTTTTGGGCAGCTGTCTTGGGGATTTGCCCAACAGAGCCAGCCTACCCAATCTAGTCCTCACTATGGTCTGGGAGGGCTATGAGGAATTCACCAGTGCCTTTCACACGCAGTTTAGTGACAGCATTATTGACAGCATTTCTGGTAATAGGGCAAAGATGACAATTCTACTTCTGTTCTTTGAAGGCCAAACTTCCTAGGCCTAATAAAACTTTTTTGGAATGTTTTTATTGGTTGGAGAATCTAGGGCAAAGTATTACCCATTTTTTTAAATGTTAAAAAATGTTTGGATAAAAATTCAAACATTTCAGGTACATAAGGAGTCTTCTACTTTCAGAATAGTCTTAAAGAAAATCAAGCAAAAAGCAATTCACAGCCTCTTGAAAATTCTCCAGCTATAGGCCTGCTTCCAGAAAATCTACCATAGAATTGGTACTGTAAATTGAATTGTAGCTGAGTTTTTGATAGAGCTGAAGGTGGCCTCAGCTAAGGTAGTGGTAGTAGTAGACAGATGAAGTGGTGAATTTGAGGGAGTTACAAAAGATTGACTCAATAAGATTTGATGATTTAGGCATTTGGAGAAGAAGAAGCTTCTAGCCTTAGCAGCTAGGAGATAGCAGTAGATTATACTGAGGTGGGGACTGCAGGGGAAAGAAACTGCTTTTAAAACCAAGAAGATGCATGAAGAGCTGAGTGCAGTGGTGCACACCTGTAATCCCAGAGGCTCTGGAGGCTGAGGCAGGAGGATCACAAGTTCAAAGCCAGCCTCAGCAACTTGGCAAGACCCTAAGCAACTCTGTGAGAACCTATCTATAAATAATATATAAAAAGGAGCTTGGATGTGTCTCAGTGGTTAAGTCTCCCTGTGTTCAATTCCCAGTACCCCTTTATGCATCTTAAAAAAAAAAAAAAAAAAAAAAAAAGATGCACAAAGTCCCTGTTGAAATTGAGGAGGACACACCCACTGGGAGTTAGGAATATCAGTCTATTAAATAAGGAGATTCAGCTGGACCTGTTTGTGGGCAAGCCCTGTACAGATAACAGAAGGCAGGGAATTGGATGAGATCTAGTCAGAGGTTTCAGAGAAGAAAAGACTGAGGCTGACATCCTGGGCAAACAGGAGTATTGATGTGAGATGGTAGATGAGGAGAATGCCAGGAAGCAGAAGGGAAAACTGGAAAGGGATGAGGACCACCAGGAGAGTATACCCCAAGGAGGCAGAGGGCCATATTGTGCACTGAAGTTCAGAAGAAAACTTATGGGGCTGGGGTTGTGGCTCAGTGGTAGGGCGGTCGCCTGGCATGCATGAGGCACCGGGTTCCATCCTCAGCACCACATAAATGTAAAATAAAGATATTGTGTCCACCTAAAACTAAAAAATATTAAAAAAAAAAAAAAAAAAAAGAATAACATGTTGTTGTTGTTGTTGTTGTTTTGTTTTTGTTTTTGTTTTTGTTTTTTGGTACCAGAGATTGAAACCAGAGTAACTTAACCACTGAGCATCCCCAGTACTTTTTATTTTTAATTTTGAGACAGGGTCTCACTAAGTTGCTGAGTCTGGCCTTAAACCTATGATCCTCCTGCCTCAGCCTCCCAAGTCGCTGGGATTACAGGTGTGTACCACCATACTCAGCTTGACTTTACCTTTCTGTATATCTATTTTGTTCTGGGGATTGAACCCAGGATATTGTGCATGCTAGGCAAGCATTACCACTGAGCTACATCCTCAGCCCTGATAATGTTTATATCTTTTATCTCTCTTAATCATCATGATAACCTGACAGAGTAGGCAGATGTTTTATAATCCCCATTTTACAGACGGGGAAGGTTTGAGTATTTTTGCCCGAGATCCCCACAACTATTAAATGACGGGGCTAGGGATTCCATACTTACTGCAGGACTCCAAAGTTCATATATATAAGCAGAAAGCAGCAAGTGAACAGCTCATGTTGGAAGCTCAGAAGTGAAGTGACAGGAGGTACACAATGCATCGGTTTAAGGGCCTTGTGGCTTCAGGTGACACTTCTCTACCCACTTACCCATCCCCATCTGACCTCACTACATCTAGGAGAGAAAGACCTCCTGGTGCCAGGGATGAGTTTGTCACTTCTGTGCTTTAAAATCTTTCCATGTTCTCTATCCTGTACCTTCATAATGAAATCTACACCCACACATTGTAGCACAGAAAAACAGAAACCAAGTCAAGGTCCCAAGCTTGCCAGAGTCCTAGCTCCGCCTCTCACTACCTGCATGACTGGTGGATGCTTGGTCCTACCAGGCCTCAGGTCCTGTGGAGAGAATGATATCTGCCTGGTGGTGGTATCTGCAGACATCGTTTCTTTAACAATTCCCATAAAGTGACAAGCACAGTGTCTAATCCAAAGTGAACAATAGAAAAAAAATTATACTTATTAATTATTCAGAAAAATTAAGACAAAATCATAAAGGTAAATATCCTCACCACCCCTAAATTATAGACTTCTCCTGGCTTTTGAGTCAATGTTCATGAGCTTTTCCCCTCACTGCACAAGTTTCTCACCCTTCATAATGTAGCTGCGATTCCCAATTATGCCTTGGCAAAATCTTCTTTTTGTCCAGGCATCTGCCTCACTTGCTTGAATGGCTTCTCTCCAATAAAAGGGTTCAGCACACACTCCTCCTTCTCTTCCTTGCCCGCCTTGCGGGAGCTGCGGCCGAGGAGCAGTCACTGAACCCAAACAAAAGGTACTTTCTGTGTCTGTGTCTTTATTTAGTCCCCAAATTCACTTGGAGTGACCCTGACTGGTTTAGTCGTATGTTGTGACACAACCCAGTGCCTCACACGTGCTAAGCAAGTGCTCTACCACTAAGCTACAACCCTAGCCTCCTCAGTTCTACCAAGTATACCTTCTCCTCTGTTTTAACAGCTTCTCCCAGAATTAATTTATCCTTCCTGGTAGATTCTGAGTTCTTTCAGGGTGAATATTGCACTTTGTTCATCTCCGTAGATCAGCATCCTAACACATCCTGACACTGCCTAGAATACACTCGTCAGGAAACACCTGATGAGGGACCTCGTTCCACTAGCCTCTGAATTGTCACTCAAAAGAATGCAATCCCCCAGCCCCTTCCATGCTCTCCAGAATTTACAGACCAGAAGCAAGTCTGGCCTGTGCTCTGAAGGAATTTCCTCCATATTGGCCCCAGGGGAAAGCAGATGGCTGCCTGAGGTGTATCCCTTGTCCACAGAGGACTAAAGCCCACCGTTAACCTGTTTATGTGGCCTTAGCTGAGGGCACAGTTCCCCACTAGCAGCCCTCAATGGACTCAGTGCTTGAAGGCAGATGCTTTAGGAGGGGTGCATATTCTTGGGTAGACTGAATAATGGACACCCCCCAGCCCCCAGAAGAGATTCGTGGCCCAGTCTTTGGACTTTGTGAATGTTGCATTATGCAGCAAAGGGACTTTGCGGACGTGAAGAAATTCTCAAGAAGGGGAGCTTATACTGTATCATCAGAATAGACCCTAAATGTGATCACAACGCTTTTATTAGAAGGCAAGAGGATCGATGAGGGAGAAGGTGCTGGGTTGACAGAAGCAGAGATTGGACTAATGTATACAGGAGCCAAAACCTGCCAGCAGTTTCTAGAAGCTGAAGAGTCAAAGAACATACTCTCCCTCTGGACCTTCCAGAGGATCCAGTCCTTCAGATACGGGGTTTAGCCCTGTAGGACTCATTTGGGACTTCTAACCTTCAAAACTAAAAGAATAAATTTGAATTGTTTTAGTTTTTGTTGGTTTTTTGTTTTTGTTTTTTCTCCAGTACTGAGGACTTAACCCAGGGGCATTTAACCACTCAGCTATATTCACAGCACTTTTTATTTTTTATTTTGAGGCAGGGTCTCACTAAATTGCTGAAGCCAACCCCAAACTTGCAATCCATCCTGCCTCAGCCTCCTTAGTCATTGGGATTCTGGGTGTTCACCACTATGCCCAGCAAATTTGAGTTGTTTTAAACCACTAAGTTTGTGGTGGTTTACTAAAGCAACAGTAGAAAACTAATATGCCATTCTTTTTAAAAAAATACTTTTTTAGTCGTAGGTGTACACAAAACCTTTATTCTGTTTGCTGCACGCTAGGCAAGATCTCCACCACTGAGCCCCAGCCCCTAAAATGCCACCCTTATTCTCACAAGACAGTAGTTCCTTTTAATGGGGGATGAGGGGATATAAGTGTGGCAGGTACAAAGTGTATTTGGAAGGCAGGAGGGAGAAAGGGGAAGGAGGTGGCAGCAGAAGAGAAAAAGAGTGAAGTGGCCCCCGCTTCTCCACAGAGAAGCCCTCTTCACCAGGGCTGATTTTAGATCTGTCAGCAAAAGAGTCCAATGGAGATAAAATTCCTATTTTCATGTCACCCTGTTTACTTGGCCACTGGCCAGGAAGATACCAGCACTCCAGGTGCTGGACACCCCTTACTAGTTTTTCATAAACGTATCCAGTATAGTAGTTTGTAGAAATGTGCAAACAAGGCCTCTGTCCTTGAGCTGGGCTTCACAGAGATGTCTACATATTTAAAATAAGTTACAACTGGGCTCCATGGTAACAGCTGGCAGGGGAGGAAAGAAAGGGGAGAAGAAGCTCTCCCCTTCTCAGGTGCTGTCCTTGAAGAGTTAACGTGCCCAGAACAGTGAGAGAAAAAGGTGCTTTTATGGGAACTTCTGCAGACTGAACTTCTAGCCCCTCCCCTTACACGCTGGGTATAGAACTCTGAAACTGCAGGAACTCGGGGTTCAGGGGATTGATTGATTACAGCAAAAGCTGTGCCCTCGGAACCTGGCTGCAGCCAAATAAAACTGTTTCCTGCTGTCTTTGGTGCCTTGCCTCCTTTGTCCCTACAACAAAAGAACAATAATAGGAGACTCAGGGTCAGCAGTGATTCTTTCCTGACTGCAGATTGAATCCTTCATTGTCCTGATCAGACTCCCTAACTGGCTCAGCCCAAAATTGCCTAAGCCATCTCGTATCTTTGCAAATAGGACTGAACTTTCCTAGACAATTGTTGACCTCCCAAACATGAACTTCCAATGGGCTCTGAGTTCATCCTGGGCAGGAAGGCCAACAGGCTGACTTCATTGTGGATGTGGATTTGTAGGAACAGTGGCAACCTCTTTGTGTTCTTGAGGAAAGTTCACAGCCAGACTTCTATAAGGATGCCTTGTTAGTTCCCTAGGACTGCTGTTAACAAATTACTACAAATTTGGCAGCTTAAACCAATATGGATTTATTCTTTTACAGTTTGGGAGACCAGAAGTCTAAAATCAAGTTACCATGCTCCCTCCAAAGGCTTAAGGGGATAATCTATCCTCACCTCTTTCAGTTCCTATTGACTCCTCAGTTTGTAGCAGAGTAACTCCAATGTCTGTCTCCATATTCACACTAACGTCTTCCCTGTGTCTCTGTGAGTCCAAATTCCATCTCCTTTCTCCCTCCCTCTCTCTCTCTCTCCCTCTCTCTCCCTCTCTCTCTCTCTCCCTCTCTCTCTCTCTCTCTCTCTCTCCCTCTCTCTCTCTCTCTCTCTCTCTCTCTCTCTCTCTCTTTAATATTTTTTTTTTAGTTGTAGTTGGACACAATACCTTTATTTTATTTATTTATTTTTATGTGGTGCTGAGGATCAACCCAGTACCTCACACATGCTAGGCAAGCACTGCTGAGCCACAACCCCAGCTCTTTTTTTTTTTTTTTTTAATAGTATATATTTTTTATGGACACAATGTCTTCATTTTTATGTGCTGCTGAGGATCGAACTCTGTGCCTCACCTGTGTGAGGCAAGCATTCTACCACTGGGCTACAGCCCCAGCCCCTCTTTTCTCTTAGGGGGAGCCGCTGAAGAGCTGACTTCAGACCACGCTGGGTCAGAGCTGGCAAATGACACGCGGCACTGTCTTCCAGGCAGAGCTAGAGATCAGCCGGCTTCTCCCACCTGCCCAGGGAGCTAGATGAAGCTCTAGAGGTCCTGGGACCCGCTTCTGAAGAGGGGGCCCCAAAGACAGGTTTCTGAGGAACATCTGCACCATGTAGGGATCTGATGGAGACCGAAAAGCAGAAAAAGGTTTTATCCTGAAATCGGAAAGAAAACATATAATAAGGAAATTTAGTAGACCAGATGATCTCTGAATTTTCCAGCACCAGTGATATTCTATGTTTCTGTATGGCAAACATATTGATAGATCCTCAGATTATTTCTGATTTGAAAAGATTAGGCTTATATTCTAGTAAAAGTCAGGAGCATCAGGGTGTATCAGAGAATACCAGGTTATTTAAACTGTATAGATATCAGTTTCTTCCTTTGTGAAATGGGGATAACATTTACCTTGGAGAGTTGTTCAGAAACAATGTGATGTACAAGAAGGAAATTCCGAAGGGATTTGACGTGTTTGAACCTCAGTATTCTCCACTGTAAAATAAGAATCCTAACTTTGACCTTTCAGGGATTGCTCTGAGGATTCAAAATGTTGTTTATAGCACTTGGCACATTGAAGGCTTTCAGTGCCTGAGGATTTTTTTTTCTTTTTACTCCTTAATTTAAAGTTAATTTAAATCACAGAGAAGTGTCTGACTTAAATCCAGATAATTCTTTTTGTTCCTGCAGTAGAAGAATTCTAGGACGGACCTCGTGATTGCTGACTTCTGGGAGCCTTTGGCCTTCCTTTGAGTAGAAGCAGAGCCAGTGCTTTGCATCCAATGAGAGAGAGAGAGAGAGAGAGAGAGAGAGAGAGAGAAGGAGAAGGAGAAGACAATGACCACAGCTCGGCAATGGTGGTGCACGCCTATAATCCCAGTGACTCGGGAGACTGATGCAGGAGGATCAGGAGTTCAAGTCCAGCCTCAACAACAACTCAGTGAGCCCCTGTCTCAAGTACTGGGAGTGTAGTAATTGGGTTCAATACCAAAAGATAAGATAAAATAAAATAAATATATGCATATCACATACATGTATACATACACACACATACATATGAACGACAAAGTTGAAGGGATTTTGCAGGTGTAATTAAGACCTTAATTTGTTCACTTTGAGCTAATAAAAAGGCACACCCTTGGTCAGGTATCCTCAGTGAATTAAATCACTGAAGCAACAGGAATATGTGGTGCTGGCCTTTAGAAGCAAATATGCATGTTTAACCTGCCTGTGGAGAGGGCCACCTTGACAACAGAAGGTCTCAAACCTACAACCGCAAGGAACTATGGTCTGCCAGCAACCTGCATGAACTGCAAGAAGACTCCATGTTTCAGTGGACATCTGGATTTCAGTCTTATGAAAGACTTCAATTATGCCTGGCCCAGACCAACAGAAACTATGGGATAATACATTAGTATTGTCAGCTGGGCAGAGGGGACATACCACCTATAATCCCAGTGACTCAGGAGGCTGAAGCAGGAGGATTCCAAGTTTGAGACCAGCCTGGGCAACTTAGTGAGACCCTGCCTCAAAATAAAAAATGAACAAGAACTAGGGCTATAACTCAATGGTAAAGTGACTCTGGGTTCAATGCCCAGTACGTGTGTGTGTGTGTGTGTGTGTGTGTGTGTGTATGTGTGAGAGAGAGAGAGAGAGAGAGAGAGAGAGAAATTATCTTAAGCCACTAAACCTGTGGTGAATTTTTACATGGCAATAGAAAACGAACATAGCTCTTTTGCCTCCTTCATGCAAACCATGGCTTTTTAATATCTTCTTTCTTCCTGCAGTCTCTATTCCTGTCTGAGACCGAATTATGAGTCACAATGGCCTCCCCACAGATTTCTAGTTTCCTGTGGTCTCCTTCTTCATTCTATCCTGCGCTTCTCAGTCAGAGTAACCTCTCAAAACATTGCTCTTGACTTGCTCAGGAACCACATTAACTCTCCTGGGGTTGGTCATCAACTCGCGTCTTTACCACCTGGTTTCACATTCCTCTGCCACCCAGTGGTCACAGAGCTTGCCTGGCTCTCTTGGCCTGTCTGATGACCAAACCTGTGACGTAGGCCTCATTAGTGAAGTTGACTAGTTAAGAAAGTCACTCTGGAGAGTTCCTAGTTAAGAAAATCACTCAGGAGAACACCTTCTGTAGAGCAGTGGCTCATGACTCTAAGTGATAGACCTCAGGGACTTTGGGAGTTGTTGTTATTGATGCCCTTAGTTTAAGTTGATTGTAGTTTGCATTGTTGAAGCTTTTAAAGCTGTTCTTCAGAATTAACTAAAATGTATTGAGGGTCTATTAGGTGCCAGGTACTAGGATAGATACTTAGAAGTATGTTATTTTCATTAAAGGTATTCTCACAGCACTAGGATCTTTTTTTTTTTTTTTAATGATCATTAATCCCATTGCCCACATAACCTTTACTGACTTTTTTTGGTTGTAGGGGGCAGATTACTGGAAATTGAACTCAAGGGCACTTAACCACTGAGCCACATCCCCAGCCCTTCTTGTTTTTTATTGTTGTTGTTGTTGTTGTTGTTGTTGTTGTTGTTGTTTTAAGACAGAGAATATCTTTTTTTTTTTTTTTAAGATGGACACAACACAATGCCTTTTATTTTTATGTGGTGCTAAGAATTAAATCCGGGTCCTGCCCGTGCTAGGCAAGCACTGTACTGCTGAGCCACAATCCCAGCCCCCTTTCTTGTTTTTTTTTTTTTACCTTTTATTTTTAAGGCAGGATCTAGCTAAGTTACCCAGGTTGGCCTCAAATATGATCCTTCTGCCTCAGCTTCCTAGTAGCTGAAATCATAGATGTGCACTGCCGCACCTGGCTAGATTATAGAATGAAGCAACGAATTAATGAGACCAGACCTAATAGTGCTGCAGAGTCTAAGAGGTAATGGCCCTTGTGACTTTCTTATAGAACTTAATACTATTAACAGATACTTAAGAGATATTTATAAAAGAAGGTACAGATTTTCAATTATAAATATTAAATCACCAATTAATCCTACTCTCTCTAGTCACAAGAGCAGTCTTTCAGTTAGGGGTCAGACAACACTGCCCCTTAGGCCTATTTCTGTGTCAGAATTACTGAAGGGCCATATTATGTCCCTCCTAAAGACATAGGACTCTGCAAACCAAATGATGAAACCCAAATATGGTTAAAGAATTGCTGATGAAGTTTCACATCAGCAATTTATTTCTTTTCTTCTGAAAGTAAAGCTGAGGCATGAAACAGGCCACTGGAGTTTTGTGAAGGCGGGAGGGGGAATGAGATCAGATCTGCGTTATAGATTACTCTCATAGCAGAATACTGGATGGACAATAGCAGTTTTCAGCCTAGAAGAATTAAGGTGAAATCTTAACACTTTCCCAGTTGAATAGAATAGATATTTGTATATGTCTCATCTTTCCCATCTGAGTTCCTTCTAAGGGCAGAAAGTTTATTGTGTTCTTCTGCAGAACCACAAAGTAGGAGTACATTAAAAAGTGGAGGAAGGACTAAAAACAACCCAACTGCCCATCAACAGGTAAATGAATTAACAATTATCGACTAGCTATACAATAGAATATTACCCACCCCCCAAAAAAGGGCTAATAGGTGCAAAAATATGAATGAATCTCAAAATAATTATGTGATATTAAAGAAGCCATACTATATGGTTCTATTTATACAAAAGTATAGAAAATGCAAACTAATGACATAAAGCAAATCAGTGGTCACCTGAGGACAGGATGGGGACAAAGGAAGGGGGCAAAAAGGATTGTTTTTCTGCGCTAGGAAACTGAGGGGTGATTTACATGTTCCTATTTTTGATGTGGTGATGTTTACATAGTACTCACATGTATCAGAATTTAGCAGGCTGGATGTTAAACATGTACAGTTTATCATATGCCCACAATGCCTCCGTAAAGTTTTGCTTTTTGACAGAGACATGACTTAAGAGAGATCTGAGCTCGACTCTGGAAAACTTGATGTTGACTTAAAACTCTGGCAGAGCCAGGAAAGGCAGTTCAGTACGCAACTGGAAAAGAAGCCCATGGGCTTAGAGGAAGGAGACAGACCATTTTGACTACAGCAGAAGACCTGTGTAGCAGAGCAGTAGGAGAGAGACCTGTGGAAGAAAGAAAAGGCAGATTATAGGAGGGATTGATTATTAAGCTTTTTAAAAGTGTGCATTGGATTGTAGTTCCACTTCTTTCTGAATGATACTGGACAAGTCACTTAACCTTTCTGAGGTTTAGTTTCCTTTATCTGCAAAATAAAGATGACAAAAATGGGACCTATCTTAAAAGGTGCAGTGAAGACTAGACAATGAACGTAAGCCACTTGGCAGAGGACTAATGCTCAATAACTGGAAGCTGTTATTATAACAATTATTGTTGCTAACCCTACATAAGCCAACATTTAAAGATGCCTGAACAAGAGAAAGAAGTGTTTAAAGAGGTTCTTTACAAGAACTAATGGCACCATTATGGATCACTTTCCCTCCAGAATTAATATACCAAATTCTATCACCACTTCCTCCTTCCTTGCTCTGTAACTTCCTTTCTGTGAGAATCATTCCCAGGAGGAGCCCCTAACTAGCAACGAAAGCTCTCTTATGCTAGTCAAAGTATCCTAGCTGTTGAGTCCCCGCACCCCACCGACACATACACATTCTCCATCTCTCTGGGATGGAGAATCAGAGTCCTCCGATACTACTTTGAAGGTCAACCATCACTACCCCAGATTTATATCCAGGGTGAGTTCTGAGGAGAATGAAGTAGGCAAGTGATGTTTCTTTTCATTTCAAAGCATAGATATTTCCCCCCAAAATCCAGGGAGGTGTCCAGGCTTTCGAGAGTAGCCCTACTTCCTCAAGTCCCTTAAGCATTAATCAGGGAGCTTATTCTCTGAAGAATTTATGAGGAAAGACATCTCTCTACCTCAATTTTGTTATCTATAAAATGAAAGGTAATAAAGGTACTTCATGAGGTTTTTTCTGAGGATTAAATGAGCCAATATGTACAAAGGGCCTATATGATACTACCTGGCACATTGCATGTGTTTCATGTTAGCTACACTTTATTAAGGGCTTTATTTCTTCCACTATTTGTAGTGCTTACTTATGGTTATACATTTCTCAGTCATTAAGCATTAATAGTGAACCTGTAATAGGCTATTTCAGCCCAAGTGTACACTTAGGGTAGAAGTGACTGATGGCTTATAAATATTCATCCTCCAGGTCAGAGACACCCAGCTTTTCCCCAGACCCAACCACAGGTGGTAGTATATGTTGATTTAATTTATTGAAAAAAATAAATTGCAGACAAGCTTTTAGATTAATTGGTAACTTTCTTAATAACTGTAGTGTCTACACACATTTGAAAATACATGTAGGAGACATGCCATATAGTCAGTCTGTGATAATTTCTGAAGTTCCTTTGGATTCATGAAATCCCTGCAATCAACTCCAGAAGTAAATGATCACACCTTAGTGTCTTAATCCACAAAAATCAAGGTTTGAACAGAAAGACTCAATATTCTATAACTCCACAAAATAAAACTAAAATGCAATTGTCCTCTCAAAGGATACAAAAATAGTGTTAGCTACATGCTTTCTCTCAGCCTCATCTATAAAAAAAGATATTAATTCTGCTGTCCCACCTGTCTTGCAGAGTCTTCTGAGAAGCAAATGAGGTAGTAGCAACTATAAATTAAGACCTCATCTCAGTGGGGAATGGAAAATCAGGATTGAGGCAACGCAGGGGTGGGGAGTAGGGGGTGAAAAAGAGGGCTCTTTGCCACGACCAACATTCTGATTTCAATGAAAATCTGAAAGGTTACACTAAACTGTGAAGCATAAAGGTAGAACCTATTGAAGCCTCCTCTTTCACAAAGAGAATCTTAACATGCCCCCAAACCCCCAGCTGTTGCACTGTGACTAAGGACAGATTTGGGAAAGGAGCCGCAAAAATATTTCCATGTTCATCCTGTCTTCACATACATCTAATGGAAAAGAACAGCGCCCATCCACCCACAGAAGCAAGGAAGAAAGGGGTGGGTAGGTAAATTAACTCAATAAATATTAATTCAGTAAGTACTATTTGTCCTCTATGTGCCAGGCATTGGTTTGCACTTAAGGCACAGTGGGAAGTCAGACCCGCAAAGTCTGTCAAGGATAAGGAGAAAGATCATAATTAAGAACAAATAAACCAATTTCAGCTCGTTAGGAGGAAGACAAAACAGCCAGGCAGGAAAGATAGGAGCGAATTCCTGAGTGGATGGCTTAAAAAGGTATATTCGAGATGACTTTTGAGCCCAGATCTAAATGGCCAGTGCGCTTTGCACTGCCATAGGAGCGCAGCGTTCCAAGCACAGAGCATTAAATGTAAAAACGATCCACAAATCCAGAAAGGATTTTAAACACCCAAGGGGGAGTGGTAAGTATTCCGCAGCAGCGGGAAATTTTAAATATTCGTGTCGCCCAATCAGGAAAAGTTGAGGGCCCGGCTGCGCGGGCTCCACCCTAAGTACACAAAACCCACGGTATACACCGGACACCTCCCAGGGTGATACACCAGCTAGATACACCAGCTGCGGTCAGGCTTCAATCGTACCCAGCTGTCAGCGTTCGCTGGAGTCGGGTTTCTGTCCTGGGGTCCTCGTAAACCACGACTTTGTTTTAGGTCAATAAAACACCCAACAAAGCCACCAGAACACAACGGTGTGGGGCTTGGAGGAGAAAGGACAGACGCCCAGCATCCAGCTAAGCAGCGCAATAGGAGGAATGACACGCTTTTAGAATCAAAACAAGTCCAGTCACACACCCGGAACCTCAAGTTACAGATGTTTAAAAACTACTTGTGCCATCTCCTAGGACGTTTAGAACTGAGTACAAGTGAACCAAGCTCTTTTCTGCTGATTAAGTGGGTGGCTCTTAAAAGAGCCTTTGGAGAAAAGCGGCTAGAGAGCGCCAAGTCCGGGCAGGACTCATTTGGAGCTGGTGTACTTGGTGACCGCCTTGGTGCCCTCGGACACGGCGTGCTTGGCCAGCTCCCCGGGCAGCAGCAGGCGCACGGCCGTCTGGATCTCCCGCGACGTGATGGTCGAGCGCTTGTTGTAGTGCGCCAGGCGGGACGCTTCGCCGGCGATGCGCTCGAAGATGTCGTTGACGAACGAGTTCATGATGCCCATGGCCTTGGACGAGATGCCGGTGTCGGGGTGGACCTGCTTCAGCACTTTGTACACGTAGATGGAGTAGCTCTCCTTGCGGCTGCGCTTGCGCTTCTTGCCGTCCTTCTTCTGGGCCTTGGTGACGGCTTTCTTGGAGCCCTTCTTGGGGGCCGGAGCGGACTTGGCGGGTTCAGGCATGGTAAAACACGGAGCCAGCAGGGCTCAGCAAGGGCAAGAATTAAGGGGATGGGCGGGCCTGATCCTTTTATAACCACCTTATGCAAATTAGGGCTCAAAAAGTCCTTCGCGTTCATTGGTCCATGTAGGGACCTGGCGTTTTCAGCAAAACCTACGTAACAATAACGACTCTCGATTTTATTGGTCGTTTCTGGAGCCAAATTAGGACCAATGAAAACCTCGCTCCTGACCCCACCCCTAGGAAAGCTTATAAAGGGTTTCTTTTTGGTGCTTTTCCAATCTTGTGGGGAAATCTGACGTTTCTGCTGGTTTAAACGCTCGGTGTAGTCATGTCCGGCCGTGGCAAGCAGGGAGGCAAGGCCCGCGCTAAGGCCAAGTCGCGCTCCTCGCGCGCTGGCCTCCAGTTCCCGGTGGGCCGGGTGCACCGCCTGCTGCGCAAGGGCAACTACGCCGAGCGGGTGGGGGCCGGCGCGCCCGTCTACATGGCGGCGGTGCTCGAGTACCTGACGGCCGAGATCCTGGAGCTGGCTGGCAACGCGGCCCGCGACAACAAGAAGACGCGCATCATCCCCCGTCACCTCCAGCTGGCCATCCGCAACGACGAGGAGCTGAACAAGCTGCTGGGCAAAGTGACCATCGCCCAGGGCGGCGTCCTGCCCAACATCCAGGCCGTTTTGTTACCAAAGAAAACCGAAAGCCACAAAGCCAAAAGCAAATAAATGCTGACAAGCTAAACCAAAGACCAAAGGCTCTTTTTAGAGCCACCCAAGTTTTCAAAAAAAGAGCTAATGCGCTACTTGTGATCAGCCCTTCGTTTGACACTTTTGGTGGCTCTTAAAAGAGCCTTTGGGTGAGGGGATGGTGCCCAGCCTAGTTACTTGTTCTTGCCAGGCTTGTGACTCTCCGTTTTCTTGGGCAATAAGACAGCCTGGATATTGGGCAACACGCCGCCCTGAGCGATGGTGACACCCCCGAGTAACTTGTTGAGCTCTTCGTCATTTCTCACGGCGAGTTGCAAATGGCGAGGGATGATGCGCGTCTTCTTGTTGTCGCGGGCCGCGTTGCCAGCCAGCTCCAGGATCTCGGCCGTCAGGTACTCGAGGACCGCCGCCAGGTACACGGGCGCGCCGGCCCCCACCCGCTCGGCGTAGTTGCCCTTGCGCAGCAGGCGGTGCACCCGGCCCACCGGGAACTGGAGGCCAGCGCGCGAGGAGCGCGACTTGGCCTTGGCTCGAGCTTTGCCTCCCTGCTTTCCGCGTCCCGACATGACGGCTAAAAATGCGGCTAGAGCTTCTTTTTTCAAGGAGAAGGATGTGGAAAGGATAACCAATTTGATGTGATTTATAAGAGCTACCGGGAGGGGTGAGGGGAAGTAGTTTGATTGGCTACAAACGGAGCCGGCTCAGACAGCCAATAGGGGAGCAGAAAACAGACTTCTGGTTTGCAACAAGGAAATGACGGATTTTTTAAGTACCTACCAATCGCTGAGAGCCACATTAAGTCCCCTTATTTGCATACCAGGATTTTTAAAGAGAAGGGTTTCAAACAAAAACCATTCTCTGCCGGACCGGCAATTCTCTTTTAGAGTGGCAATTTGTCGCATTGTTTTGGTTCCTGTTTAGGGTAGGGAAATCCCCAAAAGGAACCTAAATAATACAGAAGCCCTCAAGTAGACGGATAATTACTCCTGTATGGGATTCCGCAGCCAGTTATCCCCTTGAGCCCTAAACTAACCCTCCACCTCTCACCCTTTCTGTCTCGTCACAGCCAGGCTCCTTTAAAGAATTAACTGCTGGGGCTGCGTCCTTCCTTTGCCCTCGGTTTGGTGGGTGGCTTCGCCCCACCCCCACATCCCTGCGCAGTCTTGGAATTGAGTTTGACCCAGGGCTAGAATATGTTATCCTTCTCTTGACCTCCAGGAGGCGTCCGGCAACACCTTGAAACTTGGTGGCTTGGTTCTCAAAATGTCGCGGTTCGTTTTCTTATCTGACTTTTCTTATCCTGTTTCTATTCCTCTGCCCACTCCTAAGTCTGCAAATGACTGTCTCCCTACCCACAGATCTTTATTCTTCCTAAGGTGTCTAGCCCACTTTCTGTGCTTTCAATGAATATCCAAGTTTGTTTCAGGAGCTCAGACCCTCTTATGTAACTCCTTAGATAAGATACTTCAACCTGATTGTCCTTAAACATCAGAACAGGAACTCGCGCAAAGAACGCTCGCCCTTTTTGTCCTCTTTCCCTGAATTGCACCAACGAAATTCCAGGTACTGAGACAGAAAGACCACCCATAGACAACTAGGGGAAGAGTCTCTCTTCTTTCTAGAGAAGAGATAAGAGAGGATAGGGAAATCAAGCTTACGACCCCAGCTATTTTAAGCCACAAAAATAGTTCCTTAAATACCCCCTAGCAATGACCAACTGCAAAATGTTCTCTAAAGAACTGCCTCTTGCGCCAACAGACCGTCAACCCCCACCCTTATGCTAATAGAGGCTTAGAAATTACTCTTTCCTGATTTGCTGAAGAAGACAAAATAGAGAGTGTTGATTGGCCTCTTTCTGAATCTTTTTACCTGTTATCCCATTGATCACCTATAGGGACAGATCATCCCATAAAAACCGCTAGACAGAACAGTGGTACTTTGTCTTGGGACCCTTCCCAAGCTGCAGGTGCATTTTCTGCTTTAAATAAAATTTGCTAGTCTACTCTCAGTTTGTGGATCTCTTGACAGCTTGCTCCGTGTTACAGTACCTAAGCCAGCATTTACTCTTCCCTTTGTCTCAACAGCATATCCAGCCAGTTACTTCTTACCTCTTCAGCCTTTTTCTCCCAGTTCTCCTTGTCTACCTCTCCTCACTCCCTTAGATTTTAGAGCCAGCTCCTGAAGAGTAACTTTACCTGCTGGTTCTAAAACCATGGTGATTCTCCACCCACCTTTCCTAGAAACCTTTCCGCAAAGTTTTTCTGTTTCTTCTTACCCAAATACATTCTACCTCCCTCACACCATTTTCATTCTTTCCTTAGTGTCTCACAAAAGAAAAGAACTGATTTAAATTCTTTTATTTGAGCTCTTTTCTAATGCTCTCCTTTATCCACATCTTTATTCAATCAGCACTTATTGAGTGTGTTAGTGGACTGTGGGTATGCAGATAATTGAGACTAGTAAGTCTGTGATGAAATGCTTCTAGAAAAATGGAGGCAGGCTGGTGAACTCTGGGAGTTAAATTAGTTAATATCAGCAATCTGTAGTGATAACTCCGGGTAAGAATGCTCTTATAGATTTGCAGAACGCTCAAATCCAATCAAAAGTGATGTGAGTGTTTCCTCAATTGTGGAATGTAACCAAAGAGAATTCTGACCTAACCAGATGTTAGACTTAATGAAGTAACGTATCTTATTCAGCCTTGCTTTCATATGCTTAATAGTTTAGATTCCATACAAAACCCTTTTAGATAAGTCCAGATAGGCCAATATCTTACAAATTATTCCAGACTCATTTACTCTCTATTGCTCCCAAGAGCTCCCTTCCTAGTTTTTTTACCAGAGCTATTAAAAAAGAAAATAGAGCAGGCAATTTGTAAAAGTATACACCATTACAAATAGCCTGGATCTTATTTCCTTTAACACCTCTGGGATTGTTCACCAAAGGCAACTGAGTTCCTTCTCAGACAGTTTAGTTAAGCAAACATTTATTTTGTATTCTAGATCCATTCCACCATTCTAGCCATTGACCGCTCTCCCTCCCCTTTAGCTCCACCTCTCTCACCACCACCCAACCCCTGTATTGCACTGTGCACCATTCATTAGGTGAGCATGGCCCCTCTGAAACTCTATGAGGTTGCACATACAGTTGCCCCTGACAGATATGCTTCCTCCTCTCTTTCTCTCCCTCTCTCCCTCACTTCTCCTTCCCCACCTCCTTCTTTCCTCCCTGCCCCCCACCCTTTCTCTCCTTCTTTTTGTGGTACTGGGATTGAAGCCTGGGGTGCTTTTCCACTGAACTGAACTTCGCCCCCATCCCTTTTTATTTATTTATTTTTGAGACAGGGTCTAGCTAAGATGCTGAGGTTGTCTCTAACTTGCAAATCCTTATGCCTCACCCTCCCAAGCTGCTGGGTTCACAGGTGTGTGCCTGCCTGGCTCCATCTTCTCTTGACAAGGCAAAATTCTTCAACCTCTGGGTTTCAGTCCAGATACCACATCTATCATGAGGGCTTCCCTACTCCCGTATAAACAGCCTTGCTTTGTCTACATCCTGGTGATGGCACTTTCCATTCTATACTGTATTTTTATATTGGTCTCACCTCCCTTCTGTGGCCACTAGTCAGCAGTTTCCAAGTGCCAACCATAAATAGTAGACTGTGGTAGAATGATAGAAGATATAAAAGGAGTTCATCCACTAAAAAAAGAAAAGAAAGAAAACACACACACGTAAATGAGACTGATGTAAAGAATTCATACAGAGCCCGGAACCCCAGAGGCCCCAAAGCTGGATGAGGAGGCTGTGACGGTGAACTTGACTGGCTAAGGGATCATTTCTAGATATGGCTGTGAGGGTGTTTCTGAGAGAGGTTAGCATTTGAATTGGTGGACAATGAAGAGGATCACCCTCACCTACTCAGGTGGGCTACATCCAGTCCAGTAAGGACCTCAAACAAAAGACCAAAAGACAAAAGAAGGGCAAATTTGCTTCCTGCCTCAGGGAGAGCATCCATCTGCTCCTGCCCTTGGACTTCAGTGCTCCTCATTCTCTGGTCTTCAGAGTCAGACTGGGATTCTCAACATCAGTCCTGGGTTCTTAGGCCTCTGGACTCGGGCTGGTTCTCAGACCTTCGGGTTTGGTCTAGAACTCCACCATTGGCTTTCCTGATTCTCTAGCTACAGATAGCAGATGGGAGATTTCTCAGCCCATAATCATGTGAGCCAATCCTTTACAATAAGTCTCTTTTACTGTATCTCACAGGAAGAATAGCCCAAACAGCTTGACTCTCGGGGCTTCTTTACCAGATCTGCAACTATGGGCAAGAGACCTAACCACTAACTGCTCTGCTTCCTGGCTGCTTTGTACTTTGTGGGACTGTGGTAAGAATTAAAAGAGTTCATAAATATAAAACATTTAGAACAGCATCTGGTACCAAAAAAGTAGGAACACCCCAAAAACTCTTTGAGTGAGTTTGTCATTTTAGAAATAAATATGTTGGGGAGCTGGAAGCCTAGCTCATTGCTATAGCGTGTGTACTTAGCATTCTTGAGGCCCTGGGTTCAATTCCCAACACCATAAGAAATAAGTAAACATTGGTTTATCCTATGACCCAGCAATTTCACTCCTGAATATATGAAAAAAAAAAAAAGAAATGATTGTTTATGTCCAACAAAAAACATGTACAGGAATATAATTTGTTCATATATTTCAACACTGAATAATAATGAAAATGAACAAATTACAAATTATTGCCCCACACACGGATGAATCTCACAAACATAATGTTGAGTAGAAGAAAATAAACATGAGAGAATCCATATTTATATGAAGTTCACAAAGGAGCAAAACGCATCTATGGTGATAAAGACTAGAATAAGAGTTACCTGTGGCAGGATAGTATGGGCTTCCCTGGGAGCCATCTGAGGTACTAGAATTCTCTATATCTTGATATGGGTGCATCACATGTAAAATTAAGCTATACATTTAAGATTTTAAATTTCTTATATTTAAATCAAACCTCAATAAGCATAAAGTACTTTTTTTAAGTGAACAAGTATTGAAGTAATCATCACAGGGAAAACCAATGAGTTCTTTGTTGGTCATGCCAATCCTCATGTTACAGACTGGTGTTTGTTGTTTGCTTTGTTTTGTTAGTTACAAATAAAATGGCCACCGTGACTCTCAGTACTTAACGCCTTTACAAATCTTAATCCAGCCAAGACAGACTTTCTGCAAATAGTAGATATTATTTGAAACACAGACAATCAACTTGCCTGTGGAGCTTGCATTTGCAATTTTTCATTTATTTTTACAAAGAGAATAAAGATGTTGGCCCTTTCCATTAATACACTAATTCATTTATCCATCCAATTTTGGAGGTTTGTTTGTTGAGATAGGGCTTCTCTAAAATGCCCAAGTTGACGTCCAATTTGCAATCCTTCTGCCTCAACCTTCCAAGTAGTCATATGCATGTACCATGGCACCTGGCATATTCTACCCAATATATTTTATTTATTTATTTATTTATTTTTACAGAGAGAGAGAATTTTTTAATATTTACTTTTCAGTTCTCGGCGGACACAACATCTTTGTTTGTATGTGGTGCTGAGGATTGAACCCGGGCCGCACGCATGCCAGGCAAGCGCGCTACCGCTTGAGCCACATCCCCAGCCCTCCAATATATTTTATTGATCACCTAAATGTGCCAACACTAAGGTCAACATCACACTTCTAGAATATATTAAATACCATGCCTCAGGGCTGGGGATGTGGCTCAAGCGGTAGCACGCTCGCCTGGCATGCATGCGGCCCGGGTTCGATCCTCAGCACCACATACAAACAAAGATGTTGTGTCCGCAGAGAACTGAAAAGTAAATATTAAAAAATTCTCTCTCTCTCTCCCTTCCTCTCACTCTCTCTTTAAATAAATAAATAAATAAATACCATGCCTTATGTCCGGATCTCTCTTTCCATGTGGTTAGTTCCCTCTAGTCCTTCAAATTTCTGTTTGAACGACAGCTCTATAGCAAGGCTTTTCCTGACCATAGCTTCTCAACATGCCCACTGATTAGCAAGTTGCAAGGCCTTAGCCAAAGAACCAGTCCTATAATGTAATCTGTTTAACAGCTTTCTAATCAATTTGCTTCTCTCTAGACCACATGCTGCCTTTCTTCATGTTATCTTTCACCCACAATTTTAACAAAGACTTTTCTCTTCTTCTCCTGCTTCTCTACTCTTCCCACTCCTCTAAAACGCTCTTCACACACTAACCAGCATGGTCTTTCCAATAAATATCCTAATTCTTTTTTCACCATAGGATTTCTCTTCAGGTGATTTCACCACCACCCTACCACTCAGCCACCCCGCTAATCCCAGCGATCTCATTTCATTTTGATAATCCCTAGTAGAAAGATGCGTCTCATATACTTTCAAATGATAAAATTAGTAGACAAATGTTTAATGACAAACAGGAAATACATAGACTCAAAAGTACAGTTGTCCCCCCTTATCCACAGCGGGGTATGTTCCAACATGACCAGTGGATACCGGAAACGGCGGATAGTACCAAACCCCATAGATACTGTAATTCCCCAGTACCATGGAAGAGTGGTTCCTGGGACCCCCCACAGGTATCAAGTCTGCAGACGCTCAAGTCCCTTATGTAAAATGGCATAACATTTGGCTATAACCTAGGCATGTCCTCTTAAATCATCTCCAAATTACTTACTATGTCTACTACAACATAAGGGCTGTGTAAATACTTGTTATACTATATTGATTAAGAATGATAACAAGGAAAAGGTCTGCACATGTTTACTGCAGATGCAAGTTGTAAAAAATACTTTCAATCAGCAGTTGGTTGACTCCACAGATGCCCATCATGTGTATATGGACTCCATGGATTTGGAGACTCATTTATTATGTTTTTTCCTGTTATGTTTTTCATAACTGTGATAAAGTTTAACTTGTAAATTATGCTCAGTAAGAGATTAACAACAATAACTAATAATAAAATAGACTAATATAACAATATAGTGTAATAGAAGTCATTTAAAAATTATATGTTGTTTATTTCTGTAATTTTCCACTTAATATTTTTAGACCACAGATGACTTCGGGTGACTGAAACCATGGAAAAGGGGGAACTACTGTATCTCTGACAATTACAGATTGGAAAAACCTGACCGATATCACCTGAATCACATGATCAGAATTATAGTTAGTAATAGGAGAGTTCAAGGTCATGTGTCCCCGAATAAGGTGCACAAAGGAGCACTCCATATCGCTTGCTATAGTTTGAATCTGGAGTGTCCCGCTAAAGTCCATTGTTAGAGGCTGGTGCCCCAGTTTGGTGCTACCAGGAGGTGGTGGAACCTTAAAGAGGTGGGACTTAGTGGGGGGTGTGCCCTTGAAGTGGATATCAGGACTCCAGCCCTCCCTCTTCTTTTTCTTTTGCATCCTGGCCTGGTGGGGAGTGGCTTTGTTCTGCCAGGTTCTCCCTGCCATGATGTGCTTCCTTGCCCAAGCCCAAAGCAATGGGGCAAACCGACCAGAGACTGAAACCCAAAACCACCAGCCAAAGTAAATCTTTTTTTTTTTTAAGTTGTAGATGGACATAATACCTTTATTTATTTATTCATTCGTTTGTTTGTTTATTTGCTTGTTTGTTCATTTTTATGTGGTGCTGAGGATCAATCGAAGCCTGTGCCTCAGGCATGCTAGGCAAGCGCTCTACCACGGAGCCACAACCTCAGCCCCAAAATAAATCTTTTTATAAGTCAATTTGTCTCAGGTGTTTGTTATAGTAATGGAAAGCTGACTAATGTATCATTTCTGCAGTATTCCTGCCAAAATGTAAACTTAAATCTTAATCATGGATTAAACATTAGACAAATCTAAATTGTGATGCATTCAATGAAATAAATGGCCTATAGTCTTTAAAATGTCAAAGTCAGCCAGGTGCAGAGTCATGCACCTAGAGTCCCAGCCACTGGAGTGGCCAAAACAGAAGGATTGCTTGAACCCACAAGTTTGAGACCAGCCTGGATGATATATCAAGACCCCATCTCTAAATAAATAAATACCCCAAAGACAAAGAAAGACTAAGGAATTAATCCAGGTTAATGAAAACAAAAGAGACCTAACAAGTAAATGCACCATTTTGTCCTAGATTGGCTCCTAGACCAGAAAAAAAATTTTTTTTTAATTTTACATATAGAGCATTTGTGGAACAATTGGCTAACTTTGAATAAGGTCTGTAATTTAGATAATAGTATTGTATCTATGTTAATTTCTAGAGTTGGACAATTACATTCTGGCTAATGTCTATCTCTCTTTAGTAAATATACATTCATAAAATACATTAGTCATGGTTCTCTACAGAAACAGAACCACTAAGAGAGAGAGAGAGAAATAGATTTTATTACAGTAAATTTGCTCTTTGATTATGGATGATAACAAATTGTAAAATCCCCAAGATCTTCAGGGTGAGTTGGCAAAGTGGAGACCCAGAAAAATGGAGATCTAAAAGGCCTGAGAACCAATGGTGTAGTTTCAGTCTAAGGACTGGGCTCAAGACCCAGGAGGAGCAAATGTTTTAGTCTGAGTTCCAAGGCAGGAAAAGCACTAATGTTCTAGTACCGATGCAACCAGTCAGGAGGATATCTTATTTATTTGGAAGAAAAGCACTTTTTAAAATTTCTTTCCACGTTTTTTTTAATTGGTGCATTGATAGTTGCACATAATGATGGGATTTCTTGTTACATATTCTTACCTGCACCCAATATAACAATATAATTTGGCCAATATTCCTCTCCAACACTTCCCTGCAATTACCCTGTTGTTCTATTCAGGCTTCCAACTCTTTGGATAAGGCCCCCACACATTAGGGAGGGCAGTTTGCTCTACTCTGTCTACCAATTTAAATGTCACTATTATTCAAAACACTCTCACAGAAACGCCCAGAATAATATTTGACTGCTGCAGTCTGGCTGGGCACGAATCACGAGCCACTTGAAGATTCAAGCAGGACCGAACTTTATTTTTAGAACTCACGCTGCACACTGCCGACATGAACTCTCCAGGAACTCCAGGAGAACTCCATGAGAACTTCAGGAGCACTCAACGGGAACTCAACCCGGGAACTCCACCCACGGGAACTCTCTAGGAACTCCCCAGAGCTAAAAAATAGTGGGCCCCGCAGGCAGCAGGAACCACTCCTTCTGGCAAAATGCCAGGCACCATCTTGACCTGGCTGTGGCTCTCAACATCTCCCCTCTTCTATTTAATTAAACAACAAGTATGTGGCTTAGGGACCGTGCCTGTCTTAGGTTGTCCAATACTACATATGGTTCTTACCCGTCATCGGATGAGCTGACCTCAAGGCATCAGCCTCCTGTCTTAGGTTGGTACCATTGCAATTGGATCTTACCCGTCATTGACTACTGGCCCAGCATTATTTGGCCATACTGGTGGATAGTGGTTTTTACACAAACACCATGAACAACCTGCTACAAGCAGAAAGGGGAGGATACAAAACGCCACGACACCATGCCAATTGATGGCCCCTTTTGGAAAAATTGTACCATCGATGACACCATCAGCAAAGATATCCCAGCACTACCACAATTCGCTGCACCAACAGATAGTTCACAATGCATACAAATGATACATATTCCAGGCAAGTTCTGCAAGCAGTTTAAAGCAGAGGAATTCATTAATATGTCCTTTTCCTCCCAAAGTAAATCAACTCCTTGATTGAGCATCACTTGTTGAGTTACATTATTCATTGATGCATCAGTTTATACAGTTTGTTGTGATAGCTATCGCAGAAACTATAGTTTGGTTTTACCTTTGTCTTCACCAGCACTGGGATGAAGATAGGAATTCTGGCAATGATGGCTAAAAAAAATTATGTAACATTCCAGCAGGCACTAAAAGAAAGCAATTTTCTAAACAATTTAGTATCCTGAATAGAATTAGATATAATGAAAAGGAAAGGTAAAAGTAAACAAACAGATCTGTTAACCTCCTTTTTTGTTCACATTTTAGAACAATCCTCAACAACTGTTTACCCAATTTAAATTAAACCATTTAAATCATGTGAATAATAAAAACAAATTTGGATCCATTTTTTCATGAGCGCTCCTCATATATGATATATGGACATACACACATACAGACATGCAACACATAACACAAGTGCGCACACATAACACAATACATACAACACATAAGACATTAGTAAAGGCCTTGTAGCTTTTTACAGGTGAAATCTCCATTGCAATGCTCAAAAACTCCACAGTCAAAAAATAAAACTGATCAGAAAAACATTAACCTAGGTCTGTATGAGCTCAAAAAACAAACAAAACTTCATGATGTGGAAAAGGGCAATAATAAAATAGATATTGAAAAAAGCATCCTGGTTACCACCTGGGTTTGACTCTTCTTTTGATATCCCATCCTTTTTCCTGTAACCTGTATATGGGTCTGAAGGTATTCCCACAAGCAAGCCCCAAGGTTTCTTACATTTGAAATAGGCCTTAATGGTGTTCATTATTCATTAGCCTCCTGGTGTGGGAGAACCACTGTCGCAGATGTAAGGATAGCCAAACTGGAGTTCTGGATATCAGCTGTTATGGATTTGAGCCAAATCATCTTCTTTTTAGTCTATAGAAATGACTTTAGTTAGTCTCTCTCTCTCTGGAATACAAATTGGCTGTTGTTCTCCCTGTGGAAACACACAAACAGACTCATTAGCTAACTCAACAATTTGATCCATTTTATATGGAGTAATAATTTTATTGGGAGAAATTCCAAACACTCCCTTTGCTGCTTTTATTCTTTTGAGTATTAATTGTCCTACAGCCTCAGGATACCTAGTAAGAATAGTGTTAGGAGAATAAGATAAATGTATTCACAATAATGGACCTTCTTGCCAAAATACTCCTGTAGGAATATGTTTTGTTGGTAGTACAATAAATAATAAAGGCAAACTTATATCAACTTTATCCAAATATATATTTTCCATATATGTTTCAATAATTTTTAATGCCTTTCTTGCTTCAGGCGTTAACATTTGGGGTGAATTTGGATCTGATGGCCCTTTTAGGATATCAAATAAAGGTCCCAACTCTCCTGTTGGTATGCCTAAGGCCTTATCCAATTTATGTCTCCCAATAACTTTTGAAAGTCGTTAAGTGATTTGAGTTGATCTACTCGTATTTGAATTTTTGGTGGACAGACCATGGTCGAGGATAATAGAACTCCTAAATAATTAATTGGAAAATTTAATTGTACTTTATCTATTGCTATCTCTAGATTATAATTTTTTAATAAATTTGTAAGTGTGGCATAACATTCCAGCAATGTGTTTTTATCTTTGTGTACTAATAATACATCATCCATATAGTGAAATATTTGTAGTTCAGGATTTTGATTTCTAAGTGGCTGGATTGCTTTGTTAACATAGATTTGACACATAGTTGGGCTGTTAGCCATCCCTTGAGGGAGTACTTTCCATTCATATCTCTGATCAGGACCTTCATGATTCAGTGCAGGGATAGTAAATGCAAAACGTGGACTATCCTCAGGATGAATTGGAATTAAAAAAAAAAAAAAAAAAAAAAACAATCTTTAATCTCTATAACTAAAACATACCAGGTTTTTGGCAAAGCAGACAATTGGGGAATCCCTGATTGAGCAGGTCCCATAATAACCATCTCATTATTAATTGCTCTTAAATCTTGCAATAATCTCCATTTACCAGATTTCTTTTTGATGACAAAAATGGGAGTATTATGGGGAGATACGGAAGGTTGTATATGTCCCTCCACTAATTGTTGTTTGACCATATCATGGGCTACTTGTATCTTTTCTTTAGTCAGGGGCCACTGAGGAACCCAAACTGGCCTTTCTGATTTCCAAGTAATTTTGATTGTCTCAGTGGCCCCTTCTGAAAACCCAATCCATGTCTATTTATTCCTTGATCTATTTGAATTGGTGCTGCTATACCTTGTTCTTGTTCTCCTAATATTTTTTCTTTCCTAAAACCTTGTCTAGCCCTAGTAGTGGGCGCATTAGGATTGATGTTATTTGTTAATGTCAAACCTAATTGATCTAGGACATCTCGTCCCCATAAATTTATAGGAAGATGATCCAATACATATGGTTGTATAGTTCCTTCACATCCTTCAGGATCCTTCCAATCTAATACCATTGCACTTCTATGGGGATTAGTCGCCACTCCTAGGCCTCGAAGCGTTTGAGTGGCTTGTTGTAATGGCCAATGTTTTGGCCATTCCTGACTAGATATGATGCTAAGGTCAGCACCTGTGTCCAGTAGCCCATTAAATTCGTGTCCTTGAATATTTAGTTTTAGCATTGGGAGAGAATCTAAATTTAAAGACAGCATAGCCCAATCTACACCTGTGGAGCCTAATCCCCTGGAACTTCTTTCTATACTACAGCTGGAAAATTTATCATGTGGACTGGGTATTATTAGTAACTGTGCTATTCTATCTCCTGGTGAACTTACAGATATATCCCTTGGAGAACTGGCTATAATTTTTATTTCACCTTCATAATTGGGATCAATTACCCCAGGACTTATCATAAGTCCTTTTAGTGTAGAAGAACTGCGTCCCAATAATAAGCCTACTGTTCCTTGGGGAAGAGGTCCTTTTACTCCTGTGGGAATGATTTGAACTCCCATCTCTGGAGTTAGTACTGCTCTGGCAGAGGCGCAGATGTCCAATCCTGCACTCCCTTTGGTTTGTCTGATGAGGGATTTAATGGACAATGTGTCCTGGGCACTACCCTGATGGGGTTGCTGGGTTCCTCCACTGCCCCGTATATTTGTGGTCGTGGGCCCCGGAGCATGGGACCCCCCAGTCCGTTTTTTGGCAATGGAGCCTGATGCCTTTCTCCATGATATCGTGGGTAAATACCTGGTCCTTGTCCGTTTTTTGATAACATAGTGCCCTCTGTGGTGGTTTGAGAACAGCATACATTAGCCCAATGTCTCCCTCTATGGCATCGTGAGCTAATACCCGGTATTCTACCCCTTTGATACCTAGTTTTGTTAAACCCTCCTCCTATGGGGCAACTCCTTTTAAAATGTCCTGTTTGTTCACAATTGTAGCATGTTCTTGGCCTGGCATCTAAAACCTGTTGTACTGCAGCTGCCAAGACTTGCCCTTGTTCATTAATGTCTCTACATAATTTAATATATGTGTTTAAATCTTCATGTTTCCATGGTCTAATGGCCTCCCTGCACCATCTATTTGCCTGTTCATAAGCCAATTGTTTTATTAATGGCATTGCTTGTTCTACATTCCCAAAGATTCTGGTAACTGTTTGTATAAGCCTATCTACAAATTCAGCATAAGGTTCATTAGCTCCTTGTATTACCTTAGATAATTGGCCTTGTAAATCTCCATGCCCCTGTAAAGTTTTCCATGCCCTAACCACAGCTGAAGTGATTTGTGAGTATATGGCAGGATCATATCTAACTTGTTGCAGCTGACCCTCATAAGGTCCCTCTCCTAACAACATATCTAGATTTCTCTGAGGATAACCAGCTGCTGCATTTCACCTAGCCGTCTCCGTGCAAAATTCCTGATTGGCAACCTTCCATAACAGTTATTGTCCTCCATTTAGCACAGCTTTGCACATACTAGCCCAATCTGCTGGCGTCATGTTCAAGTTGGTAATGGATTCGACCAAGCTTACAGTGAAGGGTGCTTGAGGACCATGGTTGTTACGGCCTCTTTCAGCTGCTTCACTGTTTTGAAATGTAAAACATGGTGAATTTACTGCCCTCCTGCCTCCTCAAATACAGGGCATGCTAATCTTTGAGGTCCTGTCTCAGGATCCCATCTATCAACTATGGGGGTCGAGGGCCACTCAGCATATGTTGTCTCCATAGGTGGAGCTGTTGGTTGGACACCCACACCCCCCAGTGATAGAAAGGGGTTAGTAGCAACCTCCCATTGTAATTTCTCCCGATAGCCCTTCCTCCTCTAAACTTTTTTTCTTTGTCTGACTAACTCGAGAGACTTCCTCTTTTACTTGATGTAAGATGTCTTCTCCTAGACTAAGCAAACAAGATTGTACCAACGTCCATAATGGTAATGTGCCAACTGGCAGAGTTCCTGGGCTTTCCTTTTGTATCTTTTTTAGATCTTCACCATGATGGCTCCATTGTGATATATATAACAACCCCTCTTTAATGAACCATGGGCTACAACTCTGTATCGTCTTAACGTATGCCCTAACTGTTCTTGATTTTACTGAGATGCCTCCTTCCTCTAGCACTTAAAGCCCTTTCGGTTTGGTTTTTATTAATTTTTAATTCCATAATTTCCATGGCGAAGATACCCCTCACTAAGATAATGTAAAAGAAAACTGAGACAAAATGAAACTGGTTTTTCTTCCGTCCCACCCATCTCCAGGGACTGGCAACTTAAAACAAAAGCGAAACAAAAGGAAAGAAGAATCTTTAAATGCCTCCCCATCCTCTCGCCCTGCCCTCAGGGGTGAGCAGTTTACCTTATCACTTACCCTCAGGCGTTCCCTGTGCAGGCCACCATATGCCGCAGTCTGCCTGAGCACAAACCGGAGCCACTTGAAGATTCAAGCAGGAACGAACTTTATTTTTAGGACTCACACGCTGCCCACTCGAACTCTCCAGGAACTCCCCCAGAGCTCCACTGGAACTTCGGGAACTTTGGGAGCACTCAACTGGAACTCAACCCGGGAACTCCACCCACGTGAACTCTCTAGGAACTCCCTGAGAGCTCAAATATAGCAGGCAGCAGGAACCGCTCCTTCTGGCAAAATGCCAGGCACCATCTTGACCTGGCAGTGGCTCTCAACATTTGACCAAATATCTGGGTGCCCATGATTGAGTCAATCTGACACATAAAATGTACCATCACAGGGAGTTCAGGGTAAATGTGCTTTATTTCTAAAACCTACTTTCAAGTGGGAAAAAATTACATATGTAATGGTAAATGTTAATATTTGGGTAACCTTGGTATCAGGGCAAAGGATATATAGAAATTACTTGTACTATTTTTAAACTTCAAATGCATGAACCTGATAATCATCCTGGATTACTTCCCTTCTCATAACCCATCCATTACCATAACTTGAGGGGTTTTCTCTCCTAATATATGTATTTGTGGTCACAATTTCTCTCCCTTTCCACCAGGACCAGCATTACCACTGCCCTGGTTCAAGTCATCATCATCTCTCATGTAGGCTGCTACAAGACCTTCCAAGTGATCTATGAGTGCCGCAGTCTGGCTGGGCACAAAATCACGAGCCACTCACAGCCTTGTAGATTCAAACAGCAATTCTTTATTCCCGAACTGTCACCACCACTCTACAAGCACGTTCTGGGGAAAATCCACACCTCCACCAGGCTCTGCATCCCAAAATACTCTCTCAATCCCTCGAGAACTCAATGGGAACTCAAGGAGCAGGCGGGCACCTGAGGCAGCAGGATACTCCTATTCCCAGCAGGGTCCACCTTAAACCTGGGACCGCCCTAAACCCGGATCTGCCCTGGTCCTTGAACAGGGTCACCTTACTCAAACATACATGCAATGTTACTGCAAATGACCTGGGTCCAAGGCAAGCCCATTTCCACAATGGAGAGTCCTCCTTCTAAGCAACATGGGGTAGGCTGACAAGGAAATTGCCATGTGTCATTCTTACTTAGCTATGGCTCTCAGCATATGAGCATCTTCCTTTACCTCCTTTACAATCCTTTCTCCACTCTCCAGTCAGTGATCTTTGCAAAATATGAATGTAAAGTCAATTAAATATAATGCATGATCCTTGATTGCATTATATTTAAATTAAACATTATAAAGGACACCATCTTAGTCGATTTGTATTGCTATGACAAAAATACCACAGATTGGGTAATTTATTAAGAAGAAAAATTTATTTTCTCACAGTTCTAGAGACAAGAGAAGTTCAAGACTAAGGTGCTATCTGGTTCACTATCTGGTAAGGCCAGTTCCTCATAGATGGCTTTATCTTGGTGTCTTTACTGGGCAGAAGGGAGAGAAGAAGTAAACTCGCCCCCTCCAGATCAACTGTCAGGCATCACTCTGTTTATGAGAGCCCTCAGGCCTAGTAGCCTCTTAAGGGCCCACTTATTAATACCACCAAAATCAAGACTACGTTTCTAGGGACTGGGGTTGTGGCCCAGGGGTGGAGCGCTCGCCTCCCATATGTGAGACCCTGGGTTCGATCCTCACCACCACATAAAAAAATAAAT
The DNA here is from genome assembly GCF_048772815.1 of Callospermophilus lateralis. Taxonomy (NCBI): domain Eukaryota; kingdom Metazoa; phylum Chordata; class Mammalia; order Rodentia; family Sciuridae; genus Callospermophilus; species Callospermophilus lateralis. The sequence continues at coordinate 1,925,506 of NC_135311.1, forward strand.
AAGTGAAACAAAAGTAGTGTCCAACAACAACTAAAAACTAAATATTAAAAAAAAAAAAAAGATTCAGTTCCTATGCAAATTTTGAAGGGACATATTGAAGCCACAGCAGACACAATTGAGGAAATTCTTTTAAAAAGAATTTAATCTTTATTTATTTGTTGTCGTTTATTTTTTTACTGTGATGCTGAGGATCGAACCCAGGACCTCCACCATCCTAGGCAAGGGTTCTCTCACTGAGCCATAACTCCAGCCCCTGACGATTGAGGAAATTTGACTATCAACTTTATACTAAATAATAGTGGGGCTTCACTTGTAGCTCGGTGGTAGAGTGCTTGCCTAGCATGTGTGAGCCACTGGGTTCGATCCTCAGCACCACGTAAAAATAAATAAAGGTATTCCATCTACAACTAAAAAATTAAAATAATAAATAATAATAGCATTATATGAATATTTAATCCCTTAAGTGGGGTCATGGTATTGTGGTTATGTGGGAAAGGCGATGCAGAGTGAGGATCAGTGTACATAGCAGTGGATTTAAAAAATTTTTTTATCTAACTTAAGTGACTCAGCAAAATAAAACATTTTATTTTATTAATATTATTCATCCACATATTTAAAGAAACACAAAGCAACTCTGGTAAAAGGTTATCAGTTCATCTAGGAAAAGGGTAGGTACATGGGCTCCTATTGCACAAGAAACCTTTCCTGAAAGTTTTTAAATTTTTTGAAAGGCCAGGGAAAATATATGGCACTATATAATCTAAATTTCTTGAGTGTGATTGGGTATTAAGGTTATGAAGAGAATATTCTTGTCCTCAGGAGATACAAATCCGAGTACTTAGGAGTGAAATATTATGCTATGGGCAACTTATTTTCAAATGGTACAGTCAGAAGAGTATGTAAGTATATTTTAAAAGTATACATCAGGTACTTAAATATGTAAATATACGTTTAAATATATGTATAAATCATGGGTCTAGTGAAAGGTGGAAGTATCACTTTGTACTCTTCATCTTTTCTGTGCGAATTGTTTCAAAATGAGAAGATTTAGCAGTATATAAACACATAATATTAGGGATACTAAATAAAAATTAAGTGTACCCCATGGGAAAAGCTCATCTTCTTACATATCTACTTAAAACTTGATGCGGCTCAGAGGTGGGGAGCCCCCGGTACCCCGGCCCCCCCAAAGGAAAAGCGCGCGAGCTTCCCGCCGCCTTAGCTGGGGCTCCACCGCGCGCCGCGGGGCGACCGGCCAGCGCTGCCCCCGGGCCACGGCCCCGCCCCGCGCCTCCCGCAGGGAGTGGGAGCCGGAGGCGGAGCGGGGAGGCCCAGAGGAGGCCCAGAGGAGCAGCCCCGCCCGGCCGCAGGGAGACGCGGAACTACAGGTCCCAGGAGCCCCCGGGCACCACGTGACGCCCGCCGGCCCGCAGCGCGCGGCGAGGACGCGGTCCGACGTCGCCGCAGAGGCTCGGCTGCAGGTAGCGAGGCCCCCCTGGGGCGCCGCGGGTGCCCGGGCCACCAGCTCCACCAAAGCCCGGGGTGCGGGTGGCCACCTCTGCAGCCTCTAGGCTCCTTCCCCGTCCCCGTAAGTGACGAGCGCGCCCTCGAGCCTCCGCTGCCGGTATCTAGCGGCCAGCTGCACGCGTCACACAGCTGGGGGCGGCGCGGGGGCCGCCGAGTCTGGGGTCCCGGCGCGCCCCCTGCGGGAGCCCGGGGCGGCTGTCGTGGGGAGGGCCGTGGGTCTTGGAGGCCGGAAGCTGGCCGGAGACTCGCCCCGGCGGCGGCCCTGCCCTCACTTCTCGCGTCTGCGTTTCCGTCCTAGCGGATGCCGATACCGAGTGGACACCGGTTCCAGCGCCTGGTCTCCATGGCCACCCGCGTCGGCTTGTCCCGCGGCAGCGCGGGACCCGGGGCCGTCGGTCCGGTCGAGGCAGCGATTCGTGCGAAGTTGGAGCAGGCCCTGAGCCCCGAGGTGCTAGAGCTGCGCAACGAGAGCGGCGGCCACGCCGTCCCGCCGGGCAGCGAGACGCACTTCCGCGTGGCCGTGGTGAGCTCGCGCTTCGAGGGACTGAGCGCCCTGCAGCGGTTCCGGCTGGTCCACGCGGCGCTGTCGGAGGAGCTGGCCGGGCCGGTCCACGCTCTGGCCATCCAGGCCCGGACCCCCGCCCAGTGGCGGGAGAACCCGCAGCTGGACACAAGCCCCCCCTGCCTGGGTGGGAGCAAGAAGAGCAAGAACACTCCCTGACACCAGCTAAGGGGGAGGACGGCATCCGAATGGGCGGATGGGGGTCAGCTAGTGAACCACGACCGCCTTGCCGTGGTCTTTAGGGGTGTCCCATCCCGTTGGCATACTCGCATTTCCCATAAAGAGAAGCCGAGGTCACACCAGTTAGCCCAGGAAGGACGGCCACCCGCCACGCGCTCCCGGTGTACTAAGGAAGGACTGCCTAGCTGTTGCCATTAGTGTTGACTTGCCAAGGAACTACACCAGTCCTAAGGGGTGGAAACTGCCCTGTGCATTAAAAGAGCAATTACCATATGACTGCATTGCTGTGTTCTTAGTGGCTATTGAATTGGTGCCACAGTTGGGTGTTTTGTATTGTTTGTTACTGGCGATTGAATCCAAGGTCACTGAGCCACATCCCCAGTCCTTTTTTTAAGTTTTGAGACAGGATGTTGCAAAGTGGCCAAGGCTGGCTTTGAACTTGTGGTCCTCTGCCTCAGCCTCCCCTTCCAGAGTCGCTGGGATTACAGGCCTGTGCTGCTTGCACCTGGCTGTTGTAGTTGTTCTTGAGAAAAATATATTTGTAGACTAGGGAAGTCAAAAAGGGATTCCTGGTGGAATTAAACCAGAAAAGAGAGGAAAGGTGTTTCAAGCAGGGGAAAGAACTTCAGCAAAGCGGTGGAGGTTGGACTGAGCAGTTATTAGTCAAGGCAGCGGTTATGGGCAGGAACACATTTGAATTTCATATTGGTGTAACGTTTGGCTTTTTAACAGCCTGTCAGTTTCCAAAAAGTGTTTGTGCTTATAAGAAAAAAAAAAAAAAACTTAAAAAACCACTAAAGTGGGGGGTGGGGGCAACTAGAGAATAATTACAGAAGACAGAAACCTTTATGTAGCCCTTTTGTATATGAGCCTTACCAATATTACATCATATTTCTGAGGGGAGCTCAAATAATATCTACATAAGCAACTTCCTTATAATCTCAGTGTGTAAATTATTAGAGAAAAAGTGTGGTTAACATGTATCTTGATAATTTCTGGCTAAAGAATTTTTAGGCTGGGACTGGGGTTGTGGCAGAGCACTTGCCTAGCATGCGTGAGACACTGGGTTTGATCCTCAGCACCACCTTAAGAAATAATAATTTTAAAAATACTGTGTTCGCCGATAACTAAAAAATAAATATTAAAAATTTTTTTAAAAAAGTTTTAGACTGCATCTGGTTGGGCAGTAGGAAGTCATTGAAGAATTTTGAGTATGGGCATACCAAAGAGCATTTGGAAACACGACTGATCTAGCAGTGACATCTGTGGGGGTTGGCATGGGAAACTGGAGGCAGAGATGGATCAGGAGTGGAGGTGGGAGCTTGACTTGGAGAGATCTGTGGGGATGGAAAATGGAGTCGTTGACCTGAGAGATACTATAAAATCAGAAAATGGTTTGATTAGAAAGGCAGTGGACTAGAGTGAGAGGGGAGTTTGAGATCAGTTGCAAGTAGTGCATTTCAGATTTCTTCATAGGGAAGAATTCCTAAGGAATCTTGTTCCAAATGTAAATTTGAGGCCTTCCCTGCCACCAAAAAAAAAAAAGGGGGGGGGGGTGATCCCACAAGTCAAGAAGAGAGTCTGGAATGTTTTCAAAGGCACACCAGAAGATTTGGAGGAATCATTCCTTGTTTTCAAACCCAGGAGAGTTGACAGGGCTCTCCAAGGTGGAAAGGTCGAGATGGGGAGTATGATACATCTTGTTATTCTGGCCTCCGGATTGGAGGGGGACGTGTTCTTCCACCACCATTTACCCTTCCAGGACTCTCAGAATGGACTTAGATGTAGGCAGAGGCAAAGAAGTCAACACAGCCATTTTGGATTTTGAGGATTTATTTCCTTTTATTTTTCACCAGTATTGTTCATTTTTCACATCAACAGAGATGGGTTTAGGGTTCCCCAGGAGAGCGAGGAAGATGGATGGGTCTCCTGGAGGGTATGGGAGGGGGCTACGTCCAGCAAGTGAGGGGGAGGGAAGAGGGCACACACTCGTACACTGGGCACTGGAGGAGAAGGCGATCCTTTGAGCACAGACACCAAAGAGTTAAACAGTCACCACCTGGTCGGTGTCACAAAATAGGAGAGTGACCGTAGGGTGAGGGCACCAGACGCAGCATGAGGAGGGTGAATTGGGATTTTCTTGTTGTTATTTTCACTTTTTCCTTTTAACTTTTTTTAAACATTTTACAAACAGCTAAAAACTACGACACATCACAGCTACGGTAGGGTGGGGGGAGGGCACCAAAGAAAGCAGCCGCACGTATCAGGGTGGACAGGGCAGCCTGACCTACAGAGGCTATTGTGTGGAGGGTGGGAAGGGGAAACTGAGGCTTCTGGTCCCCGCATGAGGGCCCCTCACTTGCTGCTGAGCCTCCCCCACTTCTAGAGAAGATGCCAAGAGGGCCCCGCTTCCTGCCCGGCCCCAGCGCCCTGTGCTTTTGGGTCTGCTGGACCACAGGCCTGTCTTCCTTTCCTGGCGGCCCCCCTGCCAGTGAGGGGACCCGCTGGGGATGGAGGGGAGGGCACTGTGCTCCTCCTACTCCAGGAGAGGCCAGGCTTGAGGGGACGGCAGCGACCGCCTCCCCAGGTGCCCTCAGGCCCCCTAGAATGCAGACTCATCCCCACGGCCCAGGTTCCTCCCGGGCCCAACAGAGACAAGATGAGGGGAGCCCTGCGGGAGGCAGGGTTGTGTGTGTGTCGTGGAAATTACCCTTAGCTTATATTTTAGGACAGGAGAGTGACACCCCACCCCTTGGCACATACACACACACACATAAGTGTACACACATATTCACACACAGTCTAAGCTGCCTCAGAACTTAATATATAAATAAATAAGAATCAGAAAGTAATTTCCATAAAATTCAGGCTTCAGGTTTACAGCCCAAATTGAGGGAAAAGTGGGGGCCAGAGGGCTGAGTTTATTGCTTCTCCCCAGCATCCATTGGGAGGAGTGAGAGGGCACACTCGGCCCTCGGACCCCAAGTTCTTTTGGTCCATGATCTACACCCAAGCCTCAGCCCCCGACATAACTGCATGCCCGTGATTTCACAAGGGCCTAGGCTGGGGGGACGAGGGGAGGGGAGGGCAGCAGGGGCCCCTCACTCACACTGGGGAGAGGAGAGGGGCTCAGCCTTCTCTTGTGCAAAGTCAAGGGTGGTAGGTGAGGAGTAGTGCTTCACCCCCAAACTGGGCGAAGAGCCTTCCCTGCAGTCCCTGCCCTCGGGGATCACACACATGCACACGCGCGCACACACAGCTAAGACACACAGGGAACTGGGAGCAAGGTTCCGGGGTCCAGGATGGCAGGTCAGGGAGGAGGAAGAAGGGAGTTGTTGGTCTCACAGTGTGCCTGCCACCCCCAAAGCCCCAGAGGCGCCTCACTGCAGTACCTGCCCCCGGGTCTCGGGCAGCTTCAGGGCCAGAGAGCTGCCGAGGGCGAGGGCGGCCGAGGCGAAGAGGATGGGGGCAGCCTTGGTGATCCCCACAAAGGAGGTGAAGATGCTGATCCCCAGCACGGCGGCCAGCTTGCACAGGGCATTCAGGAAGCCAAAGGCCGTGGTCCTGCCCAGGAGCCCCAGTGCCACGGAGGGCAGGGCCCAGCAGTGAGGCAGGGAAGAGCGGGCGGGCAGAGAGATGAAGTGGAGGAAGATGGCAGGCAGTGCGCAAGAGGGAGAAGGAAGGATGGTGAGGCAGGAGAGGGAGGGGACAAGGAGGGAAAGAGATCAAAAAAACGAGGTTAATATTCAAGACCACCAGGAGCAGATACAAAAGCTACCAGCTGGGTAGGTTGTTTGTTTTTTGGTACTGGGGGTTAAACCCAGAAGTACTTTACCACTGAGCCACGTTCCCAGTCCTTTTTGATTTTTTATTTTGAGGCAGGGTCTCACTAAATTGCTTAGGGCCTTGCTTAGTTACTGAGGTTGGCCTCAAACTTGTGATCCTCCTGCCTCAGCCTCCCGAGTCACTGAGATTACAGGCATGCGCCACCATGCCCAGCCAAAAGCTACCAGCCCTTAGAAGAGTAATTCAACGGGGAACGTGTATCCTCCCACCCCTCAAGGTGTTTTTCCTAGTCTGTCCTCTTCTTCCCACCACTTCTCACCTGCTCTCTGGGCCCTAAGCCTACTGCCCTGCCCCCACCACACTCCAGCTACCTCTTGTCCGAAGGGTAGAGTTCAACGGTCAACACGTCCAGCGCGTTCCAGGATGCAATGCTGACCCCCCCAAAAAGGCAGAGCAGAGCAATCATGGCCGACTCACTGTTCCCAAAAGACAGGAAGAAGCAGGAGATACAGGACATCACACTGGAGCCAGCTGGAACCAGGAGAGAAAGCGAATGAGCCTGGCTGCAATGCCATCGGTCGGTGCCATCGACAGCTCTGAGGCCGCCCAGAAGAGACTCTTCCCAAGGCAGCCAAAGGGAGGGCTTCTCACCTGTCCCCAGCGTCCCTGTCATTATCTGTTTATCAACAGCATCACTAGCCCTCATGGTTCAGTGCCGACTGTGGGCCAAGCTGCCTGACGCTGGTTGACATGCATCAGTCTAATACATCAACACCAGGAGGCAGGTCCGGGTGTCACTCCCCTGTTGCACACGACAGCCAGGCTCCACGAGGCCACCTGCCTAGGTGGCAGTGCAGCTGAGACTCCTACTCCTAACCTCACAGCCTGTGCCCTATCTGTCCTTGGTACTCTGCCTGCCTCCTGTATCCCCGAGAAGCTTCTGGGTCAGGCCCGTCCCATTCCTGCAGCAGCCCCTGGAGCGCAAATGTGAGAGAGAAGTCCTCTGGCCAGTCTCTCCAGAGAACCGGAGGAGAGGCTGACGACACTCCCCCAGCCCCTGACTCCCCAACACGCTCTGACCTAGACCGCCACCACGCGCCTCTGCCCTTACCGAGCATCCTGAGCCTGCCAATCTTGTCCATGAGCAGGGCAGACACGATGTTTCCAGGAAGCACTGCCAGGGTCCCAAGGAAGCTGACAAAGTACACCATGTAGGCACCTTCTCCTGTCCCTGACACGTCCAGTGGGCAGCCCTCCTTGTTGTGCAGGAATGTGCTGTTTACCAGACGGCTGTTCACAAACTTGTACTCAAACAGGTCTGCAGAGGAAGGCCAAGACAAGGCAGGCGGTCACGCCATGGGAGACAGAGGCTGCTGCTGCTCCTGGCACAGAGCTCCGTGGTTTTGTGGGGTTTCGCAGGAGGGGGCTCTCAAAATTTGTCCAGACACTCATAGCAAAACAGTGAATGACATCACCCTGGGAACTAGGAATTGGTATGAAAGATAATGACCATAACCAAACAGTGACTGTTTCCAAGGTTCCCATTACTACCCTGATTCTTGTTTGTTCTTTGTGTTCCCCTGAGCCGACTAGGAGCGATCACACTACCTAGGTCTACAAATCTTTTTCTAGGGAAAAAAACAGACGGTCAGACCGTAGTAGCTGAAGAACCAAAAATCCTATCTACTATTTTCTTTCTGCAAGGTGGGAAAAGTCCACCCAATGCTCCGTGTAGAAGGTGTGATACCTCAATCTAGCTCACAAGGACGGCACTTCATGTGCATACAGTTTGAGAATCGCTGTTAAAGAAGTACATGAATATAATGATTCCCAATATTTTTCCCTATCAAACATCCTTTTTTATTGCTTGGCTTTTTTCCGGGGATCCTGTTTTGAACTATTTTTGCCTTCTTCAAAAGTAGCCAGGTGCGGTGGCACACGTCTGTAATCCCAGAGGCTCAGGAGACTGAGGTAGGAAGACCACCAATTTAAAGCCTCAACAACTTAGCCAGACCCCGTCTCTAAATGAAATATTAAAAGGGGTTGGGGATGAGGTTCAGTGGTTAATTTATATACACTGGTGGGCATTGTGGCACATGCCTGTAATCTCAGCAACTCAGGTGGCTGAGGTAGGAGGATTGAAAATTCAAAGCCAGCCTCAGCAATTTAGCAAGACCCTCAGCAACTTACTGAGAGCCTGTCTCAAAAGAAAAAAATAAAAAGGACTGGTTATGTGGTAAAGGACACCAGTACTGAAAAATATATATTTAATACACTGGATTATTATAATTCCAGCCAAAAGCAAAGGAACTTGATATCTTTGTCAGATATTCTATCACAGAAAAATGTCCAATACTCTTTGGATTTTCCAGATTATTGGTGGTAGCCACGAAGCTCCCATGCCAGCTTCCCCCCCGGGCTCCTGAGGGCTTCCGGTTGAACACTAGTGAGTAAGGTTCACTGTCCTGTGTCCAGGTGGCCACCCACCAGCTCTCCACCTTACCAGTGTTGTAGAACACGGTGCTGATGAATGTGCAGTTTCGGAAGAACGTGTTGCTGGATGTGACATCCTCAAAGTAACACTCTTCAAAGAGTGAATCCTCAAAGGACACCGACTTCAGACGCAGCCCGATGAACCTGCAAGACCAGGACAGTGAGACATTCCCTCACCCCATCCTCGGCTCTTCCTCCAAGACTTCCTTAGTGAGGTAATGGGCAGCCCCCACTAAAGAGAACTAGGTATTTGCCCCAGACCACCCTGTCTTGAACTCCCAGATTCATCAGAGACAAGGGGTAGAAGGGACAGGGGAGGAGGGAAGTCTAAGGTCCCCACATACTTGTCATTGAAGTACTGCCCCCCTCGGTGGATCTGATTCTCCAGCGTGAAGTTAAAAGTCACATGCTCTACACGCTCCCCAGGGAACACTTTGGTGCGGGCCGCGTAGTCCACAGCCTGAAGATGTCGGATCATGTCAGGAAACCAGACGGTCAGACCGTAGTAGCTGAAGAACCAAGGGTAGGGATCAGGACAGATTAGACGTCAGAGCCAGGCCGTGCCGACTGAGGGAGAAACAGAGCTGGCCTTTATCAGGACCGTGTTCACCCCAGCCCCGACTCACATCCCTCCCCTCCCAATCACGTGCTTCTGGGGCTCTGTGGTCTTGTGTGCAACCCACGGGACTTCTTACCCACCTCAAGTGTTTGCTCTTCCCTCGGCCAAAACACTCTCCCAATCCCCACCCTCAGCCTAACTCCCATCCATTCTTTATATATATATATATATATTAGTCGTAGATGGACACAATACCTTTATTTTATTTATCTATTTTATGTGGTGCTGAGGATTGAACCCAGGGCCTCACACGTGCTAGGCGAGTGCTCTACCGCTGAGCCACAACACCAGCCCCCCTCCCATCCCTTCTTTAGGATTTAGATTCCTACTCTGATGTCCCAAGTGTTCCCACAATGCCACCATCACACTGCTCTGTCTAGCTCTGACAGAATGTCAACTCCATGAGGACTGGGCACATCTACTTCAGTCCAGCACAGCACCTGCACGAAACAGGAACTTAATTCTGCTCATCCTACAATATGTTTGTTGAATGAATGAATGAAGTAGAGAAATCGGATGGCGCGTCGGGGGATGGGAACAACACCTTCCCTCGTTATTTGTCCCCTGCATTTCCATTTCCCCACCTCTCTCCCAGTCCATGCACCACGACAACCACACATGGCACATGCCCACTCACTCCTTACCTGAATGACATGGTGAACCATACACCCATCATCATCAGAGTAATACGTCGGTATTCTGGGCCGAAACAAGAGAGAAAATTCCCCCAAACCTACCAGGGACAGAGCAAGAGCAGAAGGTGGCTGCACTAACTTCCAGCATATACAGACCCCGTTGTTCCGCCCTACCACCTCGCTCCAGTTCATGTTCACCCTCTCACACAGGCTCAAGCCCCGCCTTCCTCTCCACTCCCTCCCTCCCTGTCCCTCTCCACCATCCCATCCCCAATTACCTGCCCCCCCAGGCTCAGGGCCCGGACCCCCCAGCGCTGGTACCAGGTCCCTGTGTCCGACTGAATCTCAATCAATTCATCCTCCTGATGAATCGTCTTAATGTGGGTCACCTGGAGTCAAAAGAAGGGACAAACAGTCGGACACTCTATTTCCCAAACCTGTCCAAGTGCCTCAGTTTCCCTGCGGTAGTAAAATGGGAGACAGAAAGTGGCTATGACACCCGAGAATGTCACCAAGGTAGAACGTGGTTGGAGAGGTCTAGGAAAGTGGACAGAAAGGGGCCAAGCAGGGGCGGAGGCTGCGAGGGCTTGGGGGACTGCTGGGGGGGCTTACTGAGAAGACCCGCTCCGGGTGCCCCTTGGCCCGCATGTTGGTGTCATGGACCTGCTTCAGCACCATCCAGGCTTCGTCATGCTTCCCGTTCTAGAGCCGTAAACATGAGCCCAGCGTCCAGGTCAGCCCCCTGACTCAGGGCTGCAGATCCCTGCCCCAATCTAAAGACGGCCACCCCCAAACAGAACTTAAATTCCGGCCCATGGGCATGCATCACCCCAAGCTGGAGCCAGCAAGACACAATCAGCCTTGGGCAAGAGTGTAGGGGACAAATGCAAGCACAGGTCCTAGGGACTCCCTGGAACATGGAAAGAGACAAGGGAGATAATGAGCAAGTGTGTAGTTAGAAAAGGCAGCACCTGACCCTGCGGGACCCAGGTGTTGTCCGAGGGGGAAGAAGGGTAGGAACGTGCGCTATAAAGCCAGGGCCAGGGCCAGAGCTCCTGACTGCAAAATCTGAAGCCACACATGGTTGGACGGATTCCCTGTTTCTCCACCCACAGAATCCCTCTGGAGAGACATGCCAAGGCAAAGGAAGCAAGATACGTCCCCAGAGTGCGGATCCTTGAGGAAGGAAAACAGTCACACGGAGCACAGAAATCCCACGTGAGAGTTTAAACCGGGGGCCCTTGTTGCCCCCCGCCCCACCCCTCACCCAGCACAGCCCCGTTCACCTCCAGGAAGAAGCGGGGGCTCTCGGGCTGCGTGGTCAGAGCCCCAATGGCAAACACAGACGGGAAGGCGCAGACGAGCACGAAGACCCTCCAGCTGTGAAACTGGTAAGCAGAGCCCATCTGAAAACTCCATCCTGGCAGAGACGGGGTCATGGCATCAGCAGGGAGGTCAGAGGCCGGGGAGGGGGGCCTCCCACCACAGGGGAGTCCAGGGCTGCCTCTAGGGCTCCTACCGTAGTGGGGAATGATGGCCCAGGCCATGGCAGCCGCGTACACTCCGCCAATCATCCAAAACATGCAGAGCCAGCTCAAGTGCTCCCCACGTTTCTCCTGGGCCAGGAACTCCGAAAAATAGGAGAAGACAATGGGGATGGACCCCCCAATCCTGGACAGCATTTTGAGAATTTAGCATCAAAAAATGGCCATATTCCCTATTCCCGGCCACGTGCTCTGGAGCCCCAAACTCCTTTCACTCTAGGCATTTTTTCAGCGATTCCATCTCACACATAATGCCCCACAATACCCTGTCACCACCAGCCACCAAGCACACATTGTTGGGACAGTGGGAAACAGACAGGTAGGCCTCAGAGTAAGGGAAGGAACAAACTTTGACTCTTGATGGTGACTCCCGAGCTGGGAGGGAGGGAAGACAACTGCAGACAAGGGGAGTCTCCAGAGGGAAAAATGGACCAAGAGGAGTCTGGGGGCAGGTGTTGGGGGACCAAGCCCAAAGGGGCCTGAAGACAAGGCCGTGGGGTCTCCTGGTGGCTGGGGAAGTGCAGTAGGGCTAGGACAGGCGTCAGACGCTTAGAGATGCCGATGACCGCAGGTCTGTGGCCAGATGCAGGAGGTCTGTAATAACTCTAGGGTCACGAGGACACAGGGTTGAGACTGAGGCCCAGAAGGAGAACTAGGAGTGGGACGGAGGGCCCCGGAGTGGACCAGACTCGGGGTCAGCACGCTGGACGGCAGCACACAGGGGGGCCAGCTGAAGACAATCAGGGCGGAGAGGAACTCATTCCATCCACACACACCTAAGACCTGGCTGATGGGCCTGCCACTGCCAGGCCTCAAGATTAACAGTGACCACAGCAGAGTCCTGTCCTCAGGATGCGGACACTCACCCAACCCCAGAGAGGAGACGGCAGAAGAGGAAAGTGCCATAACCCTGGACGAAGGAGGAGAAGAAGGCGAAGACACTGTTGACCGAGAGGGAGATGAGCAGACACTGTCTCCGACCCAGCCGGTCAGCCAGACCTCCCCAGAAGAAGGCGCCCACCATCATGCCCAGGTAGACGATGAGGCCTGGGGCCGGGAGGAAAACCACAGAAGGGGAGTGAGCAGACACACCTCGATTCCACCCTTCCCTGAGCACTAGGGGACTGAAACTGCAGCAGGACACACCCAGGACCTGAAGAACTTCTAGAAGCTAAGTCGACCCAGAGACCAGAGCGTGCGAGAGAAGATGGATTGTGTGAGCCAAGAGGGAAGGTCATCTCCGCAGACCAGTGGTTCAAAGGCAGGAATGCAACAGGCGGAAACCCCGAGCTCTACTCTTCTTCTCTCTCATTTCCGTCTGTCTGTCTGTCTGTCTCTGTCTCTGTCTCTCTCTCTCTCTCTCTCTCTCTCTCTCTCACACACACACACACACACACACACACATCCTGGCTCAACTAGATGAAAGAATGAATCTGCCTATATCCCCAGATCCCCCAGGTGTGTGTGTGGGGGGGTGTTCTTCCTACCCTCCCTGCTTTGATGCCCTTGAAACATCAGAAGGTCTCTCTTGTTTCTTGGGAATGGGACTTTGATCCCTTTAATCTTCCCAGGAAATCCTACACACAAAACCCATTCTTTATTCCTTCTAGTCTCAATACTTCTGGTCCTAAAACTCCCCAGATTATTGCTTCCTTCATAAAATCAGTCATTATTGATCTTAAAAATCAAATATTCCAAACTTTGCACTTTAACCATACCCAAACCAAACCCCAGGGAGAAGAGACCTGTCCAAGGCACAGCAAGACCTAGATCCTTTCTTGGTCAGTCTAAGGGGTTTCCCTCTTCAAGGTGCCCATCAGGAAAGGCCATCAGAGACTACTCACGGCCCTGGACACTCCCAAGTCTGAGTGAGAGATGCGGGAGTCCCTACCCCACCACCCCAAACTGACCCTCCGCACTTGGACCAGGGAGTTTGAATACTGCTTCTGGTTCCCCAGTCAGGGGATGAGAGCAGGATAACAGGAGGAAAGGATGAGAAGAAAAGGTGAAGCAGCGGCCATCCTACCATCGCCACCCATGGGCCCAAGCCCTCTCCCGGCTGCCTTCCCAAGCCCCTCTGTCACACACGACTTTACTGTCCCAACCCCAACAAGAGGGTGTGTGTGAGGGACGGTGTGTGGAGGCTCCCGGGCCCTCGGAGTACTCCTTGGAAGCAGGACTTCTAGGGATCCAGTGGGAAGGAGGGAGCATTCCCAGACAGAGATGGGCGGGAGAGGGTTCCTGTCCCGCTGTGCCTTACCCAGCATGCCCTTGTTGGAGTCAGACAGGCACATGTCCTTCTCAGCACTGGGCAGCACAAAGCCCACCACAAAGACCTCGACGCCATCAGCCATCAGTGCCAGACCAAGCACAAAATAGAGTGTCCACTGGAAGCGGCCATGGCCACACTCCCGTAGGATGGCTTCGTATTGCTGGGACAGTTCTTCTCGTTCTTTCCGCCGCTGTGCCTCCCCCCGGCCAGGAGGGCCCTCCCCATCGCTCAAGCCCCCTCTCACTCCGGCCAGGGGTGCCCCATCTGCCATCCTCTCTCCTTTGCCCCCCGACTCTGCCCGGGGGATGCCCTGATATTCGCCTTCGTAGATCTCATCCTCCTCGTCGTGGCCTTCGGTGGCGTCGCTAGAGGCACCGCCCTCCTCCTCGTCCTGGGCCCCTTCTCCACGGTAATAGCCGTCGGCAGGGGCAGGGTAGTCGTCGTCGTCCTCCTCCTCCTCGAAGCGGGAATAGGACCTTCGGGAGTATTCATCCTGGACCCTGTCCAGGCCCTTCACCACCTTTTTGGCCGCATGCTTCTTGACCTCCTTGGCGATGTCTTTGGCCCCTCGGATGAAAGCTGCCCGGTCTCGGAAGCCTTCTTCCATGACGGGGCTTTGGGGTGCTGCACCGGGTCTGCCTCACTCTGCTGCTTTTTCAGAATCTTGCTCAAGGATTTGTGAGTCCAGAAGACCCCCCCTCCCCTGCCCGTTACTTAGAGCACGTAGGGTCCTGTATCTTTGGGCTTGAAATAAAAGAAAATAGGGCCTGGCCCGGGAGTGTCTAGGAGGGAAAAGGGAGACCCTGATCTGCACTCAGTTCAGGCAGGTGAGTGGGGAAGGGGGTAGGGTGCAGGAGGGGCCAGCCTGGTGGGGCGGAGCTGGACGGCCAGGTAACTGCTTCTCCTCCAGGAAGCTCTGGAGACCTAGACAAAGGAAGAGATAAAAAGGAGGTGGTGAGTCCCAGGGTGGTACAGAGGGCCAATACAGAGCCCCTCTCAACCCAGAACCCCATCTGGACCCTGTGGAGCAGAGACCTTCTCCTTCCTTGAAGCCACCGCTCAGTACCCGGGAGGAGATGGCTGTGATCTTTGAGCCTGGAGGGCAGGCCCATGGGATCTGCTCCAGTCACCTACCCTGAGCCCTTCTCCACCGGCCTCACGTTAAGTTCAGAGCCCTTATTTCATCCCCAATCTGCAAAGATAAACCAGAATTCCCTTCTCTAGCCTGGTCTGGGGCTCCTGCTGAGGGCGGAGCTTGAGGAGGACGGTAGGGAGACCCAGGCTCCAACCTGTTGCCTTCAGTGCCCTGATGGCATCTGAAGGTGGGCACAGCTCTTCCCTCAGGCCCCATGTTCACAGGCCTCCTGAGGAGAGGGTTCTCCCAACATTGCTTAGCGGGTAAAAGCTCAGCTTCCAGAGTCAGATGAACATGGGTTTGACTTTCTGCTTCAGTGTTTACTAGCTAAGTGAGTCAGCCATGTTTCAAATATCCAAGCCTCAGTTTCCGCTTACCTAAAAATGGGAAAGTAAGGATTAAATGACATAATGCATGTAAGTTCCTTGTCATGGTACCAGGCACATAAAAAGTAATGAATAAATACTAGCTTGTACTATAGTTGTGGTGACAGTAACATAGTGTGATGCCCTGTACTCCCTTACAAGGTCCCAAAACAAAAGTCACGTCTGGATACTCTTTAGGGTGATCAGCAGAAAGGGACATGATCAAGGGGAATGCTAGTTCAGCACAAAGTGCATGACAGTTAGAAATCCCAAACACTGCCACTTGGTGACTGTTCTTAAGCAGGTTACTTAACCTCTCTAAGCCTCAGTGTCCTTATACTGAAATTGATAATAAAATTGGGAGAATCTCTATTTCTCAGTGACAGTATAAGAATTTAATCTCATAGTAG
This sequence comes from Callospermophilus lateralis, assembly GCF_048772815.1. Lineage (NCBI taxonomy): Eukaryota > Metazoa > Chordata > Mammalia > Rodentia > Sciuridae > Callospermophilus > Callospermophilus lateralis. Next base: position 1,941,034 of record NC_135311.1, read on the forward strand.
GTATTAATGTTATTCTTCCTTCCTCCTTATTGTATTGGTAAGTGTCAAAGAAGCAGGAGGCAGCAAGGGACAAGCAGGGGGTCACACTTAGATACTATTGCCCAGTATCCTCCCAGGAACCCTCTGACTTGGTTTAATTCCAGCATCTGGGGCTGGAATCTCCCTTCAGACAAACATGGGAAGATCCAAACATGGGAGACTTGGAACTGAGGAGGCAAGAGGCAAGATCAAAAGCTAGGAAAAGTGATGACTGCTGCTGCCACCTTCCTTCAGAATGTCCTACATGGGACCCCTTTCATTGGTGGGAAAGGAAATGACTGATCAAACTCCTACATTGCTAACGTTGAGGTCGGCGGCCTGTAGTTGTACCTCATTCTTCCAGAGCCTCCCTTCCTAATCCCCCTAATCCTTTCTGCTTCTCCACCAAGAGTCAAGGAAAAAAAACTCCACCAATACCGCATTGCGTAGGTGGCTGGTGGAGACTGAAGGGGGCCTTGGGCCTCCCCCCACCAAAAAAAAAGACATCTTCCAAAGGGCGGCATGGGAGAACCCCTTTCTGTCCCAGGAAACAGGAGAAGCAGGCCCAGATTCAGATCTTTAAAATACTCTGCTCCTTCTTCTGCTCCCACCCATCCAGGGCCTTCTTTAAATGTGACACACACACACACTCACAATCTAGTCCCAGTACAAGAGGGTAAGTAATGCTATATGACTCAGAAAGAAGCACTGGCAATCACAGCCTTACCCCCTCAGGACAGATGTAAGCAGTGGACCACAGTGACCAGAAGCAGTGACCCCTATGTCACCTTCTTTTCTTGGTGGTTCAGGGCCCAACCATCCTCCATGAAAGAAAGGGAACTGTGGAATCCCCTCAGTGCCTGGCAGTTTGCATCCCCTTCCTTTCTCTCCCAACCAGGCTCTGCCCCCAACCCTGAGGGGAGCAGATGGATCCACCAGGAGCGTACCCTGTGTTTGTTGACACTGTTTACCCCTGAGAGGTGCCTGTGGGGTAGGGAGGGCTCACCAGCCAGCTCCCCTGGGGCCAACAAACCCAGGAGGGAGAGGAAGAAGACAAATTCTTTGAGCTGGTGAGGAAGTGATGCTATTTTTAGCCCCCAAAGCAGCACAGAGTGGCTAAGCCTGTAGAAGAGACAACACTTGCAAAGGTTGGAGGTTAAAGAAGACAAGATTCATGTTTATGGGTCCCTTTAAGGCTGGCTGGCTTCACCTGACCAAAAAACGTGCCCAGATTTCTGCAGTGGGTGTAAAGGGCAGATGGGAGATCTCCTGAGCAACTGCTTCCCTTCAGGACAACTGGCACCCCTCATCAGTCCCCCTGGCTTTGGGGGCCACCCAGATCTCCAGCCCACCCTACTTCAGGTGACAAGGTCATTAAGAAGCAGCCACTTATCAAAACATCTGGGGGTGGGGGTAGGAGTGGAAGTGGCAGATACCAGAACACCCTTCCCTCTGACAGCTAGGTGATTGGGTCTCAGCCCCCACTCCAGGACCAACACGGCTGTGCCTCCCTCCCCACATCCTATCCAGGGCTAGGAAGATGGGAGCATCCACAGTTCCGAGGGGGGGAAAATGAAGGTGTCAGCTGAGAAGGCACCCGGAGCAGTCACACAGAGAGGCAGACAGGCAGGGACACAAGGAGACGCTTCCATACACAAGGGCTTCGAGAATGCCCCTACCAGCATTTTTGGCCACCTCCACCACCGCCCCAGCCCTAAGGGATGAGCCCCTAGAATTCACTGAATGGCTCTTCCCAGGGCCTCCCCACCCTTGGTTCTAGACAAGTGCCCACCATCACTGGCACCCCCACCGCCAGAAGCAATGCCTTCCAGCCCCTCCACGGGGCCTCGACACCTGGTCCTCGCGGTCTCGGTGGTCCCATTCTTCATTCCCCTTCCCTCCATCCTTCACCTGCCCTTCCTCCCGGCCCCCCACCCTCCCAAGTCCAGGCTAGCAGACTGAGGCAGCATCCATTCTCTGGTCCCAGCCAAGGTCATTTATCATTCACGGGGGGGAGGGGCGGGGGGGGCACGTCCAAGTGAGGAGTGGACTGGAGTTTGAGGGAGCCCCCTCCCACCCAACAACCCCCCACTGGGTTAACCTCCGCAGAGAGGGTAGTGGGGATGGCCAGGGAGAGAACGCCCCTCCTCAGCACAGCTCCATACGTGTGCACCTCCGGAGCGGCACAGCGGGATGCAGGTCCAGGTCCCAAACAGCACCGACACCCCCACCCCTAGAGCGGGGGTCGGCCGCCCCCCAGAAGCAAAGCGTCGGAGGATAAAATGGCTGCAAGACAAGGATGCTTCTGCCAGGGGCGGGATGGAGGCGAGGGATGAGGAGGGTCTCACCTGCCTGGGTTCCCCGGTACGGGGGTCGGGTGGGGCGGGGGTCCAGCAGCCGGGCTGGGGCGGCAGCGGCGACCGATTGCGGTCGCGGGGAAGCGGCACTGCAGACCTCAGCAAACCCCCCACCGCCACCACGCTCCGGCCCCGCCTCCGCCCCGCCCCCCGCCCCGGACTCGGGAGAGACCATTGTGGGGGGAGAGATGGGGAGGGGACCGGAGGACGTGGAGAGGAGGAGAGGTCTGCCGGGGGCTGTCGCAGGGACAGCAGTAAATGACACACAGCCCTTCCCAGTCCCTTCCCTGTAAAAGGTGAAAGAAACTAAGGAAAGACAGAAACAGCGATGTCAGGAAGACGGATGGCAAGTGGGAAAGGAGGTGGCGAAGGAGGCAGCCTCTTCTTCGCACCGCAGCCCCAGGATGGCTAACCCGGGATCCCACGGGTTCTTGCTGCCTTGAGAGTACCTCGCTCTTCTCCACCGCTGTCAGGCAAACTCCTTCCCTGCAGCCCTCTCCCCAGTCGGGAGTGTTCAATCTTCACCTCTACCTGGCTATTTTAGTGAAAGTAGAGTTAACAAGGTGTGGTTTCTATCCTGAACTGCCAGAGGCAGACTCTGGAACCCTGCCATGTCTTTCCTGCAGAAACAGTCCAGACTATTTGTCTACAATGCAGACTCCTCCTCTTATCATCCTCCTCCATTCGGTGGGTGGTAGCAGAGGGGGACACAGGAGAAACTGAGCGAGCACTTGGAGAAGGTGAGGGTTTTTTACAGGGCTAACCAAATGGACATTTCCTCTTCTACACTTAAGCTCCAATAACTCAACAAGGGGTCCCCTCGATTCCCTTCTCTGCTTTATTTTCCTCACCTCACCCCTATGCATAAATGCATGTACACACACTTCTACACTCTGCTTGCAGAGCAGGGAAGACTGAATTAGGTTCGGTTCTTTCATCTTTCTTTTGCCTCTGTATGCATAACCAAGATATACCACTTGGTGACGTGATATGTCCATCCCTGATGACCATTCCCGCTCCAGAGGCAACAGGATATCTGGTGATTTAAAAATGGGCACCCTCAATGTTTCTATTCCAGGTAAGGCCTTAGGATCACTGACCAAGGGCTCTGACTGGGTTCTTTCTTCTAACATGCTGTTTATTGGCTCTTGACCAAGTTCCATGCCGTTATTTTTTGTCTGGAAAATGGGGTGTCTTGGACTAGATGTTGCATCAGATTCTTTTCACATTTAAGAGTGTATGATTCCGCTTTATTAAATGTGGCAGTTTCAGAATGCTGGAATATATTACATAGAGAAAGCTGACAGCCTAGGAAAATCTCACAGGTGACATTTGACATGTTGACTTTACCACTGATAGAGATGCAGGCCTGAGTTTTGTAGGCTCCAAAGCTGGACTTTGGAAACATTTGTTTATGCCAACAAAGTTTACAATTTGCTGAAATACAAAGCCATAATACACATTTTCTATAAACATGTAACTGTTACTCAGACTGATAACTCATGTTCTCTTCCTGCATCCAAATCAGAATCATAATGTTGATGTATAGATAAATGCACAAATAACATACCTCCAGCAGACGACCTGTATCTTTAATGGCATCTGGCCATCCCCAATGAGGACTCATGCCAATGGGTCCAGAAAACTCTTCTTGGCAAGAGTATCCTCACCTCTATACTACAGGCAGCCCTGCCAGTGCTCCTAGATGACTGGAAATCTGATGGCTGAAGCAGTTTTTCCAGGATAGTACTTGGAATGGCTCTGCCCATGTGGGCTTCAGAGACTCTCCTTTTACTAAGCTTTCATTGCTGATCCTTCTTCAGGTAGATACATTCGTTATTTAAATATGTTAATATTTCCAATTAGGTTATAGCTACATTCTGCTGGCAGGAAGCCATTTCTTCTCTTTAAAGGTGGATTTGTGTACTCTGCCCTGATACATTACTTGCTAAAATAGAAATATTGTACAGGGCTGGAGATGTGGCTCAAGTGGTAGCGCGCTAGCCTGGCATGCGTGCAGCCCAGGTTCGATCCTCAGCACCACATACAAAGATGTTTTGTCCGCCGAAAAGTGAAAAATAAATATTAAATTTCTCTCTTAAAAAAAAAAATATTGTACTCAGAAGTATTGTACCCGTCTCCAGCTACCATCAGCACAGAGCCTTTGTAGATACCATAAAAATGCTAAATAATAAGAATGATGCACAACAGGAGTCAGGCTCACCTTTTCTGCCTAGAGTTTAGGAAAGTTCATAGTTACGTAAACCACAGGGAGCTTCAAGAAGAGGGTGATAACAGGATTGCATGTGGTAAAAAGAACAGGGAAGTAAATGACCTTTGGGTTTGATTTCATTGCTGAAGTCTTTGAGCAGATTTAAATATGATGGAAATTGGGTTTGGAAGGACTAAAAATAAGAAGAAAAATAGGAATAAGAGAAATAAATTGCTCTTATTTAACTTCTTCCCCCCCAAAATAAATAAGATACAAGATGTCTGAGAGTAAAGAACAGGAAAAATGAACATTCATGAACATTTATTTTGACCCAAATTGCTAATTTTAACGTTTACAATTATGAAAGACATTTATATGGTTCCAAATGAAAGCCACATTAACAGTATATTCAGAGAAATCAAGTTTCCCTCCAAATCCTCTCCCTTCCCCCAGGAATTTTTTCTCTCTCCTTTTTAAAAATATAAACAAATACATATATGTACTGCCCCTTATATAAGGTAGCTCAGCATATGTATTTTCTTCATTTAATATAACCCAGAGATCTCTCCCGGAGACATCTAAATTTTTTTTTTTTTTTTTTTTTGGTGGCAGGGATTGAACTCAACACCTCATGAATGCACATACTCCTATCAGTCAGCTATATACCCCCAGCCCCTTCCTCATTCCTTTTCACAGCTACACAGTACTCTATTGTGCACTTACCGGTTTATGCAACCAGTCCTTTACTAATGGACATGTGAGTTGTTAGCTATAATGAATAACTTTGTGCATGTTACTTCCTATTTTTGCCAGCATAGCTCCAGGCACTTTACTTCACTTCCCATTTTAATGTCCCATGTTATAAACCAGAGGATAAGTTCTATATAAGGACACAATTGCTACAGTGCACAGCAGAGTCCAGCTACTGAAACAGCACAATACAAAATAAGCCTTCAAAATGTAAATACCCTTACTTTTACCTTACTGCTCCTCACAATACACCACTTCTTAAGAGAAAAGTTACTTCACCAAGGAAAACCCACAAAAAATAAACAAGGATCAAAGTTTTATTTTCTCTGGGCATTTGCAAAACACTGGACCAATGTAAAAAAGAAAAAAGAAAAAAGAAAAACCTCCTTTAAAAAAAATTGCATTGGTGGGGGACTGAGAGGGATTTGCGCCCTAGCCCCAAGGAGCTATAGCAACTCTGATTGGTCCAAGGAATTGAAAAGATATCGGAAGGACAGAACAGAAGGAAGAAGAATGAGAATTTACTGAGGGAGAGGGCCTCGAAGTGGGCCACGAGGGGGAACTGGAGGCCGGGGCGTGGGTCTGGGTGGGGGGAGGGGCCCCCGTTGGTAGCCATAGGGTGGGGGTCGTGGAGGACCAGTGTATCCATGAGGTGGCATCAGTGGAGGAGGCCCACGCATACCATGTGGAGGCATAGGACCTGGGTGACCTGCAAGAAGAGAAAGAAGAGTTAGTTAAATATAAAAAGTAAAAGAAAAGGCATGGGACAAGTGGTGTGACAAAGGCCACAATATCTGTGAGGATCAAAGAGGTGTACAAAGCCCACTCACCCATGGGAGAGCCAAACGGAGGTCCTCGGGGGGGCATGCCCATTGGAGGAGGTCCAGGATGAGGCATTCCAGGAGGTGGTCGCGGTGGTGGCTGCCCCCCAGAGCCTGGAGGTCCAGCATGTGGGTGTCCTAAGCCATGAGGGCCATGGTGGGCCAGCTGCATCTGAGACATTCCTATAGAAATAAGACAAGACACAAGGAAAAAGGAGACAATAGGAAGATTACAAAAGTGCAAAGAAAATGAAGAAAGGAAGAGCAAAAACAAAAGTGACATAAAGAAAGGCTTGTAAAAAGTGCCCCTATCCTTGATTCCACTCTGACAGTACAAACCAACTGCTCCAGCGTCACTCCTCACCCGCCTCACTGGGATTCAGGCATTCTATCAGTGATGCAAAAGCCTGTAAGATCACTCCCTGATAGGGTATGGGAAGGCAGCAGAAACACTACCTCTGCTAAGATCCAGATTCTATAGGATGAAGAAAAATTCAAGGACAAGAGTACAGAGATAGACCACCCCAAGCAGAAAGATGAGCGTGTGCAAATAACATGTCAAACAGCGTAGCATGTTCCAGAAATTACCAACAGCTGAGTAATCAGGGGCAACATGCAGTTACAGGAGTGATGGTTGGAGACCAGACCATGAAAAGGCCCCGAATGCAATGGTAATGAGTTTGGGGTTTATTCAGTAGGTAAAAAGGCAAATTCTAAGCAAGTGAGTATAAATATGTTTTAGAAAAAAGTTACTTCATGAATGTAGATCAAATATAAAAAAAACTGAAGTCAAACTGAAGAAGATTACTACAATAAATGAAGTGTGAAATAATGAGAAAATAAGAGCCTGAACCCGAGCTGGGATTATAGCTCAGTGGTAGAGCGCTACCTACCACGGGTGAGGCACTGGTTTACCCTGCAGCACCACATAAAAACAAATAAATAAAAAATAAATAAATTCTTGAAAGAGAGAGAGAGAGAGAGAGAGAGAGAGAGAGAGAGAGAGAATGCGCGCAAACGAGAGAGCCTGAACTGACCCTGGCAGTGGGGCAGATGCCAGATTTAGTAGAAGAATGGAGTAACAAGGAATAGTCAAACTCCCCAATTTATGAATAAGCACATGAAGACAAAGACTATTAGAGGAAGAATAGGTTTGAAGGGGCAGCTGTCTTTTGAGCAGAATTATGGGTCTGGCTTATTAATAACCATGGACTAGAAAAAGAGACCCAAGAAATCAGTACCTACTTAATTAAAACAATGAATACACATAGAAAAGAGAACTAAGCACAAAAAGCTAGTGACAAGCAGAATGAAAGGAGCTTATAAAACAAGGGTGGCTGAGACTGACAAGTTACAGAAAAAGGTAGAGAATCCAGAAAAAGAAAAGCAAAAAGAGACGAGAATTCTAAACTAGAAGACATGGCTAGTTTGAAGCACAGAAGAGATTAAACTAGGTCAAGGAGCAAAAATGTCTCCTAGAGTTGGCAACTGGATCTCTACTCTGGAAAGCTGTCAGAGAATGAAAGCAAAAAATAAGGAAACAAAAACACCACCTATAAATTATTCTTCAGAAAAACTTAAATAAGAAATGGAGACTGGATGGGAGATATTACAGTATGCACACAACAAATACTTTGTGGTTTTTTAATTAGTCTGAAGGGAAGGAGAACTCTGGTGTTGTTGTTGTTGTTGTTGTTGAAAAACAAAGAACAGAAGGATGAGAGGTGATAAAGGGCCTCTATTAAACTCATCATTCCCTCTCTCACCAAAGAACACTTACCTGGATGGGGCATCCCACCTGGTGGGAACGGGTGAGGATGAGAATGTCCATGACCAGGATGTCCAGCCCCTGGGGTTCCTGCTGATGGAGGGCCATGTCCTCCAGCCCCAGGCGGCATAGGTGGTGGGGGCATGGCAGGAGGTATCCCAGGTGGGAGGGCTCCAGGAGGTGGCACTGGAGGTGGGAAGGAGCCAGGAGGAGGCATGCCTACCCAGGAAATGAAAGTAAGAGTTAATGGAGGTGAAAAGAGAATGTCTTTAAAGAGCCTGTCCCAATCTGGCCTCTTCAGGCAGGGTAAGTTCTTTACTCTCCTACCAGTGCTTCAAAGTCAAAAGCAATCTGCTAAAGAAACCCACTATCTTCACTCCCCATTCCCTTCTCATCACCTACCAACAACATCCAGCTCCTTCATGTTCCTTTTTCTTTTTCCTGCCCCTCCCCCATTAGACTCAAGACAAACATAACCTTTACCTGGTGGAGGAAGCCCAGATCCCAGTGATGACACCACAGGGTTGGGGGCGGAAGGTGGAGGGGGTGCATCTGCGAACAGCTGATGAGGACGGTCAGCCTGGGAGAGAGGGTTCTGGGCTGCTAGAAGTCGTTCAGCTGCTGAGCCATGACGCTCACCCTTAGAGTCCTTCTTGAACGCATAAGATACAGTGATAGGGCGGTTACAGAGGTACTGCCCATTCATGGCCTCAATTGCTGCATCCGAAGCATCAAACGAAGCAAAATTAATAAAGGCATAACCTTTGGAATTGCCTGTATCAGGGTCCCGCATAATTTTAGGTGTTTGTAAGATGACCCCAAAGGCGCTAAAAGTATCATAGAGCAGCTTCTCATCAATCTCTGGGTCCAGGTTCCCAATGAAAATGTTGGCCCCTACATCCAGGTTTTTGTTGTGAGCAGATGCCTTGTTTACACGTATTGGCTTTCCATAGAGTTTGATCATGTTCATGATCTTAATGGCATAGTCAGCATCTTCCTCACTCAAGAATTCAACAAAGCCATAACCTGGGGAAGTGAAGAAGGGAAGGTTAACAACTCAAGCGAAGAGACTCAAAAAAGGTATAACTCATAATAACCTCACTTTAACTGATAATGCTTCCAGGAAGTGTGAACTGAAGCTTAAGGGAAAGAATTCTTTTTAGGATGCTCATTCCAAAGAATAATTAGGACGCTTCAAGAACATTCATGCCCCCAATAGATAAGCTCAGCTCTTGCATTTGTCCCCTTAATACATAAATTCACTTCTTGCCAGTACTTACCTTGGTGCTGGCCAGTGACTCTATCCTTTGGCATGTGGGTGTTGACCACTGGCCCTGCCTGGAGAAAGAGTTCCCAGAGCAGTGGTTCACTAACCTTCTCATCTAGGCCCCCCACGTACACAGTGGCATCTAGAAGGAGGGAGCGAGAGGTTAGGGAAGGGGTGCGAATACAACAGGAGAAAGGTGACAAGAACGCAAAGATGGAATCCCGGCAGGACTGGGAGTGGGATGGGGTGTAAAAAAGAAAACAAAGTTAGTTTAAGTCCTAAGTCTCTCTCTTCCTAGAGCCTAGGGAATCTTCTAAAGTAAACTAAAGCTCAGTTTACTGCTTTAGATTTTGTCTTTCTCGGCAGATTTTATTTCAGTTTTTTGGAGACAGGGTCTTAGTGAAACTGGCCCCGAACTTGGGCTACGTCTGCCTCGGCCTCGCGAGCCGCTGGGATCACTGGCGTGTGCCGCCGAGCCCCGCTATTTTCTTTATTTCTGAGTGGGAAGGGAGAGGGCACTGGACCTGGAGGGGGACTGAACCACTCCTGCCGCAGGCCTCGGCCTGAATTTGGCCACCCCGCCTCCAACACCAGGGCGGCTGGTCTCGCAGCCTCCGGGGAAGGTCTAGCCTACCGGCCTGGCAGAAGCTACTGCTCCTAATCTGGGGCCTCTTGGTGCCCTGAGGCCCATCCCAGGCTCGTCCTGTCCAATTACCCTGGTTCCGTTCGGATATCGGCCCCGCAGCCATGGCGAAAGAGCTCCCGCCGTCTCTAAGCACCAGCTCCGCCCTCTGACCTCGTTGCTATTCCACTTCCGGAACAGACACGAGCGGTGGGTGGGACTTGGCGGGGCGGGGCCGGAAGCGGCCGCGGCCATCTTAGGAGTCGCTGAAACGCGGCGGCGTAGCGGTACCGGGGCGTAATGAGGCGCCGGGGCTTCGTGCCGGAGGCCGAGTGGGAACTCTCAGACCCTCTTAAGGCAGTGCTGTGACGTCAGGGAGTGACACTGCTCTCCAAAGTCAAAAGCTGAAGTAGCGAAACTGTCTTTCATATATTCTGTAGCCGAGCGATACGGTGTGCCGCGAAAACCCCACCCCACGGGCTAAGCCGGCCTCAGCCCTGACCGGGCTCCAAGTATTTCGTTTGCCCTGCGGGGAGGGAATTGAGGGAGGTGTGAGCTCGTCTCCTGTTCTTGCGCAGGGAGGCGGGGGAGTCAGGCCCCGAGGTGGGGTGTAACAAAGTCGAGGGGTGACTGGGATTGAAGCCCCCGCCACGCCCGCTTACTGTGCTCATGTCCCACCCTCTAGAAACAAAAGGAGAACCATTTTCCCAAATCGTATGTGAATTCTGTGGAGGCTCACCTAGCCCTATTGCTTTTCATATATTTTTAGTTCTCAGTGGACCTTTATTATTTATTTATATTGGTGCTGACGATCGAACCCAGTGCCTCACACGTACAATGCAAACGCTCTACCATTGAGCTACAACCCCAGCCCACCCAAATCCCTGTTTCTTTGGCAATAATATGGTGGGTGCTCTCCTATTTTAGGTCACTCCCACTTCCACACATTGCTCTGCTACCTAGGATCTTTTATTCAAACACAAGACACAATGCTAGCAATCTGTAGAAATTTTGTACTTTAATGAACTCCTTAAATAGAAATGCCACTACAAAAATATACATTCTCCAAAAAAATTATAAGGAAAGAAGTAGAAATGTCTTAAGACATTCCGTAGAAACTGGAATTAAAGCATCAGCAAGAGAGGGTGAGAATTGAGGTCTCTGGGCCATCTTTTTGGGACTGATGAACAGCATCTCTGATCTTAAGATTTAATAGATAGTTATCCAAAAGGCATGGAATTGCCCTCCAAAAAAAGAGACAATCACATTTTGGATTGTTTTGTTTCTTAATTCTTCAATCACACAAAAATACCAGGAAGGAATGGAAAGGAGAAAGAGCTGGAGATCAGCATGGACAAAAACTCAAGTCCATTAAGTGAGCTTGTTTAAGGGCTGGAATGTGAAGATTGAGGCAACAAGGACAATTGTGAAAAACTGAAGGATTAGAGCCCTCCTTCTTTCAGATCCCTCTCTGCCTTGCCTTTAAGAATGCTAGCAATTTCAACGGGATTGAGAGAGAATGGTGTTTGGCTCTCTTTTCTTGGAATGATCCTCAGGAGATATTCTTGGTGTCCATTTTCTTAATAGCTCCTGAAGACAGGATAGCTCACTCTGGAGACCAGAGATTGTGGGAGCTAAGAGGCCCAGCTGGGGAGGGGGCAAAAAAAGGCAGAAAGGAATATCATTACAGTTCTAGCTTTCTGCTTCTCAGATCTGTCCACTACTTCTGGTGTCTTTAATGCCCTTCCCTTCCATCTATGCCCTAATTATTCTTAATCTAAGCCACAAACAGTTTCCCCCACCCCTTTACACTTCCAAATCTACAGTTTGTTATCAGCAGGGCTGGTACTTTTACTTCCCAATGCCCCTAGCCCCTTGTCTTCTCAGCTTTATTTATCTGGTTCATCAGAGAAGCCCCTTCTCCACTCCCAATCCATCTTCCCTTCTCACCTGGACCTCAGGCCTTCCCCTTAGGTAGCAGCGTCTCCAGAGCCTGATCTGTGGTCCCAGACATCCAGGCAGCAGTAGCCCTGGAGGTAAAGGGCAAGCTCCCCAATGTGAGGGGAGCCCCCACTCCTGGTCAGCCAGGCTTTCAGAGGAGATAGCAGGTCGAGGGAGCCAACGAGAAGAGACTGCCAGTAAGGAGGGAGTATCTCGCCAAGGACAGAGCTGATTCAAGGGTGTCAGAGCCCCTCTAGAGAAGAGCCACACAGAACTGGGGAGGCCAGGAACCATGAAGTTCGACTAAAAAGGAAAGGGAAATCAACTAGTAACCGAGATGGTAGATAACCCTAATTTCTCCAGACTGGCTCAGGAAGGGATATCTAGTTACTGCCTATTTATTGCAGTAGTAACTAAAACTTAAGCTTCTTCCTCAGAATTCATCTATTCTTAAGTTTCAAATAAGCCTTAGGACTGAATAGAGTTGATTTTAGAGAACTTTATAAAATATGGACATGAGACAGGAAGACTAGTATGTGGAAATAAAGACAAGAAGGATGACCGCTGCTATTCTAAGACTAATGTCTTCCTGGAGACAGGAATGGTGACAGCTACAGAAGAATAATGGGTAGTTTTCCCTGAGGAACTCAGACATTGTGTCTTTCAACTTCTCGTCTAGTAGCACGAACCTGAGGGAAAGTCAAGGGATCTCAGAAAATCTAGGCATCTCACCTGCTGTCGAGGGAACCAGGAATCTGGGCAGTGCTCCAGGTCATAGCCAGGATTATGAAATTGTAATATTTGTTCATTGCTGTAGCGTAAATTCCAGTCCCAGACAGACAGCTGCCCATTAACAGAGTTCCCATTTGGGGGCTGGGAGTATCCTGGAGTATAAACTTGAGTAAAAGAATTGAACTGCACAAAGAAAGCAAAGAAAAATGGTGATTAATGTTTGTGTTTGTGTGTGTGTGTGTGTGTGTGTGTATCCCAAATCTAGAGACAAATCATGAAACTCTCACCTCATAGTTCAGGCATCAAATGTAGACCAAAAATCTAGTCCTGAGACTGATTATCAACTTTTCCCTCTGAACTCACTTCTCATAAAATAAATAAAAACTAAACTTTAGAGAGTATATCTCAATAGAAAAGGAAAAAGGAAAAAAAAATTAGACATCACTGACCTGTCCACTCTGCTTTCCACGTTCCCAAGGGGTATTTCTCAGGAATGTAAGAGTGTCCGGAACCCTGACGCTGTCATGAAGCGCAAGAAGAAAAAACTCAGAGAATTCAAACTCAGCTGGAAACTGCTGGAGGAGCTGCCAGACACAATCAAGGAAGAGGAGAAATACTGGGGCCTGAGAAGAGAGAGATAAGAGGTTGGTAGGATTGTGTGGACCTAAAGAGGGAGGATGACACAGTGACAAGGGATGGGGGACATAGGCAACAAATGCTAAAGGGGTCAGAGAATGAAAACCTGAATCCAGTGTCCTGAAAGTGTGCATCAACTTCCCCTTCCATACTCTCAAACCTCACTTCTCATAAAATACATCAAGACTAAATGTCACTTTAGTGGGGCCTTACTTGTGGGTCTTCAAGATCAGCCTAATCTCAGGACCCATCTGACCTAATTCCCCTCCAGTGAATTTATACTATGCAATTTTCTCATTTTCTTACTTCTTTAGTAATACCCCAAAACCAACCCAGATTGTTCTCACCTCTTCAGTAGCCCCAGTTCCCCTAAGCCGGGTCAGGAAGGGGTGTCCTGCTGCCACCCACTCTCGCTGCACTAGTGACTGGAAGCCAAACAGTGTTCGGGCTTCAGGGGCTGAAAGCAGCTGGACGAGTGAAGAGAGGAGGCCATTGAGATCACGATCACTGCGCTCTGGGTGATAAAGAGGAAGAAGGGACAAAGAAAAGGGGTCCAAGAAACAGGCAGGAGAGAATGAGAAGAGGAAAAGGCAAGGATAATTGAGGGGCACAGGGAGAGAGTTTGGGGTAGGCAGGATGGAGAGGGCACACAAAAGTGAAGAGAAAACAAAGAGCTTGAATGATTCACTTCCTAGACTCCTACTGGATAGAAATATCCAGTTTCACATGTAGGAAACAGAATCACAATTCTCAAACCAGCTTCCACAGTGACCTTCTCACCCCAACCTCAGATACCCTCCACTGATAGAAAGAAAGGCAGAAAGAGGCTAAGAACACCTTCATGTTAGGGACAAGCTTTAAGAGGAATGTAGAGATAACTCTGAAGGATGAGATCTAGAGCTCATGGGTAGTTCCTAGTAAGAGAAGAAAGGGTGAGAGTACTAGATGGGGACAAGCCTATGGATCTTCTCCCTTAACAGAACCTATCCAGGTGGGTAAAGGAAAAAGGCAAGGAATGGAGCCAGGTGACTCAAGGCACTTACCTTGAAGTACTACAGAACGAACCCTGGATGTCACTAAAACTGAGATGTCACTGGCCTTTCGAAGACAAGACCTGAAGGGGCAGGTGAGGAAAATGGGGAAGAATGATATACTCAGGGAAAGGGAGTACTGGGTCATGGGATGAAATAGGGCCACAAAAATCCTGCCCCTTCTTCCAAGAAGTAGCAGTAACAGTCCTGGGAAACCAAAAAGAATGATGGAAAGCTATTTTAAGAATCCAAGTTAAGCCGGGCCCAATGACACATGACTAATCCCAGCGTCTTGGGAGGCTGAGACTGGAGAATCGCAAGTTCAAAGCCAGCCACAGCAAAAGGAAGGCACTAAGCAACTCAGTGAGACCCTGCCTCTAAATAAAATACAAAATAGGGCTGGGGATGGGGCTCAGTGGCCGAGTGCCCCTGAGTTCAATCCCCAGTACCCGAAAAAAAAAAAAAAAAAAAGAGTCCAAGTTAATAGAAGCTAAAATTATAAATCATGACTAAAAGAAGGAGGGGAGTACCTGACATAGTCCAACCATCGAGTTCCTTCCAAGGCTGAGAGCCATTTGTCCTCAGCTACAGATGAGTCTATCAGGGAGTAGAGGGGTCAGAAGGGCAAAGAGGTCAAAAGAACTCAGGATTCAGATGTATAGCCTGATGGGTTAATAATAAGTCAGGTATGGCCTCCTAACGCTGAGGGTAGAAATGAAAAGTAAGTGTAAATTGCCAGGAGGTTTCTTTCTTATTAGTTGTAGATGGACACAATACCTTTATTTTATTTATTTATTTACTTTTATATGGTGCTGAGGATGAACACAGTGCCTCATATGTGCTAGGCAAGTGCTCTACCTCTGAGCTACAATCCCAGCCCTGGCCATGAGGTTTCTAAAATTATATTGTGTTAATGGGATTGAGGATGTAGCTCAGTGGTAGAGTGCTTGCCTAACATGCACCAGGTTCCAGTCCCTAGCACTGAAAAAAGATGTATGTTATTTGCTATACAATATTGTAACTATAAGAAAATTCATTGTGGGCTAGGGTTGTGGCTCAGCGATAGCACGCTTGCCTGGCATATGTGAGGCACCGAGTTCGATTCTCAGCACCACATATAAATAAATAAAATAAAGGTCTATCAACAACTAAAAAAAAATCCTTAAAAAATGCATTCTATAAAAAAAAGAAAGGAAAATTCACTGAACTGTACACTTAGGATAGGTGAAATTTGAATTTTATAAAATTATTTTTAAAGAATTAAGTTGGGACCAGGAACATGCCTGTAATCCCAGCAACTCTGAAGGCTGAGGCAGAAGGATCATAAATTTTAAGCAATTTAGCAAGACCTTGGGAGTGTAGCTTAGTGGTACATTGTCCCTGGGTTCAATCCCAAGTGCTTAGGGGGGAAAATAAAGCTGGGACAAGTAGGCAGTCATTCAGTAAGTCTACAGGAGATGGGAGTTAGAAAACTAAATGAAGGAAGGATCATTGGACTGAATGGTTGCATATCTATAGCACAGAAAAGGGTAAACCAGGTAAGGGTCAGCTGACCTAAGAGTGAAGAGTGAAAAGTTATTCTCACCAGGCAGGCACAGGGCCCTCAGCTTCATGTGGGCAAGTTGGATATCTGCAAGACTAGGCAGCTCATCCATAGTGTCTACCAGGACGACGTCAGAATGCCCAGCCTGGAGCATGGACTCCACTGCTCTGTAGGAGAGGAGTCAGAAATTAAGGAAAGGAGTCTTCCCTGAACACCTAATCCATGAATCTTCTCATCAGGCCCCCCTTACCTGATATCCTCCTTGTTAGGGTCACTTGCTGTATAGAAGCCTCCACAGCGGAGAAGATCACTACCCCCAGGGTGATGCCAGGACAGGCGCTTTACATGGATGTGAAGGATGACATTGAGGGAGAAACACTAATCCCAAGCTATCCTTGCCCCCACAATGACCTCACAAGGGTCCCTCCCTCCACATTGTCCCCTGACCTTCCATGACCCTCTAATCCCAAATATTACCCTATCCCCACACTGACCGGTCCACGGCCCTGACGGAAGTGTCCAAATGCTCTCCTGACCTCACTGTCCAGAATTCGGCTGGGGACCCAGAAGTAACGGGGGAGGCTGTGAAATTGAAAGTGATGTCACAGCTGTAAAGCTGATACCACAAGGAAGCTGTTTTGCAGAAACATTCCAAGGGATCTCAGGTTTTAAGAACAAGGAGGTAACACAGATAGCTTTGTAGAGAACCTAGGAGACTGGAGTTTGCTGGAATTTCTAGCTTTAGAGGATCTGAGATCTATAGGAAGATTGGAAGGGCAGCAGGGGTTGCAGTGGACCAGAAGATCACCTGGTAGCTACGTCGAACCTCTCATTGACAGTGCTAACCCTCCAGCCTTTTGCTCCCTGATTCTTCCGCTCAATCTCCCAGTCTTCATATGTCTCCAAGAGAGGAATAGGTGGTTTCCTGGAGCCAGAACCCTGGCCTAGGCAGGAAAAAGCACAGAGGAGAAAGAAAAGGAACCAGACACAGTTTCTCTGCTCTCTTTTTGTTTTGGCCAGCCCCTGTGTTTCAGTCTCCTTACCCTATGGCACCCTTACTCACCAGCCTTGCTCAGGGCTGCTTCTGCACACTGCTGGGTGTGACTGCTCTGAGCTCTGGCTTGAACAATGGCCATGGTCACCTATGGAGGAAAGTACATCCCATCCTTTTTTCTTAGACTGAAGAAGTGAAAAGAAGGAAATGGGGCCCATGCACTCCACTGTCTTTACCAATAGTGAACAGCAAAGGCAGTCCCTAGAGGAGGGGGCTTCCATAGGTCATGGGAACTGGGGTCAGGAGAACATATCTAGAACCACAGAATGAGAATATCAATTCTAGGAAGAATCTTAGGAATAATATCATCCTACCCTCCCATTTTTCAGAGAGGAGGAAACGCCCACAGTCAGACAACTGGTAATTGTCCCTTACTCTCATGACACTATCATTTAACACAGCCTTTTAGCTTCTTCTGGAGGAGAGGAGCAAGAGGAATGATGAGAGGGACCCTGGAGGATGGGGAAGTACTGGGACTTGCCAGGGAGAGGACCTCCATATTCTAAGGAGAGGCAAGATCTTTATTTAGGGGCTCCTTACCTGAAAGGCTTGAGGCTCTAGTCCTCCAGCCTCAAAACCAACTCTGAGCAGCCGGAAGTCTTGGCCATGAATCAGAATCTCCTCAGGGATAAATTTAAGCTGGGATCCTGGACGGAGGAGCTGAACTCGGGACAAGCCACTCACTGAAGTCAAGAGTTAGCATTGTAACCATGGGGTCCCTCTGGGAGGAACTCAAACAGCCCATCCCACCCCATTCCTGGCTGTATTGGGGGAATAGAAGGATGATGATGAGGGTCCCAACACCCCTTTCACCAAACCCACACACTTACCAGCCTCTAATCTCCCAATGTTGATCAGGGCAAAATCATATTCACTGCTCAGGGGCGTATCCTGGAGGAAGCACATAATCGCTATAGCAGACATCTGTAGTAACCCTTGTCTTCCCTAATTTGGTGGTCCCCACCCACTCTAGGAGGCAATGCCCCTAGAAATAATCCCTGTTGGCTATCATTTATACATTCAAAAGACACACCTTAATCCATAACTCTTGTCTAAATCCTTCTAGATTCCCCTGCCCATTTAACTCTCGCTGGCTGTTCTGTTGTCCTAGTCATCTCACCTGACTCCGCTGCCATCCATAGGGCTGGAAGGTGACCCTAAAGTTAGTACAGATCAGGGTTCCAGACAATTCAGGTTCTAGCCCTTTCCTCAGTCCTGGGGCCCATGCTAGGATCTGCTCCCCTAAAAGGGAAAAAGGGAAGCCTGGTTATGACTAGCCTTATTGTTACTTGGCACATAGTAAATGAGAAAAGGAGGAATGATCAAGAAAACAGGATGGGGCTGGGGATGGAGCTAAGTGGCAGTGCCTGCAATAGAAGAAAGACAGAAAACAGGGAATAGCAAGGTCTAAGCTCTCAACCAGATAAGGACAGAGGGGAAAAAAGGAGGCCTCAGACAGAAGCACTTTGAGACAGGAAAGGAACTCAGAGGTATCGGCTGTGAAATAAAGTTGAGTAGGATGAAATTTGGAGGTGTCTTAGGAAATCAGGTCATTACCTGGGAGGCATCCAGAGGCCAGGCAACTGCCAAGCTGACGACTCCTGGGCTCAGGCATCCTGTTTCCCTGGACAGACTTTGGTCCCAACTGTTGAGAAGGGTGTAGGGTTAATGCTGGGCCTATCTAACTCGGGGGTCTAGAATTATCTCAGCAACTGCCTTTGAAGGCTTCTGTACCCAGACTCATGGGGAAACTGAGCTCTGCTGTGGGGAACTCAGGATTGGGGTTGGCAGGCAGTAAAGGGAGGGGCTGGTTAATGGATAATGAGACCACGAACATGAGACTGTGTAAAAGGCAGATCAAGCTCCATCAACCAAAGTTGATATGACAGACACACCCTCTTCCTCTAGATCCTTTTCTTCCCCTCCGTATCTCCACTGCATCCCCATTCACACTCTCTTGCCAAACCCCCAATCCTCCTTACCCTCATCTCTGGCTCCTCCTTCTGGGGGGCAATGTTGAAACTCTGGCCCCGACCCCCCCACCACATTTCTCTGGCTCCATCCGGGGATGGAGCAGTTAAGGGTGGGAAACCTTAAGGATGCTCAGTCCCTCTGGGGAGAAGCTGAATCTTGTAGTTGAGAAGACGGAGGTTAGGAAGAGAAGCAGTGGGGAAGACAGGAAGGAAACGGGCATTTGAGGTACACAGAGCACAGTTTGGGGTCTTTGGAAAGGTATGTCCAGCCCAGCAAGAGTAGGCTCCTCGGAAACTTCAGTCGATTCTGGAGAGGGCGGGAGTCAGGCCCAGCCCCTTAAAGGAGAATGCACACAATTTTGGAGAAGTAGAGAGGAAATGGAGGAGCCTGAGAAAGATGAGAGGAATAGAAAACAGAGAAAAATGCCGAGACCCCCTTCTTTACCCCAAGCCCACATCCTACTCTCTTCCTGTTCATAAGTATTAGAGATGTTTAAGGGAGAAAGGGGGAGGCTGTAATACTGATTACTGGAATGACTTGGGCTATGTCTTCGGACTCTTCCAGGGAGGACTTTCCTAGGAAGCTCAGTTTTTGTTTGGCTTCTTAAAGGGCACAAGAGGATAGGGATGCAGAGTAGTTCAGGTCTGCCTACTGCCTTCTCTGACAAATCTAACACAAATGGTTGAAGAAGTAAATGGAAAACTGGATCTCAGATTTTGTCAGGAAAGGTTCAAGAATTGGGGAGAGGGCTGGTCACAATTTTTGTTCATCCTGCAGAGTATCTGAAACATGCCTCACGTGAAGAGATCAGAGGAGAAGGGAGGAAGTTGAGATGTGTCCAGGATGCAGACGCGTTGCAGGTACATTTCTGTGCATGTCTTTCGAGGGGGCTGGGAGGCCAAAAACAAACCGTTACACTTAAACCTTGACCATT
Source organism: Callospermophilus lateralis (assembly GCF_048772815.1). Lineage (NCBI taxonomy): Eukaryota > Metazoa > Chordata > Mammalia > Rodentia > Sciuridae > Callospermophilus > Callospermophilus lateralis. The sequence goes on from NC_135311.1 coordinate 1,960,694, forward strand.
AAAGTACACTAGGCGTACCTCTCCACTCAGGCTCCAACTAAATGGCAGTAAATCCCCAGCCCAGGTACATGACTCCACCCCTTCAGCCCAGACACCAGATCTCCAAATGAATGATTCATGTTCAGGGCTTTCAAACCTGAGGCTGGAAACTTTCACTACAAGATCATAGCCCCCCTCCTTCCCTGCTGCAACCCAAGAAGCCAAGATGGTGGGGGAGGTCTAGAAACAAGTAGAGGAGATGCAGTAGAGGAGGGTCACTTGGGAGAAGCAATGCAAAACTGTTTATTATGAAAAAGACAGGAAACAAAATACAAAATAACAGTTTAATGAGCCGCTGTTTTATTGTTTTTTGACTCTGTACAGAGGCAGCAATCCTTAGGTGGGGGCTCCAGTTTTCCAAACTGACATTCAACTCTCCCCCTCCCCGCAGCACACATACCCTTCTGGTCTCAGCTTTAATAAAATTTCCCTGTCTTGGCTGCAACTATGGAAATAGTGAAGATATTGTGAGACAGGGAGTCAGTCTGGAACAAAAAAGTATACATCTGCTAGGAAAGGGGCCCAGAAGCCTAATTCTAGAAGTTCTAAAAGCTACTGAGCATCACCACCCCACCTCACACCCCTGTACCCAATTCACGGACCTCAACCTCTCCGGGAAATAAAATACTTCCCAAACTCTGTTGTAAATAAGAAAACAAAGCATAGGAAGTGGTGTGAACCACAATTTTAAAATCCCATTATCTACTTCTCACTACTCCTTTAATTCAAGAGTAACAATCTGTTCTTTAATACTTTTGAGGTATGGGAGCAGCAAAGGAGGAAAAAAAAAAAAAAAACATCAGGGGGAATGGGTGGGGCGATTGGAGAGAAATAAATTGGATGATTTGGATCAGCACCTAACCAGGAATGCAAAGGGGGGCAGTAGCTGATTATTAACAGGACCACTTTTCACTACCCCCAACACAAACCCAGTAGAAGTTCACTGGATGAAAAGGAGGGTGGAGAAGCAAGGGGCTGTATCAGATTTTTCCATTTTCAGAATCCTGCTCTGGTTCAGGTTTGTGCCAGGAGTGAAAGCTGATTGGGAGGGGCAGTTGGAGGAGGGAGGTGGAGCTGAGTGACTCACAAGATGAGTCACAGATCCAGTTATAAACATAAAAAGAGGCCAAGGTCCTTCCCACCCCCACTCCTTTAGCCAGTTTCCGTTGCTCCTTTTTACTGTCCCTTACCCATGTGGCCAAAAAAGGAAGGTGGCACAGAGAAAGTCTACATGGGGGCATCATAATAAATATTTTGTTAATCAACTTAAGTACAGGGGGCAAAACGCCCTGTGATTTACAGACTGATCAGCTGCAAGGAGACAGAGTGCCTGTATGACTCACTGAATCTGCAGTTGAAGAGCCTGGAGGGAAAGCAGGAAATTAGAAAAATCTGGGGTGCAGGTGGTTACAGGCAGGGAAGGGGCTTCTAATTCTGGCTCTCACTAGTGGCTGTATGTCGGGGGCACTGCCTCCTTGGAGAAAGAAGAGGACAAAAGAATCCAGAGGTATCTGAGTAATTCAGGGATAATCATCTCTGAAATGCTCCTGTATTAAGAGGAAAAAAAGTGCCTGGAACTTTGGATATGTGGCTAAAAGGAGTCAGAACAGCAAAAGCTAGGTTCTCAGAAGTCAGCTCCAATTCTTTCTGGCTCCAAATATACAAAATGCTCCAAAATACACATTGCTAATTTTTGTGTGTTGGTCTGAGCTTCAGTTTTGCTTTGAGAAGATGAGAGCCAACAGGAGGGAAGATACTTCCATTCAAAGTCCCTGCACAGTGCTGAGTTTAACGCCACACTCTACTCCTTAAAAAGACTGAATCTTAAAAATCATCGTCATCATTATCATCTATATATTTTGTTAACTTGTAACTCTCAATAAAAATTAAGGGAGGAATCCAGAGGCCTACCCTGTAACGTATCTGTTCCACTGTGGATAGGACAGAAAAATGTGGAGGGGACAGCACTGCCCTAAATCAAAAGGGGAAAAATAAGAAACCTGAAAATCTCCCCTCTACATTAAAAACTTCAGTAGGTACCCTAGATGCCCTGGATTAAAGGAACTAAGTGCACTTAAATTGAAGCCTGAGATGATTTCATACTTTATCTAGGGATTCAGGGTCCACCTTCTCCCTTCATTCACATAGTCCTCCTTAACCAAGGAACTTTTGCTCATTTTGAGTACACACCATGAAACCCCTCCCTCCCTTCTTCTCAACAGAGATTGCCCTTCCTCTTTCCTATAACACACCAATACTTGTCAGTCTTAATTTCCCAGATATTATTCCTAACTCCCAACCCCTCTGCCCTGTAATAAAGCAAACATCACTATCCCCCATTTAAAAAAAAAAAAAAATCCATTGTTTCAGGATCCCAAATCCTTAGAATGAAGAGGTTTTTTTTAATCTCTTAATAGTACCTTCCCGAGCTTAAAAAAAAATCTTAATAAAATCCTTACATAAGGCCTAAAGCCCTTTTTCCCCATAATTACTTACTTCCTCTCCCCATCAAATTTCCATCTTTTTTTTTTTTCATTTGAAAAGAGAGTAAAAAGAACTGAGATCGGCTTATTTATAAATAAAAACAAACATGATACAAAGTTTCTGGTTTTGTTCATTTGTCCTCCGTTTTTAAAACAAAAGCATTAACTAAAATCTAACAACAGATCAAATCCAAACACAGCAGTCCAATGGAGGATCAACTTCCCTGGTTTTATTCTCTGGGGAAACCCCTGGTCTGTTTCTACTTCTATTGGTCCAGGCCATCATCCTATGATATGGAAGCCTAAGGGAGTGTGGGGAGAGCCCAGTGTTGGTTTAAGCCACTAAGTGTCTTGTACACGGTAGGGATGGAGGCTCACATGGTGGAAGATTCATCAATGTTATTCAACCCTAGAAACAGGGACAAGACTAGGGTGAGGTGAACAAGGCACTCATTGTGGGCACAAAATGGAAGAAGTGATTAAAAACCCAGGTAAATATTTTTTAAAAATTAAAACTAAAGTTAAAAAAACTCATGATGAACAACATTTCAAACATTTAACTAAAGACAGGATCCGTCCTCATACTTGATTAATCCAACCTCATTTCTCTCACCCAAATTCTGGTCCTTGGTCAGATCCTGTCTTCAAGATTTTGATTTCTGTTCAACATGGATTTTTGGCATTCATTTTTAAAAAAATACTGAACTTTTAAAGTATTGGATTACTGAGTACTCATTTAAATTGTGTGCCTGAGGGGAGTGCACATCTCATGCTAGGTTCTTACATACATATCCCTTTCTTTGGAGTCTCGTTGCTTCCTTAAAACCAATCTATTGTCAAATAAATGCCTGAGAATTAATAGCCACAGTTAATGATTAAATCAGCAGACTAGTCAATTTTGGAAAATAAGTGACTTTCACCTTTGTTGAGGAGAAAGGAACCTTTCTAAATTGAGCAGTTCTAATGAGTGAGTCTTGGCTGGCTTTGTTGGTGACGGAAAAAATGGGATGAAAACTTTCGGGACTGGGCAGAAGTAACAATATGCAAATCAGAGTACCCCCAACACACACATTCCCAGCTTGTGCGCCTCGGATCAAATGTGGGGATTCTATTCCACTACACACTGATGAACACATACCTCAACAAAGAAGTTCAAGCACAGAAAAATAGCCCCAATTAAAACTCTGGACACTTAAGTACACTTGTTACCCTTCTCCATATGCACCCAGGAGTGTATACAATTGCATAGTTGATTTTCCCCCCAGGAAAAAATATAAAGAAACGGAAAACTGGCCCATGAAGGACTTCTGGCTTAAAGCTCTTAGAAATGGTTCTGGCCAGATCATAAGCTGCCCAGACTTGTGCTTTGTGCAAAATGCAAAGGACCTCCCCCCAACTGTGTCTACATCCCTATCTGCTGGATAATAGGGTTGGGTCAATGAAAGGGAGAAATCCAAAGACAGATCAGCTCATTGGGAGTTATCTGTGATCTGTGGTTATAGTTCACTAAAATATATTTCTCTAACTACCTTTTTATAAATTGCCCTAACCCCCACCCCATGTTTCAACTTCAGTCCTAATATCAAAAATATCTCTTCTTACAAAGTTTTTTTATTTATTTATTTTAATAAACTAACCACAGATTAAGGTCAGCTCTGGCTTAACAAAAGAAGCCGGGATGTTAAGTTCATTCTCCAAAAGTAGAGAGGAAGGAGAAAGAATCACTTAAATAGGAAAAAAAATAATAATAATTTTTAAAGTGTTTTGTTTGTCGGGGTCCTTTTATTTCTTTTCTTTAAAAAAAATTAGTCAATAAAATAAGTTGCTTTCTACAGAAAAACAGCAGCAGAGGATATTAGTGCTTTATGTAGGTTTTTGGTTTTGTTTGAAACAGTCTGGCCAAATGTCTGTCCTTATCCCACCCCTCCCAAGATGCACTTGACCCTCACATATGGTTATTGCTAAGTAGTTAGATCACTCTGCACCCATTCACCTGGAGAAAATTCAACACAGAGCTGCTCTTCTCATCACTCTTTTCCAGAGGAATTTTTTTTTTTAATAAAATTAAAGTCTTTAAAAAAAAAATCATAACCTTCTTAACTTAGCTGAGCTCAGCCTCAAAAAGGATGAGGAAAAGAGAGGAGGCAATCTCCTTTCAAACTAGACAGATGACTATTCAGAAGGAAATCAAACTTCAGAGGAAAAAGAATCCCCTTTTAAATTCCTCCCCTTCCCATCTCCATAAACTGGAATTTAAACTACCTTCCCCAACAAGCATTCAAGAGCACACTTTACTGTCTTGTCTTTCCAGATCTTTCTGGAGGTAGAATTTATCCAACTCTAATTACTACCCTATTCAAATCAATAGTAAATTTTGTCCAATATCTATTTCCCTCCACACTCCCAACTCCACCACCATGTGCTTTATTCCAACCTAAAAGAACTTTGGTCTCTTTTTTTCTTTAATTAACTGAGAATCTACTTTACCAGTTTCTCCCCCAGACATCTGTCCACTTCCCACTCCCACACACCAAACCCTCTCATACTACTTTCCATTAGATCCTGGGATGGGACTGAAAGGGTTTTGAGACAGAATTACCATCCCTACCCCTTTGTACCTCCTCAGTCCCATCAAGTCAAGCTCTACAAAGGAATAGTACAGCCCTTGAGGCACCATCCAACCCTGACCTGATCTTGCCCACTTGGCAGCACTCAAGCGCACACACGTAAGTTTCCAGCCAGGCTCCCATAAACATTTCTGCATTTGCCCCATCAACCTGGGGGGCTGGGTCTTGAAGAGCCAGTGTGTTGCGCTTAACTTTCTTCATTCGGCCCCCTTGCCCTCCTCACAGGTTCCGTCCACTCAGAACCTGTGCACCAGCAGCTCCCCACCCGGCTCACGTTCCCGCCTCCTCAGTTCTTCCCTGTAACAGCAAGAGCAGAAGTTGTTTGTCTCAGGGTGTCCATAAAAGCTGCAGTTCGGTTGTTTGCATTTGGTCTGGGTTGGGGGAAGCCCCCGGGGGCCTCCAGCCCATCCATCTGGCTCAGGGGGTTCTCTATAGCCGTTGCTATAGGAATCAGCCACGCGAAAGTGGGGTGGTAACAATGCACCCCTGTGAACTCCATCCTTGGAGTGACTGCCTGGCTCCAGAGAAGGGATGCTGTCCTGGTGGGAGTAGGGTCGCCCGGGAGGGCACTGTCTGGGAAAGGTCGCATATGGTGGCAGGCCCCCCCCACAAGGACCCCCTGCCAACTGCCTTCGGGGTTCCTGGCAGTGCACTCCACCCCCAGAAGGCCGAGGGATAGTAAAGCCCCCAGGATAGCCAGTAGAGTATGCCAGTGCCTTGGACTCTGCTCGGGGGGCAGTCAGCTGTTCATCCCCGCCATCTGGCTCTGGCTTTTTGGCCGGGGGAGGCCCACTCCCTACCCCTCCATTCATGATCTTCCTCTCTGCCTCCTTCTGTTTCTGCTCTGCCAGGAATCTCTCCTCAGCATCAGATAGGTAGCGCTGGATCATCTCCTCCTGATATTGGTGACGGTGACCCATCTTCAGGGTTCCAACAAAAATAAATTTCCCCTCCCCTTGCATGGCAATCCTCATAATGCTCAGGCTTTGCATCACCTCCTGGCTATACTTGCTCCCTCCATTACCAACAGACTCAGATGTGGGCTTCTCAGATACAGGTCCATCCCCCACTACCTCCTCTTTGACACCTTTCCAGCTCTTCAGTGAGTTTTTCTTCTTCTTCTCCAGTGTCTCAGTGCCACTGCTTACCCCCGACCCGGTTCCCACCTCTCCAGGCTTAGAGCCCTTGCTGTGCATCAGGCCTCCCATGTTCTTCTTGAGCTTGCTGCCCAAGGTTTTGCCAAAGCTGCCCAGTTTGTTAGCCACAGAATCTGCTCTTTTCTTGTCTTTCTCCCGATCTCGCTTTGACTTCTCCTTCCGCCGGCTGCCTTCATTGCTGGTAGAACTACTGCCAACTGACTCCTTGTCTGATTCCCCAGATTCAGGAGTGGATCGGGGCTCATCTCCAGCTGAGGCTGTGGGAGACTCAGGTTGGGCCAGAGGAGCCTAGAAGAGACAAAAACAGTGCTGACAGTTATCCCAATGGTTTGGGCTGGACCTTGGTCCATCCATCAGCTCTCAGGGCTCCCTGCAGCCGCTGTTATAGGAATTAGCCATATGGAAAGGGTACTAAGTACCCTATGAACTCCATCCTTAGATTGCCTAGCTCCAGAGAATGGCTGTTGTCATGACAGGGAAAGGTCACCCAGGATTCAGAATCTGTCCTTCTCAGGCTCTAGTCAGCTTTCTCATGGGTTAAAGATGTATGTAATATCCAACTTTGATCTCAGCCACTGCCATTTGACTCCTTTCTATTCTAGATACCAAAAGAAGCCTCACTGCTCACCATGTATTGTATGGTGAACAACAGTGCAACCATACAATACTCAGCTTCTGGGTATGGAGGGAGAATATTTCAGATACCAGAATGTCCTTTATTATAAACATCTCTATATCAAGTACTGTTCAAAATTAATCTAAAAGAAGTCTTGGCTAGTCACAACCAACAAAGCCCAACCATCCTTTTAAACTTCAGCACTCTGATGTTCATCAATTTTCTCTTGCTCCTGCTGTTCTAACTTAGAACCCCCCCGGGGTCCCAAAACTCCTGAAAAAATTCTGTCTCCTCCTGGTGCCTAAAACAAGTCTAACTACAGCATGATTGGGACAAAGTAATGACAACCTCAAGTTCACCAGAAAATGTTTTTGTTTGTTTTGTTGTACTACAGATTGAACCCAGGGGCTTATATGTGCTAGGCAAGTGGCTCTACCATTGAGCTACACCCCAGTTCCTAGAAAATGTTTCCTTTTTTAAAAAATTTATTTTTTAGTTGTAGTTGGACACAATACCTTTATTTTATTTATTTATTTTTATGTGGTGCTGAGGATCGAACCCAGGGCCTCACACCTGCTAGGTGAGCACTCTACAGCTGAGCTACAACCCCAGCCCTAGAAAATGTTTCTTAAAGACCGCAATTTAGTATAAGAAAGCAGAGCCTGATTGGAGAAATATAGTCCAAAGAGGAAACTAACAGGTAGCAAGGTAGGAAAAGGTATCCTTTGGAAATTATCTGACATCTTCCCATTACTCCTAATCTTGATGCATAAGCTACCACTCAGAACAGATTTAGAAGGTAAGCATTAACCAGATCTCCTTATTCTGTCACTGAAAGTGAGGCAAATGTGGGTAAGGATGGAAGAAGCTTTCACCTGTGCATCAGAAGACAATGGGATCCACTTCACATTCATGTAGCTATGCAGCAAATGCAATTTAACCTCTAGGGACAGAATTACACTGTGAAAAGGAGAAAAAAAAAGGATTTAAAAACTTAATGTGATCTAGTAAAGAAAAAGGGTATGATATAGTTGAGAAGAAAGGTGGATGGAGGGGCCTCTACACATGGCTTAGGACTCAAACAGAAATGGATTTTAATCAAAGCTCCACCAATTACTAAACTTTTGTCCTTGAACAAGTCACTTCAACCTCCCTGAAACTCAGCTTGAGTTAATAATGGGTGTCGATAATCATATCTATCCTGTGGCATTGTGTTAAAATAGTATTTAGAAAGGGCACAGCCATGTCTGGAAAATAGGAAATACTAAACAATAGTCATTATTATAATAATATTAGGTGAGGACTTATTTTTAAAAAGCCATAAATGCTGGACTTTAAAATCAAACTCCTTCAGCCAGTTCCCAAAGTTTCAGAGGCCCAAAGAAGGAAGCACCAGGTAAGATGTAAGGGAAAAACTTTTATGTTCATATGCTGGGAGGCAGAAAGAAGTTTAACAGGCCACGGAGAGTGAGAGGGAATGTATTTTTATTGCTGACTAAACTCCAGAAAGACAAAACCCACAGCAAACTAACTTGGTCAGCTATTTAAAATTCTTCTCAATTAAGCTGAGATAAAGTGTGATTTGATATTCTGACCACTGCTTTGGTGATTCTGGGATGTATGAATGGAAGAACATTCTTCCTACTATTAAGAAAAATCCTGAGGCCCCAGGATTCCCATCTTTCACAGGAAAACAAACCACCCACAATATGCAAAAGTCTTGGTGCCTAACCCCTCTTCCCTCTCTTCGTCTTCCCAAAGAAACTTCAGTTAAGATGCAACTGTCTGGCCTCTGAGCTAAGAAAAATCCCCAGGACATAGCCCCTGCTTATGGAAGAGAGTCCAGCTACAAAATAGGATGGAAAGGCTAGGCCTGCCTCACCTGGCCAATCGAACATTGTCATTGTCATCTTTGCCCCACTCCCAGCCCTTTCCTGGGTCCACAGCAAAGTGCAAGGGCAACAGCTTATGCTCTGAATCTGTAAGTGGGATCACAGCTGGGGAGGAAAAAAGATGCCGTCAAGGAATCTCCTTGAGGAGAGAGGAAGGCAACTGAACACAAACTGACTTCACTAAAATCATATACAAGTCTCTAGTCATAGTCACTTCTCAATTCTTACATGTGAATGATCCCAGGCATTAAAAAACAATAGGCTAGTTTTCCCCTACCTCCCAACACACAATTTAGGCCACTAATCTCTAGGACTCCCCACCAGTCAGTCAACTAACTCTCATGATATTCTTGAGTTGTTTATTCAGGGAATTCGGAGTCATTAAGTTAAAGACAAATGCAGCAAAGCACCTTTTAGAAGGTGCTATGACCTTAATCCATGAGCCCTTTTCTCCAGAGCAGGGAATATAATTTATGTTCCCCCCTCAAACCTTTTGATTTTTTAATTCAAAAATTCTGGTGTACTATATAACTTAGGAAAAGAGTACCAACATGCATTGTGTGGGCTTGCATGTTGCCCTTAATTCTTTCCTCCTATGTTAGCTCTCATTTCCACTCAGAAGTGAAAATAATGCAGACCAAAGGACACTAGAGACATAGACATGCATTTAGCACCTTGTTCCTTGGCATTCTCCTTCTGCTCCATGGACACAAGTGCAGAAAAGTGGGCCTGATCATAGGCGAGCACCAAAGGAGATCGGTGACACTGGCTGGCTGGGACCTCCAAGGGCAGATAGATTCCCCCAAAGGGAATAGGGGCAAATGCTGTAGGAAACCATAGAGATTATTACTAAGGCTGTGTTCTTGCCTAGTGGAAAATCCCTCCACCTGCCTCTGCCAACTGAGTCCCCACTTTCATTCCAACTTATTTAATAATTGTTTCCAAAGAAGTCTCAGCAATTAACTCCAACTGCTTTACTCTGAATCTCTTCAAATTTTGCATTTGTTCTAATATGTATCTTTTCTTCCCCCAATATATTTTTCTTTTCTTTCTTCTTCTTCTTCTTTTTTTTTTTTTCCGGTGGACACAACATCTTTGTTTGTATGTGGTGCTGAGGATCGAACCCGTGCCACACGCATGTCAGGCGAGCGTGCTACCGCTTGAGCCACATCCCCAGCCCCTTTTTTAATATTTATTTCTTAGTTTTCCTTTTTTTTTTTTTTTCAGTACCAGGATTGAACCCAGGGGTGCTTAGCAACTGAGTCACATCCCTAGCCCTTTCTATTTTGAGACAGGGCCTTGCTAAGTTGCTAAGGCTGGCTTTGAACTTGTGATCCTCCTGCCTCAGCCTCCCAAGCCACTGGGTGTGCACTGCACGGCTTATATATCCACTTTTCTGCTCTCTTCCTGGTGTTTATTCCAAGGCTCTGCCAATAGTGGGTGCTCAGGGTGGAATGAGGCCTGGCTGGCTGACTCACCTTCTCCTCCAGAGTCCCTCAGCATGGTGTCTGCCACGACGACGATGGGCCTCCTAAGCACATGAGCAAGGACAAAGACATGGAACTCTTCTAGGCTCTCATAGACAGGCTCCTCTGAACTTTCCACCCTGGAGTTGGAGAAGAGAATAGGTGGAAGGGGCACAGTGAAAGGAAGCAGGAAAAACAAAATGAGAGCCCTGAAGACCAATTCTGAAGACAGCGAAAAGCATGTCCTTTCCTTGTTTTCCAATCTTAAGGCTACCACTGATCTAGCTGATTATTTTATTACTAGCTGTTTCTACTTCCATTTCACAAATAGGGAAATCCAAGAAAGAATATTTGAAGGCTCTGTGGCTAAGGTGGCATTTGGAAGTTAAAGGTAATCCCTGTCTCTTAATATTCATCTTGCTCAACAAGTCCCTCATTTCTCTTATCCAGTGGCCCAATACACAACAGCATAACCTCATCCTGCTTATCTTACCTACCACAAACACCCACAATTTGTACTAATCATGCCTTACAAAAGAAAATTCCAAAATTCCTCTTTCTGTGTTCCCTTAAAAAATAGCCTCACATTCTACTCAGTAGCTTAATCAGAAATTTGTGAAATATTCCCATTTTTCATCTCAGCTTCAATTAATCATGTGGTTAGATCAATTCCATCTCCTGTGTGTCTCCTGTACCTGTCTCTTCTGACCTATCTTTAGTCTATCACTCGCACACCCACAGCCCTCTTGCCTGGATTATTACTATTATTGCCTTTAGTCTCACTCCCCCCTCCACCCCATCATCCACTGTGGTATAAGTGTGTTCAAATACAGAAAACATACCATGCTTTTACAAGTGTGCCCTTGTCATGGGTCCTCTCTTTCCTTTAAACAACCTCTTAGCACAGTGCTCTCTAGACAGAAAACTCCAGAAAAATTCTTTCCTCCTCCCCATTTTGCCACACTTACCCACCACCATTGGCTCCACTGGTACCTAGATGCATTCGGGGTTCACTTGAGGCAAGTTTGATCAGTTCATTCCATTCCTTCTGCCATTCATCCTCTGTATATACCAGCCCTGACTATGAAAGATAAGCAGGGGATGCCAAGCAATGAGAAGCAAGATTCTAAGAGGAAATACCCATTTTAATTAATTAGTCTCAGTACTTGATTTACAATTGTACAACAAAATCAAATTTCTTCCCTTTTAAAGTCAAAATCCATAGAAAGAACAGTCTATTATCTTTCTCACATTTTAAAAATCTTCTATTCTTTTCTGACCCATTACAATCTGGTTTTTGTTTCTGCCTTTCATCCTACTCTCCCAATCCTTGACATACCACTTTACCTAACTCCAGTAACAGATAAGTCTTTCAAATTGCCAAATTCAGGGGCTGGGGTTGTGGCTCAGCAGTAGAGCACTTGCCTAGCCCTGGGTTTGATCTTCAGCACCATAAAAAAAGTAAATAAATAAAATAAACGTATTTTTTAAAAAAATTGCCAAATTCAGTGGACTCTCTAAAAGCCCCAAGATGACTTTCAAATCCTTATATCTAAGCCCATATTACTTCTTAATTTCTATTATTCACATATCCAACTACCAATTAGATACTTCTACCTGTCCAGGGCTACCTCAAATTCTTGACATAAAAACTTCTGTCTCTGCCCCAAATCATTCTTCTTTCTATATTCTTACCTTAGTGAACACCATCAATTATCATCCTAATATCCAAAAGAGAAACTAGGGAATTATCTAAGATTCCTTTCCTTCCTTTACCCACCTCATATCTGTATCCCTTCAGTCAATAATTATGAAGCATTAACTACTTCAGTGCACCCCTAACTTGTTTGTAGTCATGTACTCATGTACTCTTCTAACCAGCTTTCTACAATGCTACTGGAAAACTTTTTCTAAAGTTAAAATCTGATGATGTTTGTGTCCTGATGAGAATTTTTTTTAGTAATCTTCATTGTCTGACAGACATAGTTGAAACTCCTTCCCACTGCACGTAACACCCACTTCCTGGCCCCTACCCACTTATCTAGTTGAATAGCTCCCTGATTCAAAAGTAGTACCTGAAGTGCATCACGTTGTTTTGTACCTCTGAGCTTTTGTCTTAGTTGTTCCTTTTCTGCCTGTTGTAGCCCACTCGTCTATCTGGTAATTTCTAAACTTTCAGGATAAAACTCAAGTACCTCTCCTCTGTGAAGTCCTTCCTAAATATCCCTAGTAATTTAAACACTCCTTTTTTGTGCCTTTCCTTCATACCTGTTTCATTTTGTTGCAATTATGTGTTTGAAATCCATTTCCTACTACTGCTCTTAAAAGCCAGGACCATGTTTTATGCAATTTGTGATCAGTAATCAGTAAATACAAGTTAAGTACAATGTAATTTTTATTAAAGGAGTGTGTGTAGTGGTATGATTTAAAAATATCATACTGGCTTTAGCATGTATATGATAATTTGAGAGACAAGTTTACTTTTTAGACTTTATTTGGCTTATATCAGTATTAAAATGAATTTATACTGCTTAATTAAATACCAACAGTAGAAGGATCACATTAGAAACATGAAGAATTTAAGAGCTATTTTAAGCATTTTTAGTAAAAAAGACAAAGCTATTTTCAATTTATAAATGCTATTACAAATTTCATTTCAATTAAAGATAAAAAGAACAATGCACAAATTTTATGTGGAAGATTCTAGTCACTCATATATAATATCTATCTATCTCTATCTCTCTCTCTCTCTCTCTCTCTCTCTCTCTCTCTCTCTCTCTCTCTCTCTCCAGGAAGATCTGACTTCCTCTTGCCTATTTCTGATTCCTATTTTTAATACACATAACCACTAGGTGGCATATACTTCTAACCTAATCATTAAGAAAATATTAGGCTTTACCATCAATTCGAACAAAAACCAAGAAGGCTTGAGAAATCAAAACTAATTAAGTTTGGTGTTTAGTACTAAAGTAAGGCAAAAGAAGCTCCTCAATCCTCTTTCCATTCCCCCTGCCAAGGCTGGGTACAATGCCACACACTTCTAAGCTAAGACAATTACATAGGCCACATTTCTAGTATGGAACTTGCATTGTGCTGAGCAAAAGAAGTAAAACGATTGCTCCTTCATTAGCTACTATGCATGTTTTCTTTTGGAAGGAAAGGAGGTAAACTTAGGATAGAACTCAGGTACTTGAGGGTCTCCTGTCTAAATAGCATCAAAATCTAACCCTATCTTAAAATAAAATAATAATGATAAGAGATTTAAAAGCTGGAATTGGGCACACCTATTTTGACTATTTCCATAATTTGCACTTCATAATTGGTATGCTCTTGTTTGTCCTCTTCTTGTCCCTGGAGCAGTCAAATATCTAAGGTTCAGGTATTATGTACACTCAATGGTGAAGAAGCAAAGCTAACTATTGATTTGCTAGGCTGACTCTAGCTCAGACAAAAGACACTTTACACAGTGCCAAGCCCAAGTTTTGTGGTAATAAGGATTGTCACTTGCCAGGCACGGTGGTGCACGCCTGTAATCCCAGAGGCTCAAGAGGCTGAGACAGGAGGATTGTCTGTTCAAAGCCAGCCTCAGCAAAAGTGAGGTGTTAAGCAACTCAGTGAGATTGTCTCTAAAATACAAACTAGGGCTGGGGATACGGATCAGTGGTTGAGTGCCCCTTAGTTCAATTCCTAGTAACCCACCCCCCCAAAAAAGAATGTCACTCATATTGCTTTGCCCATGGATTTATTTCTAATATTTATTGGCTGATTACGAACAGGATTCTAATCTTAATATCATCCTAATTTTGACAACTAAAATCTTTGTTTTGTTTCTTGGTGATGCTGGGGATTACAGGGCCTTATGCATGCTACACAAGCACTCTACCAACTGAGCTATATTCCTAGCTCTCTGGATATAATTTTTGAGAAAGAAACAATACATCTTTCTTATATATTTTAAAACTTAGGACATAAATTTTTTTTTCTTTATACCAGGGACTGAATCCAGGGGTACTTAATCACTGAACCACATCCCTGGCCATTTTTCATTTACAGACAGGGCTTCTCTAAGTTGCTGAGGCTGGCTTTGAACTTGCGATCCTCCTGCCTCAGCCTCCCAAGCCACTGGAATTATAGGTGTGCACCACCGTGCTCAGATAGGACATAAAAAAATTCTAAATAAAATAAACTCTTAGTTCTATATCATTACCAGTTATAATAATACAGTCCAAGGAGGAAAAAAAGAAACTAGATAGAAGGACAGAGAAAGCTTCTGAAGAGATATTCTCATATTCAATGCCAGAAACACCCAAAACATGCCCCCCAAAACAAACAAAAAACCCAGATGTACATGAAGAGCAGGGGATATAAACATAAAAGACAGAACCAAGAAAAAAGGGACTATGGAGGTCTATTATTTTATGTAAATTATAATATCATTATTAAACTGAAGGGATCAGTCAACTTTTTCTGCAAAGAGAGAGATAATATATATTTTAGGCTCTGCTATTCTATTATTGGAATAGGAAAGCAATTACCTTTATAAACACACATGAAATAGACAGGGCTGTTTCATTTTGCCCAACCTCTGTTATGAGAATGGAAAGTACAGATAATCTATTGCTACTTTTTTTTTTCAATTTTTAATCCATCTAAAACTGAGTATATGCATCCAAAAACTTAAGCACTAACATTCTATAAGAATTGAAAACATAAGTCCTTAAAAATTAATCTAGTCTTATTTTAAGCCAAAAACCAAAATAAAAAATCCTTAGAATTTTCATACCTCATTTTGCAAAACACTACCACGGAAGGTATTATCTTTCATATGAAAAGCACAATGTTAGACACCTCTTTTTAAGTCTCGACTTCCCTACACCAGTTCTTATGATTGTACCAGAGAGCATTTACCCTATGGTATAGGTCACTTGCATTTTCCATAACTTTCAGGATTACAAGAGAAATAATAATGATCTGATTGATTTTATTCGTCTCTGGGTAACTTTGCTAAGTTGGTAATGTGAGGACACAAGGTGCCCCCCCAGGCCTCCTACCTCCTTGTTCTGCTGGGTTTGCTGCCACCTCCAGCGCCTTTTCAGTGCTTCCTTCTCGACTCCCTTCTCCATCAGTGCATACAGAGCTTTCCTCAGCATCAAGTCCCGATCATGGAAACCCCACATCCCTATGGCAAGAAAGCATGACGTAAAGGAGCCTTACCTGACTCAACTCCACTTACTAATTGTGGTTTGTGGTTTTGTTTTTGTTTTTTACAGTTCTCGGGATTAAATACAGGGCCTTGAACAAGCTAGGCAAGTGCTGTACTGTAAGCTTCACTCTGAACCCCTTGTACATGAAATTATTAATTATGATACACAGACGTTGGCATGAAGAAAATCAGGCTAAAGACCACGTTCAAAGAAACTCTAGATGTAATTTAGGGAAGAAGTACTAATCAAGAAAGGATGCTCCTACTCTGGAGGTTTAGAGACTTTGAGAACCTGAGAGTGAGGGATATAACTAACACCTCCCACAAACTCCTGAAAGGAAGCCCTCATTCCTGAGGCAATTCTAACAAACTTAAATACAGAATAGTGGCAGACAAGACTGATCTAGCACACAGCAATCAGTATCCAGGCTTGAGGAATGGCTAGAAAATGGAGAACTTTTTTAAAACTAAGAGCAAATAATGTATTGAGTTATGGATAGGTTTAGTAAGTTAAACTAAGTAAGTGTCAAAAAGGACTGCTGAAGGGTTGGGGATCTAGATCAGTTGGTAGAGTGCTTGCCTTGAATGCACAGGCCCTGGGTTCAATCTGCAGCATCACACACACACACACACACACACACACACACAAAAGGACTACTGAAAACATCTTTTTTATACACCAGAGGAATATCAAGTAGAATTTTACACACACACGCACACACAGAGTTGTATATTACTTGCTTAGTGTTGCTCATTATACCTAGAAGTCAGCTCACAGACTGGGGCTTAAGCTAAACCCTGTGTTCACCTCAACAAGACTGAAAAACCAGGACAGGGCTCTCCCCCATCTCCTGCGCACGCGCACACACACACACACACACACACATACACACACACACCAAAAAAAAAAACTGCTGTGAACTAACTTCTGCCAAGGATCAATTTGGTTGTGTCAAGTCCTACACATAAGATTTGATTCAATTTCTTCCTTTCTACCAGGGTATAGAAAGCTGTTTTCAAGACTCACCAAGAGAGGCTGCATGCAGAAGGCAGTTTCCATCTCCAGTAGTTGCCAAAGGAAGCAGCCTCTGACAGGTGGGGTCCACACTAACCCACCAATTCAAACGCCCTGGAGAAACATGAGAGTGGAAGAAAAGGACAGCAGATTAGCCTCCTCTAGGAATACTACCCAGAATAAAACCATTGTTCTATTACTCTAAATCTTCTTAAGATATATTTAGTCAGTCAGAATCTGGTGAGCATAACTGGTTAGATCAATGGATCTTAAATAGGGACAATTTTGTTCTAAGAAAACTTTAGGCAATGTATGGAGATATGTTTGCTTACCAAAACTGGCAGGGGATTTGCTACTAGCATCTAGTGAGGAAGAGATAAGGGATGCTTCTAAATATAATGCACAAGGCAGCTTGCACAACAAAGAATTATCAGGCCCAAGATGTCAATTGTGCTAAAATTGAAACTGCTGGCTACTTGGACTGGCCCTGATTTCTTCACTCTGGTCAGGAGATCTGTAAATACTGTGGCAACTAAACTCAGTATAAATCCATTATCAATATAACAAATACAACTCTGTATTATCGGCATATATGATAATCAGCATATCAGCACGTATGTGGTATGACTTTAAAGACGAAAGCAATAAGACAAAGTATATGAAACACCCAAGAAAATGAGCCTTGATTCTGTATAGTCATCTAATACTTCCCATTATTTATAGGAGGAAATACTTTGGTTAAAAATAAATATATTTACTTAAAAACTTTATTTAAAAGTTTTCTTGAACTACAGAAAGAAAAACTGGCCTAAATTTCACTAGCCCAGATGACTTGCTAACTTTTAAAAAAACTATAAATGCATGTAATTAATATAGACAGGTACAAAAGGAAAAATAAACACTCCCTTAGTATGCCCCACCTCCCCTCCAGTCTTTCTCCCATGGGAGTTTTGTTTTGGGTTTTTTTGGGGGGTACCAGGTATTGAACTCAGGGGCATTCAACAACTGAGCCACATCCCCAGCCCTATTTTGTATTTTATTTAGGGGACAGGGTCTCACTGAGTTGCTTAGCACCTCACTTTTGCTGAGGCTGGCTTTGAACTCGAGATCCTCCTGCCTCAGCCTCCTGAGCCACAGGCATGCGTCATCACACCCGATGAGAGTTTTTTAACAAGTGAACTTTTCCCAGGATTCCCAGCTGCCTTGCTCTATATTAACTAATTTTAATAGTTTAAGACAAACACAAATGTTAAAGTAAATAGATTTAAGGGGAAAGGTTCATATAGATAGGTCTGACTTCTACTGCATCATCTATATCAATAGTACTCTGTTCTCAAGGGTGCTCCACAGCCAATTATAATTAGTTTGTGCTCTTTCATACATTGATTTTTAGGTACTGATTCCTAGGCCTTTTACATATATATATGGTTTCCTTTCTATCAAATACGAAACTTCCAAAATAAAATGTCTAATCTGTATCCTTTCCTGTAACTTTAGAAAGCACTAGCTCAGTACATGTTTATCTGACTACTGCTTTTTTTATGGAATTTTTACAAATTTATGTATCATCCTTGTGCAAGGACTGTGCTAACCTCTATATATTGATCCAATTTTAGTATATGTGGTATGGAAGTGAGCACCTGACTTCTGCCTTTGACTGCAATCAGATCACACACTGGAAGCTATTGATCAAGGCCAGCCCTTCCAGGTGGTTAGGTACAGAATAGAGGGAAGAACACTGGAGATGAAGCACTCACTGACCTGCCTGTTCCAAGGCAACCAGCATGGACTGCTCAATGAGGTCTCTCTCTATGAAGCTGCGGAAGTCTTCATTGTACACAGTGAGATCTGGAAGCTGGAAGGCACAGATGGGCATTTCCAGGGGGTGCTCACTGCTCCCCCCACCCCCACCATTGGAGGAGATATGGGACCGGGCCAGGGAAACAATGCTGGAGCTGGCGTGGGAGATGCCCCTAGACAGGCGTTTTTCTGCAATGAGAAATGGAGTCACCTTAGAACATACACAACCCACTCAGAGAATTCTCCACTGATGTGATGGTTACCTCTTGACAGGGTTTCCAGTCAGGGAAAAACTGAGTCTAACCAGCTTCTAAACATCATGGCCCTTTTTCTCAAGCCAAGTAAAACTGAAGAAATACAGAAAGCAACATTTTTGCAGGCACCAATTAGCACCAAATATACATTCCTCTTTCTACCCTTGTTTGAAATTTGCCTCACCATCCTCTTCCTATGACTGTATTCTTCCACTTCTATTTTCAATATGAGAGGGTTTGCAACTTGATCCTTTAGTAACTTGATCGTGGTTTGGTAGAAGGAAGAGGGAAATGGGGTCTCATTAGACTAGATTTAGTCTAATAGTCTCTCTGATACTTCTCAGGGTCTTGGAGAATGTGGAAAGAATTTCCATTATAGAAAAGAAAATTAACAGAATCTTATTCACACAGGAACTTTCATCTTATCATCTAAAACACCTATTTATACTATTTACTTCTTCTTTTCTTGATATTCTTATTTATCGGAAATTTATAAGGACAGTCAATTCTTAACATGCTACAGAGGTAAAGAGTAATATAGATAGTGCCCTAAATCATTTCATCTGTTTTGAATATGTAGCACTTGTAATTCCCCCACCAATATTTCACTGTGAGTGCAATCTACTTAGTGTAGTATTATAATTCATTTGCATGGCTTAAGTTATGTAATAATTATCACAGAGGGATAGAGTTCAAGTGTAGGGTAGACATTCTCGATTCAGTATTTCCCAGAGATGAGATGCACAAAATAAATTTCCCTCCAACCCCATTACTAGGGATTGAACCCAGAGGCACTTTACCACTGAGTTATATCCTCAGCCCCTTTTTATTTATTTATTTTTATTATTTTTTTTTTTTAAAGAAAGAGTGTGAGAGAGAGAGAGAGAGGGAGAGAGAATTTTTTTAATATTTATTTTTTAGTTATCGGCAGGCACAACATCTTTGTTTGTATGTGGTGCTGAGAATCGAACCCGGGCCGCACGCATGCCAGGCGAGCGCGCTACCGCTTGACCCACATCCTCAGCCCTCCTTTTTATTTTTTGAGACAGGTTCTCACTAAGCTGCCTACACTGGTTTCAAACTTGCAAGCTTCATGCATCAGCCTTCCAAGTTGCGGGATTATATGCATGTGCCACCTCACCAACTATGAAGTAATAGTGATATTAT
The DNA here is from genome assembly GCF_048772815.1 of Callospermophilus lateralis. Lineage (NCBI taxonomy): Eukaryota > Metazoa > Chordata > Mammalia > Rodentia > Sciuridae > Callospermophilus > Callospermophilus lateralis. The sequence goes on from NC_135311.1 coordinate 1,980,413, forward strand.
TTTTAAATATTTTTTAGAAACTTAAAAAGTACCATGTGCACTTTTTAAAGTGGTGGTGCACACCTATAAGCCTAGCAACTCAGGAGGCTGAGGCAGGAGAACTGCTAGTTCAAGTTCAGCCTCAGCAACTTAACAAAGTCCCATGCAACTAGTGAGACCATGTCTCAAAATTTAAAAAAGGACTGGGGATGTGACTCAGTGGTTAAGTACCTCTGGGGTCAATCCTCAGTACCAAAAATAAATAAATAAATAAGTACAAATAAATAAAAAGTATCACATGTCTGCCTGACCATGGTAAAAATAAAATAAAATAAAAATAGTATCAAAAGGGATAAAGAAGTTTCCCTTGCAATCAAAATTCTTGAATCCTTCCACAGAGACAAACTTTTATATCCTTCTGGAAATTTTTAGGGACACAGAAGCACATATAGCTTTTTAAAATGTATTTTTAAAGTACAAGGAGCATGCTACATACATTATAATAAATCTTACCTTTCAGAATATATTTTTAGAGATTTTTTTTCTAAAATATCACTCAGTTCTACCTAATTCTTTCTAATGACTGAGAGTATTCCACAATATGAATGATTATAATTCATTTAACCACTTTTTTATTAATGGGCATTAAAAATTATCAAGTTTTAATTATTATGAAATAGTCACATTGCATGTGTATGTATTTATGTATTTGTTTATTTAAAGGAGATATATGCCTATAATCCTAGTGGCTTGGAAGGCTGAGGCAAGAGGATCACAAGTTCAAAGCCAGCCTCAGTAACTTAGGGAGACCCTGTCTTAAAATATAAAAAAGGGCTAGGGATGTGGCTCAGTGTTAAGAGCCCCTTGGTTCAATCCCTGGCACAAAAATAAATAAATAAGTAAGTAAAATACATACAAATACACATATATGTGATGAATTTCTAGAAATGAAATTGTTGAGTTAAAGAGTATATAATTTTTCAAATTTTGATAGATACTGGCAAATATTAACAAATTACTCTCCAAAGAGGCAGATGGCAGTGACCGACTCTTAATTCTACCCTTATATACTCTTTATCTCAATAATTAGATTGTTACCCTCCTTCCTCTATTTCTTTTACACTATCTGAAGAAGGCCTTTATTCAGGATAACACTCAAGATGCAGAGAGACAGTAAGGGGCTCTGGCCCCTGGACAGATTGACACCATCTCAATGTGGGTTTGGCTGGAGATAAGAGTAAGGAAAGAAAACATCTCCAAAGGATCACCAAACTTTCTGAATCTGTTTAGCAATCCCCACCCCTCCTACTCCCTATACAGAAACATCCCTCAGTTAGCCCAGTACCTTGAATGATGTCATCCTGCCGCTGTAGGATGGGTCGTAGAGGGCGAGTGGACTCTCTATCAGAATACCCCTTTTCAGGGGTCTTGGAGCCACTATTCCCTTCACTGAAGGGTAGGGGCAGGTTCCCAGCATGAACTTGACGTAGCTGTTCAAAATCACTGAGGGCAGCACTCACATCCCAATTCTTTCCTATCAGGAAACAAAGCAAAAAGCAAATTATATACTCAGAGTAGAGAGAAACTGGAGGACAAAAAGACGATATCAAAATTGGTAAAATATATTAATACACATTGCAATCATTATTCTTTCCTTATCCTGTTTTAATTTTCTTTTTTTTTATAGAAAGAAAAACGAATTTATTCACAGTTTGGCCAAACCAGAAATACAGCTATTCTGCATTCCCAGAACCTCACAGTGTTTTAATTTTCTTCAAAATATTTTGATCTAAAATGTCAATTTTCTTCTTCTTCTTCTTCTTCTTCTTCTTCTTCTTCTTCTTCTTCTTCTTCTTCTTCTTCTTCTTCTTCTTCTTCTTTTTTTGTGTGTGTGCCAGGGATTGAATCCAGGGTGCTTACCCACTGAGCCACATCCCCATCCCTTTTTATATTTTATTTAGAGACAGAGTCTCACTGAGTTGCTAAGTGCCTCGCTAATCTGCTGAGCCTGGCTTTGAATCCAAGATCCTCTGCCTCAGCCTCCTAAATTGCTGGGATTACAGGCATATGCTCCAGCTAAAATTTCAATTTTCTTTATATTTATTTTCTATTTCCTTAATAAGCTTCATGAGGTTAGAAACTTTCTCTCTCTAAACTCAAAGGGCCCTCAGAGATCTAAAAACTTTCTTTCATAGATAAAGGAAAAAAATCTTAGAGAAGTGACTTGTTCAAGACACAGCTAGCTTGCACCAGGGCCCAGCAGAACTTAAGCCCAGGTCTCCTTATTCTGGAATCCAAGAGGTTCTTAGCCTAGGTGTAACTCTAGGGTGTTCTAAGCCACTTGAAGTTGTTTATATGAGTGTGTATTTTTCTAGAGAAAGCATTGATAGACATTATCAGCTTACTGAAGATAACCATACCCCCAAACATAAAAATCACTACTCTACTGAAGAAATGCCCCTAGGCGTGGATTGGTTATAATGGATTTTACTGTTGCTTTCTCCAGTTAAATTATTTAATAATTATATACTGCATAATTATTTACACTTTAGTTATTCCATCTACCATTACCTTAATTCAATTCTTATCACCTAGTGTCCCTCATCCAATCCATTCTAAAGAATCCCAGGAGATTCATCTTTCTAAAGCACATTTCTGGTCATTTCGTTCCATGATCAAAATCTTTATGTAATGGCTCACCACTATCTACAGAATAAAGACAAGGCTTCTTTGCGTAATATTCAAGGATTTCTATGACCTGGCCTACTTTTCCACCCTTTTCTCTGAGCTTCAATTTCCTTATCTATGAAAATGCAGATGATAAAATCAGTATTTATACCTCAGGGCTGTTATAAAGATGAAATAAGTTAAAAGAATGTGGAATAGTGCTTGGTATGCAGAAAGCAGGATATATGCATTTACTGCTGTAGCTATTGTTCTTATTCTTATAATTTTCCAGTTAAGCTGTACTAATCATTCATGCTTGATGATTTTATTTTTAAACAATTAAATTCCCCATTTGTTCAACTCCCTCTATTCACTCTTCTCCATTCACCACTGAATAGAACAGGCTAAGATGCTCCCACTGTAGGGTCTCCCCACTGACTATCTACACTGCCTCAAAAGCTCTTTCCTACAATGTATCTACACAGACATCTCCTAATTAGTTTCAAATGTCATATTCTTAATAAGGCCTCCCCTGACTGCCCAATTAAAATCACAAAGCACCTCATCAAACCCTGTGGTTTTCTGAAGCACTCAATACCTTACAATATAATTTAGGCACTCAATAAATATTTGTTAAATAAATGGTAGTTTTTTCTAAGTTCATGAATGAATGAATGAACGAACGAATAACATATCTTGAGCACTGGATCTGTTTTAGTTCCTCATAATTTTCATCTGGTCTTTTTCTTTTTCTTTCTTTTGCAGGGTGGGGTGAGGACTGGGGATTAACTCAGGGGTACTCAACCACTGAGCCACATCTCCAGCCCTATTTTGTCTTTAGAGACAGGGTCTCACTGAATTGCTAAGTGCCTCACTTTTGCTGAGGCTGGCTTTGAACACATGATCCTCCTACCTCAGCCTCCTGAGAGTCTGGGATTACAGGCATGTGCCACCCATGCTGAGGTTGGTTTTTGTTCTTTTTGGAGGGAAATTAACTGGTTTCTCAGCTGCTTATCTCTCTCCCCTCCCTAATTTAGTTTCTCTTTTGTTTTGCTTTTTTGTGGTACTGGGGATTGAACTCAGGTAGAAGGTGTTTTATCACTGAACTATATCCCCAGTCCTTTTTATTAGATTTTAAGACAGGGTCTTGCTAAGTTACTTAGCTCGCCTCAAACTTGCTATCTCCAATTTCAGCCTCTCCTGCTTTAGCTTCCCAAGTAACTAGGATTAAATGTGTGCACCATAGTACACCAGCTTTAATTTTTTTTTTAAAACTACAACCAGAGTTAATATTAAAAGGAAAAAATAAAAGACTAAAAAAGAGACACAAAAAAGAAAATGAGAAAAGGTCCTTTGATTCCTCTTCTAAATTATATTTTAAATCTATCTACTTCTATCTCTATTGCTACCATTATGGTCTAAATCACCATCATCTCTCACATGAACTGTGGCAATATTCTTAACTGATTTTACCAGTGGCCACCTTCTAATCCATTCCACAACCTACAACCAATACACAATTATAAAAACTCAAATTTGATTATGTCACTCCTCTGATTAAAATCCTTCACCAGCTTCCCAGTGAACTTAAAATATAATTTAAATTTACCAAGGCTATCAATCACTACCTCCCTTCCCACACGTTCTACTTCCTTTCAGTCTAATCAGCTGCTCAGATTCTCATCACTCTTCTATCACTCTTCCTATCTTGATCACTATTAGCTACTCTAATGTGGCAAACTCTCTCTCACCATAGGGCCCTTGTGGAAGCTATTTCTCCAGCAAAAAATAATCTCTTCTACATCCTTTTGTCTTGCTATTCCTATTCAGACTTCAGGGTTCAACACAAATATCACTTCCCCCTCTAAGGCCTTTCTGCACTCTGATCTGGACCTAAATCAGACTTCTCCTGTCCCTCCAGTCTCAGCACCCTCAATTTTTCTTTCATTACATGAGTGTACATGCATGCACACATACATTGATAATTTGTTATGTAATTGTTAAGAGCCACACTCTGAAACCAAATTGTTTAAATCCTTCTTCACTTCATGGAAACTCAGTTTTCAAACTTATAACAGAATGTTTGAAAGAATAAACTAATGTATCTCAATTATCTTATACATATCGAACATTTACAGGTATCTGACACATTACAAGAGGAATGGGGAATGGTTAAGGATTATTTTGTTAAAGAGGAGGTTTTTGAGATGAATCTTGAATGAGAAGGAGACTAATGGAGGAAAGGACATTGCACACTTAGGAAACAACCTAACATGGTGAGGGAAAGGTGGTAAGTTAAGCCTGGCTGGAGCAGAGGAAGTAAAGGGAAAAGTAGTAGGAATTGAACATGAAGTAAAGAGAAAAGTCAAATTGAAATCAGTAACCTGGAATTTAAACCCTGATCTTTTCTGTTTCCAAATTCATGCTTTTCCCATGGGTAGCTAAGCAAAAGTCACATTATAATACCTTACTAATGGCTGGCAATCTAAAAAATTGCCTAAGAATCCTAAGTACTTGTCCCTCCTCTGTAGCTTGCCTGTTTGTGCCATTATATAATTTCATCATCTAAAAGCATCATTAATTATACTTATAAACAAATAATCCTATGGACATGATTCCAATCCTTCAGGGCCTTAAATCTAGAATAATCAAACTTATAGCATATATTATATATAAATATAAATAAAAGCAACAAAATAAAAACATTAATTCACTTAATAGAATTACTCATATAAGTAAATAAAGGAAAGAAAGAAAATGGATGATCCCAAATATGAAAATCCAAGTCTTACAGATCTAGATTTGTTTTTGGTTTTGGTTTTGGTTTCTGACTAAAGTAAATTTTCACTTACATTATCTGAATAAACTGACAGTGGAAAAAGCTACCCCAATGCAAAAATAGGATTTGAATTTAAAAATTATGTTGGATCATATACAAAGTAATAATTTAAATGAAGGACTTACTATACTATACACAAAGTATCTTCCTGATCACCTTACATGTTCCAAATCATCCTAACAATAAGCATTACATTTCAGTTTCTTTCTCACCCTTGACTGCTTACCTTCCAGGAGATCACGGGCCAACCCTGGCTCTGCTCCTGTGGAACGGACAAAATCCGACAGGACAGCATCCATGTCCAGGGTCATGTGATCATCAAGTACTTTCAGGCAGCTGGATGAAGGCAGTGCATAGATCAAAATTCAGACCTCTACCTGAGAAGGAAATAAATAAAAAAGGCTCAAATTATACTGGAAAAGGATGATCACAGCCCCCATTTTAGCAGCTTTTTGTGGGGAGGGGAGTACTGGGGATTTAACTTGGGAGCACTCAACCACTGATCCACATCCCCAGCCTATTTTGTATTTTATTTAGAGACAGGGTCTCACTGAGTTGCTTGGCACCTCACTTTTGCAGATGCTGGCTTGAACTCAGGATCCTTCTGTCTCAGCCTCCCAGGCTGCTGGGATTATAGGCGTGTGCCACCGTGCCCAGCTATTTAGCAGCTTCTTAACCAATTGGGGAAAATAACTATCCTAGCTCATAGATTTCAGTTAAATTTTAAAACAAAGCAGCTTCAATTTTATTTTGAAGAATAACATTTTATTTCCTAATTCTTTACTAACAGTCTTCATTCCTACATTAACCACAAACCACTTTTACTAGAGCTTTTCCTCTACTTTTCTAGAGTATTACATTTCTTCGATGAGTCTGCTTATCCAAACTAAAGAGAGAAGCAGCAGACTACCACCCTCAAGAACTCTCCTCTTCGGGCTGCAGCTGTAGCTCAGTGGTAGAGCACTTGTCTAGCATGTATGAGGCACTGAGTTTGATCTTCAGTACCGCATACAAATAAATAAAGTATCGTGTCCATCTACAACAACACAAAAGAACTTTCTACTTATAATGGTCTCTAACATGGCACCTTGTTCATTTCCTTCCTGGTACTTGATATACCCTGAAATTATTTTAATCACTTGCTGTCTAACCATGCCTTTTAATATAGAAGTTTTCTGAAAGCAAGGAATTTGTGTGTCTTGTTCACTACCGTGAAGAGCACATATCACTTGATATTTAGCATGGAGCTTGGCACACAGGACCTCAGCAAATATTTACTGAACAAATAAATGAATGAATACTATACATTGGATAATTTTAGGTTCACTAGTATACTTATGGAAATGAGAGGTATTTAATAAAGTGACTGCCAAAACAATAAGATATTCCGAAAATCCAAGTGGGGATTTCAAAAAAAGTCCATAACAAAAGTCAACCTTTGTCTACTAACTTCATGAATCCAGAAAACATGCCTACCACAAACATGTCTTCCTCTACCCAGAACAAATACTGTCAAGTATGTTCCCTGAAAAAGATCTCTTCTTTCAGTTTTGACTTTAGCAGAAACTATCTATGACCTGAGAGCCTGGCACCAACTCAACATTTCTCTGAGGTTAACAGTCCCAGCTAAGGGAGCAATAACAGAGTGAAGAACAACCTCTGACCAAATTCTGGTAGGTTTATAGCGTTCTGTATCAGAGGATTCATTCATAAAGTCTCCAGATACCACAAGACAGTGCCCTACTATACACACCAATTCCGTCTTTTAGGGAAGGCCAAAAGCAGAATCTCTGATAGCAATATGTGTCTCAAATGATTGTTCAAAATCATTTCCTCCTAAAAGTCTAAAGTCTAAGGATGACTCCCAGAGACTTTTTCTTCATGTCTCCCCACATCCCAGAACACAGCTTGTTTAGTGGTGTGATCAGACCTGATTTTCTGTTTTCCTTAGAAATATTAAGGCAAATAAACAGCAAAGATTTGTGAGTTAAAAAACAGTAGGGGGACTGGGGTTGTGTTCAGCGGTAGAGCACTCACCTAGCACCTGCGAGGCGCTGGGTTCAATCCTCAACAACCACATAAAAAATAAATAAATAAAATAAAGTTAAAAAAAAAAAAAAGAAATACCTAGTCTTTAAAAAAAAATAAGAAAAGAAAAACAGTAGATTGCTGGGCACAGTGGTGCACACCTACACAATCCCAGCAGCTCAGGAGGCTGAGGCAGGAGGATAGCAAGTTCAAGGCCAGCCTCAGCAACTTAGTAAAGCCCTAAGCAACTCAGCAAGACCCTGTCTCTAGATAAAATATGAAAAAGGGCTGGGGATATGACTCAGTGGTTAAGCGCCCCTGAGTTCAATCCTCCCTGGTACCAGAAAAAAAAAAAAAAACAGGTCACTATCATGATTAACATTGGATTTTTTTTTTTTTTTTTTTTTTTTTTGAGAGAGAGAGGGAGGGAAATGGCAAAACAGAAAATATTCTCTATTGTACTGTTCTAGTAGTTTAAGAGATCCATGAGTGCAGGGATATGTTATTCATATTTGTAGCCTACATTTAGTATTATATCTATGATATAGTAAGCAATCTACCAATGTCTGATAAATAAACGATTAAATGACTAAGTGAACTTACACATTAACCACCATTAATCATCACCCACTGAGGCAACCAATCTGAGGCTCAGCAGACCAGAAATTCTAGGCTACTCAGTATCACCTTTCTATTTATAAGGGTCTGTCCTGATCCTAATCTCTTGAAGTTTTCTAGACTCCTTTCTTCAGACATTAGCAGTACTGTTACTATTCCTACCACCTCATACTATTTTTACCTACATCTGTATATATATTAACTGGAGTGACTTTAGTTAGATTACCCACAGGGTTTAGATGAATTCTAAGATCCTTTATAAGTTTAAAGATGAACTTCTTTAGTTCACTACAGTTGCATAAGCTACGTTATTTATATTCTCTTTCAATCTAGGTATTGTTAATACCTAATTTACTTTAGTTTCAATATCATAATTACCAGGAAGGGCTAGTAATACATGAAAAACTTTTGGTCTAAGATACTTCAAATTCAAAATGTCAAGTTATAAAGCAAATCAGTTTCTTACATTCTACACTTAAGAATTAAATTATCGGGCTGGGGTTGTGGCTCAGAGATAGAGCACTCGCCTACAATGTGTGAGGCATTGGGTTCGATCCTCAGTCACCTAAAAAGAAAAAGGAAAAAAAAAAAGATATTGTGTCCACCTACAACTAAAAAGTAAAAAAAAGAATTAAATTCTTTTAGGATTCATACGTGCACCAGGTGTGGTGGCACATACGAAGCTGAGGCAGGAGTTTCACAAGTTCAAAGCCAACCTCAGCAACTTAGTGAGGACCGAGGCAACTCAGCAAGACCCAGTATCAAAATTAAAAAAATAAAAAGGGCTGGGGATATGGCTCAGTGGTTAAGCACCCCTTGGTTCAATCTCTGGTACAAAAAAAAAGAATAATAATTCACAGGAGAGTGAATGGCTTTCCCTTCCAGGCAAGAATAAAGGCAATAATTCCTTCTCCAAAGATCACTTTAATTGGTCACTGGAAATGGTATAGCAACACAAGTAACTTAAACACATGAATAATCCAAATGAAGAAAACAGCTACAAAATGAATTTCAATTTTCTCTCAAAAATAGAGTCAACAGTAAAGCTACTTTAATAACTTTCTGAAAGAAATAGGAAATACACAATAAGCACACAAAAAGCAAACAGCAAAAAAGTGCTCAGCAGAAAGAAGACTTACTGGGCACAGTGGCACAGAACTGTAATCCCATCTACTTGGGGGCTGAGGTAGTAGGATTACAAGTTCAAGGCCAGCCTGGGCAACTTAACAAGACTCCTTCTCAAAATAAAACGTAAAAAGGGTTGGGGATGCAGCTCAGTGGTACAGTGTCCCAGGATTCAATCCCCAGTAGAAAAGAAAGAAAGAACACTTGACTAAGCCACAGGCATGCAGACAATTTCCCAGCCAGACACAGGCTGGAGAGAAGCAAAAGAAACCATCAGTGAGTGCCCTGGCATCACAGATCTCATGTGTCAACTCAATAGGTAGGTCATTCTTTCAAAAAACATTTTTTAAACATAATAACTTGGAGGTCTGACATTATCTAGAAAGACTTGCTCTTCAGCAAAAATATGAAAACTAAAGCAAACTTCTTGGCAACATATTCTTACATTTGTGTCTCTAGTTGCGTGCCAGGGACTCCACCTAACTCCTTCCAACAGGAGAGGAGATGAGCTTTTGTTATATCACCAACACCTGGCTTAAGCTTCTCAAATTCTAAATGGGGACATTAAAGCCATGACAACACTCACAGCCTTAGGCTCTGTGTCAGCACACAGGAAGGAAAAAAAAAAAAAAACTAAAAAAAACTAAACTACAACATAAAACACTTGCTTTTAACCTTTCAAATAAAACAGAGGATGCACTCAAATATTTGTTGATTGGTGTAAAGACAGATCTCAAATGGAGTCAAAATCCTCCAATCTTCCAAAGGCAAAGGCCTTTAGCAATTATTTAATCTAACTTTGATTCCATGCAAGAATCTTTTTCTCAACATTTCTGACAGATAAACATCTAGTCTTCACTTGAACACAAGTTCTGACAGGGAACTCATTACTTTGCCATGATATCCATTTTATTGTTGGACAGTTCCAATTGTTAGAAAATGCTTTTCTAAACAAAACAAAAAAAAAAAAAGCAGACTCCCTCCCCCTGTAACTTACATATAATGGTTCTTATTTTGTTCCCTAGAACAATAAAAACTGACCACATGCATGGAATTTTCATGGAAAATTATTAGATAAAGCTTCCTTTTCATAACACTTGTAGATCAACTCTGCAATATTATCATGAGCCAGGCTTTATTTTACAAAAGCCTTCCTTACATCAATACTTGCTTGTATCTGTATTCATTTGTAAATGTTTGTGCTGACTCTATAGTATAAATTCAACACCTTGAATAAATGAAGTACATTGTGCAAAATTCACTTGTTGCCAACTTTGTTTCTTCTCACTCCTACTTCCACTTCCATGCCCTCTTGAAATGACAGCAATCAAGAATAAAAACTAACAAGTTAGTTAAGAACTTTCAAAAATGTTCCCTTATTCAACAAGACTGCAACTGGTCTCATTATATCCAATTTACAAATATAGAAACAGACAAACAAAAAGCCTTGACAAGTCAGGTGGATGGCCCTAAGTCTGAACCTCTGATATTTCTGTGAGACCACACTGCTTCCCAAGGGATTAGGGCGTTATTGATTCCAGGAACTGTACTGATTCTTAACCACTTCTTTCTTTGACTATAGGAAAGAGCTGTACCTAACACACTGATTAAAGACCTGCCTTGAATTTTCCTCACTCTAAATTTGTCATATTCCTTAGCAATTTTAACACCCATCTACATAATCTATCCATAATCTCCACTGCAAAAATTCACTTCCTGAAACTATATCACCTTTAAACCTTTTTTTATTTTTATTTTTTTAGTTGTTGATGGACCTTTAATCATTTATTTATATGCAGCGCTGAGAACTGAACTCAGTTCCTCACACATTTGAGGTAAGCAATCTATCACTAAGCCACAACCCCAGCCCCACATCACCTTTGAATCTTAAAACTCTTAACATCTTACTCTAACACAACCTCACTTTTATCCAGCTTTTCCTCACTACTTCGAAACTTGCTTTCTAAGACATTCAATCTCTTAACCATCATATTCATTAATTCAATACAAATTCATGGGGTGCCTACTGTATATTAGATACCATGCTCAAGAATAAACACACAACACAATCCTCATCCTTACAAAGTTTCCAGTATGGAAGGGGGAAAAATCACAAAATTTCAAAAAATTATAATAAAGAAATGTTGGGGAGAGGAATGTTATCTCCTATAAGGAGTCAAGAAAAGCTTCCCCAAAAAGCAATGTTTCACCTAAGAAATGTAGAATAAATAGCAATTGAGAGACAAACTGGGATAGGAAAAATGTTCCAAGCAGTTTAAACATATACCAAAATTTTGCAGCAGGAAGGAACATAGAGGTGAGAATGGTGGAAAATGAGGAAAAGATCATGCTGATTATAGTGAGTCTAGTTTGGAGGGAGCACAGCAGACTGAGGGAGAATTGGTTAGGAAATCACTACAAGAGATGCACTAGACTAGAAAGATAGCAAAGACTGCGAAGAGTAGAAAATTCCCTTCTTGCATAAACAGAAAGTGAAACCAATGATTTAGGGCTGGGGATGTAGCTCAGTGGTAACATCTAGCATGTAGAAGGCCCTGGGTTCAATCCCTGTCACCACAAAAGTTTAAAAAAGGCGGGGGGGGGGGGGGAAGGATAGGAAGGGGGATAAGAAAAGGTTGATGGAGTGATCATTTATTAATATCTCTGTGAAAACCAGGGACTGCTGAGCAAACAAGATCACATAATCTTGCAGAATAGTATACTACAGACATGGTACTGTCACCTTTTCACTGAAAGACCACTGTCTTTTCTTGACTTTGTTACCTCAACTAGTCTTCTCAGCTACTATCTATCACACCACTTCATCATTTTCCTGATCCTCCCAGTCAATTCATACCACATTGATAACTCCTGGAAAATGACCTTGCTTTCCACTTCACAGAAAAAAGTTCCAAAACAAACAAACAAACAAACAAACAAAAACAAAACAAACAAACAAGGGGACCCTTTAGGTTTCTCCCCTGCCCTATGTGTGGCTTACTGTTCCCCTTTCCTGTAAAACTCCTTAGATTATGTTCACTTACACTACTTTCTCAACCCATGTTCAGTCCTCAACTAAAATGAGCACTGACTTATGTTAAAATCATGCAATCCTCCTTATTGTTCATCTCCTTGTAGCCTCCCAGGTCACCTTGGTGAACTCTCCTGTGCCTACACTAAAGGTTGGCACACTCACAGTTCTAGTCTTAGGTCTTCTGTCTTCTCATTTTACATCATCCCCATGAGAAACTTCATTCATGCCCTGAGCACCCAAAACCCACAGACACTTCAAACTCAACATGATAAAAACATGAGCTCACTTTCTCATCTGCTGCCACCCTCTTGAACTATTCCTCTTCTAGTATGGCCTATTCTGGCAAATGGTACCACATCATCCCAGGCACTCAAGCCATAAGCCTGGGGGCCAACCTGCACTTTTCTCTCTTCCCTCATATTCACAAATCTTTTTCAAAGCTCTACTATTTTGTTTTTAAAGGTCTCTCAAATCCATCCAAGGCCTTTCATAGGCTCTCTTTTTATTCCATCTCAATTTTCATAACCTGGACCCAGAAAACGGATTCTTAACGTCTTCCTCTTATTCTCTAAACATTAATCAGCCTTCTACAAGTATCCACCATGAAGAATTTAAAACATGATAGCATCATAGCCCACTGCTCTAAATTCCTTAATACCTCTTCAATAACATCCAAATTTCTATACACCATAAACAAGGCCCTTCATCACCTGGTTCTTCCTCTCATTATTTCCCCAAGTATACTATATGCTATATACTATATACTATATGCTTTGCATATACTGTTTCAAATTTCAGTTCCTTTGCATATACAAGTTTTTACCTCTTTAAGACTAATTTGAGTGCTACTTCATTTATAAAACCTTCTCTGACTTCCCAAGTTAAACCATCCACTTCATTTGGTGACCCCACTGCATCTTGTACTCTACCTCTATAATTTTATCATAGTTCATGGCATTTGTGCTTATTTACTTTTGTCTCCCCGCTAAACCAGAGGCAATTTGAGGGCAAAAATCTTGTCATGTGCATCCTGTATCCTAGCATTCAAGCACCAGCAGGAGCTTGACTTTTATTCAGATAAATTGAAGTGTGTTTGTACAACAGCCAACTGCACATACATACCCACCAGTGTTGCACACAGCCAAGTCTAAAACAGTGGCTCTTCTCAAAGACATTTGCTTAAGATTGTTATATGATTTTATTTACAAAAGCTTTCTCTTCCTAACATTGTTCATCTCAAACTAATTATCAGATAGTAAAATCAGCCTATAGGCACTGAGTACCCAACTACTTATTAACAGAAAAAAAATGACCCCAAATCAAATACTGATGGTAGATAACAGACCACTGTTAAGATGCCTGAGAAACTACTGATCCTACATTCTCTCATTTACAACATCCCCCAAAGCGTCCACATTCTCGCTGCATATCCACTTCCCTGGCTCCACCAGAGCTGCATCAGAGCTGCTTCTGAGTCCTCTCTAACTCACTGGAAAACCGCAACTTCAAGACTGTCAAGAATTTTCAAAGGTCAGACACTCCTCCATGTCTATGAAGTCAGCTCCAAGGAATCCAGACAAAGAGAGAGGAGAGACAGAGGCACTTTGAAATTTCACACAATTCTCATTAGGTGAGAGGGACTGATGAATGATTGTCTTGGCAGACTGCTTTTGGTTAAAACTGGTCTTTACAACAAAAGAAAACAGACCCTTCTTAGAAAGAAAATATGACCAAACTGCACTCTAAACGGGCCTAGGTAACACTAAATATTACAACCCAGAGGTAATAAGATGGGTCCTAAGGAAGGGAAGAAGGGAAAGAAAGTAGTAGATGTTAAAGTTTTCGACATTTTTAAAATTTAGAATTCCAAACACCTCTTAAAAGGTTTGTGTCATTATCCCCACATTATACATGAAAATGCCAAATAAAGCTCAAGAAGGTTAGGTTATATACTCAAGGTAAAATGTTGTAGAACCAGGATTTTTATGAACCCACCTGACTCCAGAGATCATACCACACTTAATCTGGGGAGGAAAACTGAAAAAACATGGGCAGTCCATCCACCAGAAATCCATTCTCACTTCTTCAATGCCTCTCAACTCTGATTTGCGAAAAAGAATTGACCCTGGATTTAGACAAATCTGATTTCAAATCTAGGGCTGGGGATATGGTGGAGTGGTAGAGTGCTTGCCTGGCATGCCCAAAGCTCTGGGTTCGATCCCTAGCACCAAAAAAAAATAATAATAATAATAAAATTCCTGAACTACTACTTTAGGACTATATAACAAAGGTTAATATAACTATTTTCTGCCTCATTTTTTTATTTATAAAAGTGGGAGAAATATCTGTGTTATCAGATCTCTTGTCAGGAGTAAATAATGTAAGATATAAAAAGCCTGTGCATGTATGAATATGGCATAATCCCACTATTATTTATAATTAGAATGCACTAATCAAACAATAAAAAATAGGGGCAGGGATTGTGACTCAGCGGTGGAGCACTAGCCTAGCCCGGGCAGGACCTGGGTTCGATCCTCAGCACCATATAAATATAAAGGCATTGTGTTGTGTCCATCTACACCTAAAAATATATATTACAATAAGTCCTCAAAAATGTCAGCTGCTTCTTTTTCCACTCATTCTTCCCACATACTATGCTTCATTCCACTGGTGCCAACACAGCTCCCTATAGCTTTCTGTGTGTGTATGTGTATGTTGCTGGGGATCAAACTCAGGGTCTCACACATGCTAGGCAAGCACTCTGTATCCAGAGTTTCTCTACCACTCCCAAACAAACCATTTTCCATTTTCTTTTCTTCCCTCTGCCCCACCCCCCACCCACCCCCCCTACCAGGGATTGAAACCAGGGTATTTAACCACATCCCCAATCCTTTTTTTCATTTTTTGAGATAGGGCCTCACTTAACTGCTGAGCCTGGTCTTGAACTTGCAATATTCTTGCCTCAGCTTCCCAAGTCACTGGGATTGCAGGCTTATGCCACAGCATCTGGCCCTACAACCATTTTCATAGTATAGTCTTAACATACAAATAATGCTCAGTCTAGCATTCCCATTCACATCTTTCAATGCAAATCTTCAATAAAACATCTTAAAGGGGCTCCTGGAATGGTTCAGAGTACTTGTCAACTGGCATTTGTCAGTTCAGTGACACTGATAAAAATCTTGCTTGGATTACAGTTATTTGAGAAATTTAATAATTTGGAAGGTTTCTACAATGGCAGTGACCTTTGGAAAAATAGGGGCAGGAAGAGTTATCATAGAGAAATTCGTTTGTTATTATAATATTGGCACAACAGTAGCTTGAAAAGAAACAGAAATTATGTTAATGTTTATTTTTTTTAGATCCAGACCAGCTTGTCTATTTTCCACAAACACTGAATTTCTTCTTTTTCTTTTCAGTTAGGGCTAATTATAGTCCATGTTTGTGTTCTCAATAAATTCAACTTTTCTAAGAATATCTATCTGCAAAAACAAAAGTTCTACTTGAGACTTTAAAGATTCTAATTACTGAATTTTTAACACAAAAAGAAAAAAAGATGAAACTACAAATCAACAGAGGCTAGACTAATAGAAAAACACACTATTTCTCTGGAACCAATCCTCAAACATTCAGTAATTGGCAACCTTTTCTGCCTTGCTCGATTCCTAATCATTGGTTATTTCACTGTCAATTATAGAATTTCCATGCAAGGGGAAAAATCAGGAAAAAAAAAAAAAAAACAGAACTTCAAATTACTATACAATCTGTTCTTACTTATCCACAGGAAATTAATTCATTTTATAAATTTCTTTTGGTAAATTCATTTCCCTCAGCATATGACTACTGACAAATTTTTTAAAAACCTACATTAGAAAAAATAAATTTGCCTTTTATAAAATTATATAATTCAATTCAAAGACAGATTTTTATTACTATGATTCTTTATTATTAAAATTTCCACCTTTAAGTTCCACAGTTCCATCACTGCTGGGATACCTAAGGCTTATTTGAACTCCTAATAGGTCCAATATGTAAAACATCTACTTGGCATTTGCTACTGCATGCTGTTTATAAATTGGCCTTTGGGACTCTCATACCTTAATGCTCCAATTTGATTATCAAAATTTGCCAAATTGGCTTGGGAGGCAAATAAAAGAGAGAAACTACAGTCTTTCTTATCATTAAGGCAATCTGGTCTGATAGGAGAAATATAAACATAAGTCTACCAGGGCAGAGAAAGGAACTTCACTAGGACCAATTAGGGAAGCTTCTCAAATTTTTAGCTCAGTCTTTAAGGATGGGTAGGAACTCAAGATAGAATTAAGTTACTTGATGTTGGTTCCTTTCTTTTATACTTTAAAAAACTGTAAACAGACCTAACACATTGCTTAGTATATAGCAGAACAAATGTTTAGGGTCCTAAATTATTCATGCTAGTCCATGTGTGTGGTTAACTGAGAACTATCTATACCTAAAACAGGCTTGTGAATTACTTACTGGTTTCAAATATTTAGTGGTTTCAGATCTGCCCCACCCATCTGTATAATCAAGGTCTATATGAACAAATGTAAAATATTTGCACAGCTAGCTATCTGATCACTACGTATCTTCTCTTCTGTTGTTATTTTTGTTTTTAAAATATTCTGACAAGTAATAGCCTCAAGACAAAAAATTTAAAACTTAAATACTGTTTGAGGTCTTTAATTCTGTCTTTTCTGATAGAAAACATATACACAGGGGGCTGGGGATGTGGCTCAAGCGGTAGCACGCTCGCCTGGCATGCGTGCGGCCCGGGTTTGATCCTCAGCACCACATACAGACAAAGATGTTGTGTCCGCCGAAAACTAAAGAATAAATATTAAAATTCTCTCTCTCTAAAAAAAAAAGAAAAGAAAACATATACACAGAGAAATTCATAAAGCCTATATGATACTCAGAGAGCAAGGAAGTTGCACCTAGGTATTCTGACTCTGACACAGAGTTCATATCAGTTCTAAATTTGGTATAAATGATTACCCTACAGGCTAAAGAAAACTCCTAATATTTTGCTTTTAAAAACACTTTACATACTCATCCACAATGTCCCCTAGCCATTACCATCCTTCCTACCCACCCCCTGCCAATCCGACAGATTTACACATTTTTTTCAGCTTGGAGTTCAAAAGCACAAACTCTACCCCAGGGTATCCAAAGCACTAGTAATATTTTTTTTTTCTTTCAGAAACAACCAAGTCTCTTATATTTCTACACCTAAAATTATTTATGAGCATTGATACCATCTGACAATTCCAGTCTACCAAGAACATTCAATATACACTTCTATTATTTACATAATTAACATTTCACATTCAAGTATTATGTGGAACAAACTTGGTGGGAAGGTATAGAAAACAGTTGGTTTTCCTTGTGTGGCACTTTGAAATCGTACTTTCAGAACTAGAATGTCAGAGAACATTTCATTCCATGCTCTCAAGTTGCAGATGACAAGAACATACAAACCAGGCAAATGAGATTTGTCCAAAGTCACAGAGTTAACTAGTGGTAAAACTAGGTATAGAAAATAAAGTTGATGACTCCCATTCCATTTATTTGACTGCACTTCTATCACTAGCTCTCAATTTTCCACACATTATCCATTAAAACTGCCTTTCTCCCTACCACTCAGCTAAATCTCTTCTGCAAGTATGTACCAAAGAAAATGATGTGTACTTAGGAAATTCAATCATTCGAGCAAAACAGTTTCAAGAAAGGAAATCATCTATAAAGAAAATCATGAAGGGATGAGAAAATCAAATCATCTTTTTTTTTTTTTTGCTCATCACCACTTTAGATATAAAATGGATTTAGATGTATTCTACAACATTATATCCCTAAAGTCTGAAGTTTCACAGCAAAGGAGTGAGACAATTATGTTTCACATAGGGATAATTTTTCTTCTTTTTTTTTTTTTACTATTGATAGTGCAAAGCTATAATATACTTCTCATTATTCAAAAATCATTGCTATAGCTAAAGTTTGAACATAAAATAAAACCAAGAGAAATATTATTATTTTATTTTTTATTATTATTATTATTTTAATTGCCTTTCTTTAATTTTTAACATAGAACTTTTTTTTTACCCAAAAGTATAAAAATAAAAAACATCAAAGCAATAATTTTTCCTACATTCACATTTATTCAAGTTTATCTGTGGAAAAGTAACATTCCTCTTTTTTTCAGGAAGAGCCACCTTTAGCATAGTGGGACCCACGTCACTGCCATCCTGGATGAAAATTTAACCTTCTAACCTAATTGTTCAAATAGCACTTATTAAGGACCCATCATCCCTGCTTTCTAGAAGTTCATCTATTAGGCTGGTTACAGGAAAACCCCAAGATAGGTATCAACTAACTTCCTTTCTTCAACAAAGATATACTGCGTACCAGGAACCAGAGTCAGAAAAACATGAAGAAATTGTATAAGGTAAGAGAGGTCTTTTCAAAATTTAGTATTTAGATGTTAGTAAACATCTCTACTTTTTTTGATTATTAAAATCATACGTTCCTCACCAAGAATGCTAATCATTAGAAGATGATGACAGTACGGCCAGGCACAGTGATGCACACCTGTAATTCCAGCAGCTCCAGGGAGGGAGGCTGAGACAGGAGGATCTCGAGTTGAAAGCCAGCCTCAGCAACTTATTGATGCCCTAAACAACTCAGCAAGACCCTGTTTCTAAATAAAAGGGCTGGGGATATGACTCAGTGGTTAAGCACCTCTGAGTTTAATCCTCAGTATAAGAAATAAATTTAAGGGCTGGGGATGTGGCTCAAGTGGTAGTGCGCTTGCCTGGCATGCGTGTGACCCGGGTTCAATCCTCAGCACCACATACAAACAAAGATGTTGTGTCCGCCGAAAACTAAAAAATAAACATTAAAAAATTCTCTCTCTCTAAAAAGAAATAAATTGGTTTAGCGGTGGGTTTTTTTTTTTTTTTTTTTTTTCTTTTTGCAGGGGGAGTGGGAGGGAGGCCGGCAATGCTGGGGATTGAACCCAGGAATGTTCTACCACTTAAACTATATCCCTTAGCCCTTTTTATTTTTAATTTGAGATAGGGTCTTACTAAATTGCCAAGGCTGGCTTCCAATTTGTGATTCTCCTGGCGAAGGCTCCCAAGTACCTGGGAATACACCATGCACAGTTTGACTGCAAAGTCTTTTTGCTTTTTTTTCCTTTTGGTATTGGGGATTTAAATCAGGGGTGCTCTACCATTAAATTACATCCCCAGCTTCCTCGTTTTTTAAAAAATGTTTATTTTGAAACAGGATCTCCCTAAATAACTGAGACTGGCCTGGAACTTGTGTGCCGCAGTCTCTGGCTGGGCACAAATCACGAGTCTCCACACAGCTTGTAGATTCAAACAGCAATTCTTTATTTTCGAACTCACACCTGCCATCTACAAACACGCTCTGGGGGAATCCACGTTCTCTGCCCAAATCCACTTCGCATGGGCTTCTGTCTCCCAAAATATACTGTCTTACCCTAAGCACTCAAGAGGAACTCAGCAGCAGGATACGCCCTATTCTAAAGGGGGAACACCCTAATCTCCTATTATGCTAAACTGCCCTATTCTAAAGGGGGAACACCCTAATCTCCTATTATGCTAAACTGCCCTATTCTAAAGGGGGAACACCCTAAACACGGATCCTGCCCTGGTCCTTGAGCAAGGTCACCTTTCAGAAGTCCTTCCACTAGACAGCATGGGAGTAAGCTGGCAAGGAATTTGTCATACCTACTTGGCTGATGGCTCCCAGCACTTGTGATTCTCCTGCCTTAACTTCCTGAGTTGCTGGGATTACAGGCAAGCACCACCACACCTGACTTGTAAAATCTTCTGATAACAACACTCAAGCAAATATTTTAGTCAAAGGCACTGTTTCCTTAATCTTACCAAAGGGAAGTCCGTACAGATACTGATCTGGACTAATACGTTTTGTAATTATCTATTATAAAAGATCCATATTATAGGAATGTGAATAATCTTACCCTGAAATTGGGAGGAGTTATTTCCTATGTTGACAGACGCTTCCAGTAGAATACCTCTAAGCCTCAAAAGTAAAGAATGACAAATCCTGTTAAACTTTCTTGCATCATACAGACTGGGTCAAAGTAGTATAAGTAACCTTCACAATGACATAGCACCAGGACAAGTTAGAATGACAGGTCTTTGCTTTTCCTTCTCCCTTCCATGAAAAATACAAAAGTACATTAGTCATCTGGCAAATATTTCATTGCCCTTTGAGTCTTTCTCCTTGAAATTAATCCAAGAAACCAACCCTTCTAAGAATGAGTTGTATCGCATTATTATTTTCAGTGGTGGTAGTAGTGACAGCAACAACTGTTTGCTTTGCAATTCATAAAATACTTTCAAATATATTAGCTCATTCACTGAAAAAAAATGGAGAGGGGATAAAAGGAAATAACATAGGCAACTATCTCAAACATCAAAAATCAAACCCAGCTTAAACAGAACCAAAGGGTCAAGAAGTTACTTCTGTCAAAAAATCATATGACTGACTTTATCAAAGCCACAAGTGTACCCTTAAATCATGCACTTAAATAAGAGGTTTAATTGATTCAATCTGTAAAGTTAATATTATAATCTCTGTAAGAATCTAATATTAAAAACCTTTGTTACCCAATTACTTTGCCAAATGCTTTACTCAAAGCTAAATGCTTAATAAACATCTTTCCAAAGAAGAAATACTTAGCTGAGAGGGATGAACCACACATGCAGTCCCAGCTACTTAGGAGGCTGAGACAGAGGGTGGTTTTAGCCCAGGAGCTGGACACACCAGTATGAGCAACATAGTGAGACCCCCCACTTCTCTCAAAAAAAAAAAAAAAAAAAGGGAAGACTACTACAAGGAAGCCATCCTAGGAAGACAAACTGACATCATTCAGCACTCAAGTACCTTTTTAAGATTTAACCAACATTTACTGTGTACCTATCAAGGATCATACATTATGTGTAAGTTAGACACATGTACATAAATCATCATTAATCTCATGAGCTATGCCCAGATATTCCTGGATCCCCAATACTAAACGGACTGGACCCCAAGTATCAAATAGTTCTAATACTTGCAACTTTGATCGTACCTAATTAATCTCTAGAACTCAATTGGAATTCAATTCCTATTGGAATTCAGCTCCTCCCTCTTAGTGCCTAAGCCTAAGCATTGGTTAATGCTTTCTTCTAGGTAATGCTCAAAAAGAAATCCTTCTTCCTGATTCTAACTGCTAACTCCAGAATAAAATACCACCCATCTCAGGTAGGCATGTGGTGATAATGGCCATAATCTAAAATAAGTAAGCACCCTCTTTGATAACACAAGCTAAAGAATAAACTTAGAATGCTAACAAAACTGATTTCAGCTAGGCAGAAGATACTAAATTTTTATATTCTTCTGAACCTCAAAATTCTTTTCTAGCCAGGAGGGGCAGTGCATGCCTGGAATGCCAGCAACTTGATAAACTGAGACAGGAGGATCACAAGTTCAAGGCCAGTCTCAGCAACCTAGTGAGAAACTGTCTCAAAATAAAACATAAAAAGGGCTGGATATGTAGCTCAGTAGTACAGAATCCTAGGTTCAATCCCCAGAAACACACACACACACACAAAACTTCTTTTCTAGAATTCTGAAAACAGAAAGTTTTGCTATTTGAATAAACTGCAGAAGCCAAGTCTTACCCAAGTGTCCCCATTTATATACTCATCAAAAAAAAACTCAGGAAAAGAAAAAAAAAAAAAAAAACACATTCCAACTGGCATGACAACATTACAATGTTAACAACACATTACTCACCATTGTGCTACAAGAAAAAACTTGTGAGTGGGCAAGAAACTTACAGGAAGTCAAGGAAACAAACAGTCCTCAAAACACAAACTCATCCAAATGCCAAGCAGGTCACACTGCCCAGCTTATACCCAGGTATGAGGGGGTAGAGAGGGAATGGAGAAAAAGAAGTAGGAGGGAGGAAAAGTATCCCTGGGTAGGTATGCTTCGACTGCACCACACCAGTTTTCTTGCACTCATCATGACCCTTTTAAATAAAGAATTACTGTGGGTTCCACCTATTTTTATGACTTATTTATATATTTACAGAGAACATGCAATATATGTAAATGGTAACATAATATAATAATGGTTACCAGCATTCCCTTTGGAATCCATCAAAGCTATATCTAAATCTTCTATCACTTTTTTGCTTGTAACATTGGCTATTATTTAACTTCTCTATGCCTTAGCAGAAACCTCATCTGACATTCACTATGATATCCTTGGCACCTTAAACATAAATCATAAATAGTAGTGAACCATAGCAATAAATATTTTGAATGAACTAATCTGTAAGTGGGTATAACAATATCTTATGGAATTGTGACGAGTATTTAAATGAGGTTCTATATAAAGCACATAGTATAATTCAGGGTTGGTCCTGGAATTAAATAATAAAGTTTTCTTCCCTTTACTCCAGGTCAGAAGTAACAGAAACAGCCATGATAAAGAATAAGATGGGATAAGGGTTACAGAAACCAAGCATTGGAATATGTTTACTATTAGGGACCTAATCTTAAAATTCGGCAATATTTAGTCTTTACTAAATATTCAACACAGGACCAGGCCCTCAATAGGAGCATAATAAATGTTAGTTGATTCAGAAAATGCTATTTTGAATCCTCAAGTGTCTCTTACCTGGCCAAAAAGAAAAGAGGGATAAGAAGGAGTAGTAACTACATGTTAAACTAACTACATATTACAAAGGATTTTTAGAAGGGTATTGAACTTATTAACAAAAATAGGTTCACAATTGGTTCACAGTACTTACTCTCCTTCTCAGGTAATAAGATTTATTTTAAGTAAATTGTTCTTAACTATTGACAGGTAAATAAGTCTGGAAGATCTGAGTCCAAAACTGTCTTCCCTTCCTTTACTCCAAAAAAGGCTAATGATCCAAAAAGACTTAACCCATAAATTGTTAATCCAATGGCCTACCCACTTGCAAAGGACAAACTGGAAGTCAAAGAGAATATGTACTGAAATCCCAAACTGGAAGGAATCTTTCCCTTGAATACACACAACTAAATCTCAGAAGACAGCTCTAAGAAACCCAGACCACTGTTGCATTATGAGCATTATAAACATAAGTATACACACATTCGATGTCTAAATATACGGAAAACCTAAAGAGAACTGAAACAGCTTGTGGTTAAACCTCATCATAATGTGGTCTTCAACTTCCCATTTCATTTCCTAGGCTCTTGCACTGTGTTTTTAACCACTTGACCCATATCCTCTTAAGCAATAAGAAATAGGAGAAAGAACCCTGAATGACAGTAAAAAGAATGGCTCTACACTAAGTTCTACCACTTACTAAGCATGCAAACATAAACTAGTTAAACTCTCTGAATTCAGTACTAACTAGAAAAGTTGGACTAGATTTTATGCTATACAAAGAAAGAGTCCCACCAAAGTACCCCTTTGTAGAGATGTATCAGAAACCAAGTAATCTCAGTTCTCCTATAGCTATAATTAATTTGAAAATGTGTATACTATCCTTACCTAGCCCTTTTCCACAATAATCAATTATCAAAATCTATTTCTTTTGAAATCTCTCTCCCTTTCTTCATTAGGGAAACTATACTCTCTAAACTTGTACATAATTCTACATGACTATATTGGTATTAAGTACCCATGACTTTCATATTACTGTTTATCTCTCTTTTTTTTTTAAAGAGAGAGAGAGAGAGAGAGAATTTTAATATTTATTTTTTAGTTTTCGGCGGACACAACATCTCCGTTTGTATGTGGTGCTGAGGATCGAACCCAGGCCACAAGCATGCCAGGAGAGCGTGCCACCGCTTGAGCCACATCCCCAGCCCTACTGTTTATCTCTTATGTAAATATTCGGTACTCACAACTAATTATTAATTTCTTGATGACTTCTAACTCCACACCTGAGGCCTAACTTTTAAAAGAGAAAATATCTAATAAAATGTTTGTTGTTGATAGTAACTATTATTTTAAACAAGTCATTTATATTTTCTGGCCCTCATTTTTTTCATCCAGAAAATGATGACAATATGCAAATTACTCTTCAGTTCTAAAATGCTACATGATGATGATACACACACACTGCTATATAACCTGTATTTGTTTCTATTTCTTTTATTCTATATATGCATTTATGTAATTGTAATTATGTCTTTAACCTAGAATGTTGATTCTCAAGAGACCAATTCTACTATTTGTTTATTTACTGGGTTAACACCTCATTGGCATCTCCTTAGTACATCTTGCCCAGATTCTAGTACATAACAGATGTGCAGTAGAAAGGAATTTACAGTCTCAACTGTAAATTGAGCAAGCATCAAGGAACATTTGTATAACCTTAATTTTCATAATGAACTAGTATATTACAAAAAATATACAAAGATGATGTGAGAGAGAACTAATCTAATTTAGTTAAAATGAGAAGCTACCTTGTGTCAAATTGCAGGAATTTATTTTAGGCAACCAAAGAGCCTATGTGTAGCAACTCTTAAGTGTAACTCTCAAATTCTATTTTCGGAGTTCTGAGAAGAAGTCTTTAACCCCTGGTCAGTAAACAACAGAGTCCAAGCATCCTTCATGTCAAAGAAGATTCTTTACCTTGTCCCTTACCACTGATGGAAATTTTTAGAAATGAATGGTTTAAAATTCAGGTGAGCTCTCAGTTCAAAGGAGACAAAAGCGAATGCGCACAAAAGAACACATAGAACAGGCAAGTTCTAAAAACAGATGAGAACTTGCCATCTGAAACACATTTTTGTTAGCATTTTATTTTGCTATTGTCTTGCCTCAAGTACTTATACTAGACTATTTCATGTAAAATATCAGGGTTTTTTGGTTATTATTCTTTTTCTTTTCCCCTATGATGCTGGGGATCAAACCCAGAACCTCATGCATGCTAGGCAAGTGCCCTATCACTCAGCTTTGTTCCCAGCTCTCAATGTTATTAACACTAAATCCTCAGAGAAATCTCCTTTTCCTTTGACATCAGCTATTAATGATTCAAATGGCAGTAGTAGACCAACTTATTTAAATAACCCTGACTTTTCAAAGAACTATTTTAGAACCCAATACCAATATTTCCAAAACTAGTCTATTTAAGATATTTCCCAGGTAGGTATCTGTAGAAGGTAGTTTAGATATTAAGTTTGACATAGTCAAGGTATAGGAATATAAAGAATCCTAAGCCAGGTTTTAAGGATGAGAATAAGCAGAATCTATTTAAACATTTTACACTGATCTCTTTTCATCTGCCACTGTTCCTGAATCCCATTCTATAATATCAGTAAACAACAGATATCTACTAATTCCTGCTATTTACTGTTTCTGTTCCCTTTCCTTACTTAAACATTTGCTTCCTCTCCCTAATAGTTTTGGGAACCACACTGTAATGGTCTGACACTAGGAGCAGGATTCTTAATCTCTACCTTCCCTATTAAGTCCTCAGTAAAAACAAAGAGCCACAGGCAATTTTATCTTCCATGATTTTCCCTGTCACCAGGTCTTCCTTATGAAGGCTAGGAAAGAGACATGGGGCTGGCAGGAAAGGAGAAGAAAAAGTTATTTACTTATAGGAAATGTAAGCTCATTAAACCCAACTCAATTAATTACATGTAGGTATTCACATCTCAGGCTTATTTTCCAGAGCCTACTCTAGCTAACAATTCTTACAACCTTCTCAAATACACCAAATGTATACTCAGAAATAAAAACATTCTATCAAAAATTTGAACTAATAAGATGGACATCATTACCCTAGGTACACGTGTGATTGCATGAATCTCAACATCAGTACAACCAGAGAACTGAAATGTTGTGCTCCATTTATGTATGATGAATTGAAATGCATTCTGCTATCATGTTCAAGTAGAACAAATAAAATAATAATTTAAAAATTGAGCTAAAGAAAACTGCAAAAGAAAGCTAGCTGCGAACTAAAATTCAGAAATGTACTTTAGAAGTATAAATGGATTTAGGATTATCCACTTCAAAAAAAGCCCATAATACCATTCTTCAAGAACTGCAAAAAGAAATCAAGATTATGTATTCAATTTAAACATACAAAATTATCAACATTTGACTGCTTTTTACCTACCAAATGCAATTTCATGTAGATCACCTTAATATTTAATGAGGATAGAGAGACTTACTATAAGGCCAAAACAATGTTATACTGGGACTATACGCTGAAGAATTAAAAGAATTTTAAAACCTGCATTTGAAGCTTTCAAATAAAGCTTAAAATAAAAAAGGAAAGTGTGGTTAAAAGTGTATGTACCTATGTATGTATGAATGTTGTTT
Organism: Callospermophilus lateralis; assembly: GCF_048772815.1. Taxonomy (NCBI): domain Eukaryota; kingdom Metazoa; phylum Chordata; class Mammalia; order Rodentia; family Sciuridae; genus Callospermophilus; species Callospermophilus lateralis. The sequence goes on from NC_135311.1 coordinate 2,007,100, forward strand.
ATCAGGCTTTTCTTCTTTAGAGGCCAAAGACTTACTGGTCCTCAGCAGTATTTAGCAAGTAAACAGATAGGCTGCTTTTTTTAAATGCCCATCTCCAATGAAGATGTCAAGACCTTGATGACAAAAGCAGAATTTGATAGCTAGTGAAATGAGTCTGGCCACAGGAACACACTGCCTCAAAAGCCACCAGGATTAATTCCCAGGAGTTTCCCCATTGGGATGATATCACCTATCAATTCCCGTTTCATTTTCCAAGGAATGTTTGCTCTCACCTTCCAGTCAAGGAAATTAATCTTGACTGCTCTCAACATTTATGTACATATTTCAATATAATTTCCAGTTCTGAATGTTTCTTTACAAGCTTCTTTAATATGGAGGTCACCCCAATATTCAAAATTAAACTAACAATTCAACAACACAAAGGATGGTGTTTAATTTCTTATTCATTAATCTACCTATTTAGTCACTATGACTAAGTTAAGTTACTGTGGTGAGCCCCACAAGGGATACAAAGATTAAAGAGTACACTTATCTGTTTTCAAGGAGACTACAGTGTGGTAGAAGAGGCATGCCAACAGCACAAACAAGCCAAACTACAAGAATGTACAAATACCACATGACAAGTACTAATAAAATGATAGGATTCAGTAGTGGGCAAGATCACACCCTGTTAGAGAGAAAAAAAAAAAATCAGAAAAGTTTTCATGGAAGAGAGAGTTTACACTGAGACTGTAAGGAAGGTAGGAAATTTTTTTTAACAAAGCAATAGAATAGAGATTTAAAGATGAGGTGAATAAACTAGATCTGCATGTAGATACATCTGAGAAACAATGTTTAGAGAAAAAGTTGTAAAAGGATAGTATAGTATTCCATTTATGTAAGATTTCAAAACAAAACTATATGTTATTTATGAATATATGTGAAAAAAATATGTAAAACATGAAATGATAAATACAAATTCAGGTCAGTAATCCCTTGCTAACAAAGGGGAAGGGAGGGCAGAACTTCAGCTAATCTATAACACTTTATATTTTATAGGTCTAAAACAAATATAAAATGTATTGATCATCAAATTTGGAATGTGAGGTCAAATTTATCTGTTTGGGGTTTTTCCCCTAAAATTTTCTAAATGTTTTGAAATATCACATTATGTATGATTTTTAAATCAAGAAAGTATCAGATAACTGGAAGAATAGAGGAATCATTAACACAAAAACAAGAGGAGTAGTTATCTATTCCCTCTAAACTTTAAAGAAACTTGATTAGTTTAGCTTTACGCTAGAGAGGGGCTCTCCCATCCCTTACACAGTGTGCACAAGAGGCAAGGCACTTAAAACAGTGTGGAGAGGGGGCTGACAATATTGGACAAGAAGGGAGTTTTTATTGCCATTCCAAATCAGATAGCTGAGGGAGCGAGAACCACCTTCCACATAACTTAAATGCCAGCGTAACCAAGTCATCTCCCCCAAAACAAAGTCAAGGAAACTTCCAGCTACACAGGAATTCAGACAAAAACTCACTGTGAGGAGATTTTCTGTGCCTCCTCTCTCCCCTCCCTTGCCCCAAACATTCACAAACAAAAACAAAATGTACCCTTGCCCACTTGAGAAAGAATTAAGAATTGGCAGCTCTGCTAAAGTGGACAGTTTCCAAACCAAGGCCCTTCTCTGGGGAAGATGTTGACAAAACTCAGAAAAAAGAATAAGGAAATCACAGATCAGTCAAGTTTTCAGGAAGACCATCAATGGAAGATATCCACTTTTCTATAGTCCCTTGAGTCCCAACTTCCTCCAGGAGAATCTAAGACATTCTAAGATACATTCGATTCTGTTCTTTCCCCAGCAAAAATGTCCAAAATCAAAATCCAAACTCTCACTCTAAAACCGATTTCCCTTCATGAAAATCCATTATAGCTAAAAATGTAGGGCTGGGGATATAGCTCAGTTGGTAGAGGGCTTGCCTCACATGCACAAGGCCCTGGGTTCAATCCCCAGTACCACACACACACACACACACACACAAAAAAAAAAAAAAAAAAAAAAAAAAATTCAAAGAAAGAATCTGAGTATAATATAATGACAAATCTTGTTGGGGGGGGATAAAATGTACTCTCTGGCATTATATAATTCATAGCCTATTTACCTTTTTTTAAAGTTTCACTGGCACAACTCAAAATTAAGTTTAAAAGAAAACTTCAATTGTAAGTGGCATAGGTTTGTAATCTCAGTTACTGGGGAAGCTGAAGCAGGAGGATCACAAGATCAAGGCTAGCCTAGGCAACTTGGGGAGACTCTGTCTCAAAATAAAATGAAAAAGGCTGGGAATATAGCTCAGTGGTAAAGCACCCCTGGGTTGAACTCTCAATACCACAAAAAGAACAAAGAAAACAACTTGAAGAGAACTCAGCAGGAGAGATAGAAACTCAGTAACACAGATACCTTGACATTCTTCAAATCTGAATTATTACAGCTGAAGAATCCTAATATACTATTTATCCCGCTCCAGGGAAACCAAGTACCCCAAGCCAAAATCCCTCTTCCAAAAGGTACTCTCAGGGTAGGTCTTCCTCATTCAAGAACCTAGGAAGAGATCAGGGTTCACACTTTGGACTGGTTAAAAAGGACAGTAGAATGGACAGAGTTCCTCTGTCTTCTAACACAATGTAAAGTGGCAGAATGAAACACTGGAACGGGACATGGGAGAAAACACATTTATTAATCATCTAACACATACCAGCCACTGAAGATTGAATTCTAGACCAAGCCATTACTAAACTATTTCTGTGATCCAGAGTAAAGCTCAAGTATCCTTCTTGAAAATGAATGAGAAAGACTAAGAAAGCATAATAGTCTATACAGTTCTTTGATTCTATAAACATGATCACCCTCAACAAAATGTTATGATTAAACATAAAGAAGTTACTAAAAGGTTCTTCTGCTTTGTCCTGCTCCAATCTACTCTTCATCCTACCAACATAAATAATCTTTCTTGGATGAGAAATTTGTCACTCAAAAAAAAAAAAAAAAATCCTTAAATGGCTCATCAATTACTGGCCATGGCTAGCATGCCCTGGGTTCAATCCCCAGCACAAACACAAAATAGATAACACTACTTACTATCCATGACCCCAGCCTATCCTTGCCCTCCAACCTTCTCCTCCAGCCATATTACTAAAAAAAAAAGTTTGATTGTTGCATTCCTTTAAACTTTTGTTTAAGCTACTTTCTCAGCCTGAAGTGACTTCTCCCAAGTCTTCTGTAGGGAACATGCTTATCTTTCAAAATTCAGCTGCAAATGTCATCTCCTCCAGGAGGCTATTTCCAATCTCTGCACGCCTAAGGCAGAACTGACCTTTGGGCCCCTACATTCCCCCCACTGCAGCATCTATCACACATCATTCCCTCTATATATTTACACATTTGTCTCATCCCACTAGACCGTTATATAATTTGTAGGTAGACACTCTGACCCATTTCCATCTCTTCAGTCCTTAGGAGATATCCAGCAGTTATTGGATGGAGTAGAACAGAAAACAGGAAAGGAGAAGGAAGAACCAATTCTGATGGCCTGGACAGTGGGGAATGTTTGTGTTGAGGTTTACCAGTACCACTATCTCTGCCCTTCCTCTTTCCCTAAATTCTAGTTCTCTGAGAACTTGCTACAGCTACCACATCTATGTTGAATAACTGCAAAACTACATTTCCAGGTTTGTTAACCCCACCTGTATCCCAGCTATAGGTTCATAACTCTCACAACCAGAACAACTTTCATTTGGACATTTCATTCACTTTAAATCCAGTATGTTCCAAAGAACTAATCATATTCTCCTAAAAAAAAGAGGAAACATTCTAACTTCTTTATCAATGTCTCAAGACACCCAGACTTATTTTGTCATGGTCATACCTGCCTTGTACTCTCTTGGATCTTCAATATCCAAGCCTTCACTAATTTCAATTTCTTTGAGTCTTTTTTCCACTCTTCTTATCCCAGCCTCCACAGATCTTAACTCAGGTCTCATCACTTCACACACTCCTGGTGACAATCTCCCTTCCCTCTAAGCCAATCTGTGTCTTACTGTCATCATATTGCTATCCTAATCAAAATCCTCAATGATTTCCTATTTCCTATCACTTAAAATGTAAACTTAAAAACTTGATTTTTTTTTTAAGACCCCACATAATATAGCTCCAAACTAACCAACCCACTACATTTCATTGCTGTGTATGTCTGTCTTATCACTGCCTCAACAACATCTTAGATATGGTCCTATTTTCAAGATTTTGCTTGGTTCCTTTCAGCTTCAAAACAGAATGATCTTTATTATCCTTAGTACCTCGTATATTTTGATTTTTTTAAAGATTTAACATTGATAACTACCTTAGAATTCTTCTACCAAAATACCTAGGTCTATCCTATGTAATTGATAATATATTTTCACATTTAAAAGGTGTCGAGCATATTAACAGAAGATCAACAGGTATTCATTCCTTTCTATTTCCCTTACTTCCAACTGGACTGTAAACTCAAGTGTACAAAGTTGTCATTTTTTTCTAATCTTCTGCACAATAGTATAGAACTGATTCATAGTAGGTCACCCCCTATCCAAAACTATTTCTGACAGGAAATAAAGAGATAAGACATAATCTTTAAAACATGCAGTTGAAAAATAATCTCAATCTAGCTATACAAAATAAGATTTTTCTATTATTCCACCACTAATTTCCAACTCAGAATTGCTACATTCAGGAGGTACTAACCTGTACTCATGACATCACAAACGTAGTTTTGTAATGAACTACAAGCGGGGGTGGGGAGGCAGGAATAAAGTAAAGCAAGTCAACTGAAAGAACAGTGGTTAAAGTTGTTTTTGGTTTTTGTTCTTTTACTTCTTACAACTATATACTTCCTATTGCTTTTTTTTTAAATTGGCCATATTTTCAAAGAAGTTTTCCTCAGAAGGAAAAATCTAACAGACTTTCAGTGAAGCTGCTATCTAAAGGAGCCTCTACAGATCCCAAGACCTTTGAGAAAACCACCTTAATCTTCAAATGCAGCATAATGCAGTGAGATTCCTCCAGATATTGTGAGTAAAAGGCTCATTCAGGCTGGAACATCATCTACCAATCATTCTTAGACAGGAGGCAGACAATCTGAGAGGCCACACTGGACCTACTCAGATTTTGAAAAGAAATTAGTTTACATTAATATACTCAGGATAGTCCAGTCTTTTTTTGTTTATTTGGTTTTTTGGAGTAGGAGGAGGTACCAGGGATTGAACTCAGGGCCACTCAGACACTGAGTCCCATCCCCACCCCTATTTTGTATTTTGAGACAGGGTATCACTGAGTTGCTTAGCACCTTGCTTTTGCTGAGACTGGATTTGAACACGCTATCCTCCTGCCTCAGCCTCCTGAGCAGCTAGGATTACAGGCGTGGACCACCTCATCTACCTGGATAGTGTAGTCTTAATTATCCACAAATTGATTATTCACCTTGTGGATTTCTAAGGCCAAATCTCTAATTCAAGATTATCTGCTATTTGCCATCATTGTATTCTTACCATCAAAATTGTTTTAGAAAAGTAAATCTCATTTCAACTTCACTAAAATCCTAAGATAAATCTGGGTTAAAAATATAACGCATTTTCAAAAGCAAGAAATTTCTTAAATTCTGAATTTCTATACCAGTGTTCCCTATGTTAGTAGCAGTAATTAAGAGTTAAATGTACTTTGAAATATAATGCCCTTCTTACCATAAGCTCTTGAGAACCCAGCCATAGTCTTAAGATTTCCCCACAAGTTGGTATACTGTTTGATGGGCACAAGCAGAAATCAGCAGAGTAAGGTGTGTAAATACAAAAACTTCCACGAGGAATCTTACATCTCCTTGCTGCATCCCTTCAAGCCAAAATGGTACAGAATAGAAGCAGAAGAGTCACGATGTACCGGTGCCTGCCTGATTCCTTGTCCCTGAGTTCCTGGACCAAAGGGCTGAATACTTCTCATTAAATTCATCCTTTGTTCAAGGACCTACAATGATTCTATTGACCCTTCTATCAACATCCAACAGTCTGGCCTCTGAGTCCTTCCACCCTCTTGCCTGTTCTACCCATGACCTGACCAACCCATATTCTCATTCTCATGACCCCCCCACACACAATTTAGTCATTCACACCATCATTGCACTCTGTAAATTCTATAATTTCTCTTTGGATGATCCTTTCTTTTCTTCCTAACACCAAAAAACTGTTTCATTTACTTGAATGTTCATACTCATTTTACAGATAGAGAAGTAACTCGTGCAAGGTCACATTGTAAAAAAAAATCAAACCAAGATTTCAACCAAGGTTTGTCTGATTCCAGACTCTATACCTCTTTATGACTAATCCATAGCCTCCCAAGTCCATTTCAAAATGTACTAGTTCAGTAATCTCCCCTGGTTTATCTAATTGTTACTTCACGTTTTGTCAGCCCTTACAAACCACACTTGTAGCACATTAAACTTGGTTTTGTTAATATGCTGTTTCCTAAATGTTATAGCTTATGATAGCTTAATTTAAAAGAAGAAAAAGTCCTTTCTATATTAAAAAAAAAAAAACCAACATAATTCAAGATTCCTTTCAATACACAATGGGGGAGAGGCGGTTAGGGATGTTGAATCCAGAAGTGCTTTACCACTGTACCACATCCTTAGTCCTTTATATTTTTTTGAGACAGGGCCTCACTAAGTTGATGAGGCTGGCCTTCAACTTGTGACCATCCTGTCTCAATCTCCCATAATGCTGGGATTATAAGTAGGTGCTTGGCCCCAGTTATACAAATGTTTAATTATTTGAATTTATCAGGAGCTACTGAGAAAATTCCAGTCTGCTATTCCACAGCTTCTAAGTTCCCATAAGAAGGATGTTACTGAGGTCACATTTCAAAGCATGATTAGAGGGTCTTTCCCTTCAATGGGGTAAGTGGGTAAAGGAAGGCGTATTTCCCTATATGTACACAGAAACAGACTCACTGTAATTGGCCTCTGCCATTTTCCTTTAGCATGCTTGAGATATTCAGAAACTCCAGAATTTTAATAAGTGGTACATAGAGTCCCCATAATAATGTGGAAACATTTTTAATATTGAAGTATTCCATCATAACTCTCTTGGTTACATGAATCCCAATTCCTAAATTTATTCAACCCTTTTAATCGTACCCCATAGGTTAATATATGCAGTTCAGCTAAGGGAAGTTACAAGATACAGATATAAGCCGAATCTACACATATTGGCACCAACCAACTCATGGAGAATAAAGCAAGACACTGGGAGAGTATAGTGATTTTAAAAAATGAGATTTTTAGTCTCCAAATGAAATCTTTTTTTCACCAAGCAAACAAGGTGACAGGGGTAGATACTAAGCAATTAATGATTCAGAAGACTTTCAAGGTGTTGATGACAAAACACCAAATTCTAATAATTAGCATTTATTACTGGTCATCCTGCCTTATACAAGTTATCATATAGCCCTTTCTTTTTTTAATACTTATTTTTTAGTTGTAGTTGGGCACAATATCTTTATTTTTATATGGTGCTGAGGATTGAACCCAGGGCCTCACATGTGCTAAGTGAGCGCCCTACCTCTGAGCCAGGACCCCAGCCCCTCATATAGCTCCTTCTTTGGCAAAGATTATTTATTTATTGAGGGAGACTTTGGTATTAAATGAAAGGGATAAATCAAATCTGGCAACACCAACAAAAATCAGTAATAGTTTGGAAACTTTCATTTTTCCTTCTTGCTTTAATGTGTAATGTCCAAAGAAATATTTGTTCAATTCTGAATTATTCATGCTAATGGATAATTATTGGTAGAAACGTGCTGATAATCCAAAATGGGAGGAAAAGGCTTTTTTTAAATCTATTTTGGTTTTGAAATATGTTTTCAGCATATTTATCTTCTCAATTATTCTTGGTATGATATAATATTTGTATTCATTTGCAATGTCTAAGTACACAGTAACTGGCCACTTAGTCTAGGAGGTGCTCTGAGGCATGCCAGTTTGCTAGTGGAAATGAAGACTGCTTTTCAGCCTGTACATGAGTAACATCAATTTAATTTACTTTATAGTTCTGTTCAGCTTTCAAAATATCAATAGACTAACACACACCAGCTTGGTTACTAAATTTTAAAAGACCTGCTTGAAAAAAAAAAAAGGACAAAGAATGTAATTAATTCTTCACTGTTTGTCTAATGTATTCATCTGTAAATTATGCACAGCAAATGTTTAACTACAAGTCTGAGTCTGATTCTCCCTGGCCACCCAGCCTAATTCCCTGCAGACTTCTCTACCCCATCAGGAATGTAATGTCAACTTAAGTTATATACCATAAAAACGTCTTTAAAATATTGCGGGACTAACTACTCTTTTGGGCTAGTCCTACCAATACCTCTTCTCTCTACACCAATCTTTCCCACCTTTGAAATCGGTCCCGAAAGACAAAGGGATTCAGTTTCCTCAACGACCACCTAAACACACAGTAGAAGCCAACGACTGAAAAATCACCAGCCTCTGATTTTCTAAATAAAGCATTTGATACCGTACTTATAAAAAGATAGGGGAAATAAGTCAAAATCTGCTAATTCTTGGCTTTGCAGTCTTAAAAAGAAAACTCCCGGCAAAGTTCTGGGAGGACTTCTTAAAATCTCACCAGTCAGCTTCTCCCAACTTTGCGATTTCTCCGTCGGGGCTGCGCCCAGAGGAGCCGCGAGGTCAGACGGGCACCGACCCTCGAGGCGGAGAGGAGCGCGGGTCCCCGCGAGCCGAGGGCTAAAAATACGCCGGCCGGTAAACAGATCCCCTCCCGCGCCGAGCCGCCGCTAGCCGGCAATTACGCGAGGAGTGAGATCACGCAGCCCGGCTTACTCATCCTCAGCCTCTAAAGTTTCCACCGTCACGGCCACTTTCCTTTTCCTCAAGTTCAAGAGCCGGCCCCGAGTCCCCCCGGCGCGTCTTTGCCGCCCCCTTCCTCCATTACGGCTCGCACCTCAGCCCGGCCCCGGAGCGGCCGTCTCCCCTCCCAGCCTCCGGGATCCCGGGGCTCCGGAGCGCACTTCAGCCCGGCAGGAGGGAGCAGCCCGCACCTAACCGCCCTAAACTCCTCCACCTCCCCAAAGTCCGCTTGACAGGCGGGGACCGTCCCAACCGCCCGGCCCCGCTCGGAGAGAGGCCGGCGGGGGAGGGACGCCGCGCCGCGCGCAGGTGAGACCCGGCGGGAGGGGACGGGGTGCGGGAGGCGGCCGCAGGTGAGGCGCGGTCGGGGAGGAGGGGCGCGCAGCGCGGGGCAGAGGGCAGGGCGTGGGACCCGGAGGGGCGGGCGGGGCGGGAGGGAGGGAGTCGGGCTGGGGGCTCCGTTACCCTCGCGACTCCCGGGCCAGGCCCTAGGCCGGGGCGGAGCGCGGGGCCCGGCCGCCGCTCCTCATTCCTCGGCAGTGACCCCGGGGTCCGACCGGCCCCTCCCCCGACGACGATGGAGGCGGACGCGGTGGCGGACACTGCGACCGCGGCTGTCGCTCCGTACAGGATCTGGAGCCGAAGCCAGACGGGACTGATCAGGACTGGCCTCTCCCAGGGGCTTTTTGCCTGCCCCACACCCGGCCGCCGCTCCGACTCCGGCGGCTGGTTCAGGATCGGTGGCTTTCGGCCGTCCGGCCGGAAACAAGCGCCAGTTTCCGGCCGGAGCGGGTTGGTGGTGACACCCAAGCCGCCCCCGGGCCTCCTCCCGCCCCGCCCCGCCCCGCCCAGTAGCAGCCCCGCCTTCAGCGCCGCTCCCGGGGCTGTGGCTGGTTTGGCGTTTGCCCTGCGAGTGACCCGGTGCTTTCCTGCCCTGCCTTCCTAAAGCCCCTGGACCGAACGTCTTGAATAGGAGCTGGAGGGTGTAGGGTAGACTTTTGAGAATTTTGAGTAGAGTGAACTGGCTCCAACCCTTTGGGAAGGACAGAAAGGGGTAGGGTAGTTCTAGAAAGGTGAGAGGATGGAAATACTTTAGGGGAAAAAAAAAAAAGTGAAATTTTAGTTACTCTACACAATCATCTGGACTGAGATGGAAAATTAACAGCGCTTCTTCCAAAACAGCCTCCACCCAGTTATGCATTTCCCCTGTTCCTGTGCTCTTGAAGTGAACATACCCTTCTCTATAAACACTTAATATTTACTTGCGTAACAACAATATCCTGTTGACACATCTGCCTTAGAATGTTAGCACAATCAATAAAAGTTATGTCGCACTTTGTGCTTGTAATAGCTTTTACAGCATTACAGCATAATTCGACTCAAATATTTATTGAATTCCTACTATGTGTAATGCAATGTGCGCAATGATATTGTGAAGGTAAAAATCATCAGTACATAATTCCAGTCATCAAAGATCTTACAATTTAGTAAAATATATAAAACTTTCACATAAGGCAAACTCACATATGTGCTATGTGAGTTACAGTAAGCTATGAATTTGAGAACATAAATAAGCCATCTGTGCCACATAGTAGAACTTCCACATTTGTTAAACGAATAAATAAACAGGAGAATGTGGAATGTTTCAAATAAGAGGCGTTGAATAATTATCTATGACAAAACAGGACCAGCTCCTGTTACAATACAACCAAAGTAATCCTAAATTTTAATTCATATTCCTAACATTATGGCACCTGGTCTGCATATTCAAGACAGTGTTTATTGTCTAAATTGTGCTCCTTAGGCCTAGGTAAAATAAATATTACAGTTAATTTCTCCTTCCTCTCACTACTTCCTGCAGTTCAGTTTCTGACACCTGAAAAAGAAAACTTCCTAGACAGTAATGACTCTTCAGAATACCCTGAAGTTTAAAAGTTGAAGATTGCTGGGTATGGTGGCACATGCCTGTAATCCCAGACACTCAGGAGTCTGAGGCAGGAGGATAGAAAGTTCAAGGCTAGCCTCAGAAACTTAGTGAGGCCCTAAGCATAGCAAGAGGTTCTGCCAAAATAAAAAGTAAAAAAGGTCTGGAGATGTAGCTCAATGGTAAAGCACCCCTGGGTTCAATCCCCTGTGCAAAAAAAAAAAAAAAAAGTTGAAGATTTAAGAATGAATGGGCCTAGAGTCATGCTTACATATCCAGATCAAGCAAGTCAGAGTGCTTGGCATGGGACATGTACAGGGCCTTCAATACAGGCTAACAAACAGAGACATTGGACCTTGGTTTAAGTATTTAAATGGGGAACCACAAAATTTGGCCACTGTTCAGTGGCAAATATAAGGAGAAGAGTAAGACAAGATTAGTTATCTATGCTGATTCTAACTGAACTCCATTGATGCACCCACCCCTTACCAGTTAAATTTGAGGTAGGAGGGCAGAATGAGAAGCTCAAAATTCTGAAAGCCGTTTACTACCACTGCCACAGACTCATGAAGACCAGGAATGAGCTGCACGCAGTGGCACATACCTGTAATCACAGCAACCCGGGAGACTAAGACAGGAAGACAGCAAGTTCCAGGTCATCCTCAGCAACTTAGCAAGACTCTAAGCAGCTTAGTAAGTCCCTGTCTCAAAATAAAAAAGGTTAAAAAGGTTGGGAATGTAGCTCAGTGGTAAACACCTAGGAGTTCAATCCCCAGTACCAAAAACAAACAAACAAACCAGGTATGGAGTTCAAAGGCACTGTCTACCCTCAGCACAGGCAGACTCTTTCTTTTGGCAGGAACCACGAAAAGTTTCCAGACTCAAAAACTGGGCCAAGATGCTGGTCCAAGTTATTTAAGTGACCACACATTATAGTCCTGCCTGGAAATTTAGGGACCAGGAAGTGATGGGGTTGCAGTTGCTTTGTGCCTATTTCTTGCTCTGACCATCCATCACTCATTGTTGTTTGTGCAATTGCTCAATGGGCTGCTTGTCTTTGGTCAGCCCAGGCTGTGTGGGTAGGGTAGCAGTGTGGTCAGCTGGGCTGGGAGCCAGGCCACCTGGGTTCTGGTCCCAGCTCAGCCAACCCTTAATCCATTAATTGACTCCCTTCCTATGCCTATGCGTCTTTCTCTCCCTAGAAACTAGAGGCCTCCTCCCCAGTAGTGTACAGCCATTTAGGCTGTCACTATATAGATGCGTAAAAGGAGCTGTCTGATATAAATGTCACAGCAGCCTGAACACAGATTATTATTTTTTGGTCCCAGGTGGAATTATAATAGTACAGAAAGAAAGAAAAAAAAAAAAAAAAAAAACAGCAGAAAAAATCCTACCAGTATACACAGTGTACACCCTCAACTGCTATCAGGTTCAAAGTTCTTTTCCACGTAATGGCCTGTCTTTGTTTACTCTTCTTAGCAATTCTAAGCTTGCTTCAAGGAGCTCCCTGACCTTTTACTTGACTTTAAGCAACAGCAAAAAAAACACAACTTTGCATTTCACCAGAGGAACTAAAAAGAGAAATATATTAATACCAGGTCTAATGGATAGAATAGGGGAAAATGTTCAGACAAAGTTATGTTGCTGCTGTCCAGAGAGAATAAAAAAAGAGAAAAATTCCGTGCATTTATATGCTTTTGTGGTGGGGGAAAAAAAACAAACCAAAATAACTTCCTTTCCACCACCACCACTATAATTTAGACCAGTGGTTCTAAGGAGTTTTTAAAGCTATGTACTATACATACCTAGAAACCTCAGATTAACTCAGAATTCTTGGGATTGAAGATCATGCAATGAAAAAAAAAAAATTTATATATATATATATATATATATATATATATATATATATATATATATTTATATTTAAATCCAGGGTTCTTTTAAAGGTAAACACCTTCCTGCCCTTTGACCAGCAAGTTTACTTCTAGGTATTTACTTACCAGAAATGAAAATATATGTCCCTGAAAACCTATTCATGAATATTCATAATAGTTTCATTTATAATAGTCACAAACTGGAAATATCTCAGATGAACACAAACAGAAAAATGGAAACCTGTATTGATCATACCTTGAAATACATTTTTAAAAAATAACCAACCTTTAAACACAACAATATGGATGAATCTCAAAATCATTTGGTGAGGGCTAGGGGTGTAGCTCAGTTGTGAGCATTTGCCTAGCATGCATGAGGCCCTGGGTTTGATCCCAGCACTAAAAAAAAGCATTTGTTTTCAGGGAAAAAAAAAATTATATGACATTCAAAAACAGGCAATCAGTCTGTTAGAAATCAGCCCTTTTTACCCATGGGAGGGGTAAAGAGTGAATGATTGAATAGAAGGGACATGAGGGAAATTTCTGGGTTGGTAGAAATGCTCTGTATATCTTGATAAGGGTACACATACATCAAATTGCATACTTAAGAATGGTGTGTGTCAAAACTCAACTCTAAATGGATCAAGGACCAAGGCATTAGACCAGAGACCCTGCACTTACTAGAAGAAAAAGTAGGCCCAGCTCTCCAACATATCAGCTTGGAAACCAAATTCCTCAGCAAAACTCCTAAAGCGCAAGAAGTAAAATCAAGAACTAATAAATGGGATGGTATCAAACGAAAAAGCTTCTTCACAGCAAAGGAAACAATCAAGAACATGTGCAGAGATCCTACAGACAGGCAGAAAATTGTTACCACCAGTACCTCAGATAAGGCATTAATTTCTAGAATATATACAAAGAACTCAATAAGTTAATAAGTGGGCAAAGGAACTAAACAAATACTTCACATAAGAAGAAATATGAAAGGTCAAAAATATATGAAAAATGTTTAACATATCTAGCAATTAGAGAAATGCAAAATAAAACTACTTTAAGATTCCATCTCCAGTCAGAATAGCAATCATAAAGAATACAAATAACAGTAAATGTTGGTGAGGACGTGAGAGAAAGGGTACACTCAGACATTGCTGGTGGGAATGCAAATTGGTGCAACCACTCTGGGAAGCAATATGGAAATTCCTCAGAAAACTTGAAATGGAACCACCATTTGACCCAACTATTCCAGTCCTAGATTTATACCCAAAGGACATAAAATCAGCCTACTACAATAACTTAGTCACATCGATGTTTATAGCAGCTCAACTCACAATAGCCAAGCTATAGAAACAAACTAGGTGCCCTTCAACTGATGAATGAATGAAGAAAATGTGGTATAGATACACAATGGACTATTATTCAGCCACATTTTAGAAGACTAAAATGGCATTTGCCGGTAAATGGATGGAACTGGAGAATATCATGCTAAGTGAAATAAACCAGACCCCAAAATACCAAAGGTCAAATTTTCTCTCTGATTTGTGGATGCTAACCCAAAACAAGGAGGTTGGGAGGGGAATAATAGAAATCCACTGTATTAGACAAAGGGAAATAAAAGGCAGGGACAGGGAAGGGATAGGAAAGACAGTAGAATTAATCCGTGGTAAATTTCCTACCCTTGTATTTGTGTACAGACCAGAGTAACTTCACATCTTGTACAACCACAAGAGTGGGATCCTAAATAGAATAAAGTATACTCTATGTATGTTAATCTGCCAAAGTACATTCTACTGTCATTTTTTTAAAGAGTATATGAATTTTACCTCAACTCCAAAAATGGGAAAAAATCCAGGATTCCTTAACCAGCCTATAAGTTTATATGAATTTGTGGATCATCCGATTGTTATTTGCTGATTATGAAGCTCCATGAGGTTAGTTCACAATTTAATGCACAGTAATTAGCATGGTATCTTGACTTATGTGGTCAGTTGTTAAATAGCTGTAGAATGAGTGAATGAATGAATTAGTAGCTAGCTACCATTGGTAGCTTATTATTTCATATTCAGACTCTATTTATAAAGTGTAACTAGAGCCAGGCAGGGTGGCCCTTGCCTACAATCCCAGCAGCTTGGGAGGCCGAGACAGGAGGACGGCAAGTTCAAAACCAGCCAAAGCAATTCAGTGAAGTCCTAAGCAACTTTTGTGAAACTCTGTCTCAAAATAAAAAATCAAAAGGGCTGGGGATGTAGCTCAGTAGTAAAGTGCTCCTGGGCTCAATCCCCTGTTCCAAAGGGGGAAAAATTATAACTGGGCCTCTCTATTCTCAGGCCCTCTGTCTGCTTGCATATCACTGCTAGATCATGCTTCCTAAAATATTTTATTGATCTTTTCTCTCTTTTCCAAAGCTATCACAGACATTGATTGCTAAGCCAATGTCCATCCCCCTTCTTCCTCCTTGATTGTAGAATTATAATTATAATTATGTGATTATGTTCAAGTAGCCATCCTCTGTGAGGCTCTGAGTTTAGGGAAGATTGGTCCAATAGTGGAAGATTTGCCTAGGGCAGGAAAGGCTGAATGAGGGCTATGGGTGCGACACTGATGGAGGGCGAGCTTCCATTCTCCTTGCCATTGCTCTGTTTAGGCAAGTGATAGAGTTCTGACCAGTGTCAGAGACCTGCTGGAGGTTTTGGGGAAAGATTTCTTTATTCTTACAAAGAGACACAAAGAATATATTCTCTTCTGCTGATGAACATTCACTTGGAATTATTGTACTGGTCATAAGACAAGCCAATATGCTACGGATGGCAAAGCAAAAGATTAAATGGTGAATGGTGGAATTAACCATCCTTGTAGTGGTCATACAATAATACATTTTTAAGCCATTTTGAATTAATTTTTCTATTACTTATAGCCAAAAACATCTCAACGAATAAAATGTCATCAATAATTCTTCAGTAGCTATAGGAAAAAGTCAAGATTCCTTAGCCTGCTTGTAAGAGCCTATACTTCCTGATTCAAGTCTGGTCCTAATTCCAGAATATAATAATTTATTAATTTCCATCTTTACATTTGTGATCTACTTCCTTTATCACAAGTGGTGTGCTGGTAACTGTTAACAACCAGTTTTACAATAGGACGTATGGAGGAGCTTAGATTTGATGTATTTACCAATTTCCATGGTGCAAATATTCCTACCACTGGGCTGGGGTTGTGGCTCAGTGGTAGAGCACCCGCCTAGCACGTGCGAGGCCCTGGGTTTGATCCTTAGCACCACATAAAAATAAATAAATAAAACAAAGCTATTGTGTCCAACTACAACTAAAAAAAATAAATATTTTTTAAAAATATTCCTACCACTGAAAATTTCAAGAAATTGGAGATACAGAGAGATACGCTTGAGCTGCCTTCAGCACACCTCTGTTATACTATCCAACTTTCTCCCCTAGTCTGCAAGTTTTCTCCCTAGGTAGAGTTCAAGGCCCAACCTATATCACTTCCTTTTTAAAGACTTCCTATAAATTCCTAAACTGTAAATGTCTTTACCCATCAGTTGGAATTTGACAATTGCCTTAAATTATTAATTTTCATAGGTATTTGTTCATAAGTCAACTAATCAATTAATGGGAAAAAAAACAGAGAAATAATAAAAGTACTAAAAGAAAGAAGAGTTCAGTGACACCAGATTACCTTCCTGTACTTCCTAAAGACTTCCTGGGATTAGGCATTAGGGGGACTCCTAAAGAAGAAAATCCCTGCCTGCAGCCATTTGAGCACTCAAGATTGCTGGAGGTACTTTATTATAAACAGGACTTATCAGCTCCCAATTATTGCAAGTGCCAGTCCCTGGGAGAGGTATGTTAGAACATTAACTAAAGGTCTCTTGGCAAGATTGGGTGTGTTCCTATTCTGGTCCAGTCAAATCCCCTGAGGATGTCAAAAATGGGCTTTTAAGGTCATCAGAGGCCAACAGGTAGGAAAGAAGAGAAGCCAGTTCCTTAGGCTGATTGGAATGCCTGCTAGGTGGGTCAGCTTCATCTCCACCTCCCAGGTGTCACACCCATCAGCTTGGAGGAAAGAAATAATTAAGTCTGCCAACACATTGGCTGAGGCAATGAGGAGAGGCCCAGGAATGAAATAAATGACTAAGTCCCTCGGCCCTTGACTAGGTCAGCATTGGGAGGCAAGGCAAACTGAAGCTACTAGAAACTGCAGAGTATTGGGAGGTGATGGGCATAGAAGATGAGAGACTGCCTCAAGATCTGATTATTGCTTCAGGGCATTTGCTTAAGCCTTCTAGTTAACTACCCCACCCCCCTTTTTATGTGACTAATGGCCCACATTGACCTCTATAGGATCTGCACACTAAGAATGTTTTCCTAAATTATAAATGTATGCTTCTTTTCCTGCTTCAGAGAGCTATATCTAACTGGCATTTACTAGACTCTCTCAGGGATGTACTTACTCCCTGACTACTGCTTTCCAGATTAACGGACTAAAGCATTATAGCTGTTCTGTATAGCTTGTGGCCTGTGGACCAGCCTGCAGCTCCAGCTCATAGAGAAGCAAATGGAAGTTAGTGTCTTCAGCTGGAAAAGAAATACCTGAATTTGGAAAGTGTCACTATTTTTAACTAACCTTCCTCATAAAATCCTGAAGCCAGAAGAAATTATTGGAATAAGAAGACGAAGAACTAGGGAAGTATCCATGGATAGGTAAAGAACTCTAGGAGCACCCAGGGAAAGGGGTAAGAAGTAAGAGAAATTTTAAAAGAAAGTACTGAACATGGTAGGAGAAAGTAAGGGAAATGAGGGCCTGGATAACGAGAATTGGTAGCAGGAGGCCCCAAGTCAATCAGGGGGTGCTGGCGGTGCAACACTTTTTAAGTGGGTTAGCTGCCCCCAAATAGTGCCCTGCCTCTACTTCCCTGAGCCATAGGTCACACTCAAGTGGAAACTCCACTATTACCTGCCAGTAAATAATACTGAATCAAGCACCAGAATGCTTGCCTCCTTATTTAGACTCCCTACATGAGCACCAAGGGATCAACAAAAATGGGAATTGGTACAATATATGAATTCTGTTGATATTTTTAAGTAACCACTATTAGGTAGAACTTGACACAAGCAATGCCTTTTGAAAGATATCCTCCAGGAGGGCTGGGATATACTCAGTTGGTAGAGTGCTTTCCTTACATGCACAAGGCCCTGGGTTCAATCCCCAGCATAACAACAACAACAAAAAAAAACCCTCTTTCTTAGAACAAAAGTTACCTCAAGGTCACTGTAAACCTGACCTAAATCTCAGACAGTACTCCCCTATCATACAAAGAAAACCCCCTCCTCATTTTCCCTATGTCTACCCCAGACTATAAGCAGAAGACAGGTCTCAGTCTCCATTGCCCCGTCCTTGTTGAGCCACCTCTTCTCTATTTCTTTTACTAGCTTCTTTCCTTACACCCACCATGTATAAGACAAGCAAAGATGAAATCATTGGGGCTGGGGTTGTGGCTCGGTGGTAGAGCACTTACCTTGCATGTGTGAGGCACGGGTTCAATGGTTGGCACCACATATAAATAAATGAATAAAATAAAGGTCTGTCAACAACTGAAAAAAAAAATTTGCAATCATTGCCAGTAAATAACTTTCATGAAAATATGTTGGAAGTCCAAATCCTTCTCAGCTTGACATGTCTTTCATCTTAGCCAGGAAAAAAAAAGCTGGAAGGTGGTGTAGATTATATAGAGACAATGTGATCTGTGATTACAAAGATTATTCTTGAAAAAGCTAAAAGGACAGTTACTCCTGCTGCCCATAGAGTATATTATCTTTGAATTCCTGCTTTCTATGAGACGTTCCATTTAATCTTTAGCTTCCTCCTCCTTCTTTCTCTATACAAATAGTATTTGTAGGCCTTTATGCCACAAACAGCTTCTGACACTCAGGAAGAGAACACAGCAGTCACTCCTAGTGAAGCTCAGCCAAGTGAGTTGATTTGTTCTGCCCACCCCTGCGAGATGCCTGCGGGATGCCCCGGTATCAGACATACACACACCTTCGATAAGGAAACTCTAGACACAGTTTATACCAGTGTTCCTATTTTAACTTTAGGTTAGTGTTGTTTGTTTTGATGTCTGAATCCATCAAAACAAAACATCAATAGCTCTACATTTAATCACAGCAGCAATTCCTTTCTCAATTCTCACTGCTACAGTCCTTACTCATTACCTCTGACCCTAAACCATTGTAAAAATTATTTCATAATTGATCTTGTTGGCTCTCATCTCTCTTCTGCACCTACTCTTGATGCCTGGCAGAAAGCTGATTCGTTACATCATTCCCCTGCTCAAAAACATTCAATTGTCCTTAAAGAAAAATGTATCTACTCCCAATAATACAAATAGTAGTATATGGGCTGGGATTGTGGCTCAGTGGTAGAGCGCTCACCTAGCACTGGGTTCGATCCTCAGCACCACATAAGAAATTAATTAATTAATTAAAGGTATAAAAATCGCATTTAAAAAATAGTGTGTTATTATCATTGTTGGCATTACCAATAGGGACTATAAGAATTCAGAGAGCTTATGGATTGTTTTGGAATCATTGTATAACCGAGAAATAAAATGCTGTTATTTTAAATAAAAACCAATTGCTGCCACTGACCCTTGAGGGAGATGATATAATCTATACAGCAAAGAAATCATTCTTCACACTGACTTCTTGCCCTAACAGAACTGACGAAGGGAATAATGGCCACTGCAAATCTCTATTCATTCTTCTAGTCTCAGGTGGAAACTGGAAGGGATATTCCTTTATCTAGAAAGACACATTAAAGAATCTTTGGCCATACTAAAATAAAAGGAATCAAATTATAAAAGAGGAGACCCATGGAAGGTTACTGGAAAAATGAAGAGTCTACAAGAAGAGCAGAGGCCAAACTATATGGCAATGTTAAGACCTCACCATTGCCCCGAAATCTTCAGCAGAGCCTCACATGTACACAAGCATTCTGTGTGGATGGTGTTTTTTTGGTGCAAAAGGAGCAATTGTTTCACATCTAAGTGCTATGTGGTACAAAACAGCACAGCTCAGGATTGACAGAGCAATGATTCATCCAAGGAACTGACCAGTAGACAGAGAAAGCTTAAGGCACAGCCTCCAAATCCCTGGAAAGATTTGGAGGATCCTATCAAAAGGGGAAATGGCCTTAAGGCGATTACATTTGAATCTCAAAGCACCGAGTACCTTCACAAGAATGGTTACCATTTCACAAGAGATTAAGTATTTTCCTTTCACTCACTTTCCCCTGAGTACCACTGGGGCCCGTGTGGCTGCCCTTGCCCATCCTAGGAGAAAATCAGTACCTCCGTGGTGATGATGTTGACATTCTTCCATTTTCCTTTCATTTCCAGGGGTCTACTCAGAGGCCTGGTCCCTCGTGGGGTTTCTGTCCCTCCCAAGCTGTGGTCAGTAAGCAATTTTCTTCCTTCCCAATATAAATGTTTGCTCCTTGGAGTCATCTCCCCTCCATCCGAGGGTGGAATCTGGGCAAACCCTTTGGAACAGCAGTATCTAAGGTTTTTTTTTTTTTTTTTTTTTTTTTTTTTAAGAAAGAGAGAGAGAGAGAATTTTTTCATATTTATTTTTTAGTTCTTGGCGGACACAACATCTTTGTTGTATGTGGTACTGAGGATCGAACCCGGGCTGCACGCATGCCAGGCAAGCACGCTACCACTTGAGCCACATCCCCAGCCCTCTAAGGTATTTTTCTTAGTGAAAAAGAAAATCTGTCTCCTCCCCAGATTTATTGCTGCCCTTATTGCCATTTCTTCCCTGACAGGTCTCCTGTGGGTAAGCTTTGCTAATGAGGGAACCCAGATAATTAGTAGAGGGAATTGGAGTCAAAGAGAGAAACAGTGGAAGACACCATCCTACTGTCCTATTTAGTATCTGAACAGAACAATAGGCACTCTCCCTGTGGCCTGAGGGAAACAGTAGACCAGAAAAGAGGCAAAAGACAGGACAGAAAGGGGATTAGTACTAGAGGAGGAATAACCAAGGGAGACTCCCCAGTGAAAAATCAGCATTACCCTTGAGAACTATGCCATGTGCCTCCCTGCCCTAAGCCCTGAACTTGAAAAGGCCCCATCTGTCCTTCCTCTGGCCACATCCCTCCCTATTGAATAATGAGTCTGTAGAAGCAGGACACAGGAACTTCTAGAGCTCAAGACTCCTTCCAAGACCACCTGTGGGTGTCCAAGAATTTGGAATTTCCAGCTCAAATGGCCTGAGCCCCTTTCACAGTCTGTGCAGGCCTCTTCCCTCGGCCCCAGGTCTGAAAGGTGAACAGCACCCCTGATGGGCTGGCTCCAAACCACAGCTTCAGGGGTCCAGAAATTCCTAATTTGAACTTGGCATTCTAAGTTGTCTAGAAGGATAAGGATATATTTTATTTCACAAATTATTGGATAATTTTTAAATATTTAGACATATATGATATATGGACCTATGTATCTTACCCCAGATCTCACAATGTTAAGGGTAGGCCTATTTAAAATAAAAAGTGCTTAAGACCAGAGGACTATATATTTAAGGGGAAAATGTGTTTCTCTGCTACTTAGTAAAAGCCCATTAACACTTAGATATTTATTTAAAGCTACTGAGTTATCTTGAAAATTTTCTCTGAAATCCAGTAGACCCCTACCATATCAATATATAAAATCATAATTCTCCAAAGATGTTTGGTGTACCTAACTATTGGAACTTGTTGATTTCTTAGTTTCCAAACAATGGTGTGGTTCCTTCCTTAGAGGACTTATCTGGCTCTGATCTGATCTCTACTAGGGCAGCCCCTCCCAATCTCTTCTTCTCAGCCTGGCCTCAGTCTCCCTCCCTACCCCCCCACCATTTTCATTAGTAGAATTGTAATAAAACAAAAGTCATATTCTTTTAAAAACATAACAATATTTTCTGTTATTTGGGTTAGTTTGTTTTTTAATAGCAAGTGGAGCCAGGTGCCATGGTGCATGCCTGAAATCCCTGTGACGGTGTTATGCTCGAATTCGGGACCCCCAAAGACCACCAGAGACCCAAGATCGATGTAAGCAGCAAAGAGGTGTTTATTGCGAGCTAGCTCGGTCCTCCGTGCGCACACAAAGCAACTGGTGATGCTGAGAGGCCCCGAGCCCAGGGTTTGCAGCAGTTTTATACATTCTTTGGAGAGGGCAGGGACCCCCCATACATCATAGCATCCCTTAGCAAATCATCACACACCGCAGGAAAATCAAATAACAACTCTAAAACATGATTAGCACATTCACTGGCGAGAACAAGTTGGGTAGGGGTGATTGGTCAGTACAAAAGGGGTATTCATTTGAACTGATTGGTTTGAGCCAAGAGGGGTGTACGTGCTGAACTACATGGTTTCCCAACTTGTTATCAACGACCATAAACTGCTGGGAGGGTCATCTGGCATCCCAGGTATTTCCCTGTCTCATGCTGATTGGTGGCTGCTAGGGGGCTGCTATGGGTCCCCACCTAGTCAGGGACACCTGGCACAGCAGATCTCTCCTGTAGATAAACAACTTAGCAGGGTGGGAATGTGCCTAGGAGTGCTCTGTGGGTTTTTCCAAGGACAAAGGCATGTCCCTTCCTTGGACAGGCTTTGCTCTGAGATAGAGGCTGGTTTTTCAACAGGACACTGAGGCAGGAGGATCTCAGGTTTGAGGCCAGCCTCAGCAATTTAGAGAGGCCCTAAGCAACTTAGCCAGGACTTGACTCAAAATGAAAAGGGCTGAGGATGTAGCTCAGTGGTAAAGCACCCCTGGGTTAATCCCCAGTGCCAAAACATAAAATAAAACAACAAATGACTTGGCTTATTTGTAGTCCTTTCTTTAAAACAAAAACAGACAAAAATCAGCTAACAACTATTTTTTTTTTAATGACTCATATTTTTCCCCCTTTGGGGTTATATAATTTTAGAAGGAAACGTATTCCATTTTGCTATATCAAATGGCCTATTGTTAAGGCTTTTGCTGTCTGTTTTTTTCCTAGTGGGAGTGAGGAAGAAGGCAGGCTCAGGTGGGCAGGGTCCTAGAAATGGACTTTAATACCTCCCACAGCAGGTGGGAGGTGTAACAGTGGTCTACTTTATGCTTTGAATATAGCCCTTGCTGCTCTGCCACTGGGACTTATTTTTAAAATGGACATGTTTCTTTCTCCTCTTCTCTCCCTGCTCCTCTCTAATCTCTTTCTTCCCCATCCTAAACAGAGTTACCTCAAGAAATGACTGTCTCCAAATTAACAAGAGAATTACAACTCAGGCAGAACACACAGAATGTAGTAGCCTTTGAATCCCTCTTTAAAACCTCCCTGTTCCCTGGGATGGGAAGAATCACAGCCTCTGGGACAGGGCTGTGTGTGTCCCCTGTGCTTCTCCTTTGCTAACAAAGCAAGCAAACTTCTTTTTCCTTTTTCTCGAAACCATGTCCTTGTTATTGGATTAGGACTGGGAATAAGGACCAGGCTTTCAGTAACAAGGGAATGAATCCAGGGGGTGTGTATAAAACTATATTTGGAGAGGTGAGGCATGGGTTAAACATTAATCTGGAGAAGCAAGATCTTGTCATCTCATCAAGTCTAAGGGTCAAATTCAGAGCCAAAAATAGGAGATGAAGTCAGAGATCAGGAACTCAGTAAACTCAAGTCCATTGGTAAAAGCAGGTATGAGATGAGAGCCCCATGCTAAGGAGTGAAGCAGGTGGAGTCCTGATGCTCCCTATCATGGGAAGAGCAAACTCCAAATAAACCAGGGTCAGATTTAGTAAGAGAAGACACCGCAACACCAAGCACAGTAGAACCAGCTTCTAGTGCTCAATGAATACTCTTCACATGATGAAATGGATTTCTTCACTAGTCAGCAATTTTTATGGGGAATATATAAGATTTATTGAAATATGCATGTTGCTCACGAATTCAGCAGCTTTCCTGAAAAGAAACAGAAGGAACATTTAAAATTCACTAAACTACAGACGCAGTGTTTGCTTTAGACTTTTTCTTGCTACCAAATACATTATCACATTCAGTCATTTAAAAACAACCATTTTCTTATTCTAAAATAAAGGAAAATCTAGTCTCTCTATCTGTCTCTTAATTGTACTTCTCCAGTCTGAGTTCAGAACTCATTATGGAAGTAATGAGTCAGGGTCATTTCCGCAGTCTTCACCTGTGACAAATACTGTGACATTTGCCTCCAGGGTTGAGGAAGCTGATCTGCTGGGAACATGGAAAAGAGCTGTGCACAGGACGCACAGGACGACTCACTTCATGGGTTTCTCTGCGTGACACCCAGCCCCAGCCACAGTGTGTCACCTGGGAGCTCACTGGAAATGCAGACAATAGACTTGTGGGCAGACACAAGTCACATAATGACATCTTATCACCATGTCTCTAAAATAGTCTTCTGAAAACCACTAACTACAGATGGGAGTCTACCCTCTGGGCAA
Organism: Callospermophilus lateralis; assembly: GCF_048772815.1. Classification (NCBI taxonomy): domain Eukaryota; kingdom Metazoa; phylum Chordata; class Mammalia; order Rodentia; family Sciuridae; genus Callospermophilus; species Callospermophilus lateralis. The sequence goes on from NC_135311.1 coordinate 2,031,329, forward strand.
ATTGGTTGTGAGTCATTCTCCATTTACCTGCAGTTTCATTCAGCTCTTTAGTATCCCATCAGGTTCATCTTATGTACACACACACACACACACACACACACACACAGGTTCATCTTATGTACACACACACACACACACACACACACACACACACATACACATTTGGGGAGCATACCAGGGATTGAACCCCAGGAGAACTTAACCACTGAGCCACATCCCAGTCCTTTTTTTATATATTTTATTTTGAGACAGGGTCTTGCTAAGTTACTAAGGGCCTCTCTAATTTGCTAAGGTTGGCTTTGAACTTGTGGTTCTCCTGCCTTAGCCTCCCCAGCCACAGGGATTACAGGCGTATACCACGGTGCCCATCCACTGGTATATATATGTTTAAGAACCTAAGAGAAAAAAAGAAAGATCTCAAAGTGCCCTGTTACCAAGGAATCCCTGGGGTTTTGTTTTTTGTTTTCTTGAGGGGTTTGTTTTGTCTGTTTTGGAGGGAGTCCCACTAAATTGCCCAGGCTAGCATCAATCTCCTGCACTCAAGTGATCTTCAAAAGCTCAGGGAGTCTCTTTATTCAGCAGCAGCAATAGGAGCAAACAACATTAGCATCCACCAATATATTATTATTTGCCCCAATTGAGTAAAAACTTTGTCACAATTAAGTGACAGCTGGAAGTGGAGACGTGGGTACTAGAAAAGACAAGAAATTCCTCTTACCTAGTGTATGTTCTGAAAGCAGAATCAGGAAGAACTAACTTCAAAGGCACTGAGGCAAAAATATGGAATTTTAGTCCCTAGAACACTCAGAACCACTATTATCAAAAATGTGAAAGATGGGGCTGGGGATGTGGCTTAAGTGGTAGCGCACTCGCCTGGAATGCGTGCGGCCCGGGTTGGATCCTCAGCACCACATACAAACAAAGATGTTGTGTCCACCGAAAACTAAAGAATAAAAAATATTTAAATTCTCTCTCTCTCCCTCTCTCACTCTCTCTTTAAAAAAAAAAAAATGTGAAAGATAACAAGCCCTGGTAAGGATGCAGAGAAAAAGTAAGCCTGGTTCTCTATAGGGAGTGTAAATTAAAACAGTCACTTTGGAAAATAATATGCAGGTTTCTCAAAACACGAAAAGTAGAATTAGCTTATGATCAGCAATCTCACAACTGGATATATATCCAAAAGAAATTAGTATATCAAAGAGATACCAGAGCTCTCATGTTTATTTTAACGCTATTCTATGAATAGCCATGACATGGAAGCAAATTAAGTGTACCTCAATGAATGAGTGGCTTGTTTTAAAATATGGTGTATATACACGATGGAATTCTATACAGGTTTTCTTTCTTTCTTTCTCTCACAGTGCTGTGTTGGAACAGAGGGCTTCACCACATGCTAGGTGAGTGCTCCACCACTGAACTACACCCCTAGCCCTATACAGTCTTTTAAACAAAGATATTCTATCATGTGTAACAACATCAATGAACCTGGAGGACAATACACTAAGTGAAATAAGTCAGGCACCGGAAAATAAACACTGTATGCTCTCCCTCATATGCAAAATCTAAAAAAGTCCAATTCATAAAACAGAAAGTATAATAGTAGGAAGCTTTGGTAAAACAAAGTTTCAGTTAGACAAGAGAAGTAAGTTTAGAGAACTCATGTATAGTATGTTGACCATAGTTAATAATAATATAGTACATATTTCAAAATTGCTAAAAGAATAAATATTAACATTCTCACCACAAAAAAAAGAATGAGCCAAAGGATATGATCATCAGCTTAATTTAATCTTTTTACAATGTAAACATACATAAAAAGCACAGTATAACCCATAGGTACATATAATTATTTGTGAATTTTAAAAAATTTAGAGTTATAGTAACCTGACAGAGTGACATCAATACTTCCTCCTTCCTCCTATACATGTGAGTGAGTGATGATAATTTTACTACTTTACCTGAGAGAAATCATATTTCCTTTGTCATTTTGACATATCAGATAGTGGTCAGTGCTGAGAACATAAGAAACAATGATTTCTAGTTTTTTTCCACTTCTTGGCATATTAACAAAAACATTTTATAAGCACTTACCTCCATAAGTCAATGGAATAAGTATTTCATTCCACAAGTTCTAGTCTCTGTTTAGCTTTTCTAAGGGCTTATGATCTATTTTAGATTATAAACTGTAAGACTATTGAAGTAGAAACAATTATGTTTTTGTTGTTAAGAGTTAGATGAGTACAAAAAATGCCCAGGTAACCATTTTTCCGGCCAGAGTGTGTCCCTGGTTACTGCCTCTGTATTCCGGGGAATAAAGGATCTCACAAGCTTATGAGGGGACACTATCTTAAAAAGGAAAAGAACAATAAAGAGGATAAAGGATTTGAGCACAAGGTGATAAAGCCTAGCAACAGATGGCTTGATGAAGAAAGCTAAACGGGAAAAAAGACACTCATTTCTATATTACCTTGAGTGTTCTTCTCAGAAATTAAAGAAATCATTCTTAATCTTTTAGGAGTTTATTCTGAGATACATAATAAGAATCATAAAGACATAGAGATAGTTGAAAATGGATGCCTCAATATAGAGAAATAATATCAGCTACCATTTTAGAGTATGCTGTGGGCCAGCAAATGTAAAACTAAAGGACTGGTGATGGTTTTCTTATTTAATCTTCCCAATGGCTCTTTTTTTAACCTAATGATCAATGTTTTATAAAACATCACAATCTTGTCTTCACTCAGTGGTAAAGCATCCCTAAATTCAATCCCCAGTACCAAAAAAAAAAAAAAAAAAAAAAAAACACACACACACAAAACAACAACAACAAAAGAATTCTATTTATATTTGAATTGTGTTTGAAGTGAGATCATTCTCAATACTTGGAAGACTTATGTCCAACAAATAACTATTATAAATAAATGCAATTATGACTCCATTGTTTAAGGATGTTTTAGATTTGTACTTCCAATAGATCAGGAATGAATTTACTAAAGAGTTCAGGAGACAGTGGCACATGACTATAATCCCAGGGATTAAGGAGGCTGAGGCAGGAGGATTACAAGTTTGAGGTTAACCTACACTTAGCAAGACCCTCAGCAACTTAGTGAGACCCTGTCTCAAAATAAAAACAAATAGGACTGGGAGGATAGCCCAGTGGTAGAGCACCCTGGGTTCAATTCCCAGTATCAAAAAGAAAAAAGGAAAAAAAAAGGTCCAGAAATTTTAGCAATTTAACCCAATGTGAGTTCTAAGAACACATTCACAACTGCTTCCAGTAGAGGTTGTTCATTCTTTAAATCTCCATAGTCCCCTGGACAAGCAATTTGGGGGTAGCATTCTCCTGACTTCTCGTTTTTCATATGAAGAAACCAAAGATCAGAAATTTTTGAAACTCACCCTAAATCATATAGCAGGGTAGTTGCCATGGATTCTCCAAAGCCTGTTTATTACCCAATATTATCATCTCTGAAATCTAAAAGTCCATATTCCACACACTGTAATGACCTATCCCTCCAGATGCTCCTTACGCTCTTCACGCTTGTGTTCTAGCATCTGAGCCATCTCAAGTTCAGATGTCTTCCAGCAGCACTTTCCTCCAGGGAAACCTGAGCCCCACAGTCAAACTGTGGGTTACTGGTTCCCTCTTGTCCTTACAGACATAACCCTGAGCTCCTCCTAATCCTGCTCAGGCACGCTGTTTCTTCTCCCACTACATTCTAAGCACAGCTGGAGAAAATCACTCCTGTGGACTGATAACAGTAGACCATTTTAAATGTTAAAAACCACTCTCTAAAGCCTTTGGTCACTATTGCAAACTTTCACCATTATCTCTTTATAACATCACCTTACTCTTTCTTAAAAGATGACCTTGCTTCCCACTTCACAGACAAAATTGAGCCCTTCACGTACATTTGAAGGGATTTCTTTAACCTCAGGTCCTATGTATATAAACCTATATAGAGCTGAATCCACCCAAGTCTTACACAAGTTTCTAGATGAATCCTTTCTTCCCAGCTTAGAGGAACCATCCCTGTGTTCAAAGTTAACTATCCCCATATAGTGCGAAGTCCCATCTCCTCCTTTTTCCTCAGGAAACTTTTACCATTAATGTTCCATTTATCTGCTATATTTTCAATTACTCTCTCCCATTTTACCTTCATTTTAAAATACACAAAACAAAAACCGAACTCATCTCTCTTTCTGCTTTCTGACTGTCATTAACTCAGCAACTTTCCTCCATCACACCATCCACCATGATTTTCTTCCTCACCTATCACCCAGAGCTATGGAGTTGGCCAACCAGGGATTAACGCTCTGAAGCCATGAGCTCAAAATAAACTTTTGCTACTCTTGAAAAGAAAAGAAAAAGAAAACCCAGAAGTTTACACCAAATCTCTTGTTTATACTTCCTCAAATTCCATTTGCTTTTCAAAACACTTGAATTGGACTTCCATTTCCATCAGTTCACTGAAACTGTTCTAGCAAATGTCTGCAACTACTGTAATAACTACTTTTAATGAAAACTATTGTTTATACATTCTATTTTTTATTGAATACAGTTTAAAAATTTTGTTCATGCAGTTATTGCATATTTTCCTAGTTATTAAATTATATAGATGCAGATTATTAGATTTGATTATTATGTTATACTTGTGTTTCTGATGTGAAAGGAAATTTTTTTCTATTTCATTTTCAAAGTGGTTATTACTGGTTTAGAAAAACACATCACTTTTGTATGTTAGCCTGCTCTGATTGGCTCCAATAATTTGCCCATTTGTTTTCTTTTCTATGTAGATCATTATGTCATCTTCAAAAAAAGACAATTTTCTTTTCCAGTATGTACACCTCTTATTGTTCTATATCATCCCATTGGTTTAACTTTCAGTAAATAATGAACAGTAGTTATGAATTCCCTTGTCTGCAAATTCTTCTAAAGTTGCACCATTGGGCTACGATTATAGGTCATAGGTAAAGTGCTTGCCTTGCACTCGTGAGGCCCTGGGTTCAATCCTCAACACCACATAAAAATAAATAAAAATAAAGATATTGTGTTCATCTCAACTAAAAAAAATTAAAGTTTTAAATTAAAAAAAATAAAATAAAATTGCACCATTAACTATACTTATACTTAATTATTATGTAAAGTATATAAGTATATATATATAATGTCTTCATATATATCTTCTTATATATAATGTCGTCATGTATATTAGTAATCTTTTTTTTTTTTTTTTTTATACTGGGGATCCAATCCAGGGATGCTTTACCACTGGGCTACATTCCTACCTTTTTTATATATTATTTTGAGACAGGGTCTTGCTAAACTTTGAGTCGTCCTGGCTCAGGCTTCCAAGTGGCTGGCATTACAAGCATGTGCCACTGCTCCCAGTTACATTAAGAATCTTTTATTGGGGCTGGGGATGTGGCTCAAGCGGTAGCGCGCTTGCCTGGCGTGCGTGCGGCCAGGGTTCGATCCTCAGCACCACATACAAACAAAGATGTTGTGTCCGCCGAGAACTAAAAAGTAAATATTAAAAATTCTCTCTCTCTCTCCCCATCTCTCTTAAAAAAAAAAAAAAAAAAGAATCTTTTATCAAGTTAAAAAATTTCCTCCGTATTCCTTTTCTGCCACGAGTTTTTATTATTTACTCAGGAATGGATGTTGAATTTTATCAAATCCTTTTTATATATCTGTTGAAATTATATTTCTTTTCCCCTTCTGGAGTATCTAGTAAATTTTAGTCATTATTTAATATTAAGCCATTCCTATAAACCTAGAATGAAACCTTGTCATGATGCATTTCTTTTAATGCACTGCTGACTTTATATGCCAATATTTAAGACTTTGCACTTGTATTCATAAGTAAGACCAGCCTATAATATTCTTTTCTGGTGCTAATGTGTACAGTGTGGCTATTCTGCTGCCTTTGCCAGTGTATACACTAAGTGGAGTTCCCTTTTCTTTTCTGTGTCTTTACAATAGTTTAGGTAATAATTATTACTTTTGTCTCCAGTGTTGAAATGTAAACTCCCTGAAGGCAGGAACTGTGTTTGCTCATCATCTGCTAATCTCCCAGCAACTAGAACACAGCCTAACAGTAGGGAGTCAAAAAGTAATGGGTAAATAGATCTCTCCCTATTTATACAAAGGCAGATAGTATCTTTTTATTGGTAGTTGTTTTGTTTTACAATATTCCTTATAATATCAGGAATTGTGTTATAAGTAATATTATTTTGTATTATAGGGAATATTATAGAATTCCTTATTTCCTTTACTATTAGTTTCTTATATGATTTTTTAACAATATGCTTAATTGTGCCTAGCAAGGAAGAATCTAAAGAGTACTTGTGAAGCCCGTTGGGGTGGCGCATGCCTGTAATCCCAGCAACTCAGGAGGCTAGGGTGGGAGGATCACGAGTTCAAAGTCAGCCTAGAGAAGCACTTAGCAACTGAACATGATTCTGTCTCAAAATCAAATATAAAAAAGGACTGGGCATGTGGCCCAGTGGTTAAGCCCCACCCCCCCACCCCCAGTAAATCCCTGGTACAAAAAAAAAAAATGTGAAATAAATTAAAGAAAATTTTAAGTAACTTGAAAGAGCACTGTGCCACCATATTTTAGATGGGGCACGGGGCCAGGCCTAAACAAAGCTTTTCTCCAGTGACAGCCACCTGCCCTGCACCCCTCATTTCGTTCCTCATTAACCTACTCTTGCTGTTTCTGGCTCCATGCTCTCAGCTGTCCCACAGCGCCTGTTAGGCCTGTTCCTCTCCCTTCTACCTCCATAAAATTTACCTGTCCTATTTTTTATTTCCTCAGGGCTTAAGGCTTTACACAGCAATCAGACAAACTAATTTTCATTAAAAGAAAACAGTAATTGGAGAAGCAGGAAATCCTACCCAATAAATGTGCATTTTAATAAAACATTGGGCTTTTTTTCTGATTTTGAAATTCATGCTTATTACAGGAAAAAAAATCACAAAGAAAATAAAAAACACACAAGAAATCTCAGATAAATCATAAAATTTTGGTTTTAATATAGCATAGCAGTTAAGATCCCAGACTCTATTGCCTAAGCTTGAATTCCCACCTCTCTCACTGTCTGACCTTGGGTAAGTTACTTAACCTCTCTCTGTTTCAGCCTTATCATCTGTAAAATAAGGGTTAGTCTTAGTATCTATGATTACCAAGAAGATAAAATTAGTTAACATATGTGCTTAAAACAATCTGTGGGGGCTGGCTGGGGTTGTAGCTCAGTGGTGAACGCTTGCCTAGAACATGTCAATTCTTAGCACCACATATATATAAATAAATAAATAAATAAGTAAAGGTACACTGACAAATTTTAAAAATAAAATAATGGACTGGGGATGTGGCTCAAGCGGTAGCGCACTCACCTGGCATGCGTGCGGCCCGGGTTCAGTCCTCAGCACCACATACATAGATGTTGTGACTGCCAAATACTAAAAAATAAATTAAAAAAAATAAAAATTAAAAAAATAAAATAAAACAATATGTGAACCTTAGTAAGATAAATATTAAGTGTTTGCTATTATTATTTTGGCAAATATCTTCACAGATAGGCAAGGCAAATCAACTGACAGGCAGAAAAGGATCTATCTATAACCACACATACTTCTAAAAAGTATTGGAATCATTCTTTACCTAATTTTTTTTTCTCTCTTTTTTTGCAGTGCCGGAGGTCCAACTTAGTGCAAGTGTTCTACCACTGAACTAAATCAACTAAATCTCTAGTCCCTGTCAGCACTTTTCTTTTCTTTCTTTTTTCTTTTTTTGTACTGGAGATTGAATCCAGGGGCACTCAACCCCTGAGCGTTGTTTATATTATATTTAGAAACAGGGTCTCACTGAGTTGCTTAGTGCCTTGCATTTTTTTTTTTTTTTAAAGAGAGAGAGAGAGGGGAGAGAGATATTTATTTTTTAGTTATCGGCGGACACAACATCTTGTTTGTACGTGGTGCTGAGAATCGAACCCGGGCCGCACGCATGCCAGGCAAGCGCGCTACCACTTGAGCCACATCCCCAGCCCCAGTGCCTTGCATTTGTTGAGGCTGGCTTTGAACTCACAGTCCTCCTGCCTCAGCCTCCCAAACTGCTGGGATTACAGGCGCACGCCACCACGCCCAGCAATACTTTTCTTATTTATTTTTTTATTTTTGTTTCTTTTTATTTATACATGACAGTAGAGACTATTTTTACTATTCATACAAGCACAGAATATATTTTATTCTAATTAGGATCCAGTCTTATAGATGTACATGATGGTGAGATTCACTATGGTGTATTCATATATGTACATAAGTTTTATTTACTTTTGTCACTTAAAATTACACAATAAGTATCTTCCCACATTTTAAAATTTTTCAACCGTTGATGTTTCAAATGGTAAGTTTGTAGGCAGAATTTAGACTCTGTCTTTTCTTGGCCAGAATCGTGTTTTATAATTTGAATTTTAATGCTTTTGGGTGGAGCTTAAACTCTTAAGTTACAACAATTCTTACCACTTCCTATTGTCTAAACAGCAAATAAATCTAAAGACTTTGAGGTATTTTACTTTCAAACATGATTTTTAGTAGTTGTATATTATTTCCTCCTACGACTAGACAATTCTTAACTAATTTCTATTATTACACATTTAACTTGTCTATAATGCTAGGAAGAACATCCATTTTAAAAAACCCTCTTTAGATATCTTTATATTTTTTCTACAGCTCTTTTCCTTAGAGAACTTTCCAAAAAGTAGAAATGCTGGGTCAAAGTTTGAATATTATTTATTTCCTTATTTATTTGTACTGGGGATTGAACCCAGGGGTGCTTAACCATTGAGCCACATCCCAATTCTTTTTTATATTTTTATTTAGAGACAGAGTCTCACTAAGTTGCTTAGGGCCAAAATCTTTAAAACATATTGCTTAGTTGCCTTATAAAAAACTGTATTGCTTTATACTTCCTGTAGCCATTGCCTTGAGCAATTACTGATACTGGTATTATCAGTTTTTTAACTTTTGCCAAGAAGAGGTCTATTTCTACAATAATATACATCTCTTAAATATGTCCTATTGAGGACAAAATATTTCCCCACCCTTAGCCTCTCAAACTCATTCTTTTCTCTGCTGCCCAGACAACTAAGTAGAAGATAAGAATCTTAGCTATATCCTTAAATGACCTCCAAGATTACTCAAGTGTCTCTATACTGCGAAGAATTTGCCAGTGGTAAATAACAGGAGTAAGATACGGAATATCTTTAGTCTCTGGTAACCTCTATCATTAAGGTATAAAATTAACATTAATGTAATTACTACTGTTAATGTTAATAAAAGCAGCACTTATCATCTATGCTGACTTTCCTATGTTTATTAATCCTCGGAATAAACCTTTAGATCAGTATTATCAGTATTATAATAGACAAAACTAAGGATCACACGGGTTGAAGAAGCTTGTGTAAAAGTATATGACAAAAAGCAGTAAAGCCAGAATTCAAGCTCAGGCTAATTTAATTCCAAAACCACAATACTAAATGGCTCTATGCATATTATTATTACTAATAGGCCTCTTTCATTTAGCGCTTTTACTTCCTCAAAAGGCTTTCATACACTTAGTTCGGCCCTGATAATAAGTCTGTAGGATATAATTGAGAGGTATTAGAACTAATTTCTAGATTATGTCAGTAAGCCAAAGTTTGTTGCAGTATACAGTAATAATAAATACAAAACCTCTAGTGTCTGTTGTTTTCCATTAAGGTCATAATCAGTATCATATTTACAGTTAGAACATAAAAATTACTTCCATAAGCACTTTGAGTTAGATAGAGAGGACAGTCCTATAGATTTTCCACTCGGACTTCTTTTAGCTGCATCAGGAATGCCAAATACAGAATTATGACAGGAGTTCTGGCCTACTCCAACCCATCCTCATTCAGCAAGTTTGTTCTTTTTCTGTTTCTGCTCCCAGCTGACAGAGCTACTTTTAAAAAAAGAAATCATTTCTGCAAACACATTTGAAGCAGCTCATCCCTCTGGCTTTTAACAGAATAGGACTCTGACAGAATAATCTAGAAATTGTTTTCCAATGCTCAAATAAAAGTGCTTGAGTTTTTACTATTGGGGGAGGGTGTTATGCCATTAGATTAAACAAAAAATATAAATATCTGTGTAGGTTTTGGCTTTGCCAAAATACCAGATTTTGGACATTGCAGCTTTTGGACTTCTGGGCATTTAAAAATGCTCATATGCTTTAAAGTACCATAAGCTTCATTGCATAATTAATTTTAGAAGCTTTCTTCATAAAAATCAACACCTGTTTCTTTATTCTTAATTTGTTTCCTAATGAGTGATAAATTTGAGATAGAATATTCCAATTCAGGGCAAGCTTGGGAAAGTTTGAGCCCAGGGAATGAGTGGGCATAGCAGCAGAAAGAAAGATAGCCTGGGGACTAACACCTGAGTTTAAGGGACAGAAGGGGAACACCGAGTGCAGGTGTGGGTTGTATGGGTACCCTCACAAAATATAGTGACATTTAGAACACCTAATATCCTCTCACACAGAACTGTCAGCTTCCTGGGTTCCAGTCTCTAGAAAAAATACAAGTAATATGCCAATCTCTATCCTGATTATGGGAGTTACCAAATGTTATGTTTCTACTGCTTCCTTTAAATGTGCATCTCTTAGATGAGCATGGTGGTGCACACCTGTAATTCTAGCGACTCAGAAGGCAGGAATATTGCAAGTTCAAGGCCAACCTCAGCAACTTATCGAGACCCTGTCTCAAAACATAAATAAAAAGGGCTGGAGATGTGGCCCAGTGATAAAGTGCCTCTGGCTTCAATCTCTGGTACCTAAATAAATTTATATCTCTTTTATGGTTGCAATAAAAATACATGCTCAATTAATGTTACCACTGTGTGCCAATGACAGTGCTAGGAAAGGATTTCTCATTTTTACAGTGCACCTGCAGAATAGTCAATTATATCTTCCATTGGGCAGTTGGAAACACTGGACCCAGTGAGTCAAGTCACATAGCTTGTGAGGGAATAAAGCTAAGACCGGGATTCTGGTTGCTTCAGGTTCAAAGTCAGTCTTTTCATGACCTCATTTTATTTCCTGACGATATATCTTTGTCTGCTAATTGCTCATATATTGTTTTGTTATGAAACTTGACCATGTTACTACATGGTCTTCATCATTGATCTTGTGATTGTTCAACATTCCAAATGAGGTAGGCAGGCTCGTAGGAAGAAAGAGACCCTTAATAGATGGAGACCCAGAATTATGAGAGATCAGCCATGCTTGTCTTTAATTAGATGAACACAACCTCCAGCATATGCTTGTACCAGATCAATCAGAACAAAAACATAATCAATTTAATTGACACCAGATTCAAAGACCTACACAATGTGCTCACAAGTGATTTATAGCTAGATAACTTAACCAAGAAGAAATATTCTGAACCCCAAATATCAAATAATTGAAATGAGATTTGATTTTCAAAAAAGCTTGCCTGAGAACTTGCACATTTCTTCCCAGGAAAATCATCTTCTCTGAGAGGTGAAGGTTATCTGCACCCTCTGCCTTTGGAGTGTGTATGTCTTTGTCATCTTTTAACCAGTCTTTATTGTGTCTTGCTTTCAATGCATCCTAAAATTCTTTTCAGCAGCATAAATCAAGAGCTCTACCAGCTGAGTCAAGGTCTCCTCAAACCTCTATCTGGTGACACAAAAAGTGAAACCATGGGGCTGGGGATGTGGCTCTGCGGTAGAGTGCTCACCTAGCATATGCAGGGCTCTGGGGTCGAGCCTCAGCACCACATTAAAAAAGTAAATGAATAAAATGAAGGTATTGTGTCCAACAACAACTAAAACAAAATTATTTTTTTAAAAAAGCGAAGCCATGATTATATAATCAATTAATTTCCCATTTCTGATACTTTTAGGATGATAAATAAAGCTACAATGCATTTGGGAGTGGGGGTACTGGGAATTGAACCCAGGGGCACTTAACCACTGGGACACATCCCAAGCCCTTTTTTGTACAGGGTCTCACTAAATTGTATAGGACCTCACTAAGTTGCTGAGGCTGGCTTTGAACTCGCAATCCTCCTACCTCAGCCTCCTGAGCTGCTGGGATTACAGGCATGAGCCACCTGCTTATAGTGAATGTTTTAAAAACTGTTTTAATAGAATGGTCCTCAAAGTTGAATCCAGGGGAAAAAAAACAGTATGAAATTCAGATCTACTTTCAGACTAGGCTCAGTGGCTCATGATTCGGGCGGCTAAGGCAAGAGGATCTCAAGTTTGAGGACAGACTCAGCAATTTAGTGAGTCCCTAAGCAACTTAGTGAGACTGTATGTCAAAATGAAAAGAAAAAGGGCAGGGGATGTAGTTCAATGGTAAAGTGCCACTGGGTTCAATGCTTAATACCAAAATAAAAAAAAAGAAAAGAAAAAAGCTTTCAGGTGATTTCCATATTGATTAAAATCATTGATTCATCTTACTTAGTGAAAAAAAGAATACTTATCCCAACTTATCAATATCAGCAACACATAAAAAATAATTGGAAGTTATGCATGTCTTTAGTTCAGTTTTAGAACTGAATTATTCATCTGATAAGATTTATATGCAAGTAACATAAACTGTTACCTTGGATAACAAAGTTATTATTATTAATTATTGATTATTAATTTACAAGTTAGATATGTTTTTTACCTATGGCTATTTTCAAGCATATATGAAAAATAAGAGCTAGCAAAAGTAACTTTTGGCAATAAAGACATATATCTCTAAGAACAAAGAAGATGGGAGAATAGATTGAACAACAACAAAAATTTTGAAGTTGGATAGTAAGTATCTAATTTAGCAGATGATGTATTATCATACAGATGCCACCTTATCATAAATTTTAATTCTTTAAATTAAAAATGCATGAAAAAACAAAAATATATGAATATTTGTTAATCTTAAAAATTAAACACTCTGAGTATACTGTATAATATATAGTTTTTTTAAGAGAGAGAGAGAGAGAGAGAGAGAGAATTTTTTAATATTTATTTTTTAGTTTTCAGCGGACACAACATCTTTATTTGTATGTGGTGCTGAGGATCGAACTCAGGCCGCACACATGCCAGGTGAGCGCACTACCGCTTGAGCCACATCCCCAGCCCGAATACATGGTTTTGAACATTATTTTTCTCTTACTATGACTGAAGTTCAATTTGCTTTTTTTGGCAGGGTGCTGGGGATTAAACCCAGGGCCTCACACATACTAGGCAAACACTCTATTACTGAGCTACATCCCCAGCCCTTTATCCTGCTTTTTAAAATTTTCTTTTACATTAGCAAAGATCTCTGCTGTTAAATAGCAGCAGTCACAACAGGCATTCTTGTCTTATTCATGAAAAGGCTTCTAATATTTCATAATAAAGTGTAATGTTTAATTAAGTTTTTAAATAGATAGCCTTTATTAAATTAAGGAAATCTCCTTTGTCTACTTATAATAGTTTTCATTAAGAGTGGGAGTTAAATTTTATCAAGTTTTTTTCAGTATTTTAAATAATTATCTTTTTATTCTTTTTTTAAAATTTTTTTAGTTTTCAATGGAACTTTTTATTTTTTATTTATTTATATGCAGTGCTCAGAATCTAGCCCAGTGCCTCACACATGGTAGGCAAGAGCTCTACCACTGAGCCACAACCCCAGCCCTATTCTTTATCTCTCAGTATAGTGAACATATTCCCTATTGTCACTTATATTACTGAGATTAATCTTGATTAGTTAGGATTAGTCAATTCAACAAATATGTATGTACCTAATATATGCAGGTTCTGTTCTCGTCAGTTGGCATGTATTAGGGAACGGGCAATGATTCTATCCCAATGGAGTTTATATTCTATAGTCATCTATGATCTATTTTTCTTTTAACCCATTGCCAAATTTAAATTGCTAATATTAGACTTAGTGTTTTTATATTTACATTCATAAGTGAGATTGATTTAAGTTATATTTCTTTGTTTTTGCTTTTATGATTGACTTCCCTTTCAAGATTAGGCTAACCTTAAGGAAATATATTGCTGAGCACCATGATACACCCCTATAATCCCAATAGCTCCAGAGGCCAAAACAGGAGGATTGCAAGTTCAAAGCCAGCCTCGGCAATTTAGCAAGACCCTGTCTCAAAATTAAAATAAATAAAAAGAGTCACTGGGGCTGGACTGTGGCTCAGTGGCAGAGCACTTGCCTAGCATGTGTAAGGCACTAGGTTTGATCCTTAACACCTCATAAAAAAAGTGAAATAAAGGCATACTGTCCACCTACAACTATTAAAAAAATTTTTTAAAAAAGGAACCGCTGGTTTGATTCCTGGTACCAATAAAAAAAGAAAGAAATATATTGCAAGTGTTCCGTTATTTTCTATGCTATAGGAATATAGAAATAACTGATAAATTTCTTAAGAGGTTTTCTATAACTCACCCATAAAGCCACCTAGGCCGGGAAGATTTTTTTAATTAAAAAATATTTTAAATTGTGATTTTTAAAATTGTTGTAAAACACATAAAATTTACCATCTTAATTTTCCCCTCTTGGGTGGTGGGAATTGAACCAAATACCTCAAGTTCTCTACATCTGAGCTGCATGTCCAACACCCTTAACCATTTTTAAGTGTATAGTTCAGTAATATTAATTATATTCATATTGTTTGGTTTATTTTCCTCTTAAATTATTTTTACTATCTTTTAAATTGTTTCTATAGATTTTGTTTATTAGTTCTCTACCTCTTTTTGAGTCAATTTGGTTTCTATTATCCCAGAAATTTCTGATTCACCTAGATTTTTAATGTATTGATCTTAAATAATATCTAATACTTTCTTATGCTTTAAATTTTTTCCTATTATGTACTCCCCTTTTTTTTTCCTTTTCATGTTTTTATATTTTTCTCCTTTTCCATCTTTTTTTCTCTTTGCATCAGGCCTGCCAAAGATTTATCTATTTGACAGTTACAAAGAATCAGTTTTTTAATATAGTAATTAAGTCATCTTTTCTCTCTCTCTCTCTTTTGGGAGAGGGGGTGGAGGAGTCTTGGGAATTGAATCCTGGGGAGCTTTACCACTGAGCTACATCCCCAGCCCTTTATTTACTTACTTATTTATTTATTTCGAGACAGGATCTTGCCAAGTTGCCCGGGCTGACCTTGAACTTGTGAGTATCCTGCCTTAGCTTCCCCAGTCTCTGGGATAACAGGTGTGTGCCATCATGCCTGCTCAAATACACTTTTGTTTAAAATGTTTTTATTTTATTTATTCATATGCAGTGCTGAGAATCCAACCCAGGGCCTCACACATGCTAGGCAAGTGCTCTACCATTGAGCTACGACCCCAGTCCTCAAATACTTTTTATTGTTTGTTTTCCACCACCTCATTAATTTATGCTTTTATTTCTTTTGATGATATCCTTCAATGTTTTTCAAGGGTTGTTGATGATGTTCTTTGCCTAGCTTATTGAGTTTAATGTGTGGTTCATGGAAAAATCAATCTCTCTCTTTCTAGAGTGAAACACTAGTGCATTTCTAAAGCCATACATTTTTTAAAATACCACTTTCTGTACACTTAAAGGTTTAGCTTTGTAATGTTTTCAGTGTTGTTTTAAATTTCAATTTCTATTTACACTTTAATTAAAGAGTTATTTACAAAGGATTTTTTTTTTTTTTTTTTTTTTTTTTTTTGGTACTGGGTATTGAACCCAGGGCCTTGTGTGTACAAGGCAAGCACTTTACCAACTGAGCTATATCCCCAGACCTACAAAAGTTCTTATGGCACTATATACTTTTACCCCAACTCTCTTTTCCACCCAGAGAATCAGTCCCCCACCTCAGGGCAGACACTCTCTAAACTAGCCCCCTCCACTGAGCTAAAGATGAGCATGCCTTCTGCAGCTGGTGGTCCCCAGACACTCACTTCACCCTGCTCCACCTGTCTTTATACATCTCTTTCCTGGCCCCACTGAGGCCCTAAGGTAAGGAATTCAGAGATCTGTTATTACCATATTTTGAAACAATGATTCTCAAAAGGAGGTTCAGAAAACTTTGCATTAGAATCACCAGCGGTATTAATTTAAAGCATTGTTTCCTGAATCCCATCTCACATCTATTATGTCTGATTGAACTCAGAGGCGCTTAACTACAGAGCCACATGCCAGCCCTATTTTGTATTTTATTTAGAGACAGGGTCTCACTGAGTTGCTTAGTGCCTCGCCTTTACTGAGTGTGGCTTTGAACTCCAGTCTCAGCCTCCTTAGTCGCTGGGATTATAGGTGTGCCCCATTACACCTGGCCCCAATCCTTTTTACATTTTATTTTGAGACAGGATCTTGCTAAGTTGCTTAAGGTCTCACTAAATTGCTAAAGCTGGCTTTGAACTCATGATCCTCCTGCCTCAGCCTCCTGAGCCACCGGGATTACAAGTTTGTGCCACCATGCCTGGCTCTATTATGTCTTTTGGGGTAGGGCCCCAGAACTTCCATTTTCTTTTTTTTATTGGTTATTCAAAACATTACAAAGATTGCAGAATCACATCGGTTACACATCCACATTTTTACATAATGCCATAATAGTAACTGTTGCATTCTGCTACCTTTCCTATCCTCTACTATCCCCCCTCCCCTCCCCTCCCATCTTCTCTCTCTACCCCATCTACTGTAATTCATTTCTCTCCTTATTTGTTTCCCATTCCCCTCACAACCTCTTATATGTAATTTTGTATAACAATGAGGGTCTCCTTCCATTTCCATGCAATTTCCCTTTTCTCTCCCTTTCCCTCCTACCTCATGACTCTGTTTAATGTTAATCTTTTCCTCCTGCTCTTCCTCCCTGCTCTGTTCTTAGTTGCTCTCATTATATCAAAGAAGACATTTGGCATTTGTTTTTTAGGGATTGGCTAGCTTCACTTAGCATAATCTGCTCTAATGTCATCCATTTCCCTGCAAATTCCATGATTTTGTCATTTCTTAGTGATGCGTAGTACTCCATTGTGTACAAATGCCACATTTTTTTTTATCCATTCATCTATTGAGGGGCATCGGGGTTGGTTCCACAGTCTAGCTATTGTGAATTGTGCTGCTATGAACATTGATGTGGCAGTATCCCTGTAGTACGCTCTTTTAAGGTCTTCAGGGAATAGTCCGAGAAGGGCAATAGCTGGGTCAAATGGTGGTTCCATTCCCAGCTTTCCCAGGAATCTCCATACTGCTTTCCAAATTGGCTGCACCAATTTGCAGTCCCACCAGCAATGTACAAGAGTACCCTTTTCCCCACATCCTTGCCAGCACTTGTTGTTGTTTGACTTCATAATGGCTGCCAATCTTACTGGAGTGAGATGGTATCTTAGGGTGGCTTTGATTTGCATTTCTCTGACTGCTAGAGATGGTGAGCATTTTTTCATGTACTTGTTTATTGATTGTATGTCCTCCTCTGAGAAGTGTCTCAGAACTTCCATTTTTAACAAGCTGAATCTATTCTAGCACATTGAAGTAACAATCATTGCTCAGAGTGACACACAATATGCTTTAGGAAAGTTCAGAGCAATCCAACTGGGTAGAAAGGTCTTAGGAATCGTGTCATGTAAAGAATACTGTATTGGGATTGGGGTTGTGGCTCCAGTGTAAAGCATATACTTCTGATCTATGCTTGAGGCACTGGGTTCAATACCCAGCACTCTTCCCCTCAATCCCAACCCTTTCATCACCACCCAGCAACAACAAAAATTTTGTGTCAAAGGAAACTAAGATGTTTAAAGCTAGAAAAAAAAGACTTGGTGGGCAGAAACCAAGATGCCACTTGTGCAAAAGGTCCTTTAAATTTATTCCATAAAGTTTTCAGAAGGTTAAGACAAAAATGTAAAAATTGGTGATCAGTTTTGTCTCTAAAGTAAGGAACAGATTTCCAACAATTTAAGCTCTTTAAAACTAGAATAAGGTTCTTGTAAATTAGTGAGTTCACCCCATCTGAACAAGCAGATAATGAGTGACTTACGCCAGAAAGAGGTTGAAAAGGGACTTTTACAACAGGCTAGGTGATGTCTATGTTCCTTTCTGTTGGGATAAACAGTGCCTAGAAAGATTTGTTCCAAGCAGGTGAGATAAGAAGAACTCCAAGGAATGTGATAATGAAGAAAATTTAGAAGGGAAACTGGCCACGTTCCTTGTCTCCAGTGTTTAGGGTGGGGGTCAAAGCAGAACAATCTTGGTTGTAAAGTAAAAGAATATACTCGTAAAAAAATGAAGAAATCCATCTGCACAGTGGGTGTGCAACCTGTTTTATATTCTCCCCCTAATGTGGGGACGGGGCAGCCCTCCATATCATCCTGGCCTGCTGCCACTGAGGAGCACAAATATTAAAATGTTCCAGCCTCTCCGCTGAATTCCTTGGGTTCCTTTATGCAGATCTGTAAACAGTATGCTGGGGCCTTTGGAGCCCTGAGGTTGAACAATTTCCAACCCTCAGGATTCTTAAGATTCTCTAATTTTAGGTACCTGAGCTCAGTAAGAATTATAAAAACAGATACTAAGACCCATTTCCTCATAGTCAAAGATTCAGAGCACACTTAGTGAGTAAACAGGACATGTTCAAAAACTGGTCTGAATATACAGGTGTGGTGGCACACGCCAGTAATCTCAGCAGTTTGGGAGGCTAAGGCAGGAGGATTGTGAGTTCAAAGATAGCCTCAGCAATTTAGTGAGGCCCTTAGCAACTCAGTGAGACCCTGTCTCTAAATAGAATGCAAAAAAGGGCTGAGGATGTGGCTCAGTGGTAAAGTGCCCATGATTCAATTCCTGATACAAAAAAAAAAGTCTGAAAAAATAAAATTTCACACAATCACATTTTTTTCAAATTTAAGAAATGTTAAAGTTTTAGTCTAGGTAATATTTTTGCACATATATATAATGTCCAAAATATCCTAAGGGATGAAAAACACAAGTCTTATAAAAATTCAGATAGGCAATGACCAAATAACTCAGATGTGCAATGACCACATACCTCACTTATTGATTATTTGAAGATCAAGGTTATGGGGCAAGAAAAATTACTTATAACAATCCAATATTATAATGTCTATAAATAACTCATCTATTCCTTCCAATTTCATAAAGGTGAAGAATAAGATTTAAAATATGAAGTAGACATGAGATGAATTATTTATCTGTGAAAATGGTTCTTCGGTTGTGTACCTTTAAATTGACAGGAAGAAAAAAAAACCTCAGTTATAAAATCTAAAAATTATAAATCACTGTATAGTAGTTGTAACCAATGTCCTTAAATAGAAAAGTGTCCATGGTGTCAAGGGAATTAGTAATAATATTGCTATAGCTTGGATCTGGAATGTTCCTCAAAGGCTCCAGCCTGGCACTCCAGGGAGGTGGTAGAACTGTTAAGAAGTAGAATCTGGGCTGGGGCTCAGTGGTAGAAGGCTTGCTTAGCATGTGTGAGGCACTGGGTTCAAGTCTCAGCACCACATATAAATAAATAAAACAAAAGTCCATCTGTCGCCAAAGGCTTTGTCCTTGTCCTTGATGCAAAAAAAATGAGGACATGGTTTTGAGAAAAAGGAAAAAAGGTTTATTGCTTTGCTAGCAAAGGAGAAACATAGGGGACTCCTGTCCCAAAGGCTGTGATTCTGTCCATCAGTAGGAACAGGAGGCTTTTAAAGAGGTGATTCAGAGAAAATGAGATTAGGGACGGGAGATCAGGGAGGAGAAGGGGGGAGGAGAGGTTAGGGAAAAGAAGATCAGAAAAGATCTGGGAAGAGATGATATAGTTAAAGCATCAAGTGACACATCAACAACTAAAAAAATATTAACAACAATAAAAAAGAAGTGGAACTTAGAGGGAAGAGGTTAGGTTATCAGGGAATATTGGGACCCCTCTTCACCCCTTGGCTTCCCACCACCAGGAGGTAAGTAGTTTTTCCCACCACACACTGCCCACAATGATATTCTGCCCCAAAGCAAAGAAACTTACTGACCATGGACTTAAACCTCCAGACCTGTGAACCAAAATAAAACTTTCCTGTTTCTAAGTTGATTATCTCAGGTATTTTGTTACAGTAATAGGAAGCTGGCTAACACAAACCCTGAGAGTGATTTGGGGAAAAGTTAACACTTTATTTCTTCTTAAACTAAATTATTATTATTTTTTTGGATTGAAAATTGAACACAGCGGTGCTTAACCACTGGGCCACAACCAAAACCCTTTTTGTCTTTTGAGACAGGGTCTCACAAAGTTGCGTAGGGCCTTGCTAAGTCATGGAGGCAGGCTTTGAACTTGTGATCCTCCTACTGCAGCCTTCTTAGTCACTGGGATTACAGGCATGCACCACCACACCCAGCATTGTTCTTAAACTAAATTATTCAAATCAGAAATATTATTTGGAGCTAAGGATGTAGTTCAGTGGTAGAATGTTTGCCCAGAATGCTCAAGACCTTTGTTTCCATTCCCAGCATTGAAAAGAGAGACAGGGCTCAAGAAAATATTGCTCAATGGATATATACCAGAGTTTGGGGAAATTCTGGAACATGGAAACAAAGAAAGCACTGAGAAATTTATTACTCTACTAATATTAGAAGTAAAAGTTTTACTTAGATAGCAATTTACTTGTGTTGTTGTACCTTATGTCATCTTCACTAAGTCTGTGCTGTTACAGTTCTACATGTTAAATAACAAAAACAAACTAATTATATATTTTGCATAATTGTTATGTTACAACAGTAAGCTAAGAATAATAATATAAATCCACCATCCACTGCCAACTACATTCTTATAGTGGATGCTCAAGTACATAAAAATGTGAACAAAAAAGACTTTATACTTATCTTACAGAGGATATAAACATCAATTTATAAGGAAGAGACACAGGCCTTATTCAGTTAAAAGTAATATAATTAACATGATTACAAAAGCATTTATAATAAAGCAGCAGAAGTGTTTAGATCGCTTGTAGCTCCATTCGGAGTTTATATAACCTTTTAAAACAATGTCAAAACAATAAAATATGAGGCAAATATCCAATTAATTTGTATTGCTCTAGCATTAATTTCCCTCCAAACAACCTAGTCTTAATTCCTATGGCATACAGCATGGTTTGGGAAAGGAAGAAGCTGAAAATTGGTCGTTTCTGAGTTCCAGTTGTGTGGCCTGTGGGTGACAGAAGTGACAGTGAAGCTAACAGGGAAATGCAGTCTTCCCCCACAGAACCCACTTTTCCTACAGTCTGTTGTCACAGTCTTCAGAATCCAACCACGCCCTCCCCATCTGCAGGTCTCCAGCTAAAATCTCCCAACTCAATCTAAACTATTTATTTTAAAGACTCCTAACTGATTTCCCTTCTTTTGCCTAGGTCCCCTGAAATTTATTCTCAGCAGTGAGCCTCTCTTCTCAAAGCTCTCCAGTGACATTCTTTTTTCTTCTTCTTTTTTTTTTGAGAAAAAAAAAAAAAAAAAGAAAAAGAAGGTTTATTGCTTAGCTAGCAAAGGAGAAACAGGGGACTCCTGTCCCAAAGGCTGTGATTCTGCCCATCTGCAGGAACATGGGGCTTTTAAAGAGGTGACTCAAAGGCCACATTCCACGTGATCTCTGTCTGGAGTTGTATTCACTTGTTAATTTGGGAGAGAGTCATTTCTGAGATCTTCTGGTCCATCCCCAAAGTCTAGATTAGTTAGTTCCTCTGGTGGGAGTGTGCTCAGGGACAGACAGATGGGGAAGAGAGGAAATCCCCTGTCCCCTGAGATTAGGGAGGGGGAAAGACTAGGGAGGAGCCAGGAGAGGGGAAGAGAAAGAAACGTGTTCATTTTAAAAATAAGGTGCATGGTAGAGCAGCAAGTGCTATATTCCAAGCATAAAGTGGACCTCTGTTACATTTCCCACTATCAATTTCTACAATCCATTTCTATGGAAAAATGGGCGAGGACATCTCCAAAGTGTTTTCTGCTGAAAGTGGGAGAAGTTGGGAAAAGTCACCCAAGTCCTTGTTCTCTTAGGTGGAGCGGGGATAGCTAAAGACATCCAGCATCAGAGCAGTCCAGAGGTCCACAGCGGCAGATGGCAGGTGAGTGGCCAAGGCATACACAGGGCAGGGCTCCAGCAGGACATCCGAGCAGAGGACTGTGGCAGAGGGAAGCAGCTCACACGTTGATCAGGAAGCAGAGAGTGACATTCTGTCTTAGGGGAAAGTCGACATCCTCCCGTTAGAGTCACACACAAACTACTGCCCATCATCTGTCTGCCCCTCGGCTGCCCTGACCACTTTGCTCTTTATGAACAGCTCACTCCCACTTCAGGAATTTTGTAGTTGCTCTTCCCTTTACCTGTAAAGTTTTCTGCTTGTTTATTTGTTTTTTTATCAAGAGTCCATGTGGCTTATTCCTTTCATTTCCTTCCAGTTTTTGCTCCATGTCCACTTTTCAGCAAATTATTTCCTAAATATTTTATTACTTTTTTTTTTTTTTTTTTTACATATTTGTTTTTTTTTTTTTCTTTTTTCTTTTCGTACTAGGGGTTGAACTCAGGGGCACTTAACCACTGAGCCACATCCCCAGCCCATTTTAAAATTTTTTGTTTTGAGACAAAGTCTAAGTTGCTTAGGGCCTTGCTAAATTGCTGAGGTTGGCTTTGAACTCACTACCCTCTAGCCTCATCCTCCAGAACTGCTGGGATTAGAGACATGCACCATCACACCAGTGTCTTTTTTCTTTTTTTAAGACAGTGTCTCATTACCTTGCCCAGTCTGCCCGCAAATGCTTTGGTTTAAGCAATCCTCCTGCTTCAGCTTTCTGAATGCTGGGACTACAGACTACAGGCACGTGCCACCATGCCTCGCTGAATACTCTATTTATAACTGCAAATTTTACACATTCCAATACTCCTCTACCTCCCTTCTTTAAACATGTTTTATTTTTCTCTATAGAATCTACCACCATATAATTACTATATATTTTACTTATTTTCTTTATTGTCTTATTGTCCTCACTAGATTGTAAGTTCCATGAGGTTAGGGATGTTTGTGTTTTGTTCAAGGCTATATTTCCATGGTTAACCCAGTGTTCAATGCTTGTTGAATGAATGTATACCATCTACAAATCTTTTAGTAACCAATAAGAACTAGATGTACACATATGTGGCCCAAAGACTTTTCTCTAAAATTGTAGAGAAAAATAACTTTAGCAGAGGTACAGTGGTACATGCTGTAATCCTGTAGCCCCAGCTACTTGGGATGCTAAGGCAGGAGGATGGCAAATTGGAGGCCAGCATAAGCAATTTAGTAAGACCCTGTCTCAAAATAAAAGGGCTAGGATGTAGCTCAGTGGTAAAGTGTCCCTGGGTTCAATCCCCCGTCCAAAAAAAGAGAAAGAAAAAAAAAAAAAAAAGCAGCATTATATTAACCATTCACAGAAGAATTAAGAGAATAATGTACAGAAAGTTCTTAGCCCATGGCCTAACACACTGATATATTCATATTGACAGATACATTGTATGTTTCAATCAGTATTGCCATCAGACATGAATGGAAATTATCATCATATTCGCACACTTCAAACTTTATAGATATTTATTAAACAAATCTTCCAAATTAGAATGCTTGTTGATTTGAAACCTATAGCAGTTACTTTTATCTAGTCTTTAAGAAATGAGAAAATTATATAGTCAATTCATGCAATCATTCATACTCTGTAGTCCCAGCTACTTGGGAGCCTGAAACAGGAGGATTGCTTGAGCCCAGTTAACCACAAAGCTGGCAACCTAGCAAGACCTTGTTTCAGAAGAAAGACTGCGATAAGCAAGCTTTTTATTATCTATTTCAGTGGGAAAAAAAAAAATGCTTCCCTCTCTTTTTTAAAAAAAAATATTTATTTTTTGTTATAGATGGGCACAATATCTTTATTTTATTTTTATGTGGTGCTGAGGATCGAACCCAGTGCTTCATGCATGCTAGGTGAGCCATGGCCCCAACCTGCTTCCCTCTCTTATTCATGTAACCATTACTCAGTGGGACAGCATCCAGTTTTGAAGAACCCATTAGTTCTTGGTACCTTCTTGGTAGTTCAACACCGCCCTCTGCCGGACTGCTGAAAAATTCCAAAGCCAAATTAAATACTTAATAAAAATTGATGTTTTCTCAAGTAAATTCTAAACAGTTCTATGGAATTGATCTTTTCTTTAATCACTACTAGAAGGTAGTCGGGGGAAAAAGCAAATATTATGTCCTTTCTTAGAAGACCACCAGAATGGTCAAATCTACACTCCTCTGTAATTTACTTGGGAATCTGGAAAGAGGATTCATATTTCTCTTATGTCATCCAATAAATTCATTGGTATGAACCACCTAGGTAAGTTCACCGCCCTCTTTTTGTTCTGCCCATGTGAAACTACACTCTGTTTCACATGCCAGTGTAGCAGTTTGCCCAGTAACAACATTACATATTTACTGGGTATCCTCTAAGTGCAGGACACGGTACTAGGTAAAAAGGACAGGAAAAACCTTCCCTGTCCTTCAGGAGATGATAATCTAGTTTCCAAAACAGGATGTGTAAAGAGGATGTATACAAAGAAACATTCAGTAAAAGGCCCACTGAAGAAGCATGCTTCTTTAAATGTGCTGCTTTGTGGCACCTTGGGAAAGTTGCTCAGTTTCTCTGAACCTCGGTGTATCTGTAATATGGCAATAACACTCATCTCAAAACAAAATTTGCAAAAGCTATTTGAAATATTTGTAAAGGTCTCAACAAAAGATGGCTATTATTTATTATGACCCTTATGAGAAAAATCTTAAATAATAATGACCTACATTATAGAAATTTCAAACATACCTCAACATTATAAAAGCTATATATGCTAAACCCAAGGCTAATACCTTACAAATGGAGAAAATTTGAAAGCATTCCCTCTAAAAACTGGAACAAGACAAGGATGCCCTCTTTCACCACTTCAACAATGTCCTTGAAACTCTAGCCAGAGCAGTTAGACAGAAGAAAGAAATTGAAGGGATATGAATAGGAAAAGAAGAACTCAAGCTATCACTATTTGCCAATGACATAATTCTATAGCTAGAAGATCCAAAAAATTCCATCAGAAAACTCCTAGAATAAACGAATTCAGCAAAGTAGCAGGATAAAAAATCAACACCCATAAATCAAATATGTTCCTATACATCAGTGATGAATCCACTGAAAGAGAATTAGGAAAAATACCCCATTTACAATATTCTCAACTAAAGTAAAATATCTGGGAACCAACCTAACAAAAGAGGTGAATGACCACTACAATGAAAACTAAAGAAAGAAATTGAAGAAGATCTTAGAATATGAAAAAATCTCCCATGCTCCTGGATAGGTAGAATTACTATTGTCAAAATGGCCATAGTACCAAAAGTATTATACAGATTTAATGCAATTCCTATTAAAATCTCAATGACATTCTTCATAGAACTAGATGAAGCAACCATTAAATTCGTTTGAAGAAATAAGAGGCCCAGAATAGCCAAAGCAATCCTTAGCGCGAAGAGTGAAACAGGAGGCATCATAATACCAGACCTTAAATTATACTACAGAGCATAGTATTGGCACCAAAACAGAAGACCAATGGTACAGAATAGAAGACACAGAGACAAACCCACATAAATACAGTTACCTCATACTAGACAAAGGCACCAAAAACATAGAGAAGACAGTCTCTTCAACAAATGGTGATGGGAAAACTGGAAATCCATATGTGGCAAAATGAAATTAAACCTTATCTTTCACCCTGCACAAAACTCAACTCAAAGTGGATCAAAGATGTAGGCACTAGAACAGAAACCCTGTGCCTACCAGAAGAAAAAGTAGACCCAAATCTTCACCATGTCGGCTTAGGAACTGATTTCCTTAACATGACTCCTAAAGCACAAGAAGTAAAATCAAGAATCAATAAATGAGATGGACTCAGACTAAAAAGCTTCTTTCTCAGCAAAGGAAACAATAATGTGAAGAGAGAGCCTACAGAATGGGAGAAAATCTGGTAAATGCATCTCAGATGGAGCATTAATCTCCAGAACTCAAAAAACTCAACACCAAAAAATCAAAATATCCCAATCAATAAATGGGCTAAGGAACTGAACAGACACTTCACAGCAGAAGAAACACAATCAATAAATATATGAAAAAAATGCTCAACATCTCTAGCAATTAGAGAAATGCAAACCAAAACTATTCTAAGATTTCATCTCACTCCAGTCAGAATGGTAATTATCAAGAATACAAGCAACATGGGGCTGGATTTGTGGCTCAGTGGTAAAGTGCTCGCCTAGCATGCATGAGGCACTGGGTTCAATCCTCAGCACCACATAAATGTAAAATAAAGATATTGTGTCCACTTAAACCTAAAAAATAAATATTAAAAAAAAAGAATATAAGCAACAATAAATGTTGGCTAGGATGTGGGGAGAAAGGTACACTCATACACTGCTGGTGGTGCAACCATTATGGAAAGCAGTCCTTAGAAAACTTGGAATGGGGGCTGGGGATGTGGCTCAAGCGGTAGCGCGCTTGCCTGGCATGCATGAAGCCCGGGTTGGATCCTCAACACCACATACAAACAAAGATGTTGTGTCCGCCGAAAACTAAAAAATAAAATATTAAAATTTCTCTCTCTCTCTCCTCTCTCTCTCTTAAAAAAAAAAAAAAAAGAAAGAAAGAAAACTTGGAATAGAACCACCATTTTACCCAGCTAGCCCACTCCTAGGTTTATACCCAAAGGACTTAAAAATCAGCATACAACAGTGACACAGCCACATAAATGTTTATAGCAGTTCCCTTCACAATAGCTAAACTATGGAACCAACCTAGGTGCCCTTCAACAGATGAATGGATAAAGAAAATGTGGTATAGATACACAATGGAATATTATGCAGCCTTAAAGATGAATGAAATAGTGTTTGCCAGTAAATAGATGGAGCTGGAGACTATCATGCTAAGCAAAATAAGCCAATCCCAAAGAACCAAAGGCCAAATGTTTTCACTGTTGTGTGGATGCTAATTCACAATAAGTGGGAGGGTTAGAGAAGAATAGAGGTACTTTGGATTAGACAGTCAGGAGCGAAGGGAGGGGAGGCGATATAGGGGTAGGAAGCATGAATCAGACATTATGACCCTATGTGCATATATGATTATGCGACCAATGGAATCCTACATCAGGTACAACCAGAAGAATGGGAAGTTATACTCCATTTATGTATGATGCATTCTATTGTCATGTACAACTAATTAGAACAAATTAAAAAAATTTTCATTTGCTTCAAGTGGGAAGATATATAAATAATTTGCAACTTTTTATAATATTAAATATTCTTTCTAGTGAATAAAAAGTGATCTTGATCAAACATTTGATTGAGTTGATATTAAGTTATTTCTTTTTTTAATATTTTTTAGTTGCTGATAGATCTTAATTTTTTTAATAAGTGGTGCTGAGAATCGAACCCAATGCCTCACACATACCAGGCACGTGCGCTACCACTGAGCCACAGCCCCAGCCCCAATAAGAAGTCATTTCTAATGGAATAATTTCTTTAAAAAAAAACTTTTTTTGTAGTTGTAAATGGATAGAATGCCTTTTATTTTGTTTATTTTTATGAGGTAAGGATTGAACCCAGTGCCTCACATGTGCTGGGCTCTGCCATTGAGCTACAGACCCAGCCCTAATGGAATAATTCAATATGAAATATATCACACTCTAGACTGCTTTATCCCTAATGAGATTTAAGGAGATATTAGAATATGAACTTTCTTATACTTAAGTCATATGACTTTCCTGGTCCCTTGAAACATTACCTAAGATTTTAAAAATAATTTAATCACGTTTATGGTTCTTTACATATCTAACACCACGGAGCAGCCCAACGACAGAATCATGATTCTAGCAATAATCAAACTTGATACATTTTAAGAAATTAGGAACTGAGAAATTCTTAGCATCCACCTACACATTGGAGTGTTAACCTTATGCTTTCTGGATTTGCATTGAACAGGACTTATACTTCCCCAAATCACTAACATGAAGTCATTGTGTTCTGCAAAGTTTTGCTGATCACTGAGGATAAAGATTGTTAGTGGCTCAGAAAAAAAGCAGGCCAGCCTTTCCCAGTACGGCTCACCAGGACACATTCCTACTGTCATCTCTAGACAATGCTGAATTGATGAACTAGCAACGGATGAGCCATCCTTGAAGGCTGGGATGAGTCATGACATGAACTGCCGCCTTTGTAGATGATTCTAGGGGTTGCTCTCAGCAAGCAGCGAGTCTCTGCCTCCTCTGCCCTCGGCTGCTTCTCCTTAGGGTTAGATCTCTGCCTCAGTTTCCCTCTGGTTCCCTGATAAGGCTGGATTTTCCTCCTTGAGTGGCTGAATAAAGTCCAAAGAACTTGCTGATCACTCTTCAGATTCTGCAATCAGGAGTCCACCAGTCTTCACGCAGACCCTTCTTGGCAACATGCAAAATATCAAGGCCTGTGGGAAAGGGGATGTGTGTCCTTCTCTCCTGCCGACCTCTTGATCTGGATAAGTCAGTTCTGACCCTGATCCCACCTCTCCACTGGCAATTTCATTCTTTTCTTTTTCACCCTCTGCCGCTGTCTGGCTGGGCACAAGATCACAAGCCACTCAAACAGGAACAAACTTTATTTTTGAAACAACCGCCAAATACCACGTTTGTGTCCAGGAAGAATCCTGATCCACCCACGCGGCGTTCCGCCGGTCCCTTCCCGGACCCCCAGCGCCAAAACTTCCCCCGGAATTCCCTCCTACTGCACTTTCCCAACCAATGGGAACTCTCCAGGAGTCCCGCAGCAGGCCCAGGTAAACAGCAGGAGTCCGGTATCCATATGAATGTAATTTTTAACATAATCATATCATCTCAATGGCTAGCTGGCGTCACCTTTCAATCAAAAATGCCATGCATCATATTAATTGGCTGTGGCTCCCAGCAACCCTCCACAACTTTAGTTTGGATCATAAGTACTGCTATTTCACAGCTGCAGCCGTGGGCTGTGTTTCCACCCTGACCTTTGTTCTCCTTGCTCTGTTGTGTTCTGAATTCATGTTGGAGTTTTCTCTGTTCATAGTCCCTCTTTACTCCAATGTTATTCTCCTCCTGAATGTGGTTTTCTCCATCATGGGTCAGTGCTGGACATTTGTTTCCTGAATTATCAAGATGTACTGAAGTATCCAAAAAGGACTTTACCCAAAAAATATAAGAGAATGACTGGGATGGTATGTCGGCCTTCCTTCTGACTTCAGATATTGCTTACCACCTGGGGTCTGACACTACCCATCTGGATCTACTTTAGGCTATCTTTCCTGGTTTTAACCTCTGCTGGAATCGGGGCTTTCATTTAATGTTACAATAAAGCATCTTTGAGCGGTTGTGGATTATGGCCCTTAGAGAAGTGAAAATTATTCTGATTTTTTTTCTTTCTGAGAAAATGATAGAGTCACATTTCTCTTCTCCCATTGAAGTTCAGCATGTGACTTATTTTACCCAATAAAATGAAGCAGATGTGATGATTGCTACTCCATGAATGAAACCTGGGCTCATCCCCTGCAGTGATAATGTAAGCCCATACAGAGGAAGGGTCTCTGTTGCCTAGGTACCTGAAAGATCACATATTATGAAAGAGAAACATCATTGTTTGAATTAAGAAGTGAAAAGTGGGATTACTTGTTTTGGCAGCACAACCTTGCCTACCCTTATGGATTCAGTGAACTGAAATGGATCATACCCTGTCTCTGGGCTATACTTGATTCACTTGTAAAAGGAATAGTTGGATTAAACTATCATTTATGTTTATCTCGTCTCTTTGTGACATTCAAAGACTCTAAGTCTTGCCTGACAGCATCCAGGCAAGATAGTAGACTCATCATTTGTTCCCCTTGGAATCTTTCCACAGCACTCAGGAATGATTAAGATGTATGTCCAGATAACACCCAGCAGCAAGAGAAGGAGACAGCTGGCTAAACAATTGTAAACCATAACCAGGGTGTGTACTCCAGATGCTCAAATATTATTGTTAAATGTCCAAATAAATGCCCATCAGTATTTGGAAAAAAAAAAAAAGAAATTAGAACTTATTATGAGTCTCCTTAACATTATAAGGCATTTTAAAATTTATTTCATGGATTTTTCATAATTCCTCAGGAAAGCAAGAATATAACAAATGCTTTATATTTAGTTTGTAGATGAGGAAACATAGCAAAACTAAGCATGGTATAAAACATTTGCTAAGAAAAATTAAAGCTAGGCCAAAGACTGTATGTATTATCTCAATTCTCACACTAACCACAGTAGCTGTTATTTTCTCCTTTCAAAAATGAGAAAACTAAGGCAGAGAGAGGTTATGTAACTTGCCAAATTCACACAGAAGAATTTAATCCAGGTTGGTTTATTCCAGAGTCTGGAACTTTAATCTCTATCTTATGTTCTATTACTTAAAAATAATAGTTTTCTTAAAAATTTATGTGTCCGACACCAGTATGTGATTGAATAAATAAATTCTTCTTTACAGAAGAGTTTCAATTTATTTATTTATTTGTTTCTTTGTTTATTTACTTATTTATGGTACTAGGGACTGAACCCAGAGGCACTTAAACACTGAGCCACATCCTCAGCCATTTCTGTATTTTTTAGAGAGACAGGGTCTCACCTCGCTGAGTTGCTGGGGCTGGCTTTGAATTCATGATCCTCCTGTCTCAGCCTCCAGAGCCACTGGGATTATAGACATGCGCCACCGTGCCCAGCAAGAAATTCAATTTATAAGTGTAGAAGAAATAAGGAAAATAATCCCTGTTATGTAAACATTGGTTGTTTGAGGCAAGACCTATTAATGGATTGCTGATAAGATTAAACAGCGAAAAATATGAGAAACAAGATCTTTTCATCATTTTATTAAGTACATTTGTCTACATGATAAATACTTATTACAAGGAGATAAGTAGTTTACAGTGGAGAAACCTAGCAGATACCATCTAACCCAAGTGATCAAAGTTAGCATCATCAATAATAAGAAATAAACATTATGCTCTTCCTGTATTGAAAGTACATAATTTCTGTGATGATTCTGCCAGAACAACCTTACTCTAATAATGAGAAAACATTTGATAAATCTATACTGATATTTTACAAAACAACTGACCTTTGACTCTCCAGCAGTGCCATGAAAGGCTGAAAAACTGTCACTGATTGGAGAAAACTAGAACATGACGACTAAATGCAGCATGGGATTCTGGACTGGTTCCTGGACCAGAAAAACCTTAGTTGGAAACTGTTGAATTTGAATAAAGTTTTTAATTTAGTTCATGGTGTTTTGTTGATGTTAATTTCCTGGTTTTGATCTCTGCGCTATATACAAAAATCTTTGTAATATATTAATTTTAGGAAAGATTGGCAAAGGTTATAAGGGAATACTATTTTTGCAACTTTTTTCTAAGTCTTATTTCAAAATAAAAAATTGAAAGAGAAACAATTTTCTTAAAATTCATGATTCAACCTTTACTAATTTATCTTCCTCTGTCTCCTCAGAGAGTCCAAATTGGTAAATTCTTCCGTGAGGTGACTAGTGTCACTGGGAGAGGAGCTAAGAAGAATTATCCAAGGATCAAACCTGTCCTTCATGTACTATATGCTTCTTAATGAGACTGGATGATGACATTATCCAATAAACTTGTATATATAAATTGTAAAACCAAACATTTCAAAACTAAAGATCTGCTGGGTACAGAGGCACAAGGAATCTGAGATAGGACGATTGTGAGTTCAAAGCCAGCCTCAGCAACAGCAAGGTGCTAAGCAACTCAGTGAGACTCTGTCTCTAAAAACAACAACAACAACAAATCCAAAGATCTCTTTCCTAGATTAGTATCCATAAGTCTCCAACCATGAAATAAAATCATTGCTTATGATTCTGAAATTTTGTGTTTTAATATAAGACATTATACAGTGAAATAACACTGTTAAGCTTTGCTTAATAAAGTACATTTCATTATCAATATGCTTTATACATGTTAACTCAGTAATATTTACTGTAAGAATGTAGAAATAACTGTGTAAGGCCCATAAACGTGAATAAACAAATTTATAGTTATCTAACATTATAGCTACACCCAAAATGTATTAACCAAATCCAAAGAAGAAAAGTAAGTGTGAAAGCACTTCCCTCAGGTCCTTAGAGTATCATTATGAGTCCATTTCATGAGCAGATACTAGCAGAAATGGACCAAGGATTATGAAGCAGAAGGTTTAGGGGAATGTAATAGTATTATTAGTATTATTATTATAGTTGTAGATGGACAGCACTCCTTTATTTATTTTAATGCGGTGCTAAGGATTTAACCCAGTGCCTCTCACATGCCAGGTGAGCACTCTGCCTCTGAGCTACAGCCCCAGCCCAGTTGTTATGGTTATTATTATACCAGGGATTGAAGCCAGGGGCACTTTACCGCTGAGCCACATCCCAGGTCTTTTATTTTTTATTTTGAGACAGGGTCTCACTTAGTAGCTTAAGTCCTCAATAAATTGCTGAGGCTAGCTTTGAGCTTGTGATCCTTACCTCAACTTCCCAAGTAGCTGGGATTATAGGTATGGACCCAGCGTTTATTCTCTTTCTTTAATGCTCAATCTAGTTAGGGGAAAACAAACATTCACTATGTTTATCAGCGTAAACTTAAGCTTAACTACACAACATAAACACAAATGATTGAACTAAAAGTGGGAGGGATCAATATGGATTGCGTGATCAGTTTTATCTATTTGACATTTCCAAAAGAGCAACAACAGGAAAAAAAAAACTGCCTTTTTTTGTCTTTTGCTATTGTGTATTTTCAGTATTCTCAACCATTTTATAAAGTACAAGTAAGGAAAAAATCAAAGGATAGACGTAGGGCTGCACATTCTTATTTAAGATTTAAGTATAGAAATACCACATAAGCAGTGGCTCCTTCGGAGTTTCAATGCTTTTTTCCACATATATTTTTTTTTTCCTATAGGTATCATCCAGGGCTGAAGGACTTACTCAGCAATAAACACCTATTAGGGGATGAACTGTATCCCTTTCAAAATTTATATGTTGAAGTCCTAATGTCCAGTATCTCAGAATGCAACATATGTAGACAGGCTCTTTAAAGAAACAATTAAATTTAAATAAGGTCATTGGGGTAGGCCCTAATGCAACAGACTAGTATTCTTCTTATTATTTATTTTTTTTTTAGTTTTTGGTGGACACAACATCTTTGTTTGTATGTGGTGCTGAGGATCGAACCCGGGCCGCACGCATGCTAGGCGAGCGCGCTACCGCTTGAGCCATATCCCCAGCCCCCAGACTGGTATTCTTATAAAATGAGGAGATTAGCAGACATACACATTGGGAAAGATCACCCAAACACTGGGAGAAGATCACTATCTATAAAAGACCTCAGATGCCTTCATCTTGGACTTCTAGCCTCCAGAAATGTGAGAAAATACACTTCTGTTGTTTAAGCCACTCAGTCTGTGGTATTTTATTACAGCAACCCTAGCAACTTAATATAGCAACTAAAAAAGTATGCAATAGATATTTATTTAAGGAATGAATGTTGTATTTTTTTCGGCACTTAATTCTGCTCAAAGCTGAGGCTGGTGGCTGACTTTCCACCAGTAAGGCTGAGGAAACATTTTTAATGAAATAAAACATGTTGAGAGCCACAACCAAGTCAAGATGGCGCCTGGCATTTTGCCAGAAGGAATGGTTGAGAAGTAACGCCAGCGAGCCATTAAGATGATGATAATTAAGTTAAGCTGTGTATAATTATTAAGATAATGACTGATTGCTATAACTGGATGATGCTAAATTGAAACAAGCTGTGTATTCAGTTGTGTATATAAACCTCTGCTGTCCAGCAATAAGGCGGCTCCTGTTACCTCGGGCGCCCACTACTTTTGAGTTCCCGTTGAGTTCTCACAGATATTGTGTCCATCTACAGCTAAAAAAATATTTAAAAAAATATAGTATCAGTATTATAATTGAAGGACTCTGTTCCGATCGCCAGTTGTCACCCTCTTGCTCCCACTTTAGACACAACCACTAATTTGAATTTGGTTATAATTTGCATGCAGCATTTCTTTGTACATTTTTCTACAGGCCTCTAGTCCTAATCAATATGCTACTGCTTTTTGCTTGCTTCCCAATGTTATGTAAATAACACCATATTCTACAAAGACTGTGTATGCTGCCTTTATCCCCCTAGCATTTTTTTTGAGATTCGACCACAAGGATGCCCTTAACTCTGGTTCATTTAAAACCACTGAATATAGTATTTTATTATGAAACTACTATTTGTTATAAATAGGATTTATTTATTCATTCTTCTATTGATGGACATTTATTTTCAATTTAGGTTACTTTCAACTTTTTTACTATTATTAGAAATACCGGTAAGGACATTTTTGTACATGTCTTATAAACATGTAAGAAATCCTATAATCCCAACAATTTGGGAGGCTGAGACAGGCGAGGGTTTGCAAGTTCAAGGCCAGCCTGGGTAACCCAATGAGACCTGGTCTGAAAACTTATAAAATAAACAAATACAAAAGGCTAGGGATGTAGCTTGTGTGGGTGTGGGGAGAGTCCCTGAGTTCAATCCCAGGTACTGAAAACACACGAGAATTCTCAAGAGCAGTGAAATTTCTTTTGTGACTATACACACTGGGAAAACACAGGTAAAGGACTAGGGCTGTTCAGACAGTGGAGACCTGCTCAGGGACTCTAGTTGACTCAAGTCCTGCTTGGCCACTTTTGACATAACATTAAGGAAGGAAAGCTCTGTTCTAGATGTGTACCAAGAGTAGAATTTTTGAGCCCAAGAGTGCATTGTCAGCTTTTTAAGATATTTCCACTTGCTCTTCAAGACATCACACCAATGTTTACACTCCTCCTGGCAATACATTGTTTTCTACATTTTCTCCAAACTTCTGTCCAAGAAAATTTTTCTTACTCTGAGCAAGTGTTCTTTTCTACCTATGTTGGCTAGGATCCTCTCTGGAACAATAAAGTACATTCTATATTATATATTAGAATTACTTACAAAACTACCATGGTCCACAGTCTACATCTTGAAAACTGCTAACCTATACAATAGAATTGGTTAAAAAGTGAACAAGAAAACATGAATTACATTCACAATAATTCCAAATCCATAGAATCAAAATTTCACTCAGACTAGATCATTTCAGCCCTGGTAATGCAAAGGCCTTATTTAAAGGAATTTTAGTTACTTGGCTCTTTCAAAATATTGATGGTGTTTCTGTGGATAGGAATGGTTCTTGCTGTGGGCTTGTTCCCACACAGAAATTCAGCTTCTTTGGTAATCTCAAAATCTCAAAAATAAATAAATAAGCAAGCAAGCCTGATGCAGTGGTGCACTCCTGTAATCCCAGAAGCTTGGGAGGCTAAGTCAGGATTTCAAGTTCAAAGCCAGTCTCAGCAAAAGCAAAGTGCTAAGCAAATCAGCAAGACCCTGTCTCTAAATAAAATACAAAATAGGGCTGGGGATTTGGCTCAGTGGTTGAGTGCCCCTGAATTCAACTCCCAGTACCAAGAAAAAAGAAAAAAAAAAAAAAAAAAAAAAAAAAAACACAAACGAATTTATTTGTAATCAAAACTATGAATTCAGGATTATTACTTGAAAAAAAGCCTGCACGGATTCCACAGATGGTTGGCCGTCATGCTATACAAACTCAGCTAAGCAATACAACCACTCACTAGGACTATTATCAATTAACTTACCCAGAAAGCTGGAGTTATTGATTGTGCAGAAAGAACTCTTTATGCAAATAATTTTTACTTAATGATTGGAAGGTATTAATACTTTCACTGAGCCAACTGGGATGAAAATTTTACAAATTATTTGATTCTAAACCTTTAAAATCAGTTGAAGCACAATTTTTTCCCAAGTTTTGCCTTCATAAAAATTGCATGCTTTACAAATTATGATGGAGTGGGCCAAATCCTCCCATGCATATTTCTATTATTGTAATAAAACATTCAACTTCCAGTAGAAAAACCCGAAAAGAATGCATTCTTCAAAATTTCGGCGATGACAAAAGTTTCCAGTTTCCAGTGACTTCTGGTGTGCTCTCGAGGATCTGGAAATTGGATATGCTGTACAGTATCAGCCCGATTAAGGCCCTATCTTAATTGACTACTTCTTACGATAAACTGAAATAACTTACTCGTTAATGCTGGATACACTGATTAAACCCATCCCCAAACGCTGGCCACTGTCTTAGTGGAAATACTCAGGAGCATCCATAGTCCATCCACAACGCGCGGGGCCGGCCGCGGGCCGGGGAGGCCTGCCGGCAGCACCGGGCCCCTCCGCTCGCCCCGTCCCCGCCGCGCCCGAGAAGGCGCGCAGGCACGCGGCGACCACGGCCACGCTCGGTCCTTCTCGCCTCCGAGCCGGCCTCAGAGTGAGGCGCCATCCTCTACCCGCGCGGGAGAGGTTCGGGCCGAGGCCCGGGTAAGGCACCCACTGCCCGGAGGGGTCTGAGAGCCCAGGCTGCCGACCCCTCCGGGCGGAAGGAAGCTCGCGCGTCAAGCCCGAGCGCCGCACCTCCCGCGCTCTCACCGTGTTTTCCCACCCCGCGGAGAGGCTTCCCCGCCAGGACTCTACAGCGGAACTACAACTCCCAACGCGGTGGCCGCCCGGACTCCCGGAAGCCGAGGCCTGGCTTAGCGGAAGCCGCTGCGACCCCGCCAACAGGCCGGGTGTTAATTCAGCTAGAAAAAGGGGGCGGGAAGGGCTGCGGGGCACCTGTCAGCTCGCCACCATGAACGTGGTTTTCGCTGTTAAGCAGTATGTCTCCAAAATGATAGAGGACAGCGGGCCCGGGATGAAAGTGCTTCTCATGGACAGAGAGACGGTGAGTTTGCTTTCGCTCGGTGTTTGTGTGTGAAGGAACCCTCCTTTCACAGAGGGTTTAGTATTTAATGCAGATCCCAAGGCTCGGTTCTGCGTGGGACTGAAAAGTTGCATAAAGCTTCGCAGTGGGTTTCCAGTTAAAGGGCTTTCACTGCTGCCCGCAGACTTTTGTACCTGGAACCGCGTCTCTGCCAAGAAGTCATTCCTGGAAGAGCATTGGGAACCTTCGGGGTGCCTGGCATTTCCGCTCAACCTTGCACTTTTAAAATAAAGCTGTCGGAGGCTCAAGTTGATGCCTCAGGGTTTTTTTTGTTGGCCACAGATTTAAAAAAAAAAAAAAAAGAAGAAAAAAAAAAAGAACTCTAAGGCTACGGAGAAATTATTTTTGGAAATTTATGGATTGTTTGTGTTCAGAGAGATCGTGTTTTTCATTCTGATACATTACTATACTTTTTGGATGTTCCGTAGATGTTATTCCGTATGTTAATGTGTAAATTACCCTAAGTACTAGTGGGAAAAAAAGATATAATATTGATGCTTGTTTTTATTATTCTGAGCTAGCATAATCTTAGTTCATTCTTCTTTGCAGACTGGCATAGTGAGTATGGTATACACACAATCTGAGATTCTTCAGAAGGAAGTGTACCTTTTTGAACGCATTGATTCTCAAAATCGAGAGATCATGAAACACCTGAAGGCAATTTGTTTTCTTCGACCTACGAAGGTACTATGTAAATCGACCTGCTGTCTGCTTAGGCAAATGCAGAACTCTCTGTTCTGAAAGCCAAGAAGGCAAAATAAATTTGTATTATCATCATTTGTGGCATCATAATTTTCATGGTTTGTCAAGAGTTATAACCTTCATTGTTCTCATTTCCATAGCTCAGTTTACCCCTTACAGCCACTTCTTATTTCAAGATATCGTTTAGGTTCACGATTATTCCCAAAGTCATAAGCAACTCTAAGAACCACATCACTTTATTCCTGGACCGACCTCCATACTTACTACTGAACACCATTTCCACTTAGTCTTATACACAACTATTAGTTTCTTGAGCTGTTACCATTTCATTTACGTCTATGTTCAGGAAACGATAATGGCTCAATTTGATTTCCATGATTAGTAGTTTAGCAAAGTTCTTCCTTCAGCTGGTTTGGTCTTCCCTTACTTATCCTACCTTTCTATGTACTGATTTTCTTCCTCCACTCGAACCAACTAGGCCTTTTTATCATCCCTAGACATGGTCATTCCTGTCCCTTCTTTCTTTGTTTTCCCCTAATCAAAGGATCTTTAGCCATTTGTCAGTTTTTGTTCATCAGCTTCTAAATCTAGCTTGAGTATCTCCTTTAAAAATTCTTTCCTATTTCAATCCCAGTTTGTACATTCTCTTGCCTCATTCATATTCTTAAATTCTAATGCACTTTTATCACATTTGTATTTTCCAAAATGCAAATCTGATCATGTCATCCCTATTTTAAATCTTTGAATGACTTATTATTGCTTTTATGATAAAGCAAAACTTCTTTCTTTTTTTCTACAAGGCCCAATATAGGTCTAAATCCTACACGGTCTCCAGTCTCATTTCAAATCATTTCCCTTTTTACACCCTGTACCTTAGCCACACTAATCTTTTAGTTCACACTATTCTCCTTGTTTCATCAGGCCAGAGGACCTTTGCATAGTCTCTTCTCATCCCTAAACAAACCTTTCCTGGCCTTCCTGACCAAGTAAAACCCCTTTTATAAGCACTTCCAGCACCCATCTTCCTCTCTCATCACTTGTCATGATAGAAGTTGTGAGGTATAAATGATTACTTAATATCTGTCTCACCTACTAGCAGTAAGCTCCATGACAGCAGAGATGTTATCTGTTTTTCTGACTTATATGTCCCTCATACCAGACACTCGATAAATAGCTGCTGAATTAATGAATACATATTGAGTTATGGTGGTTTCCAATTGTTTCACATTTGTACTCACGAAACTTTGGCTTGAGAGGGATCTTAGAGATCATTTAGTTCATTATTTCCTACATTTTTAATGAGAAAATATCATTCACAGTTATATATTTTCTCTCAAACTCTCAGGCTTTGTTATTTTTATCTAGCATACTATGAGGAAGTAATATTAAGTTTAAAATATTTTTATTAAGAACAGTTTGTTCTTAAGATTATATCATAAAATTAATTTTTAATTTATTTTAAGTCTAAATGATAGTTAAGCTTGTTTCCATTTAATAAGCAATGTTCATTTCTTTTTTGTTTTGCAGTACTGGAGATTGAACTCACAGCTCTTTACCACTGAGCTACATTCTCCAATCTACAGTCTTTTTTTTTTTTTAGTTGTAGATGGATACAATACCTTTATCTTATTTATTTATTTTTATGTGGTACTGAGGATCCAACCCAGAGCCTCACACTTGCTAGGCAAACGCTCTACCACTGAGCCACAACCTCAGCTCCTACAACCTCAGCTCTTTTTTTTTTTTTGGAGACAAGATCTCACTGAATTTCTGAGGTTGGCTTCAAATCCTGCTTCGGCCTCCTGAGCAGATGCAATTACAGATGTACACCACTGTTCCCAGCTAAAATGTGCATTTCTTAAACTAATTTTAATACTGTATATTCATGTGATATTTTTTAAAAATTCAGGAATTATATATCATGTTTACTTTGGAGGCCCAATTTATAGTGAAATTTAACTATGGGTACTACAAAAAAAAACATGCAATTTGATATTATGTAATTGGAATTCTCATATTTCAACCACATAAAAATAACTCATTTTTTTGCTTGTAACACTCATTTTATTTTAAAATAATACAATTATAGAAAAGGTCTTTGCCTGATGTTGCAAATATTTACAAATATTGCTGTTGTTCAGACTCTTAGGTCCAATAAGTTAAAAGCCGAAGTGAATATAATTAACTATATTTTCTCTTGAATGTTGTTGAAGGACCAGATGCATTTTGATGTTTGGGGTGGAAATTTTTTCATCAGATGAATATAATTTATAGACAAGCAACTTGAGGCAAATTTGAAGAAATATTACTAATTTTATGTTGTATTTCAATATGTGGCCTTTATATATTTAACTTAATTTGGCCAGGATAATTCAGCTAATTAATATTTTACATTAATTAATATTACCTGTTTCCTATTAAATCATGTGTATGATTCTGATCATTATGTTTAATGTAGCTCTTTTTTTGTCCCCAGTCCTCACTGCCCAACATACACACAGTCTCAACCTCAGCATACAGTAGGCTCTCAGAAAATCAATGAATGAATGGATAATACTTGTTATTTTTTTATTTAAGCAACTCCCCTCATAATTTGTTTGCTCTTTATTTTCTAGGAGAATGTGGATTATCTAATTCAGGAGCTTCGAAGACCTAAATACAGTATATATTTTATTTGTAAGTATGTTAATTCACTTTTTCAATCATATACTTATATCCCCCTACTATGTTCCACTGAACACTTCATATCAAGTTCATTGAATTCATCACCATAAAAGTCTAGTTTAGTTAGTGTTCAATCAAAGTATTATAAGTATTGTGACCAGCATTCTCTTTCAGAGAACTAAATATGGTTTTCATTCATTGATTGCCTTGATTTTAAAAATTTAAGTGTTTTTGTGACTTTATCTTATTTATTTATTTTTATGTGGTGAGAATCGAACCCAGTGCCTCATACATGCTAGGCAAGCACTCTACCACTGAGCCCCAATCACAGCCCCTAAAAATTTTAAGTTTTATTTGCCTTTCAAGATGCTTCATAAGTCAAAAGTTGTAAGTAGCCAAATT
Organism: Callospermophilus lateralis; assembly: GCF_048772815.1. Taxonomy (NCBI): domain Eukaryota; kingdom Metazoa; phylum Chordata; class Mammalia; order Rodentia; family Sciuridae; genus Callospermophilus; species Callospermophilus lateralis. Next base: position 2,072,117 of record NC_135311.1, read on the forward strand.
TTATATCCCACCTCCATCAAAACAAAGTCTATATTTATTCCTATTTTTCACTTATGAATTGAGGTATATAAACTGATTTATTTATTTGGGAGAGGATATACTTGAGTTTGTGGGAAAACCAGAGGTTTCTTTATGTACCAGATGAAAACATCCCAATTCTCTTTGCCACTTTATCTAATTCATGAAAGTATAAACCATCAGGAAGTTATCTCTTATGTGTATACCTTTTTTAGGTAGAGGGTGCATAGGGAAACTATAGAAGTAAACTAAATTTATGTTTGCTATACAATTTATATGGATTTTTCTGATCTAATACATTCTGCTATGGAAATTACATCTGTTCTCCTCTAGATGTCATTATTGATCTTTGTAGGAAAGCTATAACCTATTTGGTAATGTTTCCAAAACCAAGAACAAAACATAACACTCACTTAACTTACTTAATAGTAAGCAGGGCATTTGAGAGGTTTTAAAAATAACTTAAAGGCTTTAGAATTTTAGGGTTTAGACTATAAGGCATACATATTTTCTTTAATGATATCCAGGGGGCCAGGGTTGTGGCTCAGTGGTAGAGTGCTTGCCTAGCATGCCTGAAGCACTGAGTTCGATCTCTGTCACCACATAAAAATAAAAACAAATAAAATAGAGTTATATCATTTTATTTCATTTGGCTCTTTGCAACATTCCAAGAGGTAAAAATAGGTTATTTTATTTGTCTCTCATCCTAGGTTTTGTTTAGGGCTAATAGTCACAGGTTTTCCTTCTTTCTTCCTTTCTTCCTCTTTCTTTCTAATTTTCCTTCTTTCTTCTTTATTTGCAGTACTGATGATTGAACCTAGGGCCTTACCAATGCTAAACAAGTTTTCTGCCATTGAGCTATATCCCCAACAGACAATTTTACTTTTGAGATGGTCTTGCTAAGTTGCCCAGGCTAGCCTTCAACTTGAAATGCTCCTGCCTCCGCTTTCCCAGTTTCTGGGATTACAGCCATGGGCCATTGCCCTGCAGCTTTCCTTTTTTAATTAAACTTTTTATTTTGAAATAATTGTAGAGTTACATGTGCTATGGTTTGAATATGATTTATCCCCTCTAAAACTCATGTTGAAATTTAATCGCTGTAGTAGGATATTAAAAGGTAGGAAAATTTAAGAAGCAATTGATATAAACTTTAAGAGGTTATTGATCCATTTATGTGATTGAAGTGTTAATGTGTTATTTGAATGGATCTGCTTTAAAAGCTTAGATGGACTAGGTCTCTCCGTCTTACCATGTGATGCCTTGCACTGCCTCAGGACTATACCAGCAGGAAGGCCATCCACAGATGCTGCCCTAATCTTTGGACCAGAACCATGAGCCAAAATAAATTTCTTTTCCTTATAACTTACCCAGTTTGAGGTATTGTGTTATTAGCAGCTGAAAACTGACAAAGATAACATGCAGTTGTTAAAAATAATACAGAAATCTCATATCTTTTACCCATTTCCCCCTAATGTAGCATCTTACATGACAATATTGTGTACAAAATCACAACCAGCATATTAACATTGATACATTCAGGTTACAGAACATTTCTGTCTCCACAAGGTTCTCATATTGGGCTTTTATGAGCCATGTCCACTTCTTTCCTACCTTAACCCATCATTAACCCTGGGAACTATTGTTCTGTTCTCCATTCTGTAATTTTGTCATTTCAAAAGTATGGAATAAATGGAATCATACAATATGTAACCTTTTGGGATTGGCTTTTTTCACTTAGCATAGTTCTCTGAAGATTCATCCAGGTTGTTGTGTATATCAGCAGTTTGTTTCTTTTTATTGCTGAGTAGTATTTCATTGTAAATTTTATTTAACTATTCCCTGTTTCCAGTTTTGACTACTACAAATAAAACTACTTTAAATATCTTTATATAGGTTTTTATGTGAACATAGTCTTTATTTATTCAGATAAATAAAGCTTAGGAATGCAATTGCTGGGTCATGTGGTAGTTATTTGTGTTTAGTGTTTTAAGAAACTGCCAAATATTTTCCAGAATAACTACAACATTTTACATGTCCACTAGCAATATACTGGTGATCTGGTTTCTTTGCATCTTCTCAGGCATTTGGTATTATCTCTGTATTTTATTTTAGCATTTTTTAGTCTTATCACAAGCTAGGTCCTCTGTTAATATATATAAATAAAATATCAACATATATTCATGTATGTATGGGTGTGTAATATACATGTATATATTTGGCAGCATAGAGAATATCTATACATATTCATATATGTATATAGAGAATATCTATACATATTCATATTCTCTATGCTGCCAAATTTAATTGGATATATAATATAAATACTGTTTTACTAAGACTCTACTAAAAATTGAAGGGGGTCATGTGACAAAAGACCATTTTATCCTGTAAAGAGAGTTCTTTCATGCAACAATTGAGATTAAGGATAGTAATGATAATTAAGAGTATTTACTGGGCTGGGATTGTGGCTCAGTGTTAGAGCGCTCACCTAGCATGGGCGGGACCCAGGTTCGATCCTCAGCATTACATAAAAGTAAAGGCATTGTGTTGTGTCCATCTACACCTAAAAAATTAAAAAAATAATAAAAAATTTAAAAAGAGTATTTACTCTTCTGCTTCTAAAGATTGCTTAATTCAAGACATAACTATGAAGTGGAAGAAAAAAATTATATTAGTTAATACTAAATCTATGAAAAATAGATTTGTTAAAGTAAACTAAAATATGTTTTTTATACTAATTTTGTGGGGCAAGGTACCAGGCAATGAACTCACAGGCACTCGGCCACTGCGCCATATCCCCAAGTCCTTTTTCTATTTTATTTAGAGACAGGGTCTCACTTATTGCTTTTTGCTAAGGGTGGCTTTGAACTCCTGATCCTCCTACCTCAGCCTCCTGAGCTGCTGCGAATACAGACGTGTGCCACATAGGCAGCTATTGGAATTTTATGCATTATAAATTTTTAGCACAATTTATATTGACACTAAACTGTCTTTTGTTTATCTTTTTTCTTATCATTTTTTGGCATGTTTTAGGCCTACTAAATTGGTTATATAACCAGCTCTTGCTCTTATTAAAAAACTTTTTATTATGAAAATTTTCAAATGTATAACAATATAACAAATCTCAGAGTACCCATCACCCAAGTTCAACAATTATTGAGCCATGCCCAATCTTGTTTTAGCTATGTTGACACCTTCTCCTCCATCAATATTATTTTGAAGCAAATCTAAGACATCATACATTTCATCCATAAGTATTTCAATATGCCTCTCTAAAAGATAGATTAATTTTTATAAATACTAGTATTTTAGACAAATAAAAAATGAAAAATAATTCCTTAATATTTTCAAATACCCATTCAGTGTTCAAATTTCAAATTCTCTAATGTCTTTTTTTTCATTGTTTGTTTGAATCAGGATCAAAATAAAGTTCACATATTGCTATTGGTCAATATGTTGAATTTCTTTAATCTTCTATAGGTCCCTCTCTTCCATTCAATTTATTTATTGAAGAAACTAATTTTTCCTCAGCCTGAATCTTGCTGATTGTATTCCTGCGGGGGTAGTTGTACATGTTCCTTGAAATTCAAAATATTCTTCTTTCCTTGTACCTATAAATTTGTAGGTCGATATGGAGCCTTATTTAGATGTCTCAGTTTCCTTTTGGAAAGAATAATTAAGTGATGTGGTATAGTTTCATTGGATATTTCTTCTTGTGATACTAGCAGCTGTAGATAAACAATGCTTAGATCCATCTACTGATTCATTAGGGGCTGGAAAAATTGATGAAATTCTAATTATTAACATTCTTTCTTTGTTTTTTAGATGGAATATTTCCATAAAGAAAATCTTTTCTAGTTTCTTTTTTGGTTCAATGTCTATATATAATAGAGGATAAGAGCTTCTTTCTTTCCCTTTAGTTGTTATTTTCAATGTAATAACTTGGTTCCCTGATATCCACCAGTCATAGCCCCCCTTTTTCAGTCCTGTTATTAATTTATGCATTTAAACACCTTTATGCTTCTCATTCCAATTTGAAGCAGTGTGGTTTGGCATATACCACAATATGTATCAAACATTGCTTGTTCCTTAGGCTTTAACTCTCAGGCCCATTTATGTCTTATTGCAGCAGAGATGATCTTGCACACTCATGTGTCTGTTTCAGATTTCAGTAATGTGATCAGCAAGAGTGATGTGAAGTCATTAGCTGAAGCTGATGAACAGGAAGTTGTGGCTGAGGTTCAGGTAAACATGTTGGTCCTGTAACACTGTCTTATTTGGCCCTTTTAAAAGATCTTAGTCTAAAAATAAGGTGAGCTGGAGTTGTAGCCTAGAGGTTGAGCGCTTGCCTAGCAAGTGGTTGTGCGCTTGTGAGGCACTGGGTTCAATCCTCAGCTCCACACCAATAAATAAAGATAGTGTGTCCATCTACAACTAAAAAACTTTTTAAAAATAAATAAATAAAAATAAGGAAGGTGCTATCTCAATTTAGGACGCTATTGACTAGATGGAATAACTATGCCAGACTACTTATATTCAGAAAGTTTGGAAGAGGTATCAAATTGGATAAGAACAATTAAAGGAATAAGTAAAAAGGAGAGAGGGCTAATGAATTGATAGGAAGAGTTTCACTGGGTTGAGGACAGTCAAGTATGTCCTATGTTAGTTTTATGAACCACACTATAAAAATGTTCATCAACAGGACTATACTTAATGGGAAGAGAATAACAAGAATGGTTGTGAATGACATTTCTTAAAGTTCTATTTGTGGTTATTATTCTTTGGGAGGTAATGGATGACTTTTGTCATTAGGTTAAAACTTGGAAACTCCTAAACATTCATTCTGCATGCTATATAATACAGCACTAAAAAACCAGGACATATTATATTACCTTTCCTTCTTGAATACTGTAGTATTCTTAAATACATTTATCACAAAAGTGTGAATATATTTATCACGTAAGTGAAAAATATTGTCTTCAGGGGCAGCAAATAAATTAGTTTTGAATTTTTTAGAAGAACTGCTAGGTGAATTGTTATTTTTTTATATTTTTGGTACTGGGAATTTAACCCAAAGGTACTTTACCATGGAGCTACATCCCCAGTCCTTTTTATTTTTCATTTTAAGGCAGGGTCTCACTAAGTTGCTGAGAGCCTCACTAAATTGCTAAAGCTGTACTCAAACTTGCAATCCTCCTGACTCAGCCTCCCAAGTTGCTGAGATTATAGGCAAGCAACACTATGCCTGGCTGATAAATGAATTTTTCAAATGACCAATTTTTTTTTTTTTTTTTTTTGGATACTGGGGATTGAACTCAGGGGCACTTGACCACTGAGCCATCCCCAGCCCTATTTTGTATTTTATTTAGAGTTGCTTAGTGCCTCACTTTTGCTGAGGCTGGTTTTGAACTTGTAATCCTTCTGCCTCAGCCTCCCAAGCTGCTGGGATTATAGGTGTGTGCCACTGTGCCCAGCTAAATGACCTATTTTAAATCATATTCTTCCTCATGAGAATGTATTAGCCGGGTGGAGTGGCCCTCGGCTATAATCCTAGCAGCTTGGTAGGCTGAGTCAGGAAGATCGAAGGCTCAAAGCCAGCCTCAGCAACTTGGGGAGGCCCTAAGCAATTTAGTAAGACCCTGCCTTACAATAAAAAGGGCTGGGAATGTGACTCAGTTTTTAAGGGCCCCTGGATTCAATCCCTAGTACCAAAAAAAAAAAAAAGGGATACATTAGATAGCAAAGCTCTTTTTAATCTGAGTGTAACTTTGTGTATCCTATAGCAGTGTTTTATTTTTACTAATTGATATGTGTATAGAGGTCTCCTGAAATATAATGTGTATACTGCTATGACTTTTGTTTTTTTTAAATTCATCATTATTGCTGGTGGTTTATAATTATTTTAATTCTACCACACTATTGTTACTCAATTTTTATTTGAACATTTCATATTTCTTTATACCTGTGTCTTACCATTTGTTTATATCCTAGTATTTTATCACATATAATACTTGTGCTTTATAGAATTCATGGAATGACTAATCTTGATGCTTTATTTACAGGAATTTTATGGTGATTACATTGCTGTGAATCCACATTTGTTTTCCCTCAATATTTTGGGTTGCTGTCAGGTATGAAGTGAAAGGATTTAAAAAATAATTTATTGGGTGGAGTTAATTCAGCAATAAATTGGACTTGTAAGAGAAATAAAATATTTTCTCTGAATGTATGTTTTTAACACAAAGGGTCGAAATTGGGATCCAGCTCAACTATCCAGAACAACTCAAGGTCTGACAGCTCTTCTTTTATCTCTGAAGAAGTGTCCCATGATTCGTTATCAGCTTTCATCAGAGGCAGCAAAGAGACTGGCAGAATGTGTAAAGGTATGGCATTCCCTGTGCCTGGCTCCAAATCATCAAGGCCATTTATTTCCCTTTTGTATTTTAGAAACCATCAGGAATATTTTCTCTACAGCCAAGGGGAGGTTGATATGTTAGGTTTACTGGCAAAGAAGAATGTCTATATATAATTCAAAACAAAAAAAGCAACAAATTAGAGCTAAGTTTGGATCTAACCTAACAAACATTCACAAGCTTTTTGGATAAACGACTGGTAGAGTTTCAAGTCTTAAGCTTTTACATAGTATGCTGCAAAACTTGTAAAGTTTAAAAAAAAAAAAAAAAACTTGTAACGTTTTAAAATCCTTTTATGGAAGGCCTATGAGGGTATGAAGAATGGCTGAAAGTGATTTTATTTATCAATTTTCTATTTTTACCATCTCTATCTACAGCTAATTAGTTGTTCAAACCTTCTCTCTCTCTTACCCTACAGCAAGTAATAACTAAAGAATATGAGCTGTTTGAATTCCGTCGGACAGAGGTTCCTCCATTGCTACTTATTTTAGATCGCTGCGATGACGCCATCACTCCATTGCTCAACCAGGTGTAGAACCCTTTGTTAGCATGATATAAGGATGATTTTAAGTGACATTCATCCAACTGCAGACATAGTCCCTTCACTTGCCTCCTTTTCCCCTCTGTTCTTGTTTCTTTGCCTAGTATTTCTTGGTGTTTTGGTATCACTATTTTTCCAACCACAGTCACGGTCACTCCCTCTTCCGCCTCTTCCTTCCTATCCCTTTCTGCCACTACTCCCACCCCTAATCAAGGATTCTTGTTTGTTTGTTTGTTTGTTTGTTTCTTTGTTGTTGCTTTTGTTAGAGCATTATAATTATATGTAGTATTTAGTTTAATTTTGACAAAACCACGCATGTAAGGAATTTGATTTTAATCCCCATTCCCCCTCCCTCTTCTTTCCCTCCTACCTCCTCTTATTTTCTCTCTTCTCCTCTATTGATCTTTCTTTCTTTATTTATTTTTGCCTAATCATGGGTTCTCATTTCCAGTGTTTAATTCTATATGCTCTTTTCCATTATTATTGTATTGCCTTAGTGTAGACCCTAATCTCTTATAGAAACACTGCAATAGTCACCTGTTTGGTTCCTTTCTTTTAATTTCTTTTCACTCGAATATATTCCACAAACACGATGTTATTGAATTATTTTTCCTAAGCCCAATTCCAATCCTATTATTTCTGGCCTAAAACTCTTCATTGGTTCCCATCTGCCTGCTGGGTTAAAACACAACACACGCACCCCTGACTTTGGCATACCGGCTTCTTAACAGTGTGTACTAAACCTCATATAAAACTGATAGCTCACTGCTACATAGACGCCACATGTTTTCTTGACATCTTGCTTTTGCTGTGACCACTGTCTAAACTCTGAAATGTTGGAATACCTTCTCTTCCCATCTTTATTTATCAAAATTTTCTCCCTTAAAACCACTCATAAGTCACATAACATCTTCTTGAAGACTGTGTCCTTTTATTCAGATAGGTTCTTTTATCCCTAAAATCACTGTGGAACTGTGTCTCCACTGTATCTGGACCTGCACTGAGTTCTGTCTTTGGTTGTTTTTACCCTTCCCTGGATTACATGATCTGTTCAGGCAAACTGTGTCTCACCAGTGTTTATTTTCTTTCAAGTAAAAGCACAGTTCCTTGCACTTAGTAGGTGCTTGATGGCTCTCCATGAATAATGACTTTGGATTTATAAGGAAAAGCAGAATCTGTTTCAGTTTCTGCCCAGCTTATAATGTTGATGCTAAGAGAAATCTGTAGCTGTGGAAACTTCTTTATTGTATAAGATAATCCTGTATTTCTAAAATTGAAAGTAACATATGTTTACTAAAGAAATCTTTGATAATATAAAAAGTTAGAAAAATAATTGCCTATAATTCTGTCTCACAAAGTAAAGCAACCATTTGTTCAACAATTTTCACTAAGAATCTATTATGTGCCACACACTAAACTAAGTACTAGAGATAAAAGGTCAGGAGATGCAGTCTTTGCCTTCAAAAAACTCAATGGCCCAATGCGGAAAACAGAAAACACATGGCTTTATTACAGCGTAAAGTGGTGTGGTAGAGCCAAGTACAAAATATGACATTATACTTATTTTAAATGCCCTAATGGAACTTGTTTTATTAAAGGTTCCTTTGGCAAATGTTTTAGGAAATAAAGCACCTTCTTTTGTTAATTTATAAGTTATTTATTAATAAATCTAGTTTGTTTGAACTAAAATATATTTATATAAAAATTTTAGCATTTGAATTCTAGATTTAAAAGATAACATGCTGGAAATATTTAGTTTTATGTAATGGACTTATGACAGAAGTAATCCATTCTCCATTAGTGGTGAGAAGGCAAAATTTGGAAGTGTTTTCTTTTCAGTTTTACCAGATGAATTTACATTTGAGTACCAATCTTCTTTGTAATTTGTACTAGGTAAAAATATAAAACAAAGTGGATTGAGAGGCAAGTTTTCTGAATATGCCAGTGTTTTGACCAACTCACAAGGTTTCTTCTGATAATATTAGTGTTCCCAGGATAAATATAGCATCTCTCAGATCTGCAAGAACACACTTCTCATGCTGCAGAAAACCACAGAAGCGTACAGGAAATGGCACAGCTTGTCACTGCAGTACCGATATAGCCCTGTCTGTGAAGCCAAAAATATACTCAATTCACAGGCGAAAATTAGAGCTAATGATAAATATAATTTGTTTTCTTTCTATCAAGAATATTAATCTTGTTGTCTTTCTTCCAAAAGTGTGAAATCTAAAAGTATTTTGACTTTTGGGTGTTTAACCAATTAAAATGATAATATTAATGCTTATTATAGCATAAACTATTAATAAAATTTGAACAAAATAGAGAATCTTCATGTAAGCAGACTAGTTATCAATTTTACTTATTTTCCTGAATATGTACTATATCCATGTTTTGTTAATAACCAATTTTTTTTTGTCTTAATTCTTTATTTAGTGGACATATCAGGCCATGGTTCATGAACTACTAGGCATAAACAACAATCGGATTGATCTTTCCAGAGTGCCGGGGATTAGTAAAGACTTAAGAGAGGTGGTTCTGTCTGCTGAAAATGATGAATTCTATGCTAATGTAGGTGGTGTTAAATTTTTAAAATTTTGTTTGTTTTTATGTAACAAGGTCAATATTGACTTGTTAGAATGGGGACAGGTATGGGATTTCATGTAAAAAAAATGATAGAAGCATACCACAGATAGGTTGCATCTCAAAGGAATGCAAAAGACTTGGATTCTGATCCTCTAAAATAATTTTTTTCCATAGATATCACATAGTTATTTACTTCCCTCCCTTCCAGTGGCTCTTTGTGAGAATAATAATGGTATTCATCACTGGTGTCCTGGCTAATGTCCAAATTTGGTAATTAAAATGGAATTTTCCCTTCAATTCTGTATTCAGGATTCTTTTTCACTTCTTTTAAATTATCTGAAAGACTAGTTCATGAACTGTCTTCCAACTTCCTTTTTCACAGAATATGTACCTGAACTTTGCAGAGATTGGCAGCAATATAAAGAATCTCATGGAAGACTTCCAGAAGAAGAAACCAAAAGAACAGCAAAAACTAGAATCAATAGCAGACATGAAGGTAAATTGAATACACACGTGATTGACTTACATGTGACACTTTGGAATTATTCATGTAAACAAGATTCTTGGAATTTCTGGACCTGATTTCTATCTTGGTTCATCTGGTTTTGTTGAGACATTTTCTGTAATGTGTCTCTTTAGAAAAAAATATCGTGAGAAGTTCATAATAAGCCTTGTGCTTCTCTCTGTTGTTTAGTCATATTTGTATTCTTTAAAGACTTAGTCTATGGGCTGGGGATGTGGCTCAAGCGGTAGCGCGCTCGCCTGGCATGCGTGCAGCCCGGGTTCGATCCTCAGCACCACATACTAACAAAGATGTTGTGTCCGCCAATAACTAAAAAATAAAATATTAAAAAATTCTCTCTCTCTCTCTCTCTCTCTCTCTCTGTCTCTCTCTCTCTCGCTCTCGCTCTTCTCTCTATCTTTAAAAAAAAAAAAGACTTAGTCTATTGCCATATATCAGTTTTTCTCTCAAGCATCACAAAATGCTGTATGATAGAGAGCTGTAGGTGCCTTAGCCTGTGCAGAAAAACAACTCCTGGATTTTTTAATTATTATTATTCCTTCTTCATATATGTCTATTCTCAGTCAAAAAATAACAGAACCTTTCCCATTGATGTTTTATCATGGCAGGCCTTTGTTGAGAATTACCCACAGTTCAAAAAGATGTCTGGGACTGTATCAAAGCATGTGACAGTGGTTGGAGAACTGTCTCGGTTGGTCAGTGAGCGGAATCTGCTGGAGGTTTCAGAGGTTGAGCAAGAACTGGCCTGTCAAAATGACCATTCTAGTGCTCTTCAGGTCAGTCCAATTTGATGAGCACCCACTATGTGTAAGACACTGTGCCAGGCAGAGCAAGAGATGCAAAGGCAAGTACCTTCTTCATCAACGTGGAATTCCATTTATCAAGAAGTTAAGACAAGGACATAAATGAACACCATTAAGATATTAAGATAGATATTATAAGAGCTACAGAAGAAGTATAAAGTGCAGTCCCCAAGGTTCAGTCAGTTAATTATTTATGAGAGCAGCCTCATTAACTAGAAAGAGCAGTAGACTAGAATTAAGTTCTGGATATTAGTGTTTGGTTTACAACTTACTGGCTTTGTGACCTGGAGCTATTGACTTAATCTCTGAGCCAGTTTTCTCATTTGTGAAATGGATATAATAATACTTGTTTCACAGGGTTGTTAAGAAGACCTTGACAGATAAAATGCATTATCTAAGTTTTTAAAAAATTATTGAAGATTGCTTTTCATTCCACAACATGTGAATGCCTCTTATATGCACATACTGCTCTGAGGATCTAGGAGTACAGAGATGAATAGATACCATCCCCTTCTTCAATATGCTCACATTATGGGAGGTAAGGAACTATAATACCATGCAGTAAGTGCTATAATAGTGGTATTTCCAAAAGAGTTTGGAAATACAGAGGAAAGACAAGGGTGAGGCTTGTTAAAACTTCCTAGAGAAATGTGACATGAAAACTGGGTCTGGACAGCTAAATAACTAGGAGTGCACAAGGCCGAGCAAAGGGAGAAAAACATTCTCAGCAAAGAGTATGCAAACATGGAGGGGTGTGTGTATGAACAGAGAGTAGTTCAGTGTAACTAGTGTAGGAATAGAAGCTGAGGAGAGGTTTTAGATAAGCTAGAAAGACATATTAGGGTTAATTATGGCCATTGAAATGAGGTTGAGCTTTAATTTTAAAATGATGAGAGCTACCAGAGGATTTTAGAAGAAAAGTGACATAATCATACCCTGACCTCAAGAAAGTTATAGTCTATTATAAAACTAAATTTATAGTCTACTATAAAACTAAACTAAAGCAAAAGAAATAAATAATGTTTATTATTAAATTAGACAAAACTAAAGCACAAGAAATAAATATTGTTTCAAGATAATATTTAATTAAGTTAAACTTATGATACTAACTATAATAGGATTTTAGGTTATTAGGAAGACTTTCTTAGTGAGGGCAATATGAAGATGAATCAAAAGAATGAATAGAATTCAGAGGAGGATTTCAGTCAGGAATAACAACAAAAGAAAAGATGCATAAGTATGCAGGGAATAATACATAGCTTCACTGTTGAGAGTGGGCGTGAAAGAGAAGATGAAGTTGGACTGATAAACAGGAATCAGTTTATAAAGAAGCGAGTAAGAGGAGTTTTTTATTTGCTGAGATAGGCGAGAGATCCAGTGCAGATCTTATGTAGAAAGTTGATGGTATGAAGCCAGTGTTTTAACCTAGTGAGGATGCATTACGGTGAAAAAACTGAGAGGCTGTAGACTTATCGTGATATTAATGACAATGTATAATAAGGGGAAATCTAAGAGACATTACAAAGGGAGAAAACAATTAAATGACAGATTGGATGTAAGGATTGAAAAAACAAATCAGACGTAATTCTAAGGTTCATGAGTAAAAAAAAAAAAAAAAAAAAAAAAAAATGTGTTGTCCCCAACAATTAATTTAGGAGTGAGTCCTTTGGGAGATAATAATTTCTAAGCCACCTGTAAGAAGCACATTTCCTCAATAATAGGATTTTATATGCTAAAACTTAGTTTTACTTTCCCCACTGCAATTCTACTTGATTTCATAAAATTATGGGTTAATAAACCCAGTCTGGTATATCGGAAACATCACAGGCTTTGGAGCCAGGCTGTCCTGGCTGGTATCTTATCTCTACTTGCCAAAGTTTTTTGGGAAAAATTCCTTACTTTGTCCAAGCATTAAAGATAGTGATTTCAAACTTTCAGATTGTTATAAAGAATCAGTGTGATAATAAAATCTTTCATATATGATAGGTGCTTTGTAAATATTATTTCCCTTCCTCTAAGCATAATATTTTTTGCATGGTATAATCAAAAGAAGGAAACCCGCCTATGGGTACTCTGTTATATCAAGATCTTTATTGAGATTTTTAGTTTTTAGTTTTAAATTTTTAAAATGTTTATCAGGATTTCTCAGAAAACACCTTCATTTTGAAAATTATAAAGTTGCTATTTGCTTTATATTTTATTTTTATGTAAAGTGCTTCTCTATCATTGTTTTATTTTGTACCCGTGTTTCTAAATCTTCACAAAGGACTCTGTTCTTTAGACTGACATTATTTTAATAGTGTATTAACTTTTAACTCTTAAATAGATGATATAAGTATTTGGTAAAAGAGGTGCATAGTGAAAACTGAGTCTGTTTTATATGTATCCTTTCAGTTCTCCATGTATATGCAAGGCTTGGTGTGTGTGTGTGTGTTTTAATTAAAATGTTACCATACTAGACACAGAATTCTGCATTTTTTAAAAATATTTTTTTAGTTGTTGATGGACCTTTATTTTATTTGCTTACTTAAATGTGGTGCTGGGAATCGAACCTACTGCCTCACACATATGAGGCAAGCGCTGTACTGCTGAGCTACAACTATAGTGCCCTACAGTTTTGTGTTTTTTTTAACTTTGTATTTCAGAGACTGTTTTATATCAGAACCTAAAGTCTCCTTCATTTTAATCACTAAATAGTATCTTTTATAAAAATGTATTAAAATCTATTTTACCAGGGCTAGGGTTGTGGCTCAGTGGTAGAGCGCTCACTTCTCACGTGTAAGGCACTAGGTCAGATCCTCAGCACCACATAAAAATAAAGTAAAGGTACTGTGTCCACCTACAAACAAAAAATATTTTTTAAAAAATCTGTTTAACTTTGCCAATTTATTTTAAACAACCCTACTAATAGTTTTTAGTTGTTTTGTAGGCCTAACAGAAATGTTCCTATCTTTATCTCAATAAAATGAGTTTTCTGCCTCTTATTAAATAAAAACAAAACTTTTTCCAATAACCAAATACAATTTTTCTTATGTTTATCACTTGATTTTTCCTTTTAAAAGGATAGAACCAAATTTAGCCAGGTGTAATGGTACATATGTGTAATCCTAGCACCTTGGAAGCTGAGTTAGGAGGATTGGAAGTTCCAAATCAGCCTGAGCATCTTAAGGAGACCAGTCTCAAGATAAAATTTTAAAAGGGCTGGAGATATAACTCAGAGGTAGAGCATGTCTGGGTTCAGTCCTCAGTGTGGAAAGGAAAAAAAATATCAAAGCTTTATCACTAGCCAATTTCAGTGTCTTTATTTGTATCTCTCTATCATATGGAAAGCAGTTAGAAAAATTATTGTAATTCCTTCTTTGAAACTTTGTTCACTTTAAAAGTAAATATTTAAAAATGTGAACCTGATTTCTGATCTACTTTTTATTTCTAAAACTTATCTTTTGAAGACTTTCTTGTCCAGGGTTTTGGGGTTTTACAGTAAGCAGTAGATTCGGACTCTCCCACCATAAAGGATTTCTTTGGCAACATGATTTAAATAGTCTATAAAGGGAACTTTTGTTTGATAGTAAGTAGATGCCAGGGGCCTGATCCCTAAATGGCTATAGCATTCCTTGGCTTGACCTTAGAGAATAATACGTCATGAAGCAATGAATTGAGGTTTTGAGTAGAGATGGGTTGTTTTATTAGTAGTAAGTATATCTTGGTTAGAAAAAGAAAAGCTCATACATTGCTAAAAATTAACCTATAAATTGCTGCTTCTTCTATCCTACAGGTTAACAAAAATATGATTTATAAAGAATTTTATCAGAACCAAAGTGCAATGTACTACTATTGAAGCACATTCATATTCTCAAAAAAAGAGATTGATTTGATTAGTAATGAAGATTTTTTCATATCATTAAGAGAAACATCTGCAGAAAGTGAGCAATCCCCACCCTACTCCCACAGTCCCGCCCATGTTGTCATATCACAACTTTTTATTTGGGAGGAGGAACTGGTCTATTTTATATCCTTTTTTCCTGATCTTGCATGAAAGATCTTAAATCATACTGTTAATGACACATGGTAAAAACTCAATAAATATTTATTAGAAAAATGAGGAGAATGAATCCTTTTTGAAGCAATATAGAATGGTGGCTTAAAGCTTGGACTTTTGATGACTTGAGTTTGGAAATGATTCTTAACTACCCTGAACCCCCGTCTTTATCTCTAAATGTGGGGAAATAACAGTACTTAATTCAAAGATTGTGGTGAGGATATAATGTGCTAATACATGTAAACACTTAATATGTACCAGGTACGCAAAATTCTCAACAAATATTGTCACCACTAATCATAATATTATTTGATGGTACATTCTATTTTCATTCTGGGATTGAGAACATGTTTTTTTAATCCACAGGTGACTTTGGATCACTCCCCACTTTCAGAAAGGTTTTTCTGTAAAGTTATAATAAAACTGCTTGGAACACATTGGACCATTTTATTTTAATCAATTAAGAGTAAAAATCACCCTTTTTTCTCTAAACCACCACTTAACCAGTATTTCAGAAATAATGTTGACCCTCAGGAGATCTACTAGAAAGCTAAATTTTATGTTAGCTAGTCATTAAGAAAAATAATAATACTGACTCACATGTATTTATCAGTCAGTAGTATTGGGTTCTGACTACTTTCTATTATTTTTCCTAAATAAGCTCTTTATTGTTCTACAACACTGCTAGATCAGACTCATTTTTATCAAGATCAACATATTGAATACCTCTGCCAATTTCATCTTCATATCCTAATCTCTTATTATTATTATTATGATTATTATTATAATACCAGGGATTGAACTCAGGGGCACTTGACCACTGAGCCACATCCCCAGCCCTATTTTGTATTTTATTTAGAGAGGGTCTCACTGAGTGCGCAATGCCTCGTTTTTGCTGAGGCTGGCTTTGAACTTGTGATCCTCCTGCCTCAGCCTTCCAAGCAGCTGTGATTACAGGTACACCACGGCACCTGGCCCTAATCTATTACTTTAATTACTTATTCATTAACTGTTTACTACATTATTGTGATGGTAGTTAGCAAGGAAGGAATCCTGTTCTTTAGGTTAAACTAAAGTGGCGAGTGTCGGGGAAGGAGATTCTTTCATTACTGAGTACTCTGTAATTTGTATAATGTATGTATGTCATACAAAATTTTTTTCTTTTTCTGTGCTGATTCATCAGTTTTAATAGAAGAAAACAAAAAGCAGTCAGCTAGAAACAATGAAAGAATCTCTAAATATTAGAAAATAATTGTTTTCTCATTACATGTGGATGTTAGTGCCTTTTGGAAACTTTACCTCTAAAGACAGTATTTTTGCTTTTCTTTTCCTGTTTCTTGATTAGACCTATACAAAGTTTGTGAATCCTATCTTCTTAAGTAGACACTCGTTTTCTGTTTTGATCTATTGTCATTATGAGGCAGTGTCCTTTTCTCTCTTGGTAGTTTCAAGGCTTGTAGAAATTTTATCTATCGGTAGTAGGAATTGAACTCAGGGGTCCTCTACTACTGACCTGCATCCCCAGGCCCTTTCATTTTTATTTTTGAGACAGGGTCTCCCTAAGTTACCCAGGCTGGCCTCAACTTGCAATCCTCCTGCCTCTGCCCTAACCACCCCAACCCTGTTTCCCCACCACTACTCAACACTGCACCCCAACCAATAGCTGGGATTATAGGCATGCACCACCACACATAGCAGCTTATGGAAATTTTATTGAGAAATTAGAAATTTTAAAATTTATTATAGAATTCAGTTATATTTCCAACATATAAATACTACCATATGGCACATACCAGGTCTGTAGTTAAAAGTCTCTCTAATTATTTTTCCTCCTCTTCTCTGGTTAGTACTCTGGAATCTCAATATAACATATGCCATTGTCAGTCAAGTTGATGAGTCAAGTAGCCATAGGGAGATAGTTTAAAATCAAAAGATAACATGGGATCAAGTCAGACAAAAAAAGCCCTGCTTTTTCAAGGACTGACATTGCTGAAGGAGAAGAAAGAACTCAACTTGTACCTACAGGTTTCTTCTCATGAGGAAATAGGTAAGTCTAGCCAGATCATGGATCTGAGCCCTGAGTTGGGTTCTAAGAACTCAAAAGTAGGCAAACTAATCTACTCAAAGTAATCCTAGGTCAGAGCTGGTCAAAGTCAGGGAATCTACATACCAGTACCATATCTCAAGAAAATAGGAGTGGATTCTTTTATATTTTTTAATCTGTTCTAATTAGTTATACAGGACAGTAGAATGCATTTTGATACATTGTACACAAATGGAGGAGTGGATTCTTTTTTTTTTCTTTTTTTTTTATTGATTATTCAAAACATTACAAAGATTGCAGAATCACATCGGTTACACATCCACATTTTTACATAATGCCATAATAGTAACTGTTGTATTCTGCTACCTTTCCTATCCTCTACTATCCCCCCTCCCCTCCCCTCCCATCTTCTCTCTCTACCCCATCTACTGTAATTCATTTCTCTCCTTATTTTTTTCCCATTCCCCTCACAACCTCTTATATGTAATTTTGTATAACAATGAGGGTCTCCTTCCATTTCCATGCAATTTCCCTTTTCTCTCCCTTTCCCTCCGACCTCATGACTCAGTTTAATGTTAATCTTTGAGGAGTGGATTCTTAAATGGGAAACAGAACCCAGAGTCAAGATCCAAGTGAAGGTAATTAGGAAGGAAGCAAGCAGGAAGGGTATTAACTGATTGCTGCAAATAGTCTTTAACTTTTTGATGCCAGTTATCTGGGTTTATAGTTACATGGGTATCTCATCTCAGATTTGTTTTCAAGTATAGAGACAGGTCAGCCAGAAATTGAGCAGATTATATATGAAAGAGTGCAAGGGCAGGAAATGAAACATTGTGCCTGAAAGAAAAGTGACAATAGAGATTCCAAGGTGGGATTTCTTAATGTTTTAAATTTATGCCCAATTGATTAAAATATATGTGAAGTTGTACATAAATACTTGAAGAATAAACTGTACCCTATCATGTCTTTATATTATGATAGAAAATAGTAGAACACTTGAGCACGTATTTTAAATAAGCTATATTCCATGGTTGCTCTGTGGAAAACATACAACAAAGGGAGAAAAAATTAAATTTTCTTATGACTGTGGGTCTAAAGGAGAAATTTCTTCCTTTTTTAGTCTCTTAAGGATGATGATAATGAAATATTAACCAGAAAAGCCACAACAGGAGTCCCTCTCAGAGAACTTTCCACTTGAGAGCTCCTGGGGAGGCTCCCATTATCATCCTCGTCGCTACTCGTTATGTACAGAGAGATTCTTAGACGTTGGACATGGTTGTTGTGGGACACCAAAATGTGTCTGACAGCATCGTATACATTATAAAGTGCCACACAGACGGGGTTGTCATGTCCTCGGAAGCCGGTGCCCTCCCAGTTGCTTGCCACTCTCACCTTCTTTCCTCTGCTTTCACATTCCTGTTCGGGATGACACTGCTTTCATTCCTTTGTACCAATTCCAGCTGTTACTGATTCTTTTGCAGATGTCACCTCCGTTGTGAAGTCTTTCCTGTTTCCTTAACAATCAGATGTACTTTATTTTTGTCTTTTCTCCCCTCCCCATGGCACTGATTTTCAGCCTGTTTTCTATACATATATGTCTGTTACAACGCCACATATTTGTTCCTGAAAACTCTTATTTTCTACAAAACCATGCATTAAAAATAAACAGATTGTGGGAAAATACAGTTATAAGCAGACCACTTAAAAATCTAAAAAAAATAAATCTATATAACTTTATAATCAGAGCACTAATAAAAATAGTGACAATCCTAATAAAAATACTAGCAAAGGAAATCTCCACTGGAATTTGCACATAGAAATTGAGCCAGTCCACATTCGCAGCCTTATTCCTGAGGTTCCTGTTTTCTTTAAGATCCAAGGTCTTGCTGGGTGCAGTGGCACATGCCTATAATCCCAGCAGCTCTGGAGGCTGAAGCAGGAGGATTGTGAGTTCAAAGCCAGCCTCAGCAAAAGTGAGTCACTTAGCAACTCAGTGAGACCCTGTCTATAAATAAAATGCAAAATAGGGTGCTGGGGATGTGGCTCAAGCGGTAGCGCGCTCACCTGGCATGCGTGCGGCCCTGGTTCCATCCTCAGCACCACATACAAAGATGTTGTGTCTGCCGAGAACTAAAATAAATGAATATTTTTTAAAAATGCAAAATAGGACTGGGGATGTGGCTCAGTGGTGGAGTGCCCCTGAGTTCAATCCCCTGTAAACCCCCACCCCCACCACCAACAGATCCAAGGTCTTAAAGACATTTGCCTCTCATGGAGACTAATTTCATCAAAATTGAAAATACCATTTGAGGTAGCCTTCTTCATTCATCAATTTTTGCTCATCATTTTGTTTTGTTTTGATTTTTAACAGTGAAATGTCTTTGAATCCTTTCCATTCGCACTTGCTTCTTCTCCAGATAGTTTAACAGAGGAAAGTGCAGCAACTCCTAAAACCAGATCCTTCCTGTAGAAAATATTTTTGTAGCATTGTCATCTTTTTTTTTTTTCTCTTAAAATTTTGATAAAGCTTCTTCTTTAATCATCAGGAAGCCTGTCCATGCTGTAAAAATTACATGTGACTCAACATGCCTTCTGATATACCATTTTTACTGTTCTCGTAAAGCTGAAGTACATTAACTAGACATGCTTTGTAACAGAATGGATTGTACTCATTTCACCTCTCTTTACCCCATTGTCTGTGTACTCGCTGAGGACAGAAATTGGCTCTAAATCTGTGTTTCCCTAACAATGCCTGGCATAGTGCCTGATGGGACTTAAAAAGTTGTGGTTTTTTTTGTTTTTTTTTTTTGTTTTGTTTTTTTTGCTTAAATGGAATTATTTGTTCTGTATAATAAATATAAATCTGTACCATATGGAAGACCCTTAATGTGAGAATGGAAAAATCTAAACATGTTTTCTTTTGGCTCCTTTTGCTGTCTGTATCTGTACTTTAAGATCATAAATACTCAATTTAGAGATTGCATGCTTTACCATCTTGAGACATATTGTTACTTCTGATGTTTCTTGGGGATTAAGTTTAGTCCTATGTAAAATTCTATCAACTTGTCTCAGTGTTTAATCAAAGCAAAGAGAAAACAGTAGAGTTGCAAGTCAACTGCTCAGTTCTATGTGCCGTATTGACTAAAGTGGTGGAAAATAGTATCTGTTCTTATTTCAGCAAGGAAATGATAACTTGGGTTATTAGAAAACAGGAACAATCCAGTATTAAATTCATTTTTTCTAAAGCAATTATAATGGGAATATATTTCCTTATTTAATTCTTATCATGAGACCTGGGCATTGTCATCATCGCCATCTCATGAATTCAGATGTATCACTATCACTCAATAATTATTAACTCTAAACCATTATACAAGAGATCACTCATGTGAAAGGGGATAAATATCAGTTCCTTCTTCCTTCAGAATGTAAAGAGGCTCCTACAGAACCCCAAAGTGACAGAGTTTGATGCTGCTCGCCTGGTGATGCTCTATGCTCTACACTATGAGCGGCACAGCAGCAACAGCCTGCCAGGACTAATAGTGGACCTCAGGAACAAAGGTGTTTCTGAAAAGTATCGAAAGGTAACCAATTTTACATGTTGAGCCCAATAAGTAGGAACCAGTTCTGTCATATTCTTAGCACCAACCAATGATAAATCATACCATTTTTATTTATAGAACTGTATAATTCTGTCTTGTCATGTCTTCATTTCCTTAATAAAGGTATTTTTTATTAAATGGGCTTGCTGATTCCTAAGCAATAAAAGATAATTTCTATTTTCTTCTTTCTATAGCTCGTGTCTGCGGTCGTTGAATATGGTGGTAAACGGGTTAGAGGAAGTGACCTTTTTAGCCCCAAAGATGCTGTGGCTATTACCAAACAGTTCCTCAAAGGATTGAAGGTATAGACATCTCTTCTGTGCTGAGAAACAGTCAAAGCCCCTAAGGCAGAAAGTACATGAACATGATCTTCAAATTAACTTCAGGAGTGCTGCTGGTTTAGTACTAGATCAGTTAAATGAAATTATATCAGCCATCTCTTGAAAGCTTTTTCTTTCAGTGCTTTCTTGTATTGGAGTAGTATCAGCACTGGCTCAAATAGCCAAGCAGGAAATAGCTGAAGATATTTCCAGGAAGTACTCAAGAATAAAAAGACAAACAATTCTGTTAGTTACAGCTATTTTTCATATTCATTTGTTTATAATCTGGGATTTAGATAGTTTCTCTTTGAAGGACATTAAAGAGAAAGCAAACAATTTTGATCTTTTAAAAATACTAACCAAATTTTTTTAATGGTCAAAAATTAGTTTTAATTTGCTAGCCTTTCTCTTATTTCCTGAAGTTTCTTTCTTTTTTCTTCCATGTTTACAGTCTCCTTTTCTACAGTTCTTTCACAACAAAATGAGCAAGACTCATTAAAGACATGATAAAAGATTTAAGCAACTCCAGTTTTAAAATTCTTTTATAATAGTTAGCATTAATTTTAGTATTTTTATGAGATTAGAACATTTCTGATTAAATTTTTGAGTAAAATATTTTTCTTTCTTTTTTTTTTTTTTTTTTTTTGGTACCAGGGATAGAACCCAGGGACACTTAATCACTCAGCCACATCCCCAGCCTTTTTTATATTTTATTTAGACAGGGTAGCGATCAGTTGCTTAGGGCCTCGCTAAGTTGCTGAGGTTGGCTTTGAACTCACGATCCTCCTGCCTCAGCCTCCCAAGCCTGTGGGATTACTGGCATGTGCCAATGCACCCAAAGAAATAAAATAATTTTTAAAATATCATAAAATTCCTATTTGAATCTATCCCAGGAAATATCTATTGAGTATATGTCCTTTTCTAATGTGAGTATTATAAGCTGTTGTATTGCTAGTTTTCCCAAAATGACCTAAGAACCATTTTCCCCTGTTTTAGGGAGTAGAAAATGTATATACTCAGCATCAGCCTTTCCTGCATGAGACCCTGGACCATCTCATCAAAGGAAAGCTTAAGGAAAACCTCTATCCTTATTTAGGCCCCAGCACACTCAGAGACAGGTAAGGTAACAAATATATTAATAATAAAAACCAGAAACACTCTGAGAATAGGACATTTAGAGTAATGATAGGAACAGACACCAAAGTTATGTCATGTCCACCTTCCTCTGCTTGAGTTCAAATATTCTTTTTGTTTTACATATGTGAATATTAGATATGAATTCCCCTGGTAAGCCTGAAACATTTATGTACTTGGGAATAAAGAGACAGGTGTTTTGGAGGGTCTCGATCCTTAATATTCTGTGTTTTAGTAGCAGACTAGTTTACTTATGCCATGTAAGGTTCAGTTCTATGGCATCTGGCATTTGGAGTTTCAAACATTAAAGCCAAAAATAGATCTGGGCTTGATTGCCATCAGCAGGTTGTTACTATTTTTGGTGAGGACTGGACTTTGCCAAATGTGGCCAGCACACAACCTGAGAGACCTAATTAACAAAAGCCATGTGTTACAAAGGAGAAAGAGATAGGCTCTCTTTTAGTTGTAATTTCAATCCAGTAGGTAATAAATTTTAATAAATATAAAAAATATGTCCAGAACAATTTACTAATATCAGCCTGAAATTTTAAATATACACAAATTCTACTAGTTAAAAATACATTCCTATATTTGTTATTTGGACCGCATGTTATACAGGACCTACTATATATAGCTGAACTCTATCGGGCAGTTTAATGTGAAAATTTTATACTCGTAGTATAATTCTTCTGTAAGAATTATACTAATTATACTAATTATTATTATAACTAATAATCTAAGAGTCTTGGGCGGGGTAGTATTTTTAAAAATGAATTTCTGAAAAGGGAAAATGTTTTGAGGTTCAGAAATGACTCTTTTATATGATGAAATATATTTCTTCACTCTGTCCCTTTAAAAAAAATCTCTATAATTTGATACAAAACAGAAAAAAGATCATCTTTTTAAAATCCAAGGTTGAAAGGCAATGTTAAATTAAGAGAGTACATTCATTCAAATAAATGTTTAAGGTCCTTGGCATCAAGATTCAGAAATGTCAACTAAGTGGGAAGAATGAAAACCAATCCAAGATATTTGTCTGAGAGGATTTTCAAAAAAATGTAACTATTGTTGAGACTTTTAATTAATTTGAATAAAGGAAAAATATTAATTTGCTTATGATATTTATATAAGAATTGCTGAAGAAGAAATCAGCTACTCATTGCTAGAGGGAAACCATAGGCTGGAAGAATACATTGTGTATGATTAGTGCACAACAACAAACCTTTCTAAGTTTCATGGTTCATGCCCAAACAAAGCTCAAAATAATGCTCTTCATCCAAAATACACATTTATCAATTGTTGGCAACTGTTAGCGTGTCACTATAGTCTAAATATGTGTATAGTTAATAATTCAATCACTTCACTCTTTTATACAGATGCTTATTTAATGCCTTCAATATGTTAACTGTTTTAGATGCTAGGGATACAGAAGTGGCAGGAAAGAAAAGATACCTGCCCTCAAGGAACTAAAATGAAGGAGACAGAGTAAATAAGTAAAAAAACCTAAGTGCTATTAGGATGTAAATAGGATAATAAACTGCAAAGTATCTGTGGAACTACTATAGATGGAGAGAGCCTCTCTGAGGAAGTGATACTTAAAATGAGTTTTGAATCACAACAAAGCCAGTCACATAGTGATTAGGAGAAAGAGCATCCCAAGCAGAGGCAACACCAGATCACAGTCTTTGAAGAAAGGGAGAACTTGGCAGGTAGGTAGGCCAGAAGGAAGCCCTGTGTGGCTAGAGTAGAGTAAGGAAGGAGGAAATTGAAGAAGAAATTGAAAAGATAAATAAGAGCTGGATCACAGAGGGCCTTGTAGGCCCTGGTTAAAAGTTTTTGTTTGATTTTTTATTTTAATATAATATAGGAAACCATTGAAAAACTTGAGGAAAGAAGCAATGTGAACTGAATTATGTTTTAAAAGTTCACTTTGTGGAGCAAATGAATTCTTGAAGGCAAAAAATAGAAGGAAGAGATGTCTATAAAAGTCAGAAATCAAAGTGGGTTGGATAGGAGGCTGAGGAAGAAAATAGAATCCATAGATTTATTTAGTGGTATAGATTGATGGAACAAAGGTAAAAGAAGCCAAGAATAATGCTCAGGTCTTGTTAATTGGAGATGCCTATTAACCAAATAGAAATATCATGCTGAATTGAGAGTTAACAAGATATTAGTGATACCTAAGCCACAGGATTAGATAAGATTACTTAAGGAGAAAGCATAGAGAGAGAGGAGAAGGTCAGTGGGGTCACACACTGTCTGGAGAGGAGGAGCCAGAGTGGTAGAAGGGAGTCCAGGAGAACATGGTCAGAAAGGCATTGAGTGAGCAGGGAATGTAAGAAGGTGAAGGAAGTAAAGAACCTATCAAGGTGGCAATATAAAGAAGGTCTTTGATGTTCTTATTCCTACGTTTCAGTGAGGTTAGAAGCCAAATTAGGTTTACAGGATATAAAATAAAATGGAGACATTTATATGTAACACTTTTTAAGAAGTTTTGCATAAAGGAGACAGAGAAGTAGGATGGTATCTAAGAGATTGTGAGTTCAAAAGACAGATTCCAGAGCATGTTTGTAATCTGTTGAGAGTTATCCAATAGAGGAGGAGAAATAGATGATGAGGAAGAGCTGCAGAAGTAAAATCCTTAGCATAACTAGAGCACAAAGGAATTGCCTTTGATAGTGGCAAAGGTACTTTCATTTTAACAGGAGAGAAAACAATGTGTATAGTTACACCAGGTTTGTAGTTCATTTTTTGTTTGTTTGGTATCAGGGATTGAACCCAAGGGCACTCAACCACTGAACGACATCCCCAGCCCTTTTTATGTTTTATTTTGAAACAGGTCTCACTTAAGTTGCTTAGGGCTTTACTAAATTGCTGAGGCTGGCTTTGAACTGTGATCCTCCTGCCTCAGCCTCCTGAGTTGTTAGGATTGTAGGCATGTGCCACCATACCTAGCCACCTTAGGTTTATAGTTCTGTTCATGAGAACATGGGCTCATCCTGTCTGATTTTCTCTGTAAAATATGATGGTCAGATTATCAGCTAAGGGAGGGGGTGAAAACAGAAAACATTGTGAAGTTGTCATCTTGCAGGCTAGGAATCAGACTTGTCAGGGGAATGTTAAGTAGACCTTCTGGGCAAGGTAGAGTGCCTATTAGTGGTCACTAATTTAAAATAGTGAGCCTGGTTGTGTGGTTTTATCCAGCAACTTTTAGATACTCTGGGTTAAATGTAAAGAAGGGAGACAGTTTGGTTTAGCCAGCATTTTGGAAAATGGAAACAGAAAGATGGTACTGGATAGTGAAAAAAGTATCAGTGATGAAGTCACAGAGTTATTATATTAGGGCATTTTTGTAGTTGAGTTAAAAATTGAGAGGTGGTTATTAGACAAAGAGGTGTTAAATTGAAGATTCTTGTAATGAAGAGTTGGTTGTAATCAAGAATGTAGGTGATTGATTACAGGGGATGGAATAAAAAAATCAATGTGAGGGA
The DNA here is from genome assembly GCF_048772815.1 of Callospermophilus lateralis. Classification (NCBI taxonomy): domain Eukaryota; kingdom Metazoa; phylum Chordata; class Mammalia; order Rodentia; family Sciuridae; genus Callospermophilus; species Callospermophilus lateralis. The sequence continues at coordinate 2,097,628 of NC_135311.1, forward strand.
GGAGACCAGGATGTGAGACGAGTAATCTACCTTGATGTCAGAGTCACCGAATATCTTGAAAAGAGAAGGAATAAAAAGGAGGACAGTAAGCCAGAGCTAAATACTTTAGAGAGTAAGAGTGACCAGGAAAGGAGGTCAGGAGGAAACAGTGGGACTGAATCACAAGCTTCTGAAATTGGAGAGATTTTGGAGGAATACAGAGAAATGTTTATGAAACTATAACTATCTACACCACCTCCTGGTTCTGCTTCATAGAAATAAGACTGCAGAAGACTTGAAGAGACTCCTTCCTGATAATTTCACTTCTAAAAGTTCACCCTACAAATATACTTGCACAGGTATACAAAAATATGTTTACAAGGTTGTTCACTAAAACATTATTTGTAATAGCAAAATCTAGGAACAAGTTACATGCCCACTAATAAAGGACTGCTTATCTAAATTACAGTATATTACTCTGCATTCTTGTTTTAAAATGGCATAATGCTTTGTGAGGTGATATGCAAAATTTTTTTTATTATATAGAAAGAAAGATGCTGTCATATCCCTTTTAAAAATATGTGAGCATAAATGTGACTGTGTGTGTATAAAATAAGTATATGCTTGAAAATAAATATGTATGCAATATATATGTATAATACATATACAAACATATATGTATGCATACAGTAACCTTTTTTTGGTACCAGGGATTGAACCCAGGGGCACTTAACCTTATTCAGCCACATCCCCAGCTCTTTTTTTATATTTTATTTAGAGACAGGGTCTTGCTGATTTGCTCAGGGCCTCGCTAAGTTGCTGAGGCTGGCTTTGAACTTGAAATCCTCTGCCTCAGCCTCCTGAGCCACTGGGATTACAAGCTTGAACTACTGTTCCCTACAGTAACTATTTCTATTTTTTTTCTTTTTCCTTTTTTTTTTTTTTTTAGTTGTTGGTGGACCTTTATTTTATTTATTTGTATGTGGTGCTGAGAATCGCATCCAGTGCCTCACACATGCTAGGCAAGTGCTCTACCACTGAACTACAGCCCCAGGCCCCCTACAGTAACTATTTCTAAAAGAATAAATAAGAAATTATTGGTAGTCCTTATCTCTGGATATTGAGACAGTAGTTAATTGTAATATACATATCTATCCTTTCTATTAGCTACTATGTTAAGTATTATAATATTGAAATAAGAATTATGTTTTATTAATCTTTGAGGTTTTCACAACAGTTAACATGATACTTTTCAAATAATAAGTATGCAATACTTGTTCAGTAAATCATGTAGACATGTATAGCAGTTGATTTGCCAAGATTCGTGTTTGGAAAATTTAAACCAAAGGATAAATTTAGTTGATGCTACAGAAGATTTAGATTTTTGCAGGTTGCTATTAACTCTACATAATATTTTAGCTTTGCAACTACTTGGCCCCAGTGTCAGTTCTGTCTACTTTCTTGGCCCTGGTACATCACATTGAGAAAAGTTATTGATTTTGGTCATCTTTATAATGATTTAAATCTCATGGTAGAACATCTTGGTTTTATTGGTGTTGTAATATTGGAAAATGTCAGAGGAGATGTAGCAGGAATATAACTTTATAAAGCCAGAACACTTGTAGAAATTTCCTAGCCCTTAGCTATTAAATTAGTGGTTAACCTGTTTGGCAGCATAGTCACTTCCATAAATTGGGTTTGATCTTTATCCTACAGATGGGATTACCACATGTAATATTATTAGGCTAATTTTTTTCTCTCCAGAATTGCTAATTTCCCTGATTTAAAAAACAATAATAAGTGCCCTCTTCACTTGGTGGTAAACGGAGCTGTGTGATCATGCATTCCAGAGTCAAAGAGTTCAAGGAGATGCCTCCGTGTTTTATGATTTTAACAGACTCTTATCACAGCCACTTGCTTTTGTTTCTATAAAGGCAGAAGTCCTTTTTACTGGCTTTTTTTTTTCCTGCAGTAAATGCTCATAAGAATTTTACCATCTGCAAGTATTTTAAAAATTTGAATTTTAGACATAAATGTAAAGGTTCACAAATTAGACAAAATATTGCCTTTTGGAGTTTGTTTTTCTAACTTATTCACATATAGGAATAATTATTTGCAGAAATACTGTACATGAAAAATTTTAAATTTTTCTAACAAAGTAAGATACAAATTGGGTTCTTAGGATGTCCTTGTATAGCTGGCTACAGTATAAACTGGCTGCTGTTTTCCAGTGTTTGCTGTCTGCGTTAATTAATGCCTTTGGTTGCTATGGTGAATTAAAGAGCACAAGAAGATGTACACAAAGAATTGAACTTGTATTTTCCACTTAACTTTGACCATCATATAAAACATTTTGCTGTATATTTTACCATTGGCTTCATCAGAACATCTGCTTTTAAAATTCACCGTGGAAAGGAAAAACATCAGAGAGATTAAAAACCCTTTTTCATAGATACTCTTCTGTAGACCAGATTGAATACGTAGAGGAGGCTTATTTGTGTTTCCATGATCAGATGCAGCGAGGTCATCTTTGTTAGGTACGCAGTTGAGCCTAGCACTCAGTCCCTATCCTAGTATTTACGTTTTGTCCACACATCTGTATAACCTGCACCCACAGATAACTATCCATGACATTTTCTTCCCTCTTTAAAAATACCCTGGCACCCTGCAATTATCAACTAAAGGACAACATTCTAGAAGTCTGCTTGAGTTATTCTCTCCCAGTTCTCATTTTTCTTTCCCATAACAAACAGCTGTTTTCTTGAGGTAGATTGAGGTAGATTAGTTGTAGTTGTCAGTACCTTTATTTTTTTATGTGGTGCTGAGGATTGAACCCAGGGCCTCACATGCGCTAGGCAAGTGCTCTACTGCTCAGCCCCAGCCCTAGCCCCAGCCCAACAATCTGTGTAATTCATCAGTGTTCAAATAAACCCATATGATGGACCTCAGTAGTGTTGTCCCTCACCATAAGGGACATTGCACATGGAATCTTACTGTTACAAAACACTCAATTGGTAGAGTGCTTGCCTCGAATGCACAAGGCCCTGGGTTCAATCCCCAGCACCACCACCAAAAAAAAAAAAAAATACTCCTCCAGGTGTGGTGGTAATCCCAAAGACTTGAGGCTGAGGCAGCAGAATTGTGAATTTAAGTTTAGCCTCAGCAACTTAGCAAGACTGTAAGCAACTCAACGAGACCCTGTCTCTAAGTAAAATATCAAAAAGGGCTGGGGATATAGCTTAGAGGTTAAGTGCCCCTGGGTTCAATCCCTAGTACCAAAAAAATAAATAAATAAATAACTCCTTTTCTGATAATATATTGTCTGTATTCTCTGGTCTCTCTTCTTTCTTCTTACTTAGCCACCAGTATTCAGTCATGGGAGTCCACCCTGATAACTTTATCTAACTCTAATCAGCTCCCAGAGGTCCTGCTTCTAAATGCCATAGCCCCCTCACCAAGGGAATTAAATTTCAGGATATGAACCCTTGGGGGACACCCTCAAATAATATCTAAACCCTAGCAGGTAGCCACTAGCTACATGTGGCTATTGAACACTTGAAATGTGTCTAAAGGTACTGAGGAGCTGAACATTTTTATTTTATTTTGTTTTAATTAAGTTAAATTTGAATAACCATATGTAGCTAGTAGACACACTATTAGAGCAGATCTAGGGAGTATGTTAGGTTAGGAAGGAAGAAGAACCAATGACTGGACTCTGGGCACTATATCATTAAGAGATTAGGGAGATGAAATAGAGTCATCAAGAGATACTGAAAAGTAACAGCCAATGGAGTAGGGAGAAAACAAAGAAGGTGTGTCCTGGGAACTAAGTCAAGAAACTGTCCAGGAGGAACAGTGATCAACTTAGTCAAAAGTTGCTGACAACTGGACATGATGGCCCAGGCCTGGAATCCCAGCTACTCAGGAGACTAAGGCAGGAAGGTCACAAATTCAAGGCCACTCTGGGCAACTTAGGAAGACCCTACCTCAAAATTAAAATAAATAAATAAAAAGGGCTGAGGTTGTAGCTCAGTGGGAGAGCACCCCTAGGTTCAATCCCTAATACCAAAAGAAAAAATATTTAAGGAAAATAACTGAAATGAGAAAGGACCTTATTTTTCAGTGTAGCCTTTTGTATTTTATACTATGTGCATGCATTTATTCTTTCAAAATCAATTATTTTTTAAAAAAACAAACATGATTTTAGATAGATACACAGCAGTCTAACTTTTTAAGTGATATGGTGCTAGTCTATTGTTTCAGGTGGGTAGTCTTGAATGATGTTATTTTGTCTTAAACAGTAAACAGTCCTGTCAGTGCCACATACCCATAATCCCAGTAACTCAGGAGGCTGAAGCAGAAGATTGCAAATTTGAGGCCAGTCTCAGCAAGTTAGTGAGGCCTTAAGCAATTTAGCAAGACCCTGTCTCAAAATAAAAAATAAATGGGCTAGGATATAGGTCAGTGGTAAAGGACCCCTGAGTTCAATACTCAGTACAAAAAAAAAAAATGCAAATTTGGAAGTTGGGTACAGTGACACACATTTATAATTCCCACTACTTTGGAGACTGAGACAAGAGGATTACAATTCAGTTCTTTTGTGTCTCATGGTTTTAAGTCCCATCCATATAGAAATGTAATAATTGACTCTACTTTGTTGATTGCATTTCTTCATAATTGGGAAATTTCTGCAATGTGAAGACTATCTGAACATCCTTAAATAGCTACAGTACCTGATTCTGTTCTGTGAAGTTCCACTAAAACAAATACCCTCTACATTAATTAATTAATTCCTTCCAGGTGTCTTAGAAAGAGAGAGACAAACAGAAAGGAAATGTAGTGTTGGAGTTTTATTTGAGATTTATACATAAGCATGTGTATCTCTTAATTAAAGATGTTTCTGGTTGAGTATTACGTTATAACCTCCAAAATGGGTGCTTCTGCTTGATGTAGTTTTAAATGGTGTCCAATGAGTAATTTAATAAAATCACTTTCCTTCTAAGATAAGGTAGTTTTATCTTTCTGATGGCACAAGGAAAAGAAAACAAGACAAATAATAGCTTTAAAAAATAAGATGAGGGAGCTGGCTCTGAGTTGGAGCCCAGAGCGCTTGCCTCATACATGTGAGGCACTGAGTTCCATCCTCAACACTACATAAAAATAAATAAACAAAATAAAGATATTGTGTCCATGTGTGTGGTGAGCCGCTTCTGCAGATTATGGTCGCCATTGCAGGATGGCGCTGGCTCCACTGTGGTCTGTGACAAACAACTCCTTGTTTGGGAGAGTTGGTGCATGGTTTTTCAGCACCCTATGAGAAAGTTCCACGTGGCAGCTTCGCATTGGGGCTTGGGATGCTTTATTAAGGCTGGGAGGGGCATCCGACCAGGAATTAGAAGAAATATCAAGGGCCTGAATAAACTGCTGAAAGAAGATTCCTGAGTTGCGTCTTCCTTGCGGGCAAGGGGTCGCGACACATGTGTAATTAAAAAAATATTTAAAGAAAACAACATAAGGGGCTAGGGTTATAGCTCAGTGGGATAAAACACTTGCCTAGTCTGGTGAGGCACTGGGTTCCATTCTTAGCACCACATATAAATAAGAAAAACTTAAAGAATTAGAAGTTTAAAAAATAATAATATGAGGGACTGGAGTTGTGGCTCAGTGGTAGAGCATAGCATGTGTGAGGCACTGGGTTCAATTCTCAGCCCTGCATATAAATAAATAAATGAAATAAAGATCCATTGGCCAGGTTTGGTGGCCCATACCTGTAATCACAGTGGCTTAGGAGGCTGAGACAGGAGTATCAGTTCAAAGCCAGTCTAGCAGCAGTGAGGTACAAGGCAATTCAGTGAGACCCTGTCTCTAAATAAATACAAAATAGGGCTAAGGATGTGGCTCAGTGGTCAAGTGCCCCTGAGTTCAATCCCCAGTGCCCTCCTTCCCCCCAAAATCCATCAACAATTAAAAAAAAAAACTTTTTTTTTTTTAAATAGTAATGAGTTTGTTGATATCTACAAAAGAAGCTCATAGGAGAATCATTCATTTATTATGAAGCCATTTTAATAGATTGAAACACAGTAAAACAACCTAGTGTCCCCAAATTAAGCTAGTGGCTGAGCTGATATGTGATATGTCAAGATGTCCAGTATCAAAATTACACCCACTTTTTGTTGTTGTTATTGTTTCCATGGTTTCTTTTTCTTGCTTTACCAAAGGATTCCAAAACAAAAAATTTAAGAAGAGGTGGAGTTCTTGGAAGTGCTATTAATTTATGTGTTACATTCTTTTTCTGTACTCAAAATACTAAATGTTTCTAGTTCGAGTGTTATGGATATCCAAATATACTATTACTTTCCGAAATGCTTTGAGGTCCTTGGACAGAAACCATTGTAATAACACTGTACCAACTATTTGACACAAGGTATACATGAAAGGAGATTCATGATACAAGTCCAAATTAGTGCTGATATCATGTCACAGTATGGTATTCTGCAGCCTCTTGATTATGAAAGATTATTTCTACATTTGGTTCCAGCAAACACTATTGTGCTATTCTGAAATCCACAGCACAAAAATTATAAGACATCCGCTCATACACAGAAAGCAAATCACTATTCAGCATTTCCTGCTCTGTTTCCTGCCAATTTCAGATAATTAAAACTTTTTTTAAACCTTTTATTCTATTCTGCTTTAATTCTGCTTCCTCCACCAAAAAAGAAAGATTAAGAAATTAAAACTCTATATAATAACAACAACAAATCTTTGCCCTAGTTTTTTCTTATCCTGTGACATTATCTCTGTCTAAATTTTCTCAGACCTCAAGATATCATTGTATTTGTAATTGGAGGAGCCACCTATGAGGAGGCTCTAACAGTTTACAACCTGAACCGGACCACTCCTGGAGTGAGGATCGTCCTGGGAGGAACCACGGTGCACAACACAAAAAGGTAAAAGACAACAACCATCCCTGCGGCTCTCTCCCTTTTCCCAGAGAATAAAGCTTAAATTCCCTGTAGGTTGGAGAGATTGGTCAGTGATGACCAAACTCCTATTAACCAAATGCTCTGTGTATGCAGCATCAGTTCATAGAATAATTGATCACTTGTGAGATGAAGGTTCTATAGTCCCTTAGTTCATCGGTCACTTTATTAGGTCAAAGACCTGGAGAACCATCCTATGCTGTCAACAATTTGTGTGTTCTGTGTTCAAATAAAGAGAAACCCAGTAGTCATAGGCTGGCATTTTAAAAATAGCTAAGCATAATGGCATTGAATTGACAGTTTTTCTATTTTGTCATTAAGTACATTGTTTAATAAGTATTTAGTAAGAAGACTACAAAGACAAACTGAAGATCTTGTCTCAAGTTAGTCTTTGTCTATTAGGAAAGACAGAACAAAAAAGTAAAAAAATAAGTGCCTGGAGAGACAGAGAAAAGACTCATGGATTCTTAAGAGTGGCTATAGGAAAACAGCAAACGTTTCATGGAAAAGACAGTATGAAAACTATGCCTTAGGCAGAAAACTGGCATATGGAAAGAGAGTATATTCTAGGTAGAGCTAACCACAAGGACAATTTGTGAAAGCTGTAGACAACAAACATACACAAAGAACAGCAAGTAGTCAACTATCTGGAAGGAGTGTTAAAGTAAAAAGATTGTTATAATTATGGAAGGGCTTAGATGCTAGGCTAAGTAAGGAATTTGTACTTTTTTATGTAGAAAACTAGAAAATATTAAAGGTTTTTAAGCAATGAAATTTTAAAAGGGTCACAGTACTTGAGGAAGATTCATTTGTCAGCAAAGGGTAGAGGAAAGAGAAACTGGAGAATTGTGGCAAGATGATTAAATTTAGTGATTGGGGCCTGAGAGAGCAATGCATGGATAACTGGGAATCATTAAAGATATTCGTGTATTTTTCTTTGTATGTTATTGTTTGGTTTTAAAAAAATACAACTTTCACCTTTACTATGATATAATATATGCTTATTCTGAAATTTGTGTTTGTTTTTTAATTCAGGAAGCATATAGAAAATAAAACCTACTATAATCTAACCACTGTTACATTTTGATCTTTTCAGACTTCTTCTAAGCCTGTATAGCCATTTGTGTTGAGTGTATGGGCAGAAATAGTTCTCATTGTACAGTCTGCCTTATGAGTTTCATTTCACAGTTTGATAGAAACACCTTTAGTGTTATATATGTATATGTTTTTCCCCCACTCAGGTAAATTACCCAATATCTTTGTCAGTGTCCAGAGCTCATTGACCATTTGTATATTTTTTGGGTGAATTACCCATTCATATTCTCTACCCATTGCCAGGTATTTTTTCATTTTTATGAATAATTTTTCAAAAATTCTGTATATATAATTAAAAATTTTGTCCATTCACATTGTATTTTACAAATCTTTTTCTTCTATTTGATGTTTTTATTTTATTCAGTGTTTTGCAATATGAAGGTTTTCTTGTTATTGTGTTCATTTTATTTAGCCAAAACGACCAGCGATTTCTGCCTTTGGTATTATGCTTGGAAAGTTCCTTCTCAATCAAGATTATACTAACCATACTAACATCCATTTTTCCATTGCTTTTAGAACTCATATTTAAATTTATATCTTCATAATCTATCAGAATTTTATTTTGGTTTAAACTGTTCTGTAGAGTTTTCTTTTAAAACTTTGAAAGAACTATTTCTTCTTACTAAAGCATATCCTGTAGTAATTCTTTCAGCTACTGGTCAACCTGGTATTTTTGTCTAAAAATGTCTTAGTTTAGCTAAGTTTAGAATTCTAGGTTGATAATTTTCTCTCAACACTTAAAATCAAGATGAAAATGGACTATTAACTGTTGCCATTAAGAAGTTTGCTCTCAATATCATTATTTTCCTTTTGTAGATAATCATCTATGATTCATTTTTAATATTAGTCTTTAATATTTTGGCTTTAATATTCTGTATCTAAATGTTTATATATTTTTATTTATGTTACTTGATATGAAAATTTGTGTTTGGCATATTTTTGAAAGTTTTCCAGTCACATTTCTTTGAGTATCGCCACTCTTCCATTTCCTCTTATCTCTCCTTCTAGAACCTCTTATGAGATATATATTGGACATTCTTCTGTTCTTCGGGCTTCTTAACCTTTCATTTATATCACCTATCTGTTTTCTCTATTTGCTGCCTTCTGTATAATTTTTTCAGATCAGTATTCCAATGCAGTTAAACTCTCTCCAGCTGTATCTAATTTACATTTAATTAAATTTTAATTTAAAATAGTTACATTTTTTACCTATAAGTTCTATTTGCTTCTCATTCAGATTTGCCTGATATTTTTAATACTGTCTTTTTTTTAATTAATTTTTATTGTAGGTTGTTCAAAACATTACATAGTTCTTGATATATCATATTTCACACTTTGATTCAAGTGGGATATGAGCTCCCATTTTTACCCCATATACAGATTGCAGAATCACATCAGTTGCACAACCATTGATTTACATATTGCCATTCTGGTGTCTGTTGTATTCTGCTGCCTTTCCTATCCTCTACTATCCCCCCTCCCCCCTCCCCTCCCCTCTTCTCTCTCTACCCCCTCTACTGTAATTCATTTCTCCCCCTTATATTTTTCCTCCTTTCCCCTCACTTCCTCTTGTATGTAATTTTGTATACCCCTGAGGGTCTCCTTCCATTTACATGCAATTTCCCTTCTCTCTCCCTTTCCCTCTCACCTCTCATCCCTGTTTAATGTTAATCTTCTTCTCATGCTCTTCGTCCCTACTCTGTTCTTAGTTACTCTCCTTATATCAAAGAAGACATTTGGCATTTGTTTTTAAGGGATTGGCTAGCTTCACTTAGCATAATCTGCTCTAATGCCATCCATTTCCCTCCAAATTCTATGATTTTGTCATTTCTTAATGCAGAGTAATACTCCATTGTGTATAAATGCCACATTTTTTTTTTATCCATTCGTCTATTGAAGGGCATCTAGGTTGGTTCCACAGTCTTGCTATTGTGAATTGTGCTGCTATGAACATGGATGTAGCAGTGTCCCTATAGTGTGCTCTTTTTAGGTCTTTAGGGAATAGACCGAGTAGGGGAATAGCTGGATCAAATGGTGGTTCCATTCCGAGCTTTCCAAGAAATCTCCATACTGCTTTCCAAATTTTCCAATTTGCAGTCCCACCAGCAATGTACAAGAGTACCCTTTTCCCCACATCCTCGCCAGCACTTGTTGTTGTTTGACTTCCTAATGGCTGCCAATCTTACTGGAGTGAGATGGTATCTTAGGGTGGTTTTGATTTGCATTTCTCTGACTGCTAGAGATGGTGAGCATTTTTTCATATACTTGTTGATTGATTGTATGTCCTCCTCTGAGAAATTTCTGTTCAGGTCCTTGGCCCATTTGTTGATTGGGTTATTTGTTATCTCATTGTCTAATTTTTTTAGTTCTTTGTATATTCTGGATATTAGGGCTCTGTCTGAAGTGTGAGGAGTAAAGATTTGTTCCCAGGACGTAGGCTCCCTATTTACCTCTCTTATTGTTTCTTTTGCTGAGAAAAAACTTTTTAGTTTGAGTAAGTCCCATTTGTTGATTCTAGTTATTAACTGTTGTGCAATGGGTGTCCTATTGAGGAATTTGGAGCCCTACCCCACAGTATGTAGATCATAGCCAACTTTTTCTTCTATCAGACGCCATGTCTCTGATTTGATATCAAGTTCCTTGATCCACTTTGAGTTAACTTTTGTGCATGGCGAGAGAAAGGGATTCAGTTTCATTTTGTTGCATATGGATTTCCAGTTTTCCCAACACCATTTGTTGAAGATGCTATCCTTCTTCCATTGCATGCTTTTAGCCCCTTTATCGAATATAAGATAGTTGTAGTTTTGTGGATTGGTTTCTGTGTCCTCTATTCTGTACCATTGGTCCACCCGCCTGTTTTGGTACCAGTACCATGCTGTTTTTGTTACTATTGCTCTGTAGTATAGTTTGAAGTCTAGTATAGCTATACCGCCTGATTCACACTTCCTGCTTAGCATTGTTTTTGCTATTCTAGGTCTTTTATTTTTCCATATGAATTTCATGATTGCTTTCTCTATTTCTACAAGAAATGCCCTTGGGATTTTGATTGGCATTGCATTAAACCTATAGAGAACTTTTGGTAATATCGCCATTTTGATGATGTTAGTTCTACCTATCCATGAACAGGGTATATTTTTCCATCTTCTAAGATCTTCTTCTATTTCTCTCTTTAGGGTTCTGTAGTTTTCATTGTATAAGTCTTTCACCTCTTTTGTTAGGTTGATTCCCAGGTATTTTATTTTTTTTGAGGATATTGTGAATGGGGTGGTTGTCCTCATTTCCATTTCAGAGGATTTGTCGCTGATATACAGGAATGCCTTTGATTTATGCGTGTTGATTTTATATCCTGCCACTTTGCTGAATTCATTTATTAGCTCTAATAGTTTCTTTGTAGACCCTTTTGGGTCTGCTAGGTATAGAATCATGTCATCTGCAAATAGTGATAATTTGAGTTCTTCTTTTCCTGTTTTTATGCCTTTAATTTCTTTCGTCTGTCTAATTGCTCTGGCCAGTTATTCGAGAACTATGTTGAACAGAAGTGGTGAGAGAGGGCATCCCTGTCTTGTTCCAGATTTTAGAGGGAATGCCTTCAGTTTTTCTCCATTCAGAATGATGCTAGCCTGAGGCTTAGCATAGATTGCTTTTACAATATTGAGGTATGTTCCTGTTATCCCTAGTTTTTCTAGAGTTTTGAACATAAAGGGATGCTGTACTTTGTCGAATGCTTTTTCCGCATCTATCGAGATGATCATATGGTTCTTATTTTTAAGCCTATTGATGTGGTGAATAACATTTATTGATTTCCGTATATTGAACCAACCTTGCATCCCAGGGATAAATCCTACCTGATCATGGTGCACAATTTTTTTGATATGTTTTTGTATCCGGTTCGCCAGAAGTTTATTGAGGATTTTTGCATCTAGGTTCATTAGAGATATTGGTCTGTAGTTTTCTTTCTTTGAAGTGTCTTTGTCTGATTTAGGAATCAGGGTGATGTTGGCCTCATAGAATGAATTTGGAAGTTCTCCCTCTTTTTCTATTTCCTGAAATAGCTTGAAAAGTATTGGTATTAGTTCCTCTTTAAAGGTTTTGTAAAACTCTGCTGTATACCCATCTGGTCCTGGGCTTTTCTTAGTTGCTAGTTTTTTGATGGTATCTTCTATTTCCTCAATTGATATTGGTCTGTTTAGGTTGTCAATATCCTCCTGACTCAATCTGGGCAAATCATATGACTTAAGAAATTTATCGATGCCTTCACTATCTTCTATTTTATTGGAGTATAAGGATTCAAAATAATTTCTGATAATCTTCTGTATTTCTGAAGTGTCTGTTGTGATATTGCCTTTTTCATCCCGTATGCTGGTAATTTGAGTTCTCTCTCTTCTTCTCTTCGTTAGCGTGGCTAAGGGTCTGTCGATTTTATTTATTTTTTCAAAGAACCAACTTTTAGTTTTGTCAATTTTTTCAATTGTTTCTTTCATTTCGATTTCATTAATTTCAGCTCTGATTTTAATTATTTCTTGTCTTCTACTTCTTTTGCTGTTGTTTTGCTCTTCTTTTTCCAGGATTTTGAGTTGAAGTATTAGATCATTTATTTGTTGGTTTTTTCTTTTTTTAAGGAATGAACTCCAAGCAATAAATTTTCCTCTTAGAACTGCTTTCAATGTGTCCCATAGATTCCGATATGTTGTGTTTGTGTTTTCATTTATCTCTAAGAATTTTTTAATTTCCTCCTTGATGTCTTCTATAACCCATTGATCATTCAGTAACCTATTGTTCATTCTCCAAGTGATGCATGATTTTTCCTTACTTCTTTTATCGTTAATTTTCAATTTCATTCCATTATGATCAGATAAGATGCATGGTATTATCTCTACTCCTTTATATTGTCTAAGAGTTGCCCTGTGACATAATATATGATCTATTTTTGAGAAGGATCCATGTGCTGCTGAGAAAAAAGTGTAACTGCTTGATGTTGGGTGGTATATTCTATATATGTCAATTAAGTCTAGGTTATTAATTATGTTATTGAGCTCTATAGTTTCCTTATTCAACTTTTGTTTGGAAGATCTGTCCAGTGGTGAGAGAGGTGTGTTGAAGTCTCCCATGATTATTGTATGGTGGTCTATTAGACTCTTGAACTTGAGAAGAGTTTGTTTGATGAACATAGCTGCACCATTGTTTGGGGCATATATATTTATGATTGTTATGTCTTGTTGGTGTATGGTTCCCTTGAGAAGTATGTAGTGTCCCTCTTCATCCCTTTTGATTAACTTTGGCTTGAAATCTATTTTATTTGATATGAGTATGGACACTCCTGCTTGTTTCCAAAGTCCATATGAGTGATATGATTTTTCCCAACCTTTCACCTTCAGTCTATGTATGTCTTTTCCTATCAAATGCGTCTCCTGAAGGCAGCATATTGTTGGGTCTTGTTTTGTGATCCATTCTACTATCCTGTGTCTCTTAATTGGTGAGTTTAAGCCATTAACATTTAGGGTTATTATTGAGATATGGGTTGTTCTTCCAGCCATATTTGTTTATTTATGTTACTAAACATGGTTTGTTTTCCTCTTTGATTATTTCCCCCCCCCTTTACTGTACTACCTCCCGCTGTTGGTTTTCATTGATATTTTCCATTTCCTCTTCCTGTAATATTTTGCCGAGGATGTTTTGAAGAGATGGTTTTCTAGCTGCAAATTCTTTTAACTTTTGTTTATCATGGAATGTTTTAATTTCATCTTCCATCCTGAAGCTTAATTTCGCGGGATACACAATTCTTGGTTGGAACCCATTTTCTTTCAGTGTTTGAAATATGTTATTCCAGGATCTTCTAGCTTTCAGAGTCTGTGTTGAAAGATCAGCTGTTATCCTGATTGGTTTACCCCTAAATGTAATCTGCTTCCTTTCTCTTGTAGCTTTTAAAATTCTCTCCTTATTCTGTATGTTGGGCATCTTCATTATAATGTGTCTAGGTGTGGATCTCTTATGATTTTGCACATTCGGCGTCCTGTAGGCTTCTAGGATTTGGGATTCTGTCTCATTCTTCAAGTCTGGGAAGTTTTCTCGTATTATTTCGTTGAATAGATTGCTCATTCCTTTGGTTTGGACCTCAATACCTTCCTGTATCCCAATGACTCTTAAGTTTGGTCTCTTTATGTTATCCCATATTTCTTGAATGTTCTGCTCATGGTTTCTTAACAGCTTTGCTGAGCTGTCTATGTTCTTCTCCAGTTGAAATACTTTGTCTTCATTGTCTGATGTTCTATCTTCTAAGTGTTCTACTCTGCTGGTAGTATTCTCAATTGAGTTTTTAAGTTGGTTTATTGTTTCCTGCATTTCCAGGATTTCTGTTTGTTTGTTTTTTATAACCTCTATCTCCCTGTATAATTGATCTTTTGCTTCTTGGATTTGTTTATGTAATTCATTGTCGAAGTGGTCGAAGTGGTCTTTCATTGTCTGATTTTGCTGTCTAATGTCTTCCTTGAGACTCCAGATCATCTGAAGCATGTATATCCTGAATTCTTTATCTGACATTCCATCTGCTGCAGATATTACCTCTTCTAAAGTTGAGTTGACCTGCATTGCTTGTGGTCCTTTCTTTCCTTGTCTTTTCATACTGATCGCGTTTCTTTCTGCTTGGTGAAACTGTTGTGTTATTGATTTTTCCCCCTATATATTTATATTGCTCTTGTATAGTTGCAAAGTCTCCCTCGCAGGCTTTGGCGGTGGTTTTGCCCCTCCTCCAATTGAGGCAATGTGCCTACCACGCCGGAAGGCCGCTGTGCCTGTACTTTCGATGGGCCTGTTCTTTCGGTGGTCACAGGTCCGCCTACCTTGTAGGCGTGAGCAGCGGCTTTGCCCCTCCGCTGGCCGCTAGGCCTGTTCTGTCTGTCGGTTGCAGGTCTGTCTGCCTAAAAGGCGCTGGTGGCGGCTCTGCCCCTCCCCCAACCGGGGCGATGTGTCTGGCGGGCCACTGGGCCTGTTTTGTTGGTGGTCACGGTTCCGCCTACCTTGCACGCGCGTGGAGCAGCTGTGTCCCTCCGAGAGTTTCTGGGCCTGACCTGCCGGTGGGTGGCAAATGCACCTACCTTGCAGGTGCGGCGGTGGCTCTGCCGCTCCTCGGTTGCTGGGCCTGATCTGCTGGTGAGTCCTTAATACTGTCTTTTTTTGTGTTTTCAACTCCTTCATCATCTTTCAAAGCCCATAATTTTTCTTTAGAAATTACAGGAGTACCTACAGAAGTTAAGTACCTCTATAATCTAAAGTACTTGGAGGTGTGATACTAGTATTGTATCTGCTAACATTAGCTCACAACGAGTCATTTCCACATGTTCTATTAGTTTGAACCATAAGTCATTTTAAGCAGAGTTTTATTTATGGGACCCAAGAGGCCTAAGTTGAAGATATATTTCTCCTGCATAGTTTTCCATTCACTTTGGCTAGGTATATCAAGAACATTATCAGTCTGGAATCATTTTTATGTTTATTTCTATATAGTACTTGATGTTTCCTGCACTGTTCAAAACAGTGCCAATTTAGGTTCAAACTTCCTTATTATCTCTCTGTACAGATAGATTTTTTGTAAATCTGCTTTTTTAGTATGGTCCTCTACGTTATATGGGAGTCTTGATTCTAATTCCTCTTCGTATTGAAGGGTATGCCTTGTTTCCTGACCCCATGTGGCTTTTAAAACACAATGCCCTTGTTTAATAACACTAGCACACGTCTATCAGGTAGCCATAGCATTGGCTCATACTTACCAACTAGGTTCTGACTCCGTTTTTGTGATGACTCTGGAGACTTCGTTTCTCCTTAAGAGGTTAGATATTCCAGAGACTAGTTATTTTAAAGGGAAAGGAAGGAAGGTGAATGTATTCGCCAACAGGTCCTGAGACCACCTGAACAATCACCTGTCCTGCAGTTTAGCACTTCTTAAGACATTTGGGGGTTTTTTTGTTGTTGCTGTTTTACATTTTTTTAAAGTTGTAGATGGACTTACTACCTTTATTTATTTATGTTTTTGTGGTGCTGAAAATTGAACCCAAGCGCTCCACCATTGAGCCACAACCCCAGCCCCTTCTTAAGACTAGATGACCCCAAATCAGCAATCCTCTTACTCCCAGATTTAGGTCAGTAATAATGACTGCACGTTATAGGTTCGCTATATTCAATTAAAATTGAATTAGATTCAATTAGGCCCTCATTAGCTTTAAATCTGCAAAATAATTAATAATCCTCTCTTCAATTATTTTCCCTTTAACTAGCAAAGTTGTATAGTGCCTATAGACATTCCCCTACCACCACCAAGTAAATAATTCCTTCTGATTCTAAAAAATAAATAAAACTGTTTTTGTTTGTTTTCAAGACTGAGCATTGACTCCAGGAGTGCTCTGTCACTAAGCTACACCCCCAAAGTTTTTTCCTTCTTTCTCTTTTTCCTCTTCCTTTTTTTTTTTGTTATTGTTAGTTGCCCAGGCTAGCCTCCAACTTGTAATCCTCCTATCTCAGCCTCCCAAGACACTGGGATTCCACGCATGCACTGCAACACCTGACCTTTAGGATGTGAGGATGTGTCTTTAACCATTGTCATATAAATGATTCTCAAAAAACACTGTATATATTAGAAGTCCCTGACACCATCCCTGATTATTTCCTTATGATAAATCTGCAGTGAGGCAATCTCAAATATGGCTAGTAGAAATGTAAATTGGCATAACTTCTCTGGAGAACATTTGGCATTATGTATTCAGAGGGGTAGCATTACCTTTAAGGCTCTTGTTTTTGTTGGATTTTATTGGTTGTTGGATTTTGTTGGTTAGAAGTGTCTTTATCTTAACTGAGGAAGTGGTGATGTAGCTGGAATGTTAGTCAAATTCATCAAATGATACCTCTACCATGGGGCCAGCGCAATGGTTTCATTAATGAGGTTCTTGGCATAAAAGTTAGCTAGTGAGATCGAAATAAACACACAGACTCAGTTACCTTTTTCTATGACCAGGTCCGAGACGGCTCCCCTCTCTGGTTCCCTCCTCTAACCGCCCGGCAGGGCAGCAAGGATTACTCAGGGCTAGCAGGAGAGAGAGAGAGCGAGCACGCCAGGGAGTAGCCTTTTATTGGGGAGCAAGAAACTCAGGGGATAATTCCATCCAATGAAGGTTGAAGGGGGCGCCACACTCCAAGGTCAGGGTCAGTGATTGGGCCTCCAGGGTCAGTGGTCAGTTACACCCCCACACGGACAGGTTCTCTCAACAGGAGAGGGCCGGGAAAGCTCCGACACAGCCAGAGCGCCTCAGACCCTAACCGGGAGTCACCCAGTCACATGTGAGAATGGCTCCCGACAGATACCCCTTAAAGTCAGTGAATTTTATTGAATTTTATTGTCAATAAAAATATTAAAATGTAAAAAAGCAAAGCACCATAGTACCAAACTGATACTTTCTCCTTGACACAATCAGAAAGATGGAAAAACAATTTTTAAAAGAAATGGTTTTCTGCCAGGCACAGTGGCACATGCCTGTAATCCCAGCAGCTCGGGAGGCTGAGGCAAAAGCCTGGCGAGTTCAAAGCCAGCCTCAGCAAAAGCAAGATGTAAGCAACTCAGTGAGACCCTGTCTCTAAATAAAATACTAAATAGGGCTGGGGGTGTGGCCCAATGGTTGAGTGCCCCTGAATTAAATCCCTGGTACCCACCCACCCCCCCAAAAAAAGAAAGAAATGGTTTTCTTACTGCATGATTCAGTGTTATTTAATGCCATGTTCCAGAAACCCGATGTCAGCTGGTATTCTGAGGAACACACTTTGAGGAATACTGGTCTGTAGCAATCTAGACAGGTTGTGATGACAATGAGAACTAAAATGTACTGAGAACATATCATGTGCTAGTGTTCCTCTGTACTTTATACATATGCTGTCCAGTGATGTAGCCTCTTAGCAATATGGAGCTACTGAGAACATGAAATGTGGTTATTTTGTAAGTGCGCCACAAGTATAAAATATTTCTGTTTTCAAGACTTAGTACCAAAAAAAAATCCTTAATAATTCCAAGTCAATTACATGCTAAAATGATATTTTTGATATGAGGTATATAAAATATGCTATTAAAGTTAATTTTATTCAGCGGTTCAGGAGACTGAGTCAGGAGGATTGCGAGTTCAAAGCCAGCCAACTCAGTGACACCCTGTCTCTAACTAAATATGACCCAGTGGTCAAGTTCCCCTGAGTTCAATCCTCAGTACCTCCCCAAAAATTAATTTTACATGTTTCATTTTTCTTTTTAAATGTGGCTACCAGGCCTGGAATGGTGGCATACACCTGTAATCCCAGCAACTTGGGAGGTTGAGGCAGGAGGATTACAAGTTCCAAGACTGCATGGGCAACTATCTGAACAGCCAAGACCCTCTCAAAATAAAAAATAAAAATGGCTGGAGTTGTAATGTGGTGGTAGAGCGCCCCTGGGTTTGGTCCCCAGTGACACACACACACACACAGATGAAGAATGAGATTTAAGTGACCATGTTATTCTTTGAATAAAAGTGATTAACTTGATAACTAGTAACAGCTGGTATTTTAATGACTATCTGAAATGATGCCTAAGTCTTGATAATGATTTAACTGTGACAGTAAATCAGTGATATTAATCTTTTTTTGTAGAGAACACAATTAAGAGCTTAGAAAACAGTTGATTAAATTTGAAGCCGGAAAGGGGCCAATTCATGTTATCAAGAAGTACTTTATAGATTTCTGCCTAAACCAGTAACACTAGAAACTTGGACCTTCTCCTGTAACCACAAGTTGGTTGATCTCTGAATTATTTACAGAAAAATTAGGATACCATGACAGAATTTGCATTTCAAAGAGAAAAGAATCCAGAGAGCTCTCTTCTTCACTTATTGGCATTTCAAGTTCCTGTTTGAAACTGTTGAAACCATTACCTTCTTTGTAAAGATTTTCTTGGGAGTTTCTTTTCCTCCTGTGACCAAAGTATGAAACATTGCAGAAGTCATAATGGAGTGCACTGCCTGCACCGACAGGCGATTATTGAATACTGATTGCATGTCAGGTTCTGTTCAAGGTCAGAAAGATGAAGGCATGTTCTACACCTGCAACATCTTAATGTCTAATGGGAAAATAAACATAAATGTGATCTAATAAGATCCTTCTTTTAAAGTTGAGTTTAACTGAAGACTCAAATCTAGGTATGTTTCCTGATTCCAGTTTATTTATGTACATAACATTTTTAAATTAAAAATAGCTTTTCATTACAAAATCAATACATAATCCTTGTATGAAGAAAAATTAAATGTAGCTAAGCAAAAACCAAAAAAAGATAGTAGAGGGCCTGGGGTTGTGGCTCAGTGGTAGAGCGCTTGCCTAGCATGTGAGGCACTGGGTTCAATTCTCAACACTGCATATAAGTAAATGAATAAATAAAGGTCCATCAGCAACTAAAGACAGATTTTAAAAAATAAAATAAGAAGATAATAGGAGTTGGGAATTTAGCTCAGTGGGCAGAGTGCGTGCCACCCAGCAAGCACAAGGCTCTGAGTTCTGTCCTTGGCCCTGGGGAAAAAAAAAAAGAAGAAGATAATAAAAGTGTCCATATTGCCACCATCCCATCATGGGGAATGTTGTCAGCACCCTAATGCATACACTTTTAGACTTTTTAAATAAAAAGAAGTATACGAACATGTGTTTTAAATGAAAATACTCATCTATGTCATTTCTAATGACTGAGTCACATTCCATTGGATTAAGCCACAATTTGTCAGTCCTCAGTTTTTTGTTCATTCAACAAATACTTATTGTGCACCAAGTTCCAAGAGCTATCTTGAGACTGAACATATATTGAAGAACAACAACAACAAAAAATTTGATATTAAATTTTTGTAATTTTTCTATAATAAACATCACTTTATATACATCTTTATAGACATATCCAGTTGTTCACTCAAGATATGCTATATGCCAGACTACTTAATTCACTGTGTATATTATCTTATTTAATCTTCATGATTCAAGAAGTAAGATTATTCTCATCACAATTTTATTTATTTATTTATTTGTTTGTTTGTTTATTTTGGTACCAGGGATTGAACTCAAAGGCACCCAACCACTGAGCCACATCCCTAGCTCTATTTTGAATTTTATTTAGAGACCAGGGTCTCACAGAGATTCTTAGCACCTTGCTGTTGCTGAGGCTGGCTTTGAATTCTCGATCCTCCTATCTCAGCCTCCCAAGCCACTGGGATTACAGGTGTGTGCCACCGCTCCCAGCAGATGTAAGCATTTTTAAGATGCTAAATTACTAAATTTACAGCCAGGAAAGTCTTCTATACCTTTATAATCTAAATACCTAAAAGTGTATGTATATTTTCACATCATGCCTTGCTAGCACTGAGGTTAGCTGCTGATGATTCTTAAACTTAAATTTTTAAATCAGCCAACCTGGCTAAAAACCAGTTTACTTCAACCCAGATGCAAAGAAAAATGAACTAGATTAATACTGTAAAGCTTAAAGAATGAAACAAGAATCAGAGGGGTAGATGCTCTCTGGTTCTAAAGCAGTCTTCCAACTCATCACTCTCCGCTCCACCTCCAATGCCATACGATAAACACTTTTCTTTTGCTTGAGCTAATTTGGATGAGTTCCTGTTTCTTGCAACCAGAATGTGCCTTGTATTCTCTCTCATAAGTTTGTAAGAAATGCCTTTTTGTATAGTGTGTAAAATTCAATACAGCGTTTGCGTATTTCTTCCAGGATTTGTTGGGTAAAATAATAAAAAGTTAAAATGGAAGAAAAAGTCCAAACATGCTAGCTCTGTATAGTGGGTCACTTCATTCCTCTGCCAAAACTGTACTGCTTATTTTAAGAACCCTTACTTTAACATAATTCAGGGGCAGGGCAGGATTGTATTATTATTACAAGTAGAAATATACCAAGGCAATGATAAAACTTACTGTGGAGGTAGTCCAGAGGCCACATGACCTTCGTGTTCTGAGAGGAGAAAAACCTTGTAGTTCCATTTCCATTTGTGCTCACTTAAAATTTCCCCTTGGAAGCCCCCAGCATCAGTACCTCTATAATTAAAGACTTACAAAGAGTCTTCAGCCTCCACGGCTGCTACAGCTGGGTTATTTGGGGCTTTGTTTCCTATTTTTTTAATAGTAGGCATGATTCTTCTGCTGCCGTTGTGGTTGCTCTGACAGATCGACGTGGTCTTGAATGTCCCCGTGGTGGGAAAGCACATCTATAGCTCTTTTCTTTCTCAGATGGTGACCTCCTTTCAGACTTGCGTGAATGATATTATAGGCATTTCTGTCTCCAAGGAATCCATCTCTTACCCCGTGGGATCGGAGGGCAATTCCTTCCTTTCTCTTCACATGGTATTCTAAGGAATAAAACATGCACAATGCTGGATGCGTGTAGAATTCCATTGTTTTCTCTTTTGTCCTATGGAACTAAAAATAGGATCAGGGACTCCATTTTTCCTTTGTTTTATTTTACTTAGTTTGTTTTTCATAAGTCAGGTATCCTGTAAAAAGGTGGGACTTGGGAAGGAGTAGCTATATTTTTTAATAGGCAATTACATCTTTTGGAAGAAAGTATCTCAGGTGAAGTAACCTCAGTGGAACTGGTTATAATCAAGGAAATATTTTATACCTTAATTGTTTCCCAAGGTCCACTCTATAGAAAATTTGGAGAGATATTGATAGTTTTTCCATATTTTAAAAAAAGATTTTGTAGTCAACCGAGTTCAGAAAATGCTGTTTCCCTTTCTTGGAAAAATTGCAGATCATATTTGCATGTTAAAGATTCTGAGAAAATCTAGAGTAAAGAACCTCACTCTGAGGCTGGAATTGTGGCTCAGTGGCAGAGCGTTTGCTTAGCACCTGTGAGGCCCTAGGTTCAATCCTCAGCACCACATAAAAGGATAAGTAAATAAAATAAAGGCATTGTGTTCATTCTACAATTAAATATATGTATATATATATTTTTAAAAAGGAGAATCTCACAAATTAAATTTTTTTAAAAAATCAAAAAAAGAAAAAAAGAGAATCTCACTCTGGCTGGGCACATTTGGCACACGCCGTAATCCCAGCAACCTGAGAAGCTGAGGTAGGAGGATCACAAGTTTAAGGCCAGCCTCAGCAATTTAGCAGTGTCCTAAACAACTTAGTGAGACTCTGTCTCAAAATAAAAAATAAACAGTGTTGAGGATGTATGTGGATGTGGCTCAGTGGTAAAGCATTTCTGGGTTCAATCCCTAGTACCAAAGGAAAGAATCTTGCTTAGCACTCAGGTTTTGTGGTTTTTATTGTATTTTAATATAACATTTGATAATTGTAAAACAAGATATATAACACGTGAGTTAGAAGGCATAATTATATAATAAATGTCCTTGAACTGTTTGTTCACTTAACTCAAGAGAGAACTAGAAAATTGGCAGTAACAGATCTATCCATGTGTTCCTCTTCAGTTACATCTCTCATCTTCCCACAACAAGCAAGCACTCTCCTAAATTTTGTGTTTAATTCCCTTGCTTTGGTGGAGAAAGGTTGTATTTTTGTCACTTATCTATGTATTTCTAAATAACATGTTTATGTTTTTGAGCTTTATAAAAATGATATTATACTTTTTTCAGTAAATATTGTTTCTAAGAGTTGTCAGTATTATTGCATGTAACCTTGTTCATTCATTTTGCAGTGTTGTATAAGATTTTATTGTGTGGATATACCACAGTCAACTTCTTCGTTTTTTATTTTGTTTTTTACTATCTCTGTTGCTTCTCTCAGGAACAGAAGAAATATGAACAAAGAGTATTGACAGAATATTATTATATTACTTGAGAGCAGTGGGGAGACTATTTATGGAGTGGCTATAAGCTACTATTCAAGGATGAAGCTAAAATACAAAAATAAATAGGATGTGCCTATCTTTCATGAGCCAGTGGGGGGAATCAAACAAATCTAAAATTAGAATATTATCAGTCCTAGGGACACATAAAGGCACAAAATAAACATGACACATCTTTTGGAGTATCCATTTTCTTATATTTTGGAGGGATATGTGGGGGAGAATTAAATAATTTAACTGAAAGTGCCTTAAAATATGTTTATGCCAAAATTTAAAAGGTCAATTTATGAAAAATAGTAAAATCATACATTTTTAAAACACTAGTCAAACTCAAAGAAAGGTGTAAACTGGTCTGCCAATCCAGTCTACCCCTCTAAGACCAAAACATTTTTTTCCAAGACCAAAAAATTCTGCTATTAGGGGTTCTTAGGTCTGATAAAAATTTGAAAAATGTCAATGAATATAAATAAAGTGTGTCCCACCTAGAAATAACTAATTCTGACTGAGTACTCCGGAAGTGCTTCACATAAAGAGTGAGCAGGATCTCCGCAGGGCCTGAGCAGTCGGGGTGAGAAAGCATGACTAAGAGCAGGAGGGAGAGCAGGAGGAGAAAAGCAGACAGGAGTTCTCTATGGTGGAGCACATGTCCAGGGAGGAGCAGGGTGATCTGAGTGTGAGACTCCTGCTGTGCACACCTAGATGCTGAGTGCCAGCCTCCTCTTTTGCTCCCGCTACAACTGCTGTTGGGTATTCAAAAAAAGTTTGTATAGTAGGCGACATCTGTACCGCGAGGCCTTGACGCATTTAAAACTTGTATCTATTCATGTATTCATTCAGCAAACCGTGCAGTATTTACTTACACGAAGACGGTAATGCTGAGGGTGTACACCAGTTGTAAGAGAAACCATGACGAAAGAGCATCACAAGGGGCGCAGCTGGTAGGGGGCTCGCCCCGCATGCCAGGGACCTGGGTTCATCCCCAGCACCACAAGAAAAAATTTTAAAAAATGGAGGAGACCTCACAGCTCCACCACCACTGCTTCTTGCCGCCTTCCACCTTCCACGCTGGGTGGATGCTCTTGGCGAAAGCCAGCCCTTCTAAAATGTGGGCACCAGATCCCTCCTGCCCACCTCCTCCAGAGCACACTCCACACTTGCCCCCCTTTCTTTACGAATCACTTCCCCCACCACCCTATCAGGTCATTCAAGAAGCATAGAAACACGCTGCTGTCTCCTTAAAACCCTCTCTTTAGCCTCCTTTTTCTCTCAGGGCTTTCTTGGATGTCCTCTCCCTCACCTCCTCCCTTACCCTCCTCCCTCGCCTCCTCCCTTACCCTTCTCCCTCACCTCCTCCCTCACCCCCTCCCTTACCCTCCTCCCTCACCTCCTCCCTCACCTCCTCCCTTACCCTCCTCCCTCACCTCCTCCCTTACCTCCTCCCTTACCCTCCTCCCTTACCCTCCTCCCTCACCTCCTCCCTTACCCTCCTTCCTCACCTCCTCCCTTACCCTCCTCCCTCACCTCCTCCCTCACCCTCTCCCTTACCCTCCCCCCTTACCCTCCTCCCTTACCCTCCTCCCTCACCTCCTCCCTTACCCTCCTCCCTCACCTCCTCCCTCACCTCCTCCCTTACCCTCCTCCCTCACCTCCTCCCTTACCCTAACCCTTGGGCGGGGAATTGAGCCCAGGGCTTATGCTTGGTCAATACATGCTCTGCACATGAGCTGTGCCCCAGCCCCTCTGAGGCTTTTACAGCAAGATACTCCAAGATGTTGGCACTCCTCTCTTAATTCCTCCCCTCATCTAGTCTCTTCAACCCACGTTCTCCTAAACCACTCCACTTATTCCCCAGATTGCCCTTGTCATGGTCCCCAGGAACCTCCATATGGCTAAATCCAGAGTGAACGTACTCCTCATTGTCTTGTCCTATGGGTAGCATTTGACACATTTAGTCAGTTCTTTTTACTTTTTCCCTCCCCCGTGGTTCTGGGGATGGAACCCAGGGCCTTACACATGCTCCAGTGCTTACCACTGAGCCTCACACTCACCCTGAAACATTCTTCTTCACTCAGCTTCCAGGAAATGTGCTGTTCTGCCTTCCTACTTCAGTGGCCATTCCTTCTGTCTCTCGTGCTGGTTCTTCCCACTTGGGGGATTTCTGGGACACAGGCCTTAGACCGTCTCTTACCTCTACACCTGCTGCCTTGACAATCTTATCTGGTCTCCTGGCTTTAAAGTCTCTATCCACTTCTGACTCCCAAATTTATATTTTTAGTCCAAAGTTTCTTAACCTTAACTCTAATATTTTGAACCAGATAATTTTTGTTGTAGGGAAATGTCCTTTGCATTGTAGAATTTTCAACAATATCCCTGGCCTCTATGCACTAGATGCCAATTATTACAATGAAAAATGTGGCCAGAAATTGCCAGCTATCCCCCTGAAAGTAAAATACCACACTTCCATTGAAACCCTGTTTCTAGTCTGAACTTCTTCCCCAAACTCCAGACTTCTGTGCCCATCCTCCCCCCATACTGTCATTTCTACTTGAATGTCTATAAGCATCCATATTTAATGAGATCAGAAACAAACCTCTGGGGCTTGGGATATAAGCCAAGGGTCAGAGTGTGTGTCTGGCATGTGTAGGTTCTGGGTTCCCTTCTCAGGACTGATTAAAACACACATACATCCTCTTCCCTCCTCCACCTGATCCCCCTCAGACTTCCCACTGCAGCATTTCCACTCTTTGAGTTACTTAGGTGAAAGACCTTGGCGTTTTCTTGACTCCCCTGTTTCTCTCACATCTGTGTCCTGATTCATCGGTGAATCCTGTGAGCCTTACCTTCAAAATCAGTCCAGAACCTCATGTCCTCTGGCTATCATACTGCCTCACCCTTGTCCCCCCAAACCTCTTCTCAATATAGGAGTAGTCATGTGAAAATATGTGATCTGGGATATGTCACTTTGTGGAAAACCCTCCAGATATCCCTCGTTTTACCCAAAAATCAAAAATCCTTACAACCATCAGCAGGTCTTCCGCGACCTCCTCTTCACACTCCCTCCATCCCCTCCTCTGATCTGTCGGATCTCATCCTTGCTACCTCACACCTATTCACACCAGCCACACCAGCCTCCTTTCTGCTCCGTGAACACCCAAGCCTTGGCTCCTTTGCACATGCTCTTCCCCCAGGTAAATGCTCTACCACCTCGTGCAGGTCTTGATTAAATGTCCGTTTATCATTGAGGCCCTCCAGGAGCACTGAATTTAAAACCTCACACCACTGACAGTGTCTCCAGTTCTTCTTTCAACAGGCTTTATTTTTCTCCATAACATGTTCTTCATCTAGCATTGCATCATAGTCAGGAGAACAAACTCTGAAACTAGAATGTCTAGTACTGTAAGATAAAAGACCTTGACTTTTCTGTGCCTCATTTTCTTTGTCTGAAGTGGCATAGTTTCTACCTTCTTCCTGTTCTGTGTTATATATCTATTTTTTTTACCCATTAATTACTTTTATCTTTCTTACTCCCCCATTGGAATAGAAATTCCATGAGTCCAGAGTTGGTTTTTTTATGTTCTTTCTTGCTTCTAGCACAGTGCTGGGCACATAGTATGTGCTCAATAAAATATTTGTTGATCAGATCTGTTGTTATCTTTGAAAAGAGTAATGGGAAGAAGAGTCAAGGAAGACATGAGATTTTATGTGTGCTATTTAAAACTTTTACAGTATTTGTGTATCACTTGTGCCCTCAAAAATTCACAGGCTTACATGAAAAGTAGACATGTAGACAAATTACACACAGTGTAGGATTCAGAGAAACAAGTAGGTGACTGACTGTTTAGGGGAAGGCAGTACAGGAAAGGACAGCTTCCTGGGAGAGATCATGTGAGAGGTGTGTTTTAAAAGAGGCATAGTTCCACTAGACAAAGTGTGAGGCAGAAGGAATATCATGTGTAAAAGTAAAGGCACATGAAAACCTAATAGTGTCTCTGAAAACTGGGAGGAAAGGGAAGAGGAGCTTTCATTGTTTTAAGATATTAAAAATTCCATCCTATTAGTCTCCCTCACCAACTCCCATACTCAGATATTTCCAGCCAAGTGTTTGGCTTAATTAGAAGCTTACTTCTGCTTAAAGCTAATATCTTGGCAAGGCGCAGTGGTGCACACCTGTAATCCCAGCAGCTCGGGAGACTGAGGCAGAAGGATTGTGAGTTCAAAACCAGCCTCAGCAAAAGCGAGGTGCTAAGCAACTCAGTGAGACCCTGTCTCTAAAAAGAGCTGTAGATGTGACTTAGTGGTCAAGTGCCCCCAAGCCTGTACCAAACAAAAAACAAAACTAATATCTTGGGGTTTTCTCATTTTAAAAAAAATATTATTTAGTTGTCAATGGACATGTATTTCATCTATTTCTATGTGGTGCTGAGGATCAAACCCAGTGCCTCACACATGCTAGGCACTCTCTACCACTGAGCCACAACCCCAGCCCCGGTTTTCTCATTAAAATATATATATATATGGTTGTAGACAGACAGAATACCTTTATTTTGTTTATTTTTATGTGGTGCTGGCATCGAACCCAGGGCCTCACCCATGCTCAGTAAGCACTCTGCCTCTGAGCCCCAGCCCTGCCTGGTTTCCTCATGTTTTTGAAAGTCTTTTTCTATTTTCCTGTTCCCTACAAGTTCTTTTTTTTTTTTTTTTTCATCATACCATTCTTCAGATTTTAGGTTCCCTTGTTGTCTTGGTTACAAGAAACTAATATGTAATTTTTTTTATTTGAAATTTATTTTTCAATGATACCTAAAAACAAAAATACATATTTATGGGGTATCATATGACATTTCAAAAACATATTTTCCAGTGATTAAATCAGGATAAACATATCTGTCTTCTCAAATATTTCTCATTTCTTTATGGTAGAAACATTTAAAATCCTTTCTTCTGGCTTTTTAAAATACAAAGTGCATTACTGTCATCTACAGTCACCTCTTGACAGTAGCAGCCCGGGACTTCTTCCTCCTATCTGCCTGCAGCTCAGTTCACACTGACCCACCTTCCCCATGGCTCCCGCTCCGTCACTTCTGATTTCTGTCTGTAGGTTACAGTGGGGAAGGAGGAGCACATACTTTAAATGTACACCATACACATATGTCGTTTTGTGATGTTACGTAGCTAGTTTAGGGATATAGTGATGAGCTGAATTACATTTGTCATTAAAATTTTTAATTCTGTAAGTGTTGGTCCCTAGATCTTTACCAGAGACTTAGACAGTGAAGACCCTTGTTTATTGATGTGTGACTCAGGACTTTTTAAAATCTGGGTGGAGGATTCTGCTTTTCCCACCCACCTTCCTCTATCTATAGAGTGGGGAAAGCACCCTTGATGGCGGTACAAACCAAGAAGAGCAGCAGTGTCAACTCACCGGCGACTTAGTGAGTCTCTGGTCTTATCCCTGTTGACACCATGTCTCGCAGTGAGCTGTGATTGGGACCGTCTCTGAGAGCCCCTGAAGATAAGAATCCTAACAGGTGTTCATTCACACTCCTAGTTCAATGCCTGGTTCACAGTGGACACTCAGTAAACATTCATTAAATTGAATTAAACTGAATTGAATTGGATTATAGCACCACAGGAGATGGGGATTTTTGAGTTTGCATTTTAAGTGAGATTGATTTAAAACAAATCTAGAAAGAAAAATTATTCTTTTTGTTTTGTTTTTAAACATAGACTAAATTTAGGATACAGCTAGCTACCAGTATGTTCACTGCCCATAATCTTTTAAGCATTCTGTGCAATGACTCACCGAAGTCCCCAAATAGATTTTTTTTTTAAGTCACAATGGCCATAAGAAGCAAAATAAGGTTTGGAAAATATAGTGTTTCCTTTTTGCAGTCAGCAGTGTAGGGTCTTGTTGATATACAGAGGAGGATCTTTCAAGTATAATTTTAGCAAAGTTATTTTTTCCTTTGTTTCTGTGTTGAAATGAAACACAGATCACCTGATAAGTTCCTTTAGGGCTTCTCACTTGTTTCATTTTTACTAGAAGTCACTCATCAAAGACCTGGGATGTTCGCTTTCAGAAAAGCAGCACCACCTCGTTTCCTAACACTTGTCTTCTGACCTCCAAGCGTTCCACTCCAGCTGGCCAACAGACCAAGCCACCCAGAGATGCCTGTATTTCAGGAGAGTAAATGAATTCAACTTACTCCTTTCCCTCTACTTAACTATTTTTTTTTTCTTTTGCAAAGGAGTTTGGAATTTAAATCCTTCAAACCCAGAATCTTCCAGGTCTGAAACTATGAAACAATAATAATAAATTACCTGGTCATTCTTTCAACCCTTTGTCTTCTATAGATCTGTCTCCTTCTGAGAAAGTCCTGAGCATACTTATAAATACCATCCAAATAATCCCTGTGTATATAGAAAAGGTTCTTTTGCCAATGGGTTGCTATTTTAATTAATGCATTTCTTCAGCATACCTTTACTGGGTGCCTTTGCTAAGCCCTGGAGAAACAAGCTGAGTAAAAGGTATTCCCACCCTGAGGAGTTCATGCCATGTTAATAATACAGTACTAAAATAGCCCTAGGACTAAGTGATAATAGTAGTAGAAGTGACAGTTCAGCATGGGGGGTTTGTGAAGGCTTTGCAGGAAAGGTGATTTTTGATTCTTAGCCTTAAAGATAAAAAGGATTTCGGCAGAGAGAGAAGGGTTACCTTACATCTCAGACACAGAGCACAGTAAGAGCAAAAGTATGGAGGTGTGAATGTTTGTGACATGTTTAGGGAAGAGTGGGTGCTGTTGGGCATGGATGGCAGGGACTACCCTGTGGGACATTGACCTAGACAAGTGAGGGGCAGCCTTAAAATTCAAATCATGCTGAAGGACACGGTCTCTAGTCCATGGGTTTGAATCCCAGCTAAGCCACTCACTAGCTATTGTGACACTGGCAAATCACTTTACCTCTCTATAACTTTTTTCATTTTTTCAAATAAAGATAATAGGAGCTGCTATTTCATAGGGCTTCTTGTATATATATTCACACGTACGTGTGTAAAACAGTTCTCTGAACAAAATAAATACAATGTATTATCAGGCCACAGTAAATGTAAATACTAGTTATTATCAGGCTACAGTATGAAGGGCTTGAAACTTTATATACATTTTTCTGTAAGTAAAAGATTTTAAAGAAGAGGTGAGAGTATGCAATATGATATAATCTGTATTTTAGAAAAGTTACTCTGGTGTGTCTTTGGAGAGTAGATAAAATAAGGAAGAAACTCAGGCACAATAAAAGTTCTGAGACAATTTCAAGAGTATAGATAGAAGATGCTGATGTAACATGGTCCTGAGTTAATATAGGAGCCTTGCCCTTTAAAATTCTGGTTTCCTACCTAGAAATTTCAAACTTAAAATCTCTCAATCTCTCCCTCCCTCTCTCTCTCTCTCTCTCTCTCTCTCTCTCTCTCTCTCAGTACTAGCAACTGAACCCAGGGATGCTTTACCATTGAGCCACATCCCCAGTCCTTTGTATTCATTTTGAGACAGGGTCTCATCAAGTTGCCAAGGCTGGCCTTGAACTTAGAATCCTCCTGCCTCAGTTTCCTGAGTCACTGGGATCACAGGCATGTGCCACCTCACTCAGCATAATATTAATCTTAACAGACGCTACAAATTTAATCTGAAAAACACAGTGAGGACACTGGGGAAGAACACAAAGGGACTTTCCTTATAGTTTGGCTGTGTTAAGGCTCAACTGATAACTTGTATTTTCACAAACTATCAGACCAGTGCTTTTGCATCCTGTTCATATCTGTCTATGTAGTTCAGTGTCATGAGCAAGATATTCTATTTTTGATGATACTTTTGCTTTTCCTCTAAGTAACCTCAAGTCTTCTTGTCAGCTTCCTAGAGGAAATTCTGGCTTCTGGACTGCACAGCCGGAGCAAGGAGAGCTCTCAAGTCCCTTCCAGGCCAGCAAGCAGGAGATGAGATGATGGTGGAGAACGTGGAGAACGGCACAGCTTCCCCCTGGCCCCCCCACAGCCTCCCACTGACCCGAGGGCTGGGAGAGGGTCTTGTGCTCTTGTTAGAATTCATCTCCTGGTACCTGTGGTTCCTGAACTGCTAGCACAGACACCAAGACTCCCAGAGATGCGCTCGCTGAGAATAAGTCTGAACCCTTCCCAACCTACTTTTCTTGTGGTTTCTTTATCGAGTAAATGTATTCCTTGTGTATTTGATAGTACAATCACTTCAGTTTATGGTGGATTTTGTTGGGATCTTACTTGGGAAAAGAGTTATCAGAGCCCAGGGGGTTTAAAAGTAATCATGTACGTACATGCCACCTTCCTCGATTTCCTCTCTTCCCTTAACCCTTTTTTTCTTTCTATTAACCACATGCCTGCACAACTCAGTTCTGAGAACTTACCATGTTTCTTTCGAGAGCCATCCAAAAATTGTTTGTCCCTACCCTGGAACTTTCTGTGGCACTGAGAAACCATGTGTGACCACAATAAAAAATTCATTTTGTGAAATGATACGAGTGATTTCATTTTATTTCTTTAGGCTTCCTTTGTGGAAATTCATAAAGTGAGGCTTGAGATGACTTTTTTCTTTTAAACATTTTTTAGTTTAATTTTTTTTTTTTTTTTTTTTTTAATGTGGTGCTGAGGATGGAACCCAGGGCCTCACACATGCTAGGCAAGCGCTCTACCACTAAGCCACAGCCACAGCCCTTGAGATGACTTTATACCAAACAACTCAGGCATTGCCTCTACCCAAGGATATTTAAAGTACACCAAAGCAAGAATTATCCTGGTATCAATTTGCATCTCTGGAAAGCAGAAGAAAATGATGGCATCAATGATGCCAGGAAATTAAGGCACTCTCAGATCATCATAGCAAAAACACCACAGTTCAATCTCTCCTTTAGTCTTTTGAGGCTCAGTTTCCTTATTTATGGTATGGGAGTAATACTGGTACCTTCCTCCTAGGATTGTTAAGGGTTAAATGAGAGAATACCTGTGAAGTACTTAGAACATTGTCTGCACTGATAAAGGTAAATAAAATGGATTCCTTTCTCTAAGTTGGGGAATACAGGATTACTATGCAAAGTCACTGGATTCCTGTGAATGCTTCCAGTGCAGGGAAAGAAACGGAGAAGCTGAAAGATGGGTCCCTCTCCATTTTCTCCACTCCTCAACTCTCAGTGTTGTTTCCTTACATTCACTCATGGGAAGCCATCAGGATTCTGTTCACAGTACACATAAGATCAAAGGGTTTTTTAGATGATTTTTTAAAAATTCTTCAGTTTTTAAGTTTTCAAGACACTTTGCACTTGGGGAGGCAGTATGTTAAATGCAGCATTCTACAAGTTATATAGTCTTGCTTCCCTTCCTCTTGACAAAATAACTCTGGAATTAAAAAAAAAAAAAAAAGACTTATATCATTCTCTTCATTATTTGCTTGCTTCCATTGTGGCTGTTAATCTAACAATATCTAGAAATCTTAGAAATGAACACTACCCACAAGGAGTTTTTTTAACAGCACTGTCAAAAAAAAAAAATGGCATTTCTTTGGTAACAATGACTCATTTTTATATCATTTACAGAACTGAATCCCTTATTTCTGGTCCTTAATTTTCCCTTTTAAAAACATCATTTTGATTAAGGTCTTTTATGCTTTTTTTAACAGTCATTGCACATTTTATGCTTTTAATAACCCCCTCCCCTAAGAGATTGAAACACCCTAGTCAAAACCTGTGTCCCATTTACAAAAGCCAAGGATTTTTTTTTTTTGAGAGAGAGAGAGAATTTTAATATTTATCTTTAAGATTTCAGCGGATACAACATCTTTGTTTGTATGTGGTGCTGAGGATCGAACCCTGGCTGCATGCTTGCCAGGCAAGCGCACTACCATTTGAGCCACATCCCCAACCCCAATGATATTTGTTTTTAAACAACTGTTTGGTTAACTGTTTTTGCTCAGTAAATTTGCAGGCAGTAAATCACATGTTTTTACCTCTGGTAGTCTTCTTTTTCCCATAAGTGGAGTTACTTATAAAATATTCAATTGAATAATTACTGGCACTTATCTTAAGAATGGACATAATTAGGGAGGTAACCCCATCATAAGTCCTCCCAGTATCTCATCTTCACCAAAGATGAGATAAAAATTGGCTTGAGCAATATTTTTGTAGTTTGTATATATGGTAGTGTCAAGTTCATTGAAGAGATAGTGCTATAAAAATGTGTAAAGAAACCCAAGAGTGCTTATTCCAACTTCTTAAGCTTTTGGAAAACAGTCCCCCATAGATCTAAAATCAGGTGCTATGAGGTTCACCTGGTAAAAGAGAAATCAGCTTTAAGAACAGGTCAGGGGAAGAGCATGACATGTGGAAAGAGGGGTGGCTGCCATGAGAAAGGGAGAGAGTGTGAGGGATCATAAGGGCAGTGTGATAGGAAGAAACAGTACAACAGTTCAGGTTAATGAGAGAGAGAGAGAGAGAGAGAGAGAGAGAGAGAGAGAGAGAGAGAGAGCCAGCCAGAGATTTATGTAACATCTTAAGGAGCAGACAGGCAGAGAAGGTTCTGCAGCCCACATGCATCTGCTCTAAAATCTGAAAATTACTTTGGAGGGTTACTTTTTATGGGTCCCTCGGCCTGATGTTTCACAAAGCTGTAGCTCCTATGTGATGCAGTGACAAGAAGCCCTGTACCTTGCCTTTAGAAGGGACTCAGGTATTTGTTGACTTAAAGAGTTACTGTGAAGGGAGGAAGATAGGGCAAGTCATTGATTCTTTCTTTCTCATAAGCCAGAATCTACTTGAACTTTACTTTTTTTTTTCCCTCCAAGTGCTGGAGATGAATAAAACCGGGGGCTTTGTGCATGCTAGGCAAGCATTCTACCACTGAGCCACACCCCCAACCCCTATTTAAACTACTAATCCAAACCATTCCAATCTGCCTGGCTAAGAAGCCCTCAAAAAATCATGCAGGCTGATTTCTTCACCACTGTCCTAATATTGGTACATTTTGCTTCCTCTTACTTATGTAGCCAGGATTTTTTATTCTTTTTTCCATCACTTTTTAAACTGGATGGGAAATAGAGACAGGAGGAAGGAGAAGATGGTTTGAGAAATGTGTTCTCTTGGGGGGGGGGGGGGGTGTGCGCGCACACGCGCGTGCACAAAATCAAATCCATTTAGCCAGTAACGTGTAAATTTGGGCAAGTCAGTAGATTTGCCATGCCATCTCCTCATTTCCCAAGTGGGGATATTAATACTTTTCTATATGCCTCACAAGGTGGCACTAAAGATTTAATGAAATGATGAGTATTTTTAAAGGATCAAGTTCTGTATCCGGCTAAAATAAAGGAACGAGATAGGATGGTTATTATTGAGAGGAGTATTACTGGGTTAGGAGGAAAGGCGGGTCTGTGAACAGAAATGGCATCCCCCTTAAATGTGACAGATACCAGAAAAATAAAAAAACATCCTCAGCCCCTCAATCCGCAAATTTAACCAACGTTTTATCTTGAGACATCTCCGGAAAAAGAATTTTTGCTTTTTTCCTACTCTTCCGTGCCAGGGATATTTAATTCATTTTGTGGTTATTGTGTGCCTCCCATATGCCAGGCAATGTGTTTATTAGCTCACTGTCAGCTCGGGATTAGCCCAGAGAACAATACTTCTATTTTCGAAGGACTTTCCCGGGTCATCTCCTAGACTCCTCTTTCTGCTGATGGAAGTGGCAGTCCATCCCTCACCATTTAATATGTTGAGGACCAGAGGCTTAAAGAAATGCAGTGACTTGATAAAGGCCACTGAGCTGTGTTGAAGCCAGTGGTCAACGTGGCTTTCCGACCACCCCCCTCCCGTCTACACGAGCTGAAAGACGGGAAGTTGCCAAGGTGTGTCCTGCACGCTCTGGGGCAGCCCCGGGCAAGAGGGGTCAGCAGAGGTTCCCCTCGTCAGAGCATCCTCCGGGCCCTGGGCCCTTCCCTGGCCTGGACTCCAGTGTAGACAGGGGTTACAGAGCGGGGCAGGGGGACGGGCCCCCAGGAAGTCTGCGCCCCACCCAGAGCTCACATTCCACGTCCCCTGGCATAACGGATCATGGCTTTGGGGACAGGGCTCTCTGGCCAGCACTGGGCCGCTGCGTCTGGATATCCTCGTCTTCCGAGTCTCAGCGTCTCTCTGTGAAGCGGGGCTCACAGACCCGCCTCCAGTTTGGGGCTACTCCGCGGCCCCAGAGGCCCGAGGCTTTGTCACTGGGGAGTCGCGCGGCTCCGCAGCCCCCTCGTGCCGCGGCCAGCTCGGCCCCTTGGAGGCATGAAACTTTTCCCCGACCCCGGACCTGCCCGGTCACTCTGGGCCCGGGGAGGGGCTCTCCTGTTTTTGTCTGGGGCTCGGAGGGCGGTGGAGCGGGGCATCTCGTCTCCCAGCCCGTGCGTCTCCGGGGTCCCCTCGGCCCGCGCGACGGAGCCCCGGCGGCCGGGCGGCTGTGCTGGAGGCGCCCCCCTCGCCGGGGCGTCGGGCGGGGTCCCGGCGGGGTCCCGGCCGGCTCCCTCGCCCTCCGCGAGCCAGAAACAAAGGCGGGAGCGCACTCGCGGCGGCCCCGCGCTTCCCGGCATTCGGAGCCCGCAACGTCAGCGGCCGCGGATGGAGCCGCGGGGCGCGGGCTGGGCCGGCCCCTGCGCGCCGGGCAGCGCGGGTGGGCGGCGGGGGCGCCGGGCGGCGGGGCGCCGGGGGGCGGGCGCGGGCGTGCGCGAGTGCGAGTGCGAGGGAGGCCGGCCTTCCGTGTAACCGGAGCGACAAAGGCAGAGTCCGGGGGCGGGCGCGGGCGCGGGGGCGGAGCGGCGGCGCCGGGACCTCGCCGCCAGCCTCCCGCTGGGCAGGCGCCCCTGCGAGCCGCCCCGACCCCCTCGCGGGGCGCACTCGGCCCGCGCCCGCGCCCTCGGGATGATGAAGAAGAACAATTCCTCCAAGAGGGTGAGTGCGCGCCGACCGGCGTCGGGGCTGCGGGCTGGGCCGGCGGGGCGGCCTGCGCGAGCCCCCCGCCCGCCTGGCCGCGCCCGCGCCCGCGCCCGTCCCCGCGGCCGGCCCGGGGCGCCGGGCGCCGGGGCTTTGTCTGTTGACTGGCGTCGGGGGCTGAACTTGGCTGAGTTTCCGCCGACCCGCACCTCCTCCTCCCCGCCCGGCCGCCGCTGGCTCTGCTCCGCGGGGCCGGGAGCACAATGAGAAATAAAAGGAGACGCCGCTAGTCCCGGCGCTGCCCGGAGGCCGGGGGGCGCGAGGCCGGCGGTCGGGGCCCGCGGAGGCCGCCCCCTCCTCCCGCAGTCTCGGGGTCTCTGGGGAGGGGGAGTCGCTCGGAGCCAAGACCTGGCCCAAGGGGGCAGCGGACCTTGGCTTCCAGGCTTAGAAGCGAGCGAGCCGGGGTCCCCTCATGGTCTGGTCCTTATCTTGTCCCTCGGACAGGGGCCTCAGGATGGGAATCATCAGTCTACCCCGCCAGAGAAGGTCGGCTGGGTCCGGAAATTCTGCGGGAAAGGGATTTTCAGGGAGATTTGGAAGAACCGCTACGTGGTGCTGAAAGGGGACCAGCTCTTCATCTCTGAGAAGGAGGTAGGTGCCCTGTACCTCTAACTTGGCCCTGCTCCCTCGGCTTCCCCCTGCCCACGGGGTCTCCAAGCAGAACCGTGGTGGCATTAGTCTGTACCGCGTCCTGTTCTGCAGAGAAAGGTCACCCCTTAGCGAGAAGACCTGAGTAGGAATTAGAAGTTGAGTTGCTTCGTGTAAGTGTTTTTCTTTGCAAATACAGCAGCGATAGCCCCCTCCTAACACGTCCCCTAAGTTCTAAGCGTCCCCTGCTGTGCCTCCCACCTGTCCTGGCCTCCGAAAATGTGGACTATTTTCCCCCTTTGCTATTGTTGCTGGGACACAATGTTCAGCTTCCCCCTGTCCGGCCCGCCACCCTGACCCGGCTTCCTTTCCTATCTGCACTAGGGTTATCAGTAGCACAGCCATCCTGAATCATAGACCCAGGGCTGCTATCTTTTGACTCCAGGAGTGGATCTGTGAGTGCCAGATAGTTACGTTTGTAGAAGTCACTGTTCCTAACCGGTATGCTTTGTGTAGCTCACCACTCCAGTTTAAAAAGAGGGGGCATTTAACTCATGTCCTGCCCCCTTCCTGCCTACCCCTATTTGTATGAGAGGGGATAAAAATGGAAGCATGAATCCCTATATGTCTCTGCATGGTTTTAGCTGTGTAGTTAAGCATGAAAACATAGGCCACATTTGGGCAGAACCTGCATCCAGATCATTAAATCCAAGCTCTTCTCCCTTTTGTCCCCAATGCTTGGGATGGATACCACGGTATCATACCGGAAAACTGGAATTGCTATTCTGTGACTATGTCCTGTACTCCCCAGGCTAGCCGGGAAGCCCTCTGTGAGTCTAACCTCTTCTGCTTTTGGCAGTAGGCACTCTTGTTCAGTAGATTATATGTAGGTAAATAAATCCTTTTATGGTATTGAAACAGACACATGTTCAGCCCAGGAGAAAGTACTCATCTGGAAACAGTATCTACTGAGGCAGCTAGGGAAGGGCAAAGCCATGCCAGGGCAGAAGCGGCCCCTCTGCGGGGTGTCTGAACCTAGCTACTCACTCTTAACTTGGGAACTTGCTGGTGGAGAGTCTTAGGGGGGAGGTAAGGGAAGACTTTCACAGGAGGATTTATTTTTAAGGGTCACCTCTGCCAATCACAAATCCTACAGAAAGTTTTTTCCACAATTTTCTGGCTTTCCAGTTTAAAAAGAGGGAGAAAGAGTCAAAGTGTCTCTCCTGTCTTTCCCGAACTTGATAATAGCAGGAAACTCTAGTGAGCAATCGAGAGAACTTCCTACACGTCAAAGGGGGAACTAGAGAACAGTGAAAGGGTAGGAGAAACAAGTCATTTTTTTCTTGTTTATTTGTCCAAACAGCAGAGTTTGGGTTGAAGGAACATGGTTGAGCCTGGTGTGTGGAGAATGGGATACAGAGCCAGGGAAAGGATGGAATGATCTCAGCATGGTGTCCTATGAGTCAGGAGCATCTGATTAGTCCTGAGGCCAACTGACCCCCTGTGGGGCAGGGTATAGCAAAAGAGGGAACAGCATATTGATGTTACTTTTCTTGAGAGCCTGTTTGCATTCTACTGTGGGCCTGAGTTAAATGTGAAATTGACCCAGGAATCCAAGTTTTATTCCGTTCACTTCCCAAAAGCTCCAGAACCAACAGATTCAAGATTTAAACAACAACAAAAGCATAGTATATTTGTAATTTATGTTTTAATACAAAAAAAAAAAATTCCTAACCCTTTTTCCCAGAGTTTACAGCAATCGTTTTTTGTTCTTTCCTCCTAAAAAGGCAGGGTCTCCAACGATTACTTCCACCATAGAATTCCTTCTGTGTTTGTTGTGGATCATTTTCCTCATTTTCAAAGGGTGCTCTTTCTCAGGGCTGGGGCATCTTCTGAGCTGGATCTTAGGAAACCTCATGGTAGAGGAAGTTAGGTTCTAGACAATTCTTAGCAAACGTGAAAAATTCCTTCTTATGGGCAATGGGTGAAGAATCAGAGGAAAGGAAATGTTAATTTGGAAGATGAATAAATATAAATGAGATCTTGAGAATTAGCTGGGGGAAAAAACCGAATACAGTGGAGAACAAGGCTCCCAGGAGTGTCCATCTTTTCTGGGCATTAGAATATACTTGTTCTACTGCTTGTCTAACCTCGCTCGGCTCCTACCCCTGCCCTACAGTGGCAACCTCTGTCAGTGTCTCCTGTTCCCCGAGCTCCTTATCAGCTTGTGTCCCAGCCAGAACTCCTTGCCCTTCCCTCTCCCTAAGGAAAACAGAACAAGCTACTCTCTTCCCCTGGCTGCATACACACACCCAGCGCTTTCCTCTCCAAGGTTTCTGGCTTCTGCTGATAGTCTGACTCTGGGGAGGAGGGAGGGGAGGATGATGCGTCATCCTGCATCCTGGCCCTGTGTTTCTGGGAATTGTTCTTGGGTGACCCTGGCAACACCTTGTCTCACCTCCACCCATAATCCTTCAGGCTTCTGGTCACTTCCAGCCCAAAGCCAGGGATGGCTGGGAAGGGGTAGCCCTGGAGGAGCCAAGCCTTGCCAAAACGAAGGGAGCTGTGTGACCATCTGTCCTCACCATCATCACCCCCTGGTCCAGGACAATTTAGAAGGATGGACAGACCCACTCCACCACCATGTAGTCCCACAACATCATGCCAGAATTTGGGAAGCGGGGCTCCTTTGTGAAGTAGTTCCAGGCAGGGAGGTATATGTCTTCCAGGGAAGAATAGAGGCTACTTTTGTTTTTTTAAACATGTTTGCTTAATTTTATCAGAACAAGTACTGGTGGTCTGTACTTTTCATCCTAGGAAACATGGCCAACTCATTCCCGAGGTGTTCCTAACTGAGCAGAAGAGGGTGGACAGGCTGCCCAGTCTGGATGAGTCTCTTCATAGGAGTATATGTTAGAGGAGAGCAGGTTGGGGACAAGAAAGTCACCGTGTAAACTTAAGAGGCCAGAGGCAGCCCTTCATTCCCTCCAGACATCCTGACACTAGGGCTGTTTTGAGAATTTGCTGGGGGTGGAAAAACAGCTCCCTCCTCTGAACCGCTGAGGGCCACCAGGTCTTCCTTACTTGGGAATGATCAGATCCGTCCACTCATCATGTCCCTTTAAGGGCTTGAGCCTTTTCTGCGTCCTTCAGTGGATTCATGGTGAAGAGAGGCTCTGGAAGCGGTAGCTCAGCTGAAGAGAGTAGGGTTGATGGTCTAAAGAGAAATCTGCCTGAGGACGTAGGACTCGGAGGCTGCCCGTCTGGAGCCCCGAGATGTAGAGCCTCTGTGTGGCATGGGTCGGGTGGCCCTGTCCCGTTGTCCTTCCCTCTCCTCAGGCACGGTCAGGTCCCCAAGGCCTAGCTACACTGATTATTGGGGGGAGGGGCTAAGTATTTTTATCCTCCTCACCCCCCCCTTGGGTTTCTCCCCCAGGTAAAAGATGAGAAAAATATTCAAGAGGTTTTTGACCTGAGTGACTATGAGAAGTGTGAAGAGCTCCGGAAATCCAAGAGCAGGAGCAAGAAAAATCATAGCAAGTTTACTCTTGCGCACTCCAAACAACCCGGCAACACAGTAGGTACCTCCGCATCCTGGACACCAGGGCACGGAGGGGCTGGGAGAGGCAGAAGGGAGACCTCCTCCTTCAGATTCTCCATCTCAGCATCTTGGCTCTGGGGTCCTGAGCTGCTCTCCTGCTGGCTTTTATTATTTAACCAGAGAATATTGTGGCCCTTTCCTTCTCTCCGGGCCTTTAACCTGTTCAGCCCCAGCAGCCCCCATTCCTCTCCCCTACTCTAACCCTGGCACACAACTACACACACACATCCCCTGGGAGGAAATCACTGGTCTCTGTGCCCTGGAAGGTGATTAGGGTTCTGACTCTAATTCCCCCTATCTAAGGAAACCAGGGAAGCCATTTCTGTCGCCATCTGCTTCCTCAGACATATAAAGATCTCAAATATCTGTCCTTCATCAAACCTCCTCTCGTTCTCTCCAGTGCCACCTACCCTGCTTAACTCCTCCTTAGTCATTTCTGAAACAGAGTCCAAGCCGTGGTGACTGGCAGGAGCAGAAGCTGGGTTTCCTTGAGTTAGGGATGACTCTGGAAGCAGAATCTCTCTCCTTCCAGAGAATGAGATTATGATTTCCTGTTTCTTCACTGTCGAGGTGAGGCGCCGACTCTAACACCCAGGCTGAAACGAGACTCTCCCCTCACAGGCACCCAACCTGATCTTCCTGGCCGTGAGTCCAGAGGAAAAGGAGTCCTGGATCAACGCCCTCAACTCCGCCATCACCAGAGCCAAGAACCGCGTCTTGGATGAGGTCAGGGGCTCACTGTGGGGAGAAGGATGCTGGTTCGGAGGGAGAAGGATGATTATCCGGGGCCCTACTCACCTGCTCCTCCGCCAACCCTTCTTTTTTCTCTCCCTTTTGAAATCCTTGTTCTCCTTTACCTTCCAAGTCTGTTCTGCCAACTCCTCTTCCCCAACATCACGATGCATGAGCCGGTCTTGGGGAACCCCCTCACATCCAGTAAATCTCTTTGCCTGTGATTGCTCAAAAGTGGTTTATGGGGTGCGCGTATTTCCCAGTCCAAGCACCCTCGGGCCTTGGGGGATGCTGGGTGGGACAAACAGTCTGAAGAACACGGATGACAGTACTTCCCTTCAGGTCACTGTTGAAGAGGACAGCTATCTCGCCCACCCCACCCGAGACAGAGCGAAAATCCAGCACTCCCGCCGCCCCCCAACTCGGGGACACCTCATGGCTGTGGTATGTGAGCCTAAAGAAGTAAACATTATCGAAGGGCTAATTCGGGGTCAGTCTGTTCAGACAGAACTGTATACCACCACAGGCATTTGAGGAAGACCTTGATAACAAGATCAATACTCCGCATTCTTCCTGATTCCTCTGAATCAGAAATATTTATTCAGCAATAACATCCTGAAAGACAGACACAAGCTGCTGCCATTTCCTTCTCCCGGTGCCTTCTCTGGGAGACCTCTCCGCCCTACGCGAGCCCTTCTACTTAACTTGCTATTTCTTAATTTCTTTGATGGTGATTCGAACGTTTTATCTTTCTGTGACTTAATTTCTCCTACTTGTTTCCCAGATTCTCCCCTTTCACCTACCAAGAGCTAAGACATCTCTGCTCTCAGTAATTTTATTGTCTTTGGGGGGGAAATGAGATATACCACCCAGGAAAATTAAAAATAGAGGAGCTGAATACCAATACAAGATGACGTAAACTTGTGTGCGGTGGGTAGCTGTCTTGATGAATGACCATGTTAAGATCTGCATGGGGGCTGGGGATATAGCTCAGTTGGTAGAGTGCTTGCCTTGCAAGCACAAGGCACTGGGTTCAATCCCTGGCATGCCCCCCCCCAAAAAAATAAAAAAGAACTACATGCATTCAGAGGAGGAAGGATCACAGCAAACCCTTGTACCATACACTCAATGGTTTCTTTCATTGATCTGAGCTCCAAGTTTCTAGGAAGTAGTAGCAGGAATGTAGACTTTGGAGTCGGGCAGAACATAACTTTGCAGTTAACTATGTGGTTCCTTGGAACTGCATATCTGTAAAATGGGGCAGTGGAATATCCTTACCACTTTTTAAAAATCACTGTATCCTGGAACGAAGAACAAGGTTTGGCTGGGCCTGTGGTGCACACCGGTAATCCCAGTGACTTGGGGGCTGAGGAAGGAGAGTTGCAAAGTCATGCCCTGCCTTGGGAATGTATCCAGACCCCGTTGGTTGGCTGGAAGGTAGCCTGGTGGCTGAGGTGTGGCTCAGAGGACGCAGGTAGAAAAGGACTGTGCCAAGTGGAGCGTCCCGCGGGTGCCAAGCCCAGTACTGTGCTTGGAGCCTCCAGTACAGAGGAAGTAGACACCCCTCGGGAAGCTTGTAGCTAAGGGGAGAATCTGGGTAACCAGCAGGAGAAATTAAGTCGCAGAAAGATAAAAAGTTCGAATCACAGTCAAAGGAACTAAGAAAAGGCAAGTTAAGTAGAAGGGCTCAGCCTCGGGCGGAGAGGTCTCCCAGAGAAGCACCGGGAGAAGGGGATGGCAGCAGCTTGCGTCTGTCTTTCAGATGTCACTGCTGAAATCCCTACTGGTGACGTTTACCGCCCTGATTCCCACACCTTCTCCCCAGGCTTCCACCTCTACCTCAGATGGGATGCTGACCTTGGACCTGATCCAAGAGGAAGACCCCTCCCCTGAGGAGCCAGCCTCTTGTGCTGAGAGCTTTCGGGTGGACCTGGACAAGTCTGTGGCCCAGCTGGCAGGGAGTCGGCGGAGAGCAGACTCTGACCGGATCCAGTCTTCCTCAGACCGGGCAACCAGCCTCCCTCGACCTTGGGAAAAGCCA
Source organism: Callospermophilus lateralis (assembly GCF_048772815.1). NCBI lineage: Eukaryota > Metazoa > Chordata > Mammalia > Rodentia > Sciuridae > Callospermophilus > Callospermophilus lateralis. Next base: position 2,140,539 of record NC_135311.1, read on the forward strand.
GACAAGGGGGCCACCTACACCCCCCAGGCACCCAAGAAGTTGACCCCCACAGAGAAAGGCCGCTGTGCCTCCCTGGAGGAAATCCTGTCTCAGCGGGACCCTGCCCCAGCCCGCACCCTCCAGCTGCGGGCTGAGGCATCTCCAGCCCCCAGCCCACCCCACCCTGGCCAGCTGTCCCGGATCCAGGACCTGGTAGCAAGGAAACTCGAGAAGACTCAGGAGCTGCTGGCAGAAGTTCAGGGACTGGGGGATGGCAAACGCAAGGCCAAGGACCCCCCACAGTCTCCACCGGACTCGGAGTCTGAGCAGCTGCTGCTGGAGACCGAGCGGCTGCTAGGAGAGGCGTCCTCCAACTGGAGCCAGGCAAAGAGAGTGCTGCAGGAAGTCAGCGAGTTGAGGGACCTGTACAGACAGATGGACCTGCAGACCCCCGACTCCCACCCCAGACAGACCTCCCAGCACAGTCAATATCGGAAGAGCCTGATGTGAAGGACAGAACGAGGTCTGGAACTTGGTGGGGGGCTTATAGATTCTTATCTCCAAGTGTTGCAGGATAAAGTTTTTTATTTACCTCAGTCAAAAAAAAAAAAAAAAAAAAAAACACCATTGAACTCACTGCTCTTGCTGGTGCCTGACCCCCTAAGCCTTTGTCCCCCTACCCACTTTCCTTACTCAACTCCCGCTCCTACTTGGCCCCTGTAACAGTAATAAGGAGCTTTCCCTGCACAGAGAAGGACACAGTCTGCTCCTTTTACACACCCCTCCCACCCCCCAGCGGTGGGGAGTTGTGGAGCACAGGCACGGCCTTCTGAGTTCAGAGGGAGCTGCGGAAGAGGGGTTTCTCGGATGTCCCATCCCAGGTTCTATCTGAGGGTGAAATTTCAGCTGCCCAACTTCAGTTCCAGGAATGTGGAGGATAGTGCCACCTGTCCATGCCATAGGAGAAGTGAAATGCACCCCAGCCCTGAGGAGGATCTGTGGGATTTCAGTCTCCCTGCCCAACACTGGCTCCTCACCCACAGTAGTCAGTCTCTGGTTGAGATTGAACTGTGTGGGGCTGGGGCTGTAGCTCAGAGGTGGAGCACCTGCCTCTGGTGCCTGAGGACCCGAGTCCAACCCCAGTGTCGTGAAGCGAGACTGAGCTGCTAGGAGGTGCTTTCTCCATCTCCCAAGCCCTTCCAGGCATGGAGTCAAAGATACGCCTTTGGATGGTGGGACTGGTTTGGTCATTTGACTAGGGGGTGACTAACATAGGGGAACGGGGACAGCTGACCCCATGGAAGAATGAAACTGATTTGCAATGCAGGCTGGGTCGGAAAAGGGGAAGAACCAAACCTGGGCCTGGCTTCCTCTTTCTGCCAAGTGAGGGTTTCCTGTTGCCTCTTCCTGTCCTTCCTCAGGCTGCTCCCACCACCATTGTGCCTGACTGCCTCACAGGCTTCTCTGTGGTCCATCCCACACAACTCATTTTGTTTGCTGCTTCTCACTGAAATTTTTTGTTGGCTTTTACAGTACTAGGGCCTGAGCCAGGAGTGCTGTACTACTGAGGTACACCCCCAGCCCCTATTTTATTTTTTTATTCTGGGTCGGGGTCTTTCCAAGTTGCCAAGGCTAGCCTCAAACTTGCAATCTTCCTGCCCTAGCCTCCTGAGTCACTGAGGTCACAGGCATGTACCACCACATCCAGCTCTCCAGCGTTTCTAAGATCTGTTAGTAACAGTGCTGAGAAGAAAGTTGTGAAGGCAAGATATGAGTGATTTGGGGAAAGAAGGGGTCAGAGAGCATCTGAATCAAGTGAATAAGGGATTAAAAACACATAGGTCCCTTGTGAGGACGTTTCTTGATCGTTGTCCCTAGGTCTCTTCTCACAACCAAGAGCCAAGCCCTAGAGCTTCACTGGGGGAAAAGGGAGGGGAGATAGGGACAACCTGCATATAGATACTAGCCACGAGCCTGTTGGGTGTTAGGAAGGAGAGAGGAAATAGGCCCCCACCACTCACTGTCCTGAAAGTTTTCTGTAGACGCGGCCTATAGTTATCTAGTCTCTTCATGGAGGAAAAAGTATTTTGCTGGATTCAGGGAAAGTGCACTTACTGTCATGACCAGCATCTTCTGGGGGATGAGATGAGGGAACCTAGTTCCTCAGGTTTCCTGTCCTCCCAACAGACTTCACTCTCCAAAATTCTAAACCTGGTCATCAGCGTCACCCAGGGCCACAGAGAGTGAAAGTCTGAGTTAAATTTTTATTTTCTCTTTATGAGTCTCCATTTTTGTATTAATTTTATTTTACCAGCATTTTTCCTTTCTCTCCTCCTTGTCACTCCCACATAATGAGAAAAAAGACAAAAGCAAGAATAACATAGTGTGTCCCAACATGCCAATCATCTGTGGTTCCCAGGGGAACCGGGAAATGAAGGGAGACCTGGAGAGGGAATGGCAGGTGAGGAAGAGCAAAGGACGGAGGTCAGAGAGGAGACCTGGGCACTGGGTCCTGGGGTTTTCAGTCCCCAGAATTGGCAGCTTCCAGTTCTCCAGCAAGTGTCAAAATATCCACATCACAAAATTGGGGACATGAAACCAGACGGATCTGGATTCAAGTTCTCTGTCTCTCTTTAGTTATGAGGTCCTGGGCAAGACTCAAGCTTTCCGAGTGTCAGTTTTCTCATCTGCAAACCGCAGAACTGTTAACTGGGTGAGGACAATGGATGGAGGGAAATGCATGTCCGTCAGTAAGTGGCTGCTATGCCTGCTATTATCCGTGGGGCCCAGTGGGCAATGGACAGGAAGTCCCCGTGGCTAGACCCAGGTTGAGAGTCAGTGAGCTAACTCATTATCACTTCGTTTTAGTCCACACACTTGATCAGGCCACACGCTGTGCCCATACCTCTTACCTCTTCAAAGGAAAGAGTGTGCCCGCTGCAAAGCGGGGGGGGGCGGGGGGGCACACTATCCCCAGGCTTCAAGGACTTCAGAACTTAGCACAAAGCCAGGCTTCCCACTAGAGAATCACAGAGTGCCTTTGTGGTGGGCTACTAGCAAGATTTCTGGTCTGGGGTTTGGCTCAGTTGGTTCATTGGCCTACCCTGTGGAAGACCCTGGGTTCAACCCCCACACCAGCAAATAAAGACAATTTTGTTAATGTCCACTGTGTGTGTGAGCTCAGGCACCCTGACAGGCTCAGGAAGCATTCCTCTGATTTCCCCTCCTCCTAGCACCTCTCTTCCCTCCCTCCTTCACTCCAAACCATTTTCCTGCAACAACATTTCTCTTATTTCCTCCAAATAACTGTGTTATGCAGTAAATGGGTGGATTGAGTCAAGAGAGGCTCCGTGGCTACCTGGGGCAGCTTCCCTATTACTCAGCTGCCAGAGGGCATTTCCCAGGACGTCTGGAGTTTCCTCCCTTCCTCTCCCCCAACAACTTTGCTGTAGGCTTTTTCTTAGCCAAATCAACTGGAAAGGGGAACACCTTTGGGTGGCCCCAGGGAGCAGAGTCGAGACACAGTGATAGATACAGACGGGTAAAGAGCATCTTCCTCTGTCCTCCCGGCCTCTGCCTTAAACTGTGGAGAGGTTGGGGGAGTGGATACAAGCCCAGGCCTGACCTTCCTCCGTTAGGAAGAGTGTCTGAGAGTCGGCCGGCACGCTGATGAGGCCATCTGCATGCAGTTTCCACCACCTAGCTGTAGGTCGTCTAGGGTGAGAAGAAAAGGAGAAAGAAAGGAAAAAGGCACATGTTTCTCCAACCCCTGCTCCAACCCTCACAAACGCCATGCTAGGCTTCGACTCCAACCCCAGGGAAATAGCTCTTGCCTCCCTCCTCACCCACTATCCCAACCCCGGAGCCAACAGCAAATTTACCTCCTTCTCCCCAGAAACCAGCCCCAGAGAACCTCTCCCCTGTCTGCACCTCACAGGCAAGCAGACCAGCCCCACTCTACAGCCCTCAAACTGGGCTCCACACCCTCCCCCAACACACACACACACACAGCCCTCTCACTCCCGCCCTAAGCTTGGTTCTTTCTTTTTCTGCTATCCTTCTACCTCCCGGTCTCCCAACAGCAGCCAATCCCCAGCCTGCTCTAGAGCCACACCATATATGGAGAGGTTGGAAGGAAACCCGAGTAAAAGCAGGAGCGAACACACACACACACTCTCTCTCTCTCTCAGACACACACACACACACACAGAGTTTAAGTGCATTTCTGCACATGATCTTTGTCTGTGTGTATCACGAGTTCCACTGTCCCCGGTTCATCCCACCCACAGAATGAGGAACCTGTTTGCTATTCCCCACTTTTATTCATGCCCCAGGAGAACATCACTCCAGTGGCTGCCTCTGACCTAGATTCCCTGCACTAATTACAAGCCTAACGAGATCTAACAAACACCCAACTTAGCACAGCTGAGACCCTCGAGGTCAATTAGTGCAGCCCAGCTCCACTCAGGAAATGAGAGGTGGAGCCTGGAAGTCGCCTACAGGCCTTACCCAACCCCACTGCAACCCTGGGGTTTGGAAGCAAGAATGGGGAGAACGCAAAAATTAGCAGGACCAGTTTAAAAATAGGATCTTGGAGAAGTGTGGGGAGAAGTGTGTTAAGGTTGGGGAGCAGTTGGACGATCACAGACTCCCACCGCCTCCTAACTGACCATAGCATAGAGGCTGATAGCATTCAACAAGGATGGACACAGGGAATTTTCCTAAGGACTTAATATGAGGAACCGTAACTCACAGAAAAGCAGGCGCAGGAACTCTGATTCTGAGTCATGACCTTCAGCTCTGCACTCCTCTTCCTCTTAGCTTCCAGCTGGCTTGGGCTAGCCCGGAAATCACCCCTTTCTTTCAGAATACTAGACTCAACTTCATTTTCCCTTTTCCTTCCTACAAATATTAAAACCATGACAGCAAACGTCCCCTTCCTCCTAATACTCTGTGCGTAAGCGCATTCCAACTGGAACCCAGGACCTCAAGCAAGCACTCGACCACTGAACTACATCTGCAGCCCTTCCTATTGTATTTTGTTTTGAGTTAAGGTCTTGCTAAATTGGCCAGGCTGGCCTTGAACTTGCAATCCTCCTGCCTTAGCCTCCAAGTCCCTGGGATAAAAGTGTGTGGTCTGGCTCTCAGGGTTCCTTTCCTTAGGCACAAAGCAACACAATGGAACAGCTTCTCTAGCCCAGAGTCCTAACCTCCGTCCCTAATGTGAACTCCTACAGAGGTGTAAGCGGGAGGCAGGGAGAGGGCTGGTGGACTGCTTTATATGCCAGAGGAGAAGTGAACTTACAGCCACCTCGGAAACAGAATGCTCCTGCCAGGGGCAGGCTGTCATCCCAGCAGCTCAGGAGGCGGAGACAGAAGGAGTTCAAAGCCAGCCTCAGCAATGGTGAGGCGCTAAGCAACTCAGTGAGACCCTGCCTCTAAAAAAAATAGAAAATAGGGCTGGGGTGTGGCTCAGTGGTTGAGGGCCACTGAGTTCAATCCTTGGCGCGCACACACACGAGAAAAACAAAACCAATGCTCCTCTCCAACCCCCCCAGGCTCCACCAGCCCTAGCTACAGAGGGCAGAGGGCAGAGGGCAGAGGGCAGCACTCTGCTAGACTATGCCGCCTTGTTCACAACTCAGACTTATGCAGTAACCAAGAACCCAGAGAGCAGGACGATTCACATAATGGGCCACATCTCTATGGTGGTGACTCCTGAATACAAAGTCCTCATAGCCAAGTGCCTATCTGATACCTCTACCTGTCTAAAAGGAGCCTTAAACATCATAAATGGGACGGATCGTTAATGATCCTCAGCCAGGGGCAGTGGTGCAGGCCTGTCATGGCAGCAGCTCAGGAGCCTGAGACAGGAGGATCACAAGCAGAAATTTAGCAAGGCCCAAGCACGTTAGTGAGACCCTGTCTCAATTTTGTTTTGTTTTTTTGGTCAGGGATTGACCCCAGGTGCTCTTAACCACTGAGCCACATCCCCAGACCGCCCCCCCCACACACACACACACACTTTTAAAATAATTTATTTAGTGACAGAGTCACACTAACTTGCTGAGGTCCTTGCTAAGTTGTTGAGGCTGACTCTGAACTCATGATCCTCCTGCCTTAGCCTCTGGAGCTGGTGGGATTACAGGTGTGTGCCGCCATGCCCAGCCCACAAAAAAAAAAAAAAGAAATTAAAAGAACTAGAGATGTGACTAAGTGATTAATTGCTCCTGGGTTCGATTCCCAGTGCCAAAAAAGGAAAAAGAAAAAGAAAAAGTCCTCAATCAACCTCCCACGTACTCTTTTACTATGTGAGTTTACTGTTCTTCCGATTCAAGAGGCATTGCTATTTTTCCAACTGTTCCTCAAATCTTGTGACTTGGCTTTGACCAATAATAGAACATGCCATATGTGTAAGTTCCAGAGCTTAGGCCTTAAGGAAATGTGTAGTTTCCACCCTGGTCCTCTTAAAATTCAGCTGCAGGTCTAGTATCCTTGATGGGACACCATGTGGTGAAGAAGGCCCCCAAACCACATGGTTCCATCCCAACACCTAAGCCTACTGCCCAACCCAACCGAAGGCTGTGAACTAGAGGACCAGCTGCCCAGCTGACCCCCTGAATTCTGAGGAAATCACAAAGCACTGTGGACTTAAGACAGTTTGGGGATGCTTTTTCTTTAAATATTTATTTTTCAGTTTTCGGTGGATACAACATCTTTATTTTATTTTTAATATTTATTTTATTTTAGTTTTCGGCGAACACAACATCTTTGTTTGTATGTGGTGCTGAGGATCGAACCCCGGCCGCACGCGTGCCAGGCGAGCGCGCTACCGCTGGAGCCACATCCCCAGCCCAGTTGGGGGATGCTTTGTTACTCAGCAATGTATACCAAAACAAAAACTGGCTCTTGGAAGTAGGATGTTGCCATAGTTAAAACCTAAAACGTGTGATGTTGACTTTGGGACCAGCTACAGAGGCAGCATGGACGTGCCAGTACAGGCTGGATGGTCAGGAAGAAATAGCCATGGGGACTAGGGAAAGGCCCTGCCGTGTTTTATAGTGATCCATGTCACCTGCGGAAGTGGAATGTTCCTGGGAAGCCCACTAGAGATGGCCAGGGTGATGTCCAGGCATAATGGTGAACGTACCAATGAGGTAGGACTGATGGACTATCACAAGAAAGATGAAGTAAAAGGAACTTTTCAGTTTGTAAGGAAAACAGAGGGCTGGAACAGTCTCCAGCTTAAAAAAATAAAAATGAATCAACTTTCACCAGTGGGAATGTAAGAAAATGAGCTAAGAAGTCACTTTGGCCAGTGGGGGAAAAAATGGGACATTTGAAAAGTTCAGCAGTACAATGCATACAGGGACAGTGGAAATGGCTGGTTGACACTGAACTGCCTTCGTATCTTGGAGAGATAAGGGAAAGCAGCTAACACACAATTGAAACTGTCTGTGAAGGCCTCTGTCTCCCAGGTAGGAGGAGAGTGTAAGATAGACTCTGAGCTTGATAGATGTGGAACTTCCAGAACTACCCTCAGCAGGCAGACCTGTCCTGCCAAGGTCTGGGCTCTGCTTGAGAATCCAGGACTGGAACCCTGACACGTTAGTGGGGACATTTGGTGCCAAACTAAGATTTTTTTAAAAAAAAATCTTTGTTTTATTTATTTATTTTATGTGGTGCTGAGGATCGAGCCCAGTGCCCTCATGCATGGAAGGCAAGTGCGCAACCAGTAAGCTACAGCCCCCCAACCAAAGATGTTTGATTTCCAGTTTCCTCTCAACCCTCATAGTCTTCAAAAGTACCCCCCCCCCACTAACAGCCAACACCAGGGGCTGGGATGAAGCTCAGCGGGTAGAGGGCTTGCCTCACATGCACAAGGCCCTGTGTGCAGTCCCCAGCACCACACACACACACACACACACACACACACACACGCCAACATCACCTACCACTCAAGAAAAACATACAGAGGTCTTTTCTTTCACAGTAACGGGAGTGCCCCTCCAGATCTGCCGCATCCCCTCTCCTGGCTGCCAGAATGATAACTGGGGCCAGTCACAGCACAATTCAGCCAAGAACACGCTGGACCTCATTAGGGAGGAAAGAAAATAAGACCCAACATGTACCAACAGGAGCTGGGAGGTTCCCGTGGGTCTGGAGATATATATATATATATTTTCCCCCACCCTTGGTGACACTGAAGATTGAGCCCAGAGCCTTGTGCATGCTAGACAGGTGCTCTATCACTGAGCTACATCCCCAACCCTGGATCTAGATTTTGATGATACAAGAATATAACAGTGAGTAAGAAAGAGTTTTTCAATTGGAGGGAACCCTCTTAGGATACAGGATTTACACTTCAGCAAGGACCACAGGAGATGGTTTAGATGTGCTATTAGGGTACCTCTGGAATCCTAGAACAAGTGATGCTCTACACTGAGCAAAGTTGAAATTCATGAATTTGCCATATCAGCGGTAAAGGAAGGAATTTAGAAGCTTGGGGAAGGAGACATGAAATGGATCTATTATCTGAGACTCAGCATGGGGTTATGTTTCACGGAAGATCCTGAGACAACATTCACCACAATTGCGTGAAGCTCAGTAGATGACGGTTCTCTTCTGCAAGCCAGGCATGAAGGTGGAGAGGGAGTAACAGAGCTGGGATTCTTGATAGCAACAGAAACAAGACTCCCAATCCCACTGCCAAGCCAGCAGACCAGGGGCAGCAGTGGATCCCAGGCAGCCCAATCATCTCAATGACAGCAAAGTTACACAGCGGGTCAAGGGGACTTAATAAAAGTTTATAACCCCAGGGGCAAAACAGAAGGGCGACCAACCAGGACACTGCTCAATATACATAATGAAATTTAATATATATAATAGATGAGCAAGAGCTTGATCGCAGTTGCCCCAATGCCAAGTCAAAAAGTCCCGGAGTAGAGAAAACCCGTGTGCACTGTGGGTGAGGGTGTAAATGGTGTAACCACTATGGAAAGGTGTTTGGTAGTTCCTCGAAAAACTAAAAAGGGAATTGCCATATGACCCAGCAGCCTCACTCCTGGGTATATATCCAAAAGAATTAAAAGATGAAGCTCAAGGAAATATCTTCATAACCATGTTCATGGAAGCATTATTCACAGTAGCCGAGAGGTGGAAGCAATTTAAGAGTCCATCTATGGATTAATGGATAATAAAATATGGTATAAACATATAATATAATATTATTCACCCTTAGAAAAGACGGAAATATTGTCACATACTACAACATGGATGAACCTTGAGGAAATTATGCTAAGTGAAATAAACCAGTTACAAAAAGACAAACACTGCGTGATTCCACTTATGCGAGGTATGATCGCCTCCATAGGAAGAGGAAGTAGACTGCAGATTGCCAGGGGCTGGGGGGATGAGGAGGTATTGGAATGGCTCTGGAATTTCACTATTACAAAACGAAAAAGTTCCAGGGCTCAGTTGCACAATATTGTGAATATGCTTAACACTGCTGAACTGCACACTTGATGATTAAGATTATAAATTTTATGCTATTTACCACAATCTAAAAATGTTTTAAATATTCAAAAAAAAAGTCATAATCCCTGGCCCATTTCCTAGATCTGAAGCAGTTTTCAGACTTGATATCTATTAAATAAAAAAAGCAGCCAGGTTCCCAGGAGAAAGGACCCTTCAGCATCACAACAAGTGTATTCTGTAATAATTCTACCAGTCCTTCTTCCAGAAGAGGGAATTAGATATTTTCTCAGGCAACTGGGGACTAGGGAAAGGGGGGTATCGACATGTTTTGAATTCAGGGCACAGGCTCAGAAGTGACCCTGATATTCAGAAACCTGAGATATCATTTGTAGATCCCCGTTAGTGACAGGAGCATCTGAGCAGCTGGAGACTACTCAAAGGGAAGAGGCGAAGGAGTCCTCTGAAATCCAGCTTAGAGTAGGTCCACTGGATCCATGACCCCACTTGTCCCTGAACTTGTGACAGATGAATAAACCTGGCAGGTGGAGAAGCCCCCGCAGTGGGCCCTTGGTCTATGATATAAGAATATCACAGGGGACAGGTCGAATGGGAGCCTCTGAAATGGTGCCCTTCTCTCCATTTCCTGAGGACAAGATAATAAATTTAAAACAATGTCCCATTTTGGAAGAAAAATAGGAACCAGTGTCCCCTTAAGGATCTCCAGGAAGCCGAGAAAGTGGCCTCCATTGCCTGTAGTTAATTCACCAAGCAGGCTCCTGCAGAATGGTCCTGGAGAGCACCACAGACTGCGCCGCCCACTCAAGTCCTGATGGAGGCCATGGGGCTGGATCTGACCTCATGCGAGAACTGCAGGTACGGGACACTGTGTCGGCTGCTCCGGCAGATGCACTCTCCTTTATTTTAATAATGAAAGAGTCAGAAGCAGTATTTTCAGGGGCTGCACAATAGTCATTTGGTTTTTCCTTACCCCCAAGACTGGTGACTCTCCCAGTCTGGGTCAGGATATATTCAGAAAGGGTCTCGGCCAACTGGACTTCCCACGGAACACTGACCCACTGCACCAGTGGACGACATGTTGACTGGGGAAACTGAGCAAGGCACATGCACTTTAGAAAGTGGGACATGAACTCTATAAATACACTGGCACCTGCCCTTTCAGTAAGATTTTCTGGTGTCCCATGGTCAGGGGTGTGCTAGCACAGCACGGCTAGAGGAAGACAAACCACTCCCTCTCTCCCTCTTGCATGCACAACGGTGGGAACACAGTGCCGGACAGCCTCTTTGAGTTCCAAAGGCAACACATTCCACACTCGGGAACCCTGCTTCAGCACTTAGGCTGAATGGCATGCAAGGCTGAGGGGATTTTGTTTTTTTTATTTTTTGGTTTTGTTTTGGGTACTGGGGATTGAACTCAGGAGCACTCTACCACTGAGCCACATCCCCAGCCCTATTTTGTATTTTATTTAGAGACAGGGTCTCACTGAGTTGCTTAGCACCTTGCTGATGTTGGCTTTGAACTCGAGATCTTCCTGCCTCAGCCTCCCAAGCCGCTGGGATTACAGGCGTGGGACACCGCACCCAGCAAGGCTGAAGTTTTGGGGTTTTTTGTTTTTTAAGAGAGAGAGAGAGAGAGAGAGTTAGTTTTAATATTTATTTTTTGGCTTTCAGCGGACACAACATCTTTGTATGTGGTGCTGAGGATCGAACCCGGGCTGCACGCATGCCAGGCGAGCACGCTACCGCTTGAGCCACATCCGCAGCCCCAAGGCTGAAGTTTTGAGTCGGGGCTGGGGAAGGAATACTGAGCCTGATTAGCAAAAGGAGTTAGAAGTGTGGTTGTGCAATAGGACAAGAATATGTGTGGAACTCAGATGATCAACCTGGGCACCTTGACACCATCTTCAGGACCTATTGTGGCGTCAACAGCAAGTGCAGCCCAGCCTGTGGATGGCTGGTGTTATCAGGGACGCCTAGCCCCTTGAGAATAAGGGTTTATGTGTACTACCAGGTAAGACCAGCCGAGATGATAATGGTGTCATCTCTAGCAGAGAGCAAGAATGGAATGTAGAATGGATGATAGAAGAAGGAGAGAAGGTACCAGTTACAACCCCAAAACCTGTGGTTATCCCACTGATCTCCCTCTTTTAAGTCTCTTTAAGAGCCAACTGGAAGTCCAAAAGAGCAGCTCCTGATGTGAATTGGCAACATGCATCCACATGGAGTAAGAGGAAGCGTCCCACCCGGGTCTGCCTGAGAAGCCTGCCTTTCAAACAGCAGAGGCACTTAGCCAGCCGCCTGCTCTTACTGCCTTCGGGACCTGACTCACATTTCCGCCAAGGATCACTCCTCCCAAGGCAGCCCCTGGCCAGTCGCTGAGCAGCGTGGAGGGGTTACCAGGCTGCACATTTCTGCCCAGTAGGAACTCTTCTCTGAGACACCTTTGCTCTGGAGTCCCCCATGAGTTGCCCAAGAATTGATCTGTGTTTCAGTACCCATTGCTCATCCTGCTTCCTCTCCCCTTTCCTCTGTGTGTGTGTGTGTGTGTGTGTGAGTGTGTTATTAAGGATTGGATCCAGGAATGCTCTACCACTGAGCTTTTTATTTTTTATTTTGAGACAGTGTCTAACAGGCTGGCCTCAAACTTTTGATCCTCCTGCCTCAGCCTCCTGAGCCACTGGGATTACAGGCATGTCACTGCGCCCAGCACCTTATTTAATTTTTGATCATTATAATTAACCTTGTGAAGAAAATAAAACAGAATTACCCCCAGATTAAGGATTTAAAAAATTGAAGCTGAGGGAAGTCATCAAACCAGCAAGTATCAAACTCTAAATCTAAGTGCAATGATGCCTGACATTAGTTACCCAGAGTCAGGCCAGACCTACAGGGTAAGAGGCCAGCCTCCCACAGGATGCCAGTCACAAATCGGGGTTTCCTACTAGCCCCTCTGGCTTGATAATTTGCCTGAATGAGTCACACAACTCAAAAAAGCACAATATTTACAATTAAAGTTTTATTTAGCGAAAGGATACAAATGAGCCACAGAAAGAGACACAGGAGGCAGGATCTGGGAGGGGCCAAAGCTACACTTCCGTGTTCTCCATGGAGTCCCAGACGTGCCCCTGGCCACCCTGACACGGGGCAGTGCTCAGCAGGACTGCAGCCAGGGGAGCCCTGAGTGTTTGCTGTCAGGGTTTTCCCTGGGCCTTGCCCACAAGGCTGACCTTCAGAAGTGATGGGCATGTTCCCGAGCCCCCAGTACCAATCCACTGTTCAGCCGTGATGTGGCCAACCTCCCAGGCGAACAGAGGCAGGCCCAGGGGGTAGACCTTCCAGGGCCCAGAGATCACGGCTCAGTGTGGACAGTCGAGGCCAGACTTTCTTTGGGTACAATTAATTCTTCACCATACACCGGAGTTTTACTCTTTGTTTTAATTTCAAATCTAGGCTCCCAACACACTATCCTGTTTAACCTTCGATCTCTGTTTTGTCCCATTTTTCCACTTTTAGGTCCCGCCTCAGGACCACTGGAAGGACAAACAGACCAACAACCAGCCATGACCTGAAAAGAGCCAGAGCTCAGAAGTCAGCAAAGCCCTTACCATCAAACAAGAGACGCGCTGTTTATAAAAGAAATGACTTCAATTCTTCTTTTTTACATGAAATAAAAATGTTCTAATGAATGCAAGTGTTAGTAAGAAAAAGACCAAAACAATGCTGGGCATGACATCAGAGCCACATAATACTGTGATCTACGTGACATTCTCTGATGAGACACTACAACTCGGCAGACTGTGATTCCTGCAGATTCACAGGCCAAGGAAATGCCAGCCACTGACTGAGCTGAGGATCCGGTGCTTCCCCTGGGGGTGGGGTGGCTGCGCAGTGTCGTGGGGGTGCAGGATTGCCGTCCTTCTCCCACTTTTTGCACAATGTGATGGCGGTTATTAACTCTGAAGTAAAACTGTCATCATGCTGTCATTATAAACACTTGTTAAGGCTCCACGTTGCAAAGTACGTTTGGTCTTCAAGTGCAACCACGAGTTTATTCACCTTTCTCCCAATTAGATGGTGAGCAGTTCACACAGGTGCTCAGGGAATGTTTTGAATGATATCTACAAGAACTTAACTGGTTTGAATTTTTAAAAAAAAATTACAGAACACAATGAAAACATAACAAAAGTATAGCAACAACAATACTGAAAGCATAAGAAGGCGCTGAAGTTGCCTGTGGAAGGCCAGGCTTCCAGTTTGGCCCCGTTCCTTCCTGCTGGTTGATACTGGACAGGTGTCACTTCCTAAATCTATTTCCTCATCTGAAAAACTCACTTTCTCTACTCCCCCCTTGGGATACTTGTAACGAATCAATGGATTTTAAGGCGTCCTGCAAACTGTAACGTACCTTGCTGATGTTATTATTTCAACAACAACAACAAAAGGGATTCTAGAAGTGGCCTGCATTTCCCTAGGAAGCAAAATGATGGGAGAAACACACTCAGGAATCTCAGGCCCAGGCAGAGTGAGATCAGGAAGCCACATCTTCCCTGAGCCTCCTGGAGGACAAACAGTCCCCAGCGGATAATAGTTCAGCTTAGAACTTGTCAACTCTATTACGGCACAAAAGCAATATGCATTCAGTAGAAATCAGACCTCATGCATCAGATGCTCTCTCCGTGCTGGGCAGTGGCCGTGAGTCACAGTCCCGGACTCCCACAGTCGACGGTGGGGGCTGGGGAGGGAACTGACTACCCTGGAGGTGTGCTGTGCGGCCAAGCTGCTTGGTGGATTAGGTGGATTAAACGCATTTCGGTTCATGATTTTTTTTTCAACTGTTGGGACATGACTCATCACAAGTGGAAGAGCATTTGAAATCCAGAAGTGAATTTTTTCTAGCTCCAACTATTTATGTGTCTACTCTGAAATTCAATTTCTTTCTATCAATCCCTCCAACCTCAGTTCTATCATCTGTTACACTGAAACAAAACATGCCTTATCTCAGAAGGTTTGTTAGTGGGTTCAAATTAGATAATTGTTGCTAAAGTGCCTCTGGCAACCATAAAGCACTAACAGAAATATAAAGAAATCTATTAAGAAAGCCCTGAATGTAGGGAACGTTCAGCAAGAGTTTCGACAAAGCACACGAGGTGTGGGGGGCTCACCGGGGCAGCCACATCCCAGGAGAGAAGAGAATATGCTTCTATGCTTCTGTCTATCGTCTTGGGTCAGATAACGCACTGACTTACAAACACAGACCCTTTCCCCTCCATCCCTGGGTTCCTTAAACCTGCCCGACACTTACGCCAGCTGGGAATTACGCCCACTTTACTGATGGGGGAACTGAAGCTTGGAGATGTTACCCAAGATTAGGCAACTGGGAAATGGCTGCATCTAAAACTGATTCTCCCGACATCAGCAGACAGAGGACCAAGTGTGCTTAAATTAAAAGGGGGAAGTCACAGGAGGTGGCCTTCAACAAGTGGCTCATTTCTCATTTCTCTCTGATACCACTTCCTGTTCAAGCCAGTGAGCCTATTTTGTGTCTTTCACAAATTATGGATTTCCTACAGATTAACACGCCATCTTCTTCATATTTCTTCATATTTCCCCTTCTGGCAAGGCCCAGGGAAACGACACTGCTAGTAGGTCAATTTAGGATTCAACAGGGTGACCGCTGTGGATGGGCAAGAATGTGCTTCTGCTAGAAGGGAGTATGGTCAACACTCCCATCAGTGACAGCCTCCTCCCCTGAAGATCTTTAACTAGTGAAGGACAGTTTGGGCCAGCTTTAATCCATCCCTGTAAGAAATGCCCGGCTGGGTGTGGTGGCCCATGCCGGGAATCTCAGTGGCTCAGGAGGCTGAGGCAGGAGGATCACAAATTTGAGGCCAGCCTGAGCAATTGAGCAAGGCCCTAAACAACTTAGCGAGACCCTGTCCCAAAATTTAAAAAATTAAAAAGTCTAGGGATGTAGCTCAGGGGTAGAATGCATCTGGGTTCAGTCCCCAGTGCCGGGAGGAGGGGGAGAGAAAAAGAAGAAAAGAGAGAAAAAAAGAAAAGAAAAAGATATAAGCTTACAAAGGCACACACACACACAAAAAAAAAAAAAAACTAAAGAATACACAAAAAAAAAACATTAACAGTGTTGACTTTCAATAAAGAGATTTACTTTTCATTGTTTATCTTCAGTACTCTTCCGATTTTGCTATAGCATGTGCTCCTGTTTCAATTAAAAAAAAAAAAAACAAACGTAAAACTAACTTAAATCTTTTCCTTCCAAAGTTCTACTCACACATTGAACTTCCTCAGTGTGCCCCAGATGGGGTCGTCTGCCTCCTGTGCCTCTGCCCCAGCTTCACCATGGAGACTGAATATGCTTTGACCTTCAACAAGGAAATCGAAAGGAGACAGTGTCACTGTTGTTGTTTTCTTACATGATTATCTTAAAAGAACAGCACCTGCTTATCCAGAATACATGATTAAATTTAAAGCTATTGATGGGAGAAAAATTCTGAGATGTCCTAAATTTAATTACAAGAGGCAGAGAACAAAAAAGTTAATCCGCTAACATCTTCTGTCCAAACCACCCAAGGAACGGTTTCACACTCCTAAAGGGTGTTGAAACCTGGTCTCACACCCCCAAGGGCTGGGTCTGTGGCTCAGAGGCAGAGGGCTTGCCTGGCATGTGTTGTAAGTGCTTGCCCATCTCTAGCACTGCACGCGCGCACGCACACACACACACACACACACATGTGTGGGGGGGGGACACCCAGGAAGTCAGACATCAATTGCATCATCACGTTCTGCTACAACACCAATTAAGAAGCAGAAAGTACTTCTTATAGTCTGCCCCCCACCCAGAACCTTACCTGCTTTCTCTTAGCCCTCCTTGTGTCTGAGGTAACTAAGTCATCTGTGCTTTCTCTCCCCCAACATTTTCATTGTAAAACACTCTGACTTTTTACATCCAGCAGACACTTGTCCCACCACTACCTAGCCTTGCCACTGGGGACTCTGGGGACTCTTCCAGGACCTGTGCTTTCTTTCTGACGCCATCTGTAACAGTTCAATAAGCTTTTTTCCCCCCAGAGATCTCTCAGTCTTGAGAGTCTTGGTTTAACACTATCAAGAGACACATTAGCAGTCACCCCAGTTTGCAGGCCAGTTCTTGAATTGCAGAGTTCTCTGAAGGTCAGTTTTGAGCTGTCTGCCCCGAGTAGCAAAACTGCTCTTCAAGGTTGTGCCTCCACTGGTCCAGGCCGGCAACCCCTCTCTTCACTGCTACAAAGTATTCTCATTAATCTCACTGACTCTACTATTTCTCATCTTCCCTCTTCCATGATCCACACTGCAATCAAATTGACCTAAAAATTAAAATCTGATACTTATATTCCCCCTTGCCATGAATTAAAGCTCAGTGTCTTCAACACAGCTCCCGAGGAGTCGGCTCCTCCTGTCCCTGTCACCCTCCCTCTTCAGTCCTTTTGTGGATACCCTAGGGCCACCCTCTGCTCTGAGCTCCGGCCACACTGCTGGGGACTCCCCTTTCTGTTCCTACACCTCCTGTTCTCTGGCTTCAGACATCGGCACGTGCGGCTTGCTCTTCAGGGACAGCCTCCACCCCTAACAGGACCGCTGAGCAGTGACCAGGCACATTCCCCCGGAGGCCAAAGAGGCCTGCTTCCCTGGTGTGCGTGCCCTTCTCCTGTTAGAACAAGACCCCAGCGCCAGATGGGGACAAGGGTCACTTTAGCTTTCAGCAATAGAGAAGACGACACAGGGCAGAGAGGTAAGAAGACTCCAACATCAAGACCAACAACTAACTCTGCCACAGCCACGCAGAAAGAAGTTAGGAGAGGCCACCGTGGCCACCAAGAGCCCTGCTGTCAGAAGTCAAAGCCCCAGCAACCTAGGTGCGTCCTCACAGGTGTGTGGCCTTTGCGAGTTTACTCAGAAACCTGAGAACCACTTGGGTTCCACTTCCCGCCCACCCCAGACTCCCAAACCCTCCTGGCTTCAATTTTGATTGGGAAAAGTGTGAGTTTTCATCATAATGTGTCGCTCTCCCTGTCCACCTGCTGGATGCTCTGCAGTGGCGCTTCGTGGACACTCACTCGCCGGCAGAGGACATGTTGAAAGACTTCTTTATACTTGAAGAACTGACTCCTTCAAGACATGTGTGATCTCCTCATGGATGTCCCCAAACAGCACAGACCAAAGGCCAGATTTTCTGGTTCTTTTGTAATGTCCACAGGATTTTTGTTCTTGAAAATCCATCACACTTGCAGACAATTCCAGTTAATAGTGAACTCTCCCTGGGTGCAATGGCAATCGATTGTTAATTGAACACTTTCTGTATACTGTCTTGAATTGACCTCTAACAACTACAGGGTGATTTCAACGACAGTAGACGACAGATACCACCTGGAGAGAAAAAAGGTCTGGCTTTTCATTAAGAGTCTGCCACTGGGCTAGGCTGGGGCTCAGAGGTAGAGCACTTGCCTGGCACGTGGGAGGCCCTGGCATACAAACAAAATAAAGGTCATTTGACAACTAAAAAAATACATATATATATGTGAAGTTTTAAAAAAGAGTCTGCCACTAATTTCAACAAATAACCTTCAACAAACCACCTTTCTGGGCTTAGTTCTCCTTGAAGAGAGAGAGGGAAGCACCGCTGGCCTCTAGGGATCTTCCACAGCTCAGTCCTGGGGACTGAACCCAGGTGGGCTCCATCACTGAGCTACAATGACCCCAAGCCCCCCACCCTTTTTTTCTGTACTGGAAACTGAAAAACAAAAAAAAACCCCAACAACAACAAAAACAGGGTGCTCTACCACTGAGCTATATACCCAGCCCTGTTTTCCTTTTGAGACAGGGTCTCACTAAGTTGCCAAGGCTGGCCTTGAACTGAAATCTTCCTGGTTCAGCCCCCAGAGTTGCTAGGATCACAGGAATGCACTACTACACCCAGCTCCTAGGAGCTCTATTAAATACTTGAATGAAAACCATTGAGGAAAAATTGCCTGGCCCTGGACTTTCTCTAGCAAACCAATATGCCACAGAAAATTTGCATTTTTCCTGGGAGGAACCCTCTCAAAATCTACAAGTGATTTTACAACTTCACTGATACAAATTTAATAACTTCAATATCTTGGAAAGGCCATTTTTTAGTGTAAATTTAAATCTCTACCACTTAACCTTCAAGAAAACTAAGAAATTGCTGAGCTGAAGGTGCACCCTATAATCCCAGTGGCTTGGGAGGCTGAGGCAGAAGGATTGCAAGTTCAAAGCCAGCTTCAGCAAATTTAGTGAGGCCCTGAGCTACTTAGTGAGACCCTATCTCAAAAGTAAAAAAAAAAAAAAAAAAATTAAAAAGGGCTGGGGATGTGGCTCAGTGGTTAAGTGCTCCTGAGTTCAAACCCTGGCACCAAAAAAAAAAAAAAAAACCTACAAAACTAAGAAACCAGGGGTAATGATTTAAATTGTCAGCCTCAAATTTGCCTCATTTCTCCTACCGCAGCAATTCCTTTTGCAGTAGCACTTGGATCTTGGTTCAAAAAACAAACAAACTAGTGCTGTACCACGGATTTGCCCAGGAAACTGCAGCTCTCCCACCCAGATCCCCAGGGTTCCACCAAGTAAGCCCAGTGCCCGTTGGAGCCATTGCCCGACATCCACAGGCAAAAGAAACAAAATCCCTTTCAGGAATTTCACTTGGAAAACCAAGTATGATGGAGGGCCCTAATATTTGAAGTTTGGGGGCCATTGGGGGGTATGGAAATCTTGAAGCTGGCTTCCGAAGGCACCACACAGACCATGTGCTGCAAGAGGCCCGGCTGTCTGTGGGTGAATGAAGCCTTTCAGGCCTCCACACTGCCTCACTTGTTCCCCTAAAGTAGCACTTTCTGGAAGCTGAACTCTCAGCTGGCCAGAACGTGAACCCTGGGCCATTTGTCTATCAGCTTCTTCAAGAACAGCCTCCTGTACAGCTGTCTTGCTTTGTGTTTTCTATTCTGTCCTTTAGTGCACTAATGACAAACAGAGGAGGCAAGGGACTCTTAAAACCACGAAGAAAGAAGAAATCTAAAAGTGGCCAGAAGTCTTTGCTTTCAGCTACTACAGAAAAGTTTGCATCCATAGAAACCAGACCTAACTTTAAAAAAAAAAAAAAAAAACTAACTTAAAAAAAAAAACCTAACTTAAAAAAAAAAACCTAACTTTAAAAAAAAAAAAAACTAACTTAAAAAAAAAAAAAACCTAACTTTAAAAAAAAAAAAAAAAACCTAACTTTAAAAAAAAAAAAAACCTAACTTAAAAAAAATATTGGGGGGAGCATCAAAAAAATTAAATATAAAAAACAAGCCGGGTGCAGTGGTGCACGCCTGCAATGCCAGCGGCTCAGGAGACTAGGGCAGGAGGATCTCGGAGTTCAAAGCCAGCGTCAGCAATGTCAAGGCCCTAAGCAACTCAGTGAGACCTGTCTCTAAACAAAATACAAAAAGGGCTGGGGGTGTGGCTCCGTGGTCGAGTGCCCCTGAGTTCAATCCCCAGTACCAAAAATAAAAAAAAAAAAAAACAATAATAAATAAATAAATAATGAACATGCATAACCTATTCCGTCTTTCAAAATCAAACTATCACTCTCCATATTTTAATCATAAAAATGTTTTCACATGACTTTCACCTTAACTTTTTTTTTTTCTGTGCTGAGGTTGAACACAGGGCTTCATACAGGCCAGTCAAGAGTTCTACCACTGAGCCCCAGCCCCAGCCCCAACAAATTAATTTTTAAAGAATTTTTTCACATTCACACTCTGTTGGTACCATTAAGAAAATAGTTGATCCAGATACTCCAAAGTAATAAGTATTCTCAAAAAAGCATTTTACTGTATTCTGGTGTACTCTATATAGATTTTGCATAAGATTTATCTTCATAATTTTATTTTTCTTTAAACGCTGCTTAGTAAAAAGTAGTTTTACCAGGTTCCATGGCCCATGTCTGTAATCCCAGCAGCTTGGGAGGCTGAGGCAGGAGGATTGTGAGTTCAAAGCCAGCCTTGGCCACTTAGCAAGGCTCTAAGCAACTTGTGGAGACCTGTCTCTAAACAAATGTACATGCATGAAGGGCTGAGAATGTGGCTCACAGGTTAAGTGCCCAGGGGTTCAATTCCCAGTACAAAAAAAAAGAAAGAAAGAAAGAAAAATGTAGTTTACACTTCTTGAACATATATCTACTAACAGCACAGAAAGTGATCCAAAAAAGTGCATAAAAAGAGCCAGGGGTGGGCTGCGCTGGGCTCCATCCTCAGCACCACATTAAAAAATAAATAAATAAAATAAGGGTATTGTGTCCATTTATAACTAAAAATATTAGAGAGAGAGAGAGAGAGAGAGAGAGAGAGAGCGCGAGCGAAAGAGAGAGAGCGAAAGAGCACCAGGGGCAATAGCCATCTCTACTACTCAGGAGGCAGAGGATCAAGTTTGAGGCCAGCCTGGACGACTTAGTGAGATCCTGTCTCAAGATAAAAATAATAAAAAGAACTGGGGATGTAACTCAGTGGCAAGTCCTCCTGGGTTCAATCCTCAGTCCACTACGAGAAGAAAAAGAAGAAAAAGAAAGGACTAAACAGAACTTAAACTGGGTGTTTTTCACAAACAAGATACCAAAAGAAAAGAAAAAAAATAATGTTGAAAACCAGCATCTCAGGAAGATTATCTTAAAAGAACTATTCACAATGTTCATTTAAAAAAAAAAAAAACAGATAATGTTTTGATACATAAAGAACTCCAAGTAACTGATAAAAATTGAAGAAAAAGTAAATAGTGATGATATAAATAAATAGGGAATTACCATAAATATGGTGAAATATTCATAGTAATAGTAATCAAGACTTTATAGTATAACAATTAAACAAACATTTTTGTCTCCAATTTGGCATTAAAAAGCAAAGGAGACTGCCTTGTGCTGGTGACAGTCATTAAATGGGTCCTGTCCTACTGTGGAAAGAATGCAAATAGGGAAACAATCTTTCAGTAAGCAATTTGTCAAAATGTATCAAGAACCTTAAATTGTTTATACTCTTCAGCTTGGCAGCTCCAACTCCAGAATCAGATCCAAGAGAAAAATCCTGACTATGAAAAAGAGTTACACCCAAGGACAGTCACTGAAGATGGAATATGGGAAAACGGAAAAAATGTCTGAACTTGGGAGAGTTGAACAAATTGTGGATGCTATTGTCACGTAGGCGGGGTTTTTGTTTGTTTGTTTGTTTTTGTTTTGTTTTGTTTTTTGGTACAGGGATTGAACCCAGGACCCAGGGGCACTTAACCACTAAGCCACATCCCCAGCACTTGCAGTTGGACACAATACCTTTATTTTATTTATTTATTTCTATGTGGTGCTGAGGATTGAGCACAGCGCCTTACGCGTCCTAGGCGTGCGCTCTCCCACTGAGCCACGACCCCAGCCCCTCCCCAGCCCTTTAAAAAATCATTGTTATTTTTCATTTTGAAACAAGGTCCCACTGAGTTGCTTAGGGCCTTGCTAAATTGCGGAGTCCAGACTCAAACTTGCAATACTCCTGCCTCAGTCTCCTGAACCACTGGGATTACAGACATGTGCCACTGAACTTGGCTCATGTAAGCATTTTTAATGATATTTGTGAACACTAAAACAAATGCTTACGTCATAATTTTAAGAGACTAAAAAGCAAGATAAAAACCATAATGTGGGCTGGGGTTGTGGCTCAGTGAAAGAGTGCTTGCCTAACATGTGTGAGACACTGGGTTCAATTCTCAGTAGCACACAAAATAAATAAAATATAAAGGTCCATTGACAACTAAAAATATATATATTCAAAAAAAATTTTTTGTAGTTATAGATGGACAGAATGCCTTTATTTTATTTGTATATGATGCTAAGGATGGAACCCAGTGCCTCATGCATGCTAGGCAAGCGCTCTGCCACTGAGCTACAGCCCTAGCCCTAAAAAATGTTTTTTAAAAAACTATAGCCTATAAGCTCAAATATTTTAAAAATGTTTTCAAAGTTCTTGGAAGGAAATATACAGAAATGTTTGTCTTTAGGAGTATTAATTAATTTTTTTCAAGGGTCATTTTCAAAATAGGAAAAAAACAGATTTAAAACCTCTGCTTCTGCCAGGCATGGTGGCACTCACCTGTAATCCCAGTGGTTTGGGAGGCAGAGGAGAATTGAGAGTTCAAAGCCAGCCTCAGCACCTGCAAGGTGCTAAGCAACTCAGTGAGACCCTGTCTCTAAATGAAATACAAAATAGGGCTGGGGATGGGGCTCAATGGTTGAGTACCCCTGAGTTCAATCCCCAGTACCAAAACAAAAAACAAACAAACAAAAAACCTGTTGCTTCTATAATGTGCAAATACTCTTAATTTACTAGAATTAAAATGAAATTCTTTTGAAAGAACCAGATATTTCATTTTAACTCGGAATCTACAATGATCTCTCTCTCTTTTCCTTCTGCATTTCTGAACCATAAATTGAGCCTTTTCAGTATTTAACATGTTAGGTCTACAGTTTAAAGATTATACTAAATTTCTCTACTAATATTACTTTCCCAATAGATTTCAAGCTGATTGAGAGTCATAATCATATAGTTTATTTGTGTAGCAAATCTATATCTCCATATCTAAACCCTTCTGCACATATTAGAACTTCTCATGACTGGGCCTATAATTGATAAAGAACTAGTAACTGAATAGTATGGCTAGAGAAACGATCAAACATAATTGACAACAGGATCTTCCATTGCCCTAGGTATATTTACTTCTTTTGCCATTTTAAGCAGGCAATAATGCATGATGAATACATGAATGAGTAACTAAGTAAAAATTACTTCAGAATGTAAACAACTAACTTATTTTTTAAATATTTTTAGTTGTAAATGGATCTTTTATTTATTTTTTTTTTTATTTATATGCGATGCTGAGGATCAAACCCAGGGCTTCACACATGTCAGGCAAGTGCTCTACCACTGCGTCACAGCCACAGCCCCACAACTAAGGTCTTGATCACTAAAACCAACCTTCTTAGCAGTGCTAGGAGATCTCACACCACCCTGTATATTTAAGGGTCTGCCCTAGTCCAAGTAGTTTTAGAAACTCTCATTTACCATCAACCATACTATTACCACTCCCCTCCCACCACCGCCAACACCCACCCCTAGAATCAAGATTTTTACCTAGACCCGTGAATCACCCAACTAATTGCATGGCTTAGATCAAATTATGTGCTTTCAAGGTTTGGATTCCTTCTATAATTTAGAACTACATTGTTCAGCTACAGGGGCTACTAGCTTCATGCGGCTATTGATTATTCAAAATGTACGTTCTGGGCTGGGGTTGTAGCTCAGTGGTAGAGCACTTGCCTTGCATGAATAAGACCCTGGGTTCAATTCCCAGCATCATGAAAAACAGAAATTGTGCCTTCTGCAAATTCAGATGTGCTGCATTTGTAAAATATACATATTATTTTAAATACTTAAAATGAAAAAAACAATGTAAATGATGATACTTTTATAAACTGCTTTAAATTGTTAATTCAAAGTAACTTCATCTATTTAAAAGAATTTTTATGTGGCTACTAAAAACTCTTCATGCAAAATCACCAGACATAATGGTACATGCCTGTAATCCTAGCAACTGGGGAGATACAAGCCAGAAGAATCACTAGCTGCAGGCCAGCCTCGGCAATTTACCAAGGCCCTTAGCAACTTGTGAGACGCTATTTCAAAATAAAAAGGAGTGGAGATGCTGGAGTTGTGGCTCAGTGGTAGAGTGCTTGCCTAGTATGTGTGAGGCTCTGGGTTCAATTCTCAGCACCACATTAAAAAATAAGGATATCATGTCTAAAAGTATTTTTTAAATTTAAAAAAAAAAAGGACTGGGGATGTAGCTCAGTGGTAAAGTGGTGAAGTGTTCAGTCCACAGTACCAAAAGAAGAAAGAAAATAGTCTATTATGTTTCTATTGCATAGCTTGACTTAAAGGATTAGACTGAAAGACTTCACCGGCTTAAACAAAAAATAAAATTCTTCCAAATGGTTTGGCTTCAAATCTCTGCTCTGCCATTGACTAGCTTTGTAACCATGTGCAAATAATAATAATAATAATAATTATTATTATTATTATTAGAAAATACCAAACTTTATTTGCACCTGGTTCAGTTCAGAGCCATCAGACAGGTAGCAACTGGGAGCAGCACAGACCCTGGATCATTACAAGCTTGTGCAAATTATTTAATCTCTCTGTTTAGTTTCCTCATTCATAAAATATCTACATGAAAACAAGAAAGGTCTTACATAACTCCAAATATAGGGTTGCTTAATATTAAGTGATTTGTTTTAAATATCCAGATAGTTCAGTGAAATGCAAGTTCTCATTCAGCTGGATGGTGTTCTTTATATTTATTCATTCAACCAATAAATATTCCTTGAGCATCTACTATATGCTAGGCATTTCTACATGCGTAGTATAAACAAAAGTAGACTAAAAGTGCTATCTTCATGGAGTTTACATTTTAGTAGAGGGCAATATAGCTATGACTAAAAAAGTCAGTCTGAATGATGTGAGGTTTTTAGATGACTTATTGTTGAATATTTAAAAGTGACTTTAAACTGGGCACAATGGCACACACCTGTAATCTCAGCAGCTTTGGGAAGCTAAGGCAGGAGGATCATGAGTTCAGTAATTTAACGAGATTCTATCTGAAAATAAAATTTAAAAAGCCTCATTAGGTAAACCAAATAAGAGCATAATATCCAGAGAATTATTTTTATATTTGTTCCATAGTTTTAGAACACAATCTTATGCAATAAATTGTAGGATTTTACATTTTTTTAGTTATGTAAACTTTTATGGATAATCAATTTTAACATGTACATGTTTTCTTATATTTTAAACATTTATTAGCAGATGCTTATGAATATGATTACATGTAGTTTATCATAAAAAATACTACCAAAATGGATTTTCTTTAGAATTCTATTCAATAAATTCATTACACATTTTACACCTGGTTACATATTATTCCCAATTAATTTGTAAATATTATCTATTTGTCCAGGCATGGTGGCGCACCCTTGTAATTTCAGCTGATCCAGAGGCTGAGGAAGGAGGATTGCGGGTTTTACATTTTTAAAACTTAAATTTAATGATAAAACAGCAAAAAATGAATACGTGCAACCCAGCATTTTCATTCCATGAATATACTAGAGCAGGAATCAGCAAACTTTTCCTTTAAAGGGTCAAACAGTAAATATTTTAGGCTTTTCAGACCTAAATGCCTCTATTACAACTACTCATTAGGTCCCAAACAATCATAGACAATAAATAAAAACATGAGTATGGTTGTTCAAATAAAAATCTTATTTTTGGACACTGAAAACTAATTTTTAAAAATTCAGAAATATATTGGGGCTGGGAATGTGGCTCAAGAGGTAGCGCGCTCACCTGGCATGCGTGCGGCCCGGGTTCGATCCTCAGCACCATATAAAAACAAAGATGTTGTGTCCGCCCATAACTAAAAAATAAGTATTATAAATATTAAAAAATTCTCTCTCTCTCTCTCTCTCTCTCTCTCTAAAAAAAAAAAAAAAAATTCAGAAATATAGGGCTAGGGCTGGGGCTCAGTTGCAGAGCACTTGCCTAGAATGTGCGAGGCACTGGGTTTGATCCTTAGCACCACGTAAAATAAACAAATAATATAAAGGCATGCTGTCCATCTACAACTACCAAAAAAAAAAAGAAAAAGAAATCAGAAACGTAGAAACCCCTTTAGCTTGAGGGTCATACCAAAAAAAAAAAAAAAAAAAAAAAAACCAACAGGTGGAGGGCCGATGAACCAAGCTAACTTGGTTTGCTAACTCCTGCCCTAAAGAATTCGTACGCAGGAACGATCTCAGGGACATGTGAAAAGTTTATAATGTCATTATTTGCATTAGCAAATATGCAAATACCAAAGATGTTGGTATCCTAAAACTGGAGCTACACGTATCATTGTGGATAAATCTTACAAACCTAATATTTAAGGGTAAACCAAAATTGCAGAAGAAAAATGATGATACCAATTATATAAAATAAAAAATGTGCAGAAATCATATATAAGTGTGCATATTTAACATAAGTAAGACAAGTAGGAAGGAATACATGGAAATGCTCAGCTTCAGACTCATCCCCCCATGAGGCAGGCTGGAGGCAGAAGACGGCAATTGGAGACGTGGATGGACACAGGGCTTCAGCTGCATTGTGGAGATTTTTTTTTTTTTTTAAGCTGAGTGTCAGATTCACATATGTCTATTATCTGAACCTTGTCATACACCTTCTTTAATAATTAAAAAAAAGGAAAGTGTACATTTAATATGCATTTAGCAAGTAATTTGTCCTATTTGGGGGAAAGGGGAACCAACTGTTACTAAATAATCCAAAACAGGTTTGAGCCTGGATCTCTGATGCTTAAAAGGAAAAACAATTGTTTCCTTTCTAAGTTTGGACAGAACCTTAGGAGAAAGTTGCATTGCATTCTTGCATAGTTAGCTAATGTAAATAGCTTCAAGCAACAAATGGGTTATTATTAATCTGTTTCAGAGAATCAAAGAGCTGAGTCCAGGGTGAAATGTGAACCGGCTCGATCATGATGCTTTGCTTGTCTGCTCTGTTTGTTTCCTGCTCCAGACACACCTTCCTCAGCATTGCCATGACCCACAAGCCCTAGGAATAGCAACCTCCCATCACCTGTTCCATGACAGAGCAAACAGAAGTGTAAGTGGCGATGACGTTGGTGTTTCTATGTGTGAAAACCCAGCGTGAATCTTCCCTTTTCTCTGGTAACAGCTCAGGAGGCATCATTATGAAAAGAAGTGGTGGGGGTGGGCCTGTTTGCTCTGCTTTTACTGACTTCAAGCCGTAGTTATTAAAACAGTCTTTTGATTTAGAATTACTTAAATAGTTCTTTAAGTGTCTCCTACAGTCACTTACCTTCTGGTTACCTAAATCCAGAGCTCTTTCATCCTCAAAGACCCCTAAAGAAACATCCATTGCAACTACTGGGCAGGTACTGCCCTCTAGTGCTTATGCTTTTATAATAAAAATTTTAAACACTGTCCTTTCATCTAACATCAAAGCAAAGAAAGTCTGCCAAAAATCAAATAACATCTTATTAACCCAAGATTTTTCAACTTCACATTATCAACATTTTGATCGGTTCATTCTTTTGTTGCAGGGCTGTTTTGCTCACTGTTGGATGTTCAGCCACAATTCTGGTATCTACTCACAGATGCAGTAGCACCCACACACACAGCCCAGTTGTGACAACCAAAAATATCTCAGACATTGCTCAATGTCCCCAGGGAGCAAAATCACCCCTGGTTGAGAACCACCGCATTAGCCTGAATGTTGTCCAAAGAATTCATGTTACGTCGTCTGAAAACTTGAAGAAAAAAAGATTCCTCCTCTGGACTAATTCCTCTGAGTGAGATAAAGACCTGCCTTTCTGCATGAAAGACAAAAAACAGAATCACCCCACCCCACCCCCACCTGCCAGTCCTGGCTGACGGGTTGTTCTTTGTATCTGTAGTTTTCTATTCCAGCTTTATTTCTTAGGTTCGTTCACTCCCTTCCAAAATGGTTAGAAAACAAAGCTTGCCTTTTTGGCCAAATGCAGGGAATGTGGGAGGGAAGTATAAGCACTTGGACTCCCATACAACAAATCTTAGAGGGTCAGCCTTAACTAACCACACAGGCACAACCGAGAAACTCTGTTGATCATTAGTACAATACGAAAATTCTCACAAAATATCAAACGAAGCTTCAAATCTGGACTTTAGAAAGGTTTATTCAGATCTTCCATGAATGATGATTCCTTCAGTACACTAATTGTGTTTGCAAATTCTGATTCTATGACCTTAAAAACCTATCAGTAACTCTGATGCCTAAATAGCTAAGACATAAAAAAGAAGTCTGGACTGGCACTGAGAATTAACTTTCTCCCCTCATTAAATTTCTCACTGATTTTTTATTGATTTCACAAAAAAAGAAAAAAAAAAGAAATATCAATAAACAATTTTAACTATGGTTTTTAAATTATTGCTTTTTGTTAACACATTCAAGCCCGATATCTTATGTGTTGCTTTGTTATCTTATGTGTTACTTAGTGAAATTGCAAGGATTATAGCTCTACATTTGTCAAGCTCTTATTAGCAGAACCTTGAAATGGAAATCCTGTTAGCAACATAGAGCAGTTTGTGATTACTCCAATTCCTCCTCTGAAGAGGCTATTGTTTTACTGATTCTAATGTTTATGCTGATTTCATCCTTTTCTAATTAAATGCAATTAGGAAGTCTTATAATCATACAATAAAGCAAAACACAAACTTTAGGCTTTTATCTTTTAAAAGATGATCAATAATAATGATTTAGGATATATATTTAAAACTAGACCCTAGAGGAGTTATGACTTAAATGGAAATAAAAAGCTAAAAGGAAACACAAAATCTGGAAGGATGTTACTCTAACAGAAGAAGAGGTATATGTCTCCAGATAGAAGGGTCTTTTTTCAGTTATGCAAAAAAATCAGGTTATTCTGAAATGTACAATTATTTTAAAGCATCCAGTTTTTTTAAAAAAATGTGTTAGAAATTAGTTTATACAGTCATTGCTAATTTCTTAACTAATTTTAAACTCCTTAATGAAAAAAAAATTATTAGATTTTTATTTTAAGGATCTATAGGAGGCAGTTGACTCTCTGCATAAAAGGTCCAAGTCCTAATTTCCAGGACCTTTAAAGATGTTTCCTTATATGCAAAAGTAATTTCAAGTGTGATTAAGTAAAGGATTTCCAGATGGGAAGATGATCCTGGACCCAACATAGTCACAAGGGTTCTTTTAAATAAAAAAGGGAGACAGGTGCCTATCACAGTTGTGCACGCCTGTAATCCCAACTGCTTGGGAGGCTGAGGCAGAAGGATGGCAAGTTCAAAGCCAACCTGGCCACTTAACAAGACCTTGTCTCAAGAAATAAGAGTTCCATCCCTAGTACCAAATAAGACAAGACGGAGACATACAGCTGAGTGGGGAAGGAGATGTGATACGAAACAGAAATCAGAGTGAAGTAATGACTGGCTTTGACGATGAAGGGCCCATGAGCCAAGGAAGATAGGCGAGTGTCTAGAAGCTGCAGCGGGCAAGGGATGGATTCTCAAGGAACATGGCCCTGCTGACCCTTTAATTTTAATCCCATAGACCAATTTTATGTTTCTGACCTCCAAAGCTATAAGAGAATTAATCTGTGTTGTTAGCATCATTTGTGTTTGCAGTGATAGGAAACTAATGCAGTAATATTTCATAACCCCTTCGTACTTTAACTATCCTGTTAAGTCAGAATTTTAGCATTTGAATAATTGCATCTCATTATTATCAGCTTGGTATTATCAAACTGTTTCTACTCTTTCTCTGGTTCCTAATAATTATCATGTTTTCACTACAGTATATTTGCTATTTACCTTTAAGTAAATAATACATTTCAAACATAAAATCCTAAGGCCAACATGTATACAGTGAGGAGCTTTTACTCTGGCATTGCAAGACAAATTTAGTGGACATGACATTCTGCATATTTTAAGTACCTACCTATCAAATCTCAAGAGATAAAACAAGCCCAGCTACCCAACCATACTGGCTGTTGAACAGGCTGAAACAGGACTCACAAAATAGAGTCTGACTTCAGAAGACAAAAATGGCAAAGTTAACAACACTACTTGGATGTGACCCTGTAGCAGAGAGCTGACCTTTTTAGAAGTCATTAAAAACAAGTGTCTGTAGGAGACAGCTGCAGTGGATAAATGGTGCAAAATAGACCACCAACTGGTTGTTATTGACATGTCAATATCATCTCTGTAGGTAGACAGAGAGAACTGGCAGACGATTACTCTCATCTCTCTTCTCCAGTGTGTAACAGTGGAAGCTGCCACTGTAAGGGCTCCCTGGTAGGCCTCCATTGATGCAGCAATTCCAGTAATCCCCTTGATCCAAACATTCCTGCATTCTTATTTTTCCTGGTGTGCATGTGTGTGTTACTGGAGATTGAATCTAGGGGCACTGTGCCACTGAGTTATACTCCAGCCTCTCTCTCTCTCTCTCTCTCTCTCTCTCTCTCTCTCTCTCTCTCTATATATATATATATATATATATATATATATATATATATATATATATATATATATAAATTTTTTTTTGAGACAGGCTTTCCCTAAATTGCTGGGGATGGCCTCAAACTTGCCATCCTCCTGCCTCTGCCTCCCAAATTGCTGAAATTAACAAGCATGTGCCACCGCACTTGGTTACAATGACAACTTTGTAATCCCTTCCAACAACTACAACAATAGGGTATACTCCAAGAAGAAACAACTTTTCTTGCTTTGCCAACACCTTGACAAATTGGAGAAAGATAACTTCTGTGATTCTGAAAACTTTGTATCGTTTATGACCTTCATGAAAAACAAGGACGTCTTCTCCAGATGCTGTCTGCTCCACTGGCTAAAATGTGTCGTTCCCTCACCTGAAACGTCAGGGCCGGGATGAGGCGGCGGTGGGTCCCTCCGCAGCGAGTGGCCGCCACCGGAGCGGCGGGCGGGCCCCGCGCAGACCCTGGGCACAGCCCGCCGCGCCCCCGCCAGGCCCCCAAGGGCGCCGCAGCCCGAGCCCGGGGAGCAGACCCGCCGGCCCGCGCCCGCCGCCAGCGGCTTTCTCCAACTTCAACCCGGACCGGACAGCAGCGAAAGCGACAGAAAGAGCAGCTGGTCGCGGTCGCCTCTTTGCTTGCTGACCCCGAGGACGTGTGCACTTGGAGAGACCGTCCTCCAGCAGCCTAGGGGCCCCCTAGCCTCAGGGCCCCCGGGAATCTAGGGGGTTGCCACTTTGGAACCGAGATCTGCAACCACAGCTCCTCGGCCTCCCCCTGGCCCTGAGGCCAGCGGGTGGAGGCTCGCGTGAGCCGAAGAGCCTCTGGACAGACCCAAGATCCAGGTGAAGGTTCTGCTCACCACAGGGGGCAGCGCTGCCCACTCCTGCAGGCCTGGGTGCACTGCCACGGACAGCGACAGCGGCCTCCTCGGGCCGTCCAGGGGCGCGGCCGTCGGAGAGGTGCAGGTCTCCCCTGCCCCAGAGCCACAGGCAGGACCCCCGCTCACGACAGCCCTGAGCAGCAACGGCTTTTGACGCCAGTGGAATCACACTTGTCACCGCTTCTGAGAAGGGGACAGTGATCAGGGTGTTTCCATTTCAGGGGGACAAAGGGTCTCTGAGCGCGGGAGAGGAGTCCAGAGGGGCGTGAGCCTCTGCTCCTCGGTTCAGCAGGGACCGCAGTCCCTCCTGGCTCCAGAGGAGCCCACCACCGGCATGGCACCCACCGACCCCTCAAGTGACAAAATGCTCCTCTGTCACCTCCGCCCGCCATTCCATGGCCCCGGTCCGGAGACTCCTCGGTTGTGGGTGGGAGGCCCTGGGGCTACTCGCAGCACAGCGGGGACCCCGAGGAAAGTGGCGAGGGTGCCCTGATGCCACAGCCAGGCCGATGGCAGCCTGGGGACGACCAGTGAAGCTGCAGCTTCTGCCTCTCGTGACTGTCCCTTAGGACCCCGCAGCCGCGAAAGGTGCCTAGTGGCCTGGCCTTAGGCAGGACTTGGCATGGGCAGCGCGCAAGCCTGGAAGCCTGCCCCGGCCCCCGGTCCGGGTTCTGGACCGACTGGACTCGACCTGGGAACTCTGACCCCGGAGAGCAGGGCACACTACAGAGGACGCCACGCGCTGCCGGGAACTGTGACCTGAGGGGGGGACGGCAGAGGGGCCTGAAGTGGGAGTCTAGGCCGCACTGTTGGGGAAACACGCTGCCTTCCTTCGGTGGCTTTTAATCCTGCTTTTTTTTTTTTTTTTTTTTTGGCCAAAGTTAGCTTTTTGGTAAAACCTCGAAGTCTCCTGACTTTGCACGCATCACGTGCCAAGCCTGGCGAAGGAGAGCGAGAAGCCACCTCCGAACACACTGCAGCCGTCTGGCGGTTACTGTCCGCAGGGCCTTGGGCGAGGCGTGGTGCTGGTGGCCCACGTCCCAGCACTGCCCACCTGGGGTGCTGGCGCATGTCGGCCTTGGACAGAATCCTCTAGTCCTGCAGGCCCCACACACACACACTGTTTCCCTCCACTTTATTTCATTAATTAAATTATTTCCAAATTGGATCAAAAAGAAAAGAGAGAAATTTTAGTGCTTACAGTTTAAGAAAGTCATCATCTTGTTTCACCTCCTCCTGTGGCGTTTCCATACCATCTGGCCTCTGGCTGCAACTACAGCATGAGTTCTTTCTTCTCAGCCACAGTCAACGGTCATTCAGTCTGTTGACCTTGAAAACAGCATCCACAGAATACACTGACTCAGAACAGAACCTTCTGGCACCAGCGTGGCATCAAGGTGTCCTCGGTGCTCAACAGTTTAATCCACATTGGTAATATATGAATTTAGGTGCGTCTAGTAGCTGGGTGATTCCACTGTATTTCCCTCTG
Source organism: Callospermophilus lateralis (assembly GCF_048772815.1). Lineage (NCBI taxonomy): Eukaryota > Metazoa > Chordata > Mammalia > Rodentia > Sciuridae > Callospermophilus > Callospermophilus lateralis. The sequence goes on from NC_135311.1 coordinate 2,173,595, forward strand.
GAACGCTTTACATGATTTTTCCCTCTTTCCTTGGTTTCTTAGAACACCTCTGAAGAACTTCATGCTTCAAGTCCTTTTTCAGTACTAGGCTTGAACCCAAGGGTGCTCTACCACTGAAATACACCTCTAGCCTTTTGTATTTTCAGACAGGGTCTTGCTAAATGACGGAGGTTGGCTTCGAACTTGTGATCCTCCCTCCTCAGCCCCCTGAGTCACTGTGATTATAGGCATTCCTCACAGGTTAGCACACCCAGCTTGCTTGCTTGCTTGCTTGCTTTTTTATTTGTTCTAATTAATCATACATAGCAGTAGAATGCATTTTAACACATTGTACACAAATGGAGCACAACTTCTCATTCCTCTGTACATGGTGTACACCAATACTGTAGACATACAAGTGCATAGGGTAATAAAATCTGTCTCATTTCACATCCTTCCCACCCCTACACCCTCTCTCCTCCCCTCACTACCCTCTGCCCAATCCAAAGTTCCTTCATTCTTCACTAGCCCCCCACACACTTATTATGAATTAGCATTCCAACTTCAGTTTTTTGGGGTTTGGCTTATTTCACTTAACATGATATTCTCCAGCTCCATCCATTTACCTGCAAATGCCATGATTTCATTCTTCTTTAAGGCTGAGTAATATTCCATTGTGTATCTATACCACATTTTCTTTATCTATTCATCTGTTGAAGGGCACCTAGGTTGGTTCCATAGTTTAGCTATTGTGAATTGAGTTGCTGTAAACATTGATGTGGCTGTGTCTCTGTAGTATGCCGATTTTAAGTCTTTGGGATATAAATTTAGGTGTGGGATAACTGGTTCAAATGGTGGTTCTATTCCAAGTTTCTACACCAATTTTTATGCTTTAAGTTTAAGTAGCAAATACAGAGTGAGTTTTAAGAAATAATCTCTCAAGAGAAGTAAAATAGCCATTTTTAAGTACACTTGAGATCTTTCCCTCCTTGCATTTCTCTAATGAAGCAGTTAATCCCAACTGGACTTAAAGAGGCATTGTAAGAAGACATTGTTATAAAAGGTGAAAGCCACAAAGACAACTGCTGCCCTTCAGGAGTTTCCCCTGGAATAAGGGACTGAGTAACGGCTGCTCATAACAACTCCACAGACAAGAGGCCTGTGATAGACACAAGAAGCACTGGGATCCCATGTCCGTGAAATTGCTTGTCTGGGATCTGGGTGCTCGGATCTGGGGTATTCCAGGCAGAATGAGAAGTGTGAGCGCGAATGAAGTGTGATGGTGTCTTGGTTCCTATAGCAGCAAAAGCAAAGCATCACAAACTTAAAAAAAGGAAAAAAAAAAAAAAAAAAAAACCCGGGAATTCACTCTTCTGTGGCTCCGGAGGCCAGCGCCTGAAGTCTCGGCTCCAGATGGGGCTTTTCTGGCCTCTTTCTGGCTTCCAGTGGTCACCCAGCGTCTCGGCATTCTTTGGCCTGTAGACACCCCCCTCAGTCTCCGCCTCCACTGCAGCCTGTCCTGTCTGTGGGTCTTTTCACAGGGCCTCCTTCTCTATCTGTACCTGGGACTCCTCTGTCATCCAGTGGGATGTCATCATTTAATCAAGACTCTATGACCAAATCAGTTCACATTCACAAGTACTAGGTAGAACTTGAACATCTCTTTTTGGAGAACACAATTTACCCCACAGAATATGGTAATGAGAATTTCAATGTAACTAGAAAACAGACTATATTTAGGGAAAGAAGAGAAATAACACAAGAAAAGGGGTTCAGGGCATAGAAGACCTGGATTAATGAGCCATGGGGGTGCCACAGGGTATTTTTAAGTAAAGGAGTATTACTAACAAAGTTGTCCATTTCTGGAAAATTAATTTGTCATTGTTATGTAAAAGTCATTTCAGTAGAAAAGGAGAAATGGAACAGAGAAAATCAGAGAACTGCTTTAGGAATAGAGATTTGTGATACCTCCAATAAAACAGTCCCATAAAATTAAAAAAGAATGGGACATAGCAGAGAGACTGATGAGGAGAGAAGAAATGAGGTAAGACTGAATTTGGCGACTAGGAGAGGAGTGGCATAATCATTGTTGTTCTATTAGTCATTTTGTATTCCAGCACCAACCCTGTGACACCAGCTAAGAGTACTGCCATTCAGTTCCAACAGTGACCACCCAGAGACAGCTCCGTTTCCACAAGGGCAACACACCAGCGGCATGTCCTGGGTGACCAGCTCGCCCACTCTCTGTCCAGTCACCTAGCAGTTCAGGGGATCTCACAGCTTTGTCTGTTTCAACAATTTGCTAGAAAAACTCAGAAGCCACTGAAAGCACTATATTTATGTTTCAGTTCTATTATAAAGAATATAATTCAAGAACAGTCAAATATCAGAGATGTATAGAGTGAGATCTGAGGGTGAAGAGGGGAGGAGGGGAGCTTCCCACCCTCTCGTTGTGGAATCTGGGCGCATCACCACTGTTTTGGCACGTCAGTGTGTTCACAAACCAGGAAGCTCCACGGAGCCCCGAATCCAGAGTATTCCCTGAGGTTTCATTATGTAAGTGTGCTTGAGTAAATCACTGTCCTCAAATCGAACCAATCTTTAGTTCCTCTCTCCCTGGAGGAGAAAAGAATTTGGGGGGAGGCAGTGGTGCAGAGCTGACAGTTCTAATCCTCTAATTATATGCTAGGTCTTTCTGGTCTGGCCAGATCCTTCCTTGAAAATACCTAAGGACCCTCCATGAGTCAATTCATCAGCATAAATTCGGGTATGGTAATAAGAAACTCACAATGAATTTTAAAAAGACACTCTTATCCCTCAGAAAATTCCAAGAGATTTTGAAGCTCCGGGCCAGAAACCAAGGACAAAGATGATATATGTTCTTTATTATATCACATACATCCTAATAACTAATATTTATTAAAGACTTGATGTGCAACAGGCATTGAGACCCAGAGATTATATAATAATCCTCACAGATCTTAAAACTTGTAAGTGGTAGAGGAAGGATTGAAAGTCGGGTCTGGTTACTCCAGACTCTGTGTCACTAAGCACACAAGATCAGAGCTTCCTCCCTACATATTTTAGGTAAAGTCACTTAACCTCTCCAGATTTTGTTTTCCACCTACCAAATGAAAGGTCTTGGACTTCATGATCATTAATGTTCCTTTGAACTCCAGTGTTTCCTCTTTCATTTGAATTGGTTCAAAACTCCTCTTCTTCTTTTTATGGACACATACATTTATTTTGTTTTGTTTGATGTGGTGCTAAGGATCAAACCTACTACTCACACTTGCAAGGCAAGCACTCTATGACTGACCCCAGCCCCTCAAAATACTCTTCTTCAAGGCTCTGTGATATTGCCCCAGGAGGAAAGGATGATTTACTACTGCTTTACTAGTGGACATTTAGGCTGCTTCCAGATTTTTCCCCCTATAATTAACCCTGCAATGAACATTTAGTATTTCACAGATCATTCTCTTAGATTATCTGTTCCAGTAATGAGGATTTAAAAAGATTTTTTTTTTTTTTTTGGTAATCTAATGAGAGGAATGTAAAGTATATTATTTTAATATTCTTGCTCTTTCAAAGCAATATTATGCCATAATAGTGTAACAGTGGTCCCCTTTATGCTTTGAATATAACCCTTGCTGCTCTGCCACTGCAATTTATTTATTTATTTATTTTAGTTGTAGATGGACACAAAACTTTCATTTTTATGTGGCGCTGAGGATTAAGAACCCAGTGCCTCCCACGTTCAAGGCAAGCATTCTACCACTGAGCTACAACCCCAGCCTGCAACTTTATATTTTTTAAAGAGAGAGAGAATTTTTTAATATTTATTTTCTAGTTTTGTTTCTAGTTTTCAGCGGACACAACATCTTTGTTTGTATGTGGTGCTGAGGATCGAACCCGGGCCGCACGCATGCCAGGCGAGCGCACTACCGCTTGAGCCACATCCCCAGCCCTGCAACTTATTTTTAAAATGGACATGTTTCTTTCTCTTCTCTTCCTGCTCCTCCCTAATCTCCTTCTTAATCTCAGGGAAACAGGATTACCTTTCTTCCCATCCTAGACAGAGTTATCCATCCTTGAGCACACACCTGCCATAGACATCTATATAGGAATCTATATAGGAATCTATTACAACTGCCATAAGTAATCTAGACTTTGGGGATGACCCCTGAAGATATCAGAAATGACTCTCTCCCAAATTAACAAATGAATTACGACTCCAACAGAGGACACCTGGCATGTAGCCTTTAAATCTCCTCTTTAAAAGCTCCCCCTCACACACCCTTCCTGCTGATGGGCAGAGTCACAGCCTTGGGACAGGAGTCCCTGTGTCTCTCCTTTGCTAGCAAAGCAATAAGCCTCTTTTTCCTTTTTTTCAAAACATTTTCCTCATTAGCGGATTGGTTTTGGGGACAAGGATGAAGCTTTCAGCAACAACAGGAATTCAGTAAGAAAAGAAGTAACACATTTCACTTTTGCTTGATTTCTTTAAGATTTTTGTCATTAATTTTTTCCTTTCAGGTGTAGACCTTATTGCCGCAGTCTGGCTGGGCACAATTCAGGAGCCACTTGTCAAAAGAAACGAACTTTATTTTTAGAACCACACACCACACCACACAGCTCCTCAGGAAAAACCCTCAGAGCCCAACTGCCACCACCGGCTTCCCACAAGCCACTCAACCTCCCCCACTCCTCCTGCTCTTGAGGCTGATTGGCTGGATCGTGTGGGCGGAACCAAAAAAATCCCCCAATGAGCAGCTCCGTGGTCTGAAAGGGCGGGGAAACAGCCCAATGAGCATCAAGGCAGAAGAGCTAATCAGTTGGCAGCTATAAGTTTGCTGGCAGCTGGAAGTTTGCTGGGGCCCCTTCGGCTGTGGCTCTTAACACCTTATAACATTTATTATATTAAGTTTGGTAATGATAATAGCACTTAACAAAAGAAGATAACACATCTTGCTTTTACCAGATCACCTTACATTTTTAATATCCTGTTCACTAATGTATCTGATGCCGGTGGCCCACTGGCATTTGAGGGAACAGCAGAAGCAGGAAGGCCACTCTTACCTTTCCTCTCCCTTCTTCCCTAAAGCAGGTCACACACCATGCCAGAAGTGCCCTCCCTATACCCAGAGGAAAGAGCCGTCCTCATCTCTGAAGTCACTGAGACACAGAGAGGAGTCGGAAAAAATGGCCATTGCTAAGTCTCCCCACCAGTTTATTACCATTAGGTTGAACCTCTTTGCCAGATCACACGTCCCCATGACTCCCCACTTCTTCAAAACACTAAGCACAAAGCCTCCCTTTTCTCTGGGTCTTTGTTTCTGATATCTCCTGTGTCACATAAAACTGAGATTAAATAAGTATGTATGCTTTTCTCTCGTTAATCTGTATTTTGTTATAGGGGCCTCAGCATAAACTTTGTGATAGTAAAGACAGGATACCTTTTCTCTCCTACTTGTGTTAAACCACAAAGAAAAGACCACCGACTTCAATTTTAAATCAAATTAAAGCAAGCTTGTAAATCCAACCAGCTGGGGCTGTCTCTCCCAAAATCCATGGATAGAAGACAGCACTCCAGCTCTCTAGGAGCACAACTTTATGGCACAGAAAGTTGCAAAAGGGGGGCTGGGGATGTGACTCAAGTGGTGGCGCGCTCGCCTGGCATGCGTGCGGCCCGGGTTCGATTCTCAGCACCATGTACAGGCAGGGATGTTGTGTCCGCCGATAACTAAAAAATAAATATTAGAAAGGGTTCTCTCTCTCTCTCTCCCCCCCCCCTCACTCTCTCTTTAAAAAAAAAAAAAGAAAGAAAGTTGCAAAAGGGGGGGAGGGTCTTGAGAACTTACAGATAACATTTTTTGACAAGCATAATAAAAAGGCAGGTAGTGGGTTAATGGTCTAAATGGTTCAGCACTTGGGGAGTCAATTTAGATCCCAACATCAGAATTTATGAGGCGCCATTAGGGTTTCAGAGAGGGTTGTTATCTGGTCAGGGAGAGCCAGGCATGGGTGAGTTCAAGGCACAGGCAGGCATTCCAAATAAGTTTAAAACATCAAAATACGGCCAGGCTAAATAGAAATCCTACTACTTTATAGAAAACAGAAATGAAACTTTAATAACTTTTGACAAGATGGATCCTGCACTTAAGAGGGAATTAGGCTGGGTTTATCACATGTCCTTAGGCCTCGGAACAAGGAAATCTGTAAATATATACTGAATGAGCTCATTTGTCTTACTCTCTTTTGTTTATTCTTTTAAATGAACTTTGGGAAAAAAATTGCCCCCATCCAGAAAAAAATATACTAGAAATTTATTTATGTATTTATTTATTTATCTATTATAGTTTGAAGTATTTTTAGAGATGTCACCTTTGGAATTAAAAGTATTATATTCATTTAAGAAATTGTTTTGTTTTACAGTACAGGTAGTTTTTAAAACTTCTGGCTCTGCAATATTCTTTGTTATAAAATATTTTAATAATTCTTAAGTAATTTTGGGAAGGTATGAGGAAAGATGAAGGTGCTGAATTATTTCAGGATTTGTAATTAGTGCTTTTTAGTTCAGTCTAGTCAGGTAAGTAAAGGTTGATAAGAGAAATGTTTTATAAAATAAGAGTGATGAAACAAAATTACAACCTGTGATCCCATTCAAGAAAGAGAAATATTGAAAAAAAAAATGTAAAAATCAAAACAATATAATCAAATTATACTCGTAAGACCCTATACTTGGGCTGGGGCTGTGGCTCAGTGGTCAGTGGTAGAGTGCTCACCTAGCACGTGTGAGGCACTGAGTTCAATTCTCAGCACCACATACAAATAAATAAATAAATAAATAACAGTATTATGTCCATCTATGACTAAAACAAACAAAAAAAAAATTTTTAAACCCTATTTTAGGGCTGTGCCTGTGGCTCAGAGGTAGAGCGCGTGCCTAGCATGGGTGAGACACTGGGTTCGATCCTCAGCACCCCATAAAGTAAAATAAAGACATGTGTCCACCTATAACTAAAAAATAAATATTTAAAAAGACCCTATTTTAGTAAAAGAAATATGTAATATACATAATATAAAAATAACTCCCCCCCAAAAATAAATAACTCCTACTATTTTCTCCAACACCTATTATTTGCCAGGCACTAGGCCTTGTGCTTTACAATCATGTTTCCTAACCCTAAAAAACATTCTTAGGCTGATGGCCAAAGCTGGTTTTTTTTTTTTTTTTTCAGTTTTGAGGTTTTTTTAAAACAGAAAAAAATGAAGCTTACTGTAGCTCAACGACTCGTCCCCGGCCATATAGCTGATAAGTGGCAGAATGGGATTTGAGTCCAAGTTTTTCTTCCATACCACACAGCATTCACTGTATAGAAAAATATCTGACTCAACTGCATTTTTTATTTTAGTCAAATTCAAATATAAAACCTCAAACATGGTCTACTATTCTTATATAGCAATATCTGTCTTTTGTGGTATTAATAAATAACAAATAAAATGCATTGTGTTCTTACCATGAGTTGGGAAAACAGTATTACCACCAATAACAATAATATGCTATTCTTGTCCTCAGTTCCAATAATTTAGGAGCTGCTACCAGAACAAGAAGCCGTCTGATTCAAATATAAAAGCATTCTATTTAATCACAAACACAAAGATCTAAAACCCCACTTTCGAGCCACTTCTGTAGAGTGAGAATCCAGCCTGCACTTGTCAGTGATGATGAGAATATCAAACCAAGAATTCCCTGTAGAGGTCACAGTCCTGCAAGTCCACCTGATGGTGGCATCTGCATGGACCCAGGAAACACGACGAGGCCCTTCCACACAGCTGTCACGTTCTTGCGATGACTTTAAGTCAATGTCTCCTCATGCCATACCCATGTGTTTGCCTGATGAACACCACAATCTCCAAGGGGTCTACTTTCTTGCAGTCTGGTGTCGATTTTGCTGTGGCCAAAGGGGTGTCTGCCCTGCTGTGAGGTGCAGCCCCTCTCCCAGGGGCTGAGAAGGGCTGGCAGGGGCTCCACCAGACCAGGTTTCGACACAGGTTTCCACGCAGGAAGAACTGCTGTGCTCCAGGCTTTAATGTGCTTGGCACTTGGCAGAGGGTGCGAGGTAACCCAGAGCTGTGGTGTGCAAACAGAATTCGGAGGTCTTAGTGAATTTTCCAAAGCAGTGACACCAGCTGGTCCCCAGAGATATAGGCGGCCAGCTTCAAAATCTTCTCAATCACCTAGTACCTGTGGCCCTGGTGCAGCCTGGAACAGCGGGTGCCAACCAGCCTCCCTCCGGCTGCTGAGGACTCTCCTGACATATCTGGCTGTCTTCTCAAACAGGGCCCGGCTCTCCTCCTCAGTCAAAGGCCGCATTTTCCCACTGGGTCCTCCAGCCTCAGTAGCAGAAAGGGAAGTAGGGTGCTGGTGGCTCTTGCAGCCCCAAAGCCTGCCTCTCTAGGCCCACCCTGCACTAGTTCCCTACACTGGGAGTTCAGATGAGAATCGTACTAATTTTTAAATTTTGATTCAGGAAACACTGAAATCCTTGCAATCTCTACACTTTCCACCTAAAGTTGAGTATGTCTCTCCTTTATTTAATGGTGAAAAAATAAGGGTACATAGATTAAAGGCTGTTCTAATTTTTTTCTCTCTGGTAATAATTTGATAGTTTGGGTTGTATATATGCACCTATGATTTTTATTTGTTGATATAGTGAACAGAATATTTTTTCCTTTATTTTCTACTAATTATTGCCATAATTCGTGTTTTTACTGAACTCTTTCTTTAATATTTATTTATTTATTTTAGTTTTTGGTGGACACAACATCTTTATTTTATTTTTATGTGGTGCTGAGGATGGAACCCAGCGACCCGCGTATGCCAGGCGAGCGCGCTACCGCTTGAGCCACATTCCCAGCCCTGAACTCTTTTTAATTAATTTAAGTAGCTATGCATACAGATTCCATCATCTACATTTCCCCCCCAAATTTAAACCACTTATTTATTTATTATCTTATTGCATTAGTAAACAAAGTATAGTAACCTGCCCAGAGATTAATCTTTTATTTACAATAAACAACCAGGAAGCCAACCTGCTCCAAGTCAGACTTGCCAGAAGCCAAGTTGCTATCTCTAGTGACAATCCAGGAAGCCAAACAATAACCTCTGTCACGACTGGCCCCAAATGGCCAGGACTTGAGTATAATCAGATGGCTTCCCTAATGTTGATCTGGGCTTCCAACATGGAACCAACCAGAGAAAGTCCACATCCTGCAGATTACCTAAGGCCCACTTGAGGCAGCCCCCAGGAGAACCCACCGGAAACTTGCCTTCTACCCCGTGCCTGTGCCTGACAAAACAAGGGGTTAGCAGGGTGGTGGGACTTGAAGGGCTGACCAGGAAGATCCCAACTTCAAGGACAGCCTCAGGAATTCAGTGAGTCCCTGTCTCAAAGAATAAATAGGTCTGGGGACTTGGCTCAGGGGTAAATCCCCACCAAAACAAACAAACAACAACCAAAAAACCCCACAAGGGGTTGCTGCTTCTCTTATTTGCATGTTCTCATTTGTTTGGTCTTCATTTATCCACACAAGCAACAGCAAGCTTCCTTAATTTTCCTCTCATTTTAATGGAAACTTTTTTTTGCCATTAAGAATGTAGGAGGGGCTGGGGTTGTGGTCAGCAGTAAAGTGCTCACCTAGCATGTGTGAGGCACTGGGTTCCATCCTCAGCACCACATAAAAGGAAATAAATTAAATAAAGGTTTACAAAATACAATAACATTATTTTAAAAAGAGAGAGAGAGAGAGAGAGAGAGAGAGAGAAAGAAAGAGAAAAAGAATGTAGGAGCCTGGCATGGTGGCGCACACCACCCAGCAGCTCGGGAGGCTGAGGCAGGAGTATCTTGAGTTCAAAGCCAATCTCAGCAAAACTAGGCACTGAGCAACTCAGTGAGACTCTGTCTCTAAATAAAACACAAAATAATAGGGCTGGGGATGTGAGCCCCTGGTTTCAATCCCTGGTACCATACATAGGTGTGTGTGTGTGTGTGTGTGTGTGTGTGAGAGAGAGAGAGTGTATGAATGACAAATTTAAAAAATTAAAAATTAAAAAAAAATTTGGAAAAGAACATAGGAGACGCAGGGCACAGTGGCATATACCTATAATCCCAGAGGCTAATCTTAGTTTTAGATAGATTAATCTTAGATAGTATTCAGTATTAATTATATTTTATTCATCATTGGATTTTTAAAAATTTTTTTAGATGTTGCGTGGATCTTTATCTTATTCATTTATTTATTTGCAGTGCCTTACACATGCTAAGCAAGCACTCTACCACCGAGCCACACCCAGCCTCTTCATTGGATGTTTTATTTTCAGATTGAGAAAGCATCTTTTAGAAACTAAAACATATTAACCACAACATTATCAGTTATTTATAATTACAAAGCAATGAAAAATAGATGTCCCGGCCAGGCGGTAGTGCAGGCTTGTAACCCCAGTGGCTGGGAAGGCTGAGGCAGGAGGATGGCAAGTTCAAAGCCAGCCTCAGCAACAGCGAGTCACCAAGCACCTCAGGGAGACCCTATCTCTAAATAAAACACAAAATAGGGCTGGGGGTGTGGCTCAGTGGTCGAGTGCCCTGAGTACAATCGCTGGTCCATCCCCCACCCCACCCCAGCCCGCAAAAAAATAGAGTCTCGCTCCCGACTAGGAAGGCAAGGGAGGGAGCAACCCTGGAGGTGTGGGCTAGAGGTGTGGGCTGGCTGCGAAATAAAAGCTATGAAAGTAGTATTACAAAGTAAACACAGAAAACCAGAAATATATATATATATTTTAAAAGCAGGGGCGGTATATTTTAACAGCAGACCAGATGGGTCCAACTCTAACAAGAAAAAACCCGCACTTGCCTTATTTACAGCAGTACAGACCAAAGGAAATCCTAGGGAGCTTCTTCAGAAAAACAGCCTAGGAGGGGCCACCAAACAGGTTGTTTAGCACTTGGCAGGTTACACCCTGGGTTCTATCCTCAGCACCACATAAAAGGAAATAAATTAAATAAAGGTCTCGGCTGTGTTTGAACTTGGAGCTGTGAGCTAGGGCAGGGATCCAGCATGCTCTGGGCTTTCTTGAACAGGGAATTTCATCCAGAATCCCAGAAAAGCAGCCCCCTGCCTTAATGGCTCTAACAGTGTCCATAGTTGACACAGGACTCCCTACATCTCACCTTCAAAAAAAAAAAGAGGTATAACAGCAATGCAAATTGTGTTTGCTGGTGGCTCTCCATCACCAAAGTAAGGAGATCTCATAAAAAAACACCAGTTGCAAAAGCTCTGGAAACAACTGGCTACAAAAGCAGCTCTTAAGCGTGTGCCCTCTATTGGTGGGCTGAAGAAAACTCATCATTACATGCCTGGTGATGTCCATAGAACTTACTCACAAACTTCCCCTCTATGGGACCAACCCAAGAGCCCTTCAGTAGACCAATGGGTAAAGAAAATGTGGTACATATACATAATATTACTCAGATATAAAGAAAAATGAAATTACGGCATTTGCCATAATGGGGCTATCGTGTTAAGTGAAATAAGACAATCCCTCCAAAAGTTCAAATGTTCTCTCTGATATGCAGATGCTGACTCACAATAGGGGGTGGGGTGGGGGGAGTTGATGTTCACCAGATTGGGCTGGGGGAATGAGGGGGAAAGAGGGAGTGTGGGAATGAGAAAGACAGTAGAATGAATCTGGCATAAGTTTCTTATGTTCATATGTGAATACACAACCAGCATGACTCCACATCAAGAATGGAAAGTCTCCGTGTATGTAAGATATGTCAAATACTTTTATTGTCATGGAAAACTAAAAAGAACAAATTTAAAAAAAAAAAAAAAGATCTGAAAAAAAAGAAAAAGAAATCGTGTGAGACTTCAAAACAGCTCTTGGTGCTTTTCAGGAAGCAAGTGAGGTCTAACTGGCTGGTCTTTTTGGAGCACCAACAGGGTGCTATCCCTGCCAAACTTGTAACAATATGGCAAAGACACTCACCAACATGTTGTATGCATGGAGAATGCTTAAGAAGCTACTGTTTCAGCCAGGTGCAGAGCTCCAGAGGCTGAGACAGGAGGATCCCAAGTTCAAAGCCAACTTCAGCAAAACCTAGGTACTAAGCAACTCAGTGAGACCTTGTTTTTAAATAAAATACAAAATAGGGCTGGGGATGTGGCTCAGGGGTCGAGTGTCCCTGAGTTCAATACCGGGTACAAAAAAAAAAAGAGGCAGCAGTCCACCATGCAACCAGCGCATTGGTTTCATTAATGAGGTTCTTGGCATAAAAGTTAACTAGTGAGATCGAAATAAACACAGACTCAGTTACCTTTTTCTATGACCAGGTCCGAGACGGCTCCCCTCTCTGGCTCCCCTCTCTGGCTCCCACCTCTAACCGCCTGGTAGGGCAGCAAGGATTACTCAGGGCTAGCAGGAGAGAGAGAGAGGGAGCACGCCAGGGAGTAGCCTTTTATTGGGGAACAAGAAATTCAGGGGAGAATTCCATCCAATGAAGGTTGAAGGGGGGGCTGCACTCCAAGGTCAGGGTCAGTGATTGGGCCCCCGGGGTCAGTGGTCAGTCACACCTCCACACAGACGGGTTCTCTCATCAGGAGAGGCCGGGAAAGCTCCGACACAGCCAGAGTGCCTCAGACCCTAACCGGGAGTCGCCCAGTCACGTGTGAGAATAGCTCTCCACACAGCAGCAGCTACTGTTTCATTCCCCACGTTCCCCCAATTTCTCTTCTTTGTATTACTGGTATTTATGAATGTTAGCTATATCTTTCTCCCATGGGGTTCAAAGGCACCTAAGTATGTGACTGAATGTGACTGAGAGTGGAAGAGAAAGAAATCAGGTATTATGTTTTTTCCCATTTTAACTTGTATGTGAATTTTTTATATAGACTTAGAACATTACTACAAGTCAGACTGTTTCAGTGAGCGGGCATGGTGGGCACGCCTGGGATCCCAGCAGCTGGGGAGCTGAGGCAGAAGGATCAGGAGTTCAGAAACAAAAGAGCTTCAGTAACTTAGCAAGATCCTAAGCAACTCAGTGAGACTCTGTCTCTAAATAGAATATAAAAAAGTGTTGAGGGCGTGGCTCAGTAGTTAAGAGCTCCTGGGTTCAATCCCTAGTTAAAAAAAAAAAAAAAAAGTCTGAGTGAATAAGTCTTAGTATTTCGATGCAATACCAATTATAAATAAACCTATAAAAAATTTTCTGGACAATGCTAGATATAAGGTTTTGTTTTGTTTAGTTTAGTTTTGTTTGTTTGTTTGTTGTGCGTGTGGTGCTGAAGATCAAAACCAGGGCCTCATGTGTGCTAGGTAAACACTCTAACACTGAGCCACATCTGTAGCCCAGATTTTCTTAGAATAGATAAATTCCTGGTTAACAGCAACTAAGTGATGTTTATACCCATTCACTGTACTCTTCTAATGGAGTTGTTTTATATACAAGCACATATGTTTAATGTCTGCCTTCTGTGCTGTTCCTATAAGTTTGCTACTAAAATACTTAAATTATAAAAAACAATTCAAACATATTCTGAAGTAAAAATACATCTATCAGCAAATCCTCACTTTCATTAACTAGAAAACTATTATATTAAGCATTGTCATCATTGTAAACCTCTCTACTTATAGAGAACTATAGCAATAAAGCTAGAGAAGGAAAATTTAGCCAAAATCTATATCCAAGAGATCAGCAAGTATAACTTGTTTTTTTTTTTTAATTTTGTTTTGTTTTGTTGTTGTTGTTATTGTTTTGGATTGAACCCAGGGCCTTGTGCATGTAAGGAAAGCACTCTACCAACTGAGCTATAGCCCCAGCCCATAACTTGTTCTAGTACAGTTGGCCTGCCACACCCACAGTTCCAAAATCCATGGATTCAACCAACCATAGATAGAAAATATTTGAAAAAAATAAACTGTGGCTGTACTAAACATGTACAGACCTTTTTTCTTGTCGTTATGCACTCAACAATTCAGTAAGACAACTATTTACCTACCATTCACACTGTATTAGATGTTGCGAGTGACCTAGACAGTGCCGATCATGATCCCAAAGTCCACAGTTCCAAGTGCGTAACCCCAAGATCAAAATGCCTAGATTCTAAAATCCTTAAAAATCAAAATCACAAAAATGATAATCCTGAAAGATTAAAATTCCAAATGTTGAAGTCTTTTTTTTTAATATTTATTTTTTAGTTGCAGTTGGACACAATACCCTTATTTTATTTATTTATTGTATGTGATGCTGAGGATCAAACTAAGGGCCTCGCACGTGTGAGGTGAGAGCTCTACCACTAGCCATGACCCCAGCCCATAAATGCTGAAATCTTGAAAACAGAAATCCACAATTCCCATTAAAAAAAAAAAATATATATATATATATATATATATATATATATATATATATATATTATCCAAAGTACATGTATGAAGACACGAATTGGTGTGAATATTCTTTGTATACAACCAGAGATATGAAAAATTGTGCTCTATATGTGTAGCATTCTGCTGTCATATAAATGAAAAAAATTAAAAAACGATCTATAAGGGGGAAGAAAGCCCAATTCTAAAGGAAGAATTAGTGCAACTTTGATTGTTTGTAACATAGTGCCAAATTATTCAATCCTATACTACTTCTGCCCCTCTACAAAATATCCTCTATGGGAAAAATAAGGATTTTTTTTCCCCCCCAGTACTGAGGATTGGACCCAGGGCCTCACACATGCTACCCCAGGCCTCTTTCTTTCTTTGAGACAGGATCTCACCAAACCGCCCAGTCTACCATGCGGCCAGCGCAATGGTTTCATTAATGAGGTTCTTGGCATAAAAGTTAGCTAGCGAGATCCAAATAAACACACAGACTCAGTTACCTTTTTCTATGACCAGGTCCGAGACGGCTCCCCTCTCTGGTTCCCTCCACTAACCGCCCAGCAGGGCAGCAAGGATTACTCAGGGCTAGCAGGAGAGAGAGAGAGAGAGCACGCCAGGGAGTAGCCTTCTATTGGGGAGCAAGAAACTCAGGGGATAATTCCATCCAATGAAGGTTGAAGGGGGGCCGCACTCCAAGGTCAGGGTCAGTGATTGGGCCTCCGGGGTCAGTGGTCAGTTACACCCCCACACGGACAGGTTCTCTCATCAGGAGAGGGCCGGGAAAGCTCCGACACAGCCAGAGCGCCTCAGACCCTAACCGGGAGTCACCCAGTCACGTGTGAGAATGGCTTCCGACAGCCCAGGCTGGCCTGGAACTTGTAATCCTCTTGCCTCCACCCCCTCCCCCCAAGAAGCTGAGATTACAAGTATGTACCACTGTACCTGGCTAGAAAATAAAAACTTAAAACAAATTTTTTTTGACAAGCTCTAAACCTTCTGAACTCTGATATAAAGTTCCTCCAGTGTCACAAAACACTTAAATGGTGAACTATTCTTGGTTAGGGATTTGGAAAATCCACGCAAAGAAGGCAGACTTCTTATATTTACAAGTAAATCTAACAGAAAAACTAGCGCATGCTTCATTTGATTACTAATGGATGACACTTTCAAACCGTTCCTTTTTTAAAATCAAACATATATAACTCATGACCCTATTGGATCCAAAAAATTCTAGAGTGTATCTGCTTGTTTATGTATGAATGACTAGAAAAAGTAGTCATTTATAAATGCTTGTTTAAAGATTTGGTGGATTTGCAGAAGAAAATGGATTTCAATTAAATCCTTAAACAATAACAAAAGTTTTGGAATTAGGTGTGATCAGGGCTTCTAAAAGTGAGTTACAAGGTAAGTGAATTACAAGAGTTAAAACTAAACTACAAGTTTATTTTTTTCCCATTTAGTCCAATGCACTTGGCAGAACATTTAGGTGATTGTCAGGCCATACAATATGGCAACCTTTGTACATTTATTATAAGTCTATAAAAAATTTTTTCTAATGTTTATTGAGGTGAAAATGCTATATACCCTGATTCAATCATTACACATTGTATACATGAATCAAATTATCACACCATACCCATAAATATGTACAACTGAAATGATAATTTAAATTTTTCAGTTTAAAAATGCATCATTTGTCTGCATTAGCATACATTCCAACTGATGAAATTCCAGGAACTCCTAATAAATTAAAGTCTCATTTGCCTAAAGAAGCCTGTGAACTTACTGACTGGGTCAAACATAATTATGTGCACAGTAGGATAAAAAGACACTTACAAAAAAGAGCCGCTCTTCAATCACCAGAATTGTTTCTGCCAAATCTGTGGTCTGTATATGAATGCATGCAGAATGGATTTCCAGGTTCCCAAAATAACACAGAAGCACAACACAGAAGAAAAAAAATTAACATCGAATGCTTGTATCATCATGTATCAAATAATAGAAAGATTAAAAAGAGCAGCACCATGTAGAAAAAAGAATGTGAAGGGCTGGGTCGTAGCTCAGGATAAAGCACTTGCCTAGCATGGTGAGGCTCTGGGTGCAATTCTCAGCACCACATGAAAACAAATAAATTAAGGTTAAAAAATGACCATTTTTTGAAAAAAAAATGAAAGAAAGAAAATAAATATGAATATCTCTAAGGACAGCCATGCCCTAAAAAATAATTTTAAAAATAAAGCATTATTCTTCCCGATGTAAGACTCCAAAATATAGTTAATGATCATGAAAGTCAGCCAGTTCCTAGGGACTACTTTTGTGTAATTACCCATAATCTGTCCCTATAATACACTTTTTCATGTGTAAAATTTTCTTTTTAAACCTGGCACAGTGGCACATGCTTGTAATCCCAGCGGCTCAGGAGGCTGAGGCAGGAGGATCACGAGTTTGAAGCCAGCCTCAGCAAATTAGTGAGACCCTAAACAACTCAGTGAGACCCTGTCTCTAAATAAAAATACAAAAAAGGGCTGGGGACACGGCTCAGTGGTTAAGCACCCCTGGCTTCAATCTCTAGAAGCAAAAATAAAAATAAATAAATAAATATTTCTTTTTCGTTGTTTAGTTTGGGTTTTTCCTCTTCTAATTTTTTCCCCATTTTAAATTGTCAGCTCTATTTTTTTTTAACAAGTCACCATCCTATGAATTTTGTTTTGGCATCATTTCTAATGCTGGAGGTATAAATTATGTAGACTTTTAGAGAGTTCTAATTTATTCATGCATTTTTTTCAAAATCAACTGTGAATATGCATTATCACAACATTGACTTTGTATGTAAACACTGCATGTACACAAAAATTCTGAAATGGCCACAATAAATAAAGAGATGTCCTTTCTTTCCATCTGTATTTGCAAATTATAAAACTTTTTGAGACCTTGGGTCTTTGGGGTTAGGGTAGTAGTGACCCATGAAGTGTTTTTGTTCGTTTGTTTGTTTGTAGTACTAGGGATCTACTACTGAATCAAATCCCATCCTATTTTTTATTTTATTTTGATACTGGATCTCACAAAGTTGCTGATGCTGGTCTCAAACTTGCAATCCTCCTGAGTCACTGGGATTACAAGCATAAGCCACTGCATCCCACTCCTATGGGGGTTTTTGATGGATCTCACCAAGAGATTTAAGTTGTCCTTCATGGTGTTTCCAACAGATACATACAATTACTGACCATAGTGGCCTGTGTTTATACATTTCACTTTTTTTTTTTTTTTTTTGTATTTTATTTAGAGACAGGGACTCACTGGGTTACTTAGCTCACTTTTGTTGAGGCTGGCTTTGAACTCACGATCCTCCTGCCTCAGGCTCCTGAGCCACTGGGATTACATTTCACTTTTTTTAAAATATATATATATATATTGTTTAGTTGTAGATGGACATAATATCTTTATTTTATTTTATTTATTTATTTTTATGTGGTGCTGAGGATCAGACCCTGTGCCTCACACATTCGAGGTAAAAACTACCAATGAGCCACAACCCCAGCCCAACTTTGGGGGTTTTAAACTTGAGAAATTCTGATCTTTTGGAATTTCAACATTCAGAATTATGGCATTTGAGATTGTGTACTTCCATATTATGGCCCAAATTCATAGAAGGATAATATAAAGCATACAGGAGGATGTATACGCATTATATGCAAATACACCATTTTACATAAGGAACTTAAACATCTGCAAATTTTTGTATCATCTAGAGTCCTGGAACCAATCCCTTACTAATTCTAGGGACACTGTACATCACCATGCTTAGCACAGGATTTGACATACAGTAGAGTTTTAATAAATATTTGTTTTGGTTTTTAAAATATTTTTTTAGTTATAATGGACACAATATCTTTATTTATTTTTATGTGGTACTGATGATCAAACCCAGTGCCTCACATGTGTGAGGCAAGCGCTCTGCCACTGAGCCACAACCCCAGTCCTAATATATGTTTGTTGAATGTGTGAATTCACTTAAAAATTTGTGTGTGTGTTGCTCGGGATTGAATCTAGTGCCTTGGGCAAGCACTCTACCAACTGAGCTATATCCCAAGCCCACATTTAAAATTAGTAAAATATAATGTAGTATTTAATAAACCAAGCAGAGACTGATTATTAAGCAGGGATACTCATATGATATGTGTCTTATACTTCAACAGGAAAAGAAAATTGGAAGAGAGACAAATTATGGAATGACTACCAAATTATCTGACACTTCTCTTTCTCAAAGCCCCAAAACATGCCAGATAAAATGCTTCTTAGTATTTTAAAAATTCCGATATATATGGAGCTTATTCAGACTGATGTCAAAACTGACCCAACTTGTTTCTTTTTGTGAAGCTGGCAAATGTTTACTTTTAATTAAAAAACAAAGAAAGGAAACAAAAATAAAATTAAAAGAGTAATTAATTAATTAGTTAATTAATTCTTGCTGGGCACACTGGTACATGCCTGTAATCCCAGTGGCTCAAGAGGCTGAGGCAGGAGGATTACAAGCTCAAAGCCAGCCTCAGCAATTTAGCAAGTCCCTGAGCAACTTAGTGAGACCTTGTCTCAAAATAAAAAACAAAAAGGGCTGAGTGTGGAGATACACACACACACACACACACATACACACTTAAGACTAATTCTGCATTTTCAGGCTATGTACACTTGGAAGGATGAATCACATTTCTTTTAAGTTGTATATATTTTCAGAATCACAAATAAAATCAAAATTGCAGAATACACTTTACCTATAAAAACATAAGTCTCCAAAGAAAAAGCTTTTCTTTCTTTAGGGATGTAGCTCAGTGGCAGAGCACTTTCCCAGTACACATGAGGCTCTGGGTTCAATCCTCAGCATCAGATTTAAAAAAAAAAAAAAAAGTTATCTTTATTTTTTAAACTTGGCAGCTATTTAATATTTCAGTAATATGCACATTCGGAAATGCACACTGTAGTTTTTACTTGTATTTTTCCCTAAAATGATTGTACTTACAAGTATATTCTGGTTTTGGCACATATATACTGATTCCACTTACTTCCTGGGAATTGTGAGCATTCCCAGTGAGATGGAAACATTCTCTCATTGAAGATAATGTTGTGTGACATTTAAAAGGAAGTTCACCACATTCTTTCACAGTTTCATTTGCATGGATGACAATTTAGTGTTTTTTGGAAAATGGTATTTAAATTCCATAAGCTCTGAAAATACAATATTATTTAACAATGACTAGAGACAGAACCCAAGACTTCTCAGCAAAAGGACTAGTACACATATAATAACGTACGATTTTAACACCAAACTATTCCTGTATTAAATAATAGTACATATATGTTTTACAGATTAGATTACTACTCATTGAAATTTTAAGTTAGGCCCTGACTTCCTTAGTAAGACTCCTATCGCACAAGAAATAAGATCAAGAATCAATAAATGGGATGGATTCAAACTAAAAAGCTTCTTCTCAGCAAAAGAAACAATCAGTGAGGTGAATAGAGAGCTTACAAAATGGGAGCAAATTTTTACCACCTGCACATCAGATAGAGCACTAATCTCTAGGATATTTAAAATTTAAATGAGTATTAATATAAATTTTTTTTTAATTTTAATATTTATTTATTTTTTTTAGTTTTTCGGCGGACACAACATCTTTGTGTTTGTATGTGGTGCTGAGGATCGAACCCAGGCCGCACACATGCCAGGCGAGCGCGCTACCGCTTGAGCTACATCCCCAGCCCTTAATATAAATCTTAACACTAAAAAAAAATATAACCCAATCAATAAATCGTGGTATTAATGATACTAACATTTTAAGTAATTATATATAAGAAAAATGTAATACATATGTCTAATTACTTAAAATTCTTAAGTAAAATATATACATAAGAATTTAATATATGATAGGGCTGGGGTTGAGGCTCAGTGGTAGAGTGCTCACCTAGCGCATGTGAGGCATTAGGTTCAATCCTCAGTACCACATAAAATAAATAAATAAAATAAAGATATTGTGTCCATCTACAACTCAAAACATATTTTTAAAAAAAGAATTTAATATATGATGAAAAAAGACATCATGGGGGTGGGGTTGTAGTTCAGTGCCAGAGTGCTTGCCTCGCATGTGTGAGGCACTGGGTTCGATTTTCGTAACAATATCAATAAAGAAAATAAAGGTTCACTGACAACTAAAAATATTTTTTAAAAAATCATGAATCATTGGCAAAGGCATAGATTATTCAATAAATCGTATTGAGATAACTAAAACTTTGGGTTATGCAAAGACAAAAAGGATTATGCGAAGGATCATCCTTGTGGATCTCCCCAGGCCTCCCCAGAGTAAGTGGGTGGTATCTAGAGACATCCAATTGCTGCTTCTCCCAGAGTCTACAAGTGCTAAACAGTTGGTCTTCCAAGACATTCTCTAAAGAACCAGGCACCAAATTGGGGATAGTCATGCACACGTGTAATCCCAGCAGCTCAAGGTTCTGAGGTAAGAGGATTGCAAGTTCAAGGCCAGCCTCAGCAATTTAGTGAGGCCTCAACAACTTAGTGAGACCCTGTCTCAAAATAAAAATAAAAAGGGCTGGGGATGTAGCTCAGTGATAAAGTACCCCTGGGTTCAATCCCTCGTACCAAAAAAGAGAAAAAATAATAATAAAAGAACTGGGCATTATGGCATACTCCTATAATCCCAGCTGCTCCAGAAACTGAGGCAGGAAGATCCCCAAGTTCAAGGTCAACCCAGGCAAGTTAGCAAGATTCTGTCTCAAAAATAAATTAAAAAGAGCTGAGAATGGATCTCGTTGGTAGATCACTCACCCAGCATTTGCAAATCCCTGGGTTCAATTTCAGTATGGGAGAAAAGAAAAAGAGCTGACACCCAAATTCAGCTACACTTTCAAGGTCACTCCCATGTTTGACCACAGAGCACCCTGGTGTGCTCAAGCAAGAACATTTCTCTTTGGAATGGTAAACATGGGCCCTGTGCTTCCTTCAGAACCTTCTATTTATGAATCCCTGTTTAAGCCACAGAGTGTTTGCAGCTGCTTGCCTGGGCCCTTTGCTTGAGGAAATGGATTTAAACCCTGACCTTACATTATGCACCAAAATTCATTCTAGATAGTTAGCAAGTTAATAAAAGTAAATCACAACAGTAAAAGCAAAATTAAATAACCCTCAACTCTCTGGAATGTGTTACAAAATTCCGGACTTCATAAGAATATGACAAATCTCAAATAAAAAATATTAATCAAGTCACAAAATACTTTTTAAATTTATTTAATGATTTGTTGCTGGTATTTGAACCCAGGGCCTTGTGCATACTAAGCAGGTTCTTTACTACTGAGCTACACCTCTAGCCTTTCATAAATATTTTAAGTTTTCAAATAATCAAAATAAAAAGACAGGCTTCTCCCTGCTTCGCTCTCTCCAGAGGTTCTGACAGTTCTTACATCTCTGGATATTCAGCTCAGCATTGGCTGCCATCATAGGCCACAATCCTGTGCTCATGTTCAGCCAGAATACAAAGCATGAATCTGGAAGAAAAGTTCAATCTGGAAGCATCAATGCTGCTAAGACTATTGCAGATATCATCCAAACAGGTTTGGGACCCAAGTCCATGACGAAGATGCTTTGGGACCCAGTGGGAACACGATGATGACCAATGCTGACAACACCATTCTTCAAGAGATTCAAGTCCAACATCCAGCAGCCAAGTCCATGTTGGAATTAGCAGGACCCAGGATGAAGAGGTTGGAGATGGAACCGCATTAGTAATTATTCTTGCTGGAGAAATGCTGTCTGTGGCTGAGCACTTCCTAGAGCAGCAGATGCACCCAACTGTAGGAATCAGTGCTTACCCCCAAGGCATGGATGATATGATCAGCACTCTAAAGAAAATCAGTATCCCATTGACATCAATAACTGTGACATCATCGTTATACGAAATCACATATATGAGGTTGTGAGGGGAAGGGGGGGGAAGGGAGAGGACGGAACAACAACAGATGAGGTAGAGAGGGAAGATGTGAGGGGAGGGGAGGGGGGATAGTAGGGGATAGGAAAGTCAGCAGAATACAACAGTCACTAATATGGCATTATGTAAACATTGTGAATGTGTAACCGATGTGATTCTGCAATTTGTATTTGGGGTAAAAATGGAAATGCATAACTCACTTGAATCAAATGTATGAAAGATGAAAAAAATAAAAATTAAAAAAAAAAAAAAAACTGTGACATGATGCTGAACATCATCAACGTGCCATTACCACCAAAGCAACTAGTCGGTAGTCGTCTTTGGCTTGCAACATCACCATGGGTGCTGTCAAGACTGTACAGTTGAAAGAAAAGGTCAAAAGGAAATTGACACCAAGAAATATGCAAGAGTGGAAAAGATACCTGGGGGCATCACTGAAGACCCGTGTGTTACGTGGAGTCATGATTAACAAAGATGTGACCCATCTATATTACAGCGTATCAATGTGGCATTATATCAAGAACCTATAAAATATAAAATAAATAAGGTAAAAACATTATGTCCATCTACAACTAAAAAAAATATTTTTAAAAAGACAAAGAATAGATTAGAAGAAACATTTTCATCTATCTTGACAAAGGATTAATTACCATTATTACATTAAAAATCATACATTTTCAAAATTAAGCCATAAAAGCCCACTGACAAAGGTTTTATAAATAATCAACAAAAATGAACATGCAACCTATTGGTTGCATTCAAAGAAAAGCAAGTGAAAGCAGCAAAGTACCTTTGAAACCATTTTTTACCCACTCTTTCTCTTTCTTTCTTTTTTTCTTTTTCAAACTAGGGGTTGAGCCCAGGGGCTCTTTACCACTTAGCTACATCCCCAGCCTTTTTCATTTTTTATTTTGAGATAGGGTCTTACTAAATTGCTTAGGGTCTAAGATGTGGAGGCTGGCCTCGAACCTGTGATTCTTTTGCCTCAGCCCCCATAGCAAGTCACTGGGGTTACAGGCATGGGCCACCATGCATGTCCAGCTTTTCTCTTCCATTTAAGATAGCTTTCTTAGCCTCACTTGGCCTTTACGTCCCTAACTTCTGTATATTGAAGTGCTTTAGGATTCTGTACTTCTCTTTTCTATCTGTTCCCATTCCCTAAATATTTCAGCCAATGTCATGGCTTAGAAAAACAGTCTTTATAAATGATTCCCAAAGTTTATATCACCAGTTTGTGCCAGAAGATCCTCAAATGTATCTCACTCTTTTTTATACATACATATTTTTAGGTGTAGATGGAGACAATACCTTTATTTTGTTTGGTCTGGTTTTCTAATCCGGTGCTGGGATCAAACCCAGAGCCTCACGCAGGCTCAGCCAGCGCTCTACCGTCAGCCTGTATCTCTAACTAGGGACCCTTCTGCTCTGCCCACCAGCTCCCCCTCTGATTTCTCCTACTCAGTTAATGGGAACTCCATTTTTTCTATTGCTCAAGCCAAAAACTCCTCCCCCACCCACCCCCGGGGTTAAACCTGGCGGCCTCATGCGACGAGTGCCCTACCTCCGAGTGACACCGGCTCACAGGCCCCGGACCCTGACACCATCCTGGATTCCTTTCTTTCTCTCATATCCCACCTCTGGTCAGTCAGCAATTCCCATCGGCTCCACCTCCAATCCACACCCACCCCACCACCACCACCAGGATCCAAGCTGCCATCATCTCTCGCCTGAATTTTTGTAATCACCTCCTAAATGGTGTCCTGGCTTCCACTTCCTCAGTTCCCAGGAGAATAATCGGAGTGAACCTGTAAAGCCTAAAACATTCTCACTCCTCTGTTCAACTCTCCAAAATCTCCAATTCTTATTCAGAGTAAAATCTGAAGAACTTTCAAGCCCTGCCTAGTTTACCTCCTTCTGTCTCCCTCTACCCTGGTCTCCATGACCTTGCCAATTATTATAACCCTCTTGCTCCTTTTGTTGCCACATGACCTTGATGTCCTTCCAATATACCAGTCATGCTCCTGTGGCAGAGCATTTACACTTGATGTGATACATCTGGAACGTTCCCACCAAGACATTCATGTAACTAACGTTGCCATTTTCACTGGGTCTTCACTAAAAATTCACCTTTACTTTTCCTCCTCTTCTTCCTTTCATGAAAAATTCAAGGAATATTAGGTGAAACAGAATAAGGCCGACTAGTCCACAGGGTATGTCAGAGCCTAAGCAGGATAAGGAGGGACAATGCAGAAGTGGCCTGGCAAGGGATGTCAGAGACTCAGCAAGGTGAGAAGGCTGTGTTGTCAGGGTGTGGACCCCAAAGTGGGGTCAGAGGGTGTCCAGGCAGGGGAAGCATAGCAGTAGAAGAGATTGATGATATACAAATAAGTAAATAAATTCAAAATAAAGGCATCTAGAGCCAGGTACTTTTAATCCTAGTGATCTGGGAGACTGAGGCAAGTTCAAGGGCATCCTCAAGGACTCAGCAAGACGATGTTGCAAAATAGAATAAAATGCTTAGGGATGTAGCTCAGTGGTTGAGTCCCCCTGGGTTCAATCAATAACAATAATAGCAGTTAGATTTCTTACTGTCTAGAGTATAGAGGCACAAATAAGAGAGATAAAACTAGAATGGACCCTGAGTTGTTGGATTGAAATTGAAATGTACTCGTGATTTTCAATTGTATTTAGAATATGTATTTAACATGTGGATATATGTATATAAACTGGGCCCAGTAGCACAAGCCTAATAATCCCAGCAGCTCAGGAGGCTGAGGCAGGAGGATTGAAGTTCAAAGCCAGCCTCAGCAACTTAGTGAGCTCCTAAGCAATTTATGAGACCCTGTCTCAAAATAAAACATAAGGGCTGGGGTTGTAGCTCAGTGACAGAGCACTTACCTAGTACATCTGGGGCACTGGGTCCATCCTCAGCACAACATAAAAAATAAGATAAATAAATAAAAGTAAGGTATTTGTTGGGAGCTGTGTATGAACTATGGATTTTGTTTGAGCCATTAAGTCGAAGAAGTTGCTTTTCTGGGAACTGGGTGAAATTCCAGGAGAATTCCATGATCTGGGGGAAAGCCCAGATCACGCTGATGCCCTGCCTTAGCTCACAGCCCCAGCATCAAACACAGCCTCCCGGATTGGGCCAAGCACCAAACAACCTGTTTACCTCAAGAACCTGCCACACTGAAACCTCAGATGTACTTCCCCTTAAATAAAGGATTGGGGCCTTTTTCAGTGGTCCCGTTCCAGTTCCTGTCAGGGCTGGAAAACCTACCAGGTGCCCCCCTTTTTAACTAACTTCTGTCTTTAGCTTTTATACTTTGTTGATTATTTTCAGAATTTTTATTTTCCCAGGCAGCTCACACCTCCAGGCAGGAATCTGATCTACCAGGGTGCTGGTAACCCCAGCAGCAGGTATTATGTCCATCTATAAGTTAAAATTTTTTAAAAAGAAAACAATAACATATATATATATATATATACACACACACACACACACACACACACACAGAGTATACATATTTATATATGTATATATGGATACCCCACTGTCCAAATAGTTCTACAATTGAGATTGGCACCTTTCCTAGATGGATGAATTGTGTAAATACTTTTCCTGTACAACCTAAGGTGTCTAAAGATAGTGGGTATATTTTAGACTGGTCTCCAAAAATTGATGAGACAATTACGAAGAAATTCTGCTATGACACCTGCAGGATTTGTTAGTAATATTTTGACTTATAGTGAAGGTGGTATTCAAAAGGATGTTTGGCGTTTAATTGCTGCCTCAGAATTCTTCATTTTACAGACAAGCCTTTACCAAAATTTGTTGGCAAGAACTGTAAGGAGGGATCTTGCTATGGCTTACGAGCCTATGTCCAGTCTCCTTATGTTTTAATTATTGGAAATGTAAAAGTTAAGTGGATAGATGACAGATATATTGTTATTTGTAATAAATGTAACCTAACCAATTGTATTACTAGGTATAATGGAGGAAAAGGAGTGCTAATACTTCATCAGCCCTCTTTCGTTTTATTACCTGCTAATATTTCAGAGCCACGGTATGCTGATACTGGTTTACAAGTCTTGCAGCAAATTCATGCCCAGCTAGCAAGACCGAAATGTGCTATTGCAATTATAATTGTTGGTGTTTTGGCGCTAGTCTCTTTTATTGCCTCCACTGTCTCTGCATCTCTGACATTGTCTCAAAATATTCAGCATGCAAAATTTCTTAATAATTTAGCTCAAAATACTTCCACGGCTCTGCGTAATCAAGTAAATATTGATGAAAGGATTGAGACTAAATTAAACGCCTTAGAGGCGACTGTTATAGACATAGGTAATGAACTTTCAGCTTTAAAATTTAAAGAAAGGCTTAAATGCCATGCAAATTATAAATATGGGTGTGTTACAGCTGCCAAGTACAATCTCTCTGGGATTGGGAGAAGGTTAAAAACCATTTGTTAGGTATTTGGCAAAATAGTAATAATAGCTTGGATATTCTGGAACTTCATCACCATATCCAAGACATTCAAAATAATAGAGCTGATTTTTCGGATCCTTCTTCTTTGGCTAACCAAATATTGAAGGAGTTGAATGTATTTAACCCTGGAAATATTCTTAAACACTCAGCCTGGTGCATTATTGGATTATTCTCTCTTTTTTGTGTTGTAATTATAGGATGGCGAGTCTTCGGAACAAGAATACAGAAACTCCAAAGAGTGAACCGCCGCCTCATTTTTAAGAAAAGAAAGGGGGAATATGTGGGGAGCCATTCTCACACGTGACTGGGCAACTCTCGGTTTGGGTCTGAGGCGCTCTGGCTAAACTGTGTCGGAGCTTTCCCGGCCCTCTCCTGGTGCGAGAGCCTGTCCATGTGGGGGTGTGACTGACCACTGACCCTGGGGCCAATCACTGACCCTGACCTTGGAGTGCGGTCCCCCTCAACCTTCATTGGATGGAATTCTCCCCTGAATTTCTTGTTCCCCAGTAAAAGGCTACTCCCTGGCGTGCTCCCTCTCTCTCTCCTGCTAGCCCTGAGCAATCCTTGCTGCCCTGCTGGGACGGTTAGAGGAGGGAACCAGAGAGGGGAGCCGTCTCGGACCTGGTCATAGAAAAAGGTAACTGAGCCTGTGTGTTTATTTCGATCTCACTAGTTAACTTTTATGCCAAGAACCTCATTAATGAAACCAGTGCGCTGGTCGCATGGTGGATATATATAAAATATATATATGCATATACATACATATATGTGTGTGTGTGTGTGTGTGTGTGTGTGTGTGTGTATATGGCTGGAGATGTGGGAAAGTGGCTAAGTACCCCTGGGTTCAATCCTGGGTACAAAAAAAAAAATTATGCGCGTACACACACACACACACACACACACACACCCTAATGAGTACACACACATATTCTCTGACCTTTGAGAAGAACTGGAAGGAGTAACATGGAAGAGCAATGAGCATAACTAGCACTTATAATGTGGCTTCTCTAGGGCTCCTTGGAGAAATGGCTGATTCCAGTGTTGGGGCAGTAAAGTAGACAATTTTTTTTTTTTTACTATTATAATAAACCTAAGATATCTTATGTGCCAGAAAGCAAGGAAGTACTCAAAGACTGATAGGGACATATGAAGTAGACACAGGCATTTATCTTAAACTGTCCACTGGAAAAACCTGAGACACTACTCAACTGGTTCAACTGGAAAAACATGATACTAATTTAATGTTGGCATGCAGGTCTGCAGTCCCACCTAATAGGGAGGCTGAGGTGGGAGTATTGCAAGTTCAAAACCAGCCTGTGCAACATAGTGAGACCTGTATCAACAAACACACACAATAGAAGTCATTGACTAAAATAGAAAATGCTGGTATAGCCCATTGGTAAAATAAGAAATCATGAGCTTATACATCTAGATGTACTCAAACAAACTGAAATTTTGATGAGGAACATGATCAAATATCTTCCCAGTGCGTACTTAATCACAAAGTGCAGAAGACTACAATAGAGAAACTGGGAAGACAAGGTCTAAATCAAGTGATCCAAGCAAACACTGTCAGTAATGATACAAATCAAAATTATGGCCCTCCCCATAAGATACAATGAGGGGCCTGGAGTTGTGGCTCAGCAGTAGAGCGCTCGTCTAGCACGTGCGAGGCGCTGGGTTCGACCCTCAGCACCACATAAAAATAAATAAAATAAAGGCATTGTGTCCAACTACAACTAAAAAAATATTTTTTAAAAAAAGAGAAAGATACAATGAGAATACAACATCAATATTCTATGATATTCCTGCCAAAAATGCATAACCCTTGGTCTAATCACAAAGAAACATTACACAGACCTGAGTTTAAGGACATTCTACAAAATAAGTGGCCTGATCTTCAAAAGTGTCAAAGTCAGAAAATTTGAAGAAATATCAAGAAACTCTTTCAGACTGAAGCAGACTAAAGTGACATGATAACTAAAAGCCACATATTTCAGAACTGAATATTTTTGCTATAAAGAACATTATTGGGGCTGGGGATGTAGCTCAAGCGGTAGTGCGCTCGCCTGGCATGCATGTGGCCCGGGTTCGATCCTCAGCACCACATACATTTGTGTCCGCCGAAAACTAAAAAAATAAATAAATGTTAAAAAATTCTCTCTCTCTCCCTCTCTCTCTCTCACACACACATACTCTCTTTAAAAAAAAAAAAGAACATTATTGAAACATACTCTACTGTCATGTATAACTAAAAAGAACAAATCAAAAAAACAACTATATGGGGCTAGGGCTGTAGCTCAGTGGCAGAGCACCTGTCTAGCATGCATGAGGCACTGGGTTCAATCCTCAGCATCACATAAAAATAAACAAAATAAAGACATTCTGTCCATCTATAACTACAAAAAAATAAAAACTATATGGGGCTGGGTTGTGGCTCAGTGGTAGAGCACTTGCCTAGCATGCGTGAGGCCCTGGGTTTGATTCTCAGCATCAACCACATATAAGTAAATAACTGAAATAAAGGTCCATCAACAACTAAAAAAATACACATATATATATATATATGAAACAAAAATTTTAAAGAGCATTATTGGGACAACTGACAACATTTGAGTGGGGCCTAAGGCTAAAATAGTATCAGTGTTTCAATGTTAATAGCCTTTTTTTTTTTTTTAAGGTTACATTTTGCTTACTTATGAGAAAGTCCTCCGTCATAGGAAAGATACACAAAAGTAATTGGGGAAATAGAACAATGTATGGGTAATTATCTCTCAAATGACTCAGAAAATAAAAACATTTTACTATTATACTTATAAGTTTTCTGTAGATTTATAATTTGAATTTAAAATGTTCAGTGAGGGCTGGGCACAGTGGCTCACACCTGTAATCCCAGTAGCTCCACAGGCTAAGGCAGGAGGATTGTAAATTCAAAGCCAGCCTCAACAACGGTGAGGTCATAAACAACTCGGTGAGACCCTGTCTCTAAATAAAATACAAAATAGGGCTGAGGATGTGGCTCAGTGGCTGAGTGCCCCTGAGTTCAATCCCTGGTACCCGCCCTGCCAAAAAGTCAGCTTTATGGGCTGGGATTGTAGCCCAGTGGTAGAGCACTCACCTAGCATATGGAAGGCACTGGGTTCAATCCTCAGCACTATATTAAAAAAGTTAATAAGGGGCTGGGTATGTGGCTCAGCAGTAGAGGGCTTACCTTGCACATGTGCAGCCCTGAGGTCAATTCTCAGCACCACATAAAAAAAAAAAAATACATAGATAAAATAAAGGTATTGTGTCCAACTCCAACTAAAAAATAAATTTAAAAAAAGTAAATATGGGGCTGGAGATGTGGCTCAAGCTGTAGCGCGCTCGCCTGGCATGCGTGCGGCCCGGGTTCGATCCTCAGCACCACATACAAAACAAAGATGTTGTGTCCGCCGAAAAAACTAAAAAAAAATAAATAAATATTAAAAAAAAATTCTCTCTCTCTCTCCCCCTCTCTCTCTCACTCTCTCTTTAAAAAAAAAAAAAAGGTAAATAAACAAAAGTATTGTATCTATCCACAACTAAAAAAAAAAAAAAGTTTTTTTTTTTTTTAAAATTAGCTTTAGAATGTTCAGTGAGAATTTTATTAGTCACCCTAACTAAAATTTCAATGCTCACCCCAATGACAGTTCATATTCTTCTTCCTGCCTTATCCTTATTTTTTTCCTTTAACACACTTATTTTATTTACCTGGTTCATTGTTTCACCCAGAATACAAGAGAGCAAGAAATTTTGTCTATTTTATTCACTATTGTGTCCAGAGCACTTAGAACACTGCCTGTGGCATAATAGGTGCTCAATAAATATTTAATGAATAAAGGAATGGAACAAGTCTATTAAATAAGTAAATGTTTTAAGAACAATAATATCCAACATGAGGACAGGTGAGATAGCTTGTTAAAAATCCTCTTGGAAGACAATTTGGCAATTAAAAGTCATAAAGATAGTGATTTCCTTTAACTCAGAAACTTCATTATTAAAAATGTATTCTAAAATGTGGAAAGGTGATCCCAGTGTCAAGCTGTCCACTATAGTATTATTTTATCAAAAAGAATAACATCCGTGTGAAATATGATATATCAAGAACTATGTAATGTTTTGAACAACCTACAATAAAAATTAATTAAAAAAAATAATAATAACATCCTCCCCCCCAAAAAAAGTTAGATATATTACGCCAATTTCAATCCACAGATTGAAGTTCCATTTATTTGAAATTCTATTTCATTTAAAATTCTAATAATGTGGGAAAATTCCTTTTATATATTATTACAACAACATAAATTTGTAGTCTATAACTTCAACTAAATGAAAACATGCACTGCCAAAAGACTAAGAAATTACTGCATAAAAATGCCAATTTTTATTTGCTTTTCTCTATTTTCCAAATTGTTCGTAGTATGGTTGTAATTTACCATCTGAAAATACATTTACAATAAAAAATGCATGTATTTAAAACACACACACACACACACACACACACACACACACCATGGGTGAATTATCCAAACATAAAAGGTAATAGACACCCCAAAAAGAAAGCAATTACTTGGATAAAGAGATTTAGGAATACACAAATCAAAGAGTGACCAGTCTACAATCAAATATAACTAGCTATAAAGAAAAAAAAATTTAAAACCTGTTTGAAGAAAAGAAAGTACGTTAATAGAGGAAAGTGGTTTGCGTAGAATCAAAAGAAGCAAGCATTTGGCAGATTAGTCTAGTACTACTGAGGTAAGACATATTTAATACAACAATTAACAAAAACACTAAAAAGGGTACTCTCCTGTGGACCAGGTCCACCATTCTTGCCAAGAATATAAAATACCCCTTCAGACCAGCGGCACCGTTTACTTTGATTCTATACTCACCAGAGAAACTGATGATCATTAGCTTGGCTTCTCAGTTACCTTTTCCCAGAAAGGAGAGGTACAAGACCTCCCTCTAGTGACATGAGTACTTGAAATGTGGCTAATTTGATGTTAACATCAAATGGAGATGTTAAAATCCACCTAAGATTTTAAGGACTTTAAATGGAAAAAAAAAAAAAAAAGTAAAATATCTCAGTAATGATTTTCACAGAGATCATATGTTGGAAAATTATTTTGGATATGTTAGGTTAAATAAAATATATCATTAAAACTAATTTTACCCATTTCTTTTTATGATTTAATATGGCTACTAGAAAATGTTAAATACTTCTGTGACTTGCATTTGCAGATAATATTATATTCTTACTAAAGAGCAAGAACAATGCAGTCAATGTAAAGATATAGCCTCCCTATAAATTAGTAAATCCACACTCTAGCTGACATTTAACGGGTGAGTTTCCTTTTTCTTTCTTTCCCTTCCTCCCTCCCTCCCTCCCTCCCTCCCTCCCTTCCTTTCTTTCTTTTTTGTACCAGGAATGAAATGAGGGGGTGCTTAACCACTGAGCTACATCCCAGCCCATTTTTATTTTTTATTTTGAGACAGAGTCTCATTGAGTTGCTTAGGGCCTCCTACCTCAGCCTCCCAAGTCACTGGGATTACAGGCATGCAACTGGCGACTGATAATCTTTCATGGTATAAGTCTCTCCATCATAAATGGATCAACTAACTTCACATTAACAAAATCAAGCCCTGCAAAATGGATGATCAGACCTTCACTGAAGTGAGCAAATCAAAGTTTTGGCACCCTTGGAGTTTCCTGGGCACAAGCTGTCAGCTCAGCCATTTTTCTGTCTGCCATTTCTCTCTTGGCTCATAATCTTATGTTTAGACTTTGTTCTTCAAAGGGTTGTGAATTATTCATCTTTGCTCTCCTACGACTTAGGTGTCTTAAACAGAGGTACTGAGAAGTTTGTTAAATAAGCATTCTATATTTGATGCCTTTGATCACAGCTATATGCCTCCTTGCCTCAAAAAGTACTTGGACATAACTCTCCATTGTTTTTTTTCTTCTTCATCTGTTAATTGCAAATAGCTTGTAAAGACTGAACACATGCTCAACAGAAAGCAAAATTTAGTAGTGTGATGTAAAAATAGTGAATAAATCTAATATGCAGTGAGTCTGATAACCATTACAGTACATTATATTTTATTTTCAAGGTCAAAGCCTTAAAGACAGACCACAGAACTGATATTTTATCATTACATGGTAACTTGTTATGCAACCTCTTATTTTTCCCTATTCTTTGATATAATAACCTCAAGGCTGAAACAGAATAGTGGTGGAAAGGAAAACAGATGACACAAAATGAAGAGTAAGTTTATCACAGGATCACTGTAATGCTTTGGCTTCATAGCATAGACCAGATGGCAATAACCCCTGTCTCAGCAGGCAATTCTCAATGTCCTGTGGTTTGTAAAACAAATTCACTATTAACTTGATCTGCTAATAACTGTTTTGATTATTGTGGCAGCAACAAAACAATGCTGAAGGCACTGGAGTCAGAGCGCAGTGGTCGAGCACTTGTCTAGCATGTGTAAGGCACTGGGGTCCATTCTCAGCATCACAAATAAAGAAGATTCATTGAAAAAAAATTTAATGCTGAAAACATGCACAATCCCTCAATTTAAGATGAAAAGCAACAAACAGAAAACATAACTCTTCCCTAATATTTATTCTGTCAAAAGGAAAATCCTTTTCTGAGAAATGTTTTGGTGCCAGGGATTGAACCCAAGGGTGGTGGTGTTGTTATTTTGGTGCCAAACCCAAGGGTGCTTAACCACTGAGCAACATCCCCAGCCCTTTTTATTATTCTATTTACCGACAGGGTCTCGCTGAGTTGCTAAGCGCCTTGCTAATCTGCTGAGGCTGGCTGCCAAGGCACGCCAGGAAACAGGAAACTTTTGACTTCTCAAATCCAGGTATAGCCAGGTGTGGTGGTGCAAGCTTGTGATCTCAGGGATTTGGTAGGCTGGGGTAGGAGGATTGCAAGTTCAAGGCCAGCCTCATCAATTTATTGAGATCCTGTCTCAAAGTAAAAAATAAGAGGGGCGGTGCTGGGGACACCAAATTGCCAGAACCAAATCCCCAGAACCAAAACAAACAAACAAATATAATTCAAATATACTCTCATCTCTTAACTGTTAAGTGAGGTAGGTGGTCTTCATTGTACCCAATTTTGTGGCTGTTTTGTAAAAGATACTAAAAATGCCTGAGAAATTATTGGTATTAGTTTTACTTATGTTAAACATTTACAGTTGCTAATTCTATGGAAACAGGTACCAGTCCTTTGGCAGTTTTACAAATATTGCTACTTTTATTATTTTACATGTGAACTGTGTATCATTTTCTAGAATTCATTCGTCTGTAGGTACAACTTGACTAATCACATCAGCAGTTCTGACTTTAAGATAGGGAAAATAAAAATAGGTAGCTCCCAGGTAGCTCCTGGGAGAAGAGGCGACGTTCCAAGGCCAAGTGGACCCAAGTGTCAACTTGAACCAGATGCAGCACAAACAAGAGGGGCAGACAAAGTAGCCTCAGCTCCAAACGCGGCACTTAGAGGTTAGGGTAAGGTTGGTTAGCCCTCATTTCCACCAACGTTGGTAACTGCAGAGCAGCTGGGCAGGTTCATGAATGTGGGATTGAGGGTAATTCAGGTTTTGAAATTAAATTAGAAAACAGAGGCTCTGTTAATCTTTAAGCAAGAGTTGAAAATTGTAAAAGGCGGTAAAGAAGAGGAAGGTTGAACAGAGCTCAAGGCCGAGTTCCAGTCCGCGGCCCAGGAAGCGGGAAACCCAAGGCGAAGGCAGAGCGCTTCCCCCAGGACGCGGCTCCGGAAGTTCCGGGGTCCGTCGCGCCAGCTCCGCGCATGCGCAGGCCTGCGCTTTGGGTGTGGCGGTGCGCGCCCAGATCTCGGTCTCTGGAGAGGGTGGGCGGGGAGACGGCACGTGACCGGGATTGCGGCTTTTGGGGCCCAATCCGAGACGTTCTGGGAAAAGCCCTTGTGGAGCAATTCGGGTAGCCCCGGTCCTTGCGGAGCCCTGACTCGGTGTTTCCGTTTCTGACTTCTCGGTTCTGTGCAGGACTCGAAGGACCCGGTGGTTCTCGCTCGGTGTCCCCGGAGTGGAACCGGAGGCGCCCGTTAGTTCCTTCAGGACCGAGGGGCCTGCCTCGGTCTCAGGTCCACCTCGGTCTCCGCGGAACGCGCGTCCTTTCTACCCCGGCGATCCCGGAGTGGCGGGAGAGCGCCCCGTGGTAAAACAGCACCCAGAAAAAGAGCCTGCCACCCATCTCGGGGTGAGGCTGGGGCAGTGCAGGGAGAGTCGAGGTACGTGTCCCCGGGATGCGACAGAGCGGCCGCCCCAAAAACGTACCGCAGGGTCGACCTCCGATCAGG
This sequence comes from Callospermophilus lateralis, assembly GCF_048772815.1. Classification (NCBI taxonomy): domain Eukaryota; kingdom Metazoa; phylum Chordata; class Mammalia; order Rodentia; family Sciuridae; genus Callospermophilus; species Callospermophilus lateralis. The sequence goes on from NC_135311.1 coordinate 2,208,863, forward strand.
TGTCCTGGTGGCTTTCTTTCCAGCCTCCCGAAAAGGACCCCGCGCAGGCCGAGCCGGCGCGGCCGACCCTGCAGTAACCCCACCGCCCAAACCCTCAAGGGTGATGACGTAACGTGGCCATTGGCCCCGGAGGGGCGTGGTGGGCGCGGCCTTTCAGGGTTTCCCCCAGCTCGAGCACCTGGAGGGGAGGGCCCGGGGCTGGCCCTGGCCCAGCCTCCCGCCCAGCCTCCGGGCTGACGTCTCGGTTCCCAGTTGCTTTAACTCCAGTTCCTTGTATTATAGATTCTTCTCCGGCCCCACCGACTGGTCACAGCTCCCAGCATGAATGACGTCAAGCACTACACTGCCCTAAGAAATGCCGGCGCCACCCCGCCTGGACCCGTCGGCTGGGGAGGCTGAGGCAGGAGGATTCCAAGTTCAAAGCCAGCCTCAGCAATTTTATCAGTGCACTAAGCAACTCAGTGAGACCCTGCCTCTAACTAAAATACAGAAAAGGGCTGGGGACGTGGCTCACTGGTAGAGTGCTTGTCTCGCACCTGCGAGGCACTGGTTTGGATCCTCAGCACCACATAAAAATAAATTAGTAAACAAAGATTGTGTCCATCTGCAACTAAAAATAAATAAACAAAGGGGGGGCTGGGATGTACCTCAGTAGTTAAGCGCCCGTGGGTTCAATCCCTGGTACCATTTTTTTTTTTTTTTTTAATGGGAAAAAAAAAAGGTAAAAAATCCTCTGGGAGAAATTCCCTTCACATGGAGAAATGGGTATAGCCTGTGAGCCAATTCTGGGGCTGCAGAATAAGCCTAATCAGGGAAAGTCCCAGTGAAGGGCGGAGATCATGGACTTCATCCTGAAAGATGGTGTAGTTGAAGTATTTAATAGGAGAATCAGAAAATAAGCAAGTGTTTATTGAATGTAACTTATTTATTTATTTATTTTTACATGCATGTTATTGAGGATTGAACCCAGGAATGGGATTACAGGCCTGCCCAGGGAGCCTGGCTCATCACTTCGTGAAGTTAGATTGTTTTCATCAATGTTGTGTGTAGCATGAATCATTATTAAGCATTAGTGTGAATGTGTGTGTTGTTTTTTTAAGTAGCCAAATTCAAATGATGCCTCATAAAATGTTAAATTATTTGTAAATATTAATGAAATTCAAAGTCATACCTACTTCTGATTGTTTCTTAATCAGGGTTATTATGAAGTAATCTTACTTTAGGGTTTTACCAAAGTGTCTACACTATGACATAAAAGTATTTTATCAAGATGTAGTACCCCCCCACCCCCGCCATTTGTAGTCTTTTTTAAAGATGCTCCTGAGATCAATTCATTTTGTAATTTCCACTTATGGTACAATCTGTTGTCCTTCCAGTTAAGACTGGCTGTGCAAATAGACTAATAACCCAAATAACTGTCTCAAGCTAAGGTAGGGTTCTCAGACCTTAGGCTAATTAGTATATGTAAAAGGCACCAGTAGTAGAATGCTATTTTAGCTACAGCTGCAGAGTATCATTACACCCTGTACTATAAACAGGAAAAATTTCCAGCAACTGGAAAAATATCTGCTCCAAAGCCTCTCTTTAAAATACAGAACAAGGAATAAACAATATTTAAGTGTTTTGAATCATAGTCTCTCACTGAATTGCCTCATTACCTATCAACCTCACCAAAAACTGTGGGGATTCTACCATTTTTTTTAACCAAGAGGGTAAAGGCTTTGAATTTTTTGAAGACAAACAAAAGTCATAGTAAATACCTGGAGCAATTCTTCAGTATTTTCATCCCTCAGGAAGCAGAATTCTACATTATACTTGTGCCTTAACTATAAAAAACATACCTCCCAGACTTCTCCACAAGTGAAACTTTTTAAAAAATCACTTATCAGGGGGAAACCCAGAGTACAGAGAAATACCTACTGTTTCAAAATTAAACATGTAAGAATTACATCTATTTATATTATCAAAAGATTTTGAAGATACACATTACAGAGTACAGATGGAAATGATGGGCTCATATTAGAAAACTGTGTGTGTGTGAGAGAGAGTTTGCGCGCGCATGCACGCACAGTGTTGGGGATTGAATCCAGGGCTTTGTGCATGCAAGGCAAGCACTCTACCAATTGAGCTATATCCCCAGTCCTAGAAAAATTATTAATGTACAGTTGTTGAGATTGAACTAAGGGGCACTTAACCACTGAGCCACTTCCCATCCCTATTTTGTGTTTTATTTAGAGACAAGGTCTCATGAAGTTGCTTAATGCCTTCCCTTTGTTGCTGAGGCTGGTTTTGAACTCTATCATCCTGTCTCAGCTTCCCAAGAGCTGGGATTATTGTAAAATACTGTACGCTGCCACCACACCTGGCAGCATACAGTATTTTACAATCAATTTAACTGTAATAATAGTAATAGTTACTTCCACTACAGGCAATAAAAGTACAGGCTCAATTGCCAATCCAAAAGGAAAATTAAATGAATCAAGAATGTTTTCCTCCTTCTTGGAAAAAAGTTAATAAGAAAGATGATAGGTTAAACTATTTATCACATCCTCATATCACATCCAAATTTGAATGAGGTAACTTTCGTTTGTTTTTAAAAAGATCTTCAAAGCTGCCAACAGTATTGCTGAAAAAGTGAATATCATACACTGAAGCTAATCATTATAACAAATCTTCAATTTATTTGAAGCAATTCCGTTTCAAAAACTTAAGTTACAGCAGTCACAGGAAAAACAGGGAATAGTCAGAAACAATAGAAGAATGATCATGAGTACTGCTTTTTGATTTGTTTTTAACACTGTCATGGCTTTATTCAAAAACACAGTTGCACAAAAGTATTAACCTCAACGTTTACGGAGAGATTCTTAAAGAACTTAACACACTATATACATACTGCAATACAAAGAGCATTAAAATAGGACCCCAAACTTCTACAAAATATAAACCCCCCCTTACTTATTTGCATGAAAATACCACCCACAAAGCTAAATAAGTTCTTAAAAGTTATCTGGAGGTTCACTATGTGTTGTTTTCAAACCAAAGAACTCTAATTTTGATTGCACAATAAGATTGATAAGAAAGTCAATATATAGATTTCATTTTAAAAATAAGTATTTTATAATCTGGACATAGTATATAATGAGAATTCTTAGAGACCAAAGCAGGGCATATCAATTGTTAAAAAATTAGGAGAAAAAAATGTTAATCTTTTGTACTTTCTGATCCCCCTACTAAATTTATTCCAAGTGTTTTATTTCAGTCAGTTGTGCAACTGTTTTAGTTTCTCCACAAATAACCTTTAAAACACCAAGTCATACATTTTAAACTAAAAAAAAACAAGCAGCAGCAGTACTAACTCAGTAATTTAAATGTGTCCCAGTAGAAGAATAGCTTCAATTAGTTTACTGACACTAACTTAAAAACCTTACAAATATTCAAAACAAAGAAAATATTTTAAGATAGTCAAGATGAACAAAGCAGTTACCTTGAACATGGAGCCTCCATGACAAAAACAGAGATGTACTGTGTACTCATTATATTTTATTTAGTAACCATGTAAGTAAGCACACACTCATACTTATCCCAAATATTCTTCTATTTTAATGGACATTCACTTGAAAATAAGTCTTAATATTTAATCCCAAATATTTTTCCAACTGCCTACAATATTCCAATTAAATGCTACATCTGGTAATGCTTTAAAACTATAGGAACAACTAAAGGTTCTACTCAGAAAAATTATAAATACTGCGCAGGGTTGGTATCCAAATAATTTGGGATGCCAACTTAAAAACTGACTTAAACATCTCCTTAATTATCAACAGGCAATGAACATTGATGCTAATCCAGAACCCCTCCCCTGCTTCTTTACTTTCTTCCTCCTACTTATATGGTCTTACATATTTTCAGTCAAGAAAGATTTACAATAAGCAGAGCTTGCTGCCTGAAATTGTATCAATAACAATATTTGTATCTCAGAAAATTCTCAGTTTCTTCCACTCTGTTTAAAACCCAGAGAGATCTGAAAAGGTGGTTGAGGTATAAGACTAAAGGTTTTCTGGGTATCCAGAAGTTCCCAGCTTCCTTCTGGGATAGAGAGAGGGGAGTCAACAAGAAGGGAAGGTGATCATAAAGAAATTGATGAGAAAATGCACACCTACAACAAAACGAAATAAACAACCATGGGCACGTCATGATCTGCAGCCTAAAGAGAGGGCTCACCTGCGTGTCTCACTTAGTATAGGCAATTTTTCCTTCAAAAATAAAATCTTATCAATCACCATAAAATCCATGAATTATATTACTGACTAGAACCTCCCCCAAATCCACAAACTATATAATTTGCTGAATAGAACCTTTATTATTCTGCTTCTACTTTCCAACTTAATTCATGTGACAAAAAAACCACCCAAATATCTTTAACTATTTAAAAAAAAGTCAATGTCTTCAAAATAAAGATCCCTGGATCATCTCTTAAAAAAAAATAATGATAATCAACTAATTCAAGAGACTACTGTCATTTCATATTACAGATGACTGTAATTTCAGTTAATTTATAAATAACTTTAAAATCTTATGAATGAAATGCACCAAACTTCACCTGTGTAAAAGCAATCATGTTTTAATTACGGACTAAAAATTACTAATACAATGAACTTGAATTTGAATTAGAAAAATTAAGCTTCTAAATATAATTGCTAGAGAATGTCTTAAGGGGGAAGTGTCAATGAAATTTTTTCTCTACATACAATATGATCATTAACAGACTAGTAAATCTTAACTGGAATGATAAGGCAAAAATAGTAAAACCACACTTTTCTATAAAAAGTTACACATTATCTTCTGTAGGGATAGCTATCGTACATGAAAAAACAAAGATGTGATCACTCTATTGCACACCCAGGAATGCTGGGGAATCTGGTCTTAGAATGATCTAGTCATCTTCTTCCTCTCCGTCATCTTCAGCATCTCGTTTCCTCTTCTCCCCCCGGAGACCTTCTTCTTCTAAAAGAAGAATGGAAGGAAAAGTGTAAAAAACTTTAATTTCAACAAATGAGTATTTGTTAAGTTAAAAAGTTTTGACTCTTAGTGAAAAGTTGACAAATATATATATATATTTAATATATATATATATATATATATATATTAAGTTTCCAGTCTGAAATTTCTTTTTATTTCAGTGTATAAACAGACTTAACAGACTAAGAAATGCATAAATAATGATAGCTTGCTATGCACCCTTGTGGCCAAGTCATGAAGTACAGATGAAGAAACCAGGCTTCATATTGAAGAAACTGTTGGTAAATTTTTTTTTTTTGAGACAGAATTTTTTAATATTTATTTTTCAGTTCTTGGCAGACACAACATCTCTGTTTGTATGTGGTGCTGAGGATCGAACCCGGGCCGCACGCATGCCAGGAGAGCGCGCTACCACTTGAGCCACATCCCCAGCCCCTGTTAGTAAATTTTTAAAAAGACCTATAGGTAAAGAATACTGAAGAGCAAGTCGAGTCCCCCCACCCTGGATATCAAATCTTAAAGAATATTATATTGAGTTCAACTGTTCCTCTCCTCTCTTTCAGGTAAGGCTTCCCTCTTCAAAATGAGAGATCTTAAAAAGGTAATAAATTGAGTTCAGGGTAGCTCCCCTATCTCTTCGTTTTTGATTTTAAAATACATGTTATGAGCTGTTCCTTTAATGGAATTAAGGAATGCCTTGAGAAATTTACTCTTTAAAAAACTTTTGTAACTTCAAGGCACTCTATTATAAACAGCAAAATCAAAAGGATCAGTGACAATTTGTATTATAGACTCATGAAAAAATATTTTTAATTCTAGAATTTGTTTCTGGTTAATGTAACTCACCCTCTTCCTCCTCTTCTTCCCCTTCTTCTACATAATCATCATCATCTTCTTCATCCTTGAAATTCAAATATTCAGTTTGAGTATAAATAAACCATAACATATTTTCCACTATTGAGTATATCCCAACAAAGGCAAAGAAACTTTAGTTACCCTGTGTTTTGATAACCACAACTTCTTCCTTATTTATCTTTTTTTAAAATCCAACTAAGTATCTAGTTCTTTATAAAAATAAGTTATGCTTTAGACCACCACTGTTCAAAGGAACTTTCTGCAACAATGGAAATATACCATATCTGTGTTGTGCAATACAATAACCACCAGCCACACATGACTACCCAGCACCTGAAATGTAACCAGTGCAAATGAGGAATTGAATTTTTAGTTTTAGTTAATTTTAATTAATTTAAATAGCCACATCTACCTACTAGCACAGGTAGGAGAGCACAACTTTTGACTATTTTTAAAATGAGACCTTTTATTTTACAGATCAAGTTAAGAATGATCTGAATCCTAGCCCCAATATAGTTATATATGTTGAGTCAAACCACATTCTCTTTCTGGACCTCAATTTTCCAATCAATAAAAGCAAAGCACAGGTTGAGCTTTTTTTTTTTTTTTTTTGGTACTGGGGATTGAACCCAGGGGTGCTTTACCACTGAGCTACATACACCCCCAGCCCTTTATATTTTTTGTTTTGAGATAGGGTCTCACTGAGTTGCTTAGGGCCTCAAACTTGTGATCCTCCTGCCTTGACCTCCCTAGAAGCTGGAATTACAGGCATGTGCCATAGTGCCCAGCACCAGGTTGAGCTTTCTTTTTTCTTTCTTTGTAAGGAATAATAAAAAAGGATATATAGTTATAATTTTCAAAAAAATATAAACTACTAATCACACTTATTCCTTGATGATTTAGGAAAGTCCAAGTCTAAAAGAGCTCTTTTTCTGAATTTTGTTTTAAACAAATGTGACTGGATTAATTGATTCATGTTCTAGACCTTTTTAAAAATCATCTTTTAGATACTATCAATAAAAACTCAGCTTTTGAGGTCACCGTGATGGCGCACACCTATAATCCTAGTGACTTGGGTGGTGGAGGCAGGGAGACTACAAGGTTGAGGCCAGCCTCAGCAATTTAGCAAGGCCCTAAGCAACTTAGTGAGAACCTGTCTCAAAATAAAAAATAAAGGGGCTGGGGTTGTGGCTCAGTGGTAGAGCACTCACCTAGCATACATGTATGAGGCACTGGGTTCAATCCTTAGCACCACATAAAAATAAAATAAAGGTATGTGTCTACCTACAACTAAAAAATATACATATTTTTTAAAAACTTAAAAAATAAATAAAAAATAAAATGTGGTTCAGGGCTTGACTGCCCCTGGGTTAAATCCCCAGTACCCAACCCCTCCGACCTGACCCAAAAAAACTCACTTTGCCAGAAATTTGTTCAGTAGAGACTATAGTCTTCTCCTCAGTGGGGAATGTTTCCTCATTTGTGGATGAGTAATCCAAGGACACCATGATTCCCAGTCCTCCCGAAGCTCTCAACTTCTTTTTTTTGGGTGGGGTGGAGGGGTGGGGGGCGGGTATGGGATTAAACGTAGGGGGTTCTTTATCACTGAGCTACATCCCCAGTCCTTTTTTATTTTTTGAGATATGATGTAACTATTATTGAGGGTCTTACCTCACCTTCGTGTTTTGTTTTGTTTTTTTTTTAAGAGAGAGAGAGAATTTATTTAATATTTATTTTTTAGTTTTCAGCAGACACAACATCTTTGTTTGTATGTGGTGCTGAGGATCGAACCCGGGCCGCACGCATGCCAGGCAAGCATGCTACCACTTGAGCCACATCCCCAGCCCCTCACCTCCGTTTTTTAAAATAAATTTTTAAGTTGTCAATAGACTTTTTCTTTTATTTATATGTGATGCTGAGTGCCTCACACACGCTAAGCAAGCTCTCTACCAATGAGCCACAACCCCAGCCCTCATCTCCACTTTTTTAAAATTTAATTTTTTTTTTTTTTTTGTACCAGGGATTGAACTCACGGGAACTTGAGCACTGAACCACATCCCCAGCCCTATTTTGTGTTTTACTTAGAGACAGGTTCTCATTGAGTTGCTTAGTACCTCACAGTTGATAAGGCTGGCTTTGAATTCGAGATCCTCCTGCCTCAGCCTACTGAGCCACTGGTTATAAGTATGCGCCACCACACCCAAGCATCCTCATCTCCATTTTTAATGATTTATATTACACACACATAAAGTCCTTCTTTACACATATTATTTCCCTGCCTCTGAAGAACAGTGAAATAGGAAGAAATTTTTTAAAAAATCAAATAAAAAGTTAATTGAATGGGCTGAGATTGTGGCTTAGTGGTAGAGCACTTGCCTTGCACAATGTGAGGCACTGGGTTCGATCCTCAGGACCACATAAAAATAAATAAAATAAAAATTTTTTTAAAAAGTTAATTGAATATGCACTCTCTTTCCTTCTAATTTCTTTTTTAAATCTCAATTGTCTCTAAAGCATTCCCTGGCACTTAGCTTCTAAAAACAAGACTTCAGACCAGGCCTGGTTGCACATGCCTGTAACTCCAGTGACTCCTATGATTGAGGCAGGAGGATTACAAGTTCAAGGCCAACCTTAGCAATTTAATGAGACCCTGTATCAAAATAAAAAATAAAAAGGGCTGGGGATATGGCTCAGTGGTAAAGTGCTTCTGGACTTAATCCCCAATAGCAAATAAAAATAAATAAAAACAATAAAAATAAAATAAAAACAAGACTTCTTTTTCAACATTCAGATTATCTCAGGAACAAAAACTCCTTCTGGTCCCTGCTACTCCTACAGTGACTTAAGGTTATATGTATTATCACAGAATTTTTTATTCTTTATGTGGCCATGTTATTTGGGGTTAGTATTTCACAATACTCAATGGAATGATAAAGCTAACATTTGCAGTTAGTTGAAAGTAATTTTTAAATGACTTAATACTTCTTAGAATTAAGGAGGAATTATTGGCACAAAAAATAAAAGGTCAAATGTTAATGAACAAGACACTTATTTTATTAAATAAATTATTAAATAAATAAAAATTTATGGGAAAAACATTTAAGCTGTATGTTGGTGTAAACCAAGCAGACTGAAAATAAATATTCAAAATATTCTGTGAAGGTTTAAAATATTTAAGGTTCTATTCTTCATTATTATATAGTTCCTAACTCACTAGGGCCCAAACCAAATGTACATCTTTATTTTTCACAGTAGTTTCATATTTAAAATGGTATCAGAAAAAAATAATCACTGACCAGATATTATCGACCTGCTTGATGTAAAAGTAATTAGAAGAACAAATAATATTTAGTCTAAATAAGAATTCTTCCTCCCCACACCACCACTGTGGGGATCAAACCCAGGGCCTCATGAATGCTAGGCAGGCACTTTAACACTGAGCTACATCCCCTAAAATAATGAAAAATTATTTAAAGTTATAAAAGAAACCTCAATTTAACATTAGGAAAAAGGAACTTCACTAAACTCCCAGGAGCCAAGATCATTCATTCTTTGTGCCACTGGAGGTAATAAATGCTGAGGTACAAAGATGAAAGGTATTCCCCACCCTTTAAGAGCTCACAGCTGCACAGAAAGTAGCCAAATACGTTTTTTAAAAAAACTATCTACAGACAATAGAAGCCTAATCAAGGTTTAACGATAACAAAGGAAGGAATGATTTTCTAAGAAAAAATATAGAAAACTTCAAAATTAAGGTTAGCACCAGAGTTGAGTTTAAGGATAAAAGTTTACAAGGCATGACTGGGGTGGCTATTACACAAGCAAATATACATGTGAAATTTCACGGAGCTATTCATAAAATTAGTGCTTTTTACATGCTTCACTTTAATTAGCACAAACAAAAATGAAGTCCATCCGGGACCTGGGTAGGAAGTCATTTCAGATAGAGTAAACAATTAATACACATACATAAAGGCAAGGGATAGTTTGGTGTGATAATTTAACGTGGTACTGAGGGAGATGAAATTAGGGAAGGAAACAGGAGCCAAACAGACAATGCAGGGTTTGTATCTTTTGGTGGCAATAGGAAAGACATTAAGAGTTTCCAGAAGGCTAGTGATAGGATCACATTTGCAATGAGACGACCCAGGCAGCACTGCAGGGGATATTACTAAGTAGTGATGCTATATTCAGAGTATCAAGCAAGAAATAATTGGAGGGAAGAAATAATTGTAGGTACATTCTACAATGTACCTACAATGTGCCAGGGACTAGATACCTACATTATCTTGTCAAATCCTTAAAACAATCCTATGAGGTTGGTATGAAACTAAGAAACTAAGGCTAGAAACACCTATAAAATGTTTCTACCATACCATACCAAAAGCAGAGTGGATTTGAAAGATATCTGGGATTTATAATCAATCGCTGTTTATGCTTATCTAGATGTAGTCTGGGATAGGCCACAATGAGGAAAAAACGCAGACAGATACATACACATTCACAAGTTAGGAAACAACTCTCAGATTTCTCCAACTCACTTTTTATAGTACTTAGTGCTATGCCTAAGTAATTAATTTTTAAGGCTAATACAAAGTATTTATTCACCTGAATTTCTTCTTTCATCAAGTAAGAAAGGCCCACTTCTTCTTCTCCCTCTCCCAATTCTGACCCTGCTTCATCTTCATCCTCCTCCTCATCATCATCTTCCTCCTCTTCCTCATATCCTTCAGGTGGACCAGCTTCATCTTCCTCTTCATCTCCATCATCTTCATCTCCATCTTTAAAAATATTTAAAAATATATATGTGGGGCTGGTTTAGTAGTAGAGCACTTCCCTAGTACATGTGAGACACTGGGTTTGATTCTCAGCATCACACAAAAACAAATAAATAAAGGTATTGTGTCCATCTACAACTAAAAAACATTTTAAAATGTATGTATATATTTTATATATATACATTTATGTGTGTGTGTGTATGTGTGTGTATTGTTTTTAAAATGAGAAAATGTCTGGACAAATGTTTCCTTCCAGTAACGTTCATCCTTTTTACCCTTTCCCAGTCACTTTAAACTCTTAAGCCAACCAGTGTAAAAGTATTTCATGGTGACTTTTTTCTTTTAAGATTACCATTTTTGGGGAGCAAGGGGTGGGGGATTGAACTCAGAGGCACTCAACCACTGAGCCACATCCCCAGCCCTTTTTTGTATTTAAGAGTACCATTTTAAAACATTTAATATTTATTGCTTGAGAATGGTTTCTATATACTGGTATTTATTCAATGTGTAGATTTTCAGATATTACATGCATTGAAGTTGGTTTTACTTGATGGACATTTCAAAACCTGCGTGTTCATAATTCATTCCAACATTTTATAACATTATTTATCCAAAACAAATTTACTTTGCTGGGCCAGTGGCACATGCCCATAATCCCAGCTACGCCCAAGGCTGAGGCAGGAGGATTCCAAATTCAAAGCCAGCCTTAGCAACTTAGCAAGACCCTGAAGCAGCTTAGTGAGACCCTGACTCAAAATAAAAATTAAAAAGGTAGTAAAGTACCCCTGGGTTTGATCCCCAGTATAAAAAAGAAATTATTTTAATAATGAAAACTATGACCCAAAAATAAATATCATCCTCTTACTAACAACAGCTATTCTGTCACCTCATATTTTAGTCTTATATTCATCTAAAAATGCATATTCACAATCTATTTCTAGGATATTTTTCACCACTTCAAAAAGAAGAACCATACCTATTATCAGTTTCCATCCCCTAAATCTCACCCCAATAATCTACTTTCTATTTCTATTGGATGTGCCTATTCTGGGCCTTTGGTATATATGAAACCAAACAACACGGCCTTTTCTGTCTGATGTCTTTCACTTAGCAGACTGTCTTCAAGATTCACTTTTACATGTATCAGTACTTCATTCACTTCCATGGTGAAATCATATTATACTGTATGAATATATCACATGTTTTTAACCTATTTATCAGTTGACAGATACCCAAGTTGTCTCTACTTTGGGGCTATTATAAATAATGCTATTATAAATGGATCCTTTAAAAAAAAATACTATTTAAGAAGTTTTCACTATTACTGGGTAGTAGTTACACAAGTTTATATAGATGTAAAATGTCACAGAGCTTCCTATTACAGAAATCATTAAATTCCCTGAAGCTATTAGAAATCTGAAAGAAGAAATATAGGCTAGAGCTGTGGGATTTAAAATTTTCTTGTCTTACCAATAGCTTATGTGGGTTTTTTCCCCTCCACCTATACCTCCAGGTCCAATCTTAATTTGCATGGCTAGAGTGGAGACTATAATTATGACACATTTAGGAGTATTTAGAGTGATTACCCTCATCATCCTCCTCTTCGGAATCAGGTGCTTCATTATCCTCCTGATCAAATCCATCTAAGTATGTGATTTGTTGCAGCAATTCAAAAATACTTTCTCTGTAATCTTCCAGATTTGTGATCTCACAGTTAAACAAGTCAAGACTTTTCAAATTTTTAAGATTTTGCTAGAAAAGTAAAGATGTTCAGTCAAGATTTAATATACCATATTATTTCTTCTTAATTCACAATCCAGAAAACATATATTTGAAATTGAGAATGACTTTTGGATTGTTAGAATTTTATAACAAAGAGTTATTTTATAAAACACAGCCAATTCTCTTAATTAGCCCCTGGCATATAAATTCCAAAACTTTGTTTGATCTATTATTGTTACCTCCAGGATCTTAACTGAGTGCCTTATTTCTAGTGGACACTCAACACATTTTTTGATGACCAAACCTGTGCATAGGCAACAACAATAATCAATTTAAAACCACATAGGCCAGGCATGATGGTGTACACTGTAATCCCAAGGACCAATGACGCTGAGGCAAGAGGATCACAAGTTTGAGGCCAGCCTCACAACTTAATAAAACCCTCAGCAACTTAGTAAGACCTTGTCTCAAAATAAAAAAATAAAATAAAAATACCTTTAAAAAGGGTTGGAGTATAACTCAGTGGTTAAATGACACTGGGTTCAATTCCCAGTAACAAAAATTAAAAAAAAAAAAAAAAAAAATCACACAAAGTAGGCACAGTGGTACACACCTGTAATCCCAAAGACTTGGGAGACTAAAACATGAGGATCAATGGTAGGATCAAGGCCAGTCTCAGCAGCTGAGCAAAGGCCTAAGCAACTTAGTGAGAATCTGTCTCAAAATAAAAATATTTTTAAAATAAAGGGCTGGGGATATGCTTAGTGGTAAAGCACCCCTGGGTTCAATCCCCAGTACCCATAAAAAAAAAAAAAAAAAAAAGAAAAGAAAAAAAAATACAGCTATATTTTCAACATTTTCAATGACCTCCCAGTCTTTTTAAAACATCAGAGCAACAATTTTCAGAGTTTTACTAAATAGTCTTTTCCTTCCCACATACCAGAAAACTAGGGGACACTTAAAGTAACTCAAAAAATTATCAAGAAGGAATGAAAATGGGCTGGGGATGTGGCTCAAGCGGTAGCGCGCTCGCCTGGCATGCGTGCGGCCCGGGTTCGATCCTCAGCACCACATACAGACAAAAATGTTGTGTCCGCCAAATACTAAAAAAAAATAAATAAATATTAAAATTCAAAAAAAAAAAAAAAAGAAGAAGGAATGAAAAGCAATAGAACTTAAAATAACGAAAATTTTAAAACCAGATAGTCAAATCTTGAAGCTGATGATGAAATAATAAATACAACTTTTCACTGACTTAAAAATTCTTTTGGGTACTACCTTGTATGTCTAAAAAGAACAAATTAAAAAATTCATCTGGGGCTGGGAGCAGTGACACATACCTAGAATCCCAACAGCTTGGGAGGCTAAGGCAGGATGATCTCAAGTTCAAAGCCAGCCTCAGCAACTCAGTGAGGCATAAGCAACTCAGCAAGACCCTATCTCTAAATAAAATAAAAAATAAAAATAGGGCAAGCAATGGCATCAGTGGTAAGCACCCCTGGGTTCAATCCCTGTACCAAAAAAAAAAAAATTTCATCTGGGAACTTGGAGACTGAGAGAGAAGGATGGCAACTTCTTCAAGGCCAATCTCAGCAACTTAACAAGACCCTGGCTCAAAAGAACTATGGAGGTGGCTCAGTGGTTAAGTGCGCCTAGGTTCAAAAGTATCAAAAAAATTATTATTTTTTAAATTTTAAATAAATAAATAAAAAGGGTTGGGGATATGGCTCAGTAGAGATGTGCCCCTGGGTTAAATCCCCAATATGGGGGGAAGGTGGGGAGTGAGAGAGAGAACAAATTCAGAAGTTTTGCATTAAACAGAAATAACTAAGGTAAAACACAAACTAATCTGAGAAAATTTAACAGCAACAACAACAAAAAAAAGTCCAGTGATAAAACCTTTCCACTTACCAGAGCTTCTACCGTACTGAGATCTTTGATTTTGTTTCCACTCAGATTGAGGTAGGTAAGATTTGGACATTTTTCTGCCAGGACTTCCAAGCCTCCAGAAATTATATTGTCACTAAGTTCCAACTATATATTCAACATGGGGAGAAACAAGGAAAGATGAAGGCTTAGGATGGACCTAAGATTTTAAAAGCATACCAATTTAAGTAAGTTCTATCACCAGCAAAAAAAAAGAAAAAGTATACCAAAGCGGGGGGTGGGGGGGGTGCATTTATCATCATTAATTTTCAAATTCCCATTTGTGCCTGTTAAATGACATATGAGAACGCTATATGATGAGCTCCTAACTCAGCTTTGGTTTAGGTTGTATTTCATTTAGATTTCATGATTCAAAGAAAAATATTTGGTAGATGTTAAATTCAAATTCATGCCAAGCATGGTGGTGAACACCTATAATCCCAGTGGCTGGGGTGACTGAAGCAGAGGGATTAGGAGTTCAAAGCCACCCTCAGCATCTGAGGGAGGCTCTAAGCAATTCAGTGAGACCCCATCTCTAGATAAAATATAAGAAAGATGTGGCTCAGTGGTTAAGCGAACCTGGGTTCAATCCCCAGTACAAAAAAAAAAAAAAAAGAAGGAACTGGGCTTGTGGCTCAGTGGTAGAGTGCTTGCCTGGCATGTATGAGGCACTGGGTTTGATCCTCAGCACCACATAAATTAAACTGAATAAAGGAATTGAATCCATTTGCAACCAAACAAAATTTTAAAAGAAAAAAAAGAAAAGAAAAATCCAAATTTGTGTCATAAAGTAATCCCACCAACAAATTCAAATTTCTAAAAGCAGCTTTAGAGCTGATTCAACAAACCATTTTTCCTATCTCTAGAAACAAAATTTTCTCACTAACAGGCAGAATAGTCATTTCATTTGGCAAAGGACTAGACATAATAACCCTTGGCACTGAAATCATTCTGCTTGTACATTAATCTTGACTTACCTTTCGAAGTTTGTTTAAGCTGGGAAGTTGGGCCAGTGAACTTAATTCCACATTAGCCATACTCAGAAACTCTAGTTCTTTAAAAGTATCATTCAGGCCTTCAATTTCCCCATTGACACACAGGCAATTATCAAGAACTAACTCTGTCACCTGTGAGAGGGAATACATTAATTATTAGTTTGCAATCTGTTTAGCAACAGACCTGGTTTGACACTGTGGAAATGTGAATATTAAAACAACAAATCCTAAACAGGGCATGGTAGCTGTTGCCTATAATCCCAGGTAAGTAGGAGGATCACTTAAGACCAGGAGTTCCAGGCCAGGGTAACACAGCATGACCACACTTAAAAAAAAAAAAACAAAAAATTGCCTTACACAGATCCTTTCCACCCCCTGCCAGCTAATATAAAACCTAGTTATCACTACTAGCTATCTTCCAAATTAAATTAAGAGTAACAAGTTCAATGCCTAATTCAAACCACTGAGTCACTAAGGTATAGAAAACAAAACTTCATGCAGGCACCATGGTGCATCTGTAATCCCACCAGCTCAGGAGACTGAGGCAGGAGGACCATAAGTTCAAAGCCAGCCTCAGCAATTCAGTGAGATCCTGTATCAAAATAAAACATACAAAACAAGGTGGGCATGTGGCTCAGTGGTTAAGTGCCCCTAGGTTCAATCCCTGGTACTAAAAAAACAAAACTTTGAAAAAAGTTCCAAGGGAAATGTTTCCGATCCTAATGAGGATCCTCACCATCTGGACATATACTTATGCAGGAAGGGAACACTTAGACTACTGGAAAAAGATTCACGTGAACAACCTACCTAAAAAGTAGGGAATGGAGGAAAACATTTTATCACTTTTAAACCTCTTCATCTTTGGTTGATAAATGCCACAGGAACTTAAAAAACCTTGTTACCCCTCAAGAAGAAACGTCAGAAAGCTCCTTCTGGGTCAGCCCATCTTTCCAGTGTTATTTGAGAACAAACAATATCATCCAGAATGATACACCCTTGAAAAAATGTTATTTCTGTCACTGTGGTACATTTTTGTGAACATTTTCCCATTCTTGGGAGTGGGGGGCTGGATTCCCTATTAGGTCAGAATTGCAGTAACAAAAGTCACTGATGAGTGTGTAAATGGGTTTAACCTTAGGGGGAACGAGGAGACCCTGCTTCTCTTACTCCCAATGCAAAACTATATTAAAGGGCTAAAAATCAGCAACTAAGCATGACACCTTTTCTATTTGAGTATGACTTTGACAGCATTATTTTAGTAAACCAGAGATGGCACCATGATCTCCTATTTGAAGATGAGGAAACCCAGGACC
This sequence comes from Callospermophilus lateralis, assembly GCF_048772815.1. NCBI lineage: Eukaryota > Metazoa > Chordata > Mammalia > Rodentia > Sciuridae > Callospermophilus > Callospermophilus lateralis. The sequence goes on from NC_135311.1 coordinate 2,225,471, forward strand.
AATAAAGGAGAATGATTTGCCTTGGGTCACACAGTTGGTGTGCGGTAGAGCTACGGCTTCCAGTTTTAACTGAGTGGGGAGGACTACTACATTGGGTGTCAGAAAGCCAGTTCTTCCACGTAAAGAAATCACTAAACTGCCCTACGACTCCATCTGTTAGTCTGGATTCTAGAATAATACAATCCACCTTACAAGTGTGTCGGAAGGAGAAAAGTAAATAAACGTTAAAAGTGCTTTGTAAACGGTCTACACAAATATACACAAACAGAGGGACCGTTACAACACCCGGCACAGGAAGGGAGCCTGCAGAAAGGTAACTGCAACCCCAGAACTGGAAGGAAATTACTCGGCTCACTAAGTAAAAGAAGAGGAGAGAGGACAAGTCCCTTTTTCTATCCCAAGACATAAAATAATAATGAAGGCATTCTAAACAGGTGCTTCCGAGACCGCTTTTTAGGTGTGGTTGTGTCTGTCCTGTTTCTTCTCTGAAGCCCCTAAGAATAAGTTCTAGAAAAGTTCAGGGCTGACCCTGATGCTATGACTGTTTCCTCCTACCGCCCGCGGCCGGCTTCAGGGGCACTGACCCGGGAAGAAGCGGGGCAGGGACAAGACCCCGGGTCCCACTGCACCGTCCCACGCGGAAGGCAGGCGGGACCGGGGCAATTCTCGGCCGGCGTGTGCGGGCGGCGGCCCCAGGTCCCGCAGAGCCTGGGACTGCCATCCGTACCAAGGGTCATTTCAGGGACCGCAAACTAGCCGGCTGCTGCCGCCGTCCGCTGCGACCAGAGAAATGCGCGGGACCGACAGGAACCCCACGCCGGGCGGGGACTCCCCCAGGAAGACAAGGGTCGCTCCCCCGGTGGAGGGCCGCGCGGGGCCCCGCGACGCCCCCGCCCGGTCCCGGGAAAGTTGGCCGCGACCCCGCCTCGCGTGGCCCCTCCCCACGCCGGCTCTTTAACTCGGGCGACCGCGGCGAGGGCGCCGCGCTAGCCTCGTCGAGCCTCCAGGGCGCAGGGTACGCAGACCCTCCGCCAAGGTCCAAGCCGTCGGCGGGAATCAAGTTCGGACCAGCCGAACACTTACACGGCGGCGGCAGAAGCGGGTCACGCTCGCGTCCCTCCCCACCGCCGGTCATCGCGACAGCTCCCCGTACCCACCCGCGGTCCGAAGGCGCCGCTGACCCAGATTCCGCCGGCGGCGGTCGGCGCGGGCCGCTTCCCGAGGGAGTGGGCGCCCCGGAGCGGGGGAGCGGGGGAGCGGACTCCGCCAGCGACCTCCGCCGGGGCGGGCGCGACGCCCGACGCCCCGAGGCCTAGAGGCCGGGGCGCCCACCCCCCAAAAGCCCTAGTTGGCAGTACTGCAGAAAAGTTGGACCAAGTTCGCAGGCGGCCACGGCGGCGCAGGGGCCGAGCGGACCGGGGGGTCGCGCGCGCCGCCGGCCCCGGGAGGAACGCGCCCCGCGCAGCAGCCGAGGGCCCCGCGCGCTCTTCCCGCCCCCGCAAGGCCGGGACGCCCGACGCCAGGAGCGCAGAAAGGGGCTGAGCCCCCGCGCGCACACATACGCCCCTAGAAACTTAAGCCCTTCGCCATTTTAAGTAGAAAATCCTAATGATTTTAAACAAAATTAAACATTTCCACCAACCTGGACCCCCGGTGGAGACTGATCTGTTAGCTCTCCCCACACACCCTCAGCACCCAGAAATCCAACCCCCAGGATACGGGGGCAGCGGGGAAGGGGTGGGGGCTGAGTCATCTCACCTCCTCCGGGGCTCGGTTCCTTAACTCCATGTTAATCCTCTTCTTCATCTCCATGTCCTCCTCCTGCTCTTCTGCTCCTACTCTCCTCCTTTCCCCTTTCCTGCTCTTCCCACTACCCCCCAACCCTGAAATTTTAAAAAGATTTGGAAATGAATGAAAAGAAACGCAAATTTAAACGCCCACTACCACCAGATAGATGTGGGGGAGAAAGAAAAGAATAGCAAATGGAGTCCAAGGAGTTGGGACTCTAACTCGGCTGCCCCCACCTCCTTGTCCACACACCCGCGCGCGCACACACACGCACGCTCACACACACACGCGCGCACACACACACACCAGCAGTTCCTTCCCCTTCAATGGCTGCTCAGAGACTGAGCCTCCATGACACGGCACCGCCAACCCCCTGGCCTACACTCCACCCACCTTCCGAACGTATTGGTTGGTTCTTTAGCGTCACCCTATTGCATTGGGCTAGCTAAATGTCCATCAGTCTTCAGGGAGGACCTGGACCAGAAGCTCTGCGTCTATTGGCTACGACCAAGCGCGCAGTTAACTCCGATAGGTCCAGGGGGGTGTACGTCTCAGCGAAACGATTTTGAATCCCAGCAGCCCCCCTCCTTTTCTTTGTGTGGTTGGCGCGCTTTCCCTAGGCATTTGTGCGGTTTTGATGTCTGTCGGATTTGTTTTGCGCTTTTAGGGTCGGTTTTGTTATTGTTTTTGTTTTTGTGTTCTTCCGCTGGTTTCAGTATTAAAGGGAGGGAGAAGGCATGCCCCAGTTTCGAAACTGACGACCCAGGGGCGGCACGCACCGATTCTCGGCGGTTTTGAAGCGCAGCCTCTGCTGCGGCCAAGGTGTAGGGCAACTCGCACATCACGTTAGAAGCGGGTCCCCGTGGCACTGCCCTGCTGGGGACAGGCTTCTCCCTAAGAGGGGATAGATGTGGGGGAGAAAGAAAAGAATAGCAAATGGAGTCCAAGGAGTTGGGACTTCGGTAGTGTAGAACCAGAGCTAGGATAAAGATATTTTAACTTCCACCATGAAAGACTTTCAATATTGAGAGAAGTTGAGTGAAGCCTCTAAGTTAGGATCCTTTAAATAAAACTATCCTGGATGAGTTGTTACTGAGGTGCTTGTTGCTGGTAATAAACGCTTAGACCTTGGAGGAAAAACAGCGCTAACCTAATGAAAATCAGACATTAATTTGCGTAGAATCAGCACAACAATTTCTCTCCTTTCTAATTTCCCTTTGGTACACCAGTTTCCACGGAAATCTGTAGATAAAGTGGGTTTTATAAGTCTACCTATTTGAGATATTAACAGTAGGCTAAGAATGATCTTTTTTTTTTTTGGGGGGGGGGGGGCTGTGGTCCCAGGGATTGAACTCAGGGGCACTCGACCACTGAGCCACATCCCAGCCCTGCTTTGTATTTTATTTAGAGACAGGGTCCCACTGAGTTGCTTAGTGCCTCACCCTTGCTGAGGCTGGCTTTGAACTTGCAATCCTCCTGCCTCAGCCTCCAGAGCCTCTGGGATTACAAGCATGCACCACCGTGCCCCGACAATGAGAATGATTTTTTAAAATTTTTGTCTTTAGGGTCTAACTTTTCTTAGTTCTGGCTTAAATTTTGTCTGCATTTCCTTACACCATTTTCAGGATAAATACCCAAAGAAATTCCAGATAATTGGGGGAAAGTGGGTGAAATTAGTCCCACGACTCCCAGAATTGTTTGCACTTTCCAATTTCTGGGGTTAGAGATCTTTTACTTTCCAACACAGACTCCTCACCACTCCACCCTTACTCTTGTCCCCATAGACTCAAACAAATAGGCTTAGAATTAATAATTAAATAATAAAATGGCACCTCTGGGGCAGTATAAGAATTCGTTTGTTTTTAATATTTAATTATTTATTTATACCAGGGATTGAACCCAGGGACTTAACCACTGAGGCATATGCTCAGCCCTTTTTTAAAGACAGGTCTTGGGCTGGGGCTGGGGCTCAGTGGTAGAGCGCTCACCTAGAATGCATGAGGCACTGGGTTCGATCCTCAGCACCACATAAAAATAAAAAATAAAGATATTGTGTCCACCTAAAAATAAAATATAAAAGTAAATTAAAAAAAAAAAAAAAAAGGGTCTTGCTGAGTTGCTTAGGACTTCACTAAATTGCTGGGGCTAGCTTTGAGCTCAAGATCCTTCTGCCTCAGCCTCCCAAGCCCCTGGCTTTACAGGTATGAACCACCGCCTGGCTAGTTTTGTTTATTTTAATGCAACCAATGCTAAAGGAAGCCAAGATGACATGAAAACTGAGCCAAAATGTACTGAGCGACAGTTCAAGGAAGAGTTAAAAGCAAGGGAAGAAAATAGAATAGTTCAAAAGACACAGTTGGAGGCTGAGGCTATAGCTCAGTGGTAGAGCACTTGCCTAGCACACATGAGGCCCTGGATTTGATCCTCAGCACCACTTAAAAATAAATAAATAGAATAAAGGTATTGTGGCAGGGGGGATCTTAAATCATGCCTGTAATCCTGGCTACTTGGGAGGCCAAGGCAGGAGGATTGCAAGTTCAAGGCCAGCCTCAGCAATTTAGTGAGACTCTGTCTCAAAAACAAAAAAAAAAATGTAAAGGACTGCAGATGTGACTCAGTGGTTACATGCCCCTAAATTCAATCCTGGTACCAAAATAAATAAAAAGAAAGAGCAACATTTTGGTTCTAGCTTGGTAATAAATCCTGAATTCTAATCCCACCTGAGACATGCAGAGTCTAGAATGAAATTCAGAGGAGCTCAAGGAGGAAGATCCTGATTTAGAAATCATCGGCATGCAGTGATATTTGAGGCCAGGAGAAAAAAATAAGATGTCCATAGAGGTGTATTTAATAAGATTATCAGGCTCAGGAGAGTAAAACATGGTTGAGGAGGAAAAGAGAGAGGAGGGAGAAATTGTCCAGCAAAATACTCAAGGAAACTGAGGAATAGGTCGGGAAGAAAGAAAAACTTTATGGAAGCCAAAGGACAGATAGAAGATAATCATGGGGTTAAATAGCGTGGTCTTTGTCTTGGAGCACAGGAGACAGAACGGGAGGGTATGCACGTTCATTTCACCATGGAGTAGTTGCCACAGAAAATACACCCTGACAGCACAGAGACCCACCAAAGTGAGCCTCCCCCCCATACCCTTCGCCCCCACTTTCATGTCTTCTTCCATCTCTATTACCGGGACATTTTGAAACTTTCCTCTTTACATTTTCAACCAACAAGCCAGTTTAAGCCTGGGAGGGTGGTGTAATGGTGGAGCACTGGCCTAGCATGGGTGAGACCCTGGCTTTGATCCCTTGCATTGGGGGTCGGTGGTGATAAATAGGATACAGGGGAAGGAGAGAGTCCCTGTGAAACCCGTCTTGAAAATCAGGATCTCGTTCTTGTTCCCCTGGTGTTGAAGATTAAACACCCTGGAAACCTTGAGGCACTACAAAAAGTAAATTTTATTTAAGAAACAGAACAGAGAGAGGAAGAAAGAGAGATTCCTCCAGAGAGGAGGGGGTCCAGAGCTGGTGCCTGAGGGAATGGGGGTGACTTTCCCCTTTTATAGATTTCAGGTTTCCCCCCATCCTGCCTACCTGACCAAAAGAGACCAAAAGAGCAGGAAGAGAATCATCCAAGGGTGATTTCTTGGGGGGGAAAGTGTGATCCTCCCCCTCCCCCCTGCACTTTTAGCAACTGGGTGATGGAGGGTACTATCTACCCCTTGCCTTTTCTTTGACAATCAGCTGCCTGTCCTTTGCCCTGATCTCACCTGTATGGCTGATACACAGAAAGGAAGGATCCCTGGAGAGGAGTTAGATGAAGAACATTACCAGGATATAAGATGGGTATACGGGTGTTAGAATGGGAAGTGAAATACAGCCAGGAGAAAAACCAAACTCATGAACTGGAACATGTCTTAAGACGAAGTTGTTAGGCAAGGTTAATTGGTAGACTGAAAAGTAAGATTAAGTCATGAGAAAGAAGATGAAAAAGACCTAGAATGAGTGAAAAGGTTCAGAAGATTCCTTTAATTCACCAAAAAGAAACAGGCATCAGAAGTTGGGCATAGTGGGCTGGGGCTATAGCTCAGTGGCAAAGCACTTGCCTCACCTGCATGAAGCTCTGGATTTGATCCTCAGCACCACATTAAAATAAATAAAAATAAAGATATTGTGTCCATCTACAACTGAAAAAATATCAAAAAAAAGAAAGAAAGAAAGAAAAAGAAGTAGCAGTAGTAGTAGTTTGGCATAGGGGTGCACACCTGTAATCACAGCGGTTTGGGAGGCTGAGCCAGAAAGATGTCAAGTTCAAGGCCAGGCTCAGCAATTTAGCTAGGACCTAATCAACTTAGCCAGATCCTTGTGAAGAAAGATGTGAGTGAAGGAAATAAACAGAGGAGAGGTGGCTCAATAGTAACACAAGTCTCTCCAGGACAAACCTACAGAGGGGGGGCCCAGTGGAGACTGAAACCTGTCTTCTGCTTACAGTCTGGGGTAGATACAGGGGAATGAGGAAGGGGGATTAGGCCATTACTTAGGGATGGTCAGGGAAGAGTCCCTGTAGTGTCACCTTCACAAGGCCCTAGGTATTTTTAGGATTTCAGTCCCACATAACAATTTCCTTTTTTTTTTTTTAAGTTGTAAATGGACACAATACTTTATTTATTTATTTATTTATTTATTTATTTTAAAGAGAGACAGAGAGAATTTTAGAATTTTTTTAATATTTATTTTTTAGTTTTCAGTGAACACAACATTTGTATTTTATTTTATTTTTATGTGGTGGTGAGGATCGAACCCAGCACCTCACGCATGCCAGGTGAGCACGCTACCACTTGAGCCACATCCCCAGCCCAACTTATTTTTAAAGAATTTTTTTTTAAAAGAGAGAGTGAGAGAGGGAGAGAGAGATAATTTTTTTAATATTTGTTTTTTTTTTAGTTATCGGCGGACACAACATCTTTGTTTGTATGTGGTGCTGAGAATCGAACCCGGGCCGCACGCATGCCAGGCGAGCGTGCTACCGCTTGAGCCACATCCCCAGCCCTTACTTATGTTTAATGTGGTGCTGCGGATAGAACCCAGTGCTTCACATATGCTAGGCAAGAGCTCTACCACTGAGCTACAACACCATCCCAACAATTTCCTTTCTTATGATGATGGAGTGTTTTGGGGTTTCTTTGCATGATAATGGAGTATTGTCTGGGGTTTAGGTCTGGCTGAGTCAGAGTGGACTTTGGTTTTAATATGGCCAGGTATGGTGATGCACACCTGTAATCTCAGTGGTTTGGGAGGCTGAGGCAAGTTCAAAGCCAGCCTCAGCAAAAGTGAGGTGCTAAGCAACTTAGTGAGACCCTGTCTCTAAATAAAATACAAAGTAGGGGTAGGGATGTGGCTCAGTGATTGAGTGCCCCCATGTTCAATCCCTGGTGCCCCCCACCAAAAAAAAAATGATGGAAGATATGTTTCAAAATGGCGTGGCCTATATCAAATTCTATCTAACACCTTTCTCAAAATAAAAAGGGCTGGGGATATAACTCAGTGGTTAAGCACCCCCTGGGTTCCATGTCTGGCACACACACAAAAAAAGAAATACGCATCAGGATATTATTAAACTCAACATGTCTTTTTTTTTTTAAATATATTTTTTTAGTTGTAGTTGGACACAGAATCTTTATTTTATTTTTATGTGGTGCTCAGGATTGAACCCAGGACCTTGCACATGCTAGGCAAGCGCTCTACCACTGAACCACAACCCCAGTCCCCTCAACATGTCTTTAACATTCAAAAACTAAACTAGCTCATGCCTGTAATCCCAGCAGCTCAGGAGGCTGAGACAGGAGGACCACTAGTTCAAAGCCAGCCTCCACAACAGCAAGGCACTAAGCAACTCAGTGGGACTCTGTCTCTAAATAAAATACAAAATAGGGCTGGGGATGGGCCTCAGGGTTGAATGCCCCTGAGTTCAATTCCTGGTACAAAAAAAAAAAAAAACAAAAAACCTAAATTTAGACTTATTTTCAGGTAACGAATATTTTGTTTGCCCCTCTAGATCCTTTCTTCACTCTTCTCTACCTGTTCTGTGGCAAAGCCCACACAGTTGCATCAAATCTCCAGTTACCTGGGTTTGATCTTGGTAGGAAATCAGAAGCCAGGAGGAGAGTGAGGTTGGGGTATTTCCCCAGCTTCCTCTGCCAGGTCCTTACAACATAGCTGAATCCCTCTATTGAAAGCTCCAGATCCTGTTTGTGGCACACTGGGACACAGTATCACAGGAGAAGAGAGTCTATGGAGAAGGATCCAAGGAATCCCCACAGGGGAGGGGGACCAGCAGGGTTCATGGTGTACGTAACAGAAAACAAGTTCAGCGCAAGCCAGACAGAGGCATGGACAGAGGTAAATTCAGGAGTAAATGCACACTCAAGGGGGATGTTGGCTGTCTCCAGAATGAGAAGCCCCTCCTTGGGTTGGGGGTCAAATATTGATTGAAGGGCTATTGGGGAAAGGACTGGAGGTGAAGCAGGATGGAGGCACACTTGTTGGCGCAGGTTTTCCTGCGCTTGTCTGTGGGTTTCCCTCATTTCACAAGGGCATGTCTCTCTAGACTTACAACTGCACTTTCTGCATCTCAATGGTTCAGAGGCATTTCCTTTAGGACTCAGTACATCTCTCCCTTTATCTTAGATTTTTAAAAATATTTTTAATTGTATATGGACACAATACCTTTTATTTATTTGCTTGTTTATTTATTTTATTTATTTATTTTTAGTTGTAGATGGACACAATACCTTTATGTTATTTATTGACTTTTATGTGGTGCTGAGGATTGAACCCCGTGCCTCACACATGCTAGGCAAGTACTTTATCTCTGAGCGAAACCCCAGCCCTTCCTTACCCTAACTTTTTATCTCAAACCACCCAGATTTTTCTTCAGGAATGAATTCCTTTCCCTAACTGCTAGGAGTAGTTAAAAGATAGTCCTAGGGCTGGCTCAGTGCTACAGCACTTGCTTAGCATGTGAGGCACTGGGTTCAGTTCTAAGCACTGCAGAGAAATAAATGAATGAAGGTCCATCAACATCTAAAAAAATTTTTTTAATTAAAAAAAAAAAAAAAAAAGATGATCCTACCAGATACTAGCCCTTGTAGAGAGGGAAACCAACATCCAGCTCAACATAGTCATATGAAGACCAGCCTGCCATTTTGTCCAGATTGACACAAGTTCTGAATGGCCATCCCAGCTCCGAGCCTCCCATGGGTTGGCGGAGGCCTTTATTAAGGCTGCGTGATCATTCTCCCTCTGGCATTGGTGCCAATAGCACTCAACAATAAATGTTCCAGATTGTATTTCCACCTCAGACTCTGCTCTGTGAAGAACCCAACGTGAGACAGTGGTTCTCTCCATGCACCTTCCCTCTGAGAAACTCAAACGAACCTACATTATAGATCACATGGAGGGGCTGGGTTGTGGCTACCAACAGTGGTAGAGGGCTTGCCTCGCCGTGTGAGATGCTTCTTTTGATCCTCAGCACCATATAAAAATAAATAAATGAAGATATTATGTTCATCTACAGATAAAAAAAAACTTAAAAAGAGGACACATGGAGAAGGCTTGAGACTATGTGATGAGGGTGAGAGGGTCCCAGCCCTGGCTTCTCCAGCTCCAGTCCCTGTCTGACCACAACCACGTGGGAGATCCGGAGTGAGAACTGCCCCGTGAGCCCTACCAAACTCCTCGACCAGGGAAACCGCGAGAAACCAAAAACTGATCTTTATAGCTTTAAACATCTAAATTTGGGGTTGTACAAAGATAACAATTGTTAATTGTTATTGTCAATAATTGGAACAACGTCCCAAAACACACTCTTTCTAATGGAGACTCTCTAGTACCCTTGTTGCTCTGTGACATGAGAGGTGACGATTATCGCACTCTTCTTAGTTTTGCTTATGCTTTTCTTCTACCTTAACCAAATAATTTTCCCTCCTCTAAATTCTCAGAGCTTATTAATCATCTATTCATTCAGCATTTATTTTATGCTCCCTTGAAGTATCCCATGTATGTTATTTGATTCTGTTTTCTCCCAACCAGATTGGAATGTCCTAGAGAAAGAGCCAGTCATCAACTTGGCTGTTTTCTGGCATTGCTCTCAGGACTTGGCACAGTGCTGCGCATTATTATGTTCAATAATTAATGTGTCTCAAATATCTCTCAGGTCTCAGGTAGTAGTCTAAATTCATGCTTACGATAGGAAATTAAGAATTTGGTTGGTGCTTTCTTAGAGAACAGGTGATGAAGTAGGAGTTAAGGATAACTGCAGACTGCTCTGCCTTTTACCTTTTTAATTTTACATTTTCCAAACCAGATAATTTGTGGTCTCAAGATAAAGCTAAGTATCCAGGTGCAGGGGCGCATGCCTGTAATCCCAGCAACTGGGGAGGCTGAGTCAGGAGGATCATGAGTTCAAAGCCAGCTTCAGCAAATTAGTGAGGCACTAAGCAACTCAGCGAGACCCTGTCTTTAAATAAAATATAAAAAAGGGCTGGGGGGGCTGGGGATGTGGCTCAAGCGGTAGCGCACTCGCCTGGCATGCGTGCGGCCCGGGTTCGATCCTTACCACCACATACAAACAAAGATGTTGTGTCCGCCGAAAACTAAAAAATAAATATTTAAAGAAAATTTTTAAAATAAATAAATAAAAAAGGGCTGGGAATGTGCCTCAGTGGTAAAGCACCCCTGGGTTCAATCCCTAGTACCAATACATAAATAAAAATAAAGCTAAGTCAGTGTAACTGATGTATTTTTTCTGGAGTTCAGACTGATTTGGAACCCCCAGAAATGTTTCTCACCCAAACTTCTGAGAAATTCCATCCCCCCAAAATCCAAGGTCATAACTGCTCCCCTTAGTTCCAGAACAGTGATCAACACTCAGCAAACAACAGCTCTAGTTGTTCCCTGTACTAATATCCTTTGGTAACTTTCTAGATCAACATCCTCTGAGACAAGATAGGTTTTTATATTTGTTTAGAGCCTTAGAATTAGGAGATATAGATCTATATATTTATATCTATCTATCTAAAGTGAGTTGCAAAGGAAAAAAACAAACTGAACCTTATTGAAGTTAAATGGTGAGGTAAATTATCTGCATAGATGGCCAGCAACAATTTCTCCCATTTCTATGCACATGTGATCCTCTTCATATCAAGAGGTAGAATCCATTTCTCCTCCCCTTAAATCTGGGCTCACCTTCTGACTTGTTTTCACCAATAACATATAGTGGAAATAACACCATGTCAGATCAGAGCCTATCATTTAAGAGGCTGGAAGTTTCTTTCTTGCTGTTTTAGGAGCCAGTTCTCACATAAAGTCCAACTATCCTACTGGAAAGAAAGGCCACTGAATCCCTCATTATAAAGATAAAAGCCCTGGACAATGAGAGACTGTGAAGGGAGAGAGAATCCAGACATCCTCTACTGTCCCAGCCACCACTGGGCAGGCGTGGGCCAAGAGAATGAAGTCTTCTTGGATCCTTCATCCCTGTCAAGTGGCCCCAGCCAGCGCTACCTGGAGTAGAGATGGCTATTGTACCATGCCCAGCCCACATTTCAGAATCTTGAGTAGATATAGCATGGTTGTTGTTTTAAACTACTAAATTCTGAGATGATTTGCTAGCAATAGGTAATTAAACAACAGCAGTAATAGATAACTAAAGCAAGGGATATACCCAAGGTCTTATAATTTTACATTAAAAAGATGAATATTTTTTAAAATATATATTTATTTTAGTTGTAAATGGACCTTTATTTTATTTATATAAGGTGCTGAGACTCGAACCCTGGGCCTCACATATGCTAGGCAAGTCCTCTGAGCCACAACCCCAGCCCCTGAAGATGAATCTTAATAAATCCAGTTTCTCTGAACAAAGTTCATATCTTTTTCTAAAAGTGACCATTACAATACTGCTTAATCTGTGAGTGCTCTCCAAAATAATAATAATAATAATAATAATAGTACCAAAGATTGAACCCAAGGGTGTTTAACCACTAAGCCATATCCCCAGCTCTTTTTATTTTTTTATTTTGAGACAAGCTCTTGCTAAGTTGCTTAAGACCTCACTAAGTTACTGAGGCTGCTTTTGAACTCATGATCCTCCTGCCTCAGCCTCCTGAGCTGCTGGGATTATAAATATGTGCCATCCTGCCCAGCTAAAATATCATTCTTACTCCCTGCTTATATTCAAAATGCCACAGCTAGATATTCAATCATATAATCCTTGTTGAGATGCAAAAACTGCAGGATAAGAAAACGTGATTATTTTATTAAGCCTTATTTAAAGATATTTATCAGATATTTTTGAAAAGTTTTCATTGGCATCAAGAAAACTATAAAGCCAGACACTGTAGCACATGCCTGTAGTCCCAGTGACTCAAAAAGCTAAAGCAGAAGAACCGGCAAGTTCAAGGCCAGCCTTAGCAATTTTGCAAGACCCTCAGGAACTTAGACCATGCAGAAAAATAAAAAGAAATGAATTGCAGTGGACTGGGATTGTGGCTCAGGGGTAGAGCCCTCACCTAGCACATCCAAGGCCCTGGGTTCGATCCTCCGCACCACGTAAAAATAAATAAAATAAAGGTATTGTGTCCAACTACAACTAAAAAATAAATATTAAAAAAAAAAAAAAAAGAAATTAATTGTGGTAAAGTGTCCCTGGGTTCAATCTTTAGTACACACACACAAAAAAAAAAAAAAGAAAAGAAAAGAAGGAAGGGGAGGAGGGAGGGAGGGAGGAGTAAAACAACTGAACTACCCTACATTTTTTTATAATTTGGAATCCTCTGTACAGACTGCCAGTACACAGTAAAGAAAGAAATCTACATATTGTTGCAGTAACTTGATTATTGTCATGTAAATACCAAATTCTGTGGATTAGCTGCAAAACTTGTAAAATCTAGGCTGACTCACCTCCCTGTGCTACCGGAGTGCAAACTTTTTTTAACATAAGCCAAAGACAAATTTGAAGAGTGAGTCTTCTAGAAATAAAGCCATATTGAGTATCAAATATAAATTAAGTTACTGCTGTGTATATCCCAGTAACACAGATGATAAATATTGCTTTAAGTGAAATTAATGGCTAGGCATGGTAGCACACACTTGTAATCCCAGCCACTCAGGAGGCGGAGGCAGGGGGATTACAAGTTTAAGGCTATCCTGAGCAACAGAGACCCTGTCTCAAAATAAAAAATAAAGAATTAGGGATGTGACTCAGTGGTAGAATGCCCCTGGGTTCAATCCCTAATACTGGAAAAAAAAAAAAAAAAGTATAACTTTGGTCATAAGGTTACTTTCAAAAACAACTGTCCGTGGCAGCGTGCTTGCCCAGCACCTGTGAGGCACTGGGTTTGATCTTTAGCACCACAAAAAAATAAACAAATACAATAAAGGCATGCTGTGCATCTACAACTACAAAACAACAACAACAACAAACTAGAAACATCTGGTTAAACATGGAAATTTTTTGTGGGGGAGGGTGCTGGGGATTCAACTCAGGGCCACTTAACCACTGAGCCCCACCCCCAGCCCTATTTTGGATTTTATTTAGAGACAAGGTCTCACTGAGTTGTTTAGCACTTTTGCTGAGGCTGACTTTGAACGTGAGATCCTTCTGTCTCAGCCTCCTGAACTGCTGGGATTACAGGTCTGAGCCACTGTGCCCTGGAAATTTTAGTACATATTTTCCTCCATTTCTTCCAAATCTTACTAACATGACTTTGAAACAATAAGATCTATTTATTTTATTTTTTTTTTTTTAAGAGAGAGAGAGAGAGAGAGAATTTTTAATATTTATCTTTCAGTTTTTGGCGGACACAACATCTTTGTTTTTTGTATGTGGTGCTGAGGATCAAACCCGGGCCGCACGCATACCAGGCAAGCACGCTACCGCTTGAGCCACATCCCCAGCCCACAATAAGATCTAAATATAAAAGAACAAAAGAGGACTGGGAATAGAGCTCAGTGGTAGAGCACTTGCCTAGAACTGGTTCATCCACAGCATTACATAAAAATAAATAAATGAGTAAAATAAAGGTATTGTGTCCATCTACAACTAAAAAAAATTAATAAAAATAAAAAATATAAAAGAACAAAGACTGAGCACAGCCAAACTATGGAAGCAGGCTAGATATTCATGGACAGATGAATGGATAAAGAAAATGTAGGATAGGGCTGGGGTTGGGGCTCAGTGGCAGAGCACTTGCCAAGCATGTGTGAGGCCCTGGGTTCCATCCTCAGCACCACATAAAAACAAACAAATAAAATAAAGGCATTCTGTCCATCCACTACTACAAAAAAAAAAAAAAAATTAAAAAAAGAAAAGAAAATATAGGATATATACACAAAGGAGTTCTAGTCAAACATAAAGAAGAATGAAATGAGTCATTTGCAGGAAAATGGATGGAATTTGAAAACATCATGTTAAGTGAAATAAGCTGAACTAGAAGGTTAAGGGTCACATTTTTCCTTCATACATGGAAGCAAGAAAGTAAAAAGAAGAAAGCCAAGGAGTCTCATGAAAATCAAAGGGAGACTAGAGAGGAAAGGGACCAGGGGGCGGGAGAAGGACAGGGAAAAGAGTGATATTGGCCCAATTACATTGTTATATCCTGTGCACATGCAGATATGCAACCGTGACCCCGCCATCATGTGTCATCACACTGCATCAGCAAAAATATAAGGGAAAAGGACAAGGAATGAGAGAACCCAGCAGAACTTGGAATCTGTGAAACAAAGAAACAGTGTGATTCAGACTGCTGTTTCTTGATTCTGACGTCTTCCTTTTTGTGAAGAAGAGCTCAGTCAGTGTATCAGGGCCTTTCTCAGCGCTTTGCTCATGGACTCTGAATGGACTGTTCCATCAGTTCCACCCCCTGCTCCTGAGAGGGGAAGCCTGCCCGCCACCACTCTGCTCTGTGCCTTCACCCTGACGTCCCCCTCACCCAGGGCGCCTGATTCTCAGGGGCAGTTACCATCACACTGAAATGCATTCTCCAATCTGGCCCCTACAGTGAAAAAGTAGATATGTGGACATCCATATTTATTTTTTGCTTTATTTCTCAACCTGTTTGGGAAAGAAAGAGGAATGCCATTGTTGGGATCCCCTTCATCCCTCCTAGTCTATTGAGGTAGTTATCTTAGCAGAGAGGAGTAGATCGAAACCTCCCCACAAGGGGTTCAGAGTCAAACTGATTTACATCCGATAACCCACAACATTTCCAAGGCACTGAGAACTCTTGAGGTGAGGGTGAAGGTAGAGCTAAAACAGAATATGGTCAAAGGTTTACTGAAAGAGCGAATTTCAGTTCCCAACTCTGGTCTACAGAGATCAGAGTTACTCCAAACTCAACCGAGCCTCGTTAGATGGAGGGAGCACTGTCAGAAGAAGTGAAAGCTTCTGTGAGAACGTGACAAGCCTCCCTCTCCACCCAACCAACGCTTTTCTCTCTTTCCTTCATCTTATAATTGAAGTGTAACTTGAGGTCAAAAGTTAAAAGTTTCTTCTCTGAAGACAATGGTAGGAAATGGCCAGATATGGTCATCCCTTCACCTTGCAGTCTACCAACCGACACCTTCCAGACCTGATCATAAACACCTGAGGGCTGCAGCCTTAGGTATGAATGAAAAGGCAAGGATCACCAAATATTTTAGAAGGGGTCTGACAGAAAATCAGAAACCCAAAATAAACAAATTCAAAAAAGAACTCCGAAGAAACAGAGGCAGGGCAGGGAGCAGGAGGAAATAAAGAAAAGAATGTTATTTCATGAGACGGGGACTGCAGTTCTGTGGTAAAGCATTCTCATGCTGGGCGCGGTGGTGCACACCTGTAATCTCAGTGGCTTGGAGGCTGAGGCAGGAGGATCTCAAGTTCAAAGCCAGTCTCAGCAAAAGTGAGACACTTAGCAACTCAGTGAGACCCTATCTCTAAATAAAATACTAAAATAGGGCTGGGGATATGGCTTAGTGGCCAAGTGCCCCTGAGTTCAATCCCTGGTATCCCTACCTGCCCCCCCAAAAAATTCTCATACTGTAACTATCAGCAATGTGATCTGGAAAACTGAAAAAAAAAAAGTATATTCAAAGGAATTCTGACCACCCTCCTCTCCCTAATTACTTTGACATTAATTCTTGAGCACTTTTGTGTTTTCTTAAGCAGCTGTAGTACTAAAGTGTTAAACAACAAACATGTAATACTAAATGTGATTACCTATCAAATTAGAATCTCAGGTCCACATTACCTCAGGGTGCAATGTTATTTGCTTTTCTAGAAAATCTGATTCCATCTATTTCAGTCTCCTCACTGATTCTTTCTTAGCCATTAGTTACCACTTGTACTGCTTGCAGTTCTGTTGTAACCATTCTTGGTTTGGGGGTTTTTAAAAATCTGACTCCCTCCTTTATTTAATTCCCATATACCCTACCACACAAACTCAGAGCAATCAACAGGTTCCTATAATGTTTTAGAGTAGCGAGTTTAAATATCTAGGTTAAGACCCTTTAAGACAAGACAAACAAGAAAGTCACTACACCTGAACACTTTTGATTCTGACATTCACATTTCACTGCATTTGCTAGGACAGGAGATGGCGCCAGAAGGCAGTGGAATGGTTTGGTTTTAGTAGTTTAGCCAACCCCAGCATGAGAAAAAGACTGGAATGGGAGAAGTCAGCACTGAAACAAAGATGCCAGAGTTTGAATAGAAACTATCATTTAAAACAAAATAATTAGGGGGCTGGGATTGTGGCTCAGCAATAGACTGCTCGCCTAGCACATGCCAGGCCCTGGGTTCGATCCTCAGCACCACATAAAAATAAATAAATGTATTGTGTTCAACTACAACTGAAAAATAAATATTAAAAAAAATAATAATAATTAGGGTTATCTTGACACGTACTCCATGTCAGTGAGACTAGAAAGCAACAACGAATGTATTCACAATAAAGCCAAAGATCAGAATAACATCAAATCCCCAGGTGAAAATGCTCACCACCTTTCTCCCTCTCTCCTAGAAACAACAGCAGTTGTCTGTTTGGGAGCATGAGCACCTAGAGGGGCTGCTCACTCAGGAATGGAAAGTGCTGATTTGGGGCTAAGACATCTTTGTGAAATAATGTTCAACTGTACAGAAAAAAAAAAAAAAAAAATGGCCCACCACAGTGAAATTCTTCCCAGAAGGAATCACACTGGAAACATTTTAAATTTAAAAAATTTACAGATGAGCCAGGAGGTGGCGCCTGTCAAGACATGCTACCTGCCTTGGGAGGCTGACTCTCAATCCCGCAGGCTCCAGGGGACTGCCCGGCAGAGGTCATTCCATGAAGACTTCTTTCCTACTGTGTGAAACATATTTCTGCTTTTTTGTTGTGGCGGTTCCTCTGTATTAACCACTCTGATTCTGAAGAAATCGGATTTAAACTTTTGTATTCTTCATAGATGGGATGGATAGATGAGTCTTTGGGGAAACTTCAAAACAGAAAACTTTTCTGTAAGGGAAAAAATAATTTCAGAGGGAGATGAGAAAATAAAAAAGGAAAGGATATCTGAAAACAAACGGCTCTGTTTGGCAGATCCATCCCAGGGGACAGGAGGGCGCAGCTAGTGCCTGCTGCAGGAGCTGAGGATCCAGCACATGCATCATTCCCTTCTTTTGGCTTTTGTCCTGCTCCTTATTTAGCTTCGGCTCCCTTTGTTTGGGCTGTTTATTGCCACTCAGAAGGAGCAAAGAGGACAGAAGGAGCTCAGACGGGTGCATCCTTCAGGCTAGTGACTCTGGCGAAGGGTATGGAGGAGAAAGATCTTGGAATTATCTGTGGGCTTTCACATTCCCTAATGAGGGATTTAGGATGTACATTCCGATCGGGATTTCCAGTCCTGTGGGGGAGCACACACCAGCCCACATTCCTGAGACGCGCCGCCTCTGTGCTCCGCTGGCCCGGCTCCACAGTGGCAGGTTTCTCAGTCCCACTGTCCTGCCGCGGCCGCCCTGGGGCAGGAAGGAAGACCCTGGGCCACACAGACTCTCCCTGCTCTCTCCACGCTTGTTCTCTGGAGTCCGCCTTTTCTGTGATAGTGATTGTTTCCATGGTCTCCCCATCTCCCTCCAGCCCAGGCCTCTCTGCTGGGGTCAGTGTCCTCTTAAGTGACAAAAGCCGCCCTAGATCTGGGCTCCCTGGGGAGGGAGGTGGCTGTGTCTGGCAGTTAGAGCCGCTGTCTCTCCATGGTGCTGTGGCAGCCCCTCCCCCACTGGGCACACAAATGGGCTTTATACAGCAAACAAAACCACCCCCCCCCCCCAAGCCACACAAGCACGTGGACCCAGGCCTCACCGTGGGAAGGGGGTAGTGACAGGAACAGGAGGAAGACAGCGCTCCCAACAAGTTCTCCTGGTATTACTTCTCTTATTCTCCACAACCCAGGTTTTCAGACCTTGACTTCCCACCCCTACCCCACCTGCACCCTGAGTCCCCAGCTCCTTCTTAACTTCTCCCCTAACTCTGACTTCTATTCCAGGGCAGCTCAGACACTGCAAGGCATTGGGAATAGGCCCCCCACCACCCAGGGTGCTACTCCTCAGGGGAGAAGCCAGGCAGGCAAAAGAGAACATAGTGTCCTCTTGAGGTGGCTGCATTGAGCCCCAAAGGCCCCCTTTCTTGCCCCTGCCTGCTCCAGGGGACACCCATCTGAGGAGTATCTGTGTGAACAGCAGAGGAAAGAAGAGCTCACCCAGCTGGGCTCCTGAGCCAGGGCCAGGGCTCCGGTGAAACTCGCGCGCTCTGGCTCTGAGCGGGGCCATCCTGCATGCCTAATTGGCTATTTAAGGAGCTGCCCGCCTGCAGTCCAGGCACCCCCCCTCCCCACGTACACCAGTCCAGAGCCACCTTAAAAGCGAGAGGCAATTGTGAAGTCACTGGCCAGCAAGTGGACTGGAGACTTCAGAAAGAGATAAAGAGAGCAGAGAGAGGCAGCAAGAGATTTTTCCTGGGACCCAGAAATTCACGGTATCCCAATGAAAATCAAATTCCCTGGAAATTCAGATACAGCAAGAGAAAGAGAGATAAATATACTCAACGCCAGGAACTCTTCTTTCCTCTCTCTTCCTCAGTCTCTCCTAGTCCTTTAGTCCCCAAATTCCTGGTTCTCTGTGCCCCTTCCTGGGGATACCATGTTGTTCTTCGCCCTCCTGCTAGAGGTGATTTGGATCCTGGCTGCAGACGGGGGTAGGTACAACTGGCTGTCTGTGTGTTGGTCTGGGCTGATATCCACATGTCACCATGTGTGCTCAGAGGCGGGAGGAGAGGTAAAAGGACGCCCAGGGGCTGGAACAATAGGCGCAGGGGTAGGGAAAAGAACATGGAGGAAACCGTTCCCTTCTTTTCCCTTTACCTTTCCAGCCCAGCTGTTGTTGGGGACAGGGGAGAAGGTGCCAGGGGCAGGGCCTTATACAGACAAGAGCAGGCATCTCCTTGCAGTTTTCCGGAGGCTTTCCCCACTGTCCTAGTCGCCGGCCACCCTGGTAGCTTCTTTACAAACTCTGCCAGGGAACTGAGGTGGGGGACATATCTAACAAGGCAGCCCAGCTCAGACCCGGACTCCAGCTGGTCGCCTCACCACCTCACAGCTGAAGCCCTCTTTTAAAAACAAAAACAAAAACACACTTTGTTTCAATACCTTTATTTTATTTTTTTATGTGGCGCTGAGGATGGAACCCAGGGCCCCACACGTGCTAGGCAAGCGGGCTACCGCCGAGCCACAACTCCAGCCGCCCCCCTCTTGGTTCTATGGAGAGACCAACTTCCTAATTTTTCCCTGAGAATACTAGTAATAATAGTCGATATTTGTTTGGCCCTTTACAGTTTAAGGTGGATTTTCAGGAACTCCCAGGAGATGAGGTGTTCTTGGGAGAACTGACTGAGGAGCCCCAGAAGTGTCCCCAGGACACCTACACCTCTTTTGTGTCTCTCTCATGCCTAGCACACAGTAGGCGTGCAATGAAGGTTTCTTAGAACAAGGCAAAGAGCTGCCTAGGGAGCAGAAGAATGCAAGAGGGTAACAGAACAGGCGAGCCAAAATTTCATCTGAGGAGAAAGGAAAAGAATAGGGAAAGAAAGGGGGCATAGAGCGACTGTGTTGAGGGTTTGATGGGGGGAAAAGGGCCCCAGGGGATTCCCTCTGTTGGGGTGGCCCACAGAGCTGGTTAATAAGGGGTTGCCTCCAGCCATTTCTTGGGCTGCTTTTCAAAGTTGTCCGAGCTGAGGGATGGGCCAGTGGAATAGACCTTGAAGAGATCCAAGACTTCTTACAAGTCTGAGAGAGGGGGAAAGAGTTTAGGGTTTTCTCCAGAGTTTCTGGCCATTTTAATATTGCAGCAAAAATCCGCAAGGCCTCCCTCTTCCCCTTGAAACAGCTTGGCCCTGTGTGGGGCTGGGCCAGCAGACCCCCAGCCTGTCACCCAGAGACAGGACTGCACGAGAGCCTGCAGAGAGCCTGGCATGTGACCCGCTGGCAGCTCTCCTTTTTACACACAATGCTTCATTTTCATCCTGTCCCTGCCAGCCTGGCTGCTTATGCCCACCCACCACCCTCAACCTAGAGTAGACCCTGCCTTGACTCCCACCTCTCCAGAGACAGCAGGGATCTTGGGAAGCAGGGGTTCCAGGTAATGGGGAGTTTCCTCTAGAACTAGTGGGATCAGAAGGGAAGAATTTCAGTGTTAATTTACAGATCAGTGCCTTCCTTCATGCAATGCTTCAAGGCAAAAGAATGATTCTCCCTTCTGCTCCCCACAGCAGCCCCCCACCCAACACACACACAGAACAGCAAAATTCTTTCCCTTCTTCTTTTTCTGGTCCCTTTCCTCCAAACCCTCTGCCCACATTCTCACCTCACCCCACCCCAATCTTCTGTTAGATTGACTTGGCCCAGGCTGGAGTGAGGGTTGGGCCAACGGACGGCACATTTAGACCCAAGTTAATTTTAGTCTCCAGGCTTTCTCTCTCCATTCCCCTTCCTCCTTTACTCAGCAAGCACCAGCTGAGCCTGGCTGTGATTTTAAATACCCCCCCCACCACCACCACCACCTTTCGGTGTCCGGTTTCAGGGCTTCCTTTGGGAAGTGGAGTGGAAGGCCAAGGGGGAGGGGAAGTGGTACCAAGGGCCCCTGGGAGGGGAGGGTGGAAGCCAGGGCTCTGCCCCAGTCTGCATTGGTTGTAACCCAAATTACTCTGTCTTGCAGGTCACCATTGGACATATGAAGGTGAGAACAGAACTCCAGGTGGCCTGTCAACACCCTTCTAACCCTGGGACCTCCTCACCTGCAGGAAGACTTATCCTGGGGTGGGGAGCAGTTTCCTTTAGCTTTGCACACTAATGCCTCCCTTCCCCATCTCCCCTTGGCCTGGGTTGTGCATGTATGATTTGTAGACCCTATTGTAATCATTAAATCCCACACCTCCTGATTCAGCATAAAAGTCAGTTGAGTCCTCAATAAATCCATGTGGGAGTGAGGGAGTTGGTGTGGAAAGAAAACTGGGTGGGGAGAGGATCTCGGAGCTTAGTTGCTATTCTCTTGGCTCTCTGCATTCTTCTCAGTCCTATTCCCAACCTGCTTTTGGAACTGGGACAGAGCTTGAGATGAGGAGTGAGGAAGAGTAGCAGGTTAGTTTGTGACCTTAGGGGAGGTGGAACTCTCTGAACTTCTGATTAACGACTTAACAAAACTCTAGTCTCAGTGCAAATTTCAGTGTGAGAGCAAGAAATGACAAAGTCAAGATAGCTAGCTGAATTCCAAGACTACTTAATGGGGCACTCCAAGGAGACCTTCTCTCTAGGATCATTTATTTCCCCTCATTTTATCATTCCTACTCTAATTCTACCTCTCTGGGCATTCAGGCTATCTATCCATCTCCTCTTCCCCTCATTCAGATTTCTTGTCCTCAAACTACAGGTAAGAGCTACCACTTCACATGTACCAGGGTAACTGGGGAGTCATCTCTGCCTCTGGGTAGGCAAGGGGAACTGCAGCGTAGAGTCCAGTGGGACTGCTACTTGTCTCTCCCGGGTGGGGCAAGTGCATTTCTACCTGCACACAGAAGGATAACTTGGCAGGGGAGTGTTCAAGGGTGGCTGGGGCTGGAGGGCAGGACAAATATCCATGGTTACCCCCACCAGGCCCACACGGTCAGGACCATTGGCCAGCCTCTTACCCTGAGTGTGGAAGCAATGCCCAGTCCCCCATCGATATCCAGACAGACAGTGTGACATTTGACCCCGAGTTGCCCGCTCTTCAGCCCCACGGATACGATCAGCCTGGAACTGAGCCTTTGGACTTGCACAACAATGGCCACACAGGTAAAAACCTAGGCTCCCAGCAGTTCAAATCTCCAGTTCAAATCTTAGGGACCAAGAGAAAGAAGTATTTTCATAACACAAGTTTTCAGAAAGCTCCATCCATGAATTTGGAGATATAAGAATGAGGATTGGGCTCCTGTAATCAAGGTGGGAGCTAAATGTCTCTGATCAAGCCTGATGGGTCGACCTCATTGAGAACAGGCAAGCTATGCTAGAAAAGCACTGGTCTGTGGGAGGGATTATCTCCCAAGAAGTGGCAACCACGGGTGAGAATGACCCATGTTCCTCCACCAACTCTAACTTGCTCTTTTCCTCACAGTGCAACTCTCTCTGCCCCCAACCCTGTATCTGGGCGGACTGCCCCGAAAATATGCAGCTGCCCAGCTCCACCTGCACTGGGGTCAGAAAGGATCCCCAGGGGGGTCAGAGCACCAGATCAACAGTGAAGCCACGGTTGCAGAGGTATCAGAAAACAAAGAGCTCGGACTAGGACACAAGGGATGGCACAGGGATGACTGGTTCTGGGGAAGGAATCTGGACACTAGGAAAAGCCTACTGGGGGAACAAGGACAAGTGTTGGGGGACAGATTCGGAGCATGATGGGGGTTGCAGTGGTGGATAGGTCAAGGCCTTGGAGGGGTAGAAAAGCATTAAATGATTCCATCCCCCTCCCTTCCCTCAGCTCCACATGGTGCATTATGACTCCGATTCCTATGGCAGCTTGAGTGAGGCTGCCCAGAGGCCTCAGGGGCTAGCTGTACTAGGCATCCTAATTGAGGTCAGTGGCCCCCAGACTCTCCCAGCTCTTTCCACTTCCTCTGTGTCCCTTAGGCCTATTTCATTGCCAGCCTCCTTCCTAACCACAGGCAACAATACCTCCTGACCATCTATTCTGTACCTAAATGTCTCACTCCCAACACAGACTCATTCCACACTCTCTCCTTTTCCTCCCCTTCCAGGTGGGTGAGACTGAGAATCCAGCTTATGAACACATTCTGAGTCATTTGCATGAAATAAGACATAAAGGTGAGAACTAAAAATCTATAGTGAGTTTAGACTTTAGGAAGACTTTTAAAAAATGACCTAGGCTGGGCCTGCTGGCACACACCTGTAATCCCAGCATCTCTGGAGGATGAGGCAGGAGGATCACAAGTTCAAAGTCAGCCTCACTCAGCACCTGCAAGGTGCTAAGCAACTCAGTGAGACCCTTTCTATAAATAAAATACAAAATAGGCTGAGGATGAGGCTTAGTGGTTGGGTGCCCCTGAGTTCATTTCCTGGTAGCCTCCCCCCAACCAAAAAAAAAAAAAAAAAAATGACCTAAGAGGTTTTGGGAGGCAGCAATTTCAGGGCCTGTGGGTTTTGCTTTGGGAACCCTGTCTAGGTAAGTCAGAGTACAGCAAGATGAATCCTAGTCTGTTCTCCCCAGATCAGAAGACTTCAGTGCCTCCCTTCAATGTGGGAGAGCTGCTCCCCCCACAGCTGGAGCAGTTCTTCCGTTACAATGGCTCACTCACAACTCCTCCCTGCTACCAAAGTGTGCTCTGGACAGTCTTCAATCGAAGGGCCCAGATTTCAATGGGACAGGTGAGTAATGAAGAGGTAAAGGAAGGAAATTTTAACTCCAGACCCTTTCCCATCCCAAAAGTGACTTCTCCCACTCTTCTCAGCTGGAAAAGCTTCAGGAGACATTGTTCTCCACAGAAGAGGAGCCCTCTGAGCCCCTCATACAGAACTATAGAGCTCCCCAGCCTCTCAATCAGCGGACTGTCTTTGCTTCATTCACCCAAGGTGACTCTCCAAGGCTCAGAAGAGAAGGGAAATCAGGGACTCAATGACAGGAACTAGGGAACACCTGAGACAGAAAAAGCTAAGAGGGGAAGGGGTTTCCAGTACTTACTTGGACTGGGAACCACCCCCAGCCCTGGGTGCCCTGGTAATTTTCCCAGGCATAAAAGCAGCGGGCTGCTTACAGTTGGGATGGATTCTGAAGCCCCACTGACCCAAGTTTTCTTCCTCTACAGTGGGATCCTTGTATACCACAGGTAAGACAGCCCTACCCAGGAACTAAGAGACAGGAGGGACCTCGGCAAGTTGGGGGAAAGTTCAATGTTAGTCCTAGTCTGACACCTTCCATTGTCATCTCCTGCAGGTGAGATGCTGAGTTTAGGTGTGGGAATCTTGATTGGCTGTCTCTGCCTTCTGCTGGCCGTTTATTTCATCGTTAGAAAGATTCGGTGAGGTCCTACTTTCCATTCCTGCAGTCCTTTCTTTTAAAAAGTCTTCTCATATTCCACCTCTAATTGCTTCACTGAGGACACTAATCACTCCCATGAACAATTATTCCCCCTTCCAGAAAGAAGAGGCTGGGAAACCGGAAGAGTGTGGTCTTCACCTCAGCACAAGCCACCACGGAAGCATAAGTTCCGAGACATCACGATGCCTTCCCTTTGTGCCTTTCGGGGAGCCTCTAAAGTGGGGTGCAGGGGCTGGACAGAAAATACTACTAGGAGTTGTAGGCAGACACCCCTCCTTTTCTGGACTTCTCTTACAGAGGTAAGGACGAGATTCTCATTCAAGGAAGACTAGCAGAGCCTTTAGCCTTTGGCCTCTCAAAACATGTAGGAGGACACCAGGAGATCCCTGTGTATTAACACCGCGGGCAAACTATGTTCAGTTGTAGGTGATGTTGAAGATGAGCCCCAAGTCTCCCACCCCTCGCCTTTTTATCCCTTCCCCTAGATACACTGCAGGAACTCCCCCATGGAAAACGGGCTGCTGCTGGGGTTACATGTTTTTGTTCAGTGTAATTGGAATTAAAGTTTCTGACCTTAATTCTGGCCTATCCTTTAGGGTTCCTGGGAGTGGGAGAGGTCCTTAATCCCTCAGGTGGTAGAGACAGGCAAAGGACATAGAAAAAGAAGCCTGGGCGACTAACTCCTTTTATCCCACCCCCGAAGGGGACGTCCAATATGTTAAACCACCAGCTCAGATTTCTGCCCTTGCACCAAAGTGATGCTTGGAGATCAGGGATTGCCAAGTCAGGAAGAAGACTGGACAAGAGGCACGGGAGGGCAGAAATCTCAATTAATACATCATTCCCTCCCTTAGAAGTCAAGTTCCCCCACAATTATAAAGTACTTTTTATTAGTCAAAAATCACAATCACCTTGATTAAAAGGATGGGACACTCCACCCTCAGCAGAAAATGATACAGTTTATAGAAAACCTCCCCACCCTTCCCACACCCCAATTAAAAACTAGAAAAAACCCACCCTCCTTCCCTGGGATGTCCTGGAGTCCGACTCCTCCAGTGGCACTGCAGCTCTGGAGTGGCCGGCTCACGGCAGCACCCTCCACTTCACCTTGGGGAGAGGAGGGATGCTGGTGGCCAAGGAGGTTAAGACCATTAGTTCCAGTGATACCAGTTCCCAAACATGCACTTCCTTCCTTTCCCCCAGGGCCTGGGACCAAGGGGAAAGGGGACACAAAAGAGCCCAGCCACAGGAACAATTTCAGGAGGGAAAATATAGCCCAAGGAGGTGAGGAGAGTTCCAACATACCTCCTCCCTCCCTCCACTTAAAAATAAAAGGCAATTTCCGGTCTTTATCACACCAAAAAAATGGTTCCCTTCAGACCTGAGAAAAAGACCAAGATGTCCAGTCTGGGGAGGGGGTACTGGAAAACTCAGAGA
Organism: Callospermophilus lateralis; assembly: GCF_048772815.1. Lineage (NCBI taxonomy): Eukaryota > Metazoa > Chordata > Mammalia > Rodentia > Sciuridae > Callospermophilus > Callospermophilus lateralis. The sequence goes on from NC_135311.1 coordinate 2,251,347, forward strand.
TCATCTACCCTTGAGCTTCCATCCATTTCATCTCCAGGGCAAAGGCTAAACTAGGTCCCTTTTCTTGGCAACCTGCACTGTTCAGAACTGGAGATGGAGAAATACAGGGCGAGGAGATCAGGAGGGTACCCCAGGCCCAGGGGTCCCCCCCCAGGTTCCCTCAGTCCTCGGGTGGGATGCGCAGGGCAGAATACACCATCACCCGACTGTCCTCCTGCCGTCGGCCTGCAGAGGGGAAGGGGGGTGAGTCATGGGCAGGGTGAGAGCAGAGCACTGACACATAGAGATTCCTGGACAACACGGGGGTCCCCAGGTGGTGGGGATAAGTGCAGATTCACACCCACCAGTCACTGACTGGCTGAACCCAGGCTACTCCTGGTAAAGCTCAGAAACTAAAGGTCACAAATGGACAAAGCAAAACCCTGAAGGTTGTTGGGGTAGACCAACGAAGAGAGAGAAAGTGGGCAATGGACCCGGGCTGGGGCTGGGTTCAGTCATGGGCAGTGGACAGGCAGGTGGGATCTGTCAGGCGATCATTCCAGGTAGTCAGTCCTTACACGAGAGGCTGCGCTGGATACTTCGGAGGGACCCTCCAGCTGTGATGAAGGCCCAGAGCCCCATGGAAACAGTCACTGCATAGATGGGCAGCAAGCTGGCCTCATACCAGGGGTTCAGGAAAGTCTGAGAATGAGGGTAAGAGTATAAAAGAAGTTAGATTCTTTCCCTGACTAATCCCTATATTCTTTTTGTACCTCTAACCCAAACCTCCCCCAGACATCTTTGATTTTCAACTCCCTCAAAGATTACGACGACTGCCGCTCATCTCAGACCCTCTGCATTATAGTTTGCCTAATCCATTCAAACTCTTCCCCACAGCATCCTCAGAGCAGGTGACATAACTAATGCTGTAGAGACTCACCTTTCTGCCTCTGCCCAATGTAAATCAGAAATTTTCAGAGAGGACACATACCCCCATCCCACTTGCCATTAAATGCTTTTCTCCCTAACTTGGCCCCTATCTCCAACTCACCAGTCCTGATGTCAGTAGGTGACTCCCAACCACCAGGCCCAAAGCCCAGTACCGTCTCCTCTCACAGGCATCAAAGAACACAACTCCCCAAAACGTATGGAGCAGGATAATGGCTGCTGTCAGAAAGGCTGCAGGGAGGAAGATGGGGATGAGACATCCCTGATCTTCTCCCAGCCTCCTGAGATGTGGAGCCAAAGAAGTCTCCCAGGGAAGACCAATAAATCAGATCAGGGCCAGGGATAAATGGGACATGAAAGTAAGATTAGAAGTGAGCCTTACCTGAAGTTAGGAAGTAATAGGGTGAGTCTCCATGGATCCCAACCACACCTGGCCCAAGTGCATCAGCCAAAATATTGATAACAGAGAAGACACCACTGATGATACCGAAGGAGAGACCAGAAACTGTGGAGAGGGAGGGTGCCATCAATGTCAGAAATCACTACAGCCTCATTACCAATGACCTCCTCCCCATTCCCAGTTACATTTCTCCCACACCTACTCTCCCTCCAGACCACCTCTCCTTGGAATCAGGTATGAAGGGAAAAAAGAAGTCACTCAGAATATGTGGATGTTTGGAGATTTCCCTAGGGGAGGGGGCTGTCCAACTCCCTCCGCAGGTCCCTCTCCCTCGCTCACCATAGGCCATCTGGCGAATGGAGATGGGAGATCTTCCGTCCTCACTCAGCGATGCTAACCCCTCATCTGCCTTCCTGGGATGAGGTGGAGTAGGGGAAGCATGAGGGAGGGCAGGAATGCTCCTTTCCCTCTAATGTCTTCCCGTGGTGCCTCTTACAAACCACCACCCAAGGGCTGCCCCACTTCCCACAGTGCAATCCTCTGCCCCTCTTCCCTCCAGACCACCCCATCTTCTTACTTAAGCAGCTTGTAGTAGGCAAAGCGGAAGGCCTCCTGAAGAAGGACAGAGACAGCAGCACCAAAAATCAGGAGGCCATACTGGAGACGGGCATCTGACCGGTCTGTCACATGGACCAAGATGAACCAGACCACAGAGGCCAGGAGCAGGGAGACCAGCCAGAAAAATGCCCTGAGAAAAGACAAGGGCAATGAGACAGGCAAGGGTAAGGGCAGCCAGAGAAATCAAGGAAGGGAACCAGCCAAGGCTGCAGCATGAAAAATGGAAGTTAGACTTCTGGATGGTCAGAGAGCAGGGACTAGATAGGATGGGTGTCTGCACCAAGGAACTCGTCTGTAGGAACCTGGATATAGGGAAGGGGTATAAATCTGGTCACACAGTCTTCAGAGAGATGAGAATCAGAGCCCTGAAGGGTGAAGTGTCCACGCCTGGCTCCTCCCGCAGGGACCGGGCTCGGCCGGCCGAGGTCAGCACAGCCCCTCAGGAGTCTCGGCCTTGGGCCGCCCGGTCCCGCCGGGAGCGCACAGGAGGAAATCTGCGGTCGCTGCTCGGCGGAGACCGACCGCCGGGAAGGGCGGACCGCCCGGACCGCGTCCGACCGTCCAGCCCGGGGCCGGGGTTCGCCCAGCTCCTCCAGCCCCTTCCGCTTCTCTCTTCGACGCTCTCACGCCTCTTCGACCACCCACTACTCACCCCGCGACCAGGATGATAACGCGGAGAGGGTCCCCAGCCACAGTGATCAGGAAAAGCGCGAAGGCTGGGCCGAAGGCGACGAAAGTGCATCCGAAAAACACCGCAGCCCCCATGGCTGGGCAGCGGGGGAGGAGCCCCGGCCGCGGGCGCAGGACGGAGCGGCGCGCCACCGGGGAGTCCGCGTGGGGGCGGCGACGCGACCCCACGAGGGGCGCGGTGCAATGTCACCCCCGGACCCCGGGGAAGGGGAAGGGGGGTACCGAAGCCCCAGAGGGTCCGCCCGACTCCGTCTACGGAAGCCGAGGAGGGGAAAAACCCCGGCCGCAGCCCCATGGCCACCTCCCCTCCAGTCCCCACCCCCGGAAGGCCGCGGAGACGCGCGTGGGCGGGGCTGCGGGCAGTGGGCGTGTCCGCACGGCCTGCCGGGAGTCGTAGTCCCCGGCCCGAGCCCGAGCTGTCCGGGCGGGGCTGGGCCTGGGCCTGGGCCTGGCGCCGGCGCGGACCCCGGAGTCCGGCTGCGTCTTGGCCGCGGTTTCCTTTCATCACTTTATAGGAAAGGGTGGTAGCAATTCTGCTGCTTCTTGAAGGGCTTCAGAAGGGGAAGATCCTGTTTGAATCCAAGAGACAAATACAAAGAACACAGGATGGGGTGGCAAGGAGATAGAGACGGGTATTGTTCTTACTTGAATCAGAGGAAGTTGGCTAGAGTTGCTGCCTAAAGGATGGAGGTTGGACTTAAAAGCAAGAGCTCTTTGGACAGGAATACATCGTATGGGTAATGAAGTCTTCATCTGTGATGACAATCAGAGAGAAGCAAAAGGGCCTGGAGAGAAATATTGCAAAGGAATTTAGAAGGAATTGAGAAGTTAAAAAGCAATCAGAACAATGGGGTTGAGAGAAAAAAGCACACATCCCCTACCCCACCCCCCAGTCATTCAATTCCTTTTATGTCATACTTCCTCTATTTATTTTCTGAAAAATAAACTTCAGTGGCATCTTTTCCTCAGACTAGAGAGAGAGAGACCTTTCCCTATTAGAATGAAGGATAGTTAAAGTAGGAGAGGAGGGTATGGTCATTCTATTTGAATGGTGAGAGGTTGATCCTTAGGCAAGGATCCTTAGGCAAGGCAAAGGACTCCTAGGATGGGAAATTGAGAGAATCTGAAATATTGTTTCTGAAAGAAAAAGGAAAAAAGCCCTACAGAAATTACTTGAAGAGAACTAGGATTCCTGGAAGGGATTTATCATTTCATATGTATACACTCACATAGATGTTTCATGCTTTTTCCAAAAAATTCTGGAAAGAAGCTGAACAATATATTTGCACAGAAAGGCACTGAGAAATCTTTCCCCAATAAGCTTGAGAGGACGGGAGCATCTTGGCCAGTGCTAAGGACTCAGTCAGGGGAAGACATGGGGGTTAGACAACTTTTTGAGCTGTTAGCATAGCGTCTCCTGACACATAAAAGCAGGCTCTAACCCGTCTTGTGTATGGGTGATCTCTTGAGTATGGGTGATCTCAGAGAGACTTGCGTTGTGACTGGCTCATGGTAGATGCTAAGCCGATATTTATTATCTGTTTCAAAACGAAACACTGTATTCTTTTCTTATTCCATTGCCTGTAAGCTCTGAATTGCCTAGCAAACTACATCTAATACATGTTACTGTTTCTGAATTGAATTGAATGAAAATGGGAAATCAAGAAACAATGATAAGAACTCTACCCCTGTAGTCCTTAATTAAGGGAACTATACCAAATGACTGAAAAGGGAAGGTGGAGTATGGCATCAATTACAGGGAAAGACATTCTGTGCACTACTTTTTCCACTCCATATACAGAGGAAGTTAAGAAAAAGGTGAGATGAGGTCAGCACTGACCAGAGAGGAAATATCTAGCCTTGGCTGAGAGGTTTTTATCAGAAGCAACTTAGCAGGTGCTTTGAGAGTCAAACAACAATAGGTAAATAGTGCTCCCATCCTCCATAGCCAAGACAGGCAGAGAAGAGGGACTATTTTCAGTCTAGGAAAAAACAAACAAACAAACAAACACCCCCCCCCACCTCCTTTGAGCATTTCCAAAGAAATTGGTGAAAGAGACTATGATTAAGCCTCAGAGAGAAAAGCAACTCTGGATGGTGAGTGGTAAGTGAGGAACAGCAAGAAGGGGAGCTTTTTGCAAGGACTAGGAGGAAAAAAGAATAGGTAGACTTCTTTGGTAGCAGCAGTGGGAGTATTGCATGAACCCAATCTAGGGCTGAGGAGTTTCATGAACAAGTCCACATCTTTTGCCTCTCTCAGCTCTGGCTAAGGACTGGTAGTAACTGAAGATCTAGTCAGTAAGTAGGCGGAGAATTCTGCCCCCAGGGAGAAGAGTCATGTAATTCCCTCCCAGCTTTGGAGCAGCAGGGGAGGCGGGGTAAGTTTGGTGGGAAACAGAGTAATTTCCTCTTTTTACTTTCAAAGCGATAGTGCAAAATCCAGAATGGATGTCCTTTTTGTAGCCATCCTTGCTATGCCACTTATCCTGGGTAAGTCCCCTTCTCTTTCTGAGCTTTTGCACTTGGTCTTCTACCATAAATGGGGTGGGAGAAAAAAACTTGGGGAGAAGATGAGTAGTATATTTCAATGGGGAGTGAATGCGCTTTCTTATCTGTGCCAGAGTCCAATGATGGGGCAGAACAGAGATCTGGTTGGTAGAGCCAGGAAACAGGGAGATAAACAGAGTCCAGTCAAAGAAGAGAAGATTTTCAGATGATGAAGGGCAGGGAGGTCCGTTAGCAAGATTCAACTCACTTTTTCACCATAAAGTTGAACAAAACAAGAGGAACTAACAGGAGACTAAAGGAGAGAGGTGGACTTTTAGAAGCTGGAGCAGCCTGAAACTTTGTAAAAGAAGCAGGGTATCTCCTTTCCCAGAGAGTAGGAGGTGCGCACACACCCACACAACCTATTAGTGAAGAGGTGGCTGTGGGTTGACCTTTAGGGTAGTGGAAAACTGGCTGCCCTCAGGAACAGGGTCCCAAGAGTAGCATGGCTCCTTCCCTCTTTTGTTCCCCAGTCTGCCAGGTGTGTCTCATTGTTTCCCTTTCCCCTAGATTCTTGTGTCATTAGTTTAGGATTGGAGGGAAAATGTTCAAGGAGCTCAGGGAAGTGTTTAGGAGGAGACCTAGAGTTCTTGATTCCATCATCTATGCCACATATTTTTATGGAAAAGAAAGACAAACTAATGGAGAAGGGTCATTTAGTCCAGCAGACTCATTTTTTTAAAAAAAATATTTATTTTTAGTTTTAGGTGGACACAATATCTTTATTCTTATGTGGTGCTGAGGATTGAACCCAGTGCCTCAGGCATGCTAGGCTAGTATTCTATCACTGAACTCCAGCCCCAGCCCAGCTGACTCATTTTAAGAAAGCAGATAGTTAAATAGTTTCTCAAGGTTATTCTGCTAGTTAGCAGTGAAGGTAGAATGTCTATTAGTTATTCGTGAGAGACACTGATAAAAGATGATTTCTTAGGTTGCAGGCATAGCTCAGAGATAGGAAACTTGCCTAGCAAGTGCAAGGCCCAGGGATCAATCCCCAGCACTGTTAAAAAAAAAAAAAAAAAAAAAAATCACAAGTACAGTAAATTCTGTAACATATTGAATAGAAGATTTGGTGTTTTCAGTTTCTGATTTCTACCTTCTTCCTTTTTTAGGTTTAGTTCTCTCTTTGGGTTTATAGTATGCGAAGGGACCTGTTTCTTTCTCAAGAGTTCCTGATTTGGAAGGGCACAGAGTAGCAGGCCTCAGTTCAGGTATGGAATCCAGAAGACAGAACAGTTTACAAGTGCAGAGTCAGGGAGATAACAAGACCCTTGAAGGGAGGCCAAAAGAAGAAAAACTGGTAGATTTAGGATCAACTTCAGATGTCCTTTTGTTGTTAAGGCATTCCAGATGTCCCTTGACCTATAATCCTTATCTCCATAGGACAAGAATATGAGGATGAAGAAGGATTGACAGAGGATTATTATCAGGTGGCCTATTATTACACAGTCACTCCTAATTATGGTGAGTGCCTCGGATTCTAAGTGGGATGGAGAAAGGCTTTGTGAACACTTAGTTCTAAGACTATGCCCTTCCCTTTGCAACAGAAAAACTGAATGAGAGGGAAGTTTGGCTAGGAACAAAAATTATCAAAATTCATGCTTTTATTTTTTCAAGCTAGTGATTTTTAATTCTTTGGAAAATGGTTGAAACACTTTGGACAGTTTCAAATTTATAAATTTGAATGAAAATATAAACACAGTATTATAAACATTTTGACACTAAAGTTAATTAGAAGTGGAATTTACCAATATATTTTACAACTTGAGCAAGTTAAAGCGTTCTGTGCAATTTCTTCCCCTTTCATTACTGGATCTAAAATTCCCTTTTTCCATTGTTACTACTAATTTGTTTTTCTCCTCCCAAGATGACTTCAGTGCAAATTTCACCATTGATTACTCCATGTTTGAGTCAGAGGACAGGTTGGTGAGTGACCTCTACATTTTAGAGTGGCAGGATAAATCAAAGTTAAAAAGACACTGGGCAATGTTGAAATGTAACTGATTAACAAGAAAGAGAATTTGGTCGATTGAGAGAAACTAGAAAGTGGGTCCCAAACAGACTTGTCAATAATAACTGGGGAGGAGAAGGAAGCCAAGCCCAGTGGCTTTACTAAGAACTAAGAAAGAGGGGCAGTCAAAAGATTTGTTGAGCTATAATCTCAGCAACTTGGAAGGCTGAGGCAGGAGGATCTCAAATTCAAGGCCAGCCCCGGCAATTTAGGAAGACCTCGCCTCAAAATAAAATAAAAAGAACTGGGGATGTAGCTTAGTGGTAAAGCATACCTGGTTTTCAGTTCCCAGCACGTACCTCAAAACAAAAAAACCCAAAAAGGACTTGTTGAATGGGATAGGTAATACATTATCCATGAAAGTACAAAGTAGGGAGAATCCCAGAGCTTAAGTCTTTGCGAGTGGGAAGGGTGACCTGGTTGAGTACTGATGCAGGGGAAAATAGAGAATCTATGAGGATGTTGGGTGGAAGTGACAATGACTCTATTTCCCAATCCTACTGAGAGAAGAACAGTTTGGATAAGGAAGAAACAACACAAGCAGTGGAGACTACCATTATTCTTAAAACAGAACATGCAGATCATCAGAAGCCTGTCACCGTGAAAGCAGTAACAATGGAAACAGTAAGTTGAATGGGAATTAGAGAGGAGGGAGAGAATTCATCCCTTACCCAGATGGATCCCAGGGCTGGTGACATGGAGTAGAGAGAGGACTGCAATACTAGGCTTTGGTGGAGGCAGAAACCAAATAGCTACTGCTGCAACGGAGGTGTTCATCTCAACTTGGCCATCAAATATCTCACTGAGATCTAACATCCATACAAAGTGGGGGGGAGATCCATTCCAGTTAAATTTCCGTTCAGTTATACTTAATATGTATGTGGTCTGTGTCTAAGGCTGCTGAGGGTACTGATGGAAAGAAACCTATGATGTTGCTATTGCCCTGAGGCATTTACAAGATGCATGATTATATTTATGAAATATTTAGAATAAAGTGAATTTAATACAGTATTAAATTACGTATAAGTTTGAGAACATATGACATAGGTAAGTGTTTTAGACATTGTAGGAAGAGAGCTTGTACAAGGTAGAATTGTCAGGAAAGTTTAGGAGGTGATGATGCTTTAGATGAACTAAACTTGATGGGAAATTGTGAAAGAACAAGTGCAATTAGGAGGAGGAACAGATACTATAAGAGTGAACAAGCTTCATAGGTGAAGGAAATAATACAAGTATGATATGTTTAGTGAATGGGGTGTGACTGAAGAAGAGAGTCTAGAGATGGAAAGAGTAGGAATTAAGTTTAAAAAAAAGTACAAACTCCTAATATTTGCTTGATAACTTTGCATAAGGCAAGATAGGACTAAATTATGGATATTCTGAAATGTTGGACTGAAGTTTGGCCTTATAAGCAATAGGGAGCCTAGTAAATCCTTCATATGGTAAAGAAATGATGAAAGTAGCATTTTAGGGGAAAAATAAAACTATTCGTCTGGATTGTGCAAGATGCCATTTAGTGTAGAAAGATTCATCAGATTTGCATTATTCCAACAACAATCTATTAAAAGCCTGGACTAAGGAAGTGGTATTTTATTTTATTTTTTATTTTATTTTTTTTAAAACAGTGAGAGAGAGGAGAGAGAATTTTAATATTTATTTTTTAATATTTGGCGGACACAACATCTTTGTATGTGGTGCTGAGGATCGAACCCGGGCCGCACGCATGTCAGGCGAGCGCGCTACCACTTGAGCCACATCCCCAGCCCCAGGAAGTGGTATTTTAAATCCAGAGGAGAAAGATAAGAAATATTTCGAAGAAAATGCCTTGCTTCATTAATAATTTCATCTCTGGAATAAATGAAGAGAGATTAAAAATAACACATAGGTTTTAAACATGTTTGAGAAAATGGGAACTATGGGAAGCCAGTGTGGTTTAGGAGGGAAGTTATAAATTTGGTCTTGGCTAAGTTAAACGGATTCTGCCGGCCCCAAGAGGGTGTCCTTTAGGGAGCTGAACTACGTCAGAGCTAAGTGCAAAGTCACAGTTATGAAGGTAAATGAGCTCAACAGAGCCAGTATGCACAGAAGCTCAAAAGACCAATGAACGTGGCTACAGTTAGTAGAAAGAGGATGACTGACTGGAGAGGCAGGCAGCTAGCCAAGTCTGTGTTATAGAGTCTAGAAAAGAAAGCTTCTATAATCAACCAAATGGTACCAAGAGGCCAAGGAGAAGGAGAACTTTGGTAATCCCTAAGAACGTAGTTTTAACTGAGTTAAGAGAAGGTAAATAATGAGGAAATAGAGGCAGGTAAAGACTAACCACCTGAAAAATCCTGGTAATGGAAAAAAAAAAAAAATGGCGATAGCTGGAAAGGGTCAAAGGAGCAACCTAGATAGAGCTGACCATAAGTGGGAGCCGCTGGTAGGAATGGAAAACAAAAGATTGACAATAGGCACAAATACATGTTTTTAAAGTATAGAGTTTGTTCACTTTAACCCTCTTGAGAACAGGAACCACATTTTATTTGTATTTATATCCCCCCATAGCACCAAGAGCAGTGTCATGCACATAATAGATAAAAATAGGTGTCACTGAATTGAGTTGGGGTCTCCCTGGTATGGTCAGGGATTGAAGAAAGAACATCTTATAGTAGTGGAGAGGAGAGTCAGACCTTCCCTTGAGGCCAACGGTAAGAAAGAGGTTGGTGTAAAGATATGCCTATCCTCCTGAGAAGTGGGAAGAAATAGGATGACACTGGCCTGATGTGGGGGCATCTGTATTTTAGCAGAGTCCAGATCTGAATGATGCTGTGTCCAGTCTGCAGAGTCCTGTTTCTCTTCTCCTGTCATGCGTCCTCCTTCAAGGGGGGATGTATTTCATGTAAAGGTGAGAGTGCAGCCACTGGCCTTGGGGGAGTCTATGAAGTAATTCTTTACTAGTTATCCTTGTCTAGTGTTGCCAGCCTCATCAATTCTCAGCTGCTTAAATATAAAAGAAGGAGCTGGGCATGATGGCACATGCCTCTAATCCCAGTGACTCCAGAGGCTGAGGCAGGAGGATTTCAAGTTCAAAGCCAGCTTCTGCAATTTAGTGAGGCCCTACGCAACTTGGCAAGACCCTGTCTCAAAATAAAAAAGTTTTTAAAAGGGCTGGGGATGTGGCTCAGTGATTAAGTGCCGTGGTTTCAATCCCCAGTACCAAAACAAAAGATAGAAGGATCACATTTAGGAAAAAAAAAAAATCCTCATTATCTAATTTTAAAGAAGTTTGTGAGATGTTGAGGCAAAGATTATGATATGAGTCATTAAATTTTCTAAACTGGAAGGATTTCATGACCCCCTAGAGCAGAGGCAGGTGGAATAGAGAAGAAACCTCTCTAGGCTTCCAATATGTCTTGAGGAATCAGAGCTGGTTTCATTCTGGCCATTGTTCAAAGGGCAAAATGGGTGGGTCCTACAACCTGGTGGAGTTCAGAGGCAAAGTTCCAAGTCAGAAGGGTGGTGGTTCCCTAATGGACTGGGGTGATCATGGGCAAAGGAGCAGGGAAGAGACACCTGTTATAAGAAGGAATGTTAACTTGGGGTTCTAAATAACTATGGAGCATAAAGAGATTCAGAGGAGGAGGAAGGAGTGATGAGGGGAAGAGATACAACAGGGGAATCCCAGCTCAGAATATAAATTTGAGGAGTTTTCATAGAGATGGAGAAGGACGTGAAGGACTTCCTGGGTTCCCTGACCCTGTTTTCTTCTCTTTGCTTTTTTAGGTGAGAGAAGGCTGCTATGACTCCTTGGATGGGAGTTTGACTAGAAGACATTGGAAAATAAAAAAATAAATGAAATAATCTAGTCACTGTCTACTTCATGGGAATCTATTCTAAAGTCACACACTAAAGAGAGTATCAGAATTTGGGGACAGGAAGAGTAGATTAGAAAGAGAATTAGGTGACAATAGATTTGAAGGAATTATGAATTGTAAATACACCTGGAATTTGGGCTAAAATGAACACCCACAGATGACAGGTTTATCCAGAGTCCATAATTCCCTGTAATTCTATTGTTTTATGTGGTATTAAGACACTATGCTTGGGAAATAGGGTTATGGTTTATTTAGAAAACTTTTTTTCTTTTTATAAAATAAGCATATAGTTAAAAATAAGTAAAATATTAATTATTAGATCAGATTTGAGGGGTTGGGGATATAGCTCAGTTGGTAGAGTGCTTGCCTCACATGCACAAGACCATGGGTTCAATCTCTAGCACTCCCCTCCCACAAACACACACACAAAGAACAGATTTGAAACAGTCACACCTTAAGTGGCTATCCTAGGACCCTAATCAGAACTGGGCTGCCCCGACATCAATGTTTACAGCACCATAATTCACAATAGCCAAAGTATGGAGCCAACCGGGGTGCCCTTCAACATGAATGGATAAATAAAATGTGGCATATGTACACTGTGGAGTATTACTCAGCCATAATGAAGAGTGACTTTATGGCATTTGCTGATAGTTGGAACTGCAGACCATCCTGCTAAGTGAAGTAAGTCAATCCAAAAAAATCAAAGGTTGAATGCTTTCTTTGATAATCAGAAGCTAATCAAAAATAAGAGGGAATAAAGATCAGTGGAGTAGACAAAAGAGAATGAAGGGAGGGAGGAGGGATGAGCTAGATAGGAAACAGTGAATCTAACATTCCTATAAATATATATGAATATACCACAGTGAATGTCATCATCATCATGGACATCCACAGACACAATTTAAAAAAGAAAGAAAAGCTATAAGTAAACAGTACAAAGATCAGTAAAAGGAGAGGAAGGGTGGGAATAAAAAAAATATATTTTTAGGCTGGGGTTGTGGCTCAGCAGTAACCTCTTAGCACGTTTGAGGCTCTGGGTTCAATCCTCTGCACCACATAAAAATAAACAAAATAAAACTATTGTGTCCAACTTATATATATATACATACATTCATACACACACACATACATATATATTAAATCAGTAGAGGAAAGGGAACAGAGTGGGAGGATGGGAGGAAAATGGGAAATACTGGGGCCTGAATTAGAACAAATATATTCTGTGCTTTTCTAATTATGTGAAAGTGAATTCTATTGTTATGTATAACTTAAAATATATATATATGAATAAGTTCATAGTATTAAAAAAAAAAAAAAAGAACTGGGCTGCCCTCTTGCGGTCTCTCCGGTGTCAGAGCTTCACGCAGCCCACAGTCCCCGGGTCTTCTTCCTCTTGCTCCCTTTCCATTGTTCTCTTTAAATATTGCAGGGGGCAACAAACAGTGATGTCTGTTACTTTTGAGACTCTTTAAATTCTGGACCTGTCTCCCTCCCTCCTTCAAAGTCTTTCGAATCCTCTCCAATGGACAAATGAACTGAAGCCGAAGAAGCCCCAGCCTTGGAGCTCAGGGGTTTCCACACTCTGTTCCCTTTGCTCAAAATCCGATAATTCAGGGCACAGGCCTGAAGAGCCGAGGCAGGAAAGTCAGGCACCACCGAGTTCGGCTTTGACCTCTGCAGTCTTGGCGGGCTGGCATCTGAGCTGGTAACGTGCGTGGCAGGTTATGTAAGGAAAGAGCTGCAGGAGCCGCCCCAGCGGGAGCCCGGGAGAGCACGCCGTGTTCTCGGCCGCCGTCCCCACCCTCCTCACCCAGCAGGGCAGGAGGCACCCAACTCGGAGGAGTGAGAATGGGGAGGTGAAACAGAGCAGGGAGTCACGAGGGCTGAGACGCGGACACTGGGAGCGGTTACGTGGTGTCACACAGCCGTTCGCTCACACACGTTGCAGCACAAGTAACTGACGGGTTCCACGTGCTGTGCTCGTGAGCGGAGGCGCTCACCGAGGGGGCAGACGTGTCAGCCGGGGAGGCAGAACCCTGGGTCCCACGCCCCGAGGCACGCGCTTCCCGTCTGACATCCCTCCTGTGAACACTCCAGCTGCGAGTCTCCTGCGCACCACTATCCTATTTAAGGCCCAGGGCTCCGCCCTTTTTCTCCCCTTCCTACTTTTTCACTCTTTTTTCCATCCTCCTCCTTTTCTCCTCACCGGGTCCTCTCCGGGAGCCGCATGTAGGGGCGGAGCACGGAATGCTTCCCTTCCAGCCAATCGGCACCTGACTGCTTCTTGATTGGCCGAGCCCCTGTGAGCTGTATCAAATGGGCTGTGAACTTCATTAACGGGAGTCACGTGTTACCGGCTAGCCAACCAATGAGGATGCGAAATCTGTGTACGCAGGGGAAGGCACGTGCGGAGCCGCACGTGTCCGGGAGGGGGGAAGGGGCGGGACCCACAGAGAGTGGGGCGGAGGTGGGTAGCCCAGACCCGGAGAGACGGAGAAGCAGCCGGAGCCGGAGCCGAGGCCGAGCCGATCGACCCAGGTAAGGAGACTCAGAGGGCGATACGTGAGCCGTGGAGAAGGCTGGGGACGGGGGAGTGGGTTTGGGTGAATGCACGCAGATGTGGGTATTGGTAGGGATTGCATCACCTGGCCGGCGCGACTGTAGATCCCTTGATCAGGGATATTGATCAAGAGAGATTGGGGAAGGTTAGGAGGTCGGTCCCTGTGGGGGCGATTTCCACAGGGACAATGGTAGGTTAGGTAGGTTCAGGTGTGCAGATTTACACTCGCGGGTGGCTGGCCTCAGACGCCAACTGCGAGGTCGAGCTGGGGAACAAACCAGGAGAACAGCAGAGGAGGGGAAAGTGTCCGAACCGAGGGAAAAGAACAGAGGATGTGTCAGGCCCAGAGCTGATCTGCAGAGGCCAGAGAGGCAGCCCCAGTTTTTTCATGGGTGGGTTAGGGGAGGTGACTTTTTCTATTGTCTCTATTGGGCAGGGGAAATAGAGGTGTTATCCCGTGCAGTACACCTACGTCTCCCCGTCCGTTTTCTAATCCCTAGACTCTGGTTTCAAACTCCCTCGCTTTGCTCTTCAGTTTCAGGTTCAGATCTTTGGGTACTCCAGGACCTGCTCTCCAGCCCCTGCTTCTGGACTTATGGATTCTCCATCTAGTGTTTCTTCTTATTCCTCCTCCTCTCTTTCTCCCTGTTTTTCCACCTCCCCAGTGAACGGTGATTTTGGCTTTCCCTCCGATAGTGAGAGGGAGAACAAGGGGTCCCAAGGGCCCAGGCCAGACACTGTTGGGCAGAGGGGATGTTTCCGGCCTAGCCCGGGTCCTATCCGCTGTAGGCATCGTTGCAAGGTTTCCAGTGACCAACATACAGCATCTCATCTGGAACAGCGAGGCTTGACTTCTCCTATGGCAGAATCTGGGATCAAAAGATCAAGAGATGGTGAATTGGAAACCAGTGTAAACATCCAGGGTTGTACTACCGAGGGAGACCTGCTCTTTGCTCAGAAGGTAGGAGAAAGGAAATGATAATGCTAAACACTCAACTGGTTAGGACCTTAAGAGGATAATACTGACTCCCAAATTTGCAAGCAGAGGAAATATGGCTACTCACATGAGCAATTCTTGGTCTTCTCATAGCCTCTGTCCTATTTTCCTACAGTGTAAAGAGCTCCAAGGATTCATTCGCCCCCTCACAGATCTACTGAATGGGCTGAAGATGGGTCGTTTTGAGAGAGGTAATTGCCTGATTATTTGCATTATTTTGGACTAGGTTCCCACCTTAGTATCTGTCTCTCGTGAATGTGTATATCTCTAAAGTCTTTATTCAGAGCCTGAATTGTTCCTGTTTTTGCATTTGTAATTTATTTAATTCCTTTAGGCGAATCAATTTTAACCCCTTCTGCCTTCCTTTATCTTACTACAGTATTAAATCTTGGTCCTTAATCTTTCTCTCTAACTCCAGGATTGAGCAGTTTCCAGCAGAGTGTGGCAATGGACAGGATCCAGCGCATTGTAGGTGTTTTGCAGAAGCCTCAGATGGGGTAAGTCCACCTGATTCTTTCCCCAGTACCATATAAAAAGGAGATCTCTCCAATACTTTGTTTCTTTTTTAATACTTGTTTTGTTTTAATGTCCTTTTCATAGGGAGCGTTATCTAGGAACCCTGCTACAAGTAGAAGGGATGTTGAAGACTTGGTTTCCTCATATAGCTGCCCAGAAGTCATCACTGGGTGGTAGCAGGCACCAGATGGCCAAGGTAAGAACTTAAACTCTAACAAAGAAGCAGGAGAATAATGGAGGAATGGGAATATGCATGCATTTTCTTCTGGATCTTTTCCTCAAGTTTCTCTTAGGAAAGGAATGCCTAAACTTCCTGCATTGTCTTAATTCCTAGATGATTTTTGTTCTATTTTGTTTGGGTCACTAGGCAGAACTCCACAAAGTTTAATCCTATTCCTCATGTGGCAGTGAATCTGCTTTCTGTACAGATACAGAAGGCGTTGTTGTTTTTTTGTTTTTTTTTAACCTGGACAAATTATTCATGCAGGAAGATGCCTCAGCTTCTTTCTGTAAATTCTTTCTTCTTTGCTGCCCCTAAAACTCTCGCCCTTTCCCTCTTTTGACTCCAGTACAAGTATCCTTGTATCAAATCCTCTGGAGGCCTATAAGTCTACACTGGGTTTTAAGGACTGGTCTTAAGAGGTATATCACTGGGAATCCAGGAGAGGGCACCTATAGGGCATCTATGAGAAGAGTGTTGGATAGATTCTTGGACCTGGTGTGGAAGTGACCTTTTTTCTGTGCATTCAAATAACAGGATATTTAGAGGGCATTCGAGTAATGGGGGGGGGGGTGTCCTTGATAATGACCTATCCTTGTGTTCAATCAATAGCAGTTACTAATGCTGTGAAAATAACTTGATTGAAAAATGAGTAGAATGGTTTGGGGTTATAGCTTAGTGGCAGAGCACTAGCCTAGCATGCGTGAGGCACTGGGTTCAATCCTCAGCACCACATAAAAATAAAACAAATGAAATAAAGGCATTCTGTCCCATCTACAACTACAAAAAAAATTTTAAAAACAAGCGGGCTGCAGTGGCTAAGGCCTGTAATCTCAGCAGCTCAGGAGGCCAAGGCAGGAGGATTTCAAGTTTAAAGCCAGCCTCAGCAACTTATTGATGCCCTAGGCAACTTAGTGAGACCCTGTCTCTAAATAAAATATTAAAAAGGACTGGTGATATGGCATAGTGGTTAAGTGGGTTTAATCCCTGGTACTGAACAAAAATAAATAAGTAGAGGGATCTTGCCTGAATATTAATTTATACTTCATAAAACATTCAACATAGAAAATTAGAATTTAAAATAGAGGGCTGGGGTTGTGGCTCAGAGGTAGAGCACTTGATCCTAGCACCACATAGAAAATAAAATATATTGTGTCCACCTATAACTAAAAAAAAAATTAAAAATAAAAATAAAATATAGAAATTGTGGAATGATGTTTTCAATTAAAAATCCACTTTTTTTTTAAATAGTTAGGCACAGTACTACATGCCTGTAATCCCAGCTACTCAGAAAGCAGGAGCAGGAGGATCACAAGTTTGAGGCCAGCCTTAGCAAAAACAAAACAACTTTTCTTTAAATAAATTCTACATTGGGTGTGGTGGAACATGTCTATAATCCCAGCTACTGGGGAGGCTGAGGCAGGAAGATCTCAAGTTTAAGGCTAGCCTTAGCAATTTAGCAAGGCTCTCAGCAACTTAATGAGACCCTATATAAAAAAAATCATATATATATATATATATATATATATATATATATATATACACACACACACACACATACATACACACACACACACACACACATACACATACACACATACATACATACATCTGAAAGGAATTGTTTTATAAATAGTGAGAATCTGTAGGACTATTTGTTGAATATCCAATGTCTTATATAGTATGTGGCACATAGTAGGCTCTCAACTATTTGCTGAATAAATGAAAGTATAACTTGATTACTAAAAATTTTACTTAGTATGTTCTTGCCAGGTAAGAACACATTATTTGTTGCACAAAACAAGGTATGTTTGCACTGCAAACCGAGTTACCAAAGAAAGCAAAGTTTTAAACAATAATGTTGGAATCAGTCTGAAAAGTTTCTTCACAGTTTTTTTCTTATTTCACTCCTTCCCTAGCATTTTCCAAGCCACCACAGTAATGAAACTACTTCCTCTTCTGCTCCTCCTCTGGAAAAGATGGGCCCGACACAGCTAGGACATTTAGTTTTTAAACCAAAGCAGCCTTGGCACCTCACAGAATGGCCAGCTATGAACCTCACCTGGATCCACACCACCCCTATTTGCAACCCCCCTCTAAGTTCCCCAGGTACCATATCTTTTAGCCATGATCCCGTAGGCACTGGGACCAGCATTGGTGTCATCCTTTTCGTCCAGCATGGAGTGCAGTCCTTCACCCACTCTGCTCCTGCCACTCCAGTTCCATCCACTACAGCATCTACTGGTGATCCGAAGAGACTGTCTGGAGAGGGACCTCGCTGTCACAGTTTGCCAGTAACCCTACCGTCAGACTGGGACTCCACTGTGTCCTCTGCTGGTCTACCCACCATGGCCAGTGAGATGCACAAAGGACACATAGAGGAGCAGCTGAAAAGCTGCCCTCCAGTTGTTTCTGATGCCTATCTCCTCAACCCCTAACCCACCCATGCAGTTGTCCTCTGTGATCCCCAATTTGTGTAAATATATGTACATATATATAGATTTTTTACTTTTAATGTGTGTGTTTGTGTTTAGAGGAGATAAATCCTTTCTGATTAAATAAATTATTTACCTAAACACTTTGGGGTACATTGAAAACTTTCTGCCTCACATACCGATCTTTATCCTCCGAGTTGCAGAAAACATGAGATGGGAATGTTTGTGAGTATGAGCTCCATCAAGTTCGAGTCTGGATGGGATGATAGAAATCTGGGGGAGAAGTAAAGAGACTCCTGCTGCTGTTTTCTGAGGGAACAGCCTTAGAATAGTTACAGGATTCAAAGTTGGGTTTCCTTTTATTTTTTTTCAGGTTCAGAGACTAGTACCTTTTCCTTTGTGTCTCTCCCCTGTGTAATCTTCTAGCAGGTTCTTCTGCTCTGGGATATCTCTTTGTTTTGATGGGAGATGTTGGTGCTTATGGATAAATGCATAACCTTGTGCTGCCAGAGGAGGGGCCCAAGAGCCAAAACAACTATTGTTGGAGTAGCTCAAAGTCCCTTCAAACATTGGGCCTCAAAGAACAAACAAACAAAAAACCACTGGGCCTCATCTTTATTCAAAACACTGCACCTGCTAGGTGTAACTAGACTGAGGAAGGCTACCCATTATCTTCAGGAGGCAAAAATTAAGTCCATGAATATATCTGTTTCTACCCTTCTCTCACTATTACTTTATTTCTGATCTTTCCCAATTTCCACGAAAACTATTTCCTCTCCATGATTATTTCCCATATAAGTAAAATCAGGTCTCTCCACTTTGAAAACATTTGTAGAGCCCTGCATGCTAGTGTACTCCAACAACTCCTAGCAACTTGGGAGGCCAAGGCAGGAAGATCAGGAAACCAGCTGGTGATTTAGCAAGACTCTGCCCCCCCCCCCCAAAAAAAAAAGGCCTGGGTATATGACTCAGTGGTAGAGTGCCCCTGGGTTTAATTCCTTCAAAAAGAAGGAAGGAAGGAAGACATCTTCAATCAGATTGTCCTCTTTCTCTTCTTTTCTCCATAATTTTCCCAAGTCCATAATCCTTCCCCCTTCCTGGTACTAGGGATTGAACCCAGGTCCTTACATGTGCTAGCAAGCACTCCATCATTGAGCTCCATCCCAACCCTTTTTATTTTATTTTGAGACAGAGTCTTGCAAAGTTTCCAAGGCTGGCCTCCAACTAATGATCCTCCTGCCTCAGCCTTTTGGCTTGCTGGGATTACAGGTGTGCCCCATCATGCCTGGCTCCACTACATTTAGTTGCACCTTCCAGAGTCACCAATGATCTCACAGAACCAGTATTATAATGCAGCTTCGACCTAATCAACAGCTTAGTCCAGGGTCCTTTACCAAGGGTATGTACTTCATGTTCTCTGTATCATTTGACACTCGATTCTGCCTACTGAAACTCTCCTCCCTTGGATCCCATGACAGCACACTATCCTAATTCTCCTCTTACCTAACTGGCAGCAAGTTCTGAGTTTCTTAATGGCTCCACTTGCACCTAATACAAAGTGTGTGGTTTCTCCTAGGTTCAGACCATAGCCTTTTTCTCTGACTATATTCTTTCACATAAAAGTTTTATTTTCTTTCATGGGTTTAATTATTGCCTCAATTTTAATGAGTGCTAAATCTCCATTTCCATTCCCAACCTTTCCCATAAGAAGGCATTTGAATGTATAAATTTCTGTTGGACGATTTATATATTGCTGGCACAAAATTATTGAACACATCAACATTCTAGATATAAGATGCAATTTTTGTATCTAATTCAACTTAATGCCCTTATTTTATAGATAAGAAAACAGATGTGTCTAAGCCAACAATGTGTGGTACAGAATTCTTAGTTTCCAGTCTCATGCTTTTTCCAGTGATCGCCAATAAAATTACTTCCCATTTTTATAATCTCCTCTCCAGTTAGTGCTATCTAGGGTAGTAACATTTTTCTAGTTAACTAGGCTTAAAACTTGGTACCATTTGGTCACCAGGTCCTTTTTGTTCTTTATTTGAAATATTTCTTCCATTTCTTCCTATCCATTCCATTGCCATCACTCTATTTTCCCTATAGCAAAAGTCTCTCTTACCTCTAATACCTTTTCAGTGATAAACAGATTAATTTTCCTAGAACCATGCTTTGCCTGTCCTTCCTTTATCATCAAGTCCTTCAATTTCTCCCAATGTCATGAGAAGAATGTACAAAATCTTTAGTCAAAATCTGTATTTTTTCCTCTGCTCCCCTGCACAATCCTTCTGCTCCAGAATCTATACTGTACACCCTTCCTGCTTCTAAACTCTTGTTCATGTGGTTCACTTTGCCCACCTTTTCTGTTTCTGTTATCCAAGCCCTACCCTTCATTCAGTGACTAATTCAAGTCCCTCTCCCATTATTTATATTCACTTACTTGTTTACTTATTTACTTATTTATACTGGGAATTGAACTCAGGGCACTTTGTCATTGAGCCACCCTGAGATGAGGTCTTGCTAAGCTGCTGATGCTGGCCTTGAACTTGTAATTCTTTTGCCTTAGGCTCTCTAGTAGCTGGAATTGCAAGTGTGGGCCACAGCCTCCAGCATCATTCTTCCTGTTAAATATGCTATACACAGTAAATACACTGTATCTTTTTACATTTGACCCTTTTGACTCCTATGAGAAATTTTGTTAGATTGATAGTGCAGATTCTAATGCTGTTTTATAGATGAGAAAATAGACTGAGTTTACTTTCTTGTGTGTGTGATGCTGAGATTCAAACCCAGGGCCTTGTGCTTGCTAGATAAGTGCACTACCACTTAGCCACATCCTAAGCCCTAGACTGAGTTCAAATCTGGCAGAAGCCAAATAGTAAATATTTTAGGTTTAGGCCATATATACCTGGTTCCCCTACCCAAGTCTGTCATTGTAACCCAAAGTAACTATACTTAATAAATACGCAATGAGCATATACTTCCAATACTTTTATTTACAAAAAGAGATAGGCTGGTTTGGCCTGCAGTAGTTTACAGACTCTTGATTGATTAGTTGGTTGATTTGTCTTGTGTGTGCTTGCCTGTGCTGAGGACTGAAGGGATGCTTTACAACTGAGCTTCAACCCAGACCATTTTTATTTTTGAGACTAAGTTGCTAAGCTCTTGCTAACTTACCCAGATTGGTCTCAAACTTTCGACCCTCCTGCACATGCGTTCTAAATTGCTGGAATTACAGAAGTGTGCTACCATACTCAGCCAAACCCCTGATTTAAGTGATGTGTTCAAAGCCTAATGTATGATGAGTATCAGAATTGGGATACAATACAGACCATCTGACTTCTAATCCAGTATCTCTCCATCATATTATGCTGTTGTCTATGTAATTTATTTTGCATATGTTATATGTTACCTTGTTTCACTGTTTATCTTTTATGTCCACATACTGTCTTTTAGTGATGCAAGAGGCACTGGAATGATACCAACAGTACTGGGCACAGAGTAAGCATTCAATAAAAGTTTGTGATAATCATAATGATAACCCAGTCTAGCTATATTTTGGTACTTTGGACCTGGATTACTTTGAAGTAGGCTTACGGGATTTTTATTTATTTATTTATTTATTTTGGTAGTACTGGAGACTGAGTCCAGAGGTCCTCCACCACTGAGCTACATTCTCAGCCCTTTATTTTGACACAGTTTCACAAGTTGCTGAGGCCTTGAACTTGCCATTCTCTTGCCTCAGTCTTGGGACCCACTGGAATTCAGGTGTGTTTCCCCACACCTGAATAGGCTTATGTTTTTGTATGAGTTCCTGTTAGTATAGTTGAGGAGAAGATGTCTCTCTGTAAGTATTCTAGATGAGTTATGTTTTCCCTGTAATCTGTAGATCTGAATAACCATAAACAGATATGTAGAAATAATATACAAATAAATAATTCCACAATGTGGAAGAAATAAAAAAGAAATATTTCTAGCAGGTCTTACTAGGAGTCAAATGGCAAAACCGACATACAACATTTTTTTATTCTAAATCCTGCAGGCATTTCCTATGTCTTTATTTAGTGATTTCTCTTAATTTAGTGAAATGGTTAGAAAGATGATGTTATAGTAGATTCACAGCATGTTCACTTTTTCTCGCCCACTTTCCCTTAGTTTCGAGGCAGACGAAGGGTATGAGGCTGTTTTTCTTCGGGGACGGAGGGCAGATCTATGTTCTTGCCCCCCCCCCAAACAAAAACAAAAACAAAACAAAACAAAAAACCACAACAACAACCGGGAAGCATGCTCAGGAAGCGTTGCCTATTTCTCATTCTCCATCCAGGAATGTAAATGGCTTGAATATTAACGGTTCAGTAGGATCAAGGCGTACGGACTCGGGCCGATCGTCTCCGAGGCCGAAGGACTTGGACTCCGTGAGAGGCTGGGAACGTGTTCCGGCGAAATCTGAGTCCAGCCTTTCGCTCGGTCAGGTGTGGAGTCCAGGCCCGGGGCAAGGAGAGGACGTCCACCCGAACCTGAAAGCGCGTTGCCATGGTTTCCGGTGCCCGATTCCTCCCTACGCCCCCGGCTTAGCGCGCGGCGCAGGGGATTCCGTAGTTTCCGCTTCCGGTCGCGAGCGCCGGGGGTCGGGCGCGTTCTGAGCGTGCCGGGTGAGGGACTCCCTCCGCGGTCGGGAAGCCTCGGAGGTACTGGGGAGGGCCGGGTCTGCACGGCGGCCCCGTCCCCCACGCCCGGCAGACCCCTTGTCCAGTGAGCGGTCGCTGGACCTGCGGCGCGCCCCTGCCCCGGCCGTCCCCCCGCGCCCGGCGACGCGGCCTCGGTGGCGAAGCCTGGCTACCCTTGGTTTTCCCCGTTTTGTTGGGTTTGTACTAGCAAAGAAAACCAGGGAGTCTTCTACCGATTCTCCTGTTCTACGAGACAGATACCCTCCGCGTGACCCTGAGCACGTTTCCTTTTCAGACATTGAATAAAGCGCGCGGTGACGTGCATTTTGTGGTTCTTTCTCTTACTAGGTCTCTGTACTTTCCTTGCCTTTTCTCCGCCCTCCCGTAGGTCCTGAAGAGTGAAGACCTAAATCCAAGGTCATGGCAAAGCACCTGAAGTTCATTGCCAGGACTGTGATGGTACACGAAGGGAACGTGGAAGGTGCATACAGAACCCTGAACAGGTAACTACGTAAAGGGATCAGAAACAGGACTAGATGGACCCTCTGGGAAGTGAGGTCGTTACCCACCCATACACACCCATCACGGATTGTTCTCAAACCAGTGCCAACCCAGGTGGGGGTCTAGTCTTTTGAAACTTCTCAGCCCCACAGTTTATTTTCTTAAAAATGAAATTCTTCCTAAAACCTAACTGTGAAGCTTATTCATGAAGCAATACTCATCCCTTTGATAATGAACCTGAGTTTTATCCATGACTTACAAAAGAAACCAAAGGGAAGATTGAGTTGTGAAGTTGCTAGGAAGCAGTAACATTGGTAAATAGCTAAGGGAGGGATTGGTGTAGGACAAGGCCAATGGAAGAGATTAATTTAGATTGGGATCTTGGAGAAACAAGCAAGAGATGGGATGTCATTAAAGGTTTACAAGAGGGTTACAGATAAACAAAAATACATAGATGTGAGTAAATTAGTAGTGGAGGAGCTGTACTGAAAGGTTTTTGAATGCTAGGCTGTGAGATAAAGGATAACCCTAATAATGCCTTACCACTCAAATTTCTCAGTCAGAAAGTTCTCTTGTCACCACTTGTAAGATTTTTGACTTTCTGGAATTCCTAATTCATTATTTTCTCTCTTCAGTGAGAACCATGGTTTGGAGAAACAAATATGTGTTGAGTTGAATTACCAAGGAATTGGAGGAGTATTTTTGTTTTGGGGTTGGTTTTTTTTTGCACGATACTGGAGATTGAATACGGGGATGTTCTACGACTAAGCTACACCTACAGCCCTTTTTTATTTTTTTATTTTGAGACTATGTCTCACTAAAGTTTCCCAGGCTGCACTTGAACTTGTAATTCTCCTGCCTCAACCCCCTGAGTAGCTGGGATTATAGGCACCACCATACCTGGCAGGAAGGAGATCTTAAGAGATTACACAAACTCTCCCTCTGTCTTAAGTCCTTTGATATGGTTTCTTTTCACAAGTAAGGGAAGCCCGTAAAGATTATATTTCTTGGGTCATGCAATTATTGAATGGTGTAGAGAAGCATAAAGCACACTTTTTTAGTGTTCTTTGCTCTATATTAAAAGGTTACTGGCTTTTCTGGAAATGGAGGGGACTTGTGGTAGTCATTTTCCAGTTAAGAAACCTTATTTGATTAGGTTTAAATATTGGTTGGATTTGGGGGACTGAGAGTGCAAGTAAAAGAGAATCTTAATTTTCAGGAAAGCCAAGTTCTGGGTGAGCAGGGCCACATGGCAGAAGAATGCAATAAGTGGGATGCTGTCAGAAACTAAATGAGCAGTTTCAGAATCAGGATGTTTTTTATTCTTTTAAAAGCATCTGGTTTTGGAGGCTGGCAATGTAGCCCAGTGGTTGCCTAGCACGTGTGGGGCCCTGGGTTTAATCCCCAGCACCTGCAAATAAATAAATAAACTCAAGATTTGGTCTTGGGTCAGCTCCATCACCTCATTCTGTGTTTATGCAGACCTCAGGCAGAAGGTATTCCCTGTGCATTGTCATTAAGAAGAGTAATCCATTAGCATACCCTATTTCTTTCTTGTTTTCTCTGTTGCCTGCTACTCAGTCCTTCTCTTTCCTCCCTTCCTTCCTCCCCCTCCCCCCTCCTTTCCCCTCCCTCCCTCTCTCCCTCTCCGAGTCTCTCTCTCTCTCTCTCTCTCTCTCTCTCTCTCTCTCTCTCTCTCTCTCTCTCTCTCTGTCATTTCAGACCATCTGGTGTCATGTCTGAGAGGGATGAAGTGTCTGATGACCTTTCTCTGTCCTTATGTTGGAAGCACAAAATGTTTTTACAGGTGACATATAGACTCAATAGTGAATTAACTAGTGAAGTGAAATACTGAATTTGGGCAAAGGAATATCTCACATATAACTACTCTTTTCTTCTCCTGACCTTTCCCTATAAATCTTTTTCTGTGTGTTTTATTTTATTTATGATTTATTTTAGTGAATTTAAATGGGTCAGAGTGGTTGAGAGATGTTTTTGTTTTGTTTTTACATTCTAGGCAAACACTGTATCACTAGTTATATCTCCACCTTGAGATGTTCATATTATTGAGGGATATTGAAGAGTAGCTATTACTTGATGATAAAACAAATTCCAAAAGGCTCAGTTTTTGGTCCCCTTAACTTAACCCCTGTTTCTAAAGCACAGGTAGCACAAAAGGAAGGATTTTGTATTTAGACAATTAGCTACTTTAACAAAGAACCAAAAACATGGCAGGGTATTTTTGTGTGAGTGTGTAGTACTAGGGATTAATCCCAGAGCCTGGCACTTGCTAGGGGAACAGTCTACCACTGAGCTATCTCCCCAGCCTTTTTTGAAATTTTTAATTATTTTGAGACAGAATCTAATAAGTTTCCCAGACTGATCTCAAATTTGCTATCCTCTTGCCTCAGCCTCCCAGGTTGCTATGGTTACAGGTGTGTACCACTGTGCCTTACTACCATTTTAATGCTTTTGACCAAGCTACAGCTTGAAAATAGTCTGTTCATGTTAATAAGGCACTATAACTCAGTGATTCAAGGTGCCGAATGCTGGGCATGGTGGCATGCCTATAATCCTAGCGAGTCAGAAGGCTGGGGCAGGAGGATCTCGAGTTCAAAGTCAGCCTCAAGAGCAAGGCACTAAGCAACTCAGTGAGACCCTGTCTCTGAATAAAATAAAAAATAGGGCTGGGGTTATGGCTCAGTGGTTGAGTGTCACACACATACCACACACACAGAGTGCAAACTACCTGGTTCAGATCCAAGCTCTGCCACTTAATAACTTCATGATGTCTGATAAGTTACTTAATGTCTCTGACTTAGTTTCCTTATATGTCAAGTGGAGCTTATTAATGATATCCGTCTCAGCGTTGACCTGAGGCTTGTTAGTTGATACCTGTAAAGTGCTTAGAAGAGTGTTAGTCAGCTTTCCTTTGCTGTGGCACAATACTTGAGAAAATCATCCTAAAGGAGGAAAGGTTTATTTTGGTTCACAATTTCAGAGGTTTTAATCTGTGGTCAACTTGTTTCATTGTGACTAGACTGTGGTGAGGCAGAATATCATGGTGGAGAGGGCATGGTACAGGGAGCCAGGGATATAATCCCCCTTCCCTTCCCTACTCTCTTCAACTGCGTCCCACCTCTTATATTTCCACCACCTCCCAGAGTCGCATCAATGGATTAACCCACTAATGAGGTTAGATCCCTCAAGATGCAGTCATTTCCTGAAAGCCCCACCTCTGAACATAGCTACACTGGGCACTAAGCCTCCAACACATGAGCCTTTGGGGAACATTCCAGATCCAAACTATAATAGTAGGCATTATGTGTTAGGTATTATCCCAATTTGGAACTCATTGTAAGGAAGTTTTGCTTCCTTAATGAAACCTTGCTTCTACAGTGGAACTCATTGTGAGTTGGCTTTGCTCTGTGGGTGATTTTTTTTTTCTTGAGAGACTGAGAATTTACTTTTAGTTTTCTTCCTTGAATAAGGTTATGCTTAAGGTGGCCCAGAGATGAGAAAAAAGTGAAAATAATTATTTAACTTTATTTTGACATGAGGATTAGTTTATCAGTAGTAAATGAATTTTTTTAAAGACTGTAATGCTTTTCCACCAAGTCCTCTTCTGTTTAGCCTATTGCTAGTCTCTATTTAAATAACAGTATTTATTCTGTTTGTATTCATTCTTGTATATATAGAATGTATCCTGCATTTCCACTTTCAAAAATTTTAAACAAAAAATCTGAGAAATAAAAATATCTTTATGCCAGGCATGGTGGTGCATGCCTGTAATCTCAGTGGCTTGGGAGGTTAAGGCAGGAGGATCACAAGTTGAAAGCCAGCCTTAGCAAGTTGGCAAGGCCCTAAGCAATTTAGCAAGACCTGTTTCTAAATAAAATATAAAAAGGGTTGGGAATGTGGCTCAGTGGTTAAGCACTCCTGGGATCAATCCCCAGTGCCAGGAAAAAAAAAAAAAACAACAACAACAAACAAACATTAAAAGCCAGCCTCAGGGCTGGGATGTAGCTCAGTGTCAAAGTGTCTGCCTTGCATAGGCAAAGCCCTGGGTTGGACCCTCAATTCCAATAAAGACAAAATAAATAAATAAATAAGATTTAAAAAAAAAAAAAAAAAGCCAGCCTCAGCAATTTAGCAAGGTCCTAAGCAACTAAGTGAGATCTTAATCTCAAAATAAAAAACAAAGGGCTAGGGATATAGCTCAGTAGTAAAGCGCCTCTGGGTTAAATCTCTAAAACGAAAAAAATAAATTAATTAAAAGGGTTGGGGTTCAGTGGTAAAGTGCCCCTAAATTCAATCCCCAGTACCAAAAAAAAAAAATTATATATATATATCTGTGATTGGGTTGATCATCTCTTCATTGAAGCCAGGTCTAGCAGAAAGCACAAAGTTAGCTCTCTTTTCTGAGAGGAGCCTTTTGTTCTAATGAACAACGTACAATCATACTTCTTTGTGTCCTTCTCCAAAATCCTTATTCAGCCAGGATCTTTTTTATTTAATCACTACTGTTTTTGCTTTTCCTATTTTTTCTTTACTGTTTTTCATTTTGACCTAAACCCCTTCATTCTCCTAGGTGTAAGCTGGTGGTAGGTAAGGGGAAAATAAATGAATGCTAGAAAATAGATGTATGTGTGGATATCTTCTTCCCCTCTGGCCTGGTACTGTTTCACATATTCTAGGGAATTGGTTTTCAACTCTCTAAATTTCTATCTTTTTTAGAAATAGCAGTCTCATAACTCTGTTAAGATTCCCTTTTTATTAGTGATTGGCAGTTTACACATACATTTTTCCTGACTGGAAGTGTTAATTTTAATCAGAAGCAATCAGTGTGACATCCTATAGTTTTCAATCCTGGCCACTTTTTTAGAACTACCTGGGGAGCCCAGGCTCACCTCTTAACTGCTGGGTTCAAGCAATCCTCCCATCTCAGCGTCCTGAAGGTGCTACCACATCCAGCTTAAACAATCATTTGGGGCCAGAAGTATAGCTCTGGTGGATTGCCTACCTAATGTGTGAGGCCCTGGGTTTGATCCCCAGCACTGAAAAAACTAAACAAAAAACCTCTTAGTGCCAGGGCCCAACCTGAGGCTAAATGAGAATATCTGTGGCATGATGCCTGACCAGCAGCATTTTCAAAATGCCCCATGAGATTTTAATATTTCATAAGAATTGAAAATCATTTTAATAGACTTTAGACTCCTTAAGGTAGAGACCTATGTGTACATTTTTATTTGTATATGCCTCACATTTTCTGAAGAGTCTTGCACATAGGAAGTGCTTGTTAAATGTCTAATGAACATAAATGTTCTTTGTCTTTTGTCAATCCCTTTAAGTGTTTGTCAAACTTTTCCACTGAAGTATCCTTAACAGCAGTGAAAAGCGAAGGAACTACAGAGGTTCTGTCATTATAAGCAATCGGAGAATTTTTTTGAAATTTCTCTTTTGTTTTTAATTAAAATTTTAGCTAAACTTTGTATTCATTGCCATTTTATCTGTTTTAGGGTCAGCACTCCTGCCCTTACTTGCCCTCACTTCACTTAATTTTTCTTTTTACAGTGTTAGGGATTGATCTCAGAACCTCACACATGCCAAGCAAAAGCTTTGCTACTGAGCCACATCCCCAGCTCACTACAGTTAAAATTGGTGTTCCAGAAATGGGGATATAGCTCAGTGGTAGAGTGTTTGCCTAGCATGTACAAGGTCCTGCATTCCTTCCCCAGCATGTTGAGGCCCTGGGTTTGATTCTCAGTACTGTGTATGAATAAATAAAATAAAGGTCCATTGATAACTAAAAAAATATTTATTAAAAAAATCCAAGGGCTGGGGTTATGGCTCAGCGGTAGAGCGCTCACCTAGCATGTGTGAGGCCTTGGGTTCGTACCTTAGCTCCACATAAAAATAAATAAATAAGATGATATTTAAAAAAATCAAAAGGGAGAGAAAGTAGGTACTCAAGTGAGATGTATCAAATTTATTCAAAATCCCCTGTTAAGTACCTTAATTGAAAAACAGTATTTAGCCAGGTCTAGGGGGAGCATGCCTGAAATACCAGCAATTCAGGAGGCTGAGGCATCTCAAAATTTAAAAAATGCTCTGGGAGCTGGGCATGGTGGAGCATGTCTATAATCCCAGGGGCTTGGGAGGCTGAGACAGGAGGATTGCAAGTTCAAAGCCAGCCTCAGCAACTAACTTAGCAAGGCCCTAAGCAATTTAACAAGATCCTGTCTAAAAAATAAAAAGGGGTGCGCTGGGGATGTGGCTCAAGCTCGCCTGGCATGCATGCTGCCCAGGTTCGATCCTCAGCACCACATACAAACAAAGATGTTGTGTTCGCTGAAAACTAAAAAATAAATATTAAATAAATAAATAAAAATAAAAAGGGGTGGGGAGGTGCTTCAGTGGTTAAGCACTCTGGGTTTTAATCCCTGGCACGAAAAAAAAAAAAAGGTTTGAGGGCAGTAGGTCCATGTACAGTATACATGATGCCATGGGTGTAATCCCCATTGCCACAGGAGGAAAAAAGAAAAGAAATTTGGGCCCCAAAGACTCAGAATCTAAAGTTTAATAATTAGGCTTCTTTATGAGTTTGGAAAATTAAAACATTGTGGCTAGGATTGTCTGGAAAGCCAGTACAAGAAGTGCATTGGCACCAAGCAAGGTGGCTCACACCTGTAATCCCATTAGTTTGGAGGATTGCAAGTTGAAAGCCAGCCTCAACAACTTAATGAGGCCCTGTCTGGGGATGTGGCCCAGTGGTTAAGCACTCCTGGGTTCAATCCGAGGGTTGGGGGGCATTGGTTGCAGAGAAATAGTTTGGAAAAGTATTATGGAAATGACATATAGGTATAGATATACAGATATATAATTTTTTTTCTGCTATAGGGGATTGACCCCGGGGTGCTTTACTTAAGTTATATCCACAGCCCTTTTTATTTTTTAGTTTGAGACAGGGATTTTAAGCTGCTGAGGGCCTTACTAAGTTGCTGAGACTGACCTTGAACTTTTGATCATCTTGCTTCCCGAGTCACTGGGATTACAGGTGTGTACCACAGTGCCCAGCTATGATTTTTATAATCCTTAGGAAGGATACTTGTCATTTTATTTTCTCTCTTTAGAAAGGTGTATTTCTGTTTCTTTTTTATCTTGGGTTATTAAATATGTGTTCCATAAATTATTACTTCAGTTTCAGGGGAAAAAGTGAACAAATATTTTGCTTTTAGAATAATTTTCTAGGCAAGGACTCTTTTAAGCTTGCAAATGTTAACTGGGTCAATTCTGGAGTGGCCTAGTCTTCGGTCTTCCTGCTTATTAAATAAGTATTTTCTGACTATTGCATTTTACTTCCTTTTCTCTGCTTTTCTCTAATGTCCCCTATGACCACCTTTTCTGTACATGTTTCTTATCCCAGGTTTCTCATTAACCTCTTTCAGCTTTCTGATAGTTTAAAAATAAGTTGGCTGTCAGGGATGGTGGTGCATACCTGTAATCCCAGCAACACAGGAGGCAGAGGAAAGAGGATCACAAGTTCCAGTGATAAAGTGCTCTTGGGTTCATCCTTCTCCACCCCCCCTCACCTCCTGCAAAAAAAAAAAAAAAAGATTGCTTGTTCTGTTCTCTAATTACTATAGATAGGAGAGCAAATGAGAGGAGAGGAGGTGGTAAAAACTTACCATGTTTGGAGTACAGAGGAAGTCTTGCAAAGGAAACAACCTATGTGTCTGCCCAGTGAGACCGCCACAAAATGCCTGTTACATAAGCAGAGGCCCTCATCCTAGGATGAGGAGATGGAGAGTGGGGGTTGCTAGGAAGCTCTGTGTGATTGGCTGGCCCCCAGACAAGGAGAGGGAAACATACTGGAAGCATGCCCAGTTGACCCCTTTTACTCCTGGTGGGCCAGCTTCTGGATCCATTGAGTCCTACTGCCTACACGTTGGTCTTGACGTAAGCTAGCTACACTGACATGTGAGTTTGTCACCCCCAGCTCCTCCCTCTAGGCAGCTCGGCTCCTTTTACATAATCAGTTGAATTTCACTAAAACTGGCAGCTGGTTTCTCCTTCATATTAGGTTGCCAGGCACCCAAACTGCAGGCTGATATGTTTACACTAAAGCTCTTGGTCTGCTAGTCCTTGAACTACCTTTGGAAGCAGAAGCATTATTAGTAACACCCTTCCTATTTAGTTCAAAGCTCTTCCTCCCTCTTTATCTATTAGAGATAGTTAAATAGATGCCTCTGCTGTAGGGACTGGAGCATTTGAAGTTAATCTGCTTTTTCAGGATGACTAGAAGGTACCGGGTAAGAGGGAATCCTCACCTGGCATCTCATAATTTTTATTTGCTTAGTGTTTTGGAAGTTAATTAGAACTGCCCAGGGAACACCATTTCTCAACCATATGTTCTTTCTATCCTTTCCCCACCTCTACCCTATGCTTTTTTTTTTTTTTTCCTTGTTTCATCTTTTTGTTTCAGGCATTTACTTAGTAAGATGATCATCTCTGTTTCGAAATTCTTTTGAAATACCAAGAGTACCCCAGAATGTGTTTGAATTCTCTCTTCTTGCAGTTCCTTTCATCCTACTTTTAAACTCTTTGTTATTCCAATAGACTCCTCTTCCTAGGTGATGCTATGTTCAGATTCTCTGTCCTTTTTATAGTCCTTCAAATCCAGACTTTTTCCTTTTTACATTAAATATCCAATCTTCCTTTCAGAAGCTTTTTGTGTATTTGCCCCAATATACTAGTCTCTAGTTCAAAAAGAGACCTTGACTAAACAGTAGTAAACACAGGTCTGGACAGAAATCAATACTTAGGTGTTTAGATCATTTCTTTTCTTCAGTGTTGCCATATCTTGGCTCCCATTTTCCTCTTTGCTCTAGTGCTTCCTCTTTCGCCCAGTTCTTCCTCTCTCTCATTGTCTTCTTTGCCTGTAGGCTTCATAATAATTTGTCTTCTGTACTTGAAGTGATTTCCATTTGAGAAACGATATTATTGCAGAGCACTGCACTACAAACCTGGATTCCTGTAGCTCCATTTTGTGATCTTTGGCAAGTCAGCCTCTGAATTTTAGTTTCTTAATTTGTAAAAATTTGACATTATCTTCCTAATCAGTTTCATAGGATTGTAATTAGGATCATGGTTTTAAAAATACTATTTAAATGCTAATGTTTTATTTTAGTAAAGGTAATATAGAGGGTTTCTGAGCTAATAATTGCCAAAACTGTACTATACTGCAAAAAAATGTCCACTGCACAAGGATTAACTGTACTTAATTCTAGTGCAGTAGACGTTTCTCCATCATTGAGAAGGTTCACTTTTACCATACATGTTTTAGTCAGCTTTTCATTGCTGTGGCTAAAATACTTGATAAGAATAAGTTAGAGG
Source organism: Callospermophilus lateralis (assembly GCF_048772815.1). Lineage (NCBI taxonomy): Eukaryota > Metazoa > Chordata > Mammalia > Rodentia > Sciuridae > Callospermophilus > Callospermophilus lateralis. Next base: position 2,283,698 of record NC_135311.1, read on the forward strand.
AGGAAAATTTTTATTTTTTGGGCTCACGGTTTCAAGAGCTTAAGAGCTTTAGTCCAGGGTAGGCCAACTCCATAGCTCTGGGCCTAAGGTGAGGCAGAACATTGCAGTGGAAGGGTGTGGCATCAGGAAGCACAAGATATGACAACCAGGAAGTAGAGAGAGTTCTGCTTACCAAGGCAAAATATAAACTCCAGAATCACACCCTGAGTGGCCTACTTCTCCATCCACACCTGGCCTGCCTATTGTTACTGCTCTGCTAATTCTTATCAATGGATCAATCCACTGATTAGGTTACACCTCATAGTTAGCCATTCGACCTCTGAAAATTCTTGCATTGTCTCACACATGAGCTTTTGAGGGGCATCTCATATATAAACCATTTGCTGGTAATTTTCTCATTGCCAAGCATTATGGCATATGCAAAAATGAATAAAGAATTGGTCTTTGGGGCTGGGGTTGTGGCTCAGTGGTAAAGTGCTTGCCTAGCATGTGGGAGGCACTGGGTTCAATTCTCAGCACCACTTGTAAATAAATAAAGGTCCATCAACAACTAATGAAATATTAAAAAAAAAAAAAAAGAAGAATTGGTCTTTAATCTTAGAAAGAACACAATCAATAAGGGAATTTTTTTTTTCAATGTAGTTAAATATAATACTACCTGATCTGTGCTGAAAGAGGCATTGACAGTGTGCCTTGGAGTTCTTCCTGGACCATGAGCAGCAACATAGCTTAGGAACTTGTTAGAAATGCATCTGGGGGTAGGGTGTGGTTGGGTAGTAGCATATTTGATACCTCGGGTTCAATCCCCAGCACTGTGAAAAGAAATGTAAATTCTTGGGCTGGGGTTGTGGCTCAGTGGTAGAGTGCTTGCTTAACAAGTGTGAGGTCCTGGGTTCAATTCCCAGCACCACATATCCATTGACAACTAAAAAATATTAAAAAGAAAGAAAGAAAAAAATGTCAATTCTTGAGTTTCATTCTAGACTTCCTACAGAAGAAGAGACTGGAGGTGGCACAATAGGCATGTTTTAACAGGTTTCTTAGTTGACTACCGCATGCTAAAGTTTGAGAATAGTGCTTTAGGAAGGGAGGGTGGGAATAATTGGTTTCACCTGGATGGGTTGGGGCATTTTACCACTGAGCTATATTCCTAACCCCCCCCCCTTTTTTTTTTTTTTTTGATGGGGGTCTCAAAAAGAGAATGGAAATAGGGCAACCTACTTATCTCTCAGATGAGGCTGGCCTTGAACTTGAGATCCTCCTACTTCAGCATCCAGATATAACAATTGATTTGGGCCTTTGAGGAACAAATAGAATATTTTTTTTAATTTATTTATTCTAATCAGTTATATACTTCAGCAGAATGCTCTTCGATTCATTGTACACAAAGTAAGCACACACCATTCATGCAGTCTACATGTACCTAGGGTAATGATGTCCATCTCATTCCATCGTCTTTCCTATCCTCATGCCTCCGCTCCCATTTTAGATTAGCATCCATTTATCAGAGAAAACATTGGGCCTTTGGTTTTTGGGGATTGTCTTACTTTGCTTAGCATGATATATTCCACTCCATCTATTTACCTGCAAATGCCATAATTTTATTCTCTTTTATTGCTGAGTAATATTCCATTGTTTGTATGTATGTATGTATGTGTGTGTGTGTGTATATATACACACACACACACACACACACACACACCACGGTAACAAATAGGATTTTATTAGGTAGAAAAAGAAAAGAATGAAGTTGGGTATGGTGGCATCTGCTTTTAATCCCAGCAGCCTGGGAGCCTGAGACAGGAGAATTTTGAGTTCAAAGCCAGCTTCAGCAATGGCAAGGCACTAAACAACTCATTGAGACCCTGTCTCCAAATAAAATACAAAATAGGGCTGGGGATGTGGCTGGGACTAAGTCTGTAAGTCTGGGACTCATTGTACTAGATGATCTGATTTATGTGTTGAGACAGGGGTTCACTTGAGTTAGTTAGGGCCTTGCTAAATTGCTGAGGCTGGTGTTGAACTCTAAATCCTCCTGTTCCAGCCTCCTAGGTCACTGAGATTACAGGTATATGCCACCTTGCCTGGCTCTAATGTAATTCTTGTGGAATAAATTTAGGAAGGAGACAATACAGTTTTGTGTAAGGTTTGAGGCAGTTGGAAATATTCGTCTACCTCTAACATAAGACTTGTCCTAGAGATAAAAATTTAGGAGTCAACAGTGTCTGGGTCATTTTTTTTCTCAATCATAATATGACATTAGAGTCACCTGGGAAATTTAAAAAGATTCCCAGTGCATGGCCTTACTCTAAACCAGTTAAGTCAGTCTTGGAAGAGTGAGGGCTAGGCATCAGTACCTCCTAAAAAAAAGTCTTCAGGAAATGAAGAGTGTATCAGGGTTGAGGCCCTCTGGCAAAGGTTAGGAGAATCGTATATAATCAGAATCAAGGAGGTTTATAGTCAGAATTTGAAGGGATAACATTTATGGGTAAATTGAGAAAAAAAGCCTATCCTTTTTGAGCCTTTTGATCTCTAGGGCCTCATTTCTCTGTTGTAGGACTTTAATGTTATATCTGCATGACTTCCAAGCATGACTGTTTCCTACAGAACCTGCATAGATCATCTCTTTTTGGGAGTGTGCAGCTATTCTCTTGGTTCCCATCTCCTGGCCACTAAAATCTGAACCAGCTGTTCCATACAGATAAGACACTCTAGTAGCCTACAAATTATTCTGTACCTGGGGATTAGAATATATGGTCTTTACTGTAGAGGGTCAGTGGAGAGGCCTGTCAGGAACCTTTGTATGAGGGACCCAAGAGCCAGCAGGGAAGGGGACCCCCACCATACTGAACACAGGACCTCATACATGCTTGGTAAGTTCTCTACCACTGTACTGCACCCCAGCCCCTCATTTTTTATGTTAAACAGCAGGATCCTGGGAAAAGAGCCTATAGGACAGTGGTTCCCACCTCTATTCACATTTGTAATTTACCTAAAGCTATTTTCAAGTTTAATCTATCGTTATCTCAGACTTTGTAGTCCAATATAGCAACAATAAATGGAGCTTTCCACTGGGCAGAAAACTAGCTAGTAGTTTTCTTGTTTTTATTTTCTTTGTCTCTTCTTCAAATTATAATAGCCATGTGTCAACCTCTAATTTTCAGTTGTTTGTGACTTTTTACATATAATGAAAGGACAAGGTAAGCAGGAATGGAGGGCAGCAGTAGGAAGGTGCCACTGACTTCTCCATGACCAATCAATAAGGAGTTGAAAGGGAAAGACAAATTATACATTAGGAGCCTAAGGATTAGGCCCCAGTGTCTTCTTGGCTTGGAACAAAGAGGTGAATTTGTTCAGGGAGTTATTAGTCCAGTGGGAAAAAATTGCATTGTAAGGAATTGGGCAGGTGACCAAGAAATAAAGTATCAATTTAACTGACATTTATATGAGATTAATATTAATAAAACATGGTTTCTGCCTTCAGGGATTTTCAATTTAATGAGGGAGACTTTTGTATAAATAAAGAAATGGCAGAATGAAATAATCACTAAACTGATGTACAATAAAATTATTTTCTTTAAGAAAATAAGGGAGTGGGATTGAAGTTTCACTGGTGTGGTATGGGCTGCCTATTTCCTGCATTTATGTAGGCCCCAATATTTCTCAGACTTCAGCTATATCAATTCGCCCTCCCCCATCCCCAGTACTAGGGATTGAACCCAGGGCCTTTCACATGCTAGGCAAGCACTCTACCACTGAATTATATTCCCAGCTCCTTTTTTTTTTTAACTTTTTTGAGACTGGGTCCTGCTAAGTTTCTTAAGGCCTCACTAAGTTGTGCAGTGAACTTTTTTCAATCCTCTTGCCTCAATCTCTGGAGTAGCTGGAATTACAGATGGGCTAACCATCAATTCTTTCTTTTTTTTTTTTTTTTGTCCTTGTAGATGGACAGATGCCCTTATTTTATTTGTTTATTTTTATGTGGTGCTTAGGATCAAACCCATTGCCTCATGCATGTTAGGCAAGTGCTGTACCAATGAGCTACAACCCAGCCCTAACCATCAATTCTTAATAAGAATGCAACCAAGCCAGGCTCTGTGGCACACACCTGTAATCTCAGTGGTTTGGGAGGCTGAGGCAAGACAATCCCAAGTTCCAGGCCAGCATCAGCAAAAGTGAGGAGCTAAATAACTCAGTGAGACCCTGTCTCTAAATAAAATACAAAATAGGGCTGGGGATATGGCTCAGTGGTCGAGTGCCCCTGAGTGCAATCCCCAGCACACCCCCCCCCAAAAAAAAAAAGAGAATGGAACCGTATTCTCCACTAAGGACCAAGTAGGAATCACCCCCTAAAGATTTATATTTCTGGGCTGGGGGTGTGGCTCAGTGGTAGAGTGCTTGCCTCACACGTGTGAGGCCCTGGGTTCGATCCTCAGTACCACATAAAAATAAATAAAAATAAAGACATTGTGTCCATCTACAACTAAAAAAAGAAAAAAAATTTATATATCTTTAAATTACAAATGACTCCTCCCATTTGGAGTTTGTAAGCAGCAATGAGCCCAAGCTTCTAATCTGATTACCTGCCTTCATACAGAATCCTCAGCATGGATGGGCTCATTGAGGACATTAAACGACGAAGATACTATGAGAAACCTTGCCGCAAGCGACAGCGGGAAAGCTATGAAACCTGCAGGCGGATCTACAACATGGAAATGGCTCGAAAGATCAACTTTTTGATGCGAAAGAATCGGGCAGATCCATGGCAAGGCTGCTGAGACGCGGATAGGAGGCCCACATCCAGTTTTTGTCCACCTCTTTCTCTGTAATAAACTCAAATCAACTATATGCAAGAAAACTTGCATGTAGAGAAGCAACCCCACTGGTCAGCAGTAGACTGTCTTTCTTATTAAGTGAAAGAGAAACAGTCCAAAAGTAGTCTAGGAGTAGAATGGTGGTGGTTAAAGGATGGGAAGGGGGCTATCAGCAATTTTTTAATGGGTGTAGATTGTCAGTTTGCAAATCTGAAAACATTCAGAAGATAGATGGTGATGATTGCCAAAAAAAAGGAGTGAATGTACTTAATGCCACTGAATTACACACTTTAATAGTTTTAAAATGGTAATTTTTGTAAAAGTATTTTCAATAAGTATGTTTAATTCTAGGGTATGTAAGGAAAATTTACAAACTCTGGTGGGACATATACCTACCATATTCTACCCACTTTTATGAACCCTAAAGCAAAATCTTATTGGAAAAGCATCAGTTACTTTTTACTGAGCTACTCCCCGCATCCCTATGCAACCATTGAAGAAAGAGGAGAGGAATTATTTATGTATTTGGAATAAATCTGCTTCCAAAATACCTAACAGTAGGCTGGAGTGGTGGAATCCTTGCCCAGAGCAATAAAAGACAAGTTTAACACCAATGTTCATTCCTTTTTTCTGTCTGTCCTTTAGTTTTCCTAAAGGAGGCTAAAGAGGGATGGTAGAAAAGAAAGTAGTAGATGATACAAAAGACAGAATAGGGGACTATTGAAGGAAGGGTGCAGAGCCAGAAATACTCTATAGCAGTGATTCTCAATGTGTCCTTAGCATCATCAGCATCACCTGGGAGAACTTGTTTGCAGTGCAAATTATGGGACCCTACTTTAGGTCTTAGGTCTTTGGAATTGGAAATTGGGGTTGAAGTCCTGCAACCTATTTTAACAGGGCTGCAGGTGATTCTGATACCTGCTATAGTTTGAGAACCACTGTTACCACTACCACCACCTCTACTGGGTATGTTTATCAGACCTGGATGAGAAGATCAGCTGCTCCACTTTTCCTCCTGCTGTCAGCTTCCTCTCTTCTTGGTCCCTTGAAAGCTGTGTTGCCAGTATTAAGAGTTAGTGCCAACTCCCTAGAGAGAAGGCAGAGGCCAGCCCACCTTTCAGGGGCTGCAGTCATCTCAGCCTGGTGTTAAAAAGGGAAATAAACAAAGCATCTGCCAAATACTTCATGTTGCTAGTGTTCAAACATTGCCCCCTTGTGGTATGATACAGTGACTTCAGATTTTGGCCTGAATTCTTTTAAATGTTTCTTTTCACATTTAGCATACTTGATTAATTAAGCAGGGATTGCAAGAAGATATCCTGGAATCACAGTGGTCCTTGCTTCTCAGGACTTCATCATCTTAATTCCATTCGTCAGTAGTCAGGCCCAGTAAAACCTCCTTAGAAATTGCTTAGAAACAAGATCTCCTTGACCTTGGGTGCCGCAGTCTCTGGCTGGGCACAAATCACGAGTCTCCACACAGCTTGTAGATTCAAACAGCAATTCTTTATTCCCGAACTCACACCGGCCGTCTACAAACACGCTCTGGGGGAATCCACGGTCTCTTCCCAAATCTCCACTCTGCCCTAATCCACTCTCTCCCAAATCCACTCCGCATGGGCTTCTGTCTCTCAAAAAATACTGTTTGACCCTAAGCACTCAAGAGGAACTCAGCAGCAGGATACGCCCTATTCCAAAAGAGGAACACCCTAATCTCCTATTATACTAAACTGCCCTATTCTAAAGGGGAAACACCCTACTCTCCTATTATGCTAAACTGCCCTATTCTAAAGGGGGAACACCCTAAACACGGATCCTGCCCTGGTCCTTGAGCAAGGTCACCTTTCAGAAGTCCTTCCACTAGACAGCATGGGAGTAAGCTGGCAAGGAATTTGTCATACCTACTTGGCTGATGGCTCCCAGCATCTCCCCCCTTCTGATTAATTAAACAACAAGTAATGTGGCTTAAGGACCGTGCCTGGTAGGTTGTCCAGTTCAACATATGGCTCTTACCCGTCATTGGAAAACTGACCTTTAGGCGTCAGCCTCCTGTCTTAGGTTGATACCAATGCAACTGGATCATACCCGTCACTGACTACCGGTCCAGCATACAGCCATACTTGTGGATAGGTCTATGCACCAGTGGGGGGGTGAGGTTCTTTGCCTCACCTCTGTTGGCCCCCAAATTTGGCCTTGGTGCCAGTGGGGGAGTGAGGTTAATGTGGCTTAAGGACCGCGCCTGGTAGGTTGTCCAATTCAACATATGGTTCTTACCCGTCATGGGAAAACTGACCTTTAGGCAACTGACCTTTAGGCGTCAGCCTCCTGTCTTAGGTTGATACCATTGCAATTGGATCATACCCGTCACTGACTGCCGGTCCAGCATATAGCCATTGGCCCCCAAATTTAGACCATCACTAGCAGAAGGGAGGAGGATACAGAAATGCCACGACACCAAGCCAATTGACAGTTCCTTTGGAAAAATTGCATCATTGGTGACACCATCAGCAAAGATCACTGGTGACACCATCAGCAAAGATATGCCAGCATTACCACAATTTGCTGCACTAAACGTAGTTACATAGTCCAGGCAAGTTCTGTAAGCAGTTCAAAGGGGAGGAATCTATCAATCTGTCCGTCTCCTCTCAAAGTCCGTTTCCTCCCAAAGTAAGTTGACTCCTTGATTGAGCATACTTGTTGAGTTATATTCATTGGGATGAAGATAGGAATTCTGGCAATGATGCTAAAAAGACATTATCCTGAAAAGAATTATTAAATATAATGAAAAGGAAAGGTGAAAGTAAACAAACAGATCTGTTAACCTACTTAAAAAACAATCCTTAACAGCTGTTTACCTGATTTAAATTAGTAAACAAGCAGATCTGTTAACCACCTTAAAAAGAATCCTTAACAGCTGTTTACCTAATTTAAATTAAGCCATTTAAATCACGTGAATAAAAAAAAATAATAATAATAATTTGGATCCATTTTCTCATGAGCGCTCCTCATATATGAAATACGCACACACAGACATACAACACAAAACACAAATGTGCAAACAAACGTACAACACATAAGATAATAATAAAGGCCTTGTAGCTTTACCTAGGTGAAATCTCCATTGCAATGTTTAAAAACTCCACAGTCAAAAAATAAAACTGATCAGAAAAACATTAACCTAGGTTTGTATGAGCTCAAAAAATAAAAATAGAACCTTATGATGTGGGAAAAATGCAATAATAAAATAGATATTGAAAAAAGCATCCTTGTTAATCACTGTTGCAGATGTAAGAATGGCCAAGCTGGAGTTCTGGATATCAGCTGTTATGGATTTGAGTCAAATTATCTTCTTTTTGATCTGTAGAAATCGTTTTGGTTAGTCTTTCTGGAATCCAAATCGGCTGCTGTTCTCCCTGTGGAAACACACAAACAGAGCCCCGACTCCAGACGATCACTGGGTCTGGACCTTTCCATTGTCCTGTTAGAATATCTTTCCAAAGAACTTTAGGCTTATGCACATTTTTTGGATACATATGCCTTTCCGCAGCACTAAGTCCTGATGAATCCAAATTTAAAAAGTTTAGAGTAAAAAGTGTTATTTTAAGTTTATCTTTGGGGGATATATACCCCTTTCCAATTCCCTCTTTTTGTTTTAGTAAGTACGTTTTAATAGTTTGATGAGCTCTTTCAACTATGCCTTGTCCCTGTGGATTGTATGGAATTCCTGTTATATGAGTAATACCAAATGATGAGCAAAATTGTTTAAAAGAGGTAGAGGTATAGCCAGGACCGTTATCAGTTTTTAACTGTTTAGGAACGCCCACAGTGGCAAAATTTTGTAAGCAATGAGCTATAACATCTTTAGTTTTTTCTCCGGCATGAAGGGAGCCCATCAAAAATCCGGAAGAAGTATCAATTGTAACATGTAAATATTTTAATTTTCCAAATTCTGGCAAGTGTGTGACGTCCATCTGCCAAATATGGTTAGGTATCAGTCCTCTAGGATTGACTCCAAGATTAACTTGTGGTAAAAGGGTCACACAATTTTGACATTGTTTTATTATATGTCTGGCTTGTTCCTTAGTTATTTTAAAACGCTTTTGTAAAGTATTAGCATTAACATGGAATTTTTTATGAAAATTCGTAGCTTCTTCTAGTGTAGAGAAAATATGTATGTCATGTGTAGTTTTATCTGCTAAATCATTGCCCAAACTAAGGGCTCCAGGCAATCCTGTATGTGCTCTAATATGTCCTATAAAGAATGGATCTTTTCTGTCCCAGATTAGACTTTGTATAGTGGAAAACAAAGAGAAAACAGTAGAAGAAGGGGAAATCCTACCAGCATCTTCAAGAGATACTATAGCATTAACTACATACTGACTATCAGAAAATAAATTAAATACAGAATCTTTAAACATTAAAAAAGCTTGTAATACTGCATTAAGCTCTACCTTTTGAGCTGATTGTTTGGGTACTAAAAATGTAAAAGTTTGATCAGGGGTAACTACTGCTGCTGTACCATTATTTGACCCATCAGTGAATATATTTGGAGCATTCATGATAGGGGTTTTTCTTGTCATTTTTGGAAAAACTACAGGATGCTTAGACCAAAAAGACAACAAAGGATTAGATGGTAAGTGATTATCAAATGAAACATTAGATTTACACATGATTATTGCCCAAGTATTTAACTCATTAGCTAACTCATCAATTTGATCCATAGTATATGGAGTAATAATTTTATTGGGAGAAATTCCAAACACTCCCTTCGCTGCTTTTATTCCTTTGAGTATTAATTGTCCTACAGCCTCAGGATACCTAGTAAGAATAGTGTTAGGAGAATAAGATAAATGTATCCACAATAATGGACCTTCTTGCCAAAATACTCCTGTAGGAATATTTTTTGTTTTTAGTACAATAAATAATAAAGGCAAACTTATATCAATTCTATCCAAATGTATATTTTCCATATATGTTTCAATAATTTTCAATGCCTTTCTTGCTTCAGGAGTTAACATGCGAGGTGAGTTTGGATCTGATGGACCTTTTAGAATATCAAATAAAGGTCCCAACTCTCCTGTTGGTATGCCTAGATAAGGCCTTATCCAATTTATGTCTCCCAATAACTTTTGAAAGTCGTTAAGTGACTTGAGTTGATCTACTCGTATTTGAATTTTTGGTGGACGGACCATGGTTGAGGATAATAGAACTCCTAAATAATTAATTGGAAAATTTAATTGTACTTTATCTATTGCTATCTCTAGATTATAATTTTTTAATAAGTTTGTAAGTGTGGCATAACATTCCAGCAATATGTTTTTATCTTTATGTGCCAATAATACATCATCCATATAGTGAAATATTTGTAGTTCAGGATTTTGATTTCTAAGTGGCTGGATTGCTTTATTAACATATATTTGACACATAGTTGGACTGTTAGCCATCCCTTGAGGGAGTACTTTCCATTCATATCTCTGATCAGGACCTTCATGATTTAATGCAGGGATAGTAAATGCAAAACGTGGACTATCCTCGGGATGAATTGGAATTGAAAAAAAACAATCTTTAATATCTATGGCTAAAACATGCCAGGTTTTTGGCAAAGCAGACAATTGAGGAATCCCTGATTGAGCAGGTCCCATAATAACCATTTCATTATTAATGGCTCTTAAATCTTGCAATAATCTCCATTTACCAGATTTCTTTTTAATAACAAAAATGGGAGTATTATGGGGAGATATGGAAGGTTGTATATGTCCTTCCGCTAATTGTTGTTTGACCAGATCATGGGCTACTTGTATCTTTTCTTTAGTCAGGGGCCACTGAGGAACCCACACTGGTCTTTCTGATTTCCAAGTAATTTTGATTGTCTCAGTGGCCCTTTCTGAAAATCCAACCCATGTCTGTCTGTTCCTTGATCTATTTGAATTGGTGCTGCTATACCTTGTCCTTGTTTTCCTAATCTTTTTTCTTTCCTAAAACCTTGTCTAGCCCTAGTAGTGGGCGCATTAGGATTGATGTTATTTGTTAACGTCAAACCTAATTGATCTAGGACATCTCGTCCCCATAAATTTATAGGAAGATGATCCAATACATAGGGCTGTATAGTTCCCTCACAACCTTCAGGATCCTTCCAATCTAATATCATTGCACTTCTATGGGGATTAGTAGCCACTCCTAGGCCTCGAAGCGTTTGAGTGGCTTGTTGTAATGGCCAATGTTTTGGCCATTCCTTACTAGATATGATGCTAAGGTCTGCACCTGTGTCCAGTAGCCCATTAAAGTCGTGTCCTTGAATATTTAGTTTTAACATTGGGCGAGAATCTAAATTTAAAGACAACATAGCCCAATCTACACCTGTGGAGCCTAATCCCCTGGAACCTCTTTCTACACTATGACTAGGAAATTTATTATGTAGGCTGGGTATTATTAACAACTGTGCTATTCTGTCTCCAGGTGAAATTACTGATATACCTCTTGGAGAACTAGCTATAATTTTTATTTCACCTACATAATCGGGATCAATTACCCCGGGACTTATCATAAGTCCTTTTAATGTAGATGAACTACGTCCCAATAATAAGCCTACTGTCCCTTGGGGAAGAGGTCCTTTTATTCCTGTGGGAATGATTTGAATTCCCATCTCTGGAGTTAGTACTGCTCTGGCAGAGGCGCAGATGTCCAACCCTGCGCTCCCTCGGGTTTGTCTGATGAGGGATTTAATGGACAATGTGTCCTGGGCACTACTCTGATGGTGTTGCTGGGTTCCTCCACTGCCCCGTATATTTGTGGTTGTGGGCCCCGGAGCATTGGGCCCGGCTGTCCGTTTTTTGGCAACGGAGCCTGATGCCTTTCTCCACGGTATCGTGGGTAAATACCTGGTCCTTTTCCGTTTTTTGGTAAGGGAGTACCCTCTATGGTAGTTTGAGAACGGCATTCATTAGCCCAATGTCTCCCTCTACGGCATCGTGGGCAAATACCCGGTATTCTATTTCTTTGATACCTAGTTTTGTTAAATCCTCCTCCTATGGGGCAACTCCTTTTAAAATGTCCTGTTTGTTCACAATCATAGCATGTTTTTGGCCTGGTATCTAAAGCCTGTTGTACTGCAGCTGCCAAGACTTGCCCTTGTTCATTAATATCTCTACATAATTTAATATATGTGTTTAAATCTTCATGTCTCCATGGTCTAATAACCTCTCTGCAGCAACGATTTGCTTGGTCATAAGCTAGTTGTTTTATTAATGGCATTGCTTGTTCCGTATCCCCAAAAATTTTGGCAGCCGTTTGAATTAGCCTATCTACAAAGTCAGCGTAAGGTTCATTAGCTCTCTGTATTACCTTAGATAGCTGACCTTGTAAATCTCCGTGTCCTTGTAAAGTCTTCCATGCCCTAACTGCGTCTGCAGCAATTTGTGCATATATAGCAGGATCATATTCAATTTGTTGCCGCTGACCCTCATAAGGTCCTTTTCCTAGCAACATTTCTAAATTTCTTTGAGGGTAACCGGCTGCTGCATTTCTCCTAGCTGTCTCTGCACAAAATTCCTCATTGGCAACCTTCCATAACAAATATTGTCCTCCATTTAGCACAGATTTACACATGCTAGCCCAATCTGCTGGTGTCATGTCCAAGTTAGTAATGGACTCGACCATGCTCACCGTGAAGGGAGCTTGGGGACCATAGGTTGTTACAGCCTCTTTTAACTGCTTCACTGTTTTAAAATCTAAAGCACGGTGAATTCGCTGCCCTCCTGCCTGTTCAAGTACAGGACATGCTAATCTTTGAGGTCCTGTCTCAGGATCCCATTTATCAACTACGGGGTTTGAGGGCCACTCAGCTGTCTCTATCGGTGGGGCTGTTGGTTGAATTAAACCCTCTTGTGATAAAACGGAGTTAGTAACAGCCTCCTGTTGTGGCCTTTTTCCTAACAACCCCTTTTCCTTTAAATTTTCTTCCTCTGTCTGACTAGCTGGAGAGACCTTCTCTTTTGCTTGATCTAAAACGTCTTTCACCATGTTCTGAACCTCTAACAATTTACTTAACATCTTTTCAGTTTGTTTTAATCTACTATAAAGATAACGCAACCCAATAAGATAACACAAAACAAAACCGAAACTGAATGAAGCAAAAACAGAATAAAAAATCGTTGTATCAATTTTCTCTTCCTCAGGGCCGACAAACTTCAAACCTTTAGTCAACCATTTTTTCCAGTTTGCCTGAGAAATTTCTAGGGATAGGCAGCTTGAAAGAAAAACAAAATAAATCAAAAGAAGAACACATTGTTTTCTGAAATGGTCACCCATTCTGTCGCCTTCCCTCAGGGGCGAGCAATTTCACTTACCTCCAAGTTTCAGACGTTCCCCGTACGGGCCACCAGATGCCGCAGTCTCTGGCTGGGCACAAATCACGAGTCTCCACACAGCTTGTAGATTCAAACAGCAATTCTTTATTCCCGAACTCACACCGGCCGTCTACAAACACGCTCTGGGGGAATCCACGGTCTCTTCCCAAATCTCCACTCTGCCCTAATCCACTCTCTCCCAAATCCACTCCGCATGGGCTTCTGTCTCTCAAAAAATACTGTTTGACCCTAAGCACTCAAGAGGAACTCAGCAGCAGGATACGCCCTATTCCAAAAGAGGAACACCCTAATCTCCTATTATACTAAACTGCCCTATTCTAAAGGGGAAACACCCTACTCTCCTATTATGCTAAACTGCCCTATTCTAAAGGGGGAACACCCTAAACACGGATCCTGCCCTGGTCCTTGAGCAAGGTCACCTTTCAGAAGTCCTTCCACTAGACAGCATGGGAGTAAGCTGGCAAGGAATTTGTCATACCTACTTGGCTGATGGCTCCCAGCACTTGGGAAATATTATGTTTGGAGAAGAATCTAGACATATGGTCCTCAAATTTGTTATATTTATACAAACTAACAAGTTAGCGAATTAGACATAGATACTTCAAATCATCTTTCAGTCTGTGAATTTGGTCTCAAATCCCTTTTCAGTTAATTTGAAGCAATGACCTCTTGCCATAGTAGCATGTTTGCATTATCAGAACCAGACCTATTACATGGCAGTGTTCCCTCCGGTTAAGGTTGTTTCTGAGCTCCTTCAAAAATGTTAAAGGGATAACTGAGAACTGAAATTGACTTAGCCCCTAGAAACTGTCTCCTGCTTGTCCTAATCTTTAATCTTGACAATTGTCCTTGCTCTCCAGACTGGTGAACAGTGGTGGGTCTTAGCAGATAGTTAGGGTGCTTCATAAATGGGTATTGGGTGGGACTGACAAAAGTTTCAGTCTACTTGTGCTGTAATATCCTGGAGAAAAACTGTCCATTTCCTGCCCTGAGAAGCTAGCAGGTGACTACATGGTGGTTTAATGAGTAGGGGTTGTTTTAATCCTTTTATCCCTGTACTGGGTTTAGAGGAGGGGTGCTTTGGTTCTTATTCAGTTACAGGATGGTAGATAAATACTGCTTGCCCTTATCCTGGGCATCTGTGAAATCCAGCAGGTCACTGAAATGCCTCTGACAGGTCTCCTATTATTTATTTATATTTTGATACCAGGGATTGAACTCATGCACTTGACCACTGAGCCACATATCTCCAGCCCTATTTTGTATTTTATTTAGAGACAGGGTCTCACTGAGTTGCTTAGCCCCTTACTTTTTGCTGAGGCTGGCTTTGAACTTGAGATCCTCCTGCCTCAGCCTCCTGAGCCCTCGAGATTACAGGCATGCTCCACCACGCCAGGCTCCTATTTTAACTTTTTTTTTTTTTTTTAAAGAGAGAGTGAGAGAGGAGAGAGAGAGAGAGAGAGAATTTATAATATTTATTTTTTAGTTATCAGCAGATACAACATCTTTGTTTGTATGTGGTGCTGAGGATCAAACCCGGGCCGCACGCATGCCACGCGAGCGCGATACCGCTTGAGCCACATCCCCAGCCCCTCCTATTTTAACTTAATGATCTTACAGTGTACTGCTCTGGAAGCACATATCCCTTTAAAATCTAGATTCCTGAATAACTTGGTAGTTTCAAGTTTTCAGAAGTATGAAATAAGACTGGGTGCAGTGGCACATGCCAGTAATCCCAGTGGCTCTGGAGGCTAAGTCAGGAAGATCATGAGTTCAAAGCCATCCTTGGCTACTTAATGAAGTCCTGTCTCTAAATAAAATACAAATAAGGGCTGAGAATGTTTTTTAGTGGTTAAGTGGCCTTGGGTTCAACCCCCAGTGCCAAAAAAACAAAGTTTGAAATAAGAATTTGCTATATGTTCACTGAAAATATTGTGTTTAACCCCAGGGCTGCAAAATCCCCAGCATACTGTTTATTGATCTTAAAGAACTTGGATGGCGGGGCTGGGGTTGTGGCTCAGTGGTGGAATACTTGCCTAGAATGTGTGAGGCACTGGGTTCGAATCTCAGCACAACATATAAATAAATAATAATGGTCCATTGACAACTAAAAGTTAAATAAAAGTAAAAAAAAAAAAAGTTATTGTGTCTATCTACAACTAAAAATATTTATAACAACAACTTGGAGGACCAACAGAGAAAATTTTGACCAGGCCAGGACAACATGGTGGGCTGCACTAACCCTATAAGTAGAGGGGAAAATACAGAATATGTTGTGTGCTTACTGCACAAGTGAATTTCTTCAGATATTTTATGAATACATTCCTTTACAACCAAGGTTGCTCTGCTTTGACCCCCACTTAAAAGATTGGGAGAGAAGGGAAGTGTGGTCAGTTTCCCTTTTCCTTACCCACATTCCCATTCTTGAGAGTCCTTATCATCAGGACAGGACTTCCTAGGCAGTGACCAGTGTTTACCACCGCCCCCCCTTTTTTTGGGGGAGGGGGTACTGGGGATTGAACCCAGGGGTACTCTACCACTGAGCCACATACCCAGCCCTTTTTATTTTTAATATTGAGACAGGGTCTCATTGAGTTGCTTAGAGCATTGCTAAATTGCTGAAGCTAGCTTGAATTTGCAATCCTCCTGTCTCAGCCTCCTGAGTTGGGATTAAAGGCCTGTGCCGTCACATGCGTTATTCTAAGGAATAACACTATATTAACAAGGTAAAGGAATAAGAGTGATGTGTTAATATAGGCAATTGAAAGGAAAACAAATGTTTTAGCTTCTTTTCCATACAAGTTTATGTATATAATTCTTTAAAAAAAACAGAATCATTTTTGTAGATGGACACAACACAATGCCTTTATTTTTTTTATGTGGTGCTGAGAATTGAACCTGGGTCGCGCCCGCACTAGGTGAGCGCTCTACTGCTGAGCCACAATCCCAGCCCTTATGTAAATAATTTTTTACTAGATTAAAAATTTGGATTTAGCACACGTGTAATCCCAGTGGCTCAGGAGGCTGAGGCAGGAGGATCTCGAGTTCAAAGCCAGCCTCAGCAAAAAGTGAGGGGCTAAGCAACTCAGTGAGACCCTATCTCTAAATAAAATACAAAAAAAAATTGGATTTAGTCATACTTTTGATGAATGACTTAACCTTTCCTTGTTTTCTCCTGTAAAGTAAGGGTAATGTTATCCACAGGTTTGTGGTACAGATTAAAGGAGATAATGTGTGTCAAGTATTTAGCACAGTATCTGACACATGGAACTCATGTCTCAGCCAGAAACCTGATCCTTGATTACTCTTCACTCAACTATGACCAGGAACCAATTTAATCCTTTTTGGCTATGTCTGTGACTAAATGCCAAAATCCTAGTCCCAGCTACCATCATAATTGCTACAATAGCTATTTGATGTGTGTCCTGGCTCCAATCCATTATTTTCTAAAATGCAACCTTGTCTTAACTTTCCTTTTCAAACTGGTAACTGGTTTCCATTAGCTTCATGACAAAATTGAAAACGCTCTTTATGACTGACCTGCTTCCATTGGTCCCCTCAAATACACTTTGGATCACTTTGGATCACAGCGTGTGCTCTTTTCTCCTCTCCTGCCCATATATCAACCCTTTGTTGGATGTTTTCTGTTATGCCTTCCCTGATCCCCCCTCCCTTTTTTTCCCCTTAATTGTACATGAATATGATGCCTTTATTTTATTTATTTTTATGTGGTGCTGAGGATCGAACCCAGGGCCTTGCACATGCTAGGCACATGCTCTACTGCTGAGCCACAACCACAGCCCTCTTTTTTTTTTTAATATTTATTTAGTTGTAGATGAATACACTTATCTTTATGTGGCAAGTACTAAGCAAGTACTTTTACCACTGAGCTATACCCTCATCCACCCCACATTTTAAATTTTGATGAAGCCAGTATTTTTCTTTGTTTTTGATATTACATCCAAGAAATTATTGCCAAATCTAATACCACAAAGATTTTCCCCTATAGTTTCTTCTAAAACTTTATAAGTTTGCTCTTCAGTTTTAGTGCAGTTCTTAAACTTGGGTGAACAGTTGTCCTTTTCTCATTGAATAGTCTTGGCATCCTTGTTAAAAATTATCTGACCAAAGCAGGGGTTGAAGCTCAGTCATAGAGCTCTTGCCTATTATGCATGAGGCACTGGGTTTGATCCTCAGCACCACACAAAAAATAAAGGTATTGTGTCCATCTACAACCAAAGAAAATATTTTTTAAATTAGCTGACCACAGCAGGGGGTGTACCCTGGTGGTAGAACACTTACCTGGCAGATGTGAAGCCCAGGGTTCAATTCCCAGCACAAAAAATAATAATAATTTTAAAAATTAACTAACTAAATAAATAAATCGGCTGACTATGTATGTGAGGGTTTATTCTATTTTATTGGTCTGAATGTCCTTACATTGGTATATTACATTTAATCCTTCCTCTATTTTTAAAGTCTCTTATATTGATGCATTATAACTACACATAATGGTGGGATTCATTGTTACAAATGGGTACATGCACACACTATAACACAAGACAATAATATAATTTGGTCAGTTTCATTCCCCAGTTCCCCTTTCCCTTCCCTCCTCCTTCTCTTTGGTTCCCTTCCTCTATTCTATTGGTCTTCTTTCTATTTTCTTGAGATTTCACCATCACCTTTTTTCCCTTTTTTTATCTCTAGCTTCCACACTTGAGAGAAAACATACAACCTTTGACTTTCTGAGTTTGGCTTATTTTTGCTCAATTTAATGGTTTCAATTTTCATCCATTTTTTCCTGCAAATTACATAATTTCTTCTTTATGACTGAGTAAAGCCCATTGTGTATATATATGTGCGTGTGTGTGTGTGTGTGTGTGTGTGTGTATATATATATATATATATATATATATATATATATCACATTTTCTTTATCCATTCATTTGTTGATGGACACCTAAACTGATTCCATAATTTCATAATCTCTCTCCCCTCCCCTCCCCTCCACACCTAAACTGATTTCATAATTTCATAATCTCCCCACCCCTCCCCTCCTCTCCTCTCCTCTCCAGGATCTCTCTTTGTTACCCAGGCTGGTCTTCAGTTCCAGGGCTCAAGTGACCCTTCTACTTTATTCTCCCAAGTAGCTGGGATTATAGGCACATTCATGGCTCCTTATTCTCATTTTATAATTGAGGAAAAATTTCAGAAACAATTATCTGAAGAGATCAGAGCTACTAGGACACTAAGCATTTAAACCCATCAGATTCCAAATATTGGAAATAAAGTCATTTCCTAGAAAATTATTTCCTTATAGAAAATTGACTTTTAGCTGGTGGGACTGCAAATTGGTGCAGCCAATTTGGAAAGCAGTATGGAGATTTCTTGGAAAGCTGGGAATGGAACCACCATTTGACCCACTTCTCGGACTATACCCAAAAGACCTAAAAGAGCATACTACAGGGACACAGCCACATCAATGTTTATAGCAGCACAATTCAAAATATCTAGAATATGGAACCAACCTAGATGCCCTTCAATAGATGAATGGATTTTAAAAATGTGGCATTTATACACAATGGAATATAACTCAGCACTAAAAAATAACAAGATCATGGCATTTGCAGGGAAATGGATGGCATTAGAGCAGATTATGCTAAGTGAAGTTAGCCAATCCCCCAAAAACAAATGTCTTCTCTGATATAAGAGGGGTGACTCAAAATGGCATAGGGAGGAAGAGCAAGAGAAAAAGACTACCACTAAATAGGGAAGAGAAGTGGGAGGGAAAAAGAGGGAGAAGGGGAGTTGCACAGAAGATGGAAGGAGACCCTCATTGTTATACAGAATACATGTATGATGTTGTGATGAGAAAAAGAAAAAAAAGTGTGTTACATTAGATTGGATAGAAAGAGGATGGGAGGGGAGGGGAGGAGTAGGGGGGATAGGAAGGGCAGCAGAATAGAATAGACATTATGATTGCTGTATGTATATAAGTGACTCTATGACCGGTGTGATTCTGCAATCTGAACAATCAGAAAAATGAGAAATTATACCCCAATGATTCAAATGCATGAACTGCCAAGATCATTGTAATGTCATGTGTAGCTAATAAATAAAAAAAATTAACTTCCAACTGATAAGAATTCAAAGGATATGGGGTTTCCCCAAAGCCTTTTGAAAATAGGAACCTTTGCTTTAATAAACTCTCCCAATCTCTCAAAAAAATTGACTTTTAAAACCACTGAAACAAAAGAAATTCACAACAACTCATCATAGAACTCAATCACCTACTCAACATTAGATCATAAACTATGAAACTCCTAGAAGAAAACATAGGGTCAACACTTCAGCAAATAGTTACAGGCAACGACTTTCTCAGTAGGACCCCTAAAGCTCAGGAAAGAAGGCTAAGAGTCAATAAATGGAATAGCATCAAATTAAAAAGCTTACACAAAACAAAGGAAACAATTAGGAATGTGAAAAGAGAACACATAGCCAGGCTTTGTGACTCATGCCTGTAAACCCAGCAGCTTGGGAGGCTGAGGCAGGAGAATTGCGAGTTCAAAGCCAGCCTCAGCAACTTAGTAAGGCCCTAAGCAACTCATCAAGACCCTGTCTCTAAGTAAAATATAAAAATGGCCTGGGGAATGGCTCAGTAGTTAAGCACTCCTGGGTTCAATCCCTGGTATCCCTCCCCCCAAAAAAAAGAGAACCTATAGAATGGGATACAATTTTTGTTAGTTACTCTTCTGACAAGGATTAATATCTAGAATATATGAAGAACACAAAAAGTTAATACCCCCCAAAAAACCAAATAACTGTATTAGTAAATGGGCAAATGAACTAAACAGACACTTCTCAAAAGAATAAATAGAAATGGCCAGGGTCTTGGGTTGTGGCTCAATGGTAGAATGCTTGCCTGGCATGTGTGAGGCCCTGGGCTCCATCCTCAGCACCATATAAAAATAAGTAAATAAAGGTGCTGTGTCCATCTACAACTAAAATATCTTTTAAGAAAGATATATATGAAAAAATATTCAACATCATTAGGAAATTAGGAAAATGCAAATCAAAACTACACCAAAATTTTGGGGCTGTGGTTGTAGCTCAGTGGTAGGGCACTTGCCTAGCATGTGTGAAGCACTGGGTTTGATCCTCAGCACTGCATATAAATAAATTAAAAAATGAAGGTCCATCAACAACAAAAAAAAATTTTAAAATACACTAAGACTTCATCTCACACCAGTCAGAAGGGCAGTCATCTAGAATACAAATAATAATAAATGCTGGAGAGGATGTAGAGAAAAAGGAACACTTTTACACTCTTGGTAGGACCGTAAATTAGTATAACTGCTATGGAAATCAATACAAAGGGTTCTCAAAAGATTGGGCATGGGCTGGGGTTGTGGCTCAGCTGTAGAGCGCTCGCCTAGCATGTTCGAGGCCCTGGGTTCGATCCTCAGCACCACATATAAGTAAATAAATAAAGGTCAATCAACAACAACAACAAAAAAAAAGACTGGGCATGGAACCACCACATGACCTAGCTATTACCACTCCTTCGTATTTATTCTGAAGAATTAAAGTCATCTTTCTACAGTGATACATGCATACCCATGTTTGTGGCAGTACCGTTTCACTATAGCTAAACTATGGAACCAGCAGCCTAGGTATCCATCAATGGATGAATGGATAAAGAAAATGTGATATATGTATATACACATAGAGTTCCTTTTTTTTTTTTTTTTTGTACCAAGGATTGAACCCAGAGACACTCACCATTGAACCACATCCTCAGCCCATTATATTTTGTTTTGAGACTATGACTCTCCAAGTTGTGTAGGGCCTCACTAAATTACTTAGGTTGGCTTTAAATTTGTAATTCTCCGGCCTCAGCCTCCCAAGCCACTGGAATTACAGGCATGCACCACTGTGCTCAGTATGAAATGGAGTTTTATTCAGCCATGAAGAATGAAATTATAGCATTTGCAAGAAAATGGATTGAACTAGAGACCATCATGTTAAGTGAAATAAGTCAGACTCAGAAGGTCAGGATCATATATTTTGTCTCATACATGGAAACTAGAAAGGAAAAGAAAGGTGGTGGGTAGGGATCTCATGAAAATCAAAAGGAGATCTTCAGAAGAAAGGGAACAGGGGGTGGGTTTTGGAGAGGAAGGGGATAAATTCTGGGGAGTGACATTGGCCAAATTGTTATATTGTGTTCATGTATGAATATGTAACAAGTCCCATCATTACATATAACTATAATGCACCAATCAAGAGTGTGGAAAAGGGCTGGGGATGTGGCTCAAACGGTAGCGCGCTTGTCTGGCATGCGTGTGGCTCGGGTTCGATCCTCAGCACCACATACCAACAAAGATGTTGTGTCTGCCGATAACTAAAAAAATAAATATTAAAAAAAAAAAGTGTGGAAAAGCCAGATGTGGTGGCACAGGCCTGTAATCCCAGTGGTTTGGGAGGTTGAAACAGGAGGATCGCAAGTTCAAAGCCAGCCTCAGCAAAAAGCAAGGCACTAACAGCTCAGTGAGACCCTGTCTCTAAATAAAATATAAAACAGGACTGAAGATGTGGCTTAATGGTTGAGTGCCCCTGAGTTCAATCTCAAGTACCAAAAGAAAAAAGAAAAAAAGTGTGGAAAAGAAAAAAAAATAACCTATTCAGACTTTTTTTAAGTGAATATTTTGTGAGATATCCACGTCTAAGTGCCTTATGTGTGGAAACTGAGGTATGAATGAGCTGATCAACAAACTCAAGCTGTCCCAACTTGTTACTGAAAGCAGGCTTTATTTTATGTCATGCTGCTCTATTAAAAAAAAAAAAAAAAACTTTTAAAACTAGTCTTTAGCCAGTATTACACCTGTAGTCCTAGATGTTCAGAAGGTTAAGTAAGGCTGGAGGATCACTTAAGTCCAGGAGTCAAGGCCAGCCTAGGCATGTGGTAAGATCCTCTTTTTAAAAAATGCTTTTTAGATCAAGCTTTAAATACAAAAATCTCATGCTACCTGGGAAATTTTGATAATAAACTTCCTAGAGAATAATTTCATTATCTGGTGAGTCTACCACCTTGAGTACATCTTATATATGTGGCTTCTGCAGTTGAGAATCTAAAAATATGGGTTTTGGCCAGGTGCAGTGGTGCATGCCTGCAATTCCAGTGGCCTGGAAGGCTGAGGCAGGAGGATCACAAATTTAAAGCCAGCCTCAGCAATTTAGAGAGGCCCTAAGCAACTCAGCAAGACTCCATCCCTAAATAAAATACCAAAAAGGGCTGGAAGACTGGGTTTGTAGCTTAGTAGTAGACTACTTGCCTAGGATATGTGAGGCACTGGGTTTGATTCTCAGAACCACATATAAGTAAAAGAAAAAGTCCATTGACAACTTCAAAAAAAAGGTGGGGGGGACTGGGGATGTGGGCTCAGTGGTTAAGTACCCCTGGGTTCAATCCCAGGTACAATGAGTATGAATTTCTTTCATGTCTCACGTTAATTTTTATTTTGAGGCAGGATGTCACTAAATTGCCCATATTGGCTTCAAACTTGAGATTTTCCAGACTCACTGCCTCCCCAATTGCCACTGAGCTCAGCCTTTCTGTTTGTTTGTTTGGTGGTACTGGGGATTGAACCCAGGGCCTCACACATGCTAGGCAAATGCTGTATCACTGGACCACACCATCCAACCCCCTCACTTCCTCTGGTGGTCCTCACAGGCAGTTATATGAGGTGGATTTTTTGTTCATTCATGTATCCCATTTTACTGGTGAGTAAACAGAGGGTTTAGGTAACTTGCCTAATGTCATAGAACCAATGAGTAGAAGAGCTAGACTACAAATCAAGGCAGTTTGACTTTGTTTTTTTCCACATTTTTAATTGGTGCATTATAATAGTACATATTGATGGAATTTGTTGTTACATATTCACATAGTATAACAATATAGTTTGGCCAATATCACTCCCCAATATTTCCACACTCTCTCCCTACCTCCCACCCCTTGGTTCCTTTCCTCCACTGACCTCCTTTTGATTTTCATGAGATCCCACCACTCACCTTTCTTTTGCTTTTTCCTAGCTTCCACATGGGAGAAAATATGTGATCCTTGACCTTCTGAGTTTGACTTATTTCACTTAACATCATGGTCTCAAGTTCTATCCATTTTCTTGCAAATCCCATAATTTCATTCTTCTTCATGGCTGAATAAAACTCCATTGTGTGGGCTGGGGATGTGGCTCAAGCAGTCGCGCTCTCGCCTGGCATGCGCCGGGGTGCTGGGTTTGATCCTCAGCACCACATAAAAATAAAATAAAGATGTTGTGTCCACCGAAAACTAAAAAATAAATATTAAAAAAATTCTCTCTCTTTAAAACAAAAAACTCCATTGTGTCTATATACCACAGTGTTTTATTCATTCATCCATTGATGGACATAGTTTGGCTATTGTGAATTGGGTTGCTATAAACATGGGTATGCATGTATCACTGCAGAAAGATGGCCTTGAATTCTCCAGAATAAATACCGGGATTACAGGTGTGCACCACCACACTTGGTATGTACCGCTGTTAGATGAGAAAAAAGATAAGGGAGAGACGGCTAGTGCTGGTGTGCAGGAAAGGCCCAATTTGAGCATGAGTGAAGACGCCCCGTTTCTAGTTAAAGCATAATTCTACCGTGCCTATTTTTTTTTTTCTCCCTTTGCTCCTTTTTTTCTTTGTGGGGATTGAACCCCGGGGGCGCTTTACCCTGGGCTACATCTCTGCTCAGCCCTTCTTAAATTTTGAGACTGGGTCTCCTGAAATTGCAGAGGCTGCTTCAAAACTGCGATACTCCTTCCTGCCTCGGCGTAACAAGTAGCTGGGGTACAGGCCTGTGCCACCCCGCCGGGGGCATTCTTTTTTTGGAGGGGGTCCCAGGGACTAACTCAGGGGCCCTGGACCACTGAGCCACACCCAGCCCCGTTTGAGGTCTATCTGGAGACAGGTCTCAGGGAGTTGCTCGGTTCCTCTCTGGCTGAGGCTGGCTTTCATCTCGCGACCCTCGCGCTGGATTGCGATCCGCTGGGATTAGGGCGTGAGCCTCCGCGCCCGACCGTATACTTACTTACTTATTTTTTACACAATACTTATTTATGTATTTTCATGGGGTGCTGAGGACGCAACCCAGGGCCTCACACGTGCGAGGCCAGCGCTCCGCCACTGAGCCCCAGCCCCGCATACCTACTCTGGACAAAAGTAAACTGCTGGCGACCCGACTTCCGCGCGCGGCGACGCCTCCCCCGGAGCGACCTCGCTGGGGAAGCCCAGGGCCGGGACCGCCCAGAGCGGCGTCAGGCTCCCGCCACGCATGCGCTATCTTCAGTAAAGTGGTGATTACGGCTGCGCGAATCGGTGGCCCGGCCCTCCCAGGTCACGTGCGGGGGACCTCAGCGTGGCGGCGGCCGTGTCGGTGGCGACGGCAGGCCGGAGGGCGGTCAGACGGTTTCCGGTTCCGGTGTAACGTTCGGGCTCCGTCTCAGGGGCTGAAGTTTGTGAGGTGAGTAGTGGCCCCGGGCCCAGGAAAGGTGTCCTTCGGTCGGAGCGACTGGGGCCCGGGCTGCGTCCAAGGGGAAGAGCCTGGCGGGAGAGTTGAGCGGGAAGCAGCTGAGGGAAGAGCGGTCCGCAGGAGGCGGCGCTGGAATGGGATTGCGGGGAGGGAAGGGCGGGGGCGGGAAGGGGACAGCTCCGAGCTGAGGAGTTGGGGTGGAGCGTGGTGGGGTACCCGGCCCGTGGGGCAGAGAGGAGACGTAGAAAAGCGGGGCTTCAGGGGACCTGGAACTGGAGCTAGACGAGGAAGGAATCCCAAGGAGATGGGATTCTGGTACCTGCCCATTCAGAGCTCCCTGCCTCATTCTCGTAGCCGGCTCCCCACCACCATGCAGCTGTGATGAACCCCGTGGTTAATGACAAAGCTGGTGACTGTGGGGAACTTTTTTTTGGCCCATTGACTGTTTATTTTGCTCATCATCTCATGGAGGATTGAGTGGTATGCATTTGTTAGTATCTGGTAACAGGGGTACTTCGTTTATTGCTTTGGGTTTTCGACTTGCCTGTGTTTCCTAGCCTGCGAGTCAGTTCTAGTGGGCTAGAGGTCGTCAAGGCAAGGATTCTGGTGTGTGTTGTTCATTGTTGTATATGTCCTCAACACCCAGCAAGTACTCTGCTTGTGTTTAGGAGTTACTTGAATTAAGTATGATGTAGCTGTGGCAGTTGTCCTCATTTTCTAAGATGAATAAACTGAGACTCAAATGTATTGATTTCTTTGCCTAATGCTTGTAAATGGTGTATAATCTCAGTGTCCCAACTGCTCAGTGACCTCTTTTCAGTGATTTTGGTGCCTGGAGTGCTTCTGAACCCTTTTTGGGCTAGTATAGGCTTCTTTGAACAATGCACGTTTACTTTGTTTTTTTAAATTAAATTTTTAAATTTAATTTAATTAATTTATTTTTTAGTTGTAGATGGACACAATGCCTTTATTTTATTTGTATGTGGTGCTGAGGATTGAACCCAGTGCTTTCCACATGCTAGGAGAGCACTCTACCACTGAGCTACAGCCCTACCTGAACAATGCACATTTTTTTTTTTTTTTTTTTTTTTTTAGAGAGGGAGGGAGAGAGAGAATTTTTTTTTTAATATTTATTTTTTAGTTATCGGCGGACACAACATCTTTGTTTGTATGTGGTGCTGAGGATCCAACCCTGGCCGCAGGCATGCCAGGCGAGCACGCCACTGCTTGAGCCACATCTCCAGCCCAACAATGCACATTTAATAAGTAGAAATTGATATGCAGTACTGCTCTCATGGTGGGATAATAGAACCACCGTAAATTACTCACGTGATTTGTCACTTAGGCACAAAATCTTCCTTAATTTCATGACTTTAATCTGCTTTGTTCACATATGCTAAAATTAAATTCACTATTTGGCAGCATATATTATAGAGGGTATACTTACCAAGAATGTAGAAATTAGTCAGAATGTATCTTTTAGAAGATGACTTAAAACATCTTGAAAGATGGATTTTCATATCATACTATAATGAGTGGCAGTGTTATAAAGAAGTTAGCTTACAAATTGAGGTCAATGTAGTTTATAGACTGTCATAATCGTTATGCAGAAAATTAGGAAATTCTCTGTGCTTGTGAGGATATTTGAGATTTAGGGAGGAAATCAAATGTAAACATGAATAATGTTGAAATTTTATATGAAGTTGCATTAAATAATAAAGATTTATTGTGGAGAGTCTTTTTTATATTGTTTTCTCTGCTGAGCTAAAAAAATAAAAAAGATAAAAAAGGAAAGGAAGAGAGTCCAAATGAGGGTATTCTTTTCTGAACTGAGAGGTCATGCTCAAGTCAGCTGACAGACCCTATAAAAAATGATACACAATTGTTTGTGTCTCGAATTCCTAATGGCACAAATAACTACAATGAAATGTGACAGAACATTCTTAAGATTAGGAGACTTAATACAGGATGAGTGACCAGGATAAATCCTCCCTTGTTTGCATCCTTAGAAGAGAGATCCATAGGTCAGGGCTAGGTTCAGGAATGCTCGTTTGGAAATAGAAAAGCTTACCTCTGGATGGACTTCTTAGCTTTGTTTTAATGTTACATGTTTGTCTAGTCCTTTATATGATAGGGTAAAAAAAAAAAAGAAGCTAGAACTCATTTCTTGAACTAAGTGTTTCCAGAGTTTATTCCATAGATGTTATTGATGCACTGATGTCGAGTTAAGGATAAAAATCAAATGGAACCCATTTCCTTGTGTTTTCTTCTTCACATATGTATGGTTTTTAGGGAGAATGTTTGCCTTCAAATGAAGTGGAGAAACTTACCAAGGGATTGAGGGCTGGGGGACAGGGCATTTCTGATCTATAAACCACTGCCCTGGATTGCTTAGTTTTTTCCTATTTTCTCATTTAACTCTTTCTTGAATTCTTTTTAGGTGTAGTATTGAGTCCTATTTGAGCTTTTGTTGTTTTCCTGAAAAATGGCACTGTCTAAGAGGGAGCTGGATGAGCTGAAACCATGGATAGAGAAGACGGTGAAGAGGGTACTGGGTTTTTCAGAGCCCACAGTTGTCACAGCAGCATTGAACTGTGTGGGGAAGGGCATGGACAAGAAGAAGGCAGCTGGTATGTACTATTCTAACTCTTTTGACTTAACATGGATAACCCCGAAATTCTTTCTGTTACGAATATCTAAAGAAAGAGAGGTCAGACCACATCTTATGTTCTCTTGCTTTGTAGTAGAAATAACTTAAAATTAAATTTTTTCTTACTGCTTTTTTTGTTTTTTGTTTTTTGAGGGGGGCGCCTATCTTGAATCTCAGATTGACTCCCTTTTGACTATCATACTGAGCCACCTAACATAGATTTACTTAGAAAATATGCCAGACAGGTATGTTCAGATTCAGATTCAGATTGCTATCTCAATATATGAAAGTTTTTAAGAAATAAATGAAAAATGTTCATGGAGATTGATTTGTTAATGGTAATCTACAATTTACTATTTGGGGAAAGTTAGGATGATTATTCATCTGAAAATTTTCTCTTGGGAATAACTGAGGACTAAGCCTGATGGTGCTTTATCTCTGAGCTACATCCCTAGCCTTTTAAATTTTTTAACTTTGAAACAGGGTCTTGCCGAAACTGGTCTCAAACTTGCAATCTTTCTGCCTCAGTAACTAGGATTACAGGTGTGCTGCTGCACTTAGCTTCATCTTAAGCTTTGGTGCTCACCTTTAACAGATTACTCTGGCTGTGTTCCTACTTCAAAAAATTATAGCTGTTTTTACCTCAGATGGTAGAATCATTCAGTGTAACAGAATTTATGGGGATCCTACAAAGAACTTTAAAAAACATCTCCCTCCTGCTGAGCATGGTGGTGTACACCCCTAATCCCAGTGACTTAGGAGGCTGAGGCAGGAGGATCACAAGTTCAAAGCTAGCCTTAGCAACCTAGCAAAACCCTGTCTCACCAAAAAAAAAAAAAAAAAAAAAAATTGGGGATGTGGCTCCATTGTTAAGTGCCCCAATGTTACTTGGGAGGTTGAGGTAAGAAGACTGCATGCAAATTTAAGGCCCACGTGGGCAATTTAGTGAGCCCTTGTCTCAAAATAAAAAAGAAAGAGGAGTTGGGATGTAGCTGAGTGGCAGAGTGCCACTGGGTTCAATACCCAGTACTGCAAAAAATGAATAAATGAATACATAGATATGAAAAGAGAAAATATTAACCTTGTGCAGTAGTGGAGGATTTCTTGAGCCCAGGAGTTTGAGAACGGCCTGGGCAACATAGTGAGAACCCTATTTCAAAAAAAGTCCAGTGCTTTTATGGTATTTGCTTAGTATTAGATTGTACTCTTACCTTCTCAATTCTGGCACTTCTTTTTTCCTTTCAGACCATCTGAAACCTTTTCTTGATGATTCTACTCTTCGCTTTGTGGACAAACTGTTTGAAGCTGTGGAGGAAGGTCGAAGCTCTAGGCATTCTAAGTCTAGCAGTGATAGGAGCAGAAAACGCGAGCTAAAGGTAGGTTACAGTTCACTATCTAATGAGCTCAGGAGTGTTCTGAATGATGACAAAGTTGCTGGACTTAACTTGGGTCACACATTGATATCCACTATTACTTAGAGAGGTCTTTAGACTAACGTAGAGGAGGTGAGTTGTTTTCACCATCTTTGTGATGATGAACTACCTAAGTTCATTTGAAATATTCCAAAGAAACAATTGATAGCTTTGTCCTTTTCATGTCCAGTTAGGAATTTTGGTTCTCACGTCTCCCTAGGTTTATCCTGTACACCCCCTCACCCCATGCTTTACTATTACCTGTGAATTGATTGCTCTAAGGTTTTATGTCTTTGATTTATTTGAAGTCTATAAGTTGCTTTAGAATGTGACTCCACTGCTACCTGAACGGTAGACCTCATTGTTTCTTTATTGAGGTTTCTCTGCAATGTGTTTGCATATAATATACCTAAAAATAGCTAGTATTTATTATGTTCTTGAGTGTTTAGTATTTGCTGTATAGCATATTGCAGGTCATTTGGCCACGTGAAGCGGGTACTAATAGGGCCAGCAATATTGCAATAATACTACACATTTTATTCTATAGTTGCTGATTTGTCATGGCCTTTTTAAAAATATTATCAGTGTCAGGGAACTGATCTATCTCATTTCCCTCGGGCAACCAGTATCTCTATTTCATTTCCCTTTATCTGTTTCTCTTTGGGGGGAAAAAAAAGTGTTTGTGTGACTCCCATTATACCTTCCAAAGTGCTTCTAATACCTTCACTATCCCATTTGCTTTTCCTGAGACAAAGAGTTGACAAGCACTGTCTGCTTGGCCAGACTTGGAACAAAGAAAAATAGAAATTCTTGTGCCTTTTGTTTTAGAGCTTTGTAGGGTGATCACAGGAATGAGAGATAGTTCTTGTTGTAAAACCAAAAAAGCTGCAATTTCAAAAAGGGTGGGAGGTACAATAAAATACAGTCACAGATTATAAAATATGAATAGTAGTTTTATGGAAATTTTAGGGTAAGTTATAGAATTTCAGACTGTGTTGAACTTTGTTATGTTTAAGGGGAAATGATTAATATACAATATATATATAGATTCTTGCAGTGAAGATTGTATTATGATAGGGCATACCACTATGTAAGTGCTGAGGCCATACTATAAATGAAGCGACTCCATGGGGTGGGAAGAATAAAATTGGTTTCTCAAAGGATGTGGCTAGATAGCCATGGGATATGGGTCCCATTTTTGGTCCATTCAAGTCCCCACTCCACACAATATATTATGGGAGAGTCCTTTTTCTTGAACTGTAGGAGTTCCAGGAAGCGCTCGCCCCTGGCTGAGGATATGTCCTTGCAAAACACGAGCCCTCCTAGTGAAGAGGGGATGTCACCCAAAGCCTACCACCGGTGTGTACATTTGCTTTTTCCCATTGTCCCTTCCAGTTGGCCACTCTTGGTCCTGTTAAATTCACCTTGCAAATTAGTCAACATATTTAAGTTCCCATTGTTTGATGAGAACAAAGTGTTATTGGGGAATACTGAAAAAGAAAGTTCCTCTCCTAGAAGAGCTTAGACCATACTTGGGAGAAAATACTACCATTGAAAGACCTAACACTTGACAAACAGAGTATTAGCAATGTAATTTAACCTAATATAAACCAAGCTCTTAAATGCTAAGAGAATGTGAAACAAAAGTTTGATCAGAGTGGGATAAGGTTATAATGAGGAAAACTTCCTGAAGGAGGTGAGTTTTAGGCAGGATTTGGAACAGGGGTTTTAGAAAAGTTGAAGGAGAATCTAACAGATGTGGGCAGTAGCATTTGTGAAGGCCTTGAGATGGGAACATGGGGATGAAATTTGCTTGGCTGGAGTAGGAGAATGATGAAGTTGGGTGAAATGATCCACTTGGTGGAGAGTCTAGAAGACCCTGCTTCTGGCAAATAGTTATTTGCAAGGTTGCGTCATATTCCCCTGGGAAAAGCCAAAAATGCTGGTAGGGGCTAGGATGATTCTTTGCTTCTCCTGATGGGAAGGGATACAATTCTTCTTTCATCTTGGGTTTCTTTAGGAGGTGTTTGGTGATGATTCTGAGATCTCCAAGGAATCATCTGGAGTAAAGAAGCGACGAATACCCCGCTTTGAGGAGGTAGAAGAGGAGCCAGAGGTGATCCCTGGGCCTCCTTCGGAGAGCCCTGGAATGCTAACTAAACTCCAGGTTAGTTACTAGGGACTAGACTAGAAGCAAAGTGATTGAATGAGTTGATCTTAATTGAATTAGTGTTTAGCATTTGGGGAAGGTTTTTTTTTTTTTTAGTTGTAGATGGACACAATATCTTTATTTTTATTTGTTTATTTTTTGTGGTCCTGGGGATAGAACCCAGGGCTTCATGCCTGCAAGGCAAGAGCTCTACCACTGAGCTACAACCCCAGCCCCATTTGGGAAGTTTTATTTCCTGCTTTATATTTTAGCATTTCTTGGTTTAACCCAGAGTTTTCTAATTAAGGATTATTGAAATTGTATTTACTAGGGGCTGGGGATGTGGCTCAAGTGGTAGCGTGCTCACCTGGCATGCATGTGGCTCTGGTTCGATCCTCAGCACCACACACAAACAAAGATGTTGTGTCCACTGAAAACTAAAATAAATAAATAAATAAATAAATTCTCTCTCTCTCTCTCTCTCTCTTAAGAAAAAAAAAAGAAGAAGAAAGAAAGAAATTGCATTTACTGAGCACCTACTATGTATCAAACAATGTGTATCATATACATTTGTTTGCCCAATTATCTACCTCATCAAGTCATTGGGAAAATCAAATGAAATGATCAGAACTTAGCTAGATAGCAGAGGAGAATAACTTTAAAATACACAAAGAAAATATAATCTATTTATAAAAAATTTAAGTTAATTTTATATTTTTTTCAGTAAAAACCTTTCTTTTTTTTTTTTTTTTTTTTTTTTTTGGTGGTGGGGATTGAACCCAAGGCCTTATGAATGCAAGGCAAGCACTCTATGAACTGAGTTATGTCCCCATCCCAAGCATGTGTATTTTTAAAATGGGCACTGTTAACAGTTTTTTTGTACTGAAGATTATACCTAGGGGTGCTTGTCCCCAGTCCTTTTTATTTTTTATTTTGAGACCGGGTCTTGCTAAGTTGCTTAGGGCCTTACCAAGTTGCTAAGGCTGGTCTTGAACTTTCAATTCTCCTGTCTGAGCCTCCTGAGTCACTGTGATTACAAGTGAGTTTCACAGTTGCTGCGGATGGCCTGGAACTTGAGGTGCCTTGCCTCATTCTCTCAAGTCTCTAGGATTACAAGAATTCAGTACCCTCATGTAATTTTCTTGAAGTACGAACTGTGTAAATATATCACCTACTGACAAAAGTGTTAAAAACTAATTTAAAAAAATAATATCTTGGAGCAGCCAGGTGCAGTTGCATAGGCCTGTAATCCCAGCAATTCTGGAGGCTAAGACAGGAGGATTACAAGTTTGAGGCAAGCCTCAGCAACTTTATAATACAGACTCTGTTTCAAATTTTTTAAAAATGAAAATAAATAGGCTGGGAATGTAGCTTAGGCTAGAGTGCCCTTGGGTTCAGCCCGCATATTAGAGGGGGTTGAAAGGGGAATATCGTGAAGCAACTTGAAAGAAGGCCCCCCTTTTTAAAAAAATTGTATTGGTTATTGATGGACCTTTATTTATTTATATGTGGTGCTGGGAATCGAACCTAGTGCCTCACACATGCTAGGCAAGCACTCTACTACTAAGCCACAGCCCAAGCCCAAAAGAAGGCCCTATGTGGAAAATCAGAGAGGAGTTATATTAAGCCCTATGTTCTTAAGGCTTATCATTCTGAAGTTCTTTAGGACAGGATAAGGAGTTTATGAAGGCTAAAGAACAAATCTTTGCACCATCATGTATAGTTACCTGAATTTGGAATTCAAGGATTTTTTAAACAATTGAAATATAATTATTTATATGCATTTTGTTAGGATGTTTGTATGCATTGTTTTCATTTTCATAATAGTCTTGAAAGGTTAATATTATTTTTTCACCCTTTTTGACACTTGGGAGCTTTAGAAGTTAAGTACCTTGTCCAGGGTAACACAGGCAGTAAGTGGCAGAATTAAGATAATTACTCCGATTTGTCTGAGCCTTAATCATCAAGGTATGTAATAAGTCAGTTCTGCCCTGGGAGAAAAGTTGAAAAATTATAGTGCTCACCTGTCTATTGTCTTTATTAAATTTTTTAGGCTAGTTGGGCCTGTTGGAAAACATGTATAATCCCAGCAACTCGGGAGGCTGAGGCAGGAGGATTTCATGTTCAAAGCCAGCCTCAGTGAGGCCCAGAGCAACTTACAAGACCCTGTCTCAAAATAAAATATAAAAAGGGCTGGCTATGTGGCTCAGTGGTTAAGCTCCCCTGGGTTCAATCCCTGGTACCAAAAATAAATAAATGATAATTTTTCTAGTCTATGGTAAAGACAGAATATGGTAGAGTCATTCAGAAACTTTAAGGTTTGTAGATCTGAACACTTTTTTGGATTTAGGAACCTGTATGGGAGAAATAAAACAGAAAAATTAATACTTTTCAATTTTTCCTTCTCTGGAGAGCAGATCAAACAGATGATGGAGGCAGCAACACGACAAATTGAGGAGAGGAAAAAACAGCTGAGCTTCATTAGCCCTCCAACACCTCAGGTATTATTCCCAGATTACTCTGAAAAGAATCATCTTTATCACAGAATTTCTTGCCATCCATTCAAATGAAAATCCAAAACATTCCACTCCACAATCATCTGCTGTAATCTAGCAAGGTATGTGTATGTGTGTCTTTCTGCCTATCTCAATCCCTATTCTTTTTTTTTTCTATCTCACAGCCAAAGACCCCTTCTTCTTCCCAACCAGAACGTCTGCCAATTGGCAACACCATTCAGCCCTCCCAGGCTGCTACTTTCATGAATGATGCCATTGAGAAGGCAAGGAAAGCAGCTGAGCTACAAGCCCGAATCCAAGCCCAGCTGGCACTGAAGCCAGGGCTCATTGGCAATGCCAACATGGTGGGCCTGGCTAATCTCCATGCCATGGGCATTGCTCCTCCGTGAGTATATATTTCATAAAATCCCTTGTCATTTCTGAAGTTTGAGAAGAAATAAATACTTTTGAATGTCATTGAGTCTTTTTCCAAAGAACCTAAAATAATTTCTTAGTTTCATCCGCCCCACGTGTACTGGGGATTGAACACAGGGGCTCATATCTATCATAGCTTATTTTATGTTATGTTATTTTTGTACGGAGTGAACCCAGGGCCACTTAGCCTCATCCCCAACCCTTATTATGTTTTCTTTTGACACAGTGTCTTGCTAAATTGCTTAGGGCTTCACTAAATTGCTAAGGCTGGCCTTGAACTTGTGATCCTCCTGCCTTAGCCTACTGAGTTGCTGGGATTGCAGGCGTGCACCACAAGCCCAGCTCTTTTTATTTTCATTTTGAGGCAGAGTCTCCGTGCATTGCTACTTAAGGCCTCACTGAGGCTGGTTTCAAATTTACAATCCTCCTGATTCAGCTTTCTATGTTGCTGGCATGTGCCACTGAACCTGGCATGTTTCTGGATTTCTAACTCTGTTAGCCACTGAATTGCATTGAAAGAGACCTAATCTTAGGTTCTCTACAACTGAACAAAGATGTTAGACTTAGCTGGATGTTGTGGCATACACCTGTAATCCCAGTGGGGGGGGGGGGGCTGAGGCAAGAGGATCTTAAGTACAAGGACAACCTGGGCAGTTTAGTGAGGCCCAAAGCAACTCAGTGAGACCCTGTCTGTTTCTAAATAAAATACAAAAAAAGAGAGCTTGGGATGTGGCTTGGTGTTAAGCAACCCTGTGTTTAATCCCTGGTACCAAAAAAAGAAAAAGATATTAGACTTTAGTTTTAACATTTGTGATTGGTCTGGCATCCCATGACTGACTCAAGAATTTAGAAGAGGGGCTGGGGATGTGGCTCAAGTGGTAGCGCACTCGCCTGGCATGCGAGCGGCCCGGGTTCGATCCTCAGCACCACATACAAACAAAGATGTTGTGTCCGCCAAAAACTAAAAAAATAAATATTAAAAATTCTCTTTAAAAAAAAAAAAAAAGAATTTAGAAGAGCTGGAAATATAGCTTAGTGGTAGAGTGTTTGCATAGCGTGCATACGAAAAAAGAATGATTCAGGAATAAAGAAAGATAGGATTATAAATTCCTCTCAGTATAATTTGTAAATTAAATCAATTAACTTGTACCCTAAATCCAAATGGCCAGTTTGATGTGTGTGTGTGTGTGTGTGTGTGTGTTTAGTTTTATCAAT
Source organism: Callospermophilus lateralis (assembly GCF_048772815.1). Taxonomy (NCBI): domain Eukaryota; kingdom Metazoa; phylum Chordata; class Mammalia; order Rodentia; family Sciuridae; genus Callospermophilus; species Callospermophilus lateralis. The sequence continues at coordinate 2,318,796 of NC_135311.1, forward strand.
GTGTTTTGTTTGTTTTTTGCATTGCTTGGTGATCAAAACCGGGGCCTTGTATGGCAAGTGTTCTACCACTGAGTATATCAGCTCCAGTTTGATGTTTTTAATTTTTCTTTCCCTTTTTGTGGTGCTAGGGATCAAACCCAGGGTCTTGCACTTACTAGTCAAGAGCTCTAGTGCTGAGCAGTCTCCCAACCCCTTTTGGGACAGCATCTCATTCAGTTGACCCAGTTGGCCTTGAACTTGCACTCCTATTGTCCCAGCCTCCCTAGTAGTTACAGGTGTGCATTAGTGTGCCTGGCCAGTTTGATGTTTTTAAACCAGAGTTTATTATTCCCTGATAGGATTATGTTCCCTAGCATTATTTTACCTAGTTGTCTTTATTGGGTTTTGCTTTGTTTTATTTTGTTTGCCTTAATATTCCAGCTCTATTTCTTTGTGGGATATTTTTCAGGAAAGTAGAGTTAAAAGATCAAACTAAACCTACACCACTGATCCTAGATGAGCAAGGTCGCACTGTAGATGCAACTGGCAAGGAGATTGAGCTGACACACCGCATGCCTACCCTTAAGGCCAATATTCGTGCTGTGAAGAGGGAACAGTTTAAGCAACAGCTAAAAGAAAAGCCATCAGAAGACATGGAGTCCAATACTTTTTTTGACCCCCGAGTTTCAATTGCCCCTTCCCAACGCCAAAGACGAACATTTAAATTTCACGACAAGGGCAAATTTGAGAAGATTGCTCAACGATTAAGGACCAAGGTATCTAACTTAGAGTATAACAGACTTTAGAAGTTAGGAAACTGATGCAAAGGAAAATAAATTCTTTCATTATGGGAAATTGAACAAATAGGTAATTTTAAGCAATAAGTAACTTTAAATACCATATTCCTGGAATACATGATTTTTAGCTGATTTCTCTTTCTAGTTACTTTGTACATAGGTGGAAATAATATTGAGTCTGAAAATTTTCACATGCAGCTGCCAGTAGAGGGAAGCAATTCAAAGGTCTCTGAGTGACTGAGGAAATCTAGCCTGGTGTTAAAATTTGCTACATATAATTTCCACAACTAGAGAGTTGAATGGAATATATTTTCAAGTAGTTTTGCCTTTCCTTTTTTGTGTTCTCAAAGTGAGGTTTTCATATAATCCCATTTCTGCATATCTGCTGGAGGCCTACACTGTGAGTTAGAGGTGAGATGTATTTAAATGAATTAAAGGATAAAGCAAAACAACTCTTTTTCTTTCAGATATTATGAATCCATTGTGTTAGATGTAGAAAGTTAACAAGAGGTGCTCCAGTTTATCTTCCTTATCTTGGTTTATCTTGTTTTTAGGCTCAACTGGAGAAGCTACAGGCAGAGATTTCACAGGCTGCTCGAAAAACAGGCATTCATACTTCAACTAGGCTCGCCCTCATTGCTCCTAAGAAAGAGCTAAAAGAAGGCGATATTCCTGAAATTGAGTGGTGGGACTCATACATCATCCCCAATGGCTTCGACCTGTGAGTTTGTTAATTAATACCTTTTAATAATGCTCTAGTTTTTTGTTTTTTAATTTTCCTTAAAAATTATTTTAGGACATTGATGGACCTTTATTTTTTTCATTTATTTATATGTGGTGCTGAGAATTGAATCCAGTGCCTCACACATGCTAGGCAAGCGCTCTACCACTGAGCCACAACCCCAGGCCCCAAGGCTATAGTTTTAATGGGAAAAATGGTAGATATTAAATAAAATTGTTAAATCTAAGGGAAGTAGATAACTGTACAAAAGCTCATATGTTTTTAAACAATATGGGTTATTTTTAAGCTTTTTGTTAATGTAGCAGAATTAGGGACACAAATAAACTATAAAAACAAATTGGCAAAAATTTTTCTTCTTTTTTTTAAGTGGTGCTAGAGACTGAACCCAGTACCTATTTGTTTTTGTTACACATCCTTATTTGGTTTTAGCATATTTTTCTTTTCTTTTTTCTGTAAAGTAGCAGGAGTCAAAGCTCTGGTGAGGATTTTATTATGTTTTGCTTTGGTTTTTGTTTGACTAAATTTTCTTTTTTTTTTTTTTTTCCACATTTTTTTAATTGGTGCATCTTAGTTGTATATATTATCACATTTAAATACATTTTTTAAACTACATATTCTTTTTTTTTAAGGTGGACACAATATCTTTATTTTTTATCTTTATGTGGCTAAGGATCGAACTCAGTGCCTCATGCATGCTAGCTGAGAGCTCTCTACCACTGAGCCACAACCCCAGCCCTTAAACTACATATTCTAAGTATCACCCCTGGAATTGAGCCTAGGGGTGCTTAACTAAGGAGTTATATCCCCAACCCTTTTTTTTTTTCAATTTTTAAATTTTTAGATAGGGTCTAAGTTACTCAGGACCTTGCTAAGTTGCTGAGGCTGGCTTTGAACTTGCAATCCTCATATCTCAGCCTCCCAATCCGTTTGGATTACAGGTATGCATCACCACACCCAGCTGGTTTTACATTTAAAAAATTTTTTTGGTCCTAGGGAATGAACCTAAGGGCCCTCAAACACTGATCCACAGCCCTTTTTAGTTTTTATTTTGGGACAGGGTCTCAAATTAAAATTACTTAAGGCCTTGCTAAGTTGTTGAGGCTGGCTTTAAACTTGTGATGGATCCCCTTGCCTCAGCCTTTGGAGCCATGGGGATTAGAAGCATGGGCCATTGTGCCGGGCTGTTATTACATTTCTTAAAGATCCAATTGTAGGGCTGGGGTTGTAGTTCAGTGTTAGAGCGCTTGCCTAGCATGTTTGAGGCACTGGGTTTGAGCCTCAGCACCACATAAAAATAAATAAATGAAATAAAGATATTGTGTCCATCTACAACTAAGAATATTAAAAAAAAAAAAGATTCAGTGTAGAACACAACAACAATTCTTAGTTGCTGGTACAGTTAATGATAAATAAAGTTTTATTAATGCATTTGGACAACTTTATATCTACTCCATCATTTTGATATATGGCTTTAAAAGACTGTGTTTTGGCCTTTTCCTACTCTTCTTTTGTCAGCCACCATCTCAAGTATTTATTATTACTAATGAGAGAATGTGGTATGTATTTAGGGGTGTTAGGCTACAAAAAAGATTGAGAATGACTAGTTTGGAGAGAACTTCTAGCCTTACTGGGACTTGGGTTTCTCATACTGAATATAATGTATAATCTAATTACATATTATAGATGTATAATGTTAAAAGCTAGAACACGAGGCTGGGATGTGGCTCAAGTGTTAGCACACTTGCCTAGCATGCGTGAGGCACTGGGTTCGATTCTCGGCACCACATGCAAATAAAAATAAAGATATTGTGTCCACCTAAAACTGAAAAATAAACATTGGAAAAAAAAAAAAGCTAGAACACATAATAGAAAATGGAATTTTTCTTTGTGTGTCTGAGAGTCCCTTTCTTGGCATCCTCTCTACCCATATATCCTGTTATCTTTTTTTTACTCCAATTTTAGTACAGAGGAAAATCCGAAGAGAGAAGATTATTTTGGAATCACAAATCTTGTTGAACATCCAGCTCAGCTCAATCCTCCAGGTAATGAATTGATTACTCAATCAAGGCATTATCTAGCAGAACTTTATGCAGCAGTGATGGACTTGTTCTGCATCTCTGATAATATTTACTATCCACGTACGTGTCTGTGTGTGTTTGTGTGTGTGTGTGTGTGTGTGTGTGTGTGTGTGTGTGTGTGTGTTTGGTACCAGGGATTGAACCCAAGGGTACTACTGAGCCACATCTCCAGGCCTTTTTTGTACTTTTTTTTTGGGGGGAGGGGTACTGGGATTGAACTCAGCAACACTCAACCACTGAGCCACATCCCCAGCCCTACTTTGTATTTTATTTAGAGACAGGGTCTCACTGAGTTGCTTAGCTCATTGCCATTCCTGAGGCTGCTTTGAACTTGCGATCCACTTTTCTTAGCTCCCGAGTCACTGGGATTACAAGTATGCACACCGCACCCTGCTCTTTTTAATATTTTATTTAGAAACAGGGTCTTGCTGGGTTACTTAGGACCTGGCTAAATTGCTGTGGTTGGCGTTGAACTCCCAGTCCTCCTGCCTGAGCCTCCTGAGCCACTGGGATTATAGGTGTGTGCCACCATGCCTGACACATGATTATTGAGCACTTGAACATTGAATTGTACTAGTGTAGTTGAGGACCTTGGTTTTTTATTTTATTTAATTTTAATTAAATAGTAGAGGTGACTAGTAGCTACCATATTAGACATGTAGCTGTAGAGCATTGAGGCCCAGTCTATAGATGGCCTCACTGATGTATATTACAAGTTGGACTTTTGCAATAGTGGTAAACGGCAACTCCAGTCTTGTACACTACCAATGTATTCCTGATCATCTTTAATCTTTGTCTTCAGTCTTTTTTTTTTTTTTCCTATTCTTTGTTGTTTCTTTTCCCCATCCCCACCATTCTAGGGATTGAACCCAAGGGTGCTTCACCTCTGAGCTATATCTCCAACCCTATTTATTTTTTATTTTGAGACAGGGTCTCCCTAAGTTCCTGAGGGTCTCGCTCTATTGCTGAGACTAACTTCAAACTTGTAATCCTCTTGCCTTGCCTTAGCCTCCTGAGTCACTGGGATTATAGGAGTGTGCCACTGTGCTTGGCTCATTTTTTTTCTTTTCTTCTTTTTCTTTTTGTATCAAAAGTTTATTGGCTCAGTCAAAAGAGAGGTTTTAGTTGTGGCTGCATTTTTGTATTTTTACCAAGCTGAATGCCTTGGGTAAATCACTAAGTACATTGGAAATTTCCTTTTGTATGTAGAGATCTCAAAAGTTATGTGGATCTAAACAATTTTAACACTCTTCATCAGACTTGAGATGAACCAAGGAAATAGCCTAATTGGTAAATTTCACTTGACAATATCTCCCAGTAAGAAAAATAGATTGAGACCTTTAGATACAGTTGGAATATCCCTTATCTGAAAGGCTTGGGACCAGAGTGTTTCATATTTCAGAGTTTTTCAGATTTTGAAGTATTTGCAGATTTTATTAGTGCTGATGATGCTTAAAGAGTTTGGGAAATTTTTTTTTTTTTTTTTTTTTTTTGGTGCTGGAGATTGAATGCAAGGTCTTGTGCATGCAAGGCAAGCGCTCTACCAACTGAGCTATATCCCCAGCCCAAGAGTTTTGGATTTTGAAGCATGGTAGAATTGGTATTTTCAGCTTAGTGGCATTCAACCTGTAATGTAGTTACTTATTTTTATTTTACCAGATTCTGTTTACCTTTAAATAGTGTAAATCATTAGAAGAATGTGGGTTTTGTTTCGTTTTGGTACAGGGGGGTAGATTGCAGTCACATTTTACCCCTGGAATATATTCCCATCTCTCTCTCTCTTTTTTATTTTTAATATATTTTTTAGTTGTAGTTGGACGCATACTTCTTTTTTTTTTTAGAGAGAGAGATTTTTTTTTTTTTTTTAAAGAGAGAGAAAGAATTTTTAATATTTATTTATTTATTTTAGTTTTCGGCGGACACAACATCTTTGTATGTGGTGCTGAGGATCGAACCCGGGCCACACACATGCCAGGCGAGCTCGCCACTGCTTGAGCCACATCCCCAGTTGCATACCTTTATTTATTTAATATCTTAATTTTATTTATTTACTTTTATGTGATGCTGAGGATGGAACCCAGGGCCGACCTGCGCTCTACCACTGAGCCACAACCCCAGGACCCCTCATCTCTTTTGTTGTTGTTTTAAGAGACAAGGTCTCTCTTAAGTTGCCCAGGGTGGCCTTGAATTTGCAATCCTTCTGCCTCTACTTCCTGAGTTGCTGGGATTACAGACCTGTCACTATGCCCAACTAGTTTTTGTTTTAAATTATTGTGTAGACTTGCGTTATGAATTCAGTGCATTCTTACCATATGCTGTGACTTTAAAATTATAAATTTTATCATCTCAGCCAGTAGTTTCAAATCACATTCCATGGAAACATTGAGGTGTAGGAGGTGGGATCTAAGTAGAATTCTAGATACCTTTCACTTACCCCAAATCCTCACCAAGAGGAACTAGAACTGCTTTAATTTTTTTATTCTTTGTATTTGCTACATTTCATTTGGTGAAAGGGTTTAACTGCTTAAAGAAAACTGACTTAGAACACTATTTATGAAAGATGAGAATCCATTTCTAAAATGTAATCATGCAGTTCCCTATCACAACTTACAAACAACTAATGATAACTCAGCTAAATATCCTTTGAAAGTGATTGGTATTTACCTAAGTGACCCTAATATTCTTATTGCTTTGGTATGCTTATTTCTCTGATAGTTGACAATGACACACCAGTTACTCTGGGGGTGTATCTCACCAAGAAGGAACAGAAGAAGCTGCGAAGGCAAACAAGGAGGGAAGCACAGAAAGAACTCCAAGAGAAAGTCCGACTGGGCCTGATGCCTCCTCCAGAACCCAAAGGTACATGTCTTAGCCCTGCCTATTAAAAAGGGTGGCAGATTTATCTCTTTATTTCTAGAGAACCTTAACATCTCTTTTTGAGTGCTTTCTATTTCTCAGAATCATTCTTGGGTTCTTTCCTTGAATTCCTACCATCTTCTTTGTTTATTTTGTTTTTGGTACTGGAGATTGAACTCATAGGTGCTTTATCATGGAGGTACATCCCCAGCTCTTTTAATTTTTTATTTTGAGACAGGGTCTTGCCGAATTGCTGATGGTCTTGCTAAGTGGTTGAGGCTAGCCTTGAATTTGGGATCTTCCTTCCTCAGCCTCCTGAGTCCCTGGGATAACAGGCATATACCACTGCACCTGTCAGTCTGTTCTTTTCTTCTTCTTCTTCTTCTTTTTTTTTTAATATTTATTTTTTAGCTTTGGGTGGACACAATATCTTTATTTTATTTTTATGTGGTGTTGAAGATCAAACCCAGTGCCCTGCACATGCCAGGCGAGCATGCTACTGCTTGAGCCACATCCCCAGCCCATATCGTTTCTTAAAAATTTTTTTGTAGTTGTAGATGAACAATATGCCTTTATTTTGTTTGTTTGTTTTTATGTTGTGCTAAGGATTGAACTCAGTGCCTCATGCATGCTAGGCAAGCGCTCTGCCACTGAGCTACAACTCCAGCCCCTATGTATCTTTTCTTATTAAGACAAGTCAGGGGGGGCTGGGGATGTGGCTCAAGTGGTAGGTGCTCGCCTGGCATGCGTGCGGCCCGGGTTCGATCCTCAGCACCACATACAAACAAAGATGTTGTGTCTGCCGATAACTAAAAAATAAATATTAAAAAAAAAAAGACAGGTCAGGGGCTGGGGTCATAGATTAGTGGTAGAGTGCTTGCCTAACACACGTGAGGCACTGGGTTCAATTCTTAGCACCACATAAAAATGGATAAAATTAAGGTTAAATTCTTAGAAAAGAAAAGAAAAAGACAGGTCAAAACATTCATGATAGAGGTCACTTATTGGCTATATTAACACTCTGATTTTCCTGGAAAAATATACTAGTGTTGAAATTTGCTAAGGTAGTAGTTGTAGTGTTTGCATGGACTTATACATAAAATTTAATATTTTAATTTTTAAAATGAAAATTCGGTGTAAGAAAATTCACCCTTGTAGTTACCATTATCATTCAGTTAATATTTTGAATGAGCACTGGTATATATAGGATTTCCTTTTTTAGATACTATAAGAGCAAAAAATACCAAAGAAATTACATTTATTTTTTTCTTTTTTCAGTACTGAGGATTGAACCCAGGACCTTTTATATGCTAGGCGAGCACTCTACCACTGAGCCACATCACCAGCTGTTTATTTGTTTTATTTTGAGATAATTCCCTAAGTTGCCCAGGTTGGCCTGGAACTTGTGATCTTCCTGCCTTTGCCTTATGAGTAGCTACAATTACAGAAGTACACGTTGTGCCCAGCTGCTTGTCTTTCATAACATAAATGCATACCGATTTTTCAGAATAATTGTGTGAACTGTGAAAACAGTTAATTGGTGGGATTTTCAAGATAGGAGTTATTGGAGGGGGTGATTTTTTTGAGCAGAGATTTAATAGAAGTAACAATATCAATTGATAGAAAAGATAACAGGTTATTCCAGCAAGAGAACTAATTTAGGAGATTAATTGCTGTCCTCTCTCCACTGCAGTGAGAATTTCTAATTTGATGCGAGTATTAGGGACAGAAGCTGTTCAAGACCCCACAAAGGTAGAAGCCCATGTCAGAGCTCAGATGGCAAAAAGACAGAAGTAAGTGCCATGGGATTGGGTGGAAACCCAGGGCGAGTGCCTTTTTCAAACTTTTGGGGGATCCATATTTGGAGGGAGGGGAGAGTCCTCTGTTGCTCTCTCTTTCTCTTAGCCCTGCCTCTGGTCTTCAATGCCTTTCTCACTTGTGGATGTCCTTCCTGTCACGACAGAGCGCATGAAGAGGCCAACGCTGCCCGAAAGCTTACAGCAGAACAGAGAAAGGTCAAGAAAATTAAAAAGCTTAAAGAAGACATTTCACAGGGGGTACACATATCTGTATATAGGTAGGTGTCCATAGTAGGCCATCCTTCCATCTAGTGCACAAGACAGAGTCATTGTGGCCTAAAGTATACCCTGTACCACTTCCTACTCTGGCTTAATAACCCTAGTGTGAATCAAGAGCTTGTCATTCTTTTCCAGTGGAGAATTAAATATTTCTTATTTGTTGTTGTTATCTAATTTTTCCTCATCTCAAGTCTTCTTAGTTAACCAACATTTATTTTGAATAATGAATGAGTGAATATACTTGTTCAGGCCAAGTTGTTAAGTAAAAATTGTTTGTTATTGTGAAGTATAAAATATCATATTTCTTCAAAACGCGTTAATATTTCTTTCCTTAGCATTTTTTTTTTTTGTGGTAAATATTCTTATTTGTAGATGGACACAATACCCTTATTTTGTTTATTATGTGGTGCTAAGGATCAAACCCTGTGCCTCACATGTGCTAGGCAAGTGGCCTATCACTCAGCCCCAGCCCCCAACCAACTTTTCTGAGTATTGCAGTAATCTTTTTATCCTCACTCCAAAATGAATTTGTATGTTGTAAGTATTTTTCTACCTTTGTGTTGATTTATTGTTTTCCTTTTATTATTTTATCCTTCTATTTATTAAATATACTTATTTTTTAAACTATATACTTTTTATCATAAACGTGGTACATTATTTAAAAAGTAGTGAATGCTTATTAAGATAAAAATATTCTAACAATACAGAAGGGCACTTAGTATAAAGGTTCTCTCCCTCTTCTTTGATCTCTTAGGTCTACTTTTTTTTTTTTTTTTTTTTTAAAGGACTATTCTTTATAGGTAATTGTTACCTAACAGTTTTTCCTGCCCTCTAGAAAATTTTTATGCTTACATAGTGACTACATTTTAGGCATCTACAAAAGAATTTGTAGCTGGGTGTGCTAGCACATGCCTATAATCCCAGCGGCTCAGGAGGCTGAGACATAGGATTGGGAGTTGAAAACCAGCCTCAGCAACTTAGCAAAGCCCCAAGCAACTCAGTTAGATCCTGTCTCTAAATAAAATGTAAAAAAGGGCTGGGGATGTGGCTCAGTGGTTAAGCACCTCTGGGTTCAATTCCTTGGTATCCAAAAAAAAAAAGAAGAAGGAGAATTTGTAGATCTTTACACCATTACCCAGAAGTTTATAAATATTTTTGGGTGATAGTATATCCTTCTAAAGAATTCATTATAGAGTAAATTTTGATTAACTGCTGTTTGTTGTAAATTGTACACTTTGCAGAAATATTAGAAAATGGAAATATGGTTGTTCAAAAGATCTTTGTTTTTAGAGAGAGAACCATTTTGGATTCATCTGTTTGTTTGCCATTCCATTCAGGTAGCTACTGTTGCTAAAATTGAAGACATAACTAAGCTTTCCCTCCTCCAGAGTTCGAAATTTGAGCAACCCAGCCAAGAAGTTCAAGATTGAGGCCAATGCTGGGCAACTGTACCTGACAGGGGTGGTGGTACTGCACAAGGATGTCAACGTGGTAGTAGTGGAAGGGGGTGAGTCTGAAAAAAATTTGAGAGAGACTGTCCCCAGACAACCCTAAGCCTAGAGTGATTAGCATTGTGGGGAAAAGGGAGTAAATAAGGTGTTTTAGAACCATACCTGGATATAATATACTGGGCTACTTTTTCTGTGTTTTTTGGAGTAGAAGGCCACAGATGTAGTTCCCGGGATTACTTCAACTACCACATTAATGTCTGAACATTAATGAGCTGAGAGGTTCTTTCTATCCCATTATTTTCTATGGCTCTGGCAAAATTCTCCTTCTCTGTTTCCAGGCCCCAAGGCTCAGAAGAAGTTTAAGCGTCTAATGCTGCATCGGATAAAGTGGGACGAACAGACATCTAACACAAAGGGAGATGGTGAATGGGGGTTAGAGGGGATAAATTGGGGGTCCTGTGATCTGTGGGAGGTAGGGATGGTACATCTGTCCATTTATCCTTTCCTGAGAGACTCCGGCTAACAGTATATACAGCGTTCAGGAACTTCAGTAAGATTTATTCAGACTGTGAGCCTGCTAGAAATTATACAGTATTTGTTACATGGTCATATGCATGGATATTAAAATTATTTTTCTGCCTGTCCTTTAAGGCTTTTCTATTATCGATGGTTTCCCTGTCTGTCCTGAATCTGCATAGTTGATACATGAATATATTTAGTTTGTGAAAAAAATTTTCTGATCATTAAAAGCTTTTTGCTTTGATCAAGAATTTGTTTAATTTTTAATTATTTAATTATTTATTTATTTATTTTGTGGTACTGGGGATTGAACCCAGGGCCTTGGGCATGCAAGGCAAGCACTCTACCAACTGAGCTATAGTCCTACTAAGTAAAGATAAACTTTTTGGTGCAATTATAGCTCAAGGTTAGAGCACTTGCGTAGCATGTGCAATGCCCTGGGTTCATCCCTAGCACTACCAAAAAAAAAAAAAAAATCATGCTGTGGTGGCACGTGTCTTTTTCTTTTTCTTTTTTTTTTATTTTTTATTTTTCAGTTCTCGGCGGACACAGCATCTTTGTTTGTATGTGGTGCTGAGGATTGAACCTGGGCCGCACGCATGCCAGGCGAGCGCACTACCGCTTGAGCCACATCCCCAGCCTGTGGCACATATCTTTAACCTAGCAATTTGGGGGTCAGAGGCTGGAGGATCACAAGTTTGAGGCCATCCTCAGCACCTTAGATCTATCTCAAAAATTAAAAAGTGAAAAGGACTAAGATTTAGCTCAGTGGTAAAGCACCCTGGGTTCAATCTCCAGTACCAAAAATGAAAAAATATTTTTCATTCTTTTGCCCAACTTTTTTATTCATACACACACACACTTGACATTCTCCTAGCCATTATATTTATGTCAGCATTCATTCTTCCCACTTGCATGGGGTGCAAGCCTGTAATCCCAGCAACTCAGGAGGCTGAGACAGGAGAATCACAAGTTTGAGGTTAGCCTCCTCAACTTAGCAAGTCCCAAAACAACTTAGTGAGACCTTGTAATGGTTGGGGGTGTGGCTCAGTGGTTAAGTATCCCTGAGTTCAATGCCTAGTATGCACCGCCCCCCCCCAAAAAAATTAATTCTTCCCTTCTTTGAAGACCTAGACCAACTTCTGACATTTTGGGGTCTTAATATGTTGCCCAGGCTGGTCTTGAACTTTTGTGTCTGAGCAGTCCTCCTGCCTCACCCTTCTGAGTAGCTGAGGACTAAATACACCTATCACTGAGCCTGACTGAGAACTCTACTTTTCTTAACTTTACCTAAGTGTGGTCCTTCTGTACTTTTTCTCCTTAACATATTTAAAGTATACTTTTGTTCTATAATCTATATTCTTTTTAGCAAGTATTCTTAAGATATTTTCATTTGATGTATCTGCATGCCTCTCCTCCATTAGGCTAAGGAGTCCTTAAAAATACCTTATCAGGAGCCAAGGCTCTGGCTTAGTGATAGAGTACTTGCCTAGCATGCGTAAGCCACTGGGTTTAATCCCTGGCACCACATAAAAATAAAAACTGATACAATAAAGGTATTGTGTCCATCTACAACTAAAAAAAATAATAATAAAAATAAAAAACAACAGCAACAAAGAAAAAGAATAACCTATCATATAGACATCATCCGAAGCCTGGTTCTGAGAGTGCCTAGGACAACTTTTTATTGTTGATTGCTTATCTATTATTTCCTTATTCTTAGTGTCTGGTACAGCTTTTAACACACAGTAGGTCCTCAGTAAATGTTTGTTGAATTAAGACCCTTTCTTCTTGGAGCTTCCATTCTAATATGAGAAAAATAAAAATTAACAGAAAGCAAAACATGATTTCAGTACATGGAAAAAGATGATAATACTTAAGAGAACATGGGTAGAGTTGAATATTATTTGTTTAGAATCTAAATCTGTGGTCTCTTGTCATGAGTCTAGAATAAAATTTAGCTACATTGTCTTTTCCAGATGATGAAGAATCTGATGAGGAAGCTGTGAAGAAAACCAACAAATGTGTACTAGTCTGGGAGGTAGGTGATCCTTTGTGAAGCATTGAAGTAAAACTTTAGCTCGTTCCTGATGGTTAAAGTTATACAAGTGGAACAATGAAATGAAATAAAACTTCTCTGTTTCTTTTTAGAATCTGTCTTTAAACATTTGGAAGCAAATGTTTCCTGATTATATTTTAGTTAAATTATTATGTTTTAAGACATTTAATTAGGAAGTAGATACATTTAAGTGAGAATGGGGGCAGTGTCAAAAAAGAGATGCTTTGGGGGTAAAGCTAGGAGTACACATTGATGGGAGAATGTGGGTCATCTTCAGAGTGAGAGACAGCTACATTTTTGTTAAATTAATCAGCATATAGTATATGTTGTCTGGAAAAGTATGGAAAATTTTAGCACCAGGAAAAGTTCTCACTTGAAAGTTATTTGTTGTTTTTTTGGTACTGGGAATTGAACGCAGAGGCACTGCACCACTGAGCTACATCTCCAGCCCTTTCTTTTTTCTTTCATTTTGAGGCAGTATCTCACTCAGTTGCTTAAGGCCTTGCTAAATTATTGATGTTGGCCTCAAACTTGTAATCCTTCTGCCTCAGCTCATTAGTTGCTAGGATTACAACCATGTGCTGCTGTGCTTGGCTCTGAATTGAAAGTTATTTCATAGTTATGAGTATGAGACTCAAAAAAAGGGGAGTGAATTGTGTGTGTGCGCGTGTGTGTGTATGTACATGTATGTGTGTATATAAATATATATATGATGAAAGAAGTACCCTAGATTTAAGAATATACAGTTGTGAGCCAGGCATGATGGCACATGCCTGTAATCCCAGTGACTTGGGAGACTTGAAACAAGAGGATTGAAAATTCAAGGTCAGCCTCAGCAACTTAGATCCTGTCTCAAAATAAAAATTAAGGGCTTGGGCTGGAGATAGAGCTCAGTTAGAGTTCCTACCTCTAATGTACAAGGCCTTGGGTTCAACCCTCAACACCACAAAAAAGTGGGGGGGGGCCTAGAAATGTTGCTCAGTGGTTAGGCAGCACGGGGTTCAATCTCCTGTACTTGCTGCCCCGCCCCACTCAAAAAAATATATATATAGTGCTCTGGGTTGGGTCTCCAGTATTGCAAAAAACAAACAAACAAAAGTGGGTTTTGCTTATTAAAAGCAGTCTGAGCAAGACAATATTAAATTCTGTTGCCTTGTCTATAAAAATGTGGATATTATTTGCTGTTCTTATCAGGTTTTGTTTTGAGAACCCAATTAGATAATAGTCTGAAAATACTTCATAAAATGACCTAAATCCATCTTCACCAGAACCTTTTTAAAGTTTATCCAATTCATTCAAAGGCTGAGGGTGAAGCTCAGTGATAGAGCACTTACCCAGCATGTGTGGGGGCTTGGGTTTGAACTCCAGCACTGGGGAGGGTAGGAGTTGTCAGTTCTTTTATTCATGAACTCTTAATATTTATTTTTTAGTTATTGGCGGGCACAACATCTTTGTTTTGTATGTGGTGCTGAGGATCGAACCCGGGCCGCACGCATGCCAGGCGAGCACGCTACCGCTTGAGCCACATCCCCAGCCCTATTCATGAACTCTTGTTAGTGAACCATTATTGCTGTTTTCATTTTATTATTTTAGGTTGAGTTATTTTATCTCCACCTATCCCCAAACCAAGGTCTTGCTAATTTGCTCAGGCTGGCCTTGAACTTCTGCCTCAGCCTCATGAGCAGTTGGGATTACAAACTTGTGCTACCATGCCCAGTTTCATCTTCCATTTATTAAATGTGCTTATTTTTGTTAACTTGTTCTTTATTTTATTTGTTTATTAATTTTTTTTTGTGGTACTCAGGACCAAATCTAGGACCTTGGCAGGTGTGGTGGTGCACGCCTGTAATCCCAGCAGATCTGGAGGCTGAGGCAGGAGGATCTCAAGTTCACAGCCATCCTCAGCAACTTAGTGAGACCCTGTCTCAAAATTTTAAAAGGGCTGGGGATGTGGTTTGATGGTTAAGTACCCCAGGGTTCAATACCTGGCACCAGAATGAATGAATGAATGAATGAATTAATGAATGAATAAAGAAAAAACAGGAGCTAGCACTTGCCAGGCAGGTGCTCTACCACTGAGCTACATCCCCAGCCCCAAAAGCAACTATTTTTTTTTTTTTTTTTTGGCATGGCAGGGGATTAAAGTTAGGGCCTTCTACATGCTGACCAAATGCTGTACCTCAGGGCTACATCCCCAGCTCTGTGTATCAAATTTTTTTTTACTTTTTTCCCTCCCAGTAATGGGAATGGAACCCAGGGCCTCACACATGCTAGGCAAGCACTCTACCACTGAGCTACATCCCTAGCCCAAGACCACTATTTATAGAAATTGCTATTAACAGTATATATCCTTATCCCAGACTCTTCAATTAATGCATACAAATTACACTAATCATTTTACCTTTTGTGTGTTACATAAATCCTTACCTACATATTTAATAGCCCAGCCTCCACATCTCTTCCATTTATCTTTGAGAGCCCTCAGAGTCAGAAACAAGCCAAGTTCTGTTTTAGCCTCCTTATTGGAGTCTGCCCCCTGAAAACCTCTTTAGGTATCACTTTATAACTGCCATTGCTGCTGGTGCCTTTGCTGAGAATGCTATTTCACCCTGTACTATGTCTTCCTATTATAGTTCTTTGCAAGTTTCCTCTTGTTTCTCCTCTTCCCACCCAACTGCTTTTTGTCTCAGGACCCCAAAGCCTTCCTGCATGTATACACAGTTTTCACTAAACCTTATAAAAAGAGTTCTTCCGAGGCTGGGGATTTGGCTCAAGCGGTAGCGCGCTCACCTGGCATGCGTGCGGCCTGGGTTCGATCCTCAGCACCACATATAAACAAAGATGTTGTGTCAGCCAAAAACTAAAAAAAATAAATAAAATAAAATTCTCCCTCTCTCTCCTCTCTCTTTATCTCTTTAAAAAAAAAGAGTTCTTCCAGACTCTGGCTCTCTAACTCTGTTTTCCTACAAAGGCCCACATCTATTCCTTGAGGCCCACTGAGAAATAAGTTCATCCCAACACACCCTGTATTATCTTTTTTTGTGATGTGCTATTTCAACCAGATATTAGAGCATAGAATCCTTGCTCCTTTAGTCTAAAAACTTAAACCCTGCCAGTAGTAGTATACTCCTACAGTCAGTCCCAGAGACTTGGGAGGCTGTGGCAGAATGATCACAAAGTTCAAGGCCAGCCTGAGCAACTTAATGAGACCCTGTTTCAAAAATAAAAAAAGACTTGGGATATAGCTAAGTGGGAAAGCACTCCTGGGTTCAATTCTCAGTACCACCAGGAAAAAAAAAAGAAAGAAAAAAAGAGAAGCTGTATGAATTCATCTGTATAAATTTATGAAAACTCATGAATGTCCAAGGGTAGAGATTATAATTGCTTTAACCATAAAATAGCATTCAAGTAGGCACTTCATGGCACAAATGTTTATTAGGTCTTTTAATAAAGCATTATATCTGATTTAAATAACAAATTGAGTTCTTTGATATGTGGATGCTAACACAATAAGAGGAGAAAGAATAAGAATTCATTGGTTTAGACAAAGGGGAATGAAGAGAAGGGATAGGGAATGAGAATAGGAAAGAGTAGAATGAATGGGATATAACTTTCCTATGTTCATATATGAATACACGACCAGGGTATTCTATACCATGTACAATTATAAGAACGGGATCCTAAATTATACTCTTTATATGTATAATATGTTAAAAGACACTCTAATGTCATGTATATCTAAATAGAACAAATTAAAAATAAATAAATAAATAATTGAGCTGGGTGTGGTGGTGCGCCTATAATCCCAGTGACTCCAGAGGCTAAGGCTGGAGGACTATAAGTTGAAGACCAGCTTCAGCAATTTAGCAAAATGCTGTCTCAAAAAAAAAAATGTCTAAAAAGTTGGGGGGTGGGGATGTGGCTCAGTGACTAAACACCCCGGTGTTCAGTGCCAAGTATCTAATAAATGAATAAATAAAAAAAATAACAAATTGCTGATCTGAGAGTATAATTCAGTGTTAGAGGGCTTTCTTGGAATTTATAAGACCTGTGTTGGATTCTCAGCACTGCAAAAAAAAAAAAAAAAAAGTTGTGCTTTTTTTTTGTTGTTGTTTTGTTTTTTTGGTACTGGGGATTGAACTCGGAGGGTACTTGACGACTGAGCCACATCCCCAGCTCTAATTTGTATTTTATTACAGACAGGGTTTCACTGAGTTGCTTAGCACCTCGCCATTACTGAGGCTGGCATTGAACTCATGATTCTCCAGTCTTAACCTCCCTAGCTGCTGGGATTATAGGCGTGTGCCACTGCGCCCAGCTGAGAAACTAGTGTTTTTATTAAAAGGTTTATCTCTTTCCCAGGGTACAGCCAAAGACCGGAGCTTTGGAGAGATGAAATTTAAACAGTGCCCTACAGAGAATATGGCTCGTGAGCATTTCAAAAAGCATGGGGCTGAACACTACTGGGACCTTGCACTAAGTGAATCTGTGTTGGAGTCCACTGACTGAAACTACTGCAAGCCCTTTCCTCACCCCACTGGCCTTTTTCTCTTCAGTTCTCTCCCTAATCTTCTTCCCAACCTACTTCCACATGTGTGTGTGTGATCTCAGAACTGTGCCAAGCAGACATTGGGGCAAAGGGAGAATTCCCTTTCCTTGTCAGCCTGGTAGCTACCCTATATTCCCCTATGTGCATATGATTAAAGAGTTATTTTTAAACTTGGTATGATATTTTTCATGTAATCATAGGTATTAGAGTTTGGGTCTTCAGGTCTTTATTTCCAGACTTGTAGCAATTGCTGTGGAAACCATATTTATCAACAATATTTATGTATATATAATGGATGATGGATGGATAAATGGATATGTATGTTTAAGTGTAATGGAATGTCTGACCTCATCCTAAAACGAGTGATTTTGGGGGCAGAATGAAGCAGGGGAAGTGTTGAGAGTTTAAGGGATAGGAGACAGATCGTGTCCATTCCTTAATCTTTAGTTGATAGGAGTCAAAAGTTAACGGATCACCTCAGGTCTTAGAAATCATTTCCTCAGATAGGTGCATATAATGAGAATGTTAGTTCTGGCTGAAATATAGACTCAGGGAGAATCTAAGGAGGGTAAGTCAGTTGGTAAGATGAACTAGGATTCAAGTTTTAGCTCAATTTGTCTCTTACTAATACATTTTCCCCCTTTTTCTTTGTCTCTCTCTCTTTTTTTTTTTTTTTTTAGAATTTTAATATTTATTTTTTTAGTATTTGGCGGACACAACATCTTTGTCTGTACGTGGTGCTGAGGATTGAACCTGGGCCACACGCATGCCAGGCGAGCGCACTACCGCTTGAGCCACATCCCCAGCCCATCCCTTTCTCTTTTTTAATTTGAGGAATCCCCAATCAACCAAGGGTCTTATGCATGCTAGGTCCTGCCACTCAGCTACACATTCAGCCTTATTTTTCCTAAGTATTTGACTCAATGTGATTGGTTCTGTTTTAGCATTTAATATTTGTGTGTTGAGTTTTGTGTTTTTTTTTTGTTTGTTTGTTTTAATATTTGAATCAGGGTAAGCATCCATTGAAGTCCAAATGCCTGTCCTTCCATTTCATATTGCTTATTGAGTATATATTAGGAATGGATCAACAACAACAAAAAAACAGTAAACTGGGTATGGAAGCACACTCCTGGAATCCCAGCAACTGTGGAGGCTGAGGCAAGAGGATCACTAGTTCAGAGGCAGGCTTAGCAACTTAATGAGGCCAAAGGGATGTGGCTCAGTGGTAAAGCACCCCTGAATTCAATCCCTAATTTAAAAAAAAAAAAAAAAATTTGAAAACACTTTTTAAAGGGGGCACAGCACATACTTTGTAATCCCAGTTCAGTCTGAGGCAGGAGAATTGCAAATTCAAGATTAGCCTCAGCACAGCTGGGCTCAGTGTTACATACCTCTAATCCTGGTGGCTCCAGAGGCTGAGGCAAGAGGACCACAATTTCAAAGCAATTCAGCAAGACCCTAAGCAACTTACCAGGACTGCATCTCAAAAAGTAAAAAAGGGCTAGGGTTGTGGTTCAGTGGTAGAGCACTTGCCTTGCACGTGTGAGACCCTGGGTTCCATCCTCAGCACCACATAAAAATAAATGAGTAAAATAAAGGTATTGTGTCTAACTACAACTAAAAAATAATTATTAAAAAAATAAAAAACAGGGCTGGGGATGTGGCTCAAGCGGTAGCGCGCTCACCTGGCATGCGTGCGGCCCGGGTTCGATCCTCAGCACCACATACAAACAAAGATGTTGTGATAGTAAATATTAAATATTAAAATTTTTAAAAAAATAAAAAGTTGGAGAGAGTGAGGCTGTAGCTCAATGAAGGAGCGTTTTGCCTAGCTTGTGTGAGGCAGTGGGTTCCATTTTTAGCAAATAAAAATAAGTAAAATTATTCTGTGCATCTACAACTAAAAAAAAAAATAATGGGGATGTGACTCGGTGATTAAGTGCGCCTGGGTTCAATTCTAGGTACCACCTCCACCACCAACAAAGAAATTTAGCCTCTCCAATTTACCAAGACCCTGCCTGCAAACAAAAAAACCTACTGGGGTTGTAGCTTAGTGGTAGAGTGCCTGGTTTCAATTCCCAGTACCTCCCCCCACAAAATTTAACCTTTTAAAAAAGTTACATATTTCAGATTCTAATTAAAGTTCCAATTTTAAGGCAGTACTAGGGATCCCTAGGATCAAAGAGGTAGAAAAAGACAAGGATCTGTGAAAGGGCTTAAGGGAAACCAGTGTGACTTCTCCCTTTTTTTTTTTTTTTTTTTTTTAAGAGAGGAGAGAATTTTAATATTTAGTTTTTAGTTTTTGGCGGACACAACATCTTTGTATGTGATGCTTAGGATTGAACCCGGGCCGCATGCGTGCCAGGGAAGCATACTACCGCTTGAGCCACATCCCTAGCCCCAGACTTCTCCCTTTTTTAGACATAAGCAAACTACCCCAGACAAGGGAAGTTGTTAATTCCTGGAGCAGGATAAAATCTTTGGAAAAAGACTGGGCTATGGCTCAGTGGTAGAGTGCTTGCCTGGCATGTGTGAGGCCCTGAGTTCAATCTTCAGCACCGCATATAAATATATAAAGTAAAAAATCCATTGGCAACTAAAAAAAAAAAAAAAAAAGCCTAGCCTACACCTACTTTGCTGCTTTAAGTGCACATTATATCGTGAGACTTGCAAGTTAAGAGAATTGAATAGTTATTAGTGTTTCTTGATTAATGCAGATCCCAGGGGCAGGGGACCTATTGTTTATCACAAATGTATGTATAAATAATTTATACATTACTTCAAAGATGTATTCATTGAATAGTATCTGAAAGCAGTATTTTTTTATTATTCACTATGAAGTACCTAAAATGAGACTACTCCTTGTCAGATCACTCTTCCCTGTGCTTTAGGGCATTCTTTTTTTTAATATTTATTTTTTTAGCTATAGTTGCAAACCACACCCTTATATGTTTGTTTGGTTATACGTGGTGCTGAAGATCAAACCAAGGGCTTGCACATCCTAGGCCAACCCTCTACTGCTGAGCCACAACCCTAGTCCTGCTTTAGGGTATTCTTGCTGGGCATGGTGGCACATGTCTGTAATCCCAGCGGTTCAGGAGGCTCAGACAGGAGGATTGCGAGTTTAAAGCCAGCCTCAGGCTGGGGATGTGACTCAAGTGGTAGTGTGCTCCCCTGGCATGCGTGCGGCCCAGGTTAAATCCTCAGCACCACATACAAACAAAGATGTTGTGTCCACCGAAAACTAAAAAAAAAAATAAATATTAAAATGAATAAATAAATAAAGCCTCAGCAACTTAGCGAGGCACTAAGAAGCTCAGTGAGAAACTGTCTCTAAATAAAATATACTGCTGGGGATGTGGCTCAGTGATTGAGTGCCCCTGAGTTCAATACCTGGTACCAAAAAAAAAAAAGCTTTCTTGACCACACAGTATTGAGCATTATGTTCAGTAAACATTACCTACTTATTTTAAAAACTTAAAAGTAAGTTTTAGAGGTGAGGAATCTAAAGGCATAGAATAAAAAATTTGCCCAAGTTTATAAGCAGTCAGTGGTGGAGCTTAATTTGACAAACCATGGTTTGTTTGAATAGAGCCAAATGCAGCTACTGCCTTTTTTGGTAAAATGAGTGGATAAAGAGAGATGTACTCTTCAATGTCGTTCTCAGGATAGATCCTATATTGAAATGCTGTCATTAATATACCGTGAACTTAATCAAACTCTATTTCAAACCCTTTTGAACAGCTTTAATAAGGTTTTTTGTTGTTTTTTCTCCTTTGTAGAGGTTTAGAAAAGTTGTTTTGGTTTTTGTTTTGGTTCTGAGTATTGAACCCAGGGGCTGTTAACCACTGAGCTTTTTTAAACCCTTTTTACAAATTTTAGGGTTTTCGCCTGGGGATGTGGCTCCAAGCGGTAGCTCACTCGCCTGGCATGCGTGGGGTGCTGGGTTTGATCCTCAGCACCACATAAAAATAATAAAGATGTTATGTCCACCGAAAACTAAAAAATAAATATTAAAAAATTTCTCTCTCTTACAAAAAACAAAAAACAGGGTTTCGCTAAATTGCCCAGGCTGGCCTTGAGCTTGCAGTCCTCTTGCCTCAACCCATTTAGCTGTGACTCTAGTTTTCTGCCACTGTTTCCAGCTTTTCTTTCTTTTTTTTAAGAGATAGGGTCTTTGGAGCTGGGGATATAGCTCAGTTAGTAGAGTGCTTGCCTCACATGCACAAGGCCCTGGATTCAATACCCAGCACCACCAAAAAAAAAAGAGAGAGAGAGAGAGAGAGAAGGTCCTTTCTAATTTTTTTCTTTTATCTGTAGTGGGGATTGAACTTGGGGATTCTCACTCTACTGATGAGCTACTTCCCTCCCAATCCTCACCCCTCTTTTTAATATTTTTTTGGAGGGGTGGATACTGGGGATTGAACTCAGAGGCATTCAACCACTGAGCTACATCCCCAGCCCTATTTTATATTTGATTTAGAGACAGGGGCTCACTGAGTTGATTTTGCTGAGTCTGGAATTGAACTCTCAATTCTCATGTCTCAGTCTCCTGATCTGCTGGGATTATAGGCCTGCGCCACCCTACCCTGCAATAGGCTTCTATTTTGAGACAGGGTCTTGCTAAATTCCAAGGCTGGCTTAAAACTTGAGATCCTCCTGCCTCAGCCTCCTGAGTTGCTAGGATTACAGGTATGAGCCATAATGCCCAGCTTAGTTTTTAATACTTAACAGAATTTATAATCATTCATTCTTTAACTCTGCATTTAATAAAAAGAACATATTTGGCCAGGTGTGCTGGTACACATCTATAATCCCAACCACTGGAAGATGAGAGAGGAGGATTGCAAGTTCAAGTCCAGCCTCAGCAATTTAGGCCCTAAGCAACTTTGCAAGACCCTGTCTCAAAATAAAAAAATAGAAGCAATATGGATGAATGGCAAAGTGTCCCTGGGTTAAATGCCCAATTAGAAAGGAAAACTAACAAGGCTGGGGCTCAGCAGTAGAGCACACGTCTCACATGTGTGAGGCCCTGGGTTCTATCCTCAGCACCACCACATAAATAAAATAAAAAGGTGTTGTGTCCACTTACAATTAAAAAAAATATTTTAAAAAATTTGTGCTTACTCTTAGGTTAAGCATAGTTATTATGTACTATATATGATCATATATAAAGTTGTACTTTTTTAATATTAAAATATCATGGGTATTGGGAGGATTTGCAATAAAGATCTATGAAAGAATCTTTAGGGGCAACCATAAAACAAAACACTACTGTTCTAGTTGCTCAGGTAAAAACCCTTGACTTTGTCCAATGTGCTGACATTTACAAGTAGTCGTAGCTCCTTGGGCAGGAGACTGAGGCAGGAGGATTGCTTGAGCTCCAGGAGTTTGAGATCAGCCTGGGAAACATACTAAGACCACATCTCCAAAATGAGCAAAAAAACACCAAACCATTGGTGCTACTTTTGATTCATTTGTTTTTCTCATTCCCAACATAAATCTGTGAATAATCCTTTGAGCTCTACTTCAAAGTATATCCAGAATTTTTTTTTTTTTTTTTTTTTTTTGATACCAGGGATTGAACTCAAGAGCATTCGACTACTGAGCCACATCCTCAGTCCTATTCTGTATTTTATTTAGAAACAGGGTCTCACTGAGTTGTTGAGAGCCACAGCCGAGTCAGCGGGCCACCAAATGCTGCAGTCTGGCTGGAGGTCAGGAGCCACTTGTAGGTTCAAACAGGAAATCCTTTATTGCCCGAACTCCCCAGGAACTCTCTCACCCTCCACCAGGCTCCTGGAAAACTCCAAAGTAGCAGCAGGAGCCTCCCCATTGCCAGACAGCAGGGGTCTATATACAATTGAATACACAGCCCAATTGCCCTATATACAACTGAATACACAGCCCTATTGCCTCCCTATTGCCAGACAGCAGGGGTCCATATACAACTGAATACACAGCCTGTTTAAATCCAGCATCATCCAGTCACAGCAATTATACACAGCTTAATTTAATTATCATCATCTTAATGGCTCCATGGTGTCACCTCTCAACCACTCCTTCTGGCAAAATGTTAGGCTCCATCCTGACTAGGCTGAGTTGGCTTTGAACCCATGATTCCCCCATCTCAGCCTCCCTAGCTGCTGGGGATTATAGGAGTGTGCCACTGTGCCCAGCCTCAGACTTTGATGTCACTTGTCATTACTTATTTCATTATCCCTCTGGCCCAATTCTTAATTGGATTACTCAGTTTCCCAATTAGTAGCTCTAAAGTCTGTTTTCAACCTAGCAACCAATGCAATCCTTTTATTTATTTATTGTTTAAATATTTTTAGTTGTAAAGACAACTAACTTAATTTTGTTCATTTATTATTATTATTATTATTATTATTATTATTATATTTTATTAGTTGTTGATGAGCCTTTATTTATTTATATGTGGTGCTGAGAATCAAACCCAGTGCCTCACACATGCTAGGTAAGCGCTCTACCATTGAGCCACAACCCCAGCCCTATTATTTTTAATGTGGTGCTGAGGATTGAACCAAGTGCCTCACCCATGTGAGGCAAGCACTCTGCCACTGAGCCACAACCCCAGCCCCCAGTGTGATCTTTTAAAAAATATATATAATTTTTAGTTGTAATTGGACACAATACCTTTATTTTATTTTTATGTGGTGCTGAGGATCAAACCCTGTGCCTCACACATTCTAGGTGAGTGAACTTCCTCTGAGCCACAACCCTAGCCCCCAATGTGGTGGTGCATGCCTATAATTCTAGTGACTTGGTAGACTGAGGCAGGAGGATCCCAAGTTCAAGGCCAGCCTCCACAATTAAGTGAAGGCTAAGCAGTTTAGGAAGTGGGGAGGAGGGTGGGCTGGGGATGTGGCTCAGTGAAAAAGCATGAGGGTTTAATCCCAGTAGCAAAAACATCACATGAGCCTGACATAGTGGCACATGCCTGTATTTGTAGTACTCCAGAGGCAGAGGATAACAAGTTGAGGACAGCACTGGGCTATTAGTAAGACCCTATCTCAAAAAAATATAGCTCACTGGTGTTCAGTCCCCCATACCACAAAACAAAACCAAAAAACCCAAACAAAACATGACAGGATAGTCACCATGTAATTTCTTTGCTTAAAACTTCTCTCACTAAAAGAGCTTCCTATTTCAGAATTGTTAAATAAAATTTATAGGAGGCCACTGGTTTGCACTAAGCCCACAAAACAAGGGAAACTAAAGTTACTCATGCTAAAAAGATCCATGTCACAAAATGAAACTGTTGTTTATTTAACCTTTCAAGAAATCAGGATAATAGCCAAATTTCCAAATAGGTCATTCATAGCTAGCATGAAAAGGAAAGCATCCTGCTTTAACTTTTACAAGAATTTGAATTGAACAATGTTTTTTCTTCTATTTCTGCCTTCCTCAGCCCTTTCTGATTAATAATGACAGACTTTTCCCTTCAGCTCATTAGAACACTCATATTGGGGCTGGGGATGTGGCTCAAGTGGTAGCGCGCTCGCCTGGCATGCGTGCGGCCCGGGTTCGATTCTCAGCACCATGTACAAACAAAGATGTTGTGTCCGCCGATAACTAAAAAATAGATATTAAAAAATTCTCTCTCTCTCTCTCTCTCTCCCTCCTCCTCCTCCTCCTCTCTCACTCTCTTAAAAAAAATTAAAAAAAAACAAAAAAACTCATATTTTATGGAATGAAATATTGCCTGGTTTTAACCATAAAGCCAGTTAGTCTTTTTTTTTTTTTTTTTTTTTAACTGTGGATTGAACCCAGCAGTGCTGTACACACTGAGCTACATCCCCAGTCCTTCTTTATTTTAATTTTTATACACGGTCTCATTAAATTGCTTAGGGCCTTGCTAAGTTGCTGAGATAGGCCTCCAGTTTGTGATTTTTCTGCCACAGCCCTCCTACAGGCATGTGGTATTGTGCATAGTTAGTTTTCAAATTTGTTGAAATTTTGTCCTCTGGTAAAGTCCTTAACAGTGGCCTTCAAAGCCCTACCAGGAAATTTTCCCCTCTCCAACTTAACTCATCTTGTACCACATGTCCCCTTCTCTTATTCTCTTCCAAACTGGCTTCCTTGTTCATTTCCTGTGTTAGGGTCTTTGCACTTAGCGTTCCTTCTGCTATCCTGTCCCCTCTTATATCTGCTTGCTCATCTTTTTCTCGGGGTCCACATCAGATATCATTTTCTTTCAGAACCCTTGCTAGTTCACCATACCACTTCCCTTCACATTCACTTTCTTTCTCTGTCACACACTCTCTACACCTTCTGCTTTCTATTTCTTTCTTTTTTTCTTTCTATTTCTTTATACAACTCATTATGCACTGAAATATGCTTGTTTAAGGTCTCCTGCCACTAAGCACCAAACGTTTTTTGCCTATTTTACTGTTACTCCCACAAATCTCAAACAGCATTCCAACATTCAACAACTTTTTGTTGAATTAATGCTAGACGTGAACTTGACAAGACTCCTTGCCTCACGAACCATATTGGGGAGCCATAAAATACTTAAAATTGCACTGTACAGTGGGAACACATGAACCTGCAAATCTGCCCAGAAGATCTACATAAGCCGATATAATGGAATGATTGGTTTTTGGCTGTGCTCATCAACCGATATTTAAGGCTCTTGTAAAACTATAATGTAGTAAGTAAGCAATTGAGATCGTAACTGGCCAAAATGAAGTCATATATTGCCAATCATTCTTTCCTCGCTCCAAATGTTTAACAGGGAAAATTTTTTGTTTCACTTCCTCAATTATTTCCTCTTCCTACAACTGGATTATGCAGCCGACTGGCTGGAATGGTATCGTCCAGGGGAGCCTGTAATGGACTGTTCTAGGAGTCTGCGTAGTGAATGGCTCGTTGGACCCGGCACATGCGCATCTTCTGCGGCGCTGCAAGATGGCTGCCAGCCATTTTGTCACGCGTCGGTGCCCCGTTAGCGATGGCAGCAGCTGGAGACGCCAAGAACTAACAGTGAACTTGGAGCAGTGGGAATTTCCTGGCCCTGTTGTGTGAGCGAAACAGCGACAAGAGAGCGATCCCGCGAGGAAGCGAAAGGCGGAGCGGAGTGTTGGGCCCCGCCCTCTAACCTCTCCTTAGATTGATTAGCTCCTTCCTCCTTCCCTCTGGGTTTTTACTTTCAGTCCGCTGCGCGCAGATCTGCTGCGCAGGCGCACAAATAATCGAAGCGTTTCCTTGGCCCTGAGGGTTTGCGGACTCCTGCGCGCGCTTCTCGAACTCTTCCCTTGATTGGTCAGATTACCCCGCCATCACGCCTCCCTTTGCTTTCAAGGTTGAGGAGGAAGCGGGGGGGCGGGGCCAGGCCGCGCGTGCGCGATGCTGTTGCTGTCCCTTTGGTGCTATTGCGTTGCAAAAAAAAATCCTGACTAGGTAGCCTTGGGCCTTTTCTGTGCAAGAGAATCTAAGGAGAGAGAAAGATTTCTGCAACTGAAGGGACAGTCGGGGAATATTAAATTTAAGATATTAACGCCCGCCCTGGCTCACAGGAGTGTGGTGATAGGGGTGAGTAAGGGCCTTAGCGTTGAGAGCCGAAGAGTAAAAAACCATTAGTCTCGGCGCCAGGCGTTTTGAAAGGCTTCTGTTTTCGTCGTATTTCTCTCCTGACTACTGACTGGTTTAAACACGACCCCTGAACAAATATCGATAAACCTTCGAGCCCGCAGCCCCACCTTGCAGCGCGTAGGAGCCGCCAGCGTGCCGGGCAGCGAGCCCTCCCCTCCGTCCCTCCAGGAGAGCCTAGCGCGTGCACTCCCCCGCCTTCTGGCCTCCCTCCCCGTCTACGGCTTCCACGCACTCGCAGTGATTGTTTTGCCCGCTCCCGCCGCCGCCGCCGCCGCCGCCAGAGGAGCAGCAGCGCTTGTGCAAACCGGGAAGATGGCGGCCGGCGGCGGCGGAGGCAGCAGTAAGGCCTCCTCCTCGTCAGCCTCTTCGGCAGGGGCTCTGGAGTCCTCGTTGGATCGAAAATTCCAGTCGGTAACCAACACCATGGAATCCATTCAAGGCTTGTCGTCTTGGTGTATAGAGAACAAGAAACACCACAGCACTATCGTCTACCATTGGATGAAGTGGCTCCGGAGATGTGAGTTGTTGGGCGCCCGGGACGGGAGGCTGGGAGGTGGAAGGAAGTACGGCCCGCAACGCTCGGGGCTTCCCCGCGGAGCCGCTGCGTTCGCTCGGGCTGGTTCGCCGGGAAGCTGGGACCGACCTCCCCAGCCCGGGCCGGGCTGCCCCGAACCGCAGGAGGTCCATTTCTTGGATATTTTCTTGCCTCTGACTTGGTGTGACCTTGGGCCGTTGGGCCCAGAGCCTTCCAGATGTTCCCCTTTCAGCTCAGACGGAGCTTGCGAGTGGGCTGCGCGTTCCCCTGAGCCCCACCGAGATTGTCGCGTCCGTTTATTTCCTGTAGGCCTTGCTGTGAGTCGTCTCCGGTTCTCCTGGTGTAGATCAGGGACGTTTCAGCATGGGAAGTCCACTCACTTAGCCAGACGGTGCTAGACCGTTTCGTGTTTTCTGCTGAGCTGAAAGTTGTGATATGTAGTGAGGATGGCCTTATCTGGATGTCCCTAAAACTTGTGATGTGTGCTGAAGGAGGACTCACCTGGATAGGTGTTACAGGAAACAGCATGAGCTCTGCGTGGATCTGGGGCGACCGACTACCTGCTCTCCTTTTACCTGTGTTTGCTGCAATAAAATAAAGACTTATTGATACGGACCAGAAACAATTGGGATAGTTAGTGTCATCATTAAGACCTTATCGTGGAAGGCATATTTGGCTACTTTTTAGATACCTGAAGTATAGAATTTATTTACTTATTTTTCTTACAGTATTGAATTTGTTTTCATAGGTAATCAAAACGGGAAACGTGCTTTTTAAAGCATATGATACTTTTTTTTCCCCTTAGTTACTGTTTTTTTGCCTTGGTATGTGTGTGTTTCCCCCCACTTTGGTGCTGTACTACAGAAAAGAGGTCCATTCAGCATGGATTTTTCCAAAAGATTTCAAATTCTTTAGGAGAAAATGTGGAGAAGTCACTTCCTGCTGAGAATAGAGGGTTAACCCAAACTTCACATACATCTATTTGAATTTTAGTTTGCTTTCTCTCTATAGCATGTTACCAGTGAGACTGGTCATTCAGTTATTCTTACTTCTTATCCTACTTCTGGCATTGCCCCTGCAGTGTTTTGATTTGTCTTTACCTTGGATAAAGCTTGAAAAATTATAGGTCCAATGCTTCAAACCATTTGTGTTGGAACTTGGATTTGGAAACATTTCTTATGGTTTTTTGAATAATAATACTAAAAATTTAGTTAGTAGAGAAAGACAGGATTAGTTAATCTCTTTGCCAATAGCAGATCAAACCTAGAACATTGGAACCTAGAACATCAAATAAGCTAGCAATCATTATCAAAGACTTATCATGTGTCTAGTATGGGCCCGACATTTCATTATTCCATATAATATACTTTATAATGTACTGAGAAGTGGTGTTTGTTTGTTTGAGTAATGAGATTGAACACAGGGGTGCTCTATCTTTGAGCTTCTTTCCCAGCCCTCTTTATTTTTTATTTTAATCCAGGTTCTCGCCAAGTTGTCCAGGCTGGCCTGGAGCTTGCCATCCTCCTGCCTCAGCCTCTCTAGTAGCTGTGATTATAGGACCATGCCACTGGGCTCAGCTGAGAACTAGATTTTTAACCATGGTTTTCAAAAAGAGCACATTAACGCTCAGAAATGTCAGGTTGCTAATGGTTACTCAGTAAAATTTTGTAGTTGGGAACTGGCTCCACCATTAACTTTGTAAAATAAT
Organism: Callospermophilus lateralis; assembly: GCF_048772815.1. Classification (NCBI taxonomy): domain Eukaryota; kingdom Metazoa; phylum Chordata; class Mammalia; order Rodentia; family Sciuridae; genus Callospermophilus; species Callospermophilus lateralis. Next base: position 2,347,765 of record NC_135311.1, read on the forward strand.
GTTTAATGTACTTGGTACACCACAGGGAGCAAACAGTGCTAATGTGAGCACGAGAACCAGTTCTCCACTCTGTCTTACAAAGTTTTTACTAAATTATGCAAGCATTTTATATTTCCTGCTGTTCTGTTCTACTGCTTTAATTCTTATGATTACATCCTTTGCAAGAATAAGGTGGTCCCTGTCCTTACCTTGTGGGATCATAAATGACAATTACCAGATGTTTTTTCCCAGTCAGTAATAATGTGATACACTGGAGCCAGAATTTTTCTGCCTGTGTTGATACCATGTACTATGTCTGAGCTTATTTCCTCTGTTGATATCTTAAAAGTGAAAAAATGATTGCTCTAAGAAGGAAATAATTCAGCTGAAGTTTGTTCTGTATAGTTTGTGTAGTTCTTTAACTATAAAAGCTTTTGACTTTATTAAACCTGGTATGATTTTCCTAGGGGAATGGAATTTAACTTTCTAAAATGGGTAGGGGTAATTCATAGTCATTTTGTACTTACAAAACTTGATTATAAATAAAGTCTTTTTTTTTTTTGTGCTGGGGCTTTATGCATAAGAGGCAAGCACTGTACCAACTGAGCTATATCCCCAACCCTTAAATAAAGACTTTTGAGAGACCTATTCAAATGAGTGGTGAAGGGTACAATGAAAATAGTTTGTGTATTGGACCACATTTTCATTTAATTTTATATTTCTTTTTTTAAAATCTTTTTCTTTCTTTCTTTTTTTTAGTTGTAGATGGACACAATACCTTTATTTGTTTTTATGTGATGCCGGGAATCGAACCCAGTGCCTCATCAAGCTAGGCAAGTGCTCTGCCACTGAGCCATGTCCCTGGCCTCTTAATTTTATATTTCTTTACAGTTAGACTTACATTAGTTTGAATTTGGTTGCTAAGTCTACTTTAGACAAAATTGTGAAGTAGGTATTTGAAATTTCTAATCTTTCTGTCCATTTTCCTGATGCCACTTTTGCTTTTTTTTTTTCTCTCCTGACATCCACGATTTAGTAATTCAGATCTCTATGTAATTTAAGTAAATGCTATTCCAGAGATTTTTTTTTTTGTGTGGGTGTGTGTGGGGGGGGACAGGTACCACATCTTCAGCCCTATTTTGTATTTTATTTAGAGACAGGGTCTCACTAAATTGCTTAGCACTTCCCTACCTTGCCTTTGCTGAGGCTGGCTTTGAATTTGCAATCCTCCTGTCTCTCAGCCTCCTAAGCCGCTGGGATTATAGGCATGCGCCACGGCACCTGGCTTCCAGAGATATTATTTTATTTATTTAATTTTTGTGGTGATGGAGATGTAACTTAGAGTCTCCAGCATGCTGTTCAAGTGCTCTATTGAGCTACATCCCCAGTCCTCAGCGTTCTTTTCATTTTAATCATTGATTTAATAATGTGTCATAAGAGACTTTTATTCACCAAAAAGAAAAATAAATTATAAAGGAAATAATTTACTGAAAGCAAGTGTGCTCTCTGAAGATCCACACCGATTAACCAGTTTTCTTCATACATTTTAAAATTTTGCTTGCTGTAGTGTTTATTGTCTTTTTTTCTTTGTTTTTTTTCTTTTTTTGGTACTGGAGATTAAACCAAGGGTTTAACTTTTGCATGTTAGGCAAGCACTCTACCCCTTCACTATATCCCTAGCTCTCATTTTCTGATTTCAAAAAGTTATCTTTCAGTAGTATAAGCAGATGGTTATTTTAAAATCTTTTCTCTGCTTTAAAACCCTCCCTTGATACCTCATTGCAGCAGCATTAAGTTCTAAACTTCTTTTACTGTGGTCTACAGCATAAGACCCTATACTTAACTGCTCTGCATGCTTCTTAGTTCTTTTCTGATCCTACCTTCTCTTCATTTAGATCTAACCTCAGATATTATCTCCTCAGAAAGGTCTTGTTCACCTTCAGTTGCTATTATGTCATCTTATTTTCAGTATATGAAATCACTTATTACATGTTTATTGTCTATTTTCCTTTGTCAGATGACAACCTGTGTTTTGTTTATTGCTATATCTCCAAGCAACTAGAACAGAATGTGGCATTTAGTAAAGCAATCATTAAATATTTATCAACAATGGTGTGAAATAATCAGATACTTGAGGAACAGAATTGCTTTTTTTTTTTGGTGTTGAGGATTGATCTCAGGGGCATTCGACCACTGTGCCACATCCCTAGCCCTATTTTTTATTTACAAAAATGTGCAGGTTCTGGATGTGGCTCTTACAGGGATGTGATATGCAATTTGACCTGATTATCATTTCTATACTTCATTCTTCTTTCCCATTTTTATTCATTTGTTTCTTTTCTTTCATTTTATTTTTGTTACTGGTGATTGAACCCAGGGGTACTTAACTACTGAACTATATCAGCAGCCCTTTTTTCTAATTTGAGACAGGGTCTTTCTAGTTGCTTGGGGCCTCTCTAATATTGCCAGTGCTGGCCTTGAATTTACCATCCCACTGCTTTAGCCTTCTGAGTCACTGGGGTTACAGGTGTGTGCCGTCATCCCTGACTTCTTCCCATTTTTAATGTATAATGATAATCAGTATGGAAAAGTAGAAAAACATAGACTTTGGAATTATACCTAGGTTCAGATCTTAACTCAATCCCTTCATCTTGGGTGACATACTATGTGAGGTACTTAAACTGTGATCCTTAATTTCTCATCAATAAGTAGAGATAATAATGATCTTTCATAGGATTGTTATCTAGGTATAAGAAGATAATGCATGTATTTTAGCACGCAACCTAGGACATAAAAAATTGAAATTATTTACTATGATAATTCAGGTGAAAATAGTCTTAAAATCCTGAATATTCAAAATAAATTATGACAGAACCTTGTTTTGGGTACAGTGGTAGAATTTACATTCTTGGTTGGTAGAAGATATGTTGGACTAGACTCCCTGAAGTGATAGTGAATGTTGCAAGTTCTCTGAAAAACTAGTAGAAAAAAATGTAAAATACGGGGCTGGGGATGTGGCTCAAGCGGTAGCTCGCTCGCCTGGCATGCGTGCAGCTTGGGTTCGATCCTCAGCACCACATACAAACAAAGATGTTGTGTCCGCTGATAGCTAAAAAATAAATATTAAAAATTGTCTCTTAAAAAAAATGTAAAATACTATGTTTATGATACCTCTATTTTGTCTTCTTTCTTTCTTTTTCAGCAGAGGGAATCTATTTTATTAATATAGTTTTATATAGTAACAAATGATCTTGGTTTGGGTTTTGCAGTTTGATAAATCCTTTTGTAATTTATGGACTTTGTAGTGTATCCTAGAACCCAGGATTTTATTCAGCAGTTGATCCTTTTTAGCGCCTGTTTCACCTTTTTTTTTTTCCTTTTTCTCAACATTGTGTTTCCATCTACAATGTTTATTTCTCTAAATCTTTTAACAATTAAAATACTCTCAATAAAAATAAGTATCTTTATGATTTGCTGTATTTTGTCTTATTTCTAATTATTAAATACTTGGTCTGTTTTGGAGAGCTGTGTGAGTTTAATGATTTTTTTCAGGAAATAGTAGAAATGTGATTGCTACTTAGTTGTAGAACACAAAATCTGTTGATTTCCCTTAAGGTATTTTTCTTTTAAAATATTTATCTTTTAGTTGTAGTTGGACACAATACATTTATTGTATTTATTTATTTTTATGTGGTGCTGAGGATCTAACCCAGGGCCTCCCATGTGCTAGGTGAGGGCTCTACCACTGAGCCACAACCCAGCCTTTAAGCTATTTTTGATATAAATTTGATATACAAAAATAAAGAGGTAATGACACTACCTTTCTTTTCATCACCCCACTTCAGTACTTATCAACTCTATGGTCAGTTTTTTTTTTTTTTTAATTTTTAATTTTCATGGATATCTTTTACCCCCTCCTCTTCATTACTTTGAAGCAAGTTAAAGTACAGTCTATTATGTTTTTCACAAAAGAGACAAACAGAGTAGAAAAATAGTCATAGAGGATTTATTTGTTGCAGAGGTCTACAAAGTGCAGTTACTTTTTTTTTTTTTTGGTGCCAAGGATTGAACTCGGGGGCACTCAACCACTGAGCCACATCCCCAACCCTGTTTTGTATTTTATTAGAGACAGGGTCTCATTGAGTTGCTTAGCACCTTGCCATAGCTGAGGCTGACTTTGAACTGGAGATCCTCTTGTCACAGCCTCCTAAGCCTCTGGGATTACATTCCCGTGCCACCACCCCCAGCTCTCAGTTACATTTTTTATCCATGGTAATGTTCTCTCAGTTTGAGTCTCATGAACTTTAAGTGGATCATGAAGCTGGTAATAATTTTATAGCTAATGTTTGTTAAGTGCTTACTATGTGCCAAATGTTCCTAAGCATTTTACACATACTAATTCTTTCAGAATTAAATTTTAAAAACATTGTCCTCACAATTTTTAAAATAGGTATTATAAACCCCATTTTACAGATGACAAAATAGAGGCACTGAGAGGTTAAGTAACTTGCCTCTGGTTTCAGAGCTAATTAATAGTGAAGCCAAGATAAACTCAGGCATTCTTTTTTTTGAGAGAGAGAGAGAGAGAGAGAGAGAGAGTTTTTTAATATTTATTTTTTTAGTTTTCGGCAGACACAACATCTTTATTTGTATATGGTGCTGAGGATTGAACCCAGGCCACAAGCATGCCAGGCGAGCGTGCTACCGCTTGAGCCACATCCCCAGCCCAACCCAGGCATTCTTGATGTAGAGGGTGCACTTTTAGTTAATATACTACATAGCCTTTCCTATTCATAGAATATTTTCTACAGTGCAGAAAACCTTTGATAATATGCTTCTTTATTCAGGCTTAGGCCATATAGAATAACTGGAATGTTGAGATTTTAATTTTTTTTTTTTTTTTTTTTTTTTAGTTGTAGGTGGACACAATACCTTTATTTTATTTATTTTTATGTGGTGCCTAGGATCGAACCCAGGGCCTGATAGGTGCTAGGCAAGTGCTCTACCACTGAGCTACACAACCTCAGCTCCATTTATTTTGATTTTTAAATTGGCACATAAAAGTTATATGTATAGATGGAGTACAATATGATGTTTCTATACATAGATATTGTGTAATGTTTATTTATTTATTTAAAGAGAGAGAGAGAATTTTTTTTTTTAATATTTATTTTTTAGTTCTTGGCGGACACAACATCTTTGTTTGTATGTGGTGCTGAGGATCGAACCCGGGCTGCACGCATGCCAGGCGAGCACGCTACTGCTTGAGCCAAATCTCTAGCCCCTGTGTAATGTTTAAATCAGGGTAAACATCTATCTTCTCAAACATTTATTATTTCTTCATAGCAAATATCAGGGTTTTTAAATATTTTTCCCCCTTCTGTTTTTTGCTGTTGTGACAATCATTTTGTTGTTGTTGTTTAATAGAAAAAGGGAAAACAAGTTGAACACATTTAAAGTGTCTTCTATATAAAAGCCTCTCTAAATAAAAGGTTTATTTAGATGAAATAATTAAGAGGTTTTTATGGCAAAACATTTGAATGTATTATGATCAGTGAAGAGTTCAGTCTGCTGTTTGTATATATGTATATATTATTATTATTATTTAGTGGTAGATACTGGAGATTGAACCCAGGGTCCTGGGAATGGTAGGCAAGTACTCTACCACTGGGGTACACCACCAGCCTGCTCTTTTATATATGATATTCCACTAATCTGAGGGCCTGGGACCATTTTCTCGAGTTTGGCCTCTGAAATGTAGCCTGTCCTTTTTTGTTGTTTACATTCTTTGTAATCTTATCCTGTGTTGCAGATAGGTGGGCTAGTCTTGTAGAGTATAATGATGTTTTAATTATATATGTATACAAATGAATAACACAGGTGGACTAAATACAAATTCTGACTTAAGAGTTCTAAGATGGATTTTGCTTACAAATCACTAGTTTACTTTTAGTTCTTTCAACAGTATTTATTTTTAATATTTAAAGCGTTTAAAAATATTTTAGTCCACAGCAGTCATACATAATTATGAGATAAGTATAATACTGCCTTTTTTTTCTTCCTTTCTTTTGTGTGTGTGGGGGGAGGGAGATACTGGTGGTTGAATCCATGGGCACTCTGCAGCCTTTTTTATTTTATTTTTTTTTAAACATTCATTTTGTAGGTGGATACATATTTTATTTTTATATGATGCAGTGCCTCACACAAGCTAGGTGAGTGCCCTTTCCTCTGAGTCACAGCCCTAGCCCTTTTCATTTTTAAAAAAATTTTTTTAGGTTGTTGATGGACCTTTATTTTATTTGCTTATTTATATGTGGTGCTAGGAATCGAACCCAGTGCCTCACGTAAGAGGTGAGGGCTCTACTGCTGAGCTACAACTCCAGCCCCTTAGCCCTTTTCATTTTGAGACAAAGTCTCACTAAGCTGTTGAGGCCAGCCTTGAACTTGTGATCCTCTTGTCTTAGCCTCCTGCATCACTGGACTTAACAGCTGTGCACCATTTTGCCTAGCTCTATTTTTTTAAATATTACTTTTGAGGGGAGTAGATACCGGGGATTGAATTTAGGGGCATTGAACCACTGAGCCACGCCCCCAGCCTTTTGGGGTTGTTTTTTTTTATGTTTATTTTTTAGTTGTAGTTGGGCACAATACCTTTATTTCTCTTATTTATTTTTATGTGGTGCTGAGGATCGAACCAGAGCATTGCACTGCTGAGCTACAACCCCCGGTCGTGCCCCCCCCCTTTTTATTTTTTATTTTGAGATGGGATCAGACCCAGCGCCTCACACTTGCCAGGTAAGTGCTCTACCACTAAGCCACAATCCCATCCCCCTAAAGATTTATTTTTTTGCAGTGCTGAGAATTGAACCCAGAGTCACACTCATGCTCAGTGGTAAAAGCTCTACCACTGAGCTATAGTTTCAGCAAATATATTTTTATTTTTAATTGGCACAGAGTAACTGTACATATTTTGGGGGTATAGTGTGACATTTTAGCACATTTATAATATATAATGTTCACATCAAGGTAACTGGCTTATTTGTCACCTCAGACATAATTCATTTCTGTATGTTGGGAACATAATATTCTTTCTACTAGGTATTTTGAAATATACAAGCGATTGTTTTCAACCATAGTCTCCTTACTATGTTATAGATCCTTAAAAGTTATTCTTCCTGCTAGGCACTGTGGTACATGCCTATAATTCCAGCAGCTCTGGAAGCTGAGGGAGGAGGATCATAAATTCAAAATCATCCTCAGAAAATTAGTGAGGCCCTGAGCAACTTAGGAAGACCACTATGGCTCAGTGGTTAATTGCCCCTGGGTTTGATCCCTGGTATTTAAAACAAAAAGTTATTCTTCCTCTCCCACTGTACTCCTGATTTGTTAACCCTTAACAAATATTTATTGAGCAGCTGTGCCAGGCACTGTCTCAGCACTGGGAATACCAGAGGGCAAACAAAAATCTTTATCGTAACAAGAGTTTATACTTTAGTAAGAGGAGATAGGCATCAAAGATAGTAAATAAGTGATAATAAATGTATCAGAAGGTGATAAGTACTATAAAGAAATAAAAAGTAGGAAAGAAGATTATGAGATTTGCAGTTTTAAACTAGACTAGAAGGAAAGGCCTTACTGAAAAGGTGAAATGTGAGTAAATAGGTAAGTTAGTAAGCAATATAGATATGAAGGCATGCAAGAGTATTTAAGCCAAAAGAACAGAAAAGTATAAAGATCCTGAGGTTAATGTATGTCTGAGCTAAAGGAACATATTATTTTTCTGTGGTGCTGAGGATCGAACCTAGTGCCTCACACATAACAGTAAGCCACAACCCTAGCCCTTAGGCTTTTATTTGAATGAGTTACTGAACTATGAGTAGAGGAGGGATATGATTGATTTATGATTGGAGGTGCTGCCAGGGATTGAACCCAAGGTGTTGTTCATGCTAGCTGTTTTGTTTGTTTATGGTGGTACTAGGCATTAACCCAGGGGTACTCTACCACTGAGCTATATCCCCAGCCCTTTTTATGTTCATTTTGAGGCAGTGTCTTGCTAAATTGCCCAGGCTGGCCTCAAACTTGTGAATATATTGATGTTGTTTTAGGTGTCTATTTTTAAATATACCTTTACTGAGATATAATTTATAAATATAACTTTTTTATGTGGTGAATATTAAATCCAGGTTCTTATATATGCTAGGCAAGCATTCTAGCACTTAATGAAAAGACAGGGTCTCACTTAGTTGTCCAGATTGGTTGTGATCCTCCTGCTTTAGCCTCTCAAGTAGTTTGAATTATAAGTGTGCACTGTTGTGTATTGTAATATTAACTTTATCATTGGAGGTTACAGCAAAGGTACTGCTCCATGGATCTAGTGAGGCTAAACCAAGAGGAGAAATAAGAAAAAGATTAAAATAGATCATTTCTTTGGGGAATTGAGATAAGGTTTACCTGGAGCCTCAGAAAAAATCTAAACCAAGAATACACTAGATCAAGTGTGTAGAGGCATCTAAGATGCCAGAATGCCTGAGAGCCTTCTCTGTGGACCTCTGCTCTATCATATTTAATGCTCTCTCTTGTTAGACTGACTTCTTAATCTATATTGATTCTCTAGTTGATCTCTTCCAGCTTTCTGGCCCTAAAACAATGTATGGCCCGAATAGACACCTTGGGGTAACTGTTGCATATTTTTAAAAAATATTTATTTTTTAGTTGTAGTTGTAAAAATACCTTTATTTTTATTTGTTTATTTTTATGAGGTGCTGAGGATCGAACCTAGGACCTCACACATGCTAGGTGAGCGCTCTACTGCTGAGCCACAACCCCAGCCCACTGTTACATAATTAGGCTAAAACAACTAAACTGTGCAATTTATTTATTTTTTTGGGGGGTGGTTTACTAGGCATTGAACTCAGGGGCACTCAACCACTGAGCCACAACCTCAGCCCTCTTTTGTATTTTATTTAGAGATGGGGTCTCATTGAGTTGCTTAGCGCCTCATCATTGCTGAGGCTGGCTTTGAACCTATGATCCTCCTGTCTCAGCCTCACTGCTGCTGGGATTACAGGCATGCACCACTGTGCCCGACCTCAACTGTATAATTTAAATGAATTTTATAGTCTAGGGATGTCATTCACTGGTAGAGTACCCCTGAGTTCAATATGCAGTATCAAAAAAATAAATAAAAATGAAAGGTTAATATTGCATTATCTGTCTCTGTCTCCCCTTTGAATGCCTTGATCATCTTTTCTTTATTTTATTACACTAGGTTCATAGAAGTGTGGATAATATTTTTCTGTGTTTTCCTGGCAATTTTTTAAAACATGGAACTACCTTATTTCTAAAGTCAATATATATTAAACAAGCCTTTATAGCTGTATTATGAGACTTTATAAAAAATAGTCCTTATGTTCTTCATTTAGATTCTTTGTTTCACATGGAAAAGGATGAAATATACTTGGCCCTAGCTGGGTTTAACACAATGTAATGTGTAAAGTATACATTTATTGTACCAGATCCCATAGTAAGCTAACTATTAAATTGTGTAATAGATGAACATTCCTATACAAGTACCACATGCTTTCCCTCTGAAATTTAGACAGGGGAAAAAAGACAACATGAAAGTAGCAGGGAGAGAGAGGAAGGGGTAGTGGGGGACGGGAAAAGGGGTAATGAAGGATATGGTCAAAGTATGTTTATATGCATATACAATTATGCCACCATGAAATCTCTTACTCTATATAATTTAAATGCACTGATAAAAATTAAAAGCAAACATTCCTACAACTTGAAGTGTGAAACAGTATTGATAGACTTCAACATGGTATGGAAATATTTTCAGAGGAAAATTACAATTGCAGTGGAAAAAATACTAATATGAAAATTTGTTCAAACAGGCCACCTCAGAATCACTTTAATATCTGTTTTGTCTGCTGAAAAGGGATGAGTCTATGGACGTGTGTGGTTTCTTAGGGAGTGGAGGCCCACTGATTTATTCTTAGTAATTTGGCATCCTTCCTTTTGTAAGCTATATATAATAGCTGCATCCAAAATTCTTTTCTCTTAGACTTTTTAAAAATATTTTTTAGTTGTAGAGGAACACAAAAACTTTTTTTTTTTTTAGCGTGGTGCTGAGGGTTGAACCCAGTGCCTCACGTGTGTGAGGCAAGAGCTCTATCACTGAGCCACAACCCAGCCCCTCTCTCTTATACTTTTTTTTTTTTTAAGATGTTGATGGATCTTTATTTTATTCATTTATTTATATATGGTGCTGAGGATTGAACCCAGTGGGCCTCACACATGCTAGGTTCTACCACTGAGCCACAACCCCGCCCTTCTCTTTTTGATCAATCAGTATTGATTCTTATTTTTTTGAACTGGGGATTGATCCCAGGGGTGCTCAGCCACTGAGCTATATCCCTAGCCCTTTTTAGTTTTTGAGACAGGGTCTCACTAAGTTGCTGAGGCTCTTTTTAAATTTTTGATCCTCCTGCTTCAGCCTCCTGAGTCGCTGGATTTACAGGCATGCATGTATCATCATGTCCAGCTTATGCTTTTTTTTTTTTTTTTTTAAGAGAGAGAGAGAATTTTAATATTTGTTTTGTAGTTTTCGGAGGACACAACATCTTTGTTTGTATATGGTGCTGAGGATCGAACCCTGGGTCGCACGCATGCCAGGCGAGCGTGCTACCGCTTGAGCCACATCCCCAGCCCTTTTTTTTTTAATACCTTTATTTTATTTATTTATTTTATGTGGTGCTGAGGATGGAACCCAGGGCCTCACACATGCCAGGCAGACACTCTACCACAGAGCTACCACTGCAGCCCCTTCTTCTCCTTTTTTTTTTTTAACTCCACTTTCCCATACATTTATTGTTTTACAGCAGTTCCTCCAAGTAGAGAGATTTGGATTAGTGGTTTTAAAATTTCAACTGTCTGAAAACTAAGGGTACATAGAGTTTAGTTTAATCTGTAGCAGGAGCTCAAAGACCATAGTAAAAATTCCCCAAGAATTTAACATCATTATAACAAATTATCTTGACTTTCTCATCTGTCACCGAAACAAAAAGTAGTTGGTGTTTTGTAATACTTTGGGATTCCAGCATCCCCACAGATTTTAATTATAGACACTGGAGAAATGTACATCTTGTGCAAAGTGATAGAACCTAGCTAGTTACTTATTTTGGGAAAAGGCAACAAATCCATTTGTGCTTTGAAGCGTTAAAGTTTTTCTTTTCTTTGTTTCTTTTGGGCGGGTAGTACCAGGGATTGAATTCAAGGGCATTCGGCCACTGATCCAAATCCCCAACCCTATTTTGTATTTTATTTAGAGACAAGTTCTCAATGAGTTGCTTAGTGCCTTGCTGTTGTTGAGGCTGGCTCTGTACTGGGGATTGATCCCAGGGATGCTCGGCCACTGAGCTATATCCCTAGCCCTTTTTATTTTTTGAGACAGGGTCTCACTAAGTTGCTGAGGCTCTTTTAAAATTTTTGATCCTCCTGCCTCAGCCTACTTAGCTGCTGGGATTACAGGCTTGTGTCACCACACCCAGCAGCATTAAAGTTTTTCTAGCCAAGGTAAGATAGTTTATAAAAATACCTCATTCTTGGGCCGTTGTTGTGGCTCAGCAGTAGGGCCCTCACCTTGCACATGCAATGCTCTGGGTTGTATCCTCAGCACCACATTAAAATAAATGAATAAAACAAAGGTATTGTGCTCAACTACAACTAAAAAATAAATATATTTGTTTTTAAAGAGAGAGAGGAGAGAGAGAGAGAATTTTTTAATATTTATTTTTCAGTTTTCGGTGGACACATCTTTATTTTATGTGGTGCTGAGGATCGAACCCAGCGCCCTGCTCATGCCAGGCGAGTGCGTTACCACTTGAGCCACATCCCCAGCCCTAAATATTTTTAAAAAATACCTCATTCTTACTCTCTTCTATTTATTTTATTTATTTATTTTTAAAAAATGTTTCTTAGCTGTTGATAGACCTTTATTTAATTTATTTATTTATATGTGATGCTGAAAATTGAACCCAGTGCCTCACACATGCCAGACAAGTGCACTACTGCTGAGCCCCAGCCCTAGCCCACTCTTTTCTTTTTAGAGAAAAGTTGAAACATCGGCTTCTTCTTCTTCTTCTTTTTTTTTTTTTTAACTTTTATTTTTTAGTTGTAGGTGAACACAATACCTTTTTAAATTTTTTTTTTTAAATGTGGTGCTGAGGATCAAACCCAGTGCCTCGCACATGGTAGACAAGAGCTCTACCACTGAGCCACAACCCCAGCCCCATACATAGGCTTATTGATGAAAGAAATGTACTATATTAAAGAGTTGGGGTCAAATTATACTTGTAGTTTTTGACTTCTCTCCCTAATCTCTCTTCTTCCTTCCACTTCACTTTAGTGATTTAATTTCATTTATTTTTATTTTCTAGTTCTTTTGGTTCTCACTAGCAGAGCCATGAAGTATTTCTCCCCCCACCCCACTTTTTTTTGGGGGGGTATATTATTGTTATGGGATTTGTTTTTACACATTCATTGTTGTTTCATATTGATGGGATTTGTTATACATATTCATACATGCACACATTATAACAATATAATTTTACTAATATGTAATATTTATTACTGTTTAGCAAAAGTTGTACTGTGAAAGGGAAAAATATTAGGAACTATAACTCAACTTATTATTATTATTTTTTAAAATATTTGTTTATTTAGTTTTAAGTGGATACAATATCTTTATTTATTTTTATGTGGTGCTAGGGATTGAACCCAGTGCCTCGCGCATGCCAGGCCAGTGCACTACCACTTGAGTCATATCCCCAACCCACTTTATATTATTTTTGTTTTATTTATTTATTTTTTGAGAGGCTGGTGATTGAACTTAGGGCCTTGCACATGCGAGGCAAGTGCTTTACCACTGAACTAACATCATGCTAGTTTTTTTAAAAATATTTTAAAATTATACATGAACTCAGTATCTATTTTTTTAATTATTTTTTTAACTTTTTTTTTTTTAGTTGTAGGTGTACACAGTACCTTTATTTATTTTTATAGTGATGCTGAGGATCAAACCCAGTGTCTCACACAGGCTAGGCAAGTGCTCTACCTCTGAGCCACAACCCTAGCCCCAGTATCTTTATTTTGTTTATTTATTTTTATGTGGAGCTGAGGATCAAACCCAGTGCATCACACACAGGAGGCAATCACTCTACCACTGAACCACACCCCAGATGCCTCATGCTAGTTTTCAAAATGAAGTGTAACACATTCTTTTTTTTTTTTTAATATTTATTGTTTAGTTATAGGTGGGCATAATATCTTTATTTTATTTTTATGTGCTGCTGAGGTTTGAACCCAGTGACTCAGATGTGCTAGGCGAGTGCTGTACCACTGAGCCACAACCCCAGCCCCAAGTGTGACACATTCTTTAAGATGGTGATCTCTGTATCCAGGAGGTAAAAGTATTAATTGAATAATTGAAAGTTCTTTTATAGTATATTACTATGTTCAGATTTATAAAATTTTAAAAATGGATTTGGAAATACTTATTGCTTACTCTGTAAAACTATACCGAGTGCTAAGAGAGAATTATAAGGAGCATACATAACTAAGGTATAAACTGAACAAAAATTATTGATTCTAGGAAGTACCATAGTGTAACTTTTTATCTTCTTTACCAGTTTATAAGAGGTATCACTTTTTGTTGGAATGCCAATATTGTTACTGAACATAATTTACTAGATATCATACATATGTTACTTAAAATCCTGACATCAGCTCTGTGAGAAATAAATTATGCTCACTTTAAATTTTTATAAATTGATTCTCTGGGAAGTTAACGATTATTGTGGGGGAAATGCCAGAACTTTTATAGAAAACCATACCTGGTTTCAAGGTGGCTAAATATAAAGCTTAAAAATAAGTGGGAGAAAAGCAATGCAGTGGATTCAAAGCCCAAGTTGCTTCCAGGTACTTTGTTCTATTTAATAATATTCTTTATAATATTTCTAGTCATTAGTGTAGTTAACTTCAAAATATTAATAAAATAGCTCACATTCATTTAATATGACAATTCATGAGGTATTATTTGCTGAGTAAGTCTATTGGTGATATGTATGTAAACTTAACTATTGATGATAAGCAAAATAATAAACAGCATAAATGAAGTCATCAAAGGCTTTGTGAAGTAAAATAACTTCTTCATGGCACATAGTAAACAGTAGAAGCCAGGTATGGTGGGCACACCTGTAATTCCAGTGACTCAGGGTGGATGAGTCAGGAGAATCACAAGTTCAAGGCCAGACTCAGCAACTTAGTGAGACCCTGTCTCAAAATAAAAAATGAAAAGGGTTGGGGTTGTTGCTCAGGTGGTGGAGCACCCCTAGGTTCAATCCATATTACTTAAAACAGTAGAGCCAGTTTTAAATTTAAGCAGTTTTGACTAAAGAGGTCAACACTTTAGCATTGTGCTAGACTGCTTCCCACTTCTTTCAGTGTGTTTTGGTATTTTATAGTATTCCTTGGGCAATATGATATATATAATATACTTATTTACTGAGATGTGGTATGTGGAATTCCTTACCCCCAAATAGAATGTAAACGTGTGATAGCAGAGCCTTCATTTTGTTTACCATTACATCCTCAGTACCTAGAAGAAGTTGAAGAACTTAATGAAGTTTTCTTAAGTCTAACCTCACACCTTACTTTCAGAACTCCTTCTAGAAAGGTTGTGCACATTTTGTTATGGTTATAAAGAAACATATTGTATAGTAGTTAATTGGTAAAGAACATGAACTTTGAACTCAAATTGATATTATAGTTGCAACTTAGCCTCTTAAAGCTAATAGTAGTATAACCCATTTTATATTATCGTTGGTGGGATTAAATAAAATAATTTACATAAAGTGCTTTGCAAACTACCAGAATTTCAGAAAACTCAACAAGTAGCAAACCACTGTCATTTGAAATGCATTTTTGGTATACACACCATGTTTCTTGAAGGTCTGTTTGCTTAAGCTTTAAATTCTTCCAATTAATCTGCATACCTTATGTGAAATTCTAAGGTCAGTAATCCAAAAGTGTGCTAGGTGCACTGGTGGAAGCCTGTGATCCCAGTGGCTCAGGAGGCTGAGGCAGGAGGAGGATTATGAGCTCAAAGCCCAGCCTCAGCACGTTGCAGAGACCCTCTCTCAAAATATAAAAGAGGGCTGGGAATGTGGTTTGGATGTTAAGCACCCCTGGGTTTAATCCCTAGTACCAAAATAAACAAATAAATTAATAATATCAAAGTGTGAACATGGATTTTTTTCCCCTCGGATTGACATGTAGCACATATACATAAACTGATGAATGTGAGAAGGTACATAGAATATATACAATAGTATATAGTAAAATAACAGTAAAGATTTGTATTCTGTACAAACAGCATTTCCCCAAAACAGGTGATGTTTAGTTTAGGATTTCACTGTTAAAGTTTAGGAATTACCAAATGAAAGTTAAATCTGTTTTCATGCTGCGAGACTTTAGTATCTTTAATGAAATGTTTTTTGAATTTCCAGGGGGATAGGATATTGAGCATTTTTCAAACTTACATGACCTTGGAGTCCCTTTGTTGTTTTTGGTATCTCATGTGATTAGTGGTTTATATAGCTAGCTTTGGGAAAGTTTATGTAAAATTTTCTAGAAAACTCTCATGGCAGAGCAGAGTTGTGTATAGTGAGAAAGGCTTCATGAAGGAAGCAATTTTCCAAAGAGGTGAAAGAAGGCATCCCAAATATAAGCAAAGGTGTTTAAGGATCAGAATCAGGGAATGACAACCACTAGACACACACACACACAGCCAAATGATAATAGTAAAGATATAGAGGAAGAATAAAAGATGATTTTTAAGACATAAGGGGCAAGGGCAAGTGTGTTTAAAAGAAAGTAACTACGTATAAAATAACAGCTACAATAAATAGTTACATGCTGAACCAAAGGGGTGTGTGTGTGTGTCTGCATGTGTGGGCTTGTGTACGTGTGCTTGTGTGATACTGGTATTAGTATGATATAGATTTTATTCAAAACTTTTAGAGTTCATAAAACTGAACTCAAATTAGTGAGGACAGATGTTTAATATATTTCATGGTTTAAAAATCCTAATTTCCTAGGACATCAAAAACAAATTTGTAGAAACATAAATGTATGTTGACTATGCACAGTCATTATAATGTAAGTCATTGGCTGCTACTGACTCTGCTGTGTCCTTTGACTTTGCTCTTTTTGCCTAAGGCACCTTTGTAGTTGCCAGGTGTGATGTAGATGGTTGGGTTGGACTTCATATCTTTTTGCCAGATTTAACCCTCCTGAATAGCGCTTTCAAATCCATCTGTCTTTGTTCTGCAGTTCAAAAAATGTTGGACTTTTTATTTTTGTCTTGGCTCATTTGGAAAAGATTGCCTGAATGAAGGTCTAAATTCTTTCTTTCCCCAAGGAGAGATCTTTTGTTATGCAGGGTTTTTTCCTTTAGGCACAGCCATTATTATTGTTATTATTATTAGAATTTTTAATATTTATTATTATTATTTTTAGAATATTTATTATTATTATTATTATTATTTTAGTTTTTGGAGGATACAACATCTTGTTTGTATGTGGTGCTGAGAATCAAACCCGGGCCACACACATGCCAGGCGAGCGCGCTACCGCTTGAGCCACATCCCCAGCCCTTATTATTATTATTATTAATTTTTATTTGTACTGTGTTAGGGATTGACCCCAGAGCATTGGGATGCTAGGCAAGCTGTCTGCCACTGAGCTATATCCCCAGCCATCTCAGTCTTTTTTAGCAAAAGAGATGACAAGGATAGAGAGAAGTGAGTTAGGGACATTTGAAGAACTGAATAGTAAATAGAGTAGGATTTGTATTATGTATGTATGTATTACGAACCCAGGACCTTGTGCATACTGGACAAGTGCTCTACCACTGAGCTACATCCCAGCACCCCTGCTTGCTTGCTTATCTTTCTTTCTTTCTTTCTTTCTTTCTTTCTTTCTTTCTTTCTATCTATCTATCTATCTATCATCTATCTATCTATCTATTTATTGTAATGCCAAGGATTGAACCTGGGGTGCTTAACCACTAACCCACATCCCTAGTCCTTTTTTATTTTATTTTATTTTTTTTAGCTTTTTTTGTCTTTTAATAGATGGACACAATACCTTTATTTTATTTATTTTTATGTGGTGCTGAGGCTTGAACCCAGTGCCTCACACATATTAGGCAAGCGCTTGGTAGAGCTACCACTGAGCCACAACCCCAGCCCCTATTTTTTTTCACTTTTGAAACAGGGTCTCACTAAGTTACTTAGGGACTCCCTACATTGCTGAGGCTGCCCTTTAACTTGCAATCACCCCGCTTCAGTCTCCCATTCACTGGGAATACAGGGATGTGCCACCATGCGCAGCACAAAGCTACTTAGGAACAGGGACAAAAGGAAGACATTTCCAGAAAGATAAAGCTGGAAACCAGCAGATCTCCATTGTTTTCAAAAGGATATATACTCCATTTAAAGGAAAATAATCCAGAAGGTCTAAGCAATAAAAAGCAATGCTAAGCAAATAATTGATAATTAAGAGAATAAGCCTAAGTGAATATTATCTGTGTAAAATAAGTATTTAATTGGTGAAGTTTTTTTTTTTTTTTTTAAAGTCAGAACGGAATAAACTGTATTGTGTCTACTACTACCTACTATTTTGTAGGTCAAGAAAAGTATAATTTGAGCTGGGCCCTGTGGCACATACCTTAAATACCAGTAACTTGGGAAGCTGAAGCAGGTGGAACACATATTTGAGGCCAGCCTTAGCAACTTAGCAAGACCCTGTCTCAGAGTAAAAAATAAAAGACTACGGATATAGCTTAGTGGTAAAGCACTCCTGGGTTCAATTCCCCAGAACCAAAAAGAAAGAAAGAAAGATATTTACATACTGGGCATACACCTGTAATCCCAACTACATGGAAGACTGAGGCAGGAGGATCACAAGTTTGAAGCCAGTTAGGTAGCTGAGGAAGACACTGTCTCAAAATAAAAAATAAAAAGGACTAGGAATGTAGTTCAGTGAAAGAGTGCCCCTGGGGTCCATATTCAGTACTGCAAATAAAATAAAAAGAAATAACGAAATAATTGCATGCCTGTGGTCCTAACTACTCAGGAGGCTGAACTTGAACTTGAACTTGAAAGGTAACTTGAACCAAGAGTTTGAGGTGTGTCTGGGCAACATAGTGAGGACCCCCCCCCATTAAAAAAATTTAAAAAAATTAGCAGAAGTCTTTATTGTGTGATAAATCTTCCAAGGTTAGCTGCTAGGGACTGGTAATGTGGTACAGTGCTAGAGCACTTGCCTAGTAGCATGCTTGGGGCTTTGGGTTCAGTTCCTGGTACCACAGAAAAAGGTGGAAAGCGGGGAGTTGCTGGGGATGTAGCTCAGTGGTAGAGCCTTTACTTAGCATCTAGAATGTATAAGGCCCTTGGTTCAATTCCCAGCACTGCAAAAAAAGAAAAAAAAATTTCAATATAAGCATAATTTAAAAATATTAGGCAAAGAAAAAATCTATCACTGCTCTATATCCCCAGTCCAGGAAATACAAATTCTTGAATAAAGTATATTTAAACTAATTAATTATATGTACAATAGTCCTATGCTAATGTAACATTTGCATAGCTTCAAATATTCTGTATCATACAGATCTGTGCAGTTTCACTCCAATGCTTAGAAGGTAGAACTTAGATGCTAATAAGAAAAATAAAAAAATTCTACTTTGAAAATTAAAATAATGAATTTCCAAAGAACTCCTGATTCAAAGAAGAAATCATAGTAGAAATTTAAGCATACATAATACTAAATGGTAATGAGAATACTACATGCTAAAAGGAATGTGACTTATTATTTTTTTGCTGGGGGTGGCGCTTACCAGGGATTGAACTCAGGGCCACTCGACCACTGAGCCACATCCCCAGCCCTATTTTGTATTTTATTTGGAGACAGGGTCTCACTGAGTTGCTTAGTGCCTTGCTGTTGCTGAGGCTGGCTTTGAACCCTCAATCCTTCTATCAGCCTCCTGAGACACTGGGATTACAGGCATGTGCCGCTGCACCCAGCGAATGTGACTTATTCTGTTGAGTGCCTACAGTGTGCCACATGGGATCCATCATGCATATATTAAAATTTCTGACCTTGTGGGGATAACATTTGATAGGAAAATGGAATAGATAATAGATAAAATGGAAAAGTAAATTAGTATGATAGATGGTGATAAAGTCTTAGGGAAAAGGTTAAAAGTAGAGCAGGGTAAAGGACATTGGAATTCATGCTGGGAATGTAGGACAGATTGTAGTGCAGGTTTAGCATACTTAATCTGATTCAAAATCCAAAATGCTCTGAAATCTGAAACATTTCTGGTCCCAAACATTTCGCATAGGGTATACTTTACCTATATAAAAGGAAGCAGTTAAGATAGGCTTAATTAAGAGAGTGAGAATTCAGTACAGCCCTGAAGATACTGAAAGAGTCAGTCTGATGGATATCTGAAGGAAAAGGATTCTAGACCAAGGATCGAGTTAGAGTTAGACGAAGATCATAAGTATGAGTGTTTCTGGTATGTTCAAGGAGCAGTTTTCTAGAACAGCAAAAAAGTAGTAAGGGAAAAACTAGATGAGATCAGAGAGATAAGGGAGATAACATAGGACATGTTTTTTTTTTTGTTTTTTTTTTTAAACTGTTGGGCTTTTTAGTGGTTTGTTTTTGGAGGTGGTGCTAGGGATTGAACATAGGGCCTCCCACATGCTTATTAATGAGTATGTAATCTACCACTAAAGTATACCTCCAGCCCCATTGGAGGGTTTTGAACAGAGGATAACATGTTCTGGCTTACTTTGGAAAGGATCACCCATTACCATATAACAGTCAAGTATAAGGAGGAAAAAGAAGCAGAGAGACCTATTGCAAGAATAATAGTCCCGGTAACAGATAAAGGTAGCTTAAGCACAAACAGGAGTGCAGAAATAGCGCTGATAAGAAAATGATTTCTGGAGATAATAGGTATATATTCTAGATATTATATGTATATCTATAATATAGATATTCTGTATATCAATAATATGTGTATATCTCCACATATATAGCCACTTTGTATGTGTGTATATATTTTAATGGAGTGTTTCACCAGTTTGTGTGTCATCCTTTTATAGGGGCCATGCTAATCTCAGTTGTCATTCTACTATTAATGTATGCACTACCAAAACAAACAGAGTCTGGATATATTTTGAAGGTAGAACAAATTATTGACAGATTGATGTAGTAGAGTTTGAGAAAAAGGAATCAAAGATAATTTCAGGGACCAGGGTTGTGGCTTAGTGGCAGAGCCCTTGCCTAGCACGTGTGAGGTACTGGGTTCCATCCTCAGCATCAAATACAAAAAATAAGCAAATAAAATGAAGGCATGCTGGCCATCTACAACTACCAAAAAAAAAAAAATTTAAAATAACAATTCCAGGGCTGGGGATGTGGCTCAAGCAGGAGCGTGCTCGCCTGTCATGCTTGCCGCCTGGGTTCGATCCTCAGCACCACATACAAACAAAGATGTTGTGTCCGCCGAAAACTAAAAAATAAATATTAAAAATTCATTCTTTCTCTCTCTCTCTCTCAAAAAAAAAAAAAAAAAATAACAATTCCAAGTTGTGACCTTGTTGATAGAAGGATGGATTTGCCTTTAACTATGTGGCAAAGACTTTAGATGGAAACTGGGAGCAATAGTATACTCCTATAATACCAGCAATTTAGGGAGACCCTTTCTCAAAGCAAGATATGAAGAGGGTTGGGGTGTTACTTAGTGATAAAGCATCCATGTTTTCAAGCCCGAGTATATCCCAACACAAAAAGTTTTAGGTGGATAAGATTTTGGGGATCTTAAAAATTTGTTTTAATTTTTTTTTTTTTTTTTGGTGTCAGGAATTGAACCTAGGGACACTTAACCACCAAGCTACATCCCCAGCCCCCTCCCCCACCTTTTTTTTTGTATTTTATTTAGAGACAGGGTCTCCCTGAGTTGCTTAGGGTCTTGTTAAATTGCTGAAGCTGACTTTGAACTCACAGTTCTCCTGCCTTAGTCTCCTGATCTGCTGGGATTATAGGAATGTGCTTCAGCATTTGGCTGTTTTGACATGTTAAGTTTGAGCTGTCTTTTAGTGTAAGTGGAAATGTCAAGTAGACAGGGAGATAGTGCAGCTAGAGATAGATAGGTGAAGAAGAAGTCTGGAGTGGGTTAGTAAAACATAAAGGGAATTTATAGCCTAAAATGCAAGAGCTTGAAAATTAATGAGCTAAGCATACCTTGTAAAAAGTTAAAGAACAACAGAATAAGGTCAAGATTGAAGAGAGATATAAAAATGTCAGCAATGAATTAATAAATACAAAAGGAAAAAAGAGAAAACGTTAATGAATATTAGGAATGAAAAAAGAGATGTACCTACAGGTAAAGTAGAAATTTAAAAGATATGAACAAGTTTATGCCAATGAATGTAGAATTTTGGTGACTCTTGTAAGGATCTGGTGAAATGTCAGAGGAAGAGACCACCAAGAGACTTGACTCATGCAATTGCAGAAGGGGGTTTATTGAGGATCCATTCCAATGCGCTGGGGCTCTCAGCCCACTCAAGAAGAGCTAGCAGCCAAGAGCCCTGGGCAGGGGTTGAGCAGCGCTTAAGTACACTTCTTGGGGAGGGCGGGGGCTTTGCATACATTAGAACAAATCAGCATGAGTCGTGGGAAAATTGAACAACAACTTTGAGACATGATTAGTACATTCATTGGCAGGGACAGATTGGGTGGGGGTGATTGGTCACTCCTAAGTGGGTACACATTCAAACTGATTGGTTTTAGGGCCTAAATGCCTATGTGACAAGCTGCACAGGGCCCTAGGCTATTAATCAGCTTAATGGCCAGTAGGGCGTTGTCTTAACTGCCTGGGGAATTTCAGGTTCTGGGTGTAGCAGAGGAACTTAACAATACTTACTTTTATACTTTAATTCAGCCTTTGCAGCTAAGAAACTTTACACTTTCACTCTGTTGAATGGACATTGGCCAATAAAAAAATAACCAATAGTGATCCAAGAAAAATTAAAAAATCTGAGTAGGTCAATAAGTACAATGATGAATAAAATCTTTTAAAATCTTTCTGTGAAGAAAATGCTAGGCCCTTGAAGAATCTTGGGCCAGAAAGCTAGGAAGGTGCTCAAAAATAAATGAGATCAAGGCTGGGGATGTGGCCCAAGCCGTATCGCGCTCACCTGTCATGCATGCGGCCCAGGTTCAATCCTCAGCACTACATACAAACAAAGATGTTGTGTCCGCCGGAAAAACTAAGAAATAAATATTTAAAAAAAAATTCTTTCTTTCTTTCTCTCTCTCTCTCTCTCTCTCTCTCTCTCTCAAATAAATAAATAAATTAAAAAACAAATGAGATCATATATTAAGTTTGAGCTGTCTTTTAGTGTAAGTGGAAATGTCGAGTAGACAGGGAGATAGTGCAGCTAGAGATAGATAGGTGAAGAAGAAGTCTGGAGTGGGATGTAAAAACTGGTACAAAAAAGGAATTTAACTGACTAAAAAAAACAGTGCTGCTGGGCATGATGGCACATGCCTATAATCACAGTGACTCCAGAGGTTGAGGCAAGAAGATCACAAGTTCAGAAAACCAGCCTCAGAAATTTAGGGAGACCTTGTGTCAAAATACAAAATAAAGCCAGGTGTGGTGGTTCACAGCTATAATTCCAGCAGCTCAGGAGGCTGAGACAGGAAGATTGTGAGTTCAAAGCCAGCCTCAACAAAAGCAAGACACTAAGCAACTTGTGAGACACTTGTCTGTACATAAAATACAAAATAGGGCTGGGGATGGGGTTCAGTGGTCCAGTGTCCCTGGGTTCAATCCCTGGTATCCGCCCCCTCAAAATAAATAAATAAACAGGACTC
The DNA here is from genome assembly GCF_048772815.1 of Callospermophilus lateralis. Taxonomy (NCBI): domain Eukaryota; kingdom Metazoa; phylum Chordata; class Mammalia; order Rodentia; family Sciuridae; genus Callospermophilus; species Callospermophilus lateralis. Next base: position 2,370,760 of record NC_135311.1, read on the forward strand.
AGTGGCAGAGCACACCTGGGCAAGTACCAAAAAAGAAGAAAAAGGAAAAAAAAAAAAAAAGGAAGAAAGATGACAATAGTAAATGAGGAAAAAAGAATCCCTGAGGTCTTAGTGATGTTCATTAAGAAAAAACAAGCTGGGTCCAGTGCACAGACCTGTAATCCCAGCAACCAGGAGGCTGGGGCAGGAAGATTACAAGATAACCCTAACCCCATCCCTGAGGAACAGTATATTCTTAGAGTATGAAAATACTACCCCACAGATTATAAATTATGAATTGACAATTTTAGGTTATTGATCACTTTATGAATTATAAAGGGGAAACTATACCTTCACAGTGAAGAGAAAACTTTGTATCAATAGTAGTGAAATGGCCTAAAAATGATCTCTTGTTAGGTAGTAGGTGGTGCCTAGTGTTGCAGTTGTTGTATTCTGTTCTTTTTTGGTACTAAGCTGTACTGCTAAAATACATCCCTAGCCCTTTTATTGATTAATTAATTACTTAATTAATTTTTGCAGTATTGGGAATTGAACCCAGAGGTGCTCTACCACTGAGTTACCTCCCTAGCCCCCTTTTAAAAATTTTATCTCTTTATTTATTTATTTGGCACCAGGTGTTAAACCCAGGGGTGCTTAACCACTGAGCAATATACCCATTGTTGGTTTTCTTTCTTTTTCTTTTTTTTTTTTTAACATCTTTGTTTTAATTGTAGGTGTATACAATAGCTTTATTTTATTTTTTTATGTGGTATTAAGGATTGAACCCGTTGCCTACTCGTGCCAGGAGAGTGTTCTATCATTGAGCCACAACCTCCGCCCCTGATATCCCTATTGTTTTTAATTTTTAATTCGAGTCAAGGTCTCCCTAGTTGCTCAGGGCCTCACTAAGTTGCTGAAGCTGACTTTGAACTTGAGATCTTCCTGCCTCAATCTTCTGAGCCAATGGGATTTAGGCATGTACCACTGTACCCAGCTAAAACTTTTTATCTTGAGACAGGGTCTGGCTAAGTTGCCCAAGATGGCCTCATACTTGCTGTCCTCCTGCATCAGCCTCTGAAGTAACTGTGATTAAAAGAGTGACACCACGCCCAACTTCAATGTGTTGTTCTTGACAGAAATATTTAATTTTTCTTTTTCTTTTCTTTTCTTTCCCCTCCCTCCCTTCCTTCCTTCCTTTCTTCCTCTTTCTTCTTTTTTTTGTACCAGGGATTAAACTCAGGAACACTCAACTACCGAGCCACATTCCCAGCCCTATTTTGTATTTTATTTAGAGACAGGGTCTCACTGAGTTTCTTAGCACCTAGCACCTTGCTGTTGCTGAGGCTGGCCTTGAGCTTGCAATCCTCCTGTCTCAGCCTCCCAAGCAGCTGGGATTACAGACATATACCACCTGCCTGGCTAAAACTTTTTATCTTTGAGATAGGGTGTGGCTAAATTCCCCAAGATGGCCTCATACTTGGTATCCTCCTTCATCAGCCTCTCAAGTAGCTGGGATTATAAGAGTGACACCAGTTCGGATTTAGAATGTGTGTGTTGTTTTTGTTTTTTTAATAAGTGTAACATCAGACAGGAAAGATTATGGAGAAGATTTTATTTATTTATTTTTTTGTGGGGGTCCTGGGGAATGTAGAATGTGTTGTTCTCGCCCGAAGTATTTAATTTCAATCTCCTAAAAACTGGTAAATTCCCGAATGTCTTGTAGGACAGCTGTCTTGAAATTTTTTTTTTTTTTTTTAAGTTGTCAGAGCATTTAATTCAAGGGCATGCTACCACCGAGCCATATCCTCAGCTCTTTTTTTTCCTCCCAAACTTTTTTTTAGTTATATGTGGATCCAATGTCTTTATTTTCTTTATTCATTTTCATGTGGTGCTGAGGCTCAAACCCAGTGCCTTACATGTGCAAGGCAAGCACTTTGCCACTGAGCCAAAACCCCAGCCCAGCTTTTTAAAATTGATTGATTGATTGATTGTAGTTGTAGATGGACATAATGCCTTTATCTTATTTGTTTATTTTTATGTGGTGCTGAGGATCAAACCCAGTGCTTCCTGCATGCTAGACAGGTGCTCTGCTGCTGAGTTGCACCCAGCCCCATCTCCAGCTCTTTTATTTTTATTTTAATTTTTTTTAAAGGCCAAGTTGCTGAGTCTGACCTTGAATTTGCTGTCCTCCTGTTTTAGTCTTCTAAATTACTGGGATTATAGGCGTGTACCACTATTCCTGTCCAGATATGTATCTTAGAAGAATTCATTATCATGAAGAATAGTGAGAGGTAAAGGGATTCTTCTGGATGGAGAGACAGTAAAGAGATATGAAAAACTTGAAAAAACCCAAAAAATAAAAACAAAAAAATTGTGATATTAGTAAAATCACAGACATACAGATCAGTGGAACAAAACAATTTTTAGCTTTTCATCACTACATAGAACTACAATTAATTTTGATATCCAATAGCCTTACTAAATTCATTTATTCTAGTAACTACTTTGTAGATTATTTGTGATGTTCCATATATACTGTACGCGTATTTGTCTACAAATATAGTTTAGATTCTTTATTTCAATCTATGAGACTTTTATTTCTTTCTGGTGCCTTATTGCACTGGCTAGAACCAAAAGTATCATTTAGAAGAAGAGTGAGAGCCAATATCCTTGCTTCCTCCTCCCCCATTTTAGAGGGATAGTTTTCGATCTTTGACAGTTATATTTGATGTTAGCTGTAGGCTTTTTGTGGCTGTCCTTTGAGGAACTTCCCTTACATTCCTAGTTTCCTGAGACTTTTTATCATTTATGAATATTGAATTTTATTGATGTATTTAATGTACTTTTAATAGGGTCTTAAAGGTGAAACAAATTGGCCAAATATTTGCATGATCTATAATTCAGCAATTTTATTCTTGCACATATGCCCTGAGATATAGATATAAAAATATTCATAGCAGCATTGTTCTTTATCGGAAAATATAGAAATAGCCCAAAAGTCCACTAACAGTTGATTGGTTAAAATTGTGGTATATTCACAATGAAATAATTTACTGCAGAGAAGTGAGTGTACCAAATTATACCTAACAAGGTAGATTTCTTTTAGAAACAACATTGAGTGGGAAAATGACCAAAAAATTACAAATAGTAAAAGGCCACTTTTATGAAGCTCAAAAACAGACAAAATTGGCCAACAAATAATGAAAAAATGTTCAACATCTGTGGTAGTCAGGGAAAAGTAAATCAAAACTACACTGAGATTTCATCTCACTTTAGTTAATTTGGCAGTTGGCAAGAATACAAAGAACAGGGCTGCTCAGTGGTAGAGCGCTTGACTTGAACATGTGAGGCACTGTGTTTGATCCTCAGCACTGCATAAAAATAAATTAATAAAGATATTGTTTTCATCTACAATTAAAAAAAAGACCATAAAGGACAATAATTGCGAGCAAGGATGTGGGGAGAAAGGAACATTTAGACATTGTTGGTGGGAATGCAAATTAGTTTAACCACTTTGGAAAGCATTATGGTGATTCCTCAAAAGAATAAGATTGGAGCCACCACATGACCCAGCTATCTCACTCCTTGGTATTGATCCAAAAGATCTAAAATCAACATACTGTAGTAAATCATGCATGCCATTGTATAGCCAGTTCACCATAACCAAGATATGGAACCAGTCTAGGTATTCCTCATCAGATGAATAGATAAAGAAAATAGGTGAAAGTAAACAAACAGATCTGTTAACCTACTTAAAAAACAATCCTTAACAGCTGTTTACCTGATTTAAATTAGTAAACAAGTAGATCTGCTAACCACCTTTAAAAATAATCCTTAACAGCTGTTTACCTAATTTAAATTAAGCCATTTAAATCACGTGAATAATAAAAAAAAATAATTCAGATCCATTTTCTCATGAGCGCTCCTCATATATGAAATATGGACATACGCACACACAGACATATAACACAAAACACAAATGTGCAAACAAACGTACAACACATAAGATAATAATAAAGGCCTTGTAGCTTTACCTAGGTGAAATCTCCATTGCAATGTTTAAAAACTCCAGTCAAAAAATAAAACTGATCAGAAAAACATTAACCTAGGTTTGTATGAGCTCAAAAAATAAAAATAGAGCCTTATGATGTGGAAAAATGCAATAATAAAATAGATATTGAAAAAAGCATCCTTGTTAATCACTGTCGCAGATGTAAGAATGGCCAAGCTGGAGTTCTGGATATCAGCTGTTTTGGATTTGAGTCAAATCATCTTCTTTTCGATCTGTAGAAATCGTTTTAGTTAGTCTTTCTGGAATCCAAATCGGCTGCTGTTCTCCCTATGGAAAAACAAAAACAGAACCCCGACTCCAGATAATCACTGGGTCAGGACCTTTCCATTGTCCTGTTAGAATATCTTTCCAAAGCACCTTAGGCTTATGAACATTTTTTGGATACATATGTCTTTCTGCAGCACTAAGTCCTGATGAATCCAAATTTAAAAAGTTTAGAGTAAAAAAGGTTATTTTACGTTTATCTTTGGGGGATATATACCTTTTTCCAATTCCCTCTTTTGGTTTAATAAGTACATTTTAATTCTATCTTGAATATCTGTATCTAATAGTTGTCTTAGCTTTTTGTATTTTCTATCTGAAATACCTTACTTGACATAGTCAACCATTTTCTTTATCTTGTTTCTATCCTCTAGTTTTCTAAGGTTTGTACATTCACCCTTAGTTGCTTTTTTTCCTCCTAGTTTTCTTTTGTTTCCTACTTTGTGGGTTTAAAATTCTTGTCTTTCTACATCTTCTCTATCTTCCTATATCTTTTCTTTTTACATGTTCTTTATCTTTTTTTCTTTTTAACTTTCTATACTTCTGTCTTTAAAATTTTTCACTTCAAACTTTTAATCTTCTTTATCTAAATATCTTTTATCTTATTATCTTCCCATTTTCATGTTTTTTTTTTAAGTAATGCTTTTAAGATTAACTAGGCTTTGAATGACGCAATCTTTCCTCCTTCATGAAGGCATCTTAACCACCTTCAAATTAACCTTTTAAAGCCTTTTAATTATCATCTATACTGTACTTTTAAATGTACTTTTTCACCACCTATAGCTTCACTATTTTAAACGAGGCTTAGATTCTGTTTAAATCGCTTTCATGTTAGTTTACATGGCTGCCCTTCAACCAAAGGCCTTTTTTACTCCATTAAGAAGCTTTGTCTCAATCTGCCATGTACAAATACCTTTTTTTTCCCTTTCTTCCTTTCTCAAACTTTTAAAGTAAGTCTAGTTTCCTCAAAATTTTTTTAAATGGCATTTTACAAGTTTTTACTTTACCACATAGAGATTATCTCATCTAGAAACATTTCTTTTTCTTTTAACCTTCCATATTAAAATATATTTTCACATCTTGAATCTTTTTATATCTCTTTTTAAGCCGTTAACCCTTTTTATAAATTTACATTCTGAAATAACCCTTATAAAATTTCTGATCTAGACAAATTACTCCACTTAAATAAGATGAAATACTTTCATGTTTTTTTATGGTACTATAATACTGTAATTGAAACCCAATTGAAACTTCTTATACTCTTTGTATGTAAATTACACCTGATAGAATCTTAACACTTAGTAACCTTGTTTCAGCAAAGACATAGACCAAAGCAATATTAAACATTTTTCCATTCACCAATTTATGAAAACACACATAATGATTAATATATTACCTTATGGAACTTAATAAGTAAAGAGTACTTGATTTCATATTTAGTGGTTGATATTTTAACACTCTAGTTTTGTAAATTAATCAGATGTCTGTAAAAACCAAGATCTTAGACAAGCGTAGTAAACAGAACTAGCCATCTCTTTCTTGTTGAAGAAAAATCCTTCTACAGGATACCATGATGGCCCCATTGATATGCTTAATAACTCATCTTTAAAAAGCCATGGGCTACATCTTTGTATTGTATCAACATATATCCTTATTGTTCTTGGTCTTACTGGGGTGCCTCCTTTCTCTAACAATTTCTCTTCCTTGGAGGCGAACAACTTCAAACCTTGAGTCAACCATTTTCCCCAGTTTGCCTGAGAAAGTTCTAGGAACAGGCAACTTGAAATAAAAACAAAATAAATCAAAAGGAGAACACATTGTTTTTTGAAATGGTCACCCATTCTCTCACCTTCACTCAGGGGCGAGCAATTTCACTTACCCCAAGAACTCAAGAGGAACTCAGCAGCAGGATACACCCTATTCTAAAGGGGGAACACCCTAATCTCCTATTATGCTAAACCGCCCTATTCTAAAGGGGGAACACCCTAAACATGGATCCTGCCCTGGTCCTTGAGCAAGGTCACCTTTCAGAAGTCCTTCCACTAGACAGCATGGGAGTAAGCTGGCAAGGAGATTGTCATACCTACTTGGCTGATGGCTCCCAGCATATATATATGCAATGGAGTTTTATTCAGCCCTCAAGAAGAATGAAATTATGTCATTTGCAGGTAAATGAATGGAATTGGAAAACATAATGCTAAGTGAAATAAGCCAGAGTCAGAATGTCAGGGGCCTAATGTTTTCTCCCATATGCAGATGCTAGAAAGGAGTGGGACAAGGCATATTTAAAAGGGGGAAGGATCTCATGAAAATAGGAGGAAGACCAATAGAGTAGAAGAAGGGAATCAAGAGGGAGGGTATGATGAGGTACTAGGGAATGATTACCAAATTATGTTGTCTGTGCCACAATGATATCTGTATTCCCACACATATAATTCAATACTACATAGCTATTTTTTTAATTCTTTTTTTAGTTATAGCTGATATAATATCTTTATTTATTTATTTTTATGTGGTACTGAGGATTGAACCCAGTACCTCACACGTGCAAGGCAAGTGCTCTACCACTGAGCCCCAGCCCCAGCCTCTACATAACTATTTTTTAAAATAGTGATGGTAGGGGTCTGGAGATGTGGCTCAAGCAGTGGCGCGCCTCCCGGCATGCGTGCAGCCTGGGTTCGATCCTCAGCACCGCTACAGACAAAGATGTTGTGTCTGCCAAGGACTGAAAAATTAATATTAAAATTCTCTCTCTCTCTCTGTCTCTCTCCCTCCCTCCCTCTCTCCCTCTCTCCCTCCCTCCCTCTCTCCCTCTCCTTCTCTCTCTCTCCCTCTCTCTCTCTTTAAAAAGAAAAAATAGTGATGGTAGATGAGAAAGTTGAGTCATATCTTACCATTGTAGTTGATTGCCTGTTCCAAATATTTGAATGAAAATGTAAGACTTGGGAAGATAGCTATACTAGATTATGTAGTTAAGGGAAGTTTATTTTCAAGTTAGAGTCACTGCAATATTAGGGAGCCATTAATCAGTTTGCTTTTTATTTTTTATTTTAATTTTTGGTACCAGGGATTGAACCCAGGAGCACTTAACCACTGAGCCATAGCCACAGCCCTTTTTATTTTTTGAGACAGGATCTTTCTAAGTTGTTTAGGACCTCCCTAATATGCAGAAACTGGCTTTGAACTTTCCATCCTCCTGCCTTAGGCCTTTTTTGTATTTGTATTTTATGACAAGATCTCACTATGTTGCTTAGGGCCTATCTAAATTGGTAAGGGTAGCTTTTAATGTGTGATCCTCCTGGCTCACTGGGATGATAGGCAGGCACCAGCATGCCAGGCACCAGTTAGTTCTTTTGTTTGTTTTGGTTTTGATTTTGGTTTTGGTTTTGGTACCAGGAATTGAACTGAGAGGCACTTAACCACTGAGCCACATCCCCACTCCTTTTTATTTGTTATTTTGAGACAGAGTCTCACCAAGTTGCTCAGGGCCTCACAGAGTCCCTAAGGCTATCTTTGAATTTGAGACCTTCCTATTTCAGCCACCCAGGCCACTGGGATTATAGGTGTGTGCCATCATGCCTGGCACCTGTTTTCTTTTTAAACTACTATATTATTGGGCTGGGGTTGTGGCTCAGCGGTAGAGTACTTGCCTAGCATGTGCGAGGCCCTGGGTTAAATCTTCAGCAACACATAAAAATAAATAAATAAAATAAAGGTATTGTGTTCAACTATAACTAAAATTTTTTTAAGAGTAGTTTTTTTTAGTATTTATTTTTTAGTTTTTTGGGTGGACACAATATCTTTATTTTATACTCATGTGGTGTTGAGGATTGAGCCCAATGCCTCATGTATGCTAGATGAGCGCTCTACTGCTGAGTCACAATCCCAGCCCCCTAAAAATATTTTTTTAAAAACTACTATATTATTATTAAAAGTTCATGGCAAATAAAAGTTAAGTAATACATGTGTTATAAAATGGAAAAGGTACCCTCCATCATTATCTTGTATATACTTAGTTCTTTTTAAAACAGTTCTTCTATTTTCTTACTGAGTTTTTTTGTACTTGTACACATACATGTTTATCAAAAAAAGTTTTAGCACTGGGCACTGTGGCACATGCCAGTGGCTTGGGAGGCTGAGGCAGGAGTATTGCAAGTTCAAAGCCACCTCAGCAATTTAGCAAGGCGCTAAGCAACTAGGCAAGACCCTGTCGCTAAATAAAATACAAAATAGGCTGGGGATGTGGCTCAGTGCTTAAGTGCCCCGAGTTCAATCCCTGGTCCCCCCGCTCCCCAAAAAAAGTCGCACTTAAGTGGCTTAAGGCCTGGATATGTTGCAGAAGCTGGCCTTCAATTTGTGAACCTCCTGCTTCCAAGTGCTGGAATTACAGGCGTGCACCACCACACCTGGATTGTTTTGTTTTATTAGTCTTGTACAGTAGTAACATAACTTATTTGGCTAAGTCTCTATTAAGGACTTTTAGGATATTTCCAGACTTCTGTTGGAAATAGTGCTACAGAGAATATCTTCAAATATAGAAGTGTTCATACACAGAAGCAGGCACATCTGGGGGGTAAATTCCCAGCAGTCTAGAAAATGTTTTGAAGGGTAATGAAACTACATAGAGGCAGAGAGCATTTGTTTGGATACCAGTAATAGTGATGAGGAATTAAAGTAAGGAAGTGACAGAAGGAGTGGACTAGAAAAGAATGAAATTAGAAATTTTGTATTCCACCAATTATAAAATATATAATTTTCCCCCACATTTTATTGTGTTTGAAATTAGAGGATAGTTTTTTAGTCAATGGTTTCATTTAGTTGGAAGTATTTTTAAGATTTCTTAATGGTACATAATGTAAACAATAGTTTTTATTTTTTAAACCTTTATTTAATTTCTTTATTTTTATGTGGTGCTGAGGATCGAGCCCAGGGCCCCCTTGTGATAGGCAAGCCTTTTGCTGCGGAGTCACAACCCCAACCCCTAAACAATAGTATTTTAGAATCAATAGTACTGAATCTTAAATTAGGATATAGGTTTTTCAGTATTTAGGAAAATAAAGGAAAGCAGCAGGTTGTGGTGACCTGTAATCCCAGGTATGAGATTAGCCTCAGGAAGCTAAGGCAGGAGGATTACAAGTTCAAGGGCTCCCTGGGTAATTTAATAAGACCCTGTCTCAAAATAAAAAGGGCTGGTAGAGTAGCTCAGAGCACTTTCCTAGCATGTTCTGAGGCCCTGGTTTCAATTCCCAGTACTGCAAAAAAAGAAAAAGGAAGCACGGGACATGGTTGACTTACCTTTTAGTATTTTTTTTTTTCAAACCATTTTTATATTTTCTACATAAAGTTTTCTGTTTGAAAATAGTTAAAATGATTTTGTGAGTTGAATAAAGGAACTGCCCTATTAGTGGACTTTTGGGTCCTAATTTTCTTCTGGCTATTCTAAAACACTGATAACACCAGACAGTTTTCTGTTTAGACTTTGGGAATTTGAATTTAGGAAATTTCTTTCTTTCTTTCTTTTGGTACCAGGGATTGAACTCAGAGGACACTTAACCACTGAGCAACATCCCCAGCCCTTTTTAATATTTTATTAGTGATAGGGAGTTGCTTAGGGCCTCCCTAAATTGCTGGTGCTGGTGGCTTTGAACTCAAGATCTTCCTGCCTCAGCCTCCCAAACTGCTGGAACTACTGGTGTATGTCACCATGCCCAGCTCCTCAGCCCTTTGTTGTATTTTATTTAGAGACAGGGTCTCACTGAGTTGTTTTAGGGCCTTGCTAAATTGCTGAGGGTAGCTTTGAACTATTTTTTTTTTTTTTTTAAAGAGAGAGAGAGAGAGGAGAGAGAGAGAGAGAGAGAATTTTTAATATCTATTTTTTAGTTATCGGCAGATACAACATCTTTGTACGTGGTGCTGAGGATCGAACCTGGGCCGCACGCATGCCAGGCGAGCGCGCTACCGCTTGATCCACATCCCCAGCCCGAGCTTTGAACTATTGATCTTCCTGCCTCAGCCTCCTGAACTATTTGGGATTACAGATGTATGACACTTCTCCTAGCAGATTAGGAGATTTCTAATAATTGTACAATAGTTTAATATTTTATTATTATTTTTTGTTGTTGTTGGGGGTTGAACCTGGGACCTCACACATGTGTACTCTACACTGAGCTACTACAGTCTCATTCCCTTATAGATAAAATTCTTGTGGTAAACTATTTAAGGAATTCAGAGCTGGGGATGTAGCTCATTTGGTAGAATGCTCGCCTCGGGTTCAATCCCCAGCTCCATCCCTCCCCCCCCCCCCCAAAAAAAAAGGCAGAATATTTGCTGGGCATGCCTGTAATCTCAGCGGTTTGGGAGGCTGAGACAGGAGGATTCAATGACAGCCTCAGCAATGTCAAGGCCCTAAGCAACACAGTGAGACTCTGTCTCTAAATAAAATAAAATAGGGCTGGGGGTGTGACTCAGTGACCAAGTGCCCCTGATTTCAGTCCCCGGTACCAAAGCAAATAAACAACAATAACAACAACAACAACAAAAACAAATTATTTAACGAATTGGATAGCCTTATGAATGTTAACATACTACTTAGAGGGGTTGGAGCGGTGGCTCAGTGGCAGAGCGCCTGTATATCATGTGCGAGGTATTGGGTTAGATACTTAGCCCCACATATAAATAAATAAAAGTCCACTGACAACTAATAATTATTTTTAAAAAATATTACTTTGAAATTTTTAGTGTAGATATGGCTTTTTCTTTTTTTCTTTTCCTTTTTTTTAGGTACTGGAAATTAAACCCTGGAACACTTTACCATTTAGCTGTATTCTCAGTCCTTTTTATTTTTTATTAGAGATAGGGTCTGAGCGTGTCCCAGTTTGGACAATATATGATCATTCTCATATAGTGGTAGAGCAGTGTGATACTCAGGTTTTCTTTCTATTGCCTTGGTGCTTTTACAGATAATCTTTTCTTGCTAATTCTCCACAAAGCAACTAATTGACTTTACATGTATATATTGAGAGAGAACAGTAAGAGAGATAAAGCAGCCCAGTATGGTGACACTTGCCTGTAATCCCAGCAATTTGGGAGGCTGAGGAGGAGGATTGCAAGTTCAAGGCCAGCCTCAACAATTTACCAAGCAACTTATTGAGACCCTGTCTCAAAATTTAAAGGAAAACAAAATAATTTAAAAAAAGGGTAAGGGGCTGGGGATGTGGCTCAAGCGGTAGCGTGCTCGCCTGGCATGCGTGCGGCCCGGGTTCAATCCTCAGCACCACATACAAACAAAGATGTTGTGCCTGCCGAAAAACTAAAAAAAAAATATTAAAAAAATTCTCTCTCACTCTCTCTCTCCACTCTCTCTTTAAAAAAAAAAAAAAAAAAAAAAAAAGGTAGGGATCTGGCTTAGTGGTTAAGCATTCCTGGGTTCAATTTCCGGTACTGGCAAGGGATGGGGGGAGAAGAGGACAAGAAGAGAGGGAGTAAGAGAGAAATATGGTAAAATGTTAATAATAGGAACCTGGTTGAAAGGTACACAAGAGTTCATTGCAATATTCTTGTAATACTTTTAAAGTCTGGAATTCTTTAAAAATAACAAGTTAAAAACGTAACACAAAGAAGGATGGATAGGAGTGTTATTGGTTTGATGCTACAGTTTTAAATAAAATGCTCAAGAAGGGACCTACTGAGAAAGTACCATTTGGACAAAGATTTAAGGGTGAGAAGAGGCTGAACCATGAGAAATGTGGGGAAAGAATGTTCTAGGGGGAGGGAGCAGCAAGCTCAAAAGACCTTGAAGGAGGAACCCATCATGTGTGTTGTAGGCCTTCTGGGACAGCAAGGTGGCCAATGCAGCTGGAAAGGAATGGGTGTGATAAGGAAATAAGATCAGAAAGATAAGACCGGGACAGATTCTTTAGTACTTACAGGTCATTGCAGAGACTTTGATCTTTACTGCTCCTAAGGAATGAACCATTATTGAAAAATTTAAATAGGGCTGGGGTTGTGGTTCAGTGAGTGGTAGAGTGCTCGCCTAGCATGTGCAAAGCCCTGAGTTCAATCCTCAGCACCACATAAAAATAAATAAAATAAAGATATTGTGTCCAATTACAACTAAAAAATAAACATTAAAAAATTTAAGCAGGGCTGGAGATGTGGCTCAAGCGGTAGCGCGCTCGCCTGGTGTTTGTGGGGCCTGGGTTCGATCCTCAGCACCACATACAGACAAAGATGTTGTGTCCGCCAAATACTAAAAAATAAATGTTAAAATTCTCTCTCCCTCTCTCTCCTTTCTCTCACTCTTTCTTTAAAAAAAAAAAAATTAAGCAGTGGAATTGTATGATCAGAATTATTTTTTTAAAGGATCATACTCTCCTGAGTTGCAGTTATACCAAAGTGGGGTAAAGAGAAACAGCAAGGCTAGTTAGAAGGCTACTATATTAATTCAAGCTAAGGTGATAGATAGTGACTTAGACCAGGCAGTTGTGGAGATGTTAAGTAGAAGTTAAAGTCTATTTTGGGGGGTCAGGGGGAGCTGGGTATTTAACTCAGGGACACTCAACCACTGAGCCACATCCCCAGCCCTGTTTTGTATTTTATTTACAGACAGGGTCTCATAAAGTTGCTTAGCACCCCGCTATTGCTCTGGCTGGCTTTGAATCTGTGATCCTCCTGCCTCAGCCTCCCAAGCCACTGGGATTACAGGCGTGTGCCACTGTGCCTGGACTGAAGTCTGTTTTTTTAACTTGTTATTTTTATTTTTTAAATTTTATTAACATTTTTTAGTTGTCAGTGGTCCTTTATTTTATTTATTTATATCTGATGCTGAAAATTGACACATGCTAGGCAAGCGTTCTGCCACAACCCCATCCTCGAAACTTGTTATTTTTAAATAATTTCATACTTTAAAAATATTGTAAGAATATTACAAAGCTTTCCTGTACACATCCAGAGTCTCCACTTATTAACATTTTCTTTGGTTTGTCTTTGTGTTCTATGACTGTTGTGGTTTAGATATGGTTTGAGTGTGTTCCTCAAATCTTCATTTGCTGGAAGGCTTGGTCCTCAGTGTGATGTTGAGAGTTAGTGGAATCTTTAAAAGGTGGGAAATAGTGGGAATTAATTAGGTCATTGGGGTATCACCCTTGGAATGTGTTAATACTGGTATCACAAAATGAACTACTTCTCTCCGTAGCAAGACTGGCCTGATCAAAACCTGATCCCTGAGTTCCTCTGGCTTCCTATCTCCCCCACACTTGCTCCCACCCTGAGATCCTTGTCCATGTTGTGGTGCAGCCAAGGTGACCCTCACTAGAGGTCAGATGGGACCACCCAATCTTAGACTTTAAAACCTTAAGCTCAGACTGGGGTTGTGGCTCAGCAGTAGAGCACTTGCCTAGCACATTCCAGGCCCTGGAATTCCTCAGCACCACAAACAAACAAATAAATAAATGAACAAATTGTGTCTAACTACAACTAAAATAAATAAATATTAAAAAAAAAACCAAACCCTTAAGCTCTTTAAGCTAAATAAATATTTTCTGTCTGGGCTTGGTAGTACACGCTTGTAATCCCTGCTACTCAGGAGACTGAGGCAGAAGGATTACAAATTCAAGGCTAGCCTGGGCAATATAGTGAAATGCTGTCTCAAAATTTAAAAAAGGCCTGAGGATGTAGCTCAGTGGTCAAGTATCCCTGAGTTGACTCTCTACTGTCATCCCTCCCCCCCTCCCCCCGCAAAAAAAAATTGTTTTAATTCATTACTCAACTTAAGATATTTTGTTATAGCAATAACAAGAAGGACTCAAACAATGACCCAGACATTTTTGAAGAGTAGTTTGTAGTAGTAGTTTGTAGAATATCCAAATGAACTTGTGTTAATTTGTGTTTGATGTTTCCCTGTTATAAAATTCAGGTTATGCCTTTTGGGGCAAATACCACATAAATGATGCTGTATTCTTCCTGCATTACTCTTAGAGCAACATAATATCAATAAATGACATTAACTTTTATTATTATTTGGTTAGGTTTCTCCACTCTAAAGCCAATGAGAATTTTATGGTAAAATAATTTGAGACACTGTAACTATCCTTTCCTCATTAAACTTTCTCTTACTAGCTTCAATATCCATTAGCAATTGATTATTGCTTATGTCATTTTTTATTGTAATGGTTACCAAACATTAATCTCTAATATAATTTCTACTACATTTATTAGTTGGCATTTGATCATAAAACAGAGCTTTTCTCCCCACCCCTTCTCTTCACTTACTTACCTATGTATTTATATCAGTATATATCATGGATTCCTGTTTTATTCAGTGTGTTATAATCCTGATATTCCTTTATTGTTATTTATTTTGACACTTGTCATAGATTTGGCCAGTAGGAACCCTTCAAGCTGGTGCCTATTTTCTTTTTTTTAAGACAGAGTCTCATGAATTTGCTGAAGCTGGCCTAAAACTTAAGATCCTCATGTCTCAGCCTTCTGAGTCGCTGGGATTGCAGATGTGAGCCATTGTACCCAGCTGGTTCCTGTATTCTTTTAATTTTTGGCAGGGTGTAGGGGTGAGGTACAGGATTGAACTCAACCACCTAACCACATCCCCAGCCCTATTTTGTATTTTATTTAGAGATAGGGTCTCACTGAGTTGCTTTTAATGCCTCACTTTTTTTGAGCTGGCTTTGAACTCGTGATCCCCTGCCTCAGCCTCTGGGTCCTCTAGGATTACTGGCATGCACCACCAAGCCTGGCTCCCTATTTTCTTTTGATATCACTGTTTGAATCCTTTATTTATTTTCTGATACAAATGGTTTCAAGCAGAGCTTGTACTTTCTCACCTGGCCTAAAGTAAGTTCACCAAGAATCCCTAGTCCCCCCATAGAAACCAAAATCTAGGTAATACAGGTGCTTTTTGATACTAGAATATCGTCACTTCTTGACCTTTTCAGTGGAAACATCTAGAAAATAGTTGTCTACACACATGTATATGCACATATGCTTTCATTTGCATATTTCCTGTATATAGATGTGTTTATATCAGGACTTCCAGTTATAATCCAATACCATAGATTTATTCTGATCTTCCTTTTCATGTTTGTAACTTTGAAAGTCTGTCTGTATTTCAAAAGTAGCATTAGTGAGATCAGCTGATATTGAGTTGAAAGAGAGGAGACTGGGATGACTCAAGATTTTTGGCTGGGCTGGGGATGTGGCTCAAGCGGTAGCCTGCTCGCCAGGCATGCATGCGGCCCAGGTTCGATCCTCAACACCACATACAAACAAAGATGTTATGTCCACCGATAACTAAAAAATAAATATTAAAATTCATTCTCTCTCTCTTTAAAGAAAAAAAAAACTGTTATCTTATTTGGGGCTGGGGTTGTGGCTCAGTGGTAGAGCGCTTGCCTAGCATGCATGAGACACTGGGTTTGAGTCTCAGCACCACATACAAATAAATAAAATAAAGATCCATCAAGAACTTAAAAAAAATTAAAACAAAAAAAGATTTTTGGCTGAAGCCACCAGAATAAAATTTACTGAAATGGAGAAGAATATAGGAGGAGACAGTTTGGAGGAAGAGATCAGAAAGTCATTTTTGAATATACTAACTGTGAGCTGTCTGGTGACATCCAAGAGAATACTATTGCGTGGGCAGTTGGATATTTGAATCTGTAGTAGTATATAAGCAAGATTCAGGATGGAAAATAAAGTATGTCAAGAAAACGAGTCAGATTTTCAGGGAAAAGATGATTGTATTTATTTATTAACCTTTTATTATGGAAGCAGCAAATATATATTATAGAAAATTTGAATACAAGTAAGTAAAAAGAAGAAAACTATAGGGCTGGAGTTGTGGCTCAGTGGTAGAGCACTTGCCTAGCACATATGAGACACTGGGTTCCATCCTCAGACCACATAAAAATAAGTAAATAAAATTAAGATATTGTGTTCACCTACAAGTAAAAAGAAAACTACATACATATATATCTCTTAGAGATCGGTGCTACAAATCTTAATTTCATTTCCTCTATGATAATTTTTCATATAAAGAAAGATACAGGGATAATTTTTTTCTAAAATGAGATCACTATAATGAACTGTTTTTTTGTTTTGTTTTGTTGACGTTTGTTTTTTGTGGCATTGAGTGAGTGTTTAACCCAGGAGCACTCTATTACTGAACTATACTCCACCCTAACCCCCTTTTAATTGAAACCCAAACTAAGTTGCTAAGACTGGCCTTGAACTTGTGGTCCTCCTGCCTCAACCTCCCAAGTTGCTGATATTACAAATGTGCAGCTGTGACCAGCTTAATTACTGTATTTTCTTTTTCAGTTGATGTTTTCATTTACATTTTATTAAATTTTCATTTTATCTAATCCCAGACCACATGTATAATTTCTTTAGTTGATCTAAAAAATGTAATTGAACAATCGGTTGAAACTCTAATTATATCTGAATACTTTATCCCTTAAATCTCTCTTAATGCGTCCAGCACGTTTTATGCCACTAATTTGTGAGTGAGTCTGGGCCAATTGTCCTGTAGAATATTTCACCTTCTGGACTTGTGTGGTTGCTTTCTTATGGTGTTATTAGCTTTTAAAGTTATTTCTAATGCTGAAATCAGTTGCTGGTTGTTTTGTTTTGGTATCAAGGATTGAACCCAGGGGCATTTAACCACTGAGCCACATCCCCAGGTCTCCTGAGCCACTGGAATTACAGGCATGCTTCACTGCACCCAGCTCAATTGCTGCTTTTTCTAAAAGTTTCTCCTCTATAAAAGCTTTTCATGACCTTCATATTCAACTTCTACTGGCCACAGAATAAACACTAAAATTTTTTAATTTGGTGCTAAAGTCTTACCAGAATTTATCATCTTTGTCTATTCCTTACTGTTATTCCGTGCAAATCTTCCTAGTGAGACAGAAATATAGATAGTTGTTAAGAGCATGGACTCTGGAGCCAGACCATTTGGATTTGAATCCCAGCTACACCATTTAATAGCTGTGCCTTTGGACATTTCACTCAATTCCGTCTATTAAAAAGAAATATTGAACTGGGGACATAGCTCAGATATAGACAAGTATTCTCACAGGCACATAGAACATGGGCTCAATCCCCAGCACCACAAAAAAAAAAAAAAAAGATAGAGAGAGAGAGAGAGAGAAATGTTAATAGTATCAACCTCAGAGTGTTACTGTGAGAATATCAGTTAACATTTGTGTCATCTTTAGAACAGTGCCAGGCATATAAAAGTAGTATATATGTAAGTATTTGTGAAATAAATTTAAAATTCCAGTCTAAGTCTCTATCTCCTCAGAGACGAAAGACACATTGTACAGTCCTGGTAAACACCTTTGCTTATGACTTGTTCTCTCTGGGATGCTCTTGCCCTTTCTTTCTGCCTATTAGACATTTCATTAGTATTAATTGGGTACTGATTCAGTTATTGAGGATAAGCAACTGATTTCAGCCTTACAAATAATTTTAAAAGCTCATAACACCATAAAAAAGTAACCATACAAATCCAGAAGGTGAAATATTCTACAGGACAATTGGCCCAGGCTCACTCACAAATAATGAAAAATAAATACAATACTGAATCAGTTATTGAGGATGTAGTAGTAAACACAACAGAATCCCAGCCTTAAGGAAGTTTCAAATCTAATGGAGATACAGACAAGTAATAGGTGTAAATCAGAATACACTAAAGGCATAGTCTTGTTGAGTCAGGGGATGCTTTATAGAAGATGTTCTATAAGCTGAGACCTGAAGAAAGAAAAAGAATTATGATTGTCGAAACAGTTAGCAAGACAAAGGATGGACAATGGAGTTTGGAGATGAGAACAAGGTGTATTTCACTATGATGGAGCTGTAAGGGGTGACTGCAGTTGAGGATCAGCAGGTAAGCAAGAAACAGGTTGCAAAAGGATTTGAAAAACAATAAAGATGGACCTTCTCATTTTCCCCTGCCTTTTAGGCGTCTTCTCAACTACCTTAGCTAGCTAACTTCTCTTATTCTTCCTTAATTTCTGTAGTGCTGTAATGTAGAAGATTTACATTGGGGAAAGTGGTAATCAAATAGTTTGTGATGTCTTTGGGGAGTTGTAGTGATTAAGTTGGGCAATCAGAATCTGACATGGATCAAATTTAAAATTTTGGATGTTTTCCTATGGATGACTAGAAATCATGAATAGTTATTCAGAATGGATTGTCATAGAAAAAGAAAATTCTGAGAGGGAAAGGGAAAGAGGTGAGGGAAATAGCAGGGTTTCTGGGAACTTTGAGTAATTCATTACATTAAAGAAGAAATTTTGAATTTGAAGAGGAAGCAGTGAGTTTGGAAGAGAAGACATAGATCCTGAAAGGAGGGTAAGGTATCCTGCTGTGTCCAGTGAGCAGTGGAGCTTACTGACAGATTTGATATGAGGAAGAATTGGTTAACGTTTGCTTTTTAGAAGATAAGTTTGACAATGATGTAGAAAATAAATTTGAGGGAATCAAGTGTTAGAGGTGAGATAACCTATAGGAAGCTGTTGTAGTACTGGTTTAGATCAAAATTGATGAAACTCATCAAAGAGCAGTCCTAGGAAGAAAAGGAGAAGAGGACCTGTATTTGAGAAATATTGGAAACGGCACCATGTAAAAAATAAATAAATAAAATAAAGATATATGTCCAACTACAACTAAAAAGTAAATATTAAAAAAGAAGAATGCTTATTTAAGATGGAAGAGATATGCATATAAATGTCAGAAGGAATACAATGTAAATATATAAATAGCATATAGCTTAAAATATAAGAAACTAGAAGTTAATGGAGTTATAAGGTTCCCAAGGAGAAAAGGGAGACTAGGAACAGTACATGGTAGACGGATTATATTTTAATAGGAGAAATGACACTTTGCACTAGGTAAGTTTATCTGGGTAAGTTTAAATATGGATTCACTATGCTTTGGCTTTCTGCAGTTTTAATTACTTTTGGTCAACCGCAGTCTAGAAATGTTAAATGGAAAATTCCAAAAATAAATAATGTGGGATGAACTTTCACATCGCACTGTTCCTTCCAGCCTGGGATGTGAATCATCCCTTTGTTCAGCATATCCATGCTGTGTTTACTACAAACATATTAGTCACTTAGTGGCTGTGTTGATTTGTGTGATCGCCTGTCTCAGTATTAACAGTCCTTGTGTTCAAGTATCCTTTATTTTACTTAATTATGGCCTCAAAATGCAAGAGTAATGAAGGGCCAGGGTTGTGGCTCAGTGGTAGAGCATGCATGAGGCACTGGGTTCGATGCCCGGCACCACACTAAAAAATAAAAATAAAAACAAAATAAAGGTATCGAGTCCATCTATATCTTAAAAAAATATTTTAAAAAATGCAAGAGTAATGATATTGGAAAGTTGGTATGCCAAAGAGATGCCATAAAGTACTTCCTTTAATCCCTGGAGTTCCAAGTTTTCAATTCTGTGAATCATGCAGTAACACAGGTACATGAAAAATAGGTTAATAGTTCAATTTCAGTTTTTATAGGTTTTCCACACATGGAGTGGTGGGACCAAATGAATTAAGTGAAAACATCTATCTATTTAATAAAGTGGAGGGGAAACCATGTTCTGAAGTTGCTGAGATCCACAGTATGGAATCTTCTGTGAAATTGTGAAAAAGTAGAAAAAAATTTGTGCTGAATTTTACTATCATACCCCAAAAGTTAGCTGCAAAAATTATGGTCATAATAGATGGTAAGTGCTTAGTTCAGATAGAGCAGGCACAGAGTTTGTTAATGTATGTGTAGGAAAAAGCATAGGTTCTGGGAATAGCTCAGTGGTGGAGCACTTGCCTAACATATACAAGGCCCTGGATTTATTCCCCAGCACCAAACACAGTATACTCAACAGACAGTCCCTAACTTAAGGTGATTTAACATAAAAATTTCCAACTTTACAGTGATGCAAAAGTGATACATGGTAGAAACTATACTTTATATTTTGAATTTTTATTTCTTCCTGTGCTAGCATTATGCTATACGATATTCTTGCAATACTGGGTGGCAGCAGCAAACTATAGCTTGCTAATGAAAGGTCATGTGATCATGAGGTAAACAGCTGATCCTCTATAGTGTACTGTGTCTAAACTATGCCATTAGGTTAGAAATGCATTTTCAACTTAAAATATTTTAAACATGTGATGTAGCCCCTTCATAAGTTAAGGATACCCATATATGAAATTTTTCTACTATTGGTTGTTTTCAGGGATCTTGGAATTCCTGTGGGAATGGGGGACTACTGTACATTTTTTGAGAGAAAATGATTCCCATCTAATTATTTCTGCTCTGCGAAATAGCATGTAAGGTCATCTCCTGAGAGCTAGAAGGGATATAGTAAGATAGGATTTGATGGGTGGTATAAATGTGAAATACCCCTTACTGCAAATGAAGAGAGGAGAGGATGCTAATTAATAATTAAGGACATGTGGAAGGATTCTAACAGGAAACAGTTGAAGAAGGAGACTATGAGTTTATATGGTTTCAATCTTCTTGGTATGATTTTTTATCAATAGAACTAAATGACAGATTAAAAGGTACAGTAAAGACATTCAATTAGATAAATCCAAATTTAGGATTTTATTGAGTATACATTTCAAGGCTAATTTAGGGGGAAAAGGAAAAGAAAATGAGGATTTGGGTGAAAGAACTGTTTAAATAATAGATCAAATTCACAGGAATTGATAAAGAATTGGGTACTAGAAAAGACTGAGGAGTTGGAGAAAATAAAAAAGTGAGATCTTGATGAAATTGAAGAAAAAATATAGTAGGAGTGGGAGAGTGTGGTCAGAAGGAAATTTAAAATATACAAGGGGTGGTTCTTAGAGGTCACTGAATTTGAGATAAGGAATCTGAGAAACTAGAAAAATGTGATGGATTATCCATATGAATTTTTAAATTCCCAGCGTACTATTGAAACTTGGGTGGCTTTGCTCAAGATTCTAGTTAATGAATTTAACTGGACCCAGTGGTGTATGCCCCTAGACCTTATCTTAAAAAAAAAAAAAAAAAAAAAAAAAAGAGAGAGAGAAAAAGATTTTGCCTTGTTAGGGTATGTACATAGATTCAAATTATTTCCCAGGACACTTACCTAGCAATGAAAGTAGAACTTACTTTCCAGTAGATGGTAGGACTTAGGTATGCCCAAGCAGTATTTGGATTAGTTGATGAAAAAATTCTCCGTATAGTAATGTTAAGCAATTTACACAATTACATTCTTTTTTTTTTTTATAATTTTTTTTTAAGAGAGAGAGAATTTTTTAATATTTATTTTTTAGTTCTCGGCGGATACAACATCTTTGTTTGTATATGGTGCTGAGGATCGAACCCGGGCCGCACACATGCCAGGCAAGCACGCTACCGCTTGAGCCACATCCCCAGCCCTACATTCTTTTTTTATTATGGGATTTTGTGGATTAAACCTACGGACATTCTACCACTGAGCCTTTGTTTTTTGTTTTTGTTTTTGTTTTGTTTTGTTTTGTTTTGTTTTTGAGACAGGATCTAAGATGCCTAGGCTGGCCTCAAACTTGTGATTCTCCTGTCTTAGTCACCTGAGTTGCTGGGATTACAGGCATGTGCCACTCTACCCAGCATAAGTCATATTCTGATTAGATATCAAAGGCCATGTTCTTTCCACTAACCTTTATATTGCTGCAACAGGTTGAGTGTATTCAATTTTGTTGTTTTTTTTTTTTTTTTTTTTTTTGTCTTCCCAAATATTTGGGAAAACAATTTTATCTTTAGCACCAGATGTGTACAAAGTGAAGAAGAAATCTACTTGAGTGCCTTAAGCAGAAACTTAACCGGTAGTCAAGATTCTTAGTACAAAAAGATTGATTAGATCATTTGTCAGTTTATTCATCCATCCTTTTATATCTGTGTAAAAAAGAAAAAAAAAACAGCTATTGTTTGAGAACACTATATTTGGAGTAAGTTTAAGTATAAAATGACTCATTTGGTTTTTATTGTCTCTTGTCATTTCTAGCTGCATATCCACACCGTTTGAATCTCTTTTACCTTGCCAATGATGTCATACAGAACTGTAAACGGAAAAATGCAATCATATTCCGTGAGTCGTTTGCTGATGTACTTCCTGAAGCAGCTGCTCTAGTGAAGTAAGTAAATTCTCATTACTCTTTGGGATCTAAGTTTAGAAAATATAGGATTTTAGTTTTCCTTTTCACCTAGTAACAAGAACCATAGTAGTTGCACATGCTTGAAGATCTGAAGATATTTGCCCAAATGGCTCATTGTACATTCCTGATAATTTACACATTTTTCTTCTAAAGAATTTTTTCCAGGGCTGGGATTGTAGAGCCCTCGACTAGCGCGAGTGGGACCGGGTTCCATCCTCAGCACCACATAAAAATAAAGGCATTGTGTTGTGTTCATCTACACCTAAAAAATAAATGTATTTAAAAAAAAGTTTTAAAAAGTTGATCTTTTCTGCCCTTGCTTGACCAAATGTATCTCCTGGTCATGCCTCTGACAATGCTTCTTTCTAACTTCTGCTTCTGTTTATTTGTTGTGGTGCTGGGGATTGAACACAGGGCCTTATGTGCACTAGCAGGTGCCATACCACTGTGCTAACCCCAGGCTTCCCCTCCTACTTTTTTTTTTTTCCTTAAACACATTTTATTTCTTCTTCCTATTTCTGAAATCTTGCCCTACCCCCATGAAATCTGTGTTTGTTTGTTTGTGTTATTGGTGATTGAACCCCAAGGGTATTTGACCACTGAACTACATTCCCAATTCCTTTGAAATATTTATTTATTTGTTTGTTTACTGAAGTACTAGGGATTGAAACCATTGGTGTTCTACCACCAAGCTACATACTAGCCCTTTTTAAATTTTTTGAGTCAGGGTCTCTCTTAAGATTCTCAAGCTGGCATCGAGCTTGTGATCTTCCTCCCCAGCCTCCCAAGTTGCTGGAATTACAGGTATACATTTCCTGTGTCCAGAAAAATCTGTGTAATTAAAGAGAAATGTAATTAAAGACAACTTATTTTCAACACCATATTGATTTATTTCATTCTTAGCAGAATTTGTATCTGGTATTTCCTACAGTGTATGCCTGTGAAAATAGTCAAAGAAGGAAGTACTCCATGCTCAAATTAGTTTGGAGAATGATCCATACTAACTTTCCTGTCTTGAAGATTGAGTGCACATTATTATATCGATAATTTCATTTCTTTGGGGATCTTCACAATGCTAATTTCAAAGCAGCATTTACTAAACTTTGATCATTCATGGGTCCTTTTTTGGGGAGGTATTTTAAACATCCATACATCTGAGGAATTCTGGTGGATGTGTGTGTGTGTGTGTGTGTGTGTGTGTGTGTGTTTTATATATATATTTATATTTATATATATTTATATATATTTATTTATATATATGTGTGTGTGTGTGTATATATATATATATATATATATATATATATATATATATATATATATATATAAAATATATGATCATTTTACCCTGTATTAATTGTGTTTTCTTTGTATTACGTCTGTATTTGAAAGTTGTGTTTTTGCTTTGGTACCAGGAATTGAACCCAGGATCTCCTAACCACTGAGCCATATCTCCAGCCCTTTTTATTTTTTTAGATAGGGCCCCACTAAGTTGCTTAAGCCTCACTAAGTTGCTGAGGCCGATTTCAAATTTGTGATCCTCCTGCCTCAGCCTCCCAAACCACTAGGATACAGGAATGCACCGCCGCGCCTGGCTAAGAAATACATTATTTTTTTTGGAGGGGGGATTGAACTCGGGCACTCAACCACTAAGCTATGTCCCCAGTTCTGTTTTGTATTTTATTTAGAGAGAGGGTCTCACTGAATTGTTTGACTCACTTTTTGCCAGGGCTGGCTTTGAACTCGTGATCTACTGCCTTAGGATTGCAGGTGTGCGCCCGGTCAAGAGATACATTCTTAACTACATATAAACACTTGGAACAAGGGCTGGGGTTGTGGCTCAGTGGTAGAGTGCTCACCTAGCATGCATGAGGCACTGGGTTCAATCTCAGCACTACATAAAAAAAATAAAATAAAGATATTGTGTCCCCCTAAAAATAAAAATAAATTAAAAAAACACGTTTGGAACAATTACAATAGCTAAATACTTCTTCAAATCACACATTTATTGGCAATGACCCATATATAGTATTAACACATTCCGAATTGGATGAACCTTGTTCCTTCTTTAGAGTAACTTGAAATGTCTACTTTAATATTGCAATAGGATTAATAAATATTTATACACACCTCAGAAGTACATAAAATAACATGTACCATTTGTTAAAAACTTCCTTTTTGTGGTACAGGGGATTGAACTCAGGGGCACTCTACTACTGAGCACATTCCCACCTCTGTTTTATGTTTTATTTAGAGACCGGGTCTCACTGAGTTGCTTAGCCTCTCAGCCTCTGGAGCCTCTGGATATTGAATACTTCTACTTGACCAAATAATATACAAAATTCTTTATCATTTAATTCTGAAAACAGCTTTATATAGTACGTACTACTATTATCTTCATTTTAAGGAAAAAGAAACTGGCTTAGAGAAGTTAAGTACCTTGCCTAAGCTCTCATAGTTGCCAGGAGTTAAGTAGCCAGAATTTCCCCTGAAGGCTGACAAGGGCTATTGTACTGATCAGTGCTGCTTCCTTATGTAATGTAAACCAGTGTAATTTTGAGTAAGAGACCAGTGTGCTAGATGATCTTTACCAAGAATTTCTGCCATAAATATCACTATAGTCTTTCTCCCTCCCTCTCTCTCTCTCTCTCTCTCTCTTTTTTTTTTTTTGGTACTAGGGATTGAACCCAGTAGCACTTAACCACTGAGTCACATCCCCAGTCCCCCACTTTTTATGTATTTTATCTAGAGGCAAAGTCTTGCTAAATTGTGGCTGGTTTTAAACTGACGATCTTCCCGCCTCAGCCTCTCAAGTCACTGGAGTATAGGTATGTGCCACAGCACCTGGCTTCACTGTAGTCTCTTGACAGTTTAGCCTCGTGTTTCATAGGCTTTTTGATTTCATGGCCTAGTTAAAACATTAATATAAGATTGTTGGGATGAAGATATAGCTCAGTGGTAGAGTACTTGCTTAGAATGTGCAGGGCCCTGGTTTTGATCCTGAACATTACACACACACAAAATAAATATTATATATATAAGATTGACAACTTGTCTTATTAATTATGTACAGATTTTTAAAATTTATTATTTGTTTGTTTATTTGTTTATTTATTGTGGTACTGGCAATTTAACTCAGGGGCACTTTCCCACTGAGCTACATTGCCAGCCCTTTTTACTTTTTATTTTGAAACAGGGTCTTCCTAAGTTGCTTAGGGCCTTGCTAAATTGCTGATACTGACCTAGAATTTATGCTCCTCCTGCCTCAGCCTCTCAAGTCACTGGGATTACAGGGATGCGCCACCGGACCTCCTATGAACATGTATTTTTAAAAGCAGCTGCTTCGGGTTTATAGTGTCAGATGCCTATAATGTCAGTTACTGGGGAGGCTGAGGCAGAAGTATCATAAGTTTAAGGCCAGCTTCTTCAACTTGGTGACACCCTGTCCCAAAATAAAAAATAAAAAGGGTTAGGGTTGGGGCTGGGGTTGGGGCTCAGCAGTAGAGCGCTTGCCTACCACATGCAAGGCCCTGGGTTCGATCTTCAGCACCACATAAAAAAAATAAAATAAAGATATTGTGATAAAAGGGGGGGGCTAGGATTGTAGCTCAATGGTAGAGTGCTTCTGGATTAAATCCGTAGTGCCACAACAAATAGATTTAATTAATTATCTTGCTGGCAAACAAGCTCATCTGATGAATGAAATTAAGCTGTGGGTAACCTGTTAGATACCTCAACATTTTGGCATTTATTTTATTCCTTTAATCTTTTTAATATGATACTTGGTTAAAAGTTGGTATAGGAGCCATATGCACTGGTGCACGGTTGTAATCCCAAAAAGCAGGAGGCTAAAGCATCATTGCAAGTTCTAGGCCAGCCTCAGCAATTTAGGGAGACCCTATCTCAAAATAAAAAGGGCTAGGGGCTGGGCATGGTGGCACACCTCTGTAATCCCAGCTGTTCAGGAGGCTGAGACAGAAGGATTGCAAATTCAAAGACATCCTCAGCAACTCAGCGAGATCTTAAGCAACTCTGTGAAAACCTGTCTCTAAATAAACTATTAAAAAAAGGACTAGGGGTGCTGGGGTTGTGAGTTAGTGGTTGAGTAGTTGCCTAGCATGTGTGAGGCACTAGGTTCTGTTGTCAGCACTGCATATAAAATAAAATAAATAAAGGTCCATCAACAATTGGAAAAAAAAGGGCTGGGGATGTTGCTCAAGGGGTAGCGCACTCGCCTGGCATGCTTGTGGCCCGGATTCGATCCTCAGCACCATATACAAAGATGTTGTGTCTGCCGAAAACTAAAAAATAAAAAAATACATAAAATTTTAAAAAAACAATTGAAAAAAAATATTTTTAAAAAGGGAGGCTATGCGGGGGTTCACACCTGTAATCCCAGTGGCTTGGGAGGCTGAGACAGGAGGATTGAGAATTCAAAGCCAGCCTCAGCAAGGGTGAAGCACTAAGCAGCTCAGTGAGATCCTGTCTCTAAATAAAATACAAAAATAGGTCTGGGGATATGGCTCAGTGGTCGAGTATACCTGGGTTCAATTCCTGGGACCAAGAAAAAAAAAAAAGAGGGGCTGGGGATGTAGCCCAGGGATAAATTGCCCCTGGGTTAAAATACAGTACCATCCCCCCCAAATATATATATGTGTGTGTGTGTGTGTGTGTGTGTGTGTGTATGTGTGTGTGTGTATATATATATGGCATAGACTTGTGGTCACATGTTAAAACAGATGACCAAAGAGGGAGACAAGATCTCAGATTACAAGAATTTGCCCTAGCACAGTTGGGAAACTTTTTCTTCCAATTATTTAACTTCCTTTTATTAAATTTTCATTTTACTTTTCACTTTTTTATTTGAAATTCCATTGGCTGGAAACCTAGAAATTTTATTTTAGATGTGCTAGTTATTATTACATAAAATATAATGAAAATATATAAGAGAGGGGTATAAATGAAGGTAAACCAATTTGATGATACTTATTTGCTATTTGTGTCCAGAATCCAAATAGGGGACAAAAATGCAAGTTTATCTGAATGTACATCATTGTGAGAACATAATAGTTGAAAGTTCCATTTGAAACACAAGGAATCTATTAATTTCATTTAAGAAACTATGAATTACTCTGCTCAGCAGTTACTTCAATGGATTGCAAAAGAATCCCCTTAAGAACTGAAAGTTCATTTGTATTCTGTCAGAACTATGTGAGAATAGGTATACTTTTGATGTGAGTGGAACTTAGTGGAATTCTATCACTATTCTAGGACTTCCTAAAAAGCAGTCATTTGTGGGCTGGGGATGTGGCTCAGCGGTAGAGCATTTGCCTAGCACGTAGGAGGCCCTGGGTTCTGTCCTCAGCACCACATAAAAAAGCAGTCATTTGTGGGGTGCTGTTGTTTTTTGTTTTGTTTTGTTTTGGTATTGAGGTTTGAACTCAGGGACACTTAACTGCTGACCCTTATCCCCAGCCCTTTTGTGTATTTTATTTAGAGACAGGGTCTCACTGAGTTGCTTAGGGCCTCTCTAAGTTGCTGAGGCTGGCTTTGAACTCACGATCCTCCTGCCTCAGCTTCCCAATCTCCAGGGATTACAGGCATGTGCCACCATGTCCAGCTTCATTTGTGCTTGTAAATTTTCATCTTTGGGCTGGGAATATAGCTCAGTTGGTATAGTGCCTGCCTCACATTTTAACATTTTGTTTCAAGCTTGTGGAGAACTATATGTAAGCCTTTTATTGGGAAAAGCATTGGGGAGAATAATGAGTTTGATGCTTTGAAATTAGTCCACCACTAAAAAATGTTTCTTATTACATCTGTACTAATCATTAGCTAGTGAAAAAAGTCTTGAAGCTATTTGGAAGTGTGAAGTTTGGCAGTCTTCTCTCATATTCAGACTATAAACTGTCAAACTCCCTTTTTGTTTCTATGAATGGATTTAACTATAAACTCCATATACTAATAATAAGTGTATCTAGCTTTTTGACCACGTGTTTACCTATCTCCTGGAAACCCCAGAAGCCCTGGGAACGTCAGGGTTATATGATAAAATGAGCTCAGAATTTATAAAGCAATAGTATGCCTTACAGTTGTATAAATCAGCTTGTACAATTTATGTGGGAATGTTATAAATTACTATATAACTGTTATTTTAAACTCACAATAACCAACTCTGCAGATAAGCATATTGGGTATTATTATTGCTTTTTACAAAATGAGAAAACAAGCCCAGAACAGTTAAGAAATTAACCAGGGGATATAATTCATTTGGTAGAGGGCCTGCCTTGCATGCACAGGGCCCTGGATTCAATCTCCAGCAGCATAAAAAAAAAAAAAAAGAAGAAGAAGAAGAACTTAATCAAAATAAAACCAGTTTGGGCCGGGGATGTGGCTCAAGAGGTAGCTCGCTCTCCTGGCATGCAAGCGGCCCAGGTTCGATCCTCAGCACCACATACAAACAAAGATGTTGTGTCCCCCGATAACTAAAAATAAATAAATAAATAAAATATTTTTAAAAAACTCTCTCTCCTCTCTCACTCTCTCTTAAAAAAAAAAAAAAAAAGATTTGTGTCCGCCGAAAACTAACAAATAAATATTAAAATTCTCTCTCTCTCTCTCTCTCTCTCAAAAAATAAATAAATAAAAATAAAACCAGTTTAAAGATCTGGAATTGGGACTCAGATTATTTTTATTCTTAGCTTTATTAGTTTTCTCTGTCATGGTAACCCTCCTAAATCTAATTCAAAATTTTTTCATCCTATAATGGCTTCTTCCTTTCTTAGTCACTTGCCAGTGACTAGTTCTTCTGTTAATGTTTGTTCCTCCTTTTCTCTCTGCTTTTTTAAAAATATTTTTTAGTTGTAGATGTACACAGTACCTTTATTTTATTTAGTTATTTTTTGTGTGTGATCCTGAGGATCAAACCCAGTACCTCACACATGCTAGACAAACATTTTACCACTGGGACACAACCCCAGCCCTTCTCTCTGCTTTTTAATCCCCTGCCACACACCTCTTTTTAATTTAATTTTTATTTTTTATTGTGGTACTGGAGATTGAATCCAGGGGCTGTCTACCACTGAGCTACATCCCTAGCCCTTTTTGGTTTTTGAGATAGTTTTCTGAATTGCCCAGACTGGCCTTGAACTTGCTATCCTCCTTCGTCAGCCTCCCAAGTAGCTGGGATTATAAATGTGCACCACTGTGTTCAGCTAATGCCCCATTATTACTGTTCTTTTTGATGTATTTCTTTTATTATGATACCCCCATCTTGTTTTCCAGTTTCTGTTATCTTTTTCATTCACTTCACACTCATCTACATAGATGTTCAGAGATCTAGAGAGATATGTTTTATAAGTTTTGTTTTTTTTAATGAGAGAAAGAGAGAATTTTAATATACATATATATATATATATATATATATTTTTTTTTTTTTTTTTTTTTTTTTAAGTTTTCGGCAGACACAACATCTTTGTTTGTATGTGGTGCTGAGGATCGAACCCGGGCCGCACGCATGCCAGGCGAGCGCACTACCGCTTGAGCCACATCCCCAGCCCTAGAGAGATATGTTTTAATAATTAATTACTGTAAGCTCTGTAACCAACTTGGATCGAATCCTAGCTATACCACCTTCCAGCTCTATAACATTAAGCAATTTAAATTAATCTCGGTTTTCTTACCTGTATGAAGAACCGATAATATTACTATCCCATAGAGTACAATACATACATGAGTTACTAATACACACAAGGTCTTAGAACAATGACTGGAATTCAAACACTTAAATGTTAGCTGCTGGTTTGATGATTTCGATGATAAAGAGGAAATTTATGCCATTATTATTATTTCAAATTAATGTTACCAAGTAAATACTTTGATCATTGATTAAAATATATTTTTATATTGCTTTATGATTTAACAAAGTCCTTTCTATCTTTGTTATCTGCTTTAATTCTCAAACCACTAGATTATTATTTTGAGCTGGGCACATTGGCATATGCCTATAATCCCAGTAGCTCAGGAGGCTAAGGTAGGAGGATCCCAAGTTCAAAGCCAGCCTCAGCAATGGTGAGGCACTAAGCAACTCAGTGAGACCCTGTCTCTAAATAAGATACAAAGTAGGGCTAGGGGTGTGGCTCAGTGGTTGAGTGTCCCTGAGTTCAATCTCCAGTACCGAAAATAAAAAAAAGATTATCATTTTGCAGACAAGAATACTGATGATAAAATCAGTGGTATAAAACCATTTTAAGACTGGAAATTGAACATTAAAAAATATGAAAGAATGAGGAGCTGGGGCTGGGGCTTAGAGGCAGAGCGCTCGCCTGGCATGCATGAGGTACTGGGTTTGAACCCCAGCATTACATAAAATAAAATAAAGGTATTGTGTCCGCCTATAATTTAAAAAGTATTTTAAAAAATATGGAAAAATGAGATTATGTCACTCAGTAGCCTTTGCTGACTTCTTTTTACATAGTAGTACCATATCCAGAGAAACGTGTAAGTAACTAAGATGGTTCAAGCACTGAGGAAGACACTTAAAGCCTCTGCAATAATATCTTGATGTTTTTTCCATCCTTGCCTATGTGTGTGTTTATTCTTGGTATATCTCCTCTTTTGGGGGAAACAGCAGAGTTAGAATGCCAGTTCTGGAATCAAGTTGCCTTGATTTAAAAAGCTATCACTTGTTGGAATAGCTATGTAACTTTCTTGTGCTTCTTTTTTCACCTGTAAATTGAGAATAATAGTGCAGATTGTCTCTTAGAGATGTCGTGAAGATTAAACAGATTAATAAATAAAATACTTCTAAAGGAACATAAATCTATTCAAAATATGTTGTGAGGTACCTCATATTCAAATTCATGAAGGCGGAAAGAAGAATGGTGGTTGCCAGTGGCTGGAGTAGAGAGAGTAGGATGGGGAATTACTGTTTAATACGTATAGCGTTTCAGGGGTTTGTTTTTTTTTGTTTGTTTGGGGGTGGTTTATGGCTTTTTTTGGTACCAGGGATTGAATCCATCCAGAAACACTGCCCCACTGAACCACATCCCAAGCTTTTTTTTTTTTTTTTTTTTTAAAGAGAGACAGAGTCTTTCTAAGTTGCTTTAGGGCCTCAATAAGATGCTGGCTTTTAACTTGTAATCCTCCCACCTTGGCCTACCTCAGCCTCCCAAGTACCTGGGAGTACAGGCATGTGCCACCATGCGTGTTTTAGTTTTGCACAATAAAGAAAATTTTGGAAATTTGGATGGTGGTGATAATTGCACAACACTATGAATATACTTAATGTTATCAAATTGTACACTTAAAAAAGGTTAAGATACAGAGTTGGAGGTATAATTCAGTGATAGAGTATGTGCTATTAAGGTCTTTGGTTTGATCCCCAGTGTATACACACAAAAAGTTAATATACGAATTTTGCATGTATTTCCCCATAATATAAAAATTAGGAATAAGATACTGCAAAGCCAAACTAATATATAGTAAAAGGTTAACAAAAAAAACATTAGGTTTTTTTAAGAAAAATAATAAAACTGAAAAATTTTACATGAGATTCATCACCACAAGAAAGAATGGGTATAAATATTATTAGCAATGTCAAAAGGAGGACATTATTACAGATGTTACAGGCCATAAGAAAAGGATACCTATGAATTTGAAAATTTAGGCAGTGGTTAAGTTCCTTTAAAAGTATCTGAAGTAGATAAATTTGAACTGGGTGTGGTGGCACATGCCTGTAATTCTAGCAACTAAGGAGACTGGGGAAGAAGGATTGTAAGTTCAAGGCCAGCTTGGACAACTTAGTGAGACTCTGGCTCACATTTAAAACTAAAAAATAGAAAGGGTTGAGGATGCAGTTTAATGGTAGAGTACCCCTCGGTTTAATCCCCAGTGTCAAAAAGAAAGAAATATCCCTGACCTATATTCTTTACCAAATTTTGAAGGAAAAGAATCATTCCAGTATTAAGGCACAATTTTTTTTCAAAGAAAATGTTTCTCAACTCATCTTAATGATACTTGAATAACTTTTGACACCAAAACCCAACTAGGAAAAGATGAGAAAGAAAAAAATTAATAGAATTATATTTATGAGCATAGATAGAAAAAAAACTGAGTCTAGTGTATCATAATTAGGATAAATCATCTTAACTATAATAGGGTTTATCCTGGGAATGGAAACATGGTTTAGTTGAAAAATAAATTAATGCTTGAGAATTAAAAGAAAAATCTTGTGATGATTTAAAAAAATGTAGGAAAAATGAGTTAAATTTTCATTCCTTAATAAAAGGACTCAGTAATAGAAAGGGACTTCTGTCTAGTGGTGAGTTTCTTCCAAAAATTACAAACTTCAGCTGTCAAAACAAGGATGATGCCCAGTGCTTTGCAGTGAAGTTCTTAGCCAGGGCAATAAGGCAAGAAAAATAAATATATGGTACAAATGAAAGAATTAGAAAACACACAAACAAAATTGTGACTGATTTTAAAGGTATGGCTGTATACATAGGAAACCCAAAAGAATCTACAGATGAACTAACTGACATTAATTAGAGTTAGCAAGATTGGGGACTCCAATCAATACAGGATAATTCATTATCTTAATCATATTTAAGAAAATAAGAAAAATTAAAAACTTTTTTGGGGGAGTGGGTAACCAGGGATTAAACTCGAGGGGACTTGACCGCTGAGCCCATCACCAGCCCTATTTTGTATTTTATTTAGAGATAGGGTCTCACTGAGTTCCTTAGCACCTTGCCATTGCTGAAGCTGGCTTTGAACTCGTGATCCTCCTGTCTCAGCCTCCCTAGCCACTGGGATTATAGGCGTGTGCCACCACACCCAGCAAACATTTCAACTAATCATTTTTACTGGTAAGAAAAATGAAATACAATATTTTGTTGTTATTGTTTTTGTTTTTGGTTACCCAGGATTAATCCCAGAAGTGCTTTTGAACTGAGTTATATCACCAGTCCACAGTTTATTCTTATTATTTGTAGCACTTATGTTTTGTAAAATTATCCTGTTCACACAGTTAGTGCATGCTGAATCATTATAGCTCCTCAGGGAAATACAGGGTATACAGAGTTGGATTCCTGTGAGCACCTGATTACAACAGCTCATCAACCAGTGAATATAGTAAGCTTGTTTTGAGTATTTCTATTTAAATAACCTTATTTAATATATGTTGTTGATTAATTAACATTGAACTCACAGCCAGCAGCACTGTAACTAACTCCTGAATAACATTTTTGTAACACACACTTTGCTTCCTAGGGCATATCACAGGTTTCTTAAATTTAGGGATGGTAGACAGTAATCTGGCACTATTCTCTGGAGCTATTTCTAAACAATGAAATCATCAACAAAATGCACAAAAAGTTCTAAGAAACATGGCATTAAATAGACTGTAGAGAGGATATTTGCTGGGCTAGGGATGTGGCTCAAGCGGTAGTGCGCTCGCCTGGCATGCGTGCAGCCCGGGTTCGATCCTCAGCACCACATACAAAACAAAGATGTTGTGTCCGCCGATGATTAAAAATATATATATAAATAAATATTAAAATTCTCTCTCTCTCTTCCTCTCTCACTCTCTCTTTAAAAAAAAAAGAAAGGATATTTGCTCATAGCATGAGAACTAAAACAAGAAGGCAGGATATCACCTTGTTTGGCATCAACTGGGTTGTGAAGAAAATTCTAAGATATAATTAAGAAACATACTGTCTGGGCACAGTGGTGCATATTTATAATCCCAGTGGCTCAGGAGGCTGAAGCAAGAGGATCATGAGTTCAAAGCCAGCCTCAGCAAAAGTGAGGCACTAAGCAACTCAGTGAGACCCTGTCTCTAAGTAAAATACAAAATATGGCTTGGGATGTGGCTCAGTGACTGAGTGCCCCCGAGTTTAATCCCTGGTACCCCCCAAAAAAAGATAAAAATAACAGATTAGAGTGTATAATCGTTTTAAAAAAACTTAATGTTAAAGTATCAACAATTAATTGCAAGGGCTGGGGTTGTGGCTCAGTGGTCCAGTGCCTCTGAGTTCAATTCCTGGTACCAAAAAAAAAAAAAAAAGAAACATTGTACCAAAATAAATATTTGTAAAGAGGAAAGATTGAGTATTTGACAATACTGACTTATAAATCTCACACAATCTTCAGTGAGATCTGAGGCTGTTTTTTTTTTCTCTTCAATTCTACAAATTGACTGAATTTCAAATGAAAGTGCAGATGAACCACGTTCTTCTGTCCTATCTGTCCACCACCAATGGTAAAAGAAAGACAAGAAAATTTTGAAGAATAACAAGGTGGGAGGGTTTGCTCTACTAGATAACCAGAATTGATTAGAAAACTAAAATAAATAGCTAGGTACAGTGGCACCTGCCTGTAATCCCAGTGACTCATGAGACTGAGAGGCAGGATCACAAGTTTAGGGCAACCTAGGCAACTTAGCAAGACCCTGGTTCAGGGGCTAGAAATGTTACTCAGTAGTAGAATGCACTTAGCAGTGTAATATTGGTCTAGGATAAACAAAGAAACTAGTGGAACATAATAGAAAGCCTACAACTGGACTAATGTATCTATGTATACTTGATTTTTGTAAGACACTGCAGGTGGTAGAAAATGAATATTTTAATAAATAATGCTGATATTGACTTTTTTCATAAGTAAGTGAAATTAGATTCCATTTTTACCATACACAGATATTAATTCCATGTAATTAAATACCTGAATGTGGAAGAAGTATATTATAACTGCTGTAAGTAACATTTTAATGAAAAATAAGCATATTAAAAACAATTGAGGGCTGGAGTTGTGGCTCAGTGGTGGAGCTCTCACCTAGCATGTGTGAGGCCCTGGGTTCAATCCTCAGCACCACATAAAAATAAATAAAACAAAGATATTGTGTCCAGCTAAAAAATAAATATTAAAGAAATGATAAGGACAGTATTATAATCAGGAAAGAAAAGTATCTTCTTTTTTTATTTTTTATGTGGTGCTGAGGATCAAACCGGGTGCCTCACACATGCTAGGCAAATGCTCTGCCACTGAGTTACAGTCCTAGCCCTATATGTCTTCTTGAAGACTAGATAGGAGGATATCTCTTGATCTGATCTCATAAGATTATTGAATTCAGATACATTAACCCATTTCATCTCATTCCAGATGTGGAACATCTATATAAACTTAAATGTAGCATGTAATATAATTATATTTATTTATTTATTTAATATTAATTTTTTAGTTTTAGGTGGACACAATATCTTTATTTTATTTTTATGTGGTGTTAAGGATCCAACCCAGTGTCCCGCGCACGCCAGGCGAGTTTGCTACTGCTTGAGCCACATCCCCAGCCCTATAATTATATTCATATAATAATAATACAGTAATTATAATGCTATTAGTAATATATGTAAGCTCTAGATTATTTCCAACCTATTTTCATGTACTTGTCGATTTAATTGAAATATTTGGACTGGGATGTAGCTCATTGGTAGAGTATGCTTGCCTAGAATGCAGGAGACCCTGGATGTAGTAATATAATTATATTTATATAATAATAATAATAATAATACAATAATTACAATACTATTAGTAATATATGTAAGCTCTAGATTATTTCCAACCTATTTTAATGCATTTGTCGATTTAATTGAAATATTTGGACTGGGATGTAGCTCATTGGTAGATTATGGTTGTCTAGTATGCAGGAGATCCTGGATTTAATCCCTAGTACTACCAGCCACACAAAAAAGACACTATTCAAAGGGTGAAAAGACGAGCCTCATAGCCTCAAATTAGGAGAAAATATTTACAGTGCAGTTAACAAAAGGTTCACATCCACAATACATAAAGAATTGCAAATAAAGAAGAAAGACAGTTTTATCTGGCATTTATGTTAGAAGTTAAAACTGGGAAATTGTTTGAATATATATATTGATCGTTTTTTTCCCTATTAATCACTTCTTCCCCCACCCCCCACCTGCAATAATGGGAATTGAACCCAGGAGCATTCTACCATAAGTTATATCCCTAGACCTTATTTAATTTTAAGACAAGATCTTACTAAGTTGCCTAGGCTGACCTTGAACTTACAGTCCTCCTGCCTGTGCCTCCAGAGTTGCTGGGACTATAGTCCAGCAACTGTTAATCACTTTTAGAACAATAAAAATAAAAAAACATTTTAATGAAATGTTTAATGAGAAATAAGCACATTAAAAACAATTGATAAGGACAGTAGTATTATATTACCTTCTTACACACCCTTTAATATCTGACTTAATAGCAAATGCCTAAACTCTTCTTTCTGCTTCTGCCTTCTTTTGGAATAGCACCTGTCAGCACAAGAACTGCTGAAATACATCATTATATACTCTGTCAGTCAGTTTCCAATCAGGAAAGAAAAATACACACTAGTAATTTAAATAGGGAAAATTTAACATAAAGAATTGTTAAGTAGATTCAGGTGGTTAACTACTAAAACAAATAAAAGCTGTGATAGTATAATGTACAGAAAGCAACTACAATCTCTAGATCTAAGGAGTCCCTCCTCCAAGTGAGATCTAGACCCGAGGAGAGAGTGGATTATTGTAATACTGTCTGCTGTTGTAGTAGCAAAGAAACAGGCTGGAGAGCATTCCTCACTGAACTGCATAAGCAGCCCTTGCTACCTGGACTGCTGTGTGTGGATTCACTTGAGAACCAAACACCAAAAGGAGAATCCTTTCTGCTTTTTCTAACCTTTAAATGTCATTCCAGTGTTGGGTTTGTAGCTCAGTGGTAGAGTGCTTGCCTAGCACATGTGAGGTCCTGGGTTTGATCTTCAGCACCATATAAAAATAAACAAATTAAAGGTATTATGTCCACCTAACAACTAAAAAAATATTTTAAGAAAATACCAATATGAATATCTCTCAGGGCAAAAATTTTAAAGTTCATCAATACCAGCATTAGAAAAATTATGACGCAATGGAAACTCTCATATACTGATGTCAATGAGAATTGATTGATCCAAAAAACTTATTTTTCCTAGTACTGTGGATTGAATTGGCACTTTATCCCACTGAGCTAAATCACCGTACCTTTTTTTTTCCCTCCCCCCAAGGTCCTTGCTTTTTCTTTTTAATAATTATTTATTTTTATGCTAAAGATTAAACCCAGCACAATTTTTCGTTTCTCTGGTTGTACACAGGTAGAGTCACACCATTCGTTTCTTCATAAACGTACCTAGGTTAATGATATCCGTCTCATTCCACTATCTTTCTACCCCCCACCATACCTTCTTTTTTGAGACAGTGTTTTACTAAATTTCTGGGAATGGCCACCATGTCCCACTGGTACTACTCCCCTCCCCACCCTTTGGTCCCACTCAGTCACATCCCCAACCCTTTTTTTATTTTGAAACAGGGTCTTACCAGGTTTACAGCCTCCCAAGCTAGTAGGATTACAGGCGTGTGCCGTCACGCCCAGCTGGTACAACCTTTTTAAAAGCAGTTTGTTATTTATACCCTGTGATCTAGTGATTTTCATTCTCAAGCTAAATGTTTATGCCCATAAACAGGTGCAGCAAGATCAATAGAAGAGAATTGATCAATTTACAGTGACATTGTTAATGTTCATGAGAATAAAAATTAGAAACAAGTCAGATATTTTCCTGCAATAAAGTGGTTAAATTATGGCATTTTGGAATACCAGATAGCAAACAAAATAGATACATTTCAGTTATTTGCAATATCATAGATAATTCAAATAAAAAGTTAAGATCCAATTATTGCAATTTGGGACAACAGAAAGTCTATAAGGGCACTAATCGCCTCCCAAAGGCTCTACCTGCTGAATACTACCTATCACCTTGGGGTAACATGAAGCGCTGAGATTGTGGCTCAATAGTAGAGTGCTTACCTAGTACATGTAAGGCACTGGGTTCAATTTTCAGCAGCACCTAAAAATAAATAAATTGGCCAAGCATGGTGGCACCCACCAGCAGCTTCAGGAGGCTGAGACAGGAGGGTTTCAAGTTCAAAGCCAGCTTTAGCAAAAGCGAGATGCTAAGCAACTCATTGAGACTGTGTCTTAGAGAAGTAGGGCTGGGGATGTAGCTCAGTAATCAAGGGCCCCTAAGTTCAATCCCCAGTACCAAAAAAAAAAAGAAAAAAGAAAAAAAATTTTTTTAATGGAACAGAAACATTCATAATGTAATAACTTTGTAGAATTTAAGCATTGTGGTGTAGAATGGTGAAATAGACTTAAATAACAAAACCTAGAGCACAGAAGTGGACCTATATGTTTGTGGTCACCTTTGCCAATAGTAGAAGTTGTATTTAAATCACTTGGGGAATGATGAACTCTTTTTTTTAAAGATATTGATGGACCTTCATTTTATTCATTATTTATATGTGGCGCTGAGGATCAAACCCAGTGCCTCACACATGCTAGGCAAGTGCTCCACCACTGAGCCACAGCCACAGCCCCTAGAAAATGAACACTTAATGAGAGATTCTGGGATATGATACTTATGATACTTTCTCTTAGAAAAAATAAAATGTTTTCCTATTACACACACACCCACACCCACACACACACACATTACAAATGAATTACCTTGATATGAAAAACAAAATCTTAGCATGTTTGAAGTTGTAGCTGGCTGTGTGGCGGAATTTGTGCTTAGCATTCATGAGACCCGTGGTTTGATCCCCAGCACCACCAAAGAAAAAACTTTGAAGAAAATATGAATATTTTTATGATTATAGGGGATGAAAGACCCTTACAACATGGAAAACACACGCAAAAATCCCAGCTACTGAGGAGGTTGAGGAAGGAAAATTGCAAGTTTGAAGCCAGCCTGGGCAACTGAGACCCTGTCTTAAAATAATATAATTAGAGCTGGGGATATAGAGTAGAGTGCTTGCCTCACATGCACAAGGCCCTGGGTTCAATCTCCAGCACCACACAAAAAAAAGACTAGGGATGTTGCTCAGTAGTAGAGTGCTTTCCTAGCATGCACAAGGAGGCCCTGGGTTCAATCCCCAGAACTGGTGTGGTGGGGGAAGGGGGAACTTAAAGAACAAATATCTATAAATTTCTTTACAGCAAGATTAAACTTCCAGCCAGATACAGTGGTGCACATAGCTCAGGAGGCTGAGGCAACAGGATCACAAATTCAAGACTAGCCTCAGCAACTTATCAAGGCCCTAAGCAACTGTCTGAAGATAAAATATGAAACCCTATCTCAAAAAATGAAAGGGGCAAAGAACATTCTGCTGTCATGTGTAACTGATTAGAAGGAAGGAAGAAAGGAAGGAAGGAAGGAGGGAGGGAGGGAGGAAATGAAAGAGCTGGGGATATGTCTCAGTGGTTAAGTGCCCCTGGGTTTAACCCCTGGAATAAAAACAAAAGAAGATTAAACTTGCATTGC
This sequence comes from Callospermophilus lateralis, assembly GCF_048772815.1. Taxonomy (NCBI): domain Eukaryota; kingdom Metazoa; phylum Chordata; class Mammalia; order Rodentia; family Sciuridae; genus Callospermophilus; species Callospermophilus lateralis. The sequence goes on from NC_135311.1 coordinate 2,410,660, forward strand.
AGAGACACTGTAAAACTAAAAACCAAGTTATACACTAAGGAATTTTTGTGTCATAAATGAATAAGTGTGAATTTTAGAAGATACAGAGCAGCAAGTTTTTGAGTTTTCAAAGTGAGATAAGATCTGTTTTCATCTAGTATTTCTAAGCCTTGGGGGTTTTTTTTTTGTTGTTGTTTTTGTTTTAAGGTATTGACTGCCTCCCCTATAAATTGACCTATTGTTTAGTCTTCCTCTCAGGTATTTAGCAATTATTTACTAAGAACCGATAAGATGGGTTGGGTATATACTTGTGCAACCCATCTTGGGTTGGGTAAATACTTACTTAGGTGTATATTTACCTATGCATCTCCCTGGGTTCAAGCCCCAGTAATGCAAAGAAAAGAAAAAAAAAAAAAAAAAGAATCTGGGGCTGGGGATGTGGCTCAAGCGGTAGCACGCTGGCCTGGCATGCCTGCGGCCCGGGTTCGATCCTCAGCACCACATTCAAAGATGTTGTGTCCGCCAAAAACTAAATAATAAATATTAAAAAAAAAAAAAAAGAATCTGTAAGAAATAGCACATTAAAGCTGGGAGTGGTAACACATACCTATAATTCCAGCGGTTTGGGAGGCTGAGGCAGAGGATTGAAAGTTCATAGCCAGCCCTAGCAACTTGGCAAGTCCTGAGCAATTTAGCAAGACCCTATCTCTAAATAAAAATATAGAAAAGAGCTGGGGATGTGGCTCAGTGGTCAAACACCCCTGGGTTCAGTCCCTAGTACCAAAAAAAAAAAAGAAAAGAAAGAAAAAAAAACAGAAATAGCACATTATTCTGATAATGTCCTGGTGATAAGATATTGATAAAGGAGTACTCCCCTAAGTGAAGCATGTGATTATGCTGTTTAGTTGTATTTTAACTGTGACACCTGGGTACTTCCACTTGTATTCTTCAGAACTTTATACTATGAAATAATTTGCTAGACCTTGCTGTTTTAAAGTGGTGGAGATAGGACTTGCAAGAAAGCATCTCTTGAATATCATACCAATTCTGCAAGGTCAACTAATTTTTTTGTTATTGTTATAAATCAAGTAAGAAAAGTTTATAACTAAGTGTATGATATCTATGGTAATAATTGTAAATAGTAAATTCTATAGAAATTGAAATCATGATCAGTTGCAGATATCCTATATAGTCAGTGCTTTACTATATAGGATAACAAAGTAAGGAAAACTGCTATTCTAGACTTTATTTTGTTTAGATTTTATTTTGGGAAAATTCCTAAAGGCAAGAGATGATTGAACTATAGGATTTAAGATCTCTGTGTTTCTTTAAATAAGGAAACCTAGCTAAGAATCCTGAAGCTCACAGAAATTACCTACTAAGTAAGTTTATAAATGCAGAAATCTAACCCCAAAACACTACTTACAATCTATAAGACAAAGTGAGGTTTTAATCATTTGCTCTGGAAGCCATCAGAATGTTTGGGGGTTTATTTGTTTATTTCGAGGAACTGGGGATTAAACCCAAAGCCTTATTGTGTGTGCTAGGCAAGTGCTCTACCACTGAGCTACATTTCCAGTCCTTTTTATTTTTAAATTTTGAGACAGGGTCTCACTCAGTTATCTAGTGAGAGGCTTGATATTTGCAATTCTCCTGCATCAGCCTCCCCAGTAACTGGGATTCTAAAGTATCTGGGATTATAGGCCTGTGCTACCACACTCAGCCAAGAGTGTATTTCTAAAGAATCTTAATGAATTAAGCAAATCTAAGTTAGCAGGTGGAGGATTTAAGAAATGTTAATTAGATTTTTAACCCATTCTAACTACAGCAGTATTATCTTACTCAAGTTACTTTAAGAGCTGTGCATGGTGGCTCATATAATATCAGCAGCTCAGAAGACTGAGTATCACAAATTTAAGGCCAGCCTGGGCAATGTAGAAGACCCTATCCCCCATATTGTGCAAAAGAAAAGAAAAAAAGAAACCTAAGACTGCATTTTCAAAAATATTTATTTCTTTTAGTTATACACAATGCCTTTATTTTTATTTATTTATTTTTATGTGGTGCTGAGGATCGAACCCAGGGCCTTGCACACGCTAGGCGAGTGCTCTACCTCTCTGAGCCACAACCCCAGTTGCCCCCACACTGCATTTTTAACATTGAGTTATTATTAGTTACTATCCAAACTGTCACTCCTGCTTTTTTTCTTCCATAAGAGTATTTTTCTGTAAATTTTGCCCTTATGGGTAGTAACAGATGATCAACAAAGAAGCTACTATGAAGGCAAGGTCTTTTCCTTGATTTTTTTTTTTTTTAAAAGAGAGAGAGAAGAGAATTTTAATTTTTATTTTTTAGTTATTGGCAGACACAACATCTTTGTTTGTATGTGGTGCTGAGGATCGAACCTGCGCCGCACGCATTCCAGGCGAACGCGCTACCACTTGAGCCACATCCCCAGCCCTTTTCCTTGATTTTTAAAAATAGTATTTTAGTATTACCTAAAGTTCAAAAATTTCAGGCTTTTGTGATTATACAAGAAAAGAGGTACCAGTTGCTACATAATTGACAAAATATTAGCTGACTCTGGAATGAAACAGATTAGAATGGCCGAGTTGACATTAACCCAGTATACTCATATCAATAGTACCCTGTGACCAAAGCAGTTAGAGGGGCTCTGGAGGAGGCTAGTGTAACTTTGTATCATTAGTTCTCCCTGTCATCCAGAAGGCCACAAAAAGTCCCATGGATTGAGATCAAACAAATAGGTACTCACAGTCAAAGATCTCCAAACACAGGGAAATAAACCACCACCGCAAGTGAGAACCAACAGATTTTGACTCTGGCCTCCCATGAGTTGTTTATATTCCAAGTATTAAACAGACTATATAAAACACCTATGCAAGGAATATTAAAGATTAAATAAAATGAACAGCGGGTAAGATTTATTAAAGAATCAATAAGAATTCTGAAAAAGTAAAAAAGAACAAACTAGAATATAGTTCTGAGGAAATTACATTGCATTAAGAGGGCTGGGGATGTAGCTCAGCGGTAGAGTTCTCACTTAGCAAGTGCGAGGCCCAGGATTCGATCCTCAGCACCACATAAAGATAAATAAATAAAGATATTGTGCCCAACTAACACCTAAAAAATAAATATTTTTTTTTTAAAAAAAGAGAGAAATAAGGATTTGGAAAACTTAAGATTAGAATGAGAGGCCTAGCTGGGCTGGGTGGCACACGCTTATAATCCTGGGCTTGGGAGTCTGAGGCTTAGCAGAGACCCTACTTCAAAAAAATTATGAAAAGGAATGATGGGGGGTTGGGTTTGTACCTCAGTGGTGAAGTGCTTGCCTGGCATGTGTGAGGCACTGGGTTCATTCCTCAGCACCACATAAAAATGAATGAATAAGGTATTGTGTCCATCTACAATTTAAAAATATTTTTTAAATAATAAATTAAACTAAGGTATTGATTCCATCTACAACTAAAAGTATATATTTTGTTTGTTTGTTTGTTTGTTTAAAAAGGGAAGGGGGTGCTAGGGCTCAGTGATAGAACTCTTGCCAAAAAAATAATGGCCAGGCTCAGTAGTGCACGCCTGTAATCCCAGTGGCTCGGGAGTCTGAGACAGGAGAATCAAAAGTTCAAAGCCAGCTTAGCAACAGCAAGGCTCTAAGCAACTCAGATGTGGTTCAGGGGTCCAATACCCTTGAATTCAGCCTCTGGTACCCAAAAAAAAAAAAAAAAATGCTAACTGAAAAGGAACAGCTGACATACTTTACCATCAACAAAATTCTGAATCAGTTTTATTCTGGAAAGTAAGCAATGGGAAGAAGGGTCAGTCATACATACTGTCAATAAAATATATGAGATACCTCAGAATAGCCTTAGAAGGAAATAGTGTGAGACCTAATAAATTTGTACTTGGGAATATTGAATAAAAATCAAAGCCAGGCGCAGTGGCACACCCCTGTGACCACAGCAGCTTGAGAGGCTGAGGCAGGGGGATCACAAGTTCAAAGCCAGCCATCCTCAACAACTTAGCAAGGCCAAAGAGTTGATTGGAACATTGGGAAATGATTGTTAAGTGAAAAGAATAGAATGCAATTTGTGTGTTGTGTGTGTTTTATAATTGGTTCCAAATATCAACATTCATAGGATAAAATTATGAAAGACAAGTAGTGTTGAAACTATTATCCTATAAATTTCCATTTGGTGAAAGCGAGTGGAGTTTTTTTTTTTTCCTTAATTTTTAATATTTATTCTTTAGTTTTTTTGATGGAGACAACATCTTTGTTTGTATGTGGTGCTGAGGATCGAACCCGGGCCGCACGCATGCCAGGCGAGAGCGCCACCGCTTGATTCACATCCCCAGCTCGAGTTTTTTCTTTACTTTCCCATAATTTTGTCAGTGTTTTACTTGTGTGTATTTTATGAGAAAAAGTATCTCAGCATAAAAAAAATGAGGAAGAAATGAAAGTACAGTTTCCATTGTAGTTAATAAACCTCTAGAAAATATGATTTTCTAGAATCTTAATACAATTTTGTTTTATTTTTTTTTATTCATTCTTAGGGGAAAAAAAGGAAATCCTGGGCTGGGGATGTGGCTCAAGTGGTAGTGCGCTCGCCTGGCATGCGTGCGGCCTGGGTTCGATCCTCAGCACCACATACCAACAAAGATGTTGTGTCTGCCGATAACTAAAAATAAATAAATAAATAAATATTTTAAAAAAATATTTAGGGAAAAAAAAAAGGAAATCCTTTGTGAACACATAGACTCTTATGTTGATATTAGGTTAGTTTATTATCTTTACTTTCATTTCTTTATGGTTTGATGAGTTCACTTAAGAAGCTCCCATTTTATCTTTTGACAGATCTGTTTTAGGGTGTTAGAAGGTTCTCTCTCAGATCTGTACAAAATTTCTTTTCCTATATCTGTCTTCTTTTGTCCTTATTTTGTCTTCTAGGATCATATCAGTCTGATTGATCTTTTTATTGAGCCTAAGGGCACTGTTTACCACTGAGCTACTACATCCCCAGTCCTTTTTATTTTAAGACAGTCTCATTAAGTTGCTGAGAGTCTTCTCTAAATTGCTGAGGCTGGCCTTAAACTTGTGATCCTCCTGCCTCAGCCTCTGGAGTCCCTGGGTCTACCATGCGGCCAGCGCAATGGTTTCATTAATGAGGTTCTTGGCATAAAAGTTAGCTAGCAGAGATCGAAGTAAACACACAGACTCAGTTACCTTTTTCTATGACCAGGTCCGAGACGGCTCCCCTCTCCCTCCTCTAACTGCTAACCGCCTGGCAGGGCAGCAAGGATTACTCAGGGCTAGCAGGAGAGAGAGAGCGAGCACGCCAGGGAGTAGCCTTTTATTGGGGAGCAAGAAACTCAGGGGATAATTCCATCCAATGAAGGTTGAAGGGGGGGCTGCACTCCAAGGTCAGGGTCAGTGATTGGGCCTCCGGGGTCAGTGGTCAGTCACACCCCCACACGGACAGGTCCTCTCAACAGGAGAGGGCCGGGAAAGCTCCGACACAGCCAGAGTGCCTCAGACCCTAACCGGGAGTCACCCAGTCATGTGTGAGAATGGCTCCCGACCGACACCTGGGATTGCAGAGGTGCACCACTACACCTGTCACTGATTCATTTCCTTGCTCTTCTTCACAAGCCTCTCAACGTTGTTTTTTCTTATTCCTTCTATGGTTCACTTAAAACATAGTTTTGCTGAGCTTAGTAGCACATGTCTGTAATCCCAGCTACTCAGAAGCTGATGCAGTTTGAGAGCAACTGTACAACTTAGTGAGACCTTGTCTCAAAGTAAAATAAAATAAAAAGGGATTGGAAAGTAGCATGTGCATAATCCTGGGTTAAGCCCCAGTGTGTGTGTCAGGGTGCAAGGGTATAGTGACATAATTCTTTATTCTGGTAATTATGTCTCATTTTTTCTTTCAGAACTTTGATTTTAAAGTGGGATAATCAACCTGAACTGAGAAGCTCATATGTGAGCCCAAACAATAACAATAACATCTCAACTCCCTCATTCTAGATATGTATTCTTAAAGTATCATTCGATAGTTTTTTAGACAACATATTGAAACAGGATTTATTAAAATTGTTTAATTATTGCCTTTAAAGGGCAATAGGGCTCTATGTGTACAATGAATTGAAGTGCATTCTGCTGTCATGTGTAACTAAGTAGAACAAAATTTTTTTAAAATGGGGAAAATGTTAAAAATAAAAGGCAATGGGGGAGGGCTGAGGTTGTGGCTCAGTGGTAGAGCACTCACCCAGTATGTGTGAGGCACTGGGTTTAATCCTCATTACCACATAAAAATAAATAAATAAAATAGAGGTATTGTATCCATCTACAATCCCCCCAAAAAAATTTTTTTAAAGGCAGTGGGGAGTTGGGGGGATACAGTGCACAGTATTGTTAAGTTTTGTCTTTTAGTGGCAGAATTATTTTGGATTTTGTTTTATTTTTTGAACCAGGTTCTTATTAAATTTCATCTTGTTAGATTCAACCTATATTTTGGAATACCAGTTGTGTCATTTAGTGCATTGACTAGCATCTACTTCATATCCATCACAAAGTTTAGTATGTCATCCATAGCCTTCTCTTTGTCCTTGACAAAAGTGTTGAATAAGTTTTTACAATTTCTTTAACCCTAAACACTAAGAAAAAATTATATTTTATGAAAACTTTTTATTCCAAATCAAATTGGTTCATCAATCTAATCATAAAAATACTCAGTATTTAGGAAAAAAATATTTTAAAATAAACATCAGGAAAAACTTGGAAAATAGTAATTTTGTTGATTTTTAGATTTCTACCTTTGAATGTGAGTCAATCTTTTTATAATCTCTTTTTCTTCAGGGATCCATCTGTCTCCAAGTCTATAGAACGAATCTTTAAAATTTGGGAAGATAGAAATGTATACCCAGAAGAAATGATTGTGGCATTGAGAGAGGCTTTGAGTAAGTGTCTTTTCTCTCATAAAACAAAAATTGAGTCACTCTGTACAATTATGTATCTATAGACCCAGTCTGGTTGTATAATAATTAAAAACAAAATTTTGAATCTGGTCCTGTTGCTTAAAATTAAGTATTTATAAAAATCTAGATCTCTTTGAATTTAAAATTTAAGTGGAATTGATTTGAGAGGCAGGGATTTGGATTTTGTTTTTATTGATTAAAAAAAATCAAACATAATAAGTGATGATAGTCATCTGATTATTTTCCTGCATTTGCTTTATTTGAATATTTCAAAAGTGTTCTTCATTGTTCAAATAAATAAATGCTACTGTGTTCTTTTACTATTGGAGAATTTTTGTACAGGGTTTAATTTCTTCCTAAGCTTTTTGGTAGTAAGTATATATTGGCAGTCTTCAGACTTTGTTTTGATTGAGGTTTGCAGTAAGTTAGATACCTGTGTTTTGTTTTTTTTAGTAATTTTGTTTGTTTTTGTTTTTTTTGTTTGTTTGTTTTGTTTTTTTAGTAATTTTGTCCTTATGTATTTGATGCACGTGATTGAGTCATGGAATAGAAGTTGGGGGTAATCTGCTATCATGATCATTATTTGACTAGAAATTTGCTTTCAAAATAGCATCTTCTAAGAAGCTGTTAAATTCTTCATTTGAATTTGTTAAATGATATTTTAAGCCTTCTGCCCTATTCTTTTCAGAATCAGTAATATCTTATAGAAATTGTTTGATAGCTTCTTAGATCTGGTGGGTGTTTTTGTGTATATATATATAATTTTAATAAAAATTAAAGAAAAGAAAGAAGCAGCACAGTCTCGGATTGCCTTTTTTCATACTACAACTTTGGCACTGAAGTGGACAGACAGAACAGCTTCCCATGATGCCAGATTGCAAAAACCGAAATGTTTTCCAGGTACCACTTTCAAAACTCAGAAGCAGCTGAAAGAAAATCTGAACAAACAACCGAACAAGCAGTGGAAGAAATCACAAAGTAAGGAACAAAATCTCAACTAATATAAAATTACCTCCTCTTTTTGGAGCAGAAGAAAATGTAGACCATTTGACATCGTACCTGGCATAAACCATGGGCAAGCCTATGTTTTCCAGGCCGGGGAGGCTCCCAATGACTTACATTAAACAAGCTACCATGAAGGCACCTCTTTAAAACCACTATTAAACAAAGAAAATGCAGAAAAAGGGTTTAATTGAGTGAAAATTCAAGAGTAGTTGGGGGATTGAAAGAAGAAAAACAAAACAAAACTTGATAGTGCTCAGGCTAATTCTCAGGTTCAAAGATATATGAAGTTAGAGGCAGCTGGCATTAAACCACAGAGCTGAAGAAGAGACTAGGCATTGAGAAGCATTTTATAGGAGCCATGAAATCCTTCAGATTTGGGGATACATTCTACCAATTAGACATGGGCCTCATATCCTGGCAAGAAGCTCATTCTCTAACTGGAGCTCCTGTTGTGTTTATCATGTTTACCCAGCATGAGATCAAGGGAGTGGAATACTGCATGTGATAGGCTTCTGTGGGAAAACTGAGGAATATTGAGAGACTTGAAGGTATGGAGGGAACAAGGTAAAAGTGAGAATTGGGAGGTGAAACAAGACATTTGCAATGGTTTGCTCCATCAAGCATATGATATTCATCATGGTTAAGGGGAGTCCTCTGACATCTTCTTGGTCATAAGTTGCATGCTTAGAACAACAAGAGTCATCATTCCAGCCATAGTTCATCCACAGTGATAATGTACTGAGAACTGTCCTTGCCTGTTTTTGCTGTGAAGTGAGTTAACAGAAAATAAATCCAAAACTAATCATATGGGAATAGAGTTGATAATTGTAAGTAAATTTTTCAACCAGCGCTCAGGGTTAATTTAATGTCCTATTCCTAAACATCGTCATGTTGAGGTTTTGAGACTCTCTTACATTCTCAGTCAGTATAGAAAAAGCAGGTACTTCATGTATCTCCAAATCAGTGAGTCTAGGACTCCATGACTTCAGGGTCCAATTAGAGGTAAGTTGGTTAGGCCTATCTAAATAGTTTATTTTTATATTGACTATGTTTGGGAGTATTTAAATTTCATAGTTCATTATTTATTCTAAGAAGTATAGTATGATTTAAATGTGCATGTTTGCCATATGTTCAAAGAGTACACCCTTACTATACAGCTAAGATTTTTCCTGAGTTTAGTCAACTCCTTGTATTCTTAATGACTTTTTGTTTAATTCCAACAGCATCCACGAATCCAAAAGCTGCTCTCAAGTCTAAGATAGTTGCTGAGTTTCGAGTAAGTTAAATGTTAACTTAAATATATTAACTAGAGCAAAACATTATTTATCCCTTTTAATATAGTTTAGTAAGATTTATTTTTACTAAATTTTATATTGGTTATGTTCTAAACATGCTTGAATCATTCTAATAAAATCCATATTGGGATTAGATTGTCTAGAATTTTATGTGTCTAATGAGAAATATAACCTTCCAGACTGTGTGGTATCAACTAAGTTCTGTATTGAATTTATGTTAACAAGAAGGCTCATCAGGGAAATTCTGCTAAATTAGAATTTTTGTTGAGAAGACAATGTTTATCTAACTAAAATTTAAAGAGAATGTGAGTAGCTGGGTGCATTGGTACATGCCTGTTATTCCAGTGACTGAGGAGGCTAAGGCAAGAGGATCACAAATTCAAAGCCAGCCTCAGCAATTTAGTGAGGCCCTAAGTAACTTAGCAAGACCCTGTCTAAAAAATAATAATAAAATTAAATTAAAAGGCTAGGGATGTAGCTCAGTGGTTTTTACCCCTGATTCAATCCCAAGTACCAAAAAATAAAATTTAAAAAAAAATTTAAGTGGACCTTTATCTGTTTTTTAAGCCTGTATCCATAATTTAACTTTGAATAATTAAAGTAGGTAACTGAGATATAATTTTGACACGAGAATTATCTTTGATATCCCTGACTGTGAGAAAAAAAAAATGAAGGGAGAGGTAAAAGGAGAAACAATTGAATGATCTTATAAATGAAATATGATTCTGGTCTGTCTTCAGTCTCAGGCCCTCATTGAAGAACTGTTGCTATATAAGCGCTCAGAAGATCAGATAGAATTAAAGGAGAAACAGTTGTCAACTATGAGGGTGGATGTATGCAGCACAGAAACCCTCAAATGCTTAAAAGGTAATACTTATATTCTTTTAAATAAAATAATTCAGATTTTTTCTTTCCACATCTAGAGTTTTCAGGTAATTAAGACTGGTTTACCCCAGAGAACTTTAGGTCTTAAAAACAGTTGTGGTATCTCTGATTTTCCTAATAGTGACTTCATTCATATAAATTAAATTCTTATTCTCATTTTCTTGATGTATTTAATTATATGTAAACATCTGTATTTCATATGTGTGATTAATTGGTTTGGATGTGCCCTTTAATAAGTCACTGTAATGCCTTGTAAAATCTAGTTTGTTGGGGCCAGGTTTGTGGCTGAGTGGTGAGTGCTTACCTAGCACTTGTGAAACCCTGGTTTGATCCTCACTCATCACCTCATAGAAAAGTAAAGGTAATGTATTCATCTACAACTAAAAAAAAAAAAAAAATCTAGTCAGTTGGGCTAGGGGTGTAGTTCAGTGGCAGAGAGCTTGCCTGGTATGTGTAAGGCACTGGGTTTGATCTTTAGCACCACATAAAAATAAATAAAGGCATTCTGTCCATCTACAAGTTCAAAAAACATTTTTTTTAAATCTATTCAGTTGTTCTCATTTCCTTACTTTGTAAATTATATATATATTCATACTACCAAATACAAAATGTAAGCTTCATTAATACATAATACTATCCTTATTTGGTTGTCACTATTCTAGTGTCTAAAGCAGTCCTTATTACATAATAGGCATTTGATAAATCTCTTTGAAATAGTGAGTAAATGAATACTAGCTATTCATTTTGGCACATATTTTTTTTCTGCACCATACTTTATTTTTTTAAAAGTTAATTAATTAATTTATTTTGCATTACGGTTCTTAATACACCATTATACAATAATTTATCTCATATCTGATTATATATAAGATATGTTGACACCAAATTCACATCTTCATACATGTATTGTATACATATAATGATGAGGGTCTCCTTTCATTATCCATGCTATTCCCCTTCTCCCTCCCTTTCCCTCCCACCCCATCCCCTATCTAGAGGTAATCTTCCTCCCTTGCCCTCCCTCTCAACCCCATTTTGAGTCTCCCCCCTTAGAGAAGACATTCGGCATTTGTTTTTTTGGAGGGGGGGATTGGCTAACTTCACTTAGCATTATCTTCTCTAATGCTATCCATTTCCCTGCAAATGCCATGATCTTACTCCTTTTTATTGCTGAGTAATATACCATTGTGTATAAATGCCACATTTTTTTTTTTTAATCCATCATCCAATGAAGGACATCTAGGTTGGCTCCATAGTTTAGAGATTGTCTGCACCATACTTTAATTAAGTGTGATCTAATTTAATTCTCACAACAACCCAGAAGCATTCTAAAAAATCTCTTAATTCATGAGAAATCTGAGGCTTCACTTCATAAGGAGATGAGTAGTTTGGTCAAGTTACACAGCTGATAAGAGGCAAAGCCAGGGGCTGGGGATGTGGCTCAAGCGGTAGCACGTTCGCCTGGCATGCGTGCGGCCTGGGTTCGATCCTCAGCACCACATACAAACAAAGATGTTGTGTCCGCCAAAAAAACTAAAAAATAAATATAAAAAAATTCTCTCTCTGCCTCTCTCCCTCTCTCTGCCTCTCTTCCTCTTTCTTTAAAAAAAAAAAAAGAGGCAAAGCCAAACTTTATGTCCATTTCCAAAGCCAAGTCACTGGAAAAGAAGTATATATCAAATTACTAAGGATCTTTTTCAGAGAGAAAAGGATATTTAGTGTGGTATACAAAAAGATCCATTTACTTTTCTGAACGTTGGTACAATATAAGTGAACAGAATTGAGCTTCATTCTTACTCCTAAGTAGCAGTGTAGCATCAAATTTGTGAAGAAAAGAAGTACAACAAAGTTTGTTTTAGTTGAACTTCCTTTTCTTTCTTTTTTTTTAATTATTTTTTTAGTTCTAAATGGACCCAATCCCTTTATTTTTGTTTATTTATTGTTTTATGGGATGCTGAGGATTGAACCCAGTGCCTCACACATGATAAGTGAGTGCTCTACCTCTGAGCCCCAGCCCCAGCTCATCTTTATCTTAATTATAGATACCTCCTCTCTTCTTCACTTTAGCAGATCCACATGAATCTGTTTTGTGATTTAAGATAAAACTAAGATCTGGGGTTGTGGCTCAGTGGTTGAGTGTTTGGCTGGCATGCATGAGGCTCTGTGTTTGATCCTTAGCACCACATAAAAACAAATAAAGTAAGTGTACTGTGTCCATCCACAACTAAAGAAAAAATATTTAAAAAAAATAAAACTAAGACAAAAAATATTATACACTGGGCTGGGGATATAGCTCAGTTGGTAGAGTGCTTGCCTCACTGGGTTCAATCCCCAGCACCACACACACACACACAAATTATACACCAAGCAGAAAGAGGTTCACAGACTCACATGAATTGATTCACAGACAGGGACTGTCCTCAAAAAAGTAAAATTTTTACAAAATAAATACCTTCTCTATTATTTTAGATAAAACTGGGGGGAAGAAATTCTCTAAAGAATTTGAAGAGGCAAGCTCTAAGCTGGAAGAATTTGTGAATGGACTGGATAAGCAGGTGAAAAATGGGCCTTCACTAACAGAAGCACTGGAAAATGCTGGAATTTTCTATGAAGCACAGTATAAAGAAGTAAAAGTTGTGGCCAATGTAAGTAAAAATTACAGCTATCTTATATTGAGTGCTTACGGTATGCCAGAGACTGTTTACTCGTGGTATCTAACTTTAAGGATAAGTATTATTATCGCCACAGATGAACCAATTTACTTTTGAAGTATTAGTGACTTTATACAAGGTAATATAGGTAGTAAAAAGTGATGGCGACTAGAATTATACCTGGGTCCTTCTGATTGTAAAGCTCATACAAACCCTAACCATTATGCTGTACTGAAAGCCTAACGATTTGGTATTTAAAAGGATTATCCTGAAGAATCACCTGTAATTACTATTATAGGACATAAATTGGGATTAGAAACCAGTGTATGTACTGTTTATTTTTTTTTCTTTCAGAAAACCGAATGAAAACATTCTGTTGCTAAATTTCATGTAAACTGACTTTTTTGCCTCCCCCATTAAAAGGCCTCTGAAGGAAGCAGTAAAGAAGCAGTGTTTTGCTCTTTTTTTTTTTTTTTTAAGTTTTAATTACTCTGTATGGTTGTAAGAGTGTATGGTGTACTGGGTGTGGTAATGCACACCTGTAATCTCAAAGACTCTGGAAACAAAGAGGATCGCAAATTTGAAACCAGTCTGGGCAACTTGGCAAGACCCTGTCTCAAAAATAAATACATGCATACATTATAAAGGGCCAGAGATGTAGCTGAGTGCTAGAGTGTCCCTGGATTCAATTACAAATACCCCAAAAGAAAGCACAGAAGGGAGAGGAAAGAAAAAGAAAGAAAAGACAGTGTTTTGTTGGCAGGACCTAAACTCAATTCTATCACCTTGGCACTGGGCAGCTGCTTAAATCCATATTCGGATCTCTGACTTCTAACTGCTTCAGGTGGGCACCTGTAATCCCAGCAACTGAAAAGGACATACAGGAAGATCACAAGTTCAAGGCCAGCCTCAGCAACTTGGAGAGATCCTCAACAACTTAGTGAGGCCTGTCTCAAAATAAAAAGGACTGGGAATGTGTCCCACGGTTAAGCATGGGTTCAATCTCATGTACCGAAAAACAAAACCCTGCATCCCTGTTCTTTTATCTGGGATAATTGTCTCTCTGCTGAGGAATATATTTAGGATTTCTTTGACTATAGATAAGATGGTAGTTCATTCTTTAAATTTGTTTGTTTGGAGCATCTTTTTTCCACTGGGTGTGGAATTCTAGGGTAGCAATTATTTTTGCACTTAAAACATGTTCTTTTGGCCAGGTGCAGTGGTGCACGCTTTTCATCCTAGTGGCTTGGGAGACTGAGGCAGGAGGATCAAGAATTCAAAACCAGCCTCAGCAAAAGCAAAGTGCCTAAGCAACTTAGTGAGACCCTGTCTCTAAATAAAATACAAAATAGGTCTAGGGATGTGTCTTAGTGGTCAACGGCAAAGATTAGGATGAATGTAGATCAAGCATTTCATGAACTTGTCTGGGTTATAAGGAAATTTCAAGAGCAAGAATGTCCTCCTTCACCGGAACCAACTCGGAAAGAAAAAGACAAGAAAGGCTGCCATTGTGTCATTTTCTAAGAATCCCTTGAATTTTAGCTACCAACTGCCAGGAAAAGCCCTCATCTCCTTCTCCTCTCCTGATGGTTTACATCATGTTGGTACCTTTCTAGCCTTAGACAAATGATCACCGTGTTAGCCTTAGACCAAGAAGCCGGCTAATCCTTTCCATGAAGCTAATATAAGGTTCTTTCCAGACCAATTTAAAGGAAACACTAAGGCTGCTTCAAAGATTATCTGATTCTTTGTAAATACATGTCTACATATACAGACATATTCTTTTTTTAAGGGCTTACATCTTAATAGGGATGAATCAGTTTTGGAATCTAATCTGTTTGCTAAGCTGAAGTTTTAGGTTGTGAAATAATTTTTAACTTCTGGAATCATATTACCTACTGTTATTCTAACCTCCATAGGAGGGTTTTTTTTTTTTTTAATATGAATTTTTTGCCTATCTTTAAAGATTTTGATGTCAACCTTAGTTAACCTTAAATACACTGAATGGAGACTACAAAATTGAGACATATCAGACCTTTCTTGATACTACAGCTTTTGTTTCCCAGTGGCCAAAATACCTATTGTATTTATGGATTAAAAACTGCTTATCAAAAATAAATAAATAAATAAATAAATAAATATAGGTCTAGGGATGTGTCTCAGTGGTCAACAGCCCTTGAGTTCAATCCATGATACCAAAAGTAAAAAAGCATGTTCTTTTGTCCTGCGTGTATCCACCATTTCAGTGAGAAATCATTCTTATTATAATTTCTTCTTTAAATATAAAATGTCTTTTTTTCTTCGGCTGCTATTAATACTTTATCTTTGGTTTTCATTAGTCATTCAATGATGTGCCTAAGTGTGTTCTTTATATTTACCTGGCTTGGGGTTTGCAGAACTTTCTAAATTAGTGGTTTCTGATAATATTGAAACTGTTTCAGACTAGATGACTTAAACAACATGAATTTATTGTCTCATTGTCTGACAGTTAAAAGTCCAAAATCAAGGTATCAGCAGAGTTGGTTCTTTCTGAGGACTTTTGAAGGAATGATCTATCAGAGACCTCTCTTTGGTTTGTAGATGGTTATCTTTTCTCCATCTCTCTTGATATCACCTTCCCTCTGTGTATACACTATGTCCAGATACCAATCATATTAGATAGGGCCCATCCTAAAGACTTTATTTCAGTTGATAACTTGATTACCTTTATAAAAATTCTCTCTCTAGCCGGCTGCAGTAGTGCACACCTGTAATCCCAGTGGCTTGGGAGCCTGAGACAGGAGAATATCGAGTTCAAAGCCAACTTCAGAATAGTGAGGTGCTAAGCAACTCAGTGAGACCCTGTCTCTAAGTAAAATACAAAATAGGGCTGGGGATGTGGCTTAAGGGTTGAGTGCCCCTGAGTTTAATCTCTGGTACCAAAAAAAAAAAAAAAAAACCTTCTGTAAATAGAGTCAAATTTTGAGGTGACCAGACTTCATCATGAGTTTGAGATAGGGGAGGGTAGAGAAAAATGACACAGTTCAACCATAGTTGTCTTTTTTTTTTCCCTTGAGTGTTTTTCTGTTTTAGCTGACACATAAAAATTGTCCCTATTTATGGAGTATGATGTAATCACTACTTTGTAGTAAAAGCATTCAAATTCTTTGTTCTGCCAAATGCAGTAGTACCTACTTGTAATCCCAGATGTTTGGAAGAGTGAAGCAGAAGCAGAAGGATGGCATGTTTGAAGCTTCCCTGTGTGACATAGCAAAGACTCCATCTCAAAATTAAGCTTAAATTTTTTTTTTTCTTTTGGTACCTGGTATTAATCCCAGGGGCACTTAACCACTGAGCCACATCCCTAGCCCTTCTTTATATTTTATTTAGCTACAAGGTCTTGCTGAGTTGCTGTGGCTAGCTTTGAACTAGCAATCCTCCTGCCTCAGTCTCTTGGCATGTCCCACTGTGCCCAGCTAAATTAACCAATTTTAATAGCAAAAGATCCTGTCTAGTATTAATAAATTTTATTTGTCATTTCTCTTTATTGTCCTTTGATCTAGAACAGTTCCTTAGTTTTTTTTTCTTGACTTACATGACTTATGTTTGAAACTTATGTTTGAAGATCACAAATCAAATCTTTTGTGCATCTCCCCCAGTTTGAATATATGTGGTATTTATTTGTGATCAGATTGAAGTTATTTATGTTTAGAAGAAATATCACATATTCTTTCATTTTGTCAGTTGGCCCGCAAGTTTGATATATCTTACTAACTATAGTGTTCCCCTTGATATCTTGATTAATGTCACATCTTCCAGTCTTGTCCATTATGATGTTTTTTCTTGCTAATTGTTATGGGTTGAACTGTGTCTCCTGGAAAGTTATGTTGAAACCAGTATATGACCTTATTTGGAACCAGGGTCTTTGCAGATATGATCAAGTCAAGTATAACTGGTGCTTTTACTGTAAGAAGAGGAAAACTAGACAAAAAGAGAACATCATTGAGGCTGAAATTGTGGTTCAGTGCCTGAGTGTTTGCCTGGCTTGTGGGAGATTCTGGGTTTGATTTTCCCAGTGCCACAAATAAACAAGTAAATAAAATTTTTAAAGGAGAACATCATGAACATATGGCACACACCTGTAATCTCAGCTCCTCAGGAGGCTAAGGCACTAGGATTACAAGTTCAAGGCCAGTATGGGCCACCTAGGAAGACTATGTCTCAAAATCCTTAGTGCCACTATAGCTTTAAGGTATTGGCAATTAAAACAATCAGGAGATCAGTAGGATTTAAGTCAGATAATTGATATTAACATCAACAGTGGTAGATTATACCCTTAATGTGATGGCAATAGCACTTTATCTCTGTGTCTTTTTCTCCAAAAACCATTAACCCCCATCTAATCATGAGAAAAATAGCCAATGAATCTCATTTGACAGTCTACAAAATATCTAAACAGTATTTTTAACATTGTTCGAGTTCATCAAAAACAAGGGAAGTTCAACAAACTGTCACAAACAAGTATTCCAGGCTAAAGAATTCTTTAAAGGGCTGGGGCTGGGGCTGGGGCTCAGTGGCACAGTGCATGCCTCACTCATGTGAGGCTCTGGGTTCGATCCTCAGCACCACATAAAAATAAGTAAATTATTATAATAAAGATTTTTTTTTTTTTAAGAATTCTTTAGATTTGTAACTTAGGCAACTTTGTGGATGTTGATATTCACTTAAGAGATTAGAGCCAGGCTTACTGGCACACAACCAGAGTTTGGGAGGCTGAAGCAGGAAAATCAAAAGTTTGAGGCTAGCATCAGCAATGTAATGAGACCCTCTGTCAAAATAGAAAGGACCAGAGGTGTAGCTCAGTGGAAAAGCACCCCTGAGTTCAATCCCCAGTACTGAGAGACAGAGAAAGAATTAAAAAGTATTACATGCTTGACAGATTGTTATTTTCTTGTTTTGAGCCAGTGATGTTGTAATGATGAGTAAATCTGATCAGAGTTGGAATGGTAACTTCTTGGTCCTTTTCCCAGGGAAATAAACTCCTTTTTCTCTTTTAGGCATACAAAACCTTTGCTAACCGAGTAAACAATTTAAAGAAGAAATTGGATCAGTTGAAGTCAACCCTTCCTGATCCTGAAGAATCACCAGTCCCTTCCCCAAGTATGGATGCTCCCTCCCCAACTGGTTCGGAGTCCCCATTTCAGGGAATGGGAGGTGAGGAATCCCGGTCACCAACAATGGAGAGTGAGAAATCTGCCACACCTGAACCTGTGACTGATAATCGTGATGTGGAAGACATGGAACTCTCAGATGTAGAAGATGATGGGTCAAAAATCATTGGTATGTCCTTATGTAATTAGTAGATAATTTATTCTGTGTTTTCCTTGCCCACTAATATTAATCAGTCATTTATGGGTAGTTATTAAAAGATAGCTTAGTACGTATTAGAACACTAAGGTAATATTCATCTCTGTATGGTATGCTACATGGGTTAAGAATCACTGCTGTATTCTATACCATTGGTCCACCCGCCTGTTTTGGTACCAGTACCATGCTGTTTTTGTTACTATTGCTTTGTAGTACAGTTTGAAATCTGGTATCGCTACACCTCCTGATTCACACTTCCTGCTTAGAATTGCTTTTGCTATTCTGGGTCTTTTATTTTTCCATATGAATTTCATGATTGCTTTATCTATTTCTACAAGAAATGCCGTTGGGATTTTGATTGGCATTGCATTGAACCTATAGAGAACTTTTGGTAATATTGCCATTTTGATGATGTTAGTTCTGCCTATCCATGAACAGGGTATATTTTTCCATCTTCTGAGATCTTCTTCTATTTCTCTCTTTAGGGTTCTGTAGTTTTCATTGTATAAATCTTTCACCTCTTTTGTTAGGTTGATTCCCAAGTATTTTATTTTTTTTGAGGATATTGTGAATGGGGTAGATGTCCTCATTTCCAGTTCAGAAGATTCATGGAATTTGCAGGGAAATGGATGGCACTAGAGCAGATTATGCTAAGTGAAGCTAGCCAATCCCTAAAAAACAAATGCCAAATGTCTTCTTTGATATAATGAGAGCAACCAAGAACAGAGCAGGGAGGAAGAGCAGGAGGAAAAGATTAACATTAAGCAGAGTCATGAAGTGGGAGGGAAAGGGAGAGAAAAGGGAAATTGCTTGGAAATGGAAGGAGACCCTCATTGTTATACAAAATTACATATAAGAGTTTGTGAGGGGAATGGGAAAAAAATAAGGAGAGAAATGAATTACAGTAGATGGGGTAGAGAGAGAAGATGGGAGGGGAGGGGAGGGGGGATAGTAGAGGATAGGAAAGGTAGCAGAATACAACAGTTACTATTATGGTATTATGTAAAAATGTGGATGTGTAACCGATGTGATTCTGAAATCTTTGTATTGTTTTGAATAACCAATAAAAAAATAAAATTTAAAAAAAAAAAGAAGCATAAACAAAAAAAAAAGAATCACTGCTGAAGATCAAGACTTAGTATAGCAGTAGTTAGCTAAAATGTGACTGTTAAGCATTTGAAATATAGTTTGCGCAACTTGGGATGTTATATAATTAGAAAGTATACACTGGATTCTCAACAGTACCTCCTCAAATAAAAATATCATCACATTAATGATTTTCATTTTTATAACAATGAAATTAAAATGTTTAGGATATGTCAAGATAAATACACATTATCAAAATGTATCTATTTCTTTTTTTTTCACATGGCTGCTAGAAAGCTTAAACTTAAGTATGTGTCTTGAATTATATGTCTCTTGGCCAGCACTGCTCTAGAGGAAGGGGCATTTATACCAGAATTCTTTCTTCTCTGTCACTTTTGACCATCCAGAATCCCAAAGCTGCAATTATCAAGAAGTAAAACGTTGCAGTTTCAAATTAGAGCCTAATTGCACCCTAGTACCAAAAAAGAAGAAGAAGAAAAAAGAAAAGAAATTGCTTAGAAAATGCAACAAAAATACGTGTAGAGCTCTTGAGCTTTTGTCACTAAGAAATTCTCAGGTTAATGAAAAAGGAAAGATGACAAATACCATTTCCAAGGGACAGTGCAAATGTGTACCAAATAAGTGTTTTCCAGAAATGTTCACATTTTTACTTATCTGTATTTGGGGGCGGGCGGCTGCAACAGGAGTAGCCTTTCATTTTTTTATTTTTTGCCATTTCCTTTTCCTTCCACTTTCCTGAGAATCCTCATGTCACTCCCCAGCCTCTCTCCCTCCTGTTTCAGAAATGTATACATTGAATATACAAATTTTCAGAAGATCCAAAAGAATCATAAGGGGGCTGGGGATATAACTCTGTTTGTAGAGAGCTTGCCCTGCATGCACAAGCAAGGTCCTGGGTTCAATCCCCAGCACCACAATCAATCAATCAATCAATCAATAAATAAATAAATAAGCAAGCAAGCAAGCAAGAGGATAATTGAGAAATTCCTTTTAAGTAGATATAGAAGGTGGGAATGATAATAAATATCAAAAATAATAATTTATGAAGACTATGACTTTAAAATAAAAAACACAAAGTGACTGGTTATTTTCTCTAGAATTATAGTGCTTTTAAACCCTCAAATTAGAAAATATTAGGACATTTTATTTCATATTTAAAACAAAGCCTAGAAAGTAGGAAGATGTAATATCATATCTTCTCTTTGTTGAAACAGTGGAGGACAGGAAGGAAAAACCTGTGGAGAAGTCAGCTGTCTCTACTTCTGTACCTACAAAGCCAACAGAAACTCTCCCAAAGGCCTCTTCCTGTACCCCAGTGCCTGTGACCATGACAGCAACCCCACCTCTTCCAAAGCCTGTGAATACTTCTCTTCTGTCCCCGTCCCCAGCTTTGGCTTTGCCAAACCTGGCTAACGTGGATCTGGCAAAGATTAGTTCCATCCTTAGCAGCCTAACATCAGTCATGAAAAATACTGGTAAGTAAGCCTAGTGAAGAAGATAAAAAGCTGATTTCTAGCTTTTAAAATTGAGCCATTAGTCTGTTTTGTTGTTGAATTTTGTTTAAAAAATGCAGTGAAAATATAGAAAAATTAGAAAATTAGCACAGTGAGTAAAATAAATATCTGTCATCATATTACCCCAAAAGAAATCACTTATATTTATTTATTCTTACAAGTATATGTGTATGTGAGTGTTTGAGAGATTAAAAATTCTTTTAATAATTGAAATAACCAAACATGGTGGCTCACGCCTGTAATCCCAATGGCTCTGGAGGCTGAGGCAGGAGGATCATAAGTTCAAAGCCAGGCTCAGCAACAGTGAGGCGCTGAGCAACTGGGTGAGAGGCTGTCTCTAAATAAAATACAAAATTGGGCTGGGGATGTGGCTCAGCAGCTGAGTGTCCCTGAATTTAATCCCTAGTACCCCCCCAAAAAAATAATTAATTGATTGATTTTAAAAAAATAAAAGGGCTGGGGATATAACTTGTTTCACGGCCAAGTGCTGGGTTCAGTCCCCAGCACCACACACATATACACAAGAAAAACTAAATGAAAATGTATGCAAGTAGAATATCCCATGTACTCATCACTCAGTTATAATAGGGTAACCCTGACAAATCTATACCATATTCACTCTGGATTATTTTGAAGAAATTTCCAATTTAAACTTCTTTTTTTTCTCTCCCCCCCCCCCCCCCATACTAAGGATTTTACTCTGGTGCTTTACCACTGAGCTACATCCCTAACCCTTTTTTGTATTTTGATATAGGGCCTCAGTAAGTTGCTTAGGGCCTTAGTAAATTGGTAAAACTGGCCTTGAACTTAGAATCCTCCTGCCTTAGCCTCCCACATTACTGAGATTACAGGCATGTGCCACTACACCCAGTCCAAACATTTAATTTCATCATAAATATTTACATACTTCTAAAAGATGGAGACTCTTGGGCTGGATGTAGCTCAGTGGTTGAGTGCTTGCATAGCATGTGCAAGGTCATGTATCAACACCCCAGAACCAGGGGGTGGGTGGGGGGTGGAGTTGAATAAAGACCTTCCCCCCACACAAAAAAAGAATTAGCATGTTTTTAAAAGGCTTTTCATATGTTATAACAAAATTGATATCCAAGAATATATACTATTTTATGTACCTAGTATATGAAAGTTTCTGTTCCTCACCTTCTCTACTGTTTTACTTCATTTAATCTGTGTCACATTCAACCTTTACAAATTGTTTTAATGTTTTTCATTGATTAAAGATGTGGTTAAAACTTTCTTCTATTTGCTTATTTCTGTTTCTTTGTGAAATAATCTATTCATAGTTTTTTATCATCTTTTAAATAGTCAAATGTTTTTCTCTTTATATACCATTTTATATGTTAAAATCAACCATTTTGAAATGTAAAAAACATAACGATCATTATTTCAAAAGCAAGACACGGAAGTATGCCGTAGCAGAGTCCTGCAATCTTCTGCGATTGCAGAGGGTCTGACCATCCGTCATCCAGCAGTGCTTACTGAGTACTAATGGGGCTCTTAAGTATAGGAACTATTTGGTAGTGGAAAAAAAGCAGTTTGCCTAGTTTCTCTTTGTTGGAGTTCTTAAAACTAATGAATATATAAGAAAATAACTTTATACTTGGTTGTTTTAAGGATGTTCCAAATAGAAGTAGCATATCTTAATTTTCAGATTTTTTTTTTCTCTTTGTACATTCCATGATAAGGGACCATTTGTGAATCAGACGAGAAGAATTTCTGTTAAACATATCAGACTCATTGAAGTGAGTGGAAAATATAAAGAACTGAAAGGTCATTTTTGAATTGCGTTTTCTTGAGTTCATCTTTCTGCCACCAGGGGTCAGTCCTGCATCAAGACCTTCTCCAGGAACTCCTACCAGTCCCAGCAACCTCACCAGTGGCCTGAAAACACCTGCACCTGCCACAACAACATCTCACAACCCTCTGGCAAATATTCTCTCCAAGGTGGAGATCACCCCAGAGAGCATTCTATCTGCTCTTTCCAAAACCCAGACACAGTCAGCCCCTGCACTACAAGGTAAACTGATATCTGTAAGGGGGACTTGAATTGTGTTTGTCCCTGGCTTAATCCCGTATTCCATTTCTGAGGAATCCAAAGGCACAAAATGTATAATACAATTAGTTCCTGATTCTCATCTTTTTGTTTTCATGAATGTATGCTCTCTGCCTCAGTTGACCCTCTGTCCAGCTTTGCAAGTGTGTTTTGCATGTAAAACTGCCTGTTTCTAAATTTTTTTTTTTTAAGGTCAATCTGATCTCTACTCTTTTTTTTCCAGATACCAACATAACCCTTTTTAAATACCTCAGTATAATTATGCAATAAATGATAAATACCATAACAGTATCTTCATTGTAGTGATATACTCAATGTCAGTAATCTCAACCAGGGGCCTCTAGGGGACATGTATCAAGGAATAGAGACATTTGTTGTTGTCACGACTAGGCAAGGGGATACTAGTGGGTCAGAGCCATGTGGAGGTTGCTAAACATTGTATAATGCATAGGAAAACCCCCAACAGCAAAGAATTATTCATCCCACAATGTCAAAAGTGCTGAGCTTGAGAAATCGTGCTCTGTGTGAGTATAGTAATATAGGTATCTCTTAATTTTCTGTTTCGTAAACTGTTTTGTAACTGATCAGTCAAGTACTGTATTATGGTGAATTTTGTTATAAGATATAGAAAATTTTGTTACACAGAATTAATAATTAATAATTAACCAAAGTTACTATAAAGTAATAATACATAGATACATAGCTTCCATATATTGATACCAGCAATCAGTAGTTGATGATAATACTATGGCACATCTTGAACCATTGATTTTAGGAACAGTTCATCTGAAGGATTGACATGCTTGTGATTTCTCCTTTTCAATCCCTCTCCTATTGCTATATCTTATAGTAACAACAAAAATCTTGAACTCATTTGTGTGATTAACATATGAAACTACACCTTAAAGCTTTTCCTTCGGTTAGATTTCTGAAACAGTATCGTGTGGACTTGGGCTTTGTCATCTGGAAAAAGTTGCATGGAACTAAGCATGTTTTGGGTTTTTTGTTGTTGTTGTTGTTTGTTTTTTTAAATCTTTGGGTTTTTTTGTTTGTTTGTTTGTTTTGTTTTTTATCATTTTTGGAACTGGGGGTCGAACCCAAGGCTTTGGAAATGCAAGGCAGACGCTTTGCCACTGAGCTACATCCAGCCCATTAAGCATGTTTTGACAGAATAAGAAATGACAACCCCAAAAAAAACAATTTTTGTGGACTAACAAGGTGGTTCATCAACTTTTATTTACTTATAGAAAGTCGAATTCTATAACTTTCAAAGGACTGTGTCCAGCAGCATAAATAAATGTGTTTATTAAATGTCTCCAAGAGGGCTAGGGTTGTGGCTCAGAGGTAGACACTTGCCTAGCATGTGCAAGGCCCTGGGTTCGATCCTCAGCACCACATAAAAATAAATAAATAAATATGTCTCCAAGAAATCTCTTAAAACTTGGTTCTGTGATAAGGGTCCATAGTCCTTATTTACAGATTTTCGACACAAAATAATGTTTAATGGTGAAAGACAATTTTATTTATTCCAGAAATCTGGGTGGTATCTATCTTAACAAGATGATCTTTTGAAGAATTTATCCCACAGTATCTTAAAGATATGCTGGAATATCTTTTAAAAGTTACATGACGGGCTGGGGATGTGGCTCAAGCGGTAGCGCACTCGCCTGGCATGCGTGTGGCCCAGGTTCTATCCTCAGCACCACATACAGACAAAGATGTTGTGTCCGCCGATAACTAAAAATTAAATATTAAAAAAAAAAAAAATTCTCTCTCTCTCTAAAAAAAAAAAAAAAAGTTACATGACATTATTACGTATCACATTATAGTACTTGAGGACTTCTGGGTTTGGTGACAACAATGATTGCTAGAAATTAAAATTAAATTAAACTGTTAGGAAAGGAAAAATTGTATAGCCTGGAAACTTTTCAGAATGAAACATGCTTTCCCTCCCCTCTCCCCAGGATAACTGAAGTTAAATATCAATTGTTTGGATATTATCTAACATTGATATTAGATTACAGAAAAATTAAAAAACAAAAACAAAAACAGGAAACATTAGAATTTTGCCAGGCATGGTGGCTTATGCCTAAAATCCGAGCAGCTAAAGAGGCTGAGACAAGAGAATCACAAGTTCAAGACTAGCCTCAGCAACTTATTGAGGCCCTAAGCAACTTAGCAAGACCTGTCTCAAAATAAAAAATAAAAAGGTCTGGGGATATGGCTCAGTGTTTAAGCACCCTTGGGTTCATTTCCCAGTTCTTCCCACACACAAAAATAAATAAATAAATAAAAAGTAATACTGGAGTGGCCCTAAAATTATTCACACCTTAAATCTCAGCAAATATGGGTTAAAATTGATGTTTTGAAGACATTAATTAACCAAAGTTACCATATAAAATTATGAAATACTCTTTTACAATATCATTGCTAAGGATAAGTTTTAGTACAATTTATTAACTAAAATCTTTACATATGGGGCTGGAAATGTATCTCAATGGTAGAGTGCTTCTCTTGCATACAAGAAGCCCTGGATTCAAACCTCAGTACCAAAAAGAGAAAAATTTATATACTTGCATGAAATAAAGTTTTCATTTATGACCAGAAATTCATTAAATTTTCCAAAACATGGTTAAATTTATCTGCTCTTCTGTTACCTCTTTGTCAACTATTTTTTAAATATTTTTTTAGTTGTAGACGAACAGAATACCTTTATTTTATTTATTTATTTTTATGTGGTGCTGGGATCAAACCCAGGGCTTCATATGTGCAAGGACTTCCTATGTCACTGAGCCACATTTATCAAATATTTTTTAAAACATTTTCTACGGAGTAGTTTGCTTTCATGAACCTTCAACCTTTGTCCCAAAGAGCTCTTTCTCAGTACTTCTGAGGAGGTTTTGTCTGTCATTGAATAGGGTTGAATCTCATCATTATCAGTTTTAATTAATCAATAATCCTTGGTTTTTCCAAGTTATAGAATAGAAATTTTGTTTTCTTGTGAAAGGATCAGTACCCCTGTTTGTCTGGCTTTTAAGTCTTTGTGGTGTGTGTTTATCTCATTTTTATTGCTACATTTTACAATCAGATTTGATAGCCTTGTTTTCTAAAAGGTAACAACCAGTCTAGCAAGAGATACTTCTTGGAACTAAGTACTCCCCATTCTAATGGATTTCTCAAGTTTGCACATGTTCTCTCCCTCTTAGGAGTCACAGTGTGTACTATTAACCTTAGAGATGATTGTGGAGCTGGGAAAGGAAAGGTAGGGCAGGATATCTGTTTGCATTTTGAGAACCATTTCCACAGGTCAAACATTAAGAAATACTGGCTTAAGTTGTTGTTTTAAGAATAATTTTGCTTCCTTTCTTTTCCTGCTTTGCCTTGTTTCAACTATGAGTGATTCTGACATGAGAATCTCTCCCTTCCTGTTGCCTTTTATTGTGCTGTTTTGGACGAATTTATGAACTACGCGGGAAACATTTCAGTGATTTTTCTCTCTTGGATTGATAAATAAGTCCAGTGCTTTTTATGACCTTGAGCCAGTACTTGTTTGGTCTGGATTCCCTTTGGGTTCATATTTTAAAATCCATCTGGTTCCCACCAGAATGAGTGAGGATCTCATAAGCCTACATTGTTTTTATTATATGGCAGGGAGTTGTTCTTTTTAACCCCTCTAATCTTTGTTTTTACAGGCCTGTCATCTTTACTTCAGAGTGTTACTGGGAACCCAGTTCCATCCAGTGAAGCTGCATCTCAGAGCACATCAGCTTCCCCTGCCAACACCACAGTCTCTACCATAAAAGGAAGAAATGTGTCCTCTAATACCCAATCTTTTATTCCCAAAAGCTTCAACTATTCTCCTAATTCATCAGCTTCTGAAGTCTCTTCAACTTCAGCCAGCAAGACATCAATTGGGCAAAGTCCAGGGCTTCCAAGCACTACGTTTAAACTGCCATCCAACTCTTTAGGGTTTGCAGGTACCCACAGTACTAGCCCTGCTGCCCCGCCTACCGAAGTTGCCATGTGCCAATCTTCAGAGATCTCCAAGCCAAAACTGGAGTCAGAGTCCACCTCCCCAAGCCTGGAAATGAAGATCCACAACTTCTTAAAAGGTAATCCTGGTTTCAGTGGCTTAAACTTAAATATCCCAATCCTGAGCAGTTTGGGGTCCAGTGCCCCATCCGAGAGCCATCCCTCAGACTTCCAGCGTGGCCCTACTAGCACTTCAATCGACAACATTGATGGAACCCCTGTACGGGATGAACGGAGTGGAACACCCACCCAGGATGAGATGATGGACAAGCCTACGTCCAGCAGTGTAGATACTATGTCCCTGCTTTCTAAGATCATTAGCCCGGGTTCTTCAACACCCAGCAGTACAAGATCACCACCCCCTGGGAGAGATGAAAACTTCCCCCGGGAGCTCTCCAATTCTGTATCCACATATCGACCCTTTGGCCTGGGCAGCGAATCTCCCTATAAGCAACCGTCTGATGGAATGGAGAGACCGTCTTCCCTGATGGACTCTTCACAGGAAAAGTTCTATCCAGATACTTCTTTCCATGAAGATGAAGATTACCGAGATTTTGAGTACTCAGGGCCTCCACCTTCTGCTATGATGAACCTGGAGAAGAAACCAGCCAAATCTATTCTCAAGTCCAGCAAGGTGTCTGATGCCCCAGAGTACCAGCCAATCCTGTCCAGTTATAGCCACAGGGCCCAAGAATTTGGGGTAAAGTCAGCCTTCCCTCCATCTGTAAGAGCCCTCCTGGACTCTAGTGAGAACTGTGACCGTCTTGCTTCTTCCCCTGGGCTCTTTGGTGCCTTCAGCATAAGAGGGAACGAACCTGGGTCTGACCGGTCACCATCACCGAGTAAGAATGATTCATTTTTCACCCCCGACTCCAACCACAATAGCTTGTCTCAGTCTACCACTGGGCATCTCAGTTTGCCACAGAAGCAGTACCCAGACTCTCCTCACCCAGTCCCACATCGTTCCCTTTTCTCTCCGCAGAATACCCTGGCTGCTCCCACGGGCCACCCACCCACATCAGGCGTGGAGAAAGTCCTGGCCTCCACCATTTCCACCACCTCGACGATTGAGTTTAAGAATATGCTTAAAAACGCCTCACGCAAGCCCTCAGATGACAAGCATTTTGGCCAGACCCCCAACAAGGGCACTTCAAATGATGGTGTCAGTCTCTCTAACCTCACCCAGCCCAGCTTGACTACCGCTGACCAGCAGCAACAAGAAGAGCACTACCGCATAGAAACCCGCGTGTCCTCCTCCTGCCTAGACTTGCCTGATAGCACAGAAGAAAAAGGGGCCCCGATAGAAACTCTGGGCTACCATAATGCAGCTAATAGAAGGATGTCGGGGGAGCCGATACAGACCGTAGAGTCCATCCGAGTTCCTGGAAAGGGGAATAGAGGACATGGGCGCGAGGCTTCACGGGTGGGCTGGTTCGACCTGAGCACATCAGGCAGCTCTTTTGACAATGGCCCTTCAAGTGCCTCTGATTTGGCATCCCTTGGGGGTGGGGGCAGCGGAGGCCTCACTGGCTTTAAAACAGCACCATACAAGGAACGGGCACCCCAATTTCAGGAGAGTGTCGGCAACTTTCGTTCCAACAGTTTCAACTCAACATTTGAGCATCATCTCCCCCCGTCCCCCTTGGAACATGGGACACCTTTCCAGAGAGAGCCAGTGGGGCCGTCACCTGCCCCACCTGCCCCTCCTAAGGATCACAGTGGTATCTTCTCTCGGGATGCGCCCGCTCATCTGCCCTCTGTGGATCTTACGAATCCCTTCACAAAGGAGGCAGCCCTGGCCCATGCTGCCCCACCGCCTCCTCCTGGAGAGCACAGCGGAGTTCCCTTCCCTGCCCCGCCCCCTCCTCCACCCCCCGGGGAGCATAGCAGCAGTGGGGGGAGTGGTGTCCCCTTTTCTACTCCGCCCCCTCCTCCGCCCCCTGTTGACCACTCTGGAGTTGTACCCTTCCCAACCCCACCACTGGCAGAGCACGGAGTGGCAGGGGCTGTGGCAGTGTTTCCCAAGGACCATAGCTCCCTCCTTCAAGGGACCCTGGCTGAGCATTTTGGGGTGCTCGCAGGACCCAGGGACCATGGGGGCCCCACCCAACGGGACCTCAACGGCCCTGGCCTTAGCCGTGTGCGGGAGAGCCTGAGCCTACCCGCCCACTCTCTGGAGCACCTGGGCCCAGCTCATGGAGGAGGTGGGGGAGGCGGCAACAGCGGCAGTGGCCCCCCCTTGGGTCCCTCACACAGAGACACCATCAACCGGAGTGGTATGATTTTACGGAGTCCCCGGCCAGACTTTCGGCCTAGGGAACCTTTTCTCGGCAGAGACCCATTCCACAGTTTAAAGAGACCCAGGCCACCTTTCACTAGGGGCCCTCCGTTCTTTGCACCAAAACGCCCATTCTTCCCTCCCAGGTACTGATGGAAACCAAGGGAAAGAAGCATTTTGAACAGTCTAGAGAGCATTGCAAGTAGGAGTTTGGTTTATTGCTGTTTTTATTTGTTTTCCCTCCCTTGATTTATTTTTTTTATTATGATAAAGGGCCTCCCTTCCAAATTAAAAAGTCATCTCTGCTTACATTTTACTATTCAATCCAGTTCCTCCTCCTACAGCCCTTACTTCCTTCTCCAAGCTATTTGTATTTAAGAAAGAAATACAACCAAAGCCACTTCATTTGGCTGGGGGCTTGGGGAGTGGGGAGGAAACAATCTTTATTTTATCCCATCTATTAAAGAGTATAACTACATTTGAAATAAAACTTCCATCAGTTCAGATAATAATATGTGCAATGTTGGGGTGTTATTTTGGGGTTGGCTTCTGTAGTAGTGATGGAAGGACCCCTGTCCTCTTCCTTCTCCAACAAAGTAACTGTTGTAACCAGTGTGATTCCCTGTTCTCGCTCTGCCCTGCTGGCAGCCAGGAGATGTTGCAAGGGAGGAAATGTGGAAGATCTTGGGCCTGTCAGGGTTTTTTAGTTTTGGTTTTTATTTTTTTCTGTCAGGTTTCTTTGTTTCATTTTTAAAGGCATGTTGTTCTTTCCCCTTTTCCTAAAATCTTTACTTTTTTTTTTCCTCCAATCAGACCCTTCCTCTAAAGTACTATCAGGCAGTATCTTTGAGGAAATACAAAACTCATTCCATACTGGTCAAAATTTTTCTCCTTTTAAAAGGAATGAAAGGGGGCTGAATATAAGTTCCAGGTTAAAATAAGGATATATGCCTATGATACATCAAACTAGGAAGGAACCATTGAGGTGTGCTGGGACCTGTCTGTAAGCAAGAGGGAACAGGACACATTTCCAGGCATCTTGCACCAAGCTCTTGCTTTTTGCTTTTCTTTCTTTCTTTCTTTCTTATTTTCTCCCCTCGATCTTCATTTCTATTTTAACTAGAAAGTCACTACAGTTGACAGTTGATACAAAGATGCAAATGAAATATTATCCCTGCATTTTTTTTATAGAAGTTAATTTTACTTCTCTAACATGGTGTTCATTGGTGGTTTTCAGCAAACGTTAACTATTAGAGAAAGGAAAATATTTGTCTTCAGCTTGGTTTCCCCCCTTGCCTCAGTCCTGTATCACCCCTAATCTTGGTAACTCAGAAGAGGAGATTCAGTAGTACTTTATATTATACTTCTTTAAGTGTGTCTTGGAAACAGGTAGGTGTTACTATTCATGTCATTACAGAGAAAAAGAAAGACCTGAAAAATCCAAATTGCCCCCACTCTGCAGATAGCAATCTCTCACATTTCAAGGCTCCAGCTTTATCCCCACTTCTTATGCTCAACAGGAGGCAAAAAATGTTTCTGCTTTTCTTTTTACATGAGAGAGGTATACTTTCCTTCTCCTTGGACTAAAAGGTTTGTTTGTGTTCTCCAACTAGTATTTGGGAGAAAGACTATCACTGTACTTTGTTTAATCTTTGTATCTAGGGACCCTGAAAAGCAAAAAACTGCTTACTAATTTTTTTTGGTGGGGGGTGGGTTTTTTGTTTGTTTGTTTGTTTGTTTTACCCCAAGGTACTGGTAAACCTCCAGATAGATGAGTAAAACAGTATGTGTTGAGTTTTTGAAGGAATCCTAGCAAATTTCATATATTTTCTCCCAAGTTAGTACAGTACTAACTATGAGGAAGGATGGGGATTGCTTTGGATTTCTCCAGTTCAATATCAAAGGTGGAGGAGGGTGAGCAATATAGTGACAAAAGATGACTTTTTGTCTCAAAATAAACTTGCCTTTCAGAGAAAGCAGCTTAAACCAGGTGTCCATCATAGCTTGGGAGTTTTTATGTGATGTTTTCCACGTTATTTATTTGGGCTCACCTTGTGTTCTGTGGTTAGCATGCGCCAGCTCGTTCATTTTCCTAATGCGTGTCTGGTCTTGAGCCCGCTGTTCTTTGTTTCTTTGACCCTCAAGCCTCTTTGCCCTGTAGCTGTCTCCACAAAAATGCATGATACCATGACCTTGTGTGTGTGGGATGGGGTATATAGTATAGCAAAGCAAAGGAAGCATAGTTATTTTGAGTCCTAAGGCATTTGTTTAGTGAAAAAGCATAACTGAATGGGGGTGGAGGTAAGGGAAATTCTGTCTGAGAATTGATTTTTTTTTTTTTTTTGCAGAAATTAAGTGGGATTTTTTTTATTCTAGAATTAAAAAATGTGAATTATTTCTGCTGCTCTTGTTTAAGCTAATGTAGTGTTTACTTGAAAAGGCTCTCTGACCATTTGATTTTATCAGAAAACGTGGGAATGTCAGGAAAGTGGCTTCCTGAGTACTGGGGCAGGGTAATTGTCCTCAAAAACATGATGGCTGATCCTTGAAAGGAAGACATTGTACAGTTCAAAGTTGGCCCTTTAAGGCGTTGGGTTTTTGTGGGATGTTTTTGTTCATTTGCCACAGAGTCCTCAGTACATTTGTTTCAGGATGGAAATGAGGATTTGTATGAGACTGTCCGCTATTAATTTTAAGGAAATCGCTACAGCAGTAAATGAAGACAACAATGTATATATGTGATATAGTGAAACAAAAAAAGACATTTCTGGTATTCATAAACATGAGACAAAGGGGTTTTATTCTTTCTGTGTCTGTGATTTAAAACTCCAAGACCATGCTCTGACTTTTGTATTTCAACCTGAGTTTAAAAAATAAACAGGATATTTTTTAAAGAAAGTATAAATACTGTGTCTTAGCAAGGACATGACTCATATGAAAGCAAAATATGAGAAATTATTACTAAGGTCCTGGTGCTCACTGTAAAATCACAGACAAAGAATTCTAGTGAATACACTAGTACCACTTTAGTGATACGTGTCAGAAGTAGGGTCCTTAAGTATTTTGTAAGGGTTCACTCTTCAGCCAGCTAACATGAGAGCTCCCTCCCTGCTTCTCTCTGCCTGCCTAAGAGTCAAGGTAAATAGAGTTTTGTTGATTCCAGGGAAGGTTGATTCCAAAGTAGGATTTTTATCCTGATACCAGGAAAACAATGTGGTATATATGGTACAGCAAACCTATCTAGATAATGTGAATATGCTAAACTTCCCAATTGCAGAATATTCACTATCAGTCCTGAAGTTACCTGTTCACACAGTTAAGCTTCAGCTGTTACTGTTTTGAAGCCGCTGTAAATTACTGCTTCCCTTCTTCCCTCCCCCCCTTTTTTTTAAATTGGTGGGGGTGCCTGTTAAGATTAAAATTAGATATGTTGGTGATATTCTCACGTGTTCAGTGTGGAAAACAAAATAAGTACATGCTTTAGAGGCAACAACTATGAAATCCTTTTGAAATGTGTATTGATATCATTTAATAAAATAACTAGTTCT
Organism: Callospermophilus lateralis; assembly: GCF_048772815.1. Lineage (NCBI taxonomy): Eukaryota > Metazoa > Chordata > Mammalia > Rodentia > Sciuridae > Callospermophilus > Callospermophilus lateralis. The sequence goes on from NC_135311.1 coordinate 2,443,367, forward strand.
AAAGGTTTGACATTTTTCTTTGAGATTGGGGCTTTGTTCAAGGGCCCCTGGCTTCTCTGGTGAGTCCAAATAGGAGGGAACTTCTCCAGGAGCTGAAACTGCTGCTTTGAGGAGCAAACCTGTGGTTGGAAAATCAAAATTTTCTCCAGCAAAGATCCAACATGACTGTTCGGGGCTGAAGGTGAAACCAGCTACAGAATACAGAAAGAAAATCCTGGATGTATCTCTGAAGATGCAGTTGTATTGGCTTTTGGTCTAAGGGTATGTGGGGAAGGGGGAGTGAGTGGCCTGTGTGCTCACACATTTCTGAGGTACCACAGAGTGGCCACAGACCATCCGTCTCATTCCTTCCTTATGACCACTTACACTTTCTTCTAACCATTCCTTTAAAAAAAAAAAATCTTTGTCCCCAATATTTTGTTTTCCAGTTTAATAAAATATAGCTTTCTTTGTTGTGTGGTTGACTTTTCCCCTCACATTGATCTTGTCCAGCTGTCCCCTTTGACTTCTGTGGCTATTATCCCTAAAGGCTATCTGAGCCTCAGATCTTCATGGCCTTGTGAGTTTTGTTTGATCCTTGGTATAATTGTGTAATGGGTGGGGTGAGACCAAGATGTTCAGGAAGTGGTTGGTGATGAAGTGGGATATATACTGTTTAGATATTGTGTGTCTTCCAAAAGTTGTACAATTGTGAGCCAAGAAGTATTTTAAAGCAGGCATAGAATTGTGGGGAGGGTGTGGTAAGGATCCTTTGGCCAGTTCTTTCCCCACGTCTACCCTTGTTGCGTATTGGCAACCTGTCACGCAGAATCCTAACTTAACCCTCCTTTCTTACCCCATTCCTTCTTATCATAACCCAGTGAGGCTTAATAATGGAATGTTGGCTTTAAGGGGTGGTGAAGAGGGCTGGTCACTGCATGTGGGTCAGGCCTGGGTCACTGGCAGGGTAGAAGGCTCTAAATAGCAGGTTTGATTACGTGAAGCTACATATATGTGCCCCAAGACACTTCTGAAATAGCAACAGCCTAGGCACACACCCAGCAAGTACAGTGCACCTCTGTGCTGGCTGCCTCTGGAATGTAGCTCACCCCTTCTTCCTGTGCTTTCCTGGAAACTGGTCTTGCCCACCTCATTTTCTCTGTCCCTTAAGAAAGTCACAGCCTTGAGACTTCCCCATTGGCCTTTCTGTGTACATTGTTGAAAACTCATAACTTCCTCCCCCTAAATCACTGTAGGTAAGCCTATCTTACACAGAAGGGATGAGTTACCGTGTGTAGTCATAATCCACCATCAGGTGGGTATTGGGGTGTCTCATACTTGCTTATGAGTAACTGTGCAGCCAAGCCTGATCAGCTGCTGTCCACAGTTGCTGAGTAATAACTCACTGAGGCTGCGCTAACAAGGCTGCTAGAGGGTCACCAGTAGGACAGATACTTTTCTTTAAAAGGCATTTTTTTAGTTGTCAGTGTATATTTATATGTGGTGCCCTACCCCTCAGCCCCAGCCCCAGCCCTGAGGGGCGCCTTTGCTGTGAAGGAAAGGAGTAGGTGTGATGTGAACTGGAGACCTACTTCTGATGGTGCCGAGGGAGCAGACAACTCCCTTGCCTAGTCCAAGTTGTGGACAGGAGGAAAGGATGAGATCCCGTAGGTGGTTTGGTTTTGTTGTTGCTGAGGATTGAGCCCAGGAGGACCTCACCCTTGCTAAGCTCTTGTTCTACCACTAAGCTATATCCCTAGCTCCTCCATTTTTTTCCAATATTTTGTTTTTTAGTTGTAGTTGGACACAATACCTTTATTTTATGTGTGGTGCTGAGGATCGAACCCAGGGCCACACGCCAGGTCAGCGCTCTGCCACTGAGCCACAATGCCAGCCCTTCTCCATTTTTTCCCCCAGAACTTTCTCTTTGTTCTCACCTAAACAAAAGTCAAAAAGTTGAGAATACAGGTGTGGGTCGAGGGACTAGTTAGTTCTGCTGTGCCAACTGAGAAACAAATAGTACTTTTTTGTGTGTTTGACTCAAAAGGGTGTTGGCTAAACCAGTTTATCCTGGACGTGCGTAGGTTCATAGAAAATTAAATATTCCAGCAAATTGACTTCCTTCTCCCCAGTGTATCTCCTTAAGTTTGGGAAATACTCCAGTCCTTTGCCAAATAATTTGCAGAAAAGAGAAGACTTGACACCAATACATTTTTCTTGGGATAATATAGAATGGATAGGAAAATATGGACAGCATCCAGTAGAGATTAGTGAAGGGTTGTTTTGAAATTTTACAGAAAAGTGGGGCTTAGTTGTACATAGGGGCCTATAGATTGCCTAGGACCTTTAAGAGTATTTTTGCTTCTCTCCTCTACCCCTACCCTAAAATGAAACATCCCTATACTGGCTCCTGAATTTAGAATATTTCTATTCCCACTCACCCACCCTCCCCCCCAACACACACACTGGCCTCCACCTGACAAACCGGTGTTAAGAGGCCAGGGGTGAGGGATGTCTGTTTTCTCCTTTCTCTTCTACAAACAAGAGATGTCTCTGGGAAGGGAAATTTGTGAAGATTTTAGGTGAGCCCAAACCTTTGTTTTTCAAAGCCGAAGTTCAGTTTATCTCCATGCCCCTGACAAGAAGCTTTCCTCTCTTATCCACTCAAATTTTTCTGGATTTTTCTCCCATTGTGGCATCTAAAGCACAGTTAAAGTAAAAGCTTGGCCCCATTCTAGACCTTTCATTCATATCTGAAATTAATTTTTGTTTTTTAAATCATCTGCATACACACACCCCCATGCCTTTAGCCTCTGTACTATTTCTAGGCTGCAACCGTGGCTCAGTGGTAGAGTTCTTGCCTAGTATGCCTTGCCTTGGGTTCAGTCCTCAGCATCTTAAACCACATGAAATTGGTGGCAATGACATAAACCTTTTATTTTCTTTTTTTCCCCCCTAACCTTCCAATACCTTTATCTTTTTGATACAAGGAACTTTGGGGGAATTTGCTTCTAAGAGCTAAGATAAATTTGGAGATAGGTTCTGATCCTGAAAAGTGGAAAGTATATTTGATTTTCAATGGAGAATATTCCTACATATACTTTTGTGCAGGAGGGATTTTTAAGAGAATTTTTTAATATTTATTTTTTAGTTTTCAGCGGACACAACATCTTTGTATGTGGTGCTGAGGATCAAACCCAGGCCACATGCATGCCAGGCGAGCTCGCTACCGCTTGAATCACACCCCCAGGCCAGGATGTCTATTATAAAAGCTGAGAATTTCCTAAAATTTGACTAAGGGCCTAGGATGACTTCTACTTAAGATTCCACTTCCCCTACACTTGTATGGAAATCTTAAGATTTCCTCCATGCTTCTTTCTTAACTTCAGTCTGATAGAGAAAAGTTGGACAATACCTCTGCACCCTATTTAAAGGACTTGGCCATAAGTATTTGCATAGAGAAAAGTGAAGCATTCTGGTCCAAGAGACAAAGTGGACAACCCAAGTTGTGGAGTCGGAGAGAAAGCTTGGTTTTTCTGAGGACAATTTTCCATGTTTTAAAGGGAGCATAGGAATACTACCTGACAAATGAGCGAAAGCATGGCACTTGGCACATCGCAGATGTTCATGGGTATTCTGGCAGGCAGGGGTAGAGGGGACAGCAAGTTTCAGGATGTTCCCCAGAGACTTGATGGGTCAAAATTCCCTGAGGCTGAGGCATCTACTAGTTAGAAGTTATAGAAGAACCAATAATGAATTGACCTTTGCTGACATTGTGCTTGCTTGCTATGAAGGGTGGGATGGCATAACTCTTGACATACCTTCCCCCACTGCAACACCAGTTATAAAGGTGATGATGTGGTAGTTGATTGATAGCATCTCCTCAGCACCCAAATCAGTGCACTGTACACAATATTAAGCAGTCAGTAAATGTTTGAGGGATGAGTATAAGGAGATGCCATCCCAGGACAGCCTACTTTATTCCTACAATCCTAACAAAAGAGGGCAAGATAAAATGGTTAAAGAAATTGTGTCAGTGTACATATCGTTTGGTGCTTCAAGTCAATTCAGTAATTGGTACATATTTAATAATCATCAAGCACTTACCATTTTATTGCCTGCAATATAACACTCCCTTGGCCCTTTTAGAGCACAACTGCAAGAAAAGTTCTGCCTGTTGTCACCATTTCTGAATGCCATTTAAAAATTCTTACTACTGGCCAGGTATGGTGGTGCTCACTCGCCTGTAATCCCAGTGGCTTGGGAGGCTGGAATAGGAGGATAGATAGAGAGTTCAAAGCCAGCCTCAGCAACAGCAAGGTGCTAAGCAACTCGATGAGACCCTGCCTGTAAATGGAATGCAAAACAGGGCTGAGGAGGATGTGGCTCAGTGGTTGAGTGCCCCTGAGTTCAATCCCCAGTACAAAACAAAACAAAACAAACTTACTATCTTCTGACTGTGCTGCCCTTACACACACAAGTAATCATCTTCTCCCACAGTTTCTCTCTCTCTCCCTCTCTCCCTCTCTCCCTCTCTCCCTCTCTCTCCTTTCAGGGTGTCTAACATACCAGAAGACTGAGCCAAGATCCAGAGTGGTGCAAGAATTTCCTGCGTTTCTGGAAAACTAGATTAAACAGCTTTCTCTGACAACCCTTGATTCCATCACCAATGAAACTGGAGAACCAACTCTAACCATCCCTACTCCCAGGTGAGGGGACTAAATGAGAATTACTGAGAGGCTCAGTCACCCACAAGCTCATTTCCCTTCATCCTTTGCTACAAATCCGACCATGTTTCTATTTTTACTGTGTGAACTAATCAAATATGGGGTTATCCTGTATCACAGATATAACAATGGAAAGGGAGAGAAGGGATAAAGGAAGTTGGGAGCTGGGGTGGGAATGAGAGCCGAAAAGTTATGTAGGGAGCAGAGGCAGGAGGTGGGGAAGTGCGTGGGAGTAGAGTGTACTAGTGAAGAAAGCCTGAGTGGGCAGGTCTTGGAAGATCAAGAGATAGCTAAGGTCCCTCTTAAGTACCATGGGTACGAAGGGGCTCTGAGGGTGACCAGCCTTAAAGCTGTTATTCCATTTATTATAATAACTTCTTGTTGCTGTTGCTCTTTACCATATACCAAGCCCTCTGCCAGACCATTTATATAAAATTTACCCAAACATCTGAGAGTGATACTATAGATATTCTTATCTATAAATAAGAAAATTTAGGCTTAGAGAAATTAAGTAGTTAGGGGGGAAAAAAAGTTAATGGTAGGTCCGGATTTATCCTCGGTTTGTCCAAAGTCAAGCTCTTAGTTTCCAACCTGCCTTAAGGATCATGTATAAGAAAATTTATGGTTAAAGGGAAATTGTTGCCATTTCCGGTCGTTTCGGTCCCACTCTTGCTCTGGAGAACTCTGCCCGTTCTCGAAGGCGCTGGACCATTATTGCTGCTTGGGGCTTGGGCTGAAACGCCGCGGGTTTCTCAGTTTCAGGTGTGTGTAACAGTTTCCTTCTTCCGGGTCACCGGAACCACTCTCACAGCGGCTGGTGCTGCCTGGGGGTGTGCCTCTTGGGAGCTCCGGGCGGTGGTGCCCGGGAAGAGTGACAGCTCTGATAACCTATAGGTATTGACATTGTTGGGGTAGAGCCAATAAGGAATCTGGTGAAAGAGCCGGCGTTAACCCGAGGACGCAGGCGCTGGCTGGAGGGAACATGGGCTGGTTCCCGGGGTGGCGACGGCGACGGCTCCCCGAGTTACCGGCCCGCAAGCTACACACGGTGCGTGAGGTACCCCGAATTCCCCAGCCGTCGGGCCACGTATTTCGGGACCGGGCCACCCTGCCCTAAAACTAGCCATCTCTTACTCTTCAGAGGCCCGGGGAGGGTAGAGGCCCGTAGCACCTCAGTCTGAGGCCCTCTGTCACCCAGTCCTCTTCTACACCAAGGGTTAGGGTCAGGGCCACCCCAGTGCCCAGCGATGGGACCTGCTTACGCCTAACCTCTTCCCTCAGGCCTCCGTGCCGGCCCCTGCGCCCTGGTTGGTAGAACGGCTCGGTCTCTTTGAGGAGCTATGGGCTGCTCAGGTAAAGCGGTTAGCCAGCAAGGCACACAGGGAACCCCGGCCCATCATAGTGACCCTTCCTGGAGGCCAGAAGGTGGAGGCAGTGGCGTGGAGCACGACCCCTTACCAGCTAGCCCGACGGATCAGGTATCGGGCCCGTCCTGTTCTGAAACCAAGCACCTCTGCCCTTTTCTTACTGTGCACCTGATCAGGGAAGGAAAACTGGGTCTACGTACTTCTGTGTCATCCCCGTTGAGACAGCCTTTCCTGAGTTTTTGTTTTTATTACTGTCTTTTGTACTGCGAGATTGAACCCAGGGGCGCTTACCACTGAGCCACATCCCCAGCCCTTTTAATTTTTTAATTTGAGACAGGGTCTCGCTAATTGCTTAGGACCTGGCTAGATTGCTGAGGTTGGACTGGGACTTGTGATTCTCCTGCCTCACCCTTCTAAGTGGCTGGAATTACAGACATGGGTCACCATAGGCAGCTCCTAAGAAATTTTATCTGCATTAGTTTGAGAGTTTCTGCCCTTACTCTGTTATCTGCTGGGGATGTAGCTCAGTAGTAGAGCACTTAGCATTCATGAGGCAAGATAGGTTTCATTGCTCTACAAACTCATTTCCCCTTTGTAGATTGAGAACTGTCAAGAGATTAGCTCCTCCTTCCCCTGTAGATTGTAACCTGGGCTTTTCTTCATCCTCATTCTCCACTGCTGAAGTTTAACACTAGCAGATACAGCAGTGGCTGCGCAAGTGAATGGAGAACCTTATGATCTGGAGCGACCCTTGGAGACAGATTCTGATCTCAGATTTCTGACATTTGATTCCCCAGAAGGGAAAGCGGTAAGTTTCTTCCATATGGTTGAGTACAGTGCTTAGCAAAATAAGAGGCAATTAAGTAGGAGACTCTACACTTGTTTTGCCTCATTTTCTCCATTTGCAATTGGGATGGAGACTTGTCAGACTCTATTAACAACCTGATTTTTTTTTTTTTTTTTTTTTTTTTTGGTACCAGGGATTGAACCCAGGAGTGTCTAACCACTGAACCACATCTCCAGCCCATGTTATTTTTTATGTTGAGACAGGGTCTCACACTAAGTTGCTCAGGACCTCACTAAGTTGTTGAATTTGGCTTTGAACTTGTGATCTTCCTACCTCATCCTTCCATGTGGCTTGGATTTCAGGCATGTGCCACTACACCTGGTTTTGAAGAAAGTTTTTACTTGGTCTTAGTCTATTAAGCAAACATCACTTGTGCTAGCAAAAGGAAGAAATAATAAGTTGAAAAGCAGAATTACAATAGGCCTGTTCAACCTCCTTAACTCTTGAACACATACATTGTAAGTCATCCATGGTATACAGTTCTAATATGGCTTTCACAACTGAGTAAACAGCCTGGTCCTCTCCCACTTTGTTCTCTTCATGTCAGCTCAGAAAACATAGACCTTGTCAATGATCCAGAAAAATGCGGTTCTTATGTCATCTTTGTATGGACAGTGACCAAATCCTAGAAATGTAGCTGCATTGCACTAGATTCCTGAGCTTGAAAAAAGTAGAATCAAAAGACTAAACAAGGCTGGAGTGTAGTTCAGTGGTAGAATGCTTGCCGAGCTACATGCACAAGGCCCTGGATTCAGTCCCCAGCACCAAAAAACAAGACTGGCTTCCTGCTTCTATACTGTAGGACTGGGAAGCACCAAGGATTTAGGAGTGGAGTTGTGGCTTCTGTGTACTGAAAAAAATAAAGGATATTGGCTTTCTGCTTTTCTTTTTCTTCTTTATTTTCTAACTTGTTAGTATTTAGTGATCACCTCCAAAGTCAGTTCTGCATTTTGTGATATTTATTCTTAAATGAACCATATTGATTTTCCTATCAGCTTCTCTGAGGAAAGGATCAAAGATCCAGGGGTTAAGAGAAATTTATGAACTCATGAATTCTTTTCTTGTGAACCTAGATATTCTGGCACTCTAGCACCCATGTCCTTGGGGCAGCAGCTGAACGATTTCTAGGTGCTATTCTATGCCGAGGTCCAAGTACACAATGTGGCTTTTACCATGATTTCTTCCTGGGAAAAGAGCGGTAAGTTCCACAAGGAAGGAGAATGATTCTGGAATGGTTTCTGAAACCTCAGGAGTGTTCAGTTTGGAAGAGAAATCTGGGTGAGGGCCTCTCAAGTCCTCAACTGTGATACTGGCACCAACATCACCATTAGGTCACATCCCTCTTCATTTAACTCTGCTTAAAACTTACCTCCTGTAGTCTTCATGAATTCTTCAAATTTTGCTTCATCTCCTTATTTACTATTGTCCTCATTTTGCCCTTCCAGAGTCCCTACACTTAAATTTTATTTATTTATTTTTTAGTACTAAGGATTGAAAAGGGGTGCTTTATCACAAAGCTACCTCCCCAACCTCATTTATTTACTTATATGTACATACATACTAGGGATTGAACCCAGGGATGCTTAACTACTGAGTCATATCCCCATCCCTTTTTATTTTTTATTTTGGGACAGGGTGATTTGCTTAGGGCCTCGCTAAATTGCTGAAGCTGGCTTTGAACTTCTGATCCTCCTGCCTCAGCCTTACGAGCTGCTGGGATAATAGGTAATGCCTAGCTCCCTATGTCTAGCTCAACTTAAATTTAAGCATACAGATTTTCTTCCATTGTGGCTCAAGTGGTAGTGTGCCGACCTGGCATGCGCAAGTCACTGGGTTCAATCCTCAACACTACATAAAAATAAAATAAAGATATTTTTAAAAAAATGCACCATATTTATTTCAAAAAAGAAAGAAAGAAAAAGAAATTTTCTTCCAAAATTAACCTTGGGCTGGGGTATACAGCCCAGTGGTAGAGTGCTTGCCTAATATGCACAAGGCCCTGGGTTTGATCACCAGCATCACAGTGGGTAGAGGAGCTGTACCTTATTTCCTATTTATTTTCTTCTTGTTTGTCTGTCTTTGCCCATAATTCTAGGTTTTTTGGTTTTTGGGATTTTTTTGTTATTGTTGTTTTTTGGTACCAGGGATTGAACTCAGGGGCACTTAACCACTGAACCACATCCCCAACCTTTTCTGTATTTTATTTAGAGACAGGGTCTCACTGAGTTGGTTAGGGTCTTGCTAAATTGCTGAGGCTGGCTTTGAACTCACAATCCTTCTGCTTCAGCCTTTCAAGCCACTGGGATTACAGGCATGTGCCACCACACCCATCTTAAATTCTTTTTTCTTTGAAGAGCAAAATTTTACCCCCTGACCAACTGGTGTGTCATCCAGGTGATGCATCTTAGAGGAAGCAAGCCAACCAACTCTCCTCTTTACAGGACAGTGCGAGGCACAGATCTGCCTATTTTGGAGCGGATTTGCCAGGAGATTGCAGCTGCTGCACAACCCTTCCGGAGACTGGAGGCTTCCCAGGATCAGCTTCGTCAGCTCTTCAAGGTGGGGTAATAAAGCATATTTTTAGGAGGAAGCCTGAGGCTTGAGAGAATGGGTAGCTCTTTCCCAGGACGTCTTTGTGGGAATAAAGACTCTGCATTACTGTTCCCTTCTGCCTCCTTCTAGGATAACCCCTTTAAGCTTCATCTGATTGAGGAGAAAGTGACTGGCCCAACAGCAACAGTGTATGGGTGAGTGCTGTCAAGATTAAAGAAAACAGGGAGAGGGCTGGGACGGAGGTGGGTAGAGTGCTTGCCTAGCTGGCATGTCCAAGGCTCTCAGTTTGATCCCTAGCATGTTTTTTTTAAAAAAAGAAGAGAAAACAGAGCAAGGTGGGGAAGCAGTGAAGAAGGTAAAAAATAGGATAAGGGAAGGAAGATAAAAAGATGATATATTACTCCTGGAAGAGAAATGGGAAGAAGAATTGACTTTTATCTGCCATTGCTCTGTCTGTGGAATAGTTCCTTCCTCTTCATTTTTTTCAGTCAACTAATGACCATGGAAAGGAGAAAATTAGGCACTTTAGAATCTAGAAAGCACTAACTGGCTTCTTTCTCCCAGGTGTGGCATGTTGGTTGATCTTTGCCAGGGGCCCCACCTTCGGCACACTGGACAGATTGGAAAACTGAAGCTGCTAACGGTCAGTTGTGAAGGAATAGTTAGGTTGAGATTCCTGTTTTCACAGGAGTGAGCAAGAGAGTGGAAAGATGATCTTCTTTCCTAGCCTCTTCTCTGTTCTTGTGGCTAAGGAGGGAACCCAGAAGGAGAAAGATACTTAGTCCCTGCACTCAAAAATCTCCTGGTTTGATGACAGATTCTGCATATCCTGCCAGAGCCCAGAAACCAATTCAATGCCCCCTTCTTTAATCCCCAGGACTGGGGATTGATCCAAGGGTACTCTACCCCTGAAGAGCATCCCTAGCCCTTTTTATTTTGAGATAGGGTCTCAGTAAGTTGCCCAGCTGGCATTGAACTTAACAATCCTCCTGCCTCAGCTTTCTGAGTTAGCTGGGATTATAGGCATGTGCCACTACACCTAGCCAGAAGTCAATTTAAATTCCATAGTTTGAGCCAGGTACGGTGGTGCATGCCTGTAATTCCAGCAGCTACGAGGCTGAGGCAGTTCAATTTCAAGACTAACCTTGGCAATTTAACAAGACCCTATCTTAAAATAGAAAAATCCTCACTGAGCTGGGTGGTATAATGCTTCTGGTTTCGATCCCCAATACTGAAAAAAATAAAATCCTGATCTGGGGCTGGGGCTCAGAGGTAGAGCACTCGTCTAGCATGCCTAAGGCACTGGGTTCGATCCTCAGCACCACATAAAGTAAAATAAAGACATTGTGTCCACCTATAACTAAAAAATAAATAATTTTAAAAAATAATAATAAAAAAAATAAAATCCTTAGTCTGACATCAATGTTAAAAGGAAGATGGAGCAGAAGAGTGAGCAGGCTAGACGGGGAAGAAGCCTGAAGAGAGAGGGTGCATGGGCCAGGAGGGTGGATGAATACCATTTGACAGGCACAGGGAAAATAACCTCAGACAAGCGCATGCCTTCTGTGAAAATGTTGTTCCTGGACGAGGCAAGTTGCTAGAGCAGGGAGCAAAGGGACAGGCAGAAATATAGAACAAAAGCCCTGCATTGAAAACTTAGCCCTTTGCATTACTCTTCACTCTGCCTCTAATGAGATGTGTGGCTTTGGGTAAGCCTCCTTACCCATTTTCCCTGTCTACAAAATGAGGCTATTCCGGTACTATGGGTAAATTAATATCATAGAAACAATGAAAGTCAACAGACACAGGAGAAAGTATTTGAGGAAATGTGCTATAAAATGTAGGATGTTTCAAGCTGAGGATCATGAGTTCAAAGCCAGCCTCAGTAACAGTGATGTGCTAAGCAATTTAGTGAGACCTTGTCTCTAAGTAAAATACACAATAGGGCTGGGGATGTGGCTCAGTTTTTGAGTGCCCCTGAGTTCAATCCCCAGTACCCCGCCAAAAAAGAAGGATGTTTCAGGGCTGAAGATGTAGATCAGTGGTGGAGTGCTTGCCTAGCATGCATGAAGCCTTCAGTTCTGTCCCAGTATTAGGGGAGAAAAATAGGCTCTGATAGTATCTTTAAAGAAAAGAACAAGCCAGGTGTGGTGGCACACACCTATAATCCCAGCTGCTTAGGAGGCTGAGGCAGGAAGATTGTGAGTTCAAAGCCAACCTCAGCAACTTAGCAAGGCCCTAAGCAACTTAGTGAGACCGTGTCTCAAAAATAAAAAGTATGGGGCAGGCTGGGGCTGTAGCTCAGTGGTAGAGTGCTTGCCTCACATGTGTGAGGCCCTGGGTTTGATCCTCAGCACCACATAAAAATGAACAAATAAAAATAAAGTTATTGGAGCTGGGGTTGTGGCTTAGTGGTAGAGTGCTTGCCTAGCATGCACAAGGCACTGGGTTTGATCCTCAGCATCCCATAAATGTAAAATAAAGATATTATGTCCACCTAAAACTAAAAAATAAATATTTTTTTAAAAATAATAATAAGTTTATTAAAGATAAATAAATAAATGAAAAGTTTGGGGATGTGGTTCAGTGATTAAATGCTCCTGGACTGAGCTCCTAGTACTAAAAAAAGAAAGAAAGAATTTCACTTGACAGTAATAGATTGGAGTATGAAAGGTTGACTACTTTTCTAACAGGGGATAGACAGATGGACATTTGACTGGAATTTAGTTAGTCCCCTATGCAGTTACTGGCTGGAAGAGGAAGGAATTAAGCACATGGGTACTGGTTGGGCTGAGAATGGGGAGGAAAAAGTAGTGCCTGATAAGGTCAGATTTGACAAGGTCGTGTGCAGGAATCAAGTCAGCCAAGGCTGTGAATGTGGCCAGGGAGTCGAGAGGATGGAGGGGCCACCCTGCTGTTGATGGTAGAAAAGGTGATGAGGGAGATGAGGTGGGATCATTGTCAAAGGACATAGCTGTGACGTTGACATTGAGAGTATCATGAGGCTTAAAAGAGGTTGGTGCACTCTATCCTCATCGTACACATCCCTTTGTGTGGTGCTTGGAATTGAGCACAGGGCCTCACTGTGCTAGCCAAGTGCTCTATCACTGAACTGTTTCCAACTCTTTCTCAGTTTTTATTTTGAGTCAGGGTCTTGCTAAGGTATCCTTGAACTTGTAATACTTCTGCCTTAGGTCTCCAGAGTCTCTAGGATTGTAGGTGTGCATAACATAATCCTAGCAACTCCAGAGGCAAAGTGCCCCTGGGTTCCATCCCCAGTACTGAGTGGGAAAAAAGGCTTGTGTCATCTTGCCTGGCCTCATCTTGCCTTTGATTTCCTCTGTCCTCCTACAGAACTCATCATCCTTGTGGAGGACTTCAGGGGCTCCAGAAGCACTGCAGAGAGTATCAGGGATTTCCTTCCCCACAGCAGAGTTGCTGAAGGCCTGGGAAGCGCAAAAGAAGGAAGCGGAATTGCGGGACCACAGACGTATTGGAAAGGTACCAACCTTTTTTTTTTTTTTTTTTTTGGTATTGGGTATTGAACCCAGGAGTGGTATTACCCCTGAGGTATATCTCCAGTCTTTTATTTTGAGACAAAATCTCTCTAAATTGCTGAGGGCCACACTAAGTTGCCAAGGCTGGCTTCCAACTTGAGATCCTTCTGCCTCAGCCTCCCAGGTCACTGGGATTACAGGCCTGCACCACCACACCCATACAGGATCCAGATTGCAGAAACAGGATAGAGTCTGCTGGGTTTCTGTTCTCGCTACTAAAAGGCTCAGGGGTCACTCCAGTTGAACTGGGCTGACTGGGCTGCACAAAATAACCCCACAAGAGACACAAATACCTTTCTCTTTGGGGTTGCTGTGACGGCTCCTCTGACCTTAAGGGTCCGCAGGAAGAGAGAGTGAGAGCACACACTGACCCCTTTTATTGAGGAGAAGCTATTCAGATGAGGCAAGGGGTCAGGTTTCAGGGGGCTGAGTATCTTCATGATGTCCACTGTCAGCAGGTTGACTGACACCTGGGTAGGCCACACCCAAGGGCACAGTAAGAGAAGGGGACACACACAAGGCACTTCCATGGAAGATTCTATCCTAAACAGGGCAAGGGGTTAGATTACAAAGGAACAGATGAGCGTAGCTTCACCCATGGGGCTGTAGCAAGACACACCCATGCACGAGACACTGACCCTCGCACCCAAGAAGGGTGGGGAAAGCTCTGCCACATTTCTGTGACTGAGCGCCTCAGCACCCAGCCTGGGAGTGTGACTCAGTCAGCGTAAGGTTGGTCTCCTACAGAGTCAGTCAAACAAAGTGAACTATTCTGCCGGTTGTTTCCTGTAGTTCTAAAGCCCTCCCTTCTCCTTTGTAACAATTACCATTCTGTCCCCAGGAACAGGAGCTCTTCTTCTTCCATGAACTGAGCCCTGGGAGCTGTTTCTTCCTGCCGCGAGGGACAAGGGTGTATAATGCGCTGGTGGCTTTTATCAGAGTAAGGGGAACCAAAGTTCAGGGAAGACCAGGGAGGGTTGGGAAAGAAGCCAAGATATTTTGAGTTTTAAAAGAGGGATCAGGCAGGGAGCATGGTGCACATCCATAATCCCAGTGACTCAGGAGGTTGAGGCAGGAGGTTTACAAGTTTCAGGCAAAATGTTGGGAATATAATTCAGTGAAAGTACCTTTGTGTTCAATCCCCAGTACCAAAAAAAAAAAAAAAAAAAGTGGGATCAGAAACATAAACATAAATGCTATAAAGTGCTAGAAACCTTTAGCAAGGTGCTGTAGTTGTAGGTGTGCAGTAGGGGAGCATGCACACCGTACATGGGACGTGGTATTTAATAGCTTATGACTACCAGCTAGAATGATCTGAGAGCCCAGGAGTATCAACCAAGTCCTTCCCTGCCTCTCCTTTCACAGTTACACTGACCTCCCATGTCTGTACCCTCCTGTCCAGGCTGAGTACGCCCGCCGTGGTTTCTCAGAGGTGAAAACCCCCACACTGTTTTCTACGAAACTCTGGGAACAGTCAGGGCATTGGGAGCATTATAGGGAAGACATGTTTGCCCTGAAGCCCCCAGGCTCTGACAGGTCCACCAGCTCCCAGAGGGACTGCTCTGCCAGGCATCCCACAAATACATTCGCCCTCAAGCCCATGAACTGCCCTGCACACTGGTAAGCTGGGAGCCAGGAGGCCTGGGTCATTCCCCTCTCACCCCCGCCCCTGGGCTGGGGTTTTAACTGCTAAATATAAAGTCATAGAAAGCACCTTGGAATGAGTACTAAGACACCTAATTTGACTCTTGATGTGAAATTGAAAAAATTGTTCTGCCTCTTGGGTCTTGGTCTCCTTAAAAGTAACATCAAGGCTGTACCTGTCACAAACAGAAGCACAGTAAATGATGCCTGTTACTAAGTGACAGAAATTCACTTTTGAATCAGGATGGCTCAGACAGGACTTAGTGAAAGCACATGCCAAGGTGGAGAAGGTGGTAGTCGATGATGCAGAGAAAATAAGCAGATTAAGGCCAGGAGGAGCAGTCTTCAAGGGCTAGTTCTCCCTGTAGCCCTGACCCCTCCCCACCCCAATCTCAGCTTGATATTCGCCCATCGGCCCAGATCCTGGCGAGAGCTGCCCATGCGACTGGCTGACTTTGGAGCCCTGCACCGAGCCGAGGCCTCTGGCAGTCTGGGGGGACTGACCCGGCTGTGGCGCTTCCAACAGGATGATGCTCACATCTTCTGTGCACCAGATCAGGTAGCCCTTCCCCAGCTCCACCAAAGGGTCTTTTGAGTCACCTTTCATTCTCCGACCTCCAACATCCCGTTCTTTCAGTTGCCCTCTAGATATACTACAAGTTCCCTACCTGTCGCCCCCAGCTTTCTTCTGCTGTCTATGTTTTTGCCCCTGTTTTCCCCAAAGTATCATCACCCCAGATCACCAGCTGGCACACAGCTCACCCATTCAGTCTCTCTTTTTTTTTTTTTTTTTTAAATAAATTTTTAGTTGTAGATGGACACAATACCTTTATTTTATTTATTTTTATGTGGTGCTGAGGATCAAACCCAGTGTCCCACACATGCCAGGCAGGCGCTGTACCACTGAGCCCCAGCCCCACAGCTCACCCATTCTTATTTCCTACCTCTAGCTGGAAACAGAGATCCGAAGCTGTCTTGATTTCCTACGCTCTGTCTATGCTGTTCTTGGCTTCTCCTTCCGTCTGGCACTGTCCACCCGGCCATCCGGCTTCCTTGGAGAACCTTGCCTTTGGGATCAGGCTGAGCAGGTGAGCAGCAGATAGGGAAGTGGAGGCAGATGGATCACTCTCCAGTGGAAGGGGAGGGAATACGACAACCAGGGTCCTCAGAGGAATATGCTGAGGACATCATTAGTTGGACTGGAGGTGTGTCGTGCTCAGATGAAGTGAAGTCTCAGATGATGTACTCTTTTCTTGTTGCATGCCCTCTAAAGGTCCTTCAACAGGCCTTGGAGGATTTTGGAGAACCCTGGGACCTCAACCCTGGAGATGGTGCCTTCTATGGACCTAAGGTAAACTAGGGATTCTGCTTAGAATTTTACTTATTCAAATTTTGGTTTGTTTTTTAAAAATATTTAGTGATACAAAGAAATATTTTTAAACTTAACATAGGATGTAAAGAAGAGCAGTACAAGCCGGGCCTAGTGGTGCACGCCTATAATCCCAGGGGCTCAAGTAGGTGAGGCAGGAGGATTGCTAGTTCAAAGCCAGCCTCAGCAGTTTAGCAAAGCCCTAAACATCTCAGCAAGATCCTATCTCTAAATAAAATGCAAGAAAAGGGGCTGGGAATGTGGCTCAGTTGTTAAGCACCCCTGGGTTCAATCCCTGATACCAAAAAAAAAAAGAGAGAGAGAGCAGTACATTTCTTGCTTCCATGGAACTTGGCAGAGTTGTGAAAGATAAATAGGAGACGTCAACACCATGGATCAGTGCTGTGTAGCTATTAAGGGGGCACAACAGGGGGTTATTATGGCTCAGGGGACAGGAAAGGCTTCCTGAAGGGGTCACTCTCCAGTCTAAATGTATTTATAGACCAAGTAAAAATCTGTTTCTGGCCCAGGCACCATGGTACGTACCTGAAATCCCAACAACTTGGGAGGATGAGGCAGGAAGATCACATGTTTGAGGCTAGTCTTGCCAACAGACCCTAACTAAAAATAAAAAGGACAGGGATACAGCTTCACTAAGCTGTATAAAGCATCCCTGGGTTCAATCTTCCCATCACCCCTGACCAAACCCCCGTCCCCACAAAAGAAATGTCTCTGGAGGAACAGTGTACGTAGAGACCAGAGCTAGGGATGAGAACTCATGGCAAATTGGAAAAAAAGCCAGGCATGGTGGCACACCCTGTAACCCAGCAGCTTGGGAGACTGAAGCAGGAGGATCACAAGTTCAAAGCCAGCCTCCGCAACTTAATGAGGCCCTAAACAACTTACTAGGCCCTGTATCAAGATAGAAAGGACTGGGGATGTAAAGTGCCCCTGGGTTCAGTCACTGGTATGAAGGAAGGAAGTGGGGAGGGGAGAGAAGAGAGGAAGAAGAAAAAAATAAATGTAAAGAAAGAAAATCAGTGGAAAAAATAATATAAATGTTGCCTAAATTCAGTAAAAAGGCTGTTAGGAGTTCAGTGCAGGGGCCTGGAATGTGGCCTATAGTCCTAGCTACTCAGGAAGCTGAGGCAAGAGGGTCACTTCAGCCTGGGAATATGAAGCCAACCTGGGGACACAACCCTACCTCAAAAACAAAACGAAACCACCGCACACATGCACAGAGGACTGGAGATGTAGCTCAGAGAGACAGCGCTCCCCTGGCATGTCCACAACCCTGGGTTCAGTTCCCAGCACTGCAAAGGAACAAGCAAAAAAAAAAAACAGACAAAAATGCAAAAGGCTATTAGGTGCTCCTTTTGGTTTTGTTTTGCAGTACTGGGGACTGAACCCAGGGCTGTTCATATAAGGCGAACACTCTACTATTTAAGGTACATCCTTAGCCCTTTTGATATTTATTTTCAGACAGGGTCTCACTAAGTTTCTTTATTTTTCAGGGGCTGGGGGGGCGGGGTTGGGGGTTACCAGGGATTGAATTCAAGCGCACTCAACCACTGAGCCACATCTCCAGCCCTATTTTGTATTTTATTTAGAAACAGGGTCTCACTGAGTTGCTTAGGGCCTTGACATTGCTGAGGCTGACTTTGAACTCGAGATCTTCCTGCCCCAGTCTCCTGAGCCGCTGGGTTACAGGCGTGCACCACTGCACCTAGCTCACTAACCCTCTAAGGCTAGCCTCACACTTTCAGTCTTCCTGCTCAGTCTCACAAGTAGTGGGGATTATAGGTGTGTGCTGCCATACCTGGTGGCTATTAGATTTTGAAGGACTGTTTTCCAGTGGGGATGGAGTCAGACAGAAGTGAATGAGTGAACATAATTCTTTCAAGAATTTTGGCTCTTTTAAAGGCAGAAAGGGATCTGAATAGTCAAAAATTTTTATGAAGGGAGAGATTTGAGAATGTTTAAGTGCTGTGATGAGAAGGGGACTTGTTTGTGGGGTGTCAAAGTGAATTATAAGGAAAAAGATTGCAGAAGAGGAAAGTACAAAATTCCTGGGGAGCCCTGTGCAGAAGAGACCACCTTGCCAGTGTGCCCAGGGCAAGAGGAAAGGCTGGGGATAGATGCAAGGAGGTGTATGTGTGGTGAAAGAAGTTGAGTTATATTCTTATCCCACAGTATCAACTGAATTCTTCATGAGATAGACGCAGAATCATTTGCTGAGATGGGAGTGGAAGAGAGGAGAGTTGTTAGGGGGTTGAAGATATACTATAGTTTTTGTATCCCCTTTCTCTTCATAAGCTGGGCACAGTGGCACACACCTGTAATTCCAGCAACTCAGGAGGCTGAAGCAGGAAGATCCAAAGTTCAAAATGAACCTCAGCAACTTTGTAAGACTCTAAGCAACTTAATGAGACATAGGGCTGGAGATATAGCTCAGTGGTAAAGCACTCCTGGGTTCAATCCCCAGTATAAAAAAAAGAAAAAACCTAATATGAACTATGCAGCTAAATAAAATCTTTTTAGTGTTCATTAGCTACTGTGGGATGTGCTGGTATTGTTCAGTAACATACTGTTATTTTTTTAAATATTACTCCTTAGTACAACTATTATAAATTCTTTAAACTCTTAGTATTATTTTAAAAATAAAATAATAGTATGTATGTTGAACCCCAGGCCTCAAGCATGCTAGGCAAGCACTTTACCTCTGAGCTACATTCCTGCCCTTTTTTATTTTATTTTATTTTTGAGATAGGATCTTGCTAAATTGATGAAACTGTCCTCAAATTTGCAATCCTTCTGTCTCCACCTCCTAAGTGACTGGGATTATAGGCATGTTCCACTGCACCTGGCTCATTTTTATGTCCCAAATGTTTTGTCTAGCACAGGATATTTATTTAGCAGCTCAAAAAATAGTAAATGAAAACACTAAAGAATAATGAAAATGTTCTATTGATTGATTTCATTAATAAAACAAGGCAATAAAATATCTGTTACTTTAAAAAGTTTAGAAAGGTTAAACAGTGTGCTCAAGGCTAGAGATAATAGTTTAAAAGAGACAGAGAAGCTGGGCCTAATAGTGCACTCCTGTAATCCCAACAGCTACAGAGGATGAGGCAGGAGGATCGTGAGTTCAAAGCCAGCCTTGGCAATAGCAAGACACTAAGCAACTCAGTGATACCCTGTCTCTAAATAAATTTAAACACAAAATAGGGCTGGGTGTGTGGCTCAGTGGTCCAGTGCCCCTGAGTTCAATCCCCAGTCCCCCAAAAAAGAGAGACAGAGGGAAAAAAGCTTGAAAATCTCTGAGCACAACAGGATAGCCAAAGAATTGCTGGCAGCAGCAAGGGACCAGTTGAGTCCTGAAACCGTGACTTCCATGGTGGCATTAATCTCTGCTTTTGCATCTGTGTGTTCTGTGACAAGTTGGCAGCACAGAGCCTTTCTATTGCAGAGTCAAGGCAATGGGAGGTTAAGATGCTGCCATGATGGCATTTTGCCACATGGAAGTAAAAAGAACAATGAATCGTACAAGGAACTAAAAAACTGTCACAGCTGCATGGGGAAAGAAACAGAAGGACTCTGGATGGGGAGAATAAAGAGGAATAAAGGAACTGAAGAGTTGAAGAGCCAGTAGTAGTAGTAATTGTCAGAGTAGGTGTTGGAGGCCCTGCAGGGTTGCCCATGCCTGCAGTCTGAAGTGGCTACTCACTAGGCTCAGGCAAGGGCACCACACATTTGAGGCCATCCTGGGCAATTGAGTGAGACCCTCTCTCAAAATAAACTAAAAGGTTAGGAATGTAGGTTGGTAGTAAAGTACTTGGCTAGCATGCCACCCTGAATATAGTCCCCAGTACCACACCACATACACACACACACACACACACACAGAGTGGGTGTGTGGGCACTGTTCAGAAGCATAGCCACTGGGGTTGGGAGAGGGGCACTGAGGACCAGTAGTTAGCTGTAGTGTGCATGGGGCTGCAGGTCTCTGTGAGGAGGAACCCAGAGGAGCTAGGGCGTGGATAAGAGCATCATTAATGGGAGAGAGCCACTGCCATAGTGAAATGGAGTACCATAGAGAGGGGGATCACAGTGGATGACGTGATTCTCCAAATAGCCCTGACGTGTAGGTGGGAGAGCACATGGTGCAGGTAATGGAAGATACTGCTTCTGTTCCCTCATGTCCTCCTGTCCATCTCCTACAGATCGATGTGCACCTCCATGATGCCCTGGGTCGGCCCCATCAGTGTGGAACAATTCAGCTTGACTTCCAGCTGCCCCTGAGATTCAACCTCCAGTACAAGGGGTACAGAAGCTTTTCCCATCCCCCTTTCCCTTGACAGCCGATGGTGAGCAACTCCCACTCCTATTTTCACCCTGGAAACTGAATCAGACCTCCACATCTTCCCCTGCCAGGACTGTGCACCTAGAAGGTGATCTTATGTGCATAGTTTGTGATACTTTCACTCTTTTTCCTTCCAAGGCAGGCGGGGGCCCTGGAGCGGCCAGTCCTCATTCACAGAGCAGTGCTTGGTTCTGTGGAAAGGCTGTTGGGAGTGCTGGCAGAAAGCTGTGGGGGAAAATGGTGAGCTATCTGATGCTGGCCTTCACGACAGGGAGTTTATACTCCAGCTCCTGTCTCACTTCATGTCCCAGATCTGCTTCCTGCAGCTACACTTCTGGCCAGAGCCGAAATAAATACTTGCCACCCTGTTTCCTCCCATCCAGGCCACTGTGGCTGTCCCCATTCCAGGTAGTGGTCATCCCTGTGGGAATGGAGCAAGAGGAATATGCCAGAGAGGTGAGGAGTTGGACTCAAGGAAGGGGCAGAAAGGGACAGTAGGGAGTCTGGTGCCAGCACTGGGTACGAAGAGGCTACACCAGCTAGTGGGAAGGGCACAGCCCTTAGAGCCACCAGACTGCACCTGAGTGGCAGCTCTCCTTTATGCTCTAAATTCTCTCCAAAAAGTAAAATCTGCTTTGTGCTCTGTATGTATATATGAAATGAATTGCATTCTGCCATCATGTATAACAAATTAGAATAAACAAATAACTTACTGTTTGAGACCTGCTGGGCATGGTGATACACACCTATGATCCCAGTGACCTGGGAAGCTGAGGCAAGATGAGGCAGGAGGACTGAAAGTTCAAGGTCAGCCTAGGTAACTTAGCAAGATCCTGCCTGAAAATAAAAAATAAATGAACATCTGGGGTTGTAGTTCAGTAGTGAGGGGTACACAAATGATCTTGGGTAAAGCTGGTTTTATTTTTCCTTTCTAAAGAGAATCGAGAATATGGGTGGTACCAGAGGTGAGGGCGAGCAGCAGGCAAAGTCCAGGGGATAATGGAGGGCTTTCTCCAGTAGGAGTCGACACAGATGCTGTGGGTTGGGGTTGGAGAGGAGGCCTCAGTTTAGCAATGAGATGAGGAAAAAGATAATTTTTGTTATGGAGAGCACTGAGGCAGGGGATGAGGGATAGGAAGTGGGACACACCAATGAAGAAGGATGTTTGACTGTCTTAGCTCCTCAGTCTTCCATTGAATTTATTTCTTGTCACCAAACGTGTCCCAGATTCAACAGAATCTGCAGGCTGCAGGCCTTGTCAGCGACCTGGATGCTGATTCTGGAGTGACTCTCAGCCGGAGAGTGCGCCGGGCCCAGCTCGCCCACTACAATTTCCAGTTTGGTAAGAGAGAGGCAGCCCAGAACCTCGGAGCTGGGTCTCTCATTCTTCTTTAAGTTAGTTCCTTGACCCTGTGCCTCCTCACAACCACTTCTGTCCCTCAGAACAGTTTTCCTCTTATTAACCCCACCCTAGGGGGGTTCTTTGGGGTTAATTAACAAAAGGAAATATCAAAGAGAAAGGGGATGGGAAAGGTTAGTGAGGCATTAATTAATTAGCCTTGTTTATTCTGCACATGAATGGAGTCAGCCCTAAGGATTAAGGAGGAAGCCTTAAGGAGAAAAGTCTAGCACTGCCTTGCTCTCTTCACTCACCACAGTTCAGAGCTCTTGAAGATAAGGAACAGAAATTCCTCCACCTGATTCTCTAGTTTGGTGTACGCCCCTCACCTACCAGCACCTGGAGCAAGCCACCCCGCAGTCCATGGACTTGCACATGTGTCCCAGTCCTGCTGTCTTCCCCTTCCTCTACCTCCGCCTCCCACCCCACTGCTTGCCCCACATTTCTCAGTCCCACATACCATTTCTCTGTGTCTAGTTCTTGGTCTGTTTGGCTCTCTCTGGCTGACTCTAGTATCTCTGACCCTGGGGCTCCTGACCAGAAATGATAATAATGTTCCAGGCTCCGCATTCCTTATCTTCTCAGGATGAGCAGTGAACTGGAGAGAAGGCACAGCTAAATGTATTCTTTAAACCATATCTAGACTCTGCTTCCACCCTTCCTAAAGATTTAAGTCTGCAAAGTTTCTGCAAAACAAAAGGAAATATCCCATGTCGTGACTTTATCCTGAGATTCCCAAACCTCCCTTCCTCTTCCTGCAGTGGTTGGCCAGCAAGAGCAGAGTAAGAGAACAGTGAACATACGGACTCGCAGTAATCGCCGACTTGGGGAGTGGGACTTGACCAGGGCTGTGCAACGGCTGCTGGAGCTACAGAATACCAGGGTCCCCAATGCTGAGGAAATCTTCTGAGCTTTGTTCACACATGAGACAGAGACCTGCAAGAGCCGTCAGCCTCCCTGATAAACCCGAGCCCTACTAACAGCCTGGAGTCCCCCAGAATCCTCAGAATTGCATGTGTCTGCTCTCCTGAAAAGACTTGGGAGCTGGGGAGGCAGTTCAGTGGCAGAGCACTTGCCTAGCAAGCATGAGGTCCTGGGTTCTATTCCCAGCAATGCAAAAAGAGACTTGGTTTGGGGACCCCACAGCGGGAGGGAAGATATGGTGTTTGGATGTGAGGAGAATTAAATGGAAAAAATAAACTTGAAGCTGCTATATTTGTGTCTGATCTCTGACTCCTGAAAGGAGGACAAAAGGGAGTTCCACACTGGCTGGGAATGGGAGCTCGGGAGGCTGAGCAGGAGAATCACAAGTTCAAAGCCCCAGCCTCAACAACTTAGGGTCTCACTATCTCAAAAGGGCTGCTGAGCGCACGCCTGTCATTCCAGCAGCTCGGGAGGCTGAGGCAGGAGGATAATGAGTTCAAAGCCAGCCTCAGCAAAAAGCAAGGCGCTGAGCAACTCTCAGTGAGATCCTGTCTCTAAATAAATAACAAAAAAGAGCTGGGAATGTGGCTCAGGGGTCGGGTGCCCCTGAGTTCAATCCATGGGAGTTCCACTTTGTTACCCTTGCCCAGAGTTGGGGACAACTCTCACTGATAGGGAGCTACCTTAGGCAGCTATCCTGTTCCCAATGTTAGCTCCTTAGTGCCCTGGTTCCCTAGACCCAGTTTCATAGGTTGTCAGGTCCCTGTTCCGCAGGAGGCAGCATGAAACATAAAAGTGAGGCATGAACTAAGGGCCCAGATGTCTGCTGCTCCGTGATCTGAACGGGTTTCTCTTAGGGTCCTAGGAATACTTCCTCCCATCACCTTCATTCTTCTCAGTCCTCTGAGGAGGCTTCAGGATGAGTTTGGAAGGAGTGGCTGCTAAAGGAGGAGCAGCTGCACTGAGTCATGGCAGGAAGCTGAAGGGGGCGGGAGATAACAACAGGCAACATATAAAAGGGAGCCAGAGTTGGCCCTGAAGTTCACAATAGCAGTAGCAGCAGCTGGAGCAGCAGGGTTCCTGCAGCACAGCCCTTCCTTCACATCCAGGTCTGCCTGAGACAACCCAGCTTTTAGGTGGCCGGTGACCAGCCCTTGTTCCAGGATGGGGACCATGGCCAGAGTAGCCTTGGTCTTGGCCTATTTGGCTGTCGCCTCTGCCACTTCTGAGGGAGGTGAGTAGGGGTGGGGTCAGCACTAGGGAAGGGCTCTGGCTAGGCAGCTCATCACCAGCAGGATGACTTGGCCTCCCTCTTCTGAGCAGGCCTAAGGTTGGCCTGGCCAACTGGACCTTTTAACCAGGGAGGCGGGAGCAGACAGAGAGGGGTTCCTAGAGGTTACTGCTAAGAAATAAAATTGGATTCAAGTAGGCAACTGAGCAGGTAAGTGGATTCACAGAGGGACGGGAACTCCGGCCTGGGGAGGAGGTATGTGGTGGAGGGACTCCGAGGCAGGTGAAGCGGGGAAAGGGGCCCCCAGGCTGCTCAAAACCGGTTTGCTGACCCAGAGAGCCTTGCCTGACTCACTGTCTGGTTAGAGGAAGGGTTAAGGGGTTGTCCACTCAGTCTCATCCACTGCTGGGCATAAACACACTGCTTTGATGCCTCAACGAAACGGAACTCTGGAGGGAAACTGCCGAGAGGGGCAAGAGAGCTAGTGTGTAAAGCCCTGCTCACTATCATCCCTCCCAGTTCCTAATTTCTTTTTTTCCTGCACATCAGTCACCAGAGATTCCTTCTCTATGCCTGTCCCATCCTGCAGGTCCTAAATTTGAGACCTAAATTGAGGAGAAGCTGAGACTAGCTAAAGTGAGGCACTTATACTCCTGGCTGGAGTTCCTTCTCACAAGGCCTAAAGAGGGTTAAAGGGCCTGGCACAGGAGATTGGTGGAGGAAGTGGGCAGGTGAGGGCTCAACCAGCTCAGGTTCGGCTTCTTCCTCTGAAGCCAGAGGGGCACCACAGCAGAGCAGCTACAGGAAGGGCAGCCACAACCCCTGAGGTAGAGACACTGACAGGAGAAATCAGAACCTCCCTCCCAACCTTCAGACTCAGTCTCTGAGCCAGGCAGAATATCCAGGCTTTCTCAGAACCCTGTCAATAATATCCAGGTGTTTGTGGGGGTGATGAGGGGACATGGGACAAGTATATTATAGAGGTAATTGCCACGTCTTGTCATCTTCCTACACTCTTGACTTCCACAGTCTCCCCATTCCTTGCTCAGAGCCAGAAAGGGCCCCTTAAAACCACTGCCGATTTCCTCTCTCCAGGTCACAAGGCTCCAGGGCAAAAGGAGCTGAGATCAGAGTACCTTCAGGAAGGTAAGAGTTCGGGGACCAGGTGTGGTGGCCCTCTTCTGTAATCCCAGCACCTAGGGAACCTGAGTCAGGAGAATCACAAATTCAAGGCCAGCCTCTGCAATTTATCAGGATCCTGCCTCTTTTTTAAAGAGGTAGGGGTATGACTCAGGGATTGAGTGCCCTTAAATTCAATCCACACTGTGCAAGCAAAGAAATAAGTTTAGAAGAGCAACTATGGAACTGAGAGTCCAGGAGGAGCAGGGGGACTCAGAGTTTCTCCTCTTGTCTCTAGCTGGCTACGCAGCACCTCCCTCCCCACCACAGGCCAGAGGCTTCCCTGTGTATCACCTTGACCCTTCCCAGCATGACCTTCCTTTTGAGGGACAGAGGGAAGGTAAGGCCCCACCGTGCCCTTCTCAGTTACCCCCTCAAGTCTCTAATCTGAGATACTCTGGCTCTCAACACGGGAAGGAGGGAAGCAGCTCCACCCCTCTCCCCACTGGCTAGCAGGGGTGAGCTGCTCACACACTCCTCCTTCTGTAGTACAGTCTCCTCCTTCTCCAGAAGCCATACCTGTCCAAGAAGAGCTGTCTCCTCCCCACCTCTCTAATGGAAAGAAAGGTGAGTGCTTGCCCACTTTCCTACCTCCCACTAAGATCTTGCTGACATTGGTTTGCAGTCCTCCCTCCCCTCTGTCTTGCAGTGGATCCGCCTCTTCCTCCGGAAGCCATCCCCCTCCAAGAAGAGTTGCCCCCTCCCCACCCCCGTACTGAACAGAAGGAAAGTAAGCAACTCTCTCTGCACACACCACCTTCACCTAGCCTTACCCTAGAGCAAGGGCCTTGAAAGCACAAAAAACAGGCGCTGCCATTTCCCATTTATGTAACCTGGCATGACTCAATTACCAAGCTTTAGTTTCTTCATGTATAAAACTGAGGAAATAATACCTGTTTGATAGTTATGATTAAATGACACAAAAATAGCATTTATTTTCACTTCTGTACTGCGTTCCTCTTTATGAATGGGGGCTAGCCAGGTGCCTATCTTCTACAAATGCCCATCCCAATGTGATATTTGCTTATACATCTCCTTCTACCCCAGTAAACCCACCTTTCCCATACCAGGAGGAGATTTTCCATTCCCAGCAGAGAGTGAGTGAGTGACAGCATCTGTCTGTCCATACCCTTGCATGACCACTCAAGACTCCAGGGAGAGGAGCAGGGAATCAGCACAGGGAGCAGAAACGTGGGAGGAAGGGACAGCTCTGAGGGTGACACTTTTCATGCTTCAATTCTCTTTTCCTTTCAGTCAGTCAATCCGAAGGTAAGAACCACAGATTAACTTCTTCATTTACCCTTACCCTCCTAACCCTTTCTCCTTAACCCCCAGTTCTTTCAATCCTCCCAGTTCACTTGGCCTTTGTCAGTTCCTCCCATCCTCTCTCTTCCCCCTCTGTTCCCCATTCTAGAAAATCCAGCTCCCCCCATGCGCCAGGATCCCCCAGAGCCTCACTCTTGGAATCCAGCCCAGCACTGCCAACAGGGCCGGTTCCGGGGGGGCTGGGGATACCGGCTGGATGGCTTCCCCCCCGGGCGGCCTTCTCCAGACAATCTGAACCAGATCTGTCTTCCTGAACGTCAACATGTGGTGTACGGCCCCTGGAACCTGCCACAGTCTGGCTACTCCCACCTCAGTCGCCAGGGTGAGACCCTCAATTTGCTGGAGACTGGATACTCCCGCTGCTGTCGCTGCCGCAGCCACACCAACCGCCTGGACTGTGCAAGGCTTGTGGTAAGATGCTGGGGGTGTCCGTAAGCCCCCAGGCAGCATGTGTATGTTTTAAGGGGTAGACACCTAGGCCTGGGAATGGAGGAACCTCAGGTCCCGTTGCTGGCCCTACCTTGGACCTCTCCAGTAGGAAAGGTAGAGGGCAGCCACTGCTGTTTTCTTCTCCACCTGTCCCGGGTCCTTTCCTGCAGCCTGGGAGGAAGGCAAGGAAAATGGACAATGAGTTACTGGGCCTGACCCACCTTCTCACTCTAGTGGGAGGATGCAATGACCCGGTTCTGTGAGGCCGAGTTCTCAGTCAAGACCCGACCCCACTGGTGCTGCAGACAGCAAGGGGAGGCTCGATACTCCTGCTTCCAGGAGGCAGCTCCTCAGCCACACTACCAGCTCCAGGCCTGCCCCACCCACCAGCCTGGTATTTCCTTGGGCCTGGAGCTGCCTTTTCCCCCTGGGATGCCCACATTGGACAATTTCAAGAACATCTGCCACCTGAGACGCTTCCGCTCTGTGCCACGCAACCTCCCAGCCACTGATCCCATCCAAAGGCAGCTACATGCCCTGACTCAGCTGGAAATGGAGTTCCAGCGCTGCTGCCGCCAGGGAAACAACCTTACCTGTATATGGAAGGCCGTAAGTGGGCATCCCAGGCCCCTGAGAGCCTGTCTGCATCTCCGACCTCTGCATCCAACGGTCCATCCATGTACTCCCTGTTGTGAGCACGTCCGCGTTCGTCTGCTTGTGACTGTCCGTCCACCCATTGTGTCCATCATCTGAATCTGTGCATCTTGAGCCTTTATACTACGTCCTGGCCTCATCTACCCATGATCCCCCCCATGTCCACCTGTCTGCCACCCGTCCATCCAGCTCTGGCCTCACCTGATCACCTACTGATCACATACTGTTCCAGCTCGTCTCCTGTGGCCAACACATCCTCCTCTGTGCTTCCTCCCTTCCACCTTCCCAGCCCACCCATCCATAGCTGTCTCCTCGCCCAGTGGCTCTTTGCCTTCCCTTTGACCCCTTGGGTTGGAGTCCCTCATTTCAGAACTCGGGGTGATAAGGGGAGTAGATGGTGAGGAGAGAAGGGAACAAGTGTCCAAGCTTCTGACTTCTCTCTCTCTGGCCCACAGTGGGAGGATACCCTGGATGGCTACTGTGACAAGGAGCAGGCTACAAAGACCCACCACCACTCCTGTTGCCACTACCCTCCTAGCCCTGCCCGGGATGAGTGCTTTGCCCATCAAGCTCCCTATCCCAACTATGACAGGGACATTTTGACCCTTGATCTCGGCCGAGTCACTCCCAACCTCATGGGCCATCTCTGTGGAAACCGAAGAGTTCTTACCAAGCAGTGAGTCTTGCTCAGATCTTCCCCCAATACTCCTCCCTTCCTTCTGGTGTGTCCTTTGAGGAAGGAAAAAAAAAAAAAACATAGTCTCCCTGTACCGCTCGGGTGCCAAGAGACGCCCAGAGATCCTGATTCCTGCCTCTTTCACACCAACATAGTAAACAGATTCCTGGGCTAATCCAGAACATGACTGCCCTCTGCTGTAACCTGCCATTTCCGGAACAGGCCTGCTGTGCTGAAGAGGAGGTAAGTGTGTGAGGAAGGGGTCACAGTCTCCAGAGGAATGCAGGAGAGGGGGAAGAGGGGCTATAACTGCAGGCTGCCCCTTTTCTTTAGTACCTCAAATCAGCCCACAGAAACAATGAGGACTTGAGGAAGAGGTCTTTTTTTCCTTGGTTCTAGAGTCTTCATTCCTGATCTGGTCTGCTCCCCACTCCTTAGTTCCTATTATGCCTTCTCTGGGCGTCAAAGCTTCCTGGCATTTACAGATGTGCACATCTGTCAGCCACAAGGAATCCAGCTGTG
Source organism: Callospermophilus lateralis (assembly GCF_048772815.1). Lineage (NCBI taxonomy): Eukaryota > Metazoa > Chordata > Mammalia > Rodentia > Sciuridae > Callospermophilus > Callospermophilus lateralis. The sequence goes on from NC_135311.1 coordinate 2,472,113, forward strand.
CAAAGCAGGCATGCACTATCTCTGGGTTCCAGGAAGGGATCCCAGGGGTGAGCAGTACAAGCTGGCAAGAGGAGGACTTTGGGCACCCAAGTAGCCACACTGGACCTCTGACATTTCCCCACCCCCATCGTCTCTGCTTTTCTCCTTTTTTTTAATATTTATTTTTTAGTTTTAGTTGGACACTATATCTTTGTTTTATTTTTAAGTGGTGCTGAGGATTGAACCCAGTGCCTCATGCTTACTAGGCAAGCACTCTACCACTGAGCCACAGCCACAACCCCTGCTTTTCTCCTTTTGTTCATCAGAAATCAGCCTTCGTGGATGATCTGTGTGGTCCCCGACGGAACTTCTGGAGAGATTCTGCCTTCTGCTGTGATCTGAGTCCTGGGGATGAACAGATCAACTGTTTCAACATCAATTATTTGAGGAATGTGGCTCTAGTGGCTGGAGACACTGGGGATGCCAGGGGTCAGGGGGAGCAGGTCCCAACAGGGGGAACAAATATCAGCCCTACCCCTGAGTCCAAGGAAGAATGAGTCACTCCAGAGCTTTGAAGGATCAGATGGGGGGAACCCCACCCTCCTTGAACATTCATTATAGTAACCACCTCTTGGATTTGGTGTCCTCATTGTCTGTAACACACAAACACACCCTCTAAGCCTGCTTGGATTTCCTTCATTGGCCCCTGAGGCCTACTGCCCTGCCCTCACTAAGGAGCAGACAATGTTCCACAGACTGTGGTGAGACCATAACTAAATGACTTAACTTTACTACTTGTCATTTTGAACTTATTCACACATTTTAAAGGGAGTGCAACCTTTTTTAGTTAGCTGTCCAATTTCAAGGTGAAAAAGATGGTTCATGCCTATATTTGGGTGTTTTTCTCTTACTGTTAAAAGTTTTAGCATCATCTCCAATAATTTTATATGGGAGCCAACAGAATTTATGTTTAATAATGTACTCCTTGAGCCTCAAAGAAAAACAAAGGAAATTGTCTAATAAAAAAATAAACACTAAAAAAAGAGTAGTTCACGTTCTTGATGAGTTCCCAAAATGCCACCACTCAGCCTGACATTTTACTTAATTTTGTGGTATCGGGAATCAAACACAGTGCCTCACAGTGGTAGAGTGCACACACTCTACCACTGAACTCTATCCCCAAACCAGCTCAGCCTTTTTTTTTTTTTCTTTTTTGTACTAGGTATTCAGCTCAGAGCCTCACCCATGGCCTCTGCCACTGAGCTACACCCTAGCCCTCAGACTGACATTTTAAAATCCCCATTTTTAATCTTTGAAGTTCATGCACTGATTCGTTCAACATCCATTTAGTGGACCCCTGTCTGTGTACTGTGAAAGAATCCCAATTAGCTAGGATTTACGGGCATGCACCACCGTGCCCCGCTGCCCTGGAGCTATTATCAGTCCATGAACCTGTTTGCGGGCATAACGATGTTGTGCTCTAGGCTGCCCCGACGAGGGCAGGTGAGAGTGGGCTTAGTGGCAGCAGGGTGTAGCGAGGATGGCCTCTCGAGGCGGGGTGGTCAGACCTTCTGACCACCAGGCGCAGTATCGGGCAGAAGGATGCCTCCTGCAGGAGCATCAGGCTGGCGTCTTCCTCTCAGGTGCTGCTGAAAGGTGATTCAGTCAGAGGACGGACCTGGGTTTGTTTCTTACAATGTCTAGCTGCAGCGACCCCAAGCAGGAGCCCAGGAGGCCAGTTCCTAGTGTCGTGCCCATTCCCAGGGAAGTGGGGCTAGAATCCCGGGCCATAAATTAGACCAGAAAAGGGGCGGTGACAGTGACTCTCAAGCCCTACGAAGCTGCCCCCAGGAAACCTGTAGCCTCAAGGCTGGAGCTGAAAAAAATGGACCCTGGACCCCTGGGCCGCAGGGCGGGCCTGTGTAACCCACTGCCCAGACGCCGCGCGGCGCACCAGATCTCCTCACCCGCCTGGGCGGGGGGCCAAGAAGGACGGTGCCGCCCCAGCCTGGGCGAACTGCTCTCCAGCAGCTCCAGGCGACACCCGCCACTTCCCTTCCCTCCACAGTCCTTTGTTTTTTTACTCGTTTTCTGACCAGACGGTCTTCCCCCAGCCCGCGCCGGCAGGCCTCCCCACCTCGTCAGCACGAGAGTCTGCCGGCGGGAAACCCTTCAGCGTCCCACGCCGGCGAGACTGCGCCTGCGCGGGCGTGGGGCGAGATGCGCCTGCGCGGCTGGGAGGCGGGACGGGGCGGGACAAGTGCTCGGCGGGCTCCGCCGGTGGCCGCCGCCGGGTCCGAGCCGGCCTCGGGCGTCCGTTGCGTTCTGGCCTGCGGCACCCGACCCCGGACGGGAGGTCCCGCCCACAGAGACAGCTGTTTTCGCTGGAGACTTTCTCGCGCCCCCGGCGTGGAGCCCAACGCTGCAGCGGAGCTCGTCCGAGCTCTGGCCACGCACTGGGTGGGAGGGGAGGAAAGGAACCCCACACGGTGACCGGGTGGCTGTGAGGCCCAGGGCTGGGAGTTAACACCAACGCCTGGGCACCAGCCAACTTTTTTTTTTTTTTTTTTTTTTTGTATTTTCTTTTGCATTTAATTTGTTCATCTCCATTATACGGAATGATGGGTTTCATTGCGGTGCAGTAGCACAGTGTAGTATATATAAAAATACAGTTTGATCAGTTACACTTTTCTGTACCCCCCCAGCTCCCCCTGCCCCCTCCTCTACATTAATGTCATGCTTCTACTTCGCGGTGTCTCTTTTTTCCCGTTTTTCCCTTTTAGCTTCCACATATGAGGGAAAGCATAACTTTTGTCTATGAATTGGGCTTATTTCGCCCAAAATGCTCATCTATATTTCTGCAAATTACATAATTTTGTTCTTCTTTATGGCTGAAAAAAAAACTCGATTGTGTATATATACTACATTTTTTGTATACTATATATACACCTAGGCTGATTCCATAAATTGTCGTTGTGAATTATGCTGCAGTTAACATGGATGTGCATGTATCTCTAACGAACTATTAATGGGAGGAGGTGAGTTTGGATGGAGCCTGGAAGCAAGGGTAAGATTTTTGTTAGCAAGAAAAGGTGACAGTGTTAACATTTACAGCAATTAGTTGTATAAATAAACTATTAATATGTAATTTGTTCAGTTTAGGGGTGGAAGATAAAGTAGTCAGAGCTCTCTTAACTATGTAGAGAAATGTGCTGAAGCTTTGTTGAACCACAATGTGAAGAAAGACCACCCACTCAAATTTAAACCAAATTAAAGCAAGCTTATATTGTGTACATAAGAGAGCTGATCAGCGACTGTCTCACCCAGAAAAACAGGGCCAAAGAAAAGTAGCTGGTCTGATTACAGGGAAGTTTTTATAACCCAAAAAGTTACAAAGAGAGAGGTGTCTTGGGAACTTCCAGCTGACAGGGTTCTGGCAAGCATTATACAAGGGCAGACAGCAGGTTAATGATCTACATTGTTTTACCATCTCAAGGTGGGGAGCAGACTTAGTCCAACATCAGAGTTAACCAGGAGCAGCTGGAATTTCAGAGAGGATTGTCATCTGGTCAAGGAGAGCCAGGCAGGGGGGAGTTCAAAGCAAGGGCAGGAATCCCAAGCAAGTGTTTAAAACATCAAATTATGGTCAGGCCAAATAGAAATCTTAGTATTTTACAGTAAAACAAATGAACTTTTCATGACTTTGTGATGAAATGGCTTCCAATCTTTAAGATGGCATTACCTGGGTTCGGTTTGTCAGCTTCACAAGGAATTCAAGCTTAAGTAGGATTTTGTTAGAAAGGAAGGGAAAGGTGTGCAAAGCATTGGATGTATGTGCAAAGTTCATCTTATTAAACACAAGCCTTTTTGTGTTAGGCAGAGTGCAAAATATTCTAAAAATACAAAGGACCGAAACATCATCTCAAGAATGTTAGCACTATAGTTTAATATCCATTAACATTCAATCCCCAGCACTACACACATACATACCCACAAATATATATATCCACATTAACAGAAGTAAATTTTATTTCTTTTTTAAAAAATATTTTTTAGTTGTAGATGGACACAACATCTTTATTATTTACTTTTATGTAGTGTTAAGGATTGAACCCAGGGCCTCACACCTGCAAGGCAAGCACTCTACCACAGAGCTACAGCCCCAGCCCTATAGTAAATATTTCTGAAAGAGGAAGTAATCCACTTTACAAGGAAAGTAATTGAAATACCAGTTAGCTATTTGTTCTTGTGTTGCTTCTTTCTTCAGACTTTCTTTGTATAAAACCAACCTCTTCAGCTCAGCCCATAGGAATGTTCTTTTATGAAATGAAGTGTTGCCTAATTCTAAGAATTGAAAATAAAGCCAGTTAAGATATTTAGTTGTAATGCTGGATTTTTTTTTTTTGTTTTTTGTTTTTTGTTTTTTGTTTTTTGTTTAACAGTACTAGGGATTGAACCCATTGCCTCATATGTACTAGCCAAGCACTCTACCACCGACTTACATCCCCAGCCCTTTTTATTTTATGTGGAGACAGGGTCTGGCTAAAGTGCTCAGGCTGGGCTCCCAAGTAACTAGGATTACAGGCATGCACCACCTCATGTGGCTTGTTTAGTTTGTTAAATGTGGTAAATTCATAAATTGACTTTCAAAAAGTTGCACTTAGCTTGCATACTAAAATAATCATAAACACACTTGGACATGATGTATCATTATTTTATTTATTGCCAGATTAAATCTCCAAATATTTTGTTTAGAATTTTTGTATCATTTCCCATGAATGGTTTCTTTTTTTTATTTATTTATTTTTATTTTTATTTTTTTTTTAGTTATAGAGGGCACACTATCTTTATTTTGTTTATTTTTTTATTTTTTAGTTTTTGGCGGACACAACATCTTTGTTTGTATGTGGGCCCCACTAATGCCAGGCAAGCCCACTCCCGCTTGAGCCACACCCCCAGCCCTTGTTTATTTATTTTTATATGGCGCTGAGGATAGAACCTGGGTCTCACACATGCTCGGCAAGCGCTCTACCTCTGAGCCACAACCCCAGCCCTTAGTATTTTCTTATACTTTTTCTTATACTTTTATCAGATTTTTTTTTTTTTTTATATTGGGGACTTAACTCATGGATGTTAGGAATGAGCTATATCCCCAGCCCTAATTGTTATTTTTTTATTTTCAAACAGCCTCTCACTAAATTGTTAAGGGACTTTCTGAGTTACTGAGGCTGGCTTTGAACTTGCAATCTTCCTGACTTTACCTCCTGAGTCACTGGGATTGCAGGAATGTGTCAATATGCCTCACTAGTTACTTGTATTTTTAGTGTCATATCTCAGAAAACTTTCCCAAATCCAAGGACACAAAGATTTATCCTTGCTTGTTTTCTTCTGTTTGTTTTTGTTCATTTATGTCTTATACTTAAGTCTTTGATCCATTTTGAGTTAATTTGCATATGTACTGTGAGGTAGGGCTCCAACTTCATTCTTTTGTAGGGTTCTCATTGTGCCATATGATAAAAAAATATCACGACTGGTCTAAGTCAATCATGGTCACCCTCTTCCTTTTACCTATCTGGGGTGGGCATATGACCCACTTTCAGCCAGAAACACACAGGAAGAAGACTTCAGGGAATTTGTGGACAAATTTTTATGGATTTGTGCAAGAAGGCTGTTCAGGAACCAGAGCCTTTTATCTCTGTTCTGATTTGGGATGATATTATGTAAGGAAGTCGCACTTGAATTTGTGACAGTCCTCTTTAGACTGAAGGAAAAGCTAAGAAAATTGCAGAGTTGGGCTGGGGATGTGGCTCAATGCCTGGCATGCATGTGGCCCAGGTTGGATCCTCAGCACCACATACAAACAAAGATGTTGTGTCTGCTGAAAACTAAAAAATAAATATTAAAATTCTCTCTCTCTCTCTCTCTCTCTCTAAAAAAAAAAAGAAAGAAAGAAAAAGAAAAGAAAATTGCAGAGTTGTCGACTTGTGGCTCTTGATATTATTGAGCCACTTAAAGATCCAAGAGCCCTTTGCTTTAGGCATTATGAGTAAATAATAAACATCCATATGGTTTCACTGTTAGTCAGGGTTTCTGTTATGTGTAACTCAAAGCATTCCTAACTGACATATCATCCCTAAAGAATTAGCTATAAATGTCATTTTCTCAGGGAGATATTCCTAAAGTCTCCAAATCAATATATCCTATAATACTCTAAAGTATCTCTCATTATAATTGTAATTATTTGTTGAATGGAGGTCTTTCTGCCTCTCTGAGAGCAGGGACTATGATGGATATCAACAGTCTGGCCCAGTGCCATTCATGGTAGCCTCTAAATAAATATCTACCAAAAAAAAAAAAAAAAAAAAAAAGATTGAAGGGTCAAGAGCATAGGTGGAAGGAGAAACAGTCTTGAAGGGATAAGAATGAAAATTTGTGCTTCTATCACATGAAAATTTTTAAAGCTCAATGAGTCATTAAAGAAGGATTAGAATGACCATTGCGGGAACTGGGTGTGAGCATTTGTCTGCTACAAGTAAGAGTTGCCAAGCCGTGTTAAAGACCCCACTGGGACTAGAAACCCTAAATGCATTGGCATAAATTGGCAGAATTCTGAGATTTCCCCAGCACTGTTCAACTATCTGGGCGTGGGAGAGAAGTTGGGTAATCAGATCAGTCCAAAGGGGTCTGGTCAGACAGACTGCTTTCTTTTCTTTTCACAGATTAAGTAAATGAAAATAAATGTGGAATTTTATTTCCATTGTCTCATTAAATGTAACCTTTTAGAACTTCAAGGCTTTCCCTTGGTTCCAGACTCAGGACCATCCCAAGGCTGAGACACTCACCCCAGCTGTCTTCCACTGTTGCCCACTTGCCTAGTGAGGTCCTTGAAAAGGCTCAAGGGGCACCTGAGAAATTCCTAGTGTGTACAAAACTCTGTGTGTGTGTGTGTGTGTGTGTGTGTGTGTGTGTGTGTGAGAGAGAGAGAGAGAGAGAGAGAATTGCATGTTTTTTATTTTTTTTCCCCAGGGAGAGTGTCTGTAGCTTCTACCAGATTTTCAAAGGAATTTGTGATTCAGAAAAGTAAGAGCCACCAACTTGGGGATAGCTGTTAGCCATAGGCTACCATAGATCCGTCGCTATGGACTTGACTGATGGTAGTCCCATCCGCTAATTGACTAGTGTGGGACTGTGGTGCAGAGTCGGAGGTACAAACTCAAGACCCAGAGGCCTGAACTGGGCCACCTCAGGGAAGTTACTTTGCTCCTCAGTTTTTTCTTCTATAAAAGAGGCACAATGGCACAACAACTGGGAGGTTGAGGCAGAAGGATCACAAGTTCACCTCCTTAGCAGGAGCCTGTCTCAAAATAAAAAGGGCTGGGGGCGCTGGGGGCACTGGGGTTGTGGCTCAACGGTAGAGCACTTGCCTAGTACAGGTGAGGCATTGGGTTTGATCCTCAGCACAACATAAAACTAAATAAGTAAAAATCATAGCAGATTGGGCTGGGGATGTGGCTCAAGCGGTAGCGTGCTCGCCTGGCATGCGTGCGGCCCGGGTTCGATCCTCAGCACCACATACAAACAAAGATGTTGTGTCCGCCGAAAACTAAAAAATAAATATTAAAAATTCTCTCTCTCTATCTCTCTCTCTCTCTAAAAAAAAAAAAAAAAAGAAGAAGAAGATTAAGTGAGTTGACATGTGCCAGTGCTTAAACCCTACCTGGTACTTAGCAGTAGTTGTTTTTGTATTGTGACTAATAGTGATTCAAAAGGACAAACATTCAAGGACAAAGACTATTTTTGAGACATTCTTGCTATGTTGCCCAGGCTAGCTAAAACCCCCTGGGCTCTGGGGAGCCCCCAGCACTGTTCCCCCAAGCAGCTGGGACTATAGGCACTTCACCTCATGCAGCTAAAGACTTTGGGTTATTTTTGTGGTTCTGGAAATTGAACCCAGGGCCTTCTGGCAAGGGCCCTGCCACTAAGCAGTAGTCCCAGCCCAGGACAAAAACTTGGACCGAGAAGGTAGCACTTAGGGGAGCACAGCTGCAACTAATCATGGGTAAAGCAGGGTAAGGGTATATAGCTCAGTGGCAAAGCACCTGCCCAGCTTGTGCAAGGCACTGGGTTGGGTCCCCAGTACCACAAAAAATAAATATTTTTTTACAAAGCACAACAATATAACCATTTTTCCCCTCTGATGCTTACCTTGTGATCCTAGGCAATTTCCTTTATCATTCTGTGCCTCAGTTTCCTCATCTGTAAAAATGAAGATATTAATAGTAACCACTTCCTAGGATTATTGTGGGGGTTCTATGAAGGCTCAAGGCAGTGACTCACACTCACTAAATGCTGGTTTTGTTACTGTCACTACCCAGTGCTGACAGTCAGTCTCCTCGTCTTGATGAGACAGGCCCTCTCCATCAGGTTGCCACGGCCTTCCCTCACACTAGGACCTACACAACACACAAAGCCCTTTCACACATCCTGTGTGTCTCACAGATCCATGTAGACCAAGAAACTGGACGTACAAATGAATGGTGGCCGGCCCATATACAAAAATAGAACTTGGGGCTGGGATGTGGCTCAAGCGGTAGTGTGCTCGCCTGGCATGCGTGTGGCCCGGGTTCAATCCCCAGCACCACATACAAACAAAGATGTTGTGTCCGCCGAAAACTAAAACAAATAAATAAATAAATAAATATTAAAAAAAGATCTCTCTCTCTGTATCTATCTCTCTCTCTCTCTCTCTCTCTTAAAAAAAAATAGAACTCTTGGGGCTGGGGCTGGGGCTCGGTGGTAGAGTGCTTGCCTAGCATGTGCAAGGCACAGGTTTGATCCTCAGCACTACATATAAATAAATGAATAAAATAAAGATCCATCAACTAAAAAAAAAAAATAATAGAACTCTTGGGCGGGGTTGTGGCTCAAAGGTAGAGCACTGGCCTAACATGTGTAAGGCACTGGGTTTGAATCTCAGCACCACATTAACATAAAAATAAAGATATTGTGTCTACCTATAACTAAAAAATAAACATAAAAAAATTAGAACTCGGGTGTGGCTGTGGCTCAGCGGTAGCGTACTTGCCTGGCATGTGTGAGGCACTGAGTTTGATCCTCAGCACCACATATAAACAAATAAATAAAATAAAGATCTATCAACAATTAAAAAAAAATTAGAACTCTTGGGGCTGGGGATGTGGCTCAGTGGTGAGAATATATGCTTAGCACATACAAGGCTCTGGGTTCCCCATACTGAAAATTATAATAATAAATAAAAATAGAACCCTCACCCAGTTGTGGTGGTGTGTGCCTGTAGTCTCAGCTACGCAGGAGACGTGGGCAGGAGGACCAATCACTTGATCCCGGGAGTTCAAGGCCAGTCCAGGCAATTTAGTGAGACCCTGTCTCAAAAGGGATGTGGACTTAACTCAGGGATAGAGCACTTGCATAGCATGGGTGAGGCACAGGGTTCAATCCCCAGTACAGCCCAAAACTAAATAAATAAATAAAATACAGAGGAAGTCAGACTAGAAAGAGGCCAGATTGCCATCTCTGTGAGAGTTGAGGAAGCAAAGCAGCTTCCTCAACTTTTATATTGTCTATAAAACAATCAGCCCCAAATGACCAGAACTTGATTAATAACTGACAGTTTCCCTAATTTGTGTCCTCCCTTGCAATTTAGGAGCAAGCAGAGAAAGCAGAAGACGCACCCTTGATAATCACACAGGGATGCCTCCCTTTCTGGTAGTGGGTCTTCCAGGCCCACAGCCTCTAATCAGGGCCCTCCTGAGGCCTCCCTTTTCCACCAGAAATCCTTCTCACTCCTTGAGCCACCTTTGGATCTCTGCCAAAATTCAAGTGACTGTGAATTTTGTAGCAAGTGACAGCTTGCTACTGCACGCTCAGAATAAATAGCTTTACTTTTCCTGTTTTGTTGGTCAGCATTTATCCACAAGACCCTGGACTGAACAGGCCAGGAGCAGAGGCTCCCCGGGTGGAGCTCTAGCCCTCAGACCGCAGGGTTGCTGGCAGTTTCACTGGAAACGCTGAGCAGACCTTTGGACTCAGCTGAGCTGGAGCTGCAGAGGCCAACTGACTCAGATAAAATCCCCCAGGCCTACATCACAAAAGAGTTTTTGTTAGATGCTGATTGGGAGGGAGTGGCTCCAGAGACGTGGGAAGGGGGCAGGCTAGGCAACAGAGGAATGAGGCAGGACCTCTGCCTGGTCAGGAGCTAGGGACTGTCCTCAGCCACCTGTGGTCGGTCACAGGATTGAGATTCTCATCGGATCCCCACTAGGGTCCTTTATTCCACGGCGTCTGGCTGGGTGCCCAGTGCGTGCCAGGCCCTGTCCAGGTGCTGAGATATGGCAGGCCAGGAGGCTACTGCGCAGCATGATGCCTAACAGTGAAGATAAACCAGAAATGACTGACAATGTAAGGTATTTTCAGAAGTGGCAGGTGTCCCCAAGGGGGCAAAGTAAAAATAAAAGGGGATATTAGAAAGGGTGCTGGGGGTGGAGAGCAGCATTTTGAAGGTTAGGAATGGCCTCTCAGAGGAATGACATTGCACTGACATCTGAGGAGCCAGCAAAGGGGAAACAGCCTTTCAGGCAGAGGGAACAAATTAAGCAATGACCCTGAGGTGGGACTGGATTTTGTTTTTGTTTGTTTGTTTGTTTGTTTTGGGTACTGGGGATTAAAACCAGTGCTTTTCCACTGAGCCACATCCTCAGCCCTTTTTATTTTCTGAGACAAGTTCTCAGTAAGTAGCTTAGGGCCTCGCTAAATTGCTGAGGCTAGCTTGAAATTTGTGATTCTCCTGCATCAGCTTCCCAATCCCATGCCTGGGATCACAGGCCTGTGCCACCCTGCCTGGCTGGAACTGGATTTGACATGATGGATAAAGAGTAGGTAGGACAAAGCAGTGATGGGCGAGGTCAGGCCTTCTAGGTCATGGGAAGAACTTCAGCTGGGCGTGGTGGTCTGCACTGTAGTCCCAGCTACTTGGGAAGCTGAGGCAGGAGGATCACAAGTTTGAGGGCAGCCTCAACAACTTAGCAAGAGCCTGTCTCAAAAAATTAAAAGGGCTGGGGACTTAGCTCAGTGGTAGAGCACTCCTGAGTTCAATCCCCAGTAACACAAGGAAACAAATACCAAAACAAAACCCGAAGCATCATTAGGGATGGGGCTGGGAGCGAAGCTCAATGACAGAGCATGTTTTTAACAAGTGAGGCCCTGGGTTTGATCCCCAGCACCACAGATAAACAAACAAAAAGAATTTATGTTTTATTTTATTCTAAACATAATGAAAAGCTATTGGAAGAAGGCGTTAAGTAGCCGTCTCCTCACTTTAGCTGTCTTGTCAAGGACTTAAAGGAGGTGCTTGGTTGGAATCTTGTCAGGATCCCAGAGGGTAGGAGACATGGTGGGGAGGAGGGACGGGGTTTAAGGAGATCCAGTGTAGATCAGCCCCAGATGCTGTAAGCCACAACCAGAATTCCTTCCTGAGGAGAATAAGTGAGTTATGTGTGAACCCCTGAAGCTGTCAATACTTTCACGTGGCCCTATTTCAGGGAAAGAACCCAGAGTATTTTTTTGTTTTTGTTTTCTCACAAAAAATGTGGACTGCGTCACAAATTTGTGTGTCATCCTTGGGCAGGAGCCATCTAATCTCTGCATCAGAACACAGAGCTTTAATCAGCACCTCCGGGAGACTCTGTGATCCAAGAAAGGCAGAGAAAGGAAAGTACTGACATGTGTGCTGTGTGCTTGCATATGCACAGGCCGCCTCAGCAAAGACACAAGGTGTCACCTCAGAGGAGGGGAAGGGAGGGCTGCGGGAGGGAGACTCTCCTTTCCTCCTGTACAAGGGTATGCTGGAGATGTATATTCACACACACACATATATATATATATTTTTTTTCATATGGAATTGAACCCAGGGACACTTGACCACTGAGCCACATCCCCAGCCCTTTTTATATTTTATTTAGAGACAGGGCCTCGCTAAGTTGCTGAGGCTGGCTTTAAACTTGCAATCCTCCTGCCTCCACCTCCTGAGCCACTGTGCCCAGCTTGCTGGACTTATTTTGAAAAACTCTCTTCATTGTAAAAGACTGATCCTGGGCAAGAGCAAACGGGGAGGGCCTGTGCTGTGGAGCACTTGAGATCCTCCTGTGTCTGTGTCCCAGGTCCCACGCAGACATGCACTACCACACCTGGCTCGTAACTGCTTTTATGAAGGGTCCATTTCCAGTGTGTTGGCTGGCTTTCACTAAAGGCTCACCTTGTTCTGCCTGTTACCTGTGCCCAGCCTTCCCAGCAGACAGAAATGGAGGTAGGAATGTTCTCTTTAGTGTCTCCAGATCTTGGCTTGGATTGGCTTTGCCTCACCACAAATAGGCTCTGGCTGGCTTTCAGGACCCACCTGTTCTCAGTCATCAGTCAGTGGGCAGCGACGAGCCCCTCTTGGTGTTCAGATCCCTAGTAATCTGGGGCCACGAGCCAGGGACTAGAGTCAGCTGCTGATGACAGGTCCCTGGCAGGCTGCAGAGCAGATGGGGTCCTCCTGGCTCCGGACTCAGAATGGACTTGAGGGTGGCTCAAGGTCAATTAAACCAAAGAGGCGCTCTTCTCGGGCTGTGGAACAATCCAGACTGCTCAACAGCTTCATGCTGAGGCCTGAAGAATGGCTTCCCTTGAGGGGTGAGAGCATAGTTAGCCACACTTGTATAGACAAATAGTGTTTGAATGTTCAAACTCTAAATCATAGTATCTGCCACTATTTGAGGGGGACTTACTGTGGGCCAGACACTGTTCAAGTGAGAACTTTGTGTGTATCACCTATTTTAAACCCCACAGAACACTGACCCAATAGCATGATCCATACTTCCCTACACACATCTGGCCAGGGAGCTGAGCATTGCTGCTCATAAATAAGAACAAAGTGACTCACCAGAGGTCTCACAGACATCTGCTGAATGGATCATTCCACACCCAGGCACTGGAGAACAAAGGTCCACAGGTGGCTTAGACCACACTGCGCAGACCGAGGAGCCCACACTCCAGGGCCAGGGCTTCTCCCTCTGTGGTCACTCACTGACCCTGTGGCCTGGGGCAGCTCCCGACTTCCTGGGCTGTTTGCTTTGCAACACAAGGGGATGCCTTATGCTCCTTCATGTCCCTGCCTGCCCTGGTGAGCTGTAGGTTCCCCTGGGTAAGAGCACCCGCTCCTTCCTTAGGGTGCCTGAAACCGCAGCCTAACTTCCCATCCCTCGCCCTTCCTCAGTCAGGAAAGGAGTCAGAGTCCAGAGACTACGGTTCTGGCCCCCGTTCTGCCCCCCATGGTGCCTCATTTCCTCGGGTGGTAAATGGAAGTGATGCCCACTGGCATACTCCTATTTCATGAAATTTTAAGACTGGCAAATGACGTCATGAATCACAAAAGCCTTTGCGGCTCAGTGGTGGAGTGCTGGCCTAGCATGTGCAAGGCCCTGGATTCCACCCCCAGCACCACAGCACAAAAGTCCTTGAAGACTGAGGTACTGGCCAGGGGTGGTGGCGCATGCCTGCAATCCCTGCAGCTTAGGAGGCTGAGGCAGGAGAATCATGAATTCAAAACCAGCCTCAGCAACTTAGTGAGGCCCTAAGCAATTTAGGAACACCCGTCTCTACATAAAATATTTTTTAAAAAGGACTGTGGATGTGGCTCAGTGGTTCCACGTCCCTGGGTTCAGTCCATGGTACAAAAACAAAAAACAAAAAACTGAGATGATGTACTTGAGCTGGGGAGAGAAAAGAGATAATAATGAGTTTCAAAATGCCTGAGGCAGCTCCTGGGAGGCTGAGACAGGGAGATCTCTGCCACACTGGCCAAGACAAGGCACCTGGGAATGCTCAAATACTTGGCCAGTCTGGGAGCCTGGATGTGAAAAGAGTCAAGTTGAAGAGATGGGCCGAAGGCAGAGTGGGAAACCCGGAGAGCCAGGTGAATGTCTGGGCCTGAGCAGGTCCCAGTTCCCATCTCCAGAAGAACAACTTCTTGTAACTGAAATTCTATTAGGGGGCCAGTGTCACCCAGTCAGTGTGCCTGGCCACACGTGGGACCTGTAGACAGTCGAGCCTGTGCCTGTGGTGAGAGGGGTGAGCATGGGTCACCTCCTGTCTCAACCTGCATCTCTGCAGCAAGCCCGACCCCGAAGTTCTGATCTCAGTTGCTTGGGGTCTACTTCACCTTTCCTTCTGTTCTTGCTCCTGCCCTCAGCTACGCTAGGAACTTTATCATTCCTTAAATTAGACACTTTCTTCTCAGTTTGTGTCCCTGGTTCACTTGGGACAATGGCCTAGAGGACATTCCTAAGCATTTTTCTCAAGTCTCCTCCTTGTGCATGTATTCCACAAGAAGTGACTAGAATCTTATCACTCTGTGTGTGTGTGTGTGTGTGTGTGTGTGTGGCACCAGCATAACAAACACAAAGCCATGCCCCCAGCACTTTTTAGTTTGAGATAGGGTCTTGCTAAGTTGCTGAGGCTGTCCGTGAACTGGCAATCCTCCTGCCTCAGCCTCCTGAGCAGCTGGGATCATAGGCCTGTGCCACCGTGCTTGGCCTCAGGTCTCGAATGTCAGATCCTGCCACGGAAACCCAGACATGGGAGGCAAGGCCACTGCTCTTGAGAAGTTATATTCCAATTATTGAAGTGGTGAGGACATGGATGCAGCCTCCCTGCCGTCACACTGTGGTATGAGCGCCATGGATTCTGCATGCTGAATACAGATGGGAGGAAGAAGTCACGCCAGGGCCAGTCATCGGCTTCCTGGAAGAGGTGGCATTTGAGCCACTTGAAGAATGAGTAGGAGGGCTGGGGATGTGGCTCAAGCGGTAGTGCGCTCACCTGGCATGCGGGCGGCCCGGGTTCGATCCTCAGCACCACATACAAACAGAGATGTTGTGTCCGCCGAGAACTAAAAAATAAATATTAAAAAATTCTTTCTCTCTCTCTTAAAAAAAAAAAAAAAAAAAGAATGAGTAGGATGTGAGGTTAGAAAGGACAGAAGGCATGCCATGGGTGTCACGGGTAAAGTGTTAAGCTTTTGCATTGATCACTGTCATTCACACAGGAGGAGAGGAGAGCTTAGTCAGGTGGAAGGGGACCCGCGAATATGTGAAGAAGAAACCTGTTGGCTCAAAAGACCAGGACTTCATGCCTATATGAAGGTCTGAAGCTAACCCTGTTTGCCCCGGAAGCCAAGGTGAGTAAGGGTGCATCCTGGGTCTCCATTTGTTTACCTGTAAAGTGAAGGGCCTGGTTGGAATGGTGGCTCATGCCTGTAATCCCAGTGGCTCGGGATTACAAATAAATAAATAAGAGACTGGGCAAGAAGATATTTAAAGTTCTTCACTATTCTAGAATGAGGCTGGAAAGGAGTGAAAATGACTTTATGATTTCAAAGAACATCTCTAGCCACATGGAATGTGAAGCCTGGGGAGGGAGAAGGTTTGGGGAGCAGACCCCTTCGCGCCCCTCCTTCACTGGCTCTGGTCTTCGTGGTCACAGGTTGATATGTTCTAAGTCTCACAGGGGCACTTGCTGCTTCTCTCTCGCCTGAGACTGTGACCCCGGCTGTATCATGGCCAAAGTAACCAGCCTTTGCACCTGGAGAGTCCGTGGACATCCCCCTGGAGGAGCCACCTCCACCTGCACCAATATGATGGCACTAGGGAGTCACAGAGGAGGGTAGGAATCCCACAGGTCCATGGTGATTCTTTTTTGTGTGTGGTGCTGGGGATTGAACCCAGGGCCTCATACATGCGAGGCAAGCACTTTGCCAACTGAGCTATGTCCCCAGCCCCCTAAGTGATTCCTGAAATGGAAATTGCTGAGAAATTGAGACATACTTGTTCCTAGGAGCCTATGTTTGAGACCCCAATTAGTATGGCTCATGATCCCTGAGAGGAGGGAGTGCCACTCAGGTATGCAGAAGGGGCTCCAGGGAGCTCAGGAACAAGGCCACCCAAGGGGAGGACCGGACCCCTTACTTCACAACCTCCACAGACACTTGTCAGTCACACCAAAGTGAGAGATTCCCTGGGGTGGACTGAGCTGCCCCCAGGGAGAGAGAAGGGCTCAGGCAGCCCCAGGAACAGAGTCGTCTCTCTGCAGGGGCTTGTGGGCCCAGCCCTGGCTGCGGTGCTTCCTCCGGTTTGGGGCCTGAAACTGGAAAGCCAGGCTGTGGCCAGAGGGCAAAGGCTTTGCAAGCTGAGAGAAGAGACCGGATCAGACCCAGAGCTGCAAGGACAGGGAAGGCCACAGCAGAGAAGGGAGGTCTCCCCCCCACCCTTCATCCCCCTCTCCATCCACCCCATGGGCCTGGGCTTGTGGTTGGAGGCCAAGCGCTTTCCCTCCTGCCTCAACTTGGGCTCCCTCGCAGCGGGCCCTGACTCCGGTTTCTGACTTCAAGGCCTTGGTAGGTATGAAAGCCCGGCCTCCCCTTTGGCTGGCCTGCCGCCTCTGGCCACCTTTATTCCTACCCTTTTATGTCTGCCTTTCTTAGGTCCTCAGCACATTTTGTCAAGATTAATCTGGCACCAAACTGGCATTCTCTGAAGTAAGGAAACTTCTAGGCACCAGAAAAGACCCATGTGGGGAAGATCACCCTCCCTGAGGCAGACCTGTGGCTAGAAGCCCAGGACCCATGGCCACCAGCCCAGGAAGAAGCTCTGTCTTGAGGCTCAGCTGGCGGAAATAACTCGCTCAGGTTTTTCCTGCCTGCTCCCTCTGCTCTACTCCCTGACTCTGAAAGAAGGTCTCCTTCCCCAAAACTAGGGACAGGGCCCTGTCACTTCCGGAGCTGACTTCTCCGTGTACCTCTGCTGTACCTGGAAACGTGACATCTGAATGAGTGGACAGGTTGGAAGCTGGGCCCTTACCATGTGGTCTACTATATGCTCTAAGAGCTCTTGAGGGCAAAAGAGTTGGTCTCTGTCACCTTCCTTACTTAAGACAAAACTCCCCCTCTTCTGCCCTTAACTCCATATCTGCAATTGATCTGGGAACTGGGCACAGGGTCATGTGTGGTCGGCACAGTAAAGCAATTCCAGATTTAGGAATGAAACAATAAGTCACTCTATTCTCTCAAAATGCTTCGAGCCCACAGGCCTGGCCCCTCATCTCTTCCTTCTGTCCCCACTGGGCAGTGCACACCCACCTCTCAGCCCACAGCATCTTCCCTCAGCCGCTGCTAAGCCTCCCCCGCTCACAGCCACCTCACACTCTGGTCCCCGAGCTCCATGACGCAACAATCCTGCCGTGTTGAGGCAATATCACGGAACTCAGGCCTGGTGCCACATCTGTTGCCAGATTTCTTAGCAAAGAAGACAGGTTCTGTTCAGATAGTGATGTAATTTCCCTTGACCCCTCAGCACAGGGCTGGCCCGTTATCATCAACCCACTATGAAAATACATGTAAGGGCTGGGTTGTGGCTCAGTGGTACAGACTTGCCTAGCATGTGTGAGGCACTAGGTCCGATTCTCAGCACCACATGTGAATAAATAAAATAAAGATCCATCAACAACTAAAAAGTATATTTAAAACACACACACACACACACACACACACACACACACGTATGTACTCTGTGTCATGGGCAAATCCTGACCTGAGTCCTGATGGAATCTGAAAGCATCCTCAGCAAAGAGCTCTGGGATCATGATGATGTTTTTAGTCTTCACTTAATGCAATCTTTTCCATCCCCCCCCGTTTTTTTTTTTTTTTTTTTGTGTGTGTGTGTGGTGTGGTGCTGGGGATTGAACCCAGGGCCTTGTGCATGTGAGGAAGCACTCTACCAACTGAGCTATGTCCCAGCCCTCCACCCCTCTCTTTTAATTTGCAGAATTGAAAAATTGAACCCAGGACCTCACCCATGCTAGGCAAGTACTCTACCACTGAGCTACATCCCCAGCCCATAGGCATCATTTTATCAAATCTATAAAACAGTATGTAGAGAATGCATCAAAGAATCATCTAAAAAATCTTCCCAGTTAGCAGTCAACAAACATTCTCAACTATTCTGGAGGCCTGATCAGAAGCTTAGATCATGGCTATTTCCCAATACGGATGCAAGGAGGAGTGACAGGAGTTCAAACCACTTAACATAGTTGTCGAAGTACTGATGGGTTTGTAGACCTAAATGACTGCCAAGGTCATGTCTGATCAATTTAATTCCATAATATTTACTGGGTACTTCCTGTTCTGGGAACACCAGTCAGCAGACAGTCATATGGCTCAGGGCAGTACAGAGGCAAAATCTGTCACTAGGTCCCCTGGGCCTGCCTGAGAAGCACTAGTACTTGAAATATGGAAGTACTATATTTCAAGTTTTCTTGATTTTGGCTGTGGGAATTTATGACCAAATTTGACATCTAGAGAGCAGTGATTAGGTGTTCAGAACACCCTATTCATGCCTTGATCCTCGCCTTACCCAATGGTTCACATCCTGTTTCTCCATTATTTCAACACCCCAAAGCCAGTTCAGGACAGCGGAGGGAGACAACAGCCTGAAAGTGCTGGAATGTGGCCAGAGCAGAGGCAGTGCTCAGCACACTTGCTCCTGGGTTCATCCCACAAGCATTTGTTAAATGCCTGCTATGAGTGAGGTAAGGTGGTGGATACAAAGGTCAACACCACAGGAGGTCCCCACCCTCTGGGTTCCTGGGAGAACACAGGAGGTGTCAGGGTGCTCCCGTAACAGTCATGGGCCATGGGCTAACTGGGCCAAGCCAAGGCCAATAGGTCAAAAGAACAGCATTAGAGCTGGCACGGTGGCACATGCCTATTATTCCAGTTACTCAGGAGGCTGAGGCGGGAGAATCTCAAATTCAGGCCAACTTGATCAATTTAGCAAAAGCCTGACTGGAAATGAAGAAATAAAGGGCTGGGATGTAGCTCAGTGGTAGAGAGCCCCTGGGTTCAATCCCCCAAACAAAACAAAATTGCATGGTGAGGGGCTGGGGTCGTTGCTCAGTGGTAGAGTGCTTACCCCTAGCATGCAGGAGGCACTGGGTTCAATCCCTAGCACCCCATATAAAAGTAAAATAAAGTTATTGTGTCCATCTACAATTAAAAAAAAATATTTTAAAAAATATAGCATGGTGAGTCAGAACAGTGTGAGAGAAGGTGACAATACACTAGAACAGGGAATTCATGGCTGGAGACCAGCCTGGCATGGATTGTCTCTTTTGGAACAAAGGAGTTCAGCAAACCATGATTCTGAGGGGCAGAAGGGCAAACACCAGGCTTTTCAGAAATAGTTATTATGGGGCTGGGATTGTGGCTCAGCGGTAGAGTGCTCCTCTTGCATGCGCAAGGCCCTGGGTTCAATCTTCAACACCACATAAAAATAAATAAGTGAAATAAAGGTACTGTGTCCAATTATAACTAAAAATAAAAAATATTAAAATAAAAAGAAATAGTTATTATGACCCTACACCAAAGTTTCAGGGCCTGACCTGTACACATTGGCTTTAAAATCAGTATTAGAATAGGGACAATCTGGGCTGGGGCTGGGGCTGGGGCTCAATGGTAGAGCACTTGCCTAGCATGTGTGAAGCACCGGGTTTGATTCTCAGCACCACATATGAATAAAGTCTACTGGCAACTAAGAAAATATTTTAAAAAAAGGGACAATCTCTCACACTAGACCTTAATTTAAAACTGTGTTAATTCAACACAAAACTTTCTGAATGTATTCTCAGATACATTACTTAAAAATTTCACTTGCACACAACATACGTGGATAACAGTGCCTGATTAGAAAACTGGTTCTCTCCAGCTGAGGGGGCACAAGCCTGTAGCTCTAGCAACTCTAGAGACTGAGGCAGAAGGATTGAAAGTTCACAATCAGCCTCAACAACCTGCTTAATAAGACCCTGTCTCACAATAAAAAAGGGCTGGGGATGTGCTCAGTGGTAAAGCACCTCTGGGTTCAGTCCCCAGCAATGGGGGGAAAAAGAAAAGGAAAGGAAAACTGGCTCTCTCTTTTACCAGCTATGAGATTCGGGGCAAATTTCTGGAATTTCTTCTTGTTTGCAAATCTGTAAATGATGAGACAGTCTCTGCCTAATGAGGACAGAGGGAGATAGATGCGTAAAGCTCACATGTCTCAGGTGCAGAATAGAAGGAATGCTATGACATACTAGCTATGTTATTATGATGCTGAGGATTGAAACTAGGGCCCTTCTCTTGCTAAGCACAGTTCTACCACTGAGCTACACCATTAGGCAGCTATAGAATTCCTCTTTTTTCAATGCTGGGGATCAAATTGAGGGCATTGAGCATGCTCAGCAAGTGTTCTACCACTGAGCTATATCCCAAGCCCTTACAAACTTCTTTTTATCTTTTTATCCTTAAGACAGTTTCCACAAACTTAATCTGATACTTCACAAGTTACTAAGGCATAGGACAATTTCTCTCTTCTTTTTTTCTTTCATTTTTTTTTTTCTCTTTTAATACTGGGAATTGAACCTGGGGTGTTCTATCACTGATCAACATCCCCAGCCCTTTTTATTTTTTATTTTGAGACAGGCTCTCACTAGGTGGTTGCCTGGGCTGCTCTTGGGCTTGTGATCCTCCTGCCTCAGCCTCCTGAGTAGCTGGATTCCAGGCGTCCACCACCGTACCTGACTAGGGAAATTTCCTTATGCAACTCTTTCAGGCCACTAAACCAGGAGAGTGGCAGCTGTGGTGAGAGCTCTTTGGTCACCATTTCTTAATGGAAGGGACTATTTTTGACCTTCAGTTCTCATCAGTTACAAATGTCAAAGGCAAACCTTTCCCTTGCCTCTTTCTAGATAAGTGTTAGCTGACAGGCTGTGACAGGGCAGCACTGAAAACTACCTAACCTAAAATATCTCCCTTGGCCTCCCAGGAGGCATTTGGTCTGCATTGTACTCTGAGAACTGGGCAAAGGGGCTTCCCCTCAGAACCCAGAACTATAAATATGCCTCTGGGTTGGGACTGTTTAGTACCAGGAGTCCCTGATAAACCACCCTGCTGGGAGTGGGTCATTAACCCCTTTCTTCCCAAGCCCTTTGGGAAAAAGGAGGACCAGAACCCAAGTACCTTTTGAGAGGCACCAATAAAGGCCTGCAGTAAATGTGCCCCGCAGTCCTGTTTGTGATGTGCTTCCTGTTTGAAGTTGTTGTTTGCTTTTAGTAATCTGTCATATTTCTAACTAGAGTATCTTGAAAAATAAAAACCCAGGGAAGCTAGGCATGGTGGTGCACACCTGTAATCCCAATGACTGGGGTGGGGGGCGGGTGTAGAAGGGGTTGCTGAGGTAGAAGGATGGCAAGTTCCAGGCCGGCCTTAGCAATTTAGCAAGACCCTGTCTCATAATCATAAAAAGGTCTGGGAACATAGCTCAGTGGTAGAACACCCCTGGTTTCAATCCCTAGTGCCACAAAAACAAAAAAACAAACCCAGCTGAGGCAGTAGGATAGCAAGTTCAAGGTCAGGCTTGGTATTTATCAAGACACTGTCTCAAAAAAATAAAAAAGAAGTGCTAGGGATATTGTTCTGTTTTGGAGTTTTATTCCTAATACCGCAAAATGAGTGAAATAAAAGCTGTTCTTTTGCTGGGGATCAAACAGAGGAACTTGCTCTGCCACTGAGCTATATCCCCACCCTAAAAGCATTTTATATTTTCACCCATGATATTCTTAGACCTAATATCTGCTTCTGCTGAGCCCAGGATTAACTGACCTCCAAGCCACTTTTATTTTATTTTTTTAATTTTTAACCTTTTTTATTATCAGAGATTTAACCCAGGGTTCTTTACCATGAGCCACATCCTTTTTAAATTGCTGAGGCTGGCCTTGAGTTTTCAATCCTCCTGCTTCAGCCTCTCAAGTTACTGGGTTACAGGTATGTCCCACCATGCTGGTTCCAAATCACATTTATTTATTTAGTTTTGATACCTGGCATTGAATTCAGGGGAGCTTAATCACTGAGCTGCATCCTTAACCCTTTTATATACATACATATATATTTAAATTTAGAGACAAGTTCTTACTGTTACTTAGGGCCTTGGGGGGGGGGTGTAGAGGGGGTTGTAGAGGCCATCTGGTATTACAGGCAAGCGTGTTCAAGTCACTTACAAATAAGCAGTTACACTGCCTGCAGTGGTACATGGCCTATAAACCCAGCTACTTGGGAGGCTGATGCAGGAGGATTGCAAATTAGAAGCCAGCTTAGGCAATTTAGTGAGCCCCTGATTCAAAATAAAAATAAAAAGGGTGAGGAATGTAGCTCAGTGGCAGAGAGCCCGTAGGTTCAATCCCGAGTGCCAAGGAGAAAATAAAATAAAAGCAGCTTTAAGGGGCTGGGGATGTGGCTCAAGTGGTAGCGCGCTTGCTGGCATGTGTGCGGCCCGGGTTCGATTCTCAGCACGAGGTACAAACAAAGATGTTGTGTCCGCCAATAACTAAAAAATAAATATCAAAAAATTCTCTCTTTCTCTCTCTCTCCTCTCTCACTCTCTCTTAAAAAAGAAAAAAAGCAGCTTTAAAGCACTGAATAGATTTAACAAAACTGGACTCATGAGTAAATGGCAAATAAAAATGTAAAGGTAGGGCTGGGGATGTGGCTCTGAGGTAGAGCAGTCACCTAGCACTTGCGAGGCCCTGGGTTCGATCCTCAGCACCTCATAAAAATAAATAAAATAAAGGCGTTGCATCCAACTAAACTAAAAAATAAATATTAAAAAAATAAAAACAAGTCCCACAATTAGCCACAACATTAATCAAAAAAATAAAATAAAATAAAAATTTAAAGGTAGTAGTGACCAGCCAGAGCGGTGGCACCTGCCTGTAATCCCATCTGCTCAGGAGGATGGCTAGTTCAAAGCCAGCCTCAGCAATTTAGCGAGGCCCTAAGCAACTCAATGAGACCCTATCTCAAAATAAAAAATAAAAAGGGCTGGAGGTCAGTGATAAAGCACCCCTGGGTTCAATCCTTAGTATCAAAAAACATAAAATTAAAAAAAAATAGTAACCGTTTATCATCTCCACTATGTCCGCCGTTTTACAAATATTACTTATTTTTAACCTGAATACATTGACAATGCATGTGGTTAAAAAATCCAAATGTACAGAGTAAAATGGGAAAGCCTTTTCCTCGGCTCTCCAAACCTGCACCCCTCCCCGATGTCGCCAACACTTCTGAGCTTGGGTGCATTCTTGCAAATATAAGTGGATCCTATCTTCAAGTCTATCTACGTCAAGTTAGCCCCACTTTAGAGATGAGAGAACGGCGGCAGAGAGGTTGTCGTATTCTCTAAGATCACAGGACCGACCCCCGGTTCACGGCGGACGTTCACGGTGGGGTCAGTCCGCCTCGTCATTAGCTCACATTCCTCGCGCTACTGCCTGGGTGCCACGCGGTGTGGATGGAGAAACGAGGCTCGCAGAGGTCCTCAGCACTCGGAACCGCACGGGGGACAGAGCTGGCTGGGCTTGCAGGCAGGCCGTGGGGAGGACAGGACCTTGACCCGTGTGGATCTGTGGTCGCGCGGGGCCAACTCGGTCCGAGGCCAGCGTTCCGCTCTGGGGCCAGCGGCTTGCCCAGGCCACCCGCACAGAGGCCCCGGGGCCCTGCGGCCCTGGAGGCCGCCGAGCCTGGGAAGGCACGGTGCTCCCACCACAGTCGGTCCGGAGGCCGGCGGTGTTGGGGCGCTGAGCTCCAGGCGGTGCGGGGACCGCGCCCGGGGTCGACCGCTGCCTCCAAACTCACGGCACCTCCCAGTCCGGCCGTCGGGGGCGCCCGGCACCGAGGGCGACCGCCCGCGGCCTCGGCTGGGTGGCCCGGCGAGCGCGGCCGTGGGGTCGGGGGTCCCCACCCCCGGGCCGAGGGGCGCGGGCCCCGGCGCGTGGCGGGCGGGGCGCCGTGGGGCGGGGCGCGGGGCGGAGCCTCGGCCGGAGGCGGCCGTGTCCCCAGCCCGGCCCGGGGCCGCAGTGGCCGCCGCCGAGCCAGGCTGCTCAGAGCGCCCGGGCGCAGACGGGTCCGCGGGCCGACGGGGCGCGCAGAGCAGGTAGAGCCTCCCCTGTCCCCACCCGTCCCGCGCCTAGACCGCCAGCCCGCGCCGCCGCCGCTCCCGGAGCTGAGCGGTCGCGCCCCCACCACGACCCCGGACCATCCTCCAGCCCCTGGGGTTGAATTCCTGGGGAGGGGGTCTGATCCGCCGGTACTCTGGCCCCATCCTCCGGGCGGCCAATGAGCCAAACTTCCTGCAAGGCACATAGTAAAGTTGGAAAACATACCCAAGACCTCCCTGCACGCGCTGGCGCCTCTGCCTCCCTCCTCCAGGGGGATGCTTTTCGAGGACATGTCCTCCCTCCCCACCCCCGACAGACACTTTCACTCCTGGAATTGAGGGACAGGGTCGCTGACAGGCATGCAGGTGAGTGCCTTTGATACAGCTCAACCTGATGGCGCAGGAGGTTGACCCAAAGGAAAGACACCTGTTGGATAGTCCTCCAGGCCCCAGGAGAGGGCCGGATGAGGAAGAAGGAATTCTGACTCAGGACAGGGACTCTCCATGGCCAGCCCAGAACCACACTATCTAGCCCCCACCCACCAGCAGTGGCCCATTTCCTAGAGTCCCTTGGGTGTTGGAGAAGGGATTAGCTCTGCTCCAGTCGCTCTCCTTGATCTCTACTGGCCAGAGTGAGAGGTGTGGCCAGAAGGAGCCCAGGTTTGTCCTGACCAGGGTCCAGCCTGACACTAGAGTGACCAGTTCTGACCTTTACTCTCCTCACCTTGGTCAGAGAGAGACACCAGATGAGGGACATGAAAAGGGGTGAAAGCACAAATGTGTGTCTGTTTCCACAGAGCAGAGGGTATCGGCCCCCTGCCCAGCTGTGCAGGGTAGGGTGGGGTGAGACTTTTCCAGAGAGGGAGCCAGGACTGGCCCCACCCCAGGAGCTCACGTCACCCCCACCCCTCACTTCTCCAGGGAACTGCCAAAGCCAGCTCAGGACAGGATTATGTGTACTGGGTAGACCCGTGAAGAGAAGCAGCAAGAATAGACCCGGGGAGTCGAGGGGAGTGGAGCAGGCAGTGACCATCAGCCTGTCTCTGCTTCCCTTCATCCCCAAGTTACATCCAGGCAGAGGGCTGAGAGTTGGGTTGGAATGTGGGTCCTTCTCTGGAACCCTATCTCCCCCTCCCATCAGGGCGGAGTTGCTGACCTCAGTGGCCAGCCCAGCCAGGGGAATGAGAGGCCACCATCAACCCCTTCTCCAGCTCCAAGCAGCTGAGGTGGCCCTGCCGTGTGGCTCGGCCACTTTGATCCCTTCCTCCAACTCTGAGTCCTGTGGTCCAACAGAGAGGCTGGAGCTGAGTGGTGCTACCCCCAAGCGCATTCCTACCCTTCCCTCTGCATTTTCCTGCCCCTAAGCTGGCTCGGCCTCCTTGGATTCTTCAACGGGTGCCTTTCAGATCCAACAGAAACAGTGCTTTTTTTTCCTGGAAAGCAGAACTAAGACGGGATGGGGATGGGGGTGGGAAGGGTTCATAGTGAGAAGGAAGGGACTGGAGGGCATGGGTGGGTGAGTCAGGCTTTGACCAAGCCCTACTTCCCCAGTTTTCAGAGCTAGACTCCAGAATGGACTTCCCAGCATTCCAGAATGAAAGGACTGTGACTGGGCAGCAAGGGCAGCTCTGGCTGCATGGCTGTCCTTCCCAGGTTTCCCCAGCCATTACAGCTGTGCCCCAAGAGAAAAATAACTGCATGAATAAGGCCCCCCAGAGCCCATGCTGAATGGATGCTGGCATGGAGGCGAGTTAAATCACCCTCTTCTCTAGAGATGAAGCCATCAACCTACTTAGTTTATTCCTTGGCCAAAAGCGTCAGAGACAGGCTGAGATGGGCCTGTTCCATCCATAAAGCAGCTTGGCTAAGGGAAAAAAAGGCCAGAGTCAGGTAGGAAACAGGGGGGGGTGTCTGACGTCCTGCCCAGCCTGCTGCCCACCTTCCCAAGGAGCCTCGGAGGGCAGGAGCCGGCCAGATAAAATCCTGAGGACGAACAGCTTCTGGGCCTGCGCTGCCCCCTACACAGCCCCTCCTCGGGACTTAGGGAGGAGCTGAGAAGTCCCCACAGGGCCAAGGGGAGGGGACCAAGCTGAGTTGGGAGGCTGAGGTCAGACCCCCACCCTGTAGCTTCAGCAGATGGAGAAGGCAGCATTCCTTCCTGCTCCCACCCTCAGATCATAAAGGGTTGGACTCATCCCCCCACCCCTGCTCCCGAGATGTCCTTCTGAGGAGTCACCTCTCTCAGCCCTCCAGCTTGCTGAAGAGGTAACCACCGGCTTCTGTCCCTGCAGAGCGCAGTCTCCACGCCCTGATGCCTGAGTAGGGATCCTGGCCGGTACCCTCCTCCCTTGCCCAGGGGCAGTGCGGGGCGGAGAGATGGAGAAGTGGGTGGGCAGGTAAGAGGAGGGGCAGCCAGGGAGGAGGGAAGGCTCATCCATGGATGTGGGTGGACGGGTCACTGGGAGGGTGCAGGAAAGTGAGGAGAAACTTCTGCTTTCTGAGAAGTTGGCAGAAGTGGGAGTCGCTGGAGGGGGGAGGGACGGGCGGTGTCGCAACACCTCTGGCTCTGCTGGTGCATCCTGGCCTTTGGTTTGCAGGCCCCGCCTGTGTCTTATGCTGCTTCTGTCCCTCCCTCAGCTCTGCCTGGACCAGGAGGTGAGCCCTGGGCAAGTGGGCGGCCACCAGCCCCTGCCTGGGGTCTTTCTGTCTCACCTAGCCTCCCACGCTGCCTCCCAGGCCAAGTCTCCATTTCCCACACTTTCTGCTGATCTGTGGTCCCCTTCCCTCATGCTTGACTCCCTCAACTCCCTTGCTAACTCCCTAACGCTTGACAAGGACACCGAAGGCTGAGGTCGCCTCTGATGTTGACCTTCAGCCAGTAACAACTGCCCAGCTCCAGGCCTGGACTAGGTACCTGGAGGGTCCCCCTCAGGTCACTCTAATTCTGTCTGCCCTTTTTCTCTATGTAGGTGTTGTCTGAACAGTCTCCTCAGACACCCCCAGAGGAGGGCCGGGGCCCTGAGGGTGTCTGGGGATCTTGGGACCAGTGGGCCTCTTGCTCCCAGCCCTGTGGGGTAGGGGTGCAGCGCAGAAGCCGGATGTGTCAACTCCGCCCAGGCCTGCCCTTCCCTCCCAGACCCCCAAGACATCCAGAAGCCCTTCGGCCCCGGGGTCAGGGCCCTAGACCTCAGACTTCCCGAGAAACCCACTCCCTGTACAGGCCACCGCCTCAGGGAAGGGGTGGCCCCCTTCGAGGTCCTGCTTCCCAACTAGGGAAAGAAGAGACCCAGGAAGCTCAGGGGCCACAGAGGTAAGGCTATGAGGACAGGGGTGGGCCTTGGGTAAAGGGGTTGGGGCTTGGTGTAGAAAAGGGCAGTAAAGGACACTGTGGTCTAGGAAGTTGGTCTTTGGTGCCAAGAAGTAGGCTGGAGAGGCAGGTCAGTGATGGCCAGAGCTATGACCCCATGTCTGCAACACCTCTTCAGGTCCCGGGTTCGAGACCCCATCAAGCCAGGAATGTTCGGCTATGGAAGAGTGCCCTTTGCCTTGCCACTGCATAGGAGCCGCAGGCACCCCCGGAGGTCGTCCAGATCTGAATTTCCCCAGACCTCTTCAGGAAGGGAAGGACACTTTCTATCCCTGAGTCCCAGAGCAGAGCCATCCTCTGCAAACCACGGCTCCCAGACTCAGCTCCCTTCTCCAGAACCATCTGCCCATATCCCATCCCTCCCAGAAGAACCCCCAAAGTCTGAAGCTGCTCAGAACGAGGTGCCCCCAAGAACCAGTCCTGTCCCCACACAGCCTCACCCCATAGCCCAAGCCTCTAGCACAGGGTCTCCCTCACCTTCCCCTTCCTTGGGAGAAAGTGGCTCTTTCCCTATGTCTTCTCAACCAAGAATGCCAAATTCTCAGGGTTGGGCCAGTCCCTGGGTAGCAGGAAGCCGCCTTGACCCTTTCCCTTCTGTCCCTCGGGGACAAGGTCAGCAGAGACAAAGGCATTGGAGACCTGGGGGAAATCCTTATAGGTCCCGCATGGAGCCTGCCCCTCACCCACCAGATGGCTGGTTCCCTCTGCTGAATGCTGGACCCCACTCCAGCTCTCTCTGGAGCCTCTTTGCTCCTAGCAGCCCTGTCCCAAGATGCTCTGGGGAGACTGAGCAGCTGAGAGCCTGCAGCCAAGGGGTGAGTCCTTCCCTGGGCCTTGTCTCCCTAGCCCAGAATTCCAATCTGGCTCCCTAACACTGAGTCTGGGTCCCTGTCTGACCTGGACCTGAGGGAGAAGGGTTCTGGCATCTGATCTCAGGGTGGGGGTTAGGGGCTCTTTCAAAGACCCGACCCTCCCCAGCTCCCCAGATCCAGCCCTGGCCCACACCCAAGTATCCCTTCCTGGTTCTCTTTTGTTTCCCCCACCTCAGCCCTGCCCGCCTGAGCAGCCAGATCCCCGGGCCCTACAGTGCGCAGCCTTTGACTCCCAGGAATTCATGGGTCAGCTGTACCAGTGGGAGCCCTTCACTGAAGGTGAGGTGCTGGCTGCGGGGAGCAGGTGGGCGTGATGGAGGGAGGGCCCCATCACTCTGGGCCCCGTGTTTCCCCACGCAGGCCTTCTCTTTCTCTTCTGTCATACCTTCTTACTCCCCTGAGCTGGGCCAGAGAGATTTAGCCCAGCTCTGGAAAGGGGAGGGGACTTTAGATGTCAGATGGTGACAGGTGGTCAGCAAAGGCGCCAGGCTGGGAGAGGGAGGTATCCAGAAGTGTCCTTTGGTTAGCTTCCTCTGGGAATATGTCCATCCTAAGAGGTGGGAAGTTGATGTGACCCGGGAGGTTCTGTCCAGACGTCACAGTAGGAGCAGAGGTGCCATGGGTCCTGGTGGTTTCAGTTGCACCAAGACAACCCTTATAAGCTTGGACCTTGTGTAATCATAGGTGGTAGAAGTCCCTTAAGGCCAGGGGCAGTGACAAGCACCTGTAGTCCCAGCTACTTGGAAGGCAGAGGCAGGAGGATGACTTAAGCTCAGGACTTTGAGACCATCCTGAACAATATAGAGAAACCCCATTTCAAACAAAAAGCAAACCTTGATGGTCTCATGGCCTCTATTGACCTGATCAACATTTCTTCTTTTTTTCTTATGTTTTTGGTACCAAGGGTGCTAAGCCACTGAGCCACATCAACAGTCTTTTTTTTTTTTGGAGACAGGTCTCACTGGGTTCTTACAGTGTTGCTGAGTTGCTGGGGCTGGCTTCAAAGCTGCGATTCTCTTGCCTCACCTCCTGACATGCCAGGCTCTCACCAGTCTTTCTTTCTGTTCTTTTTTTTTGGTGGTGCTGGGGATTGAACCCAGGTCCTTGTGCATGCAGGGCAAGCACTCTACCAACTGAGCTATGTCCCCAGCCCTCTCACCCGTCTTTCAATGTGCGGGACTGTTATGTTTCCTTCAGTCACACCAATTCACGTGACCTCAAGATGTCCCAAGGTGATATCAGTAAAGCTGCTTGGTCTCTCACCAGGGACCCTGGCTAACCAACCTTCTACCTTGTCTTCTAGTTCAGGGATCCCAACGCTGTGAGCTGAACTGCCGTCCCCGCGGCTTCCGTTTCTACGTCCGTCACACTGAAAAGGTCCAGGATGGGACCCTGTGTCAGCCTGGAGCCCCCGACATCTGTGTGGCTGGACGCTGTCTGGTGAGGGAGGAAGGGTGTGCATGTGCACACAGAGTCTCTTTCAGTCATCGTTACAACCACAGAGTAACAGACGCCCCCAGGGGAAGCTTGGCCTGCCACACTGAGGAGGGCTCTGTCAGGCTCTCCCCATCCCTGAGTGTGGCCGGGGCGCTGGGGCTGGTGAAGAGCACCACAGCAAGGCTGGTGATGAGCTGAGGGCCCTGCGTGGACCAGGGTGAGTCAGGGGGCATCTGGTTTCCATGTGACCCTGCCTCACCTCACTCTTCCCAGAGCCCTGGCTGTGATGGCATCCTCGGGTCTGGCAAGCGTCCAGATGGCTGTGGAGTCTGTGGGGGTGACGGTTCTACCTGTCGCCTCATTTCGGGGAACCTCACGGACCGAGGGGGCCCTCTGGGCTATCAGAAGATCCTCTGGATTCCCGCTGGTGCCTCCCAGCTTCAGATTGCCCAGCACCGGCCCAGCTCCAACTACCTTGGTGAGCACCTGGCCCCGTCCTGTCCCACCTCCCTCTGGTCTCTCGCTTCTGCTTCCCAGGCTCCTATTCAGCACGACACACAAGTCAAACAGGGAGAAGTTCCCCCTCTTTCTGGGGAAATGAGGAAGCTGAGATGGCTTAGGGTATCTTAAGCGCTGGGTGGGATGCACGGAAGGGTCAGGAAGTAGTGGGGAGGAGGACAGAATGACTAACCTCCAAGTTCCGGATCTCTCCCTTTCAGCTCTTCGTGGCCCTGGGGGCAGGTCCATCATCAATGGGAACTGGGCTGTGGATCCCCCTGGGTCCTACGCAGCTGGTGGAACTGTCTTCCAGTATAACCGTCCTCCTCGGGAGGAGGGAAAGGCAGAGAGCCTGTCAGCTGACGGCCCCACAACCCAGCCTGTGGATGTCTATGTGAGCCGGGGGCTGAGAGGAAGGCCTGTCCTCTAAGGCAGAGCCATAGGGGTCCCGTGGGAGGACCCCACACCCCCCCATCACCTCCTCTCTCCCCCAGATGATCTTTCAGGAGGATAACCCTGGGGTTTTTTATCAGTATGTCCTCGCTTCACCACCTCCAGTCCCCCAGAGCGCCACTGCGGAGTCTCCCATCCATCGGGTTCAGCCTGGTAAGCCTCCATTGACCCCCAGACCCAGGAGGAGCGGAGAAGCCGAGAGGAGCTCCAGGTGGTAGGAAGCGTCTGATCTGCCTTCTCAACTCCCCTGCTCAGAGAGGCTGAGGGGGGAGCCCCCAGCTGCTTCAGCACCCCGCCCAGTCCGGACCCCAGGCACCCTCCAGCGCCAGGTACGGATCCCCCAGATGCCTGCCCCTGCCCATCTCAGGACACCCCTGGGGTCTCCAGCTGGATACTGGAAACAAGTGGGACACTCCAAGTGCTCAGCGTCCTGTGGAGAAGGTGACTTCAGACCTATGTTCCTGACATTTCAGTCCAGATGCCCAACTCGACACTTCCAACTGCATATCCTAGATCGTGGGTCCACACCTTGACCTGGGACCTGGGACCCCATGGAAACTGGGGTTTAAACCATCCTGCTTCCCCTGACTACCCTTTCCTCCCCTTCAGGTGTTTGGCACCCCATTTTCCTGTGCATTTCTCGAGAGTCAGGAGAGGAGCTGGACGAACACAACTGTGCCATGGGTGCCAGGCCTCCAGCCAACCCTGAACCCTGCCACAACCCCCCGTGTCCTCCATAGTAAGTAGAGCCCACAAGGAGGGTCAGGATACTAGAAACACACAAATTGCTCCTGGACTTGCTCCCTACTCACAGGATCTTACCTGGACTGTGCATTCAACTTGACATTTCCCGGCTGCAAAGAGACAATCAATACTAGATTAAAATGGTTGAGATAACTGGGGATGTGGCTCAGTGGTAGAGCACTTGCTTAGCCTGGGTAAGGCCCTAGGTCTGATCACCAGCAGCAAGGGGGAAAAAGAAAAAACAGAAATCGAAAGAGGCAAGAGAAATTAACTGGCAAACATCCAATTCCTTTTGCCAAATGGGATGGCACATGCCTATAATTCCAATGATGGGAGGCTGAAGAAGGAGGATCACAAGTTCAAGGCCAGCCTCAGCATTTAGTGAGACCCTAAGCAACTTAGCAAGACCCTGTCCCTGCCGTAAAAAATAAAAAAGGCTAAGGATGTAGCTCAATGGTAAAGCCCTCTGGATTCAATCCCCTGTACCCAAAAAAGGAAAAGAAAAGATTGGGGCTGGGGCTGGGGCATAGTGGTAGAGCATTTGCCTAGCATGAGTGAGGCACCACATAAAAATAAATTAATAAAATAAAGGTCCATCAACAACTAAAAAAATATTCAAAAAAAAAAAAAAGAAAGAAAGAAAAGATTAGAATGACTGACACCCCATAGACAGCAAGAAAACCCCGGCAGTGGCAGTCTAAGTTGCCACAAGGAACCAGACTCCAAATGCTACAGGTGCCCACTCTCCTCCATGGGGCCCCAAGCCCAGTATGTTTCTTCTCCTTGCACACGGCAACCCCACACATCTGATTCCTGTCTCTCCCTCTCCCCTGCCCTGCCTGTGCCCACAGTTGGGAGACTGGTGAGTGGACATCCTGTAGTCGCTCCTGTGGCCCAGGCACCCAGCACCGCCAGCTGCACTGCCGGCAAGAGTTTGGGGCAGGTGGCTCCTCTGTGCCTCCGGAACGTTGTGCACATCTTCCCAGGCCCAATGTGACCCAGCCCTGTCAGTTACGCCTCTGTGGCCATTGGGAGGTGGGCTCTGCCTGGAGCCAGGTAAGTGGGCCTATGCCAGGAGGACCCCAGAGAATTGGACATCAATGAACTAGATTAGTATTTTTTCCACTTCCTTCTTCGTCTACAGAAACTTTTTACAAACAGGATCTCATATGAAATCCTAATATATGTCATATAAGAGATGAACCAGAGACTGGAGGCCTGGAGCCCCAGGCTCAACCTCCTCCTCAACCCACAAAAGCTTGTACCCACTGGGTAGGGGTGACTATCAAAGGCAGATCCTGGTTCATGGATTCCCCCTCACCCCCTCAAGTGTTCTGTCCGGTGTGGCCGAGGTCAGAGGAGCAGGCAAGTTCGCTGTGTTGGAAACAACGGCAAGGAAGTGCATGAGCAGGAGTGTGCTTCGGGCCCCCCCCAGCCCCCCAGCAGAGAGGCCTGTGACATGGGGCCCTGTACCACAGCCTGGTTCCACAGCGAATGGAGTTCCAAGGTGGGCCCCACAGCCCCTTAACCAAGTCCTCTGTCCCTGGTGACGCCACTCAGTCCATCCTCTCAGTCTTCTCAACACAGCTCAAAATGCATTTATTGAAAAGATACCTATTATGTGCTTTATACTGGGAACTCAGAAATAAGTGAGGAAAAACGTCA
Organism: Callospermophilus lateralis; assembly: GCF_048772815.1. NCBI lineage: Eukaryota > Metazoa > Chordata > Mammalia > Rodentia > Sciuridae > Callospermophilus > Callospermophilus lateralis. The sequence goes on from NC_135311.1 coordinate 2,505,220, forward strand.
GGGTTCTGGACATGCAACCATCATTACCCTTGCCCAGCTGGTACCTCTGGGGCATTGCCAAACCTCTGGGAACAGGACCCAGGATGCTTCCATCCCAAAGCCCCCTCTTCCTGTTCCAGTCACCAGCAGCCTCCCTTCATACAGGACACTCTAATTCTCAACAGTGCTCAGCTGAGTGTGGGACAGGGATCCAGAGACGTTCTGTGGTCTGTCTCAGGAGTGGGGAGATGCTTAGGGCAGGACCAGAGGAAGCAGGAACAGGAACCAGTGAGCAGAGCTGCCCACCAGGAAGCCGCCCTCCTGACATGCGTGCCTGCAGCTTGGGGCCCTGTGAGATCACACGGTGTTGGTACACAGGGCCCTGGGGGGAGGTGAGCTGAGGGTCTGGGAGGGGGACAGAGCGGGGATTCCAGTCCCAGCGGGAGTTCACATCCCCAGTTGGGAATGATTTCTGTTTTCCCTTCCCCTATATCAGTGCTCCTCAGAATGTGGCTCTGGCACACAGCGTAGAGATGTCATCTGTGTGTCCAAACTGGGGACTGAGTTCAATGTGACTTCTCCTAGCAACTGTTCCCACCTGCCCAGGCCCCCTGCTCTGCAGCCCTGTCGGGGTCAGCCTTGCCAGGACCAATGGTTTGCTACTCCCTGGAGTCCGGTGAGTGCCTGGTTCCCTGCCCTGCTCAGCCTGGGCCTCCAGAAAAGGGGGAGTGCTCATCACACTGCATGCCCTACCCCAAGTCTCTGAGCCCCAGGACAAGCCCAGCTGAGGTTTCACATTGTCCTGTTTTCTATAGACTTGGAGGACAGGTGGGCCTTCTCCACTTGAGATTTCATAATGTCCCCAGATAATGTGCCATCACTACCTTTCAGAGAAGAAGGTGGTAGCCTGGGGTTAAAGAGGAACCCTGGGGTCAGCAAAAGTCTGATATGATAGCTGTGTTCTTCCTAGTGTTCTCGCTCCTGCCAGGGGGGCACACAGACAAGAGAGATCCAGTGCCTGAGTGCCAACCAGACCCTCAGCACTCGATGCCCTCCACACCTGCGACCCTCCAGGAAACGACCCTGTAACAGCCAACCCTGCAACCAACGCCCTGGTAAAATGCCCCCTCTCCCCAACCCCCAACAGAGTGGAGTTGGCTGAAGTCTGGGTGGAGGAGAGAGAGGACCAGTGGGAGGGGAGTACAGCTCTGTATGGATGAACAGTTGTACCTGTTGGCCTCCTCTGTCCTCAGATGATCAGTGCAAGGACAGCTCTCCACATTGCCCCCTGGTGGTACAGGCTCGGCTCTGCGTCTACCCCTACTACACAGCCACCTGTTGCCGCTCTTGTGCCCATGTCCTGGAGCGGAGCCCCCTGGAGCCTGCCTGAAATGGTTCCAGGACACTCTCTCCTATGTTTTCTTATGCCATATAGTCTCATCAGTCAACCCACTTTGTACTCCCTGGTTCTCTAGACTGCCTCAGTCTCACCAGGGTGTCCTCCAGGATGACTACAGGGGCAAAGTGACTGAAGGGGACTATCAAGATGTGTGATTGGGTCTGTATATGTATGGTGTGTGTGCACAGATGTCCCCAGATGTGCATCTGGGCCTGCAGGGGTGTGCACCCCCTTACATGTGTGTCACTTCTCAAAAAGAAATTATTTAAATTGATAAGGAGTGGGGAGGGGACAATACTTGTTTCCCTGAGACTTTTCTAAGCTGAGAGAAAAGCAAGTTTGCAGTTCCTTACTAATCTGAGCTACTTAAAAAGTGTGGCTTCTCCATCAAACACAATTTTGTGCCCTAAACCTCATTTCTTATGTTCAGGCCTCACATCTTCTAAACCATCCTTTTGGACTGGGGGGTGGAGCTCAGTTGTAGGGCACTTGCCTAGCATGCCCAAGACAAGTACTAGGTTCCATCCCAGTACTCCAAAAACTAAAAATGAACCACCCTTTTGTCTTTGATCCCATTTCCCCTTACCCAGACTCTATTCCTTTCTCCCTACTTAGCTAAGGGTGGGAGGTCAGCCATATCAATCCTGCTTTACCCACAAAGGATTGCCTCTTGGAACAGGGACCAGTTGGGCAGAGGGTGGAAAAAAGAAATGTTACCATAAGACACTCTAGCCTCTGTCCCTACTTCCCACCTCCTAAAATAGTTCCTTCCCCAGAACTAATTTATTTTTTATTAAAGTTGATTATGACAAATAAGAAATATGCCTTTCATTGTTCTTGTGGGAACACAGCCATCTGAGCCACCTAAGCAGTGTGAGGTCAGAATTGAAGGCAGGAAGGGTACTCAGGTTCCATCCTCAGCACCACTTAAAAATAAATAAAGGGTAAAAAAAATGCGTAAAAAGCGGAGGGCTGCTGGGGATGTGGCTCAGTGGTTAAGCACCCCCTGGGTTCAATCCCCAATATCAAAATAAAACCAAAAAACGTGCCTGGGTCAAAGGGAGAGGATCCTGGCCAGCCCCAGTCTTGCAGGTCACTCACTGGCCACTAGGAGTCACCACTTCTCCCAGTTTAGATGTGAAGTTGGGATCTTGGATCCTGAGCTATGGGGGTTCTTGGGAGGCTCTCTCTGTAAAGTCTGGGAACACAGTAGTACTTTTTTCAATCGAGGCTGAGCTGAATGGCTGCTGGCCTTTTGGGGCTGTTTTCTTCTTCTCTTTGGCCCTGTCTTTCTGCCTCCCCTTCTTTTATTAGCAATTTTCCTGTTAAGCTCTTGGTTTATTGCTTTTTGTGGGGGTGGGGGCATGATTTCTGGCCCCCTGTCCCTTGAAGAGGAAATGATTAGAGGAGGAGGAGCCTGGCCTGCCTTTAAGGGCTTTGGGGCTGGGTGAGGGAGCGCCCACAGTACTGAATGTCCTGCCAAGGACACATTCTTCAGAAGTGTCTCACCCTAGTCTCCTCCCTCTGCTCCCCCACCCCCTCCATTTTTTTCCTCAAGGTAAATAACTTTCTGAGGTGGTGTGACCCTGCAGTTCTGACACCTGAGTTCCTTACTTATGGAGACCAGATTTCCCAAGGGGTGACAGGAGTAGTTGCCCCTCCATTGAGGCAACCTTCCCATATCTGCCTCCCCTCTGCTGGCTGGCTGGCTAAGACCATTGCTAAAGGGCCTGAAGAAACAGTCTAACCCCATGACAGTGAAGGACACCAGAGCTGCCTGGGGGTCAGGGTTTCTCTAGCAGTCATCCTCCCCTCACAGGGACTCAGGCCTTCCCTGGGCTGGATGTGGCTGAGAAGGAAGAATTTGGGCATCTTGGAAGAAGACTGGATGAGGAAGGAGGCAAAAAGAGTGATGGAAGGGAAGGAAAACGAAACAGACTTAGGAGAGAGGAAAAGGGTCAAGGAAAGGGAAAGTCCAGCCTTGATGTCACAGTCCAGTCTAAAGAGATGTCAGGTGGGTTCCCCATGGATCTGTAAGGGGAGTCAAACAGGCGAGGAACCAAGGAAATGGGACCTAAGCCAGTCTGCAGACGCCAGAGGCTGAAAGTGGAGTCCGGAGGGGAGGAGGTGCAGTGCAGAACCCCAGCGCTCCCCACAGTTCCTGGAAACAGGCTGCCAGCTGGGTGGAGGCGCAGCTCAGCTGACTGGCCAGCCCTTCCCCTCCCTCTTTAGCCTCTTAAGGCTGTTGCTGGGCAGGTTTGGAGTTTGGTCTGAGTCTGAGAACCAATCACAGGTGGAGAAAGAAGCCATTTCTCCTTGTGGGGATCCCCCAGCCTCCAACACCTCTTTTCTCTTTCCCAGAACCCCTGGAGTCCCCTCACTGTCTCCAACTCTCATTTCTCAAGTGGCTCTCATCTGGGGTTTGTTTTTTTCCTCTCACTTGAAAGCTAGGACTCAGTGCAGCCCCTATGGACTCCTTCCTCTAGACAATGTGGAAGTTCTTAGGAAGGGGAACCTGACCCCAAGCAACCCCTTTTCCTGGCCCCCAAGACAGGGGTTGTGTGGCCAGACACCTCTGAAATTCTACGGAGGGTCTGAGAGAGGAAGCTGTCACCCAAAGGGCAGAGAGATGTGGTGGAGGAGCCCCTGGTTTTGGTGTGGCAGGGGGAATTTTAGGTAAGAGTTCAGAGGAACTAGACCCCGAGAATCAAAATGGGAGTGTGGTGGTGATAGGGACAAATTTGACACGTACAGAAATCAAGCATGTAGATGGACAGTGCATGTCCAGGACTCCTCATTTTCAAATATTTGCTGGGGGACCAGATGGTGGTTCTAGTCCAGGTGTATTTAGGAGTTAACTATGTCTCAGAAGTTCAGCTGGAAGCTGAGAGTGTAGCTCAGTGGCAGATCATGCTTAGTATGTGATGCCCTGGGTTCATCCCCAGCCGCCCCCCCCCCCCAAAAAAGAAAAAGAAACAAAAATTCATTTGGGTCAGGATTCCTCTCCCTTCCCCCTCCCAGCGGGTAAATACCCACCCAATTTAAGCTGCAGACTTTGGACTAAATTTAGCTCCTAGACTTCCCCAACCCCCTAGTCTTGCCTCCCTTGTAAGCAGGTGCTCACAGCTGCAGGGGTGGCCTGATTCTCTTCCCCTCCACTCTTTCAGGTTCAGCCTCTCTGATAACTGGGAGTGAAAAACACAAGAACCAGGCTGCTGGCCCAGTTAGTTCAAGAGTGTCTCAGTCTAAAGTCATGTTTTTTCTTTCAGAAAACATATGAGAAGTAAGGTTGAGGATCTAAGTAGACATTGCCAGCCGAGGGCCAGAGAACAAAATGCAGATCCTCTCCAGCAGATTCTTTTTTAATTTCTTGCTCTCTCCTTCTCCCCAGTGTAACAGATTCCATCTTAACATCCTCTCCCACCAGAGTAAATTGAACCTTGGAGCATCTTGCTAGAGTAGATTATGGTTTGGGGAGATAAGATGTAGTAGGCATAGGCTTCTTATTTCCTTTCTTCCCAAAATACCCCTCAAACAGGGGACACTGGCACACGCCTGTAATCCCAGCGGCTCCGGGGGCTGAGGCAGGAGGATCATGAGTTCAAAACCAGCCTCAGCAATGGTGAGGTGCTAAGCAACTTAATGAGACCCTGTCTCTAAATAAAATACAAAAATGGGGTTGGAGATGTGGCTCAGTGGTCGAGTGCCCCTGGTACCCCCCCCCAAAAAAAATACCCTTCAAATCCATCATCTCTGCTGCTGGGTGGGGGAAGTTAAAGCATGAGGGGTTTATTTGTCACAGGCAAGTAATGAAGAGGTGAGAGACTCCTCCTTTATACAGGAAGTAGAAAGTCTCAGGAAAGTACCTAAGTCTATGCCTGTCAACAAGAGAAACAGTTTTGAGTTAACTCAGCATAACTGGCAACAATCACCAAACTGATCTTGGGTTCCTTGACCTAGGAGGTGAGAGACAACTCAAGAGGAAGGTATTTCAGGGCTGAGGTTTGAAGGTGGGTAGATTCCAGAAGGAAATGTCCAAGGCTAATCCAAAATATGAGACATGACAATCAGCTCCTAGGGAACAAGTCACCTCAATTGAAAGGGAGGTACAGAAACAAGACAGATTAGCTCGTTTCTTCTGAGTGCCAGAGAGCAGTGCTGCAGTGGCCTGAGGAAGAGCCCCAGTAGTTTGAAAAAGGCCCCAAGTTGGAATTGTATGTGGTACTTTTCTGAGATAGGTTGCTAGTTCTCTTCTTCTTTTTTGATACTAGGGATAGAACCCAGGGGCACTTAACCACTGAGCCACATCCCCAGCCCTGTTTTGTATTTTATTTAGAGACAGGGTCTCACTGAGTTGCTTAGGGCCTTGATAAATTGCTGAGGCTGGCTTGGGACTTGCAATCCTCCTGCATCAGCCTCCCAAGCAGCTGGGATTATAGGTTGCCTGCCTCTTTCATCACAAAATGAGACTCCTCAGCTCTAGTTCAGGGTTGAGCAACATTTTTCTTTACAGAACTAGATGGTCAATATCTTAGGCTTTACTGGTCATCTCTCTGTTGCAACTACTCTTCTCTGTTTGTTGCAGTACAAAAGTAGCCATAGATGGATGATAAGTAGACAAATAGACATGCTGGTTCCAAGCAGACTTTATTTATGACACTGAAATTTTTTAAAAAAATATTTTTAGTTGTAGATGGACACAATACCTTTATTTTTATTTATTTATTTTTATGTGATGCTGTGCCTCACATGTGCTAGGCAAGTGCTCTACCACTGAGCCCCAGCCCCAGCCTCCACACTGAAATTTTTTTTTTTAATATTTATTTTTTTGGGGGGGCTGGGGATGTGGCTCAAGCGGTAGCGCGCTCGCCTGGCATGCGTGCGGCCCGGGTTCGATCCCCAGCACCACATACAAACAAAGATGTTGTGTCTGCCGAAAACTAAAAAAATAAATATTAAAACTCTCTCTTTCTCTCAAAAAAAAAAAAAAAAATTAATTTTTTAGTTTTCGGCGGACACAACATCTTTGTTTGTATGTGGTGCTGAGGATCGAACCCAGGCCGCACGCATGCCAGGCGAGCGCGCTACCGGTTGACCCACATCCCCAGCCCTGAAATTTTAATTTTATTCCATTTCAAGGTGTCATGAATATTCTTTAGAAAAAAAACTTTTTTTTCCAGTTTGGAGATGGAATCAGAGTACTCTACTACTGAGCTATATCCCAACCCTATTTATTTTTTCTTTTGATACAGGTTTTTGCTAAGTTGCCAAGTCCTACCTCAGCTTCCTAGATCACTGGGAATAACAGGTGTATGCCATCACACCCAACCAAACAGGATTTTGTAGACTTGTAAGGAATAAGAATTAATAAATGGGCTGGGGATGTGGCTCAAGCGGTAGCGCGCTCGCCTGATGTGCGTGAGGCCCGGGTTCGATCCTCAGCACCACATACAAACAAAGATGTTGTATCCGCCGAGAACTAAAAAATATTAAAAAATTCTCTCTCTTTAAAAAAAATAAAATAAAATAATTAATAAATGCACTGGTTAAGGCAGTACGTTCCTATAATCCGAGATGGAAGGCTGAGGCAGGAGGATCAGTTTGAGGCCAGCAATTTATCAAGACCTCAACTTAAGTGAGACACTATCTAAAAAAATGAGGAGGAGGAGGAGGAAGTGAAGGAGGGAATGAAAGAAAAAATAAATCCTAATTAACAAGTTTTTTTTTTCTAGGACAAACTCAAAGTAGTGTTTATGTTGTGTACTTGAAAGCAATGCAACTGCATTTCTTCTAAAAATAATCTTTACTTGAGACTTCTTACCAAATCCTTATTCTATATTACTAGTTTATAATTCAATAGCACTGATATGTGCTTCATAACTCATAACAGGGAAAGGAAGGTAGAAGACCTCCATCCTGTTTCAGATCTGGCTCCAACCATCAAACTTTGAGGTGGGGGTAAGGGTTAAAGCAGCAGGCAACCACTGGCTCCTCATCACTATTACCAAGCTCCTGTGTAGTACTGTTTGTTGTCTCTTACAACTGACAACAAGGGCTGGGGGTGTGGCTCAATGGGAGAGTTATGTGCTTGGCCTGCACAAGGCCATGAGTCCAATCTCCAGCAACACAAAACAAACTGAAAGCAAGCTGTATCATTTCAAAACATGCACTTGTGCGTGTGTGTGCGCGCGCGCGCACACACACACACACACACACACACACACACAAAAAAAACAACCCTGCATTTCAACACAAAGTTGTTTCCCTGTTTCTCTTCTCTGCCTCATGAGGGATTTCTGAGAAATGAGAAATTTCTCACTTCTCACAGCCTTTGCAGTTTTTTTTTTTTTTAATCACGAAGAGGAGTGGGGGGAGAGGAAAGGAGTTTTCTACTTAAGCATATAGTATGATTCCAAAACTTCACAGAGTAAGAAAACACCCTTATAATATCTCTTCACCTGAGGTGTGCCCCACCTTTCCTTAGATCTGGGCTCTCAAGGTCAACAGGAAATAAACAAGATATCTTGCCCTCAGGAAATTTCAGTAACAAAGCAGTGAAACTCTGCAGCTGCTCCAGTACAGCAGCCCAGCTGTCTGCTCTCCTCCCATTTCCACCAAGGACAGGAGATGGGTGGGAACTGCTCCAAGCAACCAAAGGAATGGAAAATGCAGGATAGACAGGCATAGAAGATTCAAAAATAAAATGCACAGGAAAGCAATGTTTCCGAGGGAAACTCTCTTTTTGTCTCCTAGATCAAAAAACCTAAGAGTCAAAACCAGCTCAGTACATTACAAAATGTATGGCAAAAATTTCAAAACCAGCTCCTCCTAGCTGGGTGTGGTGGCTTATTCTTGTAATCCCAGGACTCCAGAGGCAGCAGGATCACAAGTTAAAGGCCAGCCTCAGCAATTTAGCTAGGCCCTAAGCAACTTAGCAAGACCCTGTTTCAAAATTTTAAAAAAGGGGTGGGGGGAGGGTTGGGGATATCATTCAGTGGTTAAGTGTCCCTGGTTTTAAATAAAAAACAAAAACCTAGGGCCTTGTAAATGCTGAGCAAGTGTTCCATCTCTGAGCTATATCTTTGTATCCTTGGCCTAAATGTGTTTTTCGTTTGTTTATTTGTTTTGCTTTTTTGTTACTGGGGATTGAATCCAGGGGCCCCTTTTCCCTGACCTAGTCCTTTTTATTTTTAATTTTGGACAGAATCTCCCTAGTTGCTGAGGGCTTGCTAAATTGCTTAGAATGGCCTAGAACTTGGAATCTGCCTACCTCATCTGGGGTGAAAAAAGTGAGTTCTTGGGCTGGGGATGTGGCTCAAGCAGTGGCATGCTCGCCTGGCATGCATGTGGCCCGGGTTCGATCCTCAGCACCACATACAAAGATGTTGTGTCTGCCAATAACTAAAAAATAAATATTGAGAGTTTGAGTCCAATTTCTCCTCTTAACTGGAAGACCCCTGCCTTGCTGCCATGACCCCTTCAATTAAACTGCTTTGTTTTGTTTTCCCTCAAGACAGGGGTTTGAACCTAGGTGCATTCTACCTGAGCTATATCTCCACCCTTTTCCGACAGGATCTTGCTAAATTGTCCATTCTGGCTTTGAACTTGTGATCCTCCGGCTTCAACCTCCCAAGGAGCTGTGATTACAGATATGTGCCATTCTGCCTGGATGCCTTCTTAAAAAAAAAGTGGAGCCAGGCGTGGTGGGGCACACCTGTAATCCCAGCAGCTCAGGATGCTGAGGGCAGTAGGATCACAAATTCAAAGCCAGCCTCAACAATTTAGCATGACCCTAAGCAACTTAGTAAGACCCTGTCTCAATATTAAAAAATAAAAAGGGCTGGGAATGTGGCTCAGTGGTTAAGCGCCCCAGGGTCCAATCCCTAGTAGCAAAAAAAGAAATATTTAATAATAAGAATAAAGTGGAAAACCTAAGGTGAAACCTAACATTAAATGTTTTTTTTCTCCTTGTCTGCTTCCTTGGCTCTCTTTCCCAGCACACCTTGTCCCCAGCTAACTTGAATAAACATACACATGTGACCACATGAGGGCGGGAAGAATACCAAGTGGGGGTGGTGAAATTCTGAATGGAATGCAGCCTCAGCCAGTTAGGGGGCTCTGGGCTGAGACCTCTGGCACTGGCTGTGGATTTATACAAGTAAAGAAGCCAAAACAATGAGCTCATGGGCAGGAATGCAGCTTGTGGGGAAGTCTGGGCGGCCAGAGCAAACTGGTTTTTTGAATCAGGGTGGGAATAGCAATAACCAAGTCTCCCATGGGAACAAAATTGGGGAAAGTAGCAGCTACCATTCAGCATTTTGGGGGTCCAGTTAACTAACTTCCAGGGGCTGTCCCACATCAAAGTTGTTCTGCAGAGATTGGAGTGTTCCCAAATCTATACTCAAAAACTTGTTTCCCTCAATTTAGCAGCAGCAACTTAGCAAGACCCTGTCTCAAAATAAATTGCGACTGTACAAATATATAGAAACAAATCTGATCATTACTTACAACTATGAAAAATGTGGAAAAAAAGATTTAAATTTTAAAAATACAAAGGACAAGGACTATAGTTCAGTGGTAAAGTACCCCTGAGTTCAATCTCAGGACCAAGGGGGATGGGGGTGGGGAGCAGTTCTGACCTGGCATGGAAGTATGCTTGCCAGGTGGCTGAAGCAGGAGTGGTCACTTGAGCCCAGGTGTTTATGGTTAGCCTGATCAACATGGCAAACCTGTCTCCAAAAAACAATCAAACTGATTCTAAGAGGTGTTTGATAATCAGCCTAGATGCAGGTTCCCAGCCCAGATCTTTGCACATGCTTCACATAATATGGGCTGGGGAGGTAGCCCAGTAGTAGAGCCCTCCCCTAACATGCCTCAGGCCTGGTATTGGATCCAGAGCACTGAAATAAAACATTGTAACAACTTTGCAACTAAGAGGGACAGAATTAAAATTTCAAATCTTGAAACTAAGGCCTTTGAACAGAGTGTGGGAAAATTCCAAAGGACTAAATGGATTATGGTGTGAATTACATGCCTGCAATTACTGCAACTTTGAGGGGTGAGGCAGGAGGATAGCAAATTTTTTTGAGGCCAGCCTCAGAAATTTAGTGAAACTGTCTTGGGGGGGGGGGGGAGTTAGGAATTGTAGCTCAGTGGTAGCCCTGGGTTAAATCCATGGTGTACCCCCCACCCACCCACTTCTGAATGATACAAACACTAATTTCTGAAATCACTGGATAAATCAAGCAAAAAAAAAAAAAAAAAAAAAAGTAGTAGAATAATCAGCTGATCCTCTTGAATTCCAGGAATAAAATGGCCTGAGCTTTGGGCATCTGACTGGAACTATGCTACACACTAGCTGTCACAATTATTTTAAAGAAAACATCTTCCCCCTTTGGGACCCAGAGATTGAAGGCAAATGCTTAGTCTATACCCTATCACTGAGCAACACCTCCAGACCCAAGAGAAAAACTTTTTTTTAATATATATATATATATATTTTTTTTTTTAGGGGCTGGAGTTTTGGCTCAGAGGTAGAGCACTTGCCTAGCACGTGTGAGGCACTGGGTTCCATCCTCAGCACCACATAAAAATAAATAAAATAAAGGTATTGTGTCAAACTACAACTAAAAAATATTTTAAAAATTTTTTTTAGTTGTTCATGGACCTTTATTTATATGTGGTAATGAGAATTGAACCCAGTGCCTCACATGTGCTACGCAAGCGCTCTACCACTGAGCCCCAGCCCCAGCCTAAGAGAAGTTTTTTGAAAGGAAACAATATAAATGAGGACCTGCCTCTAAAAAATCACAAAACAGGAACTGAAAGTTTGGTGGTATCAAATAAAGGGAAGTGTTGACTACTGACTCCTCTAGTGATTCAGGTTACCTAGTTACTATCTGATCAGTTTTTAAGGTGCTGTGCACTCGGCATGCCTGTAATCCCAGCTGCTCAGGAGGCTGAGGCAGAAGGATCTGAGTTCAAAAGTCAAGCTCAGCAACTGAGGTGCACCCAGTAACTCTGAGATTACAAAATAGGGCTGGAGATGCGGCTCAGTACCCCTCCCCCCAGGGAAAAAAAGTTCTTTAAGGTGTAAAACTTGTAAGACTTTTGCTACCAATATTCATATAACAATACAAGTGGGAGCAAGAGCACTGGGCAGAACTTGACCCAGGCCAAGATTTGGAGCCTCCTGTCTGTCCTTAAGTGGGTACTTTTCTCCCATCACACCTCTATGCTTGGGAGGGTCATTTGTAGAAAGCAGTTTTATAATAGAAAATTATTGCCTTCTGGTAATGAAGCTCTAGAAGGGTGCTTTTGTGTGAAAAGGGATGTTAAATACACAACTAAATGGGAAAATGAATCTTTGTTTGATTAGCATTTTGTGCTAAGGGCTGAAAATCGGCATGCAAACCTCTCATTTGCACATTTCCATGGTGATTCAGCTCCCTTTCAAGATAGTTGAAAATAAGGGCTTGCTCAAGTTTTTGAAATTGACTATCATCATCATCTCCTTTTTTGGGAGAGGAAGGGGGAAAAGCACTTAACAGTACCAAGAACTTCCTCAAAACTTGAATTCTTCTAGTTTCATTTCAAAAAGTTAAGAGGGAACATGAAATAACAGCTTTTTATTTATTTATTTTAGATGTAGATGGACACAATAACTTTATTTTTAAAATATGGTTTCAGGGATCCAACCTAGTGCCTCTCACATGCGAGGCAAGCTCCCTACTACTTACTGAGCCACCACCCCCGCCCCATGAAATAACAACTTTAAACAAACCCTCACCTCAGAAATATACTTGGTGACTCAAATCTGGACAGGGATTTTGACTTTTGTATTAAATGTATTCTAACTGAAGTACTAGAATCACTCTAAAGTGCAGTAGTAATACATTTTATTAAAGAACCAACACCTTAACTCTCTCTCCCTCTGGAGGTAGACAGCATTCAACATCCACATTCCTTGCTTTACCCCAAAAGACTCTGTTAAGATTGCCCCTATGCTCCACTGAATATGTATCTTACTTTCATAAAAAAACCTGTGTTTGGGGCTGGGGATGTGGCTCAAGCGGTAGCGTGCTTGCCTGGCATGCGTGCGGCCCGGGTTCGATCCTCAGCACCACGTACAAAGATGTTGTGTCCACTGAGAACTAAAAAATATTTAAAAAATTCTCTCTCTCTCTCTCCCCCACTCTCTCTTAAAAAAAAAAAAAAAAAACCTGTGACCACCCAACACCTCTAATTTAAATGAAACTCTTTGCTCTATATTAATCTATGCATATTTGCTCAGCTGACTTCCCTAACAAGGCTTGCCTAAGAGGGGGAAGAAAAGTGTCAATAGAAAAGACCCATATCACACCTTACATTTGGAAAAAAAAAAAATGATTTTTTTTTTTTATTTTCTCAGGAAAACAGAAGTTAGGGAAACACACTACATTTTACAACCCACATTGATTTGTAGTTGGTCCCAATTCTTCCTGGAACAGCTGTCAAAAACACTAGCTGTTTAACCAGAACCAAAGTGTTCACCCCACAGAATGCACATGGACACCACTAGAGGACTGCATGTTTTTCCCTGAGAGAAGCAGAAAACAAACAGAAGTCGCTGAGAAAGCCATTTCAAGCAGCTCCTCCCTTTTCCATTCTGGAGGATTTGCCTGAACTATGCAGCTAGTCAGCACTTGGACCACGTGCCTCTTCTCCCTATAAACCAATTATTCCCCCTCTTCCCAAACCATTTGGGTTCTCTAACCCCTCAGTGTTCTGGACCCCAAATACCAACTAAGATCCAGTCTACCTACTTTTAGCAGTCACGCCTAGTGAATTGGGAAGTGGTGCTTCTAAACACCAATTTATGTCTATGCCTTATTTCCACAACTGGATTTGGGGAGACAGTCCTTTTAGTCACCTAAACCAGATCTTAAGATTAATTAAAAACCACATAAAGTGCTTTTAGGTCTTTAGAGATAGACATGATATAAATAACTGGCTTATGATCAAGAACGATAAATACATAGGTAAAAATAGCTCTAGCAAGATGACCTTATGGCTCTGGAGATGGGCAGGCAAGGCAATTCTTCCCCATTACATTCTTAGTCATTTTATTCATACCTATTTTTATCTGGAGTCCACAGACTAAAGGTCATGTTTTGGAGCTGAAGCTTTCAAATGACCCTTGTTACAACAGCTTTCTTCAGTTTACCACTAGCTTTTATAAAGACTCTTTGAGGTTGTTTTAACAGAGCTCACTTCTTCAGGTAAAATTTAAGTGAGCTTACTCATATACAAAGGGGACTTCAGAAAGCCAATGTAAAATGATGTTCTCCTGAAAATTCTTAAAAGGACTTTTGAAACCTTTTCCCCCACAGAACAGGTTTAAAGCAACTGAAAAGTTATCAATCCATGAAAAAGAGACTTCCTCCCACCACCATTGACTTATTGTTCCAGCACCCATCACTACCTCTCAACAGGATAAAATCCATAAAAGATGAAGATCTGCTGACTCTTGGGGGAAGGGGGGGGCATTAGGGAGGAAAGGGGTCACTCAGGTGCATAGTGCTGAAAATTAACAGGTCTAGTAAAATTCAGGGATGGCAGGGTAAAGATGCAGACATTGATATAAATATCTGAAGAGGGAGCAGAACAAGCAGCATATATTTCAACAAAGGACAGGAAGTAAATGTGTTCAATACAACATCAGGTTTGAAATCAACAGAGATGACAATGGAAAAATTCAAAACAAAGCTTGGGAATCATTAATAGAAAAGAATCAGTATTTCTTTTATTGATGTATGAGGCTTAAACCTGTATTTGAACAAGCAAGCCCCATAATAGCACCATAGTTAAGACTCTAGCCTGCTTTTCCAAGCCATCATTTTATAACTTATTAGGCAAACAAGGGATCAAATGTCTTTCATCCACCTGATGTTATCTTTTTATAAACAATGCTAACTAGTCCCACTTGGAACAGCTGAAAATCTTTCAGTAAAAGCTTTAAAGATGAGCTCACTCACTCAGTCTAAATTTTACCAGTTAAATTAGGTCAAATGTAAGGAACTCAAATGATTAGTTGCCTAATCAGAGCCCATTATTTTTAAATCACTAGCCTACTCCCCCCACCCCTAAAAACAACCTCTCAAAACTCCACTTAGACTCAATTATTGAAAACCTATACATAACCAAGTGAAAGGATTAATTTTCATTCAACAACTTCTTAATCCCAGGTTTTTCAAATAAAAACCTATCTAAGGAATACTTACCAATACCAGATTGGAAAATTAAAGCCTGCATAGTTATAAATCAGATTTGTCCCACTACAACCAGGTTGCATACAATTACAAATTGATTCTGTATATACTCTAGAACTGACCTGGAGAAAGTTTAGAATAGAAAAGCTGTAAGAAGAAATAGACTCCTAACTACAGAAGTTACAATTTTCAAAATTTAAATTCAAGACTTTTCTCCCTTTATGTTCACAGAAATATTTTCTCTGTAAAAATATACACATTTTTACAGACAAATACATTTACAAGCTGTTTCTGTCCTAAAAAATGAGAATATTCCACATTTGTAACTAAATGAGCCTTAAGTCAAGTATTCATGGCAATTACTATGCTAATGAGACTCATTCAAATCAAGCCAAAGTAGAACAGGCATAAAAGTCTGAACACTTGGATCTTCTATTCAAGAAAATATATGGGAGAAAGCTAATCACAGAGGAAAAGCTTCCCTTCACTGTTGCACAGTAATGAGGCTTCTAGTCATAGCTCAATTACTTGTAGCTTAAATTTTTCTTTACAGATCACTGGCATCGCCAGTACTTCTCTTTTCACACTATGGGAAATTAATGAATTCGGCGGGCATATTTAATGAATTTTATGACTAGTCTGGCTACTGACCTCTCTTCTGGTTCTAGACAAGGAAATTAAGTTTTTCCATTAAATCTAACAGTCCTCCTCTGTGGCCTCCCAGTTTGCTTGGTGCTGAAAGTGAACTTTGCTTCTTTCATACAGTGAATTCTTCAAAGGGGACTACTTTTCCCATGTATTTATTCTTGTTAGACATAATCCTCTTGCCACTTGCTTTCTGGCTAGGTTGCTAGAGTGACACTCTTGGAGGTTACAGCCTGGGGAGCTTGAAGTCCAACTTCCATAAATACATTTGATTTCCCAGAAGTTTTGGTGGCTGGAGTTGGTTAACAGTCAACTATTGCACTTACAAGGCTATCTTATTAGATACGCCAAACCAGCTCCTACGCCAGCAACACCTGCAAAAGCCAGCAGCACATTTCTGATGCCGCCTTCTAGGTCCTCTACATGGAAGAACTCCACAAACCCATCCTAGAAAACAAAAAAGAAAAGACCATTTTCAAGTATGGGTTTCTGCCCTCTTAAAAACACCATATACACAGAAAAGATGAATTTTAATGTCTAATAAGGCACCCCCACCAAAGCAGTGATGAACCAATTATTATTCATCTTTGGGCTGCGAGACATTTTTTTGGAGTCCTTCAGTAAATGAGCACCCATAACAGTTAAATGTCACTTTACTGTACTACTGGTCATATTATGACAACCTAAAAAGACCCACCCCACGCCAAAAATTACTACCTCAAACCCCCACCACGTAAGTGCTTAACTGTGCAGATCAGTATTTCTCACTGTGGTTAAGTACCCTCTGCATCAGAACCATCTGGGTGTTATGCTGAACACAGGTCCCATCCAGTAAGGGACCTCCTAGGAATGTATCTTAATGACTATACCCAGGGGACTTTCATTTCTTCAGGGTTTGAGTCCACGGGTCTGACGATTATCCGACTGAATTACAATAACCTACAGAAAACCAGGACCTCTGATACAATTCAGGACGGCCACACACTCTCCCTACAAACCCCTTCTTCACCAGCGCCCGGCAGGCAGGGGTCCAGCCCGCGCCCGGGAGCCCGGAGTTAGTCGCCGCCGCGGCAGGCCTGGCCCTCACTTACCCAGCCTCTTTGTTTGACCAGCCAGTCCCGTTTTGTCCTTACGAGCACGTCTGTGATACTTTCTGCTAAGGGTTCAATGCAGCTTTCTTGGTTTATGCTCTTCAAGTGTTTGGCCACAAAGGCACCAAAAGAAATGAGAGTCACAATCCTGCCCCAGTTTGTTACTCCGTCACTGAAAACATGGACCATCACGCGAGACAGAGACTTGACATCATCCTCGTTTTTGATGTCCAGCTTCCGAAGCATGCCTGGGGAGAAAAGCACGCACGTCCTCGTGGCCCCTTTGTCTCGGCCGGGCCGCGGTCGCCTGCCCACCCGCGGCGGGGAGGTCGCTCTACACTGACGCTACCGAGCTGGGGTGGCCCCACTCGACTGCCATCCCCCCTTCCGCGTCTCTGGACAGGACTGCACTTCCAAAAGCACCGGGCCCGGCCCGCCCGTCCGGCCGGCGGGCGCCGCCTTACCTTGGAAGGCCGTCTCGTGGTTGCGCTGCACTCCGTCGCCGACCCGCCGCAAGGTCTCCAGCGCCTTCCTGCTGGCGGCCCCCGACCCGCGCAGCGGCTTCGCGTCCTTGGCGCCGGTCGCCTGCTCGCGGAGGTACCGCGAGATGATCTCCAGCGACTGCCGGTACAGCTCGTCCTCCTCCTCCTCCGCGGGCGGCGGCGTCGACGGCAACGACCCGTCCGCGCCGGGGCTCTTGGCGGCCTCCCCAACCAGCTCCAGCAAGGGCAGGACCGCCGGCCGCTTCCCGAGGGGCTCGGGCTCGTAGCCGTCCAGCTCCTCTTCGGGCGACATGGCGGCGGCGGGGGCTTCCATCTTCTCAGGCGGCGACACGCAGTAGGTGGGCGCGAAGAAGAGTCGCCTCGCCGGGGTCTCGGTGACGTCGGGGACCTCGGCGCCAATGGGCACCGGCCGCGCGACCCTTCGGGCGTCCTGCGCCTGGGCGGCTGGGGAGCTTCCGCCCGAGAGCGCGCCGGCTTCCCCTCCCCCTGCCTCTCGCCGGGCCGCGGCCTCCTTCTCGGCGGCCAAGAGCTGCGCTCCCGGCGGGGTGGCGCCGCCGCTGGCCCCCAGCCCGGCGCCCCCGCAGTAGAGGTTGAGTCCGATGACCGCGTTCCTCTTAAGGCCGAACATCGCACGCCGCCACCACAGTTTCCAGTCCGTGCGAGAAGATTACGGAGGCCTGGACTCCTCTCTCAAAGGAGGCGGAAGTAAGGAGTGGGAGAGGCGCTCCTAGATCACGGTTTTAGAGCCGGTCCTACGCGCTGGCGTCAGAAAAACCGAAAAACCATAAAAGGGGAATAGGGGCGGAAGCTTCCGGAGAGTTGCGCATGGCTCTTACCGGCCGGGGCGGGGCCGGGGCGGCGACTTCCGTTCTCCAGGCCTCCGGCTGCCGGTTACGTAACGGCGGTTCCGCGCTCTCGGGCTCGTGCGCCTCGGCACCGCCTCGTGCGGTCTGGGACGTGATCGGGTTCCTCCTCGGTCCACGCGCCGACTCGCGAGCCCCCGTTTTTGTGTGCCAGAGGTTTTGTCTGTTTTTCCTCTCGGCTACTGGGGGTTCTGCTCAGCGGCGCTCAGTTGAAGTTTTTGAGACAGGGTCTCCTAAAGTTCAGGAGACCAGGATATCTTGGAACTTGCCATCCTCCTGTTTCAGCCTCCCGAGGCGCTGGGATCCTAGGTGTGCGTTATCTTGCCCGGCTTGTGCCAGTTTTCTTTCTTTTTTTTTTTTTTTAATATTTATTCTTAAGTTTTAGGTGGACACAGTATCTTCATTTTACATATATGTGGTGCCAAGGATCGAACCCAGTGCTTCGTGCATGCCAGGCAAGCACTCTACCACTGAGCCACAACCCCAGCCTTTTCTATATGTATATATTAGGCGTAGATGGATACAGTACCTTTATTTTATTTATTTTTATGTGGTGCTGAGGATTTGAACCTAGGGCCTCATACATGCTAGGAGAGCGCTCGAGCGCTGAGCCACAAATAAGCCTCAATTTTTTTCTTTTTTTTTTTGTACCAGGGATTGAACCCAAGGGCGCTTAGCCACTGATACACATCCACAGCCCGTGTTTTGTTAATTTTTTTTTTTTTTTTTATGAGTTTAGAGACAGGGTCCTACTAGGTTGCTTACAGCCTCACTAAGTTGCTGAGGCTGGCCTCGAACCTGCGATCCTCTTGCCTCAGCCCCCTGGGCCTGTTGAGACTACAGAGGAGTGCCACCTCGGAGGTTGAGGAAAAATGGGATGAGGAGCAAGTCTTATGTGGGTTAAATAAAAGGGCAGAGAACAAGAATCTTATGTTATATGCCATGTATGTCAACTTCAATTGAAGGTTAAAAGATCTCTAAAAATAATAATAGCTAGAATTTGAGAATAAGGTACTTGAGGAACATAAGCAGGATAAGTTAAACAAGGTTCATAGTCATTGAAGTATGGTTTAGCAGGGTGTGAGGAACAGGACTGTTATCCCAGCTGGTTTGTTTTTTTTTTTAATTATTTTAATCTTTATGTGGTGCTGAGGATCAAACCCAGTGCCTCCCATATGCTAGGCAAGTGCACTGTCACTGAGCCACAGCCCTGGCCCTAGCTGATCTTGAACTTGAAATCTTCCTGCCTCAGCCTCCAGAGTCGCTGGGATTAAAGGCATGTGCCACCAAGCTCAACCCAAAATATTATTTTATCAGGTAGTGAAGTGCAAGGAAATTGAGGAAATAGCAAAAGCAATGGCTTTTCCTTTCTCAGAGGCTGTAAAAGAAATGCAAGTTTCACTTTATAAACCAAGAAATCTGGAGTCCACCAATTCTACTGCAGTTTGTTAGTTTACTCTTCTATGTTCCTAAATGTCTCTTGGAATCTCCTATCAAACTGCCAATATTTCTTCCTCCCTTCTTCACAGAAAACTGAAGGAATCAGAAGAGAAAACTTCATTTCCCTTCCCTAAATCTACTAATTTACTGCTGTTGTTCCCATCCTGTCTGCCTTTCCTGTGGTTAAAATGAATAAACCTCTGCTAAGATCAGCCTCTTCACATGTGGGTTGAATCCTATCTCCTTTGCCTACTGACGTACTCGCAGTTATCCCTTTATAATCACACATCATCCTGTTTATGGAAACATTTTCATCAGTATATAAACTTAATATTCTTTCTCACAAACTTAACCAAAATTCTTTAATACTGTTTTATTTTGTTACAGGATTTCATATTGTGCAGTCTTTTCTTGAATTCCTGACTCAAGTCTCCCTCCCACCTCAAACTTCTGAGTAGACTGTAGAGCTTATTCTACCACATCCAGCTTGAGCTTCCTTTTTTTTTTTTTTTTTTTTCTTTGTACTGGGAACTGAACTCAGGAGTGCTTAATGTGAATTATGATAAGATATTATCTGTTTTACACTTAACCACTGAGCCACATCCCCAGCCCTTTTTTTATATTTTATTTAGAGACAGGGTCTCACTGAGTTGCAAGTGCCTCATTAAATTGCTGAGGCTGGCTTTGAACTCCTACTTCAGCCTCCCAAGCTGCTGGAATTATAGGCATGCACTACCAGGCCCAACTTGATGCTTCCTTGTATAGCAAAAACTTCAACCTCCTAAACTCATTTTCTCTCTTGAGCCCAGTTCAGTTAACTTTTCATTCCTACCACTCCAAAGAAACCATTCTTGTAGATATTATCACTGGTCTCAGTGATCTTTTGCAACCTTCCTTTTACCTGACTTCAAGCAGTCTTTGATGTGATTGATTAGTGCATTTGGAACACTTTATTCATGTACCTTCTAGAGTACCATATACCCCTAGTTTTTCCTTCTTCCCCACTGTCTACTCTTTAGGTTTATTAATTTCTTGATGCTATCCACTTGATGAGAACACTCACCCTGCTTCCTTTTGTAATCCTACTTATGCCTGGCTCATGGCAGATGCTCCACTGTTGAATGGATAAATTGAAATGTTAATAACAAGATATATAGAAAAGTGGGATGGGGCCTTATTACTGAAGGGTTTGAAAGTCAGTCAAAGAGGTATTTGGGCATAAGCAGAATAGGTAAACAAGGTTCATAGTCTTTAAAATATGGTTAAGCAGGGTGTGGTGGCACAGGACTGTAATCCCAGCTGGCCTGTAATCCCACTAACACTAGGATACCATGATGTTTGCTATGATTTAACTTCATTAATTGTATTAGAATAGATTAAGAGAGAAAGGATTAGAGGCAAAGAAATAAAGTAGGAGGCCACTGCAACATGACAGCCAAGAAATAATGGTAAGCCAGGCATGGGCACATCCTGCAATTTCAGCAACTTGGGAGGTTGGGGCAGGAGGATCACAAGTGGGAGGCCAGCCTGGGCAATGAGACCCTGTCTCAAAATAAAAATACAAAGGGCTGAGGACATAGCTCAGTGGTACAGTGCCCTTGGCTCAATCCCAAGTACAGAAGAAAAAAAAAATACTGAGTGATAGTAAAGTAGAATTAGAGAAGGTCAGTTTAAACTCTGTGGAGGCAGAGTCCATAGGACTTAATGACTAAGATGATGATAGAATGTGACATTATGATAAGATAGTTATCTGTATTACACAAGGTAAATGGGTGGCTACCTTCTAGATTCTTAGAGAACCACTGCTCTCACCAGTAGGCGAAAGGGTTTGTGCAGCAGAGACAAGAACCAATATGATCTCTTGGAGGTCCTGTCCTCAGGGAATTTTCCCCCCTTTGAGCGGGACTCATTATGTTGCCCAGGCTGACTTCAACTGGGCTCAAGGGATATGTCTCGCTCAATCTCCTGAGTCGCACTTCAGGACTACCACTGTACCTATCTCCGCCTCTTGAGTAGCTGAGGTTATAAGCCTGTACCATTGCACCTGGCTTCTTTTTCTTTTTTAGGTCCCATATAAACTCATGCTTTGAGAGACTTTCTGTTAATGTAAATTTCCAGAACTACTGGAGTAACCTGTTCTCTTCCTCTAACCTAAGGCTAATAATCTTTTCCCCTTTAAGCTTAATGGCAAATTTATACCTTCCTTCTTTCCTCTCCTGTTCCCTTTGCCATAATCTTTCATATTGTTCCTCTATCATCAGTTCGTCCCACCATAATCAATAATTTTTGTGTAAACATAATGACACCTAGTCTCCACAGGTATCACTGGCATATAATTAGAGTTTAGCAATCTCTCAGGTGTGACAAACATTGCTAGTTGACTTATCTGATATTCATTCTCCCCTTCTTCCTTTCTGACATACCCCAGAGTTTTGTTTTTGTTTTTGTTTTAAAGAATTACAACAGGGACTGGGGATGTGGCTCAAGCCATAGTGCGCTCGCCTGGCATGCATGCGGCCTGGGTTCGATCCTCAGCACCACATACAAACAAAGATGTTGTGTCTGCCGAAAAACTAAAAAATAAATATTAAAAAATTCTCTCTCTCTCTTAAAATAAATAAATAAAGTTCTAAACCCACTTAAAAAAAAAAAAAAAAAAAAAAAAAAAAAACAGCCGGATCACTGTTCACATCAAATTTAAAAAAAAAAAGAATTACAACATGTTTAGCTTTCCAGAACCCTCCTTCCACTTTAAGAACACTGATAAAACTAATTGTGGTGAAGTAGCCTACTGGTTTGGGAGAGAAGTATAATTATAAATGATTGTCATTCATTCAACACTCAAGTTATTAAGCTGGGGATACAAAAGGAAATAAGGCATGTCCCTTGTCTTTAGGTACATAATGAAGAATTATAAAATAGCTGGGGATGTAGTTCTGTGGTAGAGCACGTGCCTCGCATGCACCAGGTCCATCCCAGAAATTAAAAACAAAACTAGGGCCAGGATATAGCTCAGTTGGTAGAGTGCTTGCCTCACATGCACAAGACCCTGGGTTCAAATCCCAGCACCACAAAAAGCAAACAAACCGAAAAACCACTACACTGGGTAGTGGGGAATGGTAACATACTCCTGTAATCCCAACTGCTTGGGGGCTGAGGCAGGAGAATCACAAGTTCAGAGTCAGCCTCAGAAACTTTATGAGGCCCTGAGCAAGTTAGTGAGACCCTGTCTTGAATATAAATTAACAAGGGCTGGGGATGTGGCTCAGTGATTGAGCACCCCTTGGTTCAATCCCTGGTACAGAAAGAAAACTAGCAGGGCATGTTTTCCATGTAATCCCTGTTTATAATCCCAGCAATTGGAGAGACTGAGGCAGGAGAATCATAAATTCAAGATCAGCCTTGTCAATTTAGTGAGGCCCTAAGCAAATTAGAAAGACCCTGTCTCAAAAAAAAAAAAAAAAAAAAAAGCGGAGATTGTGGGTGGGCTGGGGATGTAGCTCAGTGGTAAACCGCCCCTGGGTGCAATCTCTGGTAGTCCTCCCCCCCACCCCCACCCTGCCCCACTGCCCCCTGCGGGGTGGAGGGGGGAATTTCCGGAGAAGGGGTAGGGACTGGGCTCAGTGGTTAAGTGCCCCTGGATTCAATCCCCTGTACCAAAAGCAAAACAAACAAACAAACAAACCTGAATCATTATAAATCAACATGGCATTCAGTAAAATTCAAACAAGGAAGAGAACTTTAACCTTATAAACTGGATCACTGCCAACACTACTACCGCAGGGAGGGGAGGGAGCATGGGGGTAGGAATGACAGTAGAATGAATCGGACATTATTACCCTATGTGCATATGTGATTACATGACCTGTGTAACTCTACATCATGTACAACCAGACAGATGAGAAGTTATACTCCATATATGTATGATGTGTCAAAATGCATTCTATTGTCATGTATAACTAATCAGGCAAATAAAAAATGTTAAAAAACATTATAGCAATCTTCAATCCCATTTAGTGGTGTAGCATATTAGAAGCATTCTCTTTAAGGAAAAGAAGCCAGGCACACTGGTACATGCTTGTAATCCCAATGACTCAGGAGGCTGAGGCAGGAGGATCGCAAATTCAAGGCCAGCCTGGGCAACTAAAAGAGACCCTGTCTCAAAATAAAAAATAAAAAGGGCTGGGGGCATAGCACAGTGGTAGAGAGTACCTGGATTCAATCCTCAGTACTGTAAATAAAATAAGGACAAGAAGGGAACTTTCTATCACTGTTTATATTTCTTGGAGTAGAGTGAAAAAGAAAAAGAAAAGGAACAAGGATAAAAAGGAAGAAACAAAACTGACAGTATTCACAGATAATAAAACTACATTTGTGTGTGTGTGTGTGTGTGTGTGTGTGTTGGGGATTGAACCGAGGGGTGTTTAACCACTGAGCCACGGCTCCAGTCTGTTTTTATTTTATTTTTTGTTTTGAGACAGGATCTCATTAAATTGCTGAGGCTGGCTTTGAACTTGCAATCCTACTGCCTCAGCCTCCCAAGCCACTGGAATTACAGGCCTGTGCCACTGTACCCAGCCAAAACTGCATATTTTTCTTTTCCTTTTTTTTTTTTTTTTTAATTTTTCGAGACAGAGGTCTTACTGTGTTGTCTGGGCTGATCTCAAACTTGTGGGCTCAAGTGATCCTTACCAAAATTTCTTAAAAAGACATAAAAATCAGTAACTGCCTGGCACAATGATACATACCTATAACCCCAGTTACTGGAGAGGCCAAGAAAGGGGGATCACAAGTTCAAGGTCAGCCTAGCCAATTTAGTGAGACCCTCCCTGTCTTTTATTTATTTTATTTATTTTTTTTTTTAAAGAGTGAGTGAGAGAGGGAGAGAGAATTTTTAATATTTATTTTTTAGTTCTCGGTGGACACAACATCTTTGTTTGTACGTGGTGCTGAGGATCGAACCTGGGCCGCATTGCATGCCAGGCAAGCGGGCTACCACTTGAGCCACACCCCCAGCCCGCTCCCTGTCTTTTAAAAAAAAGTCACTAAAGAGAAAAAAATAAATAAACATATGAAAAATGAAAACAACAAGCTTAGTACCAAAATAAAACTATCAGCAAAATGCATGAGCACACAGAAGAGGAAATAATCAACTCTGCCTTGGGAGAAAATGATTTCAGATGAATATCAAGCTATGCAGAGAAAGGACAAAACATTCCAAACAGGTACATATACAGACAGAGAGAGGCAAAATAATCTGACCTGTTCAAGGAAGTACCAGGGGTAGAATGCAGAGGGGTCTGTATGAGGACACAGGCTTCAAATCAGCTCAGCCCAGCCCCACCATTCACCAACTCTGGATTCTGGGCAAATGATTTTATCTCTGAGTGTGTTTGAGTGACAGTATTCTTACTTCATGAGGTTGTAAGGATCTAAGGCATCAGTTCTCAAAGCCTGGTAAACAGACTGAAGAGTCCCCTGATCCCTGTGGGAGGCAATCCTTAAGGTAAAAAATATTTTTACAATATTAAGATGTTATTTGCCTCCTTCACTGATTTTCACACTGTTCATGCTAAAGCAATGAGAGTAAAACTGCTAACAAATCAGCACAAAACAATGGGCTGGGGTTATGGCTCAATGGTGGAGCACTTGCCTAGCATGTGTGGGTCACTGGGTTTGATCCCCAGCATCACATAAAAATAAATAAACAAATTAAAGATATTGTATCCATCTACAACTCAAAATATTAAAAAAATATATAGGGGCTGGGGATGTGGCTTAAGTGGTAGCGCGCTCGCCTGGCATGCGTGCGGCCCGGGTTTGATCCTCAGCAGCCCGGGTTCGATCCTCAGCACCACATACAAACAAAGATGTTGTGTCTGCCGAGAACTAAAAAATAAATATTAAAAAATTCTCTCTCTCTCTCTCTCTCTCTCTCTCTCTCTCTCTCTCTCTCCCACTCTCTCTTTAAAAAAAATTATATATATAGCATAAGACAGGCAGTGGTGCCTGGTGTAGTGAGCACACTTATAATCCCAGCTACTTGGAACGCTGAGGGAGGCACAAATTTGAGGCTAGCCTCATCAACTTAGTGAGATGCTCAGCAACTCAGTGAGACCCTGTCTCAAAATAAATTGAAAAAAGATCTGGGTATGTAACTCAGTGGTAAAGTGTCACTGGGTTTAATCTCCAGCCAATCCCCTCCAACCCCCCAAAAAGGCACTGTGGTGCACACCTTTAATCCAAGCAAGGAAGACCAAGGCAGGTGAATCACAAATTTGAGGCCAGCACTGGCAACTTAGTAGATCCTGCCAATCAATCAATCAATCAATCAATAGGCTGAGGATGTAGCTTCATGGTAGAGCACCCCAAGATAAACTCCCAGTACCACAAAGTAATAATAATAATAATTTTAAAAAATTTCTTTGTGGTGCTGAGGATCAAACCCAGGGTCTCCTGCATGCTAGGCAAACACTTTACCTCTGAGCCACATCCCCAATCCCAATAATAATAATTTTTAAAAAGAAAAGAAAAAGCCAGGTACAGTGGCATGTGCCTATAATCCCAGTGGCTCTAGAGGCTGAGCTAGGAGGGTTCCGAGTTCAAAGCCAGCTTCAGCAACATAGTGAGGCCCTAAGCAAATCAGTGAGACCCTGTCTTTAAATAAAATACAGAAAAGGCCTGGGAATGTACTCAGTGGTTAAGTTCCCCCTGAGTTCAGTCCCTGGTACCAAAACAAAAAAGGCTGGGGGGTTGCTTAGAGGTAGAACACATGCCTAGCATGTGTTTTGATTACCAGCACCTCAAAAAAAAAAAAAAAAAAAAAAGAAAGAAAGAAAGAAAAATCAAGACAGTGACACAAAACTGTACTAGTAGTCAGTTTTCACATTTTCAATGATGAAAAAGATGGATTTTACTTATGAATCACTTTGATGAAGCAATAAAAATTAATTTTAGTGAATCTCAACCCTTGAATGTATGGCTATCTATTTATTTATTTTTTTTGTACCTGGGATTGAACTCAGAGGTGATTAATCACTGAGTCACATCCCAGGCCTTTTTAGTTTTACTTTGAGACAGGATCTTTCTAAATTGCTGAGGCTGGTCTCAAACTTAAAATCCTCCTATCTTAGCCTCCTGACCCACTGGGATTACAAGTGTGTGCACCACTCCCAGCTAATATATAGCTTTTTAATATTCTCTTGGGTAAGATAAAAAAAAAAATGTACCAAGTAAAATACTTAGCTTTAGTCAGACGCCTTGGCACACACCTGTAATCCCAGCGACTTGGGAAGCTGAGGCAAGAGAATCGCAAATTCAAAGCAATTTACTGAGGTCCTGAGCACTTTAGTGAGACTCTGTCTCAAAAAAGCAAAAAAGAGGGGCTGGGGATGTGGCTCAAGCCAAGCCGTAGCGCGCTTGCTTGGCATGCGTGCGGCCCGGGTTTGATCCTCAGCACCACATACAGACAAAGATGTTGTGTCCGCCAAATACTAAAAAATAAATATTAATTATTTAAAAAAAAAAAAAAAAAGCAAAAAAGAGGGCTGGAGCCTACTCTTCCAGGCCCTTCATTCACTTGCCCCATTAATTTAATAAAAACATATGGAGTGCCAACAATAGTTGTAGACTCAACAGATATATCAGACATTAAAAAAAAAGGACAATGATCTCTGTCTCTGATAAAACAGAGGGTAACCAATAAGCAGGGGATAATAAAATGAAACATTAAAAAAAAAAAAAGAGGGCTGGAGATGTGGCTCAGTGATAAAGCACACCTGGGCTCAACCCCCAGTACAAAAAAAAAAAAAAAACTTTTGCTTTATATCAAAGTTTGATGGTTGTCTCCAGGAAAAGCAGTGGTTCAGTTGTTTGGATTATGAGCTTAATTAACTTTTTAAATTTTTTTCTCATTACTGTGCTGGGGATTGAACCCAGGATCTATCTTGTGTACTCTAGGCAAGTGCTGTGCCACTGAACTATACCTCCAGTCTTTTTTTTTTTTTAATCAAACACCTTTTAACTTGAAAGGTTGACTGACATCCAAACTATAATTATTCAGGGCTGGGATATAGCTCAGGGGTAGAGTGTGTATCTATCATGCATGAGGCCCTGAGTTTGATTTCTTAGTAATGCCAACAACAAGGTTGTTCAGCAGGCACAGTGGTACATGCCTATAATCCTAGGCTGACCTGGAACCTTTGATCCTTCTGTCTCAGTCTCCTGAGTTGCCAGGATTATAGGTGTATACCATTTTGCCCAACTCTTAAAGACTGTTATGGTTTTAATAAATGTGGTGTGTGTGTATCACATTATATATGGATAATGAAATTTTCAACATTTACAATATCTGCATAACTAAGTGAACCATTTTCCAAAGAACCAATGCATAATGTCTTAAATATGGTTGCAAAAGGCAGTAGGCAAGTGATGGGGTTGGGAAGCTGATTACTGGGAATCCACCTAGGAAGTTGTTGCAATTGTCTGGAAAGAATTTGGGGCACAGTGGTGCATGTCTGTAATCAGGGCAATTTGGGAAGCTGAGCATTCTTGAAGTCCTAAATTCAATCCCAGCACCATAAAATAAACAAAAAGATAAAGGAACAATTAGCCCTGTTCTTCCACATAAGGAGAACTGAATAAAAGGTAATTCTCATGAGATAAGAAACAACTATGTGAGATGTTTCTACTCAACCCCTTTTTTGGTGGTGTTGAGGATTAAACCCAGGGTTTCACATATGTTAGACAAGTGCTCTACCACTGAGCTACATTCCCTGCCCTATTTCTACAAAAAGGGAAAGTTAAATGTAGATTGAAGAACTAATCTAAGCCAGTTTTTAAATGGTAGTTAGCATTCAGGTCTAATTTCAGATCCTTTCTCCTTCAGGAGACTACAGAGGAGGAGAGAAGAGGATCTAATGGGACTCATTCTATGGGTGGATTAGGAAAAGAGAAATCAAAGATTAAATCTTCTATGTCTTTGTTTATGAGAGCTGCTGTAACAAAACACCAAACTGAATTGCTTAATTTACAGAAATTAGTTTTCTTTGGAAATTAGCAATCCTAAAGTCAAGGTTTTGAAGGATGGTTTCTCCTGAGGCTACTTATAGAGAGTTATCTTTTCCCTGTATCTTTTTTTTTTTTTTTTTTTTAAAGAGAGAGTGAGAGAGGAGAGAGAGAGAGAGAGAGAGAGAGAGAGAGAGAAATTTTTGATATTTATTTTTTAGTTATCAGCGGATCATCTTTTGTTTGTACGTGGTGCTGAGAATCGAACCCGGGCGCACGCATGCCAGGCGAGCGCGCTACCACTTGAGCCACATCCCCAGCCCCGTTTTCCCTGTATCTTCACAGTCTTTTTCTGTTCCTCACTGTGATCTAATCTCTCTTTTTCCAAAGGCATAGACAGAGGTTTATTTAGGGAAGCAGATACTTATTCAAGAAGAAGAGGCTATCTCAAGACAGACCCTTTGGGCTGGGGATGTGGCTCAAGTGGTAGCACGCTCTCCTGGCATGCGTGCGGCCTGGGTTCGATCCTCAGCACCACATACAGACAAAGATGTTGTGTCCGCCAAACACTAAAAAATAAATATTAAAATTCTCTCTCCTCTCTCTCACTCTTTCTTAAAAAAAAAAAAAAAAAAAAAGACAGACCCTTTAGGGTAAGGTAAGGAACATGCATTGAATGCTGGCAATCTCCAGAGGCAGAAATAGCCACCTAGTTTCTTTTTATAAGGACTCCAATTGTGTTGGATTAGGGCCCACTCTCTTGATCTCTTTTAACTTGAATTACCTTTTTAAAGATCCTATTTTCAGGGGGTGTGGTGGCTCACACCTATAATCCCAGAACCATGGGAGGCTGACATGGGAGGATCACAAGTTTGAGGCTGGTCTCAGCAATTTAGCAATATCTTCAGCAACTAAAAACTTTTAAAAGGTAACATTTATTTGCTGTATTATAATTCTAATATCCATAGTCTCTGTAGGCCTAATTCTGCTTATGATTTTGCTCATTCTCATTCATGGTCCCTTGTTTCCTGTTATTTTGAGTTTGGGGCTTTTTATTGGTGAATTCATATTTGAAGAAACTTTATCTCTAAGGATTGATTATTTTGGGCAATGGTAGGAATTGAACCCAGTACCACACACACAAGGCAAGTGCTCTGCCACTGAGCTACAACCCAGCCCTGTGAGGAATTTTTTAAGATTTGAATTAAAGGTGCATTTTTTTTTTTTTTTAAAAAGAGAGGATTTATGTTTATTTCTCTGAAGTGCCTGGTGATACTACCAACCTATACTTTAAATTCTGGGATCTGGGAATGTAGCTCAGTGTCCCCTGTAGAGAGGCTTCCTAGCAAGCATAAAGCCCTAGATTCAATTCCCAGTACAAAAGTGTGAAATTTTTCTTTTTATTTAAGGTAGTATGAATTTAGGCCATAAGCTCATTAAAGGACTAGCTTGTGAACTGCTAGGGAAGGTCTTTTCTCCCCTGATTCGAAGGTAATATTGACATAGGGACATTTCTTTGTTGTCTCTCTTCTCACAATGGGTATTTTCTGGTTTATTCTTTCATTGAGAGCCTGTAGGAATCCTTCCCTTACATAGAGGTACTGCTGTTGACCGGTGACGAGTCCTTGCTTCCCCAATGTTGAAGAATAACACCAGAGAAGCACGCCGAGGCAAGGGCAGAGTAGAAATTAGAAGTTTATTAAAGGACAGCAGAAAAGACTTCTCCCGGAGGAAGAAGGGGACCCAAGAGATGGAATCCGTGGAAGTGCGGTTGTTTCCCCTTTTTATAGTTCTTTCAGTGATGGAATGTCGGTGGGAAGGCCCGAGGGGTGGGACACAGGTGGGCCAAAGAAGTAATCTGGGCACTTCTGAGTCAGCATCTTCAAGTTTGCTGGGGGCTGTTCATTAACACTTCTTTGGGATGGACTTTGGGCCTAGGGCTTTTCTGGGGACTTCATTAACATTCCAAGAGTTGCTCAACTTTTCCGGGAATTCATTCTCAACATGGCCTCCATTTTAGATCTCACTCGATATTAGACCCGATTTACCTAACTACACTAACTACCTAACTTTAAATCTGGCTTCAGAGGGATCCTGACTCAGCTACTTTTTACGCAGATTGTGTCCACTATCCCCTGTGAAACCCTTAAGGTCGAAGCTCTGTCACTGAGGATTTGGCAGATGTCTCTAGAATGATCACAAACATTTCAGCTTTACTTTTATTGTGTGTGTGTGGTGTTGGGG
Organism: Callospermophilus lateralis; assembly: GCF_048772815.1. Taxonomy (NCBI): domain Eukaryota; kingdom Metazoa; phylum Chordata; class Mammalia; order Rodentia; family Sciuridae; genus Callospermophilus; species Callospermophilus lateralis. The sequence goes on from NC_135311.1 coordinate 2,535,640, forward strand.
ATTGAACCCAGGGGCACTTTACCACTGAGCTCCATACTCAGCCCTTTTACTTTTATTTTGAGACAGGTCTCCCTAAATTGCCAAAGCTGACCTTGAACCTCTAGTCCTTCTGCCTTGGCCTCTGGAGTAGCTACGATTAAAGGTGTATGATGTCACACATGCTTTATATTTCTGGCTTCATGCTTTTGTTTTTTATACAGTCAAGCTGGTGTTTTATAGTAGAGTAATTGTTTAGAGCATCTAGTCTGTTATATTGCTGGAAATGGAAGTCTGGTTATTTGTTACTATTCCATCACTGTAGATTCTGTGAGAGCACAGTCTTGAGCTGTCTTCACTGTTGTCTTCCCAGCACCTTGGCCCTGTGCCTGGCACACAGAAAGGAATCAATAAAAAACTTTTGAGAGCCAGACATGGTGGCCAACATCTGTAACCTCAGCAACTCAGGAGGGGGAGACAAGAGGATCACAAGTTCAAAGCCAGCCTGGGCAACTGGGTCATACCCTGTCTCAAAATAAAATAAAAAACAAGGTGGTTGTACAGCTATAAAGCACCAATCAAAAAATATGGAAAAGAAAAAAAAAAAAAAAGGAGCTGGGTATATAGCTCAGTGGTAGGGTGTTCCTGGGCTAAATTAGTAGTTCCACACACAATTTTTTTTTGTTTATTTTGAATGTATGAAGGGAAGAAAGTCAGGAGTTAGAAAGGCAAGAGAATAAAATTCAGATAAAGACTGAAAAGAAGCCATTGTATTTGGAAATTAGAATATTTTGAGGGAGATTTAATAATGAAGCAAAAAGCTGAAAGAGTCAATAGTTTAATTAAATTAGGGATAGAAAGTACAACATTTTTCTTTTTTTTTTTGTAGTGGTGGGGATTGAACCCAGGGTCTTATGTATAAAAGCACTCTACCAACTGAGCTATATCACCAGCCCAGAAAGTATAACTATTTTTTTCAGTACTGAGGATAGAACTCAGTGACCCTTTACCACTGAGCTACATCCCCAGTCCTATTTATTTATTTATTTAGTTTTATTTTGAGACAGGGTCTCCCTAAGTTACTGAGGGTCTTGCTAAGTTGCTGAGGCTGACCCTGAACTTGCGATCCTCCTGCTTCAGCACTTATCCACTCCCCCAAAGTTGCTGAAGGGTGGTTGAGTGGAAGACTTTTAGAATAAGGAGGAAAAAGGTTAAGGGATTGTAGGTTAAAGAGAATTGCCTTGTGGAATGAAAGAAATAACAAAGGAGAAGACACAATTGATACAGTATAATACTGCAGAAGAGAGAGAAGAGCAAAGGATTGAGTTAAAAAGCCTTTGCAAAAAGATCCTTGTCTTTAGTCAGACAGGAAATTACATGTCATCAACAGATAAATGCTGGGGAATTTGGCACTTATCTATTTTCCTTTAGAGGTAGACTACAAGGTGGTCTACACAAGCCAGAGTTGGGACTAGAGAAAGATTTTTAAGGAGCACATCTGTGGGGATTTCACAAGGCATCTGTCTCCCTTCCAGTTCCCTCTGGTAGCTAACTAACCATCTCCCATAAATCAGCAGTCAACAGCCAGAGTGATGAAAACTTGTCTTTATCCTTAATACCTAGTGCCTCAGAAACATTTCCTTTTATTGTTGTTGTCGGTTGTGCATGTTAGGCAAGTGTTCTACCACTGACCTACATCCCCGACCCTGTAAAAATTTTTTTTGAAAATTATGATACAGGGTCTCTTAATTGTCCAGGTTGGCTTTGATCTTGTGATCTTCCTGCTTCAGCCTTCCACCACACCCAGCTGATAAATAGTTCTTGAATGAATAAATAAGTATAAAGGTTATTGATCTAGGACTAGGGAGTGGTGAGGGACCAAAGAACAAAGGTAATTAAGGATGGAGTAAAAGTATCTTGAGACATTGTGGACTCTAGGGTAGATAGGGGAAGAAATGAAGCCAGAAAGAATGTGGCAGAACTGTCATTGACCCAAACAGGTGATATAAGAATGAGCTGGGCATGGTGGTGCACACCTATAATCCCAGTGACTCAGGAGGCTGAGGCTAGCCTCAGCAATTTATAGAGACCCTCAGTAACTTAATGTGACCCTGTCTCTACATACAAAAAATAAAATAAAAAAGGACTGTGGATGTAGCTCAGTGGTAAAGTGCTCCTGAGTTCACTCCCCATTACCACAAAAACAAAAACTACCTGAGACACTAAGGTAGGAGGACCTCAAATTCCAGGCCAGGGTTGGTAATTGAGTGACATTCTGTCTCAAAAATAAAAAAGGGGTGGGCTGGGGATATAGCTCAGTGGTAGAATATCCCTGGATTAAATCCCCAATACTGCTTAAATTTTTTTTTGATGATAGATAACTATATTTGTAGATATCAAGATCAAGAATGTGGAAGGATAATGAATATGTTGGATAGCAAAATCAGAATACAAGGAGATTTTAGCAGGCCAAGTCAAGATGTAGTTTAAATGGGTCAAATGAACTTTTTCTTTTTAACCTCCAGGACAAGGTTGAAAAGAAAAAGTTCAAGAATATACATGAGATAAGGCATAATATGCAGTAAAAATTGCTTAGAAAAACCAACAGAAATATAGGCAAAGCAATTAAAACATAAAGAACATACAAGGAGCCAGGATTGCAAGTTCAAGACCAGTCTTAGCAACTTAGTGAGAACTTGTTTCAAAGTAAAAAATAAAAAGGTCTGGGGATGGGGCTGAGGTTGTAGCTCAGTGGTAGAGTACTTGCCCAGCATGTGTGAGGGCACTGAGTTTGAGCCTCAGCATCTTATAAAAATAAATAAAATAAAGGTATTGTATCTGTCTACTACTTAAAAAAGGCTGGGGAGGGGTTGGGGCTGGGGCTCAACAGTAGCACACTTGCCTGGCATGTGTGAGGCACTGGGTTTGATTCTCAACACCACATATAAAAAAATAAAATAAAGGTCCATCAACAACTAAAAAAATGTTAAAAAAAAAAAAAAAAAAAAAAAGCTGAAGGCTGGGACTGTGGCTGAGTGGTAGAGCACTCTCCTAGCCCATGTGAGGCCCTGGGTTCGATCCTCAGCACCCATAAAAATAAATAAATAAATAAAATAAAGGTATTGTGTCCAACTACAACTAAAAAATAAATATTAAAAAAAAAGGCTGGGGATATGACTCAGTGGTTTAATCCCTAGTACTAAAATTTAAAAAAAAAAAAATGCAAGTGACATATACTGCCAGGTTTCTGTTCTCACAACTAAAAGGTTCAGGGGTTGGGCTGGGGATGTGGCTCAAGCGGTAGCGCGCTCGCCTGGCATGCGTGTGGTCCGGGTTCGATCCTCAGCACCACATACAAACAAAGATGTTGTGCCCGCCGATAACTAAAAAATAAATATTAAAATTCTCTCTCTCCCTCTCTACCTCTCTCTCTCTAAAAAAAAAAAAAAAAAAAAAAGGTTCAGAGGTCATTCCAGGTGAACCGGGCTCTGCGAAGAATAACCACACAAGAGACACAGTACCTTTTTCTTTGGGGTCGCTGTGATGGCAGCTCCTCTTACCTTTTTTTTTTTTTTTTTTTTTAAAGAGAGAGAGAGAATTTTTTAATATTTATTTTTCAGTTTTCGGTGGATGCAACATCTTTATTTTATTTTTTTTATGTGGTGCTGAGGATCCAACCCAGTGCCCCAAGCATGCCAGGCAAGCGCGTTACCGCTTGAGCCACATCCCCAGCCCAGCTCCTCTTACCTTAAGGGTCTGCAGGAAGAGAGAGAGCAAGAGCACACGCTGACCCCTTTTATTGAGGAGAAGCTATTCAGATGAGACAAGGGGTCAGGTTTCAGGGGGCTGAGTCTATTTTCATGATGTCCACTGTCAGCAGGTTGACTGACACCTGGGTAGGCCACACCCAAGGGCACAGTAAGAGAAGGGGACACACACAAGGCACTTCCATGGACCATTCTACCCTAAACATAGCAAGGGGTTATATTACAAAGGAACAGATGAGTTAGCTCCACCCATGGGGCTGTAGCAAGACACAGTCCCTGGAACCCTAGAAGAGCAGGGCAGTCTAGCAGCATGGGTGCCTGACGCCACATCACCCAGCAGGGGAGTTAACTTAGTCATGTGTGAGGTTGGTCTCCCACAATATACATAAATCTACATACACATATTTATATATATACACACACACACACACACACATATATATATTTATATATAATTGTGTGTATCCATGTGTGTATTTAGTAACTTGTTCATCTTTCTTTTTTTTTTTTTTGAGAGAATGAGAGAGGAGAGAGAGAGAGAGAGAGAGAATTTTAATATTTATTTTTTAGTTATCGGCGGATACAACATCTTTGTTTGTATGTGGTGCTGAGGATCGAACCCGGGCCGCACGCATGCCAGGAGAGCACGCTACAGCTTGAGCCACATCTCCAGCCCCCATGCATTAATTTTTTGAATGCACATTCCTTTTGACCCAGCAATTGAATCTTTCAATATTTACCCTAGAGAAATATTTGTATTTATCTGTAAGAGATATGAAGAATTTTCACTGAAACATAGTAGGAAAAAGAATGAAAACAAGAAAACATTCTGTATATCCCAAAACAGAATGGTTAAACTGTGATACATCCCTGCTATGAGATACTGTATATAATAATCATAAAGAAAAAAATTAGCCAGACCTCATGGCCCAGGCCTGTAATCCCAATCCCAGCTACTCAGGAGGCTGATGCAGGATTTTTTTTTTTTTTTTTTTTTTTTTTTTCTTTTCCTGAGGATTTAACCTAGGGCCTAGGGTTACTTTTCTACTGAACTACATTCCCAGTCCTTTTTTATTTTTTATTTTGAGACAGGGTCTTTCTACGTTGCTGAGGCTGGCCTCAAACTTGCTATCTCCCTGCCTCAGCCACTGGAGTCTCTGAGATTATATTACCTTATTTAAAAAGTTTCAGGACTGGGACTGTAGCTCAGTGGTAGAGCACTTGCCTGGCACATGTGAAGTACTGGGTTCAATTCTCAGCACCACATGAAAATAAATAAATATAGTTTTAAATTTTTTTAAAAATGTTTCATACAACTATATACTTCTGTAAGTATAAAACTTCTTTTGGTTATGTGTCTTTCCATATTTTCCATGTTTATTTAATAAAGATACATAACCAAAAGGAAACAGTGTTTATCTCTGGAATGAAAGAAGGAAAGAGGGATTTTGGATAATAGCAAAGGAGGCTTTGACCTCTCCTGCAGGTTTCTGTTTTTCCCAATGCTGGGTTCTGAATCAGGTCTTGCACATTCTAAGCAAGTACTCTACCAATGAGCTATGTCCTCAGCTGTTTTGTTTTGTTTTGTTTTGTTTTGGTACTAGGGATTGAACTCAGGCACTTGACCACTGAGCCACATCCCCAGCCCTATTTTGTATTTTATTTAGAGACAAGTTCTCACTGAATTGTTTAGCACCTTGCACTGAGGCTGTCTTTGAATTTGGGATTATCCTGTTTTAGCCTCCCTAGCCACGGGGATTCTAGGTATGCATCACCAAGCCTGGCCCTAGACCATTTTATTTTTATTTTGAGCAGGGTCTCACTAATTTGTTTAGGGCCTCACTAATTTGCTGAAGCTAGCCTTGTGTGTCACCATGCCTGGTTCATTCATATATTATTATGAAATCAAAACAATCCAAAATAATATCTATAGGCTGGGGGCAGTGGTACATAACTGTAATCCCAGCAATTTGGGAGGCTGAGACAGGAGGATACCAAGTTCAAGGAAAGCCTTGACAACTTAATAAGACCTGGTCTCAAAATTTAAAAGATATAAAAATAAAAGTGCCTATAGGTATGAAATTTCATGCCAATTTCCCCTGCACTCGTGTATTTCCCTCATTCTATAGGATCATGGGCCAAGGGCCTGTTGTTCAAAATATACAGCTGGGCTTTTTGCATCACAATGTTTTTTTCCCCTCTTCAGTACTAAGGATTACACATGCTAGGCAAGTGCTCTACCACTGAGCTATACCCTCAGCCCTTTTGAGTTTTGTTTTGAGTCAGAGTCCCTCTAAATTTCTCAGGCTGGGTTTAAACTTGCAATCCTCAGCATCCTGAGTAGTTGGGATTACAGGCATACGAAACTACAAGTGGCTCAAGGTTTGTATTAGTTGTCAATTTTTGTTTGTTTATTTTGTGGTGCCAGGGATCAAACCTAGGGCTTTGCACATATTAGGCAAGCATTCTACCACTGAGCAACATCCCCAGCTAGCTGTCCGTTTATAGACAGAGGTTTATTTAGGAAAGTAGACACATATTCAAGGGAGAATTCAGGCTATCTCAAGAGTGAGAAGCCCCTCGGAGGGTTGGGGTCCAATGTTTATAGAAGGCTGTATCAGGAGCCTGGCTGGAGGTGGATCCAGGGTGGAGCTGCACAATTTCATGCCACTTTTCCCTGTACTTGTGTATTTCCCTCAGTTATAAGGGCATGGGTCAAGGGCCTGTTGCTCAACTGTGTTTTCTGCATCTTATTGGCTTATGAATGTTTTAAGATTCAGTACCTCTCTCTTTATCCTAAATCCCTATCTTACTACCTACCTGAAAAGTAGGTTCTTTTGTAAATGCTATCTTCACTTTTATACTCTTGAAATAGATGAGAAGGGTCAAGAGTTGTGGAACTACTGGTCCTTGGAAATTTGTTTTAGAATTATATCTTCCTTTGGAATTTCATATCTATTATATTTTGGTACCTTACCTGAAACATATAGTTTAAAATTTTATGTGATGCTAGGTGTGGTTATTACATGTATATTAAAAAGGGCTGGGGTGTGCATGGACAAATATGGCATAATGCATCCCCCTATTATGTATAATTATAATGCACCAACAGAAAAGTTTTTTTAAAAAAAAGGGCTCAGGGATAACTCAGTGGTAGAGTGCTTCCTTGGCATATGTGAGGCCCTGATTTCCATCCCCAGACTGTCAAAGTATAAATAAATAAAGCTAAAATATTATGTGTAAAATGTCTTTTCTCATCCTTTTTACATCCTTTCCCATTCCTTATTTGCAGTCTATGTGATCTAGTCATATTTCATAGACAAGTCATAGAGTAGTCATCAAATTGGTTTGAAGGAGACTGACCATGCTCTCCTTAGGGATAAAAATAGCCACAGGGGCTGGGGCTGGGACTCAGTGGTAGAGCATTTGCCTAGCATGTGAAAGGCACTGGGTTCAATCCTCAGCACCACATAAAAATAAATAAATAAAAAATAAAGGTATTGTGTTCAATTACAACTAAAAAAAAAAAAAATTTTTTTTTTTTTTTAAATAACCACATTAAGGTCTATAGCCCACTAAAATCCATTGCTTATGACTAGGATAAACTTAATTCTCTATAAAAATTGTACATTGTGGTTGGGGGAACAGCCATGGGTTTTAAAGTCTGTCATTAATCAGTGATTTTAGATAAATTATCTTTTCTGCCAAGCATGGTGGCGCATACCAGTAATCTAAGCTATTTATGAAGCTAAGGTAGGAGGACCTCAAGTTTGAGGTTAGCCTGGGAAACTTAGGAAGGCCCTGTCTCAAAATTTTAAAAAAGGACTGGAGTTGTAGCTCAGTAGTAGAGCATCTCTGGGTTCAAACACTAGTGTGGAGAAAAAGATATTTTCTGAGCTTCATTAAATTTTTATAAAATAGTCTTTTTGTGTGTGTATGTGGTACTAGGGATTTAACCCAGGGGGCTATATCCCCAGCCCTGCTTTTTATTTTATTTTGATTCAGGGTCTCACTAAGTTTCAAAGGCTTTCAAATTGTGATCCTCCTGCCTCAGCTTTCTGAGTCACAAGGTTTCCAGATGTGTGCTACTATGCCTAGCTTTATTAAATAGTATTATCTTTATTTTTTTTTAAATTTTTTAATATTTATTTTTCAGTTCTCGGCGGACACAACATCTTTGTTTGTATGTGGTGCTGAGGATCGAACCCGGGCCGCACGCATGCCAGGCGAGCGCGCTACCGCTTGAGCCACATCCCCAGCCCAATAGTATTATCTTTATATTAGAAATGTATTTATTTGGTACTGGGGATTGAACCCAGGAGTGCTTAACCATTGAGCCCACCTCCCCAACTTTTGCTGAGGCTGGCTTTGAACTCACAATCCTCCTGACTCTGCCTCCCAAGCTGCTGGGATTACAGGTGTGAGCCACTGTGCCCAGCTGGAAATTTATTTATTTATTTATTTTAGAATTTTCTCTGCAATGGACTTTATATATATATAGTGCTGTACCACTGTACCACTGAGCTGCAACTGCAGTCCCTGGAAATTTAATTTTTAATACCATAATTATTCTAGCCAGGCACAGTGTTTCATGCCTATAATCCCAACAACTCAGGAGGCTGAGACAGGAGGATTTCCAATTCAAAGCCAGCATCGGCTTTAGTGAGGCCCTAAGCAACTTAGTGAGACCTTATCTCAAAAAAAAAAAAAAAAAAAAAAAAAAAAGGTCTGAGGATGTAGCTCAGCGATTAAGCACTCCTGGGTTCAATCCCTAGTACCAAAAGGGAAAAAAAATTAGATGGCTTTGATTACCATCATGCTTGCCCAAAATACAAGATGTGTATTTTTGTTTGTTTTTAGAGGGGGTCAGAACCCTCAAAGGGCACACATAAATTCTGCAGTAGGAACAAGCTGAAGCCTGGGGCTTGTACACCAGTGTAGTAAGCCTCTGCGACAAGGGTCTACTGGAAGATGGTAGGAAAAGCCAAAGGCCACAGGGCATGGCAATGCACATCTATAATCCCAGCTGCCGGGAGGGAAGGACTGAGACAGGAGGAGGTAAAAATATACGAGTATCAACATCTATTTCTATGATAAATATGTGATGTTCTCAGACAGCAAATCTGGGCAATTTAAACCCTGTCTCCAAGTTTTTAAAAAGGGTGTTGGGTGGGGAATGTAACTCAGTGGTACAGTGCCCCTGGGTTCAATCTCCAGTACCAAAAAAGAAAAGAAGAATTGGAAAGGTTCAGAGAGCATTCTGCTTCCTTCCTTCATCCTCTGCCATTTTAGCTAGGCAAGGATGATTTTGTGTCCTATATATTTTGTTCCCTGTGGTTTTCATCTCAGATTACATAGAGGACATTCTAGATTGTTTCCCTAAAACAATTTTCCAGCTTAACAGAACAAAGATAAAACAAAGCAACCAGCTTCTTGTACAATTCTGCTCTTCTGTCACTTAAATAGGATAAGGGACCCTCCTACTTCACTACTGTCAGAGAAGTATGGTCAAGATTTCTAAAATGGGAAACGCCTGTAATCCCATTCATTCCAGAGGCCGAGGAGGATTGCAAGTTTGAGGCCAGCCTCAGCAATTTAGCGAGGCTCTAAGTAATTTAGCAAGATCCTGTCTCAAAAAATAAAAAGGAGCTGGGCATAGTGGGGCACACCTGTAATCCCAAAGGCTCGGTAGGTTGAGGCAAGAGGATCACAAGTTCAAAGTCAGCCTCAGTAACTCAAGCAAGGCCCTAAGCAACTTAGCGAGCCTGTCTCCAAAAAGAAAGAAAGAAAGAAAAAAGAACCAAATTCTTATTAAGCATCTGCTTTGCCAGCCACGATACATATTCCTTTTCACATATCTAGTTTCCTTCTTTCTTTCTTGGGTAGAAGATTGAAGCCAGGTGTGCTCTACCACTGAAGTACATCTCCAACCTCTTACTTTGAGTCAGGGTATGTGCCAGGTGGGTATTAGGGAAAACCCAGGAGCACTTTACTACAGAGTCATAGTCTCCTGAGTCTAGGGGACCACAGGTGTGCACCACCATGCATGGCCCACATCTCTAATTTCTTTACTTTTTCCGGTACTGGAGAGTAAACCCAGGGGACACTTAACCACTGAGTCATATCCCTGATCCCCCATTTTTCTTTAATTATTATTTTTTATTTTGAGACAGGGTCTCATTAAGTTACTTGGAGTCTCACTAAGTTGCTGAGGCTGGCTTTTTAAAAAATTTTGTTTTTTTTTTTTTGGCTATACATAACAGTAGAATCTGTTTCATATATTTATACAAACATGGAATATATCTTATTCTAATTAGGACCCCAGTCTTGTGGATGTACACAATATTGAGATTCACTGTGGTATATTCATATATATACATATGAAAATTATGTCAGATTTGAGCCTGGGTTTGAACTTGCAATCTTTCTGCCTTAGCCTCCTGAGCCACTGGGATTACAAGTGTGTGCCACCATGCCCAGCTAATATATCTGATTTCATTTTTAACAAATTCTATATAAAGTTTATTTTGTTGTTATTCCCATATTACTTTTTTTGGGGGGTGGGGGTACCGAGGATTGAACTCATGGGCACTTAACCACTGAGGCACATCCCCAGCCCTTTTTTGTATTTTATTTAGAGACATGGTCTCACTGAGTTGCTTAGGGTCTAGCTAATTTGCTGAGTCTGGCTTTGAACTTGTGATCCTCCTGCCTCAGCCTCCTAAGCTGCTGGGATCACAGGTGAGCACCACTGCTCCATTTATAGATGAAGGGACTGAGGCTCAAAAACTTAAATAATTGTGTTCTTAAAATGTAACTTCTGAGGCAAAGGAGATGTTTAATAGTATCATTGGTGGGTGGGAAGTGGCATCTGGGAGTAGGGAGACCATAAAAATGAATAGAAGAGACAGGGAAATAGAAAATTAAGAAGGAGAAAAAAAAAAGGAAGGTCCTAGGAAGAACTGCTGTTACTTCTAACCACTCAACTAAACAACTCTAGATGTGTTTAAGTCTCTATAGCAACATCTGTTTTCTGTCTTTCTATGACAACACAGCTTGCAGTGTTGTCTAATTTAGGCACTGGTGAGGACGGTGAGGATGAGTATAGGCTAAGGGAAGTAAGTGGGACCACTGAGTTAAGTACAGAAAATCCCTTGGTATGTCCTCATTTATTGCAGCCCTCAGCACACCCTCAAGGTGGGGAAAGAATTCTTTTTTTAAAATATTTTTTAGTTGTAAATGGACCTTTTATTTATTTATATGTGGTGCTGAGGATCCAACCCAGGGCCTCACACATGCCAGGCAAGTGCTCTACCACTGAGCCACAACTCCAGCTCTTTTTATTTATTTATTTATTTTTTGGCAGTGCTAAAGATTGATTGCAGGGCCTCACACATGTCAAAAACTCTCCTATTGAGCACCCCAGTCCAGAAAGGGCTTTAAGGCTCTGATTCATAGCTAAGCTTTGCACATATTTTGTCTTATTTTTACCAGTTATGTAAATTCCTATCCAATTGGGGGATCCCCTTAGTGCAAGAGGGGAAGGGCAGAAGTTTTTGCTTCCCATTTTCACCCAGGTGCCACTTTCGGGGCCACTGAGGGTAGACAGAGGTTGGAGGATCCAATGCAAAGGTGCGGTAGCCCCAGGGGGAAAGGTGGGGAAGAGAAGCCAGGTACAAGGGTTCAGGAATAACAGGCAGTATCATAAGAACTAAATGGGTCCAGGCCTGAGTTAGAAGAATCAACCTTAGGTTCTCATTCCAGGGACTTTTTGTTTTTGTCATACTAGGTATCAAACCCAGGACCTTGGTATATGCTAGGCAAGCACTTTACCACTGAGCCACATCTCCAGACCTCCTAGAGATTTTTGATTGCTCCAACAAAGCAACTCATGGGTAGAAGAAGACAGAGATGGTGTTAAACATTCTGAAATGCATAGCACAGCCCCTACAACAAAGAATTACCTGGTTCAGAATGAGAAACCCAGGCAGGGGCACAGGCCTATAATCCCAGTGGCTCTAGAGGCAGAGGCAGGAGGATCCCAAGTTCAAAGCCAGCCTCAGAAACTCACCAGGCTCTGAGGAACTTAGCAAGACAACCCCCCCTCAAAAAAAAGTGGGGGCTGGGGATGTGGCTCAGTGGTTAAGTGCCCCTGGGTTCAATCTCTGGTACCAAAAAAAAAAAAAAAAAAGAAAGAGAAACCCTAAATTAAGAACAGACAGGAGGTCAGGAGGCCTCTCCTTCGTCCACTGTAGAAGCACCAGTGATAAATCAGACAACAGTACAGGGATACCAGTTGTCTACTTATTTCCCTGGCTCTGAGTTCCTCTTAGACTTCCAAACTAGTATGAGGGTTTTAACAAAAATAATCTAAACTGGAGTCCAAATTTGCTTTGAAATTGGCTTCTACAGAGGGCCTTGGGTATAAGAAAAGCAAACTGCAGCATATATGATTTCTAGATCTTGGTTTCACTATTTGTAAAACAAGAACATAGAACTCAATGATCTTTATGTTCCTTTAGTTACAAAACTCTGTACTTTGGGATATTTCTTTTCTTTCTTTTTTTAAGAGATAAGCCCAGGCTGATCTCAAACTCCTAGGCTCAAGGGATCCTCCTGCCTCAATGTTCCAAGTAACTGAGACTCCAGGCTTGTGCAACCATGCCCCTCGTGGATATTTTCTGTAACTAGCTATACCTAGTATGGGTCAGTGGAAAAGGAAATGACTCAGAAATGCAATAGCAACAGCTTGAGGATGACTCAGACTTCCCTAATTATACAAAACACTCCAGACACGGACATAAATGTCAAGCCAGGACTCATGATCACTGAATGATGCCAGGACTTCCGTTTGTGTATCTGAGTAAGTGGTACCAACATGGAGTGATTTTAGTAACAGTAAGTTGCTGTGTCAAAAAAATTCCCCTATAAATCTGCTGATATTTGAATTTCAAACATGAGAGTTTTGTATCTGGTTAAAAATGTAAATACTCTATAAATATTTGATGCTACTAATTGAGTTTGGGACTATATAGCAGGTAACTGGCACTACATCAAAAATGATGCTTGGGGCTGGGGATGTGGCTCAAGCGGTAGCGCACTTGCCTGGCATGTGTGCGGCCCAGGTTCGATCCTCAGCACCACATACAAACAAAGATGTTGTGTCCGCCAAATACTAAAAATAAATAAATAAATATTAAAATTCTCTCTCTCTCTCCCTCTCTCTTAAAAAAAAAAAAAAAAAGAATGATGCTTGAGCCAGGCAGGGTGGTATATGCCTGTAATCCCAGCAGCTCAGGCGGCTGAGGAAGGAGGATTGCAAGTTCAAAGCCAGCCTCAGCAATTTAGCAAGGCCCTAAGTAACTCAAGTGAGACCCTGTCTCTAAACAAAATACAAAATAGGGGATGTGGCTCAGTGGACAAGTGCTCCTGAGTTCCATTCCTTGTACTGCCCCTACCCCCAATGAATGATGTTTGAGAGCTGGGTGTGGTGGTGCATGCCTGTAATCCCAGCAGTTCGGGAGGCTGAGACAGGAGGATCATGAGTTCAAAGCTATTCTCAGCAAAAGCAAGGTGCTAAGAAACTCAGTGAGGTCCTGTCTCTAAATCAAATACGAAACAGGGCAGGGAATGTGACTCAGTGGTTGAGTACCCTTGAGTTCAATCCCTAGTACCCAAAAAGAAAGAAAGAAAGAAACAATGGTGTGTGAGCTGGGTGTGGTGGCATGCCCTTGTAATCCCACTGGTTTGGGAGGCTAATACAGGAGGATCACATGTTTGAGGCCAGCCATAGCAACTTAGTGAGACCCTAAGCATCTTAGTGAGACTACCTTAAAAAAAAAAAAGGCTGGGGATGTAGCTCAGAAATAAAGCCCCACCCAGGTTAAATCCCTAGTATAAAAAAAGAAAGAATGATGTTTGTTGGCTGAGAGTGTGGCTCAGTGGCAGAGCACTTGATAAGCACGCACAAGTCCCTGGGCTTCCATTCCCAGCAACAACAAAAAATGAAACCCGTCTGTTCTTTAAAAACACTTTTAAAAAAGTCACTGCAGATTGAAGCTTGGGGGTGCTCTACCACTGAGCTATATCCCCAGCCCTCTTTATTTTTTTTTTAAATTTGTTCTAATTAGTTATATATAACAGCAGAATGCATGTGGGTTCATTGTACACAAATGGAGCACAGCTTTTCATTTCTCTAGTGGTATACAATGTAGAGTTGCACCATGTACAGTCATACATGTACCTAGGGTAATAGTGTCCACCTCATTCCACCATCTTTCCTGTCCTCATGTCCCCTCCCCCGCTTTGCCCAATCAAAGTTCCTTTATTCTTCCCATGCCCCCCATCCTGCCCTCTTTATTTTTTGAGATAGGGTTTTGCTAAGTTGCCCAACTGGCCTTGAACTTGTGATCCTCCTACCTCAGACTTGCAAGTAACTGGGATCACAGACATGTACCACTGAATGCAGAATGATGCTTATTGATGGTGTAGTCCAGTTGTTAATATATGGATAATATGAGAAAAGTTCATATATTGTGTGAACCAAATTCTATTCAGTCCAGTATTTTCAATCTAAATATTATAATAAGTTTAATTACCAAGTTCATATTTTATTTTAATCTCTATTACCCATCCATGATAAATGTCTGAAAAGGTTTTAAAAAAACTCTTACCTAAATACTAAACGCCTCTGTCACTAAACTATAGTTCATTTATTATTATTGTTTTCTACTTAACTATCCAGTGCCTCTATCAATAAATTGAAGTTTATTTATTATTATTGTTTGTGGTGCCAGGGATTGAATCCAGGGCCTCATATATGCTAGGCAAGTATTCAACCACTGAGTCACACTCCCAGACCTTCATTCTTTTTTATCCCCATATTGGGGATTCAATTCAAGGGTGCTTTACCATTGAGTATATCCCCAGTCCTTTTCATTTTTTATTTTGAGACAGGGTATCTCTATGTTGCTGAGGTCTGTCTTGAACTTGGGATCCTCCTGCCTCAGTCTCCTGAGTTGGTATGTGCCACTATTCCTGGCTACTGTATATTTAACTATAAAAAGAACATTAAAAATTATCACATGACTAATACATGGGAGTATGAGCTCCTAGCTGCAATTCATACCAAAATGTTTCTTACCTGCAGGAGTCACCACCACAGTGTGGTTATCAGTAGTTAATGCTGTCTCTCTTACTGTCATAATAACACTTGTTTTTTCTTTTGCAGTACTGAGGATCAAATCTAGTGCCTTGCACATGGTAGGCAAGTGTATCACTGAGCTACATCCCCAGCCCAAGAAGACATTTTAACCTCTTATAGAGAAAGCCATCCCTTGGCTGATAATATGAGCATTTGGCTCATGTAGAAGTTTCCCAAAAGGTAGACACAGCATTGCTTGGAGAGTGACAGTCTATGTTCTCTCATTAAAGGTTTTATTTTCCTGCTTATTTATCCATTGCTGCTGCCATCCAGACCCTGTTTAAAGAAGCCAATCTTTTTTATTTTTCTTCTTTACTTGGTACTGGGGATTGAACCTGGGATGCTTTACCACTGAGCTACATCCCAAACCCCCCCCCCCCGACTCCATCCCACTTTTTTTGAGATAGTGTCAAGTAGCTGAGGCTGCCTTCTAACTTTAAATCATTCTGCCTCCACCTCCTAAGTCAATGGGATTATACATGTGTGCCACGGTGATTAGCAAAGTCTTTATATTTTTTGAATATTTACATATTAATCTGAACTATAAAGATAGTGAACAATTCATTCCTCCCATAAATATTTATTGAGCACTTATGTGCCATACACCATTCTTTCTTTCTTTTCTTTTCTTCCTTTCTATCCCTTTCTCTCTCTCTCTCTCTCTCTCTCTTTTTCTTGCATATGCCATGCAAGTACTCTACCATCAAGTGACATCTCCACTTTCTTTTGAAAAATTTGAGACAAGGTCTTATCAAGTTGTCAAGGCTGGCCTCTAACTTGCAATCATCCTTCCTCAGCCTTCTGAGTAGCTAGGATTCCAGGTTTGCACCACCATACCTGGCCAAACACCATTCCTTTTGTTGCTGACAATGCCACCATGCCTGGCCTAAATTCCCATTTTTGATGCTGGGAATTTATCAATAATACGACAAAGTTCTTATTCTAATGAAATGTTCATTCTTGGAAGAAAGTAATGAAGAAGAAAACAATATGATTATTTACCATATAACTGCAGCAGAAAGTGAAGGGGATAGATAGGATGATTTGATAGCATAATCAGAATGGCATCTCCAAGGAAGAGTAGAGTCCTGAAAATGGTGAAGAGGCATGAATCTAGGGGAAGCACATTACAGGTAAAGGGAACACAAAATGTAAAGGCAGTATAAAGAACAAGTTCACTTTATCTATCTATCTATCTATCTATCTATCTATCTATTTATTTATTTATTTATATGAGGGATTGAACTCAGGGACACACACTGAGTCAGGGTCTTATTGAGTTGCTTAGGTCCTCACTTTTGCTGAGGCTCGTTTTGAACTCATGATTCTACTGCCTCAGCCTCCCAAGCTGCTGGGATGACAGGCATGCACTACCGCACCTGGATAAGTTTCACTATATTTAAAGAGCAAGTGTGTTTTGAGCATAATGTGGCTATAGAGAAAGGAAATACAAAAAGAGCAGGGACCAAAGCACAAAAGATCTTACAGGCCATGCAAAGGAATTTTTTTTCCCCAATATATATTTTGTGTGTGTGTGTGTGTGTGGTTGGACATTTATTTATTTATTTTTACATGGTATTGAGAATTGAACCCAATGCCTTGCACATGCTAGGTAAGTGCTCTACCACTGAGCTACAACCCTAGCCCCAGAAATTTGGCTTTATTTTGATTTTATCCCAAATAGACAGCCATTGGAAGGTGTTTTGTTATTGTTGTTTGGTGGTTTTTGTGGTACTGGGGATGGAATCTAGGGCCTTGAGTACACTAAAGAAAGTACTCTACCACCATTAAGTCTTTTTTTTTTTAATATTATTTTTTAGGTGTAGATGGACACAACACAATGCCTTTATTTATTTATTTATTTATTTAATAATATTTATTTATTTAGTTAGTTAGTTAGTTTTCGGCAGGCACATCTTTGTTTGTATGTGGTGCTGAGGATCGAACCCGGGCCGCACGCATGCCAGGCGAGCGCGCTACCACTTGAGCCACATCCCCAGCCCCCAATGCCTTTATTTTTATGTGGTGCTGAGAATTGAACCCAGGTCCCGCCCGTGCTAGGTGAGTGGTGGGTGGAGTGCTCCACCGCTGAGCCACAATCCCAGCCCCCCACCTTTTTTTTAAATCTGTTTATCATCTATCTAATTTATTTATTTGCTGTACTAGGGACTGAACTTAGGAGCACTCTTCTATTCAGCTATATCCACAGCTACTCCCCAGATGCCTTTTATTTATTTATTTGGAACTGGGGGTTGAATGGACTTTGTGAATACAAAGCAGATGCTTTGCCACTGAGTTACATCCCAGACCTCTCCCTCCACTTTTTTTTGGATTGCTGGCAATGCAAAATTGGACTTGTACGTGCTAGGCAAGCACTCTGCCACTAACTATATCTCTAGACTTTTTATGTTGTTGTTGGTTAATAGTGGGGATTAAACCCAGGGGTGCTTTACCACTGAGCTATATCCCAGTTCTTTTTGGGGTTTTTTTTTTGAGATAGGATCTAAATTTGCTTAAGAATTCGCTAATTTGCTGAGGCTGGCCTCCAAACTTTAATCTCCCTGCCTCAGCCTCCTGAATCACTGGAATTATAGGTGTGTGCCATAACACCCAGCTCTCCCCCAGCCTTTTTTTATTTTTTAGACAGACTCTTGCTAAATTGCCCAGGTTGGCCTTAAATTTGCAATCTTCCCAAGTAGCTGGGATGGCAGTGTGCAACACCACACATGGCTCACTGGCAGGTTTTGATCAGGGAGTGATGTGATCTGATATATATTTATTTAACTATTATTATTATTGTGGTACCAGGGAATTAAGCCCAGAGCAAGTCTACTGCTGAGCTACATCTCAGCCCTTTTTATTCTTTGAGATAGGGTCTTGATAAATTGTTGATGTTGACCTGGAAGCTGCTGGCTGTCCTTGAACTTGGAGTTCTCCTGCCTCAGCCTCCCAACTCACTAGGATTATAGGCATGTGCCACCACATCCAGCTTGATATGTTTTAAAAAGTACACTGTCTATGCTTAGATAATAAACTATGCTGATGCATGAAGAAGCCGGTTAGGAGGCAACTACAGCAATTCAAGTGAGAGATAGGTAGCAGTAAACATAACTAAAAATAAATATTAAAATTCTCTCTCTCTCTCTCAAAATCCTTATTTACTTTTTTTTTTTTTTTTTTTTTTTTAGTTTAGTTTTTTTTTTTTGTATGTGGTGCTGAGGATAGAACCCAGGTCGCACGCATGCCAGGTGAGCGCGCTACGGCTTGAGCCACATCCCTAGCTCATCTCTCTCAAATTCTTAAAAAAAAAAATTAAAAAAAATCAAAGGATACATTGGGGCTGTGGTTATGCTCTTGCCTAGCACATGTGAGGTACTGGGTTCAATCCTCAGTAACACATAAAAAATCGCTGCAAATAAGCCAGGTGCAGTGGCACACGTCTGTAATCCCAGTGGTTTAGGAGACCGAGTCAGGAGGATTGAGGGTTCAAAGCCAACCTCAGCAAAAGCAAGGCACACATGTTCAATCCCAGCACCACACACACAAAAAGTGAGGTGCTTAGCAACTCAATGAGACCCTGTTTTTAAATAAAATAGCAAAATAGGGCTGGGGATGTGGCTCAGTGTTTGAATGCCCTCGAGTTCAATCCCCAGTACCAAAAATATAATAAACTTATTGTGTCCATTCTATAACTAAAACTATTTTTAAACAAGAAAAGAAAAAGAAAAAGGGTACTTCGCCAAGCCTAAGATATATTTGGTTGATTACATAACTTGTGAAAGCAGGCTGAACGCCACCCACTTGTATAACTCTAAGGGACACTATATTCCCATTGTTCTGGAATTGTACCCTAGGGTTTCACAGACCCAAACCACACAGTGAATCCGGTCCTTGTCAGTTACATAAGCTTTAGCCTTTTGGGAAGTACAAAGGGAAGGGTTATGGGGGAGTCAGAAAATAAGGCTCTACCTAGACCTACCACCTTTCTTTTTTCCTTTTTAAAGAGAGAGTGAGAGAGAGACAGAGAATTTTTTTTTTTAATATTTATTTTTTAGTTTTCGGCGGGCACAACATCTTTGTTTGTATGTGGTGCTGAGGATCGAACCCGGGCCACAGGCATGCCAGACTAGCGCGCTACCGCTTGAGCCACATCCCCAGCCCTACCACCTTTCTTTCACAAGAGCAATTCTAGGTCAGTTGTCTCTTTAAGGAAAGATGTAGCAAAGGACAGTTGGAAGTCATTGAAGACAGTTTGATCTATGATTGCATCTGAGCACAGGATCAGACTATAAAACCCAAGAGCAGAGGAATGTAGAATTCAAAGGCCCTTCAAAGCTAGACAGAATACTTTTCTGTATGCTTTGTATTTCCTGATTTGTTGGTTTTGAGGCTTTACTCTGTTTATTGTTGAATCCAGAAAGGATCTGCTATATGATAGTTCAGTAAATTTACATGAGTGAATGAAGGATCCTCTTCTGTTTTTGTTTATTTACTTTTCTTTGTAATCAAAAGATAATACTCTATTATCTTTTTCCTGCAGTGTCTTCTCAGGAGTGGAATCTTGACCTGTCTACCACCAGCACCCTGAGAAGTGGGCCTGATCAAACCCAGGTTTCACACATGCTAGGCAAGCAGTCTATCACTGAGCTACATCCCGAGCCCTTTTGTTTGAGACATGAGACAGGGTCTTCCTAAGTTGCCCAGGATGGCCTTGAACTTGTGTAATGTGTAATGCTTTTATCTCAGCCTCCTGAGTAGCTGGCATTATAGACATGTGCGACCATGCTTACCATTTTTTTTAACTTTATTTATTTATTTATATGTGATGCTGAGGATCAAACCCAGGGCCTCGCATATGCTTGGTGTTATACCACTGAGCCACAACCCCAGCCCCCCACCCCCTTTTTTGGAGACAGGGTCTTGCTATATTGTCCAGACTGGTATTGAAAGCCTATGCTCAAATGATCCTCCCAATCAGCTTCCTGAGTAGCTGGAACTACAGGTGCCCAGCCTAAAATTTTATTCTTAAATGTGTAAGACTCCAAGACAACACTTCTTTCTAGATGTTAAGTGGCAAAAGATATTGTGGTAAGGAATCTAGATGTTTAAATAGGAATGAAATCAAGGGTCAGCATCATCTCAGACAGAAGCAATAGCTTATTTTTTTAGTTTTGTTAATTTCAGCTGTGGCCAGGGGCACATTCCCTGTGGCCTTAAATTAATTTAGCTCTTTGAATTTCTTCTGCTTCTCTTTTGTTTTTGCTTGAAAGAAGTACGGCAAAGGAGACAACTTTTAAACCAAAGTTGGGAAACTTAACGTTATTTTATTTCATTGCACAATTATTTTCCTTTTTTTTTTTTTTTTAAAGAGAGAGTGAGAGAGGAGAGAGAGAATTTTTTTTTTTTTTAATATTTATGTTTCAGTTTTCGGCGGACACAACATCTTTGTTTGTACGTAGTGCTGAGAATCGAACCCGGGCCGCACGCATGCCAGGCAAGCGCGCTACCACTTGAGCCACATCCCCAGCCCCTTTTTTTTTTTTTTTTGTACTGGGTTTTTTTTGAACCCGGGTCATTTTACCACTGAGTCACATCCCCAGCCCTTTTTATATTTTGAGAAAGGGTCTTGCTAAGCAACTTAGGGTTCTTACTAAATTGCTGAGGTTGGCCTCTAACTTGCAATCCTGCCTCAGCCTCCTGAGTCACTGAGATTATAGGTGTACACCACCATGCCTGGATATCTTCCATCTTATTATTTTTGGTTCAGGGGATTGAACCCAGGGATGCTTAACCATTGAATCACATCCTCAGGCCTTTCTTATATTTTTATTTAGAGACATGATCTAAGTTGCTTAGGGCTTCGCTAAATTGCTGAGGCTGACTCTGAATTCATGATCCTCCTGAGCTGCCAGGATTACAGGCACATGCCACCACACCAGGCCTATCTTCCATCTTTATAATCATTGAACCGTGCCCCAAATGCAGAACTTTCCCACTCATCCATACTTTCATCCTTGGTCCCCTCATTTCTCTGATACTTACCCCTTACCCCTCAACATATTTACTCAAATTACAGTTAGGTTTCTCCTAGTACACTGATTTATTGGCTGACCTAAGGGTTCCTCCACCCGCTATACCAAAAAGTGGGAGAATTGAGATACACAGCCTCTTGGTATCATTTTCAGACCACTGTTCCTCCAATATGTTTATTTTTATATTTTGTGGTGGTAGGGATTGAACCCAAAGCCTTGCATGTGCTAGGCAAGTGCTCTACTACTGGGCTAACCCTCAGCCCTTCCAAGGGCCCTTTCTGTTTTGGAGTTAATTTCATCAGGCCAAACTGTTTAGATTCTCTGCTATTTTTGGTTACTTCTTTGCCAGTATTGGCACTTGGCTTCATCTCCTACCCACTCCTGAAAATTCTGGATTCATTTAAACATCTTGATTTATTGATCCAACTCTCTAACCTCCATAATTTTTTTCTAATCAGAGACTTTTATTTTCCTTTTGTAAAACACCTCAGTTTTTAACAAGACCAGTGCAAAACCAGATGTAGGAGCCACCTACCTTCACAGCTGGATATAAATATTCTCTTAGTAATTTAAAACTCCTACTTTACTTCAAACACCCATCTCCATTGCCCATATTATTACACTGAAGAATTCCAACTCTAAAATCATTTTTTTTTTTTTGTACTGGGAATTGAACCCAGGGCACTTTACCACTGAGCTACATCCCCAGGCCTTTTAGTTTTTGAAACAAGGTTTTATTTAGTTGTTTAGGTCCTTGATAAGTTGCTGAGGCTGGCCTTGACTTTCTGATCCTCCTGCCCCAGCCTGGGTTGCTGGGATTATAGGTGTGCACTACTGTTCCAGATCAAATCAAAATCTTTTTTGATTTTGGTCTGGGGATTGAGACCAGGGGCACTCAACCACTGAGCCACATATCCAGCCCTTTTTTAGATTTTATTTAGAGATAGGGTTTCACTGAATTGCTTTCACTGAATTGCTTAGGACTTTGTTAAGTTATTGAGGCTGGCTTTGAACTCACAATCCTCCTGCCTCAGCCTACTGAGCTGCTGGGATTATAGGCATGTGCCACCATGCCCAGCTCAAAATATTAAACTCTAACATCATTCTAACTACAATGTTCAGAGCTTCTAGCTTAATTCTAACCTCTAAATCATCTGCTCTTTGGCCTTATAGATTTTTCTTGAGTATTTTCTCACTCTTTAGCCTAGTTTCTTTCTTTCTTTTTTTTTAAAGATATTTTTTAGTTGTTGATGGATCTTTATTTTTTAATATTTGTATATGGTGCTGAGAATCGAACCCAGTGCCTCATGCATGCTAGGCAAACGCTTTACCGCTGAGCCACAACCCCAGCCCCAAGCCTAGTTTCTTATTTAAGCTAGAATTAGGTTGTTTCCTTAAACTATCTTTCACCAGGACCTTCTTTCCCTTTTTCTCGTCAGTCTACTTTTTGTGTCTACGAATCATGATCAGCAATTATGGGCTGGGTTGTGGCTCAGTGGTAGCACGCTTGCCTAGCATGTATGAGGCACTGGGTTCAATTCTCAGGACCAAGTACAAATAAATAAAATAAATGTCCATCAACAACTAAAAAAATTAAAAAAAAAATTATCAGGAATTACACAATGTCTTCTTCTCTGCCTTTGAACCCAGGCAGCTGAGTACTGCTGTAGAAAACAGCACTAATAGCTGGGCACAGTGGCCCATGCTTGTAATTCTAGCCTGAGGCAGGAGGGTGGCAGTTCAAAGCCAGCCTCAGCAATTTAGCAAGGCCCTAGGCAACTTAGAAAGGCACTATCTCAATATAAAAAGGGCTGGGGTAAAGCTCAGTGGTAAAGTGCCCCTGGGTTCAATTCCTAGTACCAAAATTAATTAAATATATCTTTCTAATATACTTTTGTGTCTGTGTGATGCTGAGGATCAGATCCAGGGCCTCAAGCATGTGAGGCAAGCACTCTACCAACAGAGCTGTATCCCCAGCCCTTAATATTGTGTTTTGTTTGTGGTACTGGGGAATGAACCCAGGTCTTTGCACATGTTAGGAAAGCTCTACCCTAGAGCTACAATGCTAGCTTTCTTCCTTTTCCGTTTACGGTCCTTCTTGTGGTGTGGGGGCTTGATCTCAGAGCCTTTGCTTGCTAAGCCAGCTGTCTACCACTGAGCTACCATCTCCAAGCTCTCTTTCCTTTTTTTTTTTTTTAGACATAAATTTATTTAGGAAAGCAGATACATAATCAAGGGAAAGTGTAGGCTATCTTAAGGGACAGCCATCTTTTGGGGTAAATACACAATCACAGCATTCGAGGGAAATTACTGGCCATCTTGAGAATGAGAAGCTTTGGGGGCAAAGTAAAAAATACATATTCAAGAGAGAATGCTGGCCATCTCCAGAGGGAGAGCAGCTTAGCTATTATTCTTAAGCTCCCTGCCTAATTCCCAATCAAAAACTCAACATCCTACTTTACAAAGAAAATTGATTGTCAGACAAGGACTCCCTTTGATTACTTACCCCCTAATCACAAACATCTGGGAATTTATCCATATTCTGTTTTCACCTTCAATCTCAAGCAGGATGAGACTAAGTGCTTACTGAGTTGGCTTCCCAACCAGTCTCACACTAATATGGACGTTGGCACACAGTAAGTGCTCAACAAATGCTTGCTGAACTGGACTATTGTGTAATTCAACCACATCTACTGGGCTCTTATTGCATGTTCTCCTTTATCTTTAAGAACCCTGCTTTTTGTTTATTACCATTCTGTTTGAATTTCAACTTTTATTTATTCTCTTTGCTCAGCCAACAAATATTCCTAACTTATTTTCATTCTAAAACAAAAAATACCTTCCCACATCACTCATTTCTACAAGCCAGATTCCATCTCAACCAGTCTATTAAAATTGGTCTCAAAAAGGTTAAATCAAATGGATAATCTTTGCCAGGCATGGTGGCACATGCCTATAATCCCAGTGACTTGGGAGGCAGAGGCAAGAGGATCAGGATTTCAAAGCCAGACTCAGTAATTTAGCTAGATTTTGTTTCAAAAAATTAACAAGGGCTTGGGATGTGGCTCAATTGTTAAGTAAGTACACTTGGGGTACAATCCCTGGTACAAAAAAAAAAAAAAAAAAAAGGAAAGAAAAAAGAAGCTGTATGATTTAGGCTTGGGAAAAATAATTTTGCCTCTGTTTTTTCTTCTCTTTTCTCCTTTTTTATTTTTTTATTTTTTGTAGTTGTTGATAGACAAAATGCCTTTATTTTATTTGTTTATTTTTATGTGGTGCTGAGGATCGAACCCAGTGCCATGCCAGCTAGGCAAGCGCTCTGCTGCTAAGTTACAGCCCCAGCCCTTCTCCTTTATTTTTTTTCTAAATTTTTTTTTTAGTTATAGATGGACACAACAGCTTTGTTAATTTAATCTTTTTTTCTCTCTCTGTGGTGCTAGGGATCAAACCCAGTGCCCCATGCATATGAGGCAAGTACTCTACCACTAAGCCACAACCCCAGCCTCCTCTTTTCTCCTTTTAAAGGGATTTTTTTTTTTTTTTTGTCTTAGCTTTCTCTTTTGTATAGTAAGAATGCTTACATATAAAAAAAAAAAAAAAAAAAAAAAAAAAGGAACCAGGGTGCTGGTGCATACCTGTAATCACAGCAGCTCTGGAAGCTGAGGCAGGAAGATCACGAATTCAAAGCCACCTCAACAACAGCGGGGTTCTATGCAATCAGTGAGACCCTGTCTCTAAATAAAATACAAAGTAGGGCTGGGGATTTGGCTCAGTGGTTGAGTGTCCCTGAGTTCAATCTCCCCCAGTACAAAAGAAAAAAAAAAGCTAATCTATATCACTCACCTTGCATTTTAGTGCCTCACATATTGTGGGCACTTACTAAATGATTACTGTATTATTTAAATACTACCTATCTTTCAAGGCCCAGTTTGATTTCTATTTCCTTCACTAATATTTACCTAGAAGTCCAGATGGATTTTTCCCTTCTCAGAATTCTACTGCCTGATTAATCATACACTATCTTGCATTACAAGTTGTAATTCCAGTGAAGCTATACACGTTCTTGTAGGGTAGACAGCATCTCTTACTTTGTTTATCTACTCAACAATAGCTAACATTTGCAATCCAAAAGTGAGTAGTCAACAATTATTTGTAAATTAAAATATTCACAAGCATGGGAAGTTTTACATTATCTTTACTAATAAGTCATCCATCTCTAATAACATCCAGCTGACAACTCATTTCCTGACTCTCCTTCCCTTAGTTTCGGAACTATGCCAATATTGTCCTTTTATCTCTAGGGTAGAACAGATCCCAATACATGTACAGAGAAGAGCTACTTTTCTTTTGTCTGCCTTTTCTATGCCCAGGCTACACTAGCTTAATATGCTGCTGGACAATCATGGTGACTCCATTCCTGCTGCCATAAAGATGGCTCAGCCAAGAACTTGTCAGCATGATCACCACCCAACCATGCTGGAGCAGAAGAGTCTTTGGCTTAACTCTATGATAGATTTTGGAAAATGCCTAGCTAACATATCAAGTAGGAATAATTATCTGAAGCACTGCAGAATTCATTTTCCCTGGCTGCCTAGCTCTTCAGAATATGAGAGTATGTAATATGGGAGTAAAAGAAAATAAATGTCAAGTTTCAAACAGAAATATAGGTAGCCACAAACATTTCTTTGTACTCAAGATTACCAAAGCTACAGCTTAAAATTAAGGACAAGGAAACCCAAATAATATGAAAACCTAGATACTAACTCAGGCTCTTCAGCTAACTTGCCTTGCCACTTTACAAGTAACTTTTTTTTTTTTTTTTGGTGGTGCTGGGGGTTGAACCCAGAGCCTTGTGCATGTGAGGCAAGCACTCTATCAACTGAGCTATATCCTCAGCCCTACAAGTAACTTATTAAAAAAAACTTTTTAGTTCTTGATGGACTTTTAATTAATTTATATGAAGTGCTAAGAATCAAACACAGTGCCTCACACATACTAGGCAAGTGCTCTACCACCAAGCCACAACCCCAGCCCAAGTAACTTATTATTTTTTTAAATGGACACAATGACTTTGTTTTTAATTTATTTTTATGTGGTGCTGAGGATTGAACCCAGTGTTCACACATGCTAGGCAAGCGCTCTACCACTGAGCCACAACCCCAGTCCCACCAAGTAACTTATTTTTATACTTCAACTTCCTCACCTGTATTAAAATGAAATTTCACTATCTAAATGATCCCACATTCAGCTTCTCTGACCTCATCCCCCAGCCTATCCACTTGGCAAACTTATACCAGGGATTATGTACTCAGAAAGAAGTCATGGGATTGAGAACATTCACCAATCCACCATGATAAACAATAAATTAATTTGCATCCCTAGAATATATAGCTTTTTAAGATTTGTTTATAACTGTTAAACAACTTTTTCATATATCATTTTCTTTCAGTTAGACAATAAACTTCACAATGAGGGAGAGTGCTTTTAATGTATCTTCATGCCACTGGGAGCAACGGCACATACCTGTAATCCCAGCAACTCAGAAAACTGAGGCAGGAGGACACCAAGTTCAAGAAGAGCCCTACACAACTTAGCGAAACACTGTCTCAAAAGTAAAAAGGGCTGGAGATATAGCTAAGAGGTAAAGGGGCCCTTGGTTCAATCCCCAGTACCAAAAAAATAAAAGATTAATATATCTGCATACCACCTTGCTCACTTAAGGACTAGCCTGCTGCTCATAAAGGCAGATGCGACCAGGCATCCTACATTCCTAGCTACTCAGGAGGCTGAGGTAGCAGGATTGAAAGTTAAAGTCCAGCCTTGGCAACTTGGTGAGACAAGATCCCGTCTCAAAAAAATTAAGGGCTGGGGGGGCTGGGGATGTGGCTCAAGTGGTGGCGCGCTCACCTGGCATGCGTGCGGCCTGGGTTCGATCCTCAGCACCACATACAAACAAAGATGTTGTGCCCCGATAACTAAAAAATAAATATTGAAATTCTCTCTGTCTCTACCTCTCTCTCTCTTTAAAAAAAAAAAAAAAAAAAAATTAAGGGCTGGGAATACAACTTAGAAGTAGAATGCTTGACTTGCATGCAGCCTTGGGATCAATCCCCAATACCACAAAAATTAATTAAATAAATAATTGACAGACATATGGTTAGGATATACCACAATCCCCTGGCTAAATCAGGAGAGAGCAAGCCAGAAACATCCCAAGTAGTTGAAAATTTACTTGGAAAGCTTCTGATTAAGAAAAAAAAAAAAAAAAAAAAGGCAGGGGTTGGGGGGCAGGTAGGAACAGCCAGATGCTGAAAGCAAGATTCCTTTGTCAGTTTCCAAGGTGCTCCCCATCCCTTAACACAATGGGGATTTCTCTGGAATATCTGTCTCCCAGACCTTGTTTATCTCACACAGCATAAATAGTACAAAAGCTAATCACATTTGGCCAAAAAACCATGATCAACTCTCCTAATCAAAGGAGGGCTAAATGGGCCAGTGGTTTCTATCTACTAGTATCTATGGGATGCATGGTGGAAGGGAGGGGCAGCTGAGTTGTTTCTCCCTCGCTAATGTTTCTTTAGTACCTTTCATTCACAAGCAGCTTTTAACTCCTTTCAGTGGCAGGATTCCAGAAATGCAGGTTGGCATGTCATGATGAAAGAAGTCACTCTGCCTTCTGCTGACCACAAGCAGAAAGACTTAATTTCTTTTGGTTTATTACTAATAATACACATTTCTTCTTCACAGGCATGGGAACTTGCAAAGGAAAAGATAGTTGAAAGGGAAAAGGAAGAATAGGCTTCCTTTTTTGCTGAGTCTAGACTACGCTTTATGTCAACAAGCCATTTGGATCAAATACCTTACATCCCTCACTTTGTGAGCCATGACCTGAGTTTGATGCATCTTAAGAAATGTATAGGGGTTAAGAAAAGTCTGTATGCCAAAGGAATGCTCCCTTTTCCTACATGATGGAAACAGGCAGCCCAGCCATATCCCATATTAAAGGTCTCTGTGTTCCTTAGAAACTCAGGGACACCCACCAGCTTTTCCACTGAACAGTGTTTTCACACTGGTTTTCTTCCCCTTCCCAAACCCAATAAACACACCAACTGCTTCAGAGTTTTTCTGGGTTAGGTTTTTTCATGGGTCTTTTTTTGTTGTTTTTTATTTCAAATACTGAAAAAGTCCCCTGGGCTCACTGGGGCTCCCCACACTCATGGCTCCTTTCCCCAACATTCACTAGCCTTCTCTCCATAGCAAATCTATTTCAAGGAAAGCACTTTTTTTTTTTTTTTTAAATGAACAATTAACATTGAGTCTTGCTCTGCAGAACCAGAGGGCCTATCTGCTCTGTGTACATCAACAGCCTCTTTATCCACACTAGGCATTTGTCTACAGAGCTGAATTAGAACCCCTTATCCACTTCCTCCCCCTCACATCTCCCCACATTAGCCCCTGGGTTAAGAGGGAGGATTGTAAGGAATATTTTTATCAATTCTAAATCCCAAATCTCCCACCCACCCTCTCAACCCCACCCATGAGATTTCTCAACAGTTATTTGGAAAAAAAGGCAAAACAAAAAAGGTTCAAGGTCTTGGTGCTCAGCCCAAGGGGCTCCATGTGCTGGGACACCAATGGGCAGGGGATTCTGCCTCTCCAGCCCGCGCCCAAGCCACCTCCTGACCCCTGGCTGCAAAAGCATGGAGGGGCAGGAGCCAGCACAGGACCCAGGAGGGCAGCGTCTCAGGATCTGGCGGAGCCCTGGGCAGCATCATTCAACTTGGCCACTGCGGACGAACACAGAAGGAAAAAAACAAAACAAAACAAAACACTGTCAAGTAATAGGGGAAAAACCTTGAATTCCATCCCAGTCTCTATCCCATGATTCTTCCACACTTAATCATTAGGCTACCTGGTATATGCCTCAATCTTATCCTTAAGGGAATTGCAAAAATTAAAAAATAATTCCTATCCACAAATAAAATGTTTCCTGACGTTTTGGAGAAACCCATGGAAAACACAGAAAAACAATTCTTTGGACAAGAGCAAAATAACTGGTTTCCAGGGGAGTAACTGCCAGGCTCAGAGCAGGTTTGGTTTCAGAGGCATGGCCACAGTCACTCAGCTACAGTGAAGCCTGAGGCAGCACAGTGAAGAGGTGGTGACTGTGTGGAGGCCAGGGACAGACCAGGCACATGTTGTTTTGAGTGTATTTAATAATCTAGGTTTGACCAAAGCAATTTGTATTTGGATCGTGAGATGACCCATTCTTGCTAAGGAAGCTGTGTACTTCATACTATGTAAACAGGTGGCACATATAGAAATGTAGCTTTTTAGTTTCTTAACCTTGAAGATGATCTGGTAGTGAGAGTGTAAGACTAAAAGTTTGTTTGATTTCCCTATTCCTTCTATTCTTTCCTTAAATCCAGACTCACTGTGAACATCAGTCTTGAAGACTCAAACTGACCAATAGAGAAAGCAGCTCAGACAGAAAAAAGTACAGAATTCGAGAAGATCGGAGATGAAGAAAACGTACAAAATTATATATATATTTATATATATAATAACATGACATATCTATGTACAACATGGCTGGGACAGTTGAGGAAACTATACAATGATGTTTGGCATTTTCCCCTTCCCACATGGACTTTAGATTAAGAATGACAGCATGAGGAAATGAAGCAAGAAACACAAAAAAAATTATATACAATTACAAGTGACAGTCAAGGAGTTTGGGATCCAGGGAATTCAGGGATCCTGCTCTCTCCATTCCTTCCTCACCAGCCTCTTTTCCTATCCAATCTGAATAACAGCCAGAAAACAGCCAGTCAGGAGAGTAGTATACACCCAGCTCATCCCCCCTGTACACACCAGCAAGTTCAGTTATTCTCAACAGGCCAAATGTCTGACATATTCGAATTTGTGAGGTGAAAGGGCAAGAAAGGATTACAGAATCTTGCTTTCTTGAACAGTTGGTTCTCAGCCTGACCCTCTTTGTCATAACTAGCAGGTTGCATTCAATAAGATTCAGGCCAAGCTGTTAATAACCAGATTGAACATGCTGTCACCATGAACCTTACACCTGTTCCTGAATCAGCACTGCTACCTCTCCTTATCACACAAAAGCTGGGTTACTGAGCTCTAGAAAGGCAGATTTTCCCAGATTCCTGGGTGAATGAACTCCTAAGAAGCTGCTGCCCCAGTCCTGCAGTAGAATTTAGTTCTGGGGGAGGGGCTAGCTCAGTTTATCCCTTCTTTCTCTCTCCCTAATAATGCACCTGGCAACTAATTACATCTAAAAACATGGGTTTTCAAATGGGCTTGACTGAGCATGTTTCTTCAGGCCCTCCAACTCTGCCAGAGCAGCTTTTTAGCAGCTAAGACCTAGAGTAGGCAGGGAAAGTGGGTGGAATAGAGGTAAAAATCTTTGCTGGCTAGCGTCTTATGTTTTTTTCTTGACCCTCAAAACCATGATACCTGTAAGGTTCTGTTGCCTGAATAAAGCCCTCAAATCTCAAACTTCCTTTTCATGTAGCCCTGAATAGTTAGTTCCCCTCTGTAGTATTTTCCCAGTAATACAAAGCAGAGGTTCACCCATGGGCCTTTCTCACTTTTGGTTTTATAATGAACTAGCACAAAGTTTTTCTGCTGGCAGATACAGAATTTTAGGATCAAATCAGTCTTATACATATTTAACTATTTTACAGATGAGGAAACAGAAATGCTGAGAGGCTGAATGACATTACCAAGTTATACAACAGTCTGCCAACACTGAGTCGAACTAGAATCCAAACATCTCTGACTCCTGAATCAGTGCTCTTAGATCCACTATTCAACAAAACTTTCAAAAGTAACATGCTGGAAGAGAGAGAGTAGGTGCCCATTTTCCATCAGAAATGTTCACCAAAGTTTACATCATTTGCAAGCCAGGACAAACTGTAAGAGACACTAAATAAAGGAGGTTAAGTGGGCACTATAGTCTTAGGCAAGCAAATCGGTTTTCCTTTTTGCAGGTTCTCTAAACCTCCCATAATGAAAACATGAAGCAATAGCAGCCTAACGGGACAAAACACTTAGAAGCACAAAAAACATGTCTCAATCTACCTTTCCCAAATATGTCAGGTTAGTCTTAGGATGTTAAACCTGCCACATTATTCCCAATCTGGAGACATTCTC
Source organism: Callospermophilus lateralis (assembly GCF_048772815.1). Taxonomy (NCBI): domain Eukaryota; kingdom Metazoa; phylum Chordata; class Mammalia; order Rodentia; family Sciuridae; genus Callospermophilus; species Callospermophilus lateralis. The sequence continues at coordinate 2,566,797 of NC_135311.1, forward strand.
TTTTAAAAAGGAGAAATCATATCTTTCCAGTTTCTCACAAAAGAAAAAGTATGCAGCATTATCCAATCCTAGTCTTTCCTATTTCTTGGCACCTACCTGGGCTACAGTGAGGGTATGGAAGTCTCAGCCACAAGAAACAAACTTGGAGCCCCTCTTCAACCTACATTACCTTCTCAGTATCCCCCAGCAGAATCTCAAGTCCTTCCTAGCTAGCACGCTGAGAAGATGTGACTATGTGCCCATTCCATCCCTGCCTACAATATATAAGAGTCCAGGGGGTGAGGAAGGGGAGGAGAGGGGTCCCAGGTTACCCCGCAAGCTTGCTGGTGACGAGTGAGGACTTTCTCTGGGGCAGATCCTGTGGGGTGGGGATGTGGTCACCAGTCACCAGGTTCTTGTCTGGTCCTGCACTCGGCAGCTGCTTATTCTTCATCTTGGCTTTGGCCATGTTGTAGTCTCCTGAGTCAAAGTACTTTTGCTAGGAAACAAGATGAAGGTTTAGGTGAGTAAGGAGTTCTGGCATTTCTCAAAAGCAAGAAGATTCACATCTTCCATCCATTATAAACTCCCATCCACACTCAGATCTCTTAAATTTCTCATGTATACACAGTTTAATATTAATAATATGTACAGGGCTGGGGTTGTGGTAGAGCACTCGCCTAGCACATCTGAGGCCCTGAATTTGATCCTCAGCACCTCATAAAAAATAAAGGTATTGTATCCAACTACAACTAAAAAAAAAAAAAAAAAAAAACCAACATGTGTCTATGTCTTCTCCCCAGTATGTTCTTTTTCAGGTATATAAGCAGGTTCCCAGCAAGAATATGCATTTTTAGAGCTGAGGGACAGTCCTACATCCTTTGAATCTTACTTAGTACAGGATGGTTTAACCCAAATAACTTACTTCATTCATAAAGGCTGACTGAGGACTTTACTAGGTACAAAGCAATAATGTGGTGCTAAAAAGAAATGAATAAGATGAATAAAGGGGTCAATCTGGGTTGGTCTCAGTAATTAGCAGTAGATCAACCTCAAAATAAAAATTATTCTCGTAAACCAGGATTAGAAACTGGGCTTGCTGGTGAGGATAATGTGTTTTCTCTCTGATTTCCACCACTCCCACACATGTTCCATGGCTGCGACAGCCTGCCTACGCCTGTCTTGCCTACACTGAGGTAAACCACAAATCAGCATCACGTTATCATCTGTGACTAAGACTCAATAATTGGGATTCTCCACAGGGATGTGTTTCACTTTCCATGTCATCCAGAGAAGCACACTCTCGTATAATGTCTTATAATTCCTCAGCAGCTTAAGGTACCTCTATGGGCTAAGAAGTCTGGTTAGGAGCTAGATGGTTATGAAGGTAGATTTTCCCTTTGTGAGAAAGACCACTTGGAACAGGAAAAATAAGTTTTTTGAGGGATTACAGTTGATGGCTGGTGCTAACTTTAAGGGTCTATGAACAAACTGACTAATCATTTCAAGTTGATTTCTATATGACAGATGGCTTGATCTTTCTCTGAAATAATATACCCCTAAATTTATTTCTGAACCCTAAAAAACACAGCCCTAAAACCTCTACTATTTAAACATTTAAATGCCTTGGGCTAGTCTGCATTTTCAGTCTCTATGAGCATCCTTTCCTCATTCCCTTGTTCTTCCACATACCCAAATGTCACTACTTTAAGCCTTAATTGAGGGAGACCAGAAGGGAACTGATACTATATCAGGGATGTACAATATATATATTTTTTCCTCTTTTGAAGTTTCTTTTCTTTCTGGTACTGGGGGTTTTATCCATGTGTGTTTACCAATGAGTCACATTCCCAGCCCTCTTTATTTTTTATTTTGAGACAGGGGCTCACTAAGTTGCTGAGGCTGGCTTCGAGCTTGCAATCCTTATCTCAGCCTCCTGAGTCACTGGGATTATAGGTGTGTGTCACTGCAGCAGCTCTCTTTTGAAGTTTCTAATTCCTGTCTTCTCAATTGCCCCCAACCAACAGAACCTCTGTAGACATCATCCGTAGAACTCCTTTTTGGTCCAAAGAAAGAGGGTAAGAGATTGTGCCCCGTACCCCTTTTTGAAGTCTCTTCATGAGGAAGTCAGAGCCTCCAGGTTTTTGTCCTAGACTTGGATATTTGGCCTTTAGCTTTGCCTCCTCAGCTCTCTCAGGGAGAATACCTTCTTTCTCTTGCGTGTCCTAAAGAAAACAAATGATTGAAGTAAAATTATAGATCAAAAAACAACTGCTTCCAATATCTGATAACCATTTACCATCAACTTTTCCTGGAGATCCACCCAGGTATAAACAAGCTATCTGTACTCTGCTCTTAAAGCTAGACTTTTGTTCAAACCACTAAAGCTTAAGATGACTCTATTGTGAGAAGACAAGCTATTTCTCACACTACACCCAAGAAACCAACCCAGTGACCTGTGAATACTGGGTTAAAGGTAATGTATAAATACAATACTTGAATAAGAGTGAGCCATAGCTCACTCAGCACAGAAAGGAAAGACAAAGAGAAAAAAGCTGGAGGGAGCATTTGGTGATACAAGATGAGTAGGAGGGTTCCGTAGGCTGTCCTGCAGGCCCAATGGGAAATCAAAGGAGATAAGTCTTCTGAGATGTTCTCTCCTTATTTAGAGTCTAAGAAACCCATCTGGTAAATCTCCCTGTGGAGGAGGCTTAGCTATGTGGCTTTCTCCAAAGATTTCCCCTGAGTAATGGCACAGCATTGCTTCAACATTTCTTCAAATATTGTGGTAGGAAGGTCATAGTTACAGATGAAAACAGTTTTTAACCTCAGGAAAATTAAGAAACAGTGGGTTCACTAGTACTTATTTGTGAGTTTTCATTGAAAAAAAAAAGAAAAGAAAAGAAAAGAAAACAATGCCTATCTTAGTGGGGCAAGTGATGAAGTTGGGGAATGCAGAGAGACCAAAAGCCTTTCAGGGGCTCTCACTAGTGTCATCTTCTTGCTTTTGTGTGCCCTGCTCCTCTTTACTGATTTTTTTTTTTTTTTTTTAAGAACCTGGAGTCAATGTGTGGCTCTTTTTAGAGGATTTTCCCTTAGCTATAACACCAAGTGTATTTCATGAATCTTTGAGCCCAACACTAAATATCATAAGTGAAAATACAAACCCCAGCGCTCGTGTTTTCATCATACAATCATCAAGGTGGCCAGTTCCATTGCCTTGGAAATCTGGAGGAACAGTCTTTCTTGTCAAGACTCTGTTAGCGTTTTTTCTAGGTTTAACCTAGTCCTATTCCTTGGATTAAACCCAGGGACGCTTAACCATCCACGTCCTCAGTCCTTTTTATTTTTTATTTTGGGGCAGGGTCTTGCTAAACTGATTAGGGCCTCGCCAAGGTGCTGAGACCAGCGTGGATCCTCCCGAGTCGCTGGAATGACAGGCGAGCGCCACGGCGCCCGTTGGTCCTCTCCAATCTTGGTGGTCCTCACTGAAGGAGAACGACAGACCATCCCCGACCGCCAACACAGGTCTCTAAGAAAGTTGCCAACTTGAACTCGACATGGCAGGGATTACTTCCCCTCCCCCCGCGCGAGTTCTTTTTCAACTTCTTTGCCTCCACCTGCATGTTTTCGCGGATTGAGGACGCGGGCCTCAGGCCAGCAGCTGGGTCATCCGCCTCCATAACCGAAGGAGACACCACAATCCAGGACCACCAGCCCCTTTCCAAACACCCGCCCCACGCTCAAGCTCGGCCAATTACAGCAGAGTTTCCACGGTTTGGGCCCAGGAAGTACTGGCCAATCAGTAAGGGTATGGCCCTGACTGACAAGGGACCTAACTAACCAAAGCCAAAACACCAGCCCGTACTGAAACTCACCCTTCGTGACGCAAGACGTGACCAACCCCTGCAGAGCCTGAGCCCATGACGACCAATCCGCACTGGCAAAAGACTGTCTCCCGCCCCATCACGGTCGCCCCCGGCTCGCCCACCCGTACCCCCTCCTTTTCACCTGCTTCTCCTCGCCGGTCTCCTCCGCAGGGTTCTCTTCTTCTAGTTTCTGGGACATGACGGGACCGGGACTGTGGAGTGTAGGGGACCCGGGTAGTTAACCGGAGAAGGGAAGGGGGAGGGGAAACGGGGACAACCTGCGCTGCTGCTTCGGCTCCTGTCACTATGGTTGCTCTGTCAAAATGGCGGCTCTTGCCCGTGACGTTGCCACCGCCCCTTCCTATGAGAGCCAATCAGAAGGGGATAGATGGGGCAGTGACGTAACGATTTACCAATCGTTGCTGGCTAAAGGCGGGTTCTATAGCGGCGACGGGCAAGCCGGAACACCAACCTGGAAAGAGAGTGAGCCACAAGACCCAATTGGAAGCCTGCGGGGCACCTGAGGGAGGGCTGCTTCTTGGGCGGGCTCCGACTTCCTTCAGCTCCAATCACCCACTGCTCAGTAGGCTGCAGACCCTCAGTCCGTATTCTTAATTGGAGAGAATTAAGCTCTTCACAAGGTTAACAGGAAATTATCGATTTCCCGAAATGAAATATCGAGATCAAAGTGAGTCGACTTTAAAGTGATACTCAGTTTTCGATGTGTCACTTACTGTGTGGAACCGAGAGCCTGAATCCCAACCAGAGTCCTTTTTCAGAACACTATTTAGGTGGGCTTCATAATCGGTCAGGACCATCCCATGGGATTAAACTCCTGGAAACTGGGAGCACAGTTCTAGGTACACTGAACATTTAGCGCCGGACAAGGTGGCTGGTGCCTAAAATTCCTACTCCACTGGCGAACATGAGGATTGCAATTCGGGGCCCACTTGGGTAATTTGAGGAGACCCTGTCTCAAAATAAAAAATGAGAAAGGGCTTGGACATGTCTCATTGGCAGAGCTCTTGCCTCGCAGGTGGAAGGCCCAGCACCAAAAAACAAAACAAAAGTGTATATTAAATATGCTTTTATACTGGGGCTGGGATGCTGGCTCAGCGGTGCAGTGCTCGCCTAGCACAGGCGGGACCCAGGTTAGATCCTCAGCACCCCATAAAAATAAAGGCATTGTGTTGTGTCCATATACACCTAAAAAATAAATATTTAAAGATAAATGAATAATACACTTTTATATATATTAAATATACTTTTGTGTATGTAATACTATAACCTCTGTGGACGGTACTGTATTGGTTTGACAGGTGATACACATAACAATAAAGCAGTCTCTGCCTTTTAGCAAGATTACACTTTAGTGGAGGTGTGGCAAGGAAGGGCTTTGTAACCCAGATCCCTAGGATTAATAAATACACATATCTTCCTGGAGTGTTAGTTGAATAGTATGCTATATTTATATTAAAAACAAAAATTGGGGGCTGGGGTTGTAGTTCAGTGATAGGGCACTCGCCTAGCGTGTGCGAGGCCCTGGGTTCTCAGCACCATGTAAAAATAAATAAAATAAAATAAAGGTTTTGTGTCAACTACAACTAAAAAATAAAATATATTAAAATTTTTGTGGGGGCTGGGGATGTGGCTCAAGCGGTAACGCGCTCACCTGGCATGCGCAGGGCCGCGGGTTCGATCCTCAGCACCACATAAAATAAAATAAAGACGTTGTGTCCACCAAAAACTGAAAAGGAAATATTAGAAAACTCACTCTCTCTCTCTCTCTCTCAAAAAAAAAAAAAAAAAATTGTGAACTGGGATTGGAGCTCAGTGGTAGGGTGCTCACCTAGCACATGTGAGGCAGTGGATTCAATCTTTATTTTAAAAACAAATAAAGGCATTGTGTCCATCTACAACTAAAGTTATTTTTTAAAAAATTGGCCTAATAAGGCTGCACAGTTCACATTAATTTTTTTCACATTAAATTTTAATTTTTTTTTTTTTTTTTGGTGGTGCTGGGGATCAAACCCAAGGCCTCCTGTATGTGAGGCAAGGAGGCAAGCATGCTACCAACAGACCTATATCCCTAGCCCTAGATTTTAATTTTTTAGACAGCTTCTGTGACAGCTTTGGGGCTCTCTGTTCATTTTTCTATATAATTTGGTGCACTTCTAATGCAATAGTTTGAGAAACACTGGAATACACAGATTATTACCATAATTTATTACCATAAAGCAAAATCTGGTAAGCATAGAAATAAAAGTGTGTATAAAGTTCTATAAAGGTTCAAAGGAAGACTCATATTCAGTTTAAGGTCCTGTTGAACCACAACCACCGACTCCAATTTTAAATCAAAATTGAAGTATATAAGTAAGCTTATATTGTGTATACAAAGAAAGCTGGTCACCAAGGATTGTCTTTCCCCAAGGTGGGCTAGAGATCAGCACCACAGCTCTCCAGGTGAGAAACCAGACTCTACCTCAGAGCAAAGCCTATTCAAGGAAGCAGGCGTGACCCTTGTCCTTGGAAAGACCCACAGAGCACTCCTAGGCACATTCCCACCCTGCTGAGTTGTTTATCTACAAATAACCGGAGAGATCTGCTGCGCCAGGTGTCCCTGATTCAGTCAGGCTAGGTGGGGACCCATAGCAACCCCTTAGCAGCCACCAATTAGCATGAGACAGGGAAATACCTGGGATGCCAGATGACCCTCCCAGTAATTTATGGTGGTTGATAACGTGTTGAGAAACCATGCACGTACACCCCTCTTGGTTTAAACCAATCAGTTCAAAGGAATCCTCCTTTTGTACTAACCAATCACCCTTACCCAACTTGCTCCCGCCAGTGAATGTGCTAATCATGTTTTAGAGTTGTTATTTGATTTTCCCATGGTGTGTGATGATTTGCTAAGAGATGCTATGATGTATGTGAAGTCCCTGCCTTCCCCAGAGAATGTATAAAACTGCTGCAAACCCTGGGCTGTCAGCGTCACCAGTTGCTGTGTGTGCGCAGAGGACCGAGCTAGCTGGCAATAAACACCTCTTTGCTGCCTACATCGATCTTGGGTCTCTGGTGGTCTTTTGGGGGTCCCGAATAACATAGGAACAAGGTTTTATAGCACAAAAAGTTGCAAAGGGGGGGGTGTCTTGAAAACTTACAGATAACAGGATTTTGACAAGTGTAATACAAAGACAACTAGCAGGTTAAAGATCTACATGGCGTGATATTTCAAGATAGAAGTAAATTCAGATCCCAACATCAGAATTTATGAGGCGCCACTGAAGTTTCAAGGAGGGTTGTTATCTTGTCAAGGAAAGCCAGGCATGGGTGAGTTCAGAGTATGGGCAGGACTTCCAAACAAGTTTAGAAATCTCAGTAATTTACAGTAAAACAGAAATTAACTTTTTATGACTTTGTGATGCGATGGTTCTCAATCTTAAAATGGATTAGGCTGGGTTCATCAGTCCCCAAAAACACTTAATGACAGAAGTGATATTAAAAATGAGCTTTAGGGATGGGGATGTGGCTCAAGCGGTAGTGCGCTCGCCTGGCAGGCATGGGGCCCAGGTTTGATCCTCAGCACCACATACAAACAAAGATATTGTGTCCGCCCATAACTAAAAAATAAATATTAAAATTCTCTCTCTCTCTTTAAAAAAAAAAAAAAGGGAAAAAATGAGCTTTAGGGGTTAGGGTTGTGGCTCAGCAGTAGAGAGCTCACCTACCATATGCGAGGCCCTGGGTTTGATCCTCAGCACCACATAAAATAAATAAATAGATAGATAAATAAATAAATAAAATATATATTTTTAAAATGAGTTTTAAATGACTTAGGCATTCTTGGGCTGGGGATGTGGCTCAAGTGGTAGCGCGCTCGCCTGGCATGCATGCGGCCAGGGTTCAATCCTCAGCACCACATACAAACAAAGATGTTGTGTCCGCCAAGAACTAAAAAATAAATATTAAAAAAATTATCTCTCTCTCACTCTCTCTTAAAAAAAAAAAAGAATTTAGGCATTCTACAGATAAAGACAAGGGAAGAAAGGAGGGTATTCTCAGACATAGGCACCAAAAAACATAGTTGAGCTGGGGTTGTGGCTTAGTGTAGAGTTTTTGCCTTGCAATCCTCAGCACCACGAAAGAAAGAAAGAAAGAGAGAGAGAGAGAGAAAAAGAGACAAAAAAGAAAGAAGAAAGGAAGGAAGGAAGGAAGAGAGCTACAACTAAAAAAAAATTTTTTTAAATAACCAAAACAAAACATACTTGAGGCCAGAAGAAGGAGGGTTTAGAATGCCAGTAAAGAACTTGTGAATACTTCAATAATCAATGAAAGATAATGTAGGACAGAGATTGGCAAAACAGAACTGTCCTTTAGGAGGATTAACTTGGTATAATGAGTTTGAGAAATATTTAGAATTCCAAGCAGGAAAATATTAGCAATAGGCAGCCTAGCCTGGACTCTCCTGCAAATTTTAGGTGGAAAATAATTGGGATTTAACTTAGAAATACTTTTGTTAGGAATACAAAACAGTAAACCTAATTGAGAGTGTCTGTGACAATGGGACCTACAAGATAGTGGCTGAGTGAACATAGAAAAATGTCCCGTCCGGCAGGACACATCAACGTGGGCAGTGAACCTAGGTGGAGAGGAATGAAGGGACAAGAGACACAAGAGATGACAGCAAGACAGGAGTTCTGATCAAGCTGCAAATTTTTATTGTTCACACAGGGGTATTTATTTGCTGGGGATGGGGAAGCTCTCTCATCAGCAGTTGCTGGGTGTGGGTGGTAAAACTGCCAGCTGCAAGATGTCTCATGATCCTGATAACCGCAGGATGTTCCAGGGAGATAGGTAGCTGCAGGATGCCTCCCAGGGGGCTGTCAGGCTATTCTTTGGAGGAGAATTTCCTTCTAGTCCCCGACATTTCCCCCTTTCTTATATAAAATATTTGACCATACCTTACCAGCCATGTTTTTAGGGGGTGATAGAGGCTCTGTTCCTCTAGGAGGCCTTAGAGAGATTTCATGGTGGCCTTGGCATGTTTTTGGAGGAGATGGCTTTGAGGGGGGGAGAGCATGCCAACCGCCATCACCAGAGCGTGTCACTCAGAGGTCTTGGGTTTTGGGATCCGTGGATCCATCCTCCTGCAGTCCTTCCTGCACCCTCTGTTATTATGGCCTAAGTCTTCACTCCATGGGTGTGTCCTCCCCCAAGCGGAGGGGCCCATGGAGGAGCGATAACTTAACCCTTATGACAAGGGCAGAAGATGGTTGGTCAGAGCTGTTACTTATACTTTTATATAAGAAAGAGAGATCTGTGGGGATGTAAACTTAAGAAATAAGCCTGAGAGAAGGGTAGAACATCCTTTTAAATGTTCGCAGCGCGGTCTTCCATCTCCAGATGATGATAGTGGACCTGTATGGGCTTAGAGGCCAAAATATTAATCTGTTCTTTAATAAATTGTACCAGCCAGTTTATAATGCAGGGTCCTATGGACACCATTAAAAGTAAACCCAACAAAGGGCCTAATAGGGGAAGAAGGTAGGGTAGAAATCCATTAAGCCCAGTCCAGAGGGGATTTTCAAATAGTTCCCTTCGTCTCTTTTCTAAATATTCTTGAAGCTGCTTAATTTTAGTGCATACTATGCCTGATTTATTGGCATAAAAGCAGCATCTTTCCCCTAGGGCCAAGCAAATACCTCCTCGGTTAGCTGTCAGCAAATCTAAGTGTTTTGAAGGAACACTTCTGCCAGGGAGTCTATTTGGTCCTGTAAGTCTTTAATGGTTCCTGATTGAGTTTGAACATCATCTATAAGTTGTTGAGATAGGCGACGGTAAGAGTGTATAGCCGTGCCTAAGCCAGTTGTACCTGTGCCCACAGCAGCTGTTATTCCAAGGCTGGCAAGGAGTGGTAAGGCCTGTATTGCCCCGCCTGTGTCTTTTGACTAAGGTGTCTAGGCTAGGAATGGGTAGAGGTTCATCTCCTGGGACAATAGTTATATCAGGGAGTAATAAGGCAAGAACACAGCCACGGGTCCAATTCACTGGAAGCCTGGGGAAGGCTGAGTTTCCTCCACACATAAAAACTGTGCCATTGGGGGGACAAAGAGATGGGGTGGGTGAGAAATAATTTTGTACTGTTGAGCAATTTCCAAAGAAAGTAACTCCAACATCAATATCAGGTATTATTCTGCATCGTGCCTAAAAGACATAATGTAAAAGTGCCTATAGGCTGTACTTTATTTTTTTATTTATTTATTTTTTAAATGAGAGAGAGAGAGAGAGAGAGAGAGAATTTTAATATTTATTTTTTCGTTTTTGGCGGACACAACATCTTTGTTTGTATGCGGTGCTGAGGATCAAACTATAGGCTGTACTTTAAAAGGAAATCCGGGTTGGCATGTATTATCATTGTCTATGATAGAATTAAAAGGAACTGCCATAGGCATGATTGCCCCTGTTGTCATGCAGAGCCAGCAATCACCAGCAAGGGTGGGGTTGGAATTATTAAGCAAGGAGGAAGTTTGGGAGGGAACAAACCTTATTGCCCCTGGGTTTGTCCTGGGGGAGGTCAGGGCCTGGGGCTGGCCCCACAGGGAGTTTTCCCCGAGAAGCAGGAAGAAATAGGCTGTCCAAGGGCATTTGTCTTAGATCTACACTCACTGGCCCAGTGACGACCTTTACCACATCTAGGGCAAAGGGTGGCTGGGGGCGGTTTAGCCCCAGTTTGAGGAGACACTATCCCTAGGCTTTGTTTGCCTGTCGGACACTCGAGTGCAAAATGGCCAGGTTGTTTACAAGTAAAGTAAGTACGTGAGCCAGGATTGCGAAAGGCCTTGGTAAAGGTGGTACCTACGGCGAGATCCATGGCATGGGCTGCACCCACCCCGGCACAGAGTCTAATAAAGTCAGAAAGTTCCCCTTTATCCTTACGTGGTCGAAGAACATCCTGACATGCCGGGTTGGCGTTTTCAAAGGCAAGATGTTTTATAAAGGTGGTTTTGCTTTCGCTTGGTCCAAGCAAGCGTTCCGTGGCTAGGTTAAGCTGGGCAACAAAGTCGCTATAAGGCTCATTAGGCCCTTGTTGGATTTTTGCCAGGGAAGTGGTAGCCGAGCCCTTTTGAGGGAGGCGTCTCCAAGCATGTAAGCCAGCCATCTGAATCTGCGCCAAAAGTTCAGCAGGGAAACGTGCCTGTTTAGGGTTAGTGTCAAAAGGCGCATGGCCCACTAGCTTAACATAAGTCCAGAATTTAGAGGAGGTCTTAGTTAAAATTTTTTGAGCAGTTTCCCGACAGTGCTCTTTGAAATCTGCATTCCATAACAGGAAGTCTCCGGCACTGAGGGTAGCTCAGGCCAAAAATTTCCAATCCTTAGGAGTAAGCCATTGTGCGCTGTGGATTTCTAATAAAGCCAACGGGTAGGGCGCAGTGGGTCTTGAGTTTTCGTAGACACTCTGGGTTCCTTTCTGCTTAGGGGTGAACTCCTCATCTTCTGAGTCCTGATCTTCCTCTTGCCATTCCCCTGCTTTGTCCCCTAGATCCGTTTCCGCTTCCTCCTCTTGATCCTCCTCTGAGTCTTTGTCCTCAGCCTGAGCAGGCTTATCTGTCTGACTGCGGGTGACTGGGAAGGTGAGAACAGGCCAATGGCATGGCTTAGTCTTTGTATTAGACCGCCTTGGGCCAGCTCGGGTTGACTCCCTGCCTAAGGCTAATGAGCGGAGCTCAGAGTCAAGGGATCTTAATTCTTTTAAGAGTTGGATCTGTTCCCATCTATGTTGGAGAGACTCTCACAAGGGAGCCAGGTTAGGCAGGGGAAGTGGAGAAAAAGTATCTGAGGGGGCAGTTGGCCCCTGAAGGGCCGGAGCACAAAAGGCAGGAGGGATATAGGAGGGAGGTGGATGTGTAAGTCCTATAGGCTGTGGCAGGGTCCTGAGAGGTGGTGGGTCTTCTGAATGGTAGCGAGCTGCTACCTTCTTCAAGGTAGCCTCCTCCTCAGGGGTCAATGTGTCTCCGGGATTTAAAACTGGATAAAGGAGGTTGGTAACCATTGGAGCCTTATTCATTAGGGTGGGATTTTGAGGGGGATCAAGAAGGTTCCCAGGGTCCTGGGGAGACTGAGAAGGGTCTATGTCTATACTAACTGAAGGCCATGCCGAGGGGGGACGAGAGGGACGAGAGGTCTTTTGCATAGCCTCTTCCCCAATCCTGACAAGTTTTAAGGTACCATTGTCAAAGGGTAAACTTTTAAGAATTTCATTAATTAAGTTCCAGTAAGAAAAGGTGGGAACAGGCACCTTTTCTGGGCCAAAGGATTCATAATAATCTTTTAAACAGTCTCCTACTCTAAGCCATCTTTTACCATCAATGGTCCCTTCAAGGGGAAACCACGGACACAATTCTCCTATGTATGAAAAGAATAATTTTAAGTCCTTTTTCTTAACACGCGCCCCCCGTGTCTTGAGGGCCTCCTTGAGGCCTGACAAAAACAAATCATGTGACGAAACTGCTTGTCCCATGGTGGGTCACTCACCTTGCGTCATCCCCACTCTCCTCCTGGATCTGTCTCTCGGTCGTGTCTGCCGAGCGATCGCGAGCTCCGCTTGGCCAAGTCTTCCCGGAGGACGGCGTTCCTTCTCAGTGAAAGGCTGGAGCACACAACGTTGGGCGCCAAATGTCCCGTCCGGCAGGACACATCAACGTGGGCAGTGAACCTAGGTGGAGAGGAATGAAGGGACAAGAGACACAAGAGATGACAGCAAGACAGGAGTTCTGATCAAGCTGCAAATTTTTATTGTTCACACGGGGTATTTATTTGCTGGGGATGGGGAAGCTCTCTTATTGGCAGTTGCTGGGTGTGGGTGGTAAAACTGCCAGCTGCAAGATGTCTGATGATCCTGATAACCACAGGATGTTCCAGGGAGATAGGTGGCTGCAGGATGCCTCCCAGGGGGCTGTCAGGCTATTTTTTTTTTTTTTAAGAGAGAGAAAGAGTTTTTTAAATATCTCTTTATTTTTTTTTAGTTTTCGGCGGACACAACGTCTTTGTATGTGGTGCTGAGGATCGAACCCGGGCCGCACGCATGCCAGGCGAGTGCGCTACCGCTTGAGCCACATCCCCAGCCCAATGTCAGGCTATTCTTTGAAGGAGAATTTCCTTCTAGCCCCTGACAGAAAAGTTGTTTGCCTCTAGGTGACTATTTGTGAAGCCAGATTTACAGATAGGTAGTTAGTGTGGTTAGGTAAATCGGGTCTAAATCGGGTAAAATAAATAAAATGGAGGCCATTATTGAGATTGGAATCCAGGAAACCAGAGCAGCACTTGGGGAAATCGAAATGTTAATGTCCCTAAGGCCCCAGCCCATCCTAAGGAAAAGTTAATGAAGCAGCTGCCAGCAAACTGGAGATGCTAATCCAAAAGCCGCCCCAGGTCCTTCTGCCTAGATTACTGCTTCAGCCCACCTATCCCCACCTGCATTTCCATCACTGCGGATAACGGAGAACAAAGGACAGGAATGTGGGGAAGCTGAAAGCAGACCTTAGCTATAAAAGAGGGAAGACCTCCCCCTTCCTTGCTTCCCACCTCTTGGGTCCCCTTCTTCCTCCAGGGAGAAGTCTTTTCTGCTGTCCTTTAATAAAGCTTCCACTCTCCACTCCACACTTGCCTCCGCGTGCTTCTCTGGTGTTAAACTTCAGCATTGGGGAAGCAAGGACTCGTCACCCGAAAACAGGGGTAGCGTTTGTAGAAACAAATTGAAAAGGAGTTAATTTGGAATGGAAATGGACACAGAGAAAATGAACATCTCAGTTTTGAAAGCACTGATTCATTAAAAGACAATGACCTTGGTCAGGCGAGCCATTAATCCCAGTGGCTTGGGAGGCCAAGGCAGGAGTTCAAAGCCAGATTCAGCAAAAGCTAGGCGCTAAGTAACTCAGTGAGACCCTGTCTCTAAGCAAAATACAAAATAGTGTTGTAAGGACAGACCAGGCAAGGCACCAAAGATAGCAGGAAACAGTTGTATTTGGCTGCAGCCAGGTTCAGGGGGCACAGCATTTGCTGTAATCAATCAATCCCCTGAACCCCGAATTCAGGGAATTTCAGAGTTTTATACCCAGCGTGTAAGGGGAGGGGCTCAGAAGTTCACAGTCTACAGAAGTTCACATAAAAGTAGCTTTTTCTTTCACTGTTCTGGGCAAGTTAACTCTTCAAGGACAGCACCTGAGAAGGGGAGAGCTTCTTCTCCCCTTTCTTTCCTCCCCTGCCAGCTGTTACCATGGAGCCCAGTTGTAATTTATCTTAAAAATGCAGACATCTCTGAGAAGCCTTGTTTGCACATTTCTACAAAGTACTATAATGGATACATTTGTGAAAAACTAGTAAGGGGTGTCCAGCACCTGGAGTGCTGGTATCTTCCGGGCCGGCCAGTGGCCCAAGTATACAGGGCAAAAAGAAAATAGGAAGTTTATCTACATTGAACTTTTCTGCAGAGACTCTTTTGCTGACAATCCTAAAATCAGCCATGGTGAAGAGGGCTTTTCTGTGGAGAAAGGGGGTGCCACTTCAATAGGGCTGGCTATGTGTCTCAGTGGCCGAGTGCCCCTGAGTTCAACCCCTTGTACCAGACCTGTTGGTGGAGATAATCAAGCAATGAAGACTTAGGACACATGGCCTCTGAGATCTCTTCCATATCTGAAATTTTAGGGTTGTAGGCAATGCAGATGTGGACTTTAGGAGAAAAGTAGAGGCTAAACGGGTATAAATTTTGAACTTTCACATGAATGTAAATAAAGTCATAGAAATAGATAGGATCACAATGGAGAAAGTTGAAGAAAGAGATCCCAAGACAGGAAGACTGGGAAAAGTTGGCAAGTGACACAAAGAAAAATGATCAGAGTGCTGAGGAGAGAAACAAAAGAGAACAGAAGCAGGGAACGCAAATAAATAAGAGGGGAGGTTGTCAACATTAAGTGACATACAAGGTTCAAGATGGAGAGGACAGGACTAACCTTGAACTCCTGGGTTCAACCTCCCAAGTGGTACTACAGGTGTGCACCACCAGGTCAACTGGAAATTATATACGGGTAAGCCAGAAATGAAACTCAGAGGCCAGGAGGCAGAGATACACACAAGAGTTTACTTGTCAGAGCTGACAAATAACGGACATCTGTTTATAGGAAAGAGAGGCAAAACAAGCTTGAGTTTGGGGACTTTTATGGGGAAGCTCAGGAATCAGCTGGGCGGGTCCTAAAACAGGCAGGTGGGGTGGGGTTGGTACGGGGAGTGGTGAGCCTTTCTAAGAAATGCCCTTGGGCAGGAAAGTGTAACATTTTCCTTAAAATGGCAGCTGTCACTGAAGATGGTGTCCAGATGCTAAGCAAGGACCTTATATATATGAATGGCTTTTTTTTCTTACAATGCTGGGCAATCAAAGTCAGGGCTTTGTGCATGCTAGGCAAGTGCTTCCTCTGAGCTATATTCCCCAGCCTGGAAATATGTATTTTTCAAAAGCTTCCTAAGGAAAGTCTGACAATACGTGATCTGGAAACCCCTGTGGATTAGCGGTACATGAGGTTTTCAGGTTGCTGGAATCCTGAGATTTATAAGTCATGCTACAGTATTGGAGATTCAGAAGGCGAGAGGAAACTGCAATTCTAAGCAGGAAAATTAGATCCTTAAAATTTGGGATTTGGAAATCGTTTTTTCTTTTTATTTGTTTTAATTAGTTACACATGACAGTACAATGACCTTGACATACATTTGAATCAGATGGGATATAATTTCTCATTTCTCTGAGTGTACAGGTTGCAGAATCACATTGGTCATGCAGTCACCTATATAACCACAGCAATAATAATGTCTATTTTATTTTGCTGTCTATTTTATTTTGTTGCTCTTCCCTTCCCTGCTTCCCCTCCCCTCCCCTCCCCTCCCCTCCCATCACTTCTCTCTACCCAGTCTAATGTGACCCACTTCTTTTTCTGCTCTAATGCCATCCATTTCCCTGCAAATGCCATGATCTTGTTATTTTTTAGTGCTGAGTAATATTCCATTGTGTTGGAAAGGTTTAATGGCGGAAGAGTGTAGAGATTGGACAAGAGAGGATAAGCAGAAGCTAGATCTCTGTGACTGATGATCCACTCAAGATTTGGGCAGCCTAACCAGAGGTGGAGACTGGGGGAATGAATAAGAACCTGAGCAGGTATGATAATGGAGGTGATGATAATGGTAAGGAGAGCAGTCATAAATCCTAGATTCCTGGGAGAATACCATTCACTGCAGAGCAAAGAGGACTGAGGGGTTAAGGAGAAACAAAGAACCTGAACTTCTTACATATTTATTTTCAGTCTTTTTCCTTTTTGTGGGCAGTGGGTAGTAGGAATTGAACCCAGGGGTGATTTACCGCTGAGATACACTCCCAGCGTCCACCCTTTGTTTCCCCTTGGCACAGGAGTTAAACCCAGGGTGTGTAACAGTGGTCCACTTTATGCTTTGAATACAGCCCTTGCTGCTCTGCCGCTGCGACTTATTTTTTAAATGGACATATTTCTTTCTCTTCCTCTCCCTGCTCCTCCCTAATCTCTCCTTGTCCCTAATCTCAGGGGAAACAGGATTACCTTTCTTCCTGATCCTAGGCCCAGTTATCTGTCCCTGAGCACACAGCCACGGTGGGAATGAAGTTATACACACTTTGGGGATGGTACCAGAAAATCTCAGAAATGACTATCTCCAAATTAACAAGTGAATTACAACTTCAGACAAAGAACAGGTGGAATGGACCCTCTAAGTTACCTCTGTAAAAGCCCTCTGTTCCTGACGATAGGGAGAATCACAGCTGGGTTTCTCCTTTGGTAGCAAAGCAATAAATGTTTTTCCTTTTTTTAAAAAATTTTTTAGTTGTCAATGAGTTTTTTAGTTGATTAACCACTGAATCATATCCTGAGCCCTTTTTTAAATACTTTATTTAGAGGGAAGGTCTCAGTGAGTTGTTTAGGGCCTTGCTAAATTCTTAGGCTGGCTTTGAACTTTCAGTCCTCCTGCCTCAGCCTCCCTGAACAGCTGGGAATACAAGCATGTGCCTGGCTCCAGCCCTTTTTATTTTGAGACCAAATCTCATCAAGTTGCTAAGGTTCTTGCTAAATTGCCCAGGCTAACCTTGAACTTTTAATCCTCCTGCCTTTCAGGCATGTGCCACCGCACCAGTCTTTCTTATATCTGAATTTCTTTCTGAGCAGATTCTAAATTATTCCAAGTTATAAATTGAAATAACTATAAAATTCAAGTAGCATTCTGCAGAAAAATGGCCATGGAAATAGTCATGCAGGGCTGGGGTTGTGGCTCAGTGGTAGAGAGCTTGCCTAGCAAGTGCGAGGCCCTGGGTTTGATCCTCAGCACCACATGAAAATAAATAAATAAAATATAAAGATATTAAAAAAAAAATTACGAAGCTTCAGAAATAGCTGGGTTTAAACATCATTAGTTCCCTCTGGTGGGCCAGACTGAGAATACAAGGAAATTAACCAAGCTCTGTGCTGTCCTTGTCTCCTTCACAAATTTACACTTAGGTCTGGCCTTAAGTGTAGCCTAAGAAAATTAGTTTATATAAATAAGAGAACAAGTACGATGGCTCAAAAGAGAATGCAGATGTATGCAAGGGATCAGAAGGCTGAGGAAGGAGGATCTCAAGTTTAAGGTCAGCCTGGGCAACATAATGAGCCCTGTCTTAAAAAAATGAGGATAGAGATGGGAATGTAGCTCAGTAGTAGGGAGTCCCTGGGTTCAAATCCTAGCACTAAAAAAAAAAAAAAAGAAAAAAAAAAAGCGTATATTAATTTTCTAATATATTTGGTGTAAGGAACGGTGGAAAAAGCTCCGTAAACTCAACAAGCCAAAACAACAGTTTATCTGTCCAAGATTTTATTAGCAGGACTGTGGCGGCCAGTCACAGAAGAGAAGGGGGGGAGGGAGGGAGGGAGGGAGAGGGAGGGGGAGAGGGAGAGAGAGAGAGAGAGAGAAAGTAAGAGAGGGAGAGTAAGAGAGCAAACAGGAACAGGGTGTTGATATTTATGGGCTTAATGAAGGATGAGGAGGAGCAGGGCGGGCTGCTACTTCTTCATTGGCTGAGAGTTCTCGCCACTTCAGTGATTGGAGGTGCACCATTCAAAGTTTGGGCCATTCACAGGGATTTGAGGTGAGGGTTCCCGTGCCATTCAGTGCGTCTTGGGCCTGAGTTCCTGGAAGAGAACCGCTCCAGGTGCCATGTTTACCAACTTGTGGTCAGTATGTACAAGATATAAACTGTAACATTTAGGGGCTGGGCACTCACCTAGAAAGTAGGAGGCACTGGATTCAATCCTCAGCACCACATAAAATAAATAAAATAAAGGTATTATGTCCAACTACAAAGAGTGTGTGTGTGTGTGTGTGTGTGTAACATTTATCTTTCACAGTGTGAAAATCAATTGTTTTTCACTTGACAAAATAATCTGTCACCATGTACAAACATCATTTGCATTGATCAGTTTTCCAGACCTAAGAAGTTAGTTTTAACTGCTGTAACATCAGCTAACTCCTTGTTATTGCACTGTATTTTAAAAGCACTCAAAGGAGGGGCAACTATTACCCCCCAGCAATGGATCACTTATAAAATCAAATGTGCTATCTAAAACGCAGGAAGAGTTGGAGTCAAAGGTTTGCCACTTGAAAATCCTGTTAAATGGGGAGAGGTGGGAGGCTGATGGGGGTGGAAGAGAGACAAGCTTAAGAAGAGTCACAGTTGGCATCTGGGGCAACCAACCAGGTAACACCATTCTCTCTTCTATTTATTCTCCCTCCCCTCATTCCCTTTGTTCCTCCTTCTGTTCTTTTGCTTATTATTATTTTTTTTTTCCTTTCAGGCTTCTAAGAAGCACTTTTCCTCAATTGTTTGCCATCTATATCTTTTCCATTTACCTCAAAAACTGTTAAGGTAAGCTGTGTTCAGGTAAACACTGCCAAAGTTGTTAGAAGTAAGAACGGTTGGCCTTGGAGGGTAGTGTCGGGAAGGGACAAGATGGGGTTTCTGAAGTTCTAGTAAGTTCTGTTTCTTACCTTGGTGCTCATTATGTGGGTGTGTTGAGTGTGCACAAATTGAGGTGTACACTTATGTTCATTTTTTATGTATATTTCAATAAAGGCTTAAACTAAAACAATACAATATAAAACAAAAATCCCATCAGTTTAAATTTCATCTCCTTCAAGGAAGTGAGTAGATGATAAAAGGAGGCATAAAGAATTGTAGGAAAAGATCTTCATATTTTGGCCCAGTATCACCAACTTCCGCTCATTTTCCATGGTCTGGTAACTCACCCCGGTTTTGGATTTTGGTTTATTGACAAGGGCATTGGCAGCGGGAAGGGAAGGGCACAGAAGGATAAGGGATAGTAAGAAAGGCTGGCAGAACTTGATAACTGGCTATAGGAAAGGGATAAAAGAAAGCCGTTTAAGACAAGTTAAATGGTAAAGAAAATGGAAACTATTAGTTAAATACAAGTTTAGGCAATTATGGTGAAAATATATATATTATGAGGGCTGGGGATATAGCTCAGTGGTAGAGTGCCTGCCTTGCACACACTAAGGACCTGGGTTCAATTCCTAGTTAAAAAAAAAAAAAGTATATATATATACACACACACACAAACAATATGTTTATGAGTTTAAATGTTTAAAAGAACAATTCTTGGGCTGGGATTGTAGCTCAGTGGTAGAGTACTTGCCTTGCATGCATGAGGCCCTGGGTTGTTCCTCAGAACCACATAAATAAATTAATTAAATAAATAAATAAAGATATCGTGTCCATCTACAATAACAACAAAAAATATTAAAATAAATAAAAGAACGATTCTTTGGGACACACTGGCATAATATAAGCTGAGAATTATTTTTGCCCCAGTCCTGGGAATTGAACCCAGGCCTCCTGTTTGCTAGCCAACTGCTCTATCACTGAGCTACATTCCCCAGCCCTTTTTAAGACAGGGTTTGGGTAAATTGCCCAGTCTGGCCTGGAACTTGGGATCCTTCTGCCTCAGCCCTCAGGTAGCTAGGATTACAGGCATCCACCACAGGGTCTAATTTTGTTTTTATTTTGGTGCTGAGAATTGAACCGAGGGGCACTTTATCACTGAACTACATCCCCAGCTGTTTTTCCTTTTTGAGACAGGGCCTCACAAAGTTGCTGAGACTAGCCTTGAACTTGCCATCCTCCTGCTTCAGCCTCCTCTCTGGGATTACAGGTGTATGCCAACCACATCAAGCCAAGGCCTAGTTTAAACTAAGAAACTTCTCATTCCAAACTTTGCCTAAGAGTAATGTCGAAAGAGTTGGATGCAGTACCTAAGGGGTTGGGGATGTAGCCCGGTGGCAGAGCTCTTGCTTAGCATGTGCAAGGTCCTGAGTTTCATTCCCTGAATTGCAGAAATATAAAATACAGTAATGTATAACAACTACAATTGCTAAGGGAATGATTTATTAAATTATAAGCTAGGTGTGGTAGCACACACCTGTAATCCTAGTGGCTCAGGAGGCTGAGGCAGGAGGATTGAGAGGTCAAAGCCAGCCTCAGCAACTGGAGAGGTGCTAAGCAACTCAGTGAGACCCTGTCTCTAAATAAAATACAAAAATAGGGCTGGGGATGTGGCTCAGTTGTTGAGTGCCTCTGAGTTTAATCCCTGGTACCAAACTAACTAAATAAATAATAGATTTACACTTGACATATAGTTAGGAAAGATGGAACTTAGAATATAATAAATCCAATAAAGAAAAACAGAGGAGTTTCATAAAAACTTGCACAATGTCTGGGGCATTAATTATTCTATTTGTGACTGACTGATTAGATAGATTAGGAAATACCTGAGATGTGTAATCCAACATCTGGGTGGTATGTGATTCAAGAAGTTACCTGGAGGAAAAGTGCTCCAGGCAGAAAGGAACAGGAAAAGCAAAGATCCAAAATCAGGAGCAGTTTTTTAGGGTACAGTTGCCTCCAACTCCCTTATCTGTAGTGGGTATATCTGAGTCAATTAGTGGATACTAGAAACTGAAGATTGTACCAACACTACATATATAATGATATATTTTCCCCATATATTTCTATGATAAAATTTAATTCATAATCTAAGCACATTAAAAGATTAATAAGGGGGGCTGGGACTGTGGCTCAGCGGCAAAGTGCTTGCCTAGTACGTGTGAGGCCCTGGGTTCGATCCTCAGCACCACATAAAAATAAAATAAAGATATTAGATATTGTGTCCAACTACAACTAAAAAATAAATTAAAAAAAAAAAGATTAATAAGGACTGAGGTTGTGGCTCACGGGTAGAGCACTTGCCTTGCATGCATGGGCCACTGGGTTCAGTCCCCAGCACCACATAAATAAAATAAAGGTATTGTGTCCATCTACAACTAAAAAAATTTAAAAAAGAGAGATTAATAAGTAGCATTAAAATCAAACAATGTATGGTAATGTAATTTATTTAAAATTTATGAAGAGGATGGGGATGTAGCTCCAATGGTAGAGTTCTTGCCTTGCTTGTGCATGGCTCTGGGTTCCATTTCCCAGCACTGCAAAACAAAAAACTTATGAATTATTTATTTCTGGAATTTTTCTTTGAGAGAGAGAGAGAGAGAGAAGAATCCTTTTTGTAGATGGACACAACACAATGCCTTTTTTTATGTGTTGCTGAGAATCGAACCCAGATCCGCCCGTGCTAGGCGAGCGCTCTACAGCTGAGCCACAATCCCAACCCCAATTTCTGGAATTTTTCACTTAATATTTTCAGGCTAGGTGCAGTGGCACCCTCTTGTAGTTCCAGCTACTTGGGAGGTTGAGGCAGTAGGATTGCTTTGGCTTGGGACTTTGAAGCCAGCCTGGCCAATATAGGGGAACAATCTAAAAAAAAAAAAATATAGGGTCTGGGGCTGGGGCTCAGTGGTAGAGCGCCTCCTGCCTAGTGTGTGTGGGGCCTTGGGTTCAATCCCCAGTACCATACAAAACAAAATAAAGGTATTGTGTCCATCTACAACTAAAAATTAAAAAAAAAAAAAAATCTGGACTGCAGATGGTTGCAGGTAATAAGTGAAAAACACACTAGCTAGAATAAGGGGAGGTATAGCTAAGGATGAGGTTGCTTTTGGCTTCTTGTGTGATGAGCAGCCAGGAGAGGGTGCTGAGGAGGGTAGTGACACAAGATGAATTAGGTATTAAAACAATCACTTTGGCTGTTGCAGAAAACCAAGTAGTCCTTTGCAATAGTTCAGGAGATAGATGATAGTGGCTTGGACCAGGATGTAATATGTATGGAGAAGGTTGAAAATGAATGCAAAATCACTGGGCACAGTGGCTCACGCCTGTAATCTCAGTGGCTTGGGAGGCTGATAGGAGAATCACAAGTTCAAAGCCAGCCTCAGCAATGGCGCACAAAGCAACTCAGTGAGACCCTGTCTCTAAATAGAATACAAAATAGGGCTGGGGTGTGAATTTGCTGTAGTGAGAATTGAGGATGATTTCAGCTTTTGGCCTGAACAACTTGGAGGAATGATGGCATCATTTACTACTGATAGTAGTATGAAGATGGAGAATATTTTGTTTTGGACACATATATTCTGTATAGAATTCATTTAAAATACCAAGTCCACAAACTCATAAATAAAATGTAGTATACCTATACAATGGAATATTTTTTGGTAATAAAGATAAATGAAGTACTGATGTATGTTCATCCATACAACATGGATAAACTTTGAAAACATGCCAACAGTCATAAAGACCACATATTGTATGACTCCATTTATATGTCCAAAATAGTCAAATCTATAAAGAAAATGTTTGTGTTTGCCTACAGCTGGAGAAAATGAGGAATGACAGAGAACATGTATGGGGTTTCTTTCTGAGTTGATGAAACATTTATAGTGATTATGTAACAACATAGTGCTATGAATATACTAAAAGTCATTTAATTATTCTTGTTGGGTGTAGTGGCACACACCTGGAATGCCAGCAGCTCAAGCTAAGGAATGGGGCTGGGGTTGTGGCTCAGTGGTACTGTACCTAGCATGTGTGAAGCACTGGGTTCAATTCTCAGCACTGCATATAAATTAATAAAATAAAGGTCCATTGACAACTAAAACAATATTTAAAAATAAAAAAAAGAAGAAGCTGAGGCAGGAGGATAACAAGTTCAAAGCCAGCCTCAGCAACTGTCAGACCCCATCTCAAAAAAAAAAAAAGTATATTTTTGTTACAAAGGGATGAAGATGTAGCTCAGTGTTAAACTGCCCCTGGGTTAAATCTCCAGTAAACCTCCCATTAAATAAATGGACATGGGGCTGGGGATGTGGCTCAAGTGGTAGCGCGCTCGCCTGGCATGTGTGCGGCCCTGGTTCAATCCTCAGCACCACGTACAAACAAAGATGTGTCCGCCAAGTACTAAAAAATAAATATTAATAAATAAATAAATGGACATATTGCTTGGCTGAATTTTATCTCAATAAAGCCAGTATAAAATAGCTAGTGCCAGGTATTATAGCATGTTTGTATCTCAGAAACTTTAAGAGGCCAGTGCAAAAGGATTGCAAATTTGAGGCCAGCCTCAGCAATTTATCCAGTCCCTAAACAACTTAGTAAGACCCTGTCTCAAAATTAAAAAAAGGGGGTTGGAGGTCTAGCTTAGTGGTAAAGTGCATCTGGGTTAAATCCTCAATACTCTCCACCAAAATAAATAAATAAGACTGATAACGTAGCTCAGTGGTAGAGCACCCCTGGTATTAAACCCCAGTATCTCAAAAAGCAAAACAACATAAACAGAAGGCATCACCTAGCAAAGCCACACATCTGTAATCCCTGCGGCTCGGGAGGCGAGGCTGGAGGATCCCACGTTCCAGGTCAGCCTGGGCAATTTAGTGAGACCCTGTCTCAAAATAAAAATATAAATAGGATGGGGATGCAGCTCAGTACTTTTGGATTACTGTACTTGGAGTAATTTTGAATTCAATCCCTAGAGCCACAAACAATAAAGTGTTTGCTCACTGTTTTAAATGTTCATAATGTTCCTGAAAAGAAAAAAAAAAGTTCACGATTTTCTTAGTCAACTATTTTATTATGTTCTTTACCAGTTTCCCTTCCACTATCATAACTACCTCTTCTTCCCTTCTTCCTTATGCAAAGAAATCTAATTTGTATTATATAAATTGGTTTAAGCTAACTTTTTGGCCTTTATAAACTGGGAGTTCAAGAGACATGTTGAGGTAATAGAGCTGGAAAAAACAGTTATTAAGGCTAACCCACAAATATTTTGGGGTATTATTAATTTAAATATCCATAAATCTTCAAAAAAATAGTTGTCTTCAGTTCAGGAGGAAAAACTTAAAATCTCTGAAATCCAAGAAAAACTGTGGCTTTAATTCCACCTCCCGGTAAAAATCAGTAAAATTATGTACATCATTGTTGGCCTGGCTCTATGTGGTGAACATGTGAATTCATTCAGGGAGCCCTTATGAAGGGGTAGAAATCCCAAGATTTCAACTGTTTCTAAAAAAAAATTAGATAACATATGCTATTATACTTATGGAGGTTCAATTAGGTTAAGAAAAAAATGGTGGCCAGACTAATTATATTCAAAGGAAAAAATCCTACATAAAATATATCTATTTGAAGAGCTTTTAGAGAGTATTTGCTCCCTCCTCCCTCAAGGTGAATCTATATATATATATATATATTACAATCTAGATGTAAAGGAAAATCAACAAAGCTGAGCTGTTAGAAAAAGTTTCCTTTCTCACTTTTTTTTTCTTTCTTTTTCTGGTAGTGGTTTCTGAACCTGGGGATGCTCTACCACTGAACTACATCTCTAGCCCTTTTTCAGAAAATTTACTTTGAATGAGGGTGTCACTTAAGTTGCTCAGGCTGGCCTCAAATTTGTGATTCTCCCGCTTCAGCCTCCCAAGTATATGGGATTATATGTGTAAAACAGGGACTGGCATGGTATATAAAGGGAGAGGCATTATTAGCTTTGTGTGAAAAGTTATTTTTTCTAACTAAAACAAATGAATACTGCTATTATATTATGCACAGAAAGACGAGAGAGATAATAATTGATCTTTATTATATAGAAATGTGAAGGTCATATGAATTAAATAGGAAGGTGTTTGGCAATGAACATTATGCAGATTTGAACTGAAGACATCCTCAATTTATTGAGATACAAGATAAAAATAAACACTAAGAGTCGCAAAGAAAGAACTCAACTTCTACCCCACAATCACACTGAAACTTTCCACAGGAAAACCTGGTTTCAATTCATGCCGAATTGTTAATTAGAGAAAGAAAAGTTACGTCAGGTGGTACATGACTAGCTTTTGTAATTTTGGAGAGACAGACTGAAACTCTACTTAGCCTCTCATTTAAAATTTGTTTCACATTACAATTAAATCTTTATGCACCTAAGAAAAACCAGAAGTGAAAACAAAGTGTTGAGTTGAGGAATTATTAGGAATTTTACATTTGGGGGAGGAGATAAAGTTAATCATTTAATTACTTCTGATCAAGAGAATGTGATGACAGGTCTGGGTTTAACCCTTTGATAGCCTGTTTCTCCACAGTGGTCAACAGGCAGGAGCCAATTAAAGTATAATAAATGCTTGACATTAGTACAATTCAATGTCTGTCCTCTTCATACAATACCTTACAGCAGAGCAGTGTAATCCTAACACCAAATTGCCCCTTTACATAAAATATTTATTATAATCTAGCTTCTCTTTACCTCAATACTGAAGTGAAAAGCATTTTAGAGAGTTGGCTACATTGACAAGAGGGGTACCTGTACATCAAATATAGACAAAACTATTCAAAGAAGTCTTACATAGGTAGAACTTTTCAATTTGTGTAGAAATTCAAAAATGGGAACAAGAGCATGTGGAGTTTGGATATACAGCCTGGATTCAGAGTGCTGCTATTTGGTAACTGAAACAACTTCTCAGTTCAATCAAAGCAGAGACATATATACATTCATTTATTTGTGGTACTGGGGATTGAACCTAGGGCCTTGTGAGGCAAGCACTCTACTACTAAACTTTATCCTCAGACCACTACTTTGAGACAGGATCTAAGTTGACTAGGCTGGCCTTGAACTTGCCATTCTTTTACCTCAATCTCCCCAGTGTCTGGGATTACAGGTTTGTGCCACCATGTCAGGCTTATAGCAGACTAAGAGGAAATAGGACAGTCCTGTGCTAAAGGATGAAAATTCTTAGGCCACCTCTATCCTCTTCAAATTATAATGCTGATTCCATGAAGGTGGTGGTTGTGATACATTTTTTCGTTTTTATTTAAACCTTTGTCTTAATGAGTGAAGGAGCATCATTTCTAAAAGGGTGTATAGGATATATTTCTGGCTATAAGAGTGTAGGACCCAGGTAATCAAATGTGGGACATTTTCATTAGGTTAGAAAAAGGATGATAAAAAAAATCAATGGCAGGACATACAATCTCAGAAACCATCTGCTTAAAAATTAGTTTGGTTTCCACTGCTACTCATTCAAAGACAATTAATTCAATAAGCTATATTATTTAGCTGAATCTGAGAGATAAAAGACTATGTAACATGTATTTAAGATAGAAAACAAACTTAGAAAAATATAATAAATGGTTTGCTCTTCATCTCATTCACATTCTGCTGTAGAAGAACATGAAACCCCACTTAGATATTCATAACCCTATTTATCCAAAAGTACAATGGATGAAATTAAACCAAGAAATGGGAGAAAAATGTTTATTGGGTGTGTGTGGGCTCACCCAGTGTATTCATCTATGGAGTGAAAATTTAGGGAGAAATAACATCTGCTTATAATGGTCAAGGCATATGGAGAAGCCCTAAAATTGCTCTCCCCAAATCATGAATCTGACCAAAAGAACGAGTAAAAAATGATGAAAACATTTCTGGACACCAAACTCAGTGATGGGGTCTCTGAAAGTCACCAGCCTGCAGGTAAAATGAAAAAACCCATTGGCTGGCTCTAGGATTTATTGAAGGCAGCCAGCACAGCCCAGATCATCTCTGTAGCATTGTGCTTTGTCCCCTCCACTTCAGGGTCCAGTTCTACTAGGTCCTTGGCTCTATTCATTGCCACATCATATTTGTCATCTGTCAGAGAGGAGAAGACATTCTCTAGCACATCAGAGGAGTGGGCTAGCACCAGGAGTGCTAGCGTTCGTCTGTCCATACGCTGAGGGTCATTTACCCACCGCTCTAGTACACTATCTTGAAGTTTTTTCACTAGTCGCTGTTTCTCTGTTGTATTGGTCACAGGATGAGTAGTCATGTCAAATAGCAGGAAATTCTGCTTCTCAGTGGTTAAAATACCCTTCTCTACTAGGTTCTTTGCAATTCGCTCTCGTACGTTTCTCAGCTGGTACTGTAATTTGAAGGGGTTCCAGGTCTCACCTATGGGGAAAAGAAATAGGACATAATGACCAGAAAGAGGAAAATAAAATGAAAAAAGCAAATTCGTTATTTGGAACCCTGAATGGTTAAAAATTTGAAAGTATAATTTTCACTTATTCATGAAGGAATAATCTTCCTTCCTCAATCTATTTTATCATTTGTCCTTTATACTATTTTTTTTTTTTTAACTCCAACTGTATTTCCCATTAAACCACCTTTTAAAAATGTCATCAAGGGGGCTGGGGTTGTGGCTCAGTGGCAGAGTACTTGCTTAGCACATGCAAGACCTTGGGTTTGATTCTCAGCACCATATAAAAATAGATAAATTTAAAAATGTCATCAAGGACTTCCATATTGCTAGTGTTTATGAACTTTATTTCTATTCTTTTTTATTTTATTTTTTTTGTACTGAGGATTGAACTCAGGGGAGCTTTACCATTGAGTTACATCCCTAGCCCTTTTTATTTATTTAAAAATATTTTTTAGTTGTCAATGGACCTTTATTTATTTATATGCAGTGCTAGGCAAGTACTCTGTACCACTAAGCCACAATCCCAGTCCTAATTTTTTTTTTTGGGGGGGGGGGAAGGATATGGCTAAGTTGCTTAGGGCCTTGGTAAGTTTCTGAGGCCAGCAATCTTCCTGCCTCAGCCTCCCAAGTTGCAGGATTATAGTATGTGCTACCATACCTGGTTTTATTTCTATTCTTATATGACTTCTCTGTGACACTGTTAATTATTCATGTATTTTTGAAATCCTTCTAGGCTGGGTGCAGGGGTGCTTGCCTAGAATCCCAGTGACACCCATATTTATTGGGTGTGTGTGGGCTCACCCAGTTTATTCATCTATGGAGTGAAAGTTTAGGGAGAAATAACACCTGCTTATAATGGTCAAGGCACATGGAGAAACCCTAAAATTGCTCCCCCCAAATAATGAGTCTGACCCAAAAGAAGGAATAAAAAATGATGAAACTATGGGAGGCTGAGGCATGAGGATCATAAATTTAAGGTCAGCCTGGGCAACTTAGCAAGATCCTTTTCAAAATACTACTGTTCATCCAAGAATAGTACCTGGTTACCCAAGAGCTCTCATGGAGATGTACAATGAGATTAATGTTGCTTTCATGCTGGCTAATACAATATTCATTCTGAAAGCCTATGGATCAAAGAGTAACTCTGACTTTCAAGACTTATTATTTAAGAATCATAATTATGTGGCTGGGTGTATACCTCAACAGTAGGGTGCTTGCTTATCATGTGTGAGGTCTTGGGTTTGATTCCTAGTGCTGTCAAAAAAAGGGGGGGGGCACTTTACCACTGAGCTACACCCCCAGCCCTTTTTATTATTAAATTTGAGACACAGTCTTGAAAAATTGCTTAGGCCCTCACTAAGTTTCTGAGGCTGGTCTTGAACTTGCAATCCTCCTGTTTCAGCCTTCTGAGTGGCTGGGATTATAGGCATGTGCCAATTTGCCCTACTAGGAAATATATTCCATAAGACTATAGCTGCTACTGATAGTGATTCCTCTGATGATCCGGGCAATTTAAATTGAAAATGTTCAGGGAAGAATTCACTATTCTATATGCCATTAAGAACATTTGTGGGGCTGGGGCTCAGTGGTAGAGTGCTCGCCGAGCATGCATGAGGCACTGGGTTCAATTCTCAGAACCACATAAATGTTAAATAAAGATATTGTTAAAAAAAAAAAAAAAAAAGAAAAGAAAGAACATTTGTGATAGATGGGCCTGGTGGTACACACCTGTAAATGTAGCAATTTGGGAGTCTGAAGTAGGAGAATTGTAAGTTTGAGGTCAGCCTTAGCAACTTAGTGAGACCCTGTTTCAAAATTAAAAAAATAAAAAAAGTGGGGGAGGCTGGGGATATATTTCAGTAGTAAAGTGCCCCTGGGTTAAATATCCAGTACCACAAAATAAACAAAACAAAAACAACAGCAAGAGAAAACAAACTCATGGGAAGAGATAAAAATGTCAATATAAACAGAGTTTGGAAAAAGTTGATTTCTAATGAATGACTTTGAGAGGATCAAGACTTCAGTAAAGGAAGTTGGGGGGTGGGGATGTGGCTCAAGCGGCGTGCATGCGGCCTGGGTTCGAACCTCAGCACCACATACAAAGATGCTGTGTACGTTGAAAACTAAAAAATAAATATTGAAATTCTCTCTCTCTCTCTTAAAAAAAAAATAAAATAAAGGAAGTTAACCGCAGATGCAGTAAGAATAGCAAGAGAACTAGAATTATAAGTGGAGCCTAAAGATGTAACTGAATTGCTATAATTTTATGATAAAACTTTAATGGATGAAGAGTTCCTTCTTGTGAATGAGCAAATAAAGTAGTTTCTTCCTCAGCTCTCCTTTATTTTGTGGTGCTGAGGATTGAACCTATGACCTCACACATGCTAAGTAAGTGTTCTACTACTAAGCTAAACTCCCAGCCCTCTTTTTCTGTTTTCATCTTTCTCTGTCTCCTTTCTTTTCCTCTCTCTCAACTTCCCTCATTGCTTTTCTCTATCTTGGTACTGGGGATTGGGCCAAGGGGTACTTTAGCACTGAGACACATTCCCAACCCTTTTTGAGACAGGTTCTCACTAAGTTGCTTAGGGCCTTACTAATTTGCTGAGGCATGCCTCAAACTTGTGATACTCCTGCCTCAGCCTCCCAAGGTGCTGGGATGACAGGGGTGTGCCACCACATGCTACTGCATCTGCTGTTAATGTCTCTCTCTCTTACATGGGATGTTGCTAAGTTTCCCAGGCTGGCCTTGAACTTCTGTGCTCAAGTTATCTTCCTTCCTGTCTCCCCCTCCCAAGTAGTTGGGACTAATATGCAATATGCCACTGTGCCCAGCAGAGAGTGGTTTCTTGAAATTGAATCTGTTCCTGGTAAATATGCTGTGAACTTGTTGAAATGACAACAAAGGATCTAAAACAATATGACATTAATTTGGTTGAGAAAGCAGCATCAGAGTTTGAGAGAACTGACTCCAATTTTGTAAGAGGTTGTACTGTTGATAAAATGTTATCAAACAGTATTACACACTAACAGAGAAATCTTTTCATGAAAAGAATAATTAATTAATCAATGAAGCAAACTTTATTATTTTAAGAAATTGCTACAGCTACCCCAACTTCAGCAACCATCACCCTTGTCAGCAGTCATCAATACCGAGGCAAGACTATCAACAAAAGATTAAGTCTCAGATTATCATTAGCATCATTAGTGATTTTTAGTCATAGTGATGTGTTTGCGAGTGTGTGTGTGTTTGTGCGTGATATATATATATATATATTTTGGCCAGGCTGGGAATTGAGCCCTGTGTCTTGCACATGCTTGGCAAGTATTCACTCATAAATTCTTTTTTGGTACCAGGGATTAACCCAGGGACATTTAACCCCTAAGCCACATCCCCAGCCCTTTTATCTTTTATTTTGAGACAGGGTCTTGCTAAATTGCTTACAGCCTCACTAAACTGCTGAGGCTGACTTTGACTTGTAGTTCTTCTCAGCCTTTCCAGTCACTGGGATTAGAGGCATGTACGTCCATGTCTAGCCCATAAAGTATTTTTAAAATAAGGTATGTAATTTTTTTTTTTTAGACATGATGTTAAGTGCTGGTGTCACTCAGTGGTAGAGCCTCTTCCTGGGATGTCCCTGGGTTTAATCCCTCTGCATTTCCCTGAGTTTGATCCCCAGCACTACAAAATAACAACAAATAGTCATAATTCTATTGCAAACTTTTTTTTTTTTTTTTGGTACTAGGGATTGAACCCAGGGTGCTCTCCTCTGAGGTACATCCCCAGACCTTTTGATTTATTTTTAAATTTTGAGATAGGGGGGCTGGGACTGGGGCTCAGTGGTAGAGCGCTTGCCTAGCACGTGCGAGGCCCTGGGTTCGATCCTCAGCACCAGACATTAAAAAAAATTTGAGACAGGTTCTTGCTTAATTGTTTAGGACTTAACTAGGTTGCCGAAGCTGTTCTTGAACTTTTGATCCTCCTGTCTTTTTTTTTTTTTTTTTTTTTTTTGTGATGCTGGGGATTGAACCCATGGCCTTGTACACGTGAGGCAAGCCCTGTACCAACTGAGCTAGATCCTCAGACCTTAATCCTGTTTCAGCCTCCTGAGTTGCTATGATTACAGGCATGTGCCATTATGCCTGGCACTGAAAACTTATTAGACTATAGCATAGTGCAAACTTTTGTGTGACTTTTTTAATTTAATTTTTTAAATAAAATCTACAACTAAAAATTTTTTTATTTATTTTAAGAAATTGCTACAGCTACCCCAACTTCAGCTGTAGATGGGCACAATACCTTTATTTATTTATATGTGGTGCTGAGGATGGAACCCAGTGCCTCACCCATGCAAGGCAAACACTCTACCACTGAGCCACAACCCCAGCCCCTATGGACTTCTTTTATTATAACATTCAATTTACTGTGGAGATTTGGAAAGATAGTAAAGGAGATAGACCTATTGAAGGAAAATATAAGATGTAAATTGAATCATCTCAGTAATATTAGATATGAATAAATCAAAATACTCTAAGCAGCCTGGGGCAGTAGAATATGCTTGTAATCTCAGCAACTTGGGCCGGCCCTAAAAAACTTATAAGACCCTGTGTCTCAAAATAAAAATGGCTGAGACGTAGCTCAGTGACAAACTGCCCCTGGGTTCAGTACTAAAAAAACCCAAATCAAACCAAACCAAGAAACAATAAAAATAACAACAACAATCTAAGCAAAGATAGAAACTGTTAGATTGAATGATAAAACAAGATACAATTGTGCGCTAGCTACTTTCTACAATTTTTTAAAAAATATTTTTTAGTTGTCTATGGACCTTTATTTTATTTATTTATATGCAGTGTAGAGAATTGAATCCAGTGCCTCACACATGCTAGTCAAGTGCTCTGCCACCGAGCCACAACCCTAGCCCAACTTTCTATACTTTATATTCAAATATAAATAGGATGACACTAAAAGGATGAAAAAAAAAAGTGTTGTGTAAACAGTAACTATAAGAGAGCTGGAGTGACTAGATAGGCTTTAAAAAGTGCTACTAGAGGAGCTGCGGTTGTGGCTCAGTGGTAGAGTGCTTGCTTAGCATGCATGAGGATCTGGGTTCAATCCTCAGCACCACATAAAAATAAAGATACTATGTCCACCAAAAACTAAAAAATAAACATTAAAAAAAAAGAAGCACTACTAAATTGGAGGAATATTATCTTAATAATTCAAAGGTCAATTTCTCAAAAAGACATAAAGATTATAAATGCATATGTAACTAATGACAGTCCATCTTAAAATATATGAAGCAAAAATGGTGAGAACTCACAAGAGACGATTCAATACTAAACAGAGACTTTGATATGCTATTTTCCATACAACTAGGTAGAAGATCAACAAGGAAACAGAAGACTCGAACAAAAGTATAAGCCAATAAAATCTAATGAGACATCTTTTTTTTGTGTGTGGGTGTATATGATCATGGGTATCAAACTTGGGGCCTCACACATGTCAGGCAAGCGCTACACCACTGAGTTATACCCCTAGCCCTCTAACAAGACATCTTTACAACATTCTACCTCCAATAAGAAATAAGTCTTAAATTGTATAACATTCTGAGCATAACCTTCCTGTGCCATCCCATTCCATGTTTCAGGTCTTTGTCTAGCATATCTATACTGTAATACCACCCACCCATTAGTCACTTAATAGCCATTTTAGTTGTCAGACTGACTGTATCACAGTGCATGTGTTCAAGCTTAATAGAAGCTTCATGCTATGTCATAATGCCAATGTCATTCACTCAATTCATCTCATCAGGTGGGCACTGTATTACCTTTAAATGATCACAATGAATGAGTACAAGATTTTTTTTTTTTTCCTCATGGTGCTGGTGATCAAATGCAGGCTCTCACACATGCCAGGCAAATGCTCTACCACTAAACCACATTTGTAGCCCACATTAAGAGAAACACACCACATGTTCAGTAACTCAGCACGACCTTGTCTCAAAATAAAAAACTGAAAAGGGCTGGTGATATAGCTCAGTGATACAGTGTCCCTGGATTCAATCCCCATACTTCTAAAAGCCCCCAAAATATAAAAACAAAAAACATCAAAACAAAGAAATGGATAAAAAAACACAAATCACCTAAACTGAGTGAAGAATAAAAAAAATCTCAACAGATGGATGACAAGAGACTGAATTAGTAACCAAAAACCTCCTGACATAGAGGACCAGATGGGTTTACCTGTGAATTTTACCTAACAGTGTGTTAGTCTGTTTTTTTGTTGCTGGGACCAAAATACCTGACAAGAACAATTTAGAGGAGGAAAAGTTTATTTTTCTTATAGTGTTTCAGTGGTTCAGTCCATGGTCAGCTGACTCCATTGCTCTGGGCCCAAGGTGAGGCAGAACTTCATGGTAGAAGGGTGTATGGGAGAAGCACTGCTTATCTCATGGCAGATAAGAAGCAGGTAGGGTAGAGTTTGGGAGCACCACAGGATAGATGAACCCTTCTAGGAAAGGCCCCCCCTCCAGTGACCCACCTATTTCAGCCATACCCCATCTGCCTACAGTTACTACCCGGTTAGCCCATTCAAACTAGAACAGACTGATTAGATCATTTCACCTTTGAACATTCCTGCATTAACACAGGAGCTTTTGGGGAACACCTTATATACAAACCATATAAAGAATTAACAACAGGGCTGGGGTTGTGGCTCAGTGGCAGAGCACTTGCCTAAGCATGTGTGAGGCACTGGCTCAATTCTCTGTATCACATAAAATAAATAAAGGTATTGTTCCCATCTACAATTTAAAATTTTTTTTTAAATCAAATAAAATTTATCATAGGAATTCGCATAAGAAAATGAAAGAAAGTAATATATCACATTAATTAGCAAAAGGAAAAAAACACATACATACATAAAACACCCTTTCTTGATAAAAATTCTCAGAAAATTAGGAAAAATTATATTTATTTATGAAGAACCCACACCTGATAGCATATTCAACGGTGACAGAAAGCTTTTTCCAAAGGTCAGAAAAAATACAAGGATGCTTGCTTTTATGATTACTACTCAATAATGCAGTAGAAGTTTTAGCCAGAGGTATTAGAAGATCAGTCAATAAATAATTAAGTAAATAAATAAATGCATCCAATTTGGAAAGGAAAAGGTCAAACTAATTCTATTTAAGTTGACCTAATTCTATATATAGAAAATCCAAAAGAAACATGGATGAAAAAGTACCAAAGCTAATAAATTCAGCTATGTTTGCAGGGTACAAGATCAACACACAAACATCAATTGAATTTCTAAACATGAGATTTGAACAATCTGAAAAGGAAATTAAGAAAGCAATTCCAGAGCTGGGATTGTGGCTCAGCGGTAGAGGCTCGCCTAGTACATATGAGCCCCTGAGTTCGATCCTCAGCACAACATAAAAAAAATAAATAAATAAAATAAAGATATTGTGTCCAACTACAACTAAAAGACAAATATTAAAAAGAAAAAAGAAAGCAATTCCATTTCCAATAGCATCTCAAAAAAAAAAAAAAATGCTTAGGAATAAGTTGAACCACAGGGATAAAAGATTTGTACACTGAGGGCACGGTTGTAGCTCAGTGGTGGAGCACTTGCCTAGCATGTTCGAGGTACTGGGTTTAATCCTCAGCATCCATAAAAATAAATAAAAGTATTGTGTCCATTTACAACTAAAAAAAAAAAATTGTACACTGAAAACCACAAAACATTGCTAAAAGAAATTAAAGAAGGGCTGGGTTTGAGGCTCAGAGGTAGAGCACTAGCCTAGCACATGTGAGGCCCTGGATTCATTCCTCAGTACCACATAAAAATAAATAAATAAAATGAAGGTATTGTGTCCAACTGCAACTAAAAAAATAAATATTAAAAAAAAAGAAATTTGGGCTGGGGATGAGGCTCAAGCAGTAGTGTGCTTGCCTGGCATGCGTGCAGCCTGGGTTCGATCCTCAGCACCACATACAAACAAAGATGTTGTGTCCACCAAAAACTAAAAAATAAATATTAAAATTCTCTCTCTTAAAAAAAAAAGAAATTAAAGAAGACAGAAAAAATGGGAAGATATCCCATATTAATGAATATTAACATTAACATTATTAAGATATCAATACTATTCAAAGTGATCTACAAGTTCAACACAGTTCCCATCAGATTCTAAGAGTCTTTTCTGAAGAAATGGAAGAGCCATTCCTCAAATTCATTTAGAATTGCAAAGGGCCCAGAGTGGCCCAAACAATCTTCAAAAAAAATGAAGTTGGTGGAATCACACTTCCTGCCTTACAAACTTACTAAAAAGCTATAGTAATTAAAACAGGATGATACAACATTCAGACAGACATAT
The DNA here is from genome assembly GCF_048772815.1 of Callospermophilus lateralis. Taxonomy (NCBI): domain Eukaryota; kingdom Metazoa; phylum Chordata; class Mammalia; order Rodentia; family Sciuridae; genus Callospermophilus; species Callospermophilus lateralis. Next base: position 2,602,525 of record NC_135311.1, read on the forward strand.
AGACCAAAGCAATATAATACAGAGCCCAGAAATAAACCTTCACATATATGATTGATTTACTTTTTATTTATTTATTTATTTTTAAAGCTGGGGTCTTGCTATGTTGCCCAAACTGGCCTTGAACTTTTAGACTCAAGTATCCCTCTGCTTCAGTCTCCTGAACAGCTGGGACTAGAGATGTCTGACACCACACTTGGCTTGGTCAATTTTTATTTTATTTTTTTCCTTTTTGGGTAGTAGGGGCATTTAACTACTGAGCCACATCCACAGATCTTTTATTTTTTATTATTATTATTTTTAATATTTAAGATGGACACAACATCTTTATTTTATCCTATTTTTTTTTTTAAATGTGGTGCTGAGGATGGAACCCAGCGCCCTGCGCATGCCAGGCGAGCACGCTACTGCTTGAGCCACATCCCCAGCCCTTTTTTTTTTAGTTTTTATTTTGAGACAGGGTCTTACTAAATTGCTTAGGACCCCCTGAATTGCCGAGTCTGGCCTCAAACTTGCAATCCTCCTGACTCAGCCTCCTGAGTCACTGGGATCATAGGCATGCACCATCACACCTAGCTGATCACTTTTTTTTTGTTTATTTTTATGCAGTGCTAAGGATTTGCCTCACACCTGGTAGGAGAGCACTCAGCTACTTAGCTACAGCCCCAGCCCTTGATCACTTGGTTTTTAACAATGCTGCCAAGACCATTCAACAAGAAAAGTACAGTTTTTGTTTTTTTTCTCAATAAAAAGTGCTGAGAAATCAGAACGCAGCTGATATCCACATGCACAAGAATGAAGATACACCTTTATTTTGCACCATATATGGTAATTTTTATTAACTTAAAATGAAATCAGTGAATCTGGCGATGGAGCTCAGTGATACAGTGCTTTTTGCCTAGCACACATGAGGTACTGGATTCAATTCCTCGGCACCAAAACAAACAAACAAAAAAAGATCTCAAGGACTAAAATTTAATACTCTTAGAAGAAAACAGGAAAAATATTCTTTAAGCTGAATTTAGCAATGATTTCACACAAGCAATAAGAGCAAAAATGATTGATCTTTATCAAAATCAAGAACTTTTGTACATTAAAGGGTATGATCAAGAAAATAAGAATATTGTCATCCATGAAAATATCTGCAAATTATACATTTGACAAAGGATTGATAAAAGAACTTCTAAACTGGGTATGATGGTGCACGCCTATAATCCCAGCTGAGGCAGGAGGATCACAAGTTCAAAGGCAACCTTAGCAAATTAGAAGGCCCTAAGCAACTTAGTGAGACTTATCTCAAAAAAAGAGAGAAAAAAAAAATGCTGGGTGCAGTGGGTGGCACATGCTTGTAATCCCAGTGTCTAGGGAGCTGAGATGGGAAGATCAAAAGTTCGAGGCCAGCCTTAGCATATTAGTGAGGCCCTAAGCAAGTTAGTGAGATCCTGTCTCAAAATAAATAAATAAAAAGAGATGGGAATGTAGCTCAGTGTTAAAAGCATCCTTAGATTCAATCTCCAATACCAAAATAAAAACAATAAAAATAATTATAATATAGTAATGTAATAAGTAATAAGAGCTGGGGATATAGCTTAGTGGTAGAGTGCCCCTGGGTTCAATACCCAGCACCATTAAAAAAAAAAATGTAAAGAGCCTTTAAAACCCAATAACAACAATAACAACAACAAAAAAAGACAATTTAAAAATGGAAAAAGGGGACGGGGGTTGTAGCTCTATGATAGTGCAATTGCTTGCATGTGTGAGGCACTGGGTTCGATCCCCAGCACCATAAAAATTAAGGTATTGTGTCCATCTACAACTTAAAAAAAAGGGCTTGAATAGATGTTTTTCTAAAGAAGTTGGACACATCCAATAAGCACATGAAAAGATGCTCCATATCACCAGTCATTTGTCAAATGCAAATCAAAATCATAATGAGATATTATTTTAAACCAATGGAATGGCTATAATAAAGGGGGGGGGGAATAAAAAACAGAAAAGAACTAGTATTGACCAGGATATGGAGAAATTAGAACCTTGGTACGTTGCTGGTGGAAATCTAAAATGGTAGAGTTTGGTGGTTTCCCAAAGGTTAAACATACTCATTCCTTTTTAAGACTGATTAATATTCCTTGGTATGTATTCATTCATTTTTGTTTATTCATTCATCAGCTGATGCACATTTGTGTTGTTCTCACCTTTTGACTACTATGAACAATGCTACTTTGAACATTGGGGTTCAAATACCTATCAGGTCCCTGCTTTCAGCACTTTTGGATATATACCTAGCAGTACAACTGCTGGTCATATAATATACATCCTCTTGCCCTAAGTATTGTATGTTCACAGCAGCATTATTCACAATAGCTAAAAAGTGAAAATACCTCAACTGTCCATCAACTGGTGAACTAATAAACAAATGTGGTATATTCATACAATGAAATACTATTTGGCAATAAAGAGAGTCAAGTTAAAACTGGGAAAAATTCCCTGGCCATGGTGATGCATACCTGTAATCCCAGTGGCTCAGGAGGCTGAGGCAAGAGGATTATGAGCTCAAAGCCAGCCTCAGCAATTTAGTGAGGTGAGAAGCAACTTAGTGAGACCCTGTCTCTAAATAAAATACAAAAAGGGCTGCGGATGTAACTTAGTGGTTAAGCATCCTGGGTTCAATCTCTAGTACCAAAAAAAAAAAAAAAAAAAACTGGGAAAAATTCAATTTTGGTGGAATGTATCAATGTCAATATTCTGATTATCATTTCTTTTTCTTCTTCTTCTTTTTTTTTTTTTTTTTGTGGTTCTGGGGATTTAACCCAGGGCTTTGTGTGTGTGAGGGAAGTACTCTACCAGCTGAGCTAAATCCCCAGCCCTCTGGTTATCATCTTAATAAAGATGTTAGAAAAATTTCTTGTGAAGAACACTGTTAAAAGAGCTTTTCAGAGGAGGGTGGCAGAACATAAGATGAAGCTTTGTATGTATCTTACCCAGCACGTTGAATTTCTGTACTTCTTATCTCAACCTTAAGAGAAGGACAAAGATAATCAAGTGTGGAATTGTGATCATTTTGAGTAATTTTACCAGTGAGAAGCTCTATCCATGTTTGGACAGTTTCTGTGGGTTCAGTTGCTTTGATGTGTTTGAGAGTTTCATCCAGTAAAACATCACCTGTTGGGCTGTCTGACTTTAGCAGCACCTTTGAGAAAAGAAGAAACAAAAAACCTTCTTGAGTAGTTTACTTCATTTAAATTAAATTCTTTCAGTACTATAGTTTCATAATACACTTTTCCCTGTCCTGAAAAAAGGTGGTTTTGGTTTTTTTGGGGTACCAGGGATGAACCTAGGGGTGCTTAACCACTGAGCCACATCCCCAGCCCTTTTTATTTTTTTTATTTTGAGACAGGGTCTTGCTAAGTTGCTTAGGGCCTTGCTAAATTGCGGAGGCTGGCTTTGAACTTGTAATCCTCCTCCCTCAGCCTCCATAGCCACTGGGATTATAGGCTTGTGCCTCTGTGCCCAGCCTGAAGAAAGTTTAAAATATAATATGATGTGTTAGGGAGAAGAGAAAAATAACATTTGAAGTGGACCCTAGAGACAAAAGAGATATAAATAATAACAAAGGGAAGATTTAATAATTTCCTTGAGTCTGAACAACCACCTGTGAAACTGTTAACAAAGGTAGGAAAAAGGCAGGAAAGAAAGCCACTTTTGGAGAAAAGCTGATTTTAAAAAAAATTTTATTTTTAATTTTTACAGTGCTAGAGATTGAACCCAGGGACTTGCTCATGGTAGGCAAGTACTTTACCACTGATCTATAGCCCTGGACCAATAAATCTGGTTTTCTTTTTTTAGTACCAGTGACTGAACCTAGAGACAGACCCTTAACCACTGAGCTACCTCTTCAAGCTCTTTTTATTTTTTGAGATAGTCTTGGTAAGTTACTTAGAACCTCACTAACAAGTTAGTTAAGTGAGGCTGGCTTTGAATTTTGATCCTTCTGCCTCAGACTCCCAAGTTGTTGGAATTATAGGCATGCACCACCACACCAGGCTCAATAAGCACGGTTTTAACTGATATTGGACAGCCAAGTGGAATTGTCCAGACAAACCAGGCATGGCAGCACATATCTACAACCCCAGCTACTTGGGAAGCTGAGGCACGAGTATTGCAAGTATGAGGCTACTCTCAGCACCTTAGCAAGGGTGTCTCAAAATAAAAATTTTAAAAATGGCTGAAGGACTGGGGCTGTGGTTCAATGGCAGAGTACTTGCCTAGCATGTGTGAGGTACTGGAGTCAATCCTCAGCCCTGCATAAAATAAACAAGTAAAAAAAATGCATGTTGTCCATACACAACTACAAAAAAAAAAAAAAAAAAGGTGGCTCAGGAGGTAGTTCAGTGGAAGTTTAGAGCACCCCTGGATTCAACACCTAATAGTAAAACAAAAAGAAAGAAAAGGTGGGGGATGATGAGGAGGAGGTAAAAAAAGCAGTGGAGGACAAGAAGGAAGAAGAGGAAGAGGAGGAGGATTTTCCTGGAGGATGCCTAGAAATTTGGGAGTTAATTTCACATAGGTGATAGATACAGCTGCGAAGTTAAGTGGTATTTTCAAAAGGATAGAAAATCACGTAACAGAATACAAACTGAGACTTTTATGCTAAGGAATGGAGAAGTAAAGGAAATGGGGTATAGTACAATATAAAGAAAGACCAATAATGGCGAAAGTTTTAAGTAGGAGGGGGTGCTCAAAAATGTCAAATGCCACACACAGGTTAAAGGAGAAAAATAAAGAAAGGAAGCTGGTTCTACCTAAGGATGTAGTTTCAGAAGAGAGCTTAGAAGTTGTAAGCAGAAAAAATTAGTAAGAAAATGAATACAGAAATATAATTCAGGAAGAAAAAAAGGAATATAGTTTTTATGTTGGAATAGACTTGTAGTAGATGGAAGAACTGAACACAAAATAACCAAGTTAAGCAAAAAACTGACCCACTCAGATGATTCCCTCTGCTATATAATATTTCATAATGTTATAACTACAGAAATAGAGGGAGAAATAACACCATTCTAAATGTAATTTTCTGTATAAAAAAGACAAAACTCATGAGCTTTCTATGACTCTTTTTTTAAAAAAATATTTTTAGTTGTAGATGGACACAGTACCCTTATGTATTAATTTTATGTGGTGCTGAGAATCAAACCCAGGGCCTCCCATGCGCTGGACAAGCACTCTACCATTGAGCAATACCCCCAACCCCCTATGACTCTTTAGACTAAGGTTAGTTAGGCTACTCCCTCTGCTACAGGAAAATTAAACCTGTTTATTCATGGGACAGCTGAGTCAGAGATATTTATCATGTCTTACTATTCAAATCTTCTTATTCTTCCAAAATGTACTGTTGGTATTTGCCTTTCCATAAGTTTAGAGGATGTTCACAGAAGATGCTGTACCTTTCTGTCTAGTAGTCGCTTCTTACGCATGGTGGGGGGTTCCAGAGAGATTCGACCCCGCATGGCTAGTTCTATCAGGATGCCCCCTCGCAGGCCAGATGATATACAGTCATTCCAGAAAGATGTATAACCCTAGGAAAGAGGAAAAGAACAGAAACAGTGTTCTGAAATGGGTACTGACTTCCAGCCAGTATCCTAAGTATAAGATGTGGTTTTTGTGAATCATTTCATATCACTTGAACTTAAAGCAAAGTAGACAATGGAATATTTCTTTAATCTCCTTAATCTAAACTTCCCCAAACATTATTTTCTGTCTAACTTCAAGCTCTTTAGTGAATTCCTATAGCTTGGCTGCTAATTAACTGGCATGCTAAATTTTAATTTTTGAAAAGAACTTTGATTTTTTTTTTTTTTTAGAAAAATTTTTTTTTTAACATTTATTTTTAGTTTTTGGCGGACACAACATCTTTGTTTGTATGTGGTGCTGAGGATCAAACCCGGGCCGCACGCATACCAGGCGAGCGTGCTACCGCTTGAGCCACATCCCCAGCCCTGGCTTTATTTTATTTTTTTTTAATATATTTTGTTTTTGGTACTGAGCTACTTCCCTAGCCCTTTTTATATTTTACTTAGAGATAGGGTCTCACTGAGTTCTTAGGGCCTTGCTAAGTTGCTGAGGCTGGCTTTGAACTCTTTGTCCAATTTATCTCAGCCTCCCAAACCACTGGGATTATAGGTGTGTACCACCACACCCAGCTTTTTTTCTTTTTTTGGTATCAGTAATTGAACCCAGTGGACCTTTACCACTGAGTCACATCCCCAGCCCTTTTTAAAAAAAAGTATTTTATTTAGAGACAAGGTCTCGCTGAGGCTGGCTTTGAACTTGCAAAACTACTGCCTCAGCCTCCCAAACCACTGGGATTATAGGCATGCACCACTGCATCCAGAGAATTTTGGCTTTCTAGAAGTGTTTCCATGATACACTAAATTTCAGACTGGGGTAAAAATATGACATAAAGAAAAAAAGTTAAACCATTTAGGTCTTTTACTTCCCCGAAATATGCTTTATATACAATTTTTTGTTGTTGTTGTTTTTCAGGGCTGGGAATGGAACTTAGAACCTTGCACATGCTAGGCAAGCTCTCTACCTTGGAATTACATTTCTAACCAAGCAGGTTAATCTGATGGGAAGCTACAGAAACCCACTGACTAGTTAAGGTGTCTTGGATATGTTATTTAACCTTTCTTTCTTTCTTTTTGAGTTTGGTAAGTGTGGTTTTATTTTATTTTATTTTTTGTTACTTAACCTTTCTCAAGTACAATATCCTCATCTGAAAAATGGGGACACTAGTATCCATTTTCATGCTTGCTGTGAGGATTAAATGAGATGAAATATATGAGAAAGCATTTAGCATAGTGCCTAGAATATTGGAGGTGTTTAAATGCTAGTTCCTCTTTCTTAGAAACTACAGGGAATATATAAAAACATAAGAAGGGTTGGGTTGTGGCTCAGCGGTAGACTGCCCGCTAGCACGTGCAGGGCCCTGGGTTTGATCCTCAGCACAACATATAATAGATAAAATAAAAGTATTTTGTATAACTATCATTTAAAAAATAAATAAATATTTTAAAAAAACCAGAAGTTATTGTCTTAAGAAGCTAAAAGTCTAGCTGGAAAACCATGTAAGCTTGATGAAAATTGTTACAATATAAAGCAAATAAAAATTCATTTGAAAAAGCAGTAGAAGAGAGGCATAAATCACTTTTAGAGTAGTTGGGAACTCTTACAGGACTTTTACTGGGAGGACTGAAGAATAAATAGGTTGAACCTGGCAGAGAGGGATGGTTTTCCAGGTGGAAGAAGTCATCCAAATTCTACTTATTTTTCAAGATGGTATCCTAAGCAAAATGTCAAGAAGGGAGATCACAAATATGTTTATAGACTTTAACTCAAAAGTTTAAAGAAAAATTATCAGATCAAGTGTGAAAAGCTTTGATGTTCTGAACTTTTAAATGAAAGGCAGATAGTGAATTCTGAAGATTATAAGGAAAGGGTTATGATTAACATAAGGAAGATCTATCAGAGTTATCAGAGCTGTTCAATATTTTCTGGTACTGGGGATTGAGCCCAGGGGGCTCTACCACTGAGCTACATCCCCAGAACTAATTAACTTACTATCTCTCTCTCTCTCTCTCTATCTATCTATGTTTTTCTTCTTCATGTTGTTGTTATTATTTTAGTACCAGGGATTAAACTCAGGGGCGCTTAGCCATGGAGCCACATTCCCAGCCCTTTTTATTTTTATTTATTTATTTTTTTTGAGACATAGTCTTGCTAAGTTGGTTAGGGTCTCACTAAATTGCTGAGGCTGGCTTTGAACTTGCAATCCCCCTGCCCCAGCCTCCTGAGTTGCTGGGATTACAGGTGTGTACTACAACGCTCGGCTTTATTTTTTTAATTTTGAGACAGGGTCTTGCTAAGTTGCTGAGGCAGGTCTTGAACTTGCAACTTTCCTGCCTCAGCCCTCAGGCATGCACCACTGTAACTGACTCAACTTTTCAATACTCTTTAGCTGTATTTGGCTATAGCTTTGTCCTTGGAGAGAAGCTGGGTGAAAGGTTAGCAGGTAGGGTCTAGCATGATTTCACACATTAACAAGAGTTGTCCTAAAATAATCTTTTATCAATAGCAGTCATGTCTAATATTTATTGAGCATTTATTTATTTATTGAATTACAAAGCTAACTTTAATACTTTGGGTTGTGCCCCACAGGAATAAAAACCACTGTGAAGGGGGCTGGGGTTGTGGTTCAGTGGTAGAGCACTTGCCTTGCATGTGTGAGGTACTGGGTTCATTTCTCAGTACCATATATAAAGAAATGAATAAAATAAAGGTCTATCAACAATCACCCCCCCCCAAAATTAAAAAAACAAACAAAACAATACTCTGAAGGGATAAGCCTCATCCCCAGGAGTGGCTCAGGGGGAAAGAGGCTACCTTAGAGACAGGAAGCATAAAAGGGATCAGCTGCAGATTCAGGGGAAAGGGAATGTCATGGATGATGGGACCTGTGAGCACTACCGGAGGAAATATGAGCCTGGTGGAACTGGTTCCAGGCACACAGACAAAGAGCAAGAGGGTAAGATATGCAGCCACAAAGCTATTTGGGTTCCTTCTTCTTGTTTGCCTTTTCTGCTTCTTAATGATCTCCAAGTTTCTCTGCTTGAAGACAGTCGCGAAGAGCTCTGGGCACCTTATATGAATCACTCTGCTTTTTATATTCTTCTGGTAGCGGGTCATGGCAAAAGCAGCAGCCTCACTGAACAATTTTTACATGTGAGATTGTGCTAAGCTTTCTTAATCCCTTACCTGATTATATCTTCATAACAACCCTTTAAGAAAGGTAGTAGTAACTACTACTAACCCACAACTTAAAAATGAGGAAACTAAAGCTTACACAGGTTATTTAGCAAAACAGAGGTAAATAAAAACCAAAGTGGCACAGATTTCAAAATCTTTTAAAATTCTGTTTTCCCTTTTTATTGGCTTAGAAGTTATGCATTTGTTTATTTTTTAAAAATACCTTTTATTATTTTTTTCATGTGGTGCTAAGGATGGAACCCAGTGCCTCACATGTGCTAGGCAAGTGCTCTACCATTGAGCTACACCCCTACCCCTGCATTTGTTTCCCATTGATTTATTTACTGATACTGGGGAGTGAAAACAGGGGTGCTTAACTACTGAGCCACATTCCCAGCCATCTTCTGTATTTATTTAGAGACAGGGTCTCACTGAGTTACTTAGGGCCTTGCTAAATTGCTGAGGCTGGCTTTGAATTCAAGAACCTCCTGCCTCAGCCTCCGAAGCTGCTGGGTAGGTAGGATTACAGGTGTGCACCACCATGCCTGGTGCATTTGTTTCTTTCAGAAGTTACCTGGTGACATTTTATTATGCATGGCAATTAATTTAAAATTAACATAAAATCTAGCCAGGCATGGTGGCTCACACCTGTAATCCCAGCAACTCAGGAAGCTGAGGCAAGAAGATCGCAAGTTCAAAGTTAGTCTCATCAATTTAGCAAGGCCCTAAGCCACTTATTGACACCCTGTCTCACTATAAAAATAAATAAATAAAAAAGCTGGAAATGTGGCTCAGTGGTTAAGTGCCTCGGAGTTCAACCTCCAGTACAAAAAACTTAAAAATAAATGAAATTAACATAAAATCTAAATATGAAAAACTAATATATTTACCACTCTCCTAGTTGTCCAATACTTTATCTTTTTTTAAAAAAAATATTTATTTTTTAGTTTTAGGTAGACACAACAACTTTGTTTTTTTTTTTTAACATGGTGCTAAGAATCGAACCCAGTGCCTCATGCATGCTAGGCGAGCGCGCTACCACTTGAGCCACATCCCCAGTCCTACTTTATCTTTCTTTACCTCACAAATTAGATATTAATGATCATCATTATTATTTTATATGGGTAGTAATTGTTTAGATTTACTCAGATGATTACCATTTTTTCTTTTTTTAAAAAATGTCCTTTTATTAACTTTTTTTTTTTAAGAGAGAGAGATAATTTTAATATTTATTTTTTAGTTTTCGGCGGACATAACATCTTTGTTTTTATGTGGTGCTGAGGATCAAACCCGGGCCGCATGCATGCCAGGCGAGCGTGCTACTGCTTGAGCCACATCCCCAGCCCCAATTACCATTTTCTCTGCTCACCATTCCTTCTTGTATATCAGACCTCCTTTCTCATACTACTTTCCTTTTATCTAAATTTGAACTTTTAAAAAATATTTATTTTTTGTTTTTAGTTATAGGTGGACACAATGTCTCTATTTTTTTTCTTTCTTTTTAACAGACTTTAATAGAGGAATCAGGAGTACAGAAAACAAAAACTGCAATGATTTCCCACACAATCAAAAATGTCTCTATTTTACTTTATGTGGTGCTGAGGATCGAACCCAGTGCCTCACACATGCTAGGCGAGTGCTCTACCTCTGAGCCACAACTCTAGCCCTAAACTTGAATTTCATTAAGTGAAAGTCTGCTGGAAGCAAATTCTACTTTATCTGAAATGTCCTTATTTCACTACTATCATTCCTCTTTTTGTTTTTGGGGTATTTGTTTGTTTGTTTGTTTGTTTGTTTTTTGGTACTGGAATTCAGATGTGTGCCACTGCTTCTGGCTCACCTATTAGATTTCAATTTTGGTGTTTTGTTTGGGAGCCCTTGGAAATTACCTTCTACTTTCCAAGGTTCAAGAATATATTACAAATTAAGGTTGTTCAGGATTTAAGGTCTGACCACCATACCTCTAATTCCAGTGTTCCCACTATAGCCAAGATGGTCTTTCAGATCAAGTATAATTCTTTATCTTTCTGATGTTCCTCCCAATCTTCAGGATTGAGTCTAAGTGGCATAGTATAGTATTCAACTCTCATCTTTCCTCCAGAACACTATGCTTAGATATCCTGAATTATTTTAAGTGCTTTTAATGTATTATTTTGCTATTGGCCTTTGCACACACTTTCTTCTAGACCTGGTAATCAATCCTCCTTCTTGTGATTAAGGATTATGTACAGAGGTCACATCTTCCATGTAACCATTGTTTCTAGCTCCACTTCACCCTCTGGGTATGCCTATATATACTTTTCTCTTATATCATCTATTGTATCACCTTGCAATCAACTGTTCTCATTAGACTATAAATTCCATTAAGGAGAGAGTATCCCTTATGAAGACTCATAGTATCTGCTCAATAAATTTCTCTTCTCTCTGTTTCTGTCTCTCTCTTTGGTACTAGGAATTGAGACCAGGAGTATTTTACCACTGAGCTACATTCCCAGTTCTATTTATTTATTTACTTATTTGAGGTGATGGGGATTGAGCTCTCGCCTCATGCACTCTAATACTAAGCCACATATCCAGCCCTTTATTTTTTGAGATGGGGTCTCACTAAGTTGTCAAGGTTGGCCTTGAACTTGAAATCTTCCTGCCTCAGCCTCCTGAGATGACACAGGCATGCACCACCATGCTGTTGCTCAAAAAGTATTTCTTGAACTCATAAATGTGTAAGTGAAAGTAAGTGACAGGCATGGGGCCACACATTAATCCCAGAAACTCGAGAGGCTGAGGAAGGAGGCTTGCAAATTTGAGGCCAGCCTCAGCAACTTAGAGGCAGTAATTGGTGAGAAGTTGTCTCAAAACAAAAAAATCAAAAGGGCTGGGGATGGGGCTGGGGATGTGGCTCAAGCGGTAGAGCGCTTGCCTGGCGTGTGTGCGGCCCAGGTTCGATCCTCAGCACCACATACAAACAAAAATGTTGTGTCCGCCGAGAACTAGAGAGAGAGAGAGAAGAAGAAGAAGAAGAAGAAGAAGAAGAAGAAGGAGGAGGAGGAGGAGGAGGAGGAGGAGAGAAGGGGAGAGGAAGAAGACAAGAGAAGAGAAGGAGAAAGAGAAAGAGAAAGAGAGAGAGAGAAAGAAGTGAAATAAGTTAACCTGGCAAAAGCTCAGCTTGAGCCATAAACATCCCTTAAACATCTCCAAATTTCCTGAGGGCCTGAACATAACACTAGGATTAGTTTCCTCCCCTCTCTGACTCATGGGCTGCTTGAAGAGTCATATTTGTGACTCCTCTTTAAGGAGGAGATAGATTTTTTTTTTTTTGGTTTAATATTTGATTTCGTACAATTCAGCTGCCCAATTAAGGTTAAACTATAACTTACTTCAGAACATACAATTTATTCAGGCATATAACATACATATTCCGGGTAACTATAAATTTCCACAGGTGTGCAAACATTTCAGCCAGCATTAAAACATTTGGAGGAAAATTTCCTTTCTTCCTGACATAAAACTTCTGTTTCAGTGATGTCAGATTGTCAACAGAACTGTAAATGAGAAGCACTGTAAATAAAGAAGCAATGAAGACCAGGATGTAGAAACTATGATTTTGAATATTACCCTTTCCCATCACAGCATCTTAAAACAAGTAAAACTCTACAAATGAGTTTTCAAACTTTTTTTTTTTTTTTTTTTTTGAGTAATATCCAATAATAGGAAGAAGTATAACAACACATGTAGAGGGCTGGGATTGCTTGCCTACAACATGTGAGGCACTGGGCTTGATCCTCAATACCACAGAAAAATAAATAAAAGAAAGGTATTGTGTCCATCTAAAAATTATATACATATATGTATATATACATACATATATACATATATATACACACATATATATTAAAAACATGTAGAACTTAAAAAAATAATTATAAAATAAATACCTTTACAACTTTAAGAAAGAGACAGGAGGGCTGGGGTTGAGGCTCAGTGGTGGAGCACTCGCTTGGCACGTACAGGGTGCTGGGTTCGATCCTCAGCACCACATAAAAATAAATAAATAAAATGAAGGCATTGTGTTCAACAGCAACAACAACAAAAAATTAAATAAATAAAAAATAAAAAAAGAAAAGAGGCAGAATTTAGAAAAAGATAATCACTAAGAAAGAGATGACAGTACATAATAGTAATGTTTCCCGTGCACTATGGCTACAGATGACCAATAGAGGCTTGATGCTGTCATCTAGGGTAGTATCTTAGAACAGATTAATGAATCCAGGTATAGAATAGCCTGCGGGCAAGGGAAGATAAAGAGTTTTTAATTTTCTAAGTTTCTTTTTCGATATGTCTAGCTTGTGGATTCTCAAACTATTCTCAGGCACTCCAAACAGTAGTAGTTTTTATCATTTTTTTTTTCTTACAATCTGTTACTTAGGAGAAAAAGGAATTTTCATTGTTATAACTGTCCAGGGCTATCTCCTTACAACTACTTAATTGAATTAAAATTTATTTATTTAAAATTTAAAATTAAGGAGTCTGTTAAAGGGCCAATAGTTTGGTATATCTGAGGAAGAAGTCCTAGCACAAATAGAGAAATATTTATCATTCAGTCACTAAATTTCATTATCAGAGGTTATATATATGAGGAAAAGTATATTTTCGGGCCTACTAAAAACAGACTTTCACATTATCTCATGAGCAACAATCTTGGAAGATTGGTAGAATGACATCTTTGGATAGTGGATTTTGTTCTGCCTGATTTTAAAAATATGACTATATAAAAAAGAAAAAAAAAGATCACATTAGAGAATGTATAATTTATACAGTGAAAAACTCCTGGAATCCTATGCCCTCCAGATGACTACTATAAACAGCTTTGTGGGTATTTTTCCTAGATTTTTATTATATTTATATTTATATTCATTCAGATTATATTTAGAAATGAAATTACACATGTTGGGTTTGGTGGCACATTCCTAGCAGCTAATCCCAGCAGCTAATCCCAGCAGCTCGGGAGGCTGAGGCAGAAAGATCTCAAATTAAGACCAGACTCAGAAATTTAGTTATTCCCTATCTCATGAGTTACTCCAAAAACAAAACAACAAAACAAACTTAAAACAAAAAGCAAACTGGGATGTAGCTCAGTGGTAAAATGCCCCTGATTCAATCCCCAGTACCCAGTACCAAAAGAGAAATGAGATTATACTGAATGACAACATTTTTCACTTACCCATTATTTTGCATATCTTTCTTTTTTTTTCACTTCATATTTTTCCACATTTTTTCATCAGTGCATTATAGCTGTACTATTTTACATATATTTCCACATCAGTAAATACAGATGCACTATAATTTATCTATCTAACATTCTGTTTATGTATATTTCAGTTAATAATAATTTTTTGTTATTATAAAAAATTCTATAAAAAATACTCATTTGTATGTTTACTTCTATTGAATAAATTCCTAAAAGAAATTTTTGGGTCAAAGATTATACATGTTTTGGGCTGGGGATGTGGCTCAAGCGGTAGCGCGCTCGCCTGGCATGCGTGCGGCCCGGGTTCAATCCTCAGTACCACATACAAAGATGTTGTGTCCGCCAAAAACTAAAAAAATAAATATTAAAAAATTCAAAAAAAAAAGATTATACATATTTTATGTGTAATAATGTCATTTTTCTCTTGTAAAATGTTGGGCAATGCAAATTCTATGAATACAGTCAGTCAACACTTTATACTGAATTCTTGCTCAGTTAAGCATTCAAAGTGTTCTTCCTTATTTGAACTTCCTTGAAGACACACCTTAAAACAACTTTGAACACTGACGATCATAAAGTTGGTTGCTTGGGGTAAAAAGAGGAAAAAAATCCAGGTGCATTGGTGCATACCATACCTATAATCCTAGTGGTTAGGGAGGCTGAGACAGGAGGATCACAAGTTCCAGGCCAGCCTTAGCAACTTAGCAAGGATCTAAACAATTTAGTGAGACCCTGTCTCAAAATTAAAAATAAAAATTGCTGGGGATGTGGTTCAGTGGTTAAGTATCCCTGGGTTCAATCACCAGTACTATTAAAAAAAATTAGCTTTTTGTTTTTTTAAATTTTTTGTAGTTGCAGATGGACAGAACGCCTTTATTTTATCTGTTCATTTTTATTTGGTGCTAAAGATTGAACCCAGTGCCCCATACACATTAGGCAAGAGCTTTGTCACTGAGCCACAACCCCACCCTGAAAAATAAGTTTTACTATATTAAAAAAAAAATGATTTCTTGTTGGTGTGGTATCACACACTTGTACTTCCAGATACGCAAGGCATTGAAGCAGGAGAATTGCCAGTTCAAGGCCAGTCTGGGCAAACGAGCAAGACCTTGTCTCAAAATAAATTAAATTGGTTAAGGACATAGCTCAGTAGTACAAGGCCCTTGATTAGTTCCCCAGCACTAGAAAAAAGAATTTTTTTTTTTTCCTTTAACCTAAGCAACTCCACAGTAATAATCTATTTGCAAAGGCAGAGGGAAGAAAAATCTGGAGAAAATAGAGAGTTTCAATAAGATACTTCTGCAACAAGTTAAAGTTAACTAAATTAAAAAAGCAAAAGTCGAAATGGAAAGGAAGCATCAAATGAAAAAGAGTGCAAAACTAAGACTGCAAGAATCCTGTTATATACCTCAAAATCTGGAAATGTCACCAGAATCCAAAGAGCAAAATACATTTTTCTTGAGGAAAAGTTTTTAATTGATTTATTTTTGTGTTTTCTTCTTCCTTTCTTTCAATATGAAAGAAAAGTCATATATATATGAATGAATGATATATATATATATATATATATATATATATATATATATCAACTAGTTCCCCTTCCTTTATACCTCAGTAATTAATCTGAATTTTGTTTTGTTTTGTTTTTTTGTGGTGCTGGGAATTGAACCCAGGGCACGTGAGGCAAGCACTCTACCAACTGACCTATATCCCCAGCCCCTGAATTTTCTAACAGTCATGTACAACTAATTCAGATATGGGATTTCTATTCCCAGATTATATCATCAAGTAAATTAAGCATTCTTTTGAGGTACAGTATGCAATCCATGTAAGAAAACTGTGAATCATCTTATTTACCCTTTTTGTTTCATTCTATGTAAACATAAAAATCAAAGAATAATAAGAATAGTAAATTATGAGCTCTCTTCCAGAAAATAGATTTTTTAGGACACTTGTGTTCTGATAGTAATATTAGTCCACTTGTTGCTCAATTTTAAGAGCTAATTCAAGTGATCATTTTTTAAGTCTAGCAAATTGGAAACCAGTGTTTTAAAGACTTAAGGCTACCTTATAGATGTTTACTTTATTTATTTATTAGTTGCACACAACACCTTTATTTTGTTTATTTATTTTTATGTGGTGTGAGGATTCCTTGCACATGCTAGACGAGCGCTCTACCACTGAGCCCCAACCCCAGCCCTAGATGTTTATTCTAAAGAACAGAAGAGGGTTTTATGCTGAACATCCAAATAACATCTCTCTCTCTTTTTAAAATAAAAATCTCTTTTTATTTATTTATTTTTATGTGGTGCTGAGGATCAAACCCAGTGCCTCACACATGCTAGGCAAGCTCTCTGCCATTAAGCTACAACCATAGCCCCCTAATTAAGGTCTCTTTGAGCACAAGAAAATTGCCATTTGAGAGCCAAGACTGACAGAGTTTTAACAACTACAAAATAATAATAGTAGTTACTATATATTGACCATTTATATTTACAGGTTCTGAGCTTAAAATTTTATATAATTAGTTAATTTAATTCTTAATAACAGTATTATAAAATCCATATTATCTCTATTAAATAGGAATAATGTTTTATAGGATATGAAACCAACATACAAAAATCAATAGCTTTCTTATCTACCTATAATGAATTTGCTGAAAAAGAAATAAGTGAAAAAAATAAAAGCAGAGGACTAAATCTAACCATGGAGGTAAAAGACCTCTACTATGAAATTAGAGAACATTGGGCCTGGGGTTGTAGCTTAGTGGTAGAGCACTTGCCCGGAATAAGGCACTGGGTTCTATCCCAGCACTGGGGTGGTGGCTCAGTGGTAGAGTACTTGTCTTACATGTGTGAGGCACTGGGTTTGATGTGCACTCAGCCCTCAGCCCCACATAAAAAATAAACAAAAGAAAGTCATAAAAATTAAAATTAATTAATTAAATGAAGTTATTGTGTCCATCTACAATTAAAAAAATAAAATAAAATAAAAAGAAATTATAGAACACTGAAGAAAGAAATAAAAGACATTAGAAGATGGAAAGACCTCCCATGTTCATGGATAGGCAGAATTAATATTATTAAAAAGAGCCATATTAACAAAAACAATATACATTTTCAGGGCTGGAGTTGTGGCTCAGGGGTAGAGTGCTTGCCTACCACATGTGGGGCACTGGGTTCAATTCTCAGCACCACTTATATAAATAAGTAAATAAAATAAAGGTCTATCAACAACTAAAACATATTTAAAAAAACAATATACAGATTTGGTACAATCCCTATCAATATACTAAAGATATTTTTTATAGAACTACAAAAAAAAAAAAAAAAAAGAAGGAAAAAAAGTCCTAAAATTCATTTGGAAGATAGCCAAAGCAATTCTAAGGCAAAAAAGCAATGTCAGAGGCATCATAATTCTTGGCTTCAAATTAATTACTGACCTAGAGTAAAAAAAAAAAAAAAAAAAAAACTGCATGGTGCCAGGAGCAGTGGCACATGCCTGAGATCCCCGTGGCTCAGGAGGCTGAGACAAGATGATCAGAAGTTCAAAGCTAGCCTCATCAACTTAGTGTGGACCTAAGCAACTTAGTGAGATCCTGTCTCAAAATAAAAAACAAAAAGGGCTGTGGATGTGGCTCAGTGGTTAAGTGCCCCTGGGTCCAATACCCAGTAACAAAACAAGACAAAAACAAGAACAACAATAAAAACCTGCATGGTATTGGCATTAAAAACAGACACATAAACCAATGTAATAGAAGACACAGAGACAAACCCAGAGATATACGGTCATCTGATCCTTGCTAAAAAACATATGTTGGAACTGGGTATGGTGGTGGACACCTGTTATCCCAGTAGCTCAGGAGACTGAGGCAGGAGGATTGCGAGTTCAAAGCCAGCCTCAAAAATTAGTGACATGCTAAGCAACTTAGTGAGACCCTGTCTCTAAATAAAATACAAAACAGGGCTGCAGATATGGCACTGGTGGTTGAATGCACCTGAGTTCAATCCCCAGTACACACACACACACAAAATATCTTGGAGACAAGAAAGACTTTTTTAACAACTTGTGATGGGAAAATTGAATATCTATATGTAGACGAATGAAACTAGATCTCTATCTCTCACTCTGCACAAAAGTCAACTCAAAATGGATCAAAGACTTTGGAATTAGACCAGAAACTTGGCCATTGCCTCAAGAAAACATAGGGCCAACACTCCAACATATAGGTGCAGGCAATGACTTTTTCAATAGAACTACTAAAACTTAGGAAATAATACCAAGAATTAATACAAAGTATGGCATTAAATAAAAAAGCTTCTGCACAGCAAAAGAAACAAGAATGTGGAGAATCTATAGAATGGGAGAATATCTTTGTTAGCTTCTCTTCTGAGAGAGGATTAACGTCCAGAATATATAAAGAACTCAAAAAATTTACTACCCAAAAAAGGAAGTAATCCAATCTATAGATGAGCAAATTAACTAAACAGACACTTCTCAAAAGAACAAATATAAATGACAGGCAGATACATTTAAAAATTCCAATGTCTTTAGCAATTAGGGAAATGCAAATCAAAACTACACTGAGATTTCATCTCACTCCCATTAGAATGACAGCCATCAAGAAAACAAATATAATAAAACCTGTAGAGGATGCAGGGAAAAAGGAACATTTTTTACATTGTTGGTGGGATTGTGAATTAGTACAACCACTATGAAAATCGGTAAGGAGGTTCCACAACACCACCATATGACCCAGCTATATAATATTCCCCAGTATTCATCCTAAAGAATTAGTCAGCATAATATAGGAATACTACATGTTTATAGCAGCACAATTCACTATTGCCAAATTATGGAACTGGCCTAGATGTCCATCAACAGATGAATAGATAGAGCAAATGTAGTATTTATACTAAGATTTTTATTTATCCATAAAGATGAAATTATGTCAATTGCTGGTAAAAGGAAAAAACTGAAGAACATCATGCTAGAAGTCAAAGGTTGTATGTTTTCTCTCACATGTGAAAGCTAGAGAGAAAAAAAGGCTAATGAAAGTAGAAGTGAGTCAGGTGGAGTGGAGAAGAGTAGGAGAGAAGAGGTGCTAGGAAATGAAACTAACCAATAAAACAGTATAATTAGACTGTTGGTGGGATTACTAATTTACAATCCCACCACCAAAATAAATATACCATTATACTGTGTGCATGTATAAATATGGAACAATGAGTCCCATTTTTGTGCATAATTATGATAGACCAATAAAGAAAACTAGAAAATAAAAGGTGGTAACCAAGTATCATCTAGTGGCATGATAAATGAAAGGGAATTCTAAGAAAGTACTGGATTTGTGATGAACTTTGTAAAGAAATGCATAATTTAAAGTAAAACAAACCAGGGGGGTAGGTAATATGGCAGGAATATAAAAGATAAGGACAGATAAATAAGGTGGGGCTAGAGAGCCAGGAAAACATTGTCCTGCCTTCAAGGAGGCTGTAGTTTGGCCTTAAAAGTAACTGCCTGGGGTTGGGGCTGGGGCTGGGGCTCAGTGGTGGAGCACTTGCCTAGCATGTGTAAGGCCCTGGGCTCAATCCCCAGAACCACATAAAACTAAATAAACAAAATAAAGGTATTGTGTCCATCTACAACTAAAAATATTAAAAAAAAAAAAAAAGTAATGGGCTGGGTGCAGTGACTCATATCTCTAATCCCAGCTACTCAGGAGACTAAAGCAGGAATATCTCAAGTTTGAGGATAGCCTGAGCTATTTATTTATAAAAAATAAAAAGGTCTGGGGATGTAGCTCAGAGTGCCCCTGAGTTCAATCTCTAGTACCCCCAAAAAACAACAACAACAAAAATTTATTTAACAGAATCCTGTGAAACCATTAAAAAAGGATGGGGTATATTATTGATATGAAAGATATCTACATTATCTATCTATTTTTACTTTTGGGGTACCAGGGATTGAATGCAGGGGTGCTATATTCCCAGCCCTTTTTATTTTGAGATAGGGCCTTGCTAAATTGCTTAGTGCCTTGCTAAGTTGCTGAGGATGGCTTTGAACTCATGATCCTTCTGCCTCAGCCTCCCAAGCTGCTAAGAATACAGGTCTGTGCCTGGCCTCCACATTACCTTAAATGAAAAACGGACTGCAAAATAATTTGCCTGGTATGATCGATTGTTTTGTAATTATTAATTTATAAACAAAAAAATTTCTAAGGATATATACTACAATTTTAACAGTAGCTTTCTTTGAGTCATAAGATTATGGGTAATTTTTATTTTATTCTTTACATCTTTTTTTTTTTTTTTTTTACAAAACAGGTATATATAATTTACAGAGTGAAATGCACAGTTGTTAAATTCAATCCATTTTGACAAATGCAGATATTCATGTTATTTATACCTCTCTTATCAGGACATTTCTATCACTCCAGTAAATGTTCATGTATATAGATCTGTCTGCATTTCTTAAACATATTCTACTTTAAAAATAATAAAAAGTAGCAAAGATACTCTTAGGCAAAATTTTAAAAATAAGTAAAAATGCAACTCCCAAAAGGGAGAGGATAGTCTACCAATTAATTAATACCTTGTAACCTCAAACCCTATGATTCATTATTTTTTTCTATTTGCCATTCTCACCTTTTTTTTTTTTTTGAATTTTTAATATTTATTTTTTAGTTTTTGGTGGACACAACATCTTTGTTTGTATGTGGTGCTGAGGATCGAACCCGGGCCGCACGCATGCCAGGTGAGCGCTCTACCGCTTGAGCCACATCCCCAGCCGCCATTCTCACCTTAAACCTTTTGGACAACTATTGAGGAATTTCTTCCTCTCCTGTGTTCTTATAGCACTTTTTTAAGTTATTATTTTTTTTTAAGTTATAGATGAACACAATATCTTTATTTTATTTATTTATTTTATGTGGTGCTGAGGATGGAACCCAATGCCTCACCCATGCTAAGCAAGGGCTCTACCACTGAGCTACAACTCCACCTTCACTATTTTTTATTTTGAGATGGTCTTGCTTAGTTCCCCAGATTGGCCTCAAACTTGTGATCCTCCTGCCTCAGCCTCCTGAGTAGCTGGGATTACAAGTGTGCACTACCACGCCTGGTATCATTAAACAATTTTAATGACATTTTCTGAGGGTGAACTGCACTCCAGATGGCTATAAGTTATTATATAATTATTTCCAAAATCTTTATAAATCTCTGTTATAGGATGAACTATATCTCCTCAAATTTCATTTGTTGAAGCTGTAACCTCCAGTACCTCAGAATATGACTATCTGGAGACAGGGCCTGAGAAAGGGTGATTAAGGCCAGGTGCCATTCACACGCCTATAATCCCAGCACCTTGGAAAGCTGAGACAGGAGAATTTCAAGTTCAAAGCCAGCCTCAGCAATTTAGTGAGGTCCTAAGTAACTTTGTAGGACCCTGTCTTCAAAATAAAAAAATTAAAAAATATATAAACAGAGTTAGGGAGGTGGCTCAGTTGTAAAGCCCCATTCAAACCCTGGTACTTTAAAAAAATGTTTAAATTAAAATGAGTTATTAAAGTGGGCCTTAATCCAATAGGACTGGTGTCCTCACGGGGGCAGAAATTTGAACACATAGAAAGATTAGGGATGCAGGCACACAGCGCTAAAAGTCTATAAGGCAAGGAAAGAGACCTTAGAAGAACCAAACTGTCATCTTTGATCTTGGATTTCTAACTTCAAGAACTGTTGTTTAAGCCACCCACCTGTGGTATTCAGATCTAACCAGTTATTATAATCATACTCTAACAGAAAAATCTAGAAGAGGACTATTTATTCATTTGGTCTCTCTCTCTCTTTTTTTTTTTTGGTAAAGAGGATTTTTTAAAAACGCGTGCGCGTGTGTGTGTGTATTATAGGTGGACACAATACTTTTTTTTTTTATCTTTATGTGGTACTGAGGATCGAACCCAGTGCCTTCATGGCCAGGCAAGTGCTCTACCACTGAGTCACAAATCCAGGCCCTCATTTGGTCTTAAGAAAAAAGGGTTGGGGATGTAGCTCAGTGGTACAGCATTTGCCTAGGATGTTTGAAGCCTTTGGCCCTGGGTTTAATCCTCAGCATCATTAAAAAAAAAAAAAAAAGAGAGAGAGAGAGAAAGAGAGAGATACCTATCTACCCATATTATCTCTTTTTAGTTTCTTCCTCATTCCAAAAAGAGAATATATGCCATGAGTTCTAATTTATGGCTAAAGTGAACTGAAAATAAAAATGAATAGGGCTGGGTATGTAGTTTAAGCGGCAGCGTGCTAACCTGGCATGCGTGTGGCCTGGGTTCCATCCTCAGCAAGTAAAATAAAATTATTTAAAAAATGACTTATTTCTATACTAATCCTTCTGAAGATGTAGTTATAATTTAAATTATTTACTGCCTCTAAACATTTTTCATTTTTTAAATTGGATTATTTAAACTTCTTACTTACTTGGTCCTGTTGCCCTTTATGATCAAAATACCTAATCTGAAGAAAGGAGAAAATAATGTACAGAAATTTCATATTACTACCTTCTTAATATCCAAAGTAACAGTATGGAATATTATATGTAAAAATAAAACTAAAAAAAAAAAATCTTTCAGAATTGTTTGTAATACTTTCTCCTTCCCTCCCTTCTTTCCTATGTACTTTCTTTTACTTTCCCTTTCTTTCTTTTGCACTGGGGGTTGAATGGAGGAGTGTTTTACCAATGAGCTATATTCCCAGTCTTATTTATTTACTTGGCAGTGCTGTGGATCAAACTCAGAGGCTCATGAATACGAGGCAAACACTCTACCACTGAAATATAATCTCAGTTACCTTTTTATTTTTTGAGACAAGTTCTCACTAAATTGCTGAGGCTGGTCTTGAACTCGTAATCCTCCTGACTCAGCTTCCTTAGTTGTGGGATTACAGGCATGTGCCACCATGCCCAGCTCTTTTCCTTTTACTCACGTTATTTATTATGTATGTATGTATGTATGTATGTATGTATTTATTTTTTTTTGTAGTTGTAGATGGATAGATGCTTTTGTTTTATTTGTTTATTTTTATGTGGAGCTGAGGATGGAACCAAGTGCCTCATGCATGCTAGGCAAGCACTCTACCACTGAACTACAGCCCCAGCCCCTTTTCACATTATTGATGGCCACTTAAAATCTTATGGAATCCCCAAATCTCTTTCCAAGAGTGAGCTTTGCTAGGGTATTAAAACATCTGAACAAGAAACACATGACTGAGACTTAAAATAACTTGTGACAAACAGTACTGTGGAGCACAATCTTTTATGTTAATAGGAGGCATAATTTAAAATCCATATGAAGTTACCCAAAGAGTTGAAATTCTTGGGATCACACTAAACAATTAACAACCCTAAACAACTCTCTCAGGAAGAAATACAGAAAAATACATAATACCTCTTTTGCAAGCATGTCCTTTGTTAATCTCAGTGAGTTTTAATGTAAATTTTACAAATTATTGCTCAATGAATCATATTATTTTGACTCCCATAAAGAGAGGATGATACTTGCCTTCTAGGATTAAGCACAAAATGATGCAAAATCTTTTCAAAACTCTAAGTTACAGAAACATAAAATATGAATAAGGAGACAAGAGAGATGAAAAGGCTCAGTAAGTTTAAAGGCTCAGTGGTTACAGTCAAAGCCCAAATTTAAGTGGGTGGCTTTGTCTTAATATTAGTATCAGATATTTTAGAACAGTATGTATCTTGGAGTTGGGAAGAACAGGGAGAGGTTCTTAATTATATAGCTTAAATTATGTTTTTCTACTGTCAAAATAAGATTTAACTCTCCCAGTTTATTTCCTTTTATATAATAGTAAATAATTCTTTGGAGTTATATGGCTGGATAAAACAAAGAACAAAACAAACGTTCTTTTTGTTTTTCAATAGTTTGTTAAACACAAAATATTAAATTAAAAAACCTGACAAACAAGTCCTTCTGGTACATTTGCCCAGTTACAATGAAAATAACTACTCATAAGATTTATTATTCATATTGTGCAATCAAGGAAACTAAAAGGTAAAACCAGGTAGTGACCTAAATTAGACTTTTAATCCTTTAATTTTAATAAAATGCATTAGGACTGAGTCAACCTAAGAGGAGCAATTTCTTCATCTATAGGCAATAAGTGAAAACTATATTGACTTATTGTAACTTTTAGAATTTTTTGGTTAGTTCACTGAAATTTTTTTACCAGTTTAAAAGTTGTTACTTCTAATCTCCCATTGCTAATAAATGATGATGAACTATAGCTGATAGAGGATTGTCAGTAGCTTGAAAAAGCATAGCATTAACACAATTTATAATTAAACATAAAAGTTTTACTCAGTCTGATTTATCATTTTTTTCTATATATGAATAATGGCATTGTTTAAAAAATGTGACTGACAGGTACAAGGATATTATTAACAGTAGTGTTCATAATGGATTCCTGAGTGTCCATTAACCCATGGAATAAATGAATAGCATTATATTAATATAATGAAACACTGTATCCCAATGAAACAGATTAAATTAAATTATATACTACAATATGGGTGAGTCTCACCATTGACCAAAGGAATATATAACATTATTAACACAATAATAATATAAGTTTAAAAATAGGCAAAACTAAATATATTCTTACACACACAGACACACACACATACATTAAAACTACAGAGGTGGAGGAGGCTCGTGGTAGAGCACTTGCTTGGCATGTGTGAGGCCCTGGGTTTGATCCTCAACATCACGTATAAGTAAATAAAAAATTCAATGATAGGTAAAAAAAATTAGAAAAAAAAAAACTACAGGGAGGGGCTGGGGCTGTAGCTCAGTGGTATAGCACTTGCCTAGCACAGGTGAGGCACTGTGTTCTATCCTGAGCACCATATAAAAATAAATAAATACAAAAAGATATTGTGTCTCTCTGTAACTTAAGTAAATAAATAAATAAATAAAATACAAACTATAAGAAGGTGGGCAACATGTGATTAGGGAAGGGCATAAGAGGAGACATTGGTTACTGATATTGTTCTGCTGCCAGGTTTTTTTTTTTTTTTTTTTTTTTAAGATATTTTATAGTTATTGATGGATCTTTATTTATTTGTCTACATGTGGTGCTAAGAATAAATCCAGTGCCTCACACATTTGAGGCAAGCGCTGTACCACTGAGCCACAACCCCAGCCCTGTTTTTTTTTGGGGGGGGATTGGATTTCTACTAGTAGTTACATAAGTTACATCATTTAAAGCATTTATTGCTTGTGAGGCAATAATATTTATATTAAAACTCTTACCAAAACTAAGCAATACCCTGTCTCAAAATTAAAATAAATAAATAAAAGACTGGGCCTGTGTGGCTCAGTAGTAAAGCGCCTCTGGGTTTAATCCTTGGTACAAAAAAAAAAAGCCAGGTGCAAATTCACAATAGTGAGACTGTGGAACCAACCTAGATGCCCTTCAATAGATGAATGGATAAAAAAAATGTGGCATTTATATACAATGGAATATTACTCAGCACTAAAAAATAACAAAATCATGGCATTTGCAGAGAAATGGATGGCATTAGAGCAGATTATGCTAAGTGAAGTTAGCCAATCCCTAAAAAACAAATGCCGAATGTCTTCTTTGATATAAGGGGTGGGGGGTGACTCAAAACAGAGTAGGGAGGAAGAGCATGAGAGAAGATTACCACTAAATAAGGACCAGAGTTGGGAGGGAATGGGAGGGAGAAGGGGAATTACACAGAAGATGGAAGGAGACCCTCATTGTTATACAAAATTACATATAAGATGGTGTGAGGGGGAAGAAAAAAAAAGAGAGAGAAATGTGTCACAGTAGATTGGGTAGAGAGAGGTGAGGGGAGGGGAGGGGGGGATAGGAAGGGCAGTAGAATACAATAGACACTAGTATGGCTGTATGTATAAATGTGGCTGTATAACCAATGTGATCCTGCAATCTGTACACATGGAAAAATAATAATTCATACCCCATTTGAATCAAATATATGATATGTCAAGATCATTGTATTGTCTTGAGCAACTAATAAAAAAAAAAAAAAAAAAAAGCCAGGTACAGTGGCACACATCTCTAATCCCAGTGGCTCGGGAGGCTGAGACAGGAGCATTATGAGTTCAAAGCCAGCCTCAGCAAAAAGCAAGGTGCTAAGCAACTTAGTGAGAACCTGTCTCTAAATAAAATACAAAATAGGGCTGGGGATGTGACTCAGTGGTTGTGTGCCCCTGAGTTCAATCCCTAGTACCAAAAAAAAAAAAAAACCAAAAAAAACAAACCAAACCAAAACAAAAAAACTCTTACCAAAAATAACAAGGATAAATAAATAGGTTCCTGGTTTCAATGGGAATAAATCTATTTTATTTTAGTCAGGATACTATTATATTTTCTCATCTATTAAACTGAGGTCAGTTATTAAACCAAGATAATATCTAATTTTAAATATGCTGGAAAGGTTAGAGTCTTCAAAGTTATATTTAAATGGAGGCCTATGAAACTAACTCTAGGTGCAGAAACAAAAAACTATTAGTATCTAGAAATTCCCTTCATGCTCCTTTCTAATCTCTAACAACCTTTTCCTTCTCCCATTCCCCACACAAAAATAACATCTTAATAACTACATTCATCCTTTCCTTGCTTTTCTTTGTAGTTTTACCACCTAAACACACAATGCCAAAAAATTACAATATTTTGAATTTCATATAAATGGAATTATTCACTATGTATTCTCTTATGTCCGGTTTCCTTTACTGAACATTGTGTGAGAAATAGATGTTGTGTAACAATGTTCATTTTCATTCACTATTTAAAACATATTTATAGGTCAGGCACAATGGTGCACATCTGTATTTCCAACCACTTTGGAGGCTGAGGCAGGAGAATCACAAGTGCAAGGCCAGCCTCAGCAACCCAGTGTGTCAAAAATGAGAATTAAAAAGGGATGAGAATGTAGCTCAGTGGTAGAGTGCATGCCCAGCATGTATGAGGCTCTGGGTTCAAATCCTAGTATTGCTTATTTCTATCTATTCTGCTATTGATGGACATTTAAGTTAACTATTTTTATTATTATTTTTTTTAAAAGAGAGAGTGAGAGAGGAGAGAGCGAGCGAGAGAGAGAGAGAGAGAGACAGAGAGAGAGAATTTTTAATATTTATTTATTTTTTTTAGTTTTCGGCGGATACAACATCTTTGTTTGTATGTGGTGCTGAGGATCGAACCCGGGCCGCACGCATGCCAGGCGAACACGCTACCGCTTGAGCCACATCCCCAGCCCCAGTTAACTATTTTTAAAAAGTATGTATCTTTTGTCTTTTTAGCTAGAAGCAAGTTTCTTGTGGGCAAGGACCTTATATTAAAATTTTTAATTTTTTTTTTTTTAGTTGTAGATGAACACAACACCTTTATTTTGTTTATTTACTTTACTTTTTTTTTTTTTTTACATGCTACTGAGGATCAAACCCAGTGCCTCATACATGCCAGGCAGGTACTCTACTGCTGAGCTATAACCCAGCCTATTATATATTTTTAAAATTTATTTTGGTACCAGGGATTGAACTCAGGGGTGTTTTATCACTGAACTATATCCTCAGCCTTTTTTTTTTTTTTTAAGTACAGGGGCACTTGAGCACTAAGCCACATCCCCAGCGCCCCCGCCCCTTGTTTTTCTTGTTTCTTATTTAGAGAAAGGGTCTCACTGAGATGTTTAGTACCTCACCATTGCTGAGGCTGGCTTTGAACTTGTGATCCTCCTGCCCTAGCCTCCTGAATCACTAGGATCACAGGTATGCACCACTGAGCCCGGCCCTTTTTGTTTTTTATTTTAAGACAGGGTCTTGCTTAGTTACTTAGGACCTCAAACTTTCAATCCTTCTGCCTCAACCTCCCAAGCCACTGGGATTACAGGTGTGTGCTACCACCCCCAGATTTACTTTAGTATTTTAAATAACGATAAGCACATAATGGGTATCCTCAATTACATTAAGTATTAACTAAGCAAATAGGCTAATAGTTTAGGAGTTGAGTAGAAAATAACTAGAATTGGAAATCAATTTAATATATCTAAAGGTATAGTTATGCAACCAGCATTTTGTAACTAGTAGTACTTAAATAAATCAGAAGGTCTGACCTCTCTTATTCATCTAAGTATAAGTATTTATCACCTTTGTCAGATGTGGTGATGTATGCCTATAATCACAGTAACTCACAAGACTGAGAAAGGATGATCACAAGTTCGAGACCAGCCTCAGGAAATTAATGAGGCCCTAAACAACTTAGTGAGATCCTGTCTCGAAATAAAAAAAAAAGAATTTGTCATCTCTTATGCTTGCTGAGCCAAATGGAAGCTATAATTTTTTCAACTGTCTACAAAAGTAAAATTAGAACAATTTAAATGGTGGTTAATTATTATCCACCCATTTTGTACAATAAATCATCCATATGCTAAATAATCACTATGATAAATAATAAAAACCATAAAGTCCAAGAAACAGGTGTACTCCCAAGTCATGAAATAAATGTAAATGTGTCAAAATATACTCTACTGTCATGTATATATAAAAAGAACAAATAAAATAAAAAAGAAATATAAAAAAGAAGAGATTTTACTAGATATGTGTAGCGTTTTCTAGTTAAGAACAATTATCGAAGCCAAATTTAATATTTTTCTATGTAAAATAACATTTTACTTTTTTATAAATTTTCAAAAGTGAGGTCAGTTATAAAAAGACACTTTCATGATATTTTATCAAAATTTTCTTGCAAAGGAAAAATATTTAAAATATTACATCTATATGCTTTTTAAAAAATATTTTTAATATTTTAATTTTTAAAAAATTATTTTTTAGTTGTTGATGGACCTTTATTTTGTTTATTTGTATGTGGTGCTGAGAATCGAACCTACTGCTTCATGCATGCTAGGCAAGCGTGCTACCACTGAGCCACAACCCTAGTCCCATCTATATGCTTCTTTATGTGGGAAGAGTGATGGGAAAACATAGTAAAAAGTTAAATCACAAATAGAGGATAATGTACACTACTAGAAAAAAAAGCCAGAAAATTTTTTTTTTAATTTCTAAAATTAAAATAACCTTCAACTATTGATTTAAATTCTAACAATCCACAGAAGAGAATATAAACTATTTTTGCTACAAAAAACCTACTGGTAGCCAGTGTGGTGGTGCAACATGTAATTCTAGCGGCTTGTGGGGCTAAGGCAAGAGGATTTTGAGTTCAAAACCAGCTCAGCAAAAGTGAGGCACTTAGCAACTCAGTGAGACCCTGTCTCTAAATAAAATACAAAATAGGGCAGAGGATATGGCTCAGTGGTAGAGTGCTCCTAAGTTCAATCCCTGGTACTAAAAAAGAAAAAAAAAAAAGCCAACTCATCACCTATTTTTCTGTAAGATAGGTTAATTAACACACATTTTTTGTCTTTTAAGAATTTTTGCCCCCAAAGTTCAAGAAGATTTGAGTCAGGGCATGGTGGCACACACCAGTAATCCCAGCCACCTGGAAGGCTACAGTGGTAAACTGCCCCATCAAGAAAAAAGGAGGGTCAGGGAGGTCAACCCCAACAAAAGAAGAATGTGTGGGTTCTCTTTCTTATTTTAATAAGAGGTTACTATTTCACCATGAAACTGACTTTGGAAGTACAAGTGCAAAACTTAACACTGCATTATCCTCTCTTATATCCTCTACAATTTTGTAATTAAATTATACTTCAAGTAATCATACTTCTCGATTTTACTCTCCAAGTATATCAGACACCAACTTAAATTCCTCTATTTCCAAGATGATTTGAATTCATTCTTAAGGCCAATTTAGTCAAAAACATTAATAAAAATATTTCATCAGATTACTTCCTAGTACATTTTAATATTTCAATCTTTGAGACAGCCTAGCAAATGTAACTGCATTACCTCTTTATCTTTTAGTCCCAGGAGCAATACTTCTTCCATAAGGGTGAGGCGAATATCCTTAGAGTCTCCAGAATCTTCGTTTTCTGGACTCCTCTCTTGATTAGTATCTTCCTCACTTTCTACCTTCTTTTCAGAGTTCTTGCTTATTTCAGTGCGACGGGTTCGGTGAGTTAATGTGGTCATTCTCACTTGTTTCTGGAGGGAATAATGAAAAACATCCATATATGTGCTTATACAAATAAATACAGATATTCATACATACATACTAAAATGTATGTGAATAGGAAATATTTATAAACTTATAGAAGAAAGTAATGACTAGAAAAATTAGGTGTGAGACACAATATCTTTTCCAACTGTTTTACCAGATGGCAATGATAAGAAATCAAATCAATTCTAAAGTCCTATAGAAATGATCACCGTTTAAATGTGCTTATTTTTCATGCATAAAAACTGTAACTCAGGAGGAAATGTCCAGTCATACTCTTCTTCCACAAGGTGGATCCCCATGTTAAATAAGACAAAATAGCAAAAAAAGATTAGCATTCAGCATCAAAATGAACACAATAATTTATCTAATTTCTGAAAACATTCAATGGTACTATATCATAAAACACAAATAAACCGAAAATAAAAAAACGAGAAAAAATAAATAGAAATATGTGTTTTAATATTTTCTTCCTATACCCTAATGACTTATTTCATGCACTTACTTTGGAGACCACTAGGCTAGAGAATAACATTCAGAAAATCATGTGCAATAATTTCACATAGCCCTAGTTAGCCATCTTGGGAGTACACAAATAACTGCTACCAAAAAACACTAGCAAAAATGTTTAAAACATTAGCGAATTCTTTCTCATTTACAAAAAAAGGGGTGTTGGGATATAGCTCTCAGTGTTAGAGAATGTACTAAGTTAGCGAGTTCATGACTCTAGACTCAATCCCCAGCATTGGGGAAAAAAAATCAAAGCACATGTCTTTTTTTTTTAATACCATGCATTACAGTTGTTTAAAAATTTTAAATCATCTGTGGTAAAGTTTACAAGTTAGCCTATTTACTTTATACAAATCTAGGTGTCAGTTTTGAAGATGATATACAATAAATATTTAAAATCAGGCATTATACTAAGGTATCTTTCAGATCAAAAGAAAAAATAGTATTTAAGAATTGTTAATGACTAGATCTGGTTCTACCTTCTAGCAATACTTCCCAATACTCTTAACATGTACTGCTGTCAAATCTTTTCTCAAATATATCTCATGCTTTTTTTCTGCCTCTGCTCCTTTGTCTTGCTGGGATTCTAACCCTTTTCTTTTCCTCTCTATATTTACCCATTCTTCAATGACCTACTGCCCCACCAGGAAGCCTTAAGTGAATCTATCTCTATTACCCATATGCCCCATGGCCAGAATTGTTCGTTCCCTCAGCTGTACTTTCACAGAACTTTATTTATACTTACTTCCTTTAAAGTATTTAATATAGTTTCTCTTTTGGTATGGCTGTCTCTCAACTGTAAACTTCTTGAGGGCAGGAATAATGTCTTCTTGGGTTTTTATATTCTCCATAGCAACTAGCACAATGTCTTTAACGTTGTAACTGCTCAATAAATATATACTGATTAAAACGAATACGCAGAAATGCATGAGAACATTTAAAATAGAAATACAAATGAAGTGAGTTACAAAAGATTCTTTGTGCAAAAGTATATTTCAAATATAATCTTTGATGGGAGATGAGAAGAGTAAAGGAGGAACAGAACCATAAAATAAGTGCTTTAGGGCACTAACTCTTTCTGGCACTGAATTGGGATTAGTTCCTAACCCAATCCAAGAAACTTTAAACCTTCAGGGATGAAAAATAAAGGGGAATTTTCTTTGAGGAATCAATTTCCCTTGAACATTTACTAGTTAAAAATCCTACATGAAAAAACAAATGGCCAAGAATAAATAAATGAATAAATATTTTAAACCACCCTGTCCCCATAAAATTAAAAAAAAATATTGACGTTAGGAAATATAATTTTCCCGTTGCTTACCTGATGTTACCCTGGGTTACAGTTGGACTCTGGCTGCAGCTTGTGCTCTATTTCAGGAGGACACCTGTTTTCCCCACCCCACCCCTGTCCTAGTAGGTGAAAAACTTCTCAGCCACGCAGAGAGCACAAACTTCCTGATCCTTCGATGCAGAAAAGGAATAACACATCAGCTTCCTCAGGATCACTAGGCAACCTACCTTGGTGTTTCTTCATTGGACCAATCAGAAACCCCCAAGGTTGATTCCAGCCAATCGGAGCTTATGAGGGGAGGCTCTCCCCGGGCTATTGTTGCGATCCAGACAAACATCACCAGAAGGAGGCCGGTTTGGGTTCAACCTGACAGCTGGTCAATCCAATGAAGGAACCTTGGTAGAAGAGAGGAAAGAGAGCTGCGCTCCCCACACCCACTAAAGTGGCCAATCAAAGCGTCCAGTGAGCTAACTAGAGCTGCCAATCGTAAAAGGTTTCTGTTGGGCATTTTCAATGTAGCAGGTGTGTTAAGAGTAGTAGCGTATACTGGGACAATTGGATGAAAAGCATTGGTATCCAAGCAATAAAGCTAAGACCGAGTAAAACATTTTAAAATTGGGTTGTTTTCTGATAGCTTAACCCTAACCTGACTGTTCCCAGAAAAACCTGATCTGAATCGGTTTGTAGACGTTTATTTGGTTTACATTTAACAGGTTGGGCACATTCCTAGCATGGCTTATATACCAAAATTCCCTATTCAGCGCTTGTTACTGACAAGCCCATAGCCAATGAATGTTTTTGGAATATGGCCGCTGAAATTACAAGAGGCTAACAGACTTAACTCTTCCTTTTCTAAGGGAAAGGAAATCGCAAGACTGGAACTAGGTCCCAGGTTTCTCATTAAAAGCAGTCTTTCACACTACCACTCAAAAGTTCTATGAAGTGTGCTCAACTGTTGCAAAATAATATCTACCGAAATGATCTCAAAATTAATACATAAACACTTTCTAATTAAATAAAAATTGGAGCCATGAAAGAGCCTACATACTGAACAACATTTTATTTATGCTGGTAAAAATATCAGTCTTTAAAAACCAGTCATCTTTTTTGTCCTATAGTAAAAAAATGTAAAAAAAAAATAGGTAAAGTACCGAATTTAAATTGTACATTATATATTACCATGTTAATACACTATTTCAAAGTATTGAAAAACATTGTTTAAATAACAACACAATGACAAATATCCAGTTAAATGGTAGTTTTAACATAGGTAAAAAGTGAATCCCTATAAAATTTTAATATGAAAATAAACATTATTTGCTTCAAAAATGGCTTTAGCGGGCTTAACAGTTAATATTTATTTTTGTTCACTAAAATGGAAGGTAGATCAATACGTAGATAATAAACAGAATAATTTTGGTATTTGTACTTTTGGTTTTATTCAAAAGTCCTCTTGAATTTATCTCAGGTTTACTAAGATTAAAGACAACAATACAATAGTTAGCTAGAAACTTCATTTTAGTGAATGAACTTCTTAAAACTACATATAAATGTTCAGAGGTAGGAAAAAATACACCTTAAAATACTAGTATAGCGTCTTTTAATTTAAATGTTGAGAAGAACTTTGCAAATGTGTAGTAGAAAAAGTAATTTTTACATATGTTCCTTTGGTTCACTAAATTTTCTCCTTTTTGGCACTGACTCTTGACTAGAAGAATCAAAGTGATGGAGAACCTGTCAAAAGAAGAAAACTACTTAGAATACTTTCCAGTGTAAGTGTAAATGTCTTTATCTTTTGTCATGTCTCTAAGGTTTCTTTAAAAAAAATACCTAGCATATCAACCATAACTATTTTCAACTATGGTAAGGATATCTAGGGTATTTAAAAGTAAGGTAAAATTTATTACTGAACATATATACATCTTTTTTTGTGGGGTGTATGTGGCCAATAGGGATTGAACCCAGAAGTGCTTTACCACTGAGCTACATCTTCAGACTTTTTTCATTTTTTAAGACCAGGTCTCACTAAGTTACTTAGGGCCTTAGTGAGGCTGTCCTCAAATCTGGGATCCTACTGTCTTAGCCTCTCAGGTTGCTGGGATTACAGGCAATTGTCACTGTACCCAGCTTATAAGTACATATCTGATGGCTGCTGAAAAGTAAATACTTTCAAAGTATAAGATCTACATTAAGGTTGTCATAGTGTTAGAAGATAGATATACATGGTATCTTCAAAACAGTCAAACATTTTGGGGTGATGAGAAGGGAAAATATTTTAATTTACAAATACAAAAACCTTCTACCTTGGCACTTCTGTAAGATTTAAATCATGTCTTGATTTTGTACTTCTGGTACTTAGCAGTGCCTGCTAGAAATTAGACACACACACACACACACACACACACACACACATTTTGTGCGTGTGGTATTTAAAATGGAACCCAGGACCTCGTGAATGCCAAGCAAACACTCTACCATTGAGCTACATACATATCTGGCCCTGGTGTACTCCTTTTAAGTGTACATGGAAAGATGAATTAGGAAATTACTAATAAGAGCCCCTGAGTTATTGAAGTTTGATTTTGATGGGAAAAGTTGGACTTACTATGCATAACAAATTTAATTATGATTTTGCCAAAAAAATGAGGCTTAATACATTTGGAAAAATTGAAGAACCAAATGTATTGATTGTCAGGTTATTCCATTTCATTCTTAAGTTATGTAAATTGAAAATAGCATTAATCAAGTATATTTGATATTACCTTTTTTTATGTGTAGTACTGAGGATTGAACCCAGGGGTGCTTTTTACAACTGAGTCACATGCCCAGTCCTTTCTATTTTTTTATATTTTAAAACATTTTTTTAAATTGTTGATGGACCTTTACTTTATTATTTGTATGTAGTGCTGAGAATCGAACCCATTGCCTCACACATGCTAGAGCCACAACCCCAGCCCTCTACTTTTTATTTTGAGATATGTTTTCACTAAGTTGCTGAGGGTGTTACTAGGTTACTAAGATTGGTATCTAACTTGTGATCTTCCTGCCTCAGCCTCCTGAGTTGCTGGGATGACAGGCATGTGCTACTGTACCCAGCTTTTAATATTACCCTAATTTTAATATTTGATTTTTAAAAAATAGTCTTTTTAAGTTTTTAGTTGTCTAATTCAAACCTACTAATGGTATGAAAATTTTTAGTTGAAAAAATATGAGCAAGTATCCCAAAAAAGACAAATACATTATCTGATTTGGTATAATAAAGTTCTGATTATGCAGCAACTATATACAATTTAGGTCAAGAAAAGTTTTCATTCTCCTGAGATACTAGAAAATGCTATATTTTTTGGTAACTTTCTAAAGTTTCTAGTTTAGTTTTGATCTGTAGAAAGCTCAGACGAATTTGTGATCCAATTTCAGTTCCATATAAACAACATGATTTGGATATTATGTCTTTTTTTTTTCATTCTATTCAAATTTTCCTGACACCAATTTTTATTTATCCTATAAATTTCTCTAATAACTTTAAATCATTCATGGAATGAGTCAACAGCTATTTACGTGGAAAATATCAATACACTGAAATACTGCATCTTATTTGATTATATGTGTGTGGGGGGGGGAGTGGAGGTGTGTGTATGTATGTGTGGGTGTGTATATACAAAAATATACATTTTTTTAAACCCAGATGCACTTTACCACTGAGCTGTATCCCCATCCCTTTTAATATTGAGACAGGTCTCTTTACCTTACTTAGGGCCTCACTAAGTTGCTAAGGCTGGCTTTGAACTTGTGATCCTCTGCCTCTGCCTCCAAATCACTGAGATTACAGGTGTGTGCCACCATGACTGGCTTGTATCTTATTTTAAAATCACCTCATTTTTAGAACAAAATATTTTTGAACAAGATCTGAATATCAGAGCTCTGAGGTCTATTCAGGGATATGGTCAAAATTTTTTAAATATTTTTTAGTTGTAGTTGGACACAATATCTTTATTTATTTATTTTTATGTGGTGCCGAGAATTGAACACAGGGCCTTGCACGTGCAAGGTGCGCTCTACCACTGAGCCACAAGTCCAGCCCCATGATCAAATTTATTATGTTAATCTATAGTAGTGATATTCTGATACTTG
Source organism: Callospermophilus lateralis (assembly GCF_048772815.1). Lineage (NCBI taxonomy): Eukaryota > Metazoa > Chordata > Mammalia > Rodentia > Sciuridae > Callospermophilus > Callospermophilus lateralis. The sequence goes on from NC_135311.1 coordinate 2,638,664, forward strand.
GCTTTTTAACATAGGTTGAATTTTATTCACAACAGGTATGAACATTATCATAAGACTTACTGTTTTCCCAGATTCAGGTTGACTTCTCTTCCGATTTTCTTTAGAAGATTTTACTGGTGGATTTCCATTTGCCTCCACAAAGATAGAGTAATTACTAATTGGTTATTTCTCAAAGAGCAACCAACAGTTGATTTTTCTTTAAATGAATGACTACATGCATTTCTTTAAAAAAACAGCCTTATTTAGATTAATTCAGATATTATACAATTAACTTATTTAAAAGGATACAACTAAATGATTTTAAGTATATCCAGAGTTGTACAAAAGTATCTCAATTTTAGAATATTTTCATCATCCTCAAAAGAAGCCCTAATATCCTTCAGTTAATACTGTTATTCCTCTATCCTCCCACCAGCCCTAAGGCTTTTCTTTCTCAACAGCTTTCCCAATAGTGACTTTAACATGAATGGAATCAGATGATATGTGAACTTTTGTGAATGGCTTCTTTCAATTGACATATTTTCAAGGTTCATCCAAGTTATTGCATTGTACGGTTAATTCCATTCCTTTTTATGGCTGAATATTTCTTTGTAGGATTTAAGACAATTCATTTTATCCATTCATCTGCTACTGGACACTTAGATTTTTCCTATCTTTCAGCTATTGTGAAAATGCTGTACATACAGTTATTAAAATTAATACTGGAAGATGGCAAATTATTAACTGACATAATACTATTCTTTAAAAGGACATATTTCTTTCCTCATGCTTGAATAATCCTTCCCAATGATAACCTCCTTTATATATTATCAAATATTTTAATTTCTTGACATTTCCTAGCCCCAATTCAGCCATGATTCTCAAAATTACAAGTATCCTAAGACTTCATCTCCCAAAACATGTGAAATTGAAGAAATGAATTTATGTCCTTAAAGTATCTTTTTTTTAGCATTTTTTTAGTTATAGATGGACAGAATACCTTTATTTATTTTTATTTTTAAAGGAGAGAAGCTAGTTTTTTATTTCACTCATTTATATTTTTAATATTTAATTTTTAGTTGAAGTTGGACACAATACCTTTATTCATTTATTTTTATGTGGTGCTGAGGATGGAACCTAGGGCCTCCATATGTTAGGCTTGCGCTCTACCACTGAGCCACAACCCCAGCCCTATTTGTTTATTTTTTTGTGGTGCCGGGGATCAAACCCAGTGCTTCATGCATGCTAGGCAAGTGCTCTACCACTGAGCCACAACCCCAGCCCCATCATTAAAGTATCTTAACGTTATATTACAAGGAAATCTTGCCTACTAATTTTGTAAAATGTTTGCCTCGCTTCTTATATCCTAGTAAAGGATACTCATCCTAAATGGAAGTTGGCTGGGAAGAACATTTTGCTGCTGGAAGTAGAAATTCTTGGCATTTCTTTATTTCCTATTGAGAATTTCCTATTCCTTTATTCCTATTGAGAATGTGGGGAAAAAAGACCCCCCAAAAGGGCACCATAATCAGTGGTGTTCTGGTAAAGATTTAACCACCAACTATGTGCCAGAAACAAACCCTGAGACATTTGTTGATTTCCAACCAGTCAATACTCTGTCCATGTCCAATATCAAGCTACCAACATGATATTACCAGATGAGGGGTTGGGAACAAATGTTCTAGCACACCATTGATAGAGTACCCTAACTTTGGATATATTATTTCATATTTTACAAATGCTTTTTCTTTACCCTTAATCTTGAGAGTATCTTAAAGGTATATACATTCACATATGCATTTCAAGATGAGGGTCTTACTAAGTTGCCTAGGCTGATCTCAAACTCACAACTGCCTCAGCCTCCTGAGTAAAAGGGTTTAAAAATGTACCATAGTACCCAGTTCAAATGTAAATTCCTATTTAGTATAATTCATACACAAAACTAAAACTGATTTTGTTTTTGCTTAAGAACATGACATTCATTTAGTATAAGACACATATATATATGTTAATCTTTTATGTATGTAAAATATTAATTTGTATGTCATTAAAAATACAATCAATTTATAAGATAGAACATGGGAATGTTCTGATAGTTTACCAAATTCCCTTGGGAGATTCTGAACAAGAGTATCACTCTCAAAGTTTTTCTTGGATTCTCCTCTCTAATGTACGTTCAGTAAAATTAATTATTCTTTCCTTTGTGCTTCTATGTATTCTATTAATATTTCTATGATAGTCCTATATCATTTCTTGTTTGCTTCCAATTACCAAACTTTCAGCTAAAATTAAGAACTATCTGTTAACTAGGTTATATCCTCTGCATCTAGTAAAGTACCTGCCATATAATAGGTACATATTAAATATATTCCAATAAATAAAATAGTAAAATAAACTCATATGTGGGGGGAAATTACAAGGTTAGAATGGAAAACAAACCTAAAACCTAAAAAGGCATTTACCATTTTATTCTGAAAGACTTTTCCACTTCTTGTTTTGCTTTCAGACACATCAAGTTCAGATGTTTTACTAACTAACTGCTCAACCTAGAAAATAAGTTACATAAAATTATATAACATAACAAAACACTTTCATATCATAATAAAATGGAGTCTAAAATTCAATCACATAAAATTTAGGGGCTTATTATATTAAGTTAATGAAAATCAATAATTTTGACTTGGCTTATACTGTTACAAACGGCACCAAAGTAAAGTTAGTAAGCTGACACTGTGCATAACTGACAATGTACTGAACTGAGACCGCTCAAATGATCACGAAGCACTACCCTTTCAGAAGATATGAACTTTAGCTCACTCCAATTTGAGAAAGGAGCTAGATAAAGGAAGGTAGGTAATTAATCATCAATCCATTATTTCCAAGTTCATATTATCTAAATCTGTTATTTCAGAATTTCACTGTATTTTACATGGAAAACAAAATTAAACATGTTCTGCTCCAAGGCAACAAAAAATATATTTTACAGTTCATATATAATACAAAGGAGGGTGGAATTAATAATTGCATAAGATTCTATCTAGCTCTTAAATTCTATGAATAGTTTAAGGTTTATTTAAACAAAATCATGTAATAAACTCAAAAATTTTCAACATGTAACAGACAGTTTTTGTTAACAATAACAAGTTCTAAATACTTATTTTCTAAAAGACCCAGAAAATAGAATATCTGAAAAATAATGAAAAATCAAATAGTCTTATAAACAACAATCTCTTTTTAATATATATATTTTTAGTTGTAGCTGGACACAATACCTTTATTTATTATTTTTATGTGGGCTGGGAATTGAATCCAGTGCCTTGCATGTGCTAGGTGAATGCTCTATGGCTGAGCCACAACCCCAGCCCCATAAGCAACCATCTTTAAAAAACAAACAAATTAAAAGTTAGATGAAACTTAAGTTTATACCTGAGAATGAGAAATTGAAAGATCTGGACTTTCTCTACACCTCATAATTTCATCTTCCTCACAAACCAAATTTGGTTCTGTAAGAGAAAAAAATGTTAAAATAGTATAAAATTAAATTAATAGTTAATCTACATTTTTGTTAACTTCTTACCTCCAACTTCAGAAACTCCAGAGTTTTTTTTCCGCTCTTCCATTTTAGTTTCAAAGTCAAAATCATCCTACATAATTATGTGAAGAAAAAAAAGAACACATTTCAAAAAAAAATTTAAAAAATTGTGAAGTATTTATGAACAAATTTATTTTATGTGAAGCCTACATATAAAACTATTACTTTGCTCACTAGAAATAAAAGTAATCCTAGAATTTATATCACAAGGCAAGTTATTGATCAAAAAAAAAAATATATATATATAATATGTATATATTTCGAGAGAGAGAGAAAGAGAATTTTTTTAATATTTATTTTTTAGTTTTCGGCAGACACAACATCTTTGTTTGTATATGGTGCTGAGGATTGAACCCGGGCTGCACGCATGCCAGGCAAGTGCGCTACCACTTGAGCCACATCCCCAGCCCAATATATTTTTCTTTACTTTGTACTACTATTTTTCTTCACTTTGAAAGATTGCTTTAAGGACAAATGATAAAAATATACAACTTTCACTAAAATGCATGATGATTCCAAGAACCTTTAAATTTTATTATATGTATTACTTGAAAGCACTGAATGAGACATGTTGTACAATATGCTATCACTTCTGTACATCTAGAATTTTCTTTTTTTTTTGAGAGAGAGAATTTTTTTTTAAAAGAAAGAATGAGAGAGAGGGAGAGAGAGAATTTTTTTTTAATATTTATTTTTTAGTATTTGGTGGACACAACATCTTTGTCTGTATGTGGTGCTGAGGATCGAACCCAGACCGCACGCATGCCAGGCGAGCGCGCTACCACTTGAGCCACATCCCCAGCCCTCTAGAATTTTCATACAATGTTAGGATATACTCTGAGTATGCCTCAACTTTCCTCAGGAAGTTATTAATGAAGGATAAGCTCAGTCATGGTATGATAGATATATCAACAGGTTTAAAGTCCAAATTATAATTATTGTTCCCTTTGTGACATATGTGAAAGAGATACAAATATTTTAAAGAATGCTACAAAAATCCCAGCCATATTTGTGTTTAAAGCAAGACTAGGATTTAGGCTTTAGGAAAAAGTTTTCTTCTTTGAATTGGTTGAAAATTTAATTTTCTATTTGTACAGATGTGGCCACAGAGCCTAGTTCAGAATAGTGATCCTCTGTACATAAGTACTACAGTCATCATTTTGAATGAAAAGAATAAAGTAATGACTTTCACTTTTTTTTTAAGAAAGAGTGAGAGAGAGAGGGAGAGAGGGAGAGAGAGAGAGAATTTTTTTTTTAATATTTATTTTTTAGTACTTGGCGGACACAACATCTTTGTTTGTACGTGGTGCTGAGGATCGAACCTGGGCCGCACGCATGCCAGGCGAGCGCGCTACCACTTGAGCCACATCCCCAGCCCATGACTTTCACTTTTGCTGGGAATGAGGCAACCAAAAAGGCTCTTTTATATTTTTCCCATTCACTCAACCAATACTGAGAATACAATCTAAATGCTAGACACTAAAGGATTATAAAATGTACAAGACACTTTTCCTGCCTTGCAGGAATTCTAAGATGCTTCAGGATCGTGACTTTACAGGCTCTGGAAAAATTAAAGTACTGGCTATACAAGTACTTAGTAGGGATATTGTAGAAAGGATTCTATCATTAGTTGGGGAACTGGATAGTACAATGGTTTTCAAATTATGCCCTATAATCCTTGGGGTTTCCTCAGAGTTCATTTCCAGAGCAGGTGAGGTGATGAGTGGCTGGGCTTCCAGGACTTTAATCAGAATAGTGTTTTTAAATTCTAAGAATAATGTTTGGACCAAGGTAAAAAATTTTAAAACTACAGACCTAGACTTTAAGGTCCCTTCAAACCTTGAGTTTATGATGATAATACAGTACTCATACAAATATTAATGAAAGCTATTAAATTCCTTTCTCAGAATTAAGTCAAACATCTGTTACTATTGTACTTTGTAACTTTTTAAACACTCACACTTATATAATGTTCTTGGTCATCTTCTAAATCATCTTTGTCCATTAGGATTTTTTGAAGTGGTGTTTTCAATTGTTTTGGTGACAGTATAGCTGAATCAATATTTTCCATTCGTTCTTTCTCAGTGGTCACTTTTACTTTGAAGGTGTGAAAAGGTGTTGGGACTTCTCCCACATTTAAGTACATAGGCTCCCCTTCAAATATTACTCCTTCACAATCACCATCCTTAAAACCAGGAGGCTGGTAGTCTGGGGGTGTAACTGAAAAAAAGTTAAGTATAAACTGTCCTGTTAAGATTGAAAAAATTTTATTATTAAAATACACATACAGATTAAACGTCAAAGAGCAAAAAGGACATAAGGACATAAACTGAAAAATACAAAGTCATCCTCCTACTATTCACATTTTTTGGTACCAGGGATTGAACTCAGGGGCACCTGGCCACTGAGCCACAACCCCAGTCCTATTTTATATTTTATTTAGAGACAGGATCTCACTGAGTTGCTTACTGCCTCACTTTTGCTGAGGCCGGCTTTGAACTTGCAATCTTCCTACCTCAGCCTCCCAAGCTTCTGGGATTACAGGTATGCACCACTGCACAAGCCTGTGCACATTTCATTTCCTAAAGGTAACTTTTCCTTCCTTTCCTTCCTTCCTAGGACTGAAGGTAGGGACACTCTACCAGTGAGCTACATCCTTGGTTCTATTTATTTATTTATTTATTTATTTGTTTGTTTGTTGTGCTGGGAATCAAACCCAGAGCCTTATGCATGCCAGACACACATTCTACCACTGAGCCACAATCTTAGCCCTTGTTCTTTTTATTTTTATTTTGAGACAGGTTCTCACTAAAGTTGCTGAGGCTGACCTTAAACTTGTGATCCTTCGGCTTCAGTCTTTTTTTTTTTTTTTTTTTTTTTTTGCAGTTGTAGTTGTAAATGGACAGAATGGGGTTTTTTTTGTTTATTTTTTTTATGGTGCTGAGGATTGAACCCAGTGCCTCACACATGCTTGAGCATTCTTCCACTGAGCTACAGCTCCAATCCTGTCTCAGTCTTTTGAGACTCTGGGATCAAAGGAATGGGCCACCATGCCTGTGTAACTTTTAGCAAATTATTTTTCATCACTGATTTGGTTTCTTTATCTGTCAAATGAGGAAAATAAGTTACCTACCCTCATAGATTCACTGTTTATAAAACAAATTAAAGCATTGTAAAATGTTCAGAAGAGAACTGGCAGAGTTAGTATTTTCTAAATGTTGTTATTATAGTTACCTTATGTTCTACAAAACATTATGAATGTAATAAAAGAATGTTTCATATTTACACAGGTTTTAGGAATTGCATGTCTTTAAAAAACAAAATGAGACATATCATTCTGTACCTAGTTCTTATTTTTTATTGTTTGGTACTAGGGATTGAACCTAGGGGCACTTAACCACTGAGCCACATCCCCAGCCTTTTTAAATACTTTATTTAATAAAGACAGGGTCTCATTGAGTTGCTTAGGGCCTCACTAAATTGCTAAGGCTGGCTTTGATCTTCCTGCCTCAGTTTCCCAAGTCACTGGGATTATAGGCATGTGCCACCACACCTTCTTCATTTAATAATCTTAAGACAATTTACCAGAACATCCTTTGTTACCACTTGTACAGTATTCTATTCTATAGATGTATCATTATTTATTTATTCATACCCAAGAAAGGACACTCAAGTTGATTCCAGTTTGTTCCTCTTTTAGTCAAAGCTATAATGAAAATTCTTATAAATATATAGTGTTACATATACAAGTATATTCTCAAATTTTTAACTATAGATCTTTTAATTTAAAATTTTGATACTGCCAAATTGTCTTCTGAAAATGTTGCACTTATATGCATTCCCTCAAGAATGTATAAAAGTACCTGCTTTCCCACACCTTTGTCAATAAAGGATTTACAAATTTTACCAATTTGATAAGTGAAAATTGGCATATCACTGTTTTATTTCCTTAATTATGAGGCAAGTTATACATTAACATGTTCCTATCACTAGAAAAGTATATTTTTATATATTTAAAGAAGTGTAATTCTGGCAACTTGGGAGACTGAGACAGGAGGATCACAAGTTCAAGGCCAGCCTGGCCAACTTTGTGAGATTCTTTCTCACAATAAAAATAAAAAGGGGCAAGGGTTGTGGCTCAGTGGTAGAGGGCTCTGAGTTCAATCCCCAGTACAACGAAACAAAAAAATGAAAACAAAAGACTATTTTTTTCAAATCTTTCCTTTTCAAATAATGCTGTTGTATGCAAAATTTATAATTTCAAAAAATATATAAAAATTTAGGTGCTAAAAACATTTGGAATGGCACTCAAACTGTTTTAATAATGGTATAGCACACAGGTACTGACTAAAACAGGACATATTGCAAATAATACCTTCATCGTAGTAAAAAAGTTTCATGGTCAAACAAACATCATTAGGTAAAGGTCCCAGATTTTGCATTAGAATATAAATCTTGCGAATGAGGAGAATACTTGCTTTCTTGGTATCGGCAGATGACATGTTAGATTCACTGCTTTGATTTTTACTAGAAGAGAATCAGATATTAATTTCTTTCATAAAACTTGTGGCTTCTAATATCATAACTTCACATTTTAACTAATTGAGACTCTTATTATAGCACCATGTTAAGCAGAAAGTTACTATAAAATGTGTTTTAATGTCACTATTATAAAATTTTTAAATCACTATTAATCTCATTATTATAATCCCACAGTTAATTTTATGTAATATGCATTTTATGTAAGGTGATTATATTTCTAATCACTCAAGTTCTTCTTCACAATTGAAAATAGAATATAATTAGCTATATAATTTTCTTTGTAGCTACTCCAAGTCACTACTCCATTTGTATAGTCAAATCTTGGTGGCTAATTAGGGGTTTGACAAATTTTAGGATTAATACTGAAATTTAGTTTTATGGTATTAATGAACAAATAATCTGTAAAATTAAAAATAAAACTACAGAACAGTACCTTATAAAGTCCATGATTGGTCCATTTTTTGTGTACTTGAACTTAAACTGGTAACATTCTGAAATTGTCTTAAATAGAAAACATTGCCATTATGTAACTGCCAAATAGTTATATACTGCTTTTTTATGACTCTTAACATTTAGTTAACAGTTTTTTCCAACATGTTGACCCCTATTGGTCCATTGACACTCTCAAGTCTTCATAGTCAATTCCTATGATCTGGATTTTGAGTTTTAGTCTAATTCTCCCAGTCACTGCAATGTGTTATGTGTATCAAGTGTTAAGAACTCTTTAGTAAGCAGGTAAGAGAGAGATAATACTTCAACAGAATGTGTTCCCCAAAGTTCTTGTATTAAACACTTAATCCCTGCTGAGAGGTGAGATTTTTAAGAGACTTAGGTCCAGAGGGCCTTTATTAATGGATTAATGCTGTTATCTCAGGATATATTGCAAATAATACCTTCATCGTAGTAAAAAAGTTTCATCTATTGTGGTAGTAGGTTCCTGATAAAAGGATGAGAGTTTGAGCTTTTTTTTTTTCCCCTATCTTTCTGTCTCTTTGGGCTTTTTCTTCCCTTTCTTTGTCTCTTTGACCCATGCTTTCTTGTCCTTCCATCTTCCACCATAAGATAATGCAGCAAGAAAGCCTTTACCAAATGCCAGTGGCACCTAGATCTTGGACTTGCAGTCTCCAGAATTGCAAAAAATTAATCTCTCTTTTCTTATAAATTTTCCAATTTCAAGTATTCTGCTATAGCAGCATAAAACATTAAGACACTGCCATAGCCAGGTGTGGTAGCATATGCCTGTAATCCCAGTAACTCAGGACACTGAGGCAGGATGATCACATGTTCAAGGCCAGCCTCAGCAATTTAGTGAGACCCTGTCTTAAAATAAAAAATAAAAAAGGGTGGTGGACTTAAGAGTGGCCCCAGGTCCAATCCCCAGTATCAGATGAAAAAAAAATTATTATGGTTTGAAAGTCACTATTAGAACTCAGAACTCAAACTGAAATTTAATCCTCAACCTGAGGTATTAAGAGGTGGGACCAGGAAGATCCTTTAAAAAGGGATTCGATTACGAGGCCTCCGCCCTCATGAATAGATTGGTCCATTCATGGGTTAATGGATTAATGGGTTAACAGATTATCTCCAGAGCTGGTCTGTTATAAAAGAGAGTTTGACTCTGTCTCTTGCATGAGACTGTCTCTTTTCATTATTTGATGAGTGTGCCACCTTAGGATTCAACATAGAGTCCCCAACAGCAAGAAGGCCCTCATCTGATGTGGCCCCTCAATCTTAGATCCAAGTCTCCAGAACTATAAACTGACTAGGCCTTTATTCTTTTACAAGTATCCCATTTTTGCTATTTAGTTACAAAAACAGAAAATGAACTAAGATATACACTAAGCACAGGGTTTAAATCTTTACCATACTGTAACCATATGCAAGCCATTTAAACTTTGTTTTCCAATCTAAAAAACAGTTGGAGACAGTACCTAGCTAATTGGTAATGGTAAATTTTATCAAATGGGATAATTTATACAAAGCCCTTAAAATAAAGTTCCTGACATACATTAAATATTCCATAATATTATTAGTACATCAGTAAAGTTGTTTATTTACTGATAGAAAAGTACACAACTATAAAACATATGGTAATAAACATTTTCAGAACAATTAATTAGTTTTCTGAACAATCAACTAATTTATATCCTTTGCCCAAATCATGTGCTTTGTCACTATGGGCGTATATTAAGCATTGATAGCCAGCATGAATATCAGAGAAGATATATTCCTAATCCTCCTGAAGCTTGGAATACTTTTCTTTCTTTACATGTCAGCGCTCACATAAAGAAAGGAAACAGTTCTCTTTTTTAAAAAAAATAATTTTATTTATTTATTTATTTATTTATTTTTATGTGGTGCTGAGGATCAAACCCAGTGCCTTATGTGTGAGAGTATTCTACCACTGACCACAAAAAACCAGCCCCCCCATCTTTGTTTTTTTAATAAGTTTAAATCTGCTTTTCCATGACTGTGTGAAACATTATATTTTAACACCTGTAATGTAATGGTTAAGCACTTAGAGACCATGGACAAGAAACCTTGTACCTAGATTTCCTAATCTATACAGTGGAGATGATAATGGTAATTACCATATGAAGGCTATGATGAATAAATGAAAGTGCTCACAAAGTCTAAGAACAGGCACTATTATAAAATATACATTCAGTCGTTCCCTCTTGTTTTTTATCTTCTCATTTTCCCTTTCATTTCTTGTTCTGCCTCTCTCCTTTAACTGTAGTAGATGTGCCTCAATTGAGATGAATAGTCAAAGTTTAAGGATGAGTTCATTTTTTTTCAAAACTCATGTCTTTTGATAATTGCAGATAAGGAATATTGTAATTAAATAAGAGTCAGGCAATTTAGGTCATATCTAACAGTTTGTAAGCTTTGTGGGCTAGGATCAAGTTACATAATTTCACATAGTAACTGTATTTATCTGTTTAAACAGAATGATACAGGCCCTGACTCACTTCAGAAGACCTTTACAAGGTTTAAACATGAAAATACATACAAAACATGTTGATTAAAGCACAATTAAAAGCATAAAATATAAATATATTGTAGTTTTGAGTTATTTTTGATATTAGAAGCATTATGTTTCTTTACTAACTCAAGAACACGCACCTGAGGGTCTTCTGGATTGGTGTATACCTATTTAAAAATAATTTATAGTTGAGTTATCTGAGGTTAAGTATTCAAGAAAAAGTAAATTGGACATTTAAAGTAAAAGTATTAAGTGAACTCAGCAAAGCAAAACAAAACCAAAAATGACCACCCAAAATATTAGTTTATTACTTTTTTCCCATTGAATAGATCAGTTGTTTGAATAAAGTGACATAAACAATTAATAGTTTTAGTGTCATTAATAAAGCCAGACTAAATTGCCAGTTTTTAAAAAAATAACATACAACTTAAAAATACTTACAGCTAGAACGACCATCCTTAGCTGAAATACAACAAAGAACAAAAACCTTATTTGTATCCTATAAAATAGTTTTTCATGATGGAGCACAAAAATTCTGTGAACTAATTCAGGAGCTGGAAAAGTAGCTTGGTTATAGAGCAAAAGCTTAATATGTGAGTGGCCCTGGGTTCAATCTCTAGCATCAAAATATCTAAAACAAATAAATACAAAAAAACTTTGTCTTATTTATTAAAGATACACTTTATATCATTATCTGAGACAACACTTTACCTATGCTTCTCTATTCCCCCAAATATCTATTTCTGCTAGATTTACTGATGGCTGAAATTCATGTCAGCATATTATTTAATTGTTTTAAGAAAAACAGGACATTACTGCCAGTTAGAAGAAAAATATGTATTGTGAAACAACATGTTAAAAGTTAGCAACATGAGGGGATTCTGGGGCTCAAACTCAAGGCCTCACGAATGCTAGGCAAGCACTCTACCATTGAGTTATAACCACAGTCCCTAAGTACTGATTGTGAAAAGAGCAAAAGTAGAGAGCTCAGGGTCCTCTGCATTTAATAAAGGGGAGAGGCTTTGGAGACCATAGGAACAAGAACAACAAAAGGGCTGGGGATGTGGCTCAAGTGGTAGCGTGCTCGCCTGGCATGCGTGCGGCCGAGGTTCGATCCTCAACATCATATACAAAAACAAAAAAGATGTTGTGTCTGAGGAAAACTAAAAAATAAATATTAAAAAAATTTCTCTCTTTCTCTCCTCTATCTCTCTCTCTTTTTTTAAAAAAAAGAACAACAAAAAATCATAGAAATTATTCACCTAACTGATCTACCAAAAAATCTAGAATCATCATTGATTCTATTTTTTTCCTTATATTTCACAACCAATTCTTCAACCAATCCAATCAGTTCTACTCCCTTATCTATTCTGAATCTCCTCTTCTGTCATCCTAAGTCATCATTAGTTCTCATCATTACTATAGTAATATCCTAAGTGCTATTCCTCCTACTCCCAACATTATTCTCCTTCTATACATATTCTCTAAACAGTAGATAGAACATAAATCAAATGATGTTATGTTTCTATTTAAAATCTTCAATGACTTTTCTTTGCCTCTGAAATGCAAACTCTTTACCTATATAACATTGAATGCTCAGACTCAAAATTATTTTCTAAGGCTCATCTCATGCCATTCTCTCCCATGGCACAATTGCTCTCCAGTCATTACGACCCTCATTTTTTTCCTGTAACTCAAATTGCTCTATAATTCTTTGCTGATCATCCAGGAATATTCTCTCTCCAAATCAATGTCTGGCTGATTTCTTCTCATTCAGGTCTCAGTTCAAAAGTCATCTCCTCAGAGAAGTTCCTCTGATTATCCCATCTAAAGTATGTTCTCTACATTTATCACATACTTTTCCTAAAAAAATTAATGGCATCTAACACTATTGGAAAGTATCTATTGACTATTTTCCTACTATAAAAGGGACCCTCTTTGTTTTGTTGACCACTATTACCTTACCCTGGTCCTACCTAGAATATGTATCTTGCATATAGTAGGCACTAAATATTTACTATGCCTTCATGAGAAAGGTTAGGGACTATGGATAAAAATTCACCCTCACAATTTTGCTAGAACTGGATCTCTTTTTAGATGTAGTATAAAATTACATTAAGTATGTAAAAAGGCTTAGTCTATTTAAAAAAACTTCATTAAAATTTCACTAATTCAGAATTTGTTGGGCTGGGGTTGTGGCTCAGTGGTAGAGCGCTTGCCTAGCATGTGTGAGGCCCTGGGTTCGATCCTTAGCACCACATAAATAAATAAAACATAGGTATTGTGTCCAACTACAACTAAAAAATAAATATCTTTTAAAAAGTATTTATTCTTAAGTTTTATATGGACATAACATCTTTATTTTACATTTATGTGGTGCTGAGGATTGAACCCAGTGCCTCGTTTACGGTAGGTGAGCACTCTACCACTGAGCCACAACCCCAGCCTCATAAATATCTTTTTTTAAAAAATAAATTATTTATTTGTAGTACTGGGGATTGAACTAGAAAAACGAACTACTTCATTTTTGAGATAAACCAGGGCATATGAGATAAGCACCCTATCACTGAATTACATCTTGAGGCCAAGGAAATTTGTTTCTGAACCCTAATTAAGAAATAACTTATTAAATTATTAGTGTAAACAAGATTATTGTAAAATGCATGTGAAACTAATAAATGGACTATAAGTTCATTAATTCTTTAAGTTAATATGTGCTACTAGTACCAATGAATATTAATTAACCAAAACCAGCTTGGCAAAGTTTCTTTAGTATTAATTACATTAGGCTTAAAATGAGTTGAAGATTAGGTTTTAAAATATTCAAATGTTCAAACTTTTCAGTAACTCAAACCGGCCTATGCCCAAGTTAATTTAATGTTTTACTACATGTCAATTCCTATTAAATTTATAGAATATAAAATAAAGAAGTAAATTTGTACTGAAAGACTTACATATTTTTTCTGTAAAGCATCATAGCATCCTAGCATCCTAAAAAAACCAAAAATTGATTTTAGATTAAATACATTTCTAGAAAATAGATATTTTCATAAATCTCTATACTAGCTCATTACTAAATAATACCCAAATTTCTTTATTTTTTTAGTTGTAGGTGGATACACAATATCTTTATTTTTATATAGTGCTGAGGATCGAATCCAGTGCTTCACTGATGCAAGGCAAGCACACTACCAGAGCCCCAGCTCCAGCCTCCAAATTTCTTATTAAAGCACTCTGCTATGTTTTTTGTTTTTGTTTTTTTTTTTGTTTTGATATTGAGGATTGAATCCAGGGGCTCTTTGTCATTAAACTGTTTCTAGGCCTTTACTTTTTTTTTTTTTTTTAATTTTAGACAGGTTCTTACTAAATTGCTGAGGCAGGCTTTGAAGTTCCTCTAGAGTTGCTGAGATCAGAGGTGTGTGCCACTGTGCCCAGCAAAGCAATCTTCTTATCAAAGAGCTTAAAACAAAACAAGAAGATGAATAGGTTGGTACACATCTGTAATCCCAGTAACTCAGGAGGATGAGGCAGGAAGTCTACAAGTTCAAAGCTAGCCTCAGCAATTTAGCAGACCCTGTTTCAAAATAAAAAATATAGGGCTGGGGTTGTGGCTCAGTAGTAGAGCACTCGGCCTAGCACGTGCAAGGCCCTGGGTTCGATTCTCAGCACCACGTTAAAAAATATAAATGAATAAAGGTATTGTGTCCATATATTTATATATATATATATATAAATAAGATTAAAAAAATAAATAAAAAATATAAAGGGCTGAGGATGTGACTCAGTTGTTAAGGGGGCCCTGAATTCAATCACTGGTACCAAAAAGAAAAACAAAACAAAAACCAAGATAAAACATAAGAAACAATATGGCAGAAATATAAAATGATGATGGGGATGGAAGGCAACTATAACATATGTGACAGCTATTTACAGGAGCGACAATAAGAAAATGAAGCTCCTCATTTCAGGCATGAAATAAAAGAAAAATTAAATGCATAAATCCAAAGATCTGCAAAAACCATACCCAGTGTTGGGGCCGGGGCTACAGCTCAGTAGCAGAGCACTTGCCTAGCATGTGTAAGACAATGGGTTCAATCCTTAGCATCACATAAAAGAAACAAAGGCATTCTGTCCATCTACACCTACAAAATACATTAATAAAAAATTTTTTTAAAAATGTTACCCAGTGTTAATGGGTTAATCACAAAAATCTGGTTAAACACTGAAAGGTATTTAATGTACATAAAAATGTGATTTTGAAAAATCATTATTTATCTTTAGGAATTTTTTTTTTTTTACTTACCACTTCACTAACTGTGTTGATCCTGGACAATTTTTATCTTCTCTCAGAATTTTGACACAAAGATCTAAATCCAAAAAACAAATAAACTCAAGAGTTATAGTATAAACTGGCATGTTATTTTTATTGCCTTAAAATAGCACAAGAACATACACTACCACAAAGTTTTCAAGGCTAACCTTTAACTTGTGATCCTCCTGCCTCAGCCTTCCAAGTTGATGGGATTACAGACTTGTGTCACTGTGCCTGGCCAAAATGTTTTTTATCTATTTACTTCATCATTGTAAATGTAATGTCAGGTGAAATTACACTAGAGAAACTGAAAAAAATTTTTAAAAGTAAGTTTTTTCAAAAGTATTGAATATACTTCTTTAAAACCCACTTAGAGGGCTGGGGGTGTAGCTCAATGGCAGTGCAATTGCCTAGTATGTGTGAGGTCCTGGCTTTGATCTCTGCACTTCAAAAACAAAATAAAACAAAACAAAACAAAAACCATTTAGTTGCCCAAACAAAAAACTTGAACATGAATGTGGTGTCATATATGACAGCCAAAGAGAGAAAACAACCCACATGTTCAACTGTTACAGCCACTTATATAGTCACTGAATAATGCTTGAGGAATAAAGTACTAACATATGCTACTGGGGTTGTAACTCAGTGGTAGAGTGCTAGTTTAGCATGTGTGAGGGTACTGGGTTTGGTTCTCAGCACTGCATATAAATAAATAAACAAAGGTCCACTGACAAATCACACTAAAAAAAATATTAAAAAGAAAGGCAAGCCAAAATAAGCATGTATGGTGGGGGGCTGGGCTGTGGCTGGCTCAGCGGTAGAGCGCTAGCCTAGTACATTCGAGGCCCTGGGTTTGATCCTCAGCACCACATAAAAATAAATAAATGAAATAAAGGTATTGTGTCCAACTATAGCTAAAAAATAAATATATATTTTTAAAAAGCATATATGGACATCATAAACATTAGGCTAAGTAAAAGAAACCAGTCATGAAGGACCACATATTATAGGATTCCTTTCATGTGAAGTGTCTAGAATAGGTAAATGCATAGATCAGAAAGCAGATTGGTGGTTGCCTATGACTGGGAAGGCAGGGGGAAAGACAATAGTGACTTAATGGGTATGGAGTTTCTTTTGGGGGTGATGAAGATATTCTAACATTGACTGTGGTGACAGTTGCACAATTTGGTGAACATACTAAATAAATTGTACACTCTAAATTTGTGAATTATTGGATATATGAATTATGTTAATAAAATTTCTACTAAAATCACAATCTCTAAATCAAAAGTTACAGTTGTAAGGGCTGGGGATGAAGCTCAGTGGTTGAATGCTTGCTTAGAATGTGTGAAGTCCTGGGATTAATACCCAGGACCAAGGAAAAAAAAAGATAGTTTAAGAGCAAACCAAGGAGTCTAGGGTTGTAACTCAGTGGTAGAGTGTTTGTCTAGCATGTGTGAGGTACTGGGTTTGGTTCTCAACACTGCATATAAATAAATAAACAAAGGTCCACTGACAACTAAAATATTTTTTTTTTAAAAAAGGCAAGCCAAAATAAAATCTTTTTCTTTTTTGTACTGGGGATTGTATCCAGGGGTGCTTTACTACTGTACTACATCCCCAGTTTTTATTTATTTTTTAACTTTGTTTGAGAAAGGGTCTCACTAAATTGCTAATGGGGGCCTCAAACTTCCAATCCTCTTGCTTCAGCCTCCCAAGATGCTGGGACTACAGGCCCAGCCAACAACATGTTTAAAAGAAAGTCTTAATATTACATTACCATCTAGATATCTTGTTCCATAAGCACACTCGGGAAATATTCCTCTCAAATACGTGATGCAGGATACTGAAACTGCTAACAGTCTCTTCACTAATACCAAAGACTGCTGCTCAGTTGATATCTTACTGGGAAATACCAAAGCACTCTACAATTCAAAGGAAATTAAAACACCTTATTTACATTTATTGAAAATAAAGTTTCCTTGCACTTAAGAACAGATCTAATTTTGCATAAACTTGATGATGTTCTCCCTATGAATTCCTCCCCATAGTGTTTAGAAATCCTGGGAATATTGGAATAGGTTATATAAAATGTAAGGATGTACTAGAGTAACCGCATAAAGGTACATGCAAAAAGTACTTAATAATCTCCTTGCAAATTAACTGTAAATGCATAATACAGGGATAGATAAGATTTTCTCTTTAGTCGTTGACTAATTTAATATAAGCTAACTATAATGCATCATCCCCCAAATGACAATTTTATATTTTTCTTTTGAGTCATGAATATTTTCTAGTAGTAGACTGGTATGAACAATAATTTCATCAAAACAATTGAACAGCATTCATTAATACCTACTGTAAATTAAACTTGAGCCTATAATGTAAAGTAATATACCAAATATATCACAGAATTCTACATTAGTTGAAAATTTTAGCAAATTTCTTTTTTTGGTACCAGGGATTGAACCCAAGGGCACTTGATCACTGAGCCACATCCCTAGCCCTATTTTGTATTTTATTTAGAGCCTCACTGAGTTGCTTTGTCCCTTGCCATTGCTGAGGCTGGCTTTTAACTCTTTTTTTTTTTTTTGTATTAGCTACACATGACATTACAACGATCTTGGCAATTCATACATTTGAATCAATTGGGGCATAATTTCTCATTTTTCTGATTGTACAGATTGCAGAATCACATTTTGAGCAAGGTTCTCATTTTGAGCCATTTGATAGCAAATCTCACATAAATGGATTATTAAAGTAATTTGTTTATTTAGTGCTGAAGATTGAACCCATAATCTGTACATACAGCAATCATAATGTCTATTCTATTCTGCTGCCCAGCTTTTAACTCTTGATCCTCCTGTCTCAGCCTCCCAAACTGCTGGGATTACACGTGTGCACCACCGCACCAGCAAATTTCTTCTATTCTTAAAACAGGTATTATTAAACCTTCAAAAATAAAGTACCTAAGGCTTTAAGAAACAATAAAATCCATATATGTGTACTTATATGCATATGCATATCTACACACACACACACACACACACACACACAGAAATAAAAGAATTCATACCATGGAAGTCCTCTGCAATTGTGCAGTGGCCATCTTCTAACAAAATACTTTAAATTCAATCCTGTGACACAAATATTAATTTCAGAATTTATTAAATTTATTAAAAAGAAACATAAAAATTCCCATAGTCTGTTGATTGCTAAGCACTTGCTCTACCAGGTTATACTCTACCCCAAGAAACTAGGTTTTTTCTTTTTCTTTCTTTCTTTTTTTTTTTTTTTTGGTGTGTGTGTGTGTTTAGGTGCATCTCCCTATGTTGCCTAGGATGGTTCTGAACTCCTGGGATGAAATGATACTTCTGCCTCAAGCATCCCAAGTAACTGGGATTACAGGCAAGCACCATCATGACCAGCAAATAGAAGAAAAAAATAAATTTAGCTCTTTTTACTTTTTATTTTTGAGACTCAGTCGCACTAAGTTGCCGAGACCTTCCCTCAAGCTTTTGATGTTCCTGCTTCAGCCTTTCAGGTGCCTGGAATGACAGGTGGTCACCACCGCGACCCAACTAGAATTTTAAGAAGGAACAAAAATTCTGATTTTTCTTCACGATATAGTATTCAAGCATTAACGATGTTGGTCAGGTTTACCAGTCATGAAAAACTATCTCTGGGAAGCCCTTTTTAAAATTAAAACATGTGGTGTCGCGCGCCTGTCATCCCAGCAGCTCAGGAGGCTGAGGCAGGAGGATCCAGCTCAGCAAAAGCGAGGCGCTAAGCAACTCAGTGAGACCTGCCTCTAAATGAAATTCTAAACAGGGCTGGGATGTGGTCAGTGGTCAGTGCCCCTGGGTTCAATCCCCGGTACAAAAAAAAAAAAAAGTATATCTAGCTTCAAAATATTCGCATCAGGTTTCTTTCAATGGCTTTAGAAAGGCGTGTGGCCGCCCCTGCGGACGCCCCAGGAGGGCAGCGGGAAGGCCCTAGGCGGCATGACCCAGTCGGTTTCTCAGTTACAGCGGCCCAGGGCCGGGGACGTGGATGTCGTTTGGCAGCAGTTCTGTCTTTCCTGCAGACAGAGCGGCCAGAATCGCCGGGCTTCGCGGGGTCTGGTCACGGCGGGGCTGGCCTTCAGGCTCCTCGAGCGCGACCCGAGGCGCCCGCGTTCGCACGCCCTCAGGGGCCTCTCGCGAAAGGAGCAGGGGCACACTTCCCCCGTGTTTCGCCATGAAGACCTCAAGAAACTTAAAAGTAGGCCGGCGGCGACAGAAAAAAGATTAAAAGGTAAAAACACAAAACCAAGAACAAACACACATATATATTACGTAACGTCTGAGGGTAGTACGCCGGCGACCAGAACCTCACTGCCCGGCACGCGCTCTGACACAGGCGCATGCGCTCTCCTTCAACGGTCGCCGTGGCGCTACAGCGGCGCTTGGACTCCAGAACGTCGCCTTTCCCGCCAGGGCTGCGCAAGGCGCTCTGGGAACTCTGTGAGCCGGAAGTCCGCCGCGGTAGTCGCGGCCTCCGGCGGCTCTGGGCGGGTAGCCAGTGGGATGGGGTTAAGCAGAGGCACGTGGCGAGCTTTCTCTGCATGTTAGTGGCGCTGCCATGGCCCAAATGACGCCAGCCACCGTGTAATTCACCCCTCCGTCTCTGGTTGTTTTCGATGGCGCCTCGACTTCCCAGCTTCTCGTGTCTTCAGGAAGGCAGTTCCCCAACAGTTCCCTACTTATAGTTTCCACCGAGTTGTAATTGTGGACAGCTCCTGGCGTCATCTACGTCTCATTTACAAACAAAATCAGACGGGGAAGATAGTTGCAGTCTTTCCAGGAGCACAAGATCCTTACTTTACACATTCTTACATATCCAAATAAGCGGTGTTGCTGGTATAAACGACATAGATTTTGATGTCTTCGTTATGAAGGAAGTGATCACCCCAATATGAATATATTTGTACGTGATCATTTACGCAAAAGAGACTAGAATCCTGTTTCCAGGATTAAAAGTAGTGAAGACCTTGATCAAATAATTATTTTGCCTTACATTTCTCTCACATTTATTTGGCAACAGGGATTGAACCCAGGGGTACTGAACCACGGAGCTACATCCCCGGTCCATTTTTACTTTTAGTTTGAGACAGGGTCTCCCTGAGTTGCTTAGGGCCTCGGAATCCTCCTACCTACCTCAGCCTCCCCAGCCAGGCATGCACCACCGTGCCCCGTATTTTTTTCATGTTCAAAGTTTACAAAAGGTTTTCTCATTTACTGTCCTATTCTTGGCTTGCCCTGTTACCACAACTTTGTGAGGAAGACACTGGTATTGAAGTGGCACCCCCTTCTCCACAGAAAAGCCCTCTTCACCATGGCTGACTTTAGGTCAGCAAAAGAGTCTCTGCAAAAAAGTTCAATGGAGATAAACTTCCTGTCGCCCTGTTTACTTGGGCCACTGGCCTGGAAGATACCAGCACTCCAGGTGCTGGACACCCCTTACTAGTTTTTCACAAACTATCCTGTATAGTTAGTTTGTAGAAATGTGCAAACAAGGCCTCTGGTCTTCAGCTGGGATTCACAGAGATGTCTACATTTTTCTTTTTTTTTGGAATTTTTTTTAATATTTATTTTTTAGTTTTCGGCAGACACAACATCTTTGTTTGTATGTGGTGCTGAGGATTGAACCTGGGCCGCACGCATGCCAGGCGAATGCGCTACTATTTGAGCCACATCCCCAGTCACAAGATGTCTACATTTTTAAGATAAGTTACAAATGGGCTCCATGGTAACAGTTGGCAGTGGAAGAAAGAAAGGGGAGATGAAGCTCTCCCCTTCTCAGGTGTTGTCCTTGAAGAGTTAACTTGCCCAGAACAGTGAAAGAGAAGGCTGCTTTTATGTGAACTTCTGCAGACTGAATTTCTGAGCCCCTCCATTACACACTGGGTATTAAATTCTGAAACTCCCTGAACTCGGGGTTCAGGGGATTGATTGATTACAGCAAAAGCTGTGCCCTCTGAACCTGGCTGCAGCCAAATAAAACTGTTTCCTGCTGTCTTTGGTGCTTTGCCTTGTTTGTCCCTACAACAGTATTGCCCCTAACTTATTTTCCTCTTTCCTTCATTCCTTTTTCCTCCCTCCCTCTCCCCTTTCTTTCTTCCTTCCTTCCTTTACTCTTTTGTTCTATACAACCCTCCAAGATAGGGATCAAACTTTTACTTTAAAAATAATAAAACAGATTTAGGAAAATTTGTTTTCCCAAGATCACCACAAACTTCAGTGTTAGCAGAGGGGGCCACTACACCATCTAAAGATGTCATATAAAATTTAAGATATAGTGCTGCATATTAAATTTATTTATAGTTTTCATTAATAACTATAGAAAAAGGAAAAACAGTTCAGCCATCATTCATAGAATCATAACAATGCAATCACTATCTACTGATTTCTATATCATTAACTGTACTTTTGAAGATGAGAGTGGAAAACTGAGTGGTATTAGTGCAAGAGATCTGAACCTTCAATTATAGAATAAGTCTATAGGTACCATATAAAATCAAGAGTCAAAAAATGGCAATGTGTATATATTGGAAACCTGAAGATGAATTCCAGAAGAAACAGACAAAACAATTATTGTTCATTCAAAAATGTTACTGATTTTTAAAATATTGGTTAATAGATTGTGACATCATGCAAAAAACTTATAATAAGCTTACATCATGCAGTAAACAACTGTCCATTATACATAGTATTAATCATAGTACATGTTCAATGTGCTTCTTGAGTTTTTTAATAAAGGCTTCTAGGCACTGTATCCAACATAGCGTTTCTTTTTTTGAGAAAAAGCAAAAAGATTTGCTTTGCTGGCAAAGGAGAAACATTGAACATAACATTTTTGTTGTATAGAAATCAGTAAATTCTTAGTTGTTTTATGCAAGTACTGCCAAGATACACATGCATCTGTAAACTATGAGTCAACTCAACTTCTCATTTGCTATTTGAAATTAGTGTTTAACATTTTAAAATTTGCTTGTATATACATAAAAAATTGTAGAAATATATACAAATACTAATAGCAGTGGTTACTTCTAAGGATTAGGCATCTGAGCCTATAAGGGAAATTAGTGGGATAGAGATTTTTCACTTTCTTTTATGTACACATGCATGCACACACACAACACACACACAACAATCCTTATTATTCACAAATCTCATATTTGTGAATTTACCCACTTACTAAATTTATTTGTAAACCCCAAATTAGTGATAAGTTCAATAGGGCTTTTTCAGCTTGCAGACATGTTCAGAATAGCAAAAACATGAGGTTGAGCCTGGTTACACTCTGCCCTTCTTGTTTTAGCTCTCATTGTAAACAAGCATCTTTTCTGAGTGCTAGTTAGTGCCACACCTTTTGCTTCTTTGTGTTTCATGCTTCATACGTGTGTGATTTTGCTGTGTAAGGCTGAGGCAGGAGGATCAAGAGTTCAAAGCCAGCCTCAGCAATGGCGAGGGCTAAGCAACTCAGTGAGACCCTGTCTCTAAATAAAATACAAAATAGGGCTGAGGATGTGGCTCACTGGTTGAATGCCTCTGAGTTCAGTCCCCAGTACCAAAAAAAAAAGAGATCATTTTGTGCTGTGTAGTTTTCCTAACTGTAAGGTTGTGATGTGCCTTACAGAGAAATTATATGTGTTAAATAAGTTTCCTTTAGGCATGAGTTACAGAGCATTTGAGTGTGAATTCAATGTTAATGAATCAACAATATATATTAAATAATTGTTTTAAAGAGAAACACACAAAATAAATTTGGATATTGATACAGTTGGTGAAAATATGGTGACTAGAGACTCATAAGAACCTAGCCCTGTGTTATTCCTTGAAGTAATAATTCAGTATTTGTTAATTCAGTGTTCATGGTGATTTTCTAGAACATGACTAGTGCAAATAATGAGAATTAACTATTATATACTTTTAATTTTTGAGCCATGTGAATATAGTAGCTATACTAAAAAGTAGTTAAATTTTAAAAACATTCAAGAACTGATAGTGACTTGACTATTATATAATTTTCACTTACTATTTTATTTAAGCAACCTCATTAGTTATCTTTATCTTAGTGAAGCAGAAAGGAAAGGTAAAGAATCCAGATCAAAGTACAGGCTTCCTAGGGACCGGGAAGAGAGAAGCACAAGGAGAGACAAATTTTTATTTTATATCATTTATTTATTTTTCACTATGCTAAGCAAACCCAGAGCACTGTGCATACTTGAGGTGTGAGCACTTTACTACTGAGCTACATGCCCAGCCCAAGAAAAAAGTTTTGCATAATGCTTTCCTTTAAATTTTAAAAGGAATTTTAAAATGGTATCTAATATTTAGATTTTTTCATTATTATGAAGAATTATTAGGACATATTTTGACTTCTAACACTCATAATATACTGGTCATTGATTTGCATTGTTTGAATTAATAGTGGTTGACTACTTTTTTTATGTGTGTGATGTTGGGGCTCTAACAAAGGCAAGCACTCTACCACTGAACTGTATCCCCTCCACAGCAAGTGAATACTTTAAAGCAGGCACTATGCTGTGTTCTAGGTACAAGGTGGTAAAAAAAAGACTCATGGTTTTTGTTCCCATTGGGTTTACAATCTGTTCCCATTGGGTTTACATTGAAGGGGATCAATGTTATATAAATAAGACATAAATACATAAGTAGTTAAACCCGATAGGTGTATGGAAAAAAATAAAGCACTGATTCATTGAGAAAGTCAGAGGTAGAAAAACTAACTTTAGATGGGAAGGTGAGTCATGAAAGACTTCTCTAAGGAAATTCCACTTGAGTTACAGCTAGAGGATGAGAAGGAGTTATTAAGGAAGATGGAGAAAGTTAGAGAGATAGTGGCAGGAGTATTTTGGACAAAGAGAATGATACTTTCAATGTGCCTAAAGTGGAAGTGTTTCAAAAATTTAAAGGAAGAACTGAGTACGTAGTACATGCCTGTAAATCAGTGACTGGGGAGGCCGAGGAAGGAAAATTGCAAGTTCAAGGCCAGCCTCTGCAGCTTTTCGGGGCCATAAGAAACTTAGCCAGACTCTGCTGCCTGTTCAGAACCCACCTATTAATCTAGAGCAGTTGTGAAGAAGATTCATCAACTTAGATAAAAATACAAATGATGGAGGGGCTGGGGTTGTGGCTCAGTGGTAGAGCGCTTGCCTAGCATGTGTGAGGCACTGGGTTTGATTCTCAGCACCACATAAAAAATAAATAAAGATACTGTGTTCATCTATAGCCAAAATTATTTTTTAAAAAATACAAATGAGGGGGCTGGGGTTGTAGCTCAGTTGGTAGAGTGCTTGCCTTATATTCACAAGGCCCTGGGTTCAATCCCCAGCACCACCAAAAAAATAAAATTAAAAAATTTGGGCTGGGGATGTGGCTCAAGTGGTAGCGCGCTCGCCTGGCATGTGTGCGGCCCGGGTTCGATCCTCAGCACCACATACAAACAGAGATGTTATGTCCGCGGATAACTGAAAAATAAATATTAAAAAAAAATACAAATGATGGAATAATTTTAAGGAAATGCAATTTAGTTATTTTTTTTCACATTGACTCAATTATTTGCCAAAAGATGGTCTTGGTCGGCTTATTGATGACTAGGTAAAAATAATTTGAATTAGTAAATTAAATTGTTGATCATCTGAAGTGCTTAAAAACAGACTATCTTTTAAGTATTTGTCTTTAATATCATTTTATTTTAAAAAAATTATTGAATCCTGTTATGTACAGAGATAATAATTTGAGCCCTCAGGATATTTGTAACCTAATATTCTCTTCTATGGAAGTTATTATAGCCCATCACCAGCATACCACAACTAACATTTCCATGATAGAATATTATAGTTAGCTAAGAATCACTTTAAAAGTATGATATATAGTGAAGCCAGGCACAGTGGCACATGCCTATAGTAGCAACTACTTAGGAAGATCACTTGAACCCATGAGTTTGAAGACAGCCTAGGCAACATATTGAGATCTCGTGTTAAAAAATAAAATAAATAAATAAAATGATGCAGTCATAGAAATTTGAAATAGATTTATTAAGCTCTTTTAGACCACCAAGTTACAAAAGGCTATTGAAAGAAAAAAATAAAGAGTGCAAAATAAAACAAGGACAAACTTCTCAGATTGTCCTTGGTGGACCAATTCTAATACAGTGACATCTATGGTACATTATTCATTTACTTTGCAAGCTTTTTTCAGAAATAGGCAAAGCTTTATAAAGTGAAAGCAAAACTATATTTTCTAATTAGTAATGGTAAATATATATTGATGTTGATATATTTCATCTTTATTTCTACAGCAGGTAAAATTAAGAGAAAGTATTTCATCTTCTTGACTTGTTATAAAATGAAGAGATCCTCTAAATTTCTGGGTAAGAGCAATAACTGGCAATCCCACAATGATTTTTACTATTTCTTGCCATCCGAATATATCCTTGTTCACCAAAGTGGAGGCCCCAGCTTTAGAAAAAGAAACGACACAAAATTACAAATGAAAAAAATCAAAATCATATATCAACTTTTTATCTTTTGGGTTGTTTTTATTCTAAAATAATTATATGTGAAAAGCTATAAGACAATTTGAATGAAATAACATAATAATTTCCCCAGAGATGCAGGCAATTTTCAAATGACAGTTTGGAAGGCTTTAGTTCTATAGTGTTGAATAGACTTAATACTTAAGGAAAAAATGGACGTTTACCTTCTATAGGGAAAAAGTGGTATTATCCTTTATAACCAATCTCTAAATTTGCATAGTAGGATCATGGATGATGATTTTCTAACAAATTAAAATTCATCTGGAGAATATCTTTTTAAAAAATATTTATTTAGTTGTAGATGAACACACAATATCTTTATTTATTTTTATGTGGAGCTGAGGGTTGAACCCAGAGCCTCACACACGCGAGGCAGGCACTTTACCACTGAGCTCAGCCTCAGCCCCTGGAGAATAGCTTTTTAAGAAATACTTTTGAGTAACTACTGTGAAAATGTCAGGTCAGGGGATTCTAAAGTAAATGATAAACAGTGCAGTTCTGAAAGAGCTTTTTGATCTGGAAGCGGATGTGAGATAAGACTTTATCATAGGTAAAGCTATAAAAAATGATATGTTACCCTGTGAGAAGGTGAGCTCCCTGACGCTTGTTTAATCAGAATTTTGTTGCCTAAGTTAAAGATTTACAGAGAGAATTCATAAGCCAGCTAATGGTTAGAGAAAACCAATGGTTCACTCACTTTTTGGTTACATGGATGTAGAGGATTTAAACTTTTTTTTTTTTTTTGCAGCTTGACATAAAGATACCAATTTAAAAATTGTCATGTGTGAACAAAAATATATTCTAACCTGTCTGGCACAGAGTAAGCAGTCAATAAATGGTTATTAATATTAATAATATCTTGGCAAGAGCTTATTGTTATTGCTTTTGCTTATCAGATAGATACTGAACAATACATTCCTTTATAAGCAGTGAAAATGGGGTTTGAATTTTAGTGTAAAAGGTTTTTTGTGCAAAATCATTAGAGGTTTTTAAGGAGAGCATAACGAATAAGTAAAAGGAAGAACAAGAAGGGAAAAAAGAAGCCTATGAAAGTAGTTGAGAAGGAATGACCAAGAGACCAAAAAATCAGGACATAATGATGTCTTAAAGCCAAGAGAGAAGTGAAGTGGAGTAGGCTACTGTATCATATGATGCAGAGATAGAAATAAGACCCGAAAAGTGTCCAGTGAGGACTGACACAAAGAATATTTAAAACCTCTGAAAGCACAGTCCCTTTAAATTATGCTGCTTGATTTCCAGCAATAAAGCAGCACTTCTTCTCTCCGCCACGTGTAAAAATCACAATCTTCTTCTGAATCCCTGCGCAAAAAGTTTGCAATAGCTTCCCTTTGCCTACGAAATTGAAGTTTCTCATTTTGCTATCCTCTGCTATTCACAACTTGGCCCCAAACCAACTTTTTGGCCTTTTCTTTCCCTCCACTCTTTCACTGAAGATATCCAATTTTCCTTTCAACTAAATTTCTTGCTGCTTCCCCAATACATAGGTATTTTCTCTATTTTATGTTTTTATCTGTGCCCTAGTTACAGCACTCAGTCATCATCCTGTGAGGTATTATCACTTGTCAAAAGTAACACAGATGGTTAATTATGAAGCCGAGGTTCAGATCTAGAGTTGTTTTATTGTAAAGGCAACTCTAACTGTACCATCCCTATCCCTGTGTTATCCCTGCAAGTGAAGTAGTACAGGGAAGGAAATTGAGACCAGAACATTCAGGATCTCTTATAATTCATATTTTTTGTTAGTATTTGCTGCCTTAAAAACTAGGTCAAATAAATCACTTTTTCTGAGCTGAGTTTGAACCTGAATTCTGGTAGTGAAAACTGAAGTTACAGATATTGTTTCAGTCATATGCTGCATAAAAACATTTTAGTGAGCAATGGATCACGTATACAAAGTGTCAAATAAGATTATAATGGAGCTGCAAAATTCCATCACCAGTGATGTTGTAGCTGTCATAATGTTATAGCACTAGGCATTATGTGTGTGTGTGGTGATGCTGGTGTAAACAATTCTGCTATACTGCCACTTGTATGAAAACATAGCACAGGACTGGGAATTTAGCTCAGTGGTAGAGCATTTACCTAGCATGTATGAAGCCCTGGGATTGATCACCAGCAAACCCGTCACCCCCTCCACAAACACAAATTATATAGCACATACAATTGTGATGATAGCAAACAACTATATTACTGGTTTATGTGTCTACTAGACTTTTGGGGGCTGCACTGGGGATTGAACCCAGGGCTGCTGTACCACTGAGTCACATCCACAGCACTTTTTACTCTTTGAGACAGGGTCTCACTAAGTTGTGTAGGGTCTCACTAAGTAGCTGAGGCTAGCTTTGAATTGGGCAATCCTCCTGCCTCATCCTCTACGATGGCTGGAATGATAGGTATGTGCCACTGTGTCAAGCCTGAGGACAGATTCTTACCTTTAAGACTATACAAGGTGTGCTCCAAATGTTCATTTCAGTCCTTACCAGTTATTTTATTAATTGGGAATGAACAAAATTCAATCTTTTAAGAGATGAATAAGAACAATTTTGATGATCTAAGAGGATTAGTTCAAGCACATCCTTTAGGGAGCCTAGAATTCTTGTGTACATTCAATCTTTTCTGGGACATATTGCGAGCAAGAGCTGTGGACTTTTCATTTTTTGGTCCCTGTGTATATTGCATCTCTCTAACAGGCACCTAATATTACAGCCTTTAGAATAGTACATGCAGCTGCCCTCACTCATGTACTTTTTCCTCTCTGCTCTTCTCTTGCACATTTAGCTTTCTCTGCTCTGATTGCCATTTTGCACTTGTTCAACTCCTTCTGTCCCTCAATATGTACTCAAATAACCTAGGTACAAGGCCTTGCCTGATTATCTAGGCTAGTCTAACTACTCTTCTTTTATGCTTCCTTAGCAACCTATGCACACCCCTGTTTTAACATTTGCTACATTCTATTGCAGTGGTTTATACATGCACCTATTTTTTGACTCTTAATAGATTATGGTTGCTTAGTACCTCGTTTTACTGAGGCTGGCTTTGAACTCATGATCCTCTTGCCTCAGCCTCCCGCGCCCTTGTGATTACAGGCATGTGCCCCGCATAGATGCTTAATAAACACTTGTTGAATGGATGAGGGCAGGGAACAGGTTACAAATTTCAATACTAAAAGATATAGATAAACTTCAAGAAGAACAGCTTCAAGAGAGAAGGGAATTTATAACATTTACTTAGGGAGTCCACAAGAATGTGAGAAAATATTGTTTCATTTAACAAAGTTATCAATATGGCCAGGACTGGTGGCTCATGCCTGTATCCCAGCTACTGTGAGGTAGGGTGGAGTGAGGTAGGAGGATTGAGAGTTTGAGGCAGCCTCTTCAAGTTAGGGAGACCCTGTCTCAAAATTTAAAAAAAAAAAAAAAATTCAGGGGCTGGGGTTATAGCTCAGTGATAGTGTGCTCCCTACTATGTGTGAGGCACTAGATTCGATTCTCAGCACCACATATAAATAAATAAAATAAAGGCCTATCAACAACTAAAAAAAACATTTGAAAAAAAATTTAAAGGACTAGGGATGCAGCTCAGTGGTAAAGCACCCCTACTACTTGGGGGGGAAAGGTCTTACTGGTGTACACTCAAGCTGAGCAGCGATCAGGGCTTCTGGGTGTGCCACAGCATGAAAAAGGTAAGAAAACATCTTGTTGTTTGTTTGTTTGGAAGTTGTAGACTATGTACTTCCAGGAAAGAGTAGAGAAGTGTGATGGATAGAATCGTGTTCCCTGAAAATTCATGTTAGTACCTCAAAATGTGGCCTTCTTTATAGATGCCATTAGTTAAATTAAGAGGAGGTTATTAGGTTATCCCTGTCCAACTGATGTCTTCTGAAAAGGGAAAATTGAGCTGGATTCAGTGGTTCCTGCTGGATTCAGCAGCTCAGGAGGCTGATGCAGTAGGATTTCAAGTTTGAGGCCATAATAATAATAACAATAGTAATAAAAATGGAAAATAAATAAAATAAAAAGGGAATATTAGACATAGCAAACAGGGGGAATGTCATGTGAAATTGGAGGCAGAAATCAGACTGATGCTTCTGTAGGCCAAGGAAAACCAAAACCAGCAAACCTTCAGAAGCTAGAGGAAAGGTGTGGAGCATTTTTAAAAAATATTTATTTTTTAGTTGTAGTTGGACACACTACCTTTATTTAATTTATTTATTTATATGTGGTGCTGAGGATCGAACCCAGGGTCTCACAAGTGCTAGGTGAGCACTCTGCCGCTGAGCCACAACCCCAGCCCCAAGCATTCTTTTAAAAATTAAAATATATAATGAGGCACAGTGGTGCACACCTGTAATCCCAGCAGCTCAGGAGGCTGAGACAGGAGGATAGCAAGTTCAAAGCCAGCCTCACCAATGGCGAGGTGCTAAGCAACTCAGAGACCTGTCTCTAAATAAAATACAAAAAAGGTCTGGGGATGTGTGTGGCTCAGGGGTCGAGTGCCCCTGAGTTCAATCCCCCATCCCCCGCAAAAATATATTTAATTAACAAATATTATATATTCAGGATGTACAATGTGATGATTTGATGTATGTATACCTTGTGCAATGATTATCATAATCAAATTAAGCAACACATCTATTTCCACCTATGCTGTACATTAGATCCCCAGAACTTTTTCATGTTATAACTGAAAGTCTGTACCTTTTGGTCAACATCTCCTCATATTCCCCATCCCTATCTCCTGGCAACCACTGTCCTGCCCTCTATTTCTATGAGTTTGACTTTTTTAGATCTCACATATAACTACAATTATATAGTATTCTTTTTGTGCCTGTGAACATTTTCTTCCTCATAAACCTTATGATCATAAACCTAACCCTGATGATATCTTTATCTCTGACATCTGTCCTTTAGAACTGGAAGACATAAATTCTTGTGGGTTTGTTTTTTATTTTGTTTTGTTTTGGGTACCAGGGATTGAATCCAGGGACACTAAACCACTGAGACCATTCTTAGCCCTTTTTTGTATTTTATTTAGAGACAGGGTCTCACTGAGTTGCTTAGGGTCTCACTAAATTGCTGAGGCTGGCTTTGAACTTGCAATCTTCCTGCCTCAGCCTCCCAAGATGGTGGTATTACAGGTGTATGCCACTGTGACTGGCCTAAACTTTTGTTTTTTAAGACACTCAATTTGGGGCTGGGGTTGTGGCTCAGAGATAGAGCACCCGCCTAGCATATGCGAGGCACTGAGTTCGATCCTCAGCACCACATAAAAATAAATAAAATAAAGGCATGTGTCCCAACAACAACTTAAAAAAAATTTTTAAAAAGTCACTCAATTTGTGGTACTTTGTTATGGCAACCGTAGGAATATAATTTAAGAAGATGCTTTGAGTATGTGTGAGTCTTAACTCTTCATATTCCTCCCATTTTACCCTTCTAAAAGTCATATTCCTTTTGTTTATGAATTATATAGATGTAATTTTAATATGTGTATTGAGGGGCCATTAGGTGCTGCTCATACTGTACGGAGGATAAAAGACAAGACATAATCTCTACCCCAAAGGCATATACAGAATACCGGAATGACAGGAAGTGTACACATAATGTACCGCATGCTGTGACTCACTAGTCATAGGACATTTGGTCAGCATAGAAGAAAGACATTTTACTCGGCACAAAGATTCAAAGATTTTCTGGAACAGATAATGCCTGAGCTGCTTTTGAAGGCAAAGAAAGAATAAAGAAGAAGACATGAAGATGTGAAGGATAAAATGGTAGAATGGAGATTATAACTGTAAATCGTTCAATGTAACTGGAGTGGAAAGTATGGGACAATAAATGCCAGGATTTGAGACTGGCGAGACAGGTAAGGATTACAACATGGAAGACTTTTCATTATGCAGGAAACATTAATTTTACATTGAATAGTACTAAGTAGAAGCACTATAAGTGCAGACTCCTACCTAAAATCAGTTTGGCAGCAGTAAGAAAGACAGGTTTACAAGTAAAGGAGGTGAGTTAGAAGGCTGCAGCAGTAGTCCAGGTAGGAGATGTCTGAACTAGAGGAGTAATAGAAGAAGAGAGGAGACAGAACCAAGGATAGGTGCCAGGTAAAATCAGTTTGACTTGTTGCTTGATTGGAACTGGAAGGCTCTAGGATGGTTCCATAGCATCTTATTAAGTGACTGTATTGTGTGATGTTGCCATTTACTGATATGGGAAATTCTGGAGAGAATAGTATGGTGGAGAAGGTACTGAGTTCTTAGGCAGGTTGAGTTTGGAGAGACTAAAATATAGGAAAAGTGTATATAACTAGATAAGTCTGAAGTTCTGGGTGGATGTCAGAGCTAGAGCTAGAGACAGAGAAGCCATCAGCTTATAGATTATGTTTAAGGTCGCAATGACGTAGAAAAATGTAGAATAAGAAGAGTAATGGGCAGATGGTGGAGCTCTAGCATTGTAGAAGGTAAATGATGAAAACAGAGATGAAGGCAAGACAGTAAGTGGAGAAATAGGGGCACTGAGTAATTCAGAATGTCACTTTGTAAGAAGCTATAAATATTCATCATTATAAGTATCATGATTATCATCATAATCGTAAGAGCACATTTATTGAGGCTCCCTTGAATTCCTGATTTAATTAAATATATTAATGTGAAATACATTACCTGTTTTTCACAAGCCAATAGTCTTTCCCATTAAGGTTACCATAGCCAACCACTAGTACACCATGATTCACATTCTGAGTACAGGATGAGTCATAGTAGACACCTGCAAATAAAGTATGGGTAGGGAAAGATAGTGAATGATATATGATAATAAAGTGCATTTGAAAATTCTATTATTTTTATTAGACTCCTCTGGATATATGGCAGGATTCATTAAGATATCAGGAATATATATTCTCATGCTTCAGCTACGTAGAGCTCACCACTCTTTGCCATCAGTGCTGTATTTGTCAGAGTTCTTGCCAAGTTTGGCACCAATCCATATTTCCCTCAGAAACCTCTGATAAGCCAGCACCTTTGTCTAATTATTTAAAACTTATATATGGTTATTGTATTTCTTTGTATGTATATGCCTAAATTGCTTCATACATTTTCATTCTTTATTAAATGTGATGTTCTGATTTTTTATGTTCTTCAAAGTGAGATTTAAAATATATTTACTCAGTTGGTAGAGTGCTTGCCTCACATGCATAAGGCCCTGGGTTCAATCCCCAGCACCACACACACACAAAATTATATATATATCTCAATATCATATATTTTATTTATATAATTATATATTTTTTAAAAAATATATATTTATATATTTGGATGGATTTCAGAACATTATACAATGTTATATATAATGAACATTATACAATGTTCTACCTTTAGTGGATACTCAGAAAATATGTTATTCAGTTTTGTATAATTGTGTATTTTTTTAAGTATTAACTTAAAAAATAGTGTTAGGTGCCCTCCTTATACACTGCTGTGCTATACCTACATTGCAAAGTCTCTACAGGGGTTAAATGCACAGGCTTAGGAATGAAGTTGAGTACTTGTTGTTGTTGTTGAAATCCTTTATTTTTAAAAAAATATTTATTTATTTTTTAGTTGTAGTTGGACACAATACCTTTATTTTATTTATTCATTTTTATGTGGTGCTAAGGATGGAACCCAGGGCTTCACCCATGCTAGGCGAGCACTTTACCACTGAGCCACAACCTCAGCCCTGAAATCCTTTATTTTTTAAAATTTAGATTTGTTTTTAACTGATACATAAAACAAAATAGTACATATTTATGGGCAACCATGTGATAGTTAACATATCTGTCTCCTCAAACATTTATCATTTCTTTTTTAAAGAAGTTTTTAAAAAATATTTATTTTTTAGTTGTAGTTGGACACAATACTTTCATTTTATTTGTTTATTTATTTTTATGTGGTGCTGAGGATCAAACCCAGGGCCTCACATGTGCTAGGCTATCTCTCTACCACTGAGCCACAACCCCAGCCCCATTTATCATTTCTTTATGGTGAAAACATTCCAATTCTTTTCTTCTATGTTTTTGAAATATACACTACATTATCATTACCTTTTTTTAAACATCATTATCTTTTTTTTGAGAAAAATCACTTGTTTATTTAAATATTGTACTTATGAAAAATCCCAGAATGAGAAACACGTGCTTTTGTAATAATAATCAAATAAACATTATCATTATCTTAACGTGTTACTTATGTGCAATAGCACACTCCTTTTAACTATAACTTAGTACCCTTGGATCAACTTATCACCATCCCTCTCACTTCCAGCTCTTTCTAGTCCCTGATAACCACCATTCTATTCTCAACTGATATGAGATCAACTTTTTTATATTCCACATGAGTGGGGTCAAGTGGTACCTGTCTTTCTGTGTGTGATTTATTTCACTTAGCATAATGATATTCAGTTCCATTCATGTTGTTGTAAATGTCCAGATTTCATTCTTTTTTTATGGCTGAATAGCATTCCATGTTATATATATGTACCACATTTTCTTAATCCATTCATCAGTTGATGGACACCTAGGTTGTTTCCATTTCTTGTCTATTGTGAATAGTGCTGCAATAAACATGGGAGTGCCGATATCTCTTCAACATACTGATCTCATTTCCTTTGAATATATATCCAGTAATGGTATTGCTGGATCATATGTTATATGGTAGTTTTGATTTTAAGGAACTACCATACTGTTTTCAATAATGACTGTATTAATTTTTTTTCCAGTACCAAGTATTGAACCCAGGGGCACTTAACCACTGAGCCATATCCCAGTCCTTTTTAAATATTTTATTTAGAGACAGTGTCTTACTGAGTTACTTAGGGCCTCCCTGAATTGCTGAGGTTGGCTGGATTCTCCTGCCCTCAGCCTCCTGAGCCACTGGGATTACAGGCTTGTGCCACCATACCTAGCAACTGTATTAATTTATATTCCCACCAAAGAGTATACAGGATTTCCATTTCTCCATATCTTCATCAGCACTTGTTATATTTTGTCTTTTTGGTAATAACCTTTCTTACAGGAGCAAGGAGGTATTTCATGCAGTTTTGATTTGCATTTCCTTGATGATTAGTGATGTTGAACTTTTTTTTTTTTTTTCACATACTGGTTGGCTATTTGTCTATTTAGGTCTGTGGTTCCAACCCTCAACCCCCCATTCCTTTGAGATATTCCTTTGTCTATCTTGGTCTTAAACTTGTAGGTTCAAGCAATCTTCAGCCTCCCAAATAGCTGGGGTGATGAGAATGCACCCCTGGGCCCAGCTTGGATTGCCCATTTTGAAATCAGGTTGTTTATATACTATTGAGTTGTTTAAGGTCCTTACATATTCTGAATATTAACCCCTTATCAGTTTAAAGTTTTCATATATTTTTTTTCCCATTTTGTAGGTCATCTTCCCACTCTGTTGATTTCACTCAGCTTTGCTGAGCAGAAACTTTTTAGTTTGATGAAACCCTACTTGTCTACTTTAGCTTTTTTTTTTACCCTTGTGCTTGTGAAGTCTTGTCCAAAAACTATTGGCCAATTCCAGTGTCCACAGGCATTCTTCCTATGCTTTCTTCTAGTAGTTTCAGGTCTCAAGCTGCTTAAGTCTTTAGTTCATTTTAAGTTGACTTTTGTAACCCATTAGAGGTAGGGGTCTCATTTCATAGGATATCCTCTGCATATATATCCAGTTTCCCAACACCATTATTGAGAAGACTGTCTTTTCTCTGTTTGTTCTTAGCACCTTTGTCAAGAATCAGTTGACTGTGGATGTGTGGGTTTACTGTAGGATCTCTATTCTGTTCCAGTGGTCAATGTGTCTGTTTTTAAGCCAATACCATGCTGTTTTGTTTATTATAGTTTTGTAGTTTATTTTGAAGCCAGGTTGTATAATGCCTCCTGCTTTGTTCTTTTTGCTTAAGACGGCTTTGGCTATTCTGAGTATTTCATGGTTCCATACAAATTTTAGGATTTTTTTTTCTAGTTATTGAAAAATGGCTTTTTGGGGGCTGGGGATGTGGCTCAAGCGGTAGTGCACTCGCCTGGCATGCGTGTGGCCCAGGTTTGATCCTCAGCACCACGTACAAACAAAGATATTGTATCCGCCCATAACTAAAAAATAAATATTAAAAATTCTCTCTCTCTCTCTCTCGCCTCTCTCACTCTCTCTTTAAAAAAAAGAAAAGAAAAATGGCTTTGGTATTTTGATAGAAATTGCATTAAATTATAGCTCATTTTGGGTAGTATGGACATTTTAGCTATATTGATTTCTCCAGTGAACCTGGGAACACGGGATAGCCTTCCTGTGTGTGTGTGTGTGTGTGTGTTCTCTTCCATTTATTTCATCAGTTTTATTTTCATTATAGAGATCTTTCCCTTCTTAAGCTAAACTTATTCATAGGGTTTTTTTTGGTAATTATTGTAAATGGGATTGCTTTCTTGATTTCTAGTTCAGATAATTGGCTATTTGATATATAAAAGAGCAACTGATTTTTGTATGTTGACTTTGTTTCCTGCAACTTTGCTGAATTTGTTGCATAATTTTTAGTCCTAGTTCAATCACTTTCAAGTTATGTGACTTTAAGCAAATTAACCCCTCTAGAGTGATTTTTTTTCATCTGTAAGTTTGAGTTATTTTGAAGATTTAAATAAAATAATATATCTAAATGATTTAGTATAGTACCTGTCTTATAGTGTTAATAAGCTTTAATAAGTATATTAGAAGTAGATACAAGAAGGTTATATGAAATGAAGATTTTGTTTAAGCTATCTAAATACTCAGAGGGGGAGAGATGGGGAAGAATAATCTTATAGTACAGGGCAGCATAAAACAAGAGGATAAAATATCTGTTTTTACCACTTTTGTAGAGGAAGAAAGAAGGATGACTTGCATCTATAGCAACAGACACAGGTCCTTTACTGGCCACAGCTTCTTTCAGGACATCTTCATCACCAAAGGGAAGTTCCGTGTACCTTGAACACGTGGCCGCACGATTTTTTGAGTCATATTGGCACTTTCCATCCTGCAAAAAAAAAAAAAAAAAAAAGGATAATTCAAATAAATAGTATATTTTGACTTTCTTTATAAATCACTAATATTCTAAGTCTGGTTTTCAAATATTTTCTTTGCCTTTCTTTCTCCCCCCCTCCCCGCAATCTGTAGCACTGAACCCATGGAACTATACTGCAGAGTTATGTTCCTAGCCCTTTTTGTTTTTTAATTTTGAGACAGGATCTGGCTAAGTTGCTTAAGACCTTGCTAAATTGCTGAGGCTGGCTTTGAACTTGAGATCTTCCTGCCTCAGCCTCCCAAGTTGCTAGAATTACAGTAATCCACCTATGTCCTGTGAAATATGTTTTCTTTGCTCAATTTAACCTTTTTTAAAAAAATATTTATTTTTTTACTTTTTTGGTGGACACAATATCTTTATTTTATTTTTATGTGATGCAGAGAATCGAACCCAGTGCCTCACGCATGCTAGGCAAGCATGCTACCACTTGAGCCACATCCCCAGCCCCTCACTTTAACCTTTTCAAGTGTCTAAGACACCCTCTAATTTTTAAAGAAAGAAAATATAAATTGTCTGAGTCCTAATGGTTCCAGATTTCACCTGTGACAGAGGTAATATAGAATTATTCTATGGTTTTAAATTGTGAACATCTTCATACATGCAAAACTTGCCAGGCAATGTCTCCTCATACTCTGAGGTGTATTGTAGGGTAATACCATATCATAAACTTTAGATTGAAACCTTAAAGTCTTTTTGATGATATAATATGTGCAAAATGATTTGCAGTTAAAATGATGGTTTAGAAGATCATATAATATGGAAAACAGTATATTTTAAGTAGGAAAATGGAGATTATGAATTCATGGTTGTGGTACATGCAACTATATTTTAGGTGCTTCACAGGAAAAGAGCTTGAGAGAAATAAACCAAAATAATAGTAGTTAAGATAGGGAGGTTTTTGAGTGATATTTCTCTTTTTTAAATGTTCTGCAATAAGCACATGACTTATTTAACAATATATGTAACAAACTTGCAAGAAAACAGAACATTATTGAGTTTCTTAGTAGGTAGAAGAATGATCTGGTTATGGTTTGAGAGAATAAGGTTGAATATGGTAGGCTGCAGAACAAGAAAGTTTAAATATTAGGCAGATACACAAAGAATTTTAAGGATGGTATGCTTAAAGTCTGTGTTTAAGTATGAATGCTACTTGTTTGTTTAATAAACATTATGCAACTAATAAATTTAAAAGACTGCTGCATAAAGGATGGGGATATAGTACAAGGTCCTGGGTTTGATTCCCAGTGCCTCTTTAAAAAAACAAACAACAAAAAAAAGGTTATTGCATAAGAAAGAGAAGTCTTGAGAACTGGAGGGTTCCCGATTGGAGTTCTCTTTCTTTTACACCCACACTGCTTCTCCATCAGTTGGCTTGGTGGTGTAGCCAGTACACAAATAATATGAGGCCATGGGGCAGCAATCAGAGTTTGCCTGTGACACACCATGGCCTTGTAGGGATAGGAAGCTTCTGATTCAATGCCGTTGTTATCAATGATGTATTGGAAAGCCCTCGTCATGAAGCCACCATTGCAGCCTTTATTCTCGTATTTTTCAGTTGAACAATCCACCAGATTCTGGGCACTGAGAGAGACCAGATTTCCTGTTTTCATCTTCACTTGTGCTTCTAGGGCTCCCACAGCACTGAAAGCCCAGCAAGCACCACAGGAACCCTAAAACAGAGACAATGACACACCGCATTAATAGACAGTAAGGATGGCTATTGCCATCTATCCTAGCCGGCAACCTGTGCTGGGTTCACAGATCTGACTATTCCAATTATTTAAGAAAATGGTGAAGAAAGCACGCAAACACACAGAAGTGCCTTTTCAAAATCTGGGACAGCTCTCCGACCTTAGGGGTCCATGGAAAAAGAGCTACTGGAATTCTTTATTCTTATATAGGGACGCACAAGGGGAGGTGCCCTATCCCCAAAAGGGCAAAGGGGTAGGATTACAAAGGAGCAGGTGAGTGTGACTCATCCCCACTGGGTGACACCTACTCTGGAGCCACGCCTCATTATCCCAGTGGAGGGAAAGCCCAAGTTATTGCAGGGCACTGTTCAGTATCTCTCGCTCAGGACTTAAGGGCGAGTATTTCCAGAGCGGCTCCTGATAGATGGCCTCCATAACAAAAATTGGGCAACTCCAAGTTAGGTTAGCTCTGTCAATAGTTCCCAAGAAGGAATCCCCTACTTTACTTTCCTTCTCTCTTAGACAATGGAAATGAAAGCAAAATATTTGATTGTCCTCTAGATAAGATCCAACCTTGATGGAGACTTACAAATGGCTGAGCTAAGAACATAATGGGCATAATCAAATTATTAAGAATTAATATTCACTGAGCATGTGCCAGATCTCACCTGTCTTTACCTATGAAGAAGGGGGTTAGAGGTCCATAATAAAGTGATTTTTTAAAAAGAATTTAACCATTATTTTATTTATTTGTTTGTTGTTTTTATGTGGTGCTGAGGATCGAACCACAGCCTCACCCATCCCAGGAAAGGGCTCTACACCACTGAGCTATAAGCCCAGCCCAGTTAAGTGATTTTGAGAGACTTAATGATTTTTTTGCCTTAGGGTACCCTCCCTCCTGCCAAATAATTCCTGAAAGCAAGACGTTTAATACTAGGTAAACATTTTACATTATTATCCTTAGAAATGTTTTCAGGAGCTATTTTTTAGGGAGGTATGAACAGAAAACCACAAATCTGCTTTAGTTAACAGAAGGTATAGAGGATACAGAGTTCCATCACAATTGCTTGTGTTTCTCTCTCTCTCTCTCCCTCTCCTCTTTCCCTCTCTCTTTTCTTCTCCCCTCCCTCCTTGATGTCTATGCAATAGAACAGATTGAAATTGCTTTGGGTTAAAGAAAATTTGGTCATTAAAATGCAAGCACCCAGGGAAAGCAGCTCATAGTCAGAGTTAATACCTAAAAATGTAGGTCATGGGTTTTCCCAAACTTCTGTTTTTAGAGAAATTTGAGTAAGAAACCCAAAACTAGTTGAAAGAAAAATATATGAGTGGGAAAGAATACGAGTAGTACCTTTTACTTTCTTTATTTGTTACAAGCTCAGGCAGCTGCTTAGAATGCTGTTTCTTCTCCTTTACCCTAACTTCTAAGGTGAACACGTGTTCTACCCGTAGTTACCTATGACTAACTTAGGATTTTTGTAGGTTTAAAAAAAAAAAAAAAAACTCATGGAAAATACAACATAGGAACATCAATTTAATAAAACACAGATGTCTTATTTTAACAATGCAAACCTAGCTTTGAATTAACTTGACTGTACAATCTGTAGGTCAGTCTAACTCTAGTTCTTTCCTCACCTTCAACCCTGAAACTCAGAAGTTAGGTGGAGAGTGAAACTTCTTGGTCAGGGTTTTCTCACACTCCTGGTGACTCTCAAGCAAATGGCTTGATGGTGGGTCTAGTGCAATCAATGAATGTCATGAGCACTAAAAGTTTGTTTGATAAATCTAATGACATAGTTCATAGTTTTTGTCTAAGGTAGCTATATTACCACTGTGTTCGAAGAGCTGTGGGGACAACAAATAGAGTACAGTAAGTGACCCTTGCCTTCGGGGGCTTAAAATTTAGTTGGGGAAACAAGTACAGAAACAATTGGAAAGACACATAAGAGACTTTGGAGAGTCACTGCCAGATTGTGCAGCTAGACAGAAAGAGAGAGCTCTCTTGAGGGGCAGAGGCTGGGATAGTAAAACTCACCTGGGATTTGACTTCAGTAACACACCCCTTCTCTCTCCAGTCGAAAGACTCTGGCAATTTCTGATTAGGGTTTGACTTGTAAGTGCCATTTCTGTGCCAATTACTGGGAATCTTCAGGGAACTCATTAAAGACATCACTTCTTCACTGGTCTACAAAGCAAACATATGTCCCCTTTACTTAATTCTTCTTTTTAATACCCTATAAACTGTAAATGTGAATATATTCTCAAACTGAGGAAAGATCATAATGGTAGTGACCAACTTAGGTACTGTTGGCTAGTAGAGTGAATTATCTGGGTTTTTGGTCTTGCTCTTTACATTAGCATCCCAGTTAGCTAAGCACTTGCATTGGGAAGAAGAGAAAGAAAATGGTAAAAACTAGAAGTTACACGGAGTCAGATGTTTGGTTCAAACTAAGACATAATTTTATAAAAATGCTGTTTAAAAAGCAGGCCAAATTTGGTTTTCCTTGTGAGAAAGGAAAATTACAAAGGAAATTCCTGCAGTTAAGTAGGAATTTGGTCTACAAGGGGGATTCCTTCCAAAAAGTATTGCGATTCTTAATTCTGACCCAAATGGTAGTTTCCTAGGGTAAAAAAGGAGATAAAAACTAGTGGAGAGCTGGGTGCAAAAGCACGCGCCTGTCATCCTAGCCGCTGGGCAGGCTGAGACAGGAGGATTGCAAGTTCACAGCCAGCCTCAGCACAGCAAGGCACTAAGCAACTCAGTGAGACCCTGTCTCTAAATAAAAAATACAAAAGAGGGCTGTGGATGTGCCTCAGTGGTTAAATTCCCCTGAATTCAATCCCTGGTACAAAAAAAAAAAAAAAGAAAGAAAGAAAAGAAAAAATAAACTAAGGGAGGGCTATGGAGGTGGCTCAGTAGTCGAGTGCCTGCTTAGTATGCACAGGACCCTGGGTTTAGTCCACAGCCCTACAAAATCTAAAAAATAAAAGCCTAACAAGAGATTATTTATGACACTAAGTTCTCACATGCTCCCACTAAGAAAGCAAGGGATCAGGGGGCTGGGGATGTGGCTCAAGCGGTAGAGCGCTTGCCCAGGTTCGAATGCGTGCGGCCCAGGTTCGATCCTCAGCACCACATACAAATAAAAATGTTGTGTCCGCCAAAAACTAAAAAACAAATATTATAAAAAAAAAATTTTTTTAAAAAGAAAGCAAGGGATCATATTAGCCAATTTAGACTTTCATAAATATGTTAAGTTACTATAAAAGACTGAATAATCTTTAGAAAATGCTTTCTAGAATCCATTAAAAAAAAAAAAAATAGTGGGGCTAGGATAGAGCGCTTGCCTAGCATGTGTGAGGCACTGGGTTCCATCCTCAGCATCACATGAAATACAAATAAATAAAAAATAAAGGTTAAATTCTTAGAAAAAAAAAATCCATTGAAGACTGTAAGTTTAAAATTCCTCTAAACAAGGATGTGGTTACAGTAAATTCTACTGTTTTCACACTTGGAATGGATGTAGCTATATTCTCTTGCCTTTTTTTTTTTTTTTTTTTACTTGCAGGGTTAGAGATGGAAGCAAGGACTCATGAATGCTGGGCAAGAGCTCTCCCACCGAACTGCACCTGCAGCACTGGCTACACTCACCTTTGTGGCTGTTTACCTTCAAATTGCTTTTGGAGAGATAGAAATTCTGCTTACCTGGACATGAAAGTAGGGTTATTTGTAATTTACTTACCATATCTCCCAAGTGGTTCATGCCTAGATCATATGAATGCATTCCCATTGAATGCTCCAGATTGTGAAGCGTAACAAACTTGAGATTCTTTTCCCAGATGAGTCGCCGTGCTGCCTCTTCATTCTAAAATACAAGGAAAGAGAACACAATTATACTGCATCCTGGACAAATAACTGTTCAATAATGAAAATAGCATTTTACAAGTCATTATACGAAATATGGATCTGTCTAGAAGCACAAAAATGAATGAATATATTCAATATAACTGCTAAAATTACTTATTAATCATAATTTTTGCTTTTAAGTGCTTTGATGATTATTAATATTATCTTGTGGTATAAATTATGAATTTCTCCTTAACATGCTAAAAAGTTTCTTTCTGGAAACTGTTGTTTATTGAAAAGTTTCTTTTATTTTTTATTTATTTATTTATTTATTTATTTTTAGTTGTAGATGGACACAATATCTTTGTTTTACTTACTTTTTTTTTAATGTGGTGCTGAGAATCGCCGAACCCAGGGCCTCGTACATGCTAGGCAAGTACTCTACCACTGAGCCACAACCTCAGCCTGAAAAGTATCTTTTATAAGATGTTTTTATCCTAAGTGGCAAATATCCTTAACTGGAAACATCCTTCAGTGGTAAATTCACTTAGTCATATATATATATATATATATATATATATATGATTTAGTTGTTGATGTTGATGGACCTTTATTTTATTTATTTATATGCAGTGCTGAGAATTGAACCAATGCCTCACACATGCTAGGCACG
Source organism: Callospermophilus lateralis (assembly GCF_048772815.1). Classification (NCBI taxonomy): domain Eukaryota; kingdom Metazoa; phylum Chordata; class Mammalia; order Rodentia; family Sciuridae; genus Callospermophilus; species Callospermophilus lateralis. The sequence goes on from NC_135311.1 coordinate 2,681,999, forward strand.
CACTCTACCACTGAGTCACAAACCCAGCCCACCCCTTAATCTTTATATATCTTTATAAAATATTTGTTTACTCTCATTCTTGAAAATAAATTTAGCTGATTATAAATTTCCAGCTACTTATCTCCAGCTATTTGAAGATATGTCTTCAATGTCTTCTGGTACCTATTGTTGCAAATAAAAGCTCATTGTAATAATCATACCTCTGATTTTGTTTTGTGTTTTTTTTTTTTTTTTTTGTAGATGGACACAATGTATTTATTTTATTTAATTATTTTTATGTGGTGCTGAGGATCGAACCTAGTGCCTCACATGTGCTAGGCAAGCACTATACCACTGAGGTACAGTCCAGCCCCAACGTCTATTTTTTTGTTGTTGTTGTTTACATTTCTATTTATTTTCATTTCTCTTTAATATATTTTTATAACCTCTGTTGTTAACTCTGGTAGTTTTTGTGATTTTTCTTTCTCCTGGGTCTGGTTGTGGGCTTCTTTATTTACCTTCTGTTGGGTATTCTTGATTGGATATCTTGGGACGTTTTACCATATCTGGAAATCCTCAACCAATATCTTTTCATATATTTTTTTTCTCCAACATTCCATTCAGTTCTTGTCTTCAAAATAACCTCTCAAATGTATTTTGGAGCCTCAAAATCTCTTTCATCTCTCTTCCTTGCATTTTCATAGAATTTTCTTTTTATTTCTGTGAGCTGTTTCTGGGTGAATGCCTCAGTATTGTCTTTCAGATTATTATTTTTTAAAATATTTATTTTTTGGTTTTAGGTGGACACAATATCCTTATTTTATTTTTTTAATGTGGTGCTGAGAATCAAACCCAGTGTCTCACGCCTGCTAGGCAAGTGCTCTACCACTTGAGCCCCAGCCCCAGCTCCTGTCTTTCAGATTATTGACTCTATCCAACTGTTTCCATTCTGGAGTTTATTCTTTTGATTGAATTTTCATTGAAATAACTTTTATTTTCCATTTCTAAGACTTCTCTTTTAGTTCATGATTTAATGTTCCATAGTGTGGTTGTTTTTTTTCTTTTACATATAGTCATAGAGTTTTGGTTCTATTATTTAAATTTTCTGTTTTTGTTTTTGTTGGTAGTGCTAGGGATTGAACACCTTCGTGCATGTTAGGCTAGTACCCTACCACTCTTCTATTATTTTAATTTCATCCAGAGTGAATTGATTAAGCTGACTGTTGGTTTACTTGCCCTCCAGGAGATTCATTTACATAGAATTAAATATAATATACAATGTACTTCCTAGAATAACTGACAACCAAAACCAGAATAAGCCTTAGGTCTAGTAATCTGTCAACAACACCTGTTCTGCCTCATTTCATTGAGTAGGGTAAGCCCCAGGGCAAAACCTGATTTTAGGCAGCAAGTCTATGCAACCCCCTCTCATTGGGAACATGTTTTTTGTTGTTTCCTTCCTCTTTCCCTTCCTTTCATCTTTTCTTCCTTCCTTCTTTCTTCCTTTCTTTTTGGTGTCTAGGATTGAGCCCAGGCACTTTACCACTGGGCTACATCCCCAGTCCTTTGATTTTTGATTTTTAGACAGTGTCTCGCTAAATTGCTCAGAGCCTCACTAAATTGCTGAGGTTGGCCTCAAACTTGCAGTCCTCCTGCCTCAGCCTCCTGAGCTGCTGGGATTACAGGTGTCCACAACCACACCCAGCTTAAATCACCTTTAGATTACTTATAATGCCTCATAAAGGAGCTGGGGTTGTGTCTCAGAGGTAGAGCACTTGCCTAGTATGTGCGAGGCCCTGGGTTCAACCCTCAGTACCACATAAAAATAAAAACATAAAATAAAGGTATTGTGTCCAACTACAACTAAAAAAACAAATATTAAAAAAATGTAAATGCTACATAAATAATTGTTTTACTGTGTTATTCTGAGAATGATGATAAGGGGGGAATATTTGTACGTATTCGTGTTGGAATTTTAAAAAGAGGCCACCCTGGTTTGGGGAAAAGAAAATAAAAATAAACAAATGTCCATTCATTCATGGCCTCATGGGGCCTCGAAAGTTTGGGGAAAAGAAAACAACAATAAACAAGTATCCAAAATCTCCCTGTGGCTACCATGCTCTGCTCCTTCCAATCCACAACAAATCATTGCTTATGTTCAACCATCTTTGGAAACTACTACAAGATTTGCAAGGTTTAAAACTAAAAGAAAAAAGAAAAGAACAACTCTCGAGAAAAATTATAAACTGCAACATCATGCTCTAAGGAAATAATCTTATAAAAGAAAGAATGGTTACAACAGTTTTCCTTACTTTTTAACTTCTGCTGGATTTCTAACTTTCCTAGCCTTGTATTTAAATGTGAATTACAGCCCCTGTATGATTTAATAGGATTGTAAAAAACTGTTTTATACAAAAGAAGAAAAAAAAAAGTGTTTTTTTTTAAATCCACACTGTTTGGCTGGCTATCTTATCTGTTTTTAGCCAGCGTTCTTAGCCAGCTCCTCCCCCTCCCTAATGCTGCAGCACATATAGAAATAAAAAAAAAAATTAAAAAAAGCAGAAAAACTGCAATCTGTATATGGGGTAAAAATGAGAGTTCATAACCCACTTGAATCAAATGTATGAAATATGATATGTCAAGAACTATGTAATGTTTTGAACAACCAATAATAAAAATTTTTTAAAAGGCAGAAAAATTTCAAATGTGCAAGTTTTCTTTTTTCAAAAAAAAAGTTGTTTTTTTTTTTTTGTTTTTTTTTTAAGAATTTCACAGGCTTCCAACTGATTCTTGTCTGAGTTAAAGTTATGCTCTGACCTGATTTTAAAAAGTTGATATTACTACAATGTAAGTTTTAAAATATTCTATGTAAGCTGATGGGATTTTTCTGATTAGTCTTATTTTATCTAACTATAAAAGTTTTAACATTCTGTCTTTATGCAAAGGCCAATTTCTCTGGTGTTAACTCTTAAATTCATTCAAAGGATTTCTTTTCTTTTTAATTTCTTTAAATCTTAGGAAGATATAAACATGGTTATGTTGGGAATGAGTCTGATAACCATCAGGGACAAAAATTCTAGCTATATGAAACCATTGATTTCAATGTCCATCATGGTTATTGGATTTTATACCTGACATTTCCAATTACACAGGCCTGTCTTATTTCTATATATTATATACTTGGTATTGAATTGACACTTAGACAAATGAGTACTCATCTATTAAATTTAAAGAATTAAATGGATCCAGATAACATAATTCAAATCAAATAATTAAATAAATATATAGATGTCTTTAAGGTTATGGCTCATGGGTTTTTCTAGGTGGCCAAATAATAAAGTCTTAATTTCAAAAAATATCTGAGATATAATGTAATATCCATTACTTCAAAAACTTTTCTTCAACAGAAAAAGGATGATTAATACGATTAATCATGTTTTTCTTGTGTTTTTACATTATAATTAAAATGAGTAAATTAAATTTAACATAAATGGAATTAGTCTTCATATGTATGGTTTCTTAAATAAATAAATTAAAAATTATAGTTGGTGCCAAGCTGATCTCTCCTTTTGTTTCCAGTTGTTAAAGAAACAGGATGCTGCCTCCTTCCTTTATTTGACTCCTTCTTTATAACAGGCTTTTCAGAGAATTAATGAAAAGTTATCGACAGTGATGGTGGATTGACTTCCGGTATCTAATGTGCCATTATCATTGATAGTTCTTGTTGGAAAGCCTTATGCTTTTGCAGGAGTATTTGCTATTCTTAATAAGAAATTATATATAATAAAATGGTTACATTTTTTCTAATTTTTCAGATATTTTGTCTGAAAATATTTTATCTGTAATACTTTATCTTTTTTTTTTTTTAGTTGTAGGTGGACACAATATCTTTATTTTACATTTATGTGGCGCTGAGGATTGAACCCAGTGCCTCATGCATGCTAGGCAAGCATGCTACCACTGAGCCAAAACCACAGTCCTTGTCTTTTTTTGTTGTTAATGTTTTTATATTTTAGTTGTAGGTGGACATAATAACCTTTATTTTATTTTTATGTGGTGCCGAGTATTGAACCCAGTGCCTCATGTGTGCTAGATGAGAGTTCTACCACTGAGCCACAACCCCAGCCCCAATATTTTGTCTTTTACTGATATGTATGCTCAATTAATTGCTGATGATTATACTAAAATTTTATCCTTAACAGGCATGGACATTCATGTTTTATACCTTGCTTATGAAAAAAAACTTTATATATCTCTAATATTTACAGTTCATACTATTATCAAGTTATATTAACAGATTTTTTAGCACCTATTGATTTTCACATGCTTCATAATGGACAGTTCTCTCTGTTATATCAGGTTCCTTCATTATATCCCTTTTCCTTAATTTCTGCTGTTCCACTTGTAGATGAAATAATGGTGTATACAGATGGAAGTAAACATAGAGGAGTAAGATCTGTTTTTATTAATGGAGAATGGGCTGACTATTACACCCAACCTCAAATTTCTCCACAGTGAGCTGAGTTAGCTACCATTATCCTGATGTTAAAACTGTTTTCTACTATGTTAAATGTTATTACAAATTCTCAATGTATAGCTAAGCTTGTGCCTCATATTTCCATGGCTGTGTTATGCCCTCATTTGGATTCCAATTTACTGTCTCTAAAACCCTTTAAACTCTTTTACAGCATCGGATGTCTCCCATCTTCCTTACTTATGTACACAGCCACACCAAGATTTCTAGACCTTTGATGGAGAGTGACGCTCACACAGATGAAGCTATAAAATCCCTTTATCCTTTGTTTTCAGGTGCTGTGAGATCCCATGGATTTTTTTTCATCAAAATGTTCGATCACTAATAAAAATGTTTTCCATCTCTTCTCAACAGGCTCATGCTATAGTGAACAATTGTTCTGACTGTGTACTCTTATGGGCCCCTATGTAAAAAATTATGAATCCACAGAGCCTCCATTCTAATGCACTTTGGCAAATGGATGTTACTCATTTTCCTCCTTTTCATCCTTACTCCTTTCTTCATCTTTTTATTAATCCCCATTCTGGGTTTATTTGAGCTAGGTATCTGCTTGTATTTCTCATTTATTGCTTTGTTTTGCCACCATGGGCAAGCCTATTCATTTAAAGATGGATAATGCCCCTGCATACACATCTTTTGCTTTTGCACAATTTTGTAATCAATGTAATATAATTTTAAATCATAAAATTCCTCATAATCCTACTGGACAAACTTTGGTTAAATGAGCACATTGTACTCTTAAAACTTGCCTTTTAAAACTAAAACAAAAAAGGGGCAATCTAGCATCTCTCATATTAATAATGCTTTAAATATTCTTTTATTTACAGTTAATATGCTCAATATGCAATGCAAAGTTAACACTCACAATTAGTTGTCTGCTTTGGATAGACATTTTATTCCCAAACAGCCATTACTAAAAATTTATGTAAAATATAGGGTTCCAGACCCAGGATGACAAGACCTATGCCTCTGATCACACAGGAAAAGGATAGACTGCTGTGCTTACACCAACAGGTCCTGCTTGGACTCCAGCTCCATGTATGAGATCTATTGATTGTGAATGGACAGCAGGAACTTCACAACCCGATTCCCAAGTTTCGTTTGATCCTGGATGAGGAGAGTCCCACCAAACAAGAGGGCAATGATTACTCTCCTCGATAGAGAAGAAACATTAAAGGAGGACAGATTCGGAACACAAAAGAGAATCCCAAGCTGCTAGACTTTCACTGACTTGGGGGGATATAAAATCATTAACAGCCTCAGCTCAACAGCTGTTGGCTCAAAGGGGGTTAAAATGTACTCTGGAAAACTTAATTACTGCTTTGTTTGCTAAACTCACACAAAACTCTGTAAATGTTTTGATCCTTATTATAATGTTTTTCTGCTGTTGTACCCCAGCTGTGGGAAATTTAGTATAGTCAGACTTCTGGACTTCTAGAACCTATTATAATATCTGGGTTTGCTTGGCTAAAATTGTTATATACCTGCAAGAATGTCGCATGGTACTCATTGTTGTCTCAACAAATTAACTGTGTTCTCACCATCCTTGCAGGATTTAATGGGCCACCATCCTGCACAACATATTCATAAGAGTTCTGTTCCCCTTAATGAGAACTGTGATGATTCCGTACATCTTCTCTCTAAGGCAGAATTTGATGCTTTGGCATTTTCCTTAGTGGGTATCCCTGGACTAACTGTCGGAACTTATAAAGCCACTATGAAGCTGGCCTGTGCTGTGGTAAAAAGTATTAATCCTACTTATCTGGCCATTAATATGCTTAATGAGAACAAAAACAGCACTGTCAAGCCATTCTTGACAATCAGGCTGCTATTGATTATCTGTTGTTGTTATATCATAAAGGATGTCAGGAGTCTAATAATATATGTTGCTTTAATTTGAGTGATAACAGTTAATTCCATTTCAAAGGAGCTAGACCCCCTTAGGGACATTGTTAATAAGGTCCGACAAAATGATGGAGGTTTAGACTTGTAGGATTGGCTAACTGCATGGCTGCCCAATTTCACCTGGGTCAAATAAATATTCATAGGTGGATGTCTATTGCTATTGGAATTGTTATGCTGCACTTGCTGTTATCAATACCTTTGCTATTTTTTTGCCCCCACCAGCATTAAGAAGGAAACTGACATTATTCGTCCAAAAGGCTTTAAAAAACAAAAGAGGGGAGCTGTAGGAATTCTGTATTTGGGATTGGGATCTACAAACTTCGTCCCTGTTACATGCTTGGTGACTAGGAAGTTTCTGTGCAGAGTCACAGGTGCCTGGCTGCTAGGTAAAACCTGGTGACTGGGAAGCTCCTTGCAAAGGCACAGGACGCCTGGCTGCCACAGCACAGGTTTACCCCGCTTCCCAGACCTGGGGTGTCCCGCTCCTCCCTCTGAGCTAGTAAGACAACTCCGCTGGTGCACTACCTGATTTCCATAGTGACATCCTTCGAAGGAGAGAGGCTCTGTGTTTGCGTTAACCTGGACCTTCTCAACCAGCTAGCACTCAGGGTTAAAGGAATACCGGTTACAGTGTAGTCATTTTTGGGGTTATTAAAAAACGACAGCAGAGAGGAATAGACACCCTTTTGTTTACCATCCTTCTGTCTGTCTGCAGCTTCCCTGTGTGTCTGTGTCTGTCCTTTGTGTGTCTCCTTCACAGATCTCCCCGCACAGAAGTTCCTTTTCATAAATGAATAAATAGAGAACTTAGAGGGCTTGGGCTGTGGCTCAGAGGTAGAGCACTTGCCTAGCACGTGTGAGGCCTTGGGTTCATTCCTCAGCACCACCTAAAAATAAATAAAATAAAGGTATTGTGTCCAACCACAACTAAAAAACAAAATTTTTTTTTTAAAAAAGAGAGAACTTAGAATGCATGACTTACTAAGAATATGATTATTATACAAACCTATACATCAAATAAACATTATCCTAACTTAGAAATGTTATTAGTTATTCTAAACAACGCAGCTAAAATTTTAAAAACAATCAACAAGTATACTTTGAAATATAAACAAAAAGTACAAAGTGGGAAGTGAGAGTTAGGAAACAACAGTTATTAGTAATTCTAAGTTCCAGGAATGGGGTAATTGCAGTTTTTACGACTTTTTGTTCCTCAAACGTACCAAATGTGCTTCTTCCTTAGAGCTTTGCATTCATTTTCCATTGACTTGAAAGCTTTACTACATTATCTATTTTGCTTGCTTCCTGACTTCTATCAATTCTCTGCTCAAATATCACATTATTGATGAGGACTTCCCTCACCATCCTAACACACACAGACCCCTCAGTGCAGCCACCACCCAGGGCCCTTCCAATCCCTCATGCCTTGCTTTATTTTTCTCTATTGCACGTCTCACCATCTAGCATACCATACATTTGCTTATTTATTTACTTATTTCTCATCTCTCCCACTATAACATAAACTCCATAATAACTGGAAGTTCATTTTGTCTCCTGCTGGCATCTGGCAAGAAGTAATTGCATAATATTTGTGGAAAACACAGTTTGTAAAGAACATAATTTCAAAAGGAAGCATTTTGCTCCAGTAAGAACCCCGTCTACCTTTTGTCTGTATTGTTTGCCGTAGGTTTTTTTCCAGAGCTGCCAGTGGTGATCCAGGGCAGGGTCTTTATGCAGCTGTGCCATTGCAGAGAAGCACACCAAGGACACATAAAGCAGCCACTTCATTCTGTTTAAGGGAAGCCTCACTGTTAGCTACATATGTTGTGATGATGTATTTTCAAAACAGAAAGTAGCAATGCAGAGTCTACCAAAGGAACACACTCCTACAAATCAGAATTCTACAGGCAACTTCCTGAAGTACACAATCAGGAGGAATATGTGTAGAATTATGTCTAAAATATTATTTCCAATACTTAGTAGCACTTTAAGAAATGATTTTCAGAAATTCCTCAGTATCTGGTAAACCAAACCACTTAGGGGTTAAAAAGAAGGGACTTTTTAGGATTTGCCAATAATCTAATCTAATTTTCTAAGGGAAAATTTCCTCTTACTTTCCAAAACAGAAAATCATGCTAACGAGGAGGATAAGGGCTGGGTGCGATGGCACACACCTGTAATCCCAGCAGCTTGGGAGGCTGAGTAGGCGGATCACAAGTTCAAAGCCAGACTCAGCAACCCGTGAGGCCCTAAGCAATTCAGCAAGACCCTGTCTAAATAAAATATAAAGGGCTGAAGATGTGGCTCTTTTAAGCACCCCTGGGTTCAATTCCCTGAACCCAAAACAAAAGAACCAAATCAAACCTAAATAAAACAAAAAGAAGAGGCTGAGGGTTCTGTGTGTAGCTCAGTGGTGGAGTGCCTGCCTAGCTGCCTAGCATGTGTAAGGCCCTGGTTTGATTCCCAGCACCAGAAAGCAGGGTGGGGGAAATCCTTCCAAAAAATCAATTCATCTTCTGAATTTTTGAATACCTGAGCTCATCTTAACTTCTCTTTAAATATCCACAATCCAATGTGTATATGTATCAAAACATCAGATGATATCCCATTAATATGTACAAATTGTATGGTTTGGTTTTTTAATAATTTTTTAATATTTATTTTTTAGGAGTAGATGGACACAACACAATGCCTTTATTTTTATGTGGTGCTGAGGATCGAACCGGGGTTCTGCCCATGCTAGGCGATCTCTCTACTGCTGAGCCACAATCCCAGCCCAAAATTGTATGTTTTTATGTAACAGTTAAAAATGCATTTAATTAAAAAATAAGTCAGGTGCAGTGGTCAGGCAGGAGGATTGTGAGTTCAAAGCCAACCTCAGCAACTTAATGAGACCCTGTCTCTCAAGAAAATATTAAAAAGGCTGGGCGTGGCTGGGTGCGGTGGTGCACCCCTGTAATCCCAGCAGTTTGTGAGACTGAGGCAGGAGGATCGAGAGTTCAAAGCCAGCCTCACCAATAGCGAGGCGCTAAGCAACTCAGTGAGACCCTGTCTCTAAATAAAATACAAAATAGGGCTGAGAATGTGGCTCAGTGGCTAAGTGCACCTGAGTTCAATCCCTTCCCCCCAAAAAGACTGAGAATGTGGCTCAGTGATTGAGCACCCCTAGGTTCAATCCCCAGTAGCTAAATAAGTAAATAAACAAAATGCCCCAAACCTTTGGAGATAGTTAAAAGGTAACTGCCATCTATTGGTTTCAAATCCTCAGGGCATTTTCCTTTTTTAACTTTTTCAACAATCAAATTTATATTTCAAAGAAAGTAATTATGTACTCTTTAAAACACCATTACTATATTTAATTCAAAGAACTTCAACAGAAGTTCAGTGACTAATTGCCTCAATCTGGATTCTACTTTCTTTCTCATTTCTTTTTTAATTCAAAACAGTTGGAGTTTTAAACACACGAACCTTCAAATATATCCCAGAGAAAGCTAGGGTTTAGCCTCAAGCTTAGATGTTCAAGCAAATATTAACTTTTCAAAAATAGATTCTTTTAAATCAGAAACACCAGAGACTGAGAAACATGTTTTTGGTCTACTTCCTGAAACCAAAGATTTAAAATCTGGCAGGTAGAGCAAGCTAAAATCATAAATGGGAGTGTTCAAAGACCAAATGTGGGGAAAGAACAGACTACATACGTGATAGAACCAGCAGGTGTTCCCATAGAAAGAATTCCTGAATTGATGTGATCGCTTCCGAGATTTCAGAGTAGCAAGGAGACTTTAGTTAACTGACTTTAAAAAGAAATTGGAACTTGTCACATGAGGTATCCACAATGAGGAAGTAAACTTTGATTTCAGTTTCATTTAAAATATTGTAAGATCAACTACCTCTAGCCTGCTCCCTATTGTCTTAGGGACAGAGTGGGACAGAAAGCCATCCAGAAGAGCTCCCAAATAGAAGAGATCAATAAAACAAACTCAGTAAAGTAAGAAAAGCAGTACAAATTCACCCTTTAATTTTGTTTATGTCAACTCTTCCTCATGAAATTTTGAGTCAGTTATCAATTTCCCTGGCAAATTCTGTCAAGTTACATGTTTGGGGAGTCTGAACATAATCACTCAAAGTGACCACAACACTCAGAGCGACAGAGATCTTTACTGCAGCAGTGAGAAAGAGAAAAGACAAAGAACGAGAGAGAGAGAGAGAGAGAGAGAGAGAGAGAGAGAGAGAGAGAAAGTGAGAGAGAGGGAGAGACAGAGGGTGAGAGAGAGGGAGGGAGGGCAAAGCAAGAGAGAGCCCGAGTAAGACAGGGGGGCCAGGCAGGACAGTTTTTATAGTCAAAATCTAAGGAGGTCTCTGGGTCTGCAGGCTGCCTTGTTGGCGTTCAGTTGCTAAGGGTGTCACCTTCTGCCTTCATGCAGACCGGGTGGGGCCAGATGTGGGTTTCCATTGCACCCTTGAGTGGGGCTGAGGGTTCAGCCTTGAGGCAAACAATCCATAAGGAACCAGATGGGTGAGGGTCGAGTGTCCAGGCTACCCTGCTGCTACCATTCGTTCAGTCTGCTCCTCAACTAACAACACAATGTTGGATCTTCTCATTTGTAGTAGACATTTTCATGTTTGTGGCCATCTAGATTTTTCTTTTAAAGACATTTTATTATGGAAAAATGTAAGCATATGTAAAAGTAGAGATAATAGCATAATGAACCTCAATGAAACCATTATTTTATTTCAATAATTATAAATAAATGACCAATCTTTATTTATATTCTCACTTTTTATATTTTTATTTATTTATACTCTCATTTATTTATTCAAATTATTTTGAAATAAATCCTAGACACCATATCATTTCATATGTGAATGTTCTTGAATGCATCTCTAAAGGTTGACTTTCTTTTATAAGAACCTCAAACATGATAGGTATGTGCTCTATAACTGAGCTTTATCCCAGAGCCTCTAAAAGATAAAGACTATCAATTTTTTTTTAAAGAGAGAGAGAGAGAGAATGAGAATTTTAATATTTATTTTATAGTTATCGGCAGACGCAATATCTTTGTTTGTATGTGGTGCTGAGGATGGAACCCGGGCCGCATGCATGCCAGGCGAGCGCGCTACTGCTTGAGCCACATCCCCAGCCCCAAGACTATCAGTTTTTTTTTAGAGAGAGAGAGAGAGAGAATTTTTAGTATTTATTTATTTATTTATTTTCCAGCGGACACAAGATCTTTGTATGTGGTGCTGAGGATCAAACCGGTTCGCATGCATGCATGCATGCCAGGCATGCCAGGCGAGCACGCTAACGCTTGAGCCACATCCCCAGCCCAAGACCATTAAATTTAATCACAATAGTGTTATTAGATCTAAAATAGATGACAACAAATTCTTTTCTTCCTCTCTCTCTCTCTCTCTCCCCCCTCTCTCCCCCCTCCCCCCTCTTTCTTTGTTTCAGAACTGGGGATTGAACCCAGGGCAGCTAGCTACTGAGCTACATTCCCAGCCCATTTTATTTTTTATTTTGAGATAGGTTCTTACTAAGTTACACAGGGCCTTGCTAAATTGCTGAAACTGATTTGGAATTTATGATCTTCCTGCCTCCACCTCTCAAATTGATTGGCTTACAGATGTGAGCCACCACACCCAGCTATCTCTCTTTTGAAACGTGGTAAAAATTTCAGTTCTCTAAAATACCAACAAAACACCCAATTTATCCTATATTTCAGAATAACAACAAACCTGCCACCAATAACATTATTACTGAGAACAATTTTCAGATTCTAATGGAGACATATTTAACCTCACTTAGGCCATATCCTATTAAGGATGTAAGTCAATAATTATGCTTTAAAGTCACTCAGAATAGTTTATTGTACATTTATGCCACACCTCTATACACAGATTTATTTGTTTCCTTTTTATTTCTGATTTTTAGGGATTCTTTTACATGTTTGTAACTTTATTTTATTATTTTATTTTTAATAAAGGACCAGGTATTGTTAAGTTCCTATGCTACACCCAAAGCCTAAAATTCCTGTAGCTGTTAGGACAATTCCCGGGACTGCCCATTAGATAATCTCCCCTGACCACCTAGTTGTTTAACAACCTGGGACCCTGTGCAGCTTAGCACGTAGGCATCTCAGGGCCTAAACCAATCAGTTTGAATGTGCACCCCGCTTTATGACTGACCTATCACCCCGACCCGACCTGTTCCCACCAACGAATGTGCTAATCATGTTTGAGAGTTGTTGTTTGACTTTCCCACGCCTCATGATGATTTGCTCTGATGTATGCAAAGCCTCCGCCCTCCCCAAAAAGTGTACTTAAGCACTGCTCAACCCCTGCTCAGGGCTCTTGGCCGCTCTCCCTTGTTGAGTGAGCACGGAGCCCCAGCTAGCTGGAACTTCAAAAATCCCTTTTGCTATTGCATGAGATGGTCTCTTGGTGGTCTCTTCCTCCGTCTTTCGCCGGACCCTTACAATAGAAAAATATGGGTGTGATCACACAGACCTATGATCCCAGCCTCTTAAGAGGAAGAGGTGGGAGGATCACTTGAGTCTAACAGCTGGAGGCCAACCTGAGCGACATAGAGAGAGACCTGTTTCAAGAAGGAGGAGGAGGAGGAGGAGGAGGAGAAGAAGAAGAAGAAGAAGGGACATTTATTTCATTTTGATATTCATGTGAATTAATGTCATTTATATACCTGTGAATTAAACCCAATTCATGTATAGTGTTTAAAAGAAACCAAAGGAGTAGAGATAATACCATGCATCTTATCTGATCATAATGGAATGAAATTGAAAATCAATGATAAAAGAAGTAAGGAAAAATCATGCATCACTTGGAGAATGAACAATAGATTACTGAATGATCAATGGGTTATAGAAGACATCAAGGAGGAAATTAAAAAATTCTTAGAGATAAATGAAAACACAGACACAACATATCGGAATCTATGGGACACATTGAAAGCAGTTCTAAGAGGAAAATTCATTGCTTGGAGTTCATTCCTTAAAAAAAGAAAAAACCAACAAATAAATGATCTAATACTTCAACTCAAAATCCTAGAAAAAGAAGAGCAAAACAACAGCAAAAGAAGTAGAAGACAAGAAATAATTAAAATCAGAGCTGAAATTAATGAAATCGAAACAAAAGAAACAATTGAAATAATTGACAAAACTAAAAGTTGGTTCTTTGAAAAAATAAATAAAATCGACAGACCCTTAGCCATGCTAACGAAGAGAAGAAGAGAGAGAACTCAAATTACTAGCATACGGGATGAAAAAGGCAATATCACAACAGACACTTCAGAAATACAGAAGATTATCAGAAATTATTTTGAATCCTTATACTCCAATAAAATAGAAGATAGTGAAGGCATCAATAAATTTCTTAAGTCATATGATTTGCCCAGATTGAGTCAGGAGGATATTGACAACCTAAACAGACCAATATCAATTGAGGAAATAGAAGAAACCATCAAAAGACTACCAACTAAGAAAAGCCCAGGACCGGATGGGTATACAGTAGAGTTTTACAAAACCTTTAAAGAGGAACTAATACCAATACTTTTCAAGCTATTTCAGGAAATAGAAAAAGAGGGAGAACTTCCAAATTCATTCTATGAGGCCAACATCACCCTGATTCCTAAACCAGACAAAGACACTTCAAAGAAAGAAAACTACAGACCAATATCTCTAATGAACCTAGATGCAAAAATCCTCAATAAACTTCTGGCGAACCGGATACAAAACCATATCAAAAAAATTGTGCACCATGATCAGGTCGGATTTATCCCTGGCATGCAAGGTTGGTTCAATATACGGAAATCAATAAATGTTATTCACCACATCAATAGGCTTAAAAATAAGAACCATATGATCATCTCGATAGATGCGGAAAAAGCATTCGACAAAGTACAGCATCCCTTTATGTTCAAAACTCTAGAAAAACTAGGGATAACAGGAACATACCTCAATATTGTAAAAGCAATCTATGCTAAGCCTCAGGCTAGCATCATTCTGAATGGAGAAAAACTGAAGGCATTCCCTCTAAAATCTGGAACAAGACAGGGATGCCCTCTCTCACCACTTCTGTTCAACATAGTTCTCGAATCACTGGCCAGAGCAATTAGACAGACGAAAGAAATTAAAGGCATAAAAATAGGAAAAGAAGAACTCAAATTATCACTATTTGCAGATGACATGATTCTATACCTAGCAGACCCAAAAGGGTCTACAAAGAAACTATTAGAGCTAATAAATGAATTCAGCAAAGTGGCAGGATATAAAATCAACACGCATAAATCAAAGGCATTCCTGTATATCAGCGACAAATCCTCTGAAATGGAAATGAGGACAACCACCCCATTCACAATATCCTCAAAAAAAATAAAATACTTGGGAATCAACCTAACAAAAGAGGTGAAAGACTTATACAATGAAAACTACAGAACCCTAAAGAGAGAAATAGAAGAAGATCCTAGAAGATGGAATAGATGTTCATGGATAGGTAGAACTAACATCATCAAAATGGCGATATTACCAAAAGTTCTCTATAGGTTTAATGCAATGCCAATCAAAATCCCAACGGCATTTCTTGTAGAAATAGAGAAAGCAATCATGAAATTCATATGGAAAAATAAAAGACCCAGAATAGCAAAAACAATGCTAAGCAGGAAGTGTGAATCAGGCGGTATAGCTATACCAGACTTCAAACTATACTACAGAGCAATAGTAACAAAAACAGCATGGTACTGGTACCAAAACAGGCGGGTGGACCAATGGTACAGAATAGAGGACACAGAAACCAATCCACAAAACTACAACTATCTTATATTCGATAAAGGGGCTAAAAGCATGCAATGGAAGAAGGATAGCATCTTCAACAAATGGTGTTGGGAAAACTGGAAATCCATATGCAACAAAATGAAACTGAATCCCTTTCTCTCGCCATGCACAAAAGTTAACTCAAAGTGGATCAAGGAACTTGATATCAAATCAGAGACATGGCGTCTGATAGAAGAAAAAGTTGGCTATGATCTACATACTGTGGGGTCGGGCTCCAAATTCCTCAATAGGACACCCATAGCACAACAGTTAATAACTAGAATCAACAAATGGGACTTATTCAAACTAAAAAGTTTTTTCTCAGCAAAAGAAACAATAAGAGAGGTAAATAGGGAGCCTACGTCCTGGGAACAAATCTTTACTCCTCACAATTCAGACAGAGCCCTAATATCCAGGATATACAAAGAACTAAAAAAATTAGACAATGAGATAACAAATAACCCAATCAACAAATGGGCCAAGGACCTGAACAGAAATTTCTCAGAGGAGGACATACAATCAATCAACAAGTATATGAAAAAATGCTCACCATCTCTAGCAGTCAGAGAAATGCAAATCAAAACCACCCTAAGATACCATCTCACTCCAGTAAGATTGGCAGCCATTAGGAAGTCAAACAACAACAAGTGCTGGCGAGGATGTGGGGAAAAGGGTACTCTTGTACATTGCTGGTGGGACTGCAAATTGGTGCGGCCAATTTGGAAAGCAGTATGGAGATTTCTTGGAAAGCTCGGAATGGAACCACCATTTGATCCAGCTATTCCCCTACTTGGTCTATTCCCTAAAGACCTAAAAAGAGCACACTATAGGGACACTGCTACATCCATGTTCATAGCAGCACAATTCACAATAGCAAGACTGTGGAACCAACCTAGATGCCCTTCAATAGACGAATGGATAAAAAAAAATGTGGCATTTATACACAATGGAGTATTACTCTGCATTAAGAAATGACAAAATCATAGAATTTGGAGGGAAATGGATGGCATTAGAGCAGATTATGCTAAGTGAAGCCAGCCAATCCCTTAAAAACAAATGCCAAATGTCTTCTTTGATATAAGGAGAGTAACTAAGAACAGAGTAGGGACGAAGAGCATGAAAAGAAGATTAACATTAAACAGGGATGAGAGGTGGGAGGGAAAGGGAGAGAGAAGGGAAATTGCATGTAATTGGAAGGAGACCCTCAGGGGTATACAAAATTACATACAAGAGGAAGTGAGGGGAAAGGAGGAAAAATATAAGGGGGAGAAATGAATTACAGTAGAGGGGGTAGAGAGAGAAGAGGGGAGGGGAGGGGGAGGGGGGATAGTAGAGGATAGGAAAGGCAGCAGAATACAACAGACACCAGAATGGCAATATGTAAATCAATGGTTGTGCAACTGATGTGATTCTGCAATCTGTATATGGGGTAAAAATGGGAGCTCATATCCCACTTGAATCAAAGTGTGAAATACGATATATCAAGAACTATGTAATGTTTTGAACAACCTACAATAAAAATTAATTTAATAAAAAAATAAAAATAAATAAATAAATAAAAGAAACCAAAGTTTGACTGATGGAAGGCAGGGAGAATGCAAATAAATTTCCTTTTATGGAAAAAAAAAAAAACAAGTGAAATTGCATTAGTCAATTTTGTGTCCCTATAATGAAATGCTTGACACAGGCTACTTACTTATGAGAGGTTTTGTTGGTCACATGGTTTTAAAAACTCAAGTTTCAAGATTGGGCAACTCCATTAGTTTGGTGGGAGAATGTATAGAAACAAACTGTTCACATCATGAACCAGGAACAGAGAGAGAAAGGGTGAGGTCCCATAATCCCTTTCAGGAGCACAGCCCAATGACTCAAGGACTATGTCCCACTCCTAAGTGCCCCACCACCTCCCAATGGCACCACCCGGGGAGCCAAGCCTTTAATACTTGGACCTTTGGGGGACATTATTCATATTCAAACCACAGCAGGCATATTAACTGCCAATGTTTTTTCTGTTGCCACATCATGAGTAAACACTTAAAAACTTTTGCATTTGTCTTGGTTATGCTGCTTATTGGTTATGTGACCTAGAGCAAAAAATCCCTTTGGCTTACTTTGCCTACACCTTAAGTAGTTCAGAAATACTGACTCTACGGCAGCTTAACAGTGGAAGACACCAGCAACAGAACGTAATTACAAATCTCCATGAGGTGGTAAGATTTTATGGTTCCAGTTAAGTACTCTCACGTGTGTTCTCTTTGCAGAACAAGATTCTAATGACGTAGTTATTGTTAAGATAAATGGTTATGGGTTGGGATTGTGGCTTAGTAGTAGAGAGCTTGCCTAGCACATAGGAGCACTGGGTTTGATGCTCAGCACTGCATATAAATAAATAAATAAAGGTATTGTGTCCACATACAACTAAAAATTTTTTTTTAAAAAACAACTCTATATATGTAATAAGAATTGTAATGCTTTCCACTGTCATATATAAAATCTGAAAAATGAATAGATGATTATGAGCAAGAGCTATCATTTGGGAGATTTATTTGAAATAGAAATATTCATGGCACTCATTTATCCACATTCCACTGTGCATCATTCTGTCTGTACAAGTGAGACAGGCCTAAGTACCACCACTTACACACACACACACACACACACACACACACACACAAATAGTTTATTGTAGGAAACAAACACTTAAGATTTTTTTGTTATTTATGCACTTTTTAAGCATTATTTAGCACAGTACTGATTCTAGGCATAGCCTCAGAAGGAGTTGGTGGCATAAGGATCTGCAGGAACCTTGATCTCTCTTTAGCTGAAAGTTTATCTCTTAGCACTACCAAGTCTATCTCCTTCCCCAATTATTTTTTCTGTCACAAAAAGTGAGAAAGGGTACATGAAGCTAAATTGGTCTACACTTCTAATATCATTGGGAATGTGGTAAAGATAAAGATGTATGTTAGATTCTACTACAGTTTGGATAAATGTGTTTCAAAAGTCCACATGTATTTAAGGCTTGATCAGCCTGCCATGTTGTTGGGAAATGTTGGAATCTTGAAGAGGTGGGGCCCGCTGAGAAAGTGAGTTTATGGGGTGGTGTGGCACACCCTTGGACCCTGGCCACTCCCCTTCCTGTCTCATTGCTTCTTGGTCACCAAGAGGCCAGGAGCTTCCTCTGCCTTGTGATGTACTACTGCCTCACCACAGGCCCCAAAGCAATGGAGCTGATCCATTATGAACTGAAATCTCTAAAACTGAGAGCCAAAATAAACTCCTCCTTCCTTTACCTCTGGTGTTTTGTCACAGTGACGGAAAGTTGATGAACAGATTCTGATAAATCAAGGATAAATTTATGATCCTTAGGATAATTATTAGAAGAATAGTGACAGGATATAAAACAGGCTGACAGAGGAGGAAAATGAAGAAATAAAAATATATGACTATTCTAAAACAAGGCAATAAAAGAGAGGGAGAAATAAAACAGGTGGATCAATAATGACACTGAATAGGGGCTGGGGTTGGGGCTCAGTGGCAGAGCACTTGCCTATCATGTGTGAGGCACTGGGTTCGATCCTCAGCACCATATATAAATAAATAAAAAATAAAGGTACATCAACAACTAAATTTTTTTTTAATCTTAAAAAAAGACACCAAATAAATCTAGACTCGACAAGATTGTCAGATTGAATAACAAAAGCAAAATACAAGAAAAACATCTTAAATACAATAAGCTATGCCAGGTTTGATGGCACACATCTGTAATCCCAGTGGCCTGGGAGGCTAAGATAGGAAGATCACAAGTTCAATGCTGCACGAAGTTAACGAGGCCCTAAGCAACTTAGTAGACTCTGTCTCAAAATAAAAAAATGAAGAAATGTCTGGATATGTAGCTCAGTGGTAAATTGCCACTGGATTAAATCTCTAGTACCAAAAACAAAACAGAAAAACACCGAAAGGTTGAAAATAATAGGAAAGTAAAAGATGATATTGTTAGACTAGGATGCAAGAAAAGACCACTGACTCCAATTAAAATCAAATTAAAGCAAGCTTATTATTTCGACTGGCCGGGCTGCATCTCCCACCCAAAACCGCGGGTACAAGACAGTAGCTGCAGCTTTCTCGAAGCCCAGCTTTACAGCCCAGAAAGTTACACAAAGGGTAGTTACAGATAACAGAACTTTGACAAGCATAACACTAATGGTAGTTTGCATTTTTGCTGGCCCCGACATCAGAATTTATGAAGGTCATTAGAGCCTCAGAGAGGGTCGTTGTCTGGCCAGGGAAGGCCAAGACTGATGAGGCCTCACTAAAGTTTGAGAGAGGGCTGCTCTCTGGTCAGAGAGCCAGGCATGGGTGAGTTCAAGGCACGGCAGGCATTCCAAGCAGGTTCAGAATTTGCAGTAATTTATAGTAGAGTCGAAATTATCTTCTCATGGCTTTGTGGCGAGATGGCTCCCAATTTTAAGAGAGAATCAGGTTGGGTCTATCAGATATAAATGCAACTGCAACAAAAACCTGGTATATATGGGCTGGGGCTCAGTGGTAGAGCTCTTGTCTAGCACATGTATATAACTTTATTTTTTTTTTTTTTTTACGTGGTGCTGAGGATCGAACCCAGTGCCTCATGCGGGCTAGGCAAGCGCTTTACCACTGAGCCACCACCCCAGCCCCTTGTCTAGCACATGTAAAGCACTGGGTTTGATCCTCAGCATCACATTAATAAAAATAAATTTATTGTGTCCATCTACAACTAAAAATAAAAAACCTGGTATAGTTATTCAAATATCAGTCAAAGTAGATTTTAAAATCAGAAGCATTACTAAAGAAAAAGAGAACTTTCATAATGCTAAAATAAACCCCCATAAAGAGATTAGAATCTTAAATCTGTATGCTCCTTAAAAGAAGCCCTCAGTGTATATAAAGCAAAGATTGACAAAACCGAAAGGAGAAATACACAAATCTACAATCATAGTCAGAGGCTTCAAGATACCTATTTTGATAGTTATTGGAACAAGTAAGTAGAGTGAACCAGAAAAGATAACAGAAGATCTGAAGGACACAATTAGCAAACTTTCTTTTCTTTTCTTTTCTTTTTTTGGTACTGGGAATCAAACCCAGGAGTGCTTAACCACTTGGATATACCCCCAGAACTTTTCATTTTTTATTTTGAGACAGGGTCTTCTTAAGTTGCTTAGGGTCTTGCAAATGACTGAGTCTGGCTTTGAACTCGCAATCCTCCTGACTCAGACCCCCATGTCCCTGGGATTATAGGTGTGTACCACCGCATGCAGTAACAGACTTGTCTTAATTGAGATACATAAAGTATATTCTCAATAACAAAGGAATACTTATTTATTGAAGGTACATGAAATATTTACCAAAATTGCCTACATATATGCTGGGCCACTAAGTATTAAAGTTATTCAGTGTATGTACTCTCTGACCACAGTGAGATTATCCTGGGGTACCAGTAACAAAATGATAACTAGAAACTCTCCCATTTAATTGATATACTGCTTAATAATCCATGGGTCAGAGAAGAAATCACAATGGCAATTAGAAAACATTTAAAAATTTTTTAAATTGCTAAAAACATAAAAGCATAAAAATTATACATTTATGGGGTACCATATGATGTTTTGATATTTGAACATCTTGTGTTCATGTTGTTTTTTAATGTTTATTTTTTAGTTTTCGGTGGACACAACATCTTTATTTTATTTTATGTGGTGCTGAGGATCAAACCCAGCTACCCGCGCATGCCAGGTGAGCATGCTACCGCTTGAGCCACATCCCCAGCCCTTGTATTCATGTTTAAATCAGGATAAATATATCTGTCTCCTCATTTATCATTTCTTTTTTTTTCAGTTTAAACAAGTTATTTTATTAAAATAACCTCAGTAGAGTCCAATAATGTTATAGACATTACAATTTAATGTGTTCTCTGCATTAGAATACCAGGAACAATGTGGTGTTGCTTAAATGCTCAGCTATAGCTAACTCTAGTTCCTCTTTTCATTTATCATTTCTTCATGATGAAAACATTACAAATCATTTATTTTAGCTTTTTGAAATATACATTATTGTTACAAAATATTTTGAACTGAACAAAAATAAAAATATAACATCAAAACGTGTGGAATACAACTGAAGCTGTGCTTAGAAAGAAATTTAGATTTTTCAATGCATTATATTAGAAAAGAAGAATGGCTGAAAATCAATGGTCTAAGGTGCTAATTCAAGAAGCAAAGGAAAGAACTTAGAGGCTATATTTTTGGTTTTATTGGTTTACTTTGTTTGATGACAGTGCTGGAGGTTGAACCTCATGTATGCTAAGTAATCCCTGTACCACTGAGCCACATCCCTAGTCTAAAGGATATGTTTTATATTTCTTTTTTCTTTTAAATATTTATTTTTTAGTTTTGGGTGGACACAGTATCCTTTATTTTATATTTAGATGGTGCTGAGAATCAAACCTAGTGCCTCATGCTTGCTAGGTGAGCGCTATACCACTGAGCCACAACCTCAGCCCTATTGTATATTTCTTTTGGATTTAATAAAGGCTGTTGAATCTCTTTGGCAGTATTCTTTTTTGAAAAGAAATTGCAGCAAAATTGATAGTGCTTTCTAGAAACCATATTAAATTGGCTTTCTTCTCTCAAAATGTTATTTTCCCTCCAAATAGGAACCTTCCAGTAGATATATAAATGGGAAGTGCCAAAGTGGACATATTTTAATGAATTACAAGTAGATATTGTGCATCTGCTATACCAGGCAAAGTACAAGTCACTGAAGCTCTCTCAAACACATTATTATTTATTTTTATCTTTACAATGACCTATGACTTATGAAGTGGTAGTGGTAGCAGGGATATCACTAGTCTATGAATGAGGAAACTGGAACTTGGAAAGGCAAGATCATTGAGGAAGGAAATGATGGAAAGGTGGGCACTATGACACAGACATTAGAAACAGGAACACATGAGCACAGCGTCCCATCCAGAGAGACCAACTTTCCTCTAAATAATTTCTCCGTTTCACATTTTACCAAACCCAGTAAGTAAATCAGCAAAACCAAAAGGCAGAGGAAGGTCCTTAAAGTGCTTTTAAGGCTTTAGATGAATGACAACAACTTCATTTTATTTGTGAAATTTAAATGCTGGAACAGTAAAACCTTTCTTTAACTCAGTGTATTTTAGGTCCTGTTGATACAATAGTTTCCAACTTGTAAAAATGTGTTCTAAAAGACATTGTAAGGAGGTTGTTTAGGACCAGAATACACTGGCCTACAGAGGTGTCAGAATGTTGCGATTAGTGTGTTAGACTTGCCAATAAAAGCCTATCTAAGCACCATGTTCAGCCAGAGGGAGAAGGTGTGCTTCATGTGTCAAAATGCATTCTATTGTGATGTTTAACTAATTAAAACAAATCTTATTTATTTATTTATTTATTTATTTATTTATTTATTTATTTATTTATTTATTTATGGGTACTAGGGATTGAACTCAGGGGCACTCAACCACTGAGCCACATCCCCAACTCTTTTTTTGTATTTTATTTAGAGACAGGGTCTCACTGAGTTGCTTAGCTCCTTGCTGTTGCTGAGGCTGGCTTTGAACTCCCAATTCTCCTGTCTCAGCCTCCTGAGCAGTTGAGATTACAGGCATGCGCCACCGCGTCCAGCTTAGAACAAATTTTTTAAAAATTAAAATAAAATTTAAAAATCTATCTAATCCATAATGCAGCTGGAAAACTACACTTATATAACGAAAAACAGTAGAAGAAATGCTACTCCAAGCATAATAGATTCAACTTCAATGTTTCCTCAGCTCCCTAGACTCAGTCTCATTTGACTGAATTTTGGATCTGAATTTCAATCTCATGAATACAACAGTGGTAGCAAACTCTTATAAATCTGACACTGGCTAGGCATTGTTCAAAGTACTTTACGTATATTAACTCATTTCATCATCACAAAAGTTCTGTGAGTTAGAGATTATCATTTTCCATATTTTACAATTTCCTTGTCCTAGCCCAAGAACACCCTGCTAGTTGAATGGAAAAGGCAGATTAAAAATCTAGGCAGTTTGGCATGAGAGTTCATGCTCTTAGTCACTATATTATGTTGTCTTTCACTAAAACACACCAGGCTTTTATCATTATCAATCTTTAATTCAATAGAGAGGATATGAAAAGTAACTGATTCCTGAGGCTGCTGGTGTGGTAGGCAAAAAGATACTTTTTCAGGGTGGGGATATGGGGGATTGAACTACTGAGTTACATCCCCCCATTTTTTAAAAATATTTATTTCTTAGTTTTTCAATGGACACAACATCTTTGTTTGTATATGGTGCTGAGGATCGAACCAGGGCCGCACGCATGCCAGGCAAGCACGCTACCGCTTGAGCCACATCCCCAGCCCACATCCCCCGACTTAAAAAAAAAAAAAAATTGGTACCAGGAATTGAACCCAGGGGTGTGTAACCTCTGAGTCACATCGCCAGCCCTTTTTATATTTGATTTTGAAACAGGGTCTTGCTAAGTTACTCAGGGCCTCACTAGTTGCTGAGGCTGGCTTTGAATTTTTGCTCCTCCTACCTCAGTCTCCCCAGACACTGGATTATTGGTGTGTGCCACAGTGCCCGGCCCTAACTCTTTTTAATCTATTTTGAGACTGGATTTTACTAAATTGCCCAGGCTGTAGATGTCCACCAACAGATGAATGGATAAAGAAAAAGTGGCATATATTCACAATGGAGTTTTATTCATCAATAAAGAAAAATGAAATTATGTCACAGGAAAATGGATGGAACTTGAGACCACATGTTAAGGGAAATAGCCAAACTCAGAAGGTCAAGGGTCATATGTTTTCTCTCATATGTGGAAACTAGAGAGGAAAAAAGCAAAGAAAGATGGGGGGATGGGGATCTCATGAAAATCAAAGGGAGATCAATAGAGGAAAGAGAGCAGGTGGTGGGAAGAAGGGAGGGTTAGGGTTAGCAGGTGGTGGGAAAAGATATTGGTCAGATTACATTATTATCATATTGTGTGCATGAATAAATATGTAACAACAAATCCCAGCATTATGTACAATTATAACACACCAATAAAAAATGTGGAAAGAAAAAAATAAAAACAAATTGCCTAGGCTGCCCTACACTTGCAATCCTCTTGCTTTAGGCTCCCCAGTTGCTGGGATTATGGACATGTGCCACTGTCCCCAGTGAGAAAACTTTCTTAAGCTAAAACCAAACCTGGTATAGAGGAGATACTAAAAATATTTCTTGATTGAATGCAAGCAATAAATTATTATTATTATTATTATTATTATTATTATTGTGATGAAAAACTTAAGGATTCATTTTTGTAAGTTTACTATAGCTAGAGTAAAAAAATATTGTACAGAAAGATCCATATGGAAATTTCTACTAGATCTAGGGAGGTACTGGCTATCCCCTGATCAAATATCTCATGATCACTGTTCAAAACTGCAATGCCATTCCAGCTTTTGGATTTTTAATGTTTTTATTAATTCATTATAGTTATACATAATAGTGAGGTACAATTCAAGCCATTAATCTGTTTCAAATAGTTCTCATTGCTCTTTTAAGTCTCCGAGAGCTTTTTAAAATTTTTGCTTTTCTACTTGCCCTCAATGTGCAGGCTGGTCTGAATTACCTAGTTTATTATATTCTAAGGGCAAATTTCTGAATGCCTATTTACTATTTTATCATCTTCTACCACTTGTAGAACAGTGCTATCCAATAGAAATATAGTGCAAGCCAATTTTAATTTCTTAGATAGGCTATTTAAATGGTTAAAAAAAGGGAAAAAGCAAGTAAAATTTTTTATTTAATTTAATATAACTGAAATATTATCATTTGTACACATAATCAATAAATTATCAGTGAGATTCTTTTTGTTCTGTCTTCAAAATCCTGTTGCACATTTTAAATTTATAACCTATCTCAATTTGGACTTTTTAAGTGCTCACTAGCTATTTGTATTTAATGGTACTATATCAGACAAACAGGTCTAAATCTTCATCATTTCTCCAAAAATAGAAGTCTGATCAAAATATTTTCTGTCTTAAGAATTCTTCACTGAGCTGGGTGCAGTGGTACATGCCTGTAATCCTAGCACTTCTGGAGACTGAGGTAGGAGGATGGTGAGTTCAAAGCCAGCCTCAGCAACTTAGTGAGGCCCTAAGCAACTCAGTGAGACCCTCTTTCTAAATAAAATATAAAAAAGGGCTGGGGATGTAGTTCAGTGCACCTGGGTTCAACTCCTGTACCAAAATAAAATAATAAATAAAATTAAAAATTAAAAAAAAAAAGAACTCTTCAATGATTCCACATTGCCAACTAATTTAAGAACAAATTCCTACCAGGTGTGGATGTGCACAGCTATAATCTCAGTACTTGGTAAGTGGAGACAGGGATTGCAAGTATGAGGTCAGCTTCAGTAATTTAGTGAGACCCTATCTCAAAACAACAACAAAAAATAATTTTAAAAGGGTGTGAGGTTGGAGGGGGGAAATGCAGCTCAGTGACACAGCACCCCTAGGTTCAATGTACAGTATGAGAAAACAACAAAAAGTTCTTATTCTAGCATTCCAGATTCTTTAACAAAAAAGCATCACCCTATATTTTATAGCCTCACTTCACTACCCTCACACATGAATTTTATACATAAAGCAACTGAACTTCTTCATGTTCCCAGATCATCTATTCTTATCACCCTCTACACGTTTTTTTTTTTAATACGTGTATTTTATTTACTTAATTTTACGTGGTGCTGATGATGGAACCCAGTGCCACACACATGCTAGGCAAGTGTTCTACCACGAGCCCCAGCCCCAGCCTACCTTCTGCACTATTTACTCACCTTATTATAACAGTCCTAGATAACATTTGTTGGATGACCAGTATATGCCAGTGAACATGCTATACTCTTCCTGCATTATTGTTCACAATAGTTACACAACTCTATGAAGTAGGGACACTAATTATCCTCATTTTACAGAAGAGAAATTAAAGTTCTAAGAGATTATATAAATTGTCCAAGAGGACAGAACTGATCTCTGACCTGGGATTGAACCTATTTTAAAAAAGGTAGTTTCCCAACAGTGTCATGTTGCCTGCCCCCTCTGGAATTTCCTTCTTTCTTTCTTTCTTTTTTTTTTCTTAATGCCGCAGCCTGGCTGGGCACAAAATAACCGAGCCACCACAAAGCCGTGTAGATTCAAACAGCAACTGTTTATTCCCGAACTCTCACACACTCTCACACACTCCCTGGGAATACACTCCCTCCACCGGGCTCTGCGTACCAATTCTCTCAGAACCCCAACTCAAAGAACTCCAAAGGAGGGGGCGCCTGAGGCAGCAGGATACACCCTAATCCCAGCAGGATCCTCCCTAATCCTGGAGCCACCCTATTCCCAGCAGGATGCACCCTAATCCCTGAGCAGGGTCACCTTTCAACCCAAAATGCCATGCGTCATTCCTATTTGGCTATGGCTCTCAGCATTTTTTTAGTTGTTGACTGACCTTTATTTACTTACTTATATGTGGCGCTGAGAATCAAACCAGTGCCTCACACGTGCTAGGCAAGCGCTCTACCACTGAGCTAAGACCCCAGCCCATGGAATTTCCTTCTTTCATCTCTGTCTCTTGAAATCCTCCTCCTCCTTCATGGCCCATCTCAGAAAACATCTCTGAAAAAACCCTTCATCCCCTTCTGGATGTCACTCTTGAGCCTCTACAGTGCTTTGAGGCTTTCTTCTAGCAGACTCATAACTCTGAAAACAGAAAAATTATTGTCTTAATTTTCTGCCCCATACAATTATTTGTGTCTTTGACTTACATGGTATACATCCACTAGCCCTTTAAGAACCAGAGTTATGTATATCTTACTCACCTTTTTATCTTCTGCAGTATAAAATGAAATGATACTATAGGTACGCAATAAATATTTGCTGACTTATTTCAACAGCCTTCAATTCTGTTTATTGTGCAATCTCATCCTTCAAATCATAGACAAATTGTTTTCCTAAACACATTTTTATCCTGTCATTTTCTACAGATGCTTTCCGTTGCCTGCTGCATGAAAGTCCAGTGTTCTGCCTCTCTAGCTTTGTTCCCCACAATCCGGCCTTTCTTGAGCATTTTACTCAACTTAGAGCAGTTTTGGTTTTTGTTTTTCTAACTCTCACTCTCTCCTGTAATCACGCTGGTCTCATGGGCTTCCCACCTTTCCTCCTTTGGGAATGGCTTGGCCTCTCTATCCTGAAAGATTCACTTCAAAAACAGCCTCTGCAGATGTGGCCCCTTCCCTGACCGCCCCACTCATCTTTCCTCCATCTATACTTTCGTGACCCTTACAAATCCTACTTTGGTATTTTAACCATATTCTCTATTTGCATCACAAAAGACAATTTTATCTTACCAGCTAAGTTGAAAGTACAGAATCCCATCTTTCTCATCTTCATATTGTTCTGTAGCTGAACACATGTTTCAGCAACAACTAAAAAATATACCTAGGATTAATTTTCCTTATTATAATATTCTACATATTTTATTCTTCCTTCTGATTCATTACCATTTGACAGTGGCTTCTGAAGCTCTTAACCTTAGGTTTCCCAGCTTCTTTTAATCTCCTCCTAGTATATTAAAGTTTGTTAAAAAAAAAAAAAATACAGGGGCCAGGAATGGGGCTCAGCAGTGGAGTGATCACCTAGCACGTGCGAGGCACGGGGTTCCATCCTCAGTACCACATATAAATAAGTAAATAAAATAAACATATAAAAAATACAGTATTTGAATATATTTCAGGAACATGCAATAGATAATCTATCCCTGTTTCCACTTAAAGTATTTTATAAACTGAAAAGCCATCCTATGTGGGTGCAGTGATGCATACCTATGATCTCCCTAATCAGGGGGTTGAAACAGGAAACTACAAGTTTAAGGCCAGTCTGGGCAATTTAGATTCTGTTTTAAAATAAAAAGGGCTGGGGATGTAGCTCAATGGTGCAGTGCCCCTGGGTTTTATCCCCAGTACAGTAAACAAACAAACAAACAAAAACATCTGGTAATATTTTAAAGCTGTAAATCAGATTTTTACACAGTAAACTCTCCCCAAATGGAGCACATTGACTATTCAAAACTTAATCAGGTTAAAAGCAAAAAACAAAGCAAGTCTCAACAGCACAATACTAAATCTTATCTAGAACACTGGCACCCTTACATCAAAAATGAGGATTCATGATTTGTTTTTCCTTTTTGATTAGTTTTTCCTTTACTATACTACCTCTCACTGTTGGTTTTCATTATTATTTTTCATTTCCTCTTCATGTAATGTTTTGCCAAGGATTTTTTTTTTAAAGAGAGAGTGAGAGAGGGGGAGAGAGAGAGAATTTTTTTAATATTTATTTTTTAGTTATCGGCGGACACAACATCTTTGTTTGTATGTGGTGCTGAGGATCGAACCCGGGCCGCACGCATGACAGGCGAGCGCGCTACCGCTTGAGCCACATCCCCAGTCCTTGCCAAGGATTTTTTGAAGCACTGGTTTTCTAGCTGCAAATTCTTTTAACTTTTGTTTATCGGGAAGGTTTTTATTTCATCTTCAAACCTGAAGTTTAATTTTGCTGGATACGAGATTCTGGGTTGGAACCCATTATCTTTCAGCGTTTGAAATATGTTGTTCCAGGATCTTCTAGCTTTCAGAGTCTGTATTGAAAGATTAGCTGTTAACCTAGTTGGTTTACCCCTAAATGTAATCTGCTTCCTTTCTCTTGTGGCTTTTAAAATTCTCTCCTTGTTCTGTATGTTGGGCATTTTCATTATAATGTGTCTTGGTGTGGATCTCTTGTGATTTTGCACATTCATCGTCCTGTAGGGTTCTAGGATTTGGATTTCCATTTCATTCTTCATGCCTGGAAAGTTTTCTAACATTATTTCATTAACAAATGGGATGGATTCAAACTAAAAAGTTTCTTCTCAGCAAAAGAAATAATCTGTGAGATGAATAGAGAGCCTACATTCTGGGTACAAATTTTTACCCCTCACACATCAGATAGAGCTCTAATCTCTAGAGTATATAAAGAGCTCAACAAGATAAGCACAAACATATATAATAATCAAATCAATAAATGGGCCAAGGACCTGAACAGACACTTCTCAGAAGCGGATATACAATCAATCAACAAATATACGAAAAAATGCTCATCATCTCTAGCAATCAGAGAAATGCAAATCAAAATTACTCTAAGACACTATCTTACCCCAGTAAGAATAGCAGCCATTATGAAGACAAACAACAAGTGTTGGTGAGGATGCAGGGGAAAAGGTACACTCATACACTGCTGGTGGGACTGCAAATTAGGGCAGCCAATATGGAAAGCAGTATGGAGATTCCTTAGAAAGCTGGGAATGGAACCACCATTTGACCCAGCTATTCCTCTTTTCGGACTATAGCCAAAGGACCTAAAAACAGCATACTACAGGGATACAGCCACATCAATGTTTATAGCAGCACAATTCACAGTAGCTAAACTGTGGAGCCAACCTAGATGTCCTTCAGTGGATGAATAGATAAAAAAAAAGTGGCATTCTCTTTCCGCCATCTTTTCGTGCCGCCGTAATGGTGCGCATGAGCGTCCTGGCTGACGCTCTCAAGAGCATCAACAATGCCGAAAAGAGAGGCAAACGCCAGGTCCTTATTAGGCCGTGCTCCAAAGTCATTGTCCGGTTTCTAACTGTGATGACGAAGCATGGTTACATTGTCGAATTTGAAATCATTGAAGATCACAGAGCTGGGAAAATTGTTGTCAACCTCACAGGCAGGTTAAACAAGTGTGGAGTGATAAGCCCCAGATTTGATGTGCAACTCAAAGACCTGGAAAAATGGCAGAATAATCTGCTCCCATCCCGTCAGTTTGGTTTCATTGTTTTGACAATCTCTGCTGGCATCATGGACCACGAAGAAGCAAGAAGAAAACACACAGGAGGAAAAATTCTGGGATTCTTTTTCTAGGGATGTAAAATATACATATAATAAAATGCCTCACTGGACTCTCCTTCTACTTGGTCGATTTGAGCTTTCATGGCAGTGTACAGCTCTGTGTTAATTGGTGAATGCTATTTCCCTGGAGTGACCAAGATAGTCTTGCAGTCATACCATGTCATGGTTCATCTGAGAATACTGGGTATGGCCCTAGGTTGTTGAATATGGGTTGAGGTTCAGGTTCTGGAGACTTAGTTTATACCCTGGAAGGACTGGTGACTTTCCTGTGGAGCTTGACAACACATTTTATGTACTGTTATAAATATTCCTAAAAACGTGGTTATCACTTCTGACTATGTAAGTGCTCTTAAGACAGGCAGGTAAAGTCATCCAACTCATCTCACAGTAAACTTGGTGGCATGTCAGTTAAAAAAAAAAACAAAAAACGTGGCATTTATACATGATGGAATATTACTCGGCACTAAAAAATAATAAGATCATGGCATTTGCAGGGAAATGGATGGCATTAGAGCAGATTATGCTAAGTGAAGTTAGCCAATCCCAAAAAAACAAATGCCGAATGTCTTCTCTGATATAAGGGGGGGTGACTCAAAATGGGGTTGGGAGGGAGTGCAAGAGAGGAAGATTACCTCTAGATAGGGAATAGGGGTGGGAGCGAAAGGGAGGGAGAAGGGGAATAGCATGGATAATGAAAGGAGACCCTCATCATTATACAAAATTCATGTATGAAGATGTGAATTTGGGGTCAACATACCTTATATACAAACAGAGATTTGATAAATTGTGGTATAAGGGTGTATTAAGAATTGCAATGCAAAAAATTATGAATGTAATGCACTCCTGTAATGTGATGTATGTAAGAAATAATAAAAATAAATAAATAAGTTTTTTAAAAATGAGGAAACGATTCCTGAATGACGTGGGAGAACGGAAATGAAAGCAGAATAAGGAAGCTTTGTGCCTATTACAGTTGTGTCTTTTCTTAGACTTAATGTCACTGTCTTTTAGCTTTGTGCACCCTGAAAATCAGCTGCTTCAAGTTTCTGAGGAACTATCTTACTTAAACTTAAAAGAAAATGACTCTGAATTTTAGATTTGATTACTGATGCTAGTTTCATTCTTTATTAATCTACACAAGTGTGCTGGGAACTTAACAGCTTACTTAATAAATTATTAACTCTTCTCCCAAGAAATACACAAGGTGAGGTGAAGACTTGACTGAGGAGAAAAGGGGACTGGGGATACTTTTAACATAAAGTTAAAATACTTTTAACATAAAGTTAACTGAGTTGGGGGGAGCCTTCTCAATAAACTTTTTAAAAAAATATATATTTATTTTAGTTGTAAATAAACCTTTATTTTATCTATATGTGGTGCTGAGACTTGAACCCATGGCCTCACACATGCTAGGCAAGAGCTCTACCACTGAGCCACAACCTCAGCCCCTCAGTAAACTTTTGTTGACTTTCCCCCCACCACCAAAGGAATTAAAAGTTTATTTCACTTCACAGTTTCAAAGGTTCAGTCCATGGTTGGCCAACACTGTAGCTTCGAGTCCGAGGTGAGGCAGAACTTCATGGCCAAAGGGTATGGTGGAAGAAAGCAGCTTGGGACACCACAGCCAGGACGCAGAGAGAAAGAGTCTTTTGTATTCCTAGGTTCCCAACGTGTCTCACTGATACAGTTGAGTAGTTCATAGAAAGCGCATTTCCCGGTCTATGCCCATCTCTGGCATAGCCCTGGAGAAAAGACAGGTTCTTTGTCTATTAGGAGGACCTAGGAACCATGGTGAATGGTAAAGAAGATTCCCCACAGAGGGTAAATGTGGAGGTTCCTGGCTAGTTGAAGAACTTACTCTGTTTCCAGGGAGGGATTCTTCCATATTCTTGCCCAGCAGGATAGAATATGTGATATGAAACAAGAATAATCATGTGCTCTTTTCCATCCATTCTCCCTTGTTTAGAATCACAGTTTTCAGGAATGGGGTTGTGGCTTAGCGCACTTGCCTGGCACATATGAGGCTCTGGGTTCTAGCTTCAGCACCACATAAAAATAAAGGCATTGTGCCCAACTACAATCTGGACTGTAAGAGAAGTAAAGATAAGAATAACAACCAAACAACAATTAAGCAATATTTAATTCAGAATCATACAGCTGGATAAAAAAAAAAAGCTTTGAATAGTTACTAGAATTTCTCTTATTTTGCAAATGTGTAAAAACACATAAAATTTACCATTAACTATTTTTCAGTGTAAAATTCGGTGGTACCAGGCACACTCACAATGTTGTTTAAAATTTTGAGTAGTACTGTTTCCAGAATATTGTTTAAGCCTATTTTTAGAGTAACTTTAGCTTCACAGCAAAATTGTAAAGTATAGAATTCCAGAATATTCCTTGCCCCACACACCCAACACTCTCCTATGTCATAACCTTTTTTTTTTTTTTTTTTTTTTTTTTTTAATCATCCCAAATAGAAACAAACTCTACCCATTAAGTGATAACTCCCCAATTCCACCCCTTCTCAGTCCCCGGTGTCCTCTATTCTACTCCCTGTCTCTATGAATTTGCCGATATTAAATGCCTCATGTGGGTGTAACCACATATTTGTCTTTTTGTATTTGGCTTATTTCACTTATGTTTTCAAGATTTATCCATGTGATGGGATGTATCAGAATTTTTTTTTTACAGTAAAATAAAGAAATGTTTATCCATGCATCTGTGGATTGACATTGGATTTTTTCCACTTTTTGGTTATTATATAAAATTCTAAAAAACACTTTTATTTAAGAATCTGCCTGGATCCTTACTTTTGATTTTTTTGGATTTATATCTACGAGTGCAATTTCTGGATCATATGGTAATTCTATGTATAACTTTTTGAGGAACCAACAAACTTTTCCAAAGCAGCTTCGTCATTTTACATTCCCACTTGGCAGGGTTCAGGAATTCCAAATTCTCTCTATATCCTCACCAGTACATTTTATATTCTGTTTTTTACTTCATTTTTGTAATCCTAATGGGTATGAAGTGGTACCTCACTGTAGTTTTCTGTTTGGTACTGGGGATGAAACCCTGGGGTGCTTAATCACTGAGCCACATCCCCAGCCATATATATAATATAAATTATATATAAATAATAATATATATATAGTTTTATATATATAGTATTGCCTAGCATGCACTCAGGGCCTTGTGCATGCTAGGCAAGCACTCTGCCAACTGAACTATCCCCAGCCCCTACTTAAGGTGGTTTTTTTTTAACCATTTTGAATTAATTTTTAATGTATGGAATTAGGTATATTATATATAATATATATTATAAATAATATATATTATTATATATTGTTATCATTATTAAAGATAGGATCTCACTGAGTTGCTAAGTGCCTTGCTAAGTTGCTAAGACTGGCTTTGAACTCATGCTCCTCCTGACTCGGCCTCCCGAGCCATGCTAGGCAAG
This sequence comes from Callospermophilus lateralis, assembly GCF_048772815.1. Taxonomy (NCBI): domain Eukaryota; kingdom Metazoa; phylum Chordata; class Mammalia; order Rodentia; family Sciuridae; genus Callospermophilus; species Callospermophilus lateralis. The sequence continues at coordinate 2,715,740 of NC_135311.1, forward strand.
CTCTCTGCTACTGAGTTCCCCAGCTCCTACCTTTAGTGGGTATTCTTTATTGGAATTGAACCCAGGGGCACTTTACCACTGATCTACATCCTCAGCTCTTTTAATTTTTTTTTTTTTTTTTTTTTGAGACAACTCACTAAGTTGCCAAGACTGGCCTCAAACTTGTGATCTTCCTGTCTCAGCCTCCCAAGTCATTGAGATCACAGACATGTGTCACAGTACCTAGACCCTACTTTTTTTTTTTTTCTGGTGGTGCTGGGGATTGAACTCAGGGCCTTGTGCATGCTAGGCAAGCACTCTGCCAACTGAACTATATACCAGCCCCTACTTAAGGTTGTTTTTTTTTTTTTTTTAACCATTTTGAATTAATTTTTATGTATGGGGTTAGGTAGTGTTCCAACCTCATTCTTTTGCATATGATCATTCAGTTGTTCCAATATGCATTATTGAGAAGACTATTCTTTCCCCCATTGAATTGTCTTGTCACCCTATATCTACTGAACATAAATGTAAGGGTTTATTTCAATACTCTTTATTCTGTTCCACTGATGTATATGCCTATTCTTATGCCACTCTGTTGTAGGTACTGTTGGTCTGTATTAAGTGAAGTATGAGTCATCCAGTTTTGTTCTTTTTCAAGATTGTTTTGACTATTCTGGATCCCTTGAATATCCATATGAATTTTAGGGCCAGCTTGTCAATTTCTACAAAGAAACCAGCTAGGATTTTGAGAAGTATTTTGTTAAATCTGTAGATCAAGTTTACCATCTTAATAGTGTCTTCCAATCCATGAATATGGGGTTTCTTTCGATTTCTTTAGGTTTTAGGGGTTTTTTTAAACAACATTTTATAGTTTTTAGAATGTACAATTTTTATTTTTTTTGGTCAAATTTGTTCCTAACTATGTTTGTTATTGGGATTTTTTTGATGCTATTGTAAATGAAGTTGGTTTCTTCTTAATTTCTGTTTGGTTGTTACTACTATACAGAAATAATTGATTTTTTATATGTTGATCTGCAAATATGTTGGACTCATTCTGTTAGTTCTAATAGTTTTTCAATTAATTCCTTATACTTTTCTGTAAATTTTTTCATACGTAAAAGCACAGCACCTTTATCCAACCAAATCTATACTTAGAGAGCATCTCAGGAAACCAAGCTTTAAGGGTATTAAAACCCAGAAGTGAAGGACTAGGTTTCTGGAGCCCTTGATAAATTGAGCTTATAGTTACTATGAAGCCTGCTGATAACACAGAAAAGCTATTCGATGACAGATGAATCTGAAAATCCAGTCAAAAGAATATGTAATATAAAAGTATAAAACCACCCAGGATTTCAGTAATGCCTGTATAACTAAAACATACATTTGTATGTTTTTATTTCTTTCTCACGTCTATGGAGAATAGTGAGAAAAAGTGTAATGAAGTAACTGAGAGCATCAGGATGCTGGGCTCAGAAAGAGGAAGTAATCAGACAAATCCACCCTAATGGACAAAAAAAAAAGTTGATATGAAAAACTGATGACAGGGGCTGGGGATGTGGCTCAAGTGTAGCGTGCTTGCCTGGCATGTGCGGGGTGCTGGATTCGAAACTCAGCACCACATAAAAACAAAATAAAATAAAGATGTTGTGTCCACCAAAAACTAAAAAATAAATATTAACAAAACACTCTCTCTCTCTCTCTCTCTCTCTCTCTCTAAAAAAAAAAAAAGCTGATGACAAAGGAAAAAAGTATGTGAGCTGGGACAGAAAAGGTGACTGTTAACGACTACAGCTGACTTAATAAACATCAAATGCAATGTGTAAAACTGTTTGGATACAGACTTGAATAAACAAACAGTGAAAAAAATACCTCTACACAACTAGAGAAAATTAAAAGTGGATAAATCTTAACTAATATTATGAAACAGGTATTGATTTTATTATGTGTGCTAATGGCATGGTAGTTTTTTAAAAAAAACTCAATCAGTAAAGAGCATACAATGAAATTTTTATAAATAAAAATCTGAGGTTTGCCTTAAAGTAGTCTTTAAATTTTTATTTATTTTTTTATTCATTTTTATGTGGTGCTGGAATCTAACCCAGTACTTCACACATGCTAGGCAAGTGCTCTACCCCTGAGCCACAGCCCTAGCTCCTGCCTTAAAATATTTTTTTAAAATGGGGGAGGGACAGATGAAACTACTAGGTAAGTAAATGTTAATGACTGTTGAAACTGGGTAATGAGTATGGCATGGTGCTTCACTATACAAGTCTACGTTTCCTGCATATTCTTGAAATATTTCAGAAGATAAAATTTAAAGTATTAAAACTCAGAAAAAAAGGGAAAATAAACAAAAAACATGGGTCTGAGTCCTGGCTCAGCTACCTATTAGCTGGGTTACCTTGGGTAAGCTTTTTAATATCTATAAAATAGGGATGACAAGGGAACAGAGTGGAAATCATTTAATACAGTGTAGGCTATAAAGATCAATAAATGTTAGCTAATATACATGAAAGAATTTTTTTTTTTAAAGAGAGAGTGAGAGAGGAGAGAGAGAGAGAGAGAGAGAGAGAGAGAGAGAGAGAGAATTTTTAATATTTATTGTTTTAGTTTTCTGCGGACACAACATCTTTGTTTGTATGTGGTGCTGAGGATCGAACCCGTGCTGCACGCATGCCAGGCGAGCGCTACCGCTTGAGCCACATTCCCAGCCCAAAGAAATTTAAAAATTAAAAAAATAACAGATTTGCTGGGCACAGTGCCACCTGCCTGTAATCCCAGGGGCTTGGGAGGCTGAGACAGGAGGATCACGAGTTCAAAGCCAGCCTCAGAAAAAATTGAGAAGCTACGCAACTCAGTGAGACCCTATCTCTAAATAATATGGCTTGGGATGTGACTCCCTGAGTTTAATCCCTGGTACCAAAAAAAAAAAAAAAAAAAAGATAAAAAAAGAATAACAGATTAGAGTATATAATCGTTTTAAAATAACTTAAAGGGGGCTGGGGATGTGGCTCAAGCGGCAGCGCGCTCACCTGGCGTTCGTGCGGCCGGGTTTGATCCTCAGCACCACATACAAACAAAGATGTTGTGTCCACCAAAAACTAAAAAATAAATATTAAAATTCTCTCTCTCTCTTAAAAAAAATAAAGGTGTTGTGTTTACAACTAAAAAAATTTTTAAAAATAATAATTTAAGGGCTGGGGATGTGGCTCAAGCAGTAGCGCGCTTGCCTGGCATGTGTGCGGGCCCCGGTTCGATCCTCAGCACCACATACAAACAAAGATGTTGTGTCCGCCAAATACTAAAAAATAAATATTAAAAAAAAAGAAATGTTCTTATTAAAATAATAATAATAATAATAATTTAATGTCAAAGTATCAATAATTAATTGCAAGGGCTGGGGTTGTGGTTCAGTGGTAAAGCACTTGCCTAGCACATGTGAGGCACTGGTTCGATCCTCAACACCACATAAAAAATAAACAAATAAAATAAAGGTAAAAAATAATAAATGCAATATTATATATATCAGAACACAAAGTAGCATGTGCATTTAATGAACATCTTTTTTTTTTTAATATTTATTTTTTAGTTCTCGGTGGACACACATCTTTGTATGTGGTGCTGAGGGTCAAACCCGGGCCGCACGCATGCCAGGCGAGCATGCTACTGCTTGAGCCACATCCCTAGCCCCAGTTATGAACATCTTCACTGTAGAATTTCATATACTTAAGAAAAGAATCAGGTTTCTAGGTGAGATCTATCACCTCTAATACTAAGCACAATTTTGGAGGAATGATCTAATGCAAACATACAAGAAAAAAAAATAAGAGGTTAAAACTGGAAAGAAAGGAGTAAAATTAGCTCTGTGTATCATGGACTTAAATGCTAAAAAAAAAATTAGAGAATGAAATGAAAAACATAAATAAAAATAGGATTTCAGATAAAATAGCTGATGGGCTGGGGCTGTAGCTTAGTGGTAAAGCACTTGCCTAGCACGTGTGAGGCATTGGGTTCAATCCTCAGCACCACATATAAACAAACAAACAAACATCTACAATTAAAAAATACGTATTTTTAAAAAAGATAAAATAGTTGAGTACATAGCTTTAAAGAAGAATGAAATTATGGCATGTGCAGGTAAATGGATGAAGTTGGAGAATATCATGCTAAACAAAATAAGCCAATCCCCCAAAAAACCAAAGGCTGAGTGTCTTCTCTAATATGTGGATACTAATTCCCAATAAGGTGGGGTGGGGTGTGGGGGATAGTATACTAGGGAAGAATAGTTACCTTAGATTAGGTAGAGGGGAGTGAAGGCATGGGAAGGGAAGTGTGTAGATTCAGTTTGACCTGACTGCAGACTCTAAGTAGTAACCACCATGATTGTCCCAAGTTAAACCTGGTCTGTTTCCGTGCAAATGATTTCCAGCATACAATAAATAAATAAAACCCTTAGACTGGTATGTGGAGCTTTAGGATTGGACCTAGGAACCATCAGCACCAGGAATGTGCCTGAAACCTTTGATAGCTTGAGATAAACTAGGTACATTCTGGCTTTCATGAGGTCACTTTTGTTCAAACCATTAAACATGCTCTTACTTATGATTCAAATCACAGGGATCCACTGATCTTGCTGCTGCCCAAGACATTAAATGTCCCAATAAATTGCACTCAGTATAATTCTGAATCTGTCTGCCTTTTCCTTTGATCTCAGGGCACCTTGAGGCCAGTGTTGTTTTGAAATAGTGTTATGGTTTGGATATGAGATGTCCCCCAAAAGCTCACATGTGAGACAAAGGAAGAAAGTTCAAGGAGAAATGATTAGATTGTGAGAGTCTTAACCTAAATAGTGAATTAATCCCTAATGGGATTAACTGAGTGGTAACTGGAGGCAGATGGAGTGTGGCTGGAAGAAATGGTTAATTGGGGTGTGGCTATGGGGTATATATTTTCTATCTGGAGAATGTACTCTCTTTCTCTCTCTGATGGTTCTCTGTCACACTCTTCCGCCATGATGTCCTGCCTCATATTGAGCCCTGAGGAACAGAGCCAGCCTCATATGGACTGAGACCTCTGGAACTATGAGCCCTCAAATAAACCTTTTCTCTCTACAGTTATTCTGGTCGGGTCCTTTAGTCACAACAACGAAAAAGCTGACTAAAACAAACAGATAGGAAAATTCAATAGTAGAAAAAGATCAATTTTCCTCAGTTATGATAAATTTAGTGTGATCCAAATAAAAATACAAACAGGATTTTTGATAATTTGACAACTTAAATTCAAGAAAAATTATAGAAAAGGAAAGTAATAACCAGAAGACTATTAGATATGAAAACATATTATAAAACTCCATTAATTAATAAACAATACATAAGTCTAGTTATACATATTAATGAACTGGAATTTTAAAAAACCTTGAAATAAACCCAAATATGTTTAGAAATGGAATAAACGTGTTTCCCCATATATGCACAAAAGGAACTACTAAATAGGTAGAAAGGGGAAAAAAACAAGATCAAAGTAACAGAATTGTGTGTAGATTTGCCCAATGGGGAATCAGATATCCTTCTAGCTTGTCTTAGATCCTCTGAAAGTTTGACAAAAAAAAGCATGCTGGACATGTATGCTTTCTCATGCCTACACTATTTGTTGGGTCTAGAATGTCTCTCCCTTTTATCTGCAAACTGATACTCAAAAGAGTTATACTTCTGTGCACTATTATTATTTTTTTAAAGATAGAGAAGAGAGAGAGAGACATTTTTTTAATATTTATTTTTTAGTTTTCAGTGGACACAACATTTTTATTTTATTTTTATGTGGTGATAAGGATCAAACCCAGCGCCCCGCGCATGCCAGGCGAGCGTGTTACCGCTTGAGTCACATCCCCAGCTCTATTTTTTAAATAAATGCCTTTATTTTAATTATTATTATTTTTGTGTTTGTGGTGCTGAGGATTGAACCCAGGGCCTCACATGTGCTAGGTGAGCGTTTTACCACTGAGCCACAACCCCAGCCCCTGCACTATTTTTTTTTTTGAGAAGCAATACAGTATGTGTAGTTGCCTCCTAAATGTTGACTTTCCTCCAATTTCTTGCATCTCCGTTTTGTTTATCCTTCTTTGTTTTTTTTTTACACCATTGCTGGAGGATCATTACTAAAATGCAGATCTTCTTGCTCAAAAATATTTGATGCCTATTAAATGCCTATGTGTCTATAAATTATTTTATTGTTTATTTTAGAAACATCCAGAGGACCCATTTTAAACTGCTCAAATTTTTAACAGAGTATTTTTTTTTTCAAGAACTAAGGATAGAACTCAAGACCTCAAACACTGAATTACATCACCAACCTTTTTTATTTTTTTTGAGACAGAGTCTCACAAAGTTGCTGAGGCTAGTCTTGAACTTGTGATCAGCCTTGAGTAGCTGGGATTTCAGGTGTGTGCTATGATACACAGGTCTCAAATGGCTGCTCTTTAAGAATTTTGTTTGTTGTTTGAAACAGGGTTCTGATAGGTTGCCCAGGCTGGTCTCAAATTCCTGGGCTTAAGTGGTCCTCCTGCCTAAGACGAGACTACAGGTATACAAAATCATATCAAGTAGTCTATAATAGTCTTGAAATTAGGGCCAATTTTTTCATCCTCCTAGCCTCAATACATTGCTTTATACATATTAATAAATATTTACCAATAAAAATAAATAATCTTTGCATAGGATGAAATAAAAATGCCTGAACAGAACAAATATTCACTAAGTGTGGACTTTTTTCCTGCAGTACTAAGGATTAATACTTGGAATAAAGTATTTATACCTTGCCTACAATTTAATAGACAGCATTTAGAACACAATCATACCATGGGTGATCTACCACTGAGCCACATATTGATTTCTTTTTATTTTATTTTGAGACATAGTCTATTTAAGTTGCCCAGACTGGCCTTGAAATGAGATTTCTTGCCTCAGCCTCCCAAGTAGCTGGGATTCTAGGTATGAGCCATGGGGCCAGGAAAATGTAAACTCATTTTAGTGGTAATAACAGATGCTTGATTAAACATTTTGTGAAAAATGGCAGAACAAGTTGTGCTGATATAGTCTTCTAGAATTAACACTGATTGGAACTATTAGTAAGGAATTTCAATTTCCAGTTGGGAGCAGTGGCACACATCTATAATCCTAGTGACTCAGGAGGCTGAAGCAGGTTTGAGGCTAGCCTCAGCAACTTAATGAGACCCTGTCTGAAAATAAAAAGGAAGGACTAAGACTGTTGCTCAGTGTTAAAGTGTCCCTGAATTCAATCCCCAGTACTGGAAAAAAAAAATTTAAAAAGGAATTTCAATTCCCTCTTTTGTTGACAGCAAAAGTTTAGGGTACCGAATCTCAGAAAGACTCAAGACATTTTTCAAGACTCAGGTATGGGTTTCACTTAATCTGGTTGTCCCACAGGTAGTATTAAATATTGAGATCTTCTCAGGTCCATTTTTTTAATATTTATTTTTTAGAAGTAGTTGGACACAATAACTTTATTTTATTTATTTATTTTTATGTGGTGCTGAGGAGCAAACCCAAGGCCTCGCACATGCTAGTCGAGCATTCTACCGCTGAGCCACAATCTCAGCTCTCCTCAGGTCCATTTAATCCCAGAAATTTAGTAGAGTTCTTGGTATGGAGTAACTACTCAATAAACTGGCTAAAGGAATGAACAAATAAATGAATTGGAATAAATTATGTGATAGTTTTTCCAATCAGACTGTGAATACGTATTTTGGGAACATATTTTGGTCATATTTTTGTTTCTAGCACATAGTACAATACCCATCACAAAATGAATATGTTCTAAATGCTGTTTATTAAATTGTAGGCAAGAGATAAATACTTTATTCCAAAAATACAAGGAAGGAAAAAGAAAACACACTTTTTATATCATGTAAACTTATACCAAAGACTTGTGAATTGGAGTGGAAAACACAGAAATTTCTACCTTGGGGATATAAAAGAACTTGGGAACTGAGAAGTCAGATCACCTTAGTCCCCTATGGTGGTTAAAGCTAACTAGTCCCAGTGAATGAGAATCTAGCCTACCCAAAGATCACCAGCCTCTATCAGTACAGCATCAGCTCTAGACAACATAGTCAAGGCAGGCTGTGATCACATCTCAGCCTATGTACATTCCTCCAAGGAAATTCCTCCTGTGGCCCAAATAAAATGGCCTTGCGTATAGAGAAAGAAAGTAGTAGAGTTGTCCATGAGTAGAATAATTAAACAGACAATCTCAGGGTCACCACATCTGCTTCAAGAACGGTCCACCTACTCCCTTCCAAAGTACATCATTATATTGCACCATCATAGAAGGAATGGAAGAACACGATGAGATTGTATGGTGGGAATCACATCTTGGGGAAGCTGGCCAGGTTGGCAATACCACAGGCGTTGTTCTTATTCCGAGCCATGAGAATGTAGCCTTTGTTTCCCCAGTTCTCTCCCCAGCTGTAAGATCAATTGAGAAAAATACTTATTACCATCAGTTTATTTATTCTTTAAGACACTTACTATATTGTGCTAGGTACTTGACAAGTACAAAAATAAAAATGAGTAAGATGGTTTTTACCTTTAAAGATAAGTTTAAAGTAAGAAGTAGAGCGATAATGTTATCCATCCCAAAGGCAGACTAGATTACTTCTGATCAAGAGGATGAAGAGAGTTTGATTAAGAAATGGCATTTGAGACTGTGCTGAAAAGTTGGGTAGAATTTGGACCTGTGGGAATGGGTTGCCAGTGGAGGTGTGAAATTAACAATAGAGAAGAAATGTGTTAGGATCAAGTGACTGAAAAACAAAGTGCCTGACAGAGTGTAGTGGGAGATAGGTCTGGAAAGGTAGTTGGAAATCAGGTTGAATTATCAACTAAAAGTTGAGTTAGATTTACTGAGACAAGAAAGAGTGAGGCCAGTGATCTTGAACTAGGAGTAAATTCCAAAGATAAGATGGATGAAACTACAAGAGCAGGCGAGATTACTGAGGAAAGAAGCTGGTTATTTGTGCTGCTTTATGTCATGGTTAGTTAAGTTAGTCTTTCTTTTTCAGTTGTGAGTAAATGTCACTGAAGGCAGACATTTACTCATTTGTGCATGGGACTAAGCATCTTGCATATGGAGCAGGTAATCAACATATATTTTAGCACTACTGTCTCAAATGTTAGCTTCAGAATTAAGAATCTCTGAGAAGGTAGAACTAAAGAACCTGAGATAATTTTCTATTGATTTGGGAGAAATAAAAAAAAATATATCCAGAAGCTGGAGATTAGTTTGAGTATCATAAGGGTGATTTAATGATAGAGATAGTGTCCCCATCATTACCTGTTTTTAATTATCCAGTGCTTCTTTCCCTTCTGGATCCCGTATCCCACTGCCAAAACTGCATGGTTCAGATTATCACTATTGCAGCTTTCATCATAATACACACCTAGGAAACAAACTGCCAAGATGAGACTCTGCAATCCAAGAGTTGCCCAGTAGGGTCTCTTCTAGGAGATTCTAGGATTCTGTCCCAGTCAAGAAGGTTTACAACAGAGATGGCTTTACATTGTGACAGCTGTCAGTTTTTCTCTAGTAGACTGAGTCTGGATATGAAAACTTAAGTATTGAAAATGCTCAGGATCCTTTAAGAAGTCACTAAGCCCATCATAAAAGAGAATGTTCTATAGGCACTGCTTCTTACCTTTGCTGTAAAATTGGAAGGAGGTCAGGCTTGCATCAATGGCCACAGAAATAGGTCCCACTCGGGCCACTGCTCTCTTCAGAGCTTTCTCATTCCCTACAGGGATCTCTCTGTACCCTTTGCATTTAGCTGCCTTGCCTGTTGGGTTGTACATACAGTTTTCCTCCTGGAAAGAAACAGTTTGTAATAGGACTAGGACCAAGCATTAGGGAATGAGTTGGGGAGTGAAAACTTAACCAGTGTTCTGAGTAATGTCAATGAACTAAGAAGGGCAGCAGACTAGAATCTCTAGGTCTGTTCCTCTTTACCATTTTGGAAAGTTATGAAAACTGGATTGCTACTTTCTGCCACTCATAAACATCAACTCTAGGAAGTTTAAAGACATAAGGAAAAACCCTAGAACTTAAGAAAGAGAGACTGTTTTTATTATACCAGGGTATGGGGCTGGGGATGTGGCTCAAGCGGTAGCATGCTCGCCTGGCATGCGTGCGGCCCGGGGTTTGATCCTCAGCACCACATACAAAGAAAGATGTTGTGTCCACCGAAAACTAAAAAATAAATATTAAAACTCTCTCTTCTCTCTCTCTTTCTTTAAAAAAAATACCAGGGTATGAAAAGATTTCTGAAATAAGATAATGATGATAATTTGGAGATATGGGGATTGAACCCAGGGACACTCTAGCCAGTGCTACATCCCCAGTTCTTTTGATTTTGAGGCAGGATCTCATTATGTTGCCCTGGCTGGCCTTGAACTTGAGATCCTCCTGCATAGTCTCTTGAGTATCTGGAATTACAGGTGTGCACCTACCATGACCAGCTCGAAATAAGATTTATTTTTTATAAAGCACAAATCATCTTCTGGCTGTGTAGTATGTGTGAGCCTCAGAGTACAGGAGGTACCAGATGCTCTGTGGGGAAAAGGCCAAGGCCAAAGCTCAGTTAGAAGGAGGACTTGGGACCTCTGAATCTGTATCAGGGAACCTAGTGTGAAACAGAATTTTGGCTGGACCTTTGTGCAGATATTTAAAAAGTATATAACACAGTACTAAAATAGATTAATAGCAGCAATTTAGTTTATGATCTGCCAACACCATATTTTGCAAATCTAATTAGGAATGTTTTTTTAATATATATATATATATATATATATATATATATATATATATATATATACACACATACATATATATGTGTGTATATATATACATATATATGTATATAAGTTGTCAATGGGCCTTTATTTTTATTTATTTATTTATTTGTATGCAGTGCTGAGACTCAAACCCAGTGTCTCACACATGCTAGGCAAGTGCTCTACCACTGAGCAACAACCCCAGCCCAGCAATATGTTTTATTGTCAAGCCACAATTATGGAGTCTAATGGCAACATATCTTCCTACAAAGTATTCCTTCAAAATCTTAAGTTATATCTATAAAAAGAATGCATTATCTAAATATTAACAGTAATGGGAGCATTTGATATGATATTCTAAGATTACTGTGGTCTACTGCCTTAATGATTTATTGAGAGCCCTTTTTTCTCTCCCATGTGATCCAAATCCATGATGCTTCCTGGTGTCAAAATTGCACATATAAGGCTAGGAATGTAACTTTGATAGAGAGTTTGCCTAGCATTCACGAGGCCTTTGGTTCAATTCCAGCATCACCAAAAAAAAAAAAAAAAAAAAAAAAAAAAACCCACAGATTTATATATAAGTAAAACAGAATATTTTGACACGGACTCCAAAAGACATCAGGTGATGATGCACTAAAGTCAGAAAAATCTGCAGTGTGACTGGAATAGCTTTGTTATTGTCCTTTAAAATATTCCTCTCTGGGCCTCTCTCTCACTAGGCAAGTACTCTACCAACTGAGCTTTCCCTCTTTCTTTTTAAAGGCATTAGACAGGTTTATTTAGGAAAGTAGATACACATGAAACAGTGGTCTACTTTATGTTTGATATACAGCCCTTGCTGCTCTGCTACTGCCACTTTAAAAAAAAAATGGACATATTTCTTTCTCTTCCTCCCACCCTGCTCTTCCCTAATCTCTCCCCACTCATCCCTTAGGGAAATAGGATTACCTTCCTTCCCCATTTTAGGCATGAGTTACCTGTCCCTGATAACTCACCATAGGAACAAAGAAATTCAGACTTTGGGGATGGTACCAGAAGATCTCAGAAATGACCTTCTCCCAAATTATCAAGTGAATTACAACTCTGATGGAAAACGTGGGGTGAAGCCTTTGAATCACTTCTTTGGAACCCCTACTTCTCCTGGTGGGCAAAATCACAGCCTTTGGGACAGGAGCTCCCTGTGTTTCTCCTTTGCCGGCAAAGTAATAAACCTTCATTTTTCTTTTTCTCAGAAAAAAAAACTCTTATATGGCTGCTACCCATCAGATCACTTCTTTAATTTTTTTTTTAATCTCCCCTCCATTTATTCACAAGCTCATTTGAGAAGAAAAATTATTTTGGTTTTGGACAATAACTGCTTTTAGAAACTGTAAAGTCCAAGCAAAAGTCAGACTATGAAAAAATGGAATTTGTGTCTTCACACAAATTGTCTGGTTAAGTCTTCATTTTAACTGATAAAAAGGCCAACTTTATTCCACATTGCTGTAAAATGATGAAGAAATTATTTGAGGGTGAAGGAAAACAGAAATTAGAAGTCAAATTTTCCTTTCATTCCAAAATAGAGTTTGAAGTATTTTATAATTTTCATTTAAATTATTTAGAGTCTCCAAGTCATTCATTAAACCATTTCTTTTTTTTTTTTAATATATATTTTTTTTTTTTAGTTATCAGCGGACACAACATCTTTGTTTGTATGTGGAGCTGAGAATCGAACCCGGGCCGCACGCATGCCAGGCGAGCGCGCTACCGCTTGAGCCACATCCCCAGCCCCATTAGACCATTTCTTAACAAACAGATTAATATAATGTAAATGATGCAAGTTTTCAGTGGATGAACTATTGGTTCTGGTAGTATTTATTTGTTTCTAATATTGTGACATATAACTTTAAATTAGCTGTGAATTATAAAGATGCAAAAAATCATAAAAACAAGTTTGTTTTCTGCATAAATCATTGGAATTTCTTTTCTTTCTTCTTTCCTCCTTCCTTCACTCCTTTCTCTTTTTTAATAGCATGTGAGAATAAAAAGTTAAGACCAAGCTCAGGTTATCTCACTAAATGATATGATGTAGTCAGAATTAAAAAGCTAATCTATTATGGTAACTTTAGTATGCTTTGCCTTCGTCCAAGTTCATATATGGACTTGGATGGGAACTATCAGTTCTGTTAATTATATATGGATTAAAGACTTTTTATTTTATTATTATCATTATTTATTTATTTATTTGGCATACTAGGGATTAAACCTAAGACCTCACACATGCTAGGCAAGCATTATAATGCTGAGGTACATCTCCAGCCCTTTTGGAAATTTTATTTTGAGACAGGGTCTCACTAAGTTGCCCAGGCTGACCTCAAACTTGAAATCCTCCTGCCTCCACGTCCCAGAGAGTAGGATTACAGGTGTGCACCACTGTGCCCTGCTCAGACTTTCTTTTCCAGGTACACTTCCATTTTTTTTGCCTTCTATGTCTGACAACTAAAAATCATAACATAGAATGATTATGGAATAAAATCAACAAAATAAAGCACTGTTTTGATGTGGCCTTTTTCAAAGTAGGTTGTTGAAGATCCATGAAAATGGGTTTCTATAGTCATATTAAATGAGCACTTTATTGCAGTAAATATTTCAAATGACAACATATGAATAAAAAACTTGGTACATTAGGTTTTTTAGAGACATAAATTGCAAAGAAATAATTAATAATTTTACTACATAAAAAATTAACTTTCCTAGATTGAATGACATCATAAAAGAATAAAAAGAGGGGCTGGGGATGTGGCTCAGGCGGTAGCACGCTCGCCTGTCATGCGTGCGGCCCGGGTTCGATCCTCAGCACCACATACAAACAAAGATGTTGTGTCTGCCAATAACTAAAATAAAAAATAAATATTAAAAAATTCTCTGTCACTCTCTCACTCTCTAAAAAAAATATTAAAAAAAAGAATAAAAAGACAAACCTTAACTTACAACACATACAGAATTAGTATCTAAATATCTTTTTGAAGTTCATAAAAATCAGTAACAGCTGGGCATGGTGATGCACATCTGTAATCCCAGTGGCTCAGCAGGCTGAGGCAGGAGGATTATGAGTTCAAAGCCAGCCTCAGCAACTTAGTGAGGTCCTAGGCAACTCAGTGAGACCTTGTTTCTAAACAAATACAAAAAAGGTCTGGGGATGTGGCTCAGTGGGTATTATTTGGTATTGGGTTTAAGCCCCAATACCAAATAATAATAATAATAATAATAAAATAATAATATAAAGTAAATTAAAAATTTAAAAAATCAGTAGCAAAGATAAAACACAATCCAATTTAAATACTTTCTTTTGACAGTATACATTTTTCAAATACTTTGATAAATAATTTGATATTATGAGCTGGTCTTGGTGGTATGTGACTGTAATCCCAGGCAGGAGAATTGTAAATTCAATACCACCCTCAGCAATTTAGCAAGACCCTGTCTCAAAATAAAAAATAAAAAGGGCTGGATGTGTAGTTCAGTGGTAAAGCACCTCTGGGCTCAATATTTAGTACTGGGAAAATAATTGACATTATGTAATAAAGTTAAATATATACACACCCTGAGGCCCAGACAATTCTGTTCCAAAGTACTTTATCCAGTACAAAATTCTTATACATGTGCATGGAAGACTTATCTAGGAAAATTTATATCAGATAAAAGACCTGGCTGATAAAGCTTGTCTTTACTACATTCTAGTGGTATGAATTTGAGTAGGTTCATCTCCTTAAATATTAAATTCCTCACCTTTAAAGTGAGAACAAGTCTATCTTACAGAGCTCTTATGCAGATAAAAAGAAAATGTACTAGGGATACAGCTTAACACATAATTGTTATCATTTTCATCATTCAAACTTGCTATCTTTTCTGCAAAGTCTCCATGGCAAAAGCCCGTATTATGTTATCTATCAGCCCCATGAATATTTAAAAAACCCTCAGATTGCCTCCTTTTTAGGCAAGAAAGATCTCCTTCCTATTACTAAAGAATCATGTAGGAGGAAATGAGCTAATTCTTTATCTCTAAAATAAATATAATGCAACTTGATTTGTTGTCTCATTTTATATGTTAGCATGTTAACTTACATAATTTTCTTAAAACCCCACTGAGATCATATAAACTAAAGCCAAATGATCATAAAAATAGCATGGTGGGTTTGTGAGTTTATTTGTAGGAATGCAGATTTTATCAGAGGGTTATAGAGACCCGCTTAGAGTTCTATGGAATAACATAAACTCTTTTTATAGCTATGGTATCTTAAGCTCCCAAAATTCTCCCATCTTGTGGGAATCTTCTTGGCCTTCTGTGGGAAACCATCCCTTTAACTCATTAAGTTGCAATCTTTCAATTCTGTGAATATTTCAACAAAATTGACACAGGTGCATTAAAATAGGTTAGAAATAATAATCTAGAGTTTCTATATTATTATATTAACATTATAATATAGGCACTATATTATAATACAATTATATTATACTTAAATTATTATATAATCATTATATACTATTATATATTTTATGTTATATTTAAGTTTTTTTTAGGTATTCCACACTGGAGCCAAAGTGACAAAAGAGGTTAAGAAAGCAGAACAGTACAAAAGAAAACAAGATTTCTGGAGTTGTTTCCAATTTTAAAAAAATAATAATAATGTTAGGGAAAAAGGAACCCTTACAGAGCTGTATAACTGTACAAAGCAGTCTCACCTGTCCCACATATGGGTAGGCATCTTCAGAGTCAATACCGTGGTTCTTCTGCACGTATTGGAAAGCATTGGTCATGTAACCCCCTCCACAGCCATCATTCTCAGACACACAATCCACCAGATTCTGGGGACTCAGATTTAAGAGTCTGCCAGTTTTCTTCTTGAGTTGACCCTCCAGGGCACCCACAGAGCTAAAAGCCCAACAGGAACCACACTGACCCTGAGGGGCATATAGAGCAACTTATGAGTCATTCCTGGTCACACATTCTACATCTACTATCTACCTGCTGATGAAATTTCATGCATTTCATAAGTTCTGACACAAACATTGCCATTGTTGTGAGGTCTATCTATTCTCCTTCATTTAACATTTGTTGCATTATTCTATTGCTATTGATGTTATGATAACAGTATGATTAGCTGCCATAGAACAGAGAAAATAGCATACTGGCTTTGGAGGTAGGTCTCCTGGGGTCTAACCCTAGCTTTGCACTCACTCATTATGTGACCTTGGGTAAATTACTAAATCTATATGTGCTTCAGTTTCATCTGGAAAATGTGCATAATAGCATACTTAATGGAAGTGTTTTGGGATTAATAGATTTAACTCATATAATAATTTAGAAGTTTCTTACTCATAGTAATCTCTCAAAAAATGCTAGTTATTATTAGTATTTGTTCTGCTAGGTTGTAGTTTTTCTTCTTTCCTGCTCTTTCTAAAATGGAGAATTTCTTGAGGACACAGCTTGTGTCTTAGCATCTTGAATCTATTGCCCAGCACTGTGATGGGATCCAAGGGGGTGGTATATGTAAATGAGTGTTAAGTCAAGTGTTCATCTTATTGATAACAATCCTCTGTTAAGGTTATGGAAAAGCTGACATTTTCATGCTGATAAGAATATAAAATTGTAAAAACATTTTTGGAAAGGATTCCAAAAACTGTGACCTAGCAATTACAATTTTAGGATTTATTTTGTATAACTATTTCTAACATGTGCACAAAAATACATGCATGAGAGTGTTTACTGCAACACTATTTATAATAAGCCCCAGAAGCAACCTAAATATTCAAAAATAGGTAATGAGTTAAATAACAGGCTATATTCTCTTAGTATGAGATATACCTTAATTCTTTGTCCTCTCTTCATCTTGTCCTCCTATCTTGACAACAAAGCAGGAGAAAAAGGAACAGATCATGCCAGATTACTTACACATACCCCAAAAGAAGAGTACCTGATTTTTCACAGGAGTGACATAACCTTTCTTTCGATAATCAATGGAGTCTGGGGCTCTGCCTTCCCAGTCTGGGATGTAAAGGGTGTCATTACTTTGAGAATGAAATGGGGGTACTTTGAGTCCAGTCATCTTCTGAACCACTTCTTCACTGGTCTGAGACAAAGAAGAAAGAAGCCAAGCTTTAGCAGGGAACTAAGGCAAAAATGGCAGGTAGGCCAAGAGCTGAGAGTCAACTCACCATATCCCCCAAGTGGTTCATGGCCAATTCATATGTATGGACACCAAGAGAGGCCTCAAGATTATGGATGGAAATATACTTTAGGTTTTTTTCCCAAATTAAACGCCGAGAGATTTCAACCACCTAAACAGAGCATAGTCAGTACCTGCATAGACTGTATGCAAATTTATATAGGTGATATTGTGAAGAAGATGCAACTTACTACAATGTAGTTGGGGAACTAATTATAATTATTAAGAGCATGCAAACAGTAAGATGGGAGCAAATCAAATAGTACAATGTAAAGCTATGGAGAAATTTATAGAAATATTACTCAGATTAATAGCATTAATCTGACAAGTCTTCCTAAAAGACAAATATAAGACAGTCACACTACTTTTCTTTTCTTGTGGTACAGGGAATTGAAGCCAGGCAGTTATAAAGCTAGGAAGGATAGGTCTTGATAGATTGTGAGTTGAGGCACCAAAATGAGAATCACATGCTAAGAGTTAGGGGACAGGTTTGCTTGGTTGGAGTAAAGTACTGGATTGAAGAAGGGAGTCTGGAAGCTAAGACAGGAAATCTCAGGTTCCAGCTCTCCTGCCATGCTCCCTTTGGGTTCCCAGGCACCTTGCCATTATACTGTTTCCTGTAGGTCTTCTTCCATAGCTCCCATTGGGTGTCCAGTATCTCCTCAGGATACAGAGCAAAGCTCACCATGGGTAACAGCAGAAGCTTGAGCCCCCACATCCTGGGGAAGGGAATAATTAGGGGAGACACTTCCATTTGGCATAAGTTCACAGCCTGGCTTGGAGTGTGGAAAATAGCTAGAGCCATATTTCCACTAGGTGGCTTAACCTTCTAGAAGTCATAGATGACTCCTTTGAGGTGCTAATCATTTCTCTCACCAGAAAAATGCATGCACACACAACAATCCTAGGGGATTCATGAACCCAAAGATAGAGCCCCTTCCTTGGAACCATGTGGCACAGGGAAACTTGGCTCTATAAGGGAGATCAGCAAGGAACTGAGAGTGATCTTTATATGATAAAACAATGACAAGAAGAGGCTAGGTTTCCATCAGGTGCTGGTACGTCTAGTTCTAAGTATTCTGACATAGGGAGATTAACCAACATTCACATGCACACTTGTACAATCAGAAATGGAGTGGAAATTGGACGAGTGGGTTCAGCATTTGTTTTCTTCATTGTCCTCTACAAGTTTGAAGATGGACAAATTAAGTGCAAAGTGAAAATGGGTTGGAGAATACACATAGGAGAGACTTCAGCTACATTTTGCTTCCTAATCATTTCTTCAAGGCATTCATTACTTACTTGCCTTAATTCTGAGTTTTCCAGATCTCGTCAGGAGGGGACAAGGGAAAAGTTGATAGCATTTCCTTATTTAACAATGAGATGTTTACTGTCTCCTCACTCTCCTTATGCATTTCTTCTTCCTTGCTCATACCCCCTCCCTCCACAGACGGGAAACTGACCTAATTTTAACCAGATGTTCGTGGGTAGGTTTTCTTTTCTTTTTCCAACAGTGAAAAATCTCTGTGACTACCTCACAGTGCAAAAGGATCAGAATCAAAGTTAGAGTGCAGGATGGAAAAGCATTTTCAATGATGATTAAATCCACAGCATTTCAGAAGTAAAGTTTCACTCCTTTCTTGAATTAGCTTAATTGAAGATCTTTCAGTTTTAAGAACAGTTTGCAGTCTCTAGGAATTCTAAGACTAGCATGAACTAAATGTATAGTCCGTTTTTATGTAATCTTTACAAACCCATGTTAAATTTCTAGCAGAGCATTTAATAGCTAGAGTGTTAAAAGGTTTGGGGATATCTCAGAGCAGAAATACCCAGTTACTGGTACCACTCCTCCTCATTCTCTGTAGTCAATTAACCCTTTCGGGCAAAGCAAAAACACTCTAGAAGCTACTTTTGAAGAATGGGTAAAGGATTCCCTATTTTTTTTTGCTTTTAATAACAATCATGTATGCATATATACGAATCATACAAGGAATCCTAAAGACTTCCAGACAGATTTTATTTGTCAAGGAGAAGAACTAAGAAGGGCATGTTTTCAATATGCAGAGCTTATACAGTTTACTTTCATCCCCAACTCACTACATCCCTAATACTCTCAAAATAAAGAAGTGGCAGAAATGATAAGCTATAAAAAAAATCTAGAAAGTCAAAAATTTTACCTGCTGCTGGGAATCTGCTGTCTGGGCTCCTTTCAGACAGGAAGTGTCGCTAATGTGGGTGGAAGACTAGGAGTGCTAGATTTATTCCATCAGGATTGCGGAAGTCAGCTCTAGCAGTTGGCTGGAAAATTTGGATGAGGAAAGGAGGCGGGAATAGAAATGTTGAGAAAAGGGGGGTTAGGGTGGAAGGAAGGAGGAAGCAGATTTGCACATTTCTGTGTGCAGTGTAGTGTGCTAGTGTGGAGAGCTGCTAGGTAGGTGTTGAGTTTCACATGACTCTCTGGAGGCAGAGAAAAGACATCAGTACACATGACTCTAATAAAGGGGCTTACCTTTTCCTTTGCTGGGGAAATGGATGTATAACCCTGATCTTCCCTCACCTTTCTTTAAAGTCCTTTAATATCGAGGGATTGCATCGTTCCCTACCCTTGTTATGACCCACCTCCCTAAAATCCTAACAGTGAAACCTATTTTCAAATTTGTGTCTGATCCTCACCTCTGGGATGATGGAAGAAGCACAAAAGGCTAGAAATAAATAACATAAGGAGAGACATAAGCTTCAAAATTGTATTTTATGATATTGTTGGTTAAAAGGGATCATGTTTTCCAGGCGGGAATAGCTTTCCTAGCCTAATGTGATTTTGCAGAGGGAGGATCTGCCCAGAAAGTTAGATGAAACTGGTTCTAAAAGGCAGCAGAAACAATACTCCTAGTTATTTATAACACTTGAATCAACGAACTGATGGACTCACATGTGACTCTATTGCTAAAACTCTCAGATGGTGGATGTCTGATGAGCATGTCTCAATTATTAAATTCCCCAATCCAGTCACATGAGCTTCTCCAAATGCTTCCCCCAAATCCAGGCATGTGACAGATCATAAGAGTCTAATTCAGTTACCAAACCACACCCCCAAGATCCATTTTCTTCCATAAACAGATGTGGGGAAAGAGGGTCACCGGAATAGAAAGGATAAAACATGGGATTCAGATTCAGTTCTTAGCTGGATTCCACGCACTTACTCTCAAGAATTCAGGCTTATTGTGCCTCTGGATTTTAAGAGTGGCTAATGAACCACAGGGTCCTAGGGAAAAACCAGGCCCAGACTTGAACAGTTTAGATTTCCCAATTCCTTACTTTTTTTTTTTTTCCCCCAAAGACATACTGGAAGAGGCATCCGTATGTGCCCTAATGGTTTCAAGTCCTAACTCTTCCCCTTTCCCCCACAGGCTTGGGCAACTCCACCCCCACCCAATGTGGTCAGAATGTCTCTGATAAATTTTACTCAAAATGTGTCAAGATCAGGAGGGCAAGTGAGGAGGAGGGGTGCTGAGTGATCAGGGCCCTATGATTTCTGATTCCTGAAATTAAAGACTCACACTGTGCTTTATGCTTGTGTGTTTGAAGCTCAAGCAGTGGCTCCCTTTAGTTGTGGGTGTCTGTTGGTTTCTGACCGGAAAGGAATAATAAAGCCGCAATCAAGATCACACAACACAAGAAATTTTTACAAAAGGAAAAAATATTTTGTTTTAAAATATTTGCTACATGTCGTCATTTTTGCCACTGTAAGGCTTAGCACAGATGCCAGCAATACAGAAATGGCCAACAAGGGGAAAAAAAAAAAAACAATCAAAAATAAAACCCTGAAGGAAAAGCAGAAACAAAACCCCCAGAGCATCTTCTCCCTGCCCTCCCCTTCCCCCAAGGCCCTATAATAACTGTACAATATTATAGTCCTGATCACATTTAAAAACAGTCGATTATTAAAAAACAAGGATTCCATTGGAAACTCAACTTTTTGGTTTTGTAAATTGTGATATAAATATATATGTATATTGTATGTGTGCACATAGAATAAAAAAATAAACTGTCTCCTTTCCATCCCACCATCTGGCACCAGATTGAAGACAAAAGGGAGAGAAATCCAGGAAATGACATTCCCTCAGCCTCTCCAAGGCCACCTTTGATCCTCAGTCCTCTATGAATACACTTAATATGTCTCCACTTCTTATTTCCGTCTTGCACTTAGATAATAACTGAAGCCAATTAAAAAACAAAAAAGGCTAATATATATGACTTACCTGAGGAAGGCAAAGGGTGAGAGTAGTAGCCTATTTTTATATGGCTATAATGAGGGAGTCCAGGCCCCACCTAACACATGGAGTTATCATACTTGCATTCTAAAGCAAAATCCAATCTCAAGATTGGAAAGGGAGCAGAGAGGAAAGAACTATAGGCCCAGGAGGAACCTAAATTTGTTTCTTATTATATGGAATATTTTGAGGATGACATGGAAGAGGCTACTTTACAATAGGACTTTGTATTTGGTTTTCATTCCAACAGTGAGGATTTTCACTGGGACTAATCCAAGAAGTTGAGTTTCCATGCAGAAAATAAGCTCCATAGAACACACATAATGTGTGATTCTGACAGAAAAATGCAGCATTATCTGTATGGCCAAGTCTGGGGTTTCTGGAAGCGTCTGTCAGCCTATTTCAGTAATGTTTGCCGATCTTCCAGATAAGGTGAGAGCACCAAAAGCGGGAGTAATCCAGCTTTATCACTGAACAAGTTTGAGAGACCAACCATATTAACAGAAGACTTTGCCTATAGTTGCATATTAGCTGAGCACAGATATAAGTGCAGCAAAGACATTTATTTAAACACTCTTTGGCTGCAATACTAAGTGAAAATACCTGGAAGATTTATCTTTTTAGAACTCATTGAAGAGCACAAAGATAAAAATCTGACAAATTTTGCATAACTCCCTAATAGGGAGAAAGAAATACAGAAACGTGTGCACCACATATATACACACACTGAGACACATATACATACATAAACACTCACTCAATCTCCCGTTTCTCTCCAGAGGAATTGCTCACAAGTAGCAGAAAGGGCCTGTGTTCACTTCCCAAAGCCCCATATATACCTACCATGTTTCATGTCCTCAAATATGAGGACATTTCTCCTCTCCTCGAATTTCTTTCCAAAAAAGCCACAGTGTATCCAAGGCAAGTAATGGACATCAGGTTCTAACCTGCACCTTAACCCTAGCACAATCATTGTTGTTTAACTTCTGGTCAAGAGACATAAGAAAAGGCATTCTAACCTTGCCTAGCCTCAAATTTTCAAAGGGTCATAAAAGCCTTAGGGATTCATTTCATTTCTTCTATGACTGTTACCTCAGAGAGGCAAGAGAAGGGGAGGGCAAGGAAATCCCAGAAGGGAAAGGGGTATCCCTTAGGGGTGAGGGAAGGGAAGGGGGAGGAACTTTTATTCTGTTTACAAAAGTTTTGCTTTTAAAAAACAAACAGTGATTTTTCTCCCCCACCCCTTATCCTCACCCCAATAGTTCTATTCTGAAAAGGAGGGAAACATAGTTAGATCAGGAAATTCTTCATTGTTGTAACTGTTGCTTTGGTCTCCCAGCATGGACAGCATCTCCTAAGGAGAGAAAAAAAATTAAGATTGGGTTACATACCCTTACGTTCATTGAGCTGCCTCTTAATATTCCTCTGTACTCTATCCCTGACCCCAAAAGGTCTCTGCTGTACTAAGCTTTCAGCCTTCCTTATTCTCAGCAATGGTTCCTTTAGATTACAGACTTTTTTTCCTAGTCCAGTCTCTGTCTACCTCTACACTTGCACATTTTCCTTTTTCTAGTCTTCAATATTTTCAAGAGGAGAAAAATATGCTTACCACATTTCATATACCCACTAAAGATATATACGGAATGTCTCTTATCCTATTTGTTTTCCACCAAAAGCTGTTTTGCCTTCTTTCAATCTGTGCTTTACATTAGCCCTTTCTTTGTCTGAGGCAGGTGGATTGCAAGTTGATGATCTGAGCAACTTAGTGAGACCCTGTCTCAAAATAAAAAATTCAAAAGGCTGGGGCTTTGGCTTCACTGGTAAAGCACCCCTGGATTCACTCCCCATTACAAAAAAAAAAAAAAAAAAAAAGCAAAGAAGCAGTTTGTCACTGATCTGTTTTCTAGTACTATGAAACATGAGTACGTGAGCTAAGGAATAGTTTCTCTTGATAAATAAACTCTGAACAAATATTGAAAAAAGAAAAAAAAAAACTGAAATCATCCCAAAATTTTATCCATGGCACTCTCGTGGTAGAAGTATGATTCTTATTTAGAAGCTGAGGAAATGTTATTTCATGTCTTTGAAAACTGCACTCATTCTGCAGAAATAGACCTTTAGAGGTATATTTAGTAATTCCATTTCATACACTTAAAAAAAATTGTTCTGCCTATTTTAAACCCAAAGCTACTATGAAATAAAGATATGGATCTTCATGGATGAGCTAAAATAACTTTCTTTGGCATCTTTGCATGGTGCTTCACATAACTATTTTGTTTAGTCTCTTTAAAGGATATCACACTAAGTTCAAGATGTTCTCAATTACTAACACTAAACCCTCCCTGTCTTCTCCCATACACCCTCTGCCTACACGTCAACCAAGGCATGCTTCCTTCTCCATCTTTCCATCTTTCCTTCTTGACCCATTTTCTGATTTTCTGAAGTCTTCACCCTCTCACCTGGAAGACCTCAGGCTGGCTAGGTTGTTGTGCTGAAGGCTGCTGAACATGTTGCTCGCTAGAACTTGAACGATGATGAGGCTGCTGGCCTTGCCACTGTGGCCAGACACTCACACCCTCTGCTGTCCGTGTCTGGAATTGTCCTGCAGTCTGTCCAGTCTCAGGAGCTAGAAACACAGTAAGAATAAACAAGTTCAATCTACTAATTTTCTACTGGAGAAGAAAAACTAGTACATAGCTAAACGCAAGTCAGTAATTTTACTTGGGTTATCTTCTGTCCTTGAGTTTTTTCAATGTCTTTTCTATTTCAAAATCCAGTCGCCAATTAACTTTTCTTCTTTAGATAGCTCTTTCCAAAGACCACTTTGGTTATTTAGATTAAATATGTATGCCATTATATGCATATGCTTTTAAAAAATTATTTAGTAAAATCTGTGTAAAATTACAATATTTTGCATGGTTTTGTTGTATGTGCTAACGTATTTTTCATGTAGGTAGGTAATTAGGTCAGAATATCCAGGACACAGGCAAACCATTTTTAACTACAAAATCCGCTCTTTTTCTTTAGTGGTATGATCTTTCTGTCATCCTTCTTCTGGTCTGAACTTACCAAAGTTGGATCCACGACTGGTTAGAGTAGGATAGGTGGCAGCACCGGGTGATGCAGTAGGAGCACCAGGAAGAGACATGGGGCTGAATGAGGATGAAGTCTGAAAGTTGCCCACACCAAATTGGGAAGAACGAGTTTTGGCTGCAGCCTGAGTAGCCACCTGCTAAAGACAGAAGACATAGAGAACAACAAATGAAATATTATTATTACATATGTTGCTTCTTTTTTTTTAGTTGGGTTGGACACAATACCTTTATTTTATTTATTTATTTTATGTGGTGCTGAGGATCAAACCCAGGTAAGCGCTCTACTACTAAGCCACAACCCCAGCCCTACATATGTCATTTCTTAGGAGTCACTACCCTGCCGATCACTACATTCATCTGAATAAAGTTCATACTTATTTTCAGCTGTGTATTTCTTCTGCTTAACTCCCAATCCTTCTTAACACTATTTTTTATGCAGCTGAGATAAAATTGCAAAAAAAATGCATTTAATAAAGCTGGGAAAATTAAATAAAAACACTTTATAAACTGTAAAGTTAAATAAAATGAGTCATTAATAAGTCATACATACACATAAAAAAGCATTTAAAAAAATTTTTTTAGTTGTAGATGGATAGCACTGCATTAAAAAAATAATAATAAAATAATAAAGGTATGCTAAGGATTGAACCCAGTGCCTCACACATGCTAGGCAAGTGTTCTGTCATTGAGCTACAACTCCAGCCCCTAAAAAAAAATTTATATCCTTTTATTTTTCAGTCTGTTCTACATGTACTTGTTCGTAATGTCTTTTCTTTCCTTTTCTTTTTAAATTTTTTTTCCCTCCGAGTGCTGGAGATCAAACTCAGGACCTTTTATGTGATAGGTTAGTGCTCTAGCAATGAGCTACCTCCCCAGCCCTAAACAATTTTTTCTCCTTAGAATAGTAATGCACATGCATTGTGAAATATTTGAAAAGAAGGAAAGTAAGAATTAATCAAAATAAGAATCATAATTCTACCACGAGAGAGCCACGGTTAACATTTTTGGATAATTCTAGTTTTTCTTTTTCTTTTTTAATATTTGTTCAAAGTTTATTTATCAAGAGAAACTATTACTTATCTCACATACTCATGTTTCAGAGTACTGGAAAACAGATCAATGACAAACTGCTTCTTTACTTTTTTGTAATGGGGAGTGAATCCAGGGGTGCTTTACCACTGAAGTCAAAGCCCCAGTCTTTTAAATTTTTTGAGACAGGGTCTCACTAAGTTGTTCAGGTCCTCAACTTTGCAATCCTCCTGCCTCAGCCTGCTGAGTTGCTAGGATTACAGGCATGCACCACTACACCTAGTTCAGAGACAAACTTTGTGAAACTCAATCCAAAGAGATTATTTATTCCCAAAATATTTTGCACTCATGACACCAGCCTTTATTTCCTCAAAATCTTTCATGAAGTCACAATATCTATAGAAATCTTCAAATACATCTTTTTTGGTTCTGTCACAGCAAACTTATAGAGAGCTGCAACCCTCAGGAGATAATGAATGCTCAAATAATAGGACATCCCAGAGGCATGGCTTTCTTGGTCTCATCAAAGTACTGGAAATCACGGTAGTAATTATCCTCAGTACCAGTGTCCTTGGCTGATGGAGATGCCTTCGGTACATTATTCACACAGTTGAGATTATAATGCAAAAACAATTTTGGAGTATGCTTTTTTTTTTTTACTTCATTAAAATATTATACACTATAAACTAATAATATAATAAAGGATATTTGCTTTAGGCTTAACATTTATTATGTATTATACCCATGGATATTATATAAGGATTTTTCCTTTTTGTAAGTAGACATCACTATATAAAATTAGCAATTTTCTCCTTTGTTCCTATATCATGTAGTTCTAAACAAAGAGAAAACTTCTTTGAATTTACTTCAAAATAAATCTAAAAATCAAAACTGCTCTAAATGTTCTTCATGAACAATTCCAATTTTATCTTTAAATTGAAAACTATGGACTCTAATGAGGTTTTTGGATTATCTGTGTTTTAATTATCTAGCTGCTCTTAAGAAAATCAGAAGGTATGCCAGGTATGGTAATCCTATAATCCCAGCAGCTGGGGAGGCTGAGGCAGGAGGATAGCAAGTTCAAAGCCAGCCTCAGCAACTTAGTGAGGTCCTAAGCAACTTAGTGAGACTCTGATTCAAAATAAAAACTAAAAAGAACTGGGGATATGGCTCAGTGGTTGAGCACTCCTGGGTTCATTTCCTGGCACCAAGAAAAAAAAAGAAACAAAGAAAAAAGAAAATTTACATATGGAAAAAAACCCATCTAAACTAAAATGAACACATAAGCACAAAAAGATGAGAAGATTTACCTGGGTAGAGAAGCCTGGGCGGGTGCTAGGGGTCCAAGTTGGGGCTGCTCCTTGGGTAGGATTGGAGTGGCGGGAAATCTGGGCCAACATTTGCCCTGCAGAAGATGATGGCTGGACAATGGTTACAGGAGGGGCCAGACCACTATTCCTAGGAGTGAACAAATGATGAAGTAAAGTATTAAAAGGATGGATTTATCAGATAAGGTAGGCATCAAAGGATAATCTAGTGCTATTCCTAGATTCCCTTGACTTCCTTGGAGTTAAGGAAAACTAGATAACAGAATTTGGAAAAAACAAGGAAGACTGATAGCTGTGACACACTGACCAGGACACAAAGAGATGGAACCTAGAACATGGCAATAAGACAGGTGCAAAGAAACAGGAGGAAAAAAAGCAGCTTCTTTGCCTCACCCTAGGCCCTATAAACTCCACTGCTTTGTCTGAAAAAAAAAACAGAGAAAGCAAGGGAAGAATAAACTTGGATTCATCAAATGAATCCCTCAGGGCCCTGTAAAGCAGCACACACATATGGGGCTCACCTGAAATTCTCTGCCGGCCGGGGGGTAGGAGGGAATGAGTTGCCCTGGGAGAATAGCTGTTGGGTGGCAGGGACAGTGCTGGAGGAGATGCCTTTACTCTGATCTGTAGACCAAAAGGAGTCGGGGGAGGGCCAGTCAAGGGGCTGTAGTATATAGTTCAGCAAGTTCCTACTTACTTATGAAGTATTATGATTAAATGGAAATACGTTGGAAGATTACTGATAAGGCAGTAGCAGACCCATCAGTAAGTGATCTAAATGAGAATTTACAAGAGGAGTGAGGAAGAAGCATACCTGCACTGATGTTGGAATAGATTTCTGAGTATCTTGGGTCTCTATCCTGGGTAAATAAACCATCTGACTTCTCAAGAGGCTTGTTATGTTCTGGCCCTGTAGCTGTCACAGGCTGAACAGAAACCTATGGAGTAAAATGATAAAATAATCATTAAGAGTTTAATATGACAATTCAACTACCCTAAAACTCATAAAATATACACATACAGTCCAATTGGCAGTGGGGGACTTGTTTTCTTTTCTTTTTAATATTTACTTTGGTTGTAGTTGGATACAATACCTTCGTTTATTTATTTATTTTTATGTGGTATTGAGGATTGAACCCAGTGCCCCACATGTGCCAGGCAAGTGCTCTACCGCTGAGCCACAACCCCAACCCAGGACTTGTTTTTAAGGAAATGTTCACTGTCCTCTTCAAGAAAGAAGACACACTCACCTGGGAATGATTGTAGCTGGCTAGTCCATCTCGTCCTGACACCACATCCAACTCTGTTTGCTGTTGCTGCTGCCTATATATTCAAGGTCAGTGAGGAGAGAAATGGGAAAAAAAGATTTTTAAAAATAACCTGGTGTTGCTAGGCAGTGGCCCAGGCCTGTAATGCCAGCAGCTCAGGACGTTGAGGCAGGAGGAATGCAAGTTCAAACTAGACTCAATAACTTAGGCTCTAAGCAATTTAGTGAGACCCTGTCTCAAAATAAAATATGAAAAGGACTGGGGATGTGGTTAGTGGTTTAGCGCCTCAGGTTCAATCCCTGGTACCAAAAAAGAATCTGGTGGCAGGTTCAGGAGTTTAAGGCAGGAAGATCTCTGAGTCTGAGGCCAGCCTTGGCAACTTAACAAGGCCTGAAGCAACTTGGTGAGACACTACCTCAAAACAAAAAATAAAATGGGCTGAGAATGTGACTCAGTGGTTAAGCACCCCTGGGTTCAATCCCCAATACAAAAAAAAGAGAAAAGAACCTGGTGAAAAGGAATTTTTTTAAAAAGCCATCTAACAAATAAAGTGGGATTGCAGATGGCCACCATAGCTTAGTGACTGCTCAATAGGATTATTTTACTGTTTCTTACCTGGGTGCCAGCTGCCCTGGGCCCATTTCTAGGGTTAAATTAGCTGTGGGGCCTAGCTGTGATCTCTGGATTGTGTTAGACAGTGTAGGCCGTGGTTCCTGGCTAGAATTCCTGTGGAAATAAACAAGAGCAAAAAAATGGAAAAAGAAAGAAAGAAAGAAATATGATTCTGTTATATAGAAGCATCTATAGGTGGGGTAATCACTAATAGATATCCTTTAAAGTTTAATCCCATAGGTAGCCTATGACTCAGTTTTAGCAAAAAAAAAAAAATGCACATTATTGACAAATGGTATAAATATAAACAGTCCTAAGGCATAAGGGTTAAATTCATCCTGTTTAGTTTGTAACTTCTACATGTTCAATACTTGGTTGTTATGGGTATGTGTATATCCATACACTGTGTTTTTAAAACTCAGATAAAAAACTGAAAGTACTGAAATATTACCAAAAATTATCTAGAGGGCAAGAAATATTTTTTCCTTCTCTCTATATTTCTCAGTACCCTCTAATTTTTTTCTTTTTTAAAAAATTATTCCTCTATTTTTTAACTTTATTTTATTTATTTATTTTTATGCGGTGCTGAGGATTGAACCCAGAGCCTTGCACGTGTGAGGCGAGTGCTCTACTTCTGAGCCACAACCCCAGCCCCAAGTACCCTCCAAATTCTCTATAAATAATATTTACCAGAAAGAAAAAACTAGAAATATTTGTTTTTAAAAATAAAATATTGAGCTGGGATATAGCTTAGTTGGTAAAGTACTTGCCTCGAATGCACAAGGCCCTGGGTTCAATCCCCAGCACCAAAAAAAAAAATATATATATATATATATATATATATCTGAAATTAATCATGGTCAGGAAAATTGTATGTAAAAGAGGGGAAAGCAATTATTTCTCAAAACTCAAGTCCTTAAAAGGACATGAAATTTTCAATATTTGGGGCTGGGGATGTAGCTCAGTGGTAGAATGTTTGCCGAGCATGTGCAAAGCCCTATGTTTAATCCTTAGTATTGCAACAACAAAAAAAGTTTAGAAAAAAAAATATTTCAGAATTTAAACAAAAGGGAAACACAAAACAATGGTTGTTATGTAATACAAAGATGCAAAAAAATACCCTGTAATAATCATGACCATACATACAATTAAGTCTTAAATTTACAAAATATTCTAACTCAATCCACCGTTTTATTAAGTTAATTGGCAAAGAATTAAACTTTACAAGTCCTACAGAATGAACTGGACAATACTATTATAGCCAGGGATAATGTACACTTAGAAATTCTTCAAGAGCCAGGTTCAACGCCAGTTCTACAAAAGTAGCTTAAATGAAAAAGAAGTAATCTGACAACTGAT
Organism: Callospermophilus lateralis; assembly: GCF_048772815.1. Taxonomy (NCBI): domain Eukaryota; kingdom Metazoa; phylum Chordata; class Mammalia; order Rodentia; family Sciuridae; genus Callospermophilus; species Callospermophilus lateralis. Next base: position 2,745,737 of record NC_135311.1, read on the forward strand.
ATCCATTAGGGTGACTATAATAAAAAAGATAATGGTGAGTGTTGATAAGACTGTGGAGAAACTAAAATCTCCATGTTTTGTTGGTGGGAATGTAAAATGATGGGAAAGCTTTGAAAAACAGTCTGACACATCCTCAGAAGGTTAAATAGAATTACCATATGACCCAGCAATTCTACTCTTGGGTATATACTAAATTCTACTCTTGGGTATATACTAAGAGGAATAAAAACATATATCCATACAAAAACTGGTACAGAAATGTTCACAGCAGTGTTCTTAATAACCAAGAAGTATAAACAACCCAATGTCTATCAACTGACAAATGGTCAAAACCTGTTAAGCCCATACAACAGAGCATGATTTGACAATAAAAAGAAATACCGATACATGGTACAACATAAAAGACTCTTGAAAACATTATACTAAATGAAAAGCTCAATCACAAAAGAACCATATATTCTGTGATTCTACCCATATGAAAATGACTAGAACAGGTAAATTTATAGAGATAGCAAATAAGAGGGTGCATAGGACTTTAGAGGGGAGGGGAAGAATAGAGAATGATAGTGGGTACAGGACTTATTTTAGTGGGGATGAAAATGTTCTGAAATTAACATTGTTGTAATTGTTGCACAACTGTGTAATATATTTTTTAAAAATTGTACACTTTAAATAGGTGAACAATATGGTATGTGAAATGTATTTCAATAATTGTTTTTAAAAAGCTGAGAAAGAAAGCCCAAAGAGAGAAACAGAAACTTATGAAAGAATGGAATATAACTATGCCCTGAGGCAAACCATGATCCATGGACCAAATCAGTCCACTGCTGATTTTTTTAAATAAAGGTTTATTGTAACACAGTCATGTTCTTTCATCATTTCTCTATGACTACATTCATCATGCAACAAAAGCAGAATTGAGTAGGTGCAATAAAAACTGTATGGACTACAAAGCCTAAAATAATTACTATCTGTTCCTTCACAGAAAATGTATGCCGAATCCTGCTAGAGATCAAAATCCTGCCAGACTAAAGCAATAAACTAGTGTATGAAACAAAATCCTTTCTGGAAAGGGCCGATAAAATTAAAATATAAACCTTTTCATTTGAAGATGAAAGTCTCTGAACTTTTGCTTATTAAAATCTTATTCTACCTTGATCAACTACATCAAATCCTGTAAGAAGTTAGAAAATCAGAAACTTCAAATTAATGGTATTTACTTATGAAAACAAAGAAGAAAAGGAGATATCTTATAAGGCTAAGCAGACTGGGACATGAGAAATCCCAACATTAGAAAAGGACTAAAGGGTACATACTTCACATTGGTGTTGGTACAAATGATGTACTCAATTTCATCAGAGTAAGGGTTCTGGAAAGTAAAGGAGCTGGTTCTCATCCAGAGCCATTCTCGGTTCTTAGATCGAAAACGGAACATGACAGACAGCACCTGGCCTTTTAACTTCACTACCTGAAAAGGTTTTCATGCCATCAGTAGAACTCAGAGATATATGTTTTTAGAAAATTAAACAAATTTTCCCATTTCTATAATCCTAAAGTTCTTTTGCTGTTATCCTTCAAACACTCGTCTTTTTCAATGTTAAAACAATACAAAGGAGTGAAAACTAAGTTACTAAATAAGGGATATATTTATCACATTTCTTCCCAGCGTTCCAAGCTATCTAACCACAGTAGTCTAAGTCAAACAGCAATAACAATTATTTCCAGATGAGAAATACTATTTCCCCAGTTTCCTTGAAAAGTCCATGAAATATACAATGAGCTACTATATAATTCTACAATAGAAATTTAACTTTAATGACACTGAATATAGCTTATATACTATTCTGCAATTCCAGCTTTTCCTCCCAAACTGGAGAATTTGTTTTCACAATATCAATAAAGGTTTCTATATATAACACCATGTTTGTTTTAGTCTTGTTTTGCTTGTTTTTTAAAAGTTAAGTACCCCCAAAAAAAACATTAAAAGTAATTTTAGATTATTTTACTTTCTAGTCTCATGGAATAGAAAATAATCTTTTGATTCTCCCTAACAATAAAAAAAGGTATCAATATTAGCAAGTTAACATTTTGAAATTATATGTGTCAGGCACTGGGCTATATCCCTTATTTGTATTTTCTGGTTTTAAAATCTTCCCAAAGACCCTCTGAATTTAATTAAGTATTATTATTATGGACAATGTTTTTATAAAGACACCACTAAAATGTAAAAAATTAATTGTCCAATATAAAATGAGAACCAATATCTAAAACCATGTCCAAATTCACAAAGTATTTTAAGGAACTAAGGCCTAAAAATTATATTAAGAGTCAGAAATCATTTAACTCTAATTACTTATAAAAGAACTCTGTGAAATAAATTTTTTACTGCAATCTACAGATTAGTGAACCTACAATATTTTAAATACTTTGAAGACAGTTTCTTATAGATGGCTAACTGGATACAAAACAGTAAAGAACCAAAACCAAATAGAAATACCTTGAACACTAGCTATAATTTTAAAGTATTATATCTTTCTATTTCTTAAAAATATAGGTAAGGGCTAGGGATGTAGCTACTAATGGTGGAGTATTCGCCTAGCATGTGCAAGACCCTACGTTTGACTACCAGTACTGCTAAATAAATAAATAAATAAATAAATACAGGTTAGTTCAAGGCACACAAAACTCTAATGTCTATTATAGTGTTCAACTAATCAGTGGTCAATCAGTATGAAGTAATGTGATATATAGATTAAAAAATATACGTATATTCAGACCCAAACCAGGAAAAAAATTACCTGTTGAAAGCTATCTCTTAGAAGCTGCTGGTCTTCAGGATGACAGAATTCTACAATATTCTTTCCTAAGAGTTCCTGGAAGGGAGAAAGAAGAGTAAGATACACACTTTTATGGTCATCTAACTTTCCTGGTCAATCAGCTGAGGACTTGGACTTAGGACTTCTGTAATTATCCTAAGATGATATGTAAGTATGAAGGAGGTAAAAGTAAAGATTCCTTTGAGAAAGACCATGGGTGCACCCTGATTACAGCAGGGGCCTAGGAAGTGGTTTCACCAGGCTGAGCCACCAGGCACTCAGAGGCTACTGCAGCAGAGTTCCAGAAGGCTTGGCAACTGCTTGAGATGGCTGCAGACCTTGGCATCAACCAAGTGGTGCTGTTTCTGCAAGACGCTAAAATTAGGGGGTCAGGGAGGCTTCCACTAAGGTTTCAAAGGAAGGCCTGGGAAGTCAGGAAAGTGTAGAAGAGTCAGAGTCCCTGCAGCCAGCTCCTGAGAAGTTGATGTATGAAGATGTTAAAAAAATAAATAAATAAAGGAAATGGAAGCTACAGTGGAAAAGTCTGAGATTAAGAGATGCCAGTGCTACGGGATATCTATTGAGGAAAACTGCAGAAATTGAGGAGAAACAAGCCAAGAGAAAGGCCATGTAGGCTACAACCACCAAAGTCATAGGAAAAGAACTACACAAGCCCTTTGAAGAGAACATCATGATGCCTTGTGCCCCAGATGCTGGACCTGGAACTTATAGAACTTGCCCATCCGGATTTTGATCTTGTTTAGGTTCCAACCTTTCTTTCTATGCCCCTATGTTTTGGTTTGTTTTTGTAGAAAGGATTGTGCCCCCTAGCACTCGACCACTGAGCCACCCACATCCCCAGCCCTATTTTGTATTTTATTTAGAGATTGGGTCTCACTGAGTTGCTTAGCGCCTTACTTTTCCTGAGGCTGGCTTTGAACTTTGGATCCTCCTGCCTCAGCCTCCCAAGCCAATGGGATAACAGGCATGTGTCACCATGCCCAGCTCTAGGCCCCTATTTTCTTCCATGTGGAATGAAAATGTTTACTCTGTAGCATTATATATTAGATACATGTAATAATAAAAATAAAAAATGGACTAAATGAGCCAAGTGTGTTGGTGCATGCCTGTAATGTCAGCAGCTTGCGAGGCTGAGGATGGAGAATCACGAGTTCAAAGTCAGCCTCTGCAAAAGAGAGGTGCTAGGCCACTCAATGAGACCCCTATCTCTAAATAAATACAGAATAGGGCTGGGGATATGGCTCAGCTGTTAAGTACCCCTGAGTTTAATCCCAAGTACCTCCCCCAACCCCCACCCCCCAAAAGAAAAAAGAAAAGAAAATGGACTAAATGTATTTTTCATTGTGGGATGAGCTTCAGAGGAGAAATGATTAACCCACTGATATGGATTAACTGAGTGGTAAATGTAGGAAGGTAGGGTATGGATGGAAGAGGTAGGTGACTGGGGGAGTGCTTTGGGATTTATATTTTGTCCTGGTGAGCGAAGGTCTCTCTCTAATTGGCGTTGCCATTTGTTGAGCTGCTGCTTTCCTTTAGCATGCTCTTCTGCCATGATATGCTGAGTCATCTCAGGTCTAGAGCAATAAAATCTAATGACCATGAACCAAACCTCTGAAACTGGGAGTCCAAATAACTTTGACTCTTTTAAAACACACACACATAAATAAAATGAAATGAATAAAACATGTAAATCGGTTCCTATAGGAAGCATAATAAATAGGGAACAAAATGACAGGGGAACTAAGGAGGAAGTAGACTCTCCAAGGGAAAGCCCTCAGGTTAGAATGAAATACAAATAAGACGTAAATTCACAGTGATCTTGATCTGTGAATTGTAGTGAGGCATATCACCAATAGTTTTAGAGATAAATATTTCTGTACAAATATGGAAATTACTGTTTAAACATAGCATATTATTGAAATTTTATTAAAACCTTTTATTTAAAAAAATAAGTATGAAGGAAAAAATTTAAAAAGATTTTAATGGATCTGCTAAGCAGCTGGCTTCTAGCACATTTCTCCTTTGTTACAGATTGTATGTACAGTTCACATTTATAATTTACCCATTCTAAATGTATGATTTGATAATTCCTAATAAATTTATATAGCAGTACAATCATTACCAGAAGCCAGTTTCAGAACATGTTCATTGCATCAAAAGTTCTCTTTATCCAACCACTGACCTGCTTTCCAACTCTTTAGTTTTGCCTTTTCTAGAAATTTCATATAAATAGAATTATATAATATGCAGTTTGGAGTTTGGCTATTTTCAATGAGCATATTTTTAAAGTTCATCAACACTATTGCATATATTAGTACTTTATTCCTTTTTATCGTTCAGTGGTATTCTAACACAGATATACTATAGTTTGTGTATTAACTCATAAAATACTAATGCACATTAAGATTGTTCCTATTTTGGGGCTATTATTAATACAGCTTTGAATATTTATGCACACATCTTTGTGTGAACATTTGTTTTCATTTCTCCTGGGTAGACATCCAAGAGTAGAACTGCCAAATTATAGGATATAATTGAGGTAAAATGATAAAATTCTTTGCAGACACATTTCTAATCTCCTCATGGGTATTGTACAGATATGCAGTTTTTTAGGAAACTGCCAATGTTTTTGCAAAGTAGCTACACCATTTATATGTCTACCAACGATGTATGAGAGTTTTAGCTTTTCTACATTCTCATCAACACTTTTTGATTATAGCCATTCTGGGGTATATGATAGTATTTCATTGTGATTTTAATTTGCACTTTACTAATGACTAATGATTTTTTATTTGTTCTTTTTAGATAACATGACAGTAAAGTGTTTTTTGACATACCATAGATACATGGAGTATAACTTATTCTAAATGGAATCCCATTCTTGAGGTTGTACATGATGTGGAGTTCCACTGGTCATATATTCATATACGAACATAGGAAAGTCATGTTTGGTTCATTCTACTGTCTTTCCTATTTCCATCCCTTCTCCCTTCTCTTCATTCCCTTTTGTCTAATGACTAATGATTCTGAGCATATTTTCATGTGCCATACATATTTCTTCTTTACTGAAATATCAAATCTTGTGTCCTTTTTATTAATTGCTTATCCTAAAGAGTTATTTATATATTCTAAATACAAATTCTTTTTCAGACATATGATTTGCAAATATTTTCTCCCAGTCTGTGCCTGATCTTTTCACCTTCTTCATGACTTCCTTTATTGGTACCAGGGATTGAACCCAGGGGCGCTTAATCACTGGGCCACATCTCCAGCCGTTTATTGTATTTTATTTAGAAATAGGGTCTTGCTGAGTTGCTAAGTGCCTCATAAGATGCTGAAGCTGGCTTTGAAATCACAATCCTCCTGCCTCAGCCTCCAGAGTTGATGGGATTACAGGCATGCGCCACCATGCCCCACCATGACTTCCTATTAAGAGAGAGAATTTTAATTTTGATAGAATTCAATTTATCAGTATTGTTCTTTGTAAAATCATGCTTTTAGTAGTATACAAAAAAAATCTTTGCTTAACTCAGGGATACAAATATTTTCTCCTGGAAGTTTATTCATAACTTTAGCTCTGGTACATTTAGGTCTTTGAGTTGATATTTGAGGGTTGTGTGAAGTAAGGTCGAAGGTGTTTTTTTGTTTTTGTTTTTTATATATCATACGGATATCCCATTATCCTATCACTTTTTGTCAGAGAGACCTCTTTCCCCCACTGAATTATCTTGGCACATTTGCTGAAAATGGTTAAATATAAAAGTAAACTCAATTCTGGCCTATGTATCTACTGATCTATGTGTCTATCCTTACACTAACACTACACTGTCTTGATAACTTTAAGTTCTGAATCAGGTAGTGAAAACCTCCAACATTGTTCTTTGTTTTCAATATCTCTTCTTTATTAACCATTTCACATAGTCACAGCCAAAAAAACCTCCCTGATTTCAACAGCTTTGAAAATGTATATAAGTCAATTCAGGGATAGTTCACTGGTTTGTTGAATGAGTAAATTGTAATAACTGGTGCTAAATTTGTATATTTTATGGGTTATTATTGCTTTGGATAATTACATAAATTATTTAAAGATAGATATACAGTATAGCTAATTAAAATGAGTACTTATGAATTATTATCTGTTTAATATCAGTAACAAAAGATAAATAATATTTGTACTTGCTGCTCTCTCCCAGTTTCACAAATCATATTTCTCTAGATGTAGACAGCTTTGTTAAAGAAGCTGAAGATAAATTTAGCTACTGATAGAACAGGATCATCTCTTTTTCTGAACTAGAGTTGTTTTGGCTATCTCTAGAATAAGATAACTATATAACCTCAACAATGGCAAGGGAAACACAGGCCTAAGTATCAGTGACGTGACAGTTGCAGCTCCTCACCTGTGGCTGGTAGCCAACAGTAGCCACACAACGGTGATCCACAAAAGTGAATATCCCCTCAATGTTGTGTCGGGAGATGAACTCTGTTGGTTGGCAAACGTTACTCATGTCTGTACAGTTGGGAGAACTAGTTACCTATGAGTGGAAAGATAAAATTGAGTAAAATGATAACATTCTTTGCAGACACATTTCTAATCTCCTCATGGGAATTGTATAGATATGAGACTCACAGTTTTACAAACTTCTAAATTTTTACCTTGCATCCAGAAAGCAAAAAATAGCAGAGGGGCCATAGAATCTAGCTCTATTCCAATACATATACTCTACCAAGTTAATAAAGTAAGGAAAAAATGAAAAACCCACTTCCTTTCAGCTGACTAGGCTGTGCTCATTATTCAGATAGGAAAATTATGGTCTAACAAACATATTCTATACTTTTAAAAAGAAAACAATTTATTTCTCTATTGTTAGCCGTGTAATGATAAATTGAAAAGGATCCTTCCTTTTTTGTTCAGGGGCAAAGGAAATTAATTGGAAATAGAAAATTCAGCATCATAAAGCTTAAGTAAAAAAGATAAAGGGAGCAGGGTTGCTGGCAAGTGCCTGTAGTCTCTGTATTTAGCAGGCTTATGAAGGAATAACACTCAAGTCCAGGAATTTAAGATCAACCTAGACAACAGAGTAAGATCTCATCTCACCAACAACAAAAAAGAGATAGGGTTGGGTTGTGGCTCAGCAGTACAGTGCTCGCCTAGCAGATAAAAGGCACTGGGTTTGATCCTCAGTACCACATAAAAATACAACTAAGAGAAATATTAAAAATACAACTAAGAGAAATATTTAAGAGAGAGAGAGAAAGAGAGAGAGAGAGATAGATAGATAAGAGGGCTTGGGGGACTATGACTCAGTGGTAGAGTGCACACCTAACATACATGACATCCTGAGTTCAAACCCCAGCACACACACTCCCACCAAATACACACAAAGTACAAAAAGACATAAGGGGAAAAGATTTCCCTCCATCATATTCCTTTATATATGTGTGTATGTGTGTGTGTGTGTGTATGTGTGTGTATTATACACACACACACATTTATTGATTTATTGGTTTATTAATTTATTGATTTTAGTTGTTGGTATGACCTTTATTTTATTTGTTTATATGCAATGCTGAGACTCAAACTCAGTGTGTCACACATGCCAGGAAAGCGCTCCACCACTAACCCCAACCATAACCTGTTCCATCATACTCTTGAACTTCTGCTAAATCCAAGAGTAATAATGATCATTAGGAATGCCAAACTTCTTAAATTTTTTGGAATTATATGGAATTCTTAATTTGGCTCAATAGTAGAGTAAAATAAAATTAACATGAATAAGTACTGAAGGAGATTTCTTCTCACTTGAAAAAAATATACTTGCCTGCAATCTGCCAATGGCCACTAGGCAAAACTTGCTTCCCTGGCCAGCTTCTGGGTCATCATCTGGGAGGGAAACACCTTTGGAAGGTGAAATAAAAAGGATTTAGAGATCTCAAACTCAAATGCCTTCAAAAATCAGGTGAGTAATAATTCAAAATACATTTAGGTATGAAGAATCTAGATATAAAGCAATAGTTGCACAATTACATAGAATTTACCATAAATGCCAATTGTTGTTTCAATGTTTATATATATGTAATTATTAATTAATATATTTTATCCATAGTAATTATACTTAACTGGAAAGCAAGTCTCACCCAAAGTAGTCTTTTAAAAAAAATACATATTAAGGCAGCCATTCTGTGATTATATCATTGGCAGAGAACAGATATCTTGCCTTACCTGTGACTTTTAAAGTAAATAAACAATGAAAATTGACTATAACAAACACCAATAATTATTTATGTCCCTCGGAAAAGAGGGAAGCCACTGTTTTACCTGGAAAGGGAAGAAGAGTACATTTCCCCCCATTCTTTCTAAGGTTATTTTCTATTTATCCAAGAAGTTAGCATTTCCTTTATAGCTACACAGAAGTATGAAATATCACCACATACCTTAAAAGTATGATTTATACAGTATATAGACTAAAAAAAATGCAAACATTATTACTTGTATCACTTAAAATTAATTTTTCTTAATTATATTAAGTAGCATTTATTGGGTGCCTGCCATATGTCAAACACTGGGTTGGATGTTTTCCTTATATTAAATTTAATCCTCACAATAAACCAATATAGGAGAGAAGACTGACATAAAATTCAAGCAATTTACCCTAAGTTGTACTGCTAATAAATAACAATGTTAGAAATCAAATCCAAGTTTTTCCAAATTGAAGTTTAAACTCTTCCCAAATATACCACCTTGCCTCTCTTTTCTCTCTGTCTACCCATCTGGCAGGGAAGGAATGAGGTTGATATGATCTGGAAACTTTTCACAAGTCAATTTAAAAAGCTGATCCTTGTACTCCAACCTCCTTGGTCATATTTCATTTAACCTCAAATTCAAATAATCTAATCTACTCACAGTCTGATTTAAAGCCTTTGCAGTTATTATAAGTTATTATATTTTAATATAATATTATATTTATAAGTTATTATATTAATATAATTAATATTATATTTATAAGTTATTATATTTTCCCTTTGTTCCTCAAGGTCTTGCACCTATTTTACAAAGCTTTCCCAATTAGTTACATGAAATGCCAATGTTTCTTTTCAACAATTAGTTAGAACATAGGTATCCAGTATACATTATTATGAATTTGCACATTTAGAAACCACATTCTTGGGATCGGGTTGTGGCTCAGTGGTAGAGCATTTGCCTACTGTGTATGGTGCACTGGGTTCAATCCTCAACACCACATATAAAATAAATTTTTAAAATAAAGGTATTGCATCCATCTACATAAATAAAGGTATTGTGTCCATCTACAACTAAAATAAAATAAAAACTACAGTCTCAAGCCAGAGGCACTGGTACATGCCTGTAATCCCAGTAACTTTGGAGGCTGAGACAGGAAGATCACAAGTTCAAGGCCAGCTTTAGCAATTTAGTGAGTCCATCAGCAACTTCATGACATCCTGTCTAAAAAAAAAAAAAAAACCTTAAAAAAAAAAAAAACCACATTCTAAGTGGGTCATGGTGGTGCACACCTGTAGTCCTAGCTACTCAGGAGGTTAAGGCAAAAGGATCACTTGCCAGGAGTTCAAGGCCAGCCTGGGCAACACAGTAAGACTTTGTCTCAAAAAAAAAAATAAAATAAATAAAACATAGAAATAATGAGTCATTTTCAAATTTAAGTAATTCTTCTCCCCAACTGGAATATCAACTCAGTGATGAATGAGAAGTAGTCTTCTTCATCTATCCTATTATCTTTCCACCTATAGCAAAGTACACTGCATATACCAGATATATAGTAAATGTTGAAGATTTCCTTGGACTCTCTGAGGAACCAAGCGCACCAAGGGAGAAATCACTATCCAATTTTCCTACCTGCTGGAGGCCAGGCCTTGATATAGCCAGTGCAGTGGACCACAACAAAATGAGGCTCCCCATCCTTCACAGAGCCAAGTCCATTCCTAAAAGAGTTAGAGGAGTCAGGAGAAAAACCTTACAAAGTAAATCTTAAAGGGAAATGCTGCCCTTAGTACCTTTAAATTTAGACTCTTGAGTGTTTGGAAACCAGGATAATAAGTGCTTGGACCTTTTCACCAAAGAGTGACCACCATAATTTTAAGCCCTACCAAAGCAGAACAATTAAAAGGTACTGCAGCAAGAGGAAAATAGGTAAAGAAGTAGGCAGCTTCCAGTTTTAGGATGAGCAAGTGAACCTTTAAAGTTCAGCAAACTACTACCAGCAAAAAAAGTGGGAAATGAGGAAGAAGAGTAAGGGCTGCTAAAGAAAGGACTACAGTTAAGTTGGGTGAAAAAGTAAAGCTCTTTGTCATCCCTTTGGTTTTCACTACTTAGGACCTCACCTGCATCTGTTCCTCACAAAGCTCAATCTATTCATGGAGACTGAGTCCACAGCGCTATTGCCACACCTGTTTCAATGAACAGAGAGATTAAAAGCAGCCAGGCTGCATGATCAATGAACTTTCCATAGTAACAGCAGGATAACAGGCTCTGGATACAACCAAACACAGAAAACAAGTTAACAGTGCTCTTAACAATAAGGATGGATAAAGATAAATCAGGTCTGGTATTTCTAAAGCTTAAAACTAAGAATTTAAATTTTAAAAAAAAATGTGTCATATGTTCTTCAAATGTGAAGATTTTCTATATCAGAAACTGGTGGAGCTTTCCTATAAAGAACCAGATAGGGGCTGGGGATGTGGCTCAAGCGGTAGCACGCTCTCCTGGAATGCGTGCGGCCTGGGTTCGATCCTCAGCACCACATACAAACAAAGATGTTGTGCCCGCCAATAACTAAAAACAATAAATATTAAAATTCTCTCTCTACCTCTCTCTAAAAAAAAAAAAAAAAAAAAAAGTTACTCAGGAATGAGAGAGACTTGAAAAACGACAACATTAAAAAAAAAAAAAAAAAAAGAACCAGATAGTAGCAAGGGACAGTGGCTCATGCTTGTAATTCCAGTAACTCAGGAAGCTGAGGCAGGAGGATGGCAAATTCAAAGCCAGCCTTAGCAACTCAGCAAGATCCTATCTCAGAATAAAAAAAGAGCTTGGGCTGGGATTGTAGCTCAGTGGAAATGTAGCTAGTATATGTGAGGCACTGGGTTTGGTCCTCAGCACCACATAAAAATAAATAAATAAAATGGAGGTATTGTGTCCATGTACAACTAAAAACAAAAAAAAAAAACAAAAAAAAAGGCGGGGTGGGAGGATAAGAGATGTGGCTCAGTGGGTAAGAACCCCTGGGGTTCAATAGCTGGTACCAAAAAAAAAAAAAAGAAGGAACCCAGATAGTAAATATTTCCAGCTTTGTGGAACATACATCTGTTGCAACCAATTACCTATGACATTACAGCATGAAAGACACCATATGTAATATGTAAACAAATGGGCATAGCTATGTTCTCATAAAACTTTATTTACAAAAAAAGGGCTGTGGTTTGCTAACTCCTACTCTTCATTAATCACAACCTAATCTATCTACTACAATTCATTACTCTTTATCTTATTCCTGCCTATGTCTTTGCATTAGCCATGTCCATTATAATGGGACACTACCTCCAATCCTACTTTCCCACTCATTTCTTTAAAATAAAAACAACAAAACTTACATAGTTTAATATGTTCCATGCTCTATTCTAAATATCTTTACATATGAATTAATATTGTATGAATTAATATAACAACTTCATGAGGTCAGATTGATATTACCTCCAATAAATGATAAAATCAAAGCACAAAAAAGTCAGGTGATTTCTCTGAGGTTTCAAAAGTAGGGTCAAAGCCAGAATTCAAATCCACAGAATACTTTGGATTAGAACAAAATCCAGCAGTTCGAATCTAGAGGCTACTCTAAACCACTATTCATATAATATTCAATTTTGTACTTTTCCCATGAAATCTTGCTTTGAATCCAGTTTTTAATCAGCAAAATGGTACCCATAAATCTTAACCTATAGGGTGGCTGAAGGAATGCTATAACAGACATAAAGTAATGATCACATTGTTTGGCATAGAAGGGATTCAGATAATTCAGATAATGTTAGTTCCCTTACCAAATACTTTATTCTATGCTATAATTCACCTAGGTCTTGTACAGTTAAAATTAATACAACTGAAGCTTGGATTTAAAATGTTAATTTCTCTGACCGAAAAAAATAAAAGCCTAAGCTCTTGAGACTGCCAAATTGAAATCCTCATCCTAACACTTACCTCATTCGACAAATGAATGATCTCCTTGAACCCATACACATTCTCATAGAAGACTGCTGACCTTCCTTTTTCACTGTTCCAGTCTTTAGATCCAGAATACGCCCTGAAGAAAGATGTGAAGAACAATCTGGAGTGCAATCTTGTGAGTGGGAAAGGGCAGAATACTAAAAGCAAGTATAAATCCTATTCACCCTCCAACCTCCTTGCTTACAACAGAATAGACCAAGCAGAAGACAAATTTTTTCACGTCTAAATTATTTCAATTCTCATTTAAGTTCAAAGGCAGCACTGAAAATAACTGTGCAAGGGAAGGTAGAAGTGGAAAGTAGTAGTAGAAAGCAAGAGGCAAAGCTATACTCTCATTCCTGATTAGATAAACACAAAAAGTAAACGTCATTGGTTTAAAAACACAAATTTTTTTAGATGTTGATGGATACAATACCATTATTTTATTTATTCATTTTTATGTGGTATTGAGAATCGAACCTAAGCAAGTGCTCTACCATTGAGCCACACCCCAGTCCAAAAAACATGTATTTAATATGCTTCATAAACATACATCTGTCTCAATGTTTGGGGAAAAGGAAGAACTAAAAAAAGAAAAAAGAAATCTAGAAATACTTAAAAGAGAAAAAAACTAAAAAACTAAAGACCAGCATTAATATGATGTTTGGGGACTGTTCTGTATTTTAACCAGTAGTTTTTAATCTACTTCTAGTTTAAAATTTTTTCCTACAGTTGCTTGGGAACAAATATGACTTTTTTCCTTCTAATCAAACTTTGACAAAAGGACTGAATAGCATTAAAATGGGGGAATAGATGTAGGGGAAGGGAACAGTACAGATACAAACAAGGACTACAAAATACTACTTTATTCATTGACCAATAACAACTCCCATATAAAATAAAAATCTGTTATCACAGAGTCTACCATAAAGCCAAGAACAAGTGGATAGAAAAAAATACCACGAAATTATTCACACAAATGATTTAGAAGCATAGATGACTCTTTTAATATGGAGGAAGATATTTTAAACATCGAGTTTACTGTTTCATTTACAATAATATTAAGGTAAAAATGAACTTTTATATGAGCATAATCATTAAAGAAACATTTTCTAAGGATGAATCACAAAGTAGATAATCTTCATGTGGATAAAAAGAACTGATTATATTCATTAGAGAAGAAAATACTAGAAGTTTTGCCAGATCCAACAAATAAATTTAAGAGCTTTAAATACCTGTGATGCCTCAGAAAAATAAGAAAAAATTCTCATTCATTTCACATCCCTGTAACTCTCACCTGTCAGGGCATTTTCTGATGTGGAAAGCTGCTCCCGAAGTTTATCCACATCATCTGGGTGCACCTGATCATAAAGTGTGCTGCCAAACCATTCAGACTGTGGCTGGTTCAAAACAGGAGTCACTGAATCAGAGACATATACCACCCGGCCTGTCTCACATGAGACAATAAACAGAAAGCCATCTGCTGCCTCCAAGATCAAATGTTTCAGTTCCTAACCAAGGGGAAAAAAATCAATATTTTAATATTTTAAATAAAGTTAATATTGAACTCTGAAAAAACAAATATTTCTATAGAGGGGAAAAATAAGATCCTTCATGCCGTATGTATACTTCTATAAGCAATTGCTGACTTATACCTGATTCACAGCCACAGGTTTCCACCCTAAATGAAATTACCTTCATTGACAACAAAGTTTTTTTCAATAGCTACTTCTTCAATTGTTGCTACTATTTCTCTATGTTGCTATCCACACCTCTTTCTTCCTCTTTATCTCAGGACTCAAGAGGGGAACAAAAAGAGTTACCACCAACAATAACCTACTTTTTAAATACCCTTTATTTATTTTTATGCAGTGCTGAGGATCAAACCCAGGGCCTCGCACGTGCTAGGTGAGCACTCTACCACTGAGCCACAACCCCAGCCCAACTGACTTTTTTTTTTTTTTTTAAATATTTTTCAGTTTTCGGTGGACCCAACATCTTTATTTAATTTTTATGTGGTGCTGAGGATTGAACCCAGCTCCCCACGCATGCCAGGCGAGCCACATCGCCAGCCCCCAACTGACTTTTTTAAAAAATATGTTTTTGTTATAGATGGAAACAATATTTTAATTTATTTATTTTTATGTGGTACTGAGTATGGAACCCTTGTGCTTGGCGAGTGTTCTACCACTGAGGTATAACCCCAGCCCCAATAATGACTTCCAATGACTTCTTGATCTCATTTCTCTGGTCTCTTTTTAGGATCTTCTCAGCAAATATACACACTTGCTCTTTCCCTTCAGGCCTATTAACACAATGTTTCCTCAATTCTATATGAATCTTCCCTCAAGTTGGTCAGAATGTTCATTGCCAACCTTATATATTCTAAAAATAATGTTACAGTCAATGACACTATTCTCTTTCAATTATTTCTCAATTCCACTGCAATGATCACTCTAAACTAATATATTATAATTTTTTTTAGTTGTCTATGGACGTATATTTTATTTATATGTGGTGCTAAGGATTGAACCGAGCGCCTCACACATGCTAGGCAAGTGCTCTATCACTGAGCCACAACCCCAGCCCTATTAATTTTTTGAAGGAGTTTACTAATGACCTCCTAATGGCCAATTCAAGTCCCTTTTCCTGGGTTTTAATAATTTTTTTTAACTCAAGTCTCTCAAAGAAATCTGATGATGTCCATTCTAGCCTATAAATTTTATTTTTCCCTAGATGCTTCTGATTCTACACTCCAATTTTTGTTTCTTCAGACCCTCTGTCCTTTGTTGAAGTCTTTTTTTTTTTTTTTGGTACCAGGGATTGAACCCAGGGATGCTTAACCAGTGAGCCACATCCCCAGCCCTTTGGATGTTTTATTTTGAGACAGAGTCTCCCCTAAGTTGCTGAGGCTGGCTTTAAATATACAATACTGGGTTGGGGCTATGGCTCAGAGGTCGAGCGCTTGCCTACCATGCTTGAGGCACTGGGTTCGATCCCCAGCACCACATAAAAACAAAATAAAAATATTGTATCTATCTATAACTAAAAAATAAATCTTTTTAAATAAATAAACAAACAAATAAATATACAATCCTCCTGCCTCAGCCTCCCTAGCCTCTTGAGATTATAGGCATGTACCTACCACCAAGCTTGGCTCAAATCTTAAATGTAGACAATCCCAAGATTTTATTCTCTATTCATACCACTGTTTCTTCTTAGGGAATCATATCCACTCCTCCCTGCCTCCTCTACACCCCCAGAAAACCTTTTTTTTTCTTTACTTGAGCTTTCAGTAAACCTAATTTCCAAGTGTCTGTTATATATTTCCAAGTAGGCACTGTAACAGCAACTCAATGTCTACATCTCAAAACCACAATCATATCCATGTCCAAAATATAATCATCTGTGTTCTTCCAGCATTCCCTTTCTTACCAGCATCCTCCTAGGCTAGAAATCTAACCACTCTCCCTCCCATTCCAGTTTTCTCAATTCTACTTTCCAATACTATGTCACTGTCCTAATCATCTTACGCTAAGACAAATGACATGATCTCAAAAATTTTACTCCCTCCAATCCATCTTTAAAGTGCTATAGGTATATTAACACATTTTTTAATGGCTCCTCACTGCCTAACAATTAAGATCTAAATTCTTTAAAACCTAAAATATTCCATCATCAGGTCCAAGCCTACCAAAATCTAAATTACTTGATTTTCCTTTAATAACTCACTTTCACACCTCTAAATTTTTGTTCAAGTTATTCCCAAAATCTATAATACTTTTCCCCATATTCTCATTTTCTTTATCTCATTTCTACAATCCTCATTATTATACCTTTATTTTAAAACAGATTTTGTGTTTATGTATTTATTTACATGTTTGTATCCAACAGTGACTATATCTTTTATCATTCTTTGTATTTCTCACAGTACAAAGCACTTGGCTTGCCCACAAAAGGTGTGCTGAACTGATATTTGCAAACTACTAGTATTTGTGTACTGACAGAGCAAATTACCTGTTTTAATGAACAGTATAAAAATTAGCTATACGTGCTTTGCAACTGGCCACCCTGTTTGCAGGATTCTTAATTCCTTTCTCCCAAACATTCCTTCACTTTTTCTAATTCTTCGGTTTTTAACATTGGCATTACAGGTGAATTTGTTCTTATTTATACTTCCTGTATTTTCCAAAATGATCATTGTTTATTTTTTTTAATATTTATTTTTTAGTTGTAGTTGGACACGATACCTTTATTTTATTTATTTGTACGTGGTGCTGAGGATCGAACCCACATGTGCTAGGTGAGCACTCTACCGCTGAGCCACAACCCCAGCCCTCATTGGTTATTTTTAATAATCAAAATAGAACATATTGGGGCTGGGGTTGTGGCTCAGCGGTAGAGGCACTGGGTTCGATCCTCGGCACCACATAAAAATAAAGTAAATGTTATTGTGTCCACCTATAACTAAAACAAATATTAAAAAAAAAAGATCATGTCTTCCTTAACCACCCTCATTCAAGTCTGGCCATTCTTATCACTTTAGCCATCCCTCCATTATATATTTATCTAGTCACACACAAATTATTTTTTTTTAATGTTTATTTGAAGATGGACAAAATACCTTTATTTATTTTATTTATTTATATGGTGCTGAGGATCTAACCTAGTGCCCTATGCATGTGAGGCAAGCACTCTTCCACTGAGCCACAACCCCAGCCCACACAAAAATTATTACCAAAGAAAAAAAGACCATTTTTTTCTCTGTATGCATTTTCCTATCATGTTCCACTTGTGTGTGTTTATTGCCTCTCACATATTTACATTCAGACTGAGTTTTTTAAAGGCAGGAAGGATTTCTGCCTTATTTTTCTCATACTGCATCAAATGTGAGAGCACATCCCTGAGTAGCAATGACTGCCTAGCCAGGAGCAGTGGCCCATGCCTATAATCCCAGTGGCTTGGGAAGCTGAGACAGGAGGATTGCAAGTTCAAAGCCAGCCTCAGCAAATTAGTAAGGCCCTAAGCATCTTAGCAAGACCTTATTTCAAAATAAAAAATAAAAAAGGGCTGGGGATGTTGCTCAGTGGTTAAGCAACTGTGGGTTCAATCCCTGGTACCAAATCAAAAACAAACAAACAAAAAAATCAATTATCTGACTCTTCCTATTACTTCTTTCATCCTCAATAACCCTAAAAACAATTGGTTCCATGGACATGGTAATCTCTTCTTTTTGGGATTGTACTGTTCTTCTAAATTACAGGTTGTATTTATGAGTTGAATTCTAAAATGCCTAGAAAGCTGGATATGATGGCTCAACAACCTGTAATCCTAGTGGTTTGGGAGGCTGAGGCAGGAGTATCACAAGTTCAAAGCCAGCCTCAGCATCTTAGCAAGGCCCTAAGCAACTCAGGAAGACCCTGTCTCTAAATAAAATATTAAATAGGGCTGGGGATGTGATCTATGGTTAAGCACCTCTAGGCTCAATCCCCAGTACATAAAATGAAATAAAATACCTACAAACTTGCTAAATAATTTTCACAACTCTTCTCTGCTTTTTATCACCCCAATGCTTACTAACATTATAGCCAAGTACTGAAACTCTTTTTCCATGGTCTGAATTTTTCCATGATTGAATTTTTCCTTGTCCAAATGAATCAAAACTTTCAACAGATTCAAACAGATTCCAGACTCTCACAGTTCTAAATCCCAGAGACCTGATCAGTGAGGAAAGACGGCTTATAGGAACCATCAGTGGATGTGTTGCCAGTTCCTCTCAAGGACTTCATGTGAGAAACTGCCATGCGTAAGATGGTTAGCTTGTCTGGTTTTCGAGCCAGGGCACTACAGGTGGGTACCATGTCTGACAGTTCAGTGATGTAAGCTGTCATCTTGTTCCGTCGCCGCCGTTCAATTTCACTATGATTTTCCCTGTATGAAGAAAGAAAGGAGAAGCCCCATCCAGGTGATCACATCTGGTCATTTGGTAGCAGGGAAAGTAATGTGGATACCAAGTGAGCTGCTGAAGAATGTCATATTTTAGTTTAATGATGCTTAAGTCTCAGAAATTAAAATAAGATTTGCCAACCTCATGCAGAGCAAGCATGGAAGAGAATTTACAGAGAATAAGCAGATATCAAACTCCTCCCTCCATCTCCTGGGAACATCATGTACTATGTAAACTACCACTCCTTAGAACAAAAGTGTTTTAAGAAATGATAGTATTTATAAATGTTAGTTTCACTCACTTAAGTTCCCAAATGACAAATAATCTCAGCTTGGCTGATTAAATATTTCCTAATTTAATTTTTTAAAGGATAGAAAACAAAATGACCAATTTTTGCTAACTCAAGTATATTGCTCAATAGCTGATATAAAAAATAATAGCATAGATGTCAAGGGTCTATAAAATGTTACTTTGAGGTACACTTCTCTCTTAAAACATGAGAAGACAAAATTGAAAGATCTGAAGTTTTATTTGTCCCATTATGCACAAAAGTCCTGTCTTCTGAGTGTGGTGCCAGTGCACTGAACTTAAGACACTGGCAGATACCAAGTGGATCCCCATCTGGGACTAAGTGAGTTGAAAAGCAGGTGCTTAAAGGCCTCGAGACAATTTGGATCGCACCATGATAAGTACACCTCATCTCTAAAAAATGATTCAGCTCAAAATTGAGAAAGAATGATATCACTGTCAAGAGGAATAACTCAGTAGTTTTCAAGTAGGAATTTTGAAAAGTCCAGGAGGTTTCTCAGTGTCCTCAATGGAGATAACTCAAGGAGAGACCAAATTACATACTGCTTATCTGCTTCTACTTGAGCAGCTTTGTTTAATCACCGTTAAATTCTTCTATTACCACTTCAGGATTCTACTTGAACAGCAGTTCTTTGTCAAAAAAAAAAAAAAAAAAAAACAGCCTATTAATCCAAAAAAAATTTCTTCTTTATGAGATGAGTAAAATGAAGTCAAGTGACTTTTCCCAGGGCAGCCCTCAGTCCCAACACAGTGCTTTTCTCACCACATCATGCTGAATCAGTTTTCTAGAGATTGAAAGTGTTAGTAGGAAGCATGGGTTGAAATGGTAGCAAAATGAGCTTGTGGCACAGCTCTTAGAGGTAAATGAGAGAAGGGGAAAAATTGTAAAAATAAGTGTTTGTATCAATGAAGTATTTCCTACTAAGGCATCCCAAGTGAGACCAGAACAGAAAAGTTTGAGCACATATCTTCTGCAGTATTTCTATGTTATAGATAATAGTCTCAAAAGAGAACTCTAGAATTTTCTTTCCAAATGGCAAAAAGGTTTTACCACATAGGTTTGTTTATTTATTTGTTTATTTGGGGGGAGGTACCAGGGATAGGACCCAAGGTCACACAATAGCAAAGTCAATATATACTGTAAATTAACATGATCAGAACAGACAAAGCCACATCCCCAGCGCAAATTTTTAATTTTTTTTTCTTTTGAGAAAGGGTCTTGCTAAGTTGCTGAGGCTGGCTTTGAAACTTGAGATCCTCATGCCTTAGTCTCCTAAGCTGTTGGGATCACAGGCATGTGGCACTGCACCCAGCTAGGTCCACTTTTAGTTACTTTGCCTGAGATACCTAAAATTTGATTCTAAGTCTTCCCTGTATCCAAAGATTTCTGACAGTAAGTCTAGAAACTTTATTATCTAAATAGGCACAAGGAAGTTAAAACTTTTTGGGAAATCACAGTAAGAATTTGATCACCAAAGCAACACCAGTAAGTGACATAGTAATCTAGGCTGTGAATCTACATAGAAAAATACAAGTGAATTTTCTGTAGAGACAAGAGTAAATGCTGAGGCATATACTGGGAAGAAACTACAAATACAGGTATGTTTATGGTTTTCTGATTTAAAAAAAAAAAAAAGTATTCCCTGCTAAAGAACTAACTAGCACAACTGAATTATTTCTAAATCCTTTTGATTCTGTGAAATTTTGTGCTGAGATAAAGAAGAAAAGAGAAAACTTAAAACTCATAGCAATTAAATTCCTAGGTAAAATTCCCTCAACTCACCCACTTTCTGATGGGGGAAGCCAAAGTTCCTGTTACACTCAAACTTCTAAAAAATCTTGTCCTCTCTTGCCACAGATAAGAAAAAAATACAAAGAGAAAGGGGAAGAAAAGATAGAGTAAGAAAAAGGATAGGAAAGCAGCATCATCCGCTTCATCATGCTAAAGACACTGTTCTCCTACCTGGCAAGTCTCTCTTTATCCGCAGAGCTCTGCTCATCATCCGACCTAAAAACAGAATTAATGAACTAAGCTAAAATTAAAACAAAAAGGATGGATGGAAAAAAGGAAGGAATGAAGGAAAGAAAAAAGAAGGAAGGAGGAATGGAAAAGGGAAAGAAAGGAGAAAAGAAAAAAGAAACAAAACACATGTAGAGAAGTGGAGGAAATGGAAATATGCACCAGAACCTTGCCTGCAATCTACAAAACCATCTGTTAGGTAAGAGAAAAAGTAACTTACAAGATAAATGTCAAAATAAAAGCAAAGCCAATATATACTGTAAATTAACATGATCTGAACACGGAAAGCATTTTGTAAATCAATCTCTTTAGAGACCAAAGATATACAGAGCTTAAACAAAAAACAACAAAGGAAATTCAGGAAATATTTCTGAATATTGCTATATTGCAATGACTTCAGGAAATATTTCAAATATTGCTCCCAATCTGGAAAGAAAATTATACCCATAGGAGCTATTCTATAATAAAAAAAAAATTAAAGACAGAGTAAATTGAAGAAGGGTTGTCAAAACAAGTGATCTCAAACAGTCAACCCCTACACACACACATACACTCAGGTAGAATAACCAACCATATTTGAGTGGAGAAATTATGTAACCAAGACCTAAGTTTCTGGCATATCCTTTATCACTGATGTGTTCCTAAAGTAATTCTTACTTCTAATTCAGTCACTTTACCATTTTCTGCGGAACAGCCATAATATGACTGGATCCTCAGTATCAACTCTTCCTCCCCTAGAGGAGGACAAAGGATTATCACTACATTTTTCCAGAAAACAGACACTGTTAAGAGTGGATGGCCACTGAAAAAATATCAGGGTATTGGCAGGTCAGTGTATCTGTACTCAACTCTATTTCAGATAGATAATCCTCAAGCAAAATGTCTAAATATTGCATATTAATAGGCTTAAATTTTTAGTTATTAAAAATGACTATAACTATGATACACACTTGTAACACACTCTTACTGAGGAGGCTAAGGTACCGAGATTAATTGAGCCTTTGAGCCCAGGAGTTCAAGGCCAGCCTGGGCAACATAGCAAAAACTCATTTCAAAAAAAAAAAAAAAGGCAGCAATGACTTCAGCAATATATGGGGAAATTTCTAATGAGATGGTCAGTAGAACAAAAGATATACAAATTAACATAGTAATAATAAGAAGCATGCAAAAACTGTATATATTAATGAGGGAAAGATTTTATATATATATATATAAAATCAATTCTATATGCTATTAAATATTTTAGAGTTTTATGTCCTTGAGTTATTATCTCTACATAGTTCCGTAACAAACTATATTTTTTTTCAAGAAGTTGAGAAAATTCATACTTGTTCAGCCTTTCAAGACTCCTTATTGAATTCCCAAGGATATGTGAGGTTAACTACCTTAACACATCATGTCTTAAAGGAATAAGTGTTTGTAATAAATATGTAAATTCCTATTACTACTCCTATTACTACAGAACTGTAATCCTTTATGTACTCTTTGTGAATAAGATATATGAATATGTAAACATTCACATTATGCACTACAAATGAAAACTAAAATAGTTCAGTTCATGTTTTCATGGCTTTTGAGAATTTCAATCAACAGAATATGGACCTATACCATCTATACTAATTGATGGCTTGACTTTTTTTTTTTAGTACCAGGGATTGATTGAACTTGCAATTCTCCTGCCTCAGCCTCCTGAGCTGCTGGTATTACAGATGGCTTGACTTTTTAAATGCAGTTTGAAAAACGATTCCTCAAACATCTATGTTTAGCTTCTCATTTTATAAGTGGTTCACAGCCAGGCATAGTGGTGCACACCTATAATCCCAGCAACTTGGGGGGCTGAGGCAAAAGGATCACAAGTTCAAAGCCAGCCTCAGCAACTTAGTGAGGCCCTAAGCAACTTTGCGAGACCATGTCTCTAAATAAAATATTTTTTAAAAGGGCTGAGGATGTGGCTTAGTGGTTAAAGTGCCCCTGGGTTCAATCTTTAGTACAAAAAAAAAAAAAAGTGGTTCACATTCTAGACTTTATAATTAGCTACTTCAAGTAGGTTTTTTTTTTTTTTTTTAATAATTTTTTTATTTATTTGCAGGGCTAAGGGCCTCAAACGTTAGGCAAATGTTCTGCCGCTGAGCTACAGCCCTGGCCCTTCAAGTAGGTTTGATAAATAAATCATTCATTTTTTTAAATAAATTTTTTAGGTGTAGATGGACACAATACCTTTATTTATTTAG
This sequence comes from Callospermophilus lateralis, assembly GCF_048772815.1. Classification (NCBI taxonomy): domain Eukaryota; kingdom Metazoa; phylum Chordata; class Mammalia; order Rodentia; family Sciuridae; genus Callospermophilus; species Callospermophilus lateralis. Next base: position 2,769,312 of record NC_135311.1, read on the forward strand.
TTTTATGTAATGCTGAGGATGGAACCAAGTGCCTCACACTTACTAGGCAAGTGCTTACCACTGAGCCCCTGCCCCAGCCCAAATAAATTCTTCTTAAAAAACCTCTTATATTCATTTTTTTTTCCTATTGCTATAATTCTGGCCCAAACACTCAGGATTTTACAGCTGTCTTATATTTCAACAGCTTCTACCTACTTCCGTGACTTCTGTCCTTCTCTTTAATCAATTCTATATGCTATCACAAAAATATCCCTACCAAGTATTTTATATAATATTCTCTAATTCAAAGCGTGTGATAGCATCTTACTGCTTCAAAATGTTTGAAAATTTTCTGCCTGGTATTTCTTAGTTCTCCAAATGATTGTTTCTCACAGTGGTTTCCAGATGGACAGCATCAACAATGAATAAATACTAAGTGCTCCGTTAAGTACTGTACTTTGAAATAGTAAGATTTTAACTTTTCTGAGGTTGCTACAAACTTAATTTTTTAAAACCGAAAAAACTTACTGCTTAATCATATATAATATGAACTCTAAAAGAAAAACAAGTATCTGAGTTGAGAAGGACTTAGTGTTTAGTAAAAAGTAAGTACACTTCATCATTATGATAAATCATCTTAAATAATTTATCTTAATCAAAATTCCAGTCTTTACAAAAAGTTCTGTATCACCATTTTTTAATAAAATATTAATTTTTATTTATACATATTTAATTGTTGATCGACCTCTATTTCATTCATTTATTTATATGCAGCGCTGAGAATTGAACCCAGTGCCTCACACATGCTAGGCAAGTGCTTTACCACTGAGCCACAACCTTCTTCTATCATAATTTCTTAAAGAATAAAACACATTTATCTATACAGATTTTCTAGTGTCTGTACTAATTTAATAATAAATTCATATAAATCCATAGTTTGTGTTCTTGTGGACTCCTAGCAAAAACACTCCTATAACTATCACATATATAGAAAAGCAACGTATAAAATATACCATTAGGTTTGAAGCTGAATCTTTCAGAATAGGAAATTCACTCTCATCCAGATTAAATGAAAACTCAGTATAGTTGGATTGCCTACTCCTAAAACAAGGAACAAAATAATCTACTACATTACCTGGCAAACTGCTCCTTATCATTAGACAGCTGATCGTCATCACACCTGAAGTAGAAAAAAATGTGTTAATTCAATACACTTGTTTTACATCTATTTCTGAAATGAAAACTAAGAAGAAATAAAAATATTAAACAGGAAAAAAAAACAATGGAAAAGAATTGTGAAGCAATGGCAATTAATAACAGCACCCCACAGAACTTAAAAAAACCTGTGACTACATTTCTAAGGTTTCCAATGGCTTCATTACCCTTAACTTATCAGACACACGAAAACAAGATGATGGGGGCTGGGGCTGAAATGGCAGAGCGCTTTCTTAGCATGTGTGAGGCACTGGGTTTGATCATTAGTACCACATATAAAAATAAGCAAATAAAATAAAGGCATGCTATCCATCTACAATTACAAAAATAAAAAATTTACAAAGAACAAGATACGGACTGCTGGGTATGGTGGCACACACCCGTCATCTGAGTGGCTCAGAAAGCTAAGGCAGGAGGATCACCAGGTTAGAAGCCAGCCTCAGTAATTTAGCAAGGTCCTAAGCAACATAGGAAGACCCTATCTCAAAAATAAAAAATAAAAAGGGTTGGGGATGTGGCTCACTGATTAAACGTCCCTGGGTTCAATCCCTAGTACCAAAAAAATAAAGATAATCTCATGAAGATATAGCTGACTGCCATGCCAGCATCACTCTAAAGTTAGGGATAGGTAGGTTTTTGTTTATTTTAAAATTGTTGTTAAAAAAAAAAAATCCACATAAAATGTACTAACTCAGGCTAGGGTTGTAGCTCAGTGATAGAGCACTTGCCTAGCACAGGTGAGGACCTGGGTTCAATCCTCAGCATCACATAAAAAATAAATAGATAGATAGATAGATAGATGTTATATTCTTTAAAAAAAAAAAAAAAATTACTCGGGCTGTGGCTGTGGCTCAGGGGTGGAGCACTCGCCTAGCATGTCAGGGGCACTGGGTTTGATTCTCAGCCCCATATAATAAATAAATAAAGGTATTGTGTCTATCTATATAACTAAGAAAAAAAATTAAAAATTTTTCTTTCTTCTTCTTCTTCTTCTTTTTTTTTTTTTTTTGTTGTTGTTGTTTTCTGTTTTTTGATACCAAGGATTTTCCTCACCCATTCATCTATAGATGGACATTTGAGTTGCTTCCACCCCTTGGCTATTGTGAAAAATAGGGCAATGTACGTAGGGTATGCAAATAACTCCTAAAGATCCTGCTTTAAGCAGGAAGATCACTTAAGGGCATGAGTTGGAGGCCAGTCTGGGCAACCTAGCAAGAGACACTGTCTCAAAAAAGGAAAAAAAAAAAACACTTCCAATTCTTTTTAGATATATACCAGAAGTGGCATTAAGGGATCATGATTAACTCTATGTTTAATTTTTTGAGGCACCACCATATTGTTTTTCCATCATGGCTGCATAATTTTACATTACCACCAACAGTGTACAAGAGTTCCAATTCCTGCACACCTTCACTAGTACTTGTTTTGCTTTTTTTAATAGTGTCTATCCTAATAAGTGAAAAATGATTTTTCATTATAGTTTTGATTTGTGTTTCTCCAATAATTACCAGAATATCCCTCATGTGCTTGTATATCTTCTTTAGAGAAATATCTATTCAAGTCCTTGACCTGCTTCCCCTGCCCCTTTTTGGTACCAGGGATTGAACCCAGGGGTACTTAACTACTGAGCCATATCTCACATCCCCAGCTCATATTATTTTTTATTTTGAGACAGAATCTCACTAAGTTGTTCACGGCCTCGCTAAGTTGCTGAGGCTGGCTTTGAACTTGTAATGCTCCTGCCTACATCTCCAGAGCTGCTGGGATTACAGATGCACCACCATGCCCTTTGCCTGTTCTTTAATCAAGGTATTTTTTTTATTGCTATTGCTAAATTGTAGGAGTTCTTTAAGTGTTTTAGATGTTATTCCTTCTAAGATACATGACTTGCAAGTATATCTCCTAATTCCATAGGCTGTCTTTTCATTCTGCTGATTGCTTCCTTTGATGTACAGGAGTTTTTAAAGGATAGTTTTAAATTATGATTTGAATAATGTATTTTTCTCTCCTTGACCAAGAAAACTCATTCCATTCATCCCAACTATTTAATAGATAGATAACCTCTTTTCTACTATACAAAGATATACTGAGGGAGAAAGACCTAACTCCAAAAACACTATTCTCTATTTTGTGGTACTGGGGATCAAACCCAGGGAGCACACATGCTAGGCTAGTACTACCAAGCTACATTCCCAACCATTTTTCCTCTATAATGGGCACACTCTGCTGTGCTTAGTGAACATACCTATAATGCCAGCTACTGGGGAAGCTGAGACAGGATTGCAAGTTTGAAGCCAGTTTGTACAACTTAGAGATACCCTGTCTCAAAATTTAAAAAGGGTTGGAGGTAGTTCAATAATTGAGCACCCAGGCGGTAGCGCGCTCGCCTGGCATGCGTGCGGCCCGGGTTCGATCCTCAGCACCACATACAGACAAAGATGTTGTGTCCGCCAAATACTAAAAAAATATTAAAATTCTCTCTCCCTCTCTCTCACTCTTTCTTTAAAAAAAAAAAATAATAATTGAGCACCCCTGGATTCAATCCTCAGTACAGAGGGTTAAAAAAAAAAAAAGGTACACTTTAAAATAATAATAGAGGCTAGGGATATAGTTTAGTGGTAGAGGGCTTTAGCATACAAGAGGACTTGGGTTTAATCCTTGGCACAGCAAAATAAAATAAGCCAGACTTGGTGGTGCATGCCTGTAGTCCCAGGAACCTGGAAGACTGCGGCAGGAGGGTCAGAAGTCTGAGGCCAACCTCAGCAATTTAGCAAGATCCTATCTCAAAATAAAATAAAAAAGAATAGGATGTAGCACAGTGGTAAAGCATCCCTGGGTTCAATCCACAGTACTGCAAACATAAAATAATAAAAAGTAAAAATAGGGGCTGGGGATTGGTTCAAGCTGTAGCGCGCTCGCCTGGCATGCATGCGGCCCGGGTTCGATCCTCAGCACCACATATAAAACAAAGATGTTGTATCCGCCAATAACTAAAAAAAATAAATAAATATTAAAATTCTTTCTCTCTCTCTCTCCCTTTAAAAAAAAGTAAAAATAAATATATAAACACATAACAGTCATTTATTATCAAGTGTTATGTACTGTACATAACTACATGTGCTATACTCTTGCACAACTAACAGCACAGTATATTTATACTAGTAGTACCACAAACATTTGAGCATGATATTATAATGGCTACAACATCACTAGGTGATAGGAATATTGCAGCTCTATTATAATCTCATGGGACCATTGTCATATAGTGGTCTGTTGATTACCAAAATGTTATGCAAAGCACATGACTGTAGTTTTGGACTAGTGGATTTTATGGAATCAACAACTCAGGATTATATCTAATTGATCGGTATAAATAAATATTAGTGATTACCTATATACCATTCATGAACACAATTCCACTAATAGCATCTATCATTATAATTAAGAATTCTCAAGAGATCCTTGAAAAAGTCTATCATTGGCAAAAAACCCTGAAATTTCTTTCCTTCCTATCATTTATTGAAACCCTCTAATTCTCAAAGAGACCTCTTGGAGAATTACTCTTATTTGTTAAGTATTTTTTATGAGGGACCAAGTCAGTTATTTTCAAGAGGATCTACAAAGGTTCATCATTCAGTCAAAACTAGAAATGTAAATCTTAATGTTAAACATTACTATAAAGTAACATACTGATGTTACTGGCTATACTAAACATTATAAAACTAAACAAGGGCAAAGAATTCACAATACAAACATCCTATGCATAAAAATAAAAAATGGTGGGGCTCGGATTGTAGCTCAGTGGCAGAGTGCTTGCCTAACACAGGTGAGGCACTGAGTTCAATCCTTAGTTCACATAAAAGTAAACAAAATAGGGGCTGGGGTTGTGGCTCAGTGGTAGAGCACTTCCAAGCACGTGTAAGACACTGGATTCAATTCTCAGCACTGCATAAAAATAAATAAAATAAAGGTATTGTGTTCATCTACAACTAAAACATATTTTAAAAAATAAAAATAAACAAAATAAAGGCATGCTGCTAATCTATAACTACAAAAAAAATTTTAAATAAATAAATGAATACATAAAAAGTGGGGAAATGATGTGTGTATGTGCACACATATTCACTTACAGATGCTTGTATATGCACTATTTCCAGAAGGATACTCAATAACTATAAAAATCTAAGGGGAAGAATTTAGTGTTGGTGAGGATGTGGGGGAAAAGGTACATGCACACATTGCTGGTGGGACTGCAAAATGGTGCAGCCAATATGGAAAGCAGTATGGAGTTTCCTTGGAAAACTGGGAATGGGAATGGAACCACCTTTTGATCCAGCTATCCCACTCTTCAGATTAAAAACAGCATACTACAGGGTCACATCCACATCAATGTTTACTGAAGCACAATTCACAATAGCTAAACTGTGGAACCAACCTAGATGCCCTTCAGTATATGAATGGATAAAGAAAATGTGGTGTATATATACACAATGAAATATTATTCAGTAATAAAAGAGAATAAAATCATGGCATTTGCAGGTAAATGGGATGGAGCTGGAGAGTGCAATGCTAAGTGAAGTTAGCCAATCCCAAAAAAAAACAAATGCCGAATGTCTTCACAAATATAAGGAGGCTGATTCATAGTGGGGTTGGGAGGGGGAGCATGGGAAGCTTAGACAAACTCTAGAAAGTGCAAAGGGGAGGGAGGAAGAGGGAAAGGGGCAAGGGGGTTAAAAAAAGATGGTGGAATGAGATGGACATCACTTCCCTAAGTACATGTATGAAGACACAAATGGTATGAATATGCTTTGTATACAAGCAGAGATATGAAAAATTGTGCTCTATTATATGTAATATGAACTGTAATATGTTCTGCTACCATATATAACAAATTAGAATAAAAATATAAAAAATAAAGTTAGCTATTAAAGATTTTTTAAAAATCTAAGGGGAAGAATTCTGAGGGTCAAGTGAAAGGATGGTGTACTTTTACTGTATGTTAATATCTGCAATTCTGCAATAAATATATTACTTTTCCAACTAAAAAACTTATTTAATAAAACAAACTAGTAAATGAATAAATGAAATCTGGGTAGCCACATAGCCATATAATTTTTTTAAACACAGCTCCTTTAATTTACTTGTCTAGCACCTATTATTTGACAATGTAGAAACTATCAAGGTAATATTTTCAATTCAGAAAGAAAAAAACGAAGGCTCAACCATGGTTATCTTCCTTTCTTTATGTCTTATTGCTTCTTTACATGAAAATAAGCCAAGCAATTACTATTCAGCAAGAATATCCTTCCTTTCTGGAAGAACCCCTTCACTGACGTATTAAAAAGTCCATTTTTCAAAGGGTATGACAGACCAGCACATTAACAAATTATTCCTCCCAATATTCACTTCCTTGTGTAGCCATCTCTAACATCGATTCAAGACATGAAGATATGGTTTGTTTTGGCCAATGGGACATCAGTAAATGTCATAGAAGGAGAGGTTTGTTAAGCACCCTGGAAATTGCCCTTTGTACTATAGCCATCACCACACGAAGAAACTCAGTCTCACCTCCTTGAAGGCAAAAGACAACAGAAAAATACACAGGCATCCCAACTGAGTCTCTCAGTTGACCAACAGGCTGAATGCAGTCTTATGAGCAAGTCTAGGCAACATCAGTAGAATAACCATGCAGTCAATACACATAATTATGGACATAATTAATTTTTGTTCTTTTAAACTATGCATCAATAGAGGGTCTTGTAAATCCTCTGAACTCTTCTGAGGTCATGCCTCTGAAATTACTAACAGAATTCCTGAAAATATTCTAGACATTATAAATATGAAAATGTATAGTTTTAGGATGAAATACTTTCATTTGTCCAAAAATTAAAAATATTACAAGTCAGAAGTATAAAGATCATCAACTAATTTTTAGCATCAGAAATCTAGATAAAATTTTCCAAACTCTTACCTCAAAAATTTACTGTTCCCTTCCCCATCATCATCAAAATCCAGCCTAGGGAAAGCCAACAAGAAATACTATAAGCCTATTTATCAATAGTTATCACACAAAACATTAAGAAGTTAATATTTCTCAATATACCTACCTATACACTTATTCAAATAGAGAAAAAAAAGGAAGTGAGAAGTCAAACAAAGCTACGTTACCTTTTTCTCATATTGCCAAACTGGGCAAAGAAGCTGGACAATAGAAAAAGGGTACCTACTACTACCTCAACACCTCCCTGGAGTAGCAGCCTATCTTACCAAAGGTTTGCATCAGAGTACAACCTCTACAAAAGGAATAGGAGCCCAGCATGGTGGCTCACATCTGTAATCCTAGCTGCTTCAGACTAAGGCAAGAATATGCAAGTTAGAGGCCAGCCAAGGCAACATGTTAGCAAGACACTATCTCAAAATAAAATAAGAAGGACTGGAGGAGTAGTTCAATTGTAGAGCTTGCCTAGCATGCAAGATGTCTAGGTTCAATCCCCAGTGTACTGTCAGAAAAGGAGAGGGGGAAAAAAAAGAATAGGAATCCACTCAAAAAGGACAAGAAAAAATTAATATGACAAAAAAGGAGGGTGGGGAGATATTATGAGAATAGGAAAGATGGTGGAATAGATGGACATCATTACCCTAGGTACATGTGTGATTGCGTGAATGGTATGTCTCTATACCATGTACAACCAGAGAAGTGAAATGTTGCACTTCATTTGTGTACAAAAGAATTGAAATGCATTCTGCTGTCATGTACAACTAAGCAGAACAAATAAAACAATTTTTTAAATTAATATATGAATAATTCTGGGTTTATTTGGGTCTTTTTTGTTTTGTTTTGCTTTCTTGGTGCAGCCCTAAGGATCAAACTCAGGGTCTTGAACATGTTAGGCAAGTGTTCTATCACGAGGCTACAACTTGTGCCTCAGGTCTATTTTTTTATTTCTATGGCCTATTCTAAGCCATTTTAACAGCTTTCTGAACATCTTTCAAAACAGTAATATTACATAAGGGAGTGATATAAGACAAGAAGTTGTTAGTCTAAACATATAATATACATTATGCTCAAGATACTGAGCTGAGGGAGGTAAAAACAAAAACCTTGCCCTGAAGAGGCTTTTTGTCTAGACAAATACAAATATAAAACAAGTGAGAACAGAAAAATGCTGTCTGAGGAAAACAATCAATATGCTATTGGGGGCTGGGGATACAGCCCAATTGGTAGAGTGCTTGCTTTGCATGCACAAACCCTAGGTTCAATCCTCAGTACAAAAAAAAAGACTTGGGGCTAGAGTGTGGCTCAGTGGTAGAGTGCTCGCATAGCATATGCGAGTCCCTGGGTTCAATCCTCAGCACAAAATAAAAATAAATAAATAAAAAAGTGTATTGTGTTCAACTACAACTAAAAAATAAATATATATACATATGCTATGGATGTTCAGTGAAAGAAGCAACTTTCACTTTAAGGGACTAGAGAAGATTATGGGTAATAGAGTAGGCCAATCTCCTATTAATCTCCATTCTCTTAAAACTAAAACATTTCTCATGTTACAACTTTAACCCAGTTATCACTTTTGACATCTCTACATGAATTGTGTGTGTGTGTGTGTGTGTGTGGTGTTGGGGATCAAATCCAGGACCTTTCTGATTGCTAGGCAAGCATTCTACCACTGAGCTATATCCCCAACCCTCACTCTTAGCATCTCTACTAGTGGGACAACCTGGCATTATAGATCTCTAGATGGAATACATATGAAGTACATGGCATTAATTCTAAGTGTTTGTTCCTCTTCCTTCCCTGATCATCTGTCAAAATCCTATCATTTGGGGTACTGGGGTTGTGACTCAGTGGTAGAGCACTTGCCTAGCATGAGTGAAGCACTGGGTTAGATCCTCAGCACCATATAAAAAGAAATAAATAAAAATAAAGGTTTGGGCTGGGAATGTGTCTCAAGCGGTTAGCGTGCTCGCCTGGCATGCGTGCGGCCCGGGTTCGATCCTCAGCACCACAAACAAACAAAGATGTTGTGTCCGCTGAAAACTAAAAAACAAATATTAAAAATCTCTCTCTCTCTCTCTTTAAAAATAAATAAATAAATAAATAAAGGTACTGCTGGGCTGTGGTTGTGCCTCAGTGGTAGAGCGTTTGCCTAGTGTATGGGGGGCAATGGGTTCAATTCTCAGCACCATATAAAAATAAATAAATAAAAATAAAGGTTCATCCACAACTAAAAAATATATATTTAAAAATAAAAAAATAAAAGTACTGTGTCCATTTACAACTAAAAAAATATTTTAAAGGGGTTGGGTTGTGGCTCAGTGGTAGAGTGTTCGCTAGCACATACGAGGCCCTGGGTTCGATCCTCAGCATCATATAAAAATAAATAAATAAAGATATTGTGTCCAACTACAACTAAAAAATAAATATTCAAAAATAATTTTTTTAAATCCTATCAGGGGCTGGGATTGTGGCTCAGCGGAGAGAACTCTCCTAGCACGGGTGGGTTCAATCCTCAGCACCACCTAAAAATAAAGGCATTGTGTTGTGTCCATCTACACCTAAAAAATAAATGTTTTTTTTTTTTTTTTTAAATCCTATCATTCGGGGCTATGGATGCAGCTCAGTGATAGAGCACTTGTCTAGCATATGTGAGTCACTGTATTCAATCCTGAACACCACAAAAAAATAAATAAGAAGAATTTAAAAAACAGTATTGTGTCTTAAAAAATCCTATCAATCTACCTAATAACTCCATTTCTAAGAATCTATCTTAGAGAAATAACTTAAAATTGGGATGTGGGAGGTTTTATGTACAAATAAGTTTACTGTGGTATTATACATAATAGAAAAATCTTGAAAACCATTTAAGTGTCTCATAATAGGAATTCAGCACATCTTCCACAAAAACATGAAAAATCACATTAATATATGTAACAATATGAAAATAAAGACTATTGTAGGAGAAAAGATTGGGTTATGATAAACTATATAATTATCTTAAGATATTTACATATAAAGACTAAAGGAGGGCAGGGTTGTGGCTCAGTGGTAGAGTGCTCACTAGCACACGAGAGGCCCTGGGTTCGGTCCTCAACAACCACATAAAAATGAAGTAAAGATATTGTTGTCCACTCACAACTAAAAAACTTTTTAAAAAAAAGACTGAAGGAAATACACTAAAAAATCTATGATTGCTGACTTCGGCCATCTTATCGTTCTTCCTAAACTTCTATATTTTCTAGTCTTTCTTTAAAAAAAAAACTTAAAAGACAGTATATTTTTCTGACTAATAATAATACATATTCATTTCAGAATATCTGGAAAATAATGAAAAACAAAAGAAAATAAGTCACCCATAACCCCATTATCCAGAAATCTGATAAGTATTCTTTTAATTTTTCACTATGCACACATTCTGTTTTTCCTGACAGTGAAATATTACATATACTATTACTTCTTTTAATATATGAAAGTTTCTGTACTGATATATATTTGTCACTTCTAATAGCTATACAGTATTCCATTTTTAAATATAACTTTCTCAGGCTGGGGATGTGGCTAAAGCGGTAGCGCACTCGCCTGGCATGCATGTGGCCCGGGTTTGATCCTCAGCACCACATAGAAACAAAGATGTTGTGTCCACCGAAAACTAAAAAATAAACATTAAAAAAAAAAAAAAAAAATATATATATATATATATATATATATATATACATATTTAACTTTATATATATAAGTTATATATAACTTTCTCAAATGATGCCCTAATTTTGATATTTACATTTCTTCTGATTGTTTGCTACTATATGTAACTACAACACATTGTTTTAGAGAGTAAAAGCTAATGCTAAACTCCTAAGATTCACATCCTAGATTGATATTCTGCCACTTAATAACTTTGGTTAGAAATTTACTTATTCATCTCATGCCTCAGTAAATGAGTTAAAATTTATAAAACTCTTGTACATATAGCAAGTCTTAATATGTTATTTATTTCATTACTTGACCCAAGGATCATTCTTGCATTACTACTGATAGCAACTAGTTATAATATTAACTACTTTTTTTTTCCTGGTACCAGGGATTGAACTCAGGGGCACTTAACCACTCAGCTACATCCCCAGCCCTTTTTTTTTTTTTTTTGCATTTTATTTACTGATGGTCTCCCTAAGTTGCTTAGGGCCTCGCTAAGTTGCTGAGTCTGGCTTTGAACTTGCAATCTTCCTGCAATCTTTGAACTTGCAATCTTCCTGCTTTTCCCATTATTTACCAACTAAATGCAGTATTTTCATACATTAAAGGCACTATACTCGTTTCTTTCTTATAAAACTTGGTGTAATCTACCTTGTATTATATTTTTTAAATTTATTTTTTAGTTGTAGTTAGACATGATACCTTTATTTTACTGATGCTGAGGCTCAAACCCAGGGCCCTGCACCTGCTAGGCAAGCACTCTACCGCTGAGCCACAACCCCAGTCCCCCCTTATACTATTTATATATATATATATATATTTTTTTTTTTTTTTAAAGAGAGAGAGAGAATTTTAATATTTATTTTTTAGTTTTTGGCGGACACAACATCTTTGTTTTGTATGTGGTACTGAGGATCGAACCTGGGCCGCATGCATGCCAGGTGAGCGTGCTACAGCTTGAGCCACATCCCCAGCCCCCCTTATATTATATTTATATACGCAATGATTAGCCTTGTTAGAATTCAAGCAACTAGGAAACAAGGAGTATATCTCATTTATCCTTGGATCCTATTAGCAATCAGTATAATGTCATATACTAATGAGGCACTTAATAAATACTTTGGGAACTGAAATGAGCTCTGTTCCATATCACAAAAAAGTAATCAATAACTTAGAAAAGAAATATTCCAGAGTTCAGCATCGAGCTGGGGTCATGGCTCAGAGGTAGAGCACTCACCTAGCATGCATGAGGCACTGGGTTCGATCCTCAGTACCATATAAAGTAAAATAAAGACATTGTGTCCGCCTATAACTAAAAAATAAATATTAAAAAAGAAGCTTATCAAAATGATTTTGAGAACAGATTAAAAGCTTAATGAAAGCAGCCAATAGTGAAATCTCTGTGCTTAGCCACGGTCCTTCATCTTGTAGTTTTTCGCTTTAAAAAAAAAATTACTTGTAAGAAATTTAGATAAAAACATCAATTCTATAAAAGGAAAAATCCAGGTGCTGAGGAGATATATGATCATAGTATACTAAGTAAGTAGTTGAAGTGAGACAGTTAAAAATAGCCAAGTGGGTTGATCAACTAAGTCAATCAGTGTTGTTTATAGGAGAAATATTCATGACACTATACTCAAACTTACCCTGGTCGCCGCTTAATAGCTCTCTGGACAATGGCTCCTCCACCTTGTATCCCAGGGGCAGGGTTTCCAGAGGCAATGGCTGGACCTAATGATGGTACATCTGATGTCATTTCTGTCATAGAAAAACATTTAAAAAAATAAGATCTCTGCTTGGGTCTATGAAAGGTTCAAGCTATGGATAAAATCTCAGTTATTTATTAGAACTGCCAAATATTCATATCCATATTGGTCTCCTTGAACTTTCACATTGGGAAATGGTTTTACCATATTTCAGTTTTCCCCATTTAGTAAAGTTTAGAATATGGAGTACCATATTCTGTAGCCTTCACTTTTAAAAAGTTTTATGTATTTATTTAGGTACCAGGGATTGAATAGGGATGCTCAACTACTGAGCCACATTCCCAGGCCTTTATGCATTTTATTTAGAGACAGGGTCTCGCTAAGTTACTTAGGGCCTCACTAAGTTTCTGAGGCTGGCTTTGAACTCACAATCCTTCTGCCTCAGGCTCTCGAGCCATAATAAGCTTTTTTTGGAGGGATACCAGAGATTGAACTCAGGGACATCTGACCACTGATCTACATCCCCAGGCCTATTTTGTATTTTATTTAGAGACAGGGTCTCAATGAGCTGCTTACCACCTTGCTTTTGCTGATAGCTTTGAACTCATGATCCTCCTGTCTCAGTCTCTCAAGCCGCTGAGATTACAAGCTTCCGCCACTGCACCCAGATCATAATAAGCTTTTAACAGTGACATAATATTAATGAAACAAACTCATACACAAAATGCATATTGGTTTATACATTTATAAATGTATAAATGTATACATTTATAAATGTATATTGGTTTATACATTTATTCATGCAACAAATATAACTGAACTACTTTTATATATTTTAATTAGAAAAGCAAACTGAAAAGCCTGATACTAATAATAACCTAAATTCAAATACTTAAAATAAAATTATAGAGTAAAACTGAAGCTGGGCATGTTGGCACAAACCTATACACCCAGCTACCTGGGAGGCTGAAACAGGAGACTGTGAGCTCAAGGTTAGCCTGGGCAATACAGTGAGACCCTGTCTCAAAAATAAATAAATAAATAAATAAGCAAGCAAGCAAGCAAGCAAGCTACTGGGTGCTGCACACCTGTAATTCCAGCTACTCAAGAGGCAAAGGCAAGAGGATCATTAAGTTCAAGATTTGAAGCAGCTTTGTGATACCCGTCTCAAAATAAAAAATAAAGAGGTCTGGGACTGTAGCTCAATGGTAGAGTGCTCCTAGATTAATCCTCAGTACTGAAAAGTAAATAAAAGTTTTTTTTTTAAAAAAGAAAGAAACAGAGTAAAACTGAAAGTCCCTCACTTTGTCTTTCTTGCCTGCTCCTAACAACTCACCTCTCCTTCCAATTAAATTCCATCTACCAGGAGTAACTACTGCTAACAGGTACATCTTATCTCTTTATCAATTTTCTCTAAGTTTATATATACTTATCTTTGGAATAAAAAACAGATACCTTTTTCCATAGTAAAAATGAAATTTTGCTCTGCAACTTCCTTTTTGTCATTTAAATATATATCATAGATACTGTACGTGTATTATACATAATATAAAATTATAAATAATATACAATCACACATATACCTCATTCTTTTTTAAAAACATTTTATTTTAGTTGTAGATGGACACAATATCTTTATTTTATTTATTTATTTTTTTATGAGGTGCTGAGGATGGAACCCAGTGCTTCACACATGCGAGGCAAGCACTCAACCACTGAGCCACAACCCCAGCCTACCTCATTCTTTTTTATGACTTCATGTTATTTGATTCATATTGTTTAACTATGTACCATGTATGTATGTATGTATGTATATATTTGGAATTTTTTATATTACAGAGCAAATTTTAATATTTTAGGATATGTCCCACAGGGATAAAAAACAACAACAACAAAAAAAAAAAAAACAAAAAAAAACACTAGGATAAAGTAACCTCTCAGTCCCAGGAGTGGTCCAGGGGAAAGAGAGGCTACCTGAAGTATGGAAACATAAAAGGGACCTCCTGCAGACTCAAGGCAAAGGGAATGCCATCAATGCTGGGACCTAAGCAATACACAAGGAATCATGAGCATGGTGGGGCTGACTCCAAGTTCATAGGCAAAGGGCAAAGGAATTAAACACAAAGCTATTTGGGCTCCTTCTTGTTTGCCTATGTTTGCTTCAGCAGCATGATCTCCAAGTCCCTTTGCTTATGTGGGCAGCAGCAGAAACCCATCACCTTGACCATTACCCTCAGAGTTGCACTGCTCGTTCACATTGGGATGGGCTCACACTGTTTACCATGGGCCATGGCTACAGCAGCAGCTCCGGTCTGTTTTGGTTATGTAAACTCATTCTGTCTGACACTGCAGGCCTCCAAATGTATCATATTTTATTCAACCATTCTCCAACTGACTGACACTAAGGTTATTCCCAATTTTTAACTATTATAAATAATGTACCATTATTATAAATAATATACATTTACATATAAAGCTTTAAGTACTCTTGCTATTTAGGATATATTTCTAAAAGTGAAATTTGTTTCTAAGCATATAAGCACTTAAAATTTTTGATATTATTAAATTTTTAATAACTGCTAGTAGAATTACTTGAAAACAGTTTCACATTATTTCCCACATTTTTATAAAGTGATTAGTAAATGAGAACATAGAAACCATTGAGCAATGATTCATATTTCTACATAGAAATAATTGAGCAATGATTCACATTTCCATTTACAATGAATATTCATTGGGGGTGTTCAAACCCATTCTTTGCACAATGTTAACTTCTTTTCTTTCTTTTTTTTCCTGCAGTAACAAATTTTAATTTAAATTTTTTTTAAATTTTTTTAATATTTATTTTTCAGTTTTTCGATGGACACAACATCTTTATTTTATTTATATGTGGTGCTGAGGATCGAACCCAGCGTCCCGCTCATGGCAGGCGAACGCGTTACCGCTTGAGCCACATCCCCAGCCCCTTAAAATTTTAATTTAAAATTATATTCAAAGTATATTCACACAATTCATATCTTTATACATGTACTTTGGAAAATAATGTCCATTATATTCCACCATCATTTCTAACCCCAAGCACTTAAAATTCTGATGGTTACTACTAAATTACATTCTAAAAAGACCGCAACACGACATACCTAAACTAATCCAGTATCAGAGAACCTATTTCATTCATTGGCATTCAATTTAGTTTAAAAAAATCTGAAATGTGGGGCTGGGGCTGTGGTTCAGTGATAGAGTGCTTGCCTTGCACATATGAGGTACCGGGAATCCTCAGCACCACATAAAAATAAATAAACAAAATAAAGGTACTGTGTCCATCGACAACTATATATATTTATTCTGAAATGTGAAATGCTCCAAAAAACCAAAATTTTTTTCGTGCCAATATGAGAGCACAAGTAGAAAATCTCATATCTGACTTCAATGTAATGGGCTAAAGTCAAAACATAATTACCTTTAAGCTATATTTAGGGGTACGGGGAGTACCAGGGATTGAATTCAGGGGCATTCAACCACTGAGCTGCATCCCCAGCCCAATTTTGTATTTTTTTTAGAGACAGGGTGTCACTGAGTTGCTGCGTCTCGCTATTGCTGAGGTTGGCTTTGAACACGCAATCCTCCTGTCTCAGCCTCCTGAGTTGCTGGGATTACAGGCATGCACCTGTGCCCTGCTTTAAACTATATGTTTAAAGTATAGGAAAACAATGTATTTTGTGATTATACTTGAATGCCATCCACAAGATATCTACCTTTATATATATATATATATGCAAATATTACAAAATTCAAAAAAATCTGAAATCTAAAACACTTCTTGTCCTAAGCATTTCAGATAAGGGATACTAAGTCTTTTTTATTTTTACCAATTTTTTTTAACATTTTTTAAATAGACACAATACTTTTATTTTATTTGTTTATTTTTAGAGGATCGAACCCAGTGCCTCACAAGTGCTAGGCAAGTGCAAGGCCACTGAGCCACAACTCAAGCCCGTATTTTTACCAAATCTTAAAGGTGAAAATGATACATTTGTTTTCCCTAGCATTATGTTTCCTTTTAAATTTGGAAGTCATCTGAAGTAAGAGTTGACTCTTCATAGCTTTCGTATTTTTATGATGAATAATGTGTGCTATGGCTTCGATATCATTTAACTGTTTAATGTGAGTGTCCACCAAAGGTCCACTGTTAAAGGCTTGATCCTCAGGTTGGCACTAGTGGGAAGTGTTGTTGAACCTTTGGGAGGTGGTGTCTAATGGAAGGTCCCTAGGTCACAGGGGTCATACCACTGAAAGGGATGTAGAAACTCACCCATCATGTTTTTTCCTTTACTTCTTCCTCCCTCTGTCTCCTGGCTCACAATGCACTAACTCCCATACACGCACTAACATCCACAGTCCTAAACAAAACTGAGCAGATATAGGCAACATGCCTTTCTACCTCCAGAACTATCACTAAATAAATCTCTTCTCTTCATAAATTAGTTACCTCAGATATTTCATTAAAGCAACATAAAGCAGACTAATACAAGATGTCCTTTTCTGATAAATTTGTAGTATGCAAAGATTAAGCCAGGCATGGTAATCCCAGTGACTAGGGAGCTGAGAGAGGAGGACCACAAATTCAAGGCTAGCCTAAGCAAAGCAAGATGCTGAACAACTCAGCGAGACCCTGTCTCTAAGTAAAACACAAAATAGCTAGGGATGTGGCTCAGTGGTTGAGTGCCTTTGAGTTCAGTCCCCAGTAACCACCCCCACCCCCCCAACCCCAGCAAAAAAAAAGATTAAGCCCTTTGTCTTTTATGTACTAAGAATATTCTTGGGCTGGGGATGTGGTTCAAGTGGTAGCATGCTTGCCTAGCATGCGTGGGGCACTGGGTTCGATCCTCAACACCACGTAAAAAAAAAAAAAAAAATGAAGTAAAGATATTGTGTCCACCTAAAATTAAGAAATAAATATTTTTAAAAAAGAATATTATCACCATCTATATTACCTTTACTATACAGTTTTCATTTTTATTAAATATTTTTAGTTGTTGGGCTGGGGCTGTAGCTCAGTGGCAGAGCACCTGCCTAGCACGTTTAATCCTTAGCACCACATAAAATAAACAAATAAAATAAAGGCATTCCATCCATCTACAACAACAAAAAATTTTTTAAAATATTTTTAGTTGTAGACGGACATAATATTTTACTTTATTTATTTATTTATTTTTGGTACCAGGGATTGAACTCAGGGGCACTCAGCCACTGAGCCACATCCCCAACCCTATTCTGAATTTTATTTAGAGAAAGGATCTCAGTGAGTTGCCTAGTGCCTCACATTACTGAGGCTGGCTTTGAACACGCAATCCTCCTGCCTCAGCCTCCTGAGCCACTGGGAATACAAGTATGTACTACCGCACCCAACTTATTTATTTATTTTTATTGACGCTGAGGATCAAACCCAATGCCTCACACATGCTAGCATTCTACCACTGAGCCTCAACCCTAGCCCACAGTTTTCATTTTTACATTGTTAAAGTTGCCAATGTTTTTCTAAATAGTTCCTAGACTTCTGCCTTGCTCAGGAAAGTTCACCTACCTCCTGGCTTTCTTCTACATTTTCTTAATACATTTTTGTTCACATTTTAGATCTTTAATTCATCTGGAATTTACTGGATATGGTTTATGGGATGCTAATTACAGTCAGGTGCTGCTTAATAGTTGAGGTGAACAATGAACTACATATACGATAGTCTATGAGATTACATCACCTAATGATATCATAGCCATCAGAGATTGTGTAAATACACTTTACAATGTTCACACAATGACAAAACTAACTGATGCATTTCTCAGAATTTATCCCTATTTTCTTCCAAGTGTATAGCTAATTATACCAACATTGTTTGCTTAATATTCCATTTTTTCCTCACTTATTTAAAAGTATATCCTTTATTATACATTAAATGGCTGTGGACATTTGGTGTCTTTCTACACTTGCACTTTGCATTAATGTATTTTTCTAATCCTATGTCAGTACTAAACACTTGATTATATCAGCTTTACATTATATCCTAATCACCTAATAGAAAAACTGTATTCCCCATTTTTTATTACATTTTCTTCTTAAATGTCACACACTGACTTTTGCTTCCAGAACAATGAAGTAGATATACCATTCCCTATTCCTTCTGCTAAATACAACAAAAATCCTGTGCATTATATAAAACAAATATGAGTACTTTGAAAATTGGTGAGAAAGGCAGAACAGCTAGAGACCTCACGATTAGAGGAATGACATAGAGATAAGTTCCCAGAATTTTCTTTTTATCTCCTATGTTCCAGACATGGGGCTGAAGAAGTCAGACACCTAGAAATGCCAAGGGGCAAAGACAAAAACAGCCCCTCAAAAGCCTGCTCCCTCTAGCCAAAGGATCAGAAAAAGGATACCTTCACAAAACAAAATAATACTTAGGGAACTGCCAATTTTGACAGGAAAAACTATGACCCCAGTCTTACCTATATAAGCAAAAGCTGAGTGGGGAGTGCAAACTTCTGCACTAGTAAAGCTACAATAAGGCACCTCAACATACCTATAGTGTGCCATCAGAGAAGGCCAAGTAGAGATCCAGAAGTTTCATCTTCCCTGGTCAGAAATAAGGACCTACCCTTTACCACGTATGTGGGAGGGATGATCTATAATTCCCATCAACACTCAGCATAACAAGATGTCCTCACCTCAGGTGTCAAAAGAGGCAAATGAGATTGGGTGTGGGGGTACACGCTCATAATCTCAGCAACTCGGAGGGCTGCAGCAGGAAGATGGCAAGTTCAAATCCAGCCTCAGCAACTTAGCAAGACCCCAAGAAACTTAGTGAGATCCTGTCACAAATTTTTTAAAAAAGTAAAAAAGGGGGGCTGGAGATGTGGCTCAAGCAGTAGCGCGCTCGCCTGGCATGCGTGCGGCCCGGGTTCAATCCTCAGCACCACATACAAACAAAGATGTTGTGTCTGCCAAATATTAAAAAATAAATAAATAAAGTCAATTGTTTAAAAAAAAAAAAAGTAAAAAGGGTAGGGATGGGACTAAGCGGTTAAGCGCACCTGAGTTCAATCATCCCTGGTACCAAAAAAAAAAAAAAAAAGGCAAAGTGGGAACCTCAAATTCTATCTCTACCTAGCAGTCTATATAATGCTTCCCTTTCTCCTGCCAAAGTCATGTCAATGAAAGGCAGCAAAAAAAAAAAAAAAAAAAAAAAAAAGAAGGTTTAAACATGCAACATCATACAACACAAAATTTTCCAGGTTTTAATTTAAAAAACCACCTGTCATACCAAGAATTAGAAAGATCTCATACGGAATGAATGGATGCCAACACTGAGATGACAACGTTACAATTAACTAACAAATATTTTTTAAGTATGTATGATAAAAATGCTTCAAAAGCACCTAAAAACACAGTTGAAACAAATGAAGGGGGAAAAAAATTTCAGCAAGGAAATAGGGGTTTTAAAAAGAACTCAATGAGTTCAATGCAATGCCAATCAAAATCCCAAAGGCATTTCTTGTGGAAATAGATAAAGCAATCATGAAATTCATATGGAAAAATAAAAGACCCAGAATAGCAAAAGCAATTCTAAGCAGGAAGTGTGAATCAGGAGGTGTAGCCATACCAGATTTCAAACTGTACTACAAAGCAATAGTAACAAAAACAGCATGGTACTGGTACCAAAACAGGCGGGTGGACCAATGGTATAGAATAGAGGACACAGAAACCAATCCACAAAATTACAATTATCTTATATTCGATAAAGGGGCTAAAAGCATGCAATGGAGGAAGGATAGCATCTTTAACAAATGGTGCTGGGAAAACTGGAAATCCATATGCAACAAAATGAAACTGAATCCCCTCCTCTCGCCATGCACAAAAGTTAACTCAAAATGGATCAAGGACTTTGATATCAAATCAGAGACTATGCGTCTGATAGAAGAAAAAGTTGGTTCCGATCTACATATTGTGGGGTCGGGCTCCAAATTCCTTAATAGGACACCCATAGCACAAGAGTTAATAACAAGAATCAACAAATAGGACTTACTTATACTAAAAAGTTTTTTCTCAGCAAGAGAAACAATAAGAGAGGTAAACAGGGAGCCTACATCATGGGAACAAATTTTTACTCCTCACACTTCAGATAGAGCCCTAATATCCAGAGTATACAAAGAACTCAAAAAATTAAACAAGAAGAAAACAAATAACCCAATCAACAAATGGGCCAAAGACCTGAACAGACACTTCTCAGAGGAGGACATACAATCAATCAACAAGTACATGAAAAAATTCTCACCATCTCTAGCAGTCAGAGAAATGCAAATCAAAACCACCCTAAGATACCATCTCACTCCAGAAAGATTGGCAGCCATTATGAAGTCAAACAACAACAAGTGCTGGCGAGGATGTGGGGAAAAGGGTACTCTTGTACATTGCTGGTGGGACTGCAAATTGGTGCGGCCAATATGGAAAGCAGTATGGAGATTCCTGGAAAATCTGGGAATGGAACCACCATTTGACCCAGCTATTGCCTTTCTCGGACTATTCCCTGAAGACCTTAAAAGAGCGAACTACAGGGATACTGCCACATCGATGTTCATAGCAGCACAATTCACAATAGCTAGACTGTGGAACCAACCCCGATGCCCCTCAATAGATGAATGGATAAAAAAAAATGTGACATTTATACACAATGGAGTACTACGCAGCACTAAGAAATGACAAAATCATGGAATTTGCAAGGAAATGGATGGCATTAGAGCAGATTATGCTAAGTGAAGCTAGCCAATCCCTAAAAAACAAATGCCAAATGTCTTCTTTGATATAATGAGAGCAACTAAGAACAGAGCAGGGAGGAAGAGCAGGAAGAAAAGATTAACATTAAACAGAGTCATGAGGTGGGAGGGAAAGGGAGAGAAAAGGGAAATTGCATGGAAATGGAAGGAGACCCTCATTGTTATACAAAATTACATATAAGAGGTTGTGAGGGGAATGGGAAAAAAATAAGGAGAGAAATGAATTACAGTAGATGGGGTAGAGAAAGATGGGAGGGGAGGGGAGGGGGGATAGTAGAGGATAGGAAAGGTAGCAGAATACAACAGTTACTATTATGGCATTATGTAAAACTGTGGATGTGTAACCGATGTGATTCTGCAATCTTTGTAATGTTTTGAATAACCAATAAAAAAAAATAAAAATAAAACTGCTGCTGAGAAACAGTGAAAAAAAAATAAAAAAATAAAAAGAACTCAATGAGGGCTGGGGTTGTAGCTCAGCAGTAGAGTGCTTGCCTTGGATGTCATGAGGCACTGGCTTCAATTCTCAGCACTGCATATAAATAAAAAATAAAGGTCCAACAACAACTAAAACAAACAAATAAATAAGTATTTTTTTAAAAAAAGAACTCAATGGAAATTTTAGAATTAAAAAATATAATAACTGAAATAAAACTTCATGATGATCTCAGCAACAGAACAGAGGACATAAAAGAAATAATCTGTGAAATGAAAGACAAAACACTAGAAATTACCTAATCTTAATGACAGAAAACAGACTGTAGGAAAAAATAGACATGAAAAAAAAATTGACAGAGCCTAGGGAACCCTGGTGCTAAAACAAAAACATCTAACATTTCTGTCACTGGAATCTTATAAAGACATGAGAAAGAAGGCAGAGCTGAAAAGATAACATCTGGAAAATTACCAACTATGGTAGAAGATACAAACCTACAGATTCAAGAAGTTGTTTGAACCCCCAAAAATCCATTAAAACAACATCATAATTAAACTTCTGGAAAGTAAAAACTAAGGAAAAATCTTGAAAACAGCTACAGAAAAATGGCACCTTAATTACAAGGGGAAAACAATTCAAATGACATTTAACTTTTCATCAATAATCATGGGAGGCCAGAAATAAGTGGGATGACATTTTTTTTCTAAGTATGAAAGAATAGAACTGCCAACCTAGAATTCTAACACTCAGTAAAAATATCACTAGGGAATAAGGGGAAAATTAAGACATTCTCCAATAAAGGAAAATTACAAAGAATTTGCCAACAGCAGACCTATCCTAAGAGACTGATTAGAGAAAATCATTTAAACACCAGGGACATTATAAAAGAGGGAATTTTGCAACATCAGAAAAGAAGAAAGATCACAGTAAGCAAAATTCAGGTAAAAATCAATAGTTTCACTTATTTTGTGTTTTCTAAATTATGTTTAGTAAAAACTACAACACTGTCCAATGTGTTTCTAATATGTAGCCCATATACTTAATATAATTATATAAGAGGGTTATACATACAAATGGAGGTAAGGTTTTTACACTTTACTCAAAATGGTAAAATGAAGACATCACTGGACTATGTAGTTTATATATGGTGTAATGCCTAAAACAGTCACTAGAAGGCTATCCAATTAGGTATACTATAAAACACTATTGGTAAAATGATTAACCTACAGAAAGGCAAGAAAAAAAAACCAGAGAAACAAAACAAAGAGAAAAGAAAAAATAAAGTAGCAGACTTAAGCTTTCACATACCAATAATTTTATTCAATGTAAATGGTCTAAATACACCAATTAAAAGGCAAAGATAGGCAAAGTGAATCAGAAAACACGACCCAACAATACATGCTATGTACAAGAAACTCATTTCAGGGCTAGAAGTGTAACTCAGTGGTAGAGTGCTTGCCTAGCATGTGCAAGACCCCAGGTTCAATCCCCAGCAATGCACTAACAAACAAAAAACCCTAAGAAACTCACTTCAGGTAATAAGTAAAAAGATAGAAAAATATATCTTGTACATATTAATCAAAGGAAAGTAGGAGTGGCTATATTTAGCAATAAGCAGATAAAACTGATTATAAATAAATCAGATAAAATAGCAAATAAAATTTATTAGATAAAAGAGATTTTAAAATAATAAGGCAATTCACCAAGAAAACACAGCTACCAGACACAGTGGTACACACCTGTAATCTCAGCAGCACAGGGGGGGGGGGGGGGGGCCTGAGGCAGGAGGATTTTGAGTTCAAATCAGCCTCAGCAACTTAGCAAGGTCCTAAGCAACAAAGCAAGACCCTGTCTCAAAATAAAACAGATGTGGCTCAATGGTTAAGCATCCCTGGGTTCAATTCCTGGTAACCAAAAAAGAAAAAGAAAAAGAAAATACAGCTATTCTAAATCGGCATGCACCAAACAAGAAAAGTGCAAAATATGCAAAACAAAAACTGACAGAACTGAAAGGAGAAAACAATCATAGTTGGAGACTTGAAAAACCCTCTGAACAAATGACAATTAGAAAATCAGCAAAGATGGCTAGGGGTTGAATCCCCATCACCTCAAAAAGAAGGTGGGGGGTGCTGGTTGTGGCTCAGTAGTAGCGCTTGCCTAGCATGTGTGAGGCAGAGTTCAATCCTCAGCACCACATAAAAATAAATAAAATAAGGGTATTGTTTCCATCTACAACTAAAAATAGTAAAAAGAGAGGAAAGGAGAGAGAAAGAGAAAAGAAAAGAAAATCCATAAAGAAATGGAGGAAATCAACTTTATCAACCAACAGGCTCTGATTAACATGTATAGAAACATACCAACAACAGAAAATACACATTCTTTTCTTTCTTTTGGGTGTAGTTTTAGGGATTAAACCCAGGGGTGCTCTACCACTAAGATACATCCTAAGTCCTTTTTATTTTTCATTTTGAGACAGAGTCTTGCTAAATTGCCCAGGCTGGTATCAAACTTACAACAGTCCTGCCTTAGCCTCCTAAATTCCAGGAATTATAGGCATGTATCAACACATCTAGAGATACAAGTGTCCCTGAAAAATATGCCAAGGTAGACCAGATCTGAGGCCATTAAAAAAAAAAAAAAAACCCCATACAGCTAATATTGTACTCACGATAAAATACAGGATTCTGCTTTTCACCTGAGACTGGAAAATGTGCAAGAATGTCTTCTTTCACAATTTAAACAGTGTGGGAAGTTAGAAGTTATAGCCAAAACAAAAATTCTAGAAAAGGAAATAAAAGGTATACAGATCCTAAAAGACTCTGCAAAAGAACCCATCAAAGGATGAAAAGACAAGTTACAGAGATAGAGTAAACATTGGCAAACCATATATCCACAAAAAAATTAATATCCAAAGTATAAAAAGAACTCTCAAAACTCAACACTAAAAAAGCAAACAGTTCAAATATAACATGGGCAAAAGTCATGAAAAGATATAGTGAGAAAAGTGAACCAGTAGGCATCACAAAAACAGACGTTAAATTCTACTTCTGAGCTATAGTTACAAAAACAGAATGGTATTGACACCAAAACAGACATGAAAATCAGCAGGACAGAATAGAAGACACAAAAACAAACCCACATAAATACAGTTACCTCATATTAGACAAAGGCACCATAAATATACATTGGAGGAAAGATAGCCTCTTCAACAAATGACCCTGGGAAAACTTGAAATCCATATGTAGCAGAATGAAATTGAACTCCTATCTCTCACAAAATTCAACTCACAGTGGATAAAGGACCTAGGCCTTAGACATGAAACCCTGCACCTACTACAAGAAAATGTAGGCCCAAAACTTCATCATGTCAACTTAAGAACCGATTTCCTACACAAGATCCTAAAGCACAAGAAGTAAAATCAAGAATCAATAAAGAAGTGGTTATCAAACTAAAAAGCTTCTTCACAGCAAAGGAAATAATCAAGAACATAAACAGCCAGCCTACAGAATGGGAAAAAATCCTTGCCACCTGCAACTCAGAGCATTAATCTCCAGGATATATAAAGAACTCAAAAATATTTACACCAAAAAACAACAACAACAAAATCAAATAACACAATAAATGGGCAAAGGAACTGAACAGGCACTTCACAGAAAAAATATGAATAATCAACAAATATAGGAAAAAATGTTCAACTTCTCTAGCAATTAGAGAAATGCAAATTAAAACTACACTGAAATTCTATCTCACTCTAGTCAGAATAGAAATTAGCAAGAATACAAGTAATAATAAATTGTTGGCAAGGATGTGAGAAAAATGGTACACTCATACATTGCTGGAAGGACTGTAAATTGGTGCAACCACTCTGGACAGCAGTATGCAGATTCCTAAGAAAACTTGGAATGGAACCAACATTTGACCCAGTTATCCCATTCCTCAGTATATCCCCCAAAGGACTTAAAAATCAGCATACTCCAGTTACGGAGCCACATCAATGTTTATAGCAGCTCAATTCACAATAGTTAAGTTATGGAACTAACCTAGGTGCCTTCAACAAATGACTGGGGGAAAAAAGTGGTATATATACACAATGAAATATTATTCAGCCATAAAAAAGAAAGACTTTATAATTTTTGCCAGTAAATTGAGAGATCTGGAGACTATCATACTAAGTGAAATAAGCCAATCCAAAAAAAAAAAAAAAAAGACCAAATGTTCTCTCTGACATGTGGATGCTAACACAATAAGTTAGGGGCAGACGGAAGAACAGAAATTCATTGGATTAGACAAAAGGGAATGAAGGGAAGGGAGAGGAAATGAGAATAGGAAAGACAATACAATGGACTGGACATAACTTTCCTCTGTTCATACAAGAATATACCACCAGTGAAACTCCACATCATGTACAACCATGGGAAAATGGAAGGTGGGAGTAAACCCAAATGGAGTTACAAGAAGGATTAAAATTCATACTAAAGAACATCACATTTTTGAGGAAAATAGAAAGGGGGGTAAACCCAAATGAGAGATGATTAAAATTCAGGTTGAAGGACACAACCAATAGCCTTGATACTTTTTCAATGCCTGTTTTAACACAGATTTAGCTCCATGCTCTACCCCAAACCACATAAGCCCCTAAGTTAGCACACAAAAATGGGTTTATCTGCTATCTGGTCCCCTCTCATTCTCTCTCTTCTCATGTAAATACATCATACTTTATTTATTCTTCCTTTCCTTTATTGTACGTGGATTTCAAGACAATAACCCAGAAGGAAAATTGGTGATGTGGGGAATCTAGTTTCATCTCATTCTGACTTTAATCACCAAGCCACATCCCCAGTACTTTTTGTTGTTGTTGTTGTTATTGTTGTTCAATTTTGAGACAGGGTCTCACTAAGCTCATTAGGTCCTCACTAAATTGCTAAGGCTGACTTTTAACTTGTAATCCTCCTGTCTCAGCCTCCAAAACCACTGGGATTAGGGGCAGGTACCGAGATGACTGGCCCAGGCATTTTTTCCTAGGAAAATGGAAGACCTACCTTTGCACAAAAATCTGTACACAAGGGGCTGGGATTGTGGTTCAGTGGTAGAGCACTTGCCTAGCACATGTAAGGCAGAGTTCAATCCTCAGCACCACATAAAAATAAATAAATAAAGGTATTATGTCCGGGCCGGGGATGTGGCTCAAGTGGTAGCGCGCTCGCTTGGCATGCTTGCGGCCCGGGTTCGATCCTCAGCACCACATACAAAGATGTTGTATCTGCCAAAAACTAAAAAAAGTAAATATTAAAAAAATTCTCTCTTTCTCTCTTAAAAAAAAAAAAAAAAAAAAAAAAAAAAAAAGTATTAAGTATTATGTCCCTCTACAACTAAAAATATTTTTTTTAAAAAAGTGTACACAAGGGCTGCGGATGTGGCTCAAGCGGTAGCGCGCTCGCCTGGCATGCGTGTGGCCCGGGTTCGATCCTCAGCACCACATACAGACAAAGATGTTGTGTCCGCCAAATACTAAAAAATAAATATTAAAATTCTCTCTCCCTCTCTCTCCTCTCTCTCTCACTCTTTCTTTAAAAAAAAAAAAGTGTACACAAAAGTTCACAGCAGTTTTATTTGTAATAACCAAAAACTGATTTTAAAAAAGATATCTTTCTTTTTTTTTTTTTTTTAAAGAGAGAGTGAGAGAGAGAGAGAGAGAGAGAATTTTTTGATATTTTATTCTTTAGTTATCGGCGGACACAACATCTTTGTTTGTATGTGGTGCTGAGAATCCAACCCAGGCCGCACGCATGCCAGGCGAGCGCGCTACCGCTTGAGCCACATCCCCAGCCCCTAAAAAAGATATCTTTCAACCAGAGGAATGGTTAAACAAACATACCATTACCATTGCAATAAAAAAAAAAAAAATCAATTGATACACTATCATCTTATGTACTGAATAACATTCTTTTTTTGTTTTTGGTTTTTGTATTGGGGATTGAACCCAGGGGTGCTTAACCATGGAGCCACATCCCCAGTCCTTTTTTTATATTTTATTTAGACACAGGGTATCGCTGAGTTGCTAAGTGCCTCCCTTCGTTGCTGAGGCTGGCTTTAAACTCATAATCCTCCTGCCTCAACCTCCCAAGTCGCTGGGATCACAGGCATGCATCACTGCACCTTGCTATATGTACTAAATAACATTGTAAGAAGAGTTCCATAGGTGTCTCCAAACTACCAAGAGGGTTCATAGCATACAAAGATTAAGAAACTTGATCTAGAGGCTGGGGTTGTGGTTCAGTGGTAGAGTGCTTGCCTAGCACGTGTGAAGTACTGGGTTCCATCCTTAACATAACATAAAATTAAATAAATAAAATAAAGGTATTGTGCCCATCTACAACTAAAAAATATTTTTAAAAAAAACTTGACCTAGAGAATTTCCACAATGAATATGGAAATCTTCACCTTCATATCTTCCCTTTAGTTTGCTAATGACATGAAACACTCCCAGCCCTTTTCACTTTTTAAATTTTTAGCAGGATCTCTCTAAGTCTGAGAATAGCTTCAAATATGCATTCTCCTGTCTCGGCCTCCTGAGTCACTGGAATTACAGGCATGTACCACAATTGCTGGCTACTAGGAACCATTTTTTAGTTCCTGGAACAACCGTACTTGAAAATAGTAATGGGTTGCATCCTGTAAAAATGCATGTCATCCAGAACCTCAGAATGTGTTTTTAGTTGGAAATAAGGTCTCTCAAGATGCAATTAGTTGGGCTGAGGTTATGGCTTGGCAGTAGCACACTTGCCTGGCATGCATGAGGCACTGGGTTCGAGTCTCAGCACCACATATAAATAAATGTCAATTAACAAATGTTAAAAAAACAAAGATGCAATTAGTTAAGCTTGAGGTCACAATGGATTGGGGGTTAGGGGCTCTAGACC
The DNA here is from genome assembly GCF_048772815.1 of Callospermophilus lateralis. NCBI lineage: Eukaryota > Metazoa > Chordata > Mammalia > Rodentia > Sciuridae > Callospermophilus > Callospermophilus lateralis. The sequence continues at coordinate 2,798,091 of NC_135311.1, forward strand.
CAAAGACTATTGTCTAAGGGGGAAAAAAAAAGAGAGACAGAGAGAGAAGAATATTCAGATAGAGGCAAAGAAATTGGGAGTGGTTGATCTATAACCTAGAAGATAGAAGCGGTGTCTCCTTCAAGGCCTTCATATAGAACCAGCCCTATCATATCTTCATTTCACATCTTGAGACTCTAGAACTGCAAGAGAATCCTTCCAATTTGTGTTCTTTTAGCAACCTTGGGGAACTACACAATAACAATGTATGGTTCATTTAATAAACTGCTAGACTCGGTATACTAAGATTAGTTCTATCTATTGTATTCATGCATTCATTCTGGAGATCAAAACCAGGGCCACAGATGGATTAACTCCATTAAAATTGGAGAGAAACTTATTGTGACATTAAGGGTACCACAGTTAAGGAGTATTTTTAGTATGCTGAACTCAAGTACTTTCTATAAAAACCACAGTCTAGCCAGGCACCATGATGCATGCCTGTAATCCCAGCAATTTGGGAGGCTGAAGCATGAGGATCGGAAGTACAAGGTCAGTCTCAGCAATTTATCAAAGCCCTGAGTCAAAATAAAAAGAGGCTGGAGATTGTAGCTCTATGGTAAAGTGCCCTGGGTTCAATTCCCAGTACCAAACACACACACACACACACACACACACACACACACATACACAATCTGACAGAAATTACAGCAACAGATTTTAATCACTCAATATATTCTCCCAAACTTATAAACTTATTTCTAAATATAAGTTGCTTTTCTGAAGCCTGAGGTTGTAGCTCAGTGGTAGTGCTTGCTTAGCACGTGTGAAGAGTTGGGTTCAGGGCTGGGATTGTGGCTCAGCCGTAGAGCGCTCGCCTAGCTTGCACAGGGTCCTGGGTTCGATCCTCAGTACCACATGAAAATAAATAAAGGTATTGTGTCCAACTACAACTAAAGAATAAATACTTATTAAAAAAAAAAAAAGAATGGGTTCAATCATCGGCGCCACATAAAAATAAATAAATAAATGTATATGTCCATCTACAACTAAAAATACTTTTTTTAATATTTTATTTTTTTAGTTTTGGCGGACACAACATCTATGTTTGTATGTGGTGCTGAGGCTCAAACCCGGGCCGCACACATGCCGGGCGAGTGCACCACTGCTTGAGCCACATCCCCAGCCCCATACAACTAAAAATATTTTTAAAAAAATAAAACTTGGGGACTGGGGATGTTGCTCAAGCGGTAGCACGCTCGCCTGGCATGCGCACTCTCCTGGCATGCACAGGGCGCTGGGTTCGATCCTCAGCACCACATAAAAATAAAGATGTTGTGTCCACCGAAAACTAAAAAATAAATATTAAAAAATTCTCTCTCTCTCTCTTAAAAAAAAAAAACTTGGGCTGGTGTTGTATAGCTCAATGGTAGAGCACTTGCCTCACATGCGTGAGGCACTGGGTTCAATCCTCAGCACCACATAAAAATAAATAAATAAAAATAAAGATACTGTGTGGGGTTGGGCAGATAGCTCAGTGGTAAAGCACCTGCCTAGCATGCATGAGGCCCTGAGTTCAACCCCCATCACCACATAAAAAATAAACAACAATAAAAAATTATATTAAAAAAATAGCCATTAAGAAAAATAAAACTTGCTTTTCTGAAACAGAAAAAAATAATGTAAGTCACCAAAAACAGGAGTGATAAAGGAAGCATTACAAAACTAACAGATAATAAAATGTTCAAAAAGAAATGATGGTAGCAATGACTCATGACATGACTACTTTGTGTAACAAATGAACCACTTAGGAATTTTTTTTTCAAATTTTATTTTTAAAAATCTACCTCCATTGTTGGACATAGTGGCACACACCTATAATCCAGTGACTCAGGAGGCTGAGGAAGGAAGATTGCAAGTTTGAAGCCAGCCTTAGCAATTTAGCAAGGCCCTAAGTAACTTTGTGAGACCCTGTCTCAAAATTTAAAAAATAAAAAGGGCTGAGGATTTAGCTCAGTAGTAAAGTGCCCCTAGGTTCAATCCCCAGTACCAAAAAAAAAAAAGAAAAAGAAAAAACAATTTCCTACAAATTATAACAAACTGTACCAAACGCTGAACACAAAATACATGTCTTTAATACAAGAGTAAAGCACATATAATTATCTTTAACACATATTCACTTTAATACTGGATAGAGAATACTTAAAAGGCTGGGGATGTAGCTCAGTCTACCATGCCTCGGGTTTGATCTCCAGCACCAGAGAGAGGAAAGATACACAGAGAGAGGGAGAAGGGAGGGAACACACTGAAATGCCAATATTAAAATAGTGATATGTCTGTAATTTTGTATGTGTGGGGGGTTTTGTTTTTTCTTTTTCTGCAGCACTGGGATCCAACCCCAGACCTTACACATACTAGATAAACATTACTGCTGAGCTACATGCCCCCCAAATAATGAGGCATCGTAAAGCTACAATCATCAAAACTGTATGGTGCTCACATAAAGACAAATATATAGATCAATGGAATAGAACAAAGAAAGGAATCTAGGGAAAACACCTCACAAATATGGTCAATGAATTCTCAACAAGGGTGCCACAATCATTCAATGAGAAAAGACCAGTCTTTTCAACAAATAGTGGGGAGAAAATTGGATATGCAAAAGAATGACCCTACTCCATATAATAAAATGACCCTACTCCATATAATAAAACTGAATCAAAATGGATCAAATACCTAAAGGTAGAGGAAAAAATTTAAAAACTCTGAGAAGAAAATACAGAGGGAAACCTTCATGACATTGAATTTGGCAAAGAATTCTTAGAAATAGTATCAAAACCCCAAATATGGGGATGAAGATGAATGGATAAAGAGAAAGTAGTCTAGACATACAATTGAACATCATTCAGCCTCAAAAAGGAAGTTCTGACACATAAACAACATAGATGAACCTTAAAGATATTACGCTAAATGAAACAAACCAGTTACTAATGGACAAACAATGTATGATTTCATTTATATGAGGTACCTACATCATTCATACTCCTAGAAACAGAAAACAGAATGGTGGTTGCCAGAGATTAGGAGAAGGAGGAATGGGGAGCTACTGTTTAATGGGTATGAGTTTCAGATGAAAAAAGACCTGGAGGTAAACTGTGGTAATGGTTGTACAGATATATAAGTGTATTCAGTACCATCAAACTATATACTTGCAGCCAGGCTCAATAGATTACAGCCAGCCTGTAATTCCAGCAGCTCAGGAGGCTGAGGCAGGAGGATCACAAATTCAAAGCCAGCCTCAACAAAAGTGAGGCACTAAGCAACTCAGACCCTCACTTTATTTTTTTTTTTTTTTAATTTTGAGACAGGTTTTTTTAAATTTTATTTTTCGGCGGACACAACATCTTTGTTTGTATGTAGTGCTGAGGATCGAACCCGGGCCGCACGCATGCCAGGCGAGCGCGCTACCGCTGGAGCCACATCTCCAGCCCAAGACCCTCACTTTAAATAAAATACAAAATAGGGTTATGGATGAGGCCCAGTGGTCAAGTGCCCCTAAATTCAATCCCTAGTACCCAAAACCAAAACAAAACACTATACATTTAAAAATGGTTAGGAAGATAAATTTCACTATGTGTATTTTTCTGCTATAAAAATTTTTTAAATAAATATGCACATATTTATATATACATAAAATAAAAGTCAGGCCTGTGGACACACATGGAATCACAGCTACTCAGGAGGCAGAGGTAGGAGGTTCACAAGCTTGCGTCCAGGTCAACCTTGGCAACTTAGTTAAGACCCTATCTTAAAAAAATAAAAAGGACTGAGGATGTAGCTCGGTGGTAGAGCATCTGCCATGCATGAGGCCCTGGGTTCAATCCACAGTACAGGGGGGAATACACACACACACACACACACACACAGATGCACACGCACGCCACACAAGTGTGGTGGCATGCACTTATAATCACAGCTACACAGAAGGCAGAGGAAGGAAGATTGTAAGCTTGAGTCCATCCTGAGGCAACATAGCAAGACTGCATCTCTAAAAACAAAATAAAAACAAAAAATTCCAAGTTGTTCTATATTAATGAGATAGGTTATCCACTACATATATGACCATGGCAAAAACAAGTTACAGCTGGGTATAGTGGTGCATGCTGTAATCCTAGCAACTTGAGAGGCCTCAGACAGGAGAATCCCAAGTTTGAGGCTAGCCTGGGAACACAGCAAGACCCTGTCTCAAATTAAAAAATGAAAAATACTGAGGCTATAGCTCAGTGATAAAGGCTCAATCCTCAGCACCAAACAAAAACAAAATTACAGAAAAGTATATTAATATAATTTTTAATATATTCATAACCAAAGTCTGAAAGGTCTCATACTTATTTGTGCCTACTATGCCAGGTACTATTCAGGTACTATTACAGGCCCTGGAGATAAATCAATAAATAGAACAGACAAAAATCCCAACCCTTATAGATCTGACACTTTAGTGGTGACAAGATTTAAATGTAAATTACAGAAGTATGTGGATGAATTAGACTCATAAAAAATGAAGCAATAAAGGCCAAAATGAGAATGACAAGATGAAAAGATAAAGATACCTCTAAAATAAATTTTATTTATTTGTTCATTCTTTCATTTATTCTAGGGATCAAATTTTACCACTAACCTACATCCCCAGTCCTTTTTTTATTTTGAGACAGAGTCTCAAAACTTGAGGAGGTTGGTCGCAAATTTGGAATCCTCCTGCCTCAGCCTCCCAAGGCACTTATATTACAGGCGTGTGTCATCACGCCCAGCTAAAATTTTAAACTATGTGATTTCTGAATAAGATAGTAGACTAAATATATGCATCTACTTTTACTCCCTCATCTCCTCACACATACAACAAATATATATATATATATATATATATTTTTTTTTTTTTTTTTAAAGGAAAGAATTTATGACATAAAACCACAAGGATGGAAAGAGGAACAGTCAAGTTTGAAACTAGAGATCAAATAGAACATTGCCTTAGTAGACCCACAAGAACTGAATTCTAAAACAACAATGGAAAAGGCAGAAAACCAACCTAATTTACACTACAGAATTCCCTAAACCCTAAAGCTGGGAGTTCCAGGTACCAGTGGGTATGCAGGGCAGTGAGAATGAAAGCTAAAAGGAGAATTAATCACAGTGTTCAGGAGAGATGTGGATTGATCCTATCCTCCATTCTTTCTGGCCTGAGCAAGTGCCCCTTCCTCACTGTGCCAAAAGATTTACTTCCCAGATAGCATAAACCAAAGATTCTCTGGTCTAGGAAAAAACAACTGAGTTATATGCCCAGACTAAAAAATAAATTTTTAAATAATATATATGTGATATCAACCAAGATGAAAACAAACACTGCTCTTTGTTCAGCTTGGGAAATTAGAAAATCTATACTTGTCATGAAAGATACAGAAAAGTTAGGAAAGATACAGAAAAGTTAGGAAGGGCCGAGTTTTAAAGGAAATATTAATGAGGAACTATGTAGTACATTAAACATTATTCAAACAGAGATGTGTTTAAAATAGATAAAAATATAGAAAAGTAAATGCTGAACAAGGTAGAAAGGCAAGCAGCAATTAAAAAGGCAGGTAGGTAGACGGGCACAGGGGTACTATAACCCCAGCAGATTGGGAGGCTGAGGCATACATACATATGGGCTGGGGCTCAATCATTAAGCACTACTGGGATCAATCCCTGGTACTAAAAAAGAAGGCAAGTAAGTAACCAAACAGGTAGAAATGAAGGAAGCTGCTTGGCTTACTATCTAGTTAGGAGTTCTAGCCCAAGGAATGACAGAATAATAACAGAAGCATACTGAGCAAGAAAATGAAAATGAACAGGCAAAAGGGATAAAGAAGGGTACAGACAGTCAAAAAGAACAAGCAATGAAGTGTTTCTTTCTGGTTTCTTTTTGTACAAGGGATTGAACCCAGGGGTGCTCAACCACTGAGGAGTTACAGCCCCTGCCCTTGCTCCCTTCTTTATTTCTTCTTTATTTATTTATATTATGAGACAAGGCCCACTAAATTGCTGAGGGGGGTGATCGAAGTTGTTAAACTTGTGATCTTCCTGCCTCAGGCTCCTGAGCCACTGGGATTACAGGCATGTGCCATCACAGCTGGCAAAGCACAGTGTTTCTGAAACTAAGTTTCAAGAACCAGCTCATCAAAACAGTTCAATTATGGAGTAAAAGAACTCAGAAGGATTCTAGTATAAACCCTAAAAGTTATTGAAAGAGCTGAAACAGAATTATGAGAAAAGAACATAGAAAGTTACACAAAAGATTTTAGGAAACTGCACTCCTTCAGCTCCTTGTTCAGTACCCTGCACTCTCTCTCCATCCCAAGTAATACTGTCCTATAGGCTGCTTGATGTGATATTTCATCTTCTTCATCAGCTAAACAGGTGATACTGGACCAGGATGTACCTCAATGGTTGCAGAGAACCTGCCTAGCATGCACAAGTTCCTGGGTTCGAATCCGCAGTACTGAAAATAATAATAATAAAATAAAAAAAGCAATACCCTGCCCTCCTTTTTCCTCTCAAAAGCTATCCATTGTAGTACATCTCAGTAGTAAATAATACCAAGACATAATTTAAAAAGTCTTGTAATTTAGCAATTAAGAATGCTGACTAGGGCTGGGGACATAGCTTAGTTGGTAGAGTAATTACCTAGCATGCACAAGGCCCTGGGTTCAATCCCCAGCACTACAAAAAAAAAAAAAAAAAAAAAAAAAAATATGCTGACTATGCTGGGTGCAGTGAGAATATGCCTATAAATCCAGCCACTTACTTGGGAGACTGAGGCAGGAGGATCACAAGTGTGAAGTCAGCCCTAGCGATTTAATGAGAATCTGAGCAACTCTGCGAGAACATGTCTCAAAACAAAGGACTGGGGATGTAGCTCAGTTGTAAAGCACTGAATTCAGTCCCCAGTAACCCCTTACCTCCAAAAAACATTAAATTAAATGAAATAATACATATGAGGACTGAAATAATACATTTGGAACATCTATCATACTATTAATAAACTTTAATAATAGTTACTAAAGTATTATAAATGAATTATTGATGTCAATGGTTTTATCAGTGTTCCTTCTTCAAAGAGTATTTTCATATTAACATAAAGAATAATTTATTTAATTTTATTTATTTATTTATATTATGAGACAGGGTCAGCCCTAGCAACTTAATGAGAATCTGGGCAACTCTATGTGATCCTGCTAGACTTCATTAAGTTGCTAAGTTGATAGGACTACAAATAGTGCCTATCATTAGATGTGGTTTCCAGAAGGACCTTAAATGTGTTCTTTTATTGTTACATCTAAGTAAAATAAATAACCACAGAAACATTGGACAGGGCTGGGGTTGTGGCTCAGCGGTAGACCACTTGCCTAGCACGTTCAAGGCCCTGAGTTCGATCCTCAGCACCACATAAAAATAAAAACAAAAGTATCGTGTACAACTATTTAAAAAAAAAAAAAAAGAATAAACCACCAATGTTGGGTTTTACATTCATTCATTTAATCCACAAACATGCACTGCACTCTGGTCTTATATACTAGACATTACTGTAAGAATTGGCATACTATGGTGAATATGTAAAGCAAAAGTGCTCTCATTAAACTTATATTCCAATTACATTATTGAAGCCATAAAACTTACTTTGTCCATTCAAACTACGGTGAAAATGTGCAGAAAAAATACAAAAGGAAAAAAAGACGAAGCAAGACATAAATTAAGAGAATTTATCTAAAAAGTCAGAGATAAGTTTCTGATGTAGAGACTAAATAACAAAATAGGAAAGTGTACTCTGGCATACAGAGGAAATTAATAAATGTGTCCATTCCTTTCTCTGGGTTTGTTTTCTTTTTCTTTTTTTTTTTTTAATATATTGTTTTATTTGTAGATGGACACAATACCTTCATTTTATTTATTTACATGGTGCTGAGGATCGAACCCAGGGCCTCAAACGTGCTAGGCAAGTGCTTTACCAATGAGTCACAGTACCAGCCCTGGATTTGTTTTCTTTTTTTTTTTTTTTAAGAGAGAGGGGTGGGGAGAGAGAAAGAATTTTTTAATTTTCAGTTTTTGGTGGACCCGACATCTTTTTTTTTTTTTTTTTTTTAAAGAGAGAGTGTGAGAGAGAGGAGGAGAGAGAGAGAGAGAATTTTAATATTTATTTTTTAGTTTTTGGCAGACACAACATCTTTGTTTGTATGTGGTGCTGAGGATCGAACCCGGGCCGCACGCATGCCAGGCGAGCGCGCTACCACTTAAGCCACAACCCCAGCCCCCCCAACATCTTTATTTTATTTTTTATGTGGTGCTAAGAATCAAACCCAGCGACCCGCGCATGCCAGGCGAGCGTGTTACCACTTGAGCCACATCCCCAGCCCCCTGGGTTTGTTTTCTTATGATCCAAATAATGGTCTTATTTGACAACTATCTTGTTTGAAAATGAGAGAACTGTCTTGTTTCCAACTCAAAAGTTCATTCACTGATGTCTACTTACTGAAATCACCATGATATGAGACAGCATTCTTAAAAACAGGTGGACTACAAGTAGTACCTATCATTAGATGTGGTTTTCAGAAGGGCCTTAAATGTGTTCTTTTATTGTTACAAGTAAGTGAAATAAACTACATAACCACAGAAACATTGGACAGAATTGTTGTTACTCTTGTACCCCTTTATAGGACTGTATTGCTAGAGAATTAACATTTAAAATAAATATTCTGACTAGCCTAAGGGGGAAAAAGATGGCTCCAAAGACAGTTTCCACAATGGAGGATTTAATTTTATTAATTTGGGAATTAAGCAACTTCAAGATGTTATGACCTAACTCAAGAATAAAGGATTTCTTTTTTTTCTTTTTTTCTTTTTTTTTTTTTTTTTTGGCTGTACTGGGATAGAACCCAGGGTCTTGCACATGCTAGCCAAGTCTTCAGTCACTAAGCTACATTCTCAGCTGGTTTCATTTTCTTGATTACTGCAATTTAGTTTTTGAAGAACAACTACCACTTGGCTTGTTGAAATTCCTATTGTTATTGCCTTAGAAGAAAGTCATCCACACAGAAAACACAGGATGTAAGGGCAATCTGGATACAACATCTGTCACCCCACGATCCCCAGGGTTGACTCGATCCCCAGGGTTGACTCGACTGATCTGGCTGGCTGGGTGGGTGTTCCCTTCCTCTGTCACCACTCCAAATGCATCCCACCAAAGCTGTCAGCTTGGTCAAAGAGGACAACCTTCCCTGGTAGAGGAGGACTGTTCTTCAGTCAAGAGTATACGAGTATGGTATGAAGACATGAATTGGTGTGAATATACTTTGTATACAACCAGAGATAAGAAAAATTGTGCTCTATATGTATAATAAGAATTGTATGATTCCACTGTCATATACAAATATAAATAAATAGATAGATAGATAGATAGTATACAAGTAGCTGCCCTCCCCTATTAGAATCTCCAAACAAGCTTTCAAGGTCCACACAAAGAACACAAACACCTTCTCAAAATACCCATAAAACAACATATTATTCTCATCTCTTAGTAAACTATTTGAATGCGGAGGGGGGATAGCATGCCAAAAACTAAGCTGAGACCACTATTTCAAAGCAACAAGAAAACTAAAGTTCCAAGAATGCTGAAGTATCTACTTTTTTTTTTTTTTTTTTTTTTTTTTTTTTAGTTTTTGGCGGACACAACATCTTTATTTGTGGTGCTGAGGATCAAACCCGGGCCACACGCATGCTGGGCGAGCGTACTATCACTTGAGCCACATCCCCAGCCCCTCTCTACTTCTTAATTTCTAAGAAAATACAGAATATTCAGGATGCCACCACTAATCTACTGCATAAAAGATAGGCAGATTGGGATTTCTTTTCAAAATGTTAATTATATTTCAATTGTTGAATTAGTAAAATACACTTAATGAATTTTTGAATGGTCTTTGCAATTTAATATATTTTTAAAAGTTTGGTGTTTTTGCTTGTTTTGGCAGTACTAGGGATTGAACCCAAGGCTTCACACATGCTAGGCAGTGCTCTCCCACTGGGCTATATCCCCAATCCTCTTAAAAAGTATCTTGACATCTTAATTTTATGCTGCCTGAATGACTATTTTCCTATATCTGAAAAAGGCAAACAAAGGTAATGGATAAGAATTTTGTTAATTGGTGCTTTTTAAAACTATAATTATACTGGTGAGAATTACATTAAAAGAATTTTTTTTTCCTAAATGTCAGCCTTTACAAACCCAAACAGCATTCCTCCTTTGCCTTCTACTATATTTTCCATCTACAATAAACTGTGCATAATAGAACACAAAGACTTTTCTGCTAATGAGAATAACAGAATCAAGAGAGGAAAAACCTACACTCATTACCAACTAATTCCCATCTCATGTTTGAATATTAAATTGTAAATCAAATCAAAATCTAATCTTGAGGCTGGGGCTGGGGCTCAGTGGTAGCGCACTTGCCTGGCATGTGTGAGGCACAGGGTTCAATTCTCAGCACTGTGTATAAGTAAATAAAATGAAGGTCTATCAACAACTAAAACAATATTAAAAAAAAAAACAACTAATCTTTTCCCAACTAGTCCTTTGGTGCATTACAAATTGCACATCCAATTTTAAAAGTGTTCCTCAAATTAGACATAACTTTCCTATGTTCATATATGAAAAACTCTACATCACATACAACCGCAAGAATAGGAAGTCACACTCCATGTATGTATAATATCAAAATACACTCAACTGTCATGTATAACTAAAAAGAATAAAAAATTTTAAAGTAACATTTTTTTAAAAAGGAATAAATTTGGGCAGGGTTGTGGCTCGGTGGTAGAGCACTTGTCTAGCATGTGTGAGGGCCTCGGTTCAATTCTTAGCACCACATTAAAAAAATAGATATCATGTCCATCTAGAGCTAAAAATATTTTTAAATTTTTTTAAAGTGTTCCTCAAAATTGTTAGCAATCTATACATAAGAAAGACTATTTGCCACTAGTAAGTAGAACTAATGAATAATAAAATATGAAGAATTACCAATTCATACAGACAAAAAAGTCATCATCATCATCATCTTAGAACTATCACTGCAACACAACAAACTACAAAATATATCATACTCTTCTGATCCAACACCATATTGAGATATGATAAAGATGAAGAACCAGGTCCCTTGAAGAAAGACTGCCACCAGCAGTCTTTAAATCAGAATAAGTGGGTTGGGAATGTGGCTCAGCGGTTGAGCTCTTGCCTATTATGCACAAAGCCCTGGGTTCAAGTTCCAGCACTTTAAATATTAAATAAATCAGAATAAGTACAATTACCATGATGAAATGTTGTTATTAACCCTAAATAAAGATTAACTTAAATAAAGCTTAAGAGAAAAGTGAATTCTTTTTTTTTTTTTTTTTTTTTTGGCCGGGGAGTGTTACCAGATATTGAACTCAGGAGCACTCCACCACTGAGCCACATCCCCAGCCCTATTTTGTATCTTATTTAGAGACAGGGTCTCACTGAGTTTTGCTGAGTCTGGCTTTGAACTATCGATCCTCCTGCCTCAGCCTCCCCAGCCGCTGGTATTACAGAAATGTACCACTGCACCCAGCTGAAAAGTGAATTAAAAAAAAAAATCTTTTGAAAACATATAAGACAGAACTAACAAGGACTATAGGGAAACAACCAGTATTCAACTCCAGCAAAAATACAAAGTAGAAAGTTTTCAAAAAATAGGATTATTTTCTTGGTCCCTAAAATGATTCTAAGGTAAGAAGGTATGTTGCAGCAAGGGATTCTGACCAAAAAATCATTTACTTTCTTTTCACTGAACACAGTACATTTCTACCCTATGTCCGTCCATTCATGGATCTCATTTTCCAAAATTCAACAAGCTACCAAAGTCATCTAGTTATTTCCTAGGGAGAATTAACTGTAATATAGCAAAAAGAGGATTGGAAGTAAAAATTAGAAGATTTGAACTCTCTAGATATGCATTACAACCTACTCCATGTCTTAGACGTGGCCGGCAAGAATTTAATTAATGTTCACTGAGAAACCTCAAGGAACTAAACTTTTTCTGAAAGAATGGGAACTGTCTCAACCTAGTTCTGATAAAGTTTAAACCTGGCGTTCTGGACCAAAGATATGTCGCGAACCCCAACCATTACACATCTATGATCTTCCTTTTGATAGAAAGGGGTAAAGGGAAAAATGAAGAAAAAATACATTTTCTTATTTAATTATCATGTACTGACTGTGGGATTGATAAACTTAGAAGAGATAGAAGAATCTTTTAACATCAAAAGCAACATCTAAGGGCTGGGGTTGTAGCTCAGTGGTAGAGTGCTGGCCTCATACATGTAAGGCACTGGGTTTGATACTCAGCATCACATAAAAATAAATAAATAAAATAAACGCATTGTGTCCACCTACAACTAAAAAAAAAAAAATTAAAGAGAAACATCTAAAAATTGCATACACAAGCAAAAAACAATAAATAAAATCATCTGTTTCATTAACAAAGGGTCCTGAATCAAAAAATGTTATTTTCTGATTAGAAATTTAAGCTGATATTGGTCAGCTAATGAAAATACCATCAAGAGACTGTCATTCTGGTAAGTGTTGTTTAAAAAAAAAACAAAACAAAATAAAGCAACCACACCCACACAGCTGGAAAAATGCTTCTGACATATGCACTAAGACTTGTTTATCCAGGCCACTTCTTAATAAGAGAAATGCTTTGCAATTTGACTAGGGTTATATAAGAATTTTGCAATGTGTGATCAATTTAAAATCTTGCTTATTTGCTCCCTAGTTCACAGATAAGTTATTTCACTCCAAGGTCAGGTGTCCCTAACAGCATTTTGCCAATTGTAATAGTTTTACTCCATCACTCAGCACTTTCTTCAAGAGAATTTTAGCCATTAATTTTATTGCCCTTTTCCGTAAAAAATTTTTGAAGATTAAAATGTTAATATTGATGTGTGACATATCAACATCTTAAAATAGTTCTCTTCTGGGGGCTGGAGTTGTGGCTCAGTGGTAGAGCACTTGCCTGGCATGTGTAAGGCACTAGGTTCAATCCTCAGCGCACTGCATATAAATAAATAAATATAAGATCCATTTACAACTAAAAAAATATTTTTGAAAAATAGCTCTGCTCCCAGAAGCATTGTGAAAAAGACAGTAAATTTCAGGTGATTTCAATTTTAGTATCAAAACCTGCCTTTCAGAGACAGAGAGAAATTCAAATTTAAATTTCAACAGTGAATGACAGCAAGGAATTCTTCCTCTTCCATTCCCCACTCCACTTTTTTTTTTTTTTTTTTTTTTGAGACAAAATAAAATAAATTGTGAAGCTAACCTGGAACTTTTGATTTTCGGGCGTCAGTTTATGGTGTAACACACCCGATCAAAAAAAAAAAAAAAAAGATTTCTGGGAAAGGATATATTTTACTTTGCAAGACAATGACCAAGGATATTGAAAAAAAAAATTTCCTAGGGAGAAATAACTGTAATATAGCGAAAAGAGGATTAGAAGTAAAAATTAGAAGATTTGAACTCTCTAGATATGCATTACAACCTACTCCACGTCTTAGACGTAGCCGGTGAGACTTTAATTAATGTTCACTGAGAAACGTCAAGGAACTAAACTTTTTCTGAAAGAATGGGAACCGTCTCAACCTAGTTCTGATAAAGTTTAAACCTGGGGTCCCGAACCCCCACCATTACCCAAACCTCTGCCCTCAGCACAGGCCCTCCTAACACTTAAAAAGAAAATCTCAAAATACAGCCCGGGGTGGTGGTGGGAGGGAAAGCCTAGAGACCCCTGAGTAGATCGTCAAGAATTTTAAATTTTAAAATGAAAACTAAACTCCAAAAGCAACGCCTCAGCTCAACAGCAACGTGGTCCGGTGTTTATGAACCCAACTACTCTGGAAGTAAGCGCAGCCACGGCGCCCACGGAGCCGGCCCCAGGCAGCTGCCGCCGGCGCAGGGTGACAGACGACCTCAGCACACACCGGCACGTCGCCCGAGAGGAGGCCGGCTGCCCGGCCGCCGCGGCCACTCTCACTCAGCGGACCCCCAATTCCCGTTAGGACTCCCCGGTCCCCGGGGCCCGGCCCTCCCCCATGGCACCCCTCCCCCACCGCCCAGTGCCCCGCCCGCCCCCGCGCCGTCAGCCCCGCCACCGCCGCGCAGCCCCGGGTCTCCTCAGTCGTCAGCCCCTCGGCCCCTCCCCCTTGAGGGGAGCCCCAGTCCTCCGTCTCCTCACCGGGGTTAGCAGTAGTCGCCGCCATGGCCTAGATGCCACCGCCGCCGCGCCACCCACCCCCCTAGTGGGAGGAGCTGCCGCCACCGAGCCGGAGGAGGGAGGGGAGAGAAGAGCCACTCCCCAGAAGCGGCGCCCCCCTGCCGCCACCGCTACCGCGGAACCCAAGATGGCGGACGCAGCAACCCCCACCGCCCCGGCCCCGGGGAGGAGAGGCCCCGCCCACTGATGGGCGGGGCCATACTGCAGCCGGCCTCTCTGGGAAAGCGGACCAATGGTGTCCAAAGTGGCTAGCGGGCAGGGCTGGGGACGGCGCCTGCCGGTCCCTGGAAGGCAGGGCGAGGAAGAAGTCCAGCTGTCTCCCTAAACACGCCTTTTTTGCGTCAGAGGGAGGTCGGTGACCAGTTGACGTCAGTGAAAAGCAATGAAAAATCGGCATTTCACTAAAAAGTTTTGACTTGGTAGTCAGTTCGACCGGGTATTCCCCTGCGGACTATTTATTTCGTAAATCTTCTTTAGGTGTTCTAATACTTCACAAGGTGGCTTGTCCTCTAGTGGAAAAAAGTTCAATAACTAATTTTTGAAAGACTTCTAATGGATCTGGTAGGGTAAAAGGATCTGGGCAATTATGATCTGGTAAAGGAGATAGTGACAGCCCAAACCAGAGGCATTGAAGAAGTTATTTTTGATTAAGGTGAATAGAATAACATCCTTTGGTCAATAATAGGAACAAAGTGACAGGTTTTCAGTTAGGAAGTGATCACATGCTGACTGCACAGATTGATTTTCTAGTAATAGGAAGCACTGAGCACTTTAGACTACTTATATCTATTTTCTCATTTAATTCTTACAACTACACTATGAGGTCTGTTCTACTGTTATTTTCATTTTGCAGCTAAGGAAATAGAAACAAAGAGGTTAATCAAGGGACATCCAGCAAGTAAATCCAGTAGTGGTGTGGGAGGCAAAATAAAGGAGTCTGAGACTAGAAACCTTTTCCACCTATCCCCCTGTTCTGAGCTCTACAGATTTAGCACTAGGGGGTACTACTACCTTTTCATGTATCTTCACAAATTGTTTAATATGAATTTAATTAGAATTTTAACAAAAATCCTGTAATGCTATTCTTTTTTAATTTTTTTTTTTTTAGTTGTACATGGACACAATACTTTATTTAGATGTTTTTTTATGTGGTGCTGAGGATGGAACCCATGTATGAGGCAGGCACTCTACCACTGAGCCACAACCCCTGCCCCGCGATTATGCTATTCTTATGAGTACTATAAAGATTACATTGATTCATTTATCTCATTTAGCTAAAAGCCAATACATTTTAGAATACTTTGCATATGGGTTACATTTGTTAAAATTTAATTTTCTGGGCTGGGGATGTGGCTCAAGTGGTAGTGCGCTCGCCTGGCGTGCGTTCAGCCCGGGTTCGATCCTCAGTACCACGTACAAACAAAGATGTTCAAAGAAAGATGTTGTGTCCACCGAGAACTAAAAAATAAATATTAAAATTTAATTTTCTTTGTTACCATTTGTTGTTATATTTCTAATTTACCAAATAGGAAAAAAAAAAAAGTCATCCACTTAGATAGGTTCAGTGGTGCATGCAACTGGAAAGGCTGAGGCAGGAGGATCGCAAGCTCCAGGCCAGCCTACATAATAACTAAGACCCTGTCTCCAAAGAAAAAGAGTTAGGGGTATATCTCAGTGGTAAAGTGCCCCTAGATTCAATCTCCAATACCTACAAAAATAAAAATATGGAAAGAAGTACACTAAGGCATAGAAATATTATGAAAAAAGTTAAGTACTTCAATTGAAAATTACAATTGGGGGGGGAGGGTGAGCTGGGATGTAGCTCAGTGGCAAAGCAACTTCCTTGCATTAGCAAAGCCCTGGATTCAACCCTCAGTTCCAAAAAAGACCAAAAAAAAAAAAAAAAAAAAAAAACACCAAAATTGTAATTGAAGGGCTGGCGTTGTGGCTCATTGGTAGAGCACTTGCCTAGCATGCTTGAGGCGCTGGGTTCGATCCCCGGCACCACATAAAAATCAAAACAAATAAAATAAAGGTATTGTGTCCATCTAAAAAAAAATTAATTACAATTGAATTTAATTAAGCAAGACTCCAGTGCAGATATAGAATGTGAATGAGTGTGTCTTAAATATGGTAAGTTCAGGCTGGGGTTGTAGCTCAGTGGTAGAGCGCTCACCTAGCACATGTGAGGCTCTGGTTTTGATCCTCAGGACTACAAAAAATAAGTAAATAAAATAAAGGTATTGTGTCTATTGCTGAGCCACAACTCCAGCCCAAACAAAAAATATTAGAAAAAAATAAATGTGGTAAGATCATGAAAGCAGCCAAAAATTTTAAGGTAACTAAGAAGTACAACTATAAATATCTAACAATTGGATTTTATTGGACTAGCAATCAATCCATTTGTCCTTTGCCTGCTGCACTTTCCCTATTAGAAAAATTTGTCAGTCAATGATGTGAAAAACCATTGAAGCATAAGTGGGTGGGCATAGGGGAGGGAAAATAGAGGGTATAGAGGAATGAGAGTGATCAAATTATGTTCTGTGTATGTGCAAATATAACCGTTTCCACTATTATGTATAATTTGGGAGTGAGGTACAAGTGAGGAGCAATTGACTGCTGAGCCACACCCCTAGCCCTATTTTGTATTTTTTTAATTTAGAGACAGGGTTTCACTGAGTTCTAAGCACCTTGCCATTGCTGAGGCTGGCAATCCTCCTGCCTCAGCTTCCTGAGCCACTGGGGTTACAGGTGTGTGCCATCGCACCGGGCTTATGCATAATTTTAAAGCACCAATTTAAAAAGCAAACCATTGGGCCTGGGGTTGTGGCTCAGTGGTAGCGTGTGTGCCTTGCATGCAGGGGCACTGGATTCAATCCTCAGTACCAAATAAATTAATAAAATAAAGGTATTGTGTCCATCTACAACTAAAAAATTTTTTTAATAAATAAATAAATAAAAAGCAAACCATTGATGCTTCCAAGACATTTTTTTTATTGTCCAAGACATTTTTTAAACAAAATGTAATACAACTTCTCTACTGAGTAAAATTTATTTTCTCAGAAAAAAATGCAAAACGATGTTTCCTAACATGACATGAATGAATTTTCTGGATAAAAGAGATAAAGTTTACATTCTTTATAGAAAAAAAAAAAAGTTGGTAGAAGTCATTTTGTTACAGAGATATTTGTTCAAATAGCTACAAGTTAAAAACAAATATTTAGCTTAAAAAAAGTATAACAAGCTATTGGTAAAATTCTTTATTAAACATTACACAGAATCAGGGTATATACCGTGAAAGGTCAATATCAGCACTGTGCCTGCTAACAGATGTTTACATTAGGAGTGGACACCACTGTATACAATATGATGGCAGTTCCATCGCAGATGGTAAGATTGCAAAACCTTGATTTTTAACTCTAAGACAAAATATCAGCCAGGCGGGGTGGCACACACCTGTAATCTCAGCAGCTCTCAAGGCCGAGGCAGGAGGATGACAAGTTCAAAGCCAGCCTCAGCAACTTAACAAGGCATTGAGCAACTTAGCAAGACTGTTTCAAAATAAAATATAAAAAGTGCTGGAGATTGGCTCAGTAGTTAAACACTCCTGGGTTCAATTCCTTGGTGCCAAAGTGGGGGTTAAAAAGAAATCCATAATTTGCAGTCATCCATTTTATGCAATACATGAGAAGAAATGCCCTGAAACTTCCTACTTAGTTTATCATTAAAAAAATTCAAGTTACAGTGAATTTGGTGGTACACTCCCATAATCCCAACTACTTGGAGGCTGAGCCAGGAGGATCACAAGTTTGAGACTAGTCAGGCAAATTAACCAGAATCAGTCTCAAATTTTAAAAGGGCTGAGGATATAGCTCAGTGGTAGATTTCTTACCTAGTATGTGCAAGTTCCTGGATCCTCAGTGGTAGAGCTCTTACCTAGTATGTGCAAGATCCTGGCACTGGGGCGGGGCGGGGCGGGGTGGGGGGGATCAAGTTACAGAAAATTACATTTTTCATTTAGTTAAGAATTACTTTGTTGGCAGTCTGAAAAAGTCATCTTGGGATCAAAACTGATGGAGTTGTATTTTAATGCAGAAAATATCTTGTTCCTATAAGAAATCTTTTTCCTAAATTTTGATTCAACATAGAACAAATTAGTACAAACCATAAATATAGTAAAATAGTAGCCAGTGAGCAAAATATTTGAGAATATGTAGGTAGATAGGTATTTTTTCACAATGAAGTATAGATACCAGGAATAGGTAAGTTGCAGATACAGTTATTTTTAATAATGACTAAAGGAAAGTTCCTTCTTTTATGTAAATAATACTAACAGAAACTATTTTTATTGTTTCAAGTGTACTTGCTCAAATAGCTTATCTGAGCAATATTTTCATTAACTTGAGCTTATAACTTCAAGTTCTAAATGCCATGTGTTATGGTTTGGATCTAACATGTCACCCAAAGGCTCATGTGTTAAAGGCTTGGTCCCTAGCTGATGGCACTCTTGGGAGCTGGTGAGGACTCAACTGGAAGGAAGTTAGGTCACCAGAGATATGGCCATGAAAGGGATAGTGGGACCCAGGCTCCTACTCTCTCACTCTTTGCCACCTTGAGACGAACAGCTTTACACCACCACTCACTCCCCACCACAGACCTAAAGCAATGGGGCCAACTTACCATGAACTGAACCTTTGAAACCATGAGTCAGAATAAACCTTTCCTCCTTTTAATTTGATCTTCTCAGATATTATGTCAAAGCAATAGAAAGCTGACTAATATACAAACCATGGTTGTTTTGTTATTGTTATTATTGCTGTGTTTTTTTGTTCTTGTTTTCTTTCTTTTTTTTTTTTTTGTGTGTGTGTGTGTGTGTGCGCACGCATGCGCTGGAGATCAAACCCAGGGTCTCACTTGTGCTAGGCAATCACTCTGCCCTTGAGTGATCACTCTGCTACATATATCCTCAGCCCATTATGATTACTTTTTAGTGTTTTGTTTTTTTTTTTTAATTAACCCATGCACAATGACTTGTTTTCTGGCTTGTTGAAGTAATGGGTCAGACAACCAATACAAGTCCCAACAGAAGATGAAGTGTGGCTTAATGTCTACAAGGTTCTGGGTTCAATCCACAGCACCAGGGGAAGGGGGGCGGGGGGAAAGATGTGTGTGTCTAGACTCCTAATGCTTTTCTCAGACAAAGCACATCTACCTTCCAATTGCTTGCCACCAAAAATCAGTCTTAGGACTGGGGATGTGGCTCAAGCGGTAGCACGCTCGTCTGGCATGCGTGTGGCCTGGGTTCGAGGATCAGCTGAGCTGATCCTCAGCACCACTTACAGACAAAGATGTTGTGTCCGCCGAAAACTTAAAAAAATAAATAATTAAATATTTAAAAAATTTTCTCTTTCTCTCACTCTCTCCACTCTCTCTTAAAAAAAAAAAAAGATTAAGTGTCTCATTCACTATGAGACATTAAAAAAAAAAATCAGTCTTAGCTAATCAGGAAGAATGCCTACCTTATTCTGAAAGATGTCTACATTTTCTATTTCTTTTATCAGAAGGTTCAACAACCTTGGGAACAAAGGGCTTCCACATAAGAGTTTTTTGAAAATCTGCATGTTAATGGCAGTTCCACTGAAGATGGTGAATCACAAAGCCATGATTATGTTATGAACAAAGTATTAATGTTATGAACAAAGTATCAGATGAAAGAGTGCTTGCCTAGCATGCACTAAGAACTGGATTCAATTCCTACCACTGAAAAAAAAAGAAATTCAGGATTTTGTAAGACCACACTATAATTATGATGCAGATACCTTGACCACGAAGTTTATTATTTCATAACACATGATTATTTATTTATTTATTTATTTATTCATTTATTTATTTACTTATTTATTGGTATTGGGAGATTGAACCCAGGGACATTTTACCAGTGAGCTACATCCCCATTCCTGAGAATGGCCTCAAATTTGCAATCCTCCTGCTTTAGCCTTCAGAATTGCTGGGATTACCGGCATGTTCCACCCATCACATGTTTTCAGTTTAAAAAGTTAATATTGGGCTGGGGTTATGGCTCAGCAGTAGAGCGCTTGCCTTGCACATGCCAGGCCCTGGGTTCGATCCTCAGTACCACATAAAAATAAATAAATAAATAAATAAAGTTAATATTACTACTAAAATTTTAAAATTATATAAATTTTATTATCTTTATTATGGTAAACCATAGTCTTTCCTTCTCCCCCTCCCCCCACATAGAATTGAACCAAGGATCTCACACATGTAAGACAAGCACTCTATTACTGAGTTACATGCCCATGGCAAACCCATTTTTTATTTATTTAGAACTGTAATATGCAGATGTGCCCAAGTTTTACTACATATCCCTGGATAGAATTGCCAGGTTTAGCCAATAAATCTCACAGGACAGATCAATTTTTTAGGATTAACAACAAATAATTATTTAGTTTTTTTGTTTTTCATTTGTTACAACTTCTTTTAATTTACCTATACCTCTTCCTTCCAGTGTTGCTCAGAGAGGCTAACTGAGAAAAGGTGTTGCCTCTCTTTTGTTTGTTTGTTTGTTCTTTTTAGTTATACATGACAGTAGAATGTATTTTGGCATCTCAAACATACATGGAGTATAACTTTCCTTCTTGTGGTTGTACATGATATGGAGGTACACTGGTTGTGTACTCTCATATGAACATAGGAAAGGAATGTCCGATTCATTCCACTGTCTTTCCCATTCCCATCTCCCTTCCCTTCTCCCCACTCCCTCTTGTCCATTCCAGAGAACTTCCCCCCTCCCACTTGTTGTGAGTCAGCATTCACATATCAGAGAGAACATTTGGCTTTTGGTTTGGGGGGATTAGCTTATTTCACTTAGCATAATAGTCTCTCCAGTTCTATCAATTTACCAGCAAATGTCATAATTTCATTTTTTTATGCCTGAGTAATATTGTGTATATGTACCACTGTTTAGTATGTTTTGAATGTTGCATAGGACAATTTGCACTAAAGAATTTTTATATTTTAATCTGACAACTCTACTTTTGGAGGATAAAATTTTAAGGAACACCAATTTAAGCTATTTGGGGGAGAAAAAAACAGAATCAGGAAATCCACTAGAACCCACCTCTCGACCAAAACATGTGCATCAATTGTAAGAGACTTATCACTGCAAAGAATGTCAGAACCAAAGTTAAAAGAGATAAGAAAAAGGATTTTTAAAAAGAAAGAAAAAGGGCTGGGGATGTTACTCAGTTACTCATGCTTGTCTGGGCATGCATTGAGACCCTGGGTTCAATCCTTAACATCACAAATAAATAAATAACAAAACAATGAAAAAGGAGATTTAAAAAAAAAAAAAAAAAGGGCAATGAGGAAAAGAATACCTAAAAAAAAAAAAAAAAAAAAAAAAAAAGCCTAGTTTAGATTATGGAAGAAGGTAAGAGATAACCTAGCAAGAATCAGACAATAGAAGTCAAAGGAATTTCAAGATAAAATAGTTTGGGCAGGGGCTGGGGATGTGGCTTGCCTGGCATCCGTGTGGCCCAGGTTCGATCCTCAGCACCACATACAAACAAAGATGTTGTGTCCGCCGAAAACTGAAAAATAAATATTGAAATTCTCTCTCTCTCTCATTCTCTCTCTCTCTCTCTCTCTTTAAAAAAAATTGTTTGGGCAACAACATCATATATTCAGAGAATCTAAGGAAAATCAGGATAGATAAGTAAATCTAAGAACTGGAAATCTGATGCTATTGGGTAAATAAGTAGAGGCTGCTGGTTATAATAGATCAGTTTTGCAAGAGGCATGACAATGAATAGCAAGTAATTAAATGATATCTGGGGGTAGAGATAGGGTGAGGTAGAAACAGTAAACTATGTCTATAGACTGAGCTTGTGGAAAGGGACAAATTAAAAATGTAAGACACTGGACATAGTGGTACACACCTGTAATCCCAGCAGTTTGGAAGCCTGAGGCAGGAGGATTTCAAATTCAAGGTCAGCCTCAACAATTTAGCAAGGCCCTAAGCAAGTTAGTGAGACCCTGTCTCAAAATTTAAAAAAAAAAAAAAAATATATATATATATATATATATATATATATATATTTTATATATATATTTTATATATATAAAAATATAAATATATATATATATATATATTAGTACTGAGTATTGAGCCCAGGGATGTGCTGAATCACTGAGCCACATCCACAGCCCTTTTTTATATTTTATTTAGAGACAGGGTCTCACAGAGTTGCTAAATGCCTCACTAAATTGTTGAGGCTGGCTATGAACTCCCAATCCTCCTGCCTCGCCCTCCCCAGCTGCTAGGATTAAAGGCATGCGGGACCACGACTGGCTCAAAATAAAAAATTTTATAAAGGGCTGGGGATGTAGCTTGGTGCTAAAGCACCTCTGGGTTCAATCCCCAATACAAAAATAATAATTATAATAAATAAATATGCAAGAATATGTATGTGTCTGCCGGGCATGATGTATGTGTCTGAGAACACAGGGAGATAAAGGAGATAAGATTATGACTACGTTTATCCTCAGAAAACCAAGGCAATTTTTTTACTAATTAAATATAGACATTTTGAAGTGGAGGAAAAGAAAGTTTAACTCACCTGTGATGACTTTGGTTCTCAAAGAGTTGGTGAAACTTCTGGTGAGAATAATGTAGAAATGGAGTTGGGTGCAGCTCTAGAGTTTAGGAAATTCAATGTGGGTAATCAACTAGGTATGAACAAAAGGCCAAGATCGTCAAATGCTCCCAAAGTTAAAAGGCATACACGTTCATGAAACTGTGGAGCATTGTTATTCCTTTCTCTATCAGTTCTGAGAACTGTGAAAGAGAGCAAACACAGCCATTTTCCCAGAATTGGTGACAAATAGACAAATGAGATCAGTATCTTAGGGACGGAAGGTTCTAGAACCGCAGGAGCAGCACAATTTAAAAGTCTTTGGAAGGGGATGAAAGTGGCCTGGGAAACCAGTGAAGACAGAAATTAATGAGCTGAGAAGAAAGGTTTAATTCTGGATGCTGACATTGATAGAAAGCAGGTTCAAAATCAAGAGAGTGGGCTTGGGCTGGGGCATAGCTCAGTTGGTAGAGTGCTTGGCTTGCATGCATAGGGCCCTGGGTTCAATAGCCAATACCACACACACACACACACACACACACAAATATATATATATAAAATACATATTATATATTATATTATATATTAATAAACCCTATCAAATAGTGAAAGGATAGGTGAAGCAACATGCAAAAAAATGTACAAACAATAGAGACTCAACATTATTATAGTTAGAGAAATACAATTTTTAAAAAGCAGATATTATTTTTAGCCTATTAGGTAAATGAATATTTCAGAGATTAATAGTGACCTCTAATAATGAAACTACAAAAAAAAGACATTTTCATGCCTATTTATGGGAGTGTAAATTATGATAACCTTCTTAGTATTTATTTGGAAGTACCTATTAAAATTCTAAATATGCAGGTCCTATAACCTAGCATTTATAGTTTTAATATTTTGAAAAAAAAATTTTTTTTGAGAGAGAGAGAGAATTTTAAATTGCTTTTTTTTTTTTTTTTTTTTTTTTTTAGTTTTCGGCGGACACAACATCATTGTATGTGGTGCTGAGGATCGAACCTCTGCCGCACACATGCCAGGTGAGCGCTACCGCTTGACCACATCCCCAGCCCCAATATTTTGAAAAATTTATCCCACAAAAACATTTCCACAAGGCACTGGGGTTGTGGTTCAGTAGTAGAGCACTCTCCTAGCATGTGCAAGGCACTGGGTTCAATCCTCAGCACCACATAAAAATAAATAAAATAAAGGCATTGTGTTCAATTACAACTAAAAAATATATATTTAAAATAAATAAATAAAACAAAGGTATTGTGTCCAACTACAACTAAAAATATAATAATAATTTTAACAGCCATGTGCAATGGTGCATACCTCTAATCCCAGTGACTCTGGAGGCTGAAGCAGGAGGATCTCAAATTTGAGACCAGTCTCAGCAACTTAGTAAGGCCCTAAGCAACTTAGCAAGATCCTGTCTCAAAATAAAAAATAAAAGAGCTGGAGATGTTGCTCAGTGGTTAAACACTCCTGGATTCAATCCCTGGAACCCAAAAGTAGAAAATAAATAAAACCCTTTAGAGGGCTAAGATTGTGGCTCAGTGGTAGAGCACTTGCTTAGAACATGAGAGGCACTGGGTTTGATCCTCAGCACCACATAAAATAAACAAATAAAGTTATTATGTCCAGCTACACCTAAAAAAAAGAATAAAAAAACTTTAGAAAACAGTGGTAAATTTTGCATTAGAAATATTTATGAACATGTACAATGACTAAGCTAAGTGAAATAATTTTGACTTTTCTGATCCAAATGTCCCCAGTAAATATTTTAGATGAAAAGTGGCAAAGATTTTAAAGCTTTACTGATCCTGTTGACAAGTAGTTTTCAAATTTGAGCATATATCACATCATATAGAGGAATTGGTTAAAACCCAAACACCAACACCCCTAAGATTTCTTATTCATTAAGGCTGAGATTGGGATCCAAGAATTTGCATTTCTAGCAAGTTCTGAGGTGAGCTATTAATTCAGAGACCCATTGCATAGGCCAAAAGCTGGCTGCTGATCCATCCTCTACCACCAGTGTGATCATGCCCAGAAGGTACTACCTGAGTTGTTAACTGTGGCTGTCCTGGCCCTGGCAGAGTTGTGGAAATATTCCTCCACCCATCTAGGCTCCAATTTAATCTAGTGGGATCATTTTCTCACCCAGGATGGGAGTGCCTGAAAGTTGATCCTGTTTTAAACTATTCATGAAGCTTCTGAGTTCAGCGTGGGAGTCGGAAGAGAGAGAGCCACCAACCTCTTTTGCACCAGGGGGTTGATAAAGAGAGGAAAAGCTGCCAAGAGATGTGCTTGAGTAGGAGGAGACTGCCCTGGCAACAGCCAAATCCAGCCTAGGACAGCTCTCTCTCAAAAGGTAAATGACGACCCTGTATGACTTCCTGGTGTTGTTTCCACCTGGGAAAAATCCCAACAATCCGGAGTTTAATGGCATCTTCCTCTGAGCTGGGGCGACACGAGGGAAATGACTGGGAGGAGTAAAGAGCTTTGTTTTGTCATAGCTTTTTTGGAAAAGTGAAACTTGCATCTGAGAGGGATGGTCTTGGCTAGGGTCTCTTTTCAAGGTAAATTGGGGAAACACCTTGATTAGTCCTATTAGTCAAAGACTGTCTTTGATTTTAGGAATTATAGTAAGATTCATTATTGTGTTTCTTCATCAACTTCTCCCTTTAGGCTAAACTTAGGGCCAGGAGAGAAATGCTGGGTCTTTTTTAGCTTGGGGGTGATTTAAAAAAAATGATTTGGTACTCTTTGGTGGAAAGAATGAAGAGATTAGGGAAAAGAACACAAGGAAAGGAAGAGGTGATTGATCCTTTTGGAAGTCAAAGAGTAGGTGACTTTGTTAAAGATTCACAAATGCTCTTTTCTGTTTTTTACTTGAGCAGGACCAGATTTAACATAAATCAATAGTCATGCCCCACTTTCTTTTCCTCCCACACTAGTCCTGAGCAATGCTGCTACTTGTCTCAAAGAAAACAAGAACTTTAAAGTCACTTTTACAAACATTTCTAGGACAGGTCTTACTTTGAAAAGCAAATTTTGAATCTACCTTTTTTGATAGCATATGTGTCAAAAAAAAAAAAAAAAAAAAAGCTATTTTAGCCTAAGAAATCTCAAAGAAAAGAAACTAAATATCCAAGCCTCCAATAATTTGTTGTAACTTTTTCCATTCAAAAAAATTGGTTAGCCAGGAGTAGTGGCACATGCCTGTACTCTCTGCTCAGGAGCTTGAGCAGGAGGATCACAAGGTCAAGGCTAGCCTCAGCGATTTAGCAAGACCCTGTCTCGAAATAAAAAATAAAAAAGTACTAGCAGTAGATCACTCACCTAGAATGTATGAGGCCTTGGGTTCTATCCTCAGCACCACATAAAAGAAATAAAGGTATTGTGTCCAGCTGCAATTAAAAAAAAAAACACAAAATATTTTTTTAAAAAAGGAGTAGGGAAGTAGCTCAGTGGTAAAGCTCTCCTTGGTTCAATCCCCTATCCCAAAATAATAATAATAATAATAAATACAAAAATTGTTTACCAAATTTTGTATTCAAAATCTTGTGCTGTTTTTCTTAAAGAGAGATTTATAAACTTAGGTTCCATAAAACCTGGATCCATGCATATGAAAAGAGCCAAGATTATACATGGTATATTTAGGACAAAACAACATTATCTTTTTTTATTCTCTTCCCACCTGCCACAGCCCCAGTAAAAATGCATTTTTACTTTTGGAGGGAGAGGGGGGAAAGTTCTGATCCTAATTGGAGCAAAAGTAGCCTGTTGGAATTTGTCAGCTATGAGTGAAAAGTCTGAATCAGTTCAGGACCTTTGATTCAAGGTTCAGAAATTCAGATTTAATTAGATAAAGAGAAAAAGAACCAAACCAAAGGTGACTTGATGCTTTCCAACTTCCAGATATTGAATGTTTTCAATCTCCTGGGAGCATTATCGCTATCAGCAAACCCTCTCCTTCAAATTCTCTTATGGTTTCAATTCCTCAACCCTACAAGCTCCAGTCTCTCCTACTTGTAACTACTCCATCTGTGGCTTTTTGACCTCTTTCCTCCACCGTAAATGCAGATATTTTATTGTCGCTAATTTTCCTTTGATCTTCTTATCTACTATGATTTCAATTATCCTGTAGTTGGGTGACTCTCAATTTCAAAGATCTTGTTTTTCCTCCTAAATTTCAGTCCTGCATTTCTGCCTTTCTGAGCATGTTTTGTCAGTACCTTTAAATTAACCTATTCTCCCAAAACAGAATTCACTGTGGTATATTAAAATATCTGCTATCCTTAAAATAAATAATTCTATGAATGTCAAAATTTTTCTTTCAGGTTTCCAAATTCAAGTCCCAGTATTTCTTTAGCACTTCTGTCTTCCCAATATATGTCCATTTAATTCCTAAGTGATTGCAAATCTTTTCACAACCTCGTATCCATATCCATGCCTCCTTTCTGTTATCTGGTCCCCTAACCTTTGTTTCCTCTTGACACTGCTACAATGCCTACCTGTTGTTTTCCCCTGTTGTGCTATTTTATATTTCCAGTACCTTTTACGCACTCTTGACAGTTATCTTCCTAAAGTACGGCTTTGATAATTTATTTTCCTTCATTCAACAAGCATGAATCGCACACACACAACATGCCAAGTACTGATATGAATATATATATATATTTTTTTAATATTTATTTTTTAGTTTTTCGGCAGACACAACATCTTTGTTTGTATGTGGTACTGAGGATCGAACCCGGGGCCGCACGCATGCCAGGCAAGCGCGCTACTGCTTGAGCCACATCCCCAGCCCCCTGATATGAATATTAATTCACTCATGTGTGTGAATTAAATATCCACAGAGTGCCAGCCTTTCCCTACACACTGAAGCTATACCATGAACAGAACAGACTCCTAGAGCTTACAGTTAGTACGATACACAACAATTATGGCCTCTCTTCTCAAAGTGTTTTATCTGCTCAAAAATCTTCAATGGTTCCGCTGTGTCGGAAAGAATAAAATTTCAATTCATTACCCTAAATTTCAAGTCTCAAGATTTTCAGTAATTTAAATATAACTATCAAGGACTTATTGATGATTCTTTAATAATTTCTCAGAGGACATGGTATTTCTATTGCTTTGTTTTTTTTTCCACTGAGGATTTTCTAGTGTACCCCTATCCCTTTTATAATTCAGTGTCCACAGGTAGGGAATGGAGGGACACAGTTCTAATCCCAGCTACTTGAGAGGCTGAGGCAGTAGGATAGCAAATTTGAGGCCAGCCTTAAATTTTTAAAAATATTTTCAATTGTAAATAGACACAATAACTTTATTTTGTTTGGTTTTTTTTTTTCCTTTTAACATGGTGCTGAGGATAAAACTGAGTGCTCACACATGCTAAACAAACGTTCTACCACTGAGCCACAATCCTAACCCTCAGCCTCAAATTTGAGGCCAGCCTCAGTAATTCAGTGAGACACTGTCTCAAAATTAAAAAAATAAAAATAAAAAACTGGGAGTGTTGCTCATTGGTAGAGTATTTGCATAGAATGGGTTCAATTACCAATACTGCAAAAAAATAAAATATAATGTGCTATTCCATATGAAATATGAGGCCCATGGAAACTCAAGACTATTCATTATGTGCTAAACATTTTCCCTGGGAATGAGTACTGGTGATTGAACCAAAGAGTGCTTTATCACCGAGCTATATCCTCAGTCCTTTTTGTCTTTTACTTTGAGACAGGGTCTTACTAAGTTGCTTTGGCTGGCCTTGAACTTGCAGTCCTCCTGCCTTTGAGTCCTGATTTGTTAGGATTACAGTTGTGTACCACTGAACCTGGCTAGCTGCTTCTATTGCTTATGATAGGACCATTGTTACTGCAGTGAGGTGATAGATACCTCATTCTTCATTGTGCTTTTGATTTGCATTTCCCAGATGATTAGTATTGTTGAGCATTTTTTTCCATATACTTGTTGGCCATTAGTATGTCTTCTTTTGAGAAATGTCTATTTAGGTCTTTTGCCCATTTATAAATTTTTTTTTTTAATTTTTTGCTATTTAGTTTTTGGAATGCCTTCTTCATTATGTATATTAACCTCTTGTCAGATGTATAGTTTGCAAATATTTTCTCCCATTCTGTAGGTTGTCTGTTCACTTTGTTGATTGTTTCCTTTGCTGAGCAGAAGCTTTTTAGTTTGATGTAATCTCATCTCCATTATCTATTTTTGCTTTTGTTTCCTGTGATTTGGGGGTTTTGTTTAAAAGTCCTTGTCTATTCCAATGTTCAGAAATGTTTCCATTATGTTTCCTACTAGCAGTTTCATAGTTTCAAGTATCACATTTAAATCTTTAATCCATTTTGAGTTGATTTTTATAACTGGTAAGAAAATAAGGGTCTAGTCTTACTCTTCTGCATGTAGATATCCAATTTTCCCAACACCATTTATGGAGAAGACTGTCCTTTCTCCAAGGCATGTTCTTAGCACCTTTGTCAAAAATCAGTTGCAGGGCTAGGGATGTGGCTCAAGCGGTAGCGCGCTTGCCTGGCATGCGTGTGGCCCGGGTTCGATCCTCAGCACCACATACAAAGATGTTGTGTCCGCCAAAAACTAAAAAATAAATATTAAAAAATTTTTTTTAAAATCAGTTGCAGCTCAGGAGACTGAGACAAGAGGATCACAAGTTCAAAGCCAGCCTCAGCAACTCAGTAGAGTACTAAGTAACTCTGTCTCAAACTTTAAAAAAAAAGGGCTGGGGATGTAGCTCAATGGTGAATGGCCCCAGGTTAAATCCCTAATACAAAACAAAAAACAAAAAACTGTTGGCTGTTGACATGTGAATCTACTTCTAGCTCTGCTTTGTTCCAATGGTTTATGTGTCTTTCCATGCCAAAACTGCGCTGTCTTAATTACTTCACCTTTGTGGTATATTTTGAAATCAGATAGTGGAATGCTTCCTGCTTGGTTCTTGTTTTTTTTTTTTTTTTTTAATACAACTTATTTATTTATTTATTTATTTATTTATTTTAAAAAGAGAGAGAATTTTAATATTTATTTTTTAGTTATTGGCGGACACAACATCTTTGTATGTGGTGCTGAGGATCGAACCTGGGCCGCACGCATGCCAGGCAAGCACGCTACCGCTTGAGCCACATCCCCAGCCCCTGTAATGGTGATTTTTTATCAGTGTTTTCCTATAATTCTGCTGCTTTTTGTTTATTGTTAAACTATTTTTTTTTGTTTGTTTGTTTTTTGGTGGTGCTGGGGATTGAACCCAAGGCCTTGTGCACTCGAGGCAAGCGCAAGCACTCTACCAACTGAGCTAAATCCCAGCCCACAGCTATTTTATCGATGCTGACTTGAATCCTTTATCAGTATTTATCAATCCTCTATCCCTAATGATACTTTTTACCTTAAGTTCCATTTTGTCTGATATTAAAAATAGCTCCTCAGTTTTCTTTTGGTTAGCATTTACCTTGTATACCTTTTTCTTTCCCTTTTATTTTCAACCTTTCCCTTATAGATGAGTCTTTTTAAAAAAGAGCACTTAGTTGGACTGGGGCCAAGATCAAAAAAGTGGATGTTTGTCATTTTTTGTTTGCCCAACATCCAAAATTCCCTCCTTTGGGGATATCTTCCTACATATGAATCCATGCGAGACAGAATCTCCTTCCCACTCTAGAAGTCTGGAGAAACCAAATATTCCCTCTTCCACCCCCTGGCAGCTGAGGTGCTGGTGCGTGACTCGGCTGTGACCAGTTGGATGCTCCAGCCAGGGACTAGAATATTGAGTGACACAAAGATGACACAATTTATAATTCAGGCATGGCAGAGGCAGCAGTATCCAATGACAGCAGCAAGATACTCGGCAACAGCAATGTTTGATGGTGGCCATAGCCGTGTCTAGTGCCAGCATTGTCCTGACCAGACTTTTCCTGCACTGACCTTGGCTATGATTTCTGATGGCTGGCTTCTGTTAGTTTCTGTTTTTCATTTTTTTAAATTTGTTTGTTTGTTTTGTGGTACTGGGGCATTCTTCCATTTTATTTTTTTGTTTTGAGACAGAGTCTCTCTAAATTGTTTGGCCTTGTAATCCTCCTGCCTCAGCTTCACAAGTAGCTGAGGTCACAATTGTGTATCATATCAGCCGGCTTGGTGATTTCTGATTTTTTGTAAAACTAGTTCTCCTTCTAGGGGCTGAATGATCTCTTTCCAATTAATATCTTTTCTGTTTAAGTAAGAGAGACTCCATTTCTGTTGCTGATAGACAAGAATCCTGTCTGATATAAAAACGTTCTTTGTCCTTTTGGAGTGGAGGAAGGAGAGATGTTGTATGGGGGGGTGTATGTGAAGTCTGGATTTCCAGGACCCATTCCGGAAACCATAAGGGAAGCCATTCTGGGAGTAAAAACACAGAATAAAGGCAGGGCAGAAAAAGCAATCAACATGTAAAGATATAACCCAGTGACACCTGGACTTGGAGTCCAACCATTTCTAAAGTTAGTTTTGCTCTAGACTTTTAGCCTCACGAATCAATAAGTTGCATGGTGGTTTTGTTTTGTTTTCTGGTGTTGGGGATTGAACTCAGGTTCTTATACATGTTAAACATGTGCTCTATCACTGAGTTATACCTCTAACCCATGTATTTTAAAAACCTCACTTGATGAGACTTTTCTGTCACTTACAATTAAAAGCACCCATTCTACCTGATACCCTTCTATTCCACCTTTGAAAAGAAATCCCTCACTTGATTCTGCAATAGGCTTTCAGCTGCTATTTTACTTCTCTTCTTTCTTTCCTAGTTCAATGTCTCATTAATTATTTAAAGTCTTAGTGTCTTCCTCACTGCCATTTCCACTCTATTCACTGAAGTTTGGATTCCTTCTTCACTGTTCTGCTGACATTATTTCCAGTAGATCACCAGTAGTCTTCTTCTGTCTTCATTCAATGCTGTATCTCAAAGTCATTTATTCATTCACAAAAATTCCTTCAACAGAAATTTTTACACATCCACTTTAGTAAGATACAGTGCAACACTCATTCATTAAACAGAAATTTATTGAGCATATAATATAACCTAGACTTTTAGCATAAGAAACAAATTAGATATGGCCCATAATCTCACTTAGGATTACTATTCTATCAGTGAATATAGACACTAAGGTAACTATAATAGATTGAAGAAAATTGCCCTGGTAAATTAATACTTAAGCTTAGACCTAAAAGGTGAATACAGAGGGAGGATAAAAATGCAGCGAGTGTTAGTGGGAAAGATTTGGACAAGAGGTGTTTCACGCAAAATTCATGAAACTATGAGAAGTCCAATATTCCAAGATCAAAAATTATAAGGGGCAGAAAGTGGCAAAAAAAAACAAGCTTAGACCAAAGGTAGCCCCATTAAGAAGGTCCAAGACAAGGGAAGTTGCTGGAGGATTTTAATCAGAGACCTGATCAATTTACATTTATCAAAGACCACTTTGTGGTTCAGAAGGGAATAAGAGTGTTTTTAAGAAATCAGAGGGAATTTATAGGAGTCTGGCATTGGTAGTCTAGATTAGTAGTAGGAATGAAGAGAACAGAATTGATTTAAGAGATATTTTGGAAACAGGCCTGAAAGGAAATTAGAGTGAGAAACCATTGTAATTTGGAACACAAAAAAGCATATGGCCTTGCTCTGAAAGAGCACCGCAAAAAGGGCAAGACACAGGTATAATGTCATATGTATGGAAATAATAAACATACTTTGAAAGTTGCACGACTGTCTACCAGTCTTCCCACATTTTCTAGCCAACAGGAGGAGCTCCAGACCAGTTTTCTCTCATCCTAAGTCTTAAGACCATTTTCATTGCAGTTCTCTGGCAAGCTGTGCTTCTGTCGGTAATGACCACAGCTCTTTTGTATGTGTGTATGTGTGTATGTGTGGTACTGGGGGCTTAACCACAAGCACTGAGCTACATCTGAGCCCATTTTTTGTTTCGTTGGTTTTGTTGAGACAAGTTCTCATTAAATTACTGAGGATCTTCATTTCTGACACCATATACTAAAATGAACTCCAAGGGGATCAAGAAAAAAAAGAAAAAGGAGCCAGATAAACAGTAGAAAAGAACACGGGTGAATTCTATAATCTGGATGAGGGGAAATTTTTGTAATAATGACTCAAAATTCAGAGATAATAAAAGAAAATTGATAAATATCACTGATTAAAAAAAAAAAAAAAACCTTGTATGGCAAAAGAAAAAAAAAAAAAGCCACCACAAATAAAAAGAAAAGACAATTGAAAAGCCAGGAGAAAATATTTGCAATATATGTCACATTTTAATATTGTAATATATGTCACATCTGCAGGACTAACATTCTTCCTGCATAAACAACATGTAAAGAATGAGGCTGGAGGGCTGGGATGTGGCTCAAGCGGTAGCGTGCTCGCCTGGCATGCATGTGGCCCTGGGTTCGATCCTCAGCACCACATACAAACAGATGTTGTGTCCGCCGATAACTAAAAAATAAATATTAAAAATTCTAAAAAAAAAAAAAAAGAAAGAATGAGGCTAGAAAAAAGGACAAAAGACATGAACAAATGATTTACATAAAAGATATGAATATTAGGGTCTGGGACTGTGGCTCAGTGGCAGAGCACTTGCTGAGCACATGTGAGGCACTGGGTTCAATCCTTAGCACCACATGAAAATAAACAAATGAAATAAAGACATGCTGTTCACCTACAACTACAAGAAAAAATTTTTTGAAAGGTACTATTAGCCATTGGGGTGATGTGCACCTGTACTTTCAGCTACTTGGTAGACTGAAGCAGGAGAATCCCTTAAGTGTATGAGTTTAAGACAAGTGTGGGCAACACAACGAGACCCTGTCTCAAAAAAATTATTAAGAAAACAGTTCCTTGGGCTGGGATTGTGGCTCAGCAGTAGAGCGCTCGCCTAGCTCGGGCAGACCTGGGTTCCATCCTCAGCACCACATAAAAATAAAGGCATTGTATTGTGTTCATCTACACCTAAAAAATAAATATCAAAAAAAAAAAAGAAAACAATTCCCTTTTTTCCTTTTTTTATCCAACACTGGGGATTGAATCCAGGGGTGCTCTATCACTGAGTTACATTCCCAGCCCCTTTTTGAGACAGGGTCCCACTAAATGGCCCAGACTGGTCTCAAACTTGTGATCCTCCTGTCTCAACCTCCAAAATAGCTGGATTTCAGGCATGCACAACTGTGCCTGGCAAAATAATTTCACTTAAACTAACATAGGTAGCACATGCCCATAATCCCAATGATTGGAAAGACTGAGGTAGGAGGATCTCACATTTAAGGCCAGCCTGGTCAATTTAGCAAGACCCTATCTCAAAATAAAAAATAAAATAAGGCTGGGGCAGGGGTGGCTGTAGTTCAGTGGTAGAGTACATAGGTCCAATCCCCAGTAACACACATACACACACACACACCCCAAAATAAAATAGGTCCAGTGTGTAGCTCAGTGGTAGAGCACTTGCCTACCATGAATATTCAATCCCCAGTATTACAAAAACAAATGTAAAATAAATAAATAGCATAACATAAAAAATAATAAAATAATAAGGAATAAAAATAGCCAATATAAGTGCAAAATTCTCTGAAATCTATAAAATATTGTTAGATTGAAAAGATTTAAAGAAATGAAAAGTCATCCCCATGTTCATGAATCAGAAGACAGTATCATTAAGATGGCAATACTCTTCAAATTGTCAGTGCAATCTGTAACCAGAATCCCAGTGGCTTCCTTGTGAAAATTGACAAGATGGCTCTAAAATTCATATGGAACCTGGCACAATAGAGAACATCTGTAATCCCAGCAACTTGAAAGGCTAAAGCAGGAGGATTCCAGGTTCAAGGCAGTCTGGGCAATTTAGCTAGCCCCTGTCTGAAAATGAAAAATAAAAAGGGTTGGGGGTATAGCTCAGTAGTAGAGTTCAATCCCCAGTACAGCCAAAAAATTTAAAAACTTTTTAACAAACTAAAATAAAATTTGTATGGAAACTTGAGAGACCCTGAGTAACCAAACAATCTTAAATACAAGAAGTTGGAGTGCTCACACTTTTCAATTAACAAATAAACATACAGTTATCAAGACAGTGTAATATTGGCATAAAATATACATATGTAGATAGATAAATCAATGAAATAGAATTGAAAGTCCAGAAATGAATATGTTTCTCTGATCATATGATTTTTCAACCAGAATTTTGAAAACATTCAATGGCAAAAAAATATATTCTTTTCATCAAATCATACCAGGAAAACTAATATCCACATGTAAAAGAATGAAGTTGGGCCTTAACCTTACACCATATGCAAAAATGAACTCAAAATGGGTTAAAGATCTTAACATAAGAGTCAAAGCTGTAAAGTTCTTAAGAGGAAAAATAGGGATAAATCATTGTGATCTTGGATTTGGCAATGGGTTCTTAGATATGACACCAAAAGTACAAGTAACCAAAGAAAAAAATAGTTAAGCACTTTTGTGATTCAAAGGACAATGTCAAGAAAGTTAAAAGAAAATCTACAGGATAAGAGGAAAATTTTGCAAGTCATTGGGCAATTTGTTTTTTTAATTCTTGGTGTAAAACATAAAGAGAGTGAGAGAGATTGGGCACAGTGGCACACACCTGTAATCCCAGTGGCTTGGGAGGCTGATCTCAAATTCAAAGTCAGCCTCAGCAACAGCAAGGTGCTAAGCAACTCAGTACATAAAATACAAAACAGGGCTCGGGGGGCTGGGATTGTAGCTTAGTGGTAGAGTGTTCACCTAGCATGTGTAAGTCACTGGGTTCAATCCTCAGCACCACATAAAAATAAATAAATAAAATGAAGGTATTGTGTCTATCTATAACTAAAAAAATTTTTTTTTAAATAGGACTGGGAATTTGGCTCAGTGGTCAAGTCCCCTGGGGTTCAATCCCCGTGTTCTCAAAAAGAAAGAAAAAAAGAGAAAGACAGTGAGAGAGACAGACATATGCAAGTGATAACTCTATGCTTAATCATTTGAGGAGCTACCAGACTGTTTTCCAAAGTGGCTGCACCATTTTATTCCAACCAGGAGTGTTGGAGGGTTCCAAGTTCTCCACATCCTCACCAACACTTATTACCTGACTTTTAATTCTAGCCCTTCTATGTGTGTGAAGTATCATCTGGTAGTTCTTCAGATGATTAAATATATAATTCCACTCCTAAGTATATACCCAAGATAAATGAAAACATAGCCACACAAAACTTCATGTTTTTAGCAATGTTATTCATAATAGCCAAAATTTAGAAACAACCCAAATGTCCATAAACGGATGAATCAACAACAAAATATGGTATATATCCTTACAATGAAATAGTATTCAGCCACATAAAGAAAACAAGTACCAATACATGCTACAACCTGGATAAATCATAAAAACATCTTGTTAAGCAAAAAAATCCAGTCACACCGGTCATGCAGGGCATGGTGGTGCACGCCTGTAATTCCAGCAGCTCAGGAGGCTGAGACAGGAGGTTCTGGAGTTCAAAGCCAGTTTCAGCAATGGCAAGGCACTAAGCAACTCAGTGAGACCCTGTCTCTAAATAAAACACAAAATAGGGCTGGGGATGTGGCTCAGTGATTGAGTGTCCCTGAGTTCAATCCCTGGTACCAAAAAAAAAAAAAAAAAGCCAGTCACAAAACGTGTGTGTGTGTGTGTGTGTGTGTGTGTGTGTGTGTGTGTCTATATCTGTATGTGTGTAAAACAGAAAGTTGATTAGTGGTTGTTTAGAGCCGGGGGTAATGTAGGGTGACAGTTAAGTGGAATATTGTGATTATTGCACAGTTCTGCAAATACACTAAAAAACCATTGGCATGTACACTTTTGATGTACATGCCAATGGTTTTTTGATTGGTGTACATTGTATGCTTTTTGATGGGTGTACATTGTATGGTTTCATTATATTTCATTGTATATTAATTACATTTCAAGTTGCTACAAAATAGAGATATAAATTAAAGATTTAATTAAAAGATCTTCAATATCATTCATGATAAAAGAAAGACAAAACTATACCAGTATAAAATGTTTTATCTATATTATCAAAGATTATAAATTATTGGAGACAACACATTCTGTTGGCAAGGCTGTGAGGAAGCAGGCACGCTCAGTAATTTTTTACAGGAATGCAAATCATACAACCATTATGGAGGAAAATTTAGCTATACTACTATAAGTACAAATTCATTTAAATTTTGTCTCAACAAATGCACTTGTAGGGTTTTACCCTGATGATACACCTTTTTATGAAAATAGCTGCACACAAGTATTATTGCTGCATTATTACTGCAGCATTACTAATAGTTTTTAAAGATTAATTCGTTCATTTACTTATTTATGGTACTGATTGAACCCAGGGGTACTTAACCACTGAAGCACATCCCAGTCCTTTTTATTTTTTATTTCTAGACAGGATCTCAGTAAGTTGCTTAGGGATTATTAATTTGCTCAGGCTGATCTCAAACTCACAATCCTCCTGCCTCGGCCTCCCAAATTGCTGGGATTACAGGTGTGTGCCACTATGCCTGGCATTAGTAGTTATTAATAGTTGCAAAAAATATTGGAAGTAATTAAATATGTGTATAAGAGTGGTTATCCACAGAAAAGAATACTCCATAGTTGTAAAAATGAAAAATAATGCAAGTTGGGCTTGATATCACATGCCTATAATCTCAGCAACTCAGGAGCCTGAGGCAAGAGAATCACAAATTCAAGGCCAGTCTCAGCAACTTAGTGAGGTCCTGAGCAATTTAGTGAGACCCTGTCTCAAAATAAAAAATAAAACAGACTGGGACTATAATTCAGTGGTAGAGTGCCCCTGGGTTCAATCCCTAGTACCACAAAATAATAATGATAATGATAGTAAACATATAAAATAATGATGATGATAATAATAATAATAATGCAGAAGTTACCTATAAACATTATTTCAGATTAGAAGAGAGTCCCAGAATTTTTTTTCTGGTACTGGGGATTGAACCCAAGGGCACTTTACCTCTGAACTCCATCTCCAGCTCTTTTTTATTTAATTTTAAATTTTTGAAACAGGATTTTGCTAAGTTGCTAAGTGAAAAAAAAAAATGCAAGAATATCTATCTGTGGGCCGGGGATGTGGCTCAAGCAGTAGCCCGCTCGCCTGGCATGCGTGCGGCCCGGGTTAGATCCTCAGCACCACATACAAAGATGCTGTGTCCACCGAAAACTAAAAAATAAATATTAAAAAATTTTTTTTCTCTCTCTCTCTCTTAAAAAAAAAGACTATGTATTTAGGAGATGCTATCTTTGGTGTAAGAAAAAAAGGAGAAATGAAAAAATGATTTACTTGTGAAAAGAACACAGGAAGTATGAACCAGAAATAGAGGAGATTTATTACCTACAGGATGAAGATAATAGGAATGGGGTAGAAAGGATAGTACTTGGGTGGAATGAAATAAAAGGATGATGGAGGAGGCGTGACATTTCTCTGAATGTAGCTTTCACAGCTCTACTTGATAAGTATGCTAATACATAACTTGCTGAAAGATTCATAAATGCAGTAAGAACAGGTAGAAAATACCAACATTTCAACATTTTTCTCCAAATACATAAATTTGCTGCCTCTTCACTTTCAATCCTTTTTACACCCTCAAGCAGAATATTAAGCTGAGGATATAAAAAAATGGTCTTTAGCCACTTGCTTTTTGCAATGCCTGTTAGGAGGTTTCTCTTTGAAGCATGAAATACCACCTAGGTATTGTTCAATTTTGTACCATAATCATAATTGAGACGAAGACCCATTTTAATAACCTTTTACATCTGTTCTGTCATCCCATATATTTTTGTTGTTGTTTTTTAAGAAAATCTGGTTAAAAAATAGCATCTTTTATTTTTTTTAAATTAATCTGTTTATCAGAAATTTACAATGTCTATTCATTCCATCTGCGCAGGAGCTCAGCTGGTGGCCATGAGAACCCAAGGTAAAAGGTGTTGAATGCAACTTCCTTGTTACTACAGAGTTGTGGTCAAGTCCCAAGGTGAGGACAAGGGTCAGTAAGTATCGAGTATATTCTCAAGAGTCGCAACAATAGGAACCAGAACTCTCCCACATCTTTTTTGATGTTCTTATTGCTGTTTCTTGTCTCCCCCACCTTTTTTTTTTCTTAAATAATCTCTCTCACATATTATAAAGAGGAGGTCTAGTCAACCATATGTCCACCAACTCCCACCCTTCACCCCACCACAGTACCCATAAAGAATGGGCCGGGGCCTAGGATGTGTATAGCTCAGTGGTGGAGCCCCTGCACCACAGTTTAACATGCACAAGGCCCTGGGTTCGATCCCCAGAACTGCGGGGGAGAAAATAAAACAAAGAAACAGACTGGCAGAGCAAATAGGAGTAGTCATTATTGGCCTTTTGGAATCTATATTATTAACTTTAGCAATTTCATAAGTGCTTCTTTTTTTAAATTTTTTTTTTTAGTTGTAGGTGGACACAATACCTTTATTTTACTTTTATGTGGTGCTGAGGCTCAAACCCAGTGCCTCACGCGTGCTAGGCATGCACTCTATCACTAAGCCACAACCCCAGTGCCATCATAAGTGCTTCTTTTTTTTTTTTTTAAATATTTTTGATATTTATTTTTTAGTTATCGGCAGACACAACATCTTTGTTTGTATGTGGTGCTGAGAATCGAACCCGGGCCGCACGCATGCCAGGCGAGCATGCTACTGCTTGAGACACATCCCCAGCCCATAAGTGCTTTTCCTGGAGGGCAGGTAACTGGGAATTGAACACAGCGACACTCTCCATTGAGCTACATTCCCAGCCCTTTTTATTTTTATTTTGAGACAGGGTCTCACTGAGTTGCACAGGCTGGCCTCAAATTTGTAATCCTCCAAGTCGCTGGAATTATAGGAATGTGTCACTGTAACTTGACACTTTTAAAATAGATCTTCATGATTTTTTGCAACCCTTGACCCCATTTTGGTATTATTATTATTTTTAATACTTTCAATCCACTTTCCTCAGCCTCCCAAGTCCCTGGGATTACAAACGTGCCACAGCACCAGGCTCCACGCA
Organism: Callospermophilus lateralis; assembly: GCF_048772815.1. Taxonomy (NCBI): domain Eukaryota; kingdom Metazoa; phylum Chordata; class Mammalia; order Rodentia; family Sciuridae; genus Callospermophilus; species Callospermophilus lateralis. The sequence continues at coordinate 2,838,220 of NC_135311.1, forward strand.
GTATTGTTACACACACACACACACACAAAAAAAAAAAAAAAAAAAAAAACTAATAACTTGTTAAAACAAGTTTTTTTTTTTTTTTTTTTTTTTCCTAGGAATATGACAAATCTGGAGTCGTACCTGAGGAGGTAACTGCTGCTGGCTAACAGGGCAGAGGTGTGTGTGACCATGGAAGACGCAAACCCGTCTAGCAGTGTCGATGTGGACAAAGGCTTTGCCATTGCATTTGTTGTTCTTTTGTTTCTATTTCTGATAGTGATGATTTTTCGGTGTGCCAAGTTGGTGAAGAATCCGTACAAGGCAAGCTCCACAACCACAGAAACACCTCTGACCTGAAGTATGATAAAACCTGGGACACCCGCTTACAAGAGATTTGAAATATTTTATACAGCCTTTATGATCCAGACCTTATATTATCTCACCTCCCCATTTCTCGGCCTTCTCACTCTTGCATTCCACAATGGATATAGAGAATGAGTTGAGAATAATAAAAAGAGATGAAACACAAGTCAGTTTATATTGTTCCTCTTCAGGGAAATGGTTACTAAAGTGGGACAGAAACAGGTTGAACACATTGGTTTTAGTTGTCTAGACATTAATGTCCTAGGCCGGATGCAATGGCACATGCCTGTAATCTCAGCGATTTGAGAAGGCTGTACCAGGAGGGTCACAAGTTCAAGACCAGCCTCAGGAACTTAGTGAGGCCCTAAGCAACTTAGTGAGAACCTGGCTCAAAATTTTTTAAAAATGGGGGATTTGGCACAGTGTCTAGGTGACCCTGGGTTCAATCCCAGTACCGAAAAAAATTAGAATTAAAGTCTTTGGGATGGGACGGTAGGCCATAATTTTATGATGTAACATAATATCATGTTTTGTAGGGCCCATCTAAAAGTAGAAGCTCACCTGCAAGTAACAGACTCAAATGGTTGCTTTAGTTATACAAACAGGAACTGATTGTCTTAGGAGAAGATTATAACAAGACATTTTTAATGTATGAGGTTTTGTAAAATTTGCTGCTCTTTTGAAGTAGATAGAATTCTGTGGTAGAGGAGAACCAGTTTGCCTTGGTTGAATCCCATAATCTCTCTCAGCCAAAAATTTCTTGTTGCCTACTCTCCAAAGTCTGAAGTTAAGAAAATCTGGTAGAATGGGATATGGGTCAACTGTTAGGGAAGTCCACAAAGGAATTCACTAGAAAGAAGGGCATCTAGGCTGCTTACCAAAGTTTAACAAATATTAGTCTGAAGATGACTGGTTCTAGCCCAGCAAGTAATGAAGAATTAAAGCCCTCATATCCAGCCATGCTGATCAAATATTCTAGGCAATAGAAAGCTATTATATGAATATGAAGTGATAACCATAACTTTAGAATCTAAGTGTGGGGCATCATCTATGCTTATGCAGGGACTTGGACCAGAAATTAATCAGAGAAGGCATTTATCCAATGAGACCAGGCTAGACCTGTCTTTAACAGCAATAGGGTGCAGTCAGTCCTCTGCATTCCACATTCTTGGATTCACCCAACTGCTTATCACAAATATTCAGGAAAAAAATTGTGTCCATACTGAATAAATACAGATTTTTTTTCTTGCATTATTCCTAAAACAATTCAGTATAACAACTATTTGCATAGCACCTACATTGAATTAGGTATTATAGATCATCGAGGTTGAGTGTAGATTATATGCAAATATTATTCAATTTTATATAAGGAACTTGAACATCCATGGATGTTAGTATCCACAAGGGTCCTGGAACCATTCCCCCACATATACTTGGAAATAGCTATTGTCCCCTCACTCTCAATCCATGATTTCACTTTCTGTGGTTTTGTTTACATGTGATCAAACATGGTCCAAAAATATTAAATAAAAAATTTCAGAAATAAGCAATTCATAGTTTTTTAAAAAAAATAAGGACTTACTTATTTTAAGAATGGACACAATAGCTTTACTTTATTTATTTATTTATTTTTATGTGGTGCTGAGAATCAAACCCATAGCTTCACACATGCTAGGCAAGTGCTCTACCACTGAGCCACAGCCTCAGCCCTAAATGCTTTCTTTAAGTAAAAAAGATAAAAGTTCTCAACTAAGGAAGAAAAAAGTGAATAAGTGAATAAGAAAAAAGTGAATCAGGTGCTTGCTGATAGTTTTAGGGCGGCAGTTCACTGCAGTGCTCCGGGGACCGAGGCTCACTCCGAGGCCTTGGAACGTCTCAAGGTGCGCACCCCCTAGAGTGGCTTTCCAGCCCAGAGCCCTGGAGTGAAGGCTGGCTTCAGAATTTCCAGCAGTCTGGTCTTGTGATCTGGTCGGGCACTGTCATCTCGCTGGGGAACTCCAAAATGTTAGACCAGGACGCAAGAAAAGACCACTGACTCCAATTAAAATCAAATTAAAGCAAGCTTATTATTTCAACTGGCCGGGCTGCCTCTCCCTCCCAAAACGGCGGGAACAAGACAGCACCCCAGCTTTCCTGCAGCCCAGTTTTATAGTCCAGAAAGTTACACAAAGGGGGGTTACAGATAATAGAACTCTGACGAGCATCGCACTAATGGTAGTTTACATTTTTTGCTGGCCCCAACATCAAAATTTATGAGGACCATTAGAGCCTCAGAGAGGGTCGTTGTCTGGCCAGGGAAGGCCAAGATTGATGAGGCCTCACTAAAGTTTGAGAGAGGGCTGCTGTCTGGTCAGAGAGCCAGGCATGGGTGAGTTCAAGGCACGGGCAGGCATTCCAAGCAGGTTCAGAATTTGCAGTGATTTATAGTAAAGCCAAAATTATCTTTTCATGGCTTTGTGGCGAGATGGCTCCCAGTTTTAAGAAAAGATCAGGTTGGGTCTATCACAGGCCCAAAAGATGTGTTTTAACCATGTGGGAAGGTCAAGCCAGGTGAGGCTGAGGCAGAAGGATCACAAGTTTGAGGCCTGCCTCAGCAATTTAGTGAGGTCATGAACAATTTTGTGAGCCTTTCTCTCAAAGTAAAAAGTAAAAAGGGCTGGGTGCAGTGGTACAGGCCTGTAATCCCGCAGCTCAGAAGGCTGAGGCAGGAGGATCGCGAATTCAATGTCAGGGGCTAAGCAACCTGGTCAGACCCTGTCTCTAAATACAATACAAAACAGGGCTGGGGATGTGGTTCAGTGGTTGAGTGCCCCTGAGTTCAATCCCCGATAACCCCCAAAAGAAAGTACAAAGAGATTGGGATGTAGCTCAGCGGTAAAACACACCTGGCTCATTCCCCAGCACCACCACCACCACCACCACCAACAACAACAGAGTGAGAGAGAAAATGGGAAGACAGAACGACACTATACTGCCATACTGCATGGACGAAGACTCGCGGGAGCTAAACAGCAAGTGCCACTGTTGTGTGAGATACCTACTTCCCAGTGGCCACAGCTCTCACCTATCTCACTTTGCTTGATTACATAACCTTCCAGGTGCCTGCAAACCTTTGGGTTTTTAATCACACCAAACTGCTTTTGTTTTGATTCTGAGATCACTCAGCTCCGTTTGGATTACGATCTAATTTCCCTTCAGTCTGACTGTAGGAAAGGATTATTTAGCATTCCATTGTTTGAGCCTTGTGGTATGATTTCTCACAGTCAAGTACTGAATAGAGAAGGGCTGTGGTTTTCCAATGTACTCAGTGGATTATAGGAGTAAATGTGTTGAGCACACTTGAGTATTCCAATTGGGGTACCAGTTACGAATTACTTTATATCAACAATGGCAAAGAACTATCCCCTACAACAATTTGCAAAATTTAATACTGTGTCATTTATGTCAAGGCTTAATTACCTTTCATAAGACTTAGTCTTCAGACTTTAAAAGCAAAAAGCCAGAACTTGGCTTCCTAACTATGAAATGCTACTGTAATAGAAATTATACAACTTAAACCTGACTTTCATACAGGGTGAATTTTTGTGAATAAATTTCCTGGGGAATCTTATTAAAATTCAGATTCTGGTCGATGACAGAATGCTTACCTAGGATGAATGAGGGTCTGGGTTCAATCCCCAACACTGAACAGTAAATAAAAATAATATAAAAAAGTAAAACACAATTCTGATTCTGTATGTCTAGAGTAGGACCAGACATTTCAATTTTCTTTTCTTTCTTTCTTTTTTGGTACTAAAGATTGAACCTACAGGTACTTTGCCACTAGGCTACATCCCCTGCTCTTTTTATTTTTGAGACAGGGTCTCAACAAGTTGCTGAGGGCCTTGCTAATTTGCTGAGGCTGGCCTCAACCTTGTAATTCTCTTACCTCAGCTTCCCAAGTCACTGGGATTACCTGTGAGAGTCACTGACCCTAGGGAGATTTCAATTTTTTAATTAGTGCCCTGAATGCATATCAAGGAGCAAAGCCTTAGGTGACACTTTGAGTCCATCCACTCGTTTATACAGAATTGACCTTTTCAGTCCTCTCAGGAAAATGAAGAAAGTAGAATATGATGATCCAAAATAGTATCCTGTTTCCCTTTAACATTCCCCATTCCTCATTCCCCCACATGGAAAGCTGAAAGAATAAAATAGAAATATAACTCAACCAGAGTGAGAAAGATTTTCCCTCATTCATCATAAATTATGGAACACCACGTATATCAGGTGCCAGGGGAAACAAAGATGATTTAGACAAGATCTCAAAGTTGTTCATGAACAAGCAGAGGCGACATATACGTACACTGGTAACTTACAAGTGGAATGGACTAAGGTAATTAGAGCACAGAGGCAGGAATTAATTTTGCAGGGAATGAGTGATGGTTTAGGACAGTGATTCTAAGACTCTGGCCCCAGGACCAATAGTAGGGAAGCTCCCTGGGAAAATGTAGACATGAACATTCTCAGCTCTGCTCAGATCCATTCCTGCAATGAACATAGGGGCAGCAACCTGTTTGAACAAGCCCTTTAGGTATGATTCTAATGCAGGTGAAAGTTTAAATTGATGGTCCAGGAAAACTTCACAGAGAAGATATTTGATTTGGATCTTAGAGAATTAATAGGTAGAGAAAGGGAACGGACACACAACAACTAAGGGTTTGGAAAAGTAAAAGTGAAATATGTAAATATATTGGAGAAATGGAACATCATTAGGAATGTGAAGGGAGGGATGGGAAATATGGTTAGTGAAGTAAATTGGAGGTAAACTATGAAAACTCTCAGATTTTATACTGTGGAAATTGAATTTTATTTTATAGACATAGAGGGCTGGGGTTGTGGCTCAGTGGTAGAGCACTTGCCTAGCATGTGTGAGGCACAGGGTTTGATTCTCAGCACCAGATACAGGTACATCAACAACTAAAAACATATTTTTAGACCTATTTTTAGACATAAAGAAAAAACAGCTTTAAAGCACACAACACAATCTAGTCTTTCCTTATATATTACTTTCACAGATTCAAATTCTCAAAAATAAAATAGATACTCAACATCCATGCCTAATAAGGGCGTGGGGAAAGAGATACTGTCAAAGATTTGCTAGAGGGAGAAATGATTGTTATGTTTTGAAAAAGTAATTTGAAAGCATACTCTATTATAAATTTTAAAAAGTGCATTAAAAAAACTCAGGTTTCATTTTCAGGAATCTGTTTTACAGAAATAAAAGTATTACTTTGAATGCTAATATCAACTTTTACATTGTTTGAAGTGACTAAAAATTGGAAAAAATCCAAATTTGGTTTAGCCATACTGTGAAATACTATGCAGCTGTCAAAAAGTCAAGTTTCGTTTATTTTATTTGCTTTAGGAATGTCCTCATTAAATGAAAACAAGGGCTGGGGATGTAGCTCAGTGGTAGAGCATTTGCCTTGCAAGTGGCAGACACTGGGTTCCATCCTCAGCACCACATAAAAATAAATAAATAAAGATATTGTGTTCATCTATAACTAAAAAAATATTTTAAAAAATGAAAACAAAAATGTTTATACAGGAATTTGAACGTATGAGCATGGAAAACTAAGATATTTTGCTTCAAAGAAGCCAGATGATATGTGATGAGGAAGGAGAAGAGATTGTTTTGTTTTTCTAAAGTATATCTTAATTTTTTTCCCCCTGCATCCAAAATCCAACCTCAGGGCCTCATGCAGGCTAGGTGAGAGGTGCACCACTGAGCTACACCCAGCCCACATCTTGCTGCTTTGATATCCTTTATAATTTGTACAACTTCCTTAGTAAAAATAACTTTACAGGAAAAAACCCTAAGATGCCAACTAAGTTGTCAGACAGTAATCGCAGTATTGAGGCCACCAGTGTTGGGGCGGAGCTCTGTAAAATCTCCTGGCCACGCCTCCTTTGCCCCACCGGTGGATCCTTACGAGTGCCTGTAAGGCCCTACCTTAACGCATGCGTGATCGCTTTGATTTTCTGTGCTCGGGAGCTTTGGATTTGACCCCATTAGGCTACCGTCGCGGTGACCGGAACGGCCTAGACGTTTGCTTCCGGGCCTTTCTTTTGCTTCCCCTTCCCACCCTCACGCTGCTTCCCCTCCCCCGCTCCCTTTTCCCTTCGGTTTCTCTCTTTCGGGTCGAGGCCGACCCCTGAGTCGTGAGTCTACCCCCTGAGTCTTGAGTCTGGGGTCCGGTCGGTGAAAAAGCTCTTGTAGCTGGAAGCAGGGAGGTGTGGGGAGGACCTAGGGAGCAGAGACTTAATGTTTTGTCTGTGGGCGGAGGTCCGGCGAGGGTCTTGGCTGAGGCGCGAGCGGGGGCGGGGCTGAGCTGGGTCTGCGGTGAGCGGGACGCACCGAAGGGGCGTCGTGCGGGTGGGCGTCGCGCCGAGGCGCTGGGAGCCGGCGCTGGGCCGCAGGGGCTCGGGCTGCAGTGTCTGTGGAGCCTTTGGTGGAGAGGCGCTTAGGGGGAATGTGCGTGATGTCCGACTGTGGACAGTAGCCGCGTCTCATTCCCAGGTTGCTTTACTCTGTTTACTTCGGAAAACCTTTTTGCTGTGAGCTTTTGAACGCTGAAATGCACCCCCCAAAACACACACTGTTTTTAGTGTTGGGGATGCAAACCAGGGTCTTGCGCGTGCTAAGCACACCTTCTTCACGGAGTTAGACCCCTCAGCGTGGTAGGATTTTTAAAAAGGAAATTTCTGCGTGGAAGCAAAGTAAGAGAAACAAGCATAAAGGAGAAAACACCGAATTAGTGAGTTGTAGATCAAACCCTTTCTCAGGTGGTAGGGGCTGTTTAAATTAGGCACAACGTGTAAACATTTATCTCATTAATAAATTAATGGAACACATTAAGTTGCAGAAATATTTTTCTTTTTCTTTTGTATTTATTTATGTTTGGTACCAGGGATTGAACCCAGGGGCACTTAACCACTGAGCCACATCCCCAGTCCCACCCCCCCTTTTTTTTTTTTTTGAGACTGGTAGGTTTAAAAAAAAATTTTTTTTTTTTCCATTAGGTTGCTTTTAGTCTTGCTAAATTGCTCAGGGTGGCTTTGAACCCGCCAGCCTCCTGCCTCAGCCTTCGAAGCTGCTGGGATTATAGGCGTGCATATACAGAATTTTCTTTTTAGATTGGTTCACTTGAGTGTCCTAAAACATTTTCAGTATTACACAAAGAATGTTCTCCACATGCTCTGAAACAACTTTATTTTTTCCCCCCAAACTGGAGATTAAACCCAGGGGTGATTTGCCTCTGAGCTACATACTCAGTCCTTTTTATTTTGAGACACGGTCTTGCAAATTGCTGAGGCTGGCCTAAAACTTATGATCCTTCTGCCTCAGCCTCCCAAATTGCTGGATTACAGGCATACAACACTGCTAGGGCTCTGATACTTTTAAGTCTTAGACCTGTTAATCTATAGCAGAAAAGAATTCCACAGAATTGCAGCATCAAATTCTGGAGAATGAGGAGAAAGAACATAGGTTATTTGAAAGACAGGTGGCAGAGTTTTACATAGAAATTCTCTATTAATTGTGGTCATAATGACTTCAAAGCAATTTTAGTTTCTTTTTCCATTCAGAGAACAAAAGCATGTCCTCCCTCCCTGGGTGTATTGGTCTGGATGCAGCAACAGCTGCAGTGGAATCTGAAGAGATTGCAGAACTACAACAGGCAGTGGTTGAGGAGCTTGGTATCTCTATGGAGGAACTTCGACAGTTCATTGATGAAGAATTGGAAAAGATGGAATGTGTACAACAGCGCAAGAAGCAGCTAGCAGAGTTGGAGACGTGGGTAATACAGAAAGAATCCGAAGTGGCTCATGTTGACCAACTCTTTGATGATGCATCCAGGTGAGGACTACATGGAAAATGACTACATGACTGGCAGATTTTTTTTCTTTTTTCTTTTTTTGTACTGGGGATTGAACCTGGAGCACTCGACTACTAAGCTACATCCCCAGCCCTATTGTATTTTATTTAGAGACAGCATCTCAATGCGTTGCTCAGTACCTTGCCATTGCTGAGGCTGGTTTGGACTCACAATCCTTCTGTCTCAGCCACCTGAGCTGCTGGGATTACAGGAGTACACTACTGCGCCCAGCTGACTGGCAGATTTTTTTTGGGGTGGAGGGTACTGGAGATTGAACCCAGGGGCACTTTACCACTGAGCTACATCCCAAGCCTTTTATATTTTAGTTTTTGAGACAGTGTTTCACTAAGTTGCTTAGGGCTTCAATAAGTTGCTGAGGTTGTCCTCCTGCCTGAGCTTCCCAAGTTGCTGGGATTATAGGTACAGACCACAGCATCTGATTGGCAGATATTTTAAAAGTATAATTCTTCGTGATATTATACCAAGCACTGTATAAAATACAGATGTGTGGAACCTTACTCTTCTTCAGAGTTTATGGTCTGAGCTCTAACCTCACAATCGCCCACCCATATGTGTAATTTTCACCTATCTATGGCTAATACATGGTCAGTATAAGAAAGTCCAAGTCTTAAATTACTTCTTCTTCTTCTTTCTCCTGTACTCTAAGTCAATTGTTTCCTTAGTAAGATCACCCAGGGTGTAAGGATTTTAGAATTACTGTTTTGTGTAAATGTGAAGCATGAATAAGTTTCTAAACCCTCTAGATTTGTTCTTGATACCCTAGTTGTCACTTAGAATTCAGTTTCACATAACAACAAGGCAAATTCTGATGATTTAAGGTGGAAAATACTGTACTCGAGGCTAATTTTGAATTCTTTCTTTTTAAAGAGACAGGGAGAGAAAGAGAGAATTTTTTTTTTAATATTTTTTTTTTAGTTTTCAGCGGACACAACATCTTTCTTTGTATGTGGTGCTGAGGATCAAACCCGGGCCGCAGGCATGCCAGGCGAGCACGCTACTGCTTGAGCCACATCCTCAGCCCCATAATTTTGAATTTTTGAGGAACTAGTCTGGAAACCAAACCACCGTTTAAAATGCTTTTGTTGGAGCTGGGGTCGTGGCTCAGTGGTAGAGTGCTTGCCTAGCATGTGTGAGCCACTGGGTGCAATTCTTAGCACCACATAAAAGTAAATAAAATGAAAGTATTGTGTCCATCTATGACTGAAAAAAATGTCTTTAAAAATCCATTTTAAGGGGCTGGGGATGTGGCTCAAGCGGTAGCGCGCTCGCCTGGCATGCGTGCGGCCAGGGTTCGATCCTCAGCACCACATACAAACAAAGATGTTGTGTCCGCTGATAACTAAAATAAAATAAATATTAAAAAAAAATTCTCTATCTCTCTCTTAAAAAAAAAAAAAAATCCATTTTAAAAAAGTGCTTTGGGGGGCTGTGGATGTGGCTCAAGCGTTAGCGTGCTCACCTGGCATGCGTGCGGCCCAGGTTCGATCCTCAGCACCACATACAAACAAAGATGTTGTGTCCGCCAAAAAACTAAAAAAAATAAATAGATATTAAAAAAAATTCTCTCTCTCTCTTTAAAAAAAAAAAAATGCTTTGGGGCTGTGGATGTAGCTCAAGCGGTAGCGCGCTCGCCTGGCATACGTGCAGCCTGGGTTTGATCCTCAGCACCACGTACAAACAAAGATGTTGTGTCCGCCAAAAACTAAAAAATAAATATTAAAATTCTCTCTCTCTCTCTCTCTCTTTAAAAAAAAATGCTTTGTTTGGGAAATGTGTTCTAAATAGAGACATTTTGAAATCTATAGGGCCCATTCAAGTTGAGGACACTATACACTTAAATGTATATGAATTCTGGGGCTGGGGATATGGCTCAAGTGGTAGTGCGTTCACCTGTCATGCATGAGGCACTGGGTTTGATCCTCAGCACCACATAAAAGTAAAATAAAGATATTGTGTCCACCTAAAGCTAAAAAATAAATATTTAAAAAAAAATGTATATGAATTCTTTTTTTTTTTCTTTTTTTTTTGGTTAGACCTGATACCTTTATTTTATGTATTTATTTTTATGTGGTGTTGAGGATCGAACCCAGGGCCTCCAGCATGCTAGTCGAGCGCTCTTCCGCTGAGCCACAACCTCAGCCCAAAGTGTATATGAATTCTAATGGCTTCTGTCTCTGTTTCTTTTAGTGGCTTTGACTGTTTCTATGTGTGTTCCAATATTAGGGCAGTGACTAATTGTGAGTCTTTGGTGAAGGACTTCTACTCCAAGCTGGGACTACAGTACAGGGACAGTAGCTCTGAGGATGAAACTTCCCAGCCTACAGAGATAATTGAGATTCCTGATGAAGATGATGATGTTCTCAGCATTGATTCAGGTAAGAAATGAGAATTTGGATAGGAAATTTCCAGGATTGAATTTAAAATACTGAAAGATGAGCAGATAGACAAGAGGAAAAACGCTTATCACTAACGATATATTCTATCCTGCCTGACTTAGTCTCATTGTTAGTACCATTGCTGTTCCCTACATACCACACCCTGATTCCCCTCCTCTCTCCATTCTGTTTAACCTCTATTCTATAAATATTCTTGATTTTCTTTATAGGTGACCGTAGCACCCATGTATGTGCCCTAAAACTATAGATTTTTCTGTATTTTTTAGCAGTTTTATTAAGATAGTATTTACACACCATGAAATTTATCCAACATTTTTATTTTGTACGGGGATTGAAGCCTCTCAAATTACTGTGATTATAGTAATTTGACATGCATCAATTATAGTAGTATACTGTGATTATAGTAGACATGCACCAATGCACCTGGCTCAGATTTTATCCAATTTGTACAGTTTGAGTTTTAGTACATTTATATATAGTACTCCAACTTTAGACACTTGTATCACCCAGAAAGTTTCTTGCGCCAGTTTGCCTTAAATCTCCACTGACAGTTCCAGTGACTACTGGTCCACTTTCTTTCTCTCTACATATATAGCTTTTCTTTTCTTTCTTTCTTAGGGTATTGAACTCTGAACTCGGGCACTTGACCACTGAGGCACATCCTTAGCCCTATTTTGTAGTTTATTTAGAGTCTCAATGCGTTGTTCAGTGCCTCGCCATTGCTAAGACTGGCTTTGGACTCACGATCAGCCTGCTTCAGCCTTTCTAACCATGGGGATCACGGCTGCTATGCCCGGCTCAAAGTGCCAACTATCTCCATTGGGAAGATTCCGATGGGAACAGTGGAGTAATTAAGTCTTATGTGTTAGAGACTTTACAAGCTAATGTATGGGGAAGAGATATTTTAGCCAAAATGGGATTGTTATTAGTTACTCCAAACTCTATAAGGTCAGTTGAGGAAGTTAGTCAGAGGTATTTTCCTGAAGGTGATAAGGAGACCCTTCAGGAAGAGTATCTGTTTACAAACCAGTCTCCACGACAAAGATTAGTAAATGCTCCAAGCCAAAATTTTTACTAGGGGCCCTGAGTACTTCCCCGATCCCTAAGACAGCTGAAAAAATTACCTGGCTCACAGAGGAGCCTATATGGATTTCTCAGTGGCCCATCTCAGGGGAAAAACTTAAAATAATTCATAGGTTAGTTGAGGAACAACTTCAGGCTGGTCATATTGAACCAACGCTTAGTCCTTGGAACACACCTATTTTTGTTATTAAGAAAAAGTCAGGAAATTGGAGATTGCTACAGGATTTAAGGGCAATAAATCATGCAATTCAGCCTATGGGATCATTACAGCCAGGACTTCCCTCCCCCACAGCCATCCCTTTAGATTATAGCTTGATGGTAATAGATTTAAAAGACTGTTTTTTCTCTATAAGGTTACATCCTGGAGATTGTGAGAGATTTGTTTTCACTGTCCCAACAATTAATTTTAAGGAACCTGTTAAAAGATATTGCTGAAAAGTACTCCCACAGGGAATGCATAATAGTCCTACTCTGTGCCAAAAATACGTAGACCAGGCGATAAATTCCATAAGAAATAGCTTTCCTGATGCATATATTATTCATTTTACAGATGATATATTATTGGCTCATGCTAATCCCGAGGTACTTTCAGAAATCTAGCTACTTTTTCTCATTCTCATATAACCATAGAGCTTTTGTTCTTAATAGATTATATTGTAATAAGGTTTTTCTTTTTAATATTAAACCAGCCTTGCATTCCTGAAATAAACTACTCCTGGTCTTGGTCAATAATTCTTTTTATATGTTGCTGAGTTTATCTAATAATTAGTTAAGATTTTTTATATTATTCTTGGGGATTCTTGGTTTGTAGTTCTATTGTGGTGTTTTTGTTTGATTTTGAAATTGCTATAATAGGGGCATTTATAAGACAAGTTGGAAATTGTTCTCTCTGACTTTGTATAGAATGTTTCTTTGCTAAGTATTTGATAAATTCAGCCCTGAGGCCATTTTGACCTGAATTTTTCTTTAGTACTGAGGATTGCATCCACTGAGCCACATCCCCAGCCTTTTAAATTTTATTATTTTGAGGCAGGGACTCGCTAAATTACTGAGACTGACTTTGAAATTGTGATCCTCCTGCCTCAGCTTCCCATCTTGCTGGGATTATAGTTGTACACCACTGTACCCAGCTCTGGCCTGAACATTTTTGGGGGGAAGTTTTTTTTTTTTAAACTGGGATTAAGCCCAGTTTTGATACAGGGTCTCAATGAATTTGCTAAGACTGCCCTTGAACTTAACAATCTTTTTGGTCATCCACATCATTGGAATTATAGACGTGTGCCACCTTGCCTGGCACTTTGTGGCAAGATTTTTAAAATAAAACTTTACTTTGGAATAATTTAATATTTACAGAAAATTGAAAGGATATAACTTTATTTTTTTAAATTTATTTTTATGTGGTGCTGGAGATCAAACCCAGTTCCTCACACATGCTAGACAGATGCTCTACCAACTGAGCTACTTTTAGAGAGTTCCTGCATACCTTTCATCCAATTTTTTATAGTGTGTTAATATTACTGAAATAACTTTGGTACATTATTTTTATCTAAACTCCAGACTTTATTCAGTTTCTGTATTTTTTTCCCTGTTCTATGACTCAATCCAGAATATGTCATTGAATTTATTATCGGAAAGTTTGTAATTACTAATCCTTTTTTTTTTTTTTTTTTTAAACTTGATGTGCATCTACTAGATTTTCTGTCCCTTGTTGTTGGTTTTGGTAATTGTGTCTTTATAGGATTTTTCTTTTTCATCTAAGTTGTCTAATTTTTGGTGTAAAATTGTTCATAGTATTCCCTTTGACCCTTTTAGTTCTGTAGGTTTTGTAGTACAGATGTCTCTTTTTCCAATATAATATTGATTATTAAGATATTTTAATTTTTTGGTAGTTTAGCTAACATTGATCCATTTTGTTGCTTTTTCCCCCCAAGAACCAGCTTTTGCATTTCTTTCCATTAAGCATGGCTTTGCTGCATTTCATACTTGTTTTTTTTTTTGTTGTTGTTTTGTTCTGTTTTTTTTTTTTTTTTTGGTGTTAATGGGATAATGGGTATTGAACCCAGGGTTGCTCTACCATTGATCTACAGCCCTACAGCCCCATCCCTTTATTTTATTTTATTTTTGAGACATGGACTCACTAAGTTGCCCAGACCTCAAATTTGTGATCTTCCTGACTATCTGGAATTACAGGTGAGAGTCATCGTGCCCAGTTATTTCTTACATTTTTATATATTGTCCTTTTCATTTAATTCAGTATTGTTTTTCATTTCTGTTGTGGTTTTCCTTTGACTGATGGATTACTTAGAAATATATTGTTTGATGGATTACTTAGAAATATATTGTTTGATTTCCAATTATTTGGGTATTTTCCAGATTTATTTCTTCTTCTTCTTCTTTTTTTTTTTTTTAGAGAGAGAATTTTTAATATTTATTTTTTAGTTTTCGGTGGACACAACATCTGTTTGTATGTGGTACTGAGGATCGAACCCAGGCCGCAGGCATGCGAGGCTAGTGTGCCACTGCTTGAGCTACATCCCCAGCCCTTATTTCTTCTTTTAATGTTTAACTTCATTTTATGTGGTCAGAGAAAATATTTTGTATGATTTCAGTCTTTTTGAATTTATTAAGGTTTTTATTATGTCCAAGCACAGCATATTGTGTATTCTTTTTTTTTTAAAGAGAGAGGGAGAGAGAGAACTTTTTAATATTTATTCTTTAGTTTTTGGCGGGCACAACATCTTTGTTTGTATGTGGTGCTGAGGATTGAACCCGGGCTGCACGCATGCCAGGCGAGTGTGCTACCGCTTGAGCCACATCCCAGCCCCGATTGTGTATTCTTGAGAATATTCTATGTATGTTCGAAAAGAATTTGCATTCCACTGCAGTTGGACGGAGTATTCTATAAATATTGATTGGGTTAAGTTGTCTGGTAGGTTGTTCAAATCTTGTATGTCTTTAGTGAATTAAAAAGCAAAAACAAAAAACATTTGTTTTATTTTTAGGTGGACACATTTTTATTTTATTTTTTAAAAATATTTTTTAGTTGTCAATGGACCTGTATTTAATTTATTTATTTTTATGTGGTGCTGAGAATCAAACCCAGTGCCTCACACATGCCAGGCAAGTGCTCTACTAGTGAGTCACAACCCCAGCCTCTCTAGTGATTTTTTTGTCTACTTATTCAAATAGTTGGAAAGAAGCTTGAAATCTTCAACTAAAATTATAAATTATCTGTTTTCTTTGTTTAAGTATGTCAATTTTTGCTTCCTATGTTTTGGACTCCTTTGATGGTTTTATATGTATAATCGCTCCTTATTTATTTTCTCTTTGTCATTATAAAAATAATAAAATTATATCATCTTAAATTATATTATCTCCAGTACTATTCGTGGGTTTTGTTTTTTGACTGTTTTTGTTTTGGTACTGGGAATTGAACCCAGAGATGCTTTACCATTGAGCTACATCCCCAACCCTTTTTTATTTCAAGACAGGGTCTCACTAAATTGCTGAGGGCATTGCTTAGTTGCTGAGGCCAGATAATTCTTTCTTCTGCTGTTAGTCTGCTGCTTAGCCCCTCTAATAAATGTTTCATTTCAGGTTTTTTTCTTCAACTCTGAAAATTCCATTTGGTTCTTTATTTTATAGTTTCAGTTTCTCTCAAGATTATTGTTGGGCTGGGGTTGTGGCTCAGTGGTAGAGCGCTCACCTAGCACGTACGAGGCCCTGGGTTCAAACCTCAGCACCACATAAAGATAAACAAATAAAATAAAGGTGTTGTGTCCAACTACAACTAAAAACTAATATATTTTTTAAAAAGATTATTGTTTACTAAGTAATAGTGTATTTTTCTTTAAATCTTTGAACCTAATTTTCTGTATTTTTTTGAGCTTATTTGTAAATCAAATATCTACTAGAGTTGTTTCTGTTGATAGGGTTTTTGTTTTGTTTTGTTTTAGCATGTTTGTGTGTGTGTGTGTGTGTGTGAGTGAGTACACACTAGGGATTGAACCCAAGGGTACTTGACCTGAGCTACATTCTCAGTCCTTTATTTTGAGACAGGGTCTTGCCAAGTTGCTGAGGCTGTCCTCAAACTTGAGATCCTCCTGCTTCAACCCCCTGGGTTAGGGGGATTACAGGCATGCACCACCACACTTAACTGATAAGGATGTGTGTGTTTTTATCTTGTCTTGAATAAAAATCATAGGTTTCTGCTTTGTTTGGTTGGGCTTTTTTTTTTTTTTTTTTTTTTTTTTTTACATGTTTCATCATTTTTTGTTGTTTAAAAGTTGATATTCTAAATAATGTAAGAACTTTGGTTGGTTTTTTTTTTTTAGAGTTCCTCTTTTTCTTCTTTTTCTTTTAAAATTTTTTTTTTTTTAATATATTTATTTTTTAGTTTTCGGCGGACACAACATCTTTGTTTGTATGTGGTGCTGAGAATCGAACCCGGGCCGCACGCATGCCAGGCGAGTGTGCTACCGCTTGAGCCACATCCCCAGCCCTTTCTTTTTAAATTTATTTATTTTTGAGACAGTCTCACTTTGTCATGCTCAGGCTGGCCTCAAACTCCTGAGTTCAAGTGTCTTTCACCCTCAGCCTCCTGTGTAGCTGGGACTACAGGTGTGTGCCACTACACTCCCCCCAAGTAATTTTTCTGAATTTAAACCATCAAATCTTCCTTGCTGTGAGCAGCTGCTGTTATCTCTGAAGTTGTTTTTTGTTTTTTTTTTCCTTGTAATTTATTTTTAGCTCGGTTTCTCAGTATTGACTTAATTTTGTTTTAAATAATTTTTATTATTTATTTTTTATGTGGTGCTGAGGATCTAACCTAGTGCCTCACATGTTCCTATGCAATGCTCTACCACTGAGTGACAACCCTAGCCCTTCAGTATTGACTTCTTTCTTTTTGCTTTTTTTTTTTTTTTTTTCTTCCTAATTTATTTTTTATTTCCAGGGATTGAACCCAGGGGATCTTTACCCACTGAGGAACATCCCCAGTCCTTTTTTATTTTGAGATGGGGTCTTGCTGAGTTGCTTAGAGCTTAAGCTTCCCAAGTTGTTGAGATTACAGGCATGTACCACTACACCCAGTTTGACTTTTTTCTTTTTGTATGATTTGGCTACTAAGTTTATGGGGAATGCACTCACATTTGCATTTAGTGCCCAAATCTCTCTTGGCTTTGGGTTTTTTTTTTTTAACCAGGCTTTGCTTAGTCTTTGTGCATATACATATTTTAGCAATCAGCCAAGAATATATCAAGAAATTATTTCAGTGTTTCTGTATTTTCTTATTTTCCAGATCGCCTTGTTATATTTTTACTGATATGCTGCACATCCTAAACTAGAACTAGTAGCTTGGAACCATTAAAACAGCTCATTGTGGGGCTGGGGATGTGGCTCAAGCGGTAGCGTGCTCGCCTGGCATGTGTGCGGCCCGGGTTCGATCCTCAGTACCACATACAAAGATGTTGTGTCCGCCAAAAACTAAAAAATAAATATTAAAAATTCTCTCTCTCTTTCTCTCTCAAAAAAAAAAAAAAAAAAAAAAAAAAAAGATTCTTTAAAGCAGCTCATTGTGATATCTAGCTCTTTATTAGTAAAGCTACAGTTTTGATTCACTCACCTTGCCGGTAGAGGTGGGTGTTCTCCCCAGAAAGTAGTCTGTAGGCTCCCATCTTTCATTCCAGATGCTTTCGCAGTTTTTCAGAAATGAGTACTTCTCAATTTATTATTAGAATTTTATGAATTTTTAATGCCCTAAAATGATTGTTTTTGACAATTTTGTCCTCTCTCTTGTTTTTTCTTTTTTTGCACTGGGGATTGAACCCAGGGGTGCTCTACCACAGAACTACATTCCCAACACCCCTCCTCCCTTTTAAAATATTTTGTAGTTGTAGTGGACACAATACCTTTATTTTATTTATTATTTTTATGTGGTGCTGAGGATCAAACCCAGGGCCTCACAGGTGCTAGGTGAGTGTTCTACCACTGAGCCACAACCCAGCCCACCCCAACCCTTTTTATTTTGTATTCTGAGACAGGGTTTCACTAAGTTTCCTTTGAACTTGTGATCCTTCTGCTTCAGCCTCCCAAGAGCTGAGGTTATAGGCATGCACCACTGCACCCAGCTATTTTTGTCTGGTTTCATGCTTTTTTTTTTTTTTTTTAGTTATTGATAGACCTTTATATTTATTTATTTATTTGTTTTTTTGTTTATTTATTTATTTATATGTGGTGCGGAGAATCGAATCCAGTGCTTCACACATGCCAGGAATGTGCGTTACCACTGAGCCCCAGCCCCTTCATACTTGTTTCTTCATAGGAGTTATCTGCCTTTTCATATCACTATTATCAGAAGTGCCAATGTTTTACCTATATTTTGAACTGTATAAATGAAATCATATATGCTTCAAACATACTTTATACATTCTCTAGTGGCTTCTCTTCAGCATCATGTTGATGTGTAATGCTTAAATTTACTTGTTTATTGTAATATGGTAGTCCATTGTAATGAATGTGCCACAATTTATTTTTTACTAACAACAGACATTAAGTTTTTTAAAATTAAAAATAATGTGCTTTAAATATTTATTTAAATATTTATTTAATGTCTCTGCTTGAACCTTTGCAAATCTTTTAGGATATACTAATTTTAAGGATATGGTAATCTCAGTTAATGGCCACCAGCTTTCCAAAATGGTTTTACCAGTTTATACAAGCAATGCATGATAGTCTACCTATTACTCCATATCTTTGGTAACACTTTGTTTTTTAAGTTTTTTAAATTTCACTTCCTAGGCTACTAATAAACCCAGGGCCTACACATGCTAGGCAAGAGCTCTACTTCTAAGCATTACTTCCAGACTTTATTCTCTTAATGATTGTCTTTTGATTCATAAGAAAATTTTTGGGGCTGGGGATATAGTTCATTTGGTAGAGTACTTTCCTTGCATGCATAAGGCCCTGGATTCAATCCCCAACACCACAAAAAAAAAAAAAAAAAAAAAAAAAAAGTTTTTGTGGGGAGTGTCTGGGGAGGATTGAACCCAAGAGTGCTTAGCTACTGAGCTATATCCCCAGCCCTTTTTTCTTTTTTGAGACAGGGTCTCACTAAGTTGCTTAGGGCCTTGCTAAATTGCTGAAACTGGCTTTTAACTCGTGATCCTCCTATGTCAGCCTCCTGAGCCACTGAGATTATAGGTGTGTGCCACCACACCTGGTGATTCATGGAAAATCTTTATGTTCTAATTAATCATTTGCAGTTAAGTTGCAGCTGTCACTCCCAGGTTATGGTTTATCTTCACCTGATGTTATGTTTTGATAAGTAGAAATTCTAATGATTTTACAGTTTCCTTTTACTGGTTTTGTTTCTTAAATTATCTTTCTTGCCCTGAAGCTATGAAGATCATGTTTTATATTACCTTTTGATAGTTTCATTGTTTTGGCTTTCAATTTATTTTGTTTTATTTGTTTATTTATTTTTGGTACTAGGGATCAAACACAGGGCTTCATGTTTGCTGGATAGACACTCTGTACCAAGGTATATCCACAGCCTTGGCTTTCAATTTAAGCCTATAACTGGATTTTTTTTTTTTTTTTAATATTTTTTTTTTTTTAGTTTTCGGCGGACACAACATCTTTGTTTGTATGTGGTGCTAAGGATTGAACCCGGGCCGTACGCATGCCAGGCTAGTGTGCTACCGCTTGAGCCACATCCCCAGCCCTGGATTGATTTTTTTTTTTTTTTTTACTGGGGATTGAACCTAGGGGTCTTGCGAAGTTCCTTAAGTTTTCACTAAGATGCTGGGGTTAGGTTTGAATTTACGATCCTCCTGTCCCTGTCTCTTGAGTCACTGGAATTATAGGGATTTGCTTTTTATATAGTATTGGAGGTAAAAATCCAACTTCTTTTTTTTCATGTGGTTATTTTCAGCACTGTTCCCTTATTGATTTACATCGCCTGCTCTGTCATAAACTGTTTCCATATGTATATACTCACACACACACATATATACACATTTCTGGACTTTTTTTTTTTTTTTAACTCTGTCATTCATGTAGGGTTTTTTTTGTTGTTGTTGTTACTAGAGATTGAATCCAGGGGTGCTTAACCACTGAGCGACATCCCAGCCCTTTTAATTATTTATTTATTTGTTTGTTTTCTTGTAAAAGATACCAGGGATTGAACTCAGGGACACTCAACATCTCTAGCCCTATTTTGTATTTTATTTAGATACAGGGTCTCACTGAATTGTTTAGTACCTCACAGTTGCTGAGGCTGGCTTTGAACTCAAATTCTCCTATCTCAGTCTCCCAAGATGTTGGGATTACAAGTGTACATAACTGTGCCTGGCTCCTTTTTATATTTTATTTTGAAACAGGGCCTTACTAGATTGCTGAGTCAACCTTTGAACTTGCAATCCTTCTGCCTCAGCCTCCAGAGTCACTAGGATTACAGGCATGTTCCATCGTGCCCAGCTAATTTTTAATTTTGGGATATGGTCTAAATTGCTTGAAGCTGGCCATGGAATTTATTGTGGTCCTGCCTCATCCTCTTATTTTTTATTTATTTATTTATTTTTTTGTAGTTGGACCAATATCTTTATTTTATTTTTATGTGGTGCTGAGGATTGGACCCAGGGCCTTGCAAGTGCTAGACGAGCACTCTATCACTGAGCCATAATCGCAGTTCTTGCCTCAGCCTCTTGACTATCATGTGCCATCTACCCCACTTGTATGCTGTCTTTTTTTTAGAGAATTTTTTTTTATATTTATTTTTTAGTTTTCGGCGGACACAACATCTTTGTGGTGCTGAGGATCGAACCCGGGCCGCACGCATGCCAGGCGAGGGCGCTACCACTTGAGCCACATCCCTAGCCCTGTATGCTATTATTTTTTTTTTTTAACCTTTTTTTTTTTAACATTTATTTATTTATTTATTTATTTTTTAGTTTTCGGCGGACACAACGTCTTTGTATGTGGTGCTGAGGATCGAACCCGGGCCGCACGCATGCCAGGCGAGCGCGTTACCGCTTGAGCCACATCCCCAGCCCTGTATGCTATTTTTATCAGTGTAAATTTTTATATTTTTGTGAATTTTTATCTTAGGTCCATTAACTTTGTCATTGTGAAGGCCTTGGCTCTTTTTTTTGTGATACCGGGGATTGAAATCAGGAGCCCTGGGCTTGGGGTTGTAGCTCAGTGGTAGAGTGCTTGCCTTGCATGTGTGAGGCACTGGGTTCCATCTTCAGCACCGCATATAACAATAAATAAAGATATTGTGTCCGTTTACAACAACAAAATTTAAAAAATAAAAAAAAGAAATCAAGAATTCTTTACCACTGGAGGTATATCTCCAACCGCCCCCCCCCTTTTTTTTTTCCCCAATGTTGGACTCAAACTCGAGATTCACCTGCCTTAACCTGGGATTATAGTTCAGTGATAGAGTGCTTGCCTAGCATGCCCATTGCCCTGAGTTCAGTCCTCAGCACTGCAAAAATATAAGTACTATGCTTAATTCATTAGCTACATTTTTTTAAGTTACAGAAATAATTCATTAACAAATGGTTATTAATATAGTTAAGATATATAGTGAAAACCCCAAATTCTGTAGATCAGCACCTGTTTAGTACCTTATACAGAGGTAAGCACTCTTACCCATTTATTATGTTTCTTTCCAGACCTTTTATGTATGTATCTCTACATTGCATAGATTTGTTATTGAAAAAGCTTCTGTGATAATGCTTTTAAAAAATAATTTAGTTCTTGATTTTTTTCTTTTTTTTTTTTTTTTTGTTGATAGACCTTTATTTATTTATATGCAGTATTGAGAATTGAACCCAATGCCTCACACATGCCAGGCAAGCGCACTACCACTGAGCCCCAGCCCTGATTCTTTTTTAAATTTGTTATGTATGACAGCAGGATGCATTACAATTCTCATTACACATAAAGAGCACAATTTTTCATATCTCTGGTTGTACACAAAGTAGAGTCACACCATTCGTGTCTTTTTACATGTACTTACGGTAATGATGTCCATATCATTTTACCATCTTTCCTACCCCCATGCTCCCTCCCATCCCTTCCCTCCCCTTTGCTCTATCTGGAGTTCATCTAATCCTTCCATCCCCCTCCCCAGCCACATTATGAATCAGCATTTGTAAATAAGAGATCACATTTGGCATTTGGTTTTTTGGGATTGGCTGACTTCACTTAGCATTATATTCTCCAACTCCATCCATTTGCCTGCAAATGCCATGATTTTATTCTCTTTTAGAGCTGAATAATATTCCACTGAGTATATATACCACATTTTTTTTATCCATTAATCTACTGAAGGGCATCTAGGTTGGTTCCACAGTTTAGCTCTTGTGAGTTGTGGTGCTTTAAACATTGATGTGGCTGTGTCCTTGTAGTATGCTGTTTTTAAATCCTTTGAGTGTAGACCAGGAATAGGATAGCTTGGTCAAATGGTGCTTCCATTCCCAGTTTTCCAAGTATTCTTCATACTGCTTCCCACATCGGCTGCACTAATTTGCAGTCCTACCAGCAATGTATGGGTATACTTTTTTCCCCACATCCTCGCCAACACTTGTTTCTATTCTTAATAGCTGCTATTGTGACTCGAGTGAGAAGAAATCTTAGAGTAGTTTTGATTTGCATTTCTCTAATTGCTAGAGATGTTGAACATTTTTTCTATGTTGGTTGATTAATTGTATATATTCTTCTGAGAAATGTCTGTTCAATTCCTTGCTCATTTATTGATTGGGTTATTTGTATTTTGATGTTAAGATTTTTGAGTTCTTGGGCTGGGGATGTGGCTCAAGTGGTATCGCGCTCGCCTGGCATGTGTGCGGTTTGGGTTCCATCCTCAGCATCACATACAAACAAAGATGTTGTATCCGCCGAAAACTAAAAAATAAATATTAAAAAAAAAAAAGATTTTTGAGTTCTTTATATGTCCCAGAGATTAGTACTCTATATGATGTGCGTGTGGTAAGAATTTGTTTCCAAAATGTAGGCTCTTTATTCACCTTACAGATTGTTTCTTTTGCTGAGATGAATACATTTCATTTATTGATTCTTTTTCTTTAAAAAAAAATATTAATCTTTTTAGTTGTAGTTGGACATAATATCTTTATTTATTTATTTTTATGTGGTACTGAGGATCAAACCCAGAACTTCGCATGTGCTTGGCAAGTGCTCTACTGCTGAGCCACAACCCCAGTCCCCCATTTATTGATTCTTGATTTTAATTCCTGTGCTATAGGAGTCTTATTAAGGAAGTTGGGGCCTAATCCAACATGATGGATATTTGGGCCTACTTTTTCTTCAGATAGATGCAGTATCTGGTTTAATTCCTAGGTCCTTTATCCAAATTTAATTGAGTTTTGTGCACGGTGAGAGATAGGGGTTTAATTTCATTTTGTTGCATATGGATTTCCAGTTTTCCCAGCACCATTGGTTGAAGAAACTATTTTTTTCTCCAATGTACATTTTTGGTGCCTTTGTCTAATATAAGATAATTGTTGTTATGTAGGTTAGTCCCTGTGTCCTCTATTCTGTACCATTGGTCTACCAGTCTGTTTTGGTGCCAATGCCCCATGCTGTTTTTGTTACTGTTGGTCTGTAGTATAGTTTAAGGTCTGGTATAGTGATGCCCCCTGCTTCACTCTCCTTACTAAGGATTGCTTTAGCTATTCTGGGTCTCTTATCTTATCAGATGAATTTCATGACTGCTTTTTCTATTTTCTATGAGGAATGTCATTGGGATTTTGATTGGAATTGTATAATGCTTTTGGTGGTATGGTTATTTTGACAATATTAATTCTCCTTTTTAACAACAAGGGAGATCTTCTAAGGTCTTCTTTAATTTCTTTTTTTAGCGTTCTATATTTTTCGTTGTAGAGGTCTTTCACCTCTTTCCTTATGTTGATTCCCCAAGTTTGGTTTTTGTTTTTTCTTTTGTTTTGTTTTGTTTTTGAGGCTATTGTAAATGGGGTAGTTTTCCTCATTTCTTTCTCAGAAAATATGTCACTGTTATACAGAAATGCTTTTGATTTATGGGTATTGATTTTATATCCGGCTACTTTGATGAATTCATTTACTAGTTCTAGAAGTTTTCTGGTGGAATTTTTGGGTCTTCCAGGTATAGAATCATCTTTGGCAAGTAGTGCTAATTTGAATTCTTCTTTTCCTATCTGTATCCCTTTAATTTCTTTCGTCTAATTGCTCTGGCCAGTGTTTTAAGAACTATGTTAATTAGAAGTGGTGAAAGAGGGGACATCCTGTCTTTTTCCAGTGTTTAGAGGGAATGCTTTCAATTTTTCTCCATTTAGAATGATGTTGGCCTGGGGCTTAGCATAGATAGCTTTTACGATGTTGAGATATGTTCCTGTTGTCCCTTGTTTTTCTAGTGTTTTGAACATGAGGAAGTGCTGTGTTTTGTCAATGCATTTTCTGCATCTATTGAGATGATCATATGGTTTTTATCTTTAAGTCTATTGATGTGATGAATCATATTTATTGATTTCCATATGTTGACCAACCTTGAGTCCCTGGGATGACCCCGACTTGATCGTGATGCACTATCTTTTTGATGTGTTTTTGTATTTGATTTGCCAGAACTTTATTGAGAATTTTTGCTTCTATGTTCATTAGAGATATTAGTCTGAAGTTTTCTTTCTTTGGTGTGTCTTTGTCTGGTTTTGTAATCAGGGTGATATTGGCCTCATAGAATAAGTTTGGAAGTACTGCCCCTTTTTCTATTTCATGAAATAATTTGAAGAATATTGGCATTAATTATTCTTTAAAGGTCTTGTAGAACCTAGCTGTGTATCTCTCTGGTCCTGGGCTTTTCTTGGTTGATAGGCTTCTGATGACGTCTTCTATTTTATCACTTGAATTGATCTGTTTAAGATGTGGATATCATGCTGATTCAATTTGGGTAAATCATATGATTCTAGAAATTTGTCTATGCCTTTGATATTTTCTATTTTATTGGAGTACAAGTTTTCAAAATAATTTCTAATTGTCTTCTATATTTCTGTAGTGTTTGTTGTGATATTTCCTTTTTCATCATGTAAGTTAGTAATTTGAGTTTTCTCTCCTTCTCTTCATTAGCATGGTTCAGGGTTTGTCAATTTTATTTATTTTTTCAAGGAACCAACTGTTTGTTTTTTCAATTTTTTCAATTGTTTCTTTTGTTTTAATTTCATTGATTTCAGCTCTGAATTTAATTATTTCCCATCTTCTACTGCTTTTGGTGTTGATTTTTTCTTCTTTTTCTAGGGCTTTGAGATATGATGTTAGGTCATTTATTTGTTGAACTCCATGCAATGAACTTTCCTCTAGTACTGCCTTCATAGTGTTCCAGAGATTTCAGTACGTTGTATTAGTGTTCTCATTCACCTCTAAGAATTTTTTAATCTCTTTCTTGATGTCTTTTCCAACCCATTGTTCATTCAGTAGCATATTATTTAGTCTCCAGGTGTTGGAGTAGTTCTTGATTTCTTAGAAATTTCTGTTCATTAATCTTTCTCTTCTTTTTTTGGTATCAGGGATTTGGTATCAGTAGTCAGGGGCACTTGACTACTGAGCCACATGCCAAGCCCTATTTTGTATTTTATTTAGAGACAAGTTCCAAGTTGCTTGGCACCTCACCATGCTGAGGCTGACTTTGAACTCGTGATCCTCCTGTCTCTAATCTCCTGAGCCTCTGGGATTACAAGTGTGCACCATTGCACCTGGCTTCACAAGTTTCTTATACTTAGTAGAGTTCTTCTCTTCCATAGGTGATGCGGGCAGCAGAACTCCAAAAGACCAGAAGGTGAGTTGGGGTAGGTGGGAGACAGTTGAGAGATATGAATTTAAAAATGGGAGCTAGGTTGGGGTGTAGCTCTAAGGTAGACTATTTGCCTTATATACACAGGGCCTTCGATTCAGTTCCCAGCACTAAAAAAGAAAATGGGTGAAATTTATGGCTATCTGCTGAGCGCTTTATGAAAGTGAAATGTAACAGGATCCTGCTAGGGGAGATTAATCAAGAAATGCTTTCTAAAGTCCACTTCTAAATCAGGTTTATAAGAATGGGAAATTTTTGTCTGATATGGTAACTAGGAAGTTCCAAATATAACTCATTTTGTTTTATGAAATATTCTTTTTTATTTTTTAAAAATTTTTTTAGATGTTGATGAACATTTATTTTATTCATTTATTTATATGCGATGCTGAGAATCAAACCCAGTGCCTCACACATGCTAGGCAAGCATTCTACCACTGAGCCACAACCCCAGCCCTGAAAGATATTATTTCTTATTCTCAGGTTTCTTTCTTTCTGTCTGTCTTTCTCTTTCTTCTTTTTTTTAAACTTGTTACAGTGTTGGGTCTTGAACCCAGGATCTTTTATATGTTAGGCAAACACTCAACCACTGAGCTACATTTCCATTTCTCTCAAGTTATTTCTAACCTGATTTGCTTCCTTACAGCTCCGTGAGGCTATGGCCGCCTTAAGAAAATCAGCCCAAGATGTCCAGAAGTTCATGGATGCTGTCAATAAAAAGAGCAGTTCCCAGGATTTACATAAAGGTTAGAGTCGAGGAATATCTGGGTAGAGGTGGGAGGTGAATTATTACAAAGATTTCCTGGATGACCTTTTCCACTTCTGTGGGCTGCTTTTACCACCGTAGGTAGGCTGTCTATGGTGAATGTTAGGATTATTAGTTATTTTGTTTTAATTGTTGTCTGCTTCCACCTTTTTAAAATTTTTTAGTATTTATTATTTAGTTGTAGTTGGACCCAATACCTTTATTTTACGAGCCACAACCCCTCCTACCACCTTTTGTCTACTGATTGTGATATACCAGTCTCATTATCCTTACAAGTTGTCAGATCCCAATTTTACTGATGCTGAGTTTCCAGTGTGTCATGTTTTATCTTAGCACTTAGTAGCTGTCTACATTTAGATTGTTCCCATGTTCTTGAGTACTTTTTCCAGTTGGAGATTATTGGGGAGAAAATAACTTGAACTATTATCAAAAGTTCTGCAGGAGGGCTGGGGTTGTGGCTGAGTGATAGAGTGCTTGCCTAGCACATGTGGGGCACTGGGTTCGATCCTCAGCACCACATTAAAAAAATAAATAAATAAAGATTGTGTGTCTGGGCTGGGGCTGTAGCTCAGTGGCAGAGCGCTTGCCTGCACGTGTGAGGTGCTGAGTTCAATCCTTGGCACCACATAAAAATAAATAAAATAAAGGCATTCTGTCCATCTACAACTACAAAAAGAATTTTTAAAAAATGATATTGTGTGTCCACCTACAACTAAAAAATAAATATTTAAAAAAAATAAGTTCTGGGCTGGGATTGTGGCTCAGCAGTAGAGTGCTCGCCTAGCACAGGTGGGATCCAGGTTCAATTCTCAGCACCACATAAAAATAAAGGCATTGTGTTGTGTTCGTCTACACCTAGAAAATAAATATTTAAAAAAATAAAATAAGTTTTGAGGCAAGTTTTTTAGAAAAGGAAAAAAGTTTTATTGCATTTGAGTGGTAGTTACTATTGTTGTTAATAAGGAATTGGAGTGGGCATGGTAGTGCATGCCTGTAATCCCAGTGACTCAAGAGGCTAAGTGACTCAGGAGGGTTGCAAGTTCAAAGCCAGCCTCAGCAATTTAACAAGACCCTAAGCAAATTAGTGAGACCCTGTGTATTATACAAAAAGGGCTGGGGATGTGGTTCATTGGCTAAGCATCGCTGGATTCAATCCCCAGTACAAAAAAAAAAACATAGTTAAAAACATTGGGTTGGAGTGACTTGTATATGAATTACATTGTAAACTTCAGTTCTTCAAGTTTCTCCTGTTAGCATATCTATGTTTTGTGTTTCTGCCTTTGGCCAAGTATAAAGAAAAGATGGCTAAGGATCACCCAGACATGGTGGCATGTACTTATAATTCTAGCTACTTGGGAGGCTGAGGCAAGAGGATAACAAGACCTTGTCTCAAAATAATAACAAGGGCAGGATTTTAGCTCTGTGGTAGAGCACTTGCTTGGCATGCATGAGGCCTTGGGTTCACTCCCCAGTACTGGGGGAGAGAGTATTCAAGGATCAAAGGTTACCTCGTTTTTCCTGATACACGTACTGCCCTCTTTACCTTTCTGTTTTCTGCCAACCTGTGGCACAACTCTTTAGAACAATTTTGCTTTCCTCCATAGGAACCTTGAGTCAGATGTCTGGAGAACTGAGCAAAGATGGTGACTTGGTAGTCAGCATGCGGATTCTTGGCAAGAAGAGAACTAAGACGTGGCACAAAGGCACCCTTATCGCCATACAGACAGTTGGTATGTTCAAGCTAGAGAAAGCGCTTATGAAAGGCAACCTGTAGGTCTGCTATGAATTGTTTCTTTTCCCCTACAGCCTTTGTTATTGTCTTTCACATGGCAAGCAGGGAGGACTTACTTAGGAATGACAGTTTTTTACAATTTTGTCTTTTTCTTTTACTCAGGTCCAGGGAAGAAATACAAGGTGAAATTTGACAACAAAGGAAAGAGTCTGCTTTCAGGGAACCATATTGCTTATGATTACCACCCTCCTGCTGACAAATTATATGTGGGTAGTCGAGTGGTGGCCAAATACAAAGATGGGAATCAGGTCTGGCTCTATGCTGGCATTGTGGCTGAGACACCAAATGTCAAAAACAAGCTCAGGTACATGGAAGGAGGACTGGAAAAGGGGGAACATAGTGTCTGCCTATTTACGTCATAGTCCCGTTTTCACAATTGGGTTTTGTGTGAGGTCTGATAACCCTCTGTCTCTCTTTGCTATATGGGTGATTCTTTCTTTGGTCTCTTTTTTCCACCTCCCCTTTTCTTTTTTTAAGGGGAAAACTAGGAGAATAATCAAGATGCATTAATGAAGGCTGAAATTGTGGCTCAGTGGTAGAGCGCTTGCCTGGCATGATTAAGGCACTGGGTATGATCCTCAGCACCACGTAAAAAATATTTAAATAAATAAATACAAAGGTATTGTGTCCATCTAAAAAAAAAACAAAGATGGATTAATGAGCTAGGTGTAGTGGCTTATGCCTATACTCCCAGCTACGTGGGAGGCTGAGGCAGAGAATCCCAAGTTTAAGCCCTGCCTAGTCAACTTAATGAGACCCTTTTTTAAAAGAAAAATGACTAAGGTTGTAACTCATTGATAGAATTCTTGTTTAACCTGTGTAAAACCTGAGCTCAATCGCTGGTGTCACACAAAGGGGGCAAAAAAAAGATCAGTTAGTGTGATTAAGGGAATAGAGAATTCATATAGAAGGAAGGAATGGAGAATAAATCATTGGCAGCATAGGAATATTCCAGAGGAACAAGAATAAATTGTTATTATTAATTTATTTTTTAGTTGTAGTTGGACACAAAACCTTTATTTCACTTGTTTATTTTTTTTATGTGGTACTGAGGATTGAACCCAGGGTCTCACACGTGTGAGAGAGTGCTCTACCACTGAGCCACAACCCCAGCCCAAAAAATAAATTATTTTTTAAAGAGGAATATGTTGGTTAGATTAAGGGAAAATTCTTATTTGGTGTGGGGAATAGAATAGAATTGCTTCTATTGAGTGTGTCCTATTGTGATCCAGAAATGATCTATGAAAAAGTAATCTGTAGTTTGTGTTAAATATAATAACCTTCCCTCTCTATTGATCACCCTTCCCTTACAGGTTTCTTATTTTCTTTGATGATGGCTACGCTTCCTATGTCACACAGTCAGAACTCTATCCCATTTGCCGGCCATGTGAGTATCCTCCATTCTTCTTTACCTATATCAGTTTTTTTGTTTTTTTTTTCCTATCTTGTATTTCTTATCAAGATGCCTGAGTGGAAAGCTTTATTGTTTTGGGGTCTCCATAAGTTTGGTTGATGTGGCTAATAAGTACAGTTTTATTATCCATTTCTATGCCTGGGTCTTTGTAGCCAGAGTAAGACATTAGAAGATCATAACTGGTGCTGGGGCCTCAGTTCAGACACAGTGACAGAGTGCTTACCTAGTATATATGAGGTACTGGGTTCAATCCTTAGCACTTCCTAAAAATAAACAAATAACTAAAGGCATGCTGTCCATCTGCAACTACAAAAAATACTAAAAAAAAATTTAAAGCCAGGTGTGGTAGCACACACATGTAGTCCTAGCGCTCGCAAGGCTGAGGCAGGAGGATCATGAGTTCAAAGCCAACCTCAACAAAGTCTAGATGCTAAGCAATGCAGTTAGACCCTGTCTCTAAATAGAGTACAAAATAGGAATGAGCATGTGACTCAGTGGTCGAGTCGAGTGCCCCTGAGTTCAATCCTTGGAACCAAAAAAAAAAAAAAAAAAAAAAACGTAACTAGGTAAACTGCTCTTATAATAGGTGTTTAAGTGACTGATACTTGAATATTTGAAAAGATGTTCTTTCCTAGTCTCATGTTTGACCTAACATTTGTACAAACAGAGACTGTGTCAGATGGAGCTTTCATAGTCCTCTGTACTTGTTTCTCTGGCTTGGGTACAGACTCCTACAGAAGTGACTATTTTTTTTTTTAATTAATTTTTATTGTTGGTTGTTCAAAACATTACATAGTTCTTGATATATCATATTTCACACTTTGATTCAAGTGGGATATGAACTCCCATTTTTACCCCGTATACAGATTGCAGAATCACATCAGTTGCACATCCATTGATTTACATATTGCCATACTAGTGTCTGTTGTATTCTGCTGCCTTTCCTATAGAAGTGACTATTTTTGATTGCAGAGGAATCAACTAACACTACTGAGTTTCTACATAATATGGCAGTAAAACACATTGAGATTCCCTTAAAAATTTAATACAGGGCTCAGTGATAGAGTGCTTACCTTGCATGCTTGAAGCACTGGGTTCAATCCTCAGTACCACATAAAAATAAAAAAAATATATGTCGATTTACAACTAAAAAAAAAGGTTGTTAAAAAATTTTAATACAGAAAGCAGGTGTGGTAGAATATGACTATAATCCCAATTACTTGGGAGGTTGACGCAGGACACTCACAAGCTTGAGGCCAGCCTCAGCAATTTAGTGAGGGCTTAAGCAACTTAATGAAACCCTTTCTCAAAATAAAAAGGGCTAGGGATGTGGCATGGTGGTTAGTACACCTGGGTTCAATTCCTGGTATCAAAAATTTAAAAATAAACACAATGGAATTTTATTTGGATATAAAGACAAATGAAATTTTTAAAAAATTTAATATGGCTGGGTATGGTGACTCATACCTGTAATTCCAGCTACTTGGGAGGCTGAGGCAGGAGATTGCAAGCTTGGCACTAGCTTTGGGAAATTAGCAAAACCCTGTCTAAAAAAAATAAAAAGGAGGCTGGAGTTGTAGCTAATGGTAGAGCGCTTGCCTCACACATGTAAGGCACACGTGGGGCTCAGCGGTTTGATCCTCAACACCACATAAAAATAAGTTAAATAAGGGTATTGTGTCCATCTACAACTAAAAGGAATTTTAAAAAATAAAATAAAAAGGGCTGGGGATGTAGCTAAGAGGTAGAACACCACTGGATTCAATCCCTACTATGGCAGTGAGAGGGGTAGATTTAATGAGTGAGAAGGAAAATTTTTTTAATTTCATGATGTCACCTGATTTTTGTTTTTTCCCCTATCAAGTCATGTCCTACTAACCTCTCAGCTTTGTTTCTTCCTTGTGACAGTGAAAAAGACTTGGGAGGACATTGAAGATATCTCCTGCCGAGACTTCATAGAGGAGTATATCACTGCTTACCCCAACCGACCCATGGTGCTGCTTAAGAGCGGCCAGCTTATCAAGACTGAGTGGGAAGGCACATGGTGGAAGTCGCGAGTTGAGGAGGTGGATGGCAGCCTAGTCAGGATCCTTTTTCTGGTACTGTTTTTGTAAAATTGGAGTCAGTTTTCAGGGTGGGATTGGGCAATGGAGGCATAAGAGGCAGTAATGAGTACCTGGGGTTGTAGAGTGGTAGAGTGCTTGGGTTTAATCCTCAGAAGCACATACACAAGGGGAAAAAAGACAAC
Source organism: Callospermophilus lateralis (assembly GCF_048772815.1). Classification (NCBI taxonomy): domain Eukaryota; kingdom Metazoa; phylum Chordata; class Mammalia; order Rodentia; family Sciuridae; genus Callospermophilus; species Callospermophilus lateralis. The sequence goes on from NC_135311.1 coordinate 2,870,047, forward strand.
AATGAGAATGACTTCATATCTGTAGTTTTCCTCTTTCTTATCTTCAATCTTTGCTTTGTCCTTTTATTTTTGTCTTCCGTTTTCTTCCTTTAGAAATAGATATAAAAATAAGGGGCTAGGGTTGTGGCTCAGCGGTAGAGTGCTCACCTAGCACATGCGAGGCCCTGGGTTGGATCCTCAGAACCACATAAAAATAAAATAAAGGTATTGTGTCCAACTACAACTGAATAAGCAAAATATGTAAATAAATAAATTAAATAAAGGTATTGTGTCAAACTACAACTAAAACAATATAAAATAAATGAATAAATAAGTTCCCTGAATTTAATCTTGACACTAATCTGTATGGTTTTGATTTTTTTATTCCCTCTAAGAGTATTCTTACTATGTATAGGTACAAAGAAAGCAGCCCTTTTCATTTTTTCCGAGATTATGGTTTTGTACAGTAATGGGATAAAGAACTGAAGGAATTAGAGGTTTTGATGATCTTGTAAAGCTCAGTTGAACTTCTCTCTTTTGTACCCATCCTCCTGTTCTCTTTTCCCTTGTCACCCCACTTCCTAGGATTAATGTTCTTCTCTGCTTTATTTCAACCCTTTTATCCTGACACTTTGTGATCTTTGTCACACTTTTTATACTCTGTGTAGACATCTGTCTCTTGAGTAAATTTTTTTTTGGCATGTGGGTGGTGAGGGAAATGAGGCCTTGCCATATTGCCCAGACTTATCTTCAAGTCCTGGGCTCAAGCAATCTTTCTACCTCAGCCTCTCAAATAGCTGGGACTACGGACAGGTATTCATGCCACTGTGCTAGTGTTCTCCTATAATTTATTTTATTTATTTATTTTTTATTTTTTGAATTTTTTTTAGTTGTAGTTGGACACAACACCTTTATTTCACTTATTTATTTATTTTTCTTTTTTTTTTAATATTACTTTTTAGTTTTTCGGCAGACACAACATCTTTGTATGTGGTGCTGAGGATTAAACCCGGGACGCACACATGCCAGTCGAGCGCGCTTCCACTTGAGCCACATCCCCAGCCCTTCACTTATTTATTTATTTACTTTTTTTATGTGGTGCTGAGGATCGAACCCACAGTCTCGCACGTTCGAGGCAAGCGCTCTACCACTGAGCCACAACCCCAGCCCCCTCCTATAATTTCTTAAACATAGATTGTGGTGTTCTTTATATTCCTGATACCTATCATGGAGCCTGGTACTTAAATGTATTGAATGGATAAGGAGTTCAGGGCTCATCAGGGAGATTTCTCAGGGGTGGCATATGGTATTTATTCTGCACAAATGAAAGGAAAGATTTTTAACCTTTAACCCATTTCACCCTGCTCTCCTTTTCTCCTGTCCCTAGGATGACAAAAGATGTGAGTGGATCTATCGAGGTTCTACACGGCTGGAGCCTATGTTCAGCATGAAGACGTCTTCAGCTTCTGCACTGGAGAAGAAGCAAGGGGGACAGCTCAGAACACGTCCAAATATGGGTATGTCATAAAGATTTGTGGGGGAGGGAAGAAAGAGAACAGATTATGTACAGTAGCTATTCTTTGTTTAGCAGGATGACACTGCTGACTCATTGTTACTTCTAGTGATGGATTTGTGGTGCTGTCTGCATTGCTATGCCCTTTATTTGTTCTAAACAACCACATAAAAATGTGGAACAGAGCTGGGGATGTGGCTCAAGAGGTAGCGCGCTTGCCTGGCATGCGTGCCGCCCGGGTTCGATCCTCAGCACCACATACAAAGATGTTGTGTCCACCGAAAACTGGAAAATAAATATTTTTTTAAAAATGTGGAACACCTGGCTTAGGTTAGGTAATGGTTGGTAGTTAACTCCATTGTCTATATGGAAATTGTTGGTTTCTGTGTTATAAAGTTTTGGGTTTTTTTTAAGCCCAGACTGGTTTTCATTTTCAGGTTTTATATTTTTCATACTTTCTGATTGTTTTTTTTTTCCATCAACATTAGTTGATTGAAGAGTGCATTTTTCAAATTCACAAAAATCTAACATAATTAATGGGGTGAATTGACTGGGGCAGGAAGAAAATTATTGTTTAAATCAAATGCAAGCTGAGCACAGTGGCACAGTCTATAATCCTAGCAGCTTGGGAGGTTGAGACAGGAGGATCGCAAGTTCAAAGCCAGCATCAGCAATGGCGAGGTGCTAAGCAACTCAGTGAGACCCTGTCTCTAAATAAAATAAAATAGGGCTAGGGATTTGCCTCGGTGGCCAAGTGCCCCTGATTTCAATCCCTGTACCACACCCTGCCCTTCCCCCCCAAAAAAATCAAATGCGGATGTTAAGAGTTCCCCTTCATAAATAAATAAATAATAGGAACTGTTGATCCTAGCATTTACTCAGAATCTTTTTTTTTTTTTTTTTTTTTTTTTTTGATACTATGAGTGCTTAACCACTGAGTCACATCCCCAGCCACTTTTTTTTATTATATTTTCAGATAGGGTCTCACTAAATTTGCTTAGGGTTCCAGAGGCTGGCCTCAAACTTGTGAGCCTCCTGCTTTAACTTACAAGTTGCTGGAATTATAGGTATGTGCCACCATGCAGGGCTCCAGATCTTTCCGTTACTGTTTTTAGTACTGTATAAATTGAGTATCAGGGATATGAATGAATGCAGCTGACACAGCTATCATCTTCTCAGAGATCATTTTCCTTTTCCTGTAGGTGCTGTGAGGAGCAAAGGCCCTGTTGTCCAGTACACACAGGATCTGACAAGTACTGGAACTCAGTTCAAACCAATGGAGCCCCCACAGCCTACAGCTCCACCTGCCCCCGCTGCCCCCTCTGCCCCACCTGCTCCTCCTCTGTCCCCCCAAGCAGGTGACAATGAGTGAGTGCTATTTGTTCTTTTTCCTTCAGTTTCTTTCACATATTTTCTGCATCCCTTTCTATATAATCTTTTCTCAAATCTCCTAGAAGCTTGGAAAGCCAGCTTGCTCAGTCACGGAAGCAGGTAGCCAAAAAGAGCACATCCTTCCGACCAGGATCTGTGGGCTCTGGTCATTCCTCCCCTACGTCTCCTGCACTCAGTGAAAGTGCCCCTGGTGGGAAACCTGGGATCAATCAGACTTATAGGTGAGAAAATCTTGGCTCTTTATGGGCATGTTGGCAACATGAACTGAGTGTTCACTGTGTAGGGAAAACACCTTGGCTCTAGGGGCTAGAGTTTAAAGTTATGATGCTGAGGAGCTTGAATTTAAAAAGGAAACTAATATTAGGAGAAACAGAAAACAAGAATAATTGAATTCAGAAAGTTATTTGTCAAAAATTTTCATTGAATTCAGTGTCATCATTACTATAACAGAAAGGAGATACCACTTCTTTCCTTGAGTCCTAGGAATTCATAAAGATATTTACAAGACACCCAACAGACAAGGCATTAGTAGCAGACTGGACTCTTAATTTCATAATTCCCAGGCAAATACAATTTAGTAATAAGTCCACTATTGAAATAATGATGTCATCAGTTAGTGAAGAGTAACTAGAGATTATCATTGATCAGTTTTGGTACAGCAAGAGAAGATCTGACTTTCTTCAGGTATGCAGCTATTTGAAAAATTAGAGAAATGGCTTAGCTAGCTAGAGGAATAATTATACAACAAAGAGACCTGTTGTCTGATCTGATATCTTGCATCTCATTTGCAGATCACCATTAGGCTCAACAACCTCTGCCCCAGCACCCCCTGCTCCTCCGGCCCTTCCAGGTCCTCCAGCCCCTCCTGGTCCTCCAGCCCCTCCTGGTCCTCCAGCCCCTCCTGGTCCTCCAGCCCCTCCAGCCTTCCATGGCATGCTGGAGCGGGCCCCAGCAGAGCCCTCCTACCGTGCCCCCATGGAGAAGCTCTTCTACTTACCTCATGTCTGCAGCTATACTTGCCTGTCTCGGATCAGACCTATAAGGAATGAACAGTATCGGGGGAAGAACCCTCTGTTAGTCCCACTGCTGTATGACTTCCGGCGGATGACAGCCCGGCGTCGAGTTAATCGGAAGATGGGTTTTCATGTTATTTATAAGACACCTTGTGGCCTCTGCCTTCGGACAATGCAGGAGATTGAACGTTACCTTTTTGAGACTGGATGTGACTTCCTTTTTCTGGAAATGTTCTGTTTGGATCCGTATGTTCTTGTGGACCGAAAGTTTCAGCCTTACAAGCCTTTTTACTATATTTTAGACATCACTTATGGAAAGGAAGATGTTCCCCTCTCCTGTGTCAATGAAATTGACACAACTCCCCCACCCCAGGTGGCCTATAGCAAGGAACGGATCCCAGGCAAGGGTGTTTTCATTAACACAGGCCCTGAATTTCTCGTTGGCTGTGACTGCAAGGATGGTTGTCGTGACAAGTAAGTTGGGGGTTGCAGGGGAGATAGCTGCCTCTGCTTCCAGCTTTATTATGGTTTCCTCTCTTTTAACCTTTCCTTTGCTTTATTATCTATATTGCTTACTCTACTCCTATAATCCCAGCTACTTGGGACATTGAGGCAAGAGAATTGCGAGTTCACAGCCAGCCTCAGCAAAAGCTAAGCACCTCAGTGAACCCTGTCTCTAAGTAAAATGCAGAATAGGGTTATAGAGCTGGAGGTGAGGCTCCATCCATGGTCAAGTGCCCCTGAATTGAATCTCCAGAACACCCCCATCCCCCCTTCCCCACAAAAGAAAGTTGAATAGGAAGGCCAGAATCTGATGTGACCCCACTGAATAACTGTGGGTGTGTGTCTTACGTTTCTTTTTCTCATTCTTCCCCCTTTTATTCTGCTTTCCTCTAATCTCGCTGTTTTGTTCTCTCATCTTTTTCTTACTGTCTTAATCATGCTTTCTCATTTTCTTTCTTTCTTTTTTAACAGATACAACTTTTTTATATCTTTATTTTATTTATTTATTTGAATTTTTATATATGACAGCCAATGCATTACAATTTTCACTACACATATAGAACACAGTTTTTCGTATCTGTGGTTGTATACACAGTATAGTCACACCAATTTGTGTCTTCATACCTGTACTTTGGATAATAATGATCATCACATTCTACCATCATTAATAACCACATGTGGTGCTGAGGATCGAACCCTGTGCCTTGCATATGCTAGGCAAGTGCTCGACCCCTGAGCCACAACCCCAGCCCCATTCCTTTTTCACTTATGTGCATGAAAGAAGAAGAAAAATAACTCACTATCTTGTCCTCATACTTTGGTTAGCTGTTGTCCCTTTTTGTCTTATACAGGTCCAAGTGTGCCTGCCATCAGCTGACTATCCAGGCTACGGCCTGCACCCCTGGTGGCCAAGTCAACCCTAACTCTGGCTACCAGTACAAGAGACTAGAAGAGTGTCTGCCCACGGGGTAAGTACTGAGGATGGTGTGGCACTCAAGAGGGAAGCATACTTATCAGAAATCAAAAACTTGGAACCAGAAAACGCATTTCATTAATTAAATCATGTTTCCTAAATTCCCAGCACATGGGCTTTTCTTGAAGACATGTGATTGAATAGCTAGACATGGTTGTGCACACCTATAATCCCAGCAGCTCAGGAGGCTGAGGCAGGAAGATCGCAGGTTCAATGCCAGCCTCAGCAATTTAGCAAGATTGGAAAACACAGGGTGAACTATAAGCAACCTAATGAGAACCCATCTCAAAAAATTAAAAGGGTTGTGGGGGCTGGGGTTGTGGCTCAGATAGAGTGCTTGCTTGGCACATGTGAGGTTTCAATTCTCAGCACCACATAAATAAATTAAATAAAGGTTCTTCAGTGACTAAAAAATATTTTTTTAAAAAGGGGGCGGGGCTGGGGGTGTGGTTTATTGAGTTCAATCCCTGGCACCAAAAAAAGATAGATTAGTATATAATGATTTTCTGTTGTAGAAAAGATGACTTTTCATAGCTGTATAAGTGTTCTGATTGTGATTTACTCTAGCAAGTGAAATTCGTGTGGAGAAACATAGGCAGGGACCTGATTACATAAGACTTTGCAACCTAGAATGAAAGTTAGAATCAAATTCATGGAGTGATAGGATGCTGTTAGAGAGTTTGAAGCAGGTAAGTGATATATTCTGCCTTTTTAAGATTATTCTGTCTTCTTTGTGGAGTAATGATCGTGGGGCTGCAAAAGCCAAATAGTATTAATGAGGACATAATTGTAAGTTTGTAGATGAGAGAGAGGCAGTAATGACTAGGGCTTATACTAGAATGCATATGTGGCAGTTAGAAATGAAAGAGGATGATGTTAGTGATGTAGCTCGGTGGTAGAATGTGCAGTTAGTTAGCATGTTCAAGGCCTGGATTCAGTCCCAGCACCAAGAAGAAATGAAAGGGGATATGTTTGGGATGTATCAAGAGGTAGAGCTACAGAACTTGATACACTATGGAATGGGAAGAAAGGAGTAGAATCAAGAACCATTCTTGCCCAGCGCGGTGGTGCACTCCAGTGACTTGGAAGGCAAAAGGATCTCAAGTTCAAAGCCAACCTCAGCAATTTAGCGAGGCCCTAAGCAACTCAGTGAGACTCTGTCTCTAATAAAGCATAAAAAAGACTGGAGATGTGGCTCGGTAGTTAAGTGCCCCTGGGTTTACTCCCTGATTTAAAAAAAAAAAAAAAAAAGATTTTTTTTGGTTTAGCAGCTAACAGTGTTGGTGCTTTTTATTTAGATGGAAGATTAGAAGAGGGTTGCAGATTGGAGTGAAATTTTAAAAGTTCACCTAGATAGAATGTTGGTAGTAGAGAAGGGGTCTCAGGTAAGCTCATGGTGCCTCAAAATTTAGAGGTTAAGCAGAGAATATAGAGCCAAATATGAGACTGAGAAGGATAAGTCAGAGAAAGTGGAAGACAAGGAAATAGTGGAAATAGCATGATAAAGTAGTATATATGAACATGAGTTAATAAACATAATACTTAACCAGGCATGGTAGATCACACCTGTAATCCCAGCAGTTTGGGAAGCTGAGACTGGAGGATTGCAAATTTGAAGCCAGCCTCAGCAGCTAAGCAAGGCCCTAAGCAATTTAGCAAGACCCCATCTCAAAATAAAAATGAATAATAAAAAGGGCTGGGGATGTAGCTCAGTGGTAACCCCTGACTTAATTCAAAATTTTTTGTAACTGAAAATTTTTTGTCTGTTTCCAAATTGAGAGCTAGGGGTTGCCTGGTAAGGTGGCACACGCCTGTAATCCCAGCTGAGGGAGGTGGAGGCAAGAGGTCCTGAATTCAAGGTCAGCCTCTGCAAAAAACAAGGCACTAAGCAACTCAGTGAGGCCCTGTCTCTAAGTAAAATATAAAATAGGGCTGGGGATGTGGCTCAATAGTGGTGTGCCCTAGAGTTCAATCCCTGGCACTGCCACTTCCACCAAAAAAAGAAAGAAAGAGCTAGGGGTGTGGCTTTACCATTTGCCTAGCATATACAAGGGCCTAGGTTCAATCCCCAACTATATAAAATAAAATAAAATAAAAGGGGGGGGCACTCTTGTCCCAGCATAATAGATGAAAATAGATACCCACTGAGAGACAGAATTGGGAAGTGTCAAAACTCAGAGGACAAAGAGAAAATCATAAAAGATACTGGAAGCTTGGGCTGTTGTTGTGGCTCAGCGGTAGAGCGCTCGCCTCGCACGGGTGAGACCCTGGGTTCAATCCTCAGCACCACATAAAAATTAATAAACAAAATAAAGATATTGTGCCCATGTATAACTAAAAAAAAAAAAAGATACTGGAAGCTTGATGGCAATTTGCACAATCTATTCAGAATTTTAAAGGGAAATCATTTTGTTTACCAAAATGAGGGGGAAAGCCAAGAAAGACACACATCCAAAAGATAGGATTCAACCCAGAAGAAAAGTGCAGGGAATGCCAAATGGTAGTGAATTGAAAAAGGTTTCCAGATTGATGCTGTGCACTTGATGTATAGAAAGAGCAGGTTGGGGGCTGGGGATGTGGCTCAAGCAGTAATGCACTCGCCTGGCATGCGTGTGGCCCGGTTCGATCCTCAGCACCACATACAAACAAAGATGTTGTGTCCGCCGAAAACTAAAAAATAAATATTAAAAGAATTCTCTCTCTCTCTCTCTCAAAAAAAAAAAAAGAAAGAAAGAGCAGGTTGGGTGACTTGTAGGAGCAACTTCTTCAGCAGAATAGACTTGACAGGGCTAGGATTGCGGCTTAGCGGTAGAGCACTCTCCTAGCATGGGCGGGGCCCGGGTTCTATCCTCAGCACCACATAAAAATAAAGGTATTGTGTTGTGTCCATCTATACCTAAAAAATTAAAAAAAAAAAAAAAAAAGAATAGACTTGACAAGTAGCTTCATGGAGCCAGACTTGAGGGCACACACCTGTAATTCCAGCTACTCAAGACACTAAAACAGAAAGATTGTAAATTAAAGGCCAGCCTGGGTAAGTGTCCCTGTCTCAAAGTATAAAAAGGGTTAGAAATGTAGCTCAGTGTAGGACACTTGCCTAACATGTGCAGGGCTCTGGGTTCAATTTCTAGTACTACCAAAAAGAAAAATAAAGCCTGAAAGGTCTGAGTTGGGGTGAATTTATGCTGAATACAGAGAATACTAAGCAACAGAAAAGGCAAATTTTTGGTTTAATTAAAGAAAATTCTGAACCTTATATAATGTTTAGATTTAATAATATTGGGTGGCTGCTACATGGGTGCTCATTGTATCTTTATTTACATGTTTAAAATGTTTTCTATATATATTCCGTGTGTGTGTGTGTGTGTGTGTGTTTATGGTGGAGTAAACCTTAGGGCCTTTGCACCTGCTAGGTAAGAGCTCTACCATGGAGCTACACTTCCAGCCATATAAAAGTATTTTTTAGTAACCACAACTAGTATGTCACTTTCCTGCTTAAAACTAATAGCTACCCATTGCACTTGGATTTTATTCTAACCCATGGTACCATTCTAACCAGATGGTACAAAACACTGTACTGTCTAGCTGCTTCCTATCTCTCCCACTCCAAAGTTGTTCTGGCCACACTGATATTCTGTTCCTGAATGCAGTTCACCCTGTGTTTTCCAGTCTTCCTCTGGAGCCTTTGTACACCTTGTGCCTTTTTTTTTTTTTTTTTTTGCATCTTTCCATTGTTTTTTGTGTGGCTGTCTTTAACATTGAGCTCTCAGCTTTAATCTCACCTCCTGAGAGAGACCCTAGTCACTCCCTGATTCTGTCATTGAGCACCACCTTTATGTTCTATAATAACTTTGTCAGCTCAGTTTCTCTTTCCCCATTAGAATGTAAGCTTCATGAGGGTGGAGACCTTGTCTGTTTTACACACTGTCATATCACAGCAGCTTACCACAATGCCTGGTGCATAACAGATTTTATGAAATTCATGAATGAATAAACTTGGTACAGTCACTCTAAAAGTTTTATATGGTGGTGCTTAAACCTGACTTCTGATTCTGGACCTGCCCCTCCCAGGCTAATCCTGTTAACTACATATCTTTATACAAAAGATATTAACAAATAGCCCCCCACTCACAGAGGACTTTTAAAAGACCTCACAAAGTTGTTTCCTATTCTGGTGCTGGTTACATGGTATATTTTGTGTGTAAGAATTCATTGAGCTGTAGTCTTTTTTTGAGGGTGGGGATTGAATCCAGGGGTGTTTAATCACTGAGTCACATCCCTGGACCTTTTTATTTTCAGAAAGGGTTTCACTTAGTTTCTTAGGGCCTTGCCAAATTGTTGAGGCTGGCCTCAAACGATCCTCCTGCCTCAGGTTCCTAAGTTGTCATGATGGCAAACATATGCCAGCATGCCCAGCTGAGCTGCAGTCTTCGATGTTTATTTTTTCCTATATTTTATTTAGAGACAGGGACTCGCCGAGTTGCTTAGGACCTCATTTAAGTTGCTGAGGCTGACTTTTAATTCCTGATCCTCCTGCCTCAGGCTTCCAAGCCATCAATGATACTTTTTTTTGTTTCAAGGGATTGAACTCCACCACACTAAGCTACATCCCCAGCCCTATTTTGTATTTATTAGAGAGACAGGGTCTCAACTGAGTTGCTTAGCGCCTCTCTAAATTACTCAGGTTGGCTTTGAATTTGCAGTCCCTGCCTCCGCCTCTCAAGCCACTGGGATTGCCAGCATCAATAACACTTATTTATATATGGTGCTGAGAATCAAACCCAGTGTTTCATTTATGCTGGGCATGTGCTCTACCACTGAGCCATTACCTCAGCCCCAGTAATACTTTGTAAAGTTAAAAATTATAAACCTTTAGGGCTGCAGTTGTAGCTCAGTGGTAGAGCGCTTGTCTACCATTTGTGAGGCACTGGGTTCAATCCTCAGCACACACACACACACACACACACACACCTTTAGCTGGGCACAGTGGCACATGACTGTACTCCCAGCATGTCAGGAAGCTAAAACAGGAGGCTCGTAAATTTAAGGCTAGCCTTGGCAATTTAGCAAGTTCCTAAGCAACTTAGATACTAACTCAATATAAAAAATAAAGAAAATTTTTAAAAAATTAAAAAAAAAATAAAGAAAAGGGTTTGTGATATAGTTCAGTGGTAAAGTGTCCAATACCAAAAAATAAATATGTAATATATATATATATATATACACACATACACACACACACACACACACACACACACATACACACACACCTTTTGAGGGCTGCTTTGGGGTTATAACTAAGATGCATGTAAATCATTAATATAACACCAACAACTTTTTTAAAAAATTTATTTCTTGGTACTGGACATTGAACCAGCATTGCTTAACCACTGACCATATCCCCATTCTTTTTAATTTCTGTTTCGAGACGGGGTCTTTCCAAGTTTTTGAGGATCCCAATAAATTGTCCAGGCTCTTCTCAAACTTGGGATCCTTCTGCCTCAGCCTCCCAAGTTACTGGGATTACAGGTGTGTGCCACCACACAAATTCTATTTTTGATGAATAGAAGTTGGTCTTACCATTTTTTGTGTGTGTGTGGTTTATGGGGAAATATATATATAATTTATTTGTTTTTTATGGTACTGGGGACCAAACCCAGATGTGTTTAACCATTGAGGCACATCCCCACCCCTTTTTATTTTTTATTTAGAGATAGGGTCTCACCGAGTTGCTTAGAGTCTTGCTGAGTTGGTGAGGCTGATTTTTTTTTTTTTTAAGCTGAACACAATACCTTTATTTATTTATTTTTATGTGGTGCTGAGGATCGAACCCAGGGCCTCATACGTGCTAGGCGAGCGCTCTACCGCTGAGCCACAATCTCAGCCTGGTGAGGCTGATTTTTAATTAATGATCCTCCTGCCTCAACCTCCCGAGTCACTGGGATTACAAATGTGGTGACATCATGCCCAGCTTGGTCTTACCATTTTTATCCAGAGGGATATGACTAATATTTCATTAACTAATTGCATTGTTGTCATCTTTTCAAAAGAAAATGCTTCCCTTAAATATTAATAATGGGAAAATAAACTTTTTTTGGTTTGCTTTGCTTTGGTTTTGTACTGGGAGTCAAACCCAGAGCCTCACATATACCAGGCAGGTACTCTACCACTGAGCTATATCCCTAGACTCAAAAAGTAAAATCTTAACTCTGAGGAAAACAAATAGAACAAAGTATTGACATCAGAAGTGATTGGTTTTTCTCAGCATAATTGTATTATCTCCCTTTAATGGTGTTATTTGCTAGATCCCTAATTAATTTTTTAAAATAAGTTGTTAAAGAAGAGTATCAACACTTTGAGAGTAGAGATTATGACTTTTTTTATTGTTGTATTTCCAGTGTCTTATAAATCTTGCTATATAAATTTACTGAATGAAAAAAAAAAGCTTTATCAGAAAAATTTTAGGGCTTAGGTTGTGGCTTAGTGATAAAGTGCTTGCCTAGCACATGTGAGGCACTGGGTTCAATCCTCAGCACCAAATAAAAATAAATAAACAAAATAAAGGTATTGTGTCCATCTACAACTAAAAAGAATTTTTTTTTTAATCTTAATGCCATAAACTTTATACAAGCTCCTCCTATCCCTGTACTCTTCAGTATCTGCAATGTTGGCTTACCTATCTTTACTTGATGTACCTACATTTATAAATGTATATAGTCTATATACTTATTCTAATGGCTGTGCAGTCTTTATTCACATTGTTATTCAGCTTTTCTCCAAGCAGTGGATGTTCTGACATAGTATTATGTACTACATTCCTATAAACACCTGTGTAAATTACTTTTCCCCCTTTTGAATTGTTTCCTTGGGCTGTATATCAAGGAGCCTAAACAGTTCCATAAATTCACTTGCTTAGATTATCACCTTATTTTTTAATCTTTATCCATGGTATGTTTTGTGGATTTCTAGTATCCCACTAATAATATCATAATTGATTTTATTCTAATCTATTTCTAGGGTATATGAATGTAACAAACGCTGTAAATGTGACCCACACATGTGCACAAATCGATTAGTGCAGCATGGATTACAGGTTCGGCTACAGCTATTCAAGACCCAGAACAAGGGCTGGGGTATCCGCTGCTTGGATGACATTGCCAAAGGCTCTTTTGTTTGTATTTATGCAGGTTAGTAATAAAATACAAGGGTTGCTTCCTAGAGTAGGAACATGATAGGGAATTGAACCAGATACAAGATAAATACATAATAAACTGCTTAGGGTTAGAGGTATAACTCAGTTCTAGGGTATGTACTTACATGCAAGAGACCCTAAGTTCAATACCTAGCACCACAGTATTTTTAAAAGAATATATAGTTCTTGACATTTGAACTGGAAATAAAAGGATGTGGGGATTTCTTCTATGAAGAACATGTTAAGTGCTGGGTGCACTGGTGCACATCTGTAATTCTAGCTACTCAGGAGGCTGAGTTAGGAAGATGGCAAGTTTGTGGCCAGCCTGGGCAACTTAGCAAGACCCTATGTCAAAACAAAAAAGGTTGGGATGTAGATCAGTGGCCGAGTGCTTATCTAGCTTGTGCAAAGCCCTGGGTTTAATCCATAGTACCACAAAAAATGAAAAGACATGATGAGTATTGTGCCGGTCTAGGTGGTCCAGAGAAGTACAGCAGTGTGAAGGGGATCATGATGTTTGAGAAGAGATAACGTGATTATAGAGTCTATTGTATCATTTTTCTTCCATGTCCACCCAGAATCTTTTAGCCTAGTTGAGAACACTCTTTCCATAAACAAAGTTAAGGGAAAGAAAGGAGCCAATATGGTGGCACATGCCTATAATCCCAGCTACTTGGGAGGCTGGGGCTGGAAGATTGCCAACCTGGGCAACTTCAACTGCTTAAAAATAAGGGTTGAAATGTATCTCAGTGGTATATAGTACCCCTAGGTTCAATCCCCAGTACTGCAGAAATAAAAAAAAAACTATAATAAATTTCCCCATGCTCTCATAGTAAGACACAAGATATCATCAAAGACTTGAGTTTATAACAAAGGGATCTAAACTTGAAGACTTGATACTGGTGGGCAGTGTATTAATGGAATGACCTTTTTTTTTTTTTTTTTTTTTTAATGAACTTATTCTTAAAGGTCCCCATAACTCCAGAAAGCCTTTAATTCTCTATTTTTAGGCAAAATCCTGACAGATGACTTTGCTGACAAGGAGGGCCTGGAAATGGGTGACGAGTACTTTGCAAATCTGGACCATATTGAGAGCGTAGAGAACTTCAAGGAAGGATATGAGAGTGATGTCCCCTGTTCCTCTGATAGCAGTGGTGTAGATTTGAAGGACCAAGAAGATGGCAACAGTGGAACAGAGGACCCTGAAGAGTCCAATGATGATAGCTCAGATGATAACTTCTGTAAGGACGAGGACTTCAGCACCAGCTCAGTTTGGCGCAGCTATGCTACCCGAAGGCAGACCCGTGGTCAGAAAGAGAATGGATTGTCTGAGACAGCTTCCAAGGATTCTCGCCCCCCAGACCTTGGGCCCCCACATCTTCCTATCCCTTCCTCAGTCCCTGTAGGGGGCTGTAATCCACCTTCCTCCGAAGAGACGCCCAAGAACAAAGTGGCCTCATGGTTGAGCTGCAATAGTGTCAGTGAAGGTGGTTTTGGTGACTCTGATAGTCGTTCATCCTTCAAGACTAGTGAAGGTGGGGAGGGCAGGGCTGGGGGAAGTCGAGGGGAGGCTGAGAAGGCCTCTACCTCCGGAATGGCCATCAAGGATGAAGGAGACATCAAGCAGGCTAAGAAAGAGGTAAGCAGTGGCCCCAAATCAAAGCAATGGCTTTTAACTTTGTTATAGTAATAACCTCAATACAGTAACAAGTCATCTTATTTATATGACAGATACTTCTTGTGGCCACCTTATTCCCTTCCTCAGTACATTCCTAGGTTAAATAAAAGACCAAATTATTTTAAAATCCATTTGCCTAGGAGAGGCAGATTATTTGATTCATTCCCAAGTGAAGGATTATAAGTGATTTTTTTTTTTTTAATGGTGTTGCTAGTTGTCTACATCATTCTTTGCTTATATTGAAGAAACAAGCTGAGCTTGGTGGCACACACCTTAGCCCAGCCACTCAAGAGACTAAAGCAGGAGGGTTGCACGCATAGGGGAATTTAATGAGACACTGTCTCAAAATTTAAATTAAGAGCTGGGTATGGAGCCTAATGGTAGAGCACTTGCCTACCATGTGCAAAACTCTGGATTTATCCTCAGTACCACAAAAACAAACAAAAATTTACTTTAAAGCTGGGTGTGGTAGCAAGAGTGTGAGGTAAGAGAACTATTTGGGCCCATGAGTTAGAAATAAGCTAATAATGTTGAAATTTTCTTTTTATTTCTTTTTTTTTTTTTTAATATTTATCCTTTAGTAGTAGTTGAACACAGTATCTTTATTTTACTTATTTATTATTATATGGTTCTAAGGATCGAACTCAGGGCCTCACACATGCTAGATGAGTGCTCTACTGCTAAACCACAACTCCAGACCATAATGTTGGAATTTTCTACATTATAAATAGAGGCTTCTGCTAGGGGAGTTTAGTGATGAGAATATAATTGTTACTATCAAGTCAGGGTGATTTCCCCACACCTTCCCACTTTAAATAGTGTATATGTACCCTTAACTGCCTAATGTTCTTTAATAATCAAATTAATGGATTTGTTAACCTTGGACCACGAAAGCATTTCTTTCTTAACTATTTCTTAACATTTCCATCTTAACTTCCTTAACTCTGCATTTGCTCTTTTCTAGGACCCTGATGACCGGAACAAGATGTCCTTGTAAGTTTTTTGTGTGTGTGATTCTGGAGATTGAACCTAGGGATGCTCTCCCCAAGAGCTACATCCCCAGCCCTTCTGTTTTTATTTTTTTGAGATAGGGTCTAAGTTGCCAAAACTTGTGATTTTCTTGCTTTAGCCTTCCCAGTAGCTGAGATTTTAGGTGTGCACCATCCTGCTGGTGCTTGTCTTTTTGACATGTTCTCCAAATCTGTCTTTTCTTGTGCATTCTCTTAAGAAATAGCCTGTAACCTGACTCATTCTCATTGTCTTTCCCCCACATCAGAGTTACTGAAACCTCTCGAAATTATGGTTACAATCCTTCTCCTGTGAAGCCTGAAGGACTTCGCCGTCCACCTAGTAAGACTAGTATGCATCAGAGCCGGCGACTCATGGCTTCTGCCCAGTCCAACCCTGATGTAAGTGACCTTCTCAAGCTGTGACTTACCCAGCCTTCTATTACTCAGAGCCAAGTAAAGGAACATAGAACAGTCTCCCCTCACAAAGTCCGTCACTATAATTATTATTAGGTGTCTTCTTGCTTATCTGTCCTTGACTTCCTGTCTTGTTCTCTTTGATTCAGTATCTTACCTTCCTCTTGCTTACAGTCTCAGTCCCTTCTGTCAAACCATAGGTAAAAGCAAGAATTTGAAGGGGCCTTTCCATTTACTCCTCTTCCTTCTTCTCATCCTTCTGCTTCCCCAGGACATCCTGACACTGTCCAGCAGCACAGAAAGTGAGGGGGAAAGTGGGACCAGCCGAAAGCCTACTCCTGGTCAGACTTCAGCCACAGCAGTTGACAGTGATGATATCCAGACCATCTCCTCTGGCTCTGAAGGGGATGACTTTGAGGACAAGAAGAACATGTCTGGTAGTCTGGAAAATTTGGGGGAGTGGTAGGAAGAAACAGTAGAAAGTAGAACATTTTTTTAAAGGAAGCTAAAGAAGTAGGGGAGTGGCAAATTCAGTTCCTTAGAGTTGAAGCATTTTGGGGAGGGCTCCCTGATGCTAAGCTAAACTATTAATTTAACATGTCCCCTTCCTCTCTTCTTCTCAGTTCCTTACTCTTTCCCTCAGTTCCTTTGTCCAGCAGATGTAATCCTACTTGAAAACATGGCTACTGAAGTCTTTGCCTGAGACCTAGGTTATTGGTATTCCTGAGCTGCTACACGTGGCATAAGAATGAGAGTAGATAGGCTAGAGATGTAGCTCAGTGGTAGAGCACTCGCCTAGCAAGTGCTAGGCTTGTAGTTCCATCTCTAGAACACCAAAAAAATGGTGGGGAGTGGGTAAGAACATGCAATTGAATCGTGAATTGGGGTGGGTCCTGACCCCATTCTCCTTCCTCTCCAGGTCCGACAAAGCGCCAGGTGGCAGTAAAATCAACCCGGGGCTTTGCTCTTAAATCAACCCATGGGATAGCCATTAAATCAACCAACATGGCCTCTGTGGACAAGGGGGAGAGTGCACCTGTTCGGAAGAATACACGCCAGTTCTATGATGGTGAAGAGTCTTGCTATATCATCGATGCCAAGCTTGAAGGCAACTTGGGCCGCTACCTCAATGTAAGATCCCTTCCCTCTGCCTCTAGATGGTTCACTTATCCCATGGTTCCCAAAGTTCTATTTTTTTTTTTTTTGTTAACATACAATATGAACTTTTATATAGTGGATGTATATAAATTGGTTTTCAAAAAATTTTGAAGAGGTAGCTTTCTTTCAAAACATTTCTGTTATAATGGGGTTGGTCAGATACCATCATTTTTTTCCGCTCTCACTTTTATTTCTTTGGTATTGATTCAGTGCTGTCCTTAAACTTACAGCATAGTTGCAGCCCCAACCTGTTTGTTCAGAATGTCTTTGTGGATACCCATGATCTTCGCTTCCCTTGGGTGGCCTTCTTTGCCAGCAAGTAAGAGGGAATTGGGAGAGGGGATGAGTGGGGAAGGGTAAGATGAGTAAAATTGTGGTTTCCAAACCTTAGTGGTTTTGGTCATGGGGGGAGCCCTGCCTGTGACACTATCTCCCAGAATTGTCTTTTTTTTTTTTTTTTTAAATATATTTATCTTTTTTATTTGTATTTGGATACATACCTTTATTTTATTTATTCATTTTTACGTGGTGCTGAGGATCCAACCCCAAGGCCTCTAGCATGCCAGGCGAGCACTCTACTGCTGAGCCACAACCTCAGCCCTGAATTGTCTGTCTTTTAAGGAAGAAAGAGCTGAGTCCTGTTCACAGTCATAGCCACAGCACAGAATATGCTAGGGACAGATGGGATACAGTCAGAGGCTACAAATGTTTGAGAGTTGTGCTTTGCCTCCATGGTCCAGCTCCATATATACATCTTTTTTTGGGGGGGATTACCAGGGATTGAACTCCTGGGCACTCTACTACTGAGCCACATGCCCAGCCCTATTTTGTATTTTATTTAAAGATAGAGTCTCAGGAATTTGCCTTAGTGCCTCGCTATTGCTGAGGCTGGCTTTGAACTCATGATGCTCCTGCTTAGCTCCCCTGAGCCACTGGGATTACAGGCATGCACCACCGCGCCCAGCTTCAATGTACACATTCTCATAACCCCAAGTGCCTACATAATTTGCTACCTTCACCACACCCCATCCTTTTTTTTTCTTCCTCTTCAGGAGAATCCGGGCTGGAACAGAACTTACTTGGGACTATAACTATGAGGTGGGCAGTGTGGAAGGCAAGGAGCTGCTCTGCTGCTGTGGGGCCATCGAATGTAGAGGACGTCTTCTTTAAACAGCCGCCTTCCTCGCCTTCAGAACTCTTCTTTCCTCAGGAACTGGGTCTTCCTGACTGTTCAGCTCTGACCCCAAGTCTCTGGTCTAGCCACTCCCCCCAGTTCCTAGTAGATAGAAATGGGGGTTCTGGATCAGGAGATCTCTCCAATGTGGTGCTAGAAGGCAGAGTCCCTTCTTGACTCCCTGAGGCACTCGGGGATGGGAAGAGGTCACCACTCGTACCTGGGCCTGCCATCCCACGTTTGTTCCCATGTCCATTTTTCTCATTGAAGTGGAGGCAGCGGTGCATATCTGCTATCCCTGGTTTGTATTGTACCTTGAAGTCTTTTTAACAAAATGGTCAAACTAAGATTGTGACTTGACTTCCCTCCCTCAGGCCCCATACTCCCACTCTGGATCTGTCAGTGGAGAGACCTGCCCCACCCCCCTCCAGTGGGCAGCTGTCATTGATCTTACACCTTCTCCAACTTTTATTTGCCATGTGGAACTTTTAAAAGAATGTTACATAACTACAAGGAAGGCATAAGAAAAACTATCTTAGTTTATTTAGTTAATTCCTCATCAATTCTTAATAGTCTGATCCTTGTTGCCACATTTTATTTAATCTTTAATATATTTTAATTAAAAAAACCATTAACAGTACATTTTTGGTCTGAAATGGTCCCTCTGCTGAAATGCCAGGTGCTAGCTGTGATTCTGGCTTTAAAACCAAAACTCCAAATGTTTAATAAATAAAAATTAGAACTAGTTGCCATTCTATTCCACACCAGCTAGCCTAGCTGAAGAAAAGAGGACAGAAAGGGGAAGCTGGAAGACCTTGGACTTGTGGCCATAGGGACAGCTGGCAGAGAAGTCAGCAGCACGACCATCTGAGCAGTCCCCAGTATTACCCCACTTGTTGGCAGAGATAGGGTTGGGTGCTGCGTACCCTCCTACACTCAGTCTGTTTTGTCTTGAGGAAAAAAGTTGGAAAAAGTTAAGAGTCAGTTTAGCTTTGGTTTCTGACCCAAGTCAGGAAGCTTAGAAAGTGAGCCTTGGTCCAGCTTTGGCAGAATGAGGCCCACAGATGGGACAGTAAGGCACGACCCTGGCTGTGGCATTCAGGGAGTCAAAGGCAAACAGGGCCAAATTCTCTAGAACAAGGAATGTGGATCATACCCCCCACTCCCAGAGCTGAGGAGGGATCTCAAAAGCTATAGAAAGGATAATAGTGAACAGAGAGGACAGTAAAACCATTCCCCTCTAATACAGGATATAACCAGTCTCCTCTATGAGGACAGACTGGTTAGAATTTGGTTTAAAGGCAACAGGGTGACAAAGGAGGAGGGAGAACACAGAATTCTCCTTTCCCCTTCTCTGTAGATCTCCCCAGAGCTTGAAGTGACCCTATGAGGAAGGTTGGCTAGTTCCTTGGCTTTCTGTGTTAATCTGGGAGGCAGCTGGGACAATGGTTCAGTCATTCTTACGATGGTTGTTACTGAAGATGGGGTGGCCATTGGCTAGGGGCCGGCTCTTTACTCCTCCCCCAGCTGTAGCCTCCTCCCCCTCTGAGCTCTCTGTTTCTTCCCGGTCACTGCGTTCATCTTCTACCAGCTGTGAAAAATGGAGGAAAAAGGTCACTGGGAGCTTGTCCCTATGTGCCCAGGGCCCCACCGTTGTTTGTTTTGTGGTGCTGAGGATTGGACACTTTGCCACTGAGCTACATTTTGAGACAGTCTCTCACTAAGTTGCCAAGGCTGGCCTTGAACTTGATATCCTCCTGCCTCAACCTCCCGAGTCTGAGTTGCTGGAATTATAGGTGTTCCACATTGGGTGTCCCACAATAGTTTTTCAAAGGGTTACTGACATGACATGGAGTTTGGGGAGTTCTGTAGTTGAGAGTGATAAGGCCTACAAATGGGAGACAGCCTTCACCTTTCCAGTTATGAACTTGTGGGCCATGCGCAAAATGAGGTACGCCCAGAAGATATGCAGTGTCTGCAGCACTCCCATCATGGCATTGAAGAAGTAATAACCAAAGAAGGCAGGATAGAGCTCCAGCGGGTACACCAGGGTGCAGTGCAGGATCCTAAGGATTTCCAGGGGGAGAGAATTGTAAAACATGGACCAGAGTGGGTAAATAAGTGAGGGAGAGAAAGGTGAGTTCTCAAGAGAATAGCTTGGACACCTACTTACCAGAAGGGCAAGATGACCAGTCGAGTGATGATAAAAACAATGGCAAAGACGATGAAGATATTGTTGCAGGTATTTTTCCATCCAGCGTAGTTAAACATCTTGGCTGACTGCATAAATAGCCCCCATAGGTCACCACAAGACCCTGACTCCCACATACATTCATACGTGCACTCAGTATCAGCACTGGCTCTCTGTTGCCTTCACCCCCCCCCCCCAAAAAAAAAAAGACAAAGCCAATGTATAGGGCCTCAAAAGGAAGCCTAACCTCTAGCAAGTAGTCTGAAGAGTCATGCAGAGCCATGATGAGAGTTCCCGCTCGGAGGTAATTGGCAAACCAGGAGAAGCTAAGGAGGATGATGGTGGCCACATGGTGGATGATTTGTTCCTTAAAATCCTGCAGAAAAGATGCAGGTTCTGGGAGATGATTTCCTGTTCCCCAGCTCTCATTCTTTTTTACCTCTTGTTCCCCCGAATTGTAAAAGCTCCACCCAAAGCCCTCAGAAGTCAAAGGAGAAAACTTCATCCCAGAACCTCATTTGGCTCTTGGCTTAACTGCACAGCTCTTTACCAACCTTTCTCTTGACATCAGAGGCAATGCTGAAGAGCAGTGACCAGTAGAAAGAAAGTTCAATCATGTAGTACCAATACTGAGAAGGGATGATGCTCTGGAAGAGGAAAGCGGGTAGGAACCTCAGGGCAACTAGCCCCAAAGGGTTCACCCTCCAATCCCAGCCCTTTTAGCCAAGGTTATTCTGAATTCTGTAATACCAGTCCCTCTTCCATGTGTCCCAGAAACCATCTCTTCACAGGCTCCATTTCATACCTGTATGGGATATCCCTCCCAAACTTTCCTCATGTCATAGAACCAGGGCTTCTGCAGAGAAATGGTGAAACATTAAAAGAACAATGGACCCAAATTCTATAGCTTCATCCCACCTTGCTAAAGAACCTACTCCCACTTCCCAGTAATCGCCACTCACATCCACAATGACGGCCATTCCGGCAATGAAGGCAATCAGGTAAAATGTGAATCTCCAACTGGAAGAGGGAGCACAAATGGCTGGGTAGGAGAATAGCATAGCCCCAGATATCCTCAAGGTTACTATTAATAACTGAATTCTCCTGCTCGTGGTGGCCTCCCAGCAAGACACATTAGACCTTTCTCTACCACCCAATTCATTCTCTTTTTTAGTTGTAGATGGACACAATACCTTTATTTATTTTTATGTGGTACTGAGGATCTAACCCAGGACCTCGCACATGCTAGACGAGTGCACTACCACTCAGCCCCAGCCCCTCTACCACCCAGTTCTGTTTGTACCAACTTACCTGGCTTCTCGGAACTTCTTGAGGAGACTGGGCCGGTCCTGGTTGCGACGGCGGCGGAACCAGCGTTCTACCTGGCGCCCAGAGAGCCCACTCTGACGGGACAAAAGCTCTACTTCTACCTGGGTAGAGTGAAGAAGCCATTATGTTCAACCTCGGAATCAGCAGCACTCCCACTCTCCTGTCTCTTCACCCCCCGGGGCTCAGTAGCTTGGGCCAGAGGAGTCTGCAGTTCATACCTGCTTGGGCTGCTTGCCGCTGGTCAGGTAGAAGTGCTCCAAGGTGGCATTAGGAGGTGCCCGCGGCCGAGTTTTCTCCTTTACGTTGAGGAGGGCAGCCAGTGGTGTAGCCACGTAACTGGGGAAAGGACACGAGTGAGGTGTCTGGCTCTCCTGGAATGCTCTGAGCCTCCGAGTTGGGAGGGGACAGAACTGCAAGCTCGGGCAGCTTTATTCTGGGCCTCAGTTTCCCCAGTTCCTGGCAACCCCTTTCCTCTAGCCTCCTGGGCTGCCCACAGCTGACAAAGCTGCTTGTGTTCACTAGTGACCAGGCCTGGTTGGGGGTGGAGGACAAGAACAAATAACCATTGAAGGAAAGTACTTGGGGCTGCTGAGCCCTCAGAAAGACAATGGTGCCCTGAGGGTGAGGGGACACAGTGGGCAGGGACCTGGTAACCAGAACACCAGGATCCAAGTCTAATTAAACAGCAAAAGACTGTGGCGGGAGGCTGGGGAAGGCCTGAGGATAATCTGATATGCTCACAGCTCAAAGAAGTATCGAACGATGAGGAAGAGCAAGGCCAGGGGTAGTGTGATATAGAGGTCGGAGGCTTTGGCGTAGACCCGTCCTTCTCGGTCTTCTAAGTCAGCCCAGGTTAAGTTCACAGGCAGCCACAGCCGTTCCCACCAGAAGTAATCATACAAGGTCTGGAGCATCCTGAGTAAAGAGGGAATGAGATAAGATGGAAGAGTTAGAGGAATGAAGGCTTTCTTGGTATTTCAAAAGAAGCAAGGGACCAGGTGCTGTGGCCCATGTAATCCCAGTGACTCAGGAGGCTGAGATAGGATCGTGAGTTCAAAGTCAGCCTCAGAAAAAGTGAGGCACTAGCTAACTCAGGGAGACCCTGTCTCTAAATAAAGTACAAAATAGGGCTGGGGGTGTGGGTCAGTGGCCTAGTGCCCCCGAGTTCAATCCCTGGTACCCGCCCCCAAAAAAAGAGAAGGAGCAGGGGACAGCAACTCAAGCCCTGGAGTTTGGTCCTGGCTATGTGTTCTGAGGCAAATAGTTTCCTCATCTGTAATTTTGTAGCTTTCCAGTTTTTGTTGCTGTTGTTTTGATGTTTTTTTAGTTGTAGATGGACACAATACCTTTATTTAATTAATTTATTTATTTGTATGTGGTTCTGAGGATCGAACCCAGTACCTTGCATGTGCTAGGCAAACGCTCTGTCATTGAACCACAGCCCATGGCTTTCCAGATTTAACACTTAATGTTATGGCAACCTCAGGTGGTGCTGACACCTTTAGAAGTCCTGAGTCCCTGGAATACAGAACCTCAGGTTCTTCACTTTGCTGTTTCAACCTGGAGGACAGGCAGAACTGGACATGAGAAGCCATGGCCAAGAATCTGAGTAAAATCAGAGGCACCCTTCCTTCACCCCACTCCCAGGCTTTAAGGTTCATGGGAGAGGGGAGAGAAGGGCCCCAAAACAGATTACAGGCTGGGGCAAACATTTCCCTTCCCTACAACTCATCTGGGCAGCAAATCCTAAGGAAAGCTAAAATATTCCTGAATGATGCTGAGCCCCAAAACAGTCAATGAACACCAAGCACACAAGGTGA
Organism: Callospermophilus lateralis; assembly: GCF_048772815.1. Lineage (NCBI taxonomy): Eukaryota > Metazoa > Chordata > Mammalia > Rodentia > Sciuridae > Callospermophilus > Callospermophilus lateralis. Next base: position 2,893,387 of record NC_135311.1, read on the forward strand.
CACCTCACAGTGAGCCATCCAGTCTGCACTTAAGGCAGAAGAACCTTACGTGTAAGCCTCTTTCAGAAATAAAGTGAAGGGGGCTGGGGCTGCAGCTCAGTGGCAGAGCACTTGCCTAGCATGTGTGAGGCACTGGTTCGATCCTCAGCACCACATAAATAAATAAAGATGTGTTTCCATCTGTATATGTATTATTTTTTAATTAATTGATTTTTAAATTATTTTTTAAAAGAAGAAAGTGAGGCCAAGTGGCATAGAGTCAAGGACTGGGGACAAAGAATCTGGACAACAGACCGAGACATCTGGTAGAATGGAGCTAGTTCTTATGAAGGCTCATCCAGAACATAAAACACTAACCTGCAGGGAAACACTCATCGCAAATACTCCTCCTCCCAGGAAACAGCTGTCGCTTTACCCCTTCCCCATTTCCCCCACTGAAGAAAAAGGAACAGGGCCCCAGACCACTCAGAACCCAAATGAAGGAGAGAATGTTGTGTGGTTCATGGGGGGACAGCATTTGCTTGGAGCCAACAGAAATAGCAAAATGGCCCTGAAGAGTCAGTGATGTCAGATCCAGCACAAGACCTGGCAGTCCCAGGACTCCACTGTGAGTGCCAGAAGGGTGACCCAGGCGGTCTTCTCCAGGTTCCCACCCAAGAGGAAAGAGAGCTGGTGGTATTCAGACTGGCTTTGAGATTGCAAGCTGAGACAGAAGGTGGTCCCCTCCCAACTGGGGAGGAAAGAGAGTGGGGGGATTGTTGTCCCATGTGAATGGGAGACCAATCCCGGGCTGCAAAAGGCTGAGCAGAGGTGGGCTGGCCTCAGCTGGCTCCACCCCACCTACCACAGAAGCACTTGCGAAATCCCTCTTAGCCTGTCACTAGCCTGTCACGGGTCAGTATTCCAGCTCAAGGACTTTACCCTCTTGTCCCCACTCCTGGTCATTGCTCTCTCAGATGAAATCAGAGGTAAGCACTGACAATAAAGGAGCTTCAGCTCCACCTTCCCCCTCCTGCCCAGAATCACTCAGACACATGCACATTCCAGGCCTCAGCACACAAGGGCACTGCCCCTTCCCCCTCCACCTTAGCCAGAATAAATATTTAATTAGTTCAAGAGATGGAACCCTTTTGAAGTGAACAAAATTAAATATAATTTCCCACAGCAGAACTTTTTACACACATATACATGCAATTTTTCACAAAGAAAAATAGAAAAAGAAAGGACAAGGATAAAAACTTGAGAAGGGACACGCAGAATCACAAAGTATGTTTGAACACCTTCGCCTCCCCTCTTCCTTCCCACCTTCTTTTGTTTTGCTCAGCCTGATTGGAGGTGGGGAACTGTAACTGACCGAGTCATCTGCTCTTTTTTTTTTGAGAGAGACAGAATTTTTTTTTTTAATATTTATTTTTTAGTTCTCGGCGGACACAACATCTCTGTTTGTATGTGGTGCTGAGGATCGAACCCGGGCCACACGCATGCCAGGCGAGTGCGCTACCACTTGAGCCACATCCCCAGCCCCAATCTGCTGTCTCTTGAGGCCCAATTTTTCCACAAATTAAAGCCCAGGGAACAGGCAAGCTTCCACTCTGAACCCCATCTCCATCCCAGTCAGTGGAAACTGGCAAAGCTGGGTCTCTGGTCGGGGTGTTTGAGGGGTAAGGGTTCAGAGGACTAGCTAGGGACCTGGAGTGAGCCCCTTCTCCTGGACTCCTGGGGCCCAGGAATGTCTTGCACCTGTCTGATCCCTACAAAGATGAGCTGGGGAGGGAGGCACCACAGGTGTCAGAGAACCTCCAAAGTGTACCCACTTCAGCTCTAAGACAAGACAGCACCCACACTCTTCCACCCCAGGCATGGAGGGTAAAAGACAGGCGTGTGAGAGTATGTCAGGAGTTCAGAGATGCAGATTAATGGGGGCTCTCTCAGGCTTTCTGTGACCACAGCCCTCCCATGCTGTCCTTCACTTCCATTAGCCTAGAAGCACTACCCCTTCCAGTGGGGGGAGGTGCGAGGTTCAGCAGTGGGTTCAGGGGGTTAGGACTTCTGGCTCCACAGGAGGCAAAGGATGACAACTGGGGCTCCCAGCCTCCCCCGCAGAGCCAAGCAGCGGTCTGTTCCCTGTAGCAAGCCTAGCAGCTTCCTGGCACCTGCACATCAAGCCAAACAAGGAATCCCATAAACAAGAAGCCAGGGCAAGGAAAGGTCAAGGTACAGGGAAGACCCTGCCTTTCGGCCCCCTCAGCCCTCAGGGCAGATACTTGATTTTCTGGCAGAGAAAAACTCACCCTTTTCGACCTACAGAAATTACACCCCCACACAGGGCGCAGTGGTGCACACCTATAATCCCAGTGGCTCAGGAGGCCGAGACAGGAGGATCACGAGTTCAAAGCCAGCCTCAGCAAGGCTGGGGATGTGGCTCAGTGGTCAAGTGCCCCTGAGTTCAATCCCTGGTACCCCCAAAAAAGAAATAAATTACATCCCCCATATGAAGAGAGATGGAGTGGGTGAGCATGTGTGTGTCTCCCTCACACCACACACCTGCCTCAGAGACACAAGTGCTGGGCAAGCTGGAGAGGGGCCAGTGGGGCAGGGGCTTCAAGTATCAGGTTACCTTGAACATGAGCAGTGTTCTGCTGAGCCCCGATCTCTGCCCCACCTCTGTCTGACCACCCCCCAAGACTCCTGTAGGTGGATGAAAAGTGTAGGGGGACTCCATGGGAGCTAATAGACCCAGAGGGCTGACAGAGCAGAAATTTAGCCTCACAGACTCAATATAATAACAGTCCGCCTGGCTCTCAGAGTTTAGTAAAATAACTAAGGAAAATACAAAGGGGCCCTAAGAGACAGAGAGCGTGAAAAAGAGGGTCTTGGAAAGCCTAAGGAACTACAAAAACATGGCATGCTGGTGAGGTGGTGCATGCCTGGTAATCCCAGCAACTCAGGAGGCTGAGGCAGGAGGATCACAAGTTCAAAACAGCCTCAGTAACTTAGCAAGGCTCTAAGCAACTGAGTGAGACCCTGTCTCAAAATAAAAAAATAAAAAGGGTTGGGAATGTGGCTCAGAGGTTAAGTGCCCCTGGGTTCAATCTTTGGCGCGCGCGCGCGTGCACACACACACACACACACACACACACACACACAAAGAGCCAGGCAAAAAGTCCTGAATAGTCTTCCTTGTTGAAAACTTTCCTTCCAGGCAGCAGGTCTCAAACTGAACTAGAAGGCTGCAAGCAATGTGTGAGTGAAGAAGTGTGTCATGAATCCAGCAGCAGCACAGGCCCAGAAAGTTGGGTCAAATTCTGGGAAAGATGGGGGTGAGAGGCAGCAAAAACAGCTTGGGTCCTCAGGCTCATCTGGCCTACAGCTTGACTGGGAGGTCAATCCAAAAGTCCCCAGGGCCAGCTTGTGAAGAGGCAGCTGAGGGTAGGGATGGGGGACTGATTTACAGAGAAAGCCAGCCTGACCAGTGGCTGGACAATGAGGAGGCCCTACCTTTCTGGATGAAATCTGGCCAGAGGCCGCAGTTTGTGGAAGAGTAGGCTGTGGGATGCCAGGAGAGAAAAGGCTCGCTCGCTCTGTCTGGAAAGCGTCTATCAGGTCTCTGTATGGTCAGAGCCGGGTCCGAAGGGACAGGGATCACAGGCCCAGTCGCCTAACTCTGGTGTTGAGCAGAGGGCCCACAAGCCCCAGCTGGAACCCAGACAGGGTGACTGCTTGCTGCAGGCCTTCCCTCCTCCTTCCCTCCTGGGCGCTCTGGGGAGAGAGGCCCCCAGCGCCTGGGGACTCACGGAGCTCTGCGACCTCGGCGGCAGGGGGATGAAAGCAGGTATTGATGTCCGGAGCCTGACACGGGGAGAGGAACTCGCCAGCTCGGCCGGAGATTAAGGCCACACACCTGCAGCCAACCCACTTTGCCAGAGGGCCTCGGAGCCAATAATTAGCAAGTTACGGCCCAGAAAGCCAGTTTCTCTGGCTGCTCCCCGCCAGCCACACACCCCATAACGGTCTGGGCGCTGGGCCCCGGGGGCCGGGGACTGCGCCCGGAGCCGCTCCTTCCTGCTTCCCGTTAAGCACATGGACGCTCGGGGCTCTCCGGCGGTGGGCTCAGTGGCCGGTGATTAGAAAGGGCAGCCGGATCCTGCTCTGCCCGGCAGTCCTGCCACGGGGGCGCGAGCAGCCGGGGGCGCCACCGCGGCTCGGGGCTTCCGCGCGAAGGTCACCGAGCCTCTCCGCTCCCCAACAAAGGGGCGCGGTGGCCCCTGGGCGCCGGGGGCCCCACGGCCCGGCCCCTTCCTGCTGCCCAGCAGGGCTCCCCGGCCCGGGGAGGCGCGGGGAGCGCCGGGGGACCAGGCCGGGCTGGCCGGGCCGCGCTGGGGGCCCCGCGGCTCGGAGGCGCGCCGACCCGCCCTCCCGCCGCCCGCCGCCCGCCGCCATGAGCGCCAGCAGGGCCCCCGGCGGCGACCTCCGCGCACGGCCGCCCTGGGGAGGCCTGTCCTCGGCCGACCCGCGGCCCCCGGCCGGGCCCCTCGGCGAGCACGTCGGCGGCCCCTTCCCGCCCGCGCCCGGGCGCCGACTCACTCGCCGCGGCGTCGCGGAGCTGGCCCGGCGGGCGCCGCTGCTCCGTCCCCTCGTCCGAGTCGGGCCTCCGCGCCCTCGGCCCGCGCCGCGCTCCCCCTTCCGCCGCCGGCCCGCTCCTCCTCCTTCCTCCTCCTCCCGCCGCCGCGCCCAGCGCGGGGAAGGGAGGCCGCGGCCGCCGGGAGCTGGAGACTGGGCGTGGGCCTCGGGAGGGAAGGGCCTCGGGCGGGGCCCGCGGAGCGTGCGCGGCGAGCGGCCTCCCGACACCCGCGGCTCGGCGGCCGCGAGAGCGGAGCCCGCAGGGCCCGGGACCGGCCCAGGAGCTGCCCGAGTACCGGGGGCGGTGGCGCCCTGGCCCGCCGCGCTCGCCCCCACCGCGGTTCGCGCCCAGCCCCTCGGGGCCACGGCCGCCCTCCCACGACGGTCCCGGGCCGCGCCGGGCGGGACGCCTCTCGGGCGCGCCCGGGCAGCAGCCCCCCGACTCCCCCCAGTAAGAGGCGCGCTGCACCCCGCGCCGTGGCGCTGTCTGGGTGGCAGCACCCCTTCCTCGCACGCACGCCCTACTGCGGGAGAGGGCGGAGAGACACCCTCCAGCTGGCTTGTGAAATGTGCTGCGCCACGTCCACGCGTGTCCCATCCCACGTGGAAACACCCCCTAAACAGCCCGGTGGAACCTCGTCTCACAGGGGCCCGACCTTGAACCCGCGCGCCTGCAGCCTGAGGGGGTGCTGCGGGGGGTGCGCCCAGAGCTGCAGGCGCCGGCCGACTTCCGACCTTCCACTTGCCCCTCTCAGTGAACCACCTGCCCAGGCTACCAGGCAAGAAAAGGGGACACCGGATCGGTCCCCGGCGGGACCCTGCGGGCTTTCCCGGCCACCGCCGGCCTGATTTTTCCCAGTTCCCAGCTAGCTCTGGTCCTGTTTTCCTGTGCCCCTGGTCTGAACTCCTCTCTTTCTAGGACATCTTCAACAGTATCTTTCTTCCCACTTGTTACTCTCCTTTCCTGAGCCTTCCAGTTCCTCGGTTCTCTTTCTCCAGGGCAGTCCCTAGAGTACTGACCCGCCACATGCCCACACGAGGTGATCCACCGGGTTCCAGTGTCTAACCCCCCAGACCCCTGGGCTACTTGTCTCCCCTCTTTTCTCAGAGGATTTTCCTAGGTTCCCTGCTTTCCCGTGTTCACCACCAGACTTTTAAAAGCCTTCCTCAGGGGGACATTTAACTGTCCTGGTTAACTTTTATTTATTTATTTATTTTTCCTAAGATAGCAGTGGAGCGGGGCTGGGGTTGTAGCTCAGTGGTAGAGCACTTGCCTAGCATGTTGGGGCCATGGCTCCATCCCCACCACTCAAAACAAAATTATATACATGAGTCTATGTTTATATGTGCAGATTATTTATGTAACCATATATATGTAAATGACATCAATATTTATAAATATGTAAATTCATACAGAGTATTGGTGTGTGTGTATGAAAAGTGAGCGGTGGGGAGAGGAAGTTTTAGGGCAGAAGTTGGATAATGAAAGCCTGAGAAATAAAGATAAGAAGATATACCCCTCCCCTGGGAGACAAAGGAGAAAGTCAAGGGAGGAGGGGGAACTTGGCCTCAGCCAGGATTGGGAGGATGCTACACTGCCCTGCCTTGACTGGACACGATTATGATCACTGCCCTTCCAACCCCACCCCCACCACAGGCTGGTATGCCACACCCACAGTGCCCCAAGGGAGGCCTGCCTTGTCATGACTCACTTCCTCTATGTGGGCTGCTGAGGTGTCCCAAGGCAGAGGACAAGCCACCAGGCCAGAGTTTGGGTATCTAAGAGAGTTTCTGGAACGGGAGAATCCATGGAGCTCAATTGTGAAAGGTGGGTGTGTCCAGGACAGGGCAGCAAGACAACACAGAAATAGAGAGTAGAGTCTGCCTAGTATCGGGTATCTGATCACACTCAGGTGCCAGGAGCTATAGGGAAAAGTTTCCTAACAAGAAGTAAAATAGCCAAGCTGTGTGCAGTGGTGCATGCCTGTAATCCCAGCGGCTGGGGAGGCTGAGGCAGGAGGCTTGTGAGTTCAAAGCCAACTTCAGCAAAAGTGAGGCACCAAGCAACTCAGTGAGACCCTGTCTCTAAATAAAATACAAAAAAGGGCTGGGGGTGTGGCTCAGTAGTCTAGTGCCCCTGAGTTCAATCCCTGGTAACACCCCCACCCACCCACCCACCCACCCCAAAAAAAGAGGTAAAATAGCCAAAAGGGATGGATTGCTCTGTATTCTGAAATAATGCAATGCAAAATATTGGCAGAAAAGCAATATGGGGCTTGGGGGTTTGAAGCACTGTTCATGAGTCAACAACTGAGGCAACTATTACTGCTTTCCCCCTCCCTGTATTCCACTAAGAGGGACAGCAAATCAGACATACTAACATCAGAGGATGAAGACAACACTGAAAGAGAGTTAGGAGACCTGGATTTTGGTTCCAACGTCATGGCCTTGGGAAGTCTGGCCCTCCTTGAATCAGTAACAAAAGATGGCAGATTAGATCACCACTAAGATGTCCTCCAACCCTGAAATCCTAAAATTGAGAACATAGAGTTAGGTATCCTGCCATACCACCCTGAACATGGGCTCTCATCTGATCCCAGAAGCTAAGCAGGGTCCTGGTTAGTAAATGGGTGGAAGAACATGGAAGTGGAAGGTGAATGGTAAATCTAAGAGCAACCTCAGTCTAGCCTGGGTGTTGATCAAAACAAAACTCAGGAAGGAAACTAGGCAAGAATCCACCAGAGTTTCAGCAGAGATGCTGTAAATGCACTCCCTTCACCCCACATACACTCCTCCCACAGGACGTGGCCTTTGCCTTGTGGGCTTCTGTGTGCCTTCTCCAAATTGAGTTTAGCCTTGCAGGTCTACCAGGAGTCCTTTGAAGAGGTTGGCACTGGGCAAGACAGGTGCCCTCACTCTCTCTGCCTTTCCCTCTAAGCCTGCGTGGCATGAGTAGCCAGAAGAGATTCTGAAGGGTTCCAAGAGCTGGGGACATGGGGACCCTGGCTGTGGAAGTGCTGTACTGCGATCACCCAGTCTAACTGAGGTAACCTGGTGTGCCCAATAGTCTGTCTCATCTGCAAGCAGTGAGGCTCTTCCCCTGACCCCACCTGTCCATCAAGCCCACCCAGAAACCTCATGCCCTCAGCAAGTGACTGAGAGAGACTCTTGTCTGGAAGTGGAGCCAGGGACCTCAAGTGGCAACTAGTGGACTCCGCAGACTCCCAATGGTTGCTAATGCCCTCTTGTGGTCATCTTTGGAAATGGCAAGGAAGAAATTGCCAAAGAGCCAAGGTTGGATTTCTTAGGGATACAAGTAATAACAGTTATCATTACAAAATAATATTGTAACAGTACTTATTGTTATGTATTAGTTAACAGTTAACATTTTTGTAGTACTATGGATAGAGCCCAGGGCTCTCTACCACTAAGCTACATCCCCAGCATTATTTGTATTTAGTTAATTCTAACAACAACCTGTAGTATAAACAATATTTTTTGTTCTCTCTGTCCTGGGAATTGAACCCTGGGGGAAGCGGGGGCCGGATCAGCTGTTCAAACACTGAGCCACATCCCCAGCCCCTCTTTCTTTCTTTCTTTCTTTCTTTTAGATAGGGTCTCTCTGAGTTGCTTAGGGTCTCACTAAGTTGCTGAGGCTGATTTTGAACTTGTGATCCTTCTGCCTCACCCTCCCAAATTGCTGAGATTACAGGAGTGCAGTACCCACCTGGTTTATCTCTATTTTGAAGACAGAAAAGTTGAGCAAATTACCCAGCAGGAGAATTTGAGGCCAGCCTGACCCTGTCTCAAAATAAAAAACAAAAGACCTATGGATGTGGTTCAATCCCGTGTGTGTGTGTGTGTGTGTGTGTGTGTGTATTTTTTTTTTCTTTTCCTGTCATGCCAAAACTGAGTTCCATATTGTCAGGTTGTCAGGTAAAATACAGGACATGAAGTTGAATTATAATTTTATTTTTATTTTTTGGTACCAGGGATTGAACTCAGGGCACTTGACCACTGAGCCACATCCCAGCTATTTTGTGTTTTATTTAGAGACAGAGTCTTGCTGAGTTGCTTAGGGCATCCAAAAATTGCTGAGGCTGGTGATCCTCCTGTCTTACTCTCCTGAGCTGCTGGGATTACAGGCATGCACCACCATGCCTGACTTGGATTATAATTATAATTTCAGGTAAACAATAAATAATTTGTTAACTAAATATATTATGTGAAATATTTGGGTAATGCTTCTGTGAACGAATTATTCATTGTTTATCTGAAACTCTAATTTACCTGGCTGTCCTGTATTTGCATTTACTTACTCTGACTCCTCTTATTAACAAGGCTCGGCGCCACTTTCTATCATTACCTTATTTATGCCTCCCAGGAAGCTGATCTTCAGATGCCTCCCCACTGTCCCTGCCAGTGTCTTCAGCTATTCCCATTTAGAGAGCTGAAGTGACTCCCTAAAGTTACAGAATAAAACAAGTGGCGGGATTGGAACTGGAGCCAGGCACTGTGGCACAAGCCTGTAATTCCAGCAGCTCAGGAGCCTGAGTCAGGATGATCTCAAGTTCAAAGCCAGCCTCATCAATTTAGTAGGACCCTTTTTCAAAATTTTAAAAATGGGCTGCGGATGTGACTCAGTGGTTAAGCACCCCTGAGTTCAATCCTCAATACCAAAAGAAAAAAGAAAAGAGAAAGAAAAGAATTGGGACTTAAACCCACATTCTCTAACCCTAAAACTGGTGCATATTTTCCACTTTGTTGTGGCCTCCGGGGTTTATCTCAGGGGTATTCTACCACTAAACTACATCCTCCTCGTTGCTTTGTTTGTTTGTTCTAATTAGTTACACATGACAGCAGAATGCATTTCAACTCTTTGTATACAATTGAGCACAACTTTTCATTTCTCTGGTTGAACACCCCATCTTTTTTTTTTTTTTTTTTAAGTTGTAGATGGACAGAATACCTTTATTTTATTTATTTTCATGTGGTGCTGAGGACCAAACCCAGGGCCTCACATGTGCCAGGCAGTGCTCTACCACTGAGCCCTTACAGCCGCAGCCTCCCCCTCCGCCCAGCCAATCTTGATTTTTACTTTGAGACGCGTCTCACCAAGCTGCCCCGGCTGGCTGGCCTCCAACTTTTGGGGTCTCACTGCCTTGGCGTCCTGAGTCACTGGGGTTGTAGAGGTGAGTGGCTGTGACTGGCTGTGTTTTCCACTTCAACAGGAGAGAGAAGTGGGGGTGTGCCACCAGGGAAATCTTCCTTCATGGTGTGAAGCACTCTATCAGTGGGGGCCGTCCTGAGCCGGGAGAGTGGCCAGCCGAGTGGAGTACTATGGATAGAGCCCAGCCCCGGGCCCAGCCCCAACTGCTATCTCCAGGAAGCAGGAAAGAGACTGCTCCCAGGCCCAAGGGAGTCAGCTGTGGGGCTGGAGCAACTCCTCAGGGACCCACAGGCTGGAAAAGACTGTTCACCTGCTGCTCTGCGCACTGACAGCCTGGAGCCCGCTGCCTGCCAGGGTTGCATCATCTGCAGCTCAATAAGGTCAGAAAGCCCTGGCGGCCAGAAGTCAGCAGAAGGAGTCAAAGAAAGTGGGGCCCAGGGAGTCTCCTCCTCCTCCACGGTGCCTTTGGGAGCATGATGTTTCTGTCCCCAGGGAACACCCTTTGCATTTTTCTCTCCTGACTCTGTAGATCTGCTCCCACCCCAGAATACCTGGGCCATTCCTTCACAGATATAAAAACCCCTCCTATCTTCCCACCCAGACCAACTGGCTTTAAAAAGGCAGCAGCCGTCAGGGGAGTTTCCGGGCTGGGACCCCTTCTGGGGTGCAGGCTGGGGTGTCCTGATGGCATGTGCCCCAACAGGTTTTTCTCTATCAACCTTGAAATCAGCCTGGAGCCTGCTGGACCTGCCCCCCCAGGGAGCTGGAGCCAGAGGCAGAGCCAGGTCAGAAGCTGGACTTGGACTGGGCTTCTGTGGTCCCATCTGGCCCCACAGGGAAAGCCATGCACAAAGCCTCCTGTGTCTTTGGCTGAGCTGTTGAGAGGCTGAGCAGAGTTGCTTGTGTGGGTGAAGGCCCGGTTCCTAGGAGGAGAGATGCTGGGCAGGGAGGTGTTTACAGGGAGACAGGCAGGGAGAGCTGGTCTCCCACGTCTGGGAGGGGCTACAGCCCCAGACAACAGCTGGGTTGGTCTGCAGTAGGTGTCATCTGACCGGCTGTTCAGCCTGGGATGCCCACGCCCCCTCTCCTCTGCCAGGCTACACAGAAGCTGGGGTGCCCACACAGGCAGGAAGGCCGCCAGGCCAGAAGGACACCTAGCACCTTTGGGTAAGTCCTGGGCCTGGGCCTTCAGCTGAAGGAGGGGACCTTGTTGTCGGCTCAGGGAGGTAGGAATGTTTTCCTTTCCCCATCTCAGAGTGCCTGCTCTCTAGACCAGGTCCCCAGGTCCCCACAAGGACACATACTTCAAATCAAAGTCTGTACCTGGTGACCTAAAGATTCCAGAGTGAGATTCCCAGGGTAAAGGGCAGAAAAGCAGGTAGGCAGCTTTGAAGGTGCCGATGGGGGTGCAATTAGGAAGGAATCCCACCCGTGCACTCAATAGTGCCACCTCACCTCAATTGCCCTCCACTCCCCCAGGAGAATCCGGCCAGACCATGGGGAAGGGACATGGGCCTCAGAAGGAAGCATTGTCCAGACCAAGGATTAAGGAACCTTGGGTCCAACTCTGGAGTCAAGGGAGGGTCTCATCAGTGCTGGTTCCAGCAGTCTCTCTGGTCTTGCTTCCTCAAGGAAGAGGGAAAGGGGAGGAAGGTGGGGGCTCTCCTCTTACCCCTCCCCCACCACTCTGGTCCAGGCTCACACACCTGCTAAGCAGGTTAATGTTTTTTTTTTTTTTTTCCTGCAGTGAGTGGCCCAGGCTGTAGGTTGAGGGTCATCCAGAGCCCAGTGGGCCTCAGTTTGCTCCTGTTTCCTTCCCTAGGGTGTCCTATCCTGTTGTACCATGTCCATGAGCAGCAGGGAGATGGGACCTTCTGTGACCCCGGAGATCCTTAGCCACCTGGGCCTTGCCAATAAGGTAGGAGAGGTGTGGCCACCATGCCTGCCTGGGAATGGTCTCTAATGTCTCAACTCAGGGGCTGTGGGACGTTGGGGCAAAGTGGAGATAGGGCCTGTCCTGGGCACTGGGGAGGGGCAGAGGCCGACAGGGGATTTCCACTCCTAATCACTCCATGCTCTTGCAGACTGCAGCTTGGGGGACCCTGGGTACACTCAGGACCTTCTTGAGCTTCAGTGTGGACAAAGATGTACAGAGGCTACTGAAAGCCATTACAGGCCAAGGTGAGCCCTTTCCCTCTGCACTTGGGGTTCTTTTAGAAGCCAATCTATGGACCAAGAAGAAGCCAGGAAGGAGGAACTAACAAAGTTCAAGAAATGTTTGTGAAATACTTTAATTCCTGTGTGTCGAGTACCATACCCTGGTAGGTGTGTCCTACCCATTCTCACAACACCCCGGGAGGGAAGTCTTATTCTTTCCATTTTACAGATGAGGAACTCAGGTTCAAAGAGGTTAAGAGCCCTGCCCAAGGGCATGTAGCTCTTAACAGTGGAGCTAAGGTTCTAAGCTGAGCTGGCCAATCCCAAAAACCATTTTTTTTTTTTTTAAACTACCACATGGGGCCACCTTTGCCTAAATTTGTATCAGATTTACATGCTGTTTTGGCATTTTATTTGTATCCGTTTTTTAATTATTTATTTTTTAGTTTTAGGTGGACACAATATCTTTATTTTATTTCTATGTGGTGCTGAGGATCAAACCCAGTGCCTCACCCATGCTGGGCAAGTGCTTTACCCCTGAGCCACCACCCCAGCCCCTATTTGTTATCTTTTGAAAATTTTTTTTTTATTTTTAGTTGTAGATGGACACAATATCTTTATTTATTTATTTTTTTATGTGATTATGGGATTAAACCCACCCAGTGCCTTACACATGCTAGGTAAGTTCTCTGCTGCAACCTACGACCAGCTACAACCCCAGCCCCTGCATCTTCTTTTGAGATCAAGTGGACATATGGGTGATGCAGCCCTTGCTCCTTCCTTTCCCAGCCCTTCCTTAGACCTTGTTCTCTCCTCTAGAGAGTGTGGGGACCCCAGCCCTGTGAAGTCCTCCTGCCCAGGTGCATGCTTGTGATCCCAAATACCTGGAAAACTTGAGACAGGAAGGTTTCAAGTATGAGGCCAGTCTCACCAATTTAGTGAGACTCTGTCTCAAAATAAAAAAATAAAAAGGGCTGGAGATGCAGTTAAGTGGTAGAGTGCCTTGGATTCAGTCTCTGGTACAAAAAGTAAATTAATATATTTAAAAAAATAGGGCTGAGGGGCTGGGGCTGGGGCTCAGCGGTAGAGTGTTCGTCTAGCACGTGCAAGGCCCCAAGTCCGGTCCTCAGCACCACATATAAATAAATAAAATAAAGGTGTTATGTCCAGCTAAAACTAAAATAATAATAATAATAATAAAAAGCACTGGGGTTGTGGCTCAAGTGGGAGAGCACTCACCTGGTGTCTAGTATAAATAAAGACCTTGGTGACAGCCTCCCTTTGGTTCAGGTGTGGATTGTGGTGCCATTGTGGAGGTGCTAACCAATCGGAGCAGAGAGCAAAGGCAGCTTATTTCTAGAGCCTTCCAGGAGCGTACCCAACAGGTGAGACGGCACTGACTCCCCCGGAACAGTGGCCCCAGGGAGGACCCACACAGCAATGGCAGCCCAGCCTCCTGGCTCCCAGGGGTGCTGCTTCAGGTCTGAGAGGAAAGCCAGCCAAGTCTTCCCAAACCCACCCCCACTTCCGGGGCCTCCCCTGACGCCATGTCTCTGCTGTAGGACCTGCTGAAGTCCTTGCAGGCGGCACTCTCGGGGAACCTGGAGAAGATTGTGGTGGCCCTGCTGCAGCCTGCAGCCCAATTTGATGCCCAGGAACTGAGGACAGCCTTGAAGGTACCCAAAAGGACACTTGTGAAGAATGTCAGGGAATTAAAGGCAGCACTGAGGGAAGGACAGGGCCATCTGCCTGGCCTTTGTCCACTCCAGAGGGTGGATTTGGAGGCCCCTCTTATGATTCATCATTGACCCTTGGATGGAGAGATGGCCAGCATCTGCCCTCTGCCCCTGTTAGTCTGCCTTCCTCATGACATGGCCTAGTCTGAGTGGCCTCCCAATTTCTTGTAGGCCTCAGATTCTGCAGAGGATGTAACCATGGAAATTCTTGCTACCCGAACCCCACCTCGGCTGCAGGAGTGCCTGGCAGCCTATGGGCACCATAAGAACATGGGAGGGTCCCAAGAACTGGACAGTGACTGCAGGACAATCCACTTCTACCATGAACCATCTGGAAGCCTGACTGTCCAAGTTTTGTTCCTTTAGGGCCTCCCCTCCCTCTCACACCCCTACTCTGTTGCCAGTGCCTCAGTCTCCCCAGGAGAAAGAACCAGATGTGACCAGGAAAGACAAGCGATGATTAACCATCTTAGTCTGGGGCTCCAGGGCAGATTCCAAAATAATGACAACTTTAGGCACTGTAACAATCCCCCATGGCACCCCTGCCACCCTCCTAGCCCCTTGCTGTCCCTGCCATAACACCACCCCCGCTAGCTGAGTGCAGCCTTGGTGTAGCCTGGGGTTAAGATGGGAACTTGCTCTCTAAGTGATAGGTGTCACCTCTCCCAGTCTTGCTGCGTTTGGTGTCCCCTGCCTCACCCACTAATTTGTAAAAGCTTTTCCCATCCGCATCTTGCCACCACCACCCATTGTTTTGCTGTCCCCAAGTTTCCTTTGATGTCTAGACTTGTGTTCTTACTCCCTGCCCTGGTGTGTGCTAGGTGAGCACTCTGTCACCACACTTTGTCCCCAGCCCTTGTTGGCCTCATTTCCCTTCCTTCTCCCTTTCCCACTCTTTCCCTGCTTTGCACCCTGCCTTGCACGCCGTCTTTTCCTCATCTCCAGCTGTCACTGGAGGGCCAGGCCCTAGCCCTCTTGTTTCACAGTAAGGCGTCTTTTTCCCTCTTCTGTGCTGGCCACCACTCATAATGAGTAGATGCCTCTGCCTGGCAGGTGGTGCTCAGATTGAAGTCAGCGCACAGCTCACGGCCTAGGGAGGCCATCAGAGTGGTCAGGATGGCATTTATGCCTGACATTTTGAGAACAAGCAGGCATCAAGCTACTATAAGCAGGAGATGGCAGGGCACAGGGGGTCAGCAATTTGACAGGCACTGTGGCTGTCTACACTGGGGAATATCAGCAGGAACCAAGAGCTCCTGTCTCCACCCCAGATTTCCAGGTGGAGGCTGAGGACGACATCAAGTCTAAGACCAGTGGCATCTTGCGGGACCTGCTCCTGGCCCTGGCCAAGGTGAGGAGGAATCACACTCATCAGGTCAGGGACAGGCAAGAGCAGGAAGCACTGTATCATGAGATGGAGGCCAGGGTTTGGCTTCTCAGTCTGAAGATCAAAAGCTGCCTCTCAAGATGGGTGCAGGGGCCCCTGCCTCTAATCCCAGCAACTCAGGAGGCTGAAGCAAGAGGATCCTGAGTTTGAAACCAGCCTCCCTAACTTGGCAAGACTCTCTCTCAAAACAAAAAATAAAAAAGGTTGGGGACATAGCTCAGTGGTAAAGTACCTCTGGGTTTAATCTTCAGGAACAAAGAAAACAAAAACAAACACCTGCCTCTCAAAAAGCCTTCTGAGAACACTTTCTCCTCTAGGGGGGCCGGGAGAGCTACTCTGGAATTATTGACTACAATCTGGCAGAGCAGGATGTCCAGGTGAGCGAGGGGGCTGAGGGGTTTTCGGGCCATGCTCATTAGAGTCCCTTCACCACTGTGTCTTAGAGCCTGGGACCTGGGACCCACTTGGGGAGGCGCCTGGGACACGGTAGCAAGAGCCTCTTCCCTGGTTTGGACTCTGCCTCCCAGTCACCTCTCCTGGGCATTTGGGTGAGGGATTATTTAATTCCTTAAAGATCAGGATTTTTCCAACTCAAGGGAACAGAGTTGTGAGGGCCCTCTCTTAGCCCGGTTTCTTTCTTTTTTAAAAACCATAAATAGGACAATGAATTTATAGTTTAAAAATCACCCTTTCCATCCTTAATCCCATCTCCTTCATGGCACACTCTGGGAACATCATGACGTGGCTCCGCTGACCCCTCCAATGACCTGACGCACCCCTGCCGACCCTTCCCCTCCCAGGCGCTGTGGCAGGATGAAGGGCGCAGCACCCAGGGGCCATGGGTCCTAATCCTCACCCAGCGCAACCCCAAACACCTCACCCGAGGTAGGCAGGCGCCTTCTCATCCCTGGCTGCCCCGACCGTGGGCTGGGGGTGCTGGGGGTCCCCCCACCAGCCCCTTTCTGACTTCCCACGCACCCCCAGTGTTTGAGCAGTACCGGCGGCGCACCGGGCAGGAGCTGGAGGAGGCGGTGCGCACCCGTTTCCGTGGAGACGCCCGGGCGGCCCTGCTCAGCCTAGGTAGGGAGTGGCCGTGTGTGCAGCGGGGCCTCTGCTGGGCTGGGCTGGGCCCCCCTGAGCTCCTCCGTCCCCCTGTTCACTTCCAGCCTCGGTGATCAGGAACACGCCGCTGTACTTTGCTGACAAACTTCACCGAGCTCTCCAGGTGAGAAGTGCGCTCTTTCCTCCCTTTCCACGAAATCTGGGGAGACTCTTCCCGCCAGCTGTTAAGGTGACAGTCTCACATAAACTACAATTCTACAGTGGGTGTCTTCTCCTGTGTCTACACACTGTCTCGTCAAAGGCAGAGAGAAGGCTGCAGTTAGAACTAAGTTGATTGACCCATAAGAGCACTAAAGCTAAGGTTTTGGCCTCATTAATCACCAGGTGATGGATTTCTTTCATATATATATAGTTGTAGATGGACACAATTCCTTTATTTTATTTATTTTTTTGTGGTGCCAGGGATCAAACACCAGTGCCTCATGCATGCTAGGCAAGTGCTCTACCCCTGAGCCACAGCCCTGATCCCTGATGAATTTACAGACAGTGTCTTCCTTGTCCAGTATCCACTGTAGTCAGAGGTGATGAAGATAACACTAGCAAGAATAAGAGCCAGCATTTCATAGGTGCTCATTGGGTGCCAGAGCCTATCCTGAGTATATAACACACATTTCAATTAATCCCCACAACCACACTCCCTCCTTATTCTATACATGAAAAAACAAAAGAGGTTAAGTACCTTGCCTAAAGTCACACAGCTAGTAAATCACACAGTCTCCCTATAAAACACTGAATGATATCAGACATTTACTGTCCTGTGTCAATACGTTGTCAGTGATAAGTGCTCTTAGCATCCAGGACCCCCCTTTCTCTACACTGGTCAGATTTTGTTCCATATTATTAATGGTGACGTTGGTTGGAGTAATTCCACAACAAAATCTACTCATTCTGCACAAATGAACTAGTTCTTCTATAAAAACTGTCCCCCAAAACCTGCATATAAAATGTTTGTACTGGGTGCTATGGCTCACACTTATAATTCCAGTAACTCAGGAGGCTATGGCAGAAGGGTGGCAAGTTTGAGGCCAGTCTGGGCAGCTTGGTACTGTCTCAACATAAAAAATAAAGGGCTGGGGAATATAGCTCAGCAGTTGGTAGAGCATCCCTACAAAGTAGGGGTTAACAAAAATCACCAAGTTGGAGAAAATGTGAAATGTGAAAAAGATACAAGAGTTCTTATTTTTTTGCCGGGCATGGTGGCACACACCTGCAATCCTAGCAGCTCAGGACACTGAGGCAGGAGGATGGCAAGTTCAAAGCCAGCCTTATCAACTTAGCTAGGCCCTAAGCAACTTAGTGAGACCCTGTCTCAAAATAAAACATAAAAAGGACTGGGGAGGTGGCTCAATGATTAAACACCACTGGGTTCAATCCCTGTTACCTAATAGTAGTAGTAGTAGGTTCAATCCCTGTTACCTAATAGTAGTAGTAGTAGTAGTAGTAGTAGTAGTAGTAGTAGTAGTAATAGTAATAAACTCTCATTTTGGTAGATGAAATAGCTTTCTGTATACTGGTTTAGAGGTTATCATGCCTTGTTGATGACTACTCAAAATATAGTCAAACACTTGCTCTTTTATCCAGAGATTTCCATCTCGACAGTAAATTATTATACTTGACCAAGAAAGCCTGGATCATTATGAGTCAACAGCAAGATTCATTTGAAGAGCTATGGTTAGCTGTCTAAAATTTTTGTTATAGCAACAAACTTGTGGGCTGGGGCCACAGCTCTATGACAGAGCACTTGCCAGCATGCACAAGGTTGTGGGTTCAATCCCCACCACCACACCGCCCCCAACAAACAAACAGTAAATTATAGTCCATTTGAATTACAGGACCCACATTTTTTAATGTAAATGCAAGATTTATCTCAGGATTCTGAAAAGAGTACATGCCCATTTTTCTGTAAAATTTTAAAGCATCTTGAAAGTTTTGCTTTTATTTTTGTGGGGTTGGGGATTGAATCCAGGTAGGCAAGCACTGGATCACTGAGCTACATTCCCAGCCCTTCTGTAAAAATTTAAAAGGAAAAAATCATTCAGAATAACCTCGTACTTTCTTTCCCCCAGTACAGGAGACTGAAACCAAGACCTGTGTGTGCTAGGCAAGTGCTCTACCCCTGAGCTACATTCCCAATCCTTTTTTAATTTTTAAAAAGTTGAGACAGGGTCTCACTAAATTGCTGAGGATGAACTAAAACTTGTGATTCTCCTGCCTCAACCTCCCCAGGAACTGGGATTCTAAGGTATGTGTCACTGCTCCCAGTTCTAGTAAATTTTTTTTTTTTAAATTAGAGATATGTGGAAACATAGACTGTAAAGAATGTTTACTCAGAAACATGACCTTCAGCAAAGACTGATTTGAGGCTCATTTGGACCACTCTGAACTTAAAAATGAATATTCACAATGATAGTCCTGGGGGATTATGGAATGCCAAGTCTACTCTCAAGTATCAAGTGTAAAGAACACTTGTACACCAAAGAGAATATTTAGTTAAGGAGTGTCTCTTGGTCTAGTTCAACAACTTTGGAGGGACAATATAAATCTTTAAGACAATATAAAATAAAGTTAAAATGAAGTAGCCATCAGGTCCACTGATAATTTAAAAATGAGTTCAAATGAAATAACAGCATCATGTTTTCTTTTTCTTTTTTTGGTGCCTGGTATTGAACCCGGGTGCACTGAACCACTGAGCCACTTCCCCAGCCCTTTTAAAACAGACAAACAAATTATATATATATATACACACACACACATATATGGGTACACTATTTGTATGGGTACACCATAACCACACAGAACATGGGGTTCATTTTGCCATCTTTGTACATGTGCATAACCTAATTTGATCTATCTCACTTTTCATTACCTTTCCTTTCCCTCCCCTCACCCCAGGGAGCCTTTTCTAGCCTCCCTGATGGACCCTTTGGAGCCACTCACCACCCAGCTGTGGGGGAGTGGGGCTGTAAGCTAGTGGCAGGGCCAGGAAGACATAGGGGAAGAAGGAGAGGGACTGAGCATGTTCCATGAGGATGAACAAAGATGACTTCTGCCCCTGCAATAATGTCTACCTCTCTTTTTCCAGGATTCTACCTTACCTCTACTTCCTAAAATAACCCTTCCTGCAGTTCAACCCTCTTTTCCCTTCTTTTTTTTTTTTTTTTTGGTACTGGGGATTAAACCCAGGGGTGCTTTTACCACTGAGCTACATCCCCAGTCCTTTTTAGCTTTTATTTTGAGACAGAGTCTCACTAAGTTGCTAAGGGCCTCACTAAGTTGCTGAGGCTGGCCTCAGACTTGTGTTCCTCCTGTCTCAGACTCCTGAGTTGCTGGGAGACACAAGGTGTGCACCACTTCTTGCTCAATCCCTTCTCTTGTGTGTATCTTACAGACTACTCCTTCCCCATCTGTTTCTCCTTTCACCAGGAGTCTGAGCCCAATTACCAAGTCCTGATGCGCATCCTTATCTCTCGAAGTGAGACTGACCTTCTAAGCATCCGAGCTGAGTTCAAGAAGAAATTTGGAAAGTCCCTCTATTCTTCTCTCCAGGTGAAATTTGGCTAGTTCTTAACCTGGAGCCTTGGGTTTCATTCCTTATTGATACCCATCTTTCCTGCTCACAGCAGAGCATATTCTTCCCTTATGGATCTCATGAGCATTTAGTTCATTGAGTGCAAGACTCCAAGCATCAGGGAGGATCTTTCCCTCCTCCGTGAGCTATGGACCAGCAGGAGGGAGGGATCAGAATGCTTGGTCTTTCTAACATTTGACTTCCTTGTCTGTAGGATGCTGTCACAGGGGATTGCCGGTCAGCCCTTCTGGCCCTGTGCAGAGCTGAAGACATTTGAGGCCTCCCTTCCCCCGACCTCCATGTGACATTCAAGGATCTGAGATGCCCATGTTTGGCTAAGCCTGCAGGAGACCAGCTGGGCCTCTAAATAGGATGACCCTTCATGGTGCCCCGCATACCAAGCTTCTTGTTAAGGCTGAACTGTATCTTTTAAATCCCTAATTTCTTTCATTTCAAAATGGTATCTTTACCTGGGTCCTCTAGCTCTGTCCTGGAAGAAGGGTAATGGGATTTCTTTGATAGTTTCTATCCCACTCATCTTTCTCATACCCTGGCCAGAACATCTCTCTGGTACTCCAATTCTTTTTGGCAAACTTTACTGTAGTTTGTGTTCTCTGACTGAATTTCGGGTGGAGCAGGACACAGACCAGGAAGACGCCTTGGAGCTGAAGCACCTTTGAAGTGCACTTGGCTATTCAATGGGAATCCTGTTTTTGCCCCAGTGTTGCAGTTATCAACATGTTCCACCCACCATGTCTACCCTCACATTCATTATTCTCCCTACCCCAGGAAATTCAGGCAAATTAATTGAGGAACAAGCACAAGAATGAGGTCAGAAATGGTTGGAGGTAGCAAAGGACCATCTGTGAGAAGTGGGAAGAAAGCAAAAGGTTAAATTGCCCTCCCAACCCTGGGAAGTCTTGGTAACTTCTCAAATTCCCAGTTCCAGTTCATCTGTCCAAGCAGGGATCTTGAAAACCAGGCCTTTCTCCTGGAACACCTATGACGGCGTCAACAGGAGGAGGAAAAAGGCAGGCTTGGGTTCCCCCTGCTGGCTCTGTTAGAAACCACAGGCTGCCTCCTTCATTCCTCAATTAGGTCAAATACTTAACCCCATGGGTGCAGGGGAAGCCAAACAACATCTCAGGAAAGAATTTTATTTCCAAACCCCTAGGAAGGCATTACAAATAACAGACATAGAAACCCAAATCAAACCCTGAAGCAAAAGGAGACAGGCCTGCAGGGTAGGGAGGAGGGAGAGAGGTGCAGCCCAGATAGGCCCTCACCCCGTAGCCTGAGTCTGTGTGTTCATGTGATTATTCCCGGAAAGGGAGTTAGGAGTCTGACATCTTCACCCTGCCCAACCCATGGTTGCCCTGGGAAGAAGAGAAGGCAGCAGCACATGAGGGCAAGGACATTACCGAGTTTGACCTTGGTATTTACTACTGCCTGCTCTGACCCCCAATAGTCCATAAATAAGCTACCCCATGTATCTCAGGGGTTGAGATGGGGGAGCAGCAACCTAGCCACAGCCTCTGAGAAAGTGGGCAGCTCAGAAGAGCAGCGGGCAGAGCTATAGCAGAGTACAGTCGGACTCCTGCTTCGGCCTCTGTCGGCGCTCCCCGGCTGGGCGTCCTGACGTGGCTCCTCTCCCCTGTGCGGGATTTAACATTTGGTCATCCAACAACTTTGGAGGAGTAGAGGACTGAGATTCAAGGGGTTAGGGGGTCGGGATCAGGAGGGACTATAGGGAGAGAAAAACGGGAAGGGGTTCCAGGAAGAGGATCCAGCAGGAGAAGGATCCCAAGGGACACCTTGAAGAGACCAGTACAGAAACAACAAGTGACCTGGACAAGGCACAGTGGGTGGTCTGGCCCGCTAAGGAAAGGTGACAGGGGCTTACCTGGGGTGACAGGGCCCGCATCTGCGCAGGCTGGACTGGTTGCTGCTGTTGATACTCCTCTTGCTGAAGTTGCTGGGCCAGCTCCAGGTCACTAAGGCCCAGCATTCCTTGTGGCTGCTGCTGCTGTTGCAAGGACAAGGCCATCAGGTAATCCTAGAGAACAAGAGTTCCCAGGTGGGCGAAAAGGGAAGGCTGGCAGGGAAGGAGACTCAGGCAAGGTTTCCAAACTAGGCTTTCCTTCAAATTCTCCAACTTCTCTCCCTTCAGGGGAAAACACACAGCCAGTTGTATCCCTGGTGCCAGAAAATGCATAGCAAACAAGGAGATGATCTGAAGGTAGCAGAGTGGAGGGGCATGGGTGTTAGGGATGTGGCCTTGATACAATAAATCACACGTGGCTCTTACAGCAAAAAACTCTGTGAGGCAGAGGAGCTCTGGGCACCTTCCCCAAAGGCCCACACACCTGATCTACCTGCAGCTGCTTCTCTGGGGAGCTACCCCCACCTTGTGCTTCAGGGCCCTTGCCGAGGGAATGACTCAGGTGGAAGTCAGAGTCACAGAAGCAGCTGTCTCCGTCCACGTTGTGCAGGCTCTCCCATACCACTTGCTCCTCCTGTAGAAAACCCTGGTCAGTGACCAGTAGGTACAAATGACTCTGCAAAGAAAAGGACAGCCAACTGGTGGGATAAGTGACAAAGAGGCAGTTCACTTCTCAACATTACCTGAGATACACAGACCACTTGAATTAACTGATGTGCTGGCTGGAACTCCACAGTGTTAGCCTACGGAATACACACACCCACAGTGTGGAGAGGGAAGGGATGTCTGAGTGTATGTCCATGTGAAGTTGGGTGTAAGTATAGTGGTTATTTTGGTCAAGTGTAGAATCCTTACGGTTGGGATGCAACCCAAGACCATGCTTTTCACCCTATTTCTTATGTTCTCTGGTCTCTTTTGATGGCGATGGGAATAAATTCTTTGGGAACCAGAGACCTCTCTTCTACTGAACTCTTAGAGAGCTTCGGCAATTTTTAACTCTCAAAGACTGTGGTGGTGTTAAAAATTTCCGCTGCCCCTTTCTGGGAGAGAATTATAGCTTCCTGTTCCACTGATGGTGGACTTATCCTTTATGGCTTTGTCTGGCCTCTGAGATATGAGCAGAAATGACCATTTCTGGGCAGAACCACTAACAGTGAGTGTACAACTGTGTTCCTCTCTCTTTCCCTGCATATATTTCAGATTAAGGCTCTTTGGTCAGCCTGGTCCTAGAGTGAAGATGGAATAGGTCAGAATGTACCCAATCTTCATTACACATACACATAGTATGAGTGAGAAAAAAACATTTGTTGTGGTAAACCACAAGGATTTCAGTGATATTTGTTACTGCAGCTTAACTCACCTTATCCTGACTGACCCAGAAGAAACAGACCCAGAAGAAAAAGGCATGGGGAAACCACAGCACCCCAACCCTCCAACACCTCCAAACCCTTATCACCTTGTGCTTAGTCATAGTGCTAAAGTGGTTGTTGCGGAAAAAGACACTAAGTTCACCCTCCTTGGCAGCCGCTGTAAGCTCACATAGGCCATGGTAGGTCAGCTGTGCTGCAGTGGTCTCCAGGAACTGCTCTGCGATCAAGCCTACCAGAAGGCATAAGATGGGAGAAATTTGGCTTACAACCAAAGTCCATGATTAAAAGGAAAAAAAAAAAAAAAGACCGGGCATATAGCTCAGCTCTGTGGTAAATCACTTGCCTAGTATGTAGGAGGCTGTGGGTTCAACCCCCTGCACCATCAAAAAATAAATGAAACAAAATGAAGTCCAAGATAGGAAGGATCATCCAAAGAGTACCTGTCAAAAGTCCTTCTGAATCTGACTTTCTAAAATCCCTTTTTAGGGCTAGGGATGTGGCTCAAGCGGTAGCGCGCTCGCCTTGCATGCGTGCGGCCCGGGTTCGATCCCCAGCACCACATACAAGTGAAGATGTTGTGTCTGCCGAAAACTAAAAAATAAATATTAAAATACTCTCTCTCTCTCTCTCTCTTAAAAAAAAAAAAAAAAATCCACAGATCTTGGTGCTACTATCCAGCAACAGACTGATGTGGTTTTTTTAAAAAAAAATAAAAATAAAAAAATAAAATCCCTTTTCAGGGGTGGTGGTACATGCCTATAATCCCAGCTACTCAGGAGGCTAAAGCAGGAGGATCACAAGTTTGAGGTTACCCTCAGCAATTCAGCGAGACCCTGTCTCAAAGTAAAATATAAAAAAGGCTGAAGATGTGGCTCAGGGGTTAAGCAACCCTGGATTCAATCCTTGATGTAAAACAAAAACAAAAACAAAACCCCCCAAGATGTGTTGACTCAAATATTTATAGGGACTAGGCAGAAAGGAGGCAAAACTGCTAAATGTCAAGCCAGGGAGAACTTGGTTCACCTTGTCCAAAGAGGCAGCCACAATTCATCACCCACTGATTGTGGCTATGACAAGTAGGTACCACCATTGTCAGAAGTGATGTCTACACAGAAGCTACGAATCCAGATTACAAAAAAAAAAAAAAGAAAGAAAGAAAGAAAGAAAATCAGCTGATTAAAAACAACAACAAAAAAAGGGCTAGGTGTGGTGGCACACGCCTGTAGTAATCCCAGTGACTCAGGAGGTCAAGGCAAGAGTATTCTAAATTTGAAGCCAGCCTCAGCAGCTTGATAAGGCCCTCAGCAATTTATTGTTGAGACCCTCAAAATAAAAAAATAAAAAGGGTTCAAGATATAGCCCAGTAGTACCAGTAGTAGAGCACTCCTGGGTACAATCCCCAGTGGTACAAATAAATAAATAAGTAAGGCTGGGGGTGAACCTCAGCAGTAGAGTGCCCTGGGTTCAGTCCCCAGTGCCTTAAAAAAAAAAAAAAAAAGAAAGAAAGAAAGAAAGGAAAATGATATTGAGCAGCTACCTCATGTGAGGCACTACACTAAGCCCAGGAGGCCACGGAACAAATTTCCCAAACTTTCTCTTAGGGATTTACACTCTAGTGGGAGAATGGCAGGAGACAATAAACAATGAACCTAAGCTGCTATTCTACCCTTTGAATAAGATCCATGAGGGAGGAGGGATGTCACCTTCTGTCACGAGGTTGGGGTCACTGGAGTGTTTGCAGGTGATGATCTTCTCTACTAGCTGGTTGTAACTCAGTTTCCCAACTGCGCTCACAGCCTCGGGACTCTGCACGTGTGGGGAGTAGGGTGGGGAGTGAGAAAGAATGTTGAGTTCATTTAAAGAAGGAAAGGAAGCCCACAAGGACTACAACCTTATGATCAAAGTGTTCTGTTTGGGGACCCGGATTGAACCCAGGGTCTTTTAACAACTGAGTCATTTTTTTTTTAATGTTTTTTTAGTTGTAGGTGGACACAATACCTTTGTTTTTATTTATTTATTTTTATGCGGTGCTGAGGATTGAACCCAGTGCCCCACACATGCTAGGCAAGTGCTCTACCACTGAGCTACAACCCCAGCCCACCACTGAGCCATTTCTTAAAAAAATATTTCTTTCAAAAGTTTTTATTTGTTATTTTTAGTTATACATGACAGTAGAATGTATTTTGACATATTATACATACATGGAGTATAACTGCCCATTCCTGTGGTCTTACATGATGTGGAGGTACACTGGTCATCTATTCACATATGAACATAGGAAAGGAATGTCCGATTCATTCTACTGTCTTTCCTATTCCCATCCCCTTTCCCTTCCCTTCATTCCCCTTTGTCTAATCCAAAGTACTTCTATTCTTCTCTCCCCTCCCCCTTATTGCACATCAGAGAGAACATTAGGCCTTTGTTTTTTGGGACTGGCTTCTTTCACTTCGCATGATAGTCTCTAGTTCCATTCATTTATGAAATGCCATAATTTCATTTTTCTTTATGGTTGAGTAATACTACATTGTGTATCCATACCACATTTTCTTTATCCATTCATCTGTTGAAAGGCACATAGTTTGGTTTCATAGCTTAGCTATAATGAATTGAGCTGCTATAAACATTGATGTGGCCATGTTGCAACAGTATGCTGATTTTAAGTCCTTTGGATATATTCCAAGGAGTGGGATAACTTAGGCAAATGGGATTCCATTCCAAGTTTTCTGAGGAATCTCCATACTGCCTTCCACAGTGGTTGCACCAATTTTCAGTCCCACCAGCAATGAATGAATGTACCTTTCCCACCACATCCTCCTAACATTGTTTTCTTTTGAAACAGGGTCTCACTCAGTCCTTAGGGCCTGGCTAAGTTGCTGAGGCTGGCTCTGAACTTGAGATCCTTCTGCCTCAGGCTCCCAAGTCACTGGGATTACAGGTGTGTGCTACTGCACTTAGAGCAGCAGTTCCTGAACATTTCTTTTTTTAATTTTTTTTTTTTTAATATTTATTTTTTAGTTTTCGGCAGGCACAACATCTTTGCTTGCATGTGGTGCTGAGGATCGAACCCGGGCCGCACGCATGCCAGGCGAGCGCGCTACCGCTTGAGCCACATCCCCAGCCCCTTTTTTCTTTTTAATATATATATATTTTTAGTAGTCAATGGACCTTTATTTTATTTATTTATATGTGGTGCTGAGAATCAAACCCAGTGCCTCACACATGGTAGGCAAGTGCTTGACCACTGAGCCACAACCGCAGCCCAGTTCCTCAATTTTTGATGTCTAAAGAACTGATTCTAGGGCTGGGGATGTGGCTCAAGCCGAGGCGCGCTCGCCTGGCGTGCGTGCAGCCCTGGTTTGATCCTCAGCACCACATATAAACAAAGATGTTGTGTCTGCTGAAAACTAAAAAATAAATATTAAAAAAAAAATTCTTTCTCTCTCCCCCTCTCTCTCACTCTCTCTTTAAAAAAAAAAAAATAAAGAAAGAACTGATTCTATGGGGCTGGGGATGTGGCTCAGCGGTAGAGCACTCGCCTTTACGTGCGCGGCCCTGGGTTCAATCCTCAGCACCACATATAAATAAATAAATAAATAAATAAATAAATAAATAAATAAAATAATGGTATTGTACCTAAATACAACTAATATATATATAAAAATTTTAAAAAACTGTTTCTGGGCTGGGTTTATGCTCAGTGGTAGAGCACTTGCCTGGTGTGTGTGACACACTGGGTTTGATTCTTGTCACCACATATAAATAAATAGATAGATAATAAATAAATTAATTAATTAAATAAAGGTCCATTGACAAAAAAAAAAAAAAATACCTATAGGGGCTGGGGATATGGCTCAAGTAGTAGCGCGCTTGCCTGGCATGCGTGAGGCACTGGGTTCGATCCTCAGCACCACATAAAAATAAAATAATGATATTGTGTCCACCTAAAGCTAAAAAATAAATATATTTAAAAAAAATACATACATGTTAAAAAAAAGAACTGATCCTATTTGCATATTTGCATATGGTTTACTTGTACTAGAATGCTACCACTACCAGAAAAAAACAAAAAAAAAGGGCTAAAATTCAAGAAATTCAGTCTCCAAATTCTACTCCCCTCCCAAACCAATCTAACTCCTACCCCGGGCACCCAACCCACAACATTTTGCCTCACTCAGGTCAGCTCCAGCGAGGTAAAGGACTCAGGGGGGCTTCCACCATCACCTGTGGATCAACAAGCCAGCCATGGTACAGAGGTATGCCTAGTAGGTCAAAGACACTGCATTCGGGTGTATACTCAAAGTCAGAGACTCCTGTGAATCGCACATTGACATCAAGACCGGTGGCCAGCTTTGGCAGCACTGTCATTGCATCATCCACATTCTGGGAATTGAAAAAAAAAAATGATGAACAGCCTAGCCTCCTTTCCCACTCCCACATCCAGAAAAAACAAACAAACAAACAAAAAAAACTTGTTGCTTTTCTTCCCTAACATTCTTACAAGCCATTCTATTCCTCCCCTGATTCAATCCTTCTTTATCTTATATAAACGAAATCTTTTCCAGGATAGAGATATAACATCCTCTCTTATACCTGCAGAAGGAAGCAGAGTTCAAAGAGCCCTCTTAAGATGCAGCAAACAGCTTCTCTCGATAGTTCCAGTGTCCCCTTCCAAACCACAAAACCCCTAAGTCTCCGGACTTCTTGCCTTACCTGCTGAAAATTAAGCTGAAGTCCCTCTGATTTTCCCTGAGGTTGGATGGACAAGAGGCAGTTTCCTATAAGACAGGATACTTTATCAACCTACCCCACCACTTGTCCTAAAGGCTCAGCTTCCTCTTTTCCTGGAGAATGAGGATAATGTCACAGAACCACAAATTTTTAGAACTGGAAAGGTCCTTAGAGTCTAATTCAGTTATCGGCGGACACAATATCTTTGTTTGTATGTGGTACTGAGGATCGAACCCGGGCCGCACGCATGCCAGGCGAGCGCACTACTGCTTGAGCCACATCCCCAGCTCCCTTAGAGTCTAATTCAGACCTTTCATTTCTCAGAGGAAGAAACAGGCTTGAAAATGGGAAGGACCTACTCAAGTTCACATGCAAAACCTAAGGGCAGAAACGGGGAGAATAGCTCACTGGTAGAGCACTTGCCTAGCATGCTCAAGCCCCTGGGTTTGATCCCCAGAACTGTAAAAAAGAAAAAAAGAAAAGAAAAAGGCTAAGAGCAGAATTGGTATTATAACTCAAGACTCCTGACTTTTTTTCTTCTTCTTCTTTTTTTTAAATACGGGGATTGAACCCAAGGCATCTTAACCATGGAACTACCTCCCCGGAAGTTTTTATTTTTTTTTTATTTTGAAACAGGATCTCACTAAGTTGCTGAGGCTTGTCTCACACTTGTGATCCTCCTGCCTCAGCTCCCACCCTCAGCCTGGGATCACAGGAATGTACCATCACACTTGGCTCAGGATTCCTTGACCTTGGCTTTATCCTCCAACCTTGCAGAGAAGCCCAATGACCCTTAGCTCCCCTGCTACGTTAGAACCCAGAATGGGGATCCCTTGGCAGTCTGAATTTCTGGCTGAGGGGATAGCTCTGGAACCCCTTAGGAAATTCCTCATTAAGGCCCAATTACTCACCAAGGTGGGTCAAGAGCTCATCTGATGTGATCACTTCCTTCTGGGGAGACAGCTTCACCTAGGGTAGAAGGAGTGATTCTGTGTATGTCTCCCTTTCAGAGCACAAAGGAAGAAACTACAACAGTGGAGAGAGGTGCCTGTGGTATTTAGGGTTGAGAGGAAAAGGTTTGAAACTGGAGCAACAGAATAAATGTGAAATACTACAAGGTCTTCCTATTTGCTAGAGAACAGGAGAGACAGGAATAGTACAGAGAATAATCTGAAAAGTTCAGATTGCTTTGAGAAAATCAGGATGAAAGGGAGGTGGGTCAGGGAAGAGTGTTCCCCATAATTTCTGAGTTCATGTCAGACTTTCTCTTACCTTCCACTGAAGGAAGAGGATATTCATGATGGCAAGGAGAGGGCAAGGACCATTAGTGCTCTGGGTGATGATGGGTGTCCGTTCTCCCTTCCAGGGGATCCATTTTACACAGTAGAAATCTGGCTCAGTCTGTCGGGTCCTCGGGGACTGGGGAAGCTCCTGGGGCCTGGAGCATGCTCCTAGTGTCTCTGCCTCAGGTGACATGCTACAGGATGGCCCAGGTTGACTTGAGTTAGTTTCAGGAGGAGGGGACTCAAGGTTCTCCCCACTCTGGGTTGGTAACAAAGCTTCGTCTCCTGGCTCTTGTTTTGCAGCTTCCTCATCAGCATCTCTGGTGTCTTGGTCCTGAGGGTACTCATCTGGTCCTGATAGGACCTCCTGGTTTTCAGAGGTGTCTGTTTCTGCATTCCTGGCCTTACCCGAGGACGGATGTTCAGGCTGAGGGTGCTCCATGATGAGAAGGGAGTCAACTGAGGGATGCTGAGGATGTTTCCTAACCTCAAGGGCTTGCCTATGTCAGTCTTGGTATGCAAAACACAGACCTGTCCAGTAAGAAGAAGATCGTTGAGACAGAAAGCAAAGCCACCCAGAGAAGTCTTAGAAAATGAATGCTGTATGGAAGGCTGGCTGGTATCTGCACAGGCACTCCTGGCTACAAGTAGTACATGCCTTTCTCAGCTTGCATAAACAGGATTCAGACTGAGATCTTTCCACTTTTAACTTGTGACCAGATGGAACCAACAGTGGCTTGGGCTTCTAGGCTTGAGAATGATAGTTCTGGAGGGACTGAACACACTGAGTGAAGCCAGCTTCCCTGAAACAGATAATGATAAAGAAAACGGGAGATGTAGCAAAGAAGGAGGAAAATAGATGGAGAAAGAAATGTTAAACTATCCTAATACAGAGGTGTCGTTTCTGTAGGCTAGGGGTGCAGCTCATTGCTTAGCAAGTGTGAAGCCCTTGGTTCAGTACCCAGGACTGGAAAAAAAGGAAAACCAAAACTATCCTAAACAAACCTAATGATCCTAATGGTTATAATATGATAACATTCAGCTAACCCTGTAAAAGGCATCGTATCAGTAGCCTGCACAACAGCCAGGACATGGGCAATTCCTCCCTTACACCAAATCCCACCCCTCCATGAAACAACCTGAGCACACACAGGCTGCTTGGATTCTTATGGATACCATCTCCCTGTGTCACCCCAAAGGTGAAAAGTGACAGGGGTGGAATGGAGATGCAGTGTCATGCTCCTAAAAGTGATGTGCTGGTGAGGAAGGGAAGTCTTTCTCCTCAAAGGAGTCTACCAAACCTTACACAAGCACAAACCACAGCAAAAATGTCTTGGGAGGAGCTTCCTGTAGGCTGCAGAGGGGAAATGTAGGTTATAGGGACTTGAATTAGAGAGTGCCTTAGATAAGTAACTTCAAATTGGGGGCAGAAAAAGGACTGCCCCACTGCAAATTCTTCCAGTAGCTTCTCTGGACAGTTGGAGTTAACAACTTCCCAGTAGTTCTTTTTTCTCCGAATCTGCCTAACCCCAGAGATACTCTCTTGCCCACTATTTATATGGAAAAGAGAAATGCTGATTATTGATTGACTTAAAAAAATATTCCCTACACTGTTACCTACTGGTGTATGTTCTTTATGTCTGTTTCCATCTCTGTGCTTTTTGATGTGAAGATTAGGCCTGTTGAACTTGTTCTCTATCAGCACTAAGCATCAAGTCAGGCATAGAAGGTAACAAAGGGTAAAAAGCCACAAACCCTGGCTTCTAGAAACCATCCCCCTTCAATCTCCTTACTCCCCTCCCTACTCTTTAGTCAGGGGGAAAAAAAAAAAGTAGAAATTAAACAGGTTAAAGATGTTGCCTTTGCCTTTTCTCCAGTTCCCTCCTCTCCTGGGGTTATACTTTTTTTCTTGTAAAGGTGCAGGAATTTGGGGCTAGGAGGAAAGCCTGGCCAATGAGGATGAGGAATGTTAAATTAACTGAAATAAAAATAGGCCTAGTATGAAGATGTGAATTTGGTGTCAACATACCTTATATATAATCAGAGAAATGATAAATTATGGTATAATGATGTATTAAGAATTGTAATGCAAAAATAAATAAATAAAATTTTAAAAAATAAAATAAAAATAAGCCTAGTCATTCAATCATCCTCCTGATTCAAATATAATTCATGTCAGTTGCAATTCATTTACATGTTATTGATTTAGAATCAGAATAGCAAATATTGCCTGTAAAGGCTTTATACATTTTTTCCCCTCTCTCCTTTATTCCTCCCCTCCCACATGGCACTTAAGGTGAGTCTTGAAGCACATGTCAGAGTCAGGGAAAGTTAAAAAGGCTTGAAGAAAACAGGACTCATTTTCTGCCCAGTGCTAGAAATAATCAATAATTACATGGGGGCTGGGAAGCTGGCTGGCCAGAGGAATGAACCGGGGGAAACCAGGAGCTCAATACCACAGGGAATGGGGACTCTAGGGAAATTGGGCAGAGTTAAGTAGGCTAAGTCCTAGGAGGCAGGGCAGGAGATGTAATGCAGGGTTTCCACCCTCTCAAGGTACACTCCTGGTAGCGAGAGCTTGGAGTATTTCTGAGTAGGAAAGGATAAGGGGGAGGAACCCAAGCAAATCAGGATTTCACCCATTTTTGTTTGTTCTCTTTTCAGCCCTACACTTTTCCTGCAGCTGAATTAACCTATGGTGGTGGGTGGGGGAGTTAAACAACTCTGGCCCCTCCCTCGTCAGTGTCAGTGCAAGAAACAAAATAGGTAGTAGCTTCAAGAAGACACCCCCCCGACACACACACCAGGATCTTTCCTCTCCCCTCAAGTACCTTATTGTCCCACACCAGTCTCCTCCTCAGTTTGACCCAAATCCTCATGCAATCAATGGTTTCTATTTTCCCTTCATCATCAAACCTTGCCACAGTGTGCTGTCTACTTGCTTCCAAGGAATGGGGAGGGTTTGGCTAGAAGCAGGAGATAAAAGGACCGAGGAGCGTCTATTTACATGTTCCTCCTGCCTTAGCTCCTCTAAGCAATCCAGACTTACGGAGACCACAGATGGGAGGACAGACAGGTGTCAAGTCCCCCAGCTGAAGAGGGAAAGGAGAGCTGCGGGCTGGAGAGGAGGTGGAGAAGATGGTTAAGACAAAGTTTTACCTTAAAGAAGTGGGTGCAGTTCCAGGACGAAGCAGGAGGGTTCAGCTCTGGCAGTCTGATGGGGGAGGTGGGATCAGCGAGGGGCACCACCAGGCCGGCTGTCCAGAGCTTATACAGGTTGACACAGCTTTACAAGCGTGGCTGGCCGTCTTGGCTGGGTTGTGGCTACTTCCGGACTCACGCCCAGGACTGGGGCACCGCAGTGGGGTGAGGGCAAGCAGGGGCGCAGCCCAGGTGCTCCCGGTGGTGGCTCAGAGTGGCTGGCTTCAGGATTCTTGAGAGGCTGAGTCTCCGCGTGCGCACTCCAGGCCCTAACTACAAACTGGTTTTCAAAGGAAGTTTGTGGGTTTTCTTTTTTCCTCTTTCTCTCTCTCTCTTTTTCCCATTGGGAGAAAGAAAAATTAGTCAAAGACAAGCTCTCTGGAGGAGGAGGGGTTTGCCCAGCACTGGAGGATTTCCATCAGAGCTTTCTGATCCGGGCAGCAGCTTGGTAATCAGCAGAGAGGGAGAGAGAAACAAGGAGAGAAAAACAACAGACCCTTTCTCTTCCCTTCGCCTGCCGCTGGAAGGGACGGAGCGCTTGTGCCTCTCTGGTGAGAACAGGGAAGAGCAAGTGCCCTAGCTGAGCAGGGAGGAGCAGAGCTGGACAGCAGCAGCTTGTTGGATCTGGGCTTTCTCCCTGTGTGAGACAGTCCTTTGCTCTGGATCCACAGAAGCAGAGCCAAAGAGCATGACATTTGCATGTTAACTCATTTAATGTAAAAAAGGAAAAAAAAAAATCTGCTCCTGTCTCTCTGGGAGCCTTTAGAGGGCTCCTTTCTAGGTCTTCCCTGTATCTTTTTTTTTAAGTTCTTTTTTTTTCTTCCTCCCTCCCTTCCTTCCTTTCTTAGTTTAGAAATGACACTGGTTGGGCTGTGCACCTAGTAGTGCACAGAGGCAGCAGGTCCTGGGTGGAGAGCACAGCAGGAGACCCAGTAGAATAAGAGGAGACACAAGGGCCTGTGCGCTGGTTCTTGTTTCCTACAGGCCTCAGCTTCTTAGACGTCACCTCCTCCTCTCGTCTTCCAGCTCAGGGAAGAGGAAAAGCTGGGTGAGGCTGGAGGTAGGAAATAAAGACATAGATTAATAAATGAGGGAACAGAGGCAAGTGTGATGGATCATGCTATAATCCCAGCAACAAGGGAGACTTAAGTAGAAAAATGGCAAGTTTGAGGCCAGCCTGGCCAACATAGGCCCTAACCAATAGAGTGAGACCCTGTCTCAAGTCTCAAGATTGAAAACATTTTAAAAGGGTTGGAGATGTGGATTAGTGATAAAGCACCCCTGGGTTCAGTACTTGTTTTTTTTTTTTTTTTTTTAAAGGAATATTTGATCATGAGGGGAACCTTTTCTTGGCAGTACTCTGCAATACCCTGGGTCTGGAAAGTGGCAGTTATTAAGGGAAGCTGGAACTTCGCTGTACATTCTGAAGGGCCCTCCGAACACAGCCACCACAGGCTAAGACTTTAGGCAAGTCTGAAAGACTGAAACAGCAGTTGGAACAAGGAGGGAGGCTAGGAGCAGAGAGCCAAGGTTACAACAGTCCACGGAAAGAATGAAATTCTTGTGAAGCTGTAGATTTTTTTTTTTTTTTGGCGGGGGCAGGTATCGGGGATTAAACTCAGGGGCACTAGACCCACTGAGCCACATCCCCAGCCCTATTTTATATTTTATTTAGAGACAGGGTCTCACTGAGTTGCTTAGCGCCTGGGCTTTGCTGAGGCTGGCTTTGAACTCCTGATCCTCCTGCCTCAGCCTCCTGAACCGCTGGGATTACAGGTGCGCGCCACCGCGTGGTGTGAGGCTGTAGAGTTTGAAAGGAAGCAGGAGTTGGCAAGACTGTAGGTATTAAGTAAAGAAGAGGTGTCAAAGATTATCCTAATACTTTTCTAGCATGGACAACCACAAAATCGGCGGCAACGGGTCAATTTGGTGAAAGGGAAAATTTGAGAAAGGAAGATGGAGAGCCGTTTGCCATGTTATAATTTAAAACGTCAGCCAGATGCTTGGTGTAATATATGGAAAGATGCTATACTTAGCCATATCTGGAAGAGTGAGTTCAGATGCCAAAAGATGAGTGACTATGACGCATACACATTTGTGTGTCAAATCACTTGAGAAAATTCTCCTTCCCTCAATTGTTGGGGTCATCTCGGAGTTTCTGGACTACGTTTCCCAGGACGCCTTGCGCCACTCCCCTCCCCTTCCGGAGGGACGTCCCTTGAGTCTCTGGGCGCTGGTGGGGGGTGGGGGGGGAGGCGGGGCGGTGTCGGCCTCCGGGGTCGCCGGGTTACGCACTTCCTCTCGGGGTCGGAGGCCAAGTCTCTGTTTGGCGGGTTCGAGTCCCGCCTACTGACACTGGCCTCTGGCCTTTGAGTCCTGGGTGGGGTACACTCGCTGGGTAACCGCTCCTCCGCGAGGGGCGGTGGCGCACCTTGGACTTCACCATGGAGGACTACCTGCAGGGTTGTCGAGCTGCTCTGCAGGTAACGGATCCCTGTCTGGCTGAGGAACGAGGATGGGGTCCGGGAAGCGTGGACGTGTAGGGTGTGGAGACGCAGACGGGCCGTGTGCGGGGGTCTCCGAGTGGCGAGAGAGACCGGGGTCTGGCTGGGCTTGGAGCGTGGGGAGCAAACACCAGCTCATGCAGGAGGCCGCTCCCGGGCCCCGATTCGGGGTCCTCGTCCTTCGCGGCCCGCCGGGAGCGCGGAGCCGAGTCCTGGTCCGGCTCTGGTCGGACTCCCCGGCCTGCTGCCGCCGGGCCCTGCGCCGCCCACCCGAGACGAGTGCCAGGGCCCCTCGCCGCTGCGCCTCGCGGGCTGCGGACGCCCGTGCCGGCGGCGTCGGGTGCTGGCTTCCCCCTGTGTAAGCCCGACGTGGGACCCGCGCGTCGGCTCGGCCGCCCTCTGCCGCGGCGTCTGGCTTAACGTGCGCGAGTCTCGGGAAGCTTGAAGGCGTGGGCCCCAGCACGACTGCGGGACTCCGGTGGGTGCCTCTGGGCCGGTGGGCCCTCCCAGCCCTGTTGACTGCCATGCTGCATCAGGCTCTTGTCCCCAGCAGCAGCAAAAAGCTAGCCAGACAGGAACGACCGGCGGTCACCGGGGCCGCTTTTGAGTCATACTGCCCTGGAGAAACAACACACGAGGCTGAGCACGTCTCCCTTAAAGATATCTTTTTTTTTTTTTTTTGGTTGAGGGGTAACCAGGGACTGAACTCGGGGGGCACTCGACCACTGAGCCACACCCCAGTCCTGCTTTGTATTTTATTTAGAGACAGGGTCTCACTGAGTTGCTTAGTGCCTCGCCATTGCTGAGTCTGGCTCTGAAGTTCGATCCTCCTGCCTCAGCCTCCCAGCCGTTGGGATTACAGGCACGTGCCACCGCGCCTGGCCAAGGTATCTTTAACTCTACAAATTCCCGTGGGAAGTACATTCTGATCTTCAACATACCTAAAAGTCACCCAATTCCTCATGTGGTTTAAATGAATGTTCTCTCTCTCTCTCTCTCTCTCTCTTTTTTTTTTTTTTAAAGAGAGAGTGGAGAGAGAGAGAGAGAATTTTTTAATATTTATTTTTTAGTTTTTCAGCAGGCACATCTTTGTTTGTATGTGGTGCTGAGGATCGAACCCGGGCCGCACGCATGCCAGGCGAGCGCGCTACCGCTTGAGCCACATCCCCAGCCCGTGAATGTTCTCTTATCCTGAAGTTTTCCTTGTGAAAAACATATTTGGGGAAAAGTGTTTAAATGCATAAGGCAATTTAGAACCAATTATTACTGGAAGACTGATGCAGAGTTTTTGTGCCACCATTGTAAGTGGATGGCTTTTTTCCCTCCAGTAACTCAAATGACTGCTCTCTGCCACTGTTTGACCAAGAGCCTTTGAACCTAAAAACAATTTTTTGCAGGCATCGGCTTTCCCGCATCTCCCTTCCACAGGCCCCTCCCCGCAGCTGTACATCTCTACAGCATTATAAAGCTGGGAAAAAACTTGTCCCTCCCCAATATTCCTGGTATCCTGGCTTTTCTTTCTCTGCATTCATCTCCCAAAGAGCAAGATCTAGAGCTTTCTTTCCAAACTGGTGAGATTGTATCTTAGAACTGTCAGCGGAGCCAAGCTTGGACAGGTCTTAGAGAAAAGAGAAAATAAGAACAACGGAGAGTAAACTGCTTATTCGACCTACTGGCAGATGCCTGAGGTTTACATTGCTTTTGATTATACTGCACTAAGTACAAAAAGAATATGAAATGAAGAAGATGAAGATCCCTTTTCTTCTTTTCTTCCCATCTATTTCCTGGGGCCACCCAGGAATATATATTTCTTATATAAAGAAAGGCATATTTAGACAGGCACATCGTTTAGTTTGAATGTTTCTGTTACGTGATAGTTTAAATATCACTTCTCAGGAAATTGTGAATGCTTGGCTTTTGCACAGGATAGAGATAGTTGATAATCCAGCCAAGTCTCCTGTTGATCCATTTTTAAATTTTACTTATCTAATTATTTTTGGTACTGGGGATTGAATCCAAGAGTACTTTACCACTGAACTACATCCCCAGCCCTTTTTAATTTTTGAGTCAGGATCTCGCTAAGTTGTGTAGAGCCTCCCTAAGTTGCTGAGGCTGGTCTCAAACTTGTGGTCCTCCTGCCTCAGCCTCCAGAGCCACTGGGATTACATGTATGCACACTGCACCCAGCTGATAGCATATTTTTAGCTTGATAACAAAAATTTTCTATAGGTTCTACCACAGTGACAATAGGATGTACCCAGAAATCCTGTTTAACTAAATGTCCTATTCAGGTGACATCTTTCACTTCTAGGAGAGAGAAATCTTTCTTCAGGGTGGGACTACAGTCAAATTCAGGTGATTAATCTAGGAACAAAAGCTCCAGAAGTTTTAGATAACTGTGTATACTTCTCAGGTATGAGGCAGAAAGGAGTGGCTGGCTGGCTGTGTGAGGCACTGGGTTTGATCCTCAGCACCACATAAAAATAAGTTAATAAAATAAAGTTATAGGGCTGGGGTTGTGGCTCAGTGGTAGAGTGCTCGCCTAGCACATGCGAGGCCCTGGGTTCGATCCTCAGCACCACATACAATAAATAAAATAAAAGTATTGTGTCCAACTACAACTAAAAAATAAATATGAAAAAAAAAGTTATAGAAAAAAGAAAAAAAAAGCTCTTTCTGGGGCTGAGATTGTGGCTCAGTGGTAGAGCGCTCACCTAGCAGGTGTGGGGCGCTGGGTTCCATACTCAGCATCACATAAAAATGAATAAATGAAGTAAAGGTATTGTGTCCAACTACAGCAAAATGCTTTTTAAAAAAGCTCTTTCTTAAACAAAAGAAGAAAAGAAATTTGTAGTTCTGGGGCTGGGGATATAGCTCAGTTGGTAGAGTGCTTGCCATGCATGCACAAGGCCCTGGGTTCAATTTCCAGCACCAGAAAAAAAAAGAAATTTGTAATCCTGATATTAGTATCAGTCCCATTTTGCTCTGCTGTGAGGGTTTGTCTCTGGCTCTGTCTTGTTTTTTTGTTTGTGTGTTTTCCTCCCTCATCCCTCATCAACTTTTTTAGAGTATTTATCAGATCATATTCAGCTTCAGAAGGGAAGTGGTTTACTTTGCCAGCCCTAAATCCCCTTTCTACTCCCTTTGACGCCACACACACACACACAAAAAAAAAAAAAAAAAAAAAAAAAATCAGGATGAGTCATTTAAACATTGAGTCTTTTTTATTTTTAAGGGAAAAAAAGTTTATACTGTGTTCTCAGATTGTATTTCTTCCATTTATAGCTCGATTTTTTTCATACTGTTAAATGTAACTATAGTTTTCTTGAATTCTCCATGTGATGGTCAGAAAACTAAGGCTGTTTGGCCTGTGCTTTGAGCTGATGGAGGATTGGCCTGAAGTTTCATAGATTTTTGTTAAATGAAGAGGAGAGCCGGGTATGGTGTTGCATGCCTATAATCCCTGTGTCTTCGGAGGCTGAGGCAGGAGGATTGAGAGTTCAAAGCCAGCCTTCAGCAATTTAGTGAGGTCCTAAGTAACTCAGCAAGACCCTGTCTGCTGGTCACACGAAGTTGTGGTCTACCACACCTGTCTCTAAATAAAATAGAAAAAAGGGCTGGAGGTGTGGCTCAGTGGTTGAGTGCCCCTGAGTTTAATCCCTGATACACAAAAAAAGAAAAAAGAAGAATAGAATGGATCACTATAAGTTGGACTTCCATCTACCTATTTTGGCCAGATAGTCAGTTTTTTCAAGCTAAGAGAAAACTCATTGAGAGTACCTGCTTTCTTTTTTTTCTTTTTCTTTCTTTTTTCTTTTTTTTAAAGAAACTAGGGATTGAACCCAGGGCACTTTACTATTGAGCTATGTAATCCCAGTCCTTTTAATTTTTAAATATTTATTTCTTAGTTGTAGTTGAACACGGTACCTTTATTTTATTTATCTTTATGTGGTGCTGAGGATTGAACCCAGGTCCTCGCATGTGCTAGGCGAGTGCTCTACCACCGAGCCACAATCCCAGCTCCCCCTTTTAATTTTTTATTTTTAGGCAGAGTCTAAATTGCTGAGGCTGGCCTGGAACTTGCAATACTCCTGCCTCAGCCTTCCAAGTCAGGATTATTGGCATGCACCACTGTTCCTGGCACTCCTTTTTGTTCTTAAAATTGTCCCTCATGTGAATAACAAAGTATATAGTAAGCTAGCTCTTAAACTATGTTAAGGATTAGGGGGGATACACAGCCACCCAAAAGTGAACCAGATAGGATGTTGACATCTGTTATCCCAGCAACTCTGGTGGCTGAGGCTGGAGAATTACAAGTTCAAAGTCAACCTGGTCAATTTATAAGAGACCTAGTCTCAAGAAATAAAAAGAGCTGGGATGTGGTTCTGTGGTTGAGCCCTGCTGTGTTGCCTCCGTACGGGGACGGGAGAACTGGACAGTAAGCCCTTTACCATAGAAGTTATGTTCCATCTAAGAACCACAGTGCTGGAAAATGGAGTGTTTGAGAGAGAGGATTGCTTTGGTCTGAATGGTAAGGAAGGCTTCCCAGAGAAAGGGGGCATGTAAGTAGAACTGGCATGGACAGGGAGAGGAGTAGAGAAAGAAGAAGTGGAACCGAGTATGTCTTTAGTATTTACAGAGTAGGCACTTCATGAACTTGGTTACCACTTTTACATAGGAAAATGAGGCTTAAAGAAGCCAGAGTCCACTAGAAATAGTAGAAACAGCTGGGATTCAACCAGAGTTTGTGATCTTTTCAAGCGGCATTTCTGCTTTTAGAGAACAAATAATGCAAAGAAAGGGCAGGGTGGGGAATGTGCACATCATGGTTTGGGGGTGGTGAATAGTCCAGCTGGACTTGGGTAATGGTGGGTGATGACGGAGAAAAGAATTCTACCGCCTCCCTTGGTCACCCGAGTTCCAAGATGTGCCACAAGTTTCTGAGTATCCATTTGTAAGCATTTCTGTTGGTTGCTGTCTGGGCTGGACTGAGCTCAAAGGGTTACTTGTTCACCTTGCTCTGGAGATCATATCTCCACTTCAGAACTGCAAAGTTGTATTTGGTTCCTGCTTTCTGCTTTTCTTTGTCTTGGTTTCATGCCAGGGATCTGACTGATCCTGATTCGGTTGCCACTTATAGTGAAGCTGCACTATTGTAAAAGAGTTTTGGAAAGGTTCTCCGAGGACCACCTTGTACCCAGCAGTGTTTTATGTAGTTTATGTAGTTCCCTTTTTAGAAAACATAGGAGCCCTTTTACTGCTTCAGTGAGCAAGTTATCTCTGCAGTCACTTAGCTCAAGTATTTTGCTGTCACTTTGTTCCAGAGTCATCTGGGAAGTTCATGGTTTGCAGGAAACAGAGGAACCTACTCTAGTATAATTCTAGTAGGAATTGTAAGTCAAAGGAGTCATAGGACTGGGGTCTTGGGTACAGAATTCTCTTATTGCTTTGGCGAAGGATTTAATGTTAAAAGACTCACTCCTTCATAGTGTTATCAATATGAATGGGCCTTGGCAATACACACACACGCGTGGTACTGGGGATTTATCTCCACCCCTTTTTTATATTTATTTTTATATTTATTTATCTCCACCCTTTTTTTTATATTTATTTTTTTAGTTTTAGGTGGACACACTATTTTATTTTTATGTGGTGCTGAGAATCGAACCCATGTTTCACGCATGCTAGGCAAGCATGCTACCACTTGAGCCACATCCCCAGCCCTCCACCCTTTTTTTGAGACAGGGTCTCCTGAGTTGCTGAGGCTGGCCTTGAACTAGTGATCCTCATACCTAAGCTTCCTAAGTTGCTGCTGGGGATTACCAACATGCATTATCATGCCACAGTTTTTTTTTGTACTGGGAATTGAACCCAGGGATACTTAACCATTGAGCCACATCCCATCCCCAGCCCTTTTAAAATATGTTATTTATTTATTTATGTATGTATGTATTTATTTATTTATTTTTTAGTGTTTGGTAGACACAACATCTTTGTTTGTATGTGGTGCTGAGGATAGAACATGGGCCGCACGCATGCCAGGCGAGCGCGCTACCTCTTGAGCCACATCCCTAGCCCTAAATATTTTATTTAGAGACAGGGTCTTTGAGTTTCTTAGGACTTCACTAAGTTACTGAGGCTAGCTTTGGACTCACAATCCTCCCACCTCAGCCTCCCAAGTTGCTGGGTTTACAGGCATGCACCACCATGCTTTTTTTTTTTGAGACAAAATAATTGTACATATTTTTTGGGGTAGAGTATGATATTCTAATACAAATATATAATCCATTATTTCTCTCTCAGATATTTATCATCTCTCTATTTTTTTGATGCCAGGGATTGAACCTACAGTCTTGCACATAACTGTGCGAGCACTCTACAACTGTGCTATGTGCTACCCTCCATCTTTTTTTTTGTGGTGCTGGGGATCAAACCTAGGTCCTTGTATATGCCGTCATTTCTTTATATTGGGAATATTCAAAATGCTCACTACTGGCTATTTTGAAATATTCAAATAATTTTTATCAAAGTAGTTATCCTACTGTGCTACAGAACTTTAGAGGTTACTCCTCCTGTGTATCTGACTGCATCCCTTTACCTGTTAACCATCCTTTCACCATCCTCTCTCCCCATCTCAGGATCTGAGATCTACTCTCTTTCTTTGAGGTCAACTTTTTTGCTTCCATATATAGGTGAGAATATGTGGTATTTGTCTTGCTGTGCTTGACATAGTTCATGTCATATAATGTCTTCCAGTTCCATCCATGTTGCTGCAAATGGACAATTTCATTCTTTTTTACCACATTTTTTTTTTTTTTTTTTTTGTGGTGCTGGGGACCAAACCCAGGGCCTCATGCATGCTAGGCAAGCACTGTATTAGGGAGTCACATCCCCAGCCCCACTTACCCAACCTTCTTTCCTCTTCCTTTTTTTGCTCCCTCTTTTCCTTCCCTCCTACTACTTAGCTACATCCCTAGCCCCACATTTCATTCCCTCTCTCCTTTCTTCTTTATTTTTTTTTCACAGTACTTTTTTTTATCCATTCATCTGTGAATGTATACTTAGGTCGAGTTCATATCTGGACTACTATTGTGAATAGTGTTGCAATAAACATGCAATTAACAGATGTCTCTGACATACTGATTTGAGTTGTGGGATTACTGGATCATTGGTAGTTCAATCTCTGATTTTTTTAGGAACTTCCATATGGTTTTTGATGATGACTTTTATTGATTTATATTCCCCACCAGCATCCTGACCAGCATGTTAATTATTTGCCTTTTTGATAATATCCCTTCTATCTGGGAAGAGGTAAATCTTACTGGTTTTGATTTATATCAAATCA
Organism: Callospermophilus lateralis; assembly: GCF_048772815.1. Taxonomy (NCBI): domain Eukaryota; kingdom Metazoa; phylum Chordata; class Mammalia; order Rodentia; family Sciuridae; genus Callospermophilus; species Callospermophilus lateralis. Next base: position 2,935,520 of record NC_135311.1, read on the forward strand.
AAATAATGATTAGTGATGAGGCTTTCATAATCTTGAAGTAGGCCAGTCTGAAATAACAGTAATACCAAAATTAAGAAATCCTGCTATAACTAGTATGTCTTATTTTGTCTTTCTCATCTCATCCTCTCAGAAGCAGAGTGAGATAGAAGTTCAAAAATAAAAACTGGTAAGAGAATTATTGTGCCCTAAACTAAGTCATAAGCTTTATGTTTTTATTTCACCCAAAATAATGGTCATTCTTAGAATAAAACAATAATATTTTTTGTGTTTGTGGTACTGAGATTGAACCAGGGACTGGTGTCTACTAGGCAAGAACTGTACTGCTGAGCTACATTTCCATCTCTTTTCATTTATTTTTATTTTTTATTTTGAGAAAGCATCTCTCTAAGTTGCTCATTCTGGTCTCAAACTTGTAATCCTCCTGCCTGAGCCTTCCAAATAACACATTACAGGCTTATACCACCATGCCTGGCTAAAATAATAACTCTTTAAGTATGTGCCTCATTGGGTTGTTTTGAGAACTAAATGGTTAGTTAATGCATGTAAAAATGTTAGAATAATGCTTGACACACTCAATAACATTTAATAAAAGCAAAGCCAAAAAAAGAACCCTGTCTTTGCTATTGTAGGCACTGCAGTCTAAGTGTGTTGTATTTAAAACTGATTACTAAACAGATGGAGAAGAACAAGTTTAATAATAGTAGCTATCCTTTGCTCCTAGGAGTTCTATCAGCAGCTGGACTTTTCAATGCTTTAAAAATAAAAGTTCCAGCAGCAGCAGCTGTTCTTGCTTTAATCTGAATCTGCTTTTTGGGTTGTGAGAGATGTCAGTTATATATAGTTATCTTTGGGGCTTCTCAGGGCAGGCATAGTTTACCTGGACAACTGGATAATGGACTTGATCTTATTTTTACCTTTATTTTTAAAGCCTCTTCACCTATTCTCTTGATTTAGAAGTATAAGGGTCATTTTATCTATTTTAAAATTGGAGGCAGAGAGTGGTAAACTCTCTATATATTATCTACCCTAATGTTATACTTTTGAAGCATAAGAAAGCAGAATTATTCACTGTTCTTCTGTAAGTTAACATTCAAGAAAACAGTTTACTAGTGAGGAAGGAGCACTTTTGCCCCACTGGATGTGTGTGGAATGCTTAAAGCTTAGGTAAACAGACCCTCTGCTCATCTCTTCATCCATAAAGTGAGGACCCAGGAGATTTTGTGTCTCACCCTCCTCTGTGAAGATCAGTAAATGGACGTGTATAGGTAAATGGAGAAAGATGGAGATGCTTTTGTCAGTTTCCACCTCTCTTTCCTCTCCAGGAGTCCAGACATCTACATGTTGTACTGGGAAATGAAGCCTGTGACTTGGACTCCATGGTGTCTGCTCTTGCTCTGGCTTTTTATCTGACAAAGGTAAGTACCTAGGAACAGAGCCCCTTAGAATGAAAAAATTTAAATTCAAGACCAGCTCCGCTATTTACCAGCATTTAGTCTTGGGTAAGTTAAATCCCTTAACTTTGCTGATTCTCATGTCACCATACTTTTCAGTGTTACTGTGAGGGGAAGAAAATGGGTAAATAATTTTTTTTTTTTAATGGGGATTGAACCCAGGGACACTTTAACCACTGAGCAACCCCAGTCCTTTTCATATTTTATTTAGAGATAGGGTCTTGCTAAGTTGCTTAGGGCCTCGCTAAGTTGCTGAGGTTGGCTTTGAACTCGTGATTCTCCTGTCAGCTTCCTGATTACAGGCATTTGCCAGTGTGCCTGGCTGGTAAATAAGTTTTGAGGGATATGTAAACCATAAAGCAATATTCAAATTATTATGAGTTCCTTAGGGGTGTCAGTCATCTAGTGGGTATTCTTCTTGGCCAGCTAACTTTTTTTTTTTTTTTTTTTCGGGGTGGGTACTGGGAATTGAACTCAGGGGCACTCAACCACTGAGTTACATCCCCAGCCCTGTTTTGTATTTTATTTTTAGAGACAGGGTCTCACTGAGTTGCTTAGCTCCTTGCTTTAGCTGAGGCTGGCTTTGAACTCGCAGTTCTCTTGTCTCAGCCTCCTGAGCCACTGGGATTACAGGTGTGCGCCACCCAGCCCAGGATAACTCTTAAGGACTGAAAAAAAAATTTTTTTTTTTTCTCTGTGCATTGCATCTAGAACTAGGTCTTTACTATGAGTTGCCTTATTGGCTTTCATGTTATAACCAAGAAGGAGGGAGGGCAAGAGCCATCCTTTTGGGGATGGGGGTACAAACTAGTGATAGAGCACATGCTAACATGTGCAGGGCCTTAATTCAATCCTTACCACCTAAAAACTAAAAAAGCATCCTTTTATTTTTATGGAGTAGGTAATTGTGACTTTGAGAAAGGTAGTAGCTTATTCAAGATCATGTCTCCTTTGGTTCCAATTGTCTTGTTACTTTTGTTCCCTTGGTGTTGGGGATTGAATCCAGGGCCTCATGCATGCTAAGTACATGCTGTACTACTGCACTACAACCTCAGCCCAATTTTGGTACTTTTTCCTATCCCAAAACTTGTCTTTTCACTTTTCTATTCAGACGAATGAAGCTGAGGAAGTCTTTATACCAGTTTTAAATATAAAACGTTCTGAGCTACCTCTACGAGGTGACAATGTCTTCTTCCTTCAGAAGATTCAAATTCCCGAAACTATCTTGATTTTTCGGGATGAGATTGATCTCCATGCATTGCACCAGGCTGGCCAACTTACCCTCATCCTTGTTGACCATCATGTCTTACCCAAGTAAGTAGGTGGAAATTAAATTCATACTTATGTACCACATTGGACTCTGATGAATGAGATATAAATAAAGGAAGAGTCTTTGCTTTTAGCGATCTTAAAGATTAATTATAACTGATTGATCATATTTGATACAGAAATTCAACAGGAAATAATGTCAGTTCTCCAGTTATATGTTTGTTTATAGCATAAAGACATAACAGAGTTGGGGCTATAACTCAGTGGCAGAATATTTACCTGGCACAGGTAAGGCAGTGAGTTGGATCCTTAGCACTGCATAAAAATAAACAAATAAAATATGGGGCTGGGGATGTGGTTCAAGCGGTAGCATGCTCGCCTGGCATGAGCGGGGCGCTGGGTTCGATCCTCAGCACCACATAAAAATAAAATAAAGATGTTGTGTCCACCGAAAACTAAAAAATAAATATTAAAAAATTCTCTCTCTCTTAAAAAAATAAATAAATAAATAAAATAAAGGCAGGCTATGCTATTCATCTACAACTACAATAAAAAAAAAAATTAAAAAAAAAAAGAAACAAAGCAGAGAAATAGGAACATTTTGAGCTCAAACTACAGAATAACTCAAAGGTCATTTAAATCTGCCTTTGGTATCATCATTGCAATATTTTGTGGCAGATTTATTATAATATAGGCCTTTAAAAAATTGTTGGAACTATGTTTTTAATTTTTAAAAGGTTAGTAAGTGACCATATTTCCTACATAAATTCATGGTAACTTCAGAATAACATGGTAAAGTCTATAAATGTCTCATTTGAGTGTATTTGAAAAATGTGTACTTCTATAATAATTCCAACCCCTAATTTATGATTGGAAAAAAATTGCCAAAAACATAACATGGGTATGAGATTTGCCTAAGTCTGTCTGACTCCTGCTAATCTTAAAATGTATTTTGGGCCGGGCACAGTGGCACACTCTTGTAATTCCAGTAGCTTGGGAGCCTGAGGCAGAAGGCTCACAAGTTCAAAGCCATCCTCAGAAATGGTGAGGCGCTAAGCAACTCAGTGAGACTCTGTCTCTAAATACAAAAATGGGGCTGGGGATGTGGCTCAGTGGTTGAGTGCCCCTGAGTTCAATCCTTTTTGGTACCTGGGGGGGGAAAAATGTATTTTGGGTTTTTTGTGGTGCTGGGGATAGAACCCAGGGTCTCATATGTACTAGGCAAGTGCTCCACCACTGAATCACGCTCTCTGGCCTTTAAAATGTATGATATTTTTCCTTGAGCATCCTGTAATTGTAGCAGAAAATGACAAAGCTTGATAGCATGGATGAGCTATGCATTCATGCATTAATAAACTCTTAGAGGATGAAAGTCAGGGTTCCCTTCTCATGAAGCTTACAGTCAGGAAGAGGAAATTGGGTAAATAGATCATTGTAATGGGTGGGAAACAAGTGATTTTCATTCTAGGGACAGTAGGTACATGAAGGATGGAATTATTCATTATACTAGAAGGGAATTGAGGGCATTAGGAAAGGTTTTGTAGCAGAATTGACCCCTGATCTCAGGTGTTTGCTCCCTGAATAAGGAGGGAAGGCATTAGGAAGTGTTCCAGGCAGAAGAAGTAATTAATAGAAGCAAAGCCAGGCAGGTATGAAGTAGCATGGTGAGTTAGGGAAAGTGAAATTTGTTTTGCAGAGCCAGAGCATAAAATAGGAGGGAAAAGGAGAATGTGGAAAAAGATAAGACTAAAGAGGTAGGCAGGGGGAATTAGACTGATTTAGGCAGTGGGGAACTTGTGAATTATATTTATTCTAGGTCCTGGCAATCAAATTTGCTTTTTTACTTTAAATTCAGGCAGCTTTGTGAAGAATAGCTTAGGAGGGCCTTTATCTGGAGGCAGGTGTTTGGTTAAGAGACTGTTGAAGTAGTCCAGATGAAAGCTATGGAGGGCCTAGAACAAGACAATAGCTGAGGGCTGAAAAGGAAGGCATGAAGAGAAGCCCTAGGACCTCGTCACCTATGTGGAATTTGAGTATTGAGGGAATTGAGAAACAGGCAAGATTTTATTTATTTATTTATTTTTTGTCTTTACCCATAGCTTTTATTAGGCAAGATTTTAATGTTGAGTATCAAATGTCAATTGGATCCAGGCATGGTGGCACATGCCTGTAATCCCAGCAACTTAGGAGCCTGAGATAGGAGGATTGCAGGTTTGAGGCCAGCCTCAGCAACTTAGCAAGGCCCTACCAACTTAGCAAGACCCTGTCTCAAAATAAAAAAATAAAAAAGACTGGGGGTACAGCTCAGTGGTTAAGCCCTTAGGTTTAATCTCCATTATACCCTCCCACCAAAAAAGAAAAAAATGTACAACATTTATGTGGGCAAGCTATTTGCAGCAGATACTTCACAGAATTCACTTACATGCTATTTAAATACCCCTTCAGATATGACATTAAAGAAAAGAATGGAGAGAAATGAGGCAGAGTAGGAGTGACTACAGGTCTACTTGTTAGCCTAGGATATCTGCACTTTCCTTTGGTGTGAGGGTTTTGAAGATCAATAACCTATCTTTCTTTCTCTTTTCCCATACCCTCCCCCCTCCACAGAAGTGATGCAGCTCTAGAAGAGGCCATAGTAGAGGTGCTAGACCATCGACCCATCGAGCAGAAACACTGCCCTCTTTGCCATGTCTCTGTTGAGCTCGTGGGGTCCTGTGCTACCCTGGTGGCTGAGAGAATCCTGCAGGGGGCACCAGAGATCTTGGACAGGCAAACTGCAGCCCTTCTGCATGGTAAGGGTGGTTTGGTGTTGAGACCTGACTAGTTTCTCTATTCCCAACCCAAAGAAGGGAGAGTGGGAAAAATCTAGACTCTTCCAGTCTAACCATATATGCTCTCAAAACCATTCAGTTCATACCAGAGGATGGAATTATTTCAGGGAACAATTAGGCATTTAAAGGCCTATGAGATGTTTTGTTGGAGAAAGTAGAAAGGAATCTCAGGACAGCAAACCTTGACGCTTCCTATTTGTGGTATTTAATGGAAGGAGTACTAGCCAAGTAAGCAGAAAATGGATTCTTATACCAGTTCCACTAGGAAATAGGCATGTGTCCTGGAGCAAATCTCTTAACCTTTTTTATTTTCATTTTCTCTATTTATTAAAAAAAAAAAAGAGAGAGAGGGGGCCTAGGGTTGCAGCTCAGTGGTGGAGCACTTGCCTTGTACATGTGAGGCATTGGGTTCGATCCATAGCACCACATTAAAAATAATGAATAAAATAAAGGTATTATGTCCATCTTCAACTAAAAAAAATAAATAAATTAAAGAGTTAGACTACACTCTTATTTCAGCTTAAATTCTTTGATGACATTTGGCCTACCGAAGAGATGTCCAAGGGCTGGGTGTGTGTGGTACACACTATAATCCCAGCAGCTCAGGAGGCTGAGGCAGGAAGATCACAGTTTGAAACCAGTCCCAGCAATATGGCAAGGCCCTAAGCAACTTAGTGAGACCCTGTCTCAAAATAAAAAAGAGATGGGATTCAGTGGTAGAGTGCTTGTCTAGCATGTGTAGGGTATTGGGTTTGAGGGGGCTGGAGTTATAGCTTAGTGGTAGAGCACTTGCCTCGTGCATGTGAAGCACTGGGTTAAATTCTCAGCACCACATACAAACAAAGATGTTGTGTCTGCCGAAAACTAAAAAATATTAAAAATTCTCTCTCTCTCTCTTTAAAAAAATAAAATAAAATAAAATAAAAAATAAATAAAGGTATTGTGTCCAACTACAACTAAAACAAAATATTTAAAAAAATAGAAAAAAAGGGTGGGTGAGTGGGGATGTGATTCAGTGGTTAAGTGCCCCTGGATTCAATTCCCAGTACCCCCCAAACCAAAAAGAAAAAGATGTCCTCTCTGTAACAAGATTGCAGCATCTCCAAGGATTGAGATATTCAGGCTTTCTTTCCACTTTTTCTCTATTTCCCTGCCTGGGATCTGGAAATCTTACGACATAGTCCCAGTTTCTTGTTTTATTTTCAGTGAGTTTGCCCTGCAAGTCTCCTCTGTATTGTGCCCATTTGATTTGAAGGTTATATGTGTTCCGGTGGTTGTGAGTGGAGGTCACATGATTTAAGTTCTGCCATCCCCCTTCTCAATAGGAACCATCATCTTGGACTGTGTCAACATGGACATTAAAATCGGAAAAGCAACCCCAAAGGACAATGAATACGTGGAGAAACTGGAGGCCCTCTTCCCAGATCTGCCTAAGAGAAATGACATTTTTGATTTCCTACAAAAGGCAAAGTTTGATGTGTCAGGTATGAATTGTCAAGCTGAATTCTCTACCTCCCACATGAGAAAGCAAGTGGGCAAGCTTTTTTCATTGTATTTGTGAATGCAATCAAAACAATTCCAGAGCATGCATAAGGATTTACACTTCATACCAGAGAGAAAGGAGGCATCATATTAGTATGATCATGAACTGATCAATCACTTACTGGAATGTTTTATCCTGGATCTTAGGAAGAATGAGGAGGAATAGTCTTAGAGGTTCCAGTCTAATCAGAGAACATAAAACATATAAATAAAGTATACTGAGGGAAAGTAAATTATCAGAGCAAAAGCTATATAATTGGATAGAGAGGCAGAAGAAACATTTAGAATGAATATACAAAGGACAAAGGAAGAGAACTAAAAAAAAAACCTCTATTATCTTCTACTCAACTACTACCTGATGTAAAAAAGGAGAACGAAAGATGTAAGGAAAGAATGAAAAGTACTACATATTTGTTTTAAACACTGTCTGCCTTGTACTTTTTCCTTTATTTTTATGTGGTGCTCAGGATCAAACCCAGTGCCTCACTCATGCTAGGCGAGTACTCTACCACTTAACCACAACCCCAGCCCCCTACAAATATTTATCCATTTGTTTATTTATTTAGAGTGATCTTATTTATTTGAGTCAGAGTGTCTGTGTATTCCAGACAAAAATCTTCTGCCTCACTTTCCAAATAGCTGGGATGATAGGCATGTACCACAACACCAAACTCCAGATGTACTTTTAGAAAGTTAAAACAGTACAAAAAAAGGGAAAAATCGGCAGGTGGGGGGGGTGGCTAAATTTTCAGTGATCTCCTCTGTTCATTGCCCTTAAGAGAGGCTATGTTTTTTTCTTTTTCTTGTCCTCATCTTCCTGGTGTTAGGACCTTGGGTTCCCTGTTTGACTCATAGTCTTACATCCACTTTTTAGGGCTGAACACTGAACAGATACTGAGAAAGGACCAGAAGACCATCCATAGGCAAGGTACCAAAGTGGCCATTAGTGCAGTATACATGGATCTGGAGGTAAGACCAAGTTGCAGATGTTGATGGGAAGGGAAAACTTTAAATTATATATGTAACTTTGCTCCTTCATTTCTTTTTTAATTGGTGCATTATAATTATACACTATAGTGGGATTCATGTGACATTTATACCCACATAGAACATATTTAGATCAGTTTCATTCCTCATTGCCTCTCCTTTCCTTCCCCTTCTTCCCCTGTTTCTCTTCTGCTCCTCATTACTGGTTCACCTCTGTACTGTCTATATCTCTGTGCCCGTCTACTCAATTCTGTTTTCTCTGTGACCCTCATAATTCATCACCTCTCATTATACTCTGTAATAGCCCATATACTAGATTTCCTGTCTCTACTTTTGCATCCTGAAAAACCGTTTTTCCCACAGCAACGAGAATGAGAGTGATTTTTTAAATTTTTTATTTATATTTTTTATGTGGTGCTGAGAATTGAACCCAAGAACTCGAATGTGCTAGGTGAGCACTCAACTGCTGAGCCACAATCCCAACCCCAGATCTTATTAATACATAAATTAAGTTGGGCTTGGTGGCACATCCCTTAATTTCAGCTGTTCAGGAAACTGAAGCATAAGGAAGATCACAAGGTCCAGGCCAACCTGGGCAACTCAATGAGAGCCTATCTCAAAATAATAAATAGAAGGGCTAGGGATATAGCTCAGTGGTGTACTACTTGCCTAGGACCTATAAGGCTCTGGTTTCATGGTGCTGAGGATCCAACCCACAGCCTGGCACATGCTAGGCGAGTGCTCTACCACTGAGCCACAACCCCAGACCCTTTCATTGTACTTCAAATAAAATCTGCCAGCCTTACTTTGACTTACAAGGCCCTATTTATCTGCCACGTTGGTTTTCTTTCTCTTTTCTTTCCTCAGACTGTTAAGTTTATTCTCAACTCTGGCTCTTTGAACTTGGTATTCTCTTTGCTGCTTCTTATCATTCATGCCTCAGCTCACATGTGTCCTGTTTTGAGAGGTTTTCCCTGACCACCCAAACTGAAATAATTTCCCCAGGCTCAAAAAATCTCCAATTGGGCATTGGTGGCACACACTTGTAGTTCCTGACCCTTGGAAGGCGAGGATTACTTGACCCAAGAGATCAAGGCCTGCCTGGGCAACATAGTAAGACCCTGTCTCAAAAACCCCCAAAATGGGCTGGGGTTGCAGCTCAGCATTAGTGCACTTGTCTGGCATGTGTGAGGCACTGGGTTCGATTCTCACCACTACATATAAATAAATAAAATAAATGTCTATTGACAAGTGAAAAAATGTTAAAAAAAAGAAAAACCCAAAAATAACAATAAAAAAAAATCTGTAACAGTTAATTTGTGTGGAGGCAGGTACCGAGATTGAATATAAGCCTTGCTTATGCTAAACAAGCATTCCTCCACTAAGATAATGTCCTTAGCTCATTTTGTTTTGTTTTGAGATCAGGTCTCAAACAGTTAATTTTGTTGAATGAGTGGCAGAATGTAACTTTAATAATGGTGGGTTTTTTTGTTTGTTTGTTTATGGTACTGCAGTTGGAACCCAGGGGCACTCTACCAACGGAACTTCATCCCCAGCTCTTTTTTTTAATATATATATATATATATATATATATATTTAGTTGTAGTTAGACGCAATACCTTTATTGTATTTATTTTTATGTGGTGCTGAGGATCTAACCCTGTGCCTCAAACGTTCCAGGTGAGTACTCTACCACTGAACCACAACTCCAGCCCTTCCCAGCTCTTTTTAAAAATTTTTGTTTGGGGGCTGGGGTTGCAGCTCAGTTGTAGAACACTTGCCTGGCATGTGTGAGGCACTGGGTTCAATCCTCAGCACCACATAATAATAAATAAGCCACTGGGATAGCAGGCTTATGCCATTGCACCTGGCTTCTTATTTTAATTTTCCCAAAACAAATATGTTTGGCAATGTTGTCTCCTTGATCATATAGCTAATAGGTAATAGAGATTATTTTCAAACTAATTCTGTCTTAACCCAAAGCCTATATTACCCATTCTTTCTTTTTGCCTCCCAGCATGTGTATATACTAAATAGTAGGTACCTTTTTAATGGAACACAAGACATGAGTTAACAGGCAAAGAAATCCTTCATAAGGAATTTTCATTGATGGTGACAAGAAGGGTCAAGCTGTAGCCCTCATCCCTCTCCGTTTTTTCTCTTTCAGGCCTTTCTGCAGAGGCCCAACCTGCTTGCAGATCTCAGTGCTTTCTGCCAGGCTCACAGCTATGATGCCCTGGTCGCCATGACTATCTTTTTCAATGCTCATAATGAGCCAGTGCGACAGTTGGCTATTTTCTGCCCCCATGTGGCCCTTCGAATGATGGTGAGTCCCTGCCCTAACTTGAGGTCCTCCCAGCACTTGCCCATATGTTCTCCACGTTTCATGGCTCTGCACTGGAAGGCTGTCCTTAGTTCTTGCCTTTTCACAATGGCTCTTTGACTCTTTCTAGAACTTCCCTTCTCTGCTTTTTACTAAACTCTATATTTGTGAATATTCTTATTGCGAAAGGGGGCTCCAAAGAGAATTAGAGACACAGGTCCTGTTTAGAAGGATCTTGAAATGTGATTAGAAGGAAATGTTATAAATTTGGAGTTAGAACTTGATTCTTGGTTTAATCATTAATTCTTCATCTCTAAAAAATCAGTTCTTTTCTTTCTGCTCTGTTGCTTTGACAGAAACACAGTGTGGGGAGAGGTGATATGTAGTTTAGTGGTAGAGTACTGGCCTTGCTTGTGTGAGGCACTGGGTTCCATCCCCAGCAGTGGTGGGTGGGGTGGGGCAAGGAGGACAAAAGAAAGAAACACCAAAGAGAAACCTTGTCTACTACTCACCATGCAGGGATTAGTCTGTGTTATGTGCAGTCTGGAGAAGTGATCAAGGACCAGGTTTGTTCTCTTTCCTGTCTTCCATTTGGCTACCTTTTCCAATTCCTCCCCTTTCTATTCCTGTTGGTTACTGATTAGCTTAAAGGAAAATTTTAAAGTAAATTTAAGGTTGTCTAGGGACATGTTACCTGGACTATGTGAGGATCTCTAAAGATATATATGTTCTATAGCTCTGAACTGGAAGGCTGTCTAGATAATCCTTTGTTACAAAACGTATATCTGGGGGCTGGGGTTGTGGCTCAGTGGTAGAGTGCTCCTCTAACACATGCGAGGCCCTGGGTTCGATCTTCAGCACCACATAAAAATAAATAAACAAAGATATTGTGTTCATGTACAACTTAAAAAAATAAAAAAGGTATATCTGTGAGCACAGTGGTAGACACCTGTGATCCCAGCAACTTGGGAGACTGAGGCAGGAGGATTTTTTTTTTTTTTTTTTTTTAGTTTTTAGATGGACACAATATCTTTTTTTTTTTTTTTTTTTTAATTTATTTTTTAGTTTTCGGTGGACACAACTTTTTTTTTTTTTTTTTTTTTTTAGTATTTATTTTTTAGTTCTCGGTGAACACAACATCTTTGTTTGTATGTGGTGCTAAAGATCGAACCCGGGCCGCACGCATGCCAGGCGAGCGCACTACCACTTGAGCCACATCCCCAGCCCCACAACATCTTTATTTTATTTTTATGTGGTGCTGAGGATCGAACCCAGTGCCTCACGCATGCCAGGCGAGCGCGCGACCATTTGAGCCACATCCTGAGCCCCATGATGGCGAATTTGAGTCTAGCCTCAGCAGTTCGATGAGATCTATCTTAAAAAAAAAAAAAATTAAAGGGCTATGATATGTCTGTCAGTGGTAAAGTACTCTTGGGTTAAATCTCCAGTTATTCATTCATTCCTCACAGCCTCCCTCCTTCCCTCTCTCTCCTTTGTGATACCAGTGATTGAACCCAGGGGCACTTTACAACTGAGCCACATCCCTATCCCTTTTTGTTTTTATTTTGAGTCATGGTCTCACTAGTTGCTTAAGGGCCTCACTAAGTTGCTAAATCTGGCTTCAAACTTGTGATCCTCCTGCATCAGCCTCCCAGATTGCTGGGATTACAGGCCTGTATCACCATACCCAGCTCTGTCTTTCTTTCTTACATCCTGGGACTTACACATGCTAGATAAGTGCTCTACCACTGAGCTATATCCCCAGCATTTAATTTTTTATCTTGTTTTGAGACAGGGTCTTACTAAGTTGTTGAGGCTGGCTTTGAACTTGGGATCCTCCTGCCTCAGCCTCCTAAGTACCTGGGATTACAGGTGTGTATATCACACCCTACAAGAACAGTTTTTGTTTGTTTGTTTTTATTTTTGATCAAGTAGATGTGCTTTTCTGTCCAAAGTTTATCACTATTGGCCCTTTGAGTTAAGGCAAGTCAATTGACTTCTGAGTCTGTAAATAGCATAACAGCACCCACTGGTTAGTTTGATATGGCCATTAACATAATATCATACATAAAATACATTGCTTGGCTTGAAGTAAGTGCTCACAACTTAGTGGCTTTTACCAATGATGTCATGAGGGAAAATGTGCTTTGGCTATAAGAAATACCCTTCTACCTTCTGAAATCTATTTCCCTCTCTGCCATTCTTTGTTCTTTTTAGTTGTCAATGGACCTTTATTATTTTTACTTTTTATTTTTTTTTTTTTGTGGTGCTGGGGTTTATTGTTTATTTATTTATGTGTGGTGCTGAGAATCAAACCCATTGCCTAACACATGCTAGACAAATGCTCTGTCACTGAGCTACAACCCCAGCCCTCTCTGCCAGTCTTGAAGCCATGCAGATGTTTGATGACTTCTCCCATTGCCCAGGATGCCTCTGTGTTGAGAAATAGTCCCCTTTTTATAATCTGCCCTGTAACTGCCTTTCTTCCTCCTATGTTAGGGGTAGTATATTGATTTGAACACTGGCTTTAGTGATAAACCTGATTCAATTGTAATTTTTGCTTCATACAAACCATGATCTTAGGCAGGTTGACTAATCTTCCTAAGTCTCAATTTTTCTACCCCTAAGTGAGGGTAATTGTAATGCCAATCTTGTTTTGTGTGTGTGTGTTGCAGGGCCTTGTACATACTAAGCAAGTGCTGTACCACTGAATCATATCCCCAGCCCCAGAAATACAGATCTTATGAGGTAGTTGTTTTAAATAAGATAATTCTAAGTGGCCATACTCTGTGCTTTGTCTGTTTTCCACCCTTGTTTTGTTCTACTCATTCTTTTTACCTCAGTCATTCCCCAGATCTCTGAATAGGAGCTAATCCCATTTAGCTAAGGACAGAGTTCAAGTGTGTTGGCAACAACACACAGTAAAAACAGGGATTCTGGATTCTGGTTCAGAACCTACCAGCATTCACATGATTTTGCTTTGGTTTCCTCATTAATGAGGAGCGAAATTATATATGTGATCTAAAATGTTCTGTTTCTAAAATACTGTGTAGGGCTGGGAATGTGGCTCAAGCAGTAGCGTGCTCGCCTGGCATGCACAGGGTGCTGGGTTTGAGCCTCGGCACCACATAAAAATAAAATAAAGATGTTGTTGTGTCCACCAAAAACTAAAAAATAAATATTAAAAATAAAATAAGAAATAAATAAAATACTGTGTATGTTAGAAATATTTTTTTATTGCAAGCAGTAAAATTGAAGTTTAAATGATGTAATTAATTTTTTTCTCTGTTGCAAGCATCTCACTTAGAAGCTACAGCCCTTTGCTTTACCACATTATATATTGTTTCCCATTCTTGTCTCCTCTGTAGATCTGTGAAGTCCTGGAACGCTCTCATTCTCCACCTCTGAAGCTGACCCCTGTCCCAAACACCCACCCTAACCTCCAAGCCTATCTTCAAGGCAATACCCAGGTCTCTCGAAAGAAACTTCTGCCTCTGCTCCAGGAAGCCCTGTCAACATATTTTGACTCCACAAAGATACCTTCAGGGCAGCCTGAGACAGTGGGTGTGTCCAGGGAACAGGTGGACAAGGATTTGGACAGGGCAGGCCATGCTCTGATTTCTCGACTAAGTCAAGATGAGGAGGATCCTCCACTACCCCCCACACCCATGAACAGCTTGGTGGATGAGTGCCCTCTGGATCAGGGGCTGCCTAAGCTCTCGGCTGAGGCAGTCTTTGAGAAGTGCAGTCAGATCTCACTGTCCCAGTCTACCACTGCCTCCCTGTCAAATAAGTGACTCTTGGGAAAGGAAGAGATCGTGGGAGAGGTTGCTTGACCCACCTCAAATGCATGTTTTGAGATGTTTGGAGATTTCAGCAGTCATGTGTTCATTGCTCCAGGATCTGGTGTACTGTTCTCATAAAACTGGGAGGAGAAAGAAGGGAAAGAAAGTAGCTGATTCACTAATGGCTTTCTGCCTTTCCCTCAGTCTCTATCCAACAAGCTGTATTATTTAATTTTATTATTTAAATCTGCACTGACTTTCCTCTTCATTTGTCAGGGCATAATGTGATATACCCACTGTCCTAGCAGAGAGGGATAAGAAGAATATAGACCCTAAAAGGACCCTCAGTAAGGATCTTGAATAGTACCAATTTGGTTATGGAACCAAATGTTCATTCTCTGCATGAATTCACTTATTCATTCAGTGTTTATTGAAGACCTGTTTTAAGCTAGATAGAAAAGAGTGTGCTTAGGAAATTTATTCCAGTTTTTAGCCTTCAGGAGATTTCAGCTCCGTGACTCTTCTTTCTGCCCACCCATTAGGTGATGGTGTGTGTTTCCGAGATGACTAAATTTCTATTTTGAGCTTATTGTGACTGTTTTAGGTCTTAATTTGGGAACAAGTTGGAGGCCATTATCATCTGTCCTGATTAGGTGGCCTGGCTCTTTTTCTTTAGATCCTTCTGTTCTAGAGTCACAGGAATCTTGAAAACTCACTGAAGACATCTACTTTTTTTAGTATTCAGGAGGCACCGAGGAAGGTCCTAAGACCTCATAGGCACTTTACCTAAAGATGGCAGAAGTGGAATGAGAATTCTGGGTCTCTCCTTTGCCTTAGTGGGTCTATGAATTTCTTGTCCATCTTGTTCTATTTTTGTTCATGTTAAAAGAAAGCATGGAGTTCTGATACTGCCATAAATTGTGTCTAGGTCTCATTTTCCCCATCTGTAAAACAGGGTTTAGACTAGATGTTCCCTGGTCTTCTGTGATGTGCTGCTTGCTACCATCCTTTCTCTCTCCTCTGTATTTTTCTTTCGTTTTCCCTGGGAATGCTCAGGGTCACTGGATTGTAATTATGTGTGATTGTACCAAGGGAGTTAGCCTCATGTAGCATGTACAGGGATGTAATTCATACATATCATAGTGACCCAGCAAAAAGTTCCTGCCCACTGACTTGTTCTGCATGTGTAGAGTCTCCTTTTTATCTTCAAATCAACCCACTCCTCCTTTTGCCTACCCCATGTAAGTTGCCAGCAATTTCACCAAACATGATGGTTTTGGCATGACCTCTTCTAGTGTGACAGGGCACTCTTGAGTTCAGTTTAAGGATATGAAGCCTATAGCCATTTGGAAGGTGAAAATAGTGGTGTGATCACTGAACCAAAGGAATTTATGTTTTGTAGTTTAGGTACTTTATTTTGCATTTTGTTAAATATTAAAGACTTTTTTCCTCTTTGGGGTCTTATTGTCTCTTTTTACAACTATAACAAGGCTTTCCCCCTCAATTTAATAATTGTTTTAGCTTCCTACAGATTCATCTCCTTTCTTCCTACTGTACTTGTTGTCTCCTTTTTTTTTTTTTTTTTTTTTTTTTAATTGTACTGGGGATTGAACCCAGGGCATTCCCCACTCAGCCCTTTTGAAATTTTTTTGAGACAGGGTCTCACTCAGCTTCCCAGGTTGACCTCAAATCTGACACCCTCCTGTATTGGCCTTTTGAACAGTTGGGATTACAGTTTGCACCACTGCATCCAGATTCTGGTCAGCAGCCAGCTCTGTCTCCCCTCATCCTAAGTCTTTTTTTCCCTTTGTTTCTTTTCCTAGAACCAGTCTTATACTTCTTTCTTCCCAGTTTTGCTTATCCTTGAAAAATAGGCCCAAGGGTAAATGGTCTTATAAACAAAATGTTTTTTATACTGTTGCCCCCCACCCCATGCCTTGCTTTTAAAGCAGCTTCCAGAAGGTTATAAAGAATCTGGAAAGGAGAGGCTGGAGTTGAAGCTCAGAGGCAGAGCATTTGCCTCATACATGTGAGGCACTGGGTTCGATTCCCAGTACCACATATAAATAAGCAAATAAATAAAGGTCTATCAACAACTAAAACAAATATTTAAAAATTTTTTTAAAAAACAATCTGAAAAGGAGAACAAATTGCCTTCCTAGACTCAACCAAAACTAGCCACCCTGGAAAACATATTCTCCTCCCCAAAGCCCGCCCCCACACAGGAGGCAGGGCTTTTCTTTTGGTAAAACCGGCTCTTTGGGAGGTGAGGTGGCAAAACCTGTTTGAAGATGAGGTTACCTCCCTTCTACACCTCCTCCTCCTCAGAGGCCAGAGCCACAGCTGAGACAGAAAAGGGTAAAGAAGTCTTAGGGGCTAGGACAACCAGCTCCCTCACAACATTAAGTGTTTCAAACAGACAGGAATACCTGTGAAGATGGGGACTGTACAGGAAGAAACAAGAAGGACATTAGATCTTGGGTAAGTAAGAGCCTGGCTCACTTGATTGGAAATGGAATGAGAGACCTTCCTATCCAACCCTTACCCAGGTTTCAGGGGTTCCTCCAAAAGAGAATTGTGTAAGAACTTTCAGAAAAGGGATAGGGTAATCTCAAGTAAAAAGTGTAAATATGGTAAGGAACTGAGTTTTTTTATGGGTTTACTTTGGGGGTTTTTTGTTTTTATATAACAAAGGATTGATGGGGGCTGGGGTTGTGGCTCAGTGGTAAAGTGCTTGCCTAGCACGTGTGAGGCACTGGGTTCGATCCTCAGCATCACATAAAAAATAAAATAAAGATATTGTGTCCATCTTTTTAAAAAATCTTAAAAAAAAAAAAAAACCCACAAAATAACAAGGGATTGAACCCAGGGACACTATACCTGAGCTACATCCTCAGCACCCCCTTTTTTTGTGATGCTGGGGACTGAACCCAGGGCCTGTGTATGCAAGGCAAGCACTCTACCAACTGAGCTATATCCCTAGTAGTCCCCCTTTAAAAAAGAAAAAAAAAAAAACCAACTTTTTAATTAGTTATTGATGGACCTTTACTTATTTATTTATTTGTATGTGGTGCTGAGAACCCAGTGCCTCATATATGGTAGGCAAGCGCTCTATCCCTGAACCACAACCCCATCCCACCCCCAGCCCCTGTTTTTTATTTTCTATTTTCAGATAGTTTCTCCTTAAGTTGCCAAGACTGGCCTTGAACCTGTGATTCTCTGCCTTAGTCTCTTGAGTAACTTCTGGTTATAACTGGTTTTTTAAAAAAGGTTCTGTATTTTGTGTTCTGATAGATCTTCCCATGTTCTTTGTTTTTTCCACTCTTTTTTTTTTTTGTGGGGGTGGGGTTTTTTGGGGATTGAACTCAGAGGCACTTGACCACTGAGCCACATCCCCCAGCCCTATTTTATATTTTATTTAGAGACAGTCTCACTGAATTGCTTAGTATTTCACTAATTTGCTGAGGCTGGCTTTGAACTCACAATCCTCCATCTCTGCCTCCTGAACTGCTGGATTACAGGCGTACACCACTCTGCCTGGCTTTCCTCTTTCTCTGTATTGGGCATTAAACCCAGAGGTGCACACATGCTAAGCAAACATTTCTACCACTAAGCTACAGTCCCAGTTCTCTTTTTTAGTTTTACTTTGAGACAGCATCTCACTAAATTGCTCAGGCTGGCCTCAAACATGCAATAATCCTGCCTCCACCTCTTCAGTAGCTAGCTGGGATCATAGGTGTATGACAGTGTAACTGGCCTATATTATTTACTTTCTAACTCCCACCCTCCAAAATAACCATCAGGGAAGCTGAGCCAGAACTGTCTTTAAGTCCATGTTTTTCTTCCCAGTAATTCTCTTCATTCTTCCCATCTTCCCAGTGCCTCTACTTCGGCTATGTTTTCCCCATCCACTCCCCTGCATGGTAGAGAAAGGGCAGGCCTGACTAGGTGCCATCTTACCCAACTGCCCGGGGATAGCTGGGAGTGCCTCTGGGTTCAAGCCAATTGTAATGTGGGTCATCTCTCACCCTTGCATTATAGGTGGAGTCACTGCTTTACAGGTGAATAAGATTAACTTTACATTCTCTCTTTCCTCTGCTCCTAAACCCAAGTGGAGAAGATGGGAGAAACTTCTATATAGGAGATAAGAAATCTGAGTTCTTTTTAGTATTGGGGATTGAACTCAGGGTTGCTCTCCCACTGAGCTACATCACCAGTCCTTAATAATTTCCATTTTAAGGCAGGATCTCATTAATATGCTAAGGCTGGTTTAGCCTCAAACTTGTGATCTTCCTGCCTCAGCCTCCTGAATTGCCGGGATTATAGGTGTGTGACACCTTATCCAGAAAGAACTGAGTTCTTTTTAAGGTCTACCCTGTATCTCACAAACTGTTTTCTTTCTTTCTTTCTTTTTTTTTTTTTAATTTTTATTTATTTTTTTAGTCATACATGACAGAATGCATTTGACATATAATACATACATGGAATGTACATACATCAATCATATTGTCTATTCTGCTGCCCTTCCTATCCCCCCTACTCCTCCCCTCCTCTCCCATCCTTTCTCTCTATCCAATCTAATGTGACACACTTTTTTTTTTCTTTTTCTCATTACAACATCATATATGTAATCTGTATAACAATGAGGTTCTCCCTCCATCTTCTGTGCAACTCCCCTTCTCCCTCTTTTTTCCTCCCACCTCTCTTCCCTATTTAGTGGTAGTCTTCTTATGCTCTTCCTCCCTATCCCATTTTGAGTCACCCCCCCTTATATCAGAGAAGACATTTGGCATTTGTTCTTTTAGGGATTGGCTAACTTCACTTAGCATAATCTGCTCTAATGCCATCCATTTGCCTGCAAATGCCATGGTTTTATTATTTTTTAGTGCTGAGTAATATTCCATTGTGTATAAATGCCACTTTTTTTAATCCATCTATTGAAGGGCATCTAGGTTGGTTCCACATTCTAGCTATTGTGAATTGTGCTGCTATAAACATTGATGTGGTTGTGTCCCTGTAGTATGCTCTTCTTAGGTCTTTTGGGTATAGTCTGAGAAGGGGAATAGCTGGGTCAAATGGTGGTGTCCCTGTAGTATGCTCTTCTTAGGTCTTTTGGGTATAGTCTGAGAAGGGGAATAGCTGGGTCAAATGGTGGTTCCATTCCCAGCTTTCCAAGGAATCTCCATACTGCTTTCCAAATTGGCTGCACCAATTTGCAGTCCCACTAGCAATGTATGAGTGTACCTTTTTCCCTGCATCCTCACCAACACTTGTTGTTTGTCTTCATAATGGCTGCCATTCATTGGAGTGAGATGGTATCTTAGAGTAGTTTTAATTTGCATTTCTCTGATTGCTAGAGATGGTGAGCATTTTTTCATGTATTTGTTAATTGATTGTATATCCTCTTCTCAGAAGTTTCTGTTCAAGTCCTTGGCCCATTTGTTGATTGGGTTTTTTGCTTTTTTGTTGTTTAACTTTTTGAGTTCTTTGTATACTCTAGAGATTAGAGCTCTATCTGATGTTTGAGGGGTAAAAATTTGTTCCCAGGATGTAGGCTCCCTATTCACCTCGCATATTATTTCTCTTGCCGAGAAAAAACTTTTTAGTTTGAATTCAACCCATTTGTTGATTCTTGGTTTTAACTCTTGTGCTATAGGTGTCTTATTAAGAAATTTGGGGCCTGCCCCCATGTGATGAAGATTAGGACCAACTTTATCTTCTATTAGTCGCAGAGTCTCTGGTCTGATTCCTAGCTCCTTGATCCATTTTGAGTTGACTTTTGTGCATGGTGAGAGAAAGGGATTCAATTTCATTTTGTTGCATATGGATTTCCAGTTCTCCCAGCACCATTTGTTGAAGATGCTATCCTTTCTCCATTGCATGGTTTTAGCACTTTTGACAAATATAAGGTAGTTGTAATTTTGTGGATTTGTCTCTGTGTCCTCTATTTTGTACCATTGGTCTGCCAGCCTGTTTTGGTGTCAGTACCATGCTGTTTTTGTTACTATTGCTCTATAGTATAGTTTAAAATCTGGAATTGCAATACCACCAATTTCACTCTTCCTGCTTAGAATTACTTTAAATATTCTGGGTCTCTTGTTTTTCCAGATGAATTTCATGATTGCTTTTTCTATTTCTGCAAGGAATGTCATTGGGATTTTGATGGGAATTACATTGAATCTGTAAAGTGCTTTTGGTAGTATGGCCATCTTAATAATATTAATTCTACCAATCCATGAGCAAGGTAAATCCTTCCATCTTCTAAGGTCTTCTTCTATTTCTTTCTTCAGGGTTCTGTAGTTTTCATTGTATAGCTCTTTCACCTCTTTTGTTAAGTTGATTCCCAGGTATTTTATTTTATTTTTTTTTGAGGATATTATGAATGGAATAGTTGTCCTCATTTCCATTTCAGAGAATTTGTCACTGATATACAGGAATGCCTTTGATTTATTGATATTGATTTAATATCCTGCCACTTTGCTGAATTTGTTTACTAGTTCTAGAAGTTTCTTGGTTGAATTTTTGGGGTCTGCTAGGTATAGGATCATGTCATCAGCAAATAGTGCTAATTTAAGTTCTTCTTTTATGCCTTTAATTTCTTTCGTCTAATTGCTCTGGCTAGTGTTTCAAGAACTATGTTGAATAAAAGTGGTGAGAGAGGGCATCCCTGTCTTGTTCCAGATTTTAAAGGGAATGCCTTCAATTTTTCTCCATTTAGAATGATGCTGGCCTGAGGCTTAGAGTATATAGCTTTTACCATTTTGAGGTAATTTCCTGTTATCCCTAATTTTTCTAGAGTTTTGAACATAAAGGGATGCTATATTTTGTGGAATGCTTTTTCAGCATCTATTGAGATGATCATATGTTTTTTTTCTTTAAGTCTATTGATGTGGTGAATTACATTTATTGATTTTTGTATATTGAACCAGCCTTGCATCCCAGGGATGAATCCCACTTGGTCATGGTTCACAAACTGTTTTCCATTCCATTGTATATCCAGCTCCCTTAAGACACTCTCCAGGTTTTTTCATGATAATCTTTTCTTCTGGGGACCATCTTAGGGTTAGGGAAGATGCAGAAGCAACAGAACAAGCAGTCGCCCTGCGACTCGAGGAACTGGAACTGAAGGAAGAATGGCAAGATGAAGAATTCCCTAGGTGAGGAAGTGGGAGGAAGGCTGGGTGAAAGGAAAAATGGTCACAAATGGAGGGCAGGGAGGAAGAATTAGACTCGAAGGAAAGAGGTGGGAAAAAGAAACATAGCTGATAAAAGAGAGCTGATGAATACATGGCTCGATGCTTTTAGCCTCGCTCTCTGTCCGCTTTTACTCTCCTTCTAGATTGCTTCCTGAGGAGACTGGCCCTTCTGAAGATCCCGAGGACCCGCAAAGAGACTCACAGCCAGGTAGGTGATGTAGAAAACAGGAGTCAAGTTTTTTATTTTAGTTCAGTGATGGTATGTGCTACCACTATCCCTTCGTAGTTTCATTCCCCTTCCCGAAATGTCTCCTGAGTCGCTTCCTTCTTCAGTACTCACCCTGTATCACTACTTGTACGTAAGGAACTCCAGCCACCAGCAGCACTCCTCGACTCATACCTTTCTCTGTTTTTTTTTTGTTGTTATTGTTTTTGTTTGTTTTCTCCTCCAAAACCAGGTACCCCCAATACTTTAGCCCTGTGTGGCCAGCGCCTCATGCGGAAACGACTTTCTGCCCCAGAGTTGCAGCTGAATCTTACTGCGGGGCCTGGAGATAATGGAGCTTCTCCCACCTACTCTGCATCTTCCTCTTCTGATGGCAGTTCAGACCTGGAAGTAGATGAATTAGAGACACCTTCAGACTCAGAGCAGCTGGACAGTGGACATGAATTTGAATGGGAAGGTGGGAAACAAATATTTTTTAAATATTTTTTTAAGTTGTTGTTAACACACAGTATCTTTCTTTATTTTTATGTGGTGCTGAGGATGGAACCCAGTGCCTCACAGGTGCTGGCAAGAACTCTGCCACTGAGCTGCAGCCCCAGCCCCTGGCCATTTTATATATATATATATATATATATATATATATATATATATATATATATATATATATATTTTTTTTTTTTTTTTTTTTAAGTTGTAGATGGACAAGATAGAACCCAGTGCCTCATACTTGCAAAGCAAGCACTCTACCACTGAGCTACAGCCCCAGACCTGTTGCATACAATTTTAATGTGGCTAGTGAGCTTTTAAAAAAAGAAAGGACTTGAAGGAAAGAGGTGGGAAAAAGGAACACAGGTAGTAAAATCATGGTGGGGAGAGACAGCTGATAAATTGATATGTGGCTTGAAGCTTTTAGCCTCGCTTTCTGCCTGCTTTTACTCTTCTAGCCCAGAGTAAATAAAATTTAAATAAATAAAGAGGATGAAGGGAAGAAGAAAAAGGAAGAAAGAAGAAGTAGCACATGGGTACTGTGGTGCACACCTGTAATTGCAGTGATTCAGGAGACGAGGCAGGAGGATAGCAAGTTTGAGGCCAGTCTCAAGAATTTAGTAAGCCCCTGTTTCAAAATAAAAAGGACAGGGGCTGTTGGTCAGTGATAGAGGGCCCTTGGGTTCAATCCCCAGTACCGGGGAGGGAGGAGAAGTAGAAATCAATATAAAAAGAAACTCAGGATGGATTTAATGGGACTGATGTTAGATAAAAGGAAAGGTAGCAAAATTGATTTCTTCGGATGGGAAAGGTAGAGTTTATAGATTTGATGTGAAATAGTCAAGAGTAGAGGAGAGAGGTGGTTCTATTGAGTGCCTGTTATATGTTACCATTGAGCTAGGAATGGGGTTCTAGATTGCAGTTAAATGTTATGATCTGGCCAGGCGCAGTGGTGCACTATAATCCCAGCAGCTTGGGAGGCTGAGGCAAAAGGATCATGAGTTCAAAGAAGCCTCAGCAAATTAGTGAGGGCTTAAGCAACCCAGTGAGTCCCTGACTCTAAATAAAATATAAAAAGGGCTGGGGATATGTCTCAGTAGTTAATTGCCCCTGAGTTCAATTCCTAGTACCAAAAATATGATCTACATTTGCACAGCATATAGTACAGAAAAAGAAGAGGTTTGTTCTGCCTTAAAGATGTTTAGAAAAGACTTCATAGAGGAGGTGATTCTAAGCTTGAGGTTAAAAGCTGAAACTGGGACTGGGGTTGTAGTTCAGTGGCAGAGTGCTTACCTAGCATGTGTGTGCACTGGGTTCGATCCTTAGCACTACATAAAAATAAACTAATGAAATAAAGGCATGCTCTCCACCTCAACTAAAAATAATAACAATAACAATAATAATAATAATAAAAAAACTGAAGTTGATATTTATCAGGTATTTGGAGAAAGGGCATTCGAAGTGGAAGAAGCAGCTCAATCAATTGCATGGCAAATTATGGAATTCAAAGTATGAAGCATGACTTTACAGATGAAAGGCTCTGAGGTGAAACAAAAATGTATACCCAAAGATAGTGCTGGGTAAGGCAGGTAAAGGCCCAATCATACATGTCCATGTTTCCATGTTAAGGAGTTTAGATTTTATATTATAGACAATGTGGAGCATTGAAAGTTTTTTTTTGTTTTTTTTTTTTTTTAATATTTATTTTTTAGTTATTGGCGGACACAACATCTTTGTTTATATGTGGTGCTGAGGATCGAACCCGGGCCACACGCATGCCAGGCGAGTGCGCTACCGCTTGAGTCACATCCCCAGCCCGAAAGGTTTTAATTATAGTCAAATTTAATGACTTTTGGTACTGGGGATTGAACTCAGAGGCACTCAACCATTGAGCTAAAGTCCCAGACCTTTTTATTTTGAGATAGGGTCTCACTAAGTTGTCAAGGTTGGCCTTGTCATTCTCCTGCCTCAGACTCCCCAGTAGATGGGATTACAGGAATGTTTCACCCTACCTGGCTTTAATGATACTTTAAGGACTGGAAACAAACTAAAAATCCCTCAGTACAGTATAAATTCAATTGTATTCCATCCATACAATGGAATGCTAAATATTATGCAGTTTCTTTTTTTTTTTTTTTCCCCTCTGTTTTTTGTGGTGCTGGGGAAATCAGGGTCTCATGTATGCTATGTAAGTGCTATACTATCTATCTACACCTGCAATACCATTGCAAATATATTTTTTTTAGACTAGACAGTTCTTTGTTGTTGCTGTAGATGGACAGCATGCTTTATTTTATTTAGTGTCATCTTCTTTTTTTTTAATGTGGTACTGAAGATTGAACCCAGTGCTTCACACATGCTAAGCACTGAGATGGCTCTTTATTGCCATGGAAAGATCATACCAGATGATGGATGTGGTACACTATAATTTTTTATTTTTTGAGAGCAAAGTAACAGGATTTATTAGAGTAATAGAAAGAAAACACAGTTCCCAAAAGGGGAAGAGTCCCAAAAGAAGGATACCCTGTAGTATGTTATAATTTGAATTAAAAAGTAGAGAGAAAAGAAAGATTTTTCTAACAGTAGTTTAGAGGGTGGATTGAGGAAAATGAAGTAAACACAGGGAAAGCAGATAGGAGGGCAGTACCAAGACCAGGTGAGAAGCCTAGTGGCCCAGGCCTATAATCCCAGCAGCTTGGGAGGCTGAAGCAGGAGAATCACAAGTTCAAAGCCGGCAACTTAGCAAGGCCTTAAGCTAGTTAGAAAGAATCTGTCTCAAAATAAAAAATAAAAATAGCTGAAATTGTGACTTAATGGTTAAGCAACCCTGAATTCAACCTCCTGTACCAAAAAAAAAGACAAAAGAAAATTATGGCTGGGCACAGTGGCCCTTACCTGTAATCCCACTGGCTCAGGAGGCTGAGGCAGGAGAAATGAGTTCAAAGCCAGGCTCAGTAATGACCAGGCACTAAGCAACTCAGTGAGACCTTGTCTCTAAATAAAATACAAAATAGGGCTGGGGATGTGGCTCAGTAATTGATTGCCCCTGAATTCAATCCTTGGTACCAAAGAAAAGAAAATTATGGAAGTGGATAGAAGAGGAAGTGGGGTCCAGTTGGTTTGAGAGATGATAGATAAGAAAGAATCTCAGATGACATTCAATTTTCTTCCTCAGGCAACTAGATAGATGGAATCATTCCTGAACATAGGAGATGGGGCCAGTCGCAGTGGCACATGCCTGTAATCCCAGTGACTTGGGAGGCTGAGGCAGGAGGATCACATGTTTAAAGCCAGCCTCAGCAACTTAGGCCCTAAGCAAATTAGTGAGACCCTATCTCAAAATAAAAAACAAAAAAGGGTTGGGTATGTGGCTCAGTGGTTAAGTGCTTGGCATTCAGTCCCTGGTACCGCCCCCCAAAAACAACAACAACAACAACAAAAAAAAAAAAAACAGGAAATATGGGGAAAAGAAAAAGAATAATTTTGAGTTTTGAATCTGACTTGTTGATAATAGGAAAACACAAAAGGGAGATGTCTACTCTAGGCATTCAGGGATATGGATCAGAAGTTAGGAGGGAAGCTGGCATTAAAGAGGCAAATTTGAGAGTCATAATCTTGCTGATGGTAACTGAAGACATGAGAATAGATGAAGCATGTAAAGAAATAGAGAATATGGTGGTGACTAAGACAGGAAGGTAACAATTTGATGCCAGCCTCCACAATTTAGTGAGTCCGTGTCTCCAAAAGGGCCAGGGATCTTGGGAGGCTGAGGCAGTAGGATTGAAAGTTCAAGGCTAGCCTCAACAACTGCAAAGTGCTAAGCAACTCAGTGAGATCCTGTCTCTAAATAAAATACAAAATAGGGCTGGGGATGTGGCTCAGTGGTTGAGTGTCTCTGAGTTCCATTCCTGGTACCAAAAAAAAAAAAGGGCCAGGGATGCTAGGCACCGTGGCTGATGCCTGTAATCCCAGCAGCTTGAGAAGCTGAGGCAGGAGGATCATGAGAGTTCAAAGCCAGCCTCAGCAACTTATCGAGGCCCTAAGCAACTCAGCATGACCCTGTCTCTAAATAAAAATATAAAAAGGACTGGAGATGTGGCTCAGTGGTTAAGTGCCCCTGGATTCAATCCCAGGTACCTAAAAAAAAAATGGGGGGGTCATAGATATGGCTTAATGGTATTAATGGTAGAGTACCCCTGGGTTCAATCCCCAGTACTGGGGAAGGTAGGGAAGAAAGAGAATATGGGAGGGGTATACAAACCTGATACTAGTAAGAGCTGCAGACCTGCCATAGTGCAAAGTTCACCCCAAGGCCATCCCTAGTGAATAAGTGAGGATAATGAAAGAGAGACCAGGAAGGGCTTGGGTTAACTACATACAGGGGCTAAAGAGTTAAGAGTCAAGACCAGGCTGAGGGATTCTGAAAGGAGAGGAAAAAAATTGAGGAATGAGAGGTTTGGAGTAGTAAATTCTAGGGATCTAGGGAAGTTACAAGTTATTGAAGAGGGGAGATTCACCACATTGACCTTTCCTTACTCCTCTGTTTTAGATGAGCTGCCCCGGGCAGAGAGTCTGGGGGCCAGTGAAGCAGCAGAAAGACTGGGCCAGGGTTGCATGTGGGATGTGGCTGGAGAAGATGGTCATCGCTGGAGGGTGTTCCGAACAGGACAGTGGGAGCGACGAGTGGACATGACCATCATTGAGCCCTATAAGAAAGTCCTATCTCATGGAGGTAATGGCTAGAGGAAGTAGAGGGATAAAACTATAGCTTCTTGAAATACCTAAGCTGGAGACTTAGCTCTTGGTCTCAGCATCTTTCCTATAACTCTCAGAGACCCTCAGTGTCCCTCCATATAAAAGATGTACTGTTTCTCAATATATATCTGTGGCCTGAATTTTCCTTAATCATTTCCAGGTTACCATGGTGATGGCCTCAATGCTGTTATCCTCTTTGCTTCCTGTTATCTACCCCAAAGCAGCATCCCCAACTACAACTATGTCATGGAACATTTGTTTAGGTAAGGTGGAAAGCCTGAGGGGGTACAGGGAGGACATTAGGAAGGGAAAAGTAAAAGAGCCGCATCCAAGATCAGTGGCTGATTGAAGACTCTATACTAATTAATGTTCTTACTCTCTGAAACACCCAGCACATACCTTCCTTATAATACTGTCTCCTCAGGTATATGGTGGGAACTCTGGAGCTGCTGGTAGCTGAAAATTATCTGCTTGTTCACTTGAGCGGAGGCACAAGCAGGGCCCAGGTTCCACCTCTGAGCTGGATACGCCAGTGTTACCATACCCTGGATAGGCGGTGAGTCCTTAGGATGAGAGAGAAGGCTATAACTTTCCCTCTTCTTCATTTTTTTTTCCAACTTTCCATTCTTTCTTCTATCTAGTCCTTTCATCTTTTCTTTGTCCCTCTACACCCCTTGCCATGCATCTCCTGTCTTCTGCTTGCTCTCTTTTGGAGTCAGGAAACCATTTCAAGTCTCACCTTTAACCACTTACTAGCTATATAATTTTTTCTTTTTTTTAAAGAGAGAGTGGGAGACAGAGAGAGAGAGAGAATTTTAATATTTATTTTTTAGTTCTCGGCGGACACAACATCTTTGTTTGTATGTGGTGCTGAGGATCGAAACTGGGCCGCACGCACACCAGGCAAGCACGCTACCGCTTGAGCCACATCCCCAGCCCCTAGCTATATAATTTTGAACAAGCCTTTAGCATTTCAGTTTCCTACTCTGTAAAATGGCAATGATAATACCTTTGCCACTTGGCCTTTGTGAAAATCAGGTAAATCAATCTGGCATATTGCCTAGCACATAGAAGGTGCTCTTCCCTTTTTCCCGTTTTTGCCATTTACTTCATTTTCCACATGTCTATTTTCTTCTTTTCCTTCATCCCTAACTTGTATGTTTCTTTTCCTCCTGATGTTCTTTTTTTCTCCTTAGTTTTCACCATCTTCCCTTTGCTTACTTTTCTCTTTCTTTTTGCTCCTTTTCTTCTTTTCCTCCTTACTGGTCTTCCACTTGGATTTTTTTTTTTTTTTCCATTTGGAATTTTTAAAATAGGCTTGGTCAGGGTGGGATAGAGAAGTTTGCAGGAGGAACTTATGTGAGAGTATGGGCAGGGGGAAAATGGGTAGAGAAGACCAGGCTGAGAGATTCTAAAAGGAGAGTTTCCTAAAAATGAGGAGCTGGAGGGTTAAATACAATGGATGGAGCTGAGATTGCAGCCAAAGGAATGAGGATTATACCCAATCACCAGAGAATATTAGAAATTAGCCAAGGAGGTTGCATTATAGAAGATGGTTGCACTACAGAAGATAGCTCCACCTGATCTTCAGGTTTGAAGGTGGAACAAGAAGAAATGGGATGATATTTTATTCTTCTTCAGGCTTCGGAAAAACTTGAGAGCCCTTGTGGTTGTCCATGCCACATGGTATGTGAAGGCATTTCTGGCACTGCTTCGGCCCTTCATCAGGTACTAGGTCTGGGACAAGGATTCTCCTACTCTCCATTTTCAAAATAAAAATTAAGAAAGATCTTGCCCTTTCTTGCCTTAACCACTATTTTCTTTTATAAGGGTCTCTAAGAACCATCCTCCCAGTACAAAACATATTTGATATATTCTCTCTTTTCAGTTCCAAGTTCACACGAAAGATACGCTTTTTGGACAGCCTGAGGGAGCTGGCCCAACTCATCTCCCTGGATCAAGTCCACATCCCTGAAGCTGTCAGACAGTGAGTTCTGCACTTAAAGATGAAGGTTTGGGTGGGATGTGTAAAACCAATCCCGTTTTCTTAACACCTTGTGGGAGATATAAAGGAACTAAAACACCCTGCTTTGGGATGTTTCGGTGTATCTGAGCAAACTGCACACATACAGAGAAATTAAGGACACTACTGCATTCAGCAAGAAAAAAGGAAAAAAATATACATAAAAAATGCAGAAGCATCAAGAAATAATTACAGCATAGAGGTTAGAGGAGACTCAGAGCAGCCCTAGGAATAAGGAAGGAATATGTCTACAGTAAGTATGATTATATCAAGTGGAAAAGAGGATGTTAGGGATCAAAAGATGCTAATATTTGATTAAACATCCAGTCTTCTAGCTCTTCCAGTTCACTTGACTCCTTTTTCTAAACCAACCTCTTGCTCCTTGACTGCTTCTCTGCCCGTCTCCCGTAGGCTGGACCAGGATCTCCATGGCTCAGTACTGGATAAAGGGTCTTAGAACCAAACAAAGATACTGATCTGCCTACATCCCAACCCTGGAAACATCTGTCTTGTAAATCATCTCATCTTCAATTCCAATACCATTGGATGTTCACTGGGATGCCATCCTGAACATGACCCTGGTTTCGATGGGACTTTGAGGTTGGGAACCTGATCTATTGGGTGGCTTTCAATTCATCTGTGGTTTGGAAGGCTGAGTCACTAGTGCATTGGAAGTGAAGAGCTCTTGTTTTTAATCTTTAGCTGTAGAATACTGGACAAATATCATCTCTTTGGGTCTCATTTTTCTCATTTTCCTCTTCTATAAGTGAAGGACTACCTCCGTTTTACCTTGGGTATTCTAGAGTCTTAGAGAGGACTTGGATGGGCCAGAAGGGCTTAACTGACCACAGCCAGCCTGCCTGCTGGGAGCCAGGGTGCAGCTCACAAAATCTTTAGGAACGCCTCTGTGCTCTTCTTTCCCTCTAAGTCATGTCTGCCGATTGTGAGTCTGGGAAGCAGTACTTTCAAAACCTGTATTCGCCCTCCTTAATGAATTCATACCCGTAGCGGTTAATAAACTGCCGTGCAAGATTTAAGTCTGCGCCGAGAAAGTGAACGACTGTTTTCCCAGCCCCTTACATCACAATCCCCCTTTTGGTTTCACAGAGTTCTTGCTGCAGAGGTTCCCTAGGATTTTTAGCTCAGCCCCTGCCCTGGGGCTGCAGGAGGGGAGCCCCTGTGGGAGCAGACTAAGGGGGAGGGGTGTGGCGCGCGCCTCTACCTCTGAGCGCCCCGCCTTGGTTCAAACGACCCGGCGGGTTGGTGGAGAGAGGAAGAGGGAGAGAAGGTAGCACCCTGCCTCCCTCCCAGTTCCAAGCCACCCAGCCCCATGGTCCCCGCCGCCTGCGTGCTGTTCTGGGCCCTACTGCTGAGTCTGGGGCTCCAGGCGGCGGGGGCCCAGGACCAGACCCCGGCCACTACCCCGACAGGGACAGGGACGAAGGGGGTCACCTTAAGCTTCGGGAGCCCAGCCCGCAGCCGGAACACTGGCGGCATCTCCCAGTCCAGTGTTGCCCATAAGACGAAGATAGTTCTGGAGGATGAGAATGACGCAGTGGCCACCGCAGATCGTCTAGCAGGCCCGGCAGCAGCCGAGCTCCTGGCCACGGTGACAGGCATGAGCAGGTCATCTGAAACCGGCTTTGGAGACGATGATGATGGGTCTTTGGAAGAGGGGGTTGTGATTGATGCCAGAAAGAATAACACCAGCATGGAGGCTCGCACTATAGATCCTATGACAATCAGTACCAGCACTGGGAGGGTAACAGCCAACAAACAAGAGAAGGAAATCAGGATGACCACAAGCCTGCCACCTGCCGCCGGTTTGCGTTCTACTGGGGAACTGAGCACGGAGGCCGTGAGCCGGTGGTCAACAGCTGGGTCTACCCCCAGCGGGTGGCCGTCAACCTCGCGCACAGCTATGCCTCCTCCTGAGGATCTAAGACTAGTGCTGATGCCCTGGGGCCCTTGGCACTGCCACTGCAAGTCAGGCACCATGAGCCGGACCCGATCCGGGAAGCTGCAGGGCATTTCTGGGCGACTTCGAGTTGGAGCACTGAGACAAATCCGTACAGAACATCGGCCTTGCACCTACCAGAAATGTCCCTGCAATCGGCTTCGAGAAGAGTGCCCCCTGGACTCAGATCTCTGTTCTGACAACAGCTGCACCACTCAGACCACCACCACCACCACCACCACCACCACCACGGCCCCCATCCAAACCAGACGCCTAACCCTTCCAACTCCCCCACCTAGCCCAGGTCTCGTTTTTTGGAAAAAAGTCAGAATGGGCTTGGAGGATATTTGGAATAGCCTCTCTTCAGTGTTCACAGAGATGCAACCAGTAAGTGTTTTGTTGATAAGCCAGAATCTTTGTTGGTGGTTCTGAAAAGTCCTGATATCCCTAATCCTGTTGCTAAACCAGCCAGTGTGCTTGTAAGAACTGTTACTTAGACCTTTTTAGTTATTGATTCGTAACATGCACTTGTTATTCATGTTATTGTTGACCCTTGATTCTACATGTTATTTCTTGTTTTGTTTTTGAGGCAGGATCTCTGTATGTTGCCTAGGCTGGTCTCAAACTCCTGGGCTCAAGTGATCCTCCCACCTTAGCCTCCTTAGTAGCTAGGACAACAGGTGTACATCACCACTGTGCCTGGCTATCTTTTTTTTTTCTTGTACAACTGCTGATTGGTTGTTGGCAACATGTCTTATTGGCCATAAGATGATTATTGACCAACCTAGGTAAAGATTTCTTAATGCACAGTTAACAGACATGGAGGAATTTGTTTTTACCTAATTAATGCAGTTGAACAGTAACAAAAACTAAAATGTGAGGTCTCTCACTATGTGCACTTGACCTGAGTCTTCACAAACTTGAGCTATTGTCCCCACTTTACAAAGAAACAAATTTACTACTAGTATGTGGCAGAGCCAGATTTGACACCAGTGCCCATATTCTTAACTACTGTCATCCCAAAGAACTGTCCTTCTTGGATTCTTTTAAGCAACTTAAGAATTCTCAAGGAAAGACAGCCCTCCTTTTCTAAGAGTTACCAAAGGTTCTGATTGACCTGATAAAGTAGTCAAAGTTGCTACTGATGACAGGAAGTAAAAAAGGCAATAAACAAAGGGTATCCTTGGTAATTTTTCTGGTTTCTGTTGTCTTTCTCCTTCTATATATGTATGTAATTTTTCTGGTTTCTGTTGTCTTTCTCCTTCTATATATGTATGTATGTATGTATGTATGTATGTATATATATGTATATATATATATATATATATATATATATATATATATATATATACATTTTTTTTTTTTTTTTTCCTGTCCTAGAGATTGAAGCCAGGGGCACTTAACCATTGAGCCACATCTCATGATCATGACAGGGCCTTGCTAAAATGCTTAGGGCCTAAGTTGCTGAGGCTGACCGTGAACTTGTGACCCTCCTGCTTTAGTCTCCTGAGCTGCTGGGATTACAGGCATGCACCACCATGCCCAGTTGTTCAATACTATTTTGAGAATAAAAAAAGAAGCATCAAGAGGGACAGCAGTAAGACTGAGGTAATGAGGTTTTGTGGAAGGAGGAAAGCAACGAAAGGATAAAGAGGTGTGGGGACTGGGGGTGCTGCTCAGTGATATGAGCATTTGCTTGGCATGTGTGTGGCCCTGGATTCAATCTCCAGCATTGCAAAAAAAAAAAAAAAAAAGATGTGTGTCACCATGGTGAATCCCTGTGATCCCAGTTACTATGGAGGCTGAGACAGGAGGATCACTAGTGTAAGGCCAGCCTGGGCAACACACACAAAAAAAAGAAAGAATGTAGATGTGGTTGTAATTTCCCCTTTTCTCTATTTTTTTTTTCCTTACTCAGACACACAGAAACCGGAGGTAATGGCCACTTCATCCACAAGAGGAGGTGTCAGCATCTCAACCTCTCCCCTTTCAATCCCCAGTACCCACTAGATATTTTTAGTACAGAAAAACAAAACTGAAGAAAATATTGTTTGGTCTTGTGTCTTTTTACAGAAGTACTTGAGGGAAGAGACCATAAATCTCTTCAATCCTAAAACTGAACTTCATTGCCTCTGGCTTGTTCCTCTACACATGTCCCCCAGGATAAAATGTTGATACCTTATCTCCAATATTGTTTTTAAACAAGTACTTTGAAGACTAAAAAACTCAAGTGCCAAGGAAAGAAATAGGAAGAACAAGGAGTCCAGCCCTTGAAAGATGATGGTGGTTTCTCCTTGACTTCTCAATACTTGGCCCTCTCTTCAGAAAGGCAATGTTGGTACAAAATCCCATCTTAGCCACTCTAGGGGAATTATCTACATCTGCCACATCTATCATTTAATCCAAGACACACCTGTAGTGATTACTCTGCAACTATTTTGCTTACATTTTTTTATTTGAAAAATGTATTTTAAAAGTCTAACAATTTTTTAATATAAATTATGACTCTCAAACCCATTCCTGTCACTTTATTATTAAAGTGATGGTAGCATACATTTAGAGAAGGAAGGCAGCTCAAGGCAAGAGAGCACCAAAGAGAAGATGTGTCCAAAGAATATATTAGGATGTGTCTAGAGGTCAGGAGTCTGCCAGCCCCCTTCCCACTCTATCCTGTTAACCCTTTAGATCTCTAGACTTCACCCTCAGGCCACTGACTTTAGGGCAAAAAGGTGGGCTATTTTCAGAACAATTAACTTGCCTAGAACAAAGTAAACTGGGAATGTATCTCTATGACCAATCTTAGCCACTGAAAAACTGTAGGAAGTACAATGAAATTTGAAAAAAATTAAAACATCAATTACTGTAGGTGGGGCAAACTGTATGGATGGTGAAATCAGCAGAGTGGATACCAGTTTTTACAGGATCACAGAAATGATCCTATGCAAGCACAATCCACTGAGTATCCAAGTCCTGACCCCTCTACCATAAAAAAAGCTTCCTATTACAGAGTTAATACAAGACTCCAGCCTTCTTGTCTTAGAGCAGGCAGGAGCTCAATAGTCTTGTTCGGCCTTCCTAATTACCCTGCAAGGAAAGGGTCAGAACAAAAAAACACCTGAGAAAACAAAGTGCCTAAAGACCCTGCTCCTACATTGCTTTCCCATCTAAAGCCACCTTGAGCAGGTGGGGAGTGGGACCTGGTCTTCAGACAAAACTTCCTGAGTCTTGTGTCTGGTTTTAGGACTAGGGCACAGAAATAAAGCTTAGAACTTGGGAACGGTAACTAGGGTATATCTGCTGCCTTTATCTCCTCCCTCTCCAATCCCAACATAACCTGTTCCTGTTTCCATACTGCAGGAACCCCTCTTCCACAGAACAAGAATGGAGAAGCATGATACATGTCCATCACAGACATAATCCTATGCAAGCACAAATAATACACCAAGTGAAAAATTCTGTGCAGCTCTACTGAGCCTACTTATAAGGGGTTGTAGTTCACTCAAGGCTCAGACTTAAGATAAACAACCAGATTAGGGAAGGGTGGAAGATGGAAAACCATCCTGACTCCAGAACTGATTCTCAACTATAGGTAATTTTGCCACTAATAGACATCTGGTAATTTCTGGAGACAATAAAATTTTGGGGTTGTCATAACTAGGGTAGGCCAGGAATGCTGCTAAATATAATGCACAGAACAGCTCTCCAAATAAATTACCTAGTTCCAAATGATGACTGTGTCTTGGTTGAACCTTATTCTAGAGCCTCTCCTGCTCCCATGCTGAGGAAAGCCCTGAACACAGACAACTGCTCTCTCAGCGCACTCCTATCCTTAATGGTCAGGAAGTCCAGCTTGAGATATAACTCCTAGTTTTGCTGCATTATGGCTTTCTCTCCAGCCCCTCTCTTCCTCTTACCTGGGCTAACAGGGAGGCTGGCAGAAGGCAGGCCAGATGCCCCAAGACTTAAATGGAATGCTGTCGACATCTACCTCCTAATCCTTGTTCAGTGTGAAACAATAAAGTTCCTAACAGGGATGAAGTTAAGAGCAGAGGTAGGAGTAGCAGGATGGGGATAATTAAAATAACTCGTCTTAAATTAAATTTTTAATTAAAAAAAAAAAAAAAGGAGGGGAATGGTGCTGGGAAGCTAGTAATGCTACAGAAACATAGGATTTAGAGCCCTAACTAGGGAAAGACCTTGGTATTGGCAGAGATTGAGGGACTATAGTTTCAGGTCTAAAATCTGAAGAGAAAGAGTGGACTTGATCAGGCAGTGGTGACCACCCAGCCCCTGCTTGAAATCTAATTCCAGGAGGAAATAGACAGGCATGAAGGTAGGGAGCTTCTCAGCAAAGCCAGCTTCAGCTTGCATAATCCCACCTACCTACCCCATCAAAGGAGTTCCTGGTCAGGAGTCTAAAAACAAGCGGCACCTAGAACGTCATTCAGGAGACGGGAACTCGTTCCAGAGAACTCCTAGCTCAGATCTAGAGTACCAGGGCTTCAGCTGAGCTCCTCTGGCCAAACAGTAGTCAAGTGGTCAGTCCTGCTGCCTTGACCCCATCTCCAGGAGGGGCTATGGCCAGAGGGAGTAGAGGGAGTCCAGCCCCCATGCCTTTTGAGGCACTATTGGGCAGATAGGCAAAAGAGGGCCCTTGTGTTCTAGGAAGGATCTGGTGGGGACAGCATTTCTTCTGGGCTGGACACAAAGCAGGGGCTTCAAGACGGCAGAACCTAAATTTAAAAACAAACAAAAAGTGTTTTAAAAGAAGGTTTGCCTCAACCAAGTCCTCAGGGAGAAGGCATCACATAGTGCAGTCTTCGAACTGCCTCCCTTCATGTTGGCTTTCAATGAAGATGACATACAAGGGCTCTCTTACTAATAAGATCCCCTCACAGAAAACTCGTCCATATACATGTGAGGTTCAAATAACTGGTAAAAATATTCCATCATCCCTAGACCAATTTCCCTTATCATGAGATAAGAGAGCAGAAATGCATTATGGACATTATTTAGGATGGAGGGGCTCTTTCCTCTATTTCTGTCTACACAACCCCCTTTCTGCCTTTCTGGAATGATCCTCTATTCTTGAATCTTCCATTCTAATTCTTCCTCCCTCTTCCCCCCAGTTCCCATTCTTGTATCAGGATCAGGTTCTGAAACAGGGTATCAGGATGTGCAGGCATGTGCCTGCATTTTTCTAATCACTCACCATTCCTATGGGGCTATAAGCCCCTAGAATTGCTCCACGGCCTGTCTCGGTTTCCCTTGGATCTCATCTGCTCCTGAACTGCACCTGTCTGTTAAAAACACATGTGAACTGGGTGCAGTGGAACACACCTGTAATCCCAGCTATTCTGGAGGCTGAGGCAAGGGGATCATCACTATCTGTAGACCAATTTTCCTTTTTATGAGAGCAGAAATGTATTATAGACATCATTTAGGATAGAGGTGCTGGACTGTTTCCATGCCCCAACACTCCCAGCCACAAAAACTTTCTGTGGCACTGATTCAGCAGTTCTTAATCAGGAGAAGGGAGGGCTATGTTTTATTTTTTTAAATATTTTTTTTTAGTTGACAATGGATCTTTTTTTTTTTTTTTTAAATTTATTTATATGCAATGCTAAGAATTGAACCCAGTGCCTCACACTTGCTAGGCAGGCACTCTGCCACTGAGGTATATAACCCCAGGCCAGGGTTATATTTTTTGAAGAAGTCCTCTAATTATTAAGACATATATCCCCCACCC
The DNA here is from genome assembly GCF_048772815.1 of Callospermophilus lateralis. NCBI lineage: Eukaryota > Metazoa > Chordata > Mammalia > Rodentia > Sciuridae > Callospermophilus > Callospermophilus lateralis. The sequence goes on from NC_135311.1 coordinate 2,972,100, forward strand.
CAATGAAGAACATGCTAATTATAAAGATGAGGTCACCTAGGCCAAGAGATCTGAAATGCCAGATCTTAGATTTCCACATCTGGTGACCAGGACTAGAATCCCAGATTCTTGCTTCCCCATTGAGTGTATTGTTTCTCACTTAAACTTTCAAAAACAATTAAAACTACAGTCCACAGGCATTTATCATTCCCTCATTACCATGGCAAGTCCATCTCCAGCCCCCATCTCCCCAGAGCCAATGTGAGTCAGGTGGACAAAATTCATTGGTTCCCCAATCATGGTCCGGTCGATTCGTCGTCTTTTCTTTTTCTGCTTAGAGATGATAAGGAGTCACATGTTAAGTCAGTGAGGAAGGGGAAAGAGTCTTGAAAACGACTAAGGGAGGAGCCAATGGCCAGAAGTAGCATTATGACAGGGAAATCACTAGGGAATGAAAGACAAAGGTGGAATAACAAGAGACCACACAGACCAAAGCCGGGAGGGCAGTGGCCTACAGAGTGAATGTTCAAAAAAAAGGATATGTCAAAGTCATATCCTGGCTGATGAGGAAACAATGGGGAAAAGCTGACAGGTATTCAGCTTAACCTACAACCCTTGCCCAACTGAGAATGGACAGGAACAGGAAGTGATAGCTAGGACATTCATTTCTTCCATCACGTGGTCCCTTTTATTGTATGTATACATCTGCCTGGCCTAGAAACTTTCCTGACAGAGAGGCAAGAAGTGTGCTTTTTAGAAGGTAGATGGTATATCCACTTCACAGCATAAGGTAACTAAGTTTTTTGGGGTGGGGTTGTTGGGAAACTCACCGGCTGGGGTTTCTCTACCACGCAGCAGCCCAGCTTGTGCCAAAATTCACTCATATTCCCTGATGGTTCCAGCTTCACTCCTCTTCTTGAGGCCCCAGAGGGCTCTTGCTCTGGTGCCTTGACCCCCCACTTCTTACTCTTCCCAGGTATAACAACACCCTGGGTTTACTCAGCTGGATTTGTTTAGAGAATGTAGAATCCCCAGGATCCTTAGCTGAGCAGTGAGGGTCAGCGTTCCAGAGCTGGAGAGTCTAACAGGACCAGAGAGAAGGGGGGTAGGCATGCAGGTACAAGGTTAGGTCTTCCTGAAATCTGGAATCCTAGATAAGCAAAAAGCAAAAAGAAAAGTTAACAAGAAATCCCCTTCACAGATGCTCGAGAAAACTCCAGATAAGTCCCAATCTTCTCAGTTCTCCCTTATAGGCCTAATTCTGTTTTTTGTTTGTTTGTTTATTTGTTTGTTTGGTGCTAGGGATTGAACCCTGGGCCTTGTGCATGCAAGGCAAGCACTCTACTAACTGAGCTATATCCCCAGCCCCCTGATTCTGTATTCAAGACTAATGTTTTGCAAAAACATCATTTGACTCTCAGAAAAAGGAACAAAAACAAAAGAATACCAAGGGGTTAAGGAGCAATGGTTGTTTGCATCAAGGGAGAAAAAGAGGGCTAGAAGGACTTAGAGTGAAAAAGATGGGAGAGGACCAAAGAATAGTGACAGAAATGAGCAAAATTTGAGGGTGCTCAATGGTTTAGCTCCTTTCACCCTGGATTTAGGGCAGAAGGGGAGGAGCACTTAAATGACTCTGAAGAGGAAATCGCGGTTTTTTGTTCTCATAAACAAGGCCTCCACCCTTTGTCCCTTCCTATTTCCTTACCTTGCCCTGAACACCTAGATTTTCTTTAAGAACAAGAAAGGACTAACCACCTAGGTCTTAGGAAACAGTAAGACTGTTCTGTGAGGAATTTCTTACCTCTCTCAGTTCATTGCCCTTGTTCCTCTCATTTCTCTCAACTGAGATCCAACCCCTCCCAGAAACCACTTAGCAGTTCCTTTATTACCTGACCTTGAGAACCTTTCTGAAGGCTGTGTACACTGTTATATCTGTCTGGTGCTGCCATACTCCTATGTGTACACCTGTTTGCATGCTCACAATCTGGTCCTATCTCCAAATACATCTTTTCCAGATCATCTCTGCACATGTGCTGAGTATCTTCTATCCCATGAGGAATTATTTTCCAGCCTCCCCACCCTCCTCACAAGTCCTGTCGTGCAGCTCTGTTCTGCCTCACTCTATAGGGCCCAGGCTTCCTTCCCACCTCCCCTCATGCTGTGACCTGTTTTCTCCTCCCTCACCACCTCCACCCCAAGCTTCAACCAACCAGACACAAGGAACTTTCCAGTAGCAATGGTGTCCAAGGAAGAACTTTCTCCCTTCCTTACTGCCAGCAGGGTAGAGGCCTTCTGAGTTTCCTCTCACTGCATTTCCCTGTGAGTACAGAAACCTCAAAGGGTCCAACTTGTAAATATTAAACATTAACATGAAAAGGAATTGTTTTTCCTTCTAGGCCTGGAATCCTGGTGCTCTGGCACCCTAGATGACCTAAAAATTTAGTTTGTTTTTTAGCAGCCTTATGATGACATTACACAAAGACTGATGTAAGCCATAGGGAGGGAAGAACCCAAGACTCTGGGCTTTCTCTCCCTTCCCTTCCCATCCCTGGAAAGGATGTTAATCAGGATGGGACCACAGCAGTCCTGAGAGAGGAGCAGGGGTCAGTGGAGAAGTCAGACACAGGGCTGATCTTATTGGTGGCGATGGCAGGTGGTAAGAGTTGGGGGGAAATGGAGAAAACAATGAAGAATAAGAGGAAACCCCCAACACCACCAGACAGTCTGACTTGAGACTGGACTCTTAACATTCCCCACCCAGCTCAAAGCTGAGTGGACAGAGGTGGATGGTGCTGGGAGGGAAGAGAAGAGTGGGGGAGGAGGAGAGAGAGGGAAAGGGGCAGTGGAGGGAACAAGGACCTTTCTGTTTCTTTTTCAGGGATCTGACTAGAGCTGGGGTGGAGGGAAAATGTGTGTGTGGGGGGGACTTGGCATGAAATGACCAATGATGATAAGTGACCAGGAAATTCCATTCCCCAGGGTCTCTGAAAATTGGGGTTGGGGTCAGAGGGTGAAGAAGACAGGATAGGGTGAATGTGGTGGTGGTGGTTTGGGCTGGGGGGAAGGGAACAAAGCTAGAAAAGGAAGTAAGAGCCGTTGGCTGTCACTCTCTTTAAAGTAGCCAGAGAATAGTGAGTTGAGGAAAAATGAGGTCTTGAGCTGGTATGCTGAGAAAGAAGAGGTGCCTGAATCTACTGCTATTCAACCCCCAGTGAAAGGGAAGGGGCTGGGAAAATAAGAGGGAGGATCAAGGATTACACAGCATAAGACCATATCCCGATAGCCAAGGAGTACTGGTAACTGGGGCCCCAAAGACAAGAGTCCAAAGAGTGAAATATTGAACTGGTAAAGACACCCCCTAAATTACTACCACTGCCATCATGGTCACACTAGGACTTAAGAGCCTCAAAGCTATTGAGGGGCAAGCAAAAGAGGGAAGGGAGAAAGGTGCCAGGGAGGAAGGATGTACAGAGGTAGTTCCCAGGTCCTATGGTTGCCCCAAACCGGTTTTCCCGGTCCGCGGCCTCCAACCCGCGGCCCGACAAGCCTTCACAAGAAGCAGCTGGAGCAACAGAAAGAACTGAGAACCGAGTGGGCAACTCTGGCTCTGAGCCCAGGACGCAGGGGGTCGGTGGGGAGACCCCCCAGCCGGCAGGGCTGCTGAGGGGCCCTCGGGAGGGGGTGGACCCACATTTCGGCCGTGTCAGGCATCTGCCCTCGCACCAGCCCTGCCCTTCCCCAGGAAAGGTCCTGCGGAGGCTCCCGGGAAGCGGAACTAGGCCCTCGGCCTCCCTCGCCCAGCGCGTGAACTCAAGGACCGCACCTCTGCACCCTCTCCCTCGGCCTCCCAGCCCCGGGCAGGGATGGGCAGCTCCCGGGGTCTTCAGACCCCTCTTTCTTCCGAGTCGGCCCCGTTCTCAGATTTAGGCCTTTCCGGCTGTACTTCGCTTCGTTTCTGCCTGGGACCCGCCACTACCATGGTCGGTGAGACGCGGAGACGCCCTCCTTCCCGCCTCCCCCAGCAGAGCGACCCCCTGCCTCCCACGCCCAGCGCCGGGGCTGGTGGACCGGGACGGTTCCCACCGGCCCGCCGTCGCGGCACCCCGACACTCCCCAGCATCCGGTGCGTCTCCACGGCCTGGCAGGCTGCCCTGGCGGCCAGGCCCCGCTCCAGGTCTCACCTTCTGTCCTCGGGCCTCTGGGCGCCCAGCCGCAGCTGGAAGGGGCCTCCCGCCCGGTGCCCGCCGTGTGGGCTTCCCGGGCTCGCTCCTCGCGGTGGGGGAGCCGAGGGCGGGCCGGCAGAGGTGGGGCTGGCCGAGGGCGGAAACGGCCGCGACGCGATTACGACACCCGTCGGGCTCCGGGCCGAGCGCACGGCTCCGCGGGGCTGTGGGAGGGGGCTTTTGCAGCCCCGAGGGCCGCCGCTCCTGCAGGTGCACTGGGGCGTGAGGCTCCGGGGTGAAGGCCTGGCACCCAGACCGGGCCCCGGCATCTCGCGCGGCCTCCACGCGCCAGGCATTGCGGGGCAAAGTGCAGCCCAAAGCCCGGACCTGACAGGGCTCCGGGCGGGGGAGAGAGAGAAGCGCCTCAGCCCCGTGCGCCCCGTCCCGACGGGAACCGGGTGGCGCGGGGAGGGGCGGGTGACCACGGGAGTCCTTCGGCTGAGAAAGGGGCTCCTTCACGGCACCGCGGTCCCGAGTCTTTATTCAGTGAACTAGAGAACGGCAGACCGCTCCTTCTCGGCAGACAGGCGGCGGAGGGGCAGGAAAGTCCGCGAGCGGGGGTGCGAGCGCCACGGGCCGTGCGGAGGGCGGGGAGTCCTCCCGCGCTCCCTAGGGGGCGCTGCGTTGCGGGGGAAGCTGGGCGGGCGCGCTCGTCCCCGCGGCGCCAGCGGGAGCGAGCCGACCGAGCCGTGCGTACCGCCGCAGCTCCAGCGCCGTCCGCAGCAGACCCGGAGGCCCGCGGCCCTTCTCTGGAACGCGCTGGTGGTTCCCTGGTAACAGGTAAGCGCGACCGAGGGAGACGGCCTGGAAGCCCGGGCGGGAGGGCGGCTTCCTGCGGTAGAGGAGCTCGAGGTGGGGACGCTCGGAGAAGGGGCGCTGTGAACAATGGGCGTTATCCGCTGCGCGCTCTTCTCATCGATGCCCACTCCTCAGGTGCCCAGGCGAGCCTCCGAACAGTCCACGTGTGACCGTCCCTCAGCGCTTAACCGCATTTCAAATCTCCATTGCCCGTGACTTAGAGCCTGTGCACTTCATGCCTTCGGTCTGATTATTTACGTCTTCTCTTCGAGCCGATTTTCCCACCGGTTACTTGGTAGATCTTTAGTACCACCCTGTCTGCTCCCCCCCATTTCTGAATTTTCTTCTATAGTGTCCTACTTGTCTCTGCAGAAAGGGCTTTGCGGGGTGGGATTTTTTTTTTTTTTAGGGTATTCCCAACCTTTTAACAGAACTCTCCTCCCCACCTCAAATCTTTACTCCGAAGAAACAGCTTTAGGTAGGAAAGGTGGAGCTCTCTGCTGGAGAACTGCCTGATCCCATATTGAAATCCAGATCCACAGGAGCTACTGATGGAAGCAGATTTTTATTTGCAGCTGAGGAGAATAACTGGGGGCAGGTCATGGCTAATCGGAAAATCCAAGCTCAGAGTGAGGTACACAGGAGATGCCACAGATCTTCCATGCGCCTCCACCGACATCCACCCTCTCCCCAGCTTCCCATGGTGGCAGCATGACACAGCAAGGCTGGGTTGAGTAGGCCTTGGATGCCTAGAGAGGGTCTGGACAAAGGGTATTTGGGTGTGTCTGTGTGGCTAAGAAAAACTGTCTTTTTAATCTGTACATTTATTAGTCATGTTATCTCAAACTAGTGATATTTACAAAATTACCTTTGCCTTAATTATCTGCAGAATTTAAAATGAAGGATAGTGGGAAGCATTTAATGAGCATATATCATGGTACAGATAAGTGTCTAAACCTTTTGAAATAAGTAAATAATAGATATGAGATGACATGGGTGGAGAGCATTTGGGGAAGGAAAAGGGAAGCTAGCTGAAAAGGAATCCTTCACAAAATTTGGAGGACTTGGGAATTAAATCTGTACTCAATTATGTCTTTACAGGGGCTGTGGCTGTGCCTCCGCAGTAGCACACTTGCCTATCATGTGTGAGGCCCTGAGTTGATTCTCAACACCACAGACAAATAAATAAAGGTCTATCACAACTAAATATAAATATATTTTTTAAAAATATCACTACAAATGTCTTTACATTAGTAAACATTGACATTTGAGCTTCAATCTTCTGCTAATCTTCTTATGTTCTTGATTTTAATTCCACATAAATTTATGTGTGTCTTTCTGGAATGCATTTAGTATTCTCTGGACATATTTTGGTCAAAGACATAACTAAAGATTTTAGGCCTTTTGAGTTAATATTTCACAAAGTTTCCTTCAGCTTTTTAAATTGTAAAATAGCATCACCAAACACTCAGGGACTGTTAGGGCAGTTTTTACATAGTCTATACTTGTTAGAAAAGAAGTCTGTCTGTCAAAGAGCTTTTTCCCTCTTCTCAGATTCTAACTTACTCTCTACTGCCTTTTACATTTTCAGTATTCAGATTAGAATCACAGGAATAATCAGTACCTATCCCACAGAATATTTGTTCTTCAAGAACTAAATTTGTGTAAAATTTGAGAATATGAGTACAGGGTTATATAAAGCTGTAGACAACTATCTATGAATAACACAAAAGGGATCAGAGTGGTTATTATGAGATTCGAGTTCTACATAAACTGGGAGGTTTCACAAGTCACTAATTTCTAAAATGTCATTTTTAATTTTAAATTTTTATTTTTTTCCTTATGATTATTTTATTTCCTTATTTACTTTGGTATTGGGGGGGGGGTGAGACAGTCTCACTAAGTTGCTTAGGGCCTTACTGAGTTGCTGAGGCTGGCCTCAAACTTGCAGTCCTCCTACCTCAGTCTCCTGAGTTGCTGGGATTAAAGGCATGCACAACTGTGCCCTGTTGATTCTATTTTTTAAAGAACCTATTATGTGTTCATCTTTATACTAAAGATGAACTCTGCAGGAAACATAACAATGGAGGGAATATAAAAGAAACCAGCTAGATAAGGAAAAGCCTGATAGTATAGTAAATAATCCCAATAGGCAGAGTCAGTAACACTATTGACTCCTAAGATTTGCTTCTTTGGATCTTAGTTCCACATCTAAGCCAAAACTAATTAAGAGGTAGAACCATTTTTTTTTTTTTCAAGCTCTCTTTCTGCATACATGGCTCTGCAAATTACTGTGGAGATGATCAGAGCTGCATATCATAGAATGATGATCTCACCTTTCCTACACACTCCCCCGCCGTGCTACAGTCCCTGCATCACCCTCCTTATAAGCTGCTTCTCTGCTGAGTAATGTTCATGTTGCCCCACATGCTCATATCACCATGTTCTAGATTAAGGCTTTCTTTGTCCGCTTTAGTAGAGATATTTCACAATATCTGGAAACTACTTGAGGACACTAAGAGTCACAGGCCTGATGAAAACCAATGAGGTGTGCTGGAGAAAGGTCTTTTGAAACTTAGAGTTATATTTTTGAAAGCTATGGAATGTTCTTTCTGTTCCTTTGGGAACAATTCAAGTAAAGCTTCTTGCCTCTTTTCTTGGCTACTAAGTAGCAGGGTGGAGGCTCCAGGGAGCTACAATAGTCATTAACTTCAGGTGGGGCTGATGAACAGAAAAGGTGAAAGAACTTACTCATTAAAGTATGGCAAAGACCTTAGGCTTCCAATCTAAACTTTACTTCCTTACCTTGAATTGCAAACCCATTTGTTCTCATTATATTCAAGTATATTCTAGCATCTGGATGTTGTTCTAAAGAGAGGTAGGCTAGAGAGAAACAGATTAACTTATTGGTAGACTAATAGATGAGAATAGTAAAGTATTCATCATATTAAATTAATATGATAATTATATCAGCAGCCTTAAATATCTTTGTTATAAAGCCTGGCATCTGTGGTACCCAGAAAGTAGACTGGGTAGGTTCTCTTAGGGAAGCTTCCAGTCTGTTGAAGGAAATAATATATTCTTCCTATACATAAAACATAAATGATCTGTAACCCCAAAATGATGGGAGTCAGGTAAACCTCTAGAGTGTCAGGGAGTTGCTGGAGGAAACAGGGTAAGTGTAAGGAAGTCATCTTGAAAGAAATGATCTTATGGTTTAGGAGGAAAAAGAAAGCAGAATGTAATAGGCTTTTCAGAAGTAAAATGACCTTTAAATTTAAAAAGTCAGAATTTACAAAGTATTTGTAAATATATAGGAATTGGGGGAGGAGAAAGTCCTCTAGGGACTTGAATGGACTTTTTTGAGATTTACGGTTATACATAGTAGTTGAGTTCATCCTCCTGACAAACTCATATATGCATGGAGATAAATTTCAGTCAATGATTACCCCCTTGAATGGAGTCTTGAAACCTAAGAAACATTTTAGCTGGGCATGGTGGCACACATCTGTAATCCCAATAGCTCTGTAATCCCAATATCTCGGGAGGCTAAGGCAGGATGATTGTGAGCTCAAAGCCAGTCTCAGCAATTTAGCAAGACCCTAAGCAACTCAGCAAGTGCCTGTCTCCAAATAAAATATTATATATATTTTTAAGGGATGGTGATGAGGCTCAGTGGTTAGGTGCCCAGGGTTCAATCCTCAGTACCAAAAATTATCTATATCTAGATATAGACATAATAGAAAGTTGAAGGAATTAAGCAAGACAGGAATAAACAAAACTACCAGAGGCTATACTGCTAGGAAGAGTGGGGCCAAATTTTGGAAGGTCTCAAAAATCAGATCCAAGATCCACTTGATGCAGTAGGTAAACCATTTGAAGGTGAGAAGTTAGGAAATGGCAGAAAATTATAATAAAGGGATAGTTCCAGAAGCTTATCCTAGGGAAATTGGATTATTTACAGAAGCAAACAAGGATATGGAGTTTCTTTTTTGGGGAGGGGAGATTGAACTCAGGTATGCTCTGTCACTGAGCTATACCCCCTACCCCCAGTACTTTTTTTTTTAGGGGGGGTACCAGGGATTATACTTAGGGTCACTCAACCACTGGGCCACATCCCCAGCCCTTTTTTGTCCTTTACAGACAGGGTCTCACTGAGTTGTTTAGTCCCTCACCATTGCTGAGGCTGGCTTTGAACTTGCAGTCCTTCTGAGTTGCTGGAATTACAAGCATGTGCCACTGTGGCCCGCCCCCTTTTCTTTTGGGGGGGGGGGAGTAATAGAGGGTAATAGAGATTGAACCCAGAGGCACTTAACCACTGAGCCACACCCCAGCCCTTTTTATGTTTTGAAACAGTCTGTTAGGTTGCTTTGAATTCATGATTCTCCTGCCTTAGCCTTCCAAGCCTCTGGAATTACAGGTGTGGGCCACCACGCCCAGCTGAGATATGGGGTTTCTAAGCATGAGCCAGGAGCCAAAAAGAGATTGCTTTAGCATGAAGAATGACAAGTGGTTTCTTTCCAGGAAATTATGAGGGACCCTGTGAGTAGCCAGTACAGCTCCTTTCTTTTCTGGAGGATGCCCATACCAGAACTGGATCTGTCGGAGCTGGAAGGCCTGGGTCTGTCAGATACACCCACCTACAAGATCAAGGACAGCGTTGGCAAAATGATCGGGGAAGCAACAGGAGCAGAGCAAGAGAAAAATCCAGAAGGCGATACCCTCTTAGAGTATAGCACCTTCAACTTCTGGAGAGCTCCCATTGCCAGCATCCACTCCTTCGAATTGGACTTGCTTTAAGGCCAAGACTTTGGTCTCTCACCACCTTGCCCTTATTGTCTTCTCTTTCAAGCCCCTTCCTTCTCATTCCTTTCCCAAATTAATCTTGTTCTCTTCCCTTTATTGTGTTGGTGGTGCTGATGAATCTGCCAGTTGTTTTATTTATTTATTTATTTATTTATCTATCTATCTATCTATCTACTCCATTTCTCTCAAAAGCCCTCAAACCAAAGTAAAGGGTTAAAGCAATGGAGTACTGGATAACGGAAATCCCACCCCCACCCCCTGGATTATTAACCCCAGAAAACGGCTTTGTGGAGACATCAGGGAGTAGTAGAGTAGTGCAAAATGGAACATAGTTTTGATCCCATTTTTAATCGGCTTCAAAGATTGCTCAAACCATATGTAAGACCTTGGGTTTGATCCCTATCACCACAAAAAAGAAAAAGATTGCTCAAACCTTTGTAGTTACCGGTAAATTTAAGTATTTTTTCCAGGGTTAATGAAAACCTTCTAATTTTTAAGATGATTTGTCACAAGAGAATCATTTCCAAAATGTTAAGGTGGTGATCTTCTTTTTTAATCCTATTCCTTCTATATATTCTTTTCCCCAGAGAAATCAGGGGTAAAGGTATAAAATGAGGAAATAATATATTATGAAAATATGGAAAAGCACTCAATCTTTTCAGAAATAGTTGAAGCTCTTTCCTTCCAAAAAGCATTCTTTGTTTTCTGTAGTACTGAGGATCCAACCCACTGAACTACATCCTAGCCCATTTTATTTTTTTTATTTTGAGACATGCTGGCCTTGAATTTGTTATCCTTTTGTCAGCCTCCATAGTCCAAAAGGATGTTCTTCAGCTTACAACTTTGCTTCTAATTTTGGATTGATAATTCTAGCTGAAAAAAATCAGATTTCAAATCTTAAGAAGAAACCTTGCTATTAGGATAATTTGTAAGGTTCTGATTCGGTCTTCTAAAGAAAAGCATAAGGTTTGGTCCCATTCCTCATTTGCAACATATGATCTACTAATCAGTGGACCTGAGGCACAGTTTTAAAGCTACATTAAGACCCGAAATGAGCAATTACATTCTGCCCCTATACCTTGTTCCCCACTCCTTCCAAAAATAAAGACATTCAATCCCAGGTTTGTATTACAGTTCTCTCTCTTTATAAGCAAGCAGTACAGATCACAGAAGTTAGCCATGTTTTCAATTTCACATTCAGCATATATACATTTTATCACATTCAACTTTGTGCAAAAATGATTTGAATAATTAAATGGTGAACTTTAGGTAAAAAGGGTGAAATCAACTTCACCTACAACCACTCTTCTGCTTCCCCAAGGACTACTAACATATTTCAGGTAAAGAAACTGACACTCAAATATGTTATCTGCGTATTTGTAAGTCACCTCATTCTAAAAAACTATGAAACTAACAAATAGTTTTTGTGTTGAAACTACAACACTGAGCTAGACAAAAAAAAAAAAAAATCTTTATAGCATTAAAAGGCCATAAATAATTTAAAGACAACATCGATATGACTTAGACAAGTTTGAAGGAAGGGAAGATTGCCACCATCAACAACCAAGACCAAAGTCTAATTAAGAATGGGACCAGGAAGGTCAAATGACGTGTCCTTTCTATTGTAATTTATTTTTTAAGATATTTTTGGAACTAAGGATTGAACCCAGAGAGGCTTTACCTCTGAGCCACGACAACCCCCGCCCCCCCCCCTTTTTTTTTTAATTTCGAGACAGGGTCTCATGAAGTTGCAGAGGCTGGCTTTTAACTTACTGATTTCTGAAAGGCTTTCCGGGCTTCTCGCGTCCTTTAGTCATGGAAAATCAACTGCTAAATGAAAGGACCAAAAGGATCTGCAAACTCCTGCTCCATCCTCTGGCAGAAACTGCCCGACGGTAGGCTCCGACAGCGCGCCTCCCGAGACCTCCCCGGCGCGCCGCGACGGGAACGCGTCCACCAGCCAGTCCACGCAGTCAAGGGTGTCCCGCGCAGCTTTACCCGAGACAGGGACCGGGAAGCAGGCCTTTCCCGTCAACCCTAACGCTAGTCCCCCGTAGAAGCCGCCGACAAATAGAAGGCAAATTCCAGGACCAAGGAATAATCCCTCTTAATCAATTCGCCGAGTTCTTGGCGCCAAACAGCCATCACAGTCCGTCCCCTACCGGAACTATACGAACGTAATACATAATCATCCGCCTCATTAAATAGTCCTCCCAGAACACCCACGACACACACTTTACCGGACCAAGGGACCTCTAGAAGACATTCAATAATAATAATAATAATAAATAGATGAGCCTAAGAGATGCACTTCCTTCCCGCTCGAATAGAAACGTGATATTCCTAATGTTTTTCACCAGAGATTCCTCCGCCAGAAGTTATATTCCTGCGCTTTTACTTCCGGGTCCGCCATTTTGTTGCGTCCATTTCTCCACGAGGGGGGGTAAGGGCCCCCAAAATACGCATACATGAAAAGGCCAAAAAGTAACCGTCACTGACAGGGAGTCTTAGCTTCTGAAGGAAATGGGGCCAAACTGGCGGGCTCGCTGAAAGTGGAGCCGACAGCGTCCCGGACGAGGAGGTGAGGAGGCCAAGAGATGCGCGGGCTCTCGGGGGCGTAGGGCTGGAGTGGAAGGTGCCTGAGGAAGCCGCCCCGCTTCGCAGTGCAACCCCAGACCGCTGGGTGCGCTCGGAGAGGCGCCCCCGCGGCGGAGCGGGCACAGCGGGGGAGGGGGACGCAGAGGAAGGGGATGCTGGCGGGAGGAAGGGGAGGGGACTGGAGGAGGTGAGGAAGGGGGTGGGTGCGAGACCTGGGGCCGCGGAGCTGGACCACGGGAAGCCGAGGCCACAGGGGTGACCGCTAGGGGGCGCGCGGCACAGGGGCGCGGGCTGCCCCTGGGCGCCAACTTTGGCTCTCGACCTCCAACGGGCTCCGGGCTCGGAAAGCCAGAACTCGGGTGTGGGGAGCTGGAGGCCCCTGTAGAGCGGGGGTCGGCGGCCCAGCGAGGCGGGGGGCGAGCAGGAAAGCCCGGCTGCATCCCCGGACGCTCGTTTGGACGGCTGACCGCCCGGTGGGGACATGTGCGATCCCGAGGGAAGGATCTCCCGACCGCGGACTCTCGAGTTGGTGCTTTCCTGCCCCTTTTCTACCCTTCAGCCTTTCCTCCGGCCTCACGATTCCTTGAGCCGTATCCCACTCCTCTCCTAAAGGCCTCTCCTCCCCTCTGCTCCTCTTTCTATCATGGGGAAGGACGTGCTGTGGCGACCGTCGACGACGTCATGCTTCTGGCCACCCGGGACGCGTTTCGTCGTCGCGTCCGACCGCCCAGCCCTGCTCCTAAGCGTCAGTTTCCCGCCTGCCTTGCTAGCGACGAGGAGCGGACGACCGCCCAGTACTTCTGTAAACCAAAGTAATTACCTAATCCTAGGGTGCTTCTGAGAGCGCCGGCACCGCACGGGCTCCGCGAGTCTATTGAGAAGACCGAGGGGGTCCCCAGTACTGAGGAGGAAAGCTCGGGCTCCGAAGACCCCAGCTCCGTGGGAATGAAGCCAGAGCCTCTTAGCAGGGCGCCTGGCGCAGAGGCGGCCCCGAGTTCGGTGTCGGCGTCAGCAACTGAAGTCAGGCCTTAAGCAACCCGAGAGACCCTGTCTCAAAATAAATAAGCGCACTCCTGCAATCCCAGCACCGCGAGGCCGAGGTAGGGGTCGGTAGTTCAAGGCCAGCCTCAGCAACTCGGTGAGACCCTGCCTCTAAATAAAACAAAATAGGTGATGTGGCTCAGTGGTGGAGCAGTTGCCTAGCACTGGGGCCGCGGAGCTGGCCCAGTTTGAGCCTCAGCACCACATGAAAATTAATAAAGGTATTGTGTTCTACATACACACACACACACACACACCATATATTTTAAAAAACAAATGAAGTTCTTATTCTCCTGGGCATACTTATTCAGAGAACCTGGATGCAGATCTCAAGGTATATTCGTTTTGGTTTGTGTTGTTTTCTGTTGTTGTTTTCAGTACTGAGGATTGAACCCAGGGATGCTCTACCACTGAGCTACATCCCCACCTCTTTTTATTTTTATTTTGAGACAAGGTCTTGCTACATTACCCAGGCTGGCCTCGAACTTGCCATCCTCCTCCCTCAGGCTCCTGAATAGCTGGGATAGCAGGAGGCACTATGCCACCACTCCCAGCTAGGTATATTTATGTTGAACAAACAACCCTGGTAATTTGTTTGGGGTGGGGGGGTCTTTTCTTTTTCTTTCTTTTCTTTCTTTTAATTGTGGTCCTGGGGATCAAACCTAGGGCCTTGGCATGCAAAGCAACAACCTTGGTAGTTTGAATACAAAGTTCAGATTGAAAAATCACACAGCAGCTAAATTATTTGCCTAAACCAGTGATTTTTATATTTTCCTGTTTCAAGATCCATATACACTCTTAAAAATTATCATTGAGAACTTCATTATGTCATTTATTGATATTTATTATTTTAGAAGTTATTTTTTTAAATGTTCATTAATTAGGGCTAGGCTGTGGCTCAGTGGTAGAGTGCTTACCTAGCTTGTGGGAGGAACTGAGTTTGATTCTCAGTACCACATGCAAATAAAAATAAAGGTCCATCAACAACTAAAAATATATTTTTAAAAAAGGTTTATTGGGAGCTGGGGTTGTGGCTCAGTGGTAGAGTGCTAGCCTTGCATGTGTGAGGCACTGGGTTTGACCCTCAGCATCACATAATATAAAATAAAAACATTGTGTCCCCTATAACTTAAAAAAAAAAAAAAAAAGTTTATTGGGCTGAGGATATACTCAGTTGATAGAGTGCTTGCCTTGCATGCACTAGGCCCTGAATTCAATCCCTAGCACTACCAAAAAAAAAAAAAGTTTATTAATTAACTTAATTAATCCATTAAACCATTAAATGTTAACACGATTAGACTTTTTTTGTTTTTTGTTTTTGAACCCAGGACCTCACATATGCTAGGCAAGCACTCTACCACTAACATATTTTTATGAAAAATAAATTTCAGTTAAAAAAATCACATAGTGAGAAGAATGGCATTGTTTTACATTTTTTACTAATCTCTAACTTCTGACTTAGCTGTATTTTCAGAACTACTTCTGATTCAATCTATTGCAATAAATACTTGGAGAAGGAAACAGTATTTTAATAGCATTTTCAGACAACTGTCAGTATTTTTTTATCTACACAAAAACTTAGCAGTGGTAATTTTTTCTTTTTTCTTTTTTTTTCAGTGTTGAGAATGAACCTCGGGGCTTTGCATGTTCTAAACAAGCACTCTAACACTGAGCTACTTCCCCAGCTCAACAACTGCTATTTCTTAAAAAATTAATGGCAATTGGCCAGGCAAGGTGTTACCAGCCTGTAAACCCAACTACTCTGGAGGCTGAGGCAGGAGGCTCACAAATTCAAGGCCAGCCTAGGCAACTTGGACAATGTCTCAAATATAAAAAGGGCAGCTGGGCATGGTGGCACACACCTATAATCACTAGGATTGGGAGGCCGAGGCATTAGGATTGCAGGTTTAAAGCCGACCTCGGCAACTTAGAGAGTCTCTAAACAACTTGAACCAAAACCTCTGTCAAAATGAAAAATAAAAAAGGGCTGGGGATGTGGCTCAGTGGTTAAGCATCTTGGGTTCAATCCTTGGTATCAAAAAATAAAAAGAAAATAAAATGGGCTGAGGATGTAACTCAAAAGTAGAATGCTCCTGGGTTCAATCCCTAGTACTATACAAACACACAGAAAAGTCTCATGAGAATTCTGAAACCATGTCAATGAACTCTTGTGTTCTTTTACCTTAAAACCTTTTGATCTATCTTTCACTTTGAATGTTTTTACTTGTGCAGGATTTTATAACTTCAGGCAATGGTCATTGGAAAGTATTGGTTCACCAAATTATGCATATCATCCAAATGTTGGTCCATTTTATTTTACAATATCAAAAAGCACATTCATTAATATTACCACTGATTTCATCAGAAAAGTCATTAAGAAGTAGTAAGCTGTCGAGTTCACCTTGGTGGATTTAGGCTTTCCTTTTTTCTTTTTTCTTTTTTTTTTTTTTAGTGCTGGCGATTGAACCCAGGCTTTCCAAATTCTAATTTTTGCCTGAAAGCTCAAATTAATGATATTTACTAATAATTATTGTCAGTTGTTTTCCTTGTGTGTCAAACTCACTTGGCTCACTCATTTTTAAAATTTTTTTGTAGTTGTAGATGAACAGCATGCTTTATTTTATTTGTTTATTTTTATGGGGTGCTAAGCATCAAACCCTGTGCCTCACATGTGCTAGCAAGCACTCTGCCACTGAGGTATAGCCCAGCCCACTTGGTTCATTTTTCCTTTTTTTTTTTTTTTTTTTGGTACCAGGGATTGAACCCAGGGGCACTTAATTACTAAGGCACATCCCCAGCCCTTTTTCATATTTCTTTTTTAAATATTTTTTGATAGTCATAGATGGACAGAATGCCTTTTTTTATTTATTTTTATGCAGTGCCAAGGATCGAACTCAGGGCCTCACACGTGCTAGGCAAGTGCACTGCCACTGAGCTACAGCCTCAGCCCCCACTTGGTTCATTTTTAAATAAACGTCTGTCATATACCTGAGTCTTTGATTTGTCTGTTCATCATTCTTTCATACAAAGAGTGTTCCATGAGTCGGGTGCTGTAATGCATGCCTATAAGCCCAGCTACTTGGGAGATTGAGGCAGGAAGTTTGCAAATTTTTTTTTTTTTTTTTAAGAGAGAGAGAGAGAGAGAATTTTAATATTTATAGGCCGGCACAACATCTTTGTTTGTATGTGGTGCTGAGGATCGAACCCGGGCTGCACGCATGCCAGGCGAGCGCGCTACCGCTTGAGCCACATCCCCAGCCCAGGAAGTTTGCAAATTTGAGGCTAGCCTAGGCAACTTAACAAGACTCTGTCTTAAAAATAAAATAAAAAGGGCTTGGGATATAGCTCAGTGGTAGAGCATCTAGGTTCAATCCTTAGTACCACTAAATAAATAAAACAAGATGTTCTATGATAAAAGCTGTTATTTCAGTTTGCAACTTAATTGTACATTTTTTTCCTCAAGAAATCCACCATACTGAAGTATGCAGCAGAAGTGCTTAATATATATGTCCCATTTCATCACACACAAATTATAAACACATGTATTTAGGTGTTAAGATTTAATAAAATTAGTAATACTATTTACTGCTTCATCAGGGACATTTTTAAATAGAACTGGCTTTTTTCCCTTGAAAGTACATTGCAATGAAGAATAGAATAATTAGCATACTCAAGGCCCTGGGTTCAGTCCCTAGTATAGCAAATAATAGTAATAACACGAAAATTAGTTTCACAATTTGATCTGAGCTATATCTAGCATTGTATTTGTACTACCAGAACAAAGTTAACATGGTGAAAGAGGCAAATAATATCTTAGTATTCTAATAAAGATAGTTTTGACCCTGAAAAGATTGTTAGTGACCACCAGGGGTCCATGTACCCTTTTTTTTTTTTTTTTTTTTTTTGGTGTGTGGGGACAGTATTGGAAATTTAACCCAGGGGCACTTTAACACTGAGCTACATCCCCAGCTGTTCTTTGTTTTTTATTTTGAGACAGGACCTCCCTAAATTGCTTAGGGTCTCTTTAAGTTGCTTAG
Source organism: Callospermophilus lateralis (assembly GCF_048772815.1). Classification (NCBI taxonomy): domain Eukaryota; kingdom Metazoa; phylum Chordata; class Mammalia; order Rodentia; family Sciuridae; genus Callospermophilus; species Callospermophilus lateralis. The sequence goes on from NC_135311.1 coordinate 2,989,582, forward strand.
GCTGGTCTTGAACTTTCCATCCTCCTCTCTTAGTCTCTTGAGCTTCTGGGATTACAGGTGTGTAGCACCGAATTTGGCCATGTACCACAGTTTAACAACTCGCCTTGTTTGTTGCTGTATGGGGAATTAAATCCAGAGGTGCTTTACTAAACCCTGAGCTGTATTCCCAGCCTTTTTTTTTTTTTCTTTCTTTCTTTTTTTTTTTTTTTTTAAATAATGCTGGGGATCAAACCTAGGGCCTTGGACATGCTGGATAAACACCCTACCACTGAGCTACACCCCTCCCCCCACAGTCCTTTTAATATATATTTTTTGAGACAGGGTCTCACCAAATTGCTGAGGCTGGCTTCAAATTTGCTATCCTCCTACCTCAGCCTCCCAAGTCCTTGGGATTACAGGCATGCCATCAGGCCCAGAAGCAGATCAGTGTTTGACCAGAAAGTTTGCTTTTTGTAAACTTCCATCATTATATCTTTATACCACAGATGAGAAAAATTAACAATGCAATTTATTTTAGAAATCTTGATGTGTCCTATTTCATTATGGCATCCAAAGATCTATAAACCTTTAGAAAGAGTTGTTAGTTGCTAATAAGGAATCCCATAATTTCCATCAAGCAGCAGTTTTCACATATAGGCACACTTCTTTGTCCCTGCCTGGAAATCAGTTCATGTTTTATTACTTTATATTGTAGTCCTTAAAATAATATTCTACTGGGGCTAGGGTTGTGGCTCAGTGGTAGAGTGCTTGCCTGGCATGTGTGAAGCCTTGAGTTCGAATCTCAGCACTACATATAAAGTTCCACTGACAACTAAAAATTTTTTTAAAAATAATAATATTCTTCATTGGTCATTTCAAGAGTATGAAATGTTATTTTTTGATTCCCTATATTAGAAAGTATGTGTAGAGTATATTGCTTATATTTCCAAAGTTTTTCTGGAGATTAAAAGGGAACTATCATTCAGTGCCTAAAACTTTCCCAAATATCTAATTGTTTAAGATGATAGAAGAGTCCTACCAGTTAATGAGATGTATCATATGTATATTCAAGTATAAAAAGTCTTCTAAAAACATTTTACAGGCAGCTTTCCTTGTGTTTGAATTATAGCTACCTGAAAAGTTTTGCTCTTATGCATAAAGATGTCTTTGGTGGACTTGGGGAAGAGGTTGCTAGAAGCAGCAAGAAAAGGCCAAGATGATGAAGTGAGAACATTAATGGCAAACGGTGCCCCATTTACCACAGACTGGGTAAGCTTAGCAGAAAGGTCTCTTATATTCAAAGTATGCCTTTACCAATATTTTTTGTTAAAGGCCAAACAGACATTATTTATTTTTCTTCATTCTCTTTCTTCCTCATTCCCCTTATAAGAGTTTTATTTTCTTTATCTTACCTGAATATGTGGCTTTCTTTTTTAGTTTTCCAGTTTGAAAGTGTCTCCTCTGGGATACATAGATGGTAATTATAAGGTATTATATGTTTGTGATTTTCTGTAATGTATTTTAAAGTTTTTCCTAAACATTTATTTCTCTCTGGAGTATTCTTGGGTTGTAGGCTTCATAATTACCTAGAAGTTAAAATGAGTATATGAGTACATTTTATTTCAGTTGTTAATAGCCTTTTTTTTTTTTAATTTTATATGTGGTACTGATAATCGAACCCAGTGCCTCACACATGCTAAGCAAGTGCGTTACCACTGAGCCCCAGCCTCAGCCCCTAATAAGAGTACATTTCTATTTATTTATTTGTTTGTTTGTTTGTTTGTTTATTTTTTGGTGCAACCAGGGCCTTATGAATGCTTGGCAAGTGCTCTAACACTAAACTACACAGCCAATCCCCAAGAGTGTATTTCTTTTCCTTTCACATGTCCTGGTTCATGAGGAAGAGTCTTTACATTTTGTTGGCCACTTTTGGAAAACATTAAAGAGGAAGATGTAATTTTTTTCAATATGGAGAATGAACCCAGGGGCACTCTACCACTGAGCTATATCCCCAGCCTTTTTTATTTTTTATTTTTTATTTTTGAGACAGGGTCTCACTAAGTTGTGGAGGCCTCCTGCCTCAGCCTCCTGAGTCACTGGGATTACAGGAGTTCACTGCTGCACCTGGCTAGGAATGTATAATTTAATGAGCCTAGACAACCAGCCTGGAGATCAGCATGTTTTGGAAGTTGTAATGTGGGCCTTCTTTTTTTTTTTGGTGCTGGGGATTGAACCCAGGACCTGTGGGCCTTCTTACCATTCACGTATTTGTAAGCACTGAATAATTTTAACAATTTTGATGAGCAAGTGACCTCTTGTAGGGTTATTAATTCATAACTTCAGAGGCCAACAGGTTCTTAGCACTTTATAAAAAGGCAGAAAAGGAAACCCTTGAGATTAGCATTTCTATAAACATATGTGAAAAGAGCAATATGAATTAAATCCAGTCAGGCACAGAAGTGGAATATATGGGAAACACAGAATAAACTGAACAGGCTTAAAATAAAGGGTGTAACACACACACACACACACACACACACACAAAGGAATAAATCTCAGTTCCAAAATGGATGCTGATATAAGATTTATTTTGAGATGACACAGTCTTGCTTATTGCTGTTGGAATGGTATTGCTAAATTTTTACCTCATCAGTCTTTTCATCTCATCAGTCTTTTTATTCTTATTTACTGTAGCAACAAACCTCTATTCGAACCAAATTTGTACCTCAAATTCCACATGTAACTTGTCTCTGCCCTTTTTTAAGAATTGTTTTGAACCTCTCTAGCCCTTTCGTCTATCCCTGGCTCAGAATGCTCTTTTTGATCCTTTTGTTTTTTGTTTTTAGTACTGGAAATTGAACCCAGGGACACTTTACCACTAAGCTACATTCCCAGCCCTTTTAATTTTTGTTAAATTTTGATACAGGGTTTTGCTGAAGGTGGCCTCAAACTTGGAATCTTTCTGTTTCAACCTCTGGATAGCCATTCACTACCATGCTTGGCATTTTTTAAAAACCTCCTTCCAGTTAGATTCTCTCTCCAAAGATAGGAACCATATTATTTAAAATAATGTTCTTTAGGGAGTTTTTTAAAAACATTTTATTAGTTGTTGATGGACCTTTATTTATTTTTATGTGGTGCTGAAAATCGAACCCAGTGCCTCACACATGCTAGGCAAGCACTCTGCCACTGAACCACAACCTCAGCCCCTCGCCCCTCTTCAGAGAGTCTTAACCTGATAAATCTACCTGACTTATAGCTATTATACTGCATACTTATTTAATTGGTGTATATTTATCTGCATATTTGTATATTATTATTATTGGGATTTTTTTTAAATATTTTTTTTAGTTGTAGATGGACACAATATCTTTATTTTTACATGGTGCTGAGGATGGAACCCAATGCCTCACAGGTGCAAGGCAGGCGCTGTACCATTGATCTACAGCCCCAGCTCCTATAAATTTTTTAAAAAATTATTTTAAGGTGTTGATAGATCTTTATCATTTTTTATTTATTTATACGTGGTGCTGAGAATCAAACCCAGTGCTTCACACATGCCACGCAAGTGCGCTACTGCTGAGCCCCAGCTCCAGCCCCCCAGCCCTATTTTATATTTTATTTAGAGACAGGGTCTTACTGTTTAGTGCCTTGTCTTTTTTTGGGTGCTGGGGATTGAATTCAGGGCCTTATACATGCTAGGCAAGCACTCTACCAACTGACATACAGTGCCCCTAAGTGCCCCGCCTTTGCTAAGGCTGACTTTGAACTCTCAATCCTCCTGCCTCAGCCTCCTGAGCTGCTGGGATTACAGGTGTACACCACCATGCACGACTATTATTGTATTTTTATTTTGTTTTGTTTTGTTACCAGGGATTAAATCCAGGGGTGCTTAATCACTGAACCACAGCCTCACCACTTTTTATTTCTTATTTTGAGACAGGGTCTCACTAAGTTGCTTAGAGCCTCATGTAATTGCTGAGGCTGGCTTTGAACTTGAGATCCTCCTGTCTCCGCCTCCTGAGCCACTGGGATTACAACGTGTGCTACCCACCCAGCTTGTATATTAATTTTTAAGCTAAATTATTTTTTCAACACTATCTGTCCAGTTCCTATTCTCTCTCCAAAGATAGGAACCATAGGATTTAACTCTTCTTCATATGAATCCATCAATGCTATAGGATTCTGCACACAGTAGATATTCAATGAGTATTATTTTCCCACAGCTTGGAACATCACCCCTCCACCTTGCAGCCCAGTACGGTCATTATTCCACAGCAGAAGTGCTCCTTCGAGCAGGCGTTAGCAGGGATGCCCGGACCAAAGTGGACAGGACCCCTTTGCACATGGCAGCAGCTGATGGACATGCGCACATCGTGGAACTGCTTGTTAGGGTAAAGCAAGAATAGTGGTAGAGCTATATTGTAAAAAAGACATCTACCTCCCTGTTTTCTTAAATAGTGATAAGAAATTGAGCTGGGAAAGATTAAGTGTAGATGGTTTAAAACATTGAGTTACATCACTTTCAAGATTCATGGTATAAGGAGTCTTCTAATTTTTTAAAGTCTAAACAGATTTTATTGATTTTTCTTTATTCCTTTTCTGCAGTCATCCTCTATATTTATGCCAGTTTTTTTGGGCACTCAGCACTCTGTTAATAAGTGCAACAATAATCTCTTCTTTCCCCCTTCCTCTCCCATCTGTTAATATTTCCCAGTGAGTCCCTTAGAAAACCCAGTCATTGAAAGCATAATGTCTTGTCAGCATTCAGGAGAATTTGAGGAACATTTTTCTCTTTTATATTTGTTAAATGTGATCTCAGTTTAAGTATGTGTAATCTTTATGGAAATCCTTGTTATTTGGTGATGGGATCTTGCACTTGTGCTACTATAACCAGTTTCTGTTGAAAAAGTTGCTTTTCTGTGACAGAATGGAGCAGATGTGAATGCCAAGGACATGCTGAAGATGACAGCTTTGCATTGGGCCACAGAGCACCACCATCGAGATGTGGTAGAGTTACTTATCAAATATGGAGCTGATGTCCATGCTTTCAGCAAATTCGATAAATCTGCCTTTGACATAGCCCTGGAGAAGAACAATGCTGAGATTTTGGTCATCCTTCAGGTATGTATATTCTCAGAATATACATTGATTAAAGTTAAGATTTTTTGTGTGTGTGTGGAAGTTGCTCTAAAATTGAATTTTTTTTTTTAAGAGAGAGAGAATTTTAATATTTATTTATAGTTATCGGCGGACACAACATCTTTGTTTGTATGTGGTGCTGAGGATCGAACCCGGGCCGCACGTATGCCAGGCGAGCGTGCTACCGCTTGAGCCACATCCCCAGCCCAGAATTTTTTTTAAAAGTGAGAGATTTTTTTTTTTTTTTTTTGTAGATGGACACAACACAATGCCTTTATTTTTATCTGGTGCTGAGAATCGAACCCAGGTCCTGCCCATGCTAAGCGAGCGCTCTTACCGCTGAGCCACAATCCCAGCCCTAAAATTGAATTTTTGCTGGGAATAGTGGTGCATGCCAGTAATCTCAGCTATTTAGGAGCCTGAGGCAGTAGGATTGTGAGTTCAAAGCGAGCCTCAGCAATTTAGCGAAGCTCTAAGCAATTTAGCCACATCCTGTCTCCAAATGAAATATAAAAAGGGTTGAGGATGTGGTTCAAAGGTTAAGCACCTGGGTTCAGTTCCTGGTATCAAAAAATAAACCACAAAACTGAATTTTCCCCATCTTATCAAGGTAATACTTCCAATGTATTTCGATCTGTGACTCAGTGTCATTATTAGCTTTAAAATAATAATAATAATAATGGGGCTGGGGCTGTAGCACTGGTAGAGCACTTGCCTGGTATGTGTGAGACACTGGGTTCAATTCTCAGCACCACACATAAATAAAATAAAGGTCCATCAACAACTAAAAAAAAAGAAAACTTTAAACAAAACAATCCATAAATTATTGAATTATTCATGGTGATTAAAGAAAAATGTTGTGGAAATACTTACTGCCCATGTTGCAGAGCAGAATTCCCTGAACCTTTTGTTCTGAGGCTTTCCTGATTTTTGAATCATTCTTTTTTTTTTTTTTTTTAAAGAGAGAGTGAGAGAGGAGAGAGAGAGAGAGAATTTTTTAATATTTATTTTTTGCTTTTGGCGGACACAACATCTTTTTGTATGTGATGCTGAGGATCGAACCCGGGCCACACGCATGCCAGAGGAGCGCGCTACCGCTTGAGCCACATCCCCAGCCCTTGAATCATTCTTTGTTCAAAAATATTCTGTTAAATTTCATTTTTCTCTCCATGAAAATTTCCCTTTCTTTTTTCCCCCTTTGGTACTAGGGATTGATCCTAAGGATGCTCTACCACTGAACCATATCCCCAAACCTTTTTATTTTTGTATTTTGAGACAGGGTCTTCCTAAGTCCCAAACTGCCCTACAGTCCTTACAGTCCTCCTGCCTTCACCTTCCAGAAAAATTTCCTTTCTAAACTTAACTTGAGACAATATTAAAAGTCACTTTTTATTTTCTGAATGTTTATCAATTGATGTGTGATAGTATATAGCTCTAACACATGTTGGGTGATAAGGAAAGGAAATCATCTCAACTCAAATTCAAAAATTTATTCCTTCCTTCCTTCCTCCCTTCCTTCCTTCCTTCCTTCCACTGGGGATTGAACTCAGGGGCATTCAACCACTGAGCCATATTCCCAGCCCTATTTTGTATTTTAGAGACAAGGTCTGGCTTTGAATTTGCCATCCTCCTGCTTCAGCCTCCCAAGCCACGGGATTACAGATGTGAGCCACCATGCCCAGCTATATCCATTAATTTCTTAAGTCAGTATTTGTATATAAAAGGAACACTAAGATGGGGATGTAAAAATTAATAGGACACTCCATTTGTGTACAATGAATTGAAAAGCTTTTTGCTGTCATGTATAACTGATTAGAACTAATAAAAAAAAAGTGTCGGCACACACATACACCCCAAAAATTAATAGGACATGACCTTGTCCTTATGTTCACAACATGTTTAAAGATGAAGACAGGGGCTGGGGTTGTGGTTCAGTGGTAGAGCGCTCCCTAGCATGCACAAGGCACTGGGTTAGATCCTCAGCACCACATAAGTGTAAAATAAAGATATTGTGTCCACCTAAAACTAAAAAAAATAAATATTAAAAAAAAGATGAAGACAGGAAATAAAGTATATTACAAAATAAAAATATATCTAGCAAGTATCGTGGGAGCATAGTGTAAGGTGTATCAATGATTTTTAAGGGAAGGATTAAAGTATATGTAAAATACTGCTTTGAAGAAGTAAATAGAGAAGCGAGAAAATTACATTCTAGGCTAGAAGAAAAGCAAATCAAAGACGCAGAAGTATTGCAGTCCCAGCTACTCAGAAACTGAGGCAGGATTGCCAAGTTCCAGACCAGTCTGGGGAATTTAGCGAGACACTGTCTCAAAATAAAAACTTTTTTAAAAAAAGGGCTGAAGACAGTTGCAGTGTGCATGCCTGTGATCCTGTTGACCTGGAAAGCAGAAGCAGCATGAGTGCAAGTTTCAGGCAGCCTCAGCAATTTAGCAGGACCCTCAGCAACTTCACAAGACTCTGTTTCAAAATTTTAAAAAATAATGCCAGATATAGTGGTGCATGCCTGTAATCCTAGCAATTCCAGAGGCTAACATAGGAGAGCACAATTTTGAGATAGCCTCAGAAATTTAGTGAGACTCTCGGCAACAAAGCAAGACCCTATCACAAAATAAGAAATAAAAGGACTGAGGGTATAACTCAGTGGTAAAGCACCCCCATCTCCCTGCAAAAAAAAAAAAAAAAAGTGCTGGAAATACATCTCAGCAATAGAGCAGTTGCCTAGCATGTGTGAGGCCCTGGGCTCATACTCCAGTATAAAGACAGGAGTGTGAAAAAACATAAAATGTTCAAGAAAGTGAGAGCCTGAAGCTGGTAAGTTAAAGTCAGCCTTATCAACTTAGTTAGGTCCTGAGCAATTTATCAACAGCTTGTCTCAAAATAAAATATAAAAAGGGGGGCTGGAATTGTGGCTCAGTGGTAGAACATTTGCCTGGCATGTGTGAGGCCCTGGGTTCCATCCTCAGCACTACATGTAAATACATAAATAAAATAAAAGATCCATTTACAACTAAAAAATAAATATAAATAAAAATAATAAACATAAAAGGGTTGGGGATGTTGCTCAGTGGGTAATGCCCCTGGGTTCAATCTCTGGTGCCCAAAAAGAAAGAAAGTAGCTGTGTGACCGGAGAATGGGTAAAGGGAAGTGTAGTTTGGGAGTGGCAGATGCTAAGGCTTGAGAATTAGACTGGATTCTGAATATAAGGATGTTACCTTTGAAGGAGTTTGAATTATGTGGGCACTTGGGGGTCCACTGGTGCTTTTTTTTTTTTTTTTTAATAGTTTTAGTTGTCAGTGGGTTTTTATTTTATTTATTTATATGTGGTGCTGAGGAGGGAACCCAGAACTTCACACATGCCAGGCAAGCACTCTACCACTGAGCCACAGCTCTAGCCCCCCACTAGGGGCTTTTAAATAGAGGATTGATAAGATTATCTTGTTTTTAAAAGATGACTGGAATGTGGCACACAGATTAGAGAGAGAAGACAATGCTAAATCACCATAAGGGGACTTTCGTTAGGCCAGGCGGGAGCCAATGAGGGCTTCAACTAAAGAAATAACAGTGGAGGATAGATGATGGTGTACTGAAGAGGGAATTCAGCAATATTCAGAGACCAGACAATCTTTTTCAATTGAAGTTCTTCTCAAAGAGATCATTATATGTGAAAAATAGCCATTTCTACTGCATTTTCAGTTTTTTTCTGACAAATGATTCCCCAAAGACTGGTTCTCTTCTTCGACTTTCAATTCTTGTTTAGAGCCTTTTCATAAGTGAACTTTTTTAGTGGTGATCATGTTTGTAAAAAACTTCTGAAGTTTAAAAAATAAAATATAATGACGAGCTTCTTTTCCACCAAAATCTATGGAAGCAAAAATACAGCATATGGAAGTCGACTTTAAAATCTGGCACTCATTTATTTGCTCGTTGTATAGTCCCTTAGGGATTTATTCAATGGCAGAATGGAACAAGTAGTTGGACAGAACTCTAGAGAATATTTTTTTTCTGTAAGTTCTCTACAGGGATTTCCTGCTACCACATTGTCTTGTAGATAATTGATCACAGAATATTAGTGCTATAAATTATTTTTTAGACTATTCAGATCAATTCCCCTCCTTTTTTTTTAAGTAAAAAAAAAAAAAAAAAAGATCCAGAGAGGATAAGGGAATTATCTGAGTTTTTGCAAATAAAATACCTCTGCTTTTCTCAAGTAGAAACAAGCTTGGGAAAGCAATCTAACATCTCTGTTGCTGTGGTTTGAGAAAAACAAAACAAAAACAAACAAAAGCAGTCTTGATGAAAACTCTGTACTCCCTGGAACATTGTCAAGCAGAACTAGTTCTGCTTGACAGAACATGAGGAGGGGTTTTGTACTATTCCTATAACTAAAGCTAATAAGTGTTCTGACTTTGAATCCTGCTTTGTTTGGTAGGAAGCAATGCAGAATCAGGGGAATGCTCATCCCGAGAGAGCAGACTCTGTGCCTAACCCTGTGACTGTGGCTGCCCCATTCATCTTCACCTCAGGAGAGGTTGTTAACCTTGCTAGCCTTGTTTCTTCAACCAACACCAAAACAACCTCAGGTAACATTCTCGTAACATGGCACTTATTTTAGACTTAAAAATTAATAAAACTCGTTTTCCTAGAGATGAATGAGTACTCTGTCTGATATTCACTTCTTTATTAAAATATTCTCCAAACAGGTATAGGGATGTAGCTCAGAGATAGAGCACTTGCCTAGCATGCTTGAGGCGCAGAGTTCAGTCCCCAGCAGAAAAAAAAAAAAAAATTCTAGTTGTAGATGGACACAATATCTTTATTTTGTTTATTCAGTTTTATGTGGTGCTGAGTATCTAACCCAGTGCCTCACACATGCTAGGCAAGCACTCTACCACTGAGCTACAACCCCCAACCCAGCAAAAATATTTTAAAATAAAATATTGCCCAAATCAAAGCTTTTAAAGCAAAGACACTTATTCTTTCTGGAGGAGGGGAAGATCATACATAGGGATTATACATGAATACTTAGGTTAAAAGAAAAATATTCCACAGATTTGTCTATCGAAGCTTTATGTCTGACCCCAAAATGAAAACATAAGGGTGCCTCAATATGGTACTGTTAAAGGAAATAAACTTTCTTAACCTAAAGTAATAACAAAGTGGAATAAACATAAATAACTGTTGAACTGCTGATATAAAAGAGCTACGTGTGTGGGCTGGGGATCTAGCTCAGTTGGTAGAGTGCTTGCCTAGTGTGCACAAGGGCCTGGGTTCAATCCCCAGCAACACACACACACACACACACACACACACACACAAGATACATGTGATTGTTTAAATAAAGTATGAGACTTAATTTGTTCTTGAGAGCATATTTTTATAATATTGTTTTAGACATTGATGGACCTTCGTTTTGTTCATTTGTTTATATGTAGTGCCGAGGATCAAACCCAGTGCCTCACACATGCTAGGCGAGTGCTCTACCACTGAGCCACAACCCCAGCTCCATTGAGAGCATTTTTTTTTTTAATATTTATTTTTTGGTTGGACACAATATCTTTATTTATCTATTTATTTTTATGTGGTGCTGAGGATCGAACCCAGGGCCTTGCACATGCTAGGCAAGTAGTGCTCTACCACTGAGCCACAACCCCAGCCCATTGAGAGCATATTTTTAAAAAACAAAAAAGTATTGGTGTTGATGTTTTGAAACCATCATGTTTTAAACAAAAATTTCTATTTAAAAAGGAACAAATTCAACATCTCATTTTGTGAATAATTTCTTTCTTTCTTTCAAGCAAGCAGGAATATTTTTAAGAAGGAAGGTGAGGGGCTGGGGTTGTAGCTCAATGGTAGAGCTGTTGCCTAGCATGTTTGAGGCACTGGGTTCAATTCTCAGCACCACGTATAAATAAATGAATAAAATAAAGGTCCATCAATGACTAAAAAAAATTAAAAGAAAGAAAGAAAAAAGCCCCAGAACTCCCAGTGCAGCACGCCTGGGAGGGGCACAAGTGCTGCAAATACTGGGCCCAGTATAATCCCAGTGGCTCTGGAGGCTGAGGAAGGAGAATCACAAGTTCAAAGCCAGCCTCAGCATCTTAGGGAGGTCCTAAGCAACTCAGCAAGACCCTATCTCTAAATAAAATATAAAAAAAGGTCTGGGGATGTGACTCAGTGGCTAAGCACCCCTGGGTTCAATTCCTGGTATTTTCAATGCAGGAAATTATGTCCTTTAAGTTCTTTTCTTTTCTTTTTTTCTTTTTTTTTTTTTTTTGAATACTGGGGATTGAACCCAGGGGTGTTCAGAGTTGTTTTACCAATGAGTTACATCCCCAGCCCTTGTATTTTTTTATTTTGAGACAGGGTCTAGCTAAGGGCCTCAGTAAATTGCTGAGGCTTGCCTCAAATTTACAATTCTCCTGCCTCAGCCTCCTGAGTCACTACAGGCATACACTACCACACCTGATTTCATGTTCTAATTTTAATAAGTTTTCCAATTGTCTCTTTCTGACTTTCATTTAAAAATAAATAAGCTTGGTGCAGTGGCACACACCTGTAAATCCAGAGAGTATAAGATAGAAAGATGATAAATTTGAATCCAGTCTGGGAAACTGTAAATAACTAAATAAAAACTGTAGATGAATAACTGAATTCCCAGTTAAATTTGTATAACATCAAAGGAACATTGTTGAATGAGATACTACTATTGAGCAGCAATCTGGTAAAATAGAAGAAGCATGTACATAATATGGACAGATTTTTTTGAAATCAATATTGTGTTTTTTTTGTTTTTTTTGTTTTTTTAAATTTTAATATTTATTTATTTTTTTTAGTTATCGGCGTACACAACATCTTTGTATGTGGTGCTGAGGATCGAACCCGGGCCGCACGCATGCCAGGCGAGCGTGCTACCGCTTGAGCCACATCCCCAGCCCCAATATTGTGTTCTTGACCACCGAAAACCTTCTTCTCTGTGGCCATTTACTTATCTGTAAAATTTGAATATAATAATTCCAATTTTATGAGTTGTTGAGACTGAGATTTTATATTTCAGTGTCCTTTTTTTTTTACAAGGTCTTCAAAATAACAGCTGTTAAATGAAATTATAACTTCTCTTTTTTTTTTAAAAAAAAAAAGGACACAACATCTCTGTTGTATGTGGTGCTGAGTATCAAACCTGGTGGTGCTGAGTATCAAACCCGGCCGCACACATGCGAGCGTGCTACCGCTTGAGCCACATCCCCAGCCCGAAATTATAACTTCTCAATGAAGGTTGACCCTGTCATGTCCACAAGGGGGCAATAGTGACCTTCATTTTTATAGGCTATTGATTGTTTTAAATCACTTTGCTTTCAGCTAAATGATTCAAAACATTTGGTTTAAATATACACATACATGAAATCAGAACATTTATAGACTTGTGGGGTTTTTTTGGGGGGGATACTCAGTATTCAACCTGATTTTAAGTTCCTTTGAATTCTGACATTCTGAGTCTTGAGCTCTGCCAATATCCACGCATGACTAATTTTTTGTTTTGGTTTGGTTTTGGTGGTACTAGGGATTAAATCCAGTGGCATTCTACCAGTATACACATCCCCGGTTCTTTTTTTTTTTTTTTTAATATTTAAACATCTATTTTATTTCTATGTGGTGCTGAGGATCAAACCCAGTGCCTCACACATGCTAGGCGAGTTCTCTACCTCTGAGCCACAACCCCAGCCCCTCTCCAGTTCTATTTATTTCTTATTTTGAGATAGAGTTTTGCTGAGTTGCTAGGCTGACTTCAAAATTGGGATCCTCCTATCTCAGCCTCCCAAATTGTTGGGATTATAGGAATGCACCACCACACCCAGCAACTTTTGGATTTATAGAGGTTTGGGTCACACTGATTAGAACAAATACTTTTATAACCCAAAAGCCTTTAGAAGCCAATGAGATTATTTCTTCACAAACATGAGAAAAGAGCTAGAGTTGGTCTTTAGTCTAACCGCTGATATTCTCATAATCTTGATTAGGAATGATAACAAAAGGGTTGGGGATGTGGCTCAAGCGGTAGCGCGCTCGCCTGACATGCGTGTGGCCCGGGTTCGATCCTCAGCACCACATACAAACAAAGATGTTGTGTCCGCCGAAAACTAAAAAATAAATATTAAAAATTCTCTCTCTCTCTCTCTCCCTCTCTCTCTCACTCTCTCTTTAAAAAAAAAAAAAAAGGAATGATAACAAAAGTTTAACTTATTCAGAATAAAGGTTTTTTGGCCTGATTCCCTTGGGCCAGTATTCTATTTGTCATGTAGCTGTTGGCACACCTACTCTTCTTTTCTCTCTTTGTTGATAACTATAAATTTAAGTTTCTAAATCACCATGTTAAGAACTGACCTCCCCATGATATCTTACTTATGAAGCAATTCTACCCTCTTTTATCTGGTTAACCTACCCAATGCTTATTTGGTACAAAAGAAAATCAAGACAAATTTAGATTGTTAGTCAATTGAGTATTTCTCTCTCTCTCTCTCTCTCTCTCTCTCTCTCTCTCTGTCTCTCTCTCTTTGGACAGCTTCTCCTTGGACAGCTTCTCCTTTCTCATCATCCAATAATTTCTATTTATTTATTTATGGTACCAGGGATTGAACTCATGGGCATTAACCACTGAGCCACATCCCCAGTCTTATTTTGTATTTTATTTAGAGACAGGGACTCACTGAATTGCTTAGCACCTCACTGTTGCTGAGGCTGGCTTTTTTTTTTTTTTTAAGAGAGAGAGAGAGAGAATTTTTTAATATTTATTTTTTAGTTTTCGGCGGACACATCATCTTTGTATGTGGTGCTGAGGATCGAACCCAGGCCCCACGCATGCCAGGCGAGCGCACTACCACTTGAGCCACATCTCCAGACCCCTGAGGCTGGCTCTGAACTCGAGATTCTCCTGTCTCAGCCTCCCCACCTGCTGGGATTATCCAATAATATTGGATAATAATATTGCATAATGTGGTAGAGAGCCTGCCTGGCATGTGTGAAGAAACACTGGGTTCTATTCTCAGCACCTCATATAAGTAGATAAATAAAATAAAGGTCTATCGACAACTAAAAAATATATATTAAAAAAAAGAATTAGTCCTCACTTTGGCAGCACATGCCTCCATGCAAGGACAACACACACATTTATGAAGCATTCCATATTTTAAAGAAAAAAGGATTAAAGAATTAGCTGGACACAATAGGCACAGTAGTGCATGCCTGTAAATATCAGCAATTCAGAAGGCTAAGCAGGAAGATTGCAAGTTCAAAGACAGCTTGGGCAATTTAGGGAGACCCTGTCTCAAAATGAAAAATAGAACTGGCTCTATTTGGTAGTAGAGGACCCTGGATTTCACCCTAAGTATTATAGGAAAAAAGAGAGAGAGAGAATATGATGGTATTATGCTTTTAATGGATATTTTTTATACCAAAATCCATATTGCAAAGTTTGTTTGTTTTTTTTTTAATGTGTGCTGAGGATTAAACCCAAACGCTCTGCCACTGAGCTACAACCCCAACCCTGCATTGTTTCTTTTTAATTTCAATTGGGTTAAGATATTGAGCCTATTGAGGGAAAATTGAATGGATTGTTATGTTTGAACTTGGACCACTTAGTTCTCTGGGTATTTTATGATAGAATTAGAATAAAAATTGGTGTATTATCAGTATCTCCATCCTCATTCCAACTTCCACAATTAGCGTCCAAAAACAGTAAGATGGTGTGCTGTGCATTTGTGATTGTGAGGAATAGTACATAAGCAATTCACCTTCTTTTTTTTTCTTTTTTTTTTTTTTTTTTTGGTACTGCATTCCCAGCCCTTTTTATTTTTTATTTTGAGACAGGGTGTCACTAAATTACTTAAGGCCTCCCTAAATTGCTCAAGCTGGTTGGAATCCTCCTGCCTCAGCCTCCTGAATCACTGGGATTTCAGGCGTGTGCTGGCATATCCAGCAACAATCAATTCACCTCTATTATTATTATTATCATCATCATCATTATTTTGGACAGAAAATGCAGAAAATAACATGTCCATAAAGTAGAATGAATATGCTCAGTAGAGCAGAGTAGGCCAGGTGTGGGCAGAGAGAGGGAGACTGGCTCAAGGCCACCAATTTACCTCTTAAAGGAAAATATGCTGAAATGCAAATTTATAATCCAGTAAGAGTACTTAAATTAGTTACTTCAAAAAAAAAAAGAGAGAGAGATTCTTAACTTGTGGTGGTTCACGCCTGTAGGTCCAACTATATTAAGGCTGAGGCAGGAGTATCCCAAGTTCCAGACTAGCCTGGGCAATTTAGGGGACTATCCCAAAATAAATAAAAAAGGCTGGGGATCTAGTTCAGTGGTAGAGTGTCTGCTTATGATGCATGAGGCTCTGGGTTCAATTCCCAGTACTGAGAAGGAGAGAAGAAAGAATTAATTTTTTGCTCTATGGAAGGATTTTCTATAAGGAATATATAGGCGTTTCCTTGCCAGGTAAGGTGTCATATGCTAAGGCAGGAAGATCACAGGTTCAAGGCCAGCCTCAGCAATTTACGAAGGCCCTAAGCTCCAAAAATAAAAAAGGGCTCCGGATGTAGCTCAGTGGTAAAATACCCCTGGGTTCAATCCCTAGTATCAAAAAGAGCAGCAGGCTGAGATTGTGGCTCAGTGGTAGAGTGCTTGCCTAGCTTGCATGAGGCACTGGGTTCCATCCTTAGAATCACATAAATGTAAAATAAAGATATTGTATCCACCTAAACTAAAAAATAAATATTAAAAAAACAAAACAGCAACAAAAAAAGAGGGATTTCATTAAGTTTTTTTTTTTTTTTTTGTATGTGTGTGTGTGTGGTACTGGGGATTAAACCCAGGTCCTGTGCATGAAGCAAGCACTCTATTAAATGAGCTATATCCCCAGTCCTTCCTTAAGTATTTTACAGATAATTGACTTCTTTTTTTTTTTTTTTGGTACCAGGGATTGAACTCAGGTACTCAACCACTGAGCCATATTCCCAGGCAGGGTCTCACTGAGTTGTTTAGTGTCTTGCCATTGCTGAGGCTGGCTTTGAACTCAAAATCCTCCTGTCTCAGTCTCCCCAGCCTCTGGGATTACAGACTTGTACCACCGCGCCCAGTGATAACTGACTTCTTCTTTTTTTTATATTTTTTTTATAGTTTTGGATGGACAGCATGCCTTTATTTGTTTAGGTTTTTTTTTTTTTAATGTGGTTTATTTATTTTTATGTGATACTGAGGGTCAAACCCAGTGCCTCACACATGCTAGGCAAGCGCTCTGCCACTAAGCTACAACCTCAGCCCCTGACTTCTTCTTTTTTTTTTTTTTTTTTTTTTGTGTGTGTGTGTGTGGTGTTGGGGATTGAACCCTGAGCATTGTGCATGCAAGGCAAGCACTCTACCAATTGAGCTATATCCCCAGCCCTGATAACTGATTTCTTTTATATATATATATATATATATATATATATATATATATATATATATAGTTGTTGTTGTTGTTTTCGTTGGGCACAATATCTTTATTCCATTCATATTTATTTTTACGTGGTGCTTAGGATCAAATCCAAAGCCGCACATGTGCTAGGCAAGTGCTCTACCACTGAGCCACAATCCCAGCCCCGATAACTGATTTCTTGATAGAATAAAAGCTGAAAAAAATCTTTAAAGCCTGGGGTTGTGGCTCAGTGGCAGAGCACTTGCCTCTTACATGTTAGGCACTGGGTTTGACCCTCGGTATCACATAAAAATAAATAAACTGGACTGGGGTTGTGGCTCAGCGGTAAAGTGCTCATCTAGCATGTGCAAGGCCCTCGGTTCGATCCTCAGCACCACATATAAAATAAATAAAATAAAGGTATTGTATCCAACTACAACGAAGAAATAAATGGATATTTAAAAAAAATAAAATAAAGATATTGTGTCCTTGTATAACTAAAAAAATATTTTAAAAAAATCTTTAAACATAGGTAGTAAAAAAAATTAACAGTAAGTTTTAGAGCTGGAGATACACCCAGTTGGAAAGTGCTTGCCTGGCATTTATAAAGCCCTGGGTTGAATCCCTAGCAGAGTCAAACAAGGCATTTTTATTTTTATTTATTTATTAATTTTTTAAAAAATAAATGACAGCAGAATGCATTACAATTCTTATTACACATATAGACCACAATTTTTCATATCTCTGGTTATATATAAAGTATGTTCACACCAATTCCTGTCTTCATACATGTACTTTGAATAATGATGTCTATCATATTCTACCATCCTTGCTAACCCCCTGCCTGCTCCCTTCCCCTTCTACCCCTCTGCCCTATCTTGAGTTCATTTATTCCTCC
The DNA here is from genome assembly GCF_048772815.1 of Callospermophilus lateralis. Lineage (NCBI taxonomy): Eukaryota > Metazoa > Chordata > Mammalia > Rodentia > Sciuridae > Callospermophilus > Callospermophilus lateralis. Next base: position 3,007,076 of record NC_135311.1, read on the forward strand.
CATGCTCCCCCTTCCTACCCCACTATGAATCAGGCACCTTATATGAGAGAAAACATTCAGCAATTATTGTTTGTGGATTGGCTAACTTCACTTAGCATTATCTTCTCCAACAAACAGGGCCTTTTTAAAGAAGGTAAGTGTATTAGAGTCTAGTTGGAAGTCAAGTTGCATGGTGATCTGTATAACTTAACAATATAATTTTGTATATATGTAATTTCTAAATTTCTAAAATATATAACATCAATAAATATATGTGTATTGTTTTTTTAAAAATTGTTAAATCAAGCTCGGCACAGTGATGCATGAGTGTAATCCCAGCAACTTGGAAGACTGAAGCAAGAGGATCACAAGTTCAAGGCTAACCTGAGCAATTTAGCAAGATCTTGTCTCAAAAATTAAAAAATAAGTGCTGGAGCTGGGTATAATGGCACACACCTGTAATCCCAGGGACTAGGGAGGCTGAGACAGTAGGATTCTAAATTGAAGGCCAATCTCAGAAATTTAGCCAGGCTGTAAGCAACTCAGTCAGACCCTGGCTCAAAATAAAAGAATTGAAAGGAGTGGGGATGTAACTCAGTGGTAAAACACCCCTGGGTTCCAACTGGAGTATAAACAAACAAAAACAGATGCCAGGCATGTGGCTCACAGCAGGAATCCCAGCAACTCTGGAGGCTAAAATAGGAGGCCCATAAGTTTGAGGACAGCCTCAGCAGTTTAGTAAGACCCTCAGCAACTTAATGAAACCCTGTCTTAAAATAAAAAAACAAGGCACAGGGCTGGGGATGTGGCTCAAGCGGTAGCGGGCTTGCCTGGCATGCGTGCGGCCCGGGTTCAATCCTCAGCACCACATACAAACAACTGGTTGTGTCCACCTAAAAAACTAAAAAAATAAATATTAAAAATTCTCTCTCTCTCTCTCTCTCTAAATAAAAAATAAAAAAGACTCAAAGGTGGGGCGGGGTGGGGGGTGCTGTGGCTGTGGCTCGGTGGTAGTGCACTTGCCTGGCAAGTATGATGCACTGGGTTTGACCACCACATATAAATAAAGGACAAAAACATTCATTTTTTAAAAATAAGTAAAAAGGACTGGGTATATAACTCAGTGATAAAGCACCCTGGGTTCAATCCCTAGTGCTAAATTAATTAATAGGTCAAAAAGGGTTTGGGGTTTAGTTCAATGATAAAAAGATAAAGTATCCATGAGTTTGACTCCCACTACTGCAAAAAAAAAAAAAAAGAATATAGGATTAGCCAATATAGAAAACGGCAACAACTTTTATAATGACAAAGCTTAATCTCATGCCAGCTAACAGAAAGTGTTTATAGCGTCCAGCTCTAGTTTTGACACGGGGTAAAGAATGGCATATTTGCAGCTAAAAGGCAAGAAATCCATAATACATAATCAGTATCTCCAAAATTATAGTGAAAGTCAGAATGCACTTCATTTTATAAAATTTAGATTTCTACCACTGTTGAGCAACTCTTTTGGTTCATAAAGTTAGTCATGCCCTATTGCCAGATCTAATATGCTTTCCTCATAGAACTAAGCTGTGAGAATAACACACAGATATAAGAGTAAAAGGTTGTTTGTTAAACAGCTCATCATGTATTAACTAGAGTCGATAATTATTATTTTTAATATTAATCCATTTTACTTCCAGTTTGACATTCAGTCCTTACACTAGTGGTCAGTCCTATTCTTCTCATCTATCTAGCTAGTGAACAGAGGTAGTATAGTAGAACAAAGGGCAGGAAAAGTCTGCTCCATTAACCATTGCTTAGGTTGGGTCAGGCATGCTTTCAAGACTTCTAACCAGAGTCTGGAATAGCCAGCCTAAGGAGTGGGCAGCAGTTGTGGCATGTTGACCACTAATACTCAGCATTGGCATTACTAAGAGAATGATCAAATGAGGTGCATGTAGTGGCCAGAGTATATCAACATAATCTACTTCAAAGGAAACACTTTTTAGATCTTAAAAGAGGTGGGGTGGTTTGGTTTGTTTTGTTTTGAACTGGGGATTGAACCTAGGGACGCTTAACCACTGAAACACATCCCCAACTCTTTTTACTTTTTTTATTTTGAGATAGGGTCTAACTAAGTTCCTTAGGGCCTTGCTAAATTGCCGAGCTGGCTTTAGAAACAATCTTCATACCTCAGCCTCCTGAGCTGCTGGTATTACAGGCGTGTGCCCAGCTTAAAAAGAGATTTTAACTCTGTGGTAAATGTTTTATATCAGTTTGGATTGGAGAACAAGATTAAGGACATTAGATTGAAAAGCTAAACCCTTTAATAACCCTTTTTTGATTTAATAAGCTGTTTTTTAGTTTGCCTCAATTTATTCTCTCCACTGTACCTCATTTGCCTTTTTTACTAAAATAGGTGACCCCCATGCCTCAACAGTACAATTCTCAAATTCTACCACCTCAGTGCTGGCCACCCTTGCAGCCCTTGCTGAGGCATCAGCCCCACTCTCCAATTCACACAGAGCCACAGGTAGGTAAGGGATGTCTGCTGGATGAATTACCATTTCTACTTTGGTTTTTAAATCTCCAGTAGATTTAATTTGCATGAAATATATTAAAGAATTGTAATTAATTAGAAGCACTTAAGAAAATACTGAATGTCACAGAACATCAGAAGGAAAATTATTGAGATATTTTCAGACAGCTGAGTAATACCAATGACTGAATTCTTCCTTTGTATTTTTACAGCTTGAAGTTTGCCCTGATTCCACTTGATTCAGGTTGAAATGTTTAGTTTTGTATTAGCAGACTTTTATTTATTTTTTATTTTTTTATTTTTTTTAAAGAGAGAGTGGGAGGGAGAGGGAGAGAGAGAATTTTTTAATATTTATTTTTTAGTTCTCGGCGGACACAACATCTTTGTTTGTATGTGGTGCTGAGGATCGAACCCGGGCTGCACGCATGCCAGGCGAGCGCGCTACCGCGTGAGCCACATCCCCAGCCCTACCAGACTTTTAAAAGTTATTGTTATGTTTTGACTGATGCCATCATAGAATGATTCAAAATAGCAGCTAGATATCTTGTACTAAAGTATCAAAATTCATGGTACTGCTGCCTTTCTTATCATCATATCCTGTGTACTTAAGCTAGGATTGCTTTATTTTTACTGGAGATATTGATATTGCTTTGGCATTTCCAATGTTGTTGTTGTAGTACTGGAGATTGAACCCAGGAATGTTCTACTTTGTGTTAGCTACCTTCCCAGTCCTTTTATTCCCCCAGTCCTTTTTTTTTTAGAATTTTATTTTATTTTTTTAGTTTTTGGCGGACACAACATCTTTGTTTGTATGTGGTGCTGAGGATTGAACCCGGGTCGCACGCATTCCTGGCGAGCGCGCTTGAGCAACATCCCCAGCCCCCCGCCAGTCCTTTTTTAAATTTTATTTTGAGACAGGGTCTTACTAAATTGCTGAGGCTGATCTTGAACTTGTGATCCTCCTGCCTCAGCCTCCCAAATCTCAGGCACATACCACTGTGCCTGACACTGTACCCTTCTGATACTTAAAAGGAGTTTTCAAGTCACTTAATCAGACCAAGTGGTCTACAAAGGGAGAAGACTTAGGGTTTACATTTGGATAGTGAGAACATTCCTCCAATTCAGTCCTGTTTTCTGACTGATAGTATTCATAAACATATCTCCTCAGACATGTATGAGAGAGTGGTACAGCAGAGAGAAAAGCATTATATATATGAGGGTTTTTTTGCGGGGGGCGGTTCCAGGGATTGAACCCAGGGGCACTCAGCCACTGAGCCACATCCCCAGCCCTATTTTGTATTTTATTTAGAGACAGGGTCTCACTGAGTTGCTTAGTGCCTCACTTTTGATGAGGCTGGCTTTGAACTCTCATTCCTCCTGCCTCAGTCTCCTAAGCCACTGGGATTATAAGCATTTGCCACCATGCCCAGCCTAAAAGCATTATATTAAACTCATTCTTGCTAATCTTTTGGTTTGTTCTTGATAAATCATTGTACTTTTCAGGTCTTTAGTTCCTTTCAGCTCTAACATTTAACTATTCTTTGTTTCTAAGAGATGTGAATGATATATTTGCATTCTTCCCAAATGTATCTTATATGGGTGGTTCATATCCCACTTATTATTGCAGGATTCTACCTGTGACTCTTTAGATTGAGAAATGTCATAATGACAGGAATTGTTTCCCCTAATAGTGATTAGGGATATTGATTAATCAGACTGAAAATCTTTTTTTTTTTTTTTCCTCTCTCCTGGTACTCTACCACTGAACTACATACCTAGCCATGTTTATTATGAGACAGGGTCTTGTTAAGCTTCTTAGGGTCTTACTGAATCGTTGAGACTGGGATTACAGGAATCTGCTACAATGTCTAGCCCGTAGCCCTTTTATTTTTATTTTGAAACAAGGTCTTGCTAAATTGCTGAGGCTGTCATCAAATATACAATCCTTGTGCCTCAGCCTCCAGAATAGCAGGGATTACAGGTGTACACCAACCACTATGTCCTGCTAAGACTGAAAATCTTGATTCAACATAACTCATTAAAACTCTTAGACTGGTAGCTGGCACATAAAGTAGTCAGTAAATATTAGCTCTTGTTGGTCTATCAGATGGGAGAAAATACCTGTCATACAGTTTGTTTACTATCTTCAATACTTTGACTACTTATGCTCACAAAGGGCTGGTGACGTAGCTAAGTGGAGGAGCACAATCCTAGCATGTGCAGGCCCTAATCTCTAGTATGACAAAAGAAAAAAAAAAAAGATTCTTACTAAAAAAGAGTTCCAAGAGTCGGTTGCAGTGGACCATACCTATATTCCTAGCAACTCAGGAGACTAAAGAGGCCCACATGTATATTATTGGCAGCTCAGGAGGATCACAAATTCAAGGTTACTTAGCAAGACCCTATCTCAAAATAAAAGCTGGGGATATAGCTCAGTGGCAGAGCACCTCTGGGTTTGATTCACTGTATAGAGAAAAAAAAAAAAAAAGGTTCTAAGCCTGGCACAATGACCCAGCAGGGTGAGTCAGGAAGATTGCAAGTTTAAGGTCAGTGTTGGCAACTTAGTAAAATCCTGTCTTAAATAAAAAACAAAATGGGCTAGGGATGTTGCTTATTGGTAAAGTACCTCTGGGTTCAATCCCCAGTGTAAAAAAGAAAACAGTAAGAGAAGAAAGGAAAAAAAAAAAATGGATTCCAAATATATTGGTTAAAATCACCATAATTTATACACTATAAGAAAATCACAATGCTCATTAGCCTATTGAAGCTTCTGATACTTAGTACAAAATAAACAAAAAAGTTCAAACATATTAATATTTTATACATAGAAATCATCTTTATTGAAAGCTACTAATAAACTTAATAAAAACACTGTAGAAAATACTATTTTAAACCATATGCCATGGCCCACAACTGTAACCCCAACAACACAGGAGACTGAGGCAGGAGGATCTCAAGTTCAAGGCCAGCCTCAGCAATTTATCAAGGCCCTAAGCAACTTAGTGAGATTCTATTTCAAAATAAAAAGGGATGGGGTACTGAGGTTGTGGCTCAGTGGTAAAAGCACTTGCCTAAGCATGTGTGAGGCACTGGGTTCAATCCTCAGCACCATATTTTAAAAAGCAGGGATGTGGAGTGGGGGCTGGAGATGTAGCTCAGTGGTAAAGCACCCTGGGTTCAATTCACAGTACCAAAAAAAAAAAACTATTCTAGTGCATTCTCTATTTTCTTTTCTCCTCTGAGTTCACATTATCCACAAAAACTTCTGTGATCATTGAGCCCAGCCTAACTTTTTTTTCTTTTGCAGTTTTCTCCCTCCCTTAATAATATCAGTTTCAAGGAGGATGAAATTGTTATACTCCTGTTTTGAAAAAGCTGAAATTTTACTTTTATTATTTCTAGCCAATTCAGAGGAAATCGTGCAGGGAAATTCTGTTGACTCATCAATCCAGCAAGTGGTGGGGAGTGGAGGCCAGAGAGTCATCACCATAGTAACTGATGGAGTCCCTTTGGGTAATATCCAAACTGCAATCCCTACTGGAGCCATTGGCCAGCCATTTATTGTAACTATGCAAGATGGACAGCAAGGTGAGTTATCTTTGATTATTAAAAGATATTTTAGCTGAGTATGGTGGCACATGCCTGTAATCCTAACAGCTCTGGAAGATGAGGCAGGAGGATCTCAAAAAAAGGCAGCTTCAGCAACTTATCAAGGCTGTAAGCAACTTACCTAGACCCTGTCTCAAAATAAAATAAAACATAAGAAGGGTTGGGGATATAGCTCAGTGGCTAAGCACCCCTGGGTTTAATCCCTGGTACAAAAAAACAAAAAGATATTCTAGACACTCCACACCACACTCCCCTAAAACGGAGGCATTAAGACAAATAGTGGAAATGGAAGAATGCTAGATAAAAGATGAAACAAACAGGGGCTGGGGATGTGGCTCAAGCAGTAGCGCGCTTGCCTAGCATGCGTGCGGCCCTGGTTCAATCCTCAGCACCACATACAAAACAAAGATGTTGTGTCCGCTGATAACTAAAAAATAAATATTAAAATTCTCTCTCTCTCAAAAAAAAAAAAAAAGATGAAACAAACAAGCTTTGAAGAAGAAAAAGAAACAGAAAAAAACTAATTCCTCTAATATATACAAAATTTGTCAGTAAAAACCAGTGATCTGATACACTAATAGAAAAAAGATCAAAGAGGGCTGGAGTTGTGGTTCAGTGGCAGAGCACTTGCTTCACACATGTGAAGGTTCGATCTTCAGCACCGATTTATAAACAAAAACACATTTTTGATAATAAAAATAAACAAAATAAAGATTTTATGTCCATGTATAACTTAAAAATGTTTTTAAAAAAATTAAAAGATCAGGATTGGGGTTGTGATTCAGTTCGATCCTCAGCACCACATAAAATAAATAAATAAATATACTGTGTCCATCCACAACTAAAAAAATTAAAAGATCAAATAGTGTGAACTAGTAGTTCACAGAAAATACTGATGCCTCATTTGAAAACATGAAAATGGGGGCTGGGAAAACGAACAATCTGTGAGGTGAATAGAGAGCCTACATCTTGGGAGCAAATCTTTGCCCCCTCACACATCAGACAGAGCACTAATCACTAGGGTATATAAAGAACTCAAAAAGCTAAACACCAAAAAAACAAATAACCCAATCAATAAATGGGCCAAGGACCTGAACAGACACTTCTCAGAAGATGATGTACAATCAATCAACAAATATATGAAAAAATGTTCATCATTACTAGCAATTAGAGAAACGAAAATTAAAACCACTCCAAGATTTCATCTCACTACAGTCAGAATGGCAGCTATTATGAATACAAACCACAATAAGTGTTGGCGAGGATGGGGAGGGTGGGAGGCACACTTATACACTGATGGTGGGACTACAAATTGATGCATCCAATATGGAAAGCAGTATGAAGATTACTTGGAAAATTGGGAATGGAACCACCATTTGACCCAGCTGTCTCTCTCCTTGGTCTATACCCAAAGGACTTAAAAACAACACACTAAAAGGACACAGACACATCAATGTTTATAGCAGCACAATTCACAATAGCTAAACTGTGGAACCAACCTAGATGCCCCTCAGTAGATGAATGGATAAAAATAATGTGGCATATATACACAATGGAATATTATTCAGCAGTAAAAGAGAATAAAATCATGGCATTTGCAGGCAAATGGATGGAGTTGGAGGGTATAATGCTAAGTGAAGTTAGTCGATCCTAAAAAACCAAATGCCGAATGTTTTCTTTGATATAAGGAGGCTGATTCATAGTGGGATAGGGAGCAGGAGCATGGGAGGAACAGATGAACTCTAGATAGGGCAGAGGGGTTGGAGGGGAAGGGAGGGGCATGGGGTAATTAATGATGGTGGAATGTGATGATAATTATTATTCAAAATACAGGTATAAAGACACGAATTATTGTGAGTATACTATGTATACACCCAGAGATATGAAAAATTGTGCTCTCTATACGTAATAAGAATTATGCATTCTGCTGTCATATATAAATAAAAAAATTAAAATTAAAAAAAATGAAAATGGGGCTGGGGATATGGCTCAAGCAGTAGCGCGCTCGCCTGGCATGCGTGCGGCCCGGGTTCAATCCTCAGCACCACATACAAACAAAGATGTTGTGTCCGCCAAATACTAAAAAATACATATTAAAATTCTCTCTCTCTCTCCCTCTCTCTTTAAAAAAAAAAAAAAGAAAGAAAATGGGGACTGGGGTTGTGTCTCAGTGGTAGAGCGCTTGCCTAGCTTGTGTGAGGCACTGGGTTCGACTCTCAACACTGCATATAAATAGATAAGGTAAAGGTTCATTGACAACTAAAAAATAAATAAATAAATAAAAGTGAAAATGTTCAACCTGCTTCACTGATAACAAGAAATGCAAAGAAATATTGTACTGAGATCCCATGATAACACTAAACTATCAAAAGTATAGACAAACAGGCACTCTTGTAAAACACTTGTAAGTCACTTGTAATATTTTGCATTAATCTATCCTCTAAAGAGCAAATTAGCAGTATCTATCAGAATTAAAGATGCAAGCAGTACACAATGGTACATGCCTATAATCCGGGCCACCTGTCTCAAACTGAAAAATTAAAAAGGGCTGGGGATGTAGCTCAGTGGTAAAGTATCCCTGGGTTCAATCCCCAGTTATGCCCCCCCCCCAAAAAATGCATATACCTTTTGATTAAGCAGTTATTTTTCTATTAATTTATATTTAAACGCACATAAATAACTTATATGCTGTTATGCATTACGGTATTATTTGGAATTGTTAAACATTAAAAGGAGCCTAATAGGTGCATGCCTATAATCCCAGCCTCTTAGGAGGCTGAGGCAAGAGGATTGTACAGGTTCAAGGCCAGCCCTAGCAATTTAGTGAGAGCCTATCTCAAAATAAAAGATCTTGGAATGTAGCTCAGTGGAAAAGTGCTTGCCTAGTAACCTTAAGCCCCTGGGTTCAGTCCGCTGTACCACATATACACACACGCATACACCACTGTCAAGTAATAAGTATAAGATTTAGGATAGTGTGTAGAGTGTGCTATTTTTGTGTTTTCAAATGGGGAAATATATATAAATTTAGACTTAGAATGCCTCTGGAAGGAAATTGCTTCCTAAGGGTGAAAAATAAATAATTAAAATCAAAGAAATTGCTTCCTTCTGGGAAGGGTTACTGGATAGCTGGGGATGGGTAGAAGTTTTTCAACATGTTTCTATAACTTTTAATTAAAAAAATATTTTGGTACTGGGGGTTGAATCCAGGGGCTCTCAACTACAGAGTTACATCTGCAGCCCTTTTTATATTTATTTTTTTGAGGCAATATCTCACTCAGTTGCTAAGGCTAGCTTTGAATTTGCTATCCTCCTGCCTCAGCCTCCCCAGTTGCTGGGATTACTGTGTGCACCACAGGCTGTGTCTGGCTCTTTTGTTTTTTTTATTTATTTTTTGGTGGTGCTGGGCATTGAACCCAGGGCCTCATGCAGGCCAGGCAAGTGCTCTACCATACACCTGTACCCCTAGCCCTAAATTTTTTTTGAAATCTGAGCACTGTGGCCTCCACCTGAAGTCCTAACTACTTAACAGGCTGAAGCAGAAAGATTGTGGTCAGTTTGAGGTCAGTGTAGGCAACATAGTGAGACCTCTGTCTCTTTAAAAAATTAAACAGCCGGGCTGGGGATGTGGCTCTAGCGGTAGCGTGCTCGCCTGGCATTTGTGCGGCCAGGGTTCGATCCTCAGCACCACATACCAACAAAGATGTTGTGTCCGCCAAATACTAAAAAATAAATATTAAAATTCTCTCTCTCTCCCTCTCTCTTTAAAAAAAAAAAAATTAAACAGCCATATTAAAAAATTACTTTTTCCCTGGGTTTGGATGGTCATAGCTACTAAACTAGAGTCAAATATCTTTTTTTTTTTTTTTTTCCTACCAAAGATTTAATCCCAGGGTGTTCAACCACTGAGCAGTTCTCCAGCCCTTTTTTATATTTTATTTAGAGACTAGGTCTCACTAAGATGCCTAGGGACTCACTGAGTTGCTGAGGCTGGCTTTGAACTTGCGATCCTCTTGCTTCAGCCACCTGAGCTGCTGGGATTACAGGCCTGTGCCACTGCACCCTGCTGGAGTCAAATCTCTTTATGTAAGAGCCTCAAACCTGGGATTTACCTGTGTGGTTTCTGGGCTTAAAAATCTATACCTTCCTGAGCCTTGCTTAGTCCTTCCTTAATCCTGTTTCTCTCTGCAGGGCCATGCCTTATCTTTTGATTCTAAATCTAAAGAGATATGAAAAACAATACAAAACAATACAATTCAAAGAATGTATTTCACTTTGTTTTCTAGTTAAAAGGAAGCAAAACCTGCTGGGTGTGGTGGCACACACCTATAATCCCAGTAGCTCGCAGAGGCAGAGGCAGAGGCAGAGGCAGGAGCCTGATTGCAGGTTCAAAGACAGTCTCAACAACTTAGTGAGGCTGTAAGCAACCTAGTGAGACCCTGTCTCAAAATAAAAAGGGCTGGGATGTGACTCAGTGGTTGAACACCACCCCTGAGTTCAATATTCAATAAAAAAAAAAATTGTTACAAAAAAGCAAGCAAAGCCTCTTTGTTTTACTGTGTATTCATCCCCTCAAATTGATGTTCTTTGGCTTATAGTTCTAACTGTACCTGCTGGTCAGGTTGCAGAAGAGACTGTAATTGAAGAGGAAGAGGAAGAAGAATTAGAGAAGTTGCCACTGGCAAAGAAACCAAGGATAGAAGAGATGGCAAACAGTGTGGAGGAAGGCGAGGTAATGTGATTTTTAGCCATGATGGACAGAAGAAAAAGGAAAGAATCAGAAGGTGTAATATTGAAGCCTGAACCCTTCTTCATCTTTTTGTCTACTTTCTGGATAATCTGTGATCTGGAATTCTTACCTGGTGGTGATATGGTTTACTTTACAGGAAGGCAGAGAAAGAGAGTTACTACAGCAACAGCTCCAGGAGGCCAATCGGAGAGCCCAGGAATATCGACACCAGCTCCTAAAGAAAGAGCAGGAGGCAGAACAGTACCGCCTCAAACTGGAGGCTATGGCCCGGCAGCAGCCCAATGGAGTTGAGTTCACCATGGTGGAAGAGGTAGCTGAGGTAGATGCCGTAGTAGTCACAGAGGGGGAGGTGGAAGAAAGAGAAACACAAGTGTCTAGGTCAGGGGGGACCACAGAGCCTCATACTGGAGTTTCCATGGAAACTGTTTCATCTTAACATATAAGGGCCACAACTTGTCCTGTGTTCATCTTTTAAGAAGAAAATACAGAGCACAAACATTGTATTAAAATTAAGGATGTCCTTAACAAGAAAACTATAACAGGGTACAATGCTTGGGCCCAGGAAAACTGTATGCAACTGGAAAATTCGAAGCTGTATTTAGGGAAGGCTTCTCATGGGGAGCCAAGAGAGAATAAGGACCAAGTTTCTCAGCTCACATTATTGCTTTAAGCATACAGGTAAAGGTGATAGATATTGTGCGTTGATTTTTTTTTAATAATTGACTTTGTATCAAAAGATTTTAAGATAATACTCCTAGTGCATATACACCAAAAGCCTTTAGTAATTATACCATCAAGTGACCTGAAAATTTGCCTTAAATTTATAAAACTAATTAGGAGGGAATTTAGAAGCAAGTTTTGGGGAAGAGGAAAGGAATATATTCCACTTCCAAAGGAGCAGGCACTCCCATCTATCCTGAGTTACTATCACTAGAAAAAAATTTTTTAATTGCTTGATAAATTTGTGTCCATAGCTCAGATGCCAGTGTAAGAAACTGAAACTGCTGGGGATATAGATGTAGCTCAGTGGTAGAATAGGTCCCTAGCATGCCCCAAGTCCTGGATTCATCTCCAGCACCACAAAGAAAGGATGAGAAAAAAAGAATGAAACTGAAATTGAATTTTTAAAAACTGGAAAGGAAACTTGTATGTGTAAAAGTTTACATAATACCTGAATTCCCCAGTCTGTATTTTGAGTGCTGGTAGGTGGCCTAAAAGAGGCTGGCAGGGTTATGGAACTCTTGTCTTGGGATACTAACTTTGCACTGGCTGGATTTTATAAAATTGCAATCAGGAGGGTAATCTTTTGTCCATACAACTTGCTTCCAAATATTATTTATGTAATATCAGGCTCAGACTCTTTAATTTTATAAAACTTTGTTGAATTTGTATCACTTAGGACACATTTGCTTTTCTGTGGAGCTTATGTCCTCTTAAGTGCAAAACAAAGGAGGGTGGCAAAGAGCAATGCTGATGATGTATAGTTTGTTTCCATTTGATTTAGGATTAGTCAACTGCTCTGTTTTTGTAAGCCTGGACCTGCCACAGAGCTTTGTGCCTTACAGGTGTTCAGTGTATGCTGACAAGGGAATAACTATCAGTGCCATAAATTACGGAACCAAAGATTCTGGCCTGTTTACTTTCTTCCCTTTTCTTCCACTATGCCTGCTCCCGCTGCCCAGAGACTTTGGAAAGTGTTTCATTGCTGGGTTTTCTTTGTGTGTCATCATGAAGTTTTTTCAAAAGAAAAAGGGTGGTGTGGTGGCGCATGCCTATAATCTCAGCGGCTTGGGAGGCTGAGATGGGAGAATCACAAGTTCAAAGCCAGCCTCAGCATCTGCGAGGCACTAAGCAACTCAGTGAGACCCTGTCTCTAATAAAATACAAAATAGGGCTGGGGATGTGGCTCAGTGGCTAAGTGCCCCTGAGTTCAATCCCCAGTATTAAAAAAAAAAAGAGGGTGTATGGATGGAGAGAGAGAAAGGGAGGGAGGAAGAAAGAGGGAGGGAGAGGTTGTGGAGAGGTTACATTGCAGAGGTTATTGCCTTTGAAATTGGGCTCTCATTATTCTAGACTTGCTTGCTTTATTGTAAATTATTAGAAGAAGAAACCAGAGGGAGATGTGCCAAGTTAAACATTTGAAGGACTGTTTAGAATATGGTTTTCTCAATTAGTGATCATGGGGAAAACATGCATTTTTAATTTGGAAAAAAACTTGACAGTTAACATGGTTCTGTTTACCTTGATTAGTAAAGTAAATTGCTACAGTGTTCTGAAGATGCAGAATCATTTTGAGCTCAAAATAGACTGAAAATATAATTCCCCAAACTAAATTTAAAAAACAGAATTGGCTATTAGACATTTATAAGCAGAATACCAGTTTTGAAATTAACCTTGGCTATTGGCCATTAGCTAGGTTTTCTCCATGTATCTTTGTATCTAGATGATCACAGATTATTCTCGGCTGTTGGGGATGACAGGGATATGAAGTGGAGAGGTAAAGTTAAGGATGAAATTTTAGTACCTACTGTCATATCCTTGTCCTGTTTGCATGTTTTTCTTTTTTTTCTGAGTCCTTTTGGGAACCAGGTGCTAACAATAAACTGCTCTGTGGCATTTCAGAGCCTTAGCTTAAGTAAGTATAGAGGGACCAAGTACCATTTTAGATATCTTTTATGTTTTGGTGCTGTTCCCCCCATTGAGGGAGTAGAGAGAGGTTAGCTGCAAAAATTATCTAAACCTAGTCAGTTGTGGTGGCACACATCTTTAATCCCAGCAACTGGGGAGACTGAGGCACTGGGGTCCAGCCTGGGGAATTTAATAAGAATCTGTCTCAAAATTAAAAAACTAAAAAGGTCAGAGGGCATAGCTCAGTGATAGAGCACCCCTGGATTCAATTCCAAGTACTGCAAAAAAAAAAAAAAAAAAAAATTATTTAAATTGAAACTTTACTTCCTTCTCTGGGCTATTTACTGATTTGTAGTAGGAAATATCCACCTAGCACTCTTTTTCTTATTACTCTTTCTGAGGAATATATCTTCCACTCCTCTCCCAAAGTCTCTAATACAGACAGGTTATTTTCTTATTGGAGAGGCTGGAGTAGGAAGTGAAAGAAGGGAAATGTCTATAAAGGGGTGGAGAGGAAAAAGGTATTGATTTTTATTTACTTGGAATAGACCTTTTAGCATGCCCTAGAGGGGAAATAGAATTTGATCTACAGTTATATTGCCATGAAGAGAATGGTAGCTCAGAATGCTTTGTAGAATCAGAAATTCGGCATTGAACGCAGTACTACAATACCATGTCTGGATTTTTCATATCTTTCTGGGTCAGTCATGGAAGTTAGGAAAATCTGGGTTAGGTCTTCTGAGTTAGGGGATTACAGTTAGTTTACTGGCAAGGTTGGATTTTTGAGAAGTAGGGTGGTTCAGAGTTGGTCCTTGAGCAGGAGAAACTTGGAGTTTAGGATAGTTCTCTACATTAAAATGAAGCTGCTTTAATTGTATCAGTATTAAAGTCAAGATTTTTAGAACCTACATTTGCATTTTGGTCTTAAACCTTTTCCCAAAGAAAGAGAAAGAACTGTAAAACTAATGTTTTTGTTCCTAGCTTCAGGGAAATTAATTATAAACATATAAATATGCATTTTGCTTCCCACTACTACCTCTGTGGAATCTCTTAATTGTAATGCCAGAGTTGAGATCCCTTGACTGAAATACTGAAAAACATGGCTTTAGGATTTTCTGTGTTTTGAACTCAGTCCTTAAAGATGTTTTTTTTCCTCTTGTCAGATATACATTTAGCTATTTACTTTGCATTCTTTCTTCTTCAGCCTTACTATTGCATAATTAAAATTTTTGCTTGCTTTGTGATGCTAGAACTCTCTGCATACAAAATTATTTTTCTTTCTTTATATTAATGTAAAATAAATTAATTTCTCAGAGGTCCCTCCATTTGAAGTTGGGTATTGTATGATGAGGATAGTTTCTGAACCCCTTTGCTGGTATATGTTAGTGTGTATGTTTATAAATATGTATTTTCCCATTTTCTCTTTGTTTATTTGAGGTTCTGCTCTAAAGCACCAGGTGTAACCTGGAAAACTTTTTATTCATTAAACACATAGGGTTTCTTTGGGTTCAGTGAAGGCATGGAGGAAGAGAAAGCATTACTTTGCCTGCTTCTGAGAGATGTGCTTTAACAGGCAAAAAGAGAAACCAGAGGGGTGAGGCTTCGGGAGAGCCAGCGCCTGGCTTTAAAGAGAATTTGTTTAGCAGACAGTGTGATGACATCCTGTATGTGAAAGGTTCAGAGCTGAGTAGGGACAGAAATGGAGCTGCCCCTTCACCAACCAGACAGGCCTCCTTTCACTCTTGTGGAAGCTGTTTTGACTGACATTTATAAAATCTCATCCCTCACTGGGGAAAACCTCACCAGATAGAGAGCCAAGGCAGCATGGCAGAAGGAAGATATTCCCTACATCCATTTTCCTAGTTTAGAAATTTTATTTTGAGAAATGATCTTCATTTTGAGAAAGTTTGTGAGGCTCTTTCCTAACAACATTAGGGACTTCCAGAGCTAGAAGACCTGAGGCATGTAATGAACTCCTCCTAGAAGTTTAATAATGACTGGGAATCAGTTTTTGTCCTAATTTACTAGAGAATGGCTTCCTGTTCTCCACTCCTGTCCAGACCCATCTCTGTATGACTGGGAAAGGAACTTTAAAATGGAATGCGTGTCAAGCCCACCTGTACGTATGTACTCTAGGCTTCTGTCCATCTCCATTTTATGTGAGGATTCTTTCCCCTTCTGAGTTAGTACTTATTTCCTATGCCAATTTATTTAACAAGACAGCAGGAACAAGAAGGGCATGAATTAGAATTAAATAACTTTGAGCCCCTGGTGCAACCCTTTTTAATTAAAAAAAAAAAAAATTTAACCTCTCTAGGACTAGGGAATAGAGTGACATTCCTAGACTCTTCCCTATCTATCTCTCTCTCTCCCTTCCTCTGCCCCCACTCTACTGCTTCTGCTTTTGTGATTCATTGTTTTTATCTAATTAAGTCTTTCTAAGGCACTAGAACTTAATTAGTAGGTCATTTTAAATCCTTGGGCCTTATCTTTTCTCTCTCCTTTCCCCTCCCTACCACATATTTTGTTTATTCTGATGCAGTTTGTTTCTGATAATTAATCTAGGTCACACCCTCTATTTAACTGTGCTTTCCCAGTTGGTTTCAGGCATGTTGCTCTATCAATAATGATGGTAGCAACTCTTTCCTGGCTTTGCCCCACATGCTTTCCTTCTGCCAAGGCCATTTAGTGGGGGGGCAGCAGGGAGGAGTGCCCCTACATTCTGTTCACAATGTCCTCAGTTTTTCAGGTTGTCTGACAGCTTTATGTACAGCATGTTTTTAGGAAAACTTAAATATCCTACTTTTTAAAATTTAGGATAGTTTGATTCTGATGAGGAAGTCTGTATGTCTGTGTGTATGAGCATTTATATATGTGTGTGTGTGTGTATATATATATATATATATATATATATATATATATACACCATACCTATACAGATATATATTATATATACAATTTTTGTACTATCATTTAAAATAAAGATGTTTCTTAATAAAATGTCAAAGTCTTACCATTTCGAGTATCATTGAATAGTTTTTTTTTAATCTCTTAGGCAAAAATCATATCTAGTCTCTGATCCTGTTGATACCCATAACTAGCTATCTGTCTCAGCCTGGTGTTCTTGACAGGCTGAGCAACTCAAGGCAAGAAGAGAAATGAGAAAGAAGAAAGCTTTTGACTGGCCTTGTTAAATGTACATTTTTCCTTCCTCCACTTTTCCCTCAACCCTTTCTCTAAAAGCAAACTACCAGGAGGGGAGAATAGGAGCTAAAGGAAATTATTCTGTGTCTTGTGTGGGAGTCAATACTGAGAAGTAGGGGAAAAAACTATAGGCTCAGGGAGGCTTGGAAAGGGTGTGTTTGCTCTACTGGCTTCTCAGCTTCAGTTATTTCCTGTGTTTGCTGCCTCAGTCCTAGTGAGCACACATTTATTAGGTAAATACAAGGAACAGTCTGGTAATAATAGCTCAAGCCCCATTGATAGCCACAGTAGAACAAACCTATTTGGCTAGCTAACAGGTGTCCCCATGTAGTGTATAGGGCTCTCAAGTGTCACTCCAATGGCAAATCAGGTTACCTTTCTTTTTAAAAGGAGGATGATACCAAATTCAAGGACATACTAACATCTGCATTCAACAACTAGAATCTCCAGGCAAACTCTCGAAGTCGGTATTTAGGAAATTGAACACCTGCATATGCTAGGCTACGTGGTGATAATTAGCTTTTGGTAAATACGTATAGCCAACAAATACTGTGCATATATTAATTATGATTTCCTTCTGACAAGTGCCTCATAAATGTACATAAGGTCTTTGCTGTGCTGAAGGAAAAAGAGCAGGAAGTTGAAGAGCCTTGAGAAGCAAATAACTAAGAGTAGTTTCAAATTAAAATCCTGGTGAGAGATATCAGGAAGACAGGAAGGAGGTTGAAGGGAATTGGAAAGACAGGAACCTAGAGTTCTCTGATGGGTGATTTTTTTATTTTGTACCACAGGTTGAACCCAGGGGCTCTAAACCACTGAGTCACACATCCTCAACCCTTTTTATTTATTCTGAGACAGGGTCTGGCTAAGTTGCTTAGACCCTCATTAAATTGCTGAGACTGGCTTTGAACTCAGGATCCTCTGGCCTTGACCTCCTGGGCCACTGGGATTATAGGAGTGCACCCAGCTGATGGATGATGTTCTTAAATGATGGGGGGAAAAAAAAAACATGAACTAGAGCAAATTCCCTAAGATTTTCTTTCTCTGTGAGAGTTCGCTACTCCCAAGAGATCAATAGGTAGAAAATATAGAAGATTAAAATAGAGCTTGGGCATGGTGGCACATGCCTATAATCCCAGCGATTTGGGAGGCTGAGGCAGGAGAATTGCAAATTCACAGCCAACCTCAGCAATTTAGCCAGGCCTTGAGCAATTTATCGAGAACTTGTTTCAAAATAAAAAGGTCTGGGGATGTAACTTGGGTTGAGTACCCCTGGATTAAATCCCTGATACAAAAAAGAAAGGGAGGGAGGAAGGGAAGGAAAGGAAGAAAGGCAGGCAGGCAGACTATATGTGACCTCTGTGAGGTGTGGTTATGTACATCTGTAATCAGCAACTCAAGAAGCTGAGACAAGAGGAACAATGTTCAAAACCAGCCTCAGCAATTTAGCAAGACCCTATTCCAGCTAGTTTATAACCTTAAATTCTTATGAGTCAACCGTTCTAAAGGGTCAACTGCTGGATTAAGTAGCAAAGAATGACTCACCTGTGTGGTGGTGGCATCAAGAGCCACAAATCTGAGTGACAAAAATAGCTCAGGCCCCTGTGAGTTAGCCCCCAAAGAACTCAAGATGCTAAACAGCTTTCTGAGCTCTGTGACTATGGAACCTTTTGAGTTTCAGGTCCCCAAAGCCTTACATAAGCTGATGGACTGCCTGCTGGGGCCCTGGTTTCTCTATAACCTCCCAGGATGCTTCTGAGAAATCAGCTTAGAAATCCCCAAGGATGAGGACTCTATCCTCCTGATGGCACATTCTGGTTTTTCTAAAGACAAAGTTTGAGATAATATTTTGATTTTTAAAAACCATCAGCAGATTCCTTAATCGAGGTTATGTTTACCTCTCTTTGTCAGCAATAATTATTTCTTTTAATTTATCCCCTTAATTTATTACTCACTACTGTCTGTCAGAAAGAGGTATCTCATGAGTATTAATGAATCACATACTTGGTAATGGCCTACTTTATTTTGGGCAAATAACTGTTTCCCACTAAACAATTTAAACCTGTATTTTTAGGTTGCTTTACAAATCCCCATTGGCATATGTTCTTTCCATTCCTTACAAAAGAAACAGGCTTTGAACTGCTGTTGAATTGCCAAGGTCACATACAAAACAAATGGTAGAATCCCAGGACTGTTGCTCTCACTGCAACAAAGTTGCTTCCACTATCTGTAAGAATTCAACTTAGACACTCTTGGCAAAGAAGTCACCATACTCTTACAGATACTAATAACTGAACATTTTTTTACAATTAAACTACAACCAGGACTTTAACCTGTAAGTTGCTGCTATCTGCAGTTACAAGATTAAATTTCTGGGCTGGGGATGTGGCTCAAGCGGTAGCGCACTCGCCTGGCATGCGTGCGGCCCGGGTTCGATCCTCAGCACCACATACAAACAAAGATGTTGTGTCTGCCAAAAACTAAATAAATATTTTAAAAAAAAAAAAAGATTAAATTTCTATTATATGTACAGTGGGCCCTCCATATCCATGGGTTGGTTCCACACACACAGATTCAACCAACTGCAGGTTGAAAATGTTTGAGGGGCAATTACCTCTGTACTGAACATGTACAGACTTTTTTTTCCTTATCATTATTACCTAACAACCATTTACACTGTGTTAAGTATAATAAGTAGTCAAGATGATTTAAAGTATAAGGGAGGCTGTGTGGCAGTTATATGTAAATACTATGCCATTTTATACTTCAGTATCTGCATATTTTTTTAAATTTTTTTTTCAGTTGTAGACGGACACAATACCTTTATTTTATATGGTGCTGAGGATCAAACCCAGTGCCTCAGATGAGCTAGAGGAGTGCTCTACCACTGAGCCACAACTCCAGCCCCATATTTTGATATAGGGAGGTCCTGGAACCAATCCCCCTGGACACAGAGGGATGGCTGTACTTCTCTTTTGGGACTATATTTAAACCTGAGGATCATTCACCCCTTTTGCTTATGACCACTTTCAGGGCAAGAACTGTATTTGTGAAATTTGTTCCTCTGAGAACTTCCAAAGGCTACAGTCGCATTTTTTTCTTCATCCTTTCTTTAACATCTTGGTTTGAAAGTTAATGAAGTCAATATCTAGGGCACTAGCAATGGCCCCAAAGCATCTTGGCTTAAGAAAGGCATGCAAGAAGGGGAGAACTGAGCCCTAAAAGATTACTTCACTCTGGTGCAACAACACCAAGCATAAAGGGCACAGGGTGGTCAACGTCTGGAATCTCAGCAACTCTGAAAGCTGAGGCAGGAGGTTTGCAAGTTTGAGGTTAGCCCCAGCAACCTAGCAAGAAATTGTCTCAAAAATTTAAAAAATCGGGAGGCTGGGATGTGGCTCAGTGCCAGAATCCATCCCCAACACACACACACACACACACACACACACACACACACATACAGGAGGGGGAAAAGTTAAACTCTGGAGGACAACTACATTTGTCCAAACAAGCCTAACTGCGTCATGAGGAATATCTCACTCTCAGAGGACATATCAAAACCTTGAGGGCTGGGCTGGGGTATAGCTCAGTTGGTAGAGTGCCTGCCTGGCATGCACAAGGCCCTGGGTGTACACACACACACACACCCTTGAGGGTTAAGCCTGTTATCCCAGAGGCTCAGAAGTTCAAAGTCAGCCTAAGCCAGCCTCAGGAACAGCGGGGCACTAAGCAACTCAGTGAGATCCTGTCTCAATACAGAATAGGACTGGGGACGCAGCTCAGTGGTCGAGTGCCCGAGTTCAATCCCTGGTACCCCCCCCCCAAAAAAAAAAAAAAAACACCTTGAGGGCTAAACGTACAAGTGGAGTTATGAGGATGCAAAGGGAAAGCCTTGCTCAGTAAAAACCAGATCGCAAAGGTTCGAAGACCCTAAGCGTGAGAGGATGATGACGGAGCCATCCCCCGACTTATCCTTCGGAAGCGCTGGCACACCCTGGTGCTCAGGGAGGAGGGAACAGAGGCCTAGGGCAGAACGGAGGTCTCAAGTAGTAAACGGGGAAGCAGAAGCAAGCTCCGCTCTCTCCAGGAGACTCTTCTCCCAAGTTTCCCGCCACGAACATTTGGGAGCAAACGAAGCCGGCGCAAGCCTGCAATCCCAGCGGCTGCAGCGGGAAGATCGCGGTCTCTCGATAAAATAATTAAGAAGGGGCTGGGAACGAGGCTCAGGGGTCAAGCGCCCTGGGTTAAATCCAGTACGGATCGAATCAGAGCAGCAGTGGGGCCAACGGTGAGCCACCGAGGAGGCTTCCAGGGGCTGCAGGGCTGAGTGCGGCCTCCAGGCGGCGCCGGCAGGAATGGACTAGGGCGCAAACTGGGCGGACGCTGCGGCCACGCGCGGAAGAAAAACCTGACTTGCAAATCCGCAAAAGCAGCCACCACCCGCACAAGCCTTAACTGTCCTCAACGCAAGGTGTGGGCGAGGCAGGTGGGCATTCGTCCCTCCCATTGGTACCCAAAGTAATGAACAGGTATCTGCAACCAACACCAGCCAGAAAAAGGGAACAGCGCGGTGCGCACGCGCAGGCCGAGCGCGGGCGAGCGGGCTCCTGCGGCGCGTGGCCGGAGCATCGGCGGAGCGAGGCTACGCATGCGCGCCACGAAACACGCCCTGGCGACCACCCCCGCCGCTACCTGAAGGGGAAGCACTCCAGAAAACCTTTGCCGCCAGTAAGGCCGAGTGCTTCGCTCTTTCCCGCAGCTTTACCCCTCAAGCGATCCAACCTCTTTCAGCCCAATTCTCTTTGGGACAAGATGTCCTGATCTAAAACTCAAGTCACGCCGCAGCTTCATTTTATTCCTCCAAAATTTCCTCCCCACCCCGTAGAACCGATCTCGAGCCAGGCACGTGCTCGCGTGCTTTCCCTGCGGCGCGTCCCCTGGGTCCTGGCTCGTCCCCACACACCATTCCTCCGCGTGCCGCCTTCGGGAAACCAGCCTGGCCGGCCCTGTGGGGCGCAGCCTTCCCGCTACTGGGGAGAGCTCAAGGCCAGGTGAAGGCAGGTTCTGGGCGAAGGCGCCCCACGCTGGAGCGACCGACCCCACGCCCCGTGCCCGCCCCACAGCGAGTAGTCAGGCAGCAGCTCAGGGACACAGCTGTATTGGGGAGCGGAGGCTCCTACACAGTAGGAGGAGGCACGTCCCAGTCCCGGGAGGCCCGAGACGCGGCACGACGCTGCGTGGCCCCAGCCACGTCTGTCCGCGCGCCCGCCCGCCCGCGTGCGGCCCGCCCGGGGCTCGGTCCGTGGAAGCAGCCCCGAGGGCGAGTTAAGGCAGCTTGGCTGGAAGGGAGAGTGGATGGAGGTCTGCCAGTCCCGGAATGTGGCTCGCTGAGGGACGGCTTCTACCTCCCACTCCTCTTGAGGACTGGGGGAAAGACAGTCAATAAATAAGCTCGGGGCCAGCAGGGACCCCGGGGACTCGGAGTCCAGAAGGCCGGAGGTGACCTGTCCTCGAAGACGCGTCCACCCCCACGCCCTCGAGGACCTGGGCCTCAAGGGCCCCGGTGAGGCGGTGGAGCAGCTCCTTTAAAAGTTAAAATGGCTGCCGTCGGGCACAGCCAGGCGAGCGGCCGGCCCGAGGAGGGGCGGCCTCGGAGTCGACAGCGGCGCCCCGACGTCCGCCCTCTTCAGAGCGCGGCCTCGGTGACCCTCCGGCCGTCCCAGGTAGAGGAGGTGCCTCCCGGGCCCCCCGGAGTACCTGGCGGGGCCCCCTGATGGGACTCGGGTGAGCAGGGCTGGGGGCGCACGGTGGGCGGAAGGCGGCCGTCGGCTCCCCGCCACCCCGAGGCGGGGCGCCGGGGCGGAGAGCGCGGGCCGCGCGCAGGGGGCCGCGCACTTGCCCTCGGGGGGCACGTCCAGCCTCAGCGGAGGCGCGCACTCGCGCGGGAGGGGACTGCAGTCGGCCAACAGGCCGGGCCCGGGCTCCGGCGGGGGCGCCCGCGAGGTGAAGGCCGCGGAGGCCGGGACCGAGGGCTGGGCGCCCGGCCCGGGGGGCTGCGGGCCGTGCAGGTAGCGCAGCAGCTCCTCCAGCGTGGTCACCTCCACCGCCTGCCCGGGACAGCCCGGCGGCGGCGGCCTCACCAGCACGCGCGGCGCGCACCGGCCCGGGCCCTCCTTGGCGTTGTTGCCGTTCTGGTTCCATTCCCAGGGCCCTCCTGCGGCGCGGAGGCGCTTGACCGGCAGTTCCGGGGTGGACTCCGGCGTGGGCAGACAGGCCAACTCCGGCGGGGGTCCGCCCTCGGAGGGAGGCAGGAAGGTGGTGTAGAGCTGCGGCGTCTGTGCGGCCTCCCCGTCCTTGGAGGGTGGCGGGGGCTCGGGGCCGCCGCCGTGCAGGCGGGCCAGACTGCGGAGGGAGAGAGGTCGTGGGAGCCCCGGGGTCTCGATGTCTTTGCTCCGACGTCGGTGGGCTCGGCGACATGCACAGGAAACCAGGAGGCCAGAGACTGAGGCGCCCAGGGCGAAGGCTGCGGCTACACTGGCCAAGAGCAGTGGTATCGGGACAGAGCGGGAAGCCGAGGCCGGGAGGAGGTCCCTGCGCACACCTGCCAACCCAGAGGGAGAGGGAGGTTCAGCCTAGGGTAGGGGGTGCACGGGTGGTGCGAGGCCTAGAGGGTCCTCTACCACCTCCCCTGCTACTTAGCTTTACTCCCGCGGCCTTGACCTTCCTTCCTTGGGATTCCCCTCCCCTCACCCCTCAACACACGCAGTCCAAAGCACTGCCCCTCACACACAGGCTAGAGCATGGGCCTGGGGAGTCCCCAGCCCAGTCCTGGCCCCTGTAGCCATGCCAAGAAGAACCGCCAAACCGTCCGTGCAGAAGGAGGTGGGGCATCTGGGAAGGGAGACTCCAAACAGGCATTAGAGACCAAACACCAGTCAGTGCCAGGCTTAGAACTTGCCAGGAGTCAGCAGCCCCACACTTCACTCCTGACCCTCCCAATTAACCCCCTTACCCTGAGTGTGAGCTCCAAGAGTGGAAGACTGGGGCCCGGGGTGAGCATCACTGGGGGGACTGGGGGTCTCAGGGGAAGGGCCAGGACTCAGAAACACTGGCGACAAAGACCAGGTCAGAGCCAGTGAGGCTCCTGCTCTCCACCCAACACCCACCCAGGGGATCCCTCCCACTGTGGAACCCAAGAGGCCCGAACTTCAGCTTCTACTCTGGTCTGGGCATGGGGAAGGGCTAACCATGCAGGACATTCTCTGATTTATTTGTTCATAAGCCACTTATTAAGCATCTTTCTGTATCCAAGTACTGAGCTTATATGCTGAATGTCAGGAGGGTCCTGACCTTTTGTGAGGTCCGGGTACTAGTCTGCTGCTGCCATGGGACACACCTGGGTGTGTGGGCTAAGTAAGGGAAGTTGAAGCTGGGACAAGAGGACTCACCATAAGCAGAATCCCCAGGGCCTGACTGACTCCCAGTAGCTCCATCTATGAAAATAGGAGAGAGAGGGTAAAGATGGGGTCAAGAGGGAAGCTTCATGAAGAACTGATGGAGGTGACTGTGCCACAGAAGGCAAGAAAGACAAAAACCCATGCCTGGGACATGTCTGGATATCAGAACCATGTGCACCTCTGGCTGCAGCTGTTGCCACCCCTGCTTTTTACCTTGGCATTCACCATGCTCTGTGAATTCCTGGTTGCCAACCTGATCCACATCAGTCCTAGGAAGAAAAGGAAGTGGCTGAGGGCAGTTCTACACCTTGTCCCCATCTTGCATCCTAGCCCTCTTTTAGTGGTAGGGAATGTAATCCTCAGAAGATTCAGGGGCTCCTTACTTACCCACCAGTTCCCCTGATGTCCACACAACCTCTGGCACTATGCCATCCACAGTATGGGTCCTGAGAAGCCAAACAGCTCCTAGGGGAAACCAAGTCATGTGAGGCTGGGACTCCATTCTATTCCCTTCCATTCTGCTGCCTCTTCTTTCACCTTGGTTCACAGGAGACTCCCAGCCTTACATTCCCATCGCATCGGCCCCGATCTCTACTCCAGACCCTGCTTGCTGCCCACCTTCAGAATGCCTAAAGCACTCTTTCACCCAAACATTCCCTATATCTCCCTGCCACCTGTGGATCTTTCTGTGCTACTGCTGGCCCAGGAAGCTTGCCCAGGCAGTGCCAGGCCTCAGACCCCTCTTACCTCTGACAGGCCCCATGCCGGGTACAGTGGCTGAGAGGGAGGTAGACAATACAGCCAGAAAAAGCCACAAAGAGTCTGTGACCCTCAATGTCCAGCTCCAGCCCTATGATCCGTCTTGCTGTTTGGGCTGATCGCTTCCCACTGCACCTAGGGTGAGGCCAGAAGGACTCAGGATGGGGCAGGTGGGGCTACCTTTCCCTTGGAGAAGTGATGAGCAGAAGGTGAGGAGGTGCAGGAGCAACCAAGCACAATCCATGGAATCACCTTGCCCCAACTCACTATCTGGTCTTTTCACCAAGCCCCTTTCTCTATCCCACAGCTCCTGTCCTAAAAAAAGAAACTAATGTTGGAATTCCCAACCCATTCCCACTTCCCCATCTGCACCTCCACTCCCCTCCAGCTCTGTAGGGGCCGCCCTCCAGGTCTCACCGGGAGGGGCTGTAGGCATCAATCTCTTCCAGTAGGATAGGTTCAGGTCGCCCAGGTTGCCCTCCTGGAGGCAGCACCTTCAGCACTGTGCCATCATTGGAGCCAAGGAACAGGACGGTAGTGTTTCTGTGGGGACCAGCCGTGCCATCCACAGCTACCTGGGTTAGTAGAGCCCTGGAGCAATAGGCCTCAGGTCAGCGTAACCTGTTCCGCTAGAGCATTCAAGGAGAGCCCAGGCGTCCTGGTTCCCATTCTTGCATCCTGACTCCTCACTCCAGGGCTCCTTTCTTAGCTCTCTCCCTTCCACCTTCATGAGTACTTCTTCCCGTGGAGTACTTATCATGTGATTTACCTTCTAGGGTCAGAGAAAGAGGAGAGGGGCTGAGGGCAGGAGGTGCTAGCTAGTGGTTTTAGCCCCATACCTGCTAGTGAAAGTGAGGAGAGGCTGGTGGGTGGCAGGTGGCACAGCAGGGTCTAGCAGTGGGTGAGCCTTGATAAAGGTCAGGACATCATCAGGAAGGTCTCGAGAAGAGGAGAAGAGGGCTGCCCCACCCACACCTGCACAGGATCCTGGCCTGGTGGGCACATGAGAAGAGGCTGCCTTAGTGTGGGGAACGTGGGCTTAGTTAGGTTCTGTGTCCCACCAATGCTCCTAAAAATACCTGGTAACCCCTGTGCCCTCCACACAGACTCTTGCACAACTGTTCCCATCCCTGTTGCAGCTCTTCAATCCCATGGCCAACACACTGCTAAACCACCTCCCAGGCCTTGGACACCTTACCCCTCCTCCCTATCCCATTTAGATAATGCTTACTTCTGTCCCCCAAAAGCCAACACTATCTGGGTACCTGGGTGAGGGGACCCGGTCCTCAGACACAGGGGTCCAAGCACCATCCAGACTCCTCTGTTCCTTGAACTTGCCCTCAAACCCATGTTCAATGTCTTCCAGGTAAAAGGCACAGACTGCAGAGCCAGGGATGCTGGAGGGAGCCAGAAAAAAAATGCAGGGTAAATGTTGGTTGAGGGGGACTGCATAGCTCCACTAGGTAGGAAGTGGTAGCCTCCTTTTGCGTACCATATTAGGGGACAGACACTAAGGGATAGGGCAGCTTCTGGGTGCCATGCTGCCAGAACAAAAGGTGGGCAGCAAACTGGTTTTGCTTAAAGCTTTCTCTCGCTGCCCTCATCAGTGGGCTTTTGGGAGGGCGCAGGGGTAGTACTGGGTTGAACCCAGAGAACTCTACCCACCTCTTTTTATTTTTTATTTTGAGATAGGATCTTGCTGAGACTGGCCTCAAACTTGTGATCCTCCTGCCTCAGCTGCCCAAGAGCGGGGATGACAGATGCAACCAACACACCTGGCTCATCAATATATAGGCTTTGAGAGGGGAGTTTGGATGTTGGTGAGACAGGGGACTTCCTCCCCTAGGCCCGCCCTGACCTCGCAGCCACTTGGAGTCGTACTGTTGGTGCTCAGCTTGGTACCAACCTATTGGTCTGGGTGGTAAAGACTCCAAAGAGAGCAGAATGGCCATGCAGGGTCACAGGCCCAGTCAAGGCCTGCAAGACGTCAAAATAGAACGTAGAGTCCCCGGGGACAGAGCAGTTGAGCCGCAGCTTCAGGAAGGATGTCCAGTGGCGGTCCAAGGCCCGAGGTGAGCCTCCCATGTCACGTTTACAAACACGGGCCACCCGGGAGAACTGCACCTGTGCCGGTGGGTTAGAGGAAAGTGAGAGTCGACTAGCTGAGAGGGAGATGGTGAGTTAAGAGCACCAAGACAAAGATTAAGGCTGCAGCTAAGGGTACGGCATGGTAGGTCAATCTGGGTCAGGATGAAGCTCACAGCTGAATGTGACGGTAGAATTGGGGGCCACACTGAGGTGGGGGCTCAGAGTCCAGGGGATTGTGCTGTGCAGATTAGGGTCCCAGAATCTTCCCCAGATTCACACTGGCTCCTTAGGACCCAAAAGAACCCTCCAGCTACCCATCCCTGGTGCCTATCTCCTTACCCTACCCAGCCGGGCATCCTCCACAGAGACTTCTCGGAAGAAGAAGTAGACATGGTCTCCATGTTCCAAGGCATGGACAAAGTGTGGCTCTGAGGTGGGGAGTGACAGGCAAAGGTATGGAAGAGTATCTATATCTGCCCAGAAAGTCCTCTCCCTATTGTATACATGAGCTTACTGCCACACCCTCTGCCTGATCCCCACACAGTCCTCCCTTTGCACCTTCACCCCAAGAATAGGCTTCCTCCCCCAGGCCCGCCCTGACCTCGCAGCCACTTGGAGTCGTACTTGGCGGAGCGGAGCGGGGGCTGAGGCCCGAGGCTTCTGTAAACAACAGCATCGCTGGCTTGGAAATCCGCAGCCGTGGCTGAGTACAGGCTGCCCTCTGGAGGGATGGGTAGGTGAGGCCAGGGGTCTGCATCCTGCATCTTATTTGGCTATCCACACCCCAACCTGGACCTGGACCTGGACCTGGACCTGGCCCTGGCCCCTACCTCAACCCTCCACTCAAGGACACAGGGAAAGACCAGGTAGGAGAGGTGTAAGGTAGGAGCTCCCTCCAGCCACATGCCCAGGTGCACACCTGCAAAGATGGCCACGTTGGACTGGGTAGCATCAAAGGGGCACCGAGCCTGCCCGCTCAGTTCCTCACCCTCCTGCTGCAGTGAAGTTATCTGGGGGCAGAGGGAGCAGGTTGCTGGTATCCTTGGCATCTTGGAGTCAGGCTCCATAACCCACTCCCGCATGTCCCCTTGACCCCTTCTGGACCCTTGCATTCTGGGCACTCCCATTCCTTGACCCAGTTCTTAGTCCCTTCCCATTGAACTGACTGCCCAGCATGAGTTCTCCTCCCAACCAATCCTACCCCCCACCCTCTTCTTTGTACCCCATAGCTGCGGCACACAGGGCTGAATGAGTTCGTTCCACAGGCAAGCAGCGTCTGGGAGTCCCAGGGAACGAGAACACGAATGTAGTTGTAGCACTCGTCCTAGAGAACCCAAAATTCTAGGTCAGTGACAGGTTGCTGGGACTGGAACTAGGGGTCACAAGAAGTAAGGCTACTACCCTGAGCCAATCAGAATGATGTGGGATCAAGTCACAGCTACACTACTTGCTAGCCCTGCAGCCTTGGCCACGTCCTTTGGCCTCTCTGAGCCTCATTTTCCCTTTTTGTGAGGAATATAAAGGGAACTAAAAAGCATTAATCCTCTTTTCTTCCCATTGTCCTCGGTGGCCTAGGATGGAAAAGTGGGTAGGAACTTTGGCATGGTAGAAGACCCTTGAGCAGAAGCTAGAGGCCTCTTTCTCCCCCTAGATGCTCTTTGTATTCCTCACCGTCAGCTTTCCCCGGACAGCACAGTTCTCCATATCTTGGCTCTTCCATGTTAGATACTGAAGGAGAAGTAGAACACTGTGAGGCAATCTGGACCCCCCACATTATGGCTCTTTTCAGATCCTCCTTCCCACCCACTTGACCACTGTTAGACCTTTCCCAGCTCATCTCCATGCCGGCACCTCCTCCCACACAGCCCCTCACCTTGTTGGGCACCAGCCCCTCCCCTTCTTCTTGGGCTTGAAGATCGAAGGAGAAAACGTGTTCCCTGAAGGGGTAGGTAACGAGGATCAGAGCTGAGCCAAGGTGCCCCACCTGAGTTCCTTAGCCCCCCACCTTAGCCACGGTCACCTGCTCAGGGACAAACCACAGACCTCCTGCTCCCTACCCTCCCTTTATTCCATGCCTTGGCATTTGTGCTCTGGGTCCAAGCATATCGGTGTCCCATGGCTTGTGCACCTGCATGTGTCCCCTGCAAGATGCTGCAGTGGCCATGCAGGTCCCATGTCTGCCCAGGAGCATGCATGTCTGCCCCACAACTGTGCCTCGGCCAGTTTACCGGGCAGCCACTAGCAAGGTCCGGTTCAAGGTCAGGAATTTCTGAAAGTCTAGCCCAAGTTCTGCAGCCACAGCATCATCCTCCAGGCCCCGGAACCAGGATAATGGGGAAATACCTGGAGGACACAGAGAGGTGAAGTGCTGAGGGCCAGCCAGGATACACGCACTCCCAACACCACGACAGCCACATGAAACCCAACCACGCACAGGGAAAGATGAGAGGAAACCAAAAGCTATTAATAAAAATGATGCCAGTAACACTGAGCACTTAATTAATCTCTGTTAAGCACTGTGTTAGCACTTTATTTTATTTATTTGTTTATTTATTTTTTTGGTACTAAGGATTGAACCCAGGGGTGCTCTACCACTGAGCTATATCCCCAGGCCCCCTTTTATTATTTATTTTTAAAATTTATTTATTTATTAACTTGTTACCAGGGATTGAACCCAGGGGTGCTTAACCTTTGAGCCATATCCCCAGCTCTTTTTATATTTTACTTTGAGACAGGGTCTCACTAGTTGCTTGGGGCCTCTCTAAGTTAGCTGGCTTTGAACTTGTGATCCTCCTGCCTCAGCTTCCCAAGTCGCTGGGATTGGAGGTGTGCACCACTGTGCCCAGCTTGTGTAGCACTTTAGATCTCACTTAGTACATTAATCCTATGAGGTAATTGCTAACGTTGACCCCATTTTGCAGATGAGGAGCCTGAGGCTCAGGAAAATTAAGGGAATTGCATGAGCTCATTTAGATCTAGGTCTGTATAACTCTAGAGCTGAGTCCAGTCCTTTCTTGGAACTGCCTTTGGGTTAATAATTCCCCACCCACCTTGTATGCTGTCCCATCTGGAGCATTTACTTCCTCCATTTCAACCAGCCCTCTCTGCACTCTCCCCTCAAGGGTCTTCACAGGTCACCTCAGCCCTCCAGGGTTTTTGCCTCTCCTGACCAACTCCAGCATCCACCCGGCCTGATTATGGAAACCATAGTCATCAGTGTTCACAGAGAGCTCAGAGTCCAGGAATAATTGATTTAACTTCATAAAGTGCTTAGAATTGCATTTGGCACATGTAAGTATTTGCTGTTCAGATCTATTCCCCAACAATTACTCCCCAAAACCCAATTGCAGTTCTTCCTTCCTTAAAATTGCTCTAAATCCTAGATATATAACAGGGACTGCAAACAGATAAAAGTTTTCAGAGGGCTGGGGATGTGACTCAAGCGGTAGCGCGCTCGCCTGGCATGCATGCGGCCCAGGTTCGATCCTCAGCACCACATACAAACAAAGATGTTGTGTCCACCAAAAAACTAAAAATAAATATTAAAAAAAAAAAAAAGTTTTCAGAAATACTGGGCTTATGGTTTCCATTATAGTAAGACCTAGGTTTGGGCTGGGGCTGTAGCTCACTGGTAAAGCACTTGCCTTGCATGTGTGAGGCCCTAGGTTCAATCCTGGGCACCACATAAAAATAAATAAATAAAGATATTTTGTCCATCTACAACTAAAAAAAAATATTTAAAAAAAAAAAAAAAGGCCTAGGCTTAGTTGTAGTGCAAGTGGTAGAAAAGGAGGTGTTGGGGTGTTGGGAACCAAGCCTTTACTTTGTGACTAATAATAATAACAAATAAATATAAAGCATTTAGTTTGTGCCAGACAGTGTTCTCATCACTTTACATGTTTTATCTCATTTCATCCCTAAATAACCCCATGAGGTAGAACACTATTATTATCTTCATTTTGAAGATGAGGAGACTGAGGCAAAGAAAAGTTAAATTAGATTAACAAAGGTCACCGAGATAGTGAACAACTTAGCAGGAATGTAAACTGGCTGTGAGTTCACCTTCTTTTATAGTTTTGTGGTACTAGGGATCTAACCAAAGGCCCTGTGCATGATAGGCAAGCATTCTATCACTGAGCTATACCCCCAATCCTTTTTTTTTTTTTTTTTTTTAATTTTAATTTTAATTTATTTTTTTTAGTTTTCGGCAGACACAACATCTTTGTTTGTATGTGGTGCTGAGGATCGAACCCGGGCCGCACGCATGCCAGGCGGGCGCACTACCGCTTGAGCCGCATCCCCAGCCCCCCCAATCCTTTTTATTTATTTTATTTTATTTTACATATTTTGCACTAGAATTTAGACCAGGGGTCCTTTACCACTGAGCTAACCCTATTATTTATTTATTATTTTAAATTTTTTTTTTTTTTTAGTTGTTGATGGACCTTTAATTATTTATATGTGGTGCTGAGAATCCAACCCAGTGCCTTACACATGCTAGGCAAGTGTTCTACCACTGAACTACAACCTCAATCCTACCTCTTTTTATTTTGAGACATGATCTCACTAAGTTGCTTAGGGCCTTGCTAAATTGCTGAGGCTGTCCTGAACTTGCGATCCTCCTATCTCAGCCTCCCAAACTTCTGGGATTAAAAGAATGTGTCACCAAGCTCATCTTCTTTTTATTTTTGTACTTTCTTTTTTTTTTTTTTTTTCTTTTGTACTCAAGGGCACTCGACCACCGAGCCATATCCCCAGCCCTATTTTGTATTTTATTTAGAGACAGGTCTCACTGAGTTCACTGGGATTACAGGCATGCACCACTGTGCCCGGAATTTTATTTCTCTTTTCTGGTATTAGGGATTGAACCCAGGGGTGCTCTACAACTTAGCTACATTCCCAGTTTTCGTTGTTTTTATTTTGATATAGGATCTTGCTAAAGCTGGCATGGACTCCTGAGTTATTGGGATTCTAGGCATGCATCACACGAGCATCCCACCACTGCCACCACGACCTTTTTCACGGCATTCCCAACTGAACTCAAGGGTGCTTTGCCACTTAGTACAGCTTAGGTAGACACAATCCCACCTGGCTAACAGGATTTTTTTTTTTTTGGAAATTGTAGATGGCAGCACACCTTTATTTTATTTGCTTGTTTTTTTGTATGTGGTGCTAAGGATCCAACCCAGTGCCTCACACGTGCTAGGCAAGCCTCTGCCACTCAGCTACAGCCTTAACCCCTAAGAGGACATTTTAACCATCAGGCTGCTCAGGCTCTTCGCTTCTTTGAGGCTGGGGCCTTCTCCCACCTTGTACCCCATGTTGGCCTCATCTCTGCTCGCTCACCGAGAGGGGTGGGGTGGAAAGGGTCACTCACCTTGTAGGTCAGAGATCAACAGAGGGAGGGGGTCCTGGGGAAAGGTGGCTTCGGTATAGGGAAGTGAGAGCAGCAGCAGGAGCATGAAGTAGGGGACACGGAGCATCCTGTGTGGGGCAGCTCAGGCCCCAGGGGGTGCCCCTTCACCCATATGCTGGCCCTGAAAGGAGAAACAGAAAAGTGGGGCAAGGGGCCAAGTTCCCGCCATCTAATAGTCAGCTTCTCTCCCAGTCTATCCCCAGAAGACCCTGTGGGGTGGGGGCAAGAACCCTCTCTGCTGCTCTATCCTAGTCCCAGCCAGCTGTCACTGTCACTCAAGGATCTTGCTTCTCCAACTGGCCCAAACTGGCTAGTGTGAGGCCTGCCTTCATGACCCCAGGTAAGGACAGGACACGCCTGTAGCTCCAGGCTTCTCACTCAGCCTTTCCTTTTCTCTCCTGACTGAGTCTGGGACATTTGGTAGGTGACACCTCCTGACCCCCCTGGTGTTAACCCCTTCCCAGCTATAATTAGACACTGAAGCCTTGACATTATAAATAGTGGCTCCTTGGCACTGGGAAGAGAAAGAGGGCACCAAGTCTACTTCTCTCTCCCTCTCAGACCCCCACCCCACACTGAGAGTGACTCAGGCACTGTGCCCAGGCTGAGGCAGCTGGGCGGCAGC
The DNA here is from genome assembly GCF_048772815.1 of Callospermophilus lateralis. NCBI lineage: Eukaryota > Metazoa > Chordata > Mammalia > Rodentia > Sciuridae > Callospermophilus > Callospermophilus lateralis. Next base: position 3,040,112 of record NC_135311.1, read on the forward strand.
CGTCCTCTAGGATCCAGGAAGAACAGGGAGGGTGTGGGGGATAGCCTAGGGGTCACTGTCCCCATCTAAGCTCATGCTCCAGGGGCCCTTCCCACAGCTAAGGAAAAAGCTGGACAGGGAGGGGAGCTGGGGGGGACCATCTTGGCCAAAAATGAATCTGCATTAAAGCCAGATCAGAGGCTAAATTTAGCTCTGGCTGCAGCTGTCTCCTCGACCACTGTGCCCCCTCCCAGCCTCTCCTAGCCCCCTGTTCCCTCCCTGGCTCCAAAGAACCAGCACATGTACTTGATGGGGGTGGGGGTCAGTTGTAGACTGGCCCTCTGTGGGAGCCAGAAATAGAATGGACTGGTGAGGTGAAATAGTGGAATATGCCCCTCTGTCCCTTTCTTTCCTCATCAGGCTGCCTCTAAAATTGAAATATAAATAATTAAATGGCAGGCAATTGTAGCCCAAAGTCCTGGAAAGATGGATATGTAGAGGGGATGGTGAGGCAGGTCTTATTCCCAGCCAGCTGACCCTGGCTGGTCCCCCAGGGGGAGATGCACACCAGCTTCCTGCCTTCCCCAGAAACTGAAGTCAGGGGCTGAGGAGGCTCCTGAAATCAGGTCAGGAAGAATCCTTTCTTTGTGAAGGGATCACAACAATCCTTAGTTGCCCTTCCCACCATGTCCCCTAAAGGAGAAACCCTAGGCTTACAGGCCCAGCCCCCTTCCATCTCCCCATTATTTCTACTCTTGAAACCAGGACCCAAGTGTCCCCCCACCCCCAATCCAGCGTCACTGGTGGGGAGGCTGACGTCAGGTGGGGCCCCAAGAGAGCTGGAGGAGAGGAGGGGGGTAGGAACACCTAATGATGACCCCTTCCCCAGGGGCAGAACGGTCGGTTAGCTAAGGACCCTCTGGTGTGAAAGGCTGAGCCAGGCTCCTTCCCCCATCCCCTGATTCCGGATGCTGGAACTCCCAGGGGAAGGGGAAGGGACACAGCTTGTCTCCTAAGCTCCCCTACTGCCCCCCCCCAAGTTGCCCTGGGCAACTGTTATCTTCACCCTGGAAACTACTTTGGTCTCTGGCTGGCAAGTGGGGAGAACAGCCTGACCCTCTTCCTGTTCCCTGGATGTCCCTGCTCTATCCCCTGCTTCCTTACCTGGGATGGTAACTCCTAGGGGGATTGAAGGGGTTAGGAGACCTCCGAAGGGGAGAGGAGACCTCCAACCTGATGGAAAAAGGGACAAAAAAGGGGAAGAGCCTGAGTTACACCTCCTGCCCCGAATCTCTTAACAAGTAAATGTGAAAATTCAGGAAAAGTCTTCTAGTGTAGGGAGATGTCGCTGGGGAAGAGGGGGAGGGGAGATGATATTCAGTTTGGTTTTAAAGGTGTTGGCAGCTTCCTGCCCAGAGATATGAGGGCAGGGGATGGTCCCTAGCCAGAAACTCCTGAATCGGCAAGACCAACCTTGGGGAAAGGGGTAATGGGAGAGTTTGTGGGGCATGAAGACCACTCCCATATTAAAACCTTCAGAATCCAAAAGCCTTCTTAGCAAAAGCGCCCTGGCTAGGGACAATAGAGGCTAATTTGCATTTCATTTGCATGCTCTTCATTTCCAGCAAAATGCTCTGATAACAAGGACCCCCAGCCCCTTCCTTCTTTCCTGAGAAAGCAGGCCCTGTCTCCCTCCTATCTAACCCCCCTTCACATAGACCCACACACACACTGCACACTTGGATTAGTCTGCCTCTACAAACACTTGGTCGGCCTCTGCCTTCCCCCCCCAGACTCCACTATGACACATCTTTAAAGAGGGCTTTTCATAGATGTTTTTGGGGAGCAGCATCTAGGTACCTCCTACCCATCCCCTTGACTTGGGGAGAGGCTTACTGAGACCTGGAGGAATTGTAGGGAGAGACCTGGCCAACTCTTTCTCCCCCTTCTAGAACCTCTCCTTGATGGGAAGAGGAAACGGCCCTTCTCTCTCCTCCTGGCTGGGCAGCCACCTCTGGGGAGTGGCGGAGGTCATAGCCAGAGTCTAGCAGAGATGGGGAAGGGTTGGGGAAGGGGAGACCGGGCTGGGGACAATAGCAGGAAGCCCTGGGCTGGTCGCCCGCCCGGGTCCACCTTCCTCAGGGGGAGCTAGGGTGCACCGAGAAGCCTCACGGATTAGGCACGTTCCCTTATCCAAGACCTTTCCCCAACGCTTTGCCTCTCAGCCCCAGGTTCACCTATCTTCCCTCCCACCCAGCCCCCAACGAGGATAATCCAGGTGTCTAGAGCTTCGTGTGAGCTGGGCCTGGGGCCAGGGGCTCGACGTGTCTCCCCCTCCCTGGATCCGGGGCTCCGAGGAGGGGCGGGTAGCAGAGTCTGGGCCGGGACCGGGTCCCAGAGCCACGTTAGCGGGAGGAGGGGCTGAAGGGGCCTGCAAGCTCAGACTGAGAGGGGACGAGAGCGGGGGTTGGGGAGCGGAGGCGGGTCTCGAAAGCCAGGGAAACAGGGCCAGAGGCTGGGAACCGACGAGGGCGGGCCCTAGGCCGGCGCTGAACGGAGTCGGTGAGCTTGGATGCAGTCGCCAGCTCGGCTCTTCTCCTCGGGAGACTAGTCTAACAAAGCCCTGGGCTGAGTGGGGTGAAGGAAGGAGAGAGGAGCTGGACCGAGGTTTCTCGGGGCGCCTTTCTCCGACTCTGTGCTCAAGCCAACCCCCAAGAGGTGCTCAGACTCCTGCTTGCACAAGGATGAAGATGCAGCCCTGACACCAAAGTCCAGAACGACGCGTCCCGCTTTCCATCCCCGCAGGGGCAACCAGAGGGTCCGGTTCTCCGAGTCTCGGAACCTTATTTACCCTGCGGGGGAGGCAAGGGACCAGGTTTTCCACTCTCTGTACGGTGCGCGCCTCAAAAAAATTCCCCCTCTCGTTCCCTCATCCAGTGGGAGGCGACTCGGAGAGAGCCCAGTCGAAAGAGGAGCGCGGACCTGAGCCCAGCAGTGCGGTGAAGGTGCCTGGCCACAGTCCCTCCTCCCCGGGGCGCCCCAACTCCGCCGACCCTCTCTGCCAGCCAGGCGCACAGCGCCCGGTGTCCCCCTGGCCTCTCCAGCACGGTGTCTGCTGGCCGCTCACCTGCGGAGCCGCTTCCTCCCCGCCTCCCTCCACCCGGTTCTGCCCCGGGTACTTGCTCCGAAATGCGGGGTAGCGGGATCGAGATCGCGGCGGGCGGCCAGCAGCCCGCACCGCGCAGAGTTCTGTCTGTGGTTGGCGCCCAGGCGAGAGATGACTGTCGTCCCAACTGGGTGAAGCTTGGATGTGGGCTCCGGGGGACTGTCGGTCACGGGAGCCCTAGGTCCGCGTCGCAGCCCCCACTCCCGCCGCGGATCCGCGGAGGAAAACAATGCGACCGCCCGGAGCTCTGGGCTCGGCCCCAGCCGCCCCGCCCGCCTCCGGCCGGGCCCGCCTCCGGCCCGCCTCCCGGCCTCCGCGGCCAACCGTGTCGCCAGAGGCCCGCTAGACCCCGCCTTCCCGCCCCTCTCCGCCAGTAGCACTCCTTGGGGGTGGGGCTCCAGGAGCACCGTCCACCCCGAGAGCCCCGCGGGGAGGGCGAGCTGGAGACCTGAGACCCGAGTGAGATGGGGAGATCGTGGATTGTTGCTAGACCCGGACAGAGGAAAAGAAACACAGAAACAGGCCGACGGGGGAGAGGCCTTGAGAAATGCCACAAGAAAGCAAAGCTGACTAGAGACAGGAAACCCGGAGGCCTCCGCTGGGCTGGGCTGTCAGAGCCTGCGCGATCCTCCCTCACTTCCCCTCTAAGGCTCTGGCGACCCTGTGCCCTAGGGAGTCTCTGGCCTCTCCCCCGCTCTGCCCCATCCTTCCGTTTCTCCTCCTCAGGCTTTTATACCTCGGTCTCCTTATTTCTTCCCATGCACCTCTTCTGATTCCTCCTGACCTCAAGGAGGCCTAGCATGTTCTTGGGGGTTTGAGGCCTGGGAAAGGACAGGAAAGTGCCCTTGGGAGGTTTTTCTTGTCCCAAATCATCTCCTCCCCTCCCACCTCTACAGTCAAAGCAGGATGGGCTTGAGTCACCATGCCAGGAACTAAGGAGCCAGGAAGCTAGGGTGGTTGGCAGTCAGGCTGTTGGTTGATGAAAGAGGACAGGTGAGAGTGGCTGGAGCCAAAAGGGAAATGCGAAGACCCAGAATAATTGACTGAGAGAATCCACAGAAAGAGGAGTCACAAAGCGAACTAAAAGAGAAAAGGACCAGCCCTAATCCATAGTGCCCCATAGGCTCAGGATTCATCAAAGAGCCCTAGACATCTCTCCAAATAGCAGAACTGCTCCTCCATCCCCACCCGCCATAAAAACCATTTGGTTCTGGGAATGTTAGTGAGGAGGAAGAATGAGAGTACTTCAGAAGTACTGCTTGGTCTCCACCTTGGTGTTGCCTGCTAGGATTCTTCTCTGTGTGGGGCTGGGACAAAAGACATTCTCAAAATTCCCAGGAAAGTAGGTGGCCTGGGAGACATTGGCATTCTCAGTGTTATCAGAGTGGGCACTTCTACCCACTTCTTGGTCTCTGAACTATAAGAAAGGAGGGGTAGATTTACCATTTCCACACCAGCCTCAACTGACTGGGATCAGGGCAGGTAACAACACCAACTGGGCTAGGCCTCGTAGTGAGTAAGCAAGACACACACTCACAGAAAGAGAAAAAAGAGAGAGGCAGCAACAGAGCCTTAAAGCCAAGTGAGCCAGTGAGATAAACACAATCAGCAACAGTGGAACAATTTCCACACGAGATGAACAACTGAGGAGTCTCAGATTTAAGGCAATTCAATGGACAGTTGAATCAGGAGCTGTTTTTTGTTTTTTTTTTTTTTAATACCTTTATTTATTTATTTTTATGTGTTGCTGAGGATCAAACCTAGGGCCTTGCTCTACCGTTGAACCACAACCCCAGCCCTGAATTAGGAGCTATTTTAAAGACTGGAAAGAAGGTTTGGGAGAAAACTACCTTGCAATTTACAGGCATTCAAGAGCTGGATATGTAGTTCAGTGGTAGACCACTTACCTAGTTTGTGCAAGACCCTGGGTTGGATCCCTAGCACTAGAAAAAAAAAAATTAGAGGTATTCAGAGGTTAAAAGAAATCTCTCCAGCTCCTAGCACAGGCTGAGCCGCTGATGTACTCAAATATTATTTATTGAGTGATGTATGAATAGGTACTAATATGTAATTCATTTAAAGTTATAGGGCCTAGTTCAAATCTCAGTTCCATTCAATAAATTTGAAACAGTTCCAATCTACTGTACCATCTCTGGGGGATTGATCCAATCCTGAGGAAAATGACCACCTAATTGAATTAAAACAAGATTTATCGTACTAAATGAAGAGTGTCAAACAAACAAAAAATGAACATAAATTCCTAAATGTAAAGGAAATAAATACTCTTCATGATGACTGCAGGGTATGATGTTGGATGCGTTTTATCAAATAGGACAAAGGAACTTTGGTGGGAATTGTCTTGGATAAAGAAGAAAATGTTCTAAAGAAGGACATTGCTTAAGCAAAAATTCTTACTTGATGAGCATGGAGCCTGAAGCCTGGATTGCAGAAGGTCACATGAGATTGATACCCAGGGATAGCATTGGTTAGAAGCAGGGGAAAGGGGAGGAAGGCCACAAATTACGGAAGGCCTAGAACACCATGGTGATAGGTTAAAGTAGAATCTCATTCTAAGTTCCAGAATAAGGGGCTTTTAAAAAAAAAAAAAAATTATTTATTTTAGTTTTCGGTGGACACAACATTTTTGTATGTGGTGCTGAGGATCGAACCCAGGCCACATGCATGCCATGTGCTACTGCTTGAGCCACATCCCCAGCCCCAGAATAAGGGACTTTTGTCAGAATGTTTTTGGTTCTAAGCAAGAAGAGAAGAGAAAACTACTAGCAAGAAGAAAACAGGGGGTGGGCTGGGGATGTGGCTCAAGAGGTAGCGCGCTCGCCTGGCATGCGTGCGGCCTGGGTTCGATCCTCAGCACCACATACAAAGATGTTGTGTCCACCGAAAACTAAAGAAGTAAATAAATATTAAAATTTTCTCTCTCTCTCTCTAAAAAAAAAAAAAAAGAAGAAGAAGAAGAAAACAGGGAAGTCTAAGGATGAGGAGAGAGAGGCATTGTGATAGCATTGTGTATGGAAAGAAATAGATGAGAGTGTTATTTCAAAAGAGAAAGCAATATAACTCTCTTCCAACTCCCCTGGTGTTCTGAAGAAAATCACACAGTTCCAAAGGTTGGAATCTTCATAAATTTAGGCTCTCCAAACTGGGAAAATCATCCTTTCCTATTTCCCACAAGTGGCTAATTGAAACTTCCTACTTTATCCTGGAATTCCTTTCCTCACTACTCCTTGCTCATTCCAATAGATTTACACCCATCTTCTGAGAAAAACAGAGCAATAAAGTGAGGGTTCTATTAACTTTCTGCCTCATACAGATACATTTATCATCATCACATCTCCCTAGTCCTAGTGAATGAGGAATCAAAATCTCCTATCCATTTTACTGTAAGCTCCACATAGTATGTCTGTCTTGCTCACCCCTGTATCTTTTCCATTTAGCACAGCACTGGCACATAGTAGGTGTTAACTATCAATGCATACTATTTTTCCTATTTAAGGTGTTTGTTTTGTTTTGTTTCAATACTGAGAATTGAAACCAGGCCCTTGAACATGCTAGGCAAGCACTCTACCATTGAGTTACCTCCCCAACCTTCACTTAGGTTTGGGTTGTTTGTTTTGCAGTGCTGGGGATACAGTCCAGGGTCTCCCACATGCAAGGTAAGCATTTGATCACTAAAGGTACATTCCCAATCTTTTTTTAGTTCTTGCCCTCATCAATCCACTGAGATTGCTATCATCAAGGCTACCAAAGACCTCCTGGTTACATTCACTGAATGGCTTCATTCAGTCTTCATCCTTTCACCCTTTTTGTGGCATTTGACCTTGTTGACCTTTCTCCTCCCTTGGAATACTCTTTTGGCTCCTGAGGTTCTTCTTTGTCTTGTCAATGGCTACAAGTTTAATAAATATATATATTTTAAATGAATGATTGAGTTAATTTCTATTACTGTGACCTTCTCTGACCTCTTCTTTTTTTTTTTTTGAGAGAGAGAGAGAGAGAGACAGAGAGAGAGAGAGAGAATTTTAATATTAATTTTTAGTTTTCGGCGGACACAACATCTTTGTTTCTATGTGGTGTTGAGGATCGAACCCAGGCCGCACGCATGCCAGGCGAGCGCGCTACCACTTGAGCCACATCCCCAGCCCATGACGTCTTCTTAAATGTTAGTGTTCCTAAGTATGTACATAGCCACCTCTTCTTCATGTACATTCTCTTGGTCAAGATAATCCACACCAACAGTTACCAAAATCATCTACATGCTACTCATCATAAAATCTAGTTATTTAACTCAGATCTTTCTCTTGGGCTCTAAACTCACATATGCAATTGTTTATTGGATACTTCCATTTGGATTTCTTGTATGTATTTATCACTTAGTCGAAGTTTGTCTTTTATTTATTTTTTATTTATTTATTTTGAGAGAGAGAGAGAGAGAAAATACTTATTTTTTAGTTCTTGGAGGACACAACATCTTTGTTTGTATGTGCTGCTGAGGATCGAACCCGGGCCACACGCATGCCAGGCAAGCGCACTACCGCTTGAGCCACATCCCCAGCCCTTGTCTTTTATTATCATATCCCCAGCACTTGGTCATAATGTCTAGCATACAGTAAATAGAGGATGAAATAAATGCATTAAAAAAATCAAAAGAAAAAAAGATTAAAAGCTACCAACTATTTTCAGCGATGTCAGGCTGAAGTCTTCCTTGACTGCTTTAAATCATACTGAACATTCATACAAACCTCAGCTAGGGTTGGGGGTGTGGCTCCTTGGTAGAGCTCATGCTTAGCATGTATAAGGCCGAGAGTTCAATCTCCAGGACCAAAAACCAAACTAAAACCCAAACCTCAGCTAAACCAAAGGTAGTACTGTTTCATTCTGAATATTTTCATTCTGTTTCAACTTTTTATTCCCATTGCTGGGGATCAAACACAGGGCTTTGAGGGCTTTGCACATGCAAGGCAATGCCTGCGACCTTTGTTCTGTTTCAAATAGATTAATTTTAAAAAAAAGGGTACTATTAATTTTCTGTGGGTTATATAGTGGGAAAAAGAGAAACATGATTTGAAGTCATTAAGACCTAGATTTATCTCTGGAGTATGGCTTTGGATAAACCATTTATCTCTATGTCTGTCATCTGTAAGTAAACATTGTTACCTTACGCCTCCCTCACAGGACCAAGAAAATGTAGTGAAATGTTTAATATATGCAAAAGATTTAAGATATCATAATTTGGTGCTGGGGTTGTGGTTCAGCGGTAGAGCACTCGCCTCACACATGCGAGATCCTGGGTTCGATCCTCAGCACCACATAAAAATAAATAAGTGAAATAAAGTTATTGTGTCCAACTACAACTAAAAAATAAACATTTTTTTAAAAAGATATCATAATTTAACCATTTTTTGTTTACTCAGAGGGAGTACTATGAACTTAATCATCTAGGAACCCAGTGAAGATCCCAAAGTATGTGTAATTAATACCGTTTGCTCCCAGTTACATGGCTGCAAAAAAAAAAAAAAAAAATGTCATTTTGGGGGGACTGGAGACACACAGATAAGTTGGTAGAGTGCTTGCCTCACATATACAAGGCCCTGGGTTCAATCCCCAGCACCAAAAAAAATGTGTGTGATACTGTGGATCGAAACCAGGTGCACCTGAGTTACATTCCCAGCCCACTTTTAAATTTTATTTATTTATTGGTCCTAAGGTGAACTTAGTACTGATTTTCACTGAGTACATCCCCAGTCCTTTTTATTTTTATTTTGAGACAGAGTCTCACTAAATTGCCAAGACTGGCCTTGAACTATTTTTTTCCCCCGCTTTTTTTCTTTGGTGCTGAGGACTGAACCCAGGGCCTTGTGCATGCAAAGCAAGCACTCTACCAACTAAGCACTTTACCAACTAAGCTGTATCCCCAGCCCGTAGCCCTGAACTTGCAATCTTCCTTTCTCAGTCTCCTGAGTAACTGAGATTATAGACATGAACCACCATGCCAGGCTGCAGTTTTAATTAATTATCTGCTTTTTGTTTTCCTAGTCATCTCTTGCTGTGTTAATTCTCCTTAATATCAGTGTTCTTCTTCTTCTTTTTTTTTTTTTTTAAAGAGAGAGGGGGGAGAGAGAGAGAGAGAGAGAGAATTTTCATAAATTTTCATATTTATTTTTTAGTTATCAGCGTACACAACATCTTTGTTTGTATGTGGTGCTGAGGATCGAACCCGGGCCGCATGCATGCCAGGCGAGCACGCTACCACTTGAGCCACATCCCCAGCCCGTGTTCTTACTTCTAAGTGTTACTCTTTTCCTCTTTTAATTTGCTGTGAATTATGCTATGGGTTTGGAGATTACAAGAAATGGATATAGATCAAGAGAAAATAAAAGAAAGCCTTCCTCATGAGTGAAGTAAATGAATATTATGACATCAGACTGTCACCTCACACTATTTCCCCCTTATTTCCTAATTAAAAATTTTTTTTTCTTGTCGTTGTAGATGGACAGATGTCTTTATTTTTTTTATTTTTATGTGGTGAAAAGGATCGAACCCAGTGCCTCTCCCAAGCTAGGCAAGTGCTCTGCCCCTGAGCTGTAGCCCCAGCGGCCCCCCCGCCCCATTCTTGAATATGTTTTGGATCTATTTTTTCAGCAAACACTTATTGAGCACAGTAAACAGCATCTCTGTCCTCATGGAGTTTATAGTTTTGTAGAAAAGCAGTTTATAAAAAATCACCCATCACACAAAGTTTGATCATTACAATAGGGGAGGTATGTAGTTCTAGAACTACATAACTGAGCGTTTACTAAAGTTGGGGGGTCATGGATAGCTTCAGGGGAGGTAGAATTTTCCAGCTGGAATCTAAAAGATAAGTAGAAATTCATCAGACAAGAAAAAGGTGTGGGTGAGAAGTGAGTTGTAGACAGAGGGAAAAGAAGTGGCAAGGTCTAGAGCATAGGAAGACAGGGCAGGAGGGAAGTACTGGAGGAAGTCATGGAATGCCAACATGGCTAGAGCACAGTACAAGGGACAGAAGGGAGTTGAAGGTACAGAGGTGAACAGGTAGAGTTGACAGCAGAATTCAGGATTCAGAAATTATTACTGTATTTGCATCTTTGTTGTCCTTATCCTTATTTTTCCAACTAGTTTGCACAATTTTTCCCCCAGTGATGGGAATGGAAACCAGGATTTCATGGATGCTAGGCAAAGTAGTCTACAGCGGAGCTACACCACTGGACCTCTCCCTCCCTCCTTCCCTCCCTTCCTCCACCCACAACCCTGGTACATTTCTTATAAAAAGACTTACTTTTCCTCTGATTTTGGTAATGGTACCTAATATTGTCCCTATAGTGTGTGATCAGTGTATAAATAGAGCATACAGAGTAGAATGCTGCTATTAAGGTTAAGGTTATTGCCACATAAGCTTGTTGAAGAAATTATCAGAAAAAAATATATGCTTAAAAATCGCACAAATTTGGCCATGGTAGGGCATGCCTATAATCCCAGTGACTCAAGAGGCTGAGGCAGGAGGATCACAACTTCAAGACCAGCCTCAGCAACTTAGTGAGGCCCTAAGCAGCTTAGTGAGACCCTGTCTCAAAATAAAAAGTGCTGGGGATGTTGCTCAGTGATTAAGCTTTTCTTTTTTTTTTTTAGAGAGAATTTTTTAAAATATTTATTTATTTATTTTTTAGTTTTCGGCGGACACAACATCTTTCTTTGTATGTGGTGCTGAGGATTGAACTCGGGCTGCACGCATGCCAGGCAAGCACGCTACCGCTTGAGCCACATCCCCAGCCCAGTAATTAAGCATTTCTGGATTCAATCCCCAATATCAAATAAATAATAAAAATTTAAAAGACTGTAGATACATCTCAGTGGTGAAGCACCCATGGGTTCAATCCCCAGTGCCAAAATAACAAAACAAGATGGTTATTAAAAATCATCAAATCCTTGGGTTGTGGTTAATAGCTCCAGTGATAGAGCATGTGTGTCAGATTTTGAGTTCAATCTCTAGCATCTAGGTAAATAAATAGATTAAAATCACCAAATCCCAAGGTCTCTTGTGGGTTCTCACCTGTACTTAAGCAAGTTATATCACTGGTTGATTACTTTATAAATATGCCCTTTTCCTCACCTGAAAATTTATTGAAGCATATAACACATCCCCACTGAGCGCATTATTTTACTCCCCTTATTAAACTTACTGTTTCCCCATTGAACTTTTTTTATTTTTTTGATACCAGGGATTGAACTCAGAGGCATTCAACCACTGAGTCACATACCCTGCCCTATTTTGAATTTTATTTAGAGACAGGTCTCACTGAGTTGCTTAGCACCTCACCATTGCTGATGCTGGCTTTGAACTCTGGATCCTCCCAAGCTGCTGGGATTACAGGTGTGTGCCACCTCACCCAGCCACCTCTTGAGCAACTTTTAAAAAGTTTTCCATGAGCTGGACGTTTTCTTTCTTCAGTTATCTCTCAAAGAACCTATGTTCTGGGCTGGGGTTGTTGCTCAGTGATTGCGTACTTGCCTAGTATATGTGAGACACTGGGTTTGATTCTCAGCACCTCATGTAATAAAATAAAGGTCCACTGAGAATTAAAAATATATTTTTTAAAAAGAGCCTGTATTCCATCATTCTAAGTGAAATAAGCCAGTCTCAGAAAAATCAAGGGTCAAATGATTTCTCATATATGGAAGCTAGAGCAGAATAAGGGAAAGAAAGCAGTGGGGGAAGGATGGGATGTCATAGAGGAAGATCAGTGGAGTAGGAGAATGAGAGGGATGAAGGAAGGGAAAGAAATATGGAATAAATTTAACACAATCATGTTATATACATATAGAAATGTACCAAAGGGAATTGTACCTGTATGCATATGTAGAAAGTAATACAAATCAAAAATAAGAGGGGGGCTGGGGATGTGGCTCAAGCGGTAGCGCTCGCCTGGCATGTGTGCAGCCCGAGTCCGATCCTCAGCACCACATACAAACAAAGTGTTGTGTCCGCCGAGAACTAAAAAAAAAAACAAAACATTAAAAAAAATTCTCTCTCTCTCTCTTTCTCTTTAAAAAAATAAAAATAAAAAATAAGAGGGGCTGGGGTGTAGTTCAGTGATAGAGCACTTGCCTAGTGCATGTGAAGGCCTGGGTCCGATCGTCAGCACTGCATAAAAATAAATAAATAAAATTAAAGTATTGTGTCCATATACAACTATAAATAAATAAGTAAAAGTGAAAGGAAGATCAGTAGAGGAGAGAGAAAAGGAGAGGGAGAAGGGCAACTAAAGAGGGGAGATTGAAGATTAAAATCAAATTCCTTATATGCATAATTTTGCCAAAATGAACCCAAATACTACATATAATTACAACACTCTAATACATAAAACAAAAAAACTGCGGGGCAAAGTGGTGCACACCCATAATTACAGCCACTTGGGAAGCTAAGGCAGGATTGCAAATTCAAGATCAGCCTCAGCAACTTAGTGAGGCCATAAGAAACTTAGTGAGAACTTGTCTCAAAATTTTAAAAAAGGGGGAGGGCTGGGGATGTGGCTACGTACTTGAGCACCTCTGGGTTCAATCTTTAGAACCAGAAAAACAAACACAAAAAAACTTATGCTCCAAACATATAGATCACCACTTCTGAGGATGCCCCTTGCATGCTTATGTTGCTCCACCATCTGGGAAGTATTTCTTCCCCATCTCTGACTACTAAATAGTCTAATCTATCCTTGCAAGTCAGACTTTTCTGCCCTATCAGAATTAATCTAAGCCTCTTTAATTCTTTAAAGCTCTAACCCTATATTAAAGCTAATGGTAGGGCTGGTGGTATAGCTCAATGGTAGAGTGCTTGCCCAGCATATGTAAGGTGTAAGGACCTGAGATTGATCCCCTATGGGAAAAAAAACAAAAAAACAAAAAACGACACAGTGGCAGAGCTTATAATGCCAGCAGCTGATGAGAGTGAGGCATGAGGAACACAAATTCAAAGCCAGCCTCAGCCTCAGCAATTTAGCAAGGCCCTGAGCAACTCAGAAATACCCTGGCTCTAAATAGAATATTTTTTAAAAAGGACTGGGGATGTGGCTACATGGTTAAGCACCCCTGGGTTCAATCCCCAGTACCAAAATAAATATATAAAAATGAATGATCTGGGTGTAGCACAACTGTAGTCCCAGCTGCTTCAGAAGCTGAGGCTGAGGTGGGAGGATCATCTTAAGCCCATAAGTCAGAGACCAACCTGGTTGACATAGCAAGACCCATGGTAAACAAAGTTAATGGCATTGTTTGACTTTTGACTTGTATTATAGCTATCTATGGCCCTGGACAGGTTGTAAGATGATGATGATGATGATGATGATGATGATGATGATGATTATTATTTTTTAAGCCACATCCCCAGCTCTATTTTGTATTTTATTTAGAGACAGGGTCTCACTGGATTGCTGAGGCTGGCTTTTGAACTTGTGATCCTCCTGCCTCAGCCTCTCAAACTGCTGGGATTACAGGCTTGGGGCTGAGATTACAGGTGTGTGCCACCGTGCCCAGCTGTAAGATTCTTTATGGTAAATGCTTTTGCTTTATTCAAGAACTTGCCCTCATTTTGGGGTTCCTTGTTTCTAGAGTGGTTCAGTGCAGTGCTGCCACCTGCTGGTCACACATGGCCCAGCAGCCCTGAGCCCAGCACCTTCCTCGCTCCAGTACTAAGGCCTGTGCCAACCTTACCTGTCAGGAGCTGAAAGTTGCTTGTGAGAATGTTGACTCACGGTATCACTCTTCAGAACTTTTCCCACTGACTCCCCCCACCCAGCAATCGACACTCTACATCTTCTCTAGAAACACAGCAATATAATTGGATCTCAAGGATCTGGACGGCAAGGAAAGAAGCCCACAAACATTTTGAGAGTGGAGAATGTGCATCCCCTTGTGCCCCTTTCAGAGTCAAGTGGGTTTTATCAGAGACCTTCTATTCCTTTTGTCCTTCGTCTTATGTCTAGGTGACTGTTTGGCCACTGGCCCCCTTGGCGACAGGGATGGTGAACCGGAGGTAGAGCACAGAGTAGGTAGGCGGGGCTTGAGGGGTGGGGCCAGGCCAGAGGGCCAGAGGGCCTCTCACTTGGGAGCTTCTCCATTCTGTCAGCTCTCCCGGAACATCCAAGGCAAGACTGGCACCAGTGCGTGACAGGTGAGGGACCAACAACGACAGAAGGTAGACTTCAGGGTGATGGTGGGCAGAGGGTCTCTAGCTGTTTCAGACTTAGCTTTCTATATTGTGAAGTTTACACTTGCAGAATTCTTGGTTGTAACCCAATAAAGCTGAGTTTTCCCTGGGGCAAGGCGTCTGGGAAAGAAAGTCCTGGCTTGGGAGAGGGGTATGGGTGGGGAGGGCTGAGGGCTGGAGGTGGGTAGGGGTGTGTGGCGAGGATTGGAAGACACAAGGAAATGTCAAAGACATGGAGGTAGGTGGGTCAGGACCAGAGGGAGACCATGGCCAGAATTAAAGGCAGAGCCCGGAGGGAAGAAAAGGGGACACTGTAAGGAGGAGAGGGTGAGAAGACTGAACCAAATGTGAGATGGCAATAAGGGCAATGCAGAGCTGGGTAACAGGAAGGCCAAGGAGGAAGGAAGGCTCACATGGAGCAATGTCTCTTCCGGTGGTTGTGGAGCCTCATCTAGAAAGCCCCAGGGCAAGCCAGAAGCAAATCAATGTTGAAGGTTCCCATTGGAATGATTCAGCTGGGGAAGAAACCCCTTCAGGTACCCACCTCCCCTGCCTCTTCAGACTCCCATATTCATTTAGGGGAGAGGACCAGGCTGCTCCTCACTGCGGTCACAGCTACCACATCCTGCAGAGCAGGGGAGGGGGAAGTAAGAAGCAAAACAACCAGAAGAACCGCAGGCGAGGATCATGGGAG
Organism: Callospermophilus lateralis; assembly: GCF_048772815.1. Lineage (NCBI taxonomy): Eukaryota > Metazoa > Chordata > Mammalia > Rodentia > Sciuridae > Callospermophilus > Callospermophilus lateralis. The sequence goes on from NC_135311.1 coordinate 3,055,187, forward strand.
GAGAACCCTGGACATATTCATCATATATGTCACTAGGAGGGTCCCTAGTTCAGCCCAGCAGACCAGAGCTTTAGGACTACCTGCCCTTCTTGAGGTGCTTGTTTCTCAGACTTGCTCAGTGTCTTCAACCTCGTTGACAGCTCTGGGGAAGAAGGGCTTTTTGGATTATTTGGTTTGACATCCATTGTTATCATTTACTAGTGATTTCAGCCAAACTGCTTAATTTTTCTTAACTTCAGTTTTTCTCATTGCAAAATGGGGAGACCAACCTTATACAGTTGGGTAGACAGGTAATTCATATAAAGCATTTGGCACACAGTAGGTTTTGAGTAAATGTTAGGTATTCGTATTAGTACTCCTTGGGTCCCTGTGTTTCTCACTTTTTCAAATGCAAAGCAGTGACTGGGTATGGTGGTGCACACCAGTAATCCCAGTAATTTGGGAGGCCAAGGCAGGAGGATCGCAAACTCAAGGATAGTCTCAGATGCTTAGGAAGACCCTTTCTCAAAATAAAAAATAAAAAGGGATGAGGGGCTGGAGATGAGACTCAGTGGTAGAAATGCATGAACAAAGGCCCTGGGTTTGATCCCCAGCACTGCAAAATAAATAAATAAAATAAAAAGGGCTGGGATGTAGTTTAGTGGTAGAGCACATCTGGATTCAATCCCAAGTATTGAAAACAAATAAGATAAAAATGCAATATAGTACATATGGACTTTTGGAGACCAAAAAACCAGTTGTGATTGATCTTGGGTAAATACTTTAACCCAAGTCTGAGTTTGCTCAGTTGTAAAACATCAAGAGTGATGTCTATACCTTACAGCTGTAGGTATACAATTGGCATCCAAATATGATAACTGTGAGAATTAACTGCCAGGTAAGCCCCGCTCTCTCCACTGTGGCAGCAACAGACTACTTCCCCTGAGGCTTTGAAACTCCTAGAGGCTAGCTTCTGTGTGCTCGGTCCTCCAGCCTGGGTAACCCAGGCTCTTCAGGGCTGTTTTGGAGATCAAGATTTCATACAGCACTAAAGGAAAAAAGCAAGAGCAAGGCAGAGAGGATGGAGGGGCCCAGGGGAAAGAGGACAAAGGAACCACAGAAGCAACAGAAAGGGGAAAAGCCGGTTCTCTCTTTCTAAGGAAGCCTGTGGCCTCTCTTCTAGTGACTGTCCACATACCCATTCCCAGACACCATGGAGTCCTTCAGCTCAAAGAGTCTGGCACTGCAAGCGGAGAAGAAACTACTAAGTAAGATGGCAGGTCGGTCTGTGGTTCACCTCTTCATTGATGAGACAAGCAGCGAGGTGCTAGATGAGCTGTACCGTGTGTCCAAAGAGTACACGCACAGTCGGCCCCAGGCCCAGCGGGTTATCAAGGACCTGATCAAGGTGGCTGTCAAGGTGGCTGTACTGCACCGCAATGGCAGCTTTGGCCCCAGCGAGCTGGACCTGGCTACCCGCTTTCGCCAGAAGCTGCGGCAGGGTGCCATGACAGCACTGAGCTTTGGGGAGGTGGACTTCACTTTCGAGGCTGCCGTGTTAGCAAGCCTGCTCACTGAGTGCCGAGACACACTGCTGGAACTGGTGCAGCACCACCTCACACCCAAGTCACAGGGCCGCATTCGCCATGTGTTTGATCACTTTTCTGACCCAGGGCTGCTCACAGCCCTCTACGGGCCTGGCTTCACTCAGCACCTTGGCAAGATCTGCAATGGGCTCAGGAAGCTGCTGGATGAGGGGAAGCTCTGAAAGCTCTGAACCCAGCACTGCCTCCCGTGGCCAGCTGGAAAACAGATAACAGGCTTTCTAACCCTGCTCATCTGCACTAATGCTTTTCAATCCTCAGCCTTCGTTCTCAAGAGTTCTTTAGACTTTGAGACCACCCTGCCCCTGAACTGCTGGTGGAGAAGGAGCAATGCTGAGGGGTGAGGACTCTTTCCCACTCCAGCCCTAGCACAGGAAACAAAGCAGCCTGAAAAAGGCGAAGTGAAACTTGGATCTCTCTTTCTCCCATGAAGGACTCTGAAACAGGGAAGCCCCTTCTCCCATGAATCAAGGGAAGGGGGTGCAGCCCATATAACCACTGTGGGGACACTAAAGACAGGAGGGGGTAAAGTGGCCCTTAGAGATGTTCTAGACTCCCAGCTCTAGGTGGAGTTTGCCCAGATGTCAGAGCCTGTTTTAGAGTGCAGGAAGAAGCAACTAGGGTAAGGGAGAGTCTCACAGGGGAAATAAAACTACTAAAATGTGCATAGGGCTCAATGTTTAATCTCTCCAGTTTTTTATACCTTAGGATCATCACAGAGGAAAGGAGGTATATAAACACCACTTGTCTCACCTCTCACTATTTCCAAACATGAGACTGAGGCATATTTCCATTTCCAGTATTATTGAGGTTCCCTTGTCTACTTCTTCTGTTTAAGACAAAAAACCAAACTGTACCACAAACCAGTGCTACAAATTGCAAATAAATATGCAGTAAGGGGCAAGGCGTACACAGACAGGCTTTAGTGGGGAGGGGGTGTAACAAAGAGACTCCCACAACTGTCCTTCTCACACCCCAAGGCAATGCTTCTTCTATCCCTTAACCACTGCAGGCTGAGCAGAGAGAGGTCAGAAGGGTGAACTGGAAGAATGGAGAATTCAGGTCTCTACATTGCTGCTTTTTCTTACAAGTATAGGAAACTAGTTGGTCAGACTGAACCCAAATCCTTCACCTTGAGACTGGGGAAAAGACTTGGCACAGCCCACTGTTCTCCATGACAGCGCTAGACCACGATTCCCCTGTCCTTGATAACATGTGTGGGCAAGGAGTGGGGAAGCTGACGGACTACTTAATTGTGTCTGGGTTCCCCTCATCCCAGGGCTCTAGAAATTACATTTTCAGCTAACAGTGGGAAAGAGTTAGATACAGCAAATAAATATTACTTCAATATAGCACCAAATAAATTAGGTAACACAGGTGGAGATAGGGAAGAAGTTGAAAGGGAGTCTTTGCTTCTCTGCTCTAAGGCCAGAGAATGGTGAAAGGGATAGGAAAGGTAGCAGGGGTATAAAAAGAACCTTTTGAATCTAAAGGAAAACTCTAGATTCAGCCCAAGAACTAGGGAGGGGTCTAGGCCCCATCTCCAACTCCTGCCAGAAAAATGCCCAGGCCAAGGAATTCTTGGTCTATGGGGAGGCTGGAGAAGACAGCAGGAGTCAAGGGAGTCAGGCTGGGAAGCCATGTCCTTGAGCCTCACCTCAGGCTCCTCTCCCCCTCACATTGCTTCTTCAACATACTGCTTCTCTCAGTTCTGGGAACATCAGAGTTTGAAGATTTCATCCTCCTGGTCCCGCAGTGTCTGGGTCCGAGAGGTCCGGGTCAGTGGCACAGGACCTAGGACTGCTCGTTGCTGCATCCGAGGGGAGCTCTGATGGAGACCTGCATCTTCCCCAAGTATCCTGCAGGTGAGAAAAGCAGGGAAAGAGTGATAGATGAAGGGAAGAACCTGAGAATAGGCCAAGTGAAGAGGGGAAGCTCTCTTCCTCTCTTGATTCCTGAACTAGCTGTTCTAAGATGTATTTATCAATACTAATGCTCCTGCATGGATTATCAGAGCAGGAAGAACAGTCAACTGTTTTATTCCACTAATAACATGGAACCCAATTTCCCACCACCTCAACCCATCCAGCAGCCACTGGCTCTGCTCACTGTCTTGGGGTCACCAAGGAAAAGGTATCACCTCATTTCTGCTGGCATTTGTGATTATGGTTAGGTAAGATAGAGGAATCTATGCAGGGACTTACAAGGAACTACTCAAGACCCACCTGCTTTCCCCTGTTCTCAGCTTTTGGGTAGCAGCCTTCTTTGACAGGCTGATCTGTGAATCAAGCTTCTTAAGGAAATCAGAGGCAGAGAGGTCGTGGAGGGGAGTAGGGAGTTCCTGGCCAGCTTTAGGGAGAGCTTCACCATTGGCACGGCCTGAACCTGTCTCTTGTTTCTTCCTCTCAGCTGAGTGTAGCTGAACTTCATCCTTATGTGGGTCTACCTCTTCCTCTCCATCTTTCTCTTCCTCTGAATCCAAACCATTGAACAGGTCTCTGGGCTCTCTCAGGATGGGGATGTAGAGAGTTTTCTTCAGGAAGATGGAGTCATTAGTATAAAGGCGGTTTGCACGCTTGATCTGTTCCATCTTTTAAAAAAAGTCATCAAGATTAATAACAGTTACAATGATCAATATTACATAGTATCTATAATTGTACAGTCTTATCATAACACCAATCTAAAATACATAGGGTTGACATTATTCCTATTTATATGTAAGCCATTTTCATACTCTTTAGTCTTAGGGCCCCTTTACATTTTTAAAAATTATTGAGGCAAAAAGCTTTTATAAACCAGGCATGGTGGTGCATGCCTGCAGTACCAGCTACTCTTGAGGTTGAGTAGGAGAATCACATATTTGAGGCCAGCTAGGACAGCTTAGTGAGACTCAAAATAAAATGAAAAGGGCTGGGGACATAGCTTAGTGTAGAGTGATTGCCTACCACATGTGAAGTCCTGGGTTAATTCCCATTACGGCAAAAAAAGAAAAAAGAAAATTCTAGTAAATTAAACCGGGGCAGAACTAGAATCCTTGGCCTTTTACTCCTCCTGGGAATGCTTTTCACACTATAATAATTTGTTTCATCAAATATTTATTCATCACATCACTCAACACAGCCATCACCATCTATCTACTTGGTCTTGCAATGTCAGGCTGAGGATGCAGCTCAGTGGTATTTCCTTCTTGGAAATACATTTTTTTTTCTTTTTCCCCCAGTACTGGAAATTGAACCCAGGGGTACTCTACCACTGAGCTATATCTCTATTTTTTTTATTTAAAATTTTTTTTTAACCAGGATTTAAACCCAGGAGTGCTTAACCATCGAGTGACATCCCCTTCCCTTTTAAAATATATTTTAGAGACAAGGTCTCTTTAAATTGCTTAGGGCCTCACTAAGCTGCTGAGGCTGGCTTTGAACTCACAATCCTCCTGCCTCAGCCTCCCAAGCCACTGGGATCACAGGCGTGAGTGATTATGCCTGGCTTGATTTTGATTTTTTTTTTTTTTTTTGATGGTATTGAGCCCAGGGCCTTGCACATGCTAGGCAAGTGCTCTACTATTAAGCTACATCTTAAAAAATTATTATTATTATTTAAATTTATTCATTTTTTAAAATATCTTTACTTTATCTTTATGTGGTGCTGAGGATCAAACCCAGTGCCTCATGCATGCCAGGCGAGCACGCTACCACTTGAGCCACATCCCAAGCACCCAAAGTTATTTTTTGAAATAGAGTCTCTCACTAAGTGGCCCAGGCTGGCCTTGAATCTGCAATCCTCCTGTCTCAACCTCCAGCATAGCAGGGAATTACAGGAAAATGCCACAATTCCCAGTTCAATGTCATCCTTATCATGTTTTTGTTTTGTTTTGTTTTAGGTGGACACAATATATTTATTTTTATGTGGTGCTAGGGATCAAACCCAGTGCCTTGCGCATGCCAGGCCAGCCCACTGCCACTTGAGCCACATCCGCAGCCCCTTATCATGTACTTTTATCATCCACACCAAACTGGACAACAAAAGTGCCTTAAAAATCCGGGCTGGCAGGGCTGGGGATGTAGCTAGCTCCGTGGTAGAGTGCTTGCCTAGCATGTGCAAAGACCTGGGTTCAATACTCAATGATGAAAAAAAGAGAGAGAGTGAGAGAAAGAGACAGACAGACATGCCTCATCTGATCTTATCTTCATGTCTAATGCCACTGCCCTAGAATAAACCCTTAATATTTCTCATCTGAGTTATCCCAACAGTGTAGTTGCTCTTCCTCTTTCACTTCTACTCATCTTCCTCTTCGCAAATAGAAAAATAATCTGATTAACCCACTAGCCTGTTTATAAACTCCTATGGATCCTCACTGGCTAAAAGGTAAAAATCAGTTCAGTTGGAAGAATGCTTGCCTTGCATGCACAAGGCCCTGGGTTCACTCCCAGCACCACCAAAAATGAAAAATAAATTTAACATTCAGGATTTTCTCAGTCTAGTTTTCTCAGTCCAGAAATATCTAGCCTTGTCTCTCTTCTGCCATCTATACAAACTTTGCTATCCTGAACTTTTCATTTTTCTTTGAAGATTCCATGATCTTTCATACTTTGTCTTATTCAAGCTGCTCTTTCTGCCTGAAATGCCTCCCCACTCTCTCCTTCTCTGCTTGGAGAATTTTTACTCATCAACACTCCTTTTCTGTTACCTTCTTCACAGCTGTAACTGATGTAATAATACTGGTCCTTTGAGGTGAGGGGATAGCTCAGTAACAGAGGACTTGCCTGTCATGTGCAAGCCTCTGAATTTGATCCATGGAACTACACAAAAAACAAAAACAAGCTGGATGTGGTGGTGCATCCCTGTAATCCAAGCAACTAAGGAAAGTGAGGCAGGAAAATCAAAAATTCAAGGCCAGCCTGGACAACTTAAGGGGACCCTGTCTCAAATTTTTAAAAAAGAAGGGGGCTGGGTAAAGATTAGTGGTAAAGCTCCCTGGCTCAATTCCCAGTACCAAATAAGTAAGTAAGTAAATAAATAAATAAATAAATGGCTGGGGAATAGTTCAGTGGTAAAGTGCTTGCATATCATATGAGAGACCCTGAATTCAATCACCAGTAATGAAAAAATATAAAAGAAAAAAACCACAAAACACATTGCCTTACCATATTGTTATTTACTTCTATGAATGTTTTACTCAAACCCTGTGTCTTTATAGCATTTTTTTTTTTTGACGGTGTTATCGAACCCAGGGCCTTGTGCATGCGAGGCAAGTACTCTACTAACCGAGCTATATCCCCAGCACCTATTCAAACCCTGTGTCTTTATTTATGATTACTATTTTTAAAAATACTTTTTAGGGCTGGGGATGTGGCTCAAGCGGTAGCGCACTCGCCTTTCATGCGTGCAGCCCGGGTTCGATCCTCAGCACCACATACAAACAAAGATGTTGTGTCTGCCGAAAACTAAAAAATCAACATTAAAAAATTCTCTCTCTCTCTTTAAAAAAAAAAAAAAAAAAAAAACTTTTTAGTTGTAGATGAACACAATATTGTCATTTTTATTTATTTATTTTTATGTTGTGCTGAGGATCAAACCCAGGGCCTCATGCATGCGAGGCAAGCACTCTACCACTGAGCTACACCTCCAGCCCCTTTATGATTATTTTTTTTAATGCAGTGCTGGGGATTGAACCCCAGGGCCTTGTGTATGCTAGGCAAGTACTCTCATTGAGCCAAATCTTCAGCCCTCCTGTGAATCTTAAGGGATGGTGACTTGATGTCTCTGTATCCCCAAGGTGTACCTTAGCATCTCACAGAGCTTGGCACCTAGCAGGGGTTTACTTATCCATTATGAATAAACTAGATAATAAAATATAATAACTAAAGATAGAGTATGTTAGTATTATCAGAAGGCAGAGTGTCAATTTTACTGTAATTTCATTTTATATTGGCACCAGTTTGGAAAATCACTTTTTTTTTTTGACCTGAGGATTAAATCCAGAGGTGATTTACATTGAGCTACATCCCCAGTCCTTTTTATTTTTTATTTTAAGACAGGGTCTAAGTTGTGGGGGGGGAAAAATATATATATATATATAAAAAGATAATATCAGATAATATATGAATATATATATATTTAACTGAATCCTTTACCACTGAGCTACATCCTCATCCTTAATCCTGATAAATTGGCCTTGAACTTGTGATCCTCCTCCCTTAGCCTCCCAAGAAGCAGAGATTATAGGTATGAATCATACCTGGCAAAAGTAAGAATTGTATTTTTATTTATTTATTTATTTTGGTACCAGGGATTGAACCCAGGGATGCTTACCCACTGAGCCACATCCCCAGCCCTTTTTATATTTTATTTAGAGACAGGTCTCACTGAGTTGCTTAGGGACTTACTAAGTTGTTCAGGTTGGTTTTGAACTCATGATCCTCCTACCTCAGCCTCCCAAACCACCGGGATTACAAGAGAGCATCACCACACCCAGCCTCAGCCGTTTTTATTTTTTATTTTGAGACAGGGTCTCAATAAATTGCTGAGGCTAGCTTTGAACTTGTCATCATCCTGCCTCAGCCTCCCAACTTGCTGGGATTACAGGCAGGCACTACCACCATCTGGCTTAAAAGTGAGGATTTTAATATGAGATGACCTGGTGTGAATCCTAATTATACCAATTATACTGTCTGTGTAGCCTTCCTAAGTCTTACTTTCGATTTATTTATGATATGTTTTTATCTATTCTGTGGTACAGAGGATTGAATCCTGGGCCTCATGCATACTAGGAAGGCACTGAACTACACCTCCAGCCTTTTAAATTTTGACACATGGTATCATTATTTTGCCCAGGCTGGCCTCAAACTTTCAATCCTCCTGCCTCAATTTCAAGAGTAGCTAGGATTATAGGTATATGCCACCATACTGGCTCCTTATCTTTTTTTTCTTTTTTTTTTTTAAGAGAGAGAGAGAATTTTAATATTTATTTTTTAGTTTTCGGCAGACACAACATCTTTATTTGTATGTGGTACTGAGGATCGAATCCAGGCCGCACGCATGCCAGGCAAATGCGCTATGGCTTGAGCCACATCCCCAGCCCCTGGCTCCTCATCTTTAAATGAGAATAAGGACTAGGGAGGTAGCTCAGTGGTAGAGTGATTACCTATCATGCTTGAGGCCCTGAGTATGATCTCTAGCATCACAATAAATAAATAAGTAAGAATGGTTATACCTATTTCATAGTGTTATGAAGATAATATCAGATAATATATGTATAGAGTCTGGCACATGCTAAGTGTTCCTTAATTAATAGGTAGGTAATAACTTAAGTAAATATCATTATTTAATACACTTTCTTCATTTACAAATAGTGGGAAAATTGAGGCTCCAAATGAGAAGAGACACAGCTACTAAGCAGAATAGAACCAGAACCTAAAATTCTTCATTAGACTACAGATCTTTTTTCAGGGATATAAGAAACCCTCAGGATGAGGGTGGTGGTGGTGGTAGTGGTGATGCCTGTATTCCCAGCTACTCCAGAGGCCTAGGCAGGAGGACTGCAATCTTTTTTTTGAGGATTGCAAATTTGAGGCCAGCCTCAGAAAGTTTACTGAGACCCTAACTCAAAAAAGAAAAGGGGGCGGGGCGTTGAGGTTGAGACTCAGTGGTTAAGTGCTCCTGGATTCAATCCTCAGTACCAAAACAAACAAAAAAAGGCTGCGGGGTAGCTCAGTGGTAGAATGTTTATCTATGTGCAAGGACCTGGGTTGATCCTTAGCACTAAAAAAGAAGGGGAGGGAAACTGGACTACCCAGGAAATCACTTATTATCTACTGAGTTTTGTTTTTGTTTTTTGGTGCTAGAGATTGAGCCTTGCATATGCAGATGCTCTACCAGAGAGCTATATCCCATGGTCTCCCAATTTCCTTGACATACCAGCAAGCCTTTGCTGAGACCAAGAGGCTGTCCTATATACTTTCTTTTTTCCTCCACTTTTTTTTATTGATGCATTATAGTTGTACATACTGATGAAATTTTTTGTTACATATTTGTATATGCACACAATGCCCTATAATTTCATATTCACTTCCTTTGCTTATTAGGTCACTCTCTCTACTTGAAATGTTCCCTTTCTTATACTCCCAATCTCCACCTGTAGATTTTTTTTTTTTTTTTTTTTTTTTAGAGCGAGAGAGAGAATTTTTTAATTTTCGGTGGACACAACATCTTTTATTTTTATGTGGTGTTGAGAATCCAACCCAGTGCCCCGCGCATGCCAGGCGAGGGCGCTACCACTTGAGCCACATCCCCAGCCCCTACACCTGTAGATACTTAGCCTCAATTTCATTCCTTCATTAAAAAAAAAAAAAAAAAAAATCTTTTAAGCTTCTATGTATCTGAGACAATGCCAGACTTTAGACATACAAAGTTGAAAAGAAAAAGTTCCTATTCTATAGGATATAGGCTATTGGAAAGACAAAGATATAAATAACTATATTAAATAGGTTTGTTGGAAGGGAATATAGAGGAAGTCTTTCAAAGCTCAATGTGATGGCACCCTTAAAACCTGCACTGATGGCTATCCCTGCCTGCTTCCAAGTAAAAGTTAATCTTTTTTGTTTTTCCACTACTTGTAATTACCACTACAAACTCACCACATTCTTTCACCTATAATCATTATTTGTATCTCTGTCCATTCTCACTAGACTGTAAATTACATGAGCACAGCAACCTTATATTTATGTTTCTGTCTACAAAAAGGGTTATCAGAGTGCTTTAAATGTACAAAGCAAGCTGAGTGTGGTGATACACACCTATAATAATTCTACTTGGTGAGGTCTTCAGCAACTTAGTGATACCCTGTCTCAAAATAAAAAATAAAAAGTGATTCAGTGGTAAAATGCCCTGGGGTTAAATCCCCAGTACCAACAAGAAAAATAAATAAATATACAAAGTATAAAAATGTTGTCTAAATTCAACATTGTTTGTATGAGATGGAATAGGACATGGGGGGCAGAATCTCATCAACTTTAATGCTATAAGTGTATATATATATATATATATATATATTTTTTTTTTTTTTTAAATTTTTATTTTTTGTACTTGGGAGTGAACCGAGGGGTACTCTACAATTGATCTACATCCCCAATCATTTTTGTTTTTTTATTTTGAGACAGGGTCTCACTAAGTTGCTGAGGTTGGCCTTGAACTTGTGATCCTCTTGCCTCAGCCTCTGGAGTAGTCACTGGGATTATAGACACACACCACCACGCCCATCTTAATGCAATATATTTTTACATATATCAAATTTCCCATAATCATGACCTGAAATACTTGATGTACAGAGTACCTGTTCTGCACCTGGAAAGAAAGCAGAGCACTGAGGAGGAAACAAGAATGAGAAGAGATAAACACTTTAGGCACTGAGAGCTAAAAACCATCTCTTCATTATTTGCTGTAAATGTTTAATCTCTCAATTAAAAATTTTCTATGTGGTTAATAATATGGTCTTTAGAGTCAGACAGACTTGTTTGAATTCCAACTCTGATGTTCAGTTATTTGACCTTGATCAAACTGGTTAGCCAAGCTGTCTCAAGTTTCTCCGACGCAAAAAAAACAATAGGTGTGTACTTGGAGGGATGCGAGGCTGAAACCGGCTCCTGCACACGACGCCCGGCACGGTGTCTGGCGTAACCATTGGAACTACTTCTCTGCATCGGCATCGTGGCACAGGCTCCGTCCCCACCGGGCAGCGCAACACCGAGTGGGAACCCGAGATAGGAGAGGCCACCGCGCACGCAGGGGCGCGCCAGGGAGACGGCGGAAGGGGCCGTCTGCGCCGGGCGCGGGCCTCTCCGGGTGGTCGCGCACACGGTGCTCCGGGAGACTCACCGTCACTCCGTATCTGAGGGCCAGCCCGGCCAGGGTGTCTCCGGGTTCCAGCCGGTGCTCCAGGCGCCGCTCTCTCACCGGGGAGCAGGCGGACTGCACCAGGCTTCCGTAAGAACGAGCCCGGCTGCCCCGCAGCAGCCCAGAGCCTCCCAAGGGGGGCTGTCTAGAGGGAGAAGCCATCTCCTCACCCGGACAGCTGGGGTCGCAAAAGAGGTCGCCCGGTTAAGTGACAGGCAGTGTCGCTCCAACCCAGGGAATGACTATCCAGGGAATTCCTTCTCCTTCGTTCCTCAGCCTCCCTCCGCGCCCCCGCTCCGCTTTTCCTCTCTGCAACTCGCCCACCCACCGATCTGTCCCGAGTATTCAGTCCTGGAGTCTCAACACCCTCTGACTTTCATCCCCTCGCCGCGCCTCGCTGCGGTGACCTCTGACCTTTGAACTCTAGCCCCCTCCTCAACCCGCGTTCCTCAGGGTGTCTCCTAGTACGGCGGCCAGGCCTCCCGGGGCCCCCGCGTTCCGGCTCGGCGTCGTCCTGAGTTTCATCTGCTAGGGTCAGGAGCACCTCGGGCCCACCCTAGGTCGGCTGTGGCCCCTGACGAGACGCTCGAAGACTGCGAGAGTTTGTAGGGTACATTCCACTGAGCTCCTGGGAGCCTGGCTCCGCACCAGGCAGGTCACACCCTCAAACTTGGGCTGCACATTAGGTTCTGGTCCCTCCCGACGCCTGGAATCCGTCAAGATGCTAGGGCCTCGACCCAGCTGAGCGGCAAGCTCTTTGAAAAAAAGACTTCATTTCCCAAAAGGCTCCGCGTCGGAGGGGTCGCAGCGCACCGTAAGAAATGCAGTCCTCTCAGAACGTTGGAGGCGGGCTTTCGGGATCGCGCGGTGCATTCGTGGAAGCGCACCTCCGGAAATTTGCGAAGACCAACCCGGAAGAGACCGGAAGAAGGGACGGAGATGTTCCATTCTTCCTACGGTAGCCTGAAGGTGTGGCGAAGCCGGCCCAAGAGAATTTATCATTTCTAGGGCTCACGTTCGTGATGTCTTTCAAGAGGGAAGGCGATGATTGGAGTCAGCTCAATGTACTCAAAGTAAGTGCTAGTAGAGGGTCTGGAGCATCTTCAGCTGCCTTCTGAAGGCTGTGAAGGAGTTCTGTTATGTTGCCCTGGCAACAGCTGTGTTGGTAGTGAAGCGATCCAGACGAGAAGAAATGGGAGTGATCCCTTCTTCTTATGTAGGGACCAGAACCTAATGTGGAGCCCAAGTTGAGAGTGTGACCTGCCTGGTGCGGAGCCAGGCTCCCAGGAGCTCTTATGATCGCTGTTCTCCCCACGACCCTTATTCTACTTGGCTCCTCATTCCTATTATTTACCTTCCACCCATCTCTCCTATTCCGCTGATCCTTTCCAAACTTCTTCTGTCCCCTGCAGAAACGAAGGGTTGGGGACCTGCTGGCCAGTTACATCCCGGAGGATGAGGCTCTGATGCTACGGGATGGACGGTGAGGGGAAAGATTGGATCGAACCTAAGGGTTTCTGGCTCAACAAACTTTTGTTATTAAGGAATCAGGAGTATCTGGGATTCTTTGGTGGGAAGTGAGGACTGGAAAAGGTGGAGATCGAGAGATCTAAGGGTTAGGCTTTGGAAAGGATTTCTAGAATAGGGGTGGGACAAATTCCCCACCGCAGGAAACTCCTCTGTCCTTGAGCTTTTTATCCTCTTCTCTCCCCCATCCCAGCTTTGCTTGTGCCATCTGCCCCCATCGACCTGTGTTGGACACACTGGCCATGCTGACTGCCCATCGTTCAGGAAAGAAGCATCTGTCTAGTAAGTTTGGGGGAAGTCAGAAGATAGAGAATAAACTTAAAATTTCCACAGACCACTCTGTGGTGCTGAGGATCAAACCCAGGGTCTTGCACGGGCTAGGCGAGCGCTCTACTGCTGAGCCACAACCCCAGCCCTTGGTGTTAGGTTTTCAGTTCTCTTTCCTTTTCTCCTCAGGCCTGCAGCTTTTCTATGGCAAGAAGCAGCCAGGAAAAGGAAGAGAGCAAAATCCAAGACAACAGAATGAATTGAGGAGGGAAGAGACCAAAGCTGAGGTAATCAGAGAGGGAGGGTTTTAGACATACAAATAGTCAGACAGACCTTGCTGCATACATTATGCTTAAAGAACTTTTGTTTCTGAAGGCTCTGACTCTTTCATTTCCATACCAGGCTCCTCTGTTAACTCAGACTCGACTTATCACCCAGAATGCTCTGCATAGAGCTCCCCACTATAACAGTTGCTGCCGTCGGAAGTACAGGTCTGTGGGATGGGAAAGCCAGAAGTAGGGAGGACAGAAGAAAATAGATGGTTCTAAATTTATTGTTTTTTAAAATGTATTCTGAAGAACACTGGTGTTTGACTTGGTTTGAATTGTTTTAGGGTTTTTTGATTGCTTCTTTGTTTATGTAGTACTGGGGATTGAACCAGGGACACTACCTCTGAACTACATCCCTAATCCTTTTTTTACTTATTTGTAAACAATTTTTAGATAGAACTGTGCACTGTGGCACATGCCTGTAATCCCAGCAATTTGGGAGGTTGAGGCAGGAGGATCATGAGTTCAGAGCCAGTCTTAGCAACTTAGCAAGGCCCTAAGCAACTCAGCAATACCTTGTCTCTAATAAAATGTAAAAAAGAACTGGGGATGTGGCTTAGTGGTTAGAGGTAGGGTCTCACTAAGTTACTGAGGCTGGCTTTGAACCTGTGATCCAGCCTTAACCTCTTGAATTGCTGGGATTACAGGCATATGCTAGCACACAAGGGCACTTAACCACTCAGTCACATCCCCAGTCCTTTTTATTTTTTATCTTGAGAGGGTCTCCCTAAGTTACTGAACTTGTGGTCCTCCTGCCTCAGTCTCCCAAGTTGCTAGGATTACAGACATGCACTACTACACCTCGCTAAATATGCAGTCTTTTTTTTTTTTTTTAAAGAAAGAGAGAGAGAGAGAGAGAATTTTTTTCATATTTTTTTATTTTTATTTATTTTTTTTAGACTTCGGCGGACACAACATCTTTCTTTGTATGTGGTGCTGAGGATCGAACCCAGGCCTCACGCATGCCAGGCGAGCGCGCTACCGCTTGAGCCACATCCCCAGCCCCAGTCTTTTTTTTTATTATTATTATTTTATTTTTTAGTTTTTGGCAGTCACAACATCTTTGTTTATATGTGGTGCTGAGGATCGAACCCGGGCTGCACGCATGCTTGAGCCACATCCACAGCCCCAATATACAGTCTTTTAAGATAAAAAGTTTAGGGCTGGGATTGTGGCTTAGTGGTAGAGCACTTGCCTAGCATGTGCGAGGCACTGGGTTCGAATTTCAGCACCACATATAAATAAATAAAATAAAGGTCCATTGACAACTAAAAATAGTAATGTCATTAAAAAAAAAAAGATTAAAAGTTTTAAAATGTTAAGCTAGCTTTTCCCAAATTCATGATTTCAAAATCATATTTATGAAAGATATTTACTTATTTATTTATTTATTTTTTAATATTTTATTTTTTAGTTTTCGGTGGACACAACATCTTTGTATGTGGTGCTGAGGATTGAACCCGGGCCGCACGCATGCCAGGCGAGCGCACTATCGCTTGAGCCACATCCCCAGCCCAAAAGATATTTATTGATATCTTGACGAACACTATTTAGAAAACATTGCTTTAAGAGGTTGGGAGTCATAGGATAGTTGGCCCTTTCCATTACTGCTTCTATAGGCTCTTATTTTTTCTACCCAGATCAGAAGCCTCTGGTCCTTCTGTCTCCTGTTCCCCTTTGCCAACCCCAGAGGTCCAGCTCCAAAGTAGGAAGATCAATAGGGAACCTGAGCCAGAGGCTGGCCCACAGGCCAAGGAGAAAGCGACTGTCTCAACCCCTGCACCTATGAGCCCCACAAGAAGACGAGCCCTGGACCATTACCTCACACTTCGAAGGTGAATATGCCGAATCACTTTCCTCAGGTTTTCTGTTTTCTCTCTGACCTCTTTTTTCCCACAGTATTGAAAATTAAACCTAGGGCCTTTTCCATGCTAGGCTTTTTTTTTTTTTTTTTTAAAGAGAGAGAGAGAGAGAGAGAGAATTTTAATATTTATTTATTTTTTTAGTTTTCAGCGGACACAACATCTTTGTTTGTATGTGTTGCTGAGGATCGAACCCAGGCCACACGCATGCCAGGCGAGCGCGCTACCGCTTGAGCCACATCCCCAGCCCTCCATGCTAGGCTTGACCACCACACTCCCAAGCTTCGTCTTTTTTTTTAATAGTTGAACACAATATCTTTATTTTATTTATTTATTTTTATGTGGTGCTGAGGATTGAATCCGGGCTGCGCACTTGCTAGGCGAGTGCTCTACCACTGAGCCACAACCTCAGCCCTTTATCTTTTTTTTTTTTTTTTTTTTTTTGTGGTACTCAGGATTGATCCCAGGACCTTCTGCATGCTGCGTGAGCACTCTACCACTGAACTACATTTCCAGCCCCCTTTTAACATTTTTTATTTTGAGACAGAGTCATGTTACGTTGCCCAAACTGGCCTTGAATTTGTGATCCAAGTAGCTAAGATTATAATAACAGTGTACCACCACACGCTACCTGACCCTCCTTTTTTCAAACCTATCTAATATTTTTTCTTATTGCCACAAATTATATTACCTCCCTGAATAATTGTCTTTTCTCTGATGTTTCCAGCTCTGGATGGATCCCAGATGGACGAGGTCGATGGATAAAAGATGAAAATGTTGAGTTTGACTCTGATGAGGAGGAACCCCCTGACCTCCCTATAGACTGAAACCATCTTTCCTCATTCATTTACAAATAAACTACAGTGGGCACTGGGAGCCTGACTTTCCTGGAGTTGAGTTTCCTGTCCTATATCAGGATTTCAGATCTGTTCATTCTCAACCTGGCCATTCCTTCTCTGCAATGTACACAGCTCCCCATACTTCTAATCCCTCCCCCACCTTCTACCAAAGTCATGCCAAGCGTCAGCTGCATGCAGCCCAATGCCCTATTAATAAGTCTGTCAGAAAGAGGTCTTTGCCCTTCGTGTTGTCTGCCTCCTTCCCCACCTCCACTCAAAGTCCTTCCCAGATCAAATCACATGAGAGTTGTGGGTAGACTGGGGGACTCTGGTCACATCTGGAAACAGGATTGAGGCCAAATACTCTGTGAAAGTAGAAAGACTGAAAGTATTGGCAGGTTTGTGGGGAACACCAAAGGAGGAAGCTCCCCCACCTTCTCCTAGTAACCTGAAACTCTCTGCCTGCTGATCCCCAGAGTATAAATAATCCCCTGATGAACTGGCAGTAACCCTTGGGGGTTAGCGCCAAGATTCCCACCCAAAAGCCCAAGAAGGAGTCATGCAGGATGGACAAAAGGGCCTTTATTTACAGGAAGAGGGGAAATGAGAATTTACGTGTCCAGGGTTCCCAGCTCTAGTTGGTCAAGGGAAGGGTGGTCTTATCTCTTCTTTTGCTGGCGACCTGTAAATGAAAGAAAACAAACACAAGCTTTTGTTCCATCTCCTGATTTTGGCAAGGGTACTCTTCTTTCCAGTTCCTTAGAATTATAAGATGGTAGTGTCTTAGGCCACCTGACATGCCCATGCCACATTAATAACATAAGAAACTACACCAAATATTAGAATTATGGCTGGGCACAGTGGCACATGCCTATAATCCTAGTAATTCAGGAGGCTGAGGCAGGAGGATCACAAGTTCATGTCCAGTCTCGACAACTTAGTGAGATCCTGTTTCATAATTAAAAAGGACTGAGGATGTAGTTCAGTGGTAGTGTACTCTGGAGTTTAAAAAAAAAAAAATTGTCCAGCTTCCTTCCCACCTCTCTATGGGTATATATCCGGGGCAGAAGAACTTTCTATATACTTTCTCATCACTCATAGGATCTGAACTTCTCATATGAATATCTCTGGCAACAACCCAAGGTGTTTGTCACTAAGTCTGCTTTCAGGAGCATCAACCAGTTTCCACATTTCCTGTCTTCAGCTCACATGCACCATGTCTGCAATTACTTACGTAGTTCATTGTTCCGAGTCATGGCTTGGGCTGCCCGAGCTCGTGGCCCCTGTTGTGTAAAGTGGTAGCCAAAGCGAACGATAGAGGGACACTGCTCTAGCACAGTGGCCATTTCCATCTCCACTGCATCACCAGGCCACTGGCGCTGGAGGAGGAAGAGGTGAAAGCTGTCAGCCACCCTCTGGGTCATTCACCATCCCAGACCATAGATGCCTTTGGGAAGTCAAGGGGCTCGTTTCTCTAGGTGATGAAGAAAGTGCTGACTTGGTTTCCCTCACAGAGAGGAACGAGAATTCCAACAAAATCAAGTGAGATAACTGCTCCAATGGTTGGCTCAGGGAGGAAACTCATTGGGTGTTAGCTGAAGGTTAAGACCAAAGGAAAGGAATGCTGACCTGGTTGTCCACACGGAGCTCAGTGAGTGTGGCATTTTCCCGAACAGCCTTCAGCACAGCCATGAGTCCTGTGCTGCTAATGAAGTTGGATTCAATGTTCAGGCTCTGGAGACTACGGTTCTCGCGCAACATGTCAGCCACCGCCTAGGTAGTAGGAACTTGGGTTAAGATTAGGAGAGTTTCACAGATGACTGAGGAGAAAGAACAGGAGCAAGAAGGAAACAACTTTTTTTTTTTTAATTTATTTTTCAGTTTTCGGTGGACATAACATCTTCATTTTATTTTTTATGTGGTGTTGAGGATCGAACCCAGCGCCCCGCGCATGCCAGGCTAGTGCGTTACCGCTTGAGCCACATCCCCAGCCCCAGGAAACAACTTTTTGAAAAGTCCTTGAGGAGCTGTAAGTGGGGCTAGAGGGAGACTGAAGTATGTAGTAGGTAAAAATGGACATTAAGCACACAGTGGAGTTGGAGTTTGAGAAAGGACTGAGGCCCTTTGGAAAAATCATTTCAGGATTTCAGAGTTGCAAACCATAAGACTATGTGTCAGGGTCCCCATGAGATTTTTTTTTTTTTTTTTTTTTTTTTTTGTGTGTGTGTGTGTGTGGTGCTGGGGATTGAACCAGGGCCTTGTGCATGCAGGGCAAGCACTCTACCAACTGAGCTAAATCACCCCCCATGAGGTCTGTCTGAAGAAAATACAATGAGCTGGGCATAGCAGTACATGCCTGTAATCCCAGCAGCTCTGGAAGCTGAGGCAGGAGAATCCCAAATTCAAAGCTAGCCTCAGAAACTTAGCAGGACCCTGTCTCAAAAAATAAAAGGGGCTGGGAATGTGGCTCAGTGGTAAAGCACTCCTGGATTCAATCCCTGGTGCCCCCCACCAAAAAAAGAAAGAAAATATGATGGGAATAGTACCCCTAGCCACTCCTTTATGACAGCTTTGCCCAGGGTTCATATCAAGGTGTGGGGAGAGGGCTGAGAATGTCAACTAGTCTTACATTGGCAATGGGGTCACCACTCCTTGTGGCCACCAGACTGAAGCTCCGGACATAGGTGTTTGTCTTCATCGCCTCACACAGCTCACTTAGCATGGTTATTGGGATGTCCTATCAGAGGAGCATGAGAAATGATGGGCTAGGGACTCTCACATGTCAGCAGAGTTATCCCTGTGTTACTGTTTGGAAGATGGGCATCAAATACCTGTATATTATTGAGGTTCACCTCCTCCAATTCCTTGTCATTGCTTCGAACCCTCTTTAGCATCTCCTCAATGTTTGTGGGGTTTGGGGGCTCATCTGGCACTGGCTTATACTTGTCAGGCTGTACCACACCTGATGGGTGACAGCAGGAAGGGAACCCCAACATGTCCCCCACAATCTCCCCATTGTTCTATCACTCATGCACCATGTCCTCACCCAGATTCATCTATTTTACCCTTTGCCACCTTTTCTCTGATTCTGGGACTGCCTGCCCAGAGCCCTGGGGTGGGGGGCCACTTCCCCAACACACTCACTGCTAATGCCTTCAGTGTTGCAGATTTCTCCACTGCAGATGGCATCATAATATTGCTTGTTGCTCATCAGTGTGTACATGCCCAGAATTGCTAGAGAGGGGAAATAAAGGAGGTGCAGGTGATGAGAAGGGGCCTGTTCCAAGCACGCCTCTCACCTTACTCTGCAGCAGCATTTGTACATCCTAACCCCTTTCATTTTTCCATAGGGGTTTCCCACCCATCCTCAGTCCCCAGGTTCCCTTC
The DNA here is from genome assembly GCF_048772815.1 of Callospermophilus lateralis. Lineage (NCBI taxonomy): Eukaryota > Metazoa > Chordata > Mammalia > Rodentia > Sciuridae > Callospermophilus > Callospermophilus lateralis. Next base: position 3,074,872 of record NC_135311.1, read on the forward strand.
CATAAATTGCCCAAGGCAGTGGTTTCTAAAACTTTGAGATAGGGCTTAGGGAAGTCCCCCTGAGGAACTATAAGAAGGTGATGAGGGTCTGCAGAGAACCCTGCTGATTTTAGCCAGAACATCTCCTTTTTTTTTTTTTTTTTGCTTTTATAATCTCTGTAAAATTACTCTGAGATACTATCTTGTTAAATTAAAAATGAATGTATATATAAGTAAACAACTAAGAAAAGTTAAAAAACCACTGCCTGAGGCTTTGACATCTCTGCCCAGTTCAGAATATAGGCCTTTCCCACCTATAGGTGTCCTATCACAGCAAGGACCCCCTGCCCCTGATCCTCTACCCTCCTCAAGTTCTCACCACTGCCCACCTGCTATATCGCACATCTCAGCATCTGTGGCATGGGCCAGGGCCTCTTCCAGCTCAGGCTCTAGGGTGATCTGTTCCTGTGCTGGGATTTCTCTCTTAGGCTGAATATAGGGTTTCCCTGATGGGGAGATGAAGGATGGTTCAGGCAGAGGTCATTTCTCCCAAGATCCTGGCCTCCAGCTTCCTTCCTTTCTTCAGGAGGTATAATGCTGGGTTGCTAGGGGACACCAGAAAGTCTGAATCCTCTACAAGTTCAGGACTCCTGGATCCCCTGATCCCTGATGAAAACTTCGGAGTGAGTGCAAGCTGGCATGCAGGTGTCAGGGCACCCTGGGCAGGTAGGAGTTGGAGGTGAGAGGGAAATTGGAGGGGAGACTGAGAGAGCCATTGAATTTCTGGGAGGCATGGAAGTCAGGGACCCCATACCCTTCTTCTCTCCTGTGAAGGGTACCAAGTCATCACGCTCTTTGACTTCTAGTGCCTGTTGTTCCAGGTACTGCAAAAGGGCCTCTCGGTCCAGTGGCCCTGTTGGGCTCTTCTTTGTCTGGTCACGTTGTCTTAATCCAGCTGGCAGGAGCATGTTCTTAGGGATGAGTTTTAGGAAACAAGTCAGGTACCCCTCTGGTGTACCTCTAGGGCTCCCTAAAACATCTCTAGATAGCTTTTCCCTGGCTCTCTTGGGACTCCAGGCCCTGTAGTAAGCTCTGGTCTCAGCCACACGGAGCCCAGCACCTTTCCCAAAAGCCTGGGGACTACTCCTGGTTCTGTGCTGCAGCCCCTACCTCAGGGTCCATCTCCTGTAGCTCGCAGTCCAGCTGCTCTAGCTCCTCGGGGCTCAAGGTCCTTAGGATCTCATCTTCATCTATATCTCTGTATTTCTCCAGTTCCTTCTGATACGATGACATGGTGACCCCCACCCCTTCCCCACTGTGTGGCACTGAGAGCCTGGGGGGACATGGAAAAAGCAGTTGGACATGGAAAGATGGACATGGACACAGTATGGACCTAAAGAGAAAAGCTGGGGGTAGAACACTGGAGGTTAGAAATCTAGTAGGCTAGGGGAGATTAGTTTGTTTAGAGTTAGAATTGGTGTCTCCTTCTTCAGCTTCTATCCAATTTGGATGGGGATCCCAGGATCCAAACTGGGTTTGTCCTCTCACCGTGTGACGGGGAAATCCTGGCAACACGCACCCCATACCCTCGCCCATCAGGCCTGTTGCCTAGCGCAGCTGCTGGGAGCTCTGCCAGCACAGCTGGAGTCATGCCCAGTCCCCACTGAAAGGTGTGTATGGGGGTGGGGTGCACAGAGGGCTTCGGAGAAATTCGTCCTCTCCTTACTATTACTCGGTCTGTTTTACTAAACTGGCTAAGGAAAACAAGGAGGGCTGGTGGGGGAGGGAGGCGAACTTTTTTATCCCACCCGTATTTCCTCTTTTATGTGGAGGGATCAAGATTTCACTTTACCTCTTTGCTAAAATTCTGAATCCTTAGGGAAAGCAAGGACTCAGAAGCTAGGGGACTTCCAAGTTGGGGGAAGGGCAGTATGGCCTCAGGAGAAGGGACTGAATCCCCATATCTGTCACCAGGAAGGTGACACCAGACCAATGGGTGAGAAATGCCTTTTAAATGGAGTAAAGTCTCTCTTAAAACTGTGGAAAGATTAAACTCACATGATCTTTTACAATGTAAAGACATAAGACATACACAAACCACACATACACACCCTGCTAAGGTAAAAGACCCAAAACGTGTGAGACACTTATATCGACAACATGAATGACACAGTTAAGGAACAGGGTGGTGGCAGAGACAAACACTGAGTGACAGAGACATACTCCTGTTATTTAAGAGCTATTCTTCTTCCTCTCTCCCACCAGGTTCTCAACTATAAGCCCCCTGCTGTCCCCACTTACCAGTCCTGATGGCCACCTCCTTCTCACCTCCCCTTCTGTCAGTAGTTCTGTTCCACTGGGGCACTGCTCCCGCAGCAGGAGGAGCCTGGTGCCGAGCCGGGGGAAAGGGTGGGGGAACAGTGAGATCAGCATTTTATTATTTTAGCTCTGGCCAGGTGGGGGGTAGTGGGAGATCACATATACACAGCCCCCATACCCTGCCCAGCCCTGAGAGCCTCTAGTGGCCATTAATAGCCATGGCACCTCTGCCTCTTCTCTTCATAAAAGCCCAGTTCTGGAGTCAAGTTCATGAGAATCAGATGGTTTCTACTATTTGGTGTTATATTTAAAGCAGTAAATACAAGGTCAATGTGCTGGTTTCAGTGGTACAGCCTGTAATCCCAGTGACTCAGGAAGCTGAGGCAGGAGGATCTCGAGTTCAAAGCCAGCCTCAGCAACTGAGGGAGGGCACCATGCAACTCAGTGAGACCCTGTCTCTAATAAAATACAAAAAAGGGCTGGGGATGAGGTTCAGTGGTAAGCCCCTTCCCCCACAAAAATGTTGGCAGATGTAAGGCTTTTGTTTTGGTATCTATTTTTTTTTTTAATATTTTTGTAGTTGTACAGCATGCCTTTATTTTATGTGTTTATTTTTATGTGGTGCTGAGGATCGAACTCGGTGCTTCACATGTGTAAGGCAAGCGCTCTGCCACTAAGCTACAGCCCCAGCCCTTTGGTATCTAATTTTAAGGTGTTTGTAATCTAGTTGGAGGAATGAATACAATCAAAAAAGGACAGGGGCTGTGGCTGTGGCTGAGCGGTAGCGCACTTGCCTGGCATGGGTGAGGCACTGGGTTCAATTCTCAGCACCGTGTGTAAATAAATAAAATAAAGGTCTATCAACTTCAAAAATATTAAAAACAAAAAAAACAAGCTGAGCATGGTGGCACACACCTGTAGTCTCAGTTACTCAGGAGGCCGAGGTGCAAAGCCTGCTTAAGCCCAGGAGTTTGAGATCAGCCTAGGACACACAGCAAGAACCCGTGTCAGAAAAAAACAAGAGATACAAAGGACAGCACATAATAAATGTTATCAAACAAACACAAAGACCCAAATAGACTCAGACATTCACAAATACTTCTTGTCCCAATTGTAGAATAGACACCAAACAAGAAGGATCTTTCCATTTTATTAGATTAAAAAACCACAACAAAATGAACAAGGAACTGGGGGAAAGATGGGGAAAGACATATAGAAGAGGAATGGGCAATCAGAGATATTAAGGGCAGAAGTAGAGAGAGAGGGAAGATCAAGACCCCCATTTTCAGGCAGGAAAGAGTTTTCTAAGGACTAGACATCTCTTCATTTGATGACAATTTTCTGGCGCAAGGCTCGGGGCCCAGAGCCAGGGAGGGGCTCAGGAGGTGGGGGGCCAGGGCCCAGGGCTGAGGCAGTAGGAGGCAGTCCATGGGCAGTGATGTACTTCTTATAGGCCTCACGGATGATCTTGAAGGCTCGAGCAGTGGCATAGGGGATGTCTGTAACAGGGTCCCGGTACAGAGCTGGACGATGGGTCACTGGGCAGACCTCCCGAACAGGGATCTTTGGGGGCCGACCTTGGGGGAACCATTCCTCAAATGTCGCATCATCACTAAATGTGATGAAGGTACGCGAGCAGCGAGCAGGTGGGATGACAGGTCCAGTCCCAGCATGGGGAGCCAATGAGGAGGCCGAGGGAGCAGGATCAAGTCTGAGGACAAAAGATAGGGAGAAAACACAAGAGCTGAGGGGAAACAGAGTCAGAAGGGAGGAAATCAGATGAGGAAAGAGGAAAAACGGGAGTGGTGGGCATCCTGAGAGAACCTCCTAGATGATGGTAGATGGGAAGAAATGTGAGGCTAGAAAGAAAGACAGGAAAGAGAGAAAAGAGAGGCTGAAAGAAAGGAGCTGACGGGAGGGCAGATTCTGAAAGGTGCAAGTCAGGGAGGCTGTGAGGAAAGCGGTGAGCTCAGCAGGCTGGCCCACTTACCCTTCGACATCTACATTCTCCTCCTTGGGGCCCAGCTCCCCGATAAGTGGCACCGTCATCGAATGATAGGTGATTATAGGCCCAGGGCACTTCCGTTTCTTGTGAACCTGTTTCTTTTTGTCAGCCTCCAGTCGCTCATATGTCTCTTCAGTGTCACCGGCAGAAATGAAAAGATGGTCACTCTTCCCTTTCCCACACTCAATTCTGTTCCATAATCTCTCAATTATCTCTCTGGCCACTGACCTGGCCACTCCTACGGCTTCCTAACACCTCCCGCTTCAGAAGTTTTCTTTTTACCCCTCTTCACATCCTCCCTACCCCTCCTTTCTCAAGTAACTTGGGTTCTCAAACACTCAGCACTGAAGAACCTCAAGCTGAAAGGGACTCTGTGACAAGGCGCCAGTTCCTTTTCCTGGGTGCTGGACTCTCCTCTATGAATACGCTGTCAACTACGCTGCTCCTGGCCAAGAAATGGATTACACTCTTTCCTCCCCAGGATAATCATAATACCCACTCCACTAAACCACTCCTCATACCACAGTTTTGATTCATTACCTCCATTCCCCTGTATCTAGTACATTCTTTTGTATTTAATTATTATTATTTTTTTTTGAGACAGGGTCTCGCTAAACTGTCAAGGCTGACCTTGAACATATAATCCTCTTGTCTCAGCCTCCTGGTCATTGGAATTACAGGTGTGTGTCACTGCACCCCTAGTACACTCTTCTATTACTGTACCTATTACAGACTTTGGCAGAGGCTGCAAGCTGGCAGACAATTAAGTGTTTGATACTGGGGATTAAACACATGGGCACTCTCAACCACTGAGTCACATCCCCAGCCCTATCTCACCGAGTTGCTTGGCACCTCACCATTGCTGAGGCTGGCTTTTAACTCTAGATCCTCCTGCCTCAGCTTCCCAAGACAGTGGGATTATAGGCAAATGCCACTGTGCCCATCTGATTTGCAGTGTTTTAAAGAAAAACTGGAACTAGGTAGGCAAGGTGGTATACACCTATAATCCTAGCAACTCAGGAGCCTGAAGCAGGGGATTGAATGTTCAAGGCCAGCTTTGGTAATTTACTGAGACACTCTCAAAATATAAAATGGCTGAATGTAGTGGCCCACACCTGTAATCCCAGTGACTATGGAGGCTGAGGTAGGAGAATCACAAGTTTTGAGGCCAGCCTCAGCAACTTAACAAGATCCTGCCTCAAAATAAAATAAAAAGGGCTTAGATATAGTTTGGTGGTAAAGCACTGCTGGATTCAATCCCTATACCAAAAATAAATAAACAGGGCTAGTGTGTAGCTCAGTGGTAGAGTACCCCTGGGTTCAATCAGTACTGGGGATGTGGCTCAGTGGTAGAACACTTGCCTAGCACTCATGAGGCACTGGTTTTGATCCTTAGCAACACATAAGTAAATAAAACAAAGGTATTGTGTCCATCTACAACTAAAAAAACAAAAACAAAAATTGGAACTGTTGACATTCAGAAACTGGGAAATGATATTTAAATATAGATTTCTGGTTCCTTTTTAATTTTTATTTATTTATTTAGAGAATTTTTTAATATTTATTTTTAGTTTTCAGCGGACACAACATCTTTGTTTGTATGTGGTGCTGAGGATCGAACCCGGGCCGCATGCATGCCAGGCAAGCATGCTACCGCTTGAGCCACATCCCCAGCCCTCTGGTTCCTTTTTTAAAAAAACAAGGAAGCCAGTTGCAATGGTTCATGCCTGTATTTCCAGCAACTTGGGAAGCTGAGGCAAGAGGATGGCAAGTTCAAAGCTAGCTTCCAGGGTTGGGGATGTGGCTCAAGTGGTAGCGCGCTCGCCTGGCATGCGTGAGGCCCGGGTTCGATCCTCAGCACCACATACAAACAAAGATGTTGTGTCCGCCAATAAATAAATATTAAAATAAAAAAAATAAAAAAAATAATAAAAAAAAAAGCTAGCTTCCATAACTTAGCAAGGCCCTAAGCAACTCAGCAAGACCCTTGTCTTAATATAGAAAAATTTTAAAAAGGGATGGAGCTGGGAATGTGACTCAGTGGTTAAAAGCCCCTGGGTTCAATCCTGGTATTGAAGAAAAAACAAAACAAAGAAACAAACACACACACAAAAAGGCGGGGGGGGGGGGGGGGGGGGGGGCGGGGGGCGGCGGGAAGCATAGTGTGGTGGTGCATGCCTGAAACTCCAGCTACTCAGGAGGCTGAGACAGGATTACAAGTTTGAGGCCAATCTCAGCAATTTATCAAGATTCTCAACATCTTACTGAGACCCTGTCTCAAAATATAAGGGGTTGGGGCTGGGGATGTGGCTCAAGTGGTAGCGCGCTCGCCTGGCATGCGTGCGGCCCGGGTTCGATCCTCAGCACCACATACAAACAAAGATGTTGTGTCTGCCAAAAACTAAAAAATAAATATTAAAATTCTCTCTCCCTCTTTCTCACTCTTTCTTTAAAAAAAAAAAAATAAGGGGTGGGGGATGTGGCTCAGTGGTGGTGTCCTGGTTTCAAATGCCGGTACAAAATAAAAAGGCAGGCAACCTGGCAACCTTGAGTTCACGTTCTCACTGGGAAGCAATCAGGCAGACTATTCCTCCCTTCAAGCATTCCTCCCCAAGCCACCTCAGTCCTTGAGCTGGCTGTATTTTGTGTCACCTACCTGGACCCCATGACCCTGCTCTATGGTAATTCACAGTTGGTACATGTCTCCTCCTTACGGGCAGTGAGTGTGACCCATATTACCTACACGTCATCAGCGTCAGGCAGCATTCGACATATTATAGGCACTCAAAAGTATTTGTTAATGAATAAATAAAATACTCCTGTTCCCTCTCTTCTGAATGAACTCCACATTTCTGGGTCCTTCTCGTATGTGGGTACTGTGAACAGAATTCTCTAACGTCTGACCATGAAAGGAATGCTCTGGAAACCTCTTCAGTGACTGAAATGCTCTTTTACTTGAACTCTGGTAATATTGCTTCTTCTACTTTGACCCAAATTTTCAATCCCTTGCCTTCTTTCCAAGGCATCCCTCTGTTCTGTGGACCTCCTGCTCTATCATCAGCCAACTCACCCATATCCTCAGCTCCTCACTCAGCTTTCCTTACACAACTTGCTTTACTGGAAACCTGGTCATCCACTGTGGCCACTGCTCTCCCTGCAGCCTTCTGGTGGAGGCTGCTCATTCTCTCATGTCCCATGTAGGACACCCCTGTATCCTACTGAGCTCTGCAATGCAGATGCAGGTTTTAGATCACTTTTCTTCCACCTATCTGCAGACCCCCTTCTCTTTTGAGACCAGTACCAAAGTCTACAATAATTTCTCTAAGTCATAGTCATTCTCTTATGAAGGACTTCGGCAGGAGTTTCCACTCTTCTCCACTCCAACTCCTATCATCTTAGGTTATCCTGGTGATTTCAAAGCCTGGAGTCTTGATATCACTCATGGTTGATGATACTTCTCAATCATTAGATGTTTTGAGGGCAGCTACTGTTTTAAAAGTACTGGACTATTATCACATATGTTTATAATTATATATCCTATTTTAAAGCCAATATAATTACTATTTATCATTATTATTATTTATTATTCTTTTGGATGTGTGTGGTACTGGGGATTGAACCCAGGGGCCTCTACCACTTTGAGCCACTTTTTGAGCCACATCTCTAGCTTTTTTTTTTTTTTAAGAGAAGCTACGCTTTGTTGGTTTGAGGTTGGCCTCAAACTTGGGATCTTCCTTAAGCCTCCCAGGTAGCTGGGATTACAAGTATGTGCCACAGCATGCAGTTTAGAATGGAAAATTTTAAAAAAGTCATGAAGCTGGGCATGGTGGTACATGACTGTACTTCCAGCTACTTGGGAAGCTGAGGCAGGAGTATCCCAATTTTGAGGCCAGCTTGGGCAACTCAGCAGGACGGTCTCAAAAAATAGAAAGGGCTAGGAATATGAATGCAGCTGAATGGTAGAGTGCCCCTGGGTTCCATCCCAGTACCATAGGGCGGGGGAAAAGATCCATGAAAATACATTCTGAAGATGTCAGGGCTGAACTAAATCTTTTCTCAATCATTGTGTTCTTTTGGAGTCAAGTTGTCTAAATTTCATAACTATTGTTAAACTAGGATGGCTTCGGTACAAAGTAGTTAGGGTAAATAATCTTCCACTCCACAGCAGAATTACATTTGACTTATTTTTGATCAACTACATATATCCTTGGTCAAAAAACAGAGATAGAGCTGGGGTTGCAATCAGTGATAGGGCACTTGCCCAGCATGTGTGAGGCCCTGAGTTTGATCCACAGCACTGAAACAATAAAACAAAAAATCCCCCCAAAAAACAACAACAACAACAACAACAAAAAAAAAAACACCATAAGGAAGAGATTCAGGAAGAGAAATAAATACTGAAGGTGATTCTACTTGCGTTTTCACTCAATAAAATATATCTAAAAAAAACATATGATGGGTGGTAAGAATCTGCTGTTTGCTCTATCTCTCATTTACCTCTCATGATTTGAGATTATTTTGCAAAAGAAATTCATAATTTTAGACTGGGTACTCCTGTAGTCTTATCTACTTGGCAGGCTGAGGCAGGAAGACTACAAGTTCAAGACCAGCCTGAGCAGTTTAGACCCTGTCTCAAATAAAAAATAAGAAGGGGATGTAGCTCAGTGGTCTAGCACCCTACCCCCCACATCAACTGAAGATATTTTTAAGAATATGTACAGTAAAGCAATTTATCTTATGACTAACCCTGATTTTCCATTCTCATGATTATCATTAAAGAGGCATTATTATTATTATCCCATTTTGTGAACAAAGATAGCAAGCAAGATGGTGGCTGGTGTGGTGGTGCACACCTGTTACTCCAGCTACTTGGGAAGCTTAAGGCAGGACAGTCACAAGTTCAAGGCCAATCTGGGCAACTTAGCAAGACCCTGCCTCAAAATTGAAAAAAAGAAGGGCCAGGGATATAGCTCAGTGGTAGAGTGCCTCTGGGTTCAATCTCCAGTACTACTTGTTTATTTTTTTTAGTTATACATGGACACAGTTGTTAGGTTGGGGGATTGATGTTCAAAGCAGCGCGGGCTGCTTTGTTCTAAGTTGCCACTAAGTCGCCACCAAGTCGCTGCCACTGACCTAACAGTTCGTGGGATCAAATCCAGGAGCTCTAGCATGCTAGGCAAATGTTTTACCAGTGACCTACATTCCCACTCCCTAGAACTAGAATTTAATTCTATACAGCTTTTATTTTTTATAAAAATACCTAAATGTACCTTATTCTTCAGAGCCCACATAACTGCATTTTCCCTTGCTCTTAAATACCTATTCTTATTTATGTCTTCTGATTCCTTTGTCCCAAATCTGTCTCTCTACAGTTCTCTGGTCCTCCAGGTCTCAAAAGTTTTTCTTATGCTCCTCAGCCTATCTCTACCTATTTTCCCTGAAACTATAGACTGACCCAATGAACGTAAGTTGAGCTCTTCTGTGATCTTGGCCTCTCTGAGCAGCTCTTCTTGGGTCAGTGGTCTCTCACAGTGGGGCCCCTTACGCCGCCGGGACTGGCCCTGTCTTTCCTGTACCCGAAGAAATGTTTGTCGTGTATGTTCAGCTGTAGATTGGCGCATGGACTTCCGACCTGCAAAAAGTAAGATCTTTTGAAGTCACATCTACCTTCTTTGTTTATTTACATATTTTTAAATTTTTTACTGGGATATAATTTCAAACTTACAAAAAAACTGTAAGAACTGTACAAACAACACCCATGTATCCCCTTAATTTACATCACCTACTGTTAGTATTTTGCCCCGTTTTATTCTAATTTCATTCTCTGTGTGTGTTTTCTCTAAATGATCTGAAAATTAAGCTGTACATATCATGGGCTTTATTCCTAAAAATAGTGTGTATTTCCTAAAAAAAAAAAAAAAAAAAGATTTTTCTTACATGACATTATGCTTATCAACTTCAGTAAACTTAACACTGATAAAATAATACATCATCACATTCTAATTTTGTCTATTGATCCAAATTTCCATACTCACTGTCAGAGCCATCATCCTGTAGTTCAAGTGGCAGCAGCGCCTTCTCTTCTCGGGCCTTCTGAGAGCTACCAGCTGGGGTGCTAACCTTTCGAGGTCTCAGGCTCTTTAGAGGCTCCTGGACACAGATTACAATTAGATACCGGAGAACAGAAGAGATAAGGAGAAAGATGAAGATCTTAACAGACAAACTAGCATTGTAGAAAATGGGACCAGTGTGGGGAGCACTGGGACCCAATGATTGAGAGAAGAGGGATTAAAAAGGTCCAAAAAACCCGATTCCTCCTGTACCTTATAGGCTTTAGTGACTACTCTGCGCTTCCTTCTTGGCTCTTCTGTTTCTCCATCACTGGATGGTTCATCCCCTTCATCGATATCAAAGTCAGAGTCCACCTCATCCTCTGTGTCTGACTGGTCCCCTTGATACTCATCATCTCCAGATTCCTGAGAACACAATGGGAGTGGCTGGCAATAGACTTATTTTTTATTTTTTAATTTTTTTTAAAGACAGAGAGGAGAGAGAGAGAGAATTTTTTAATATTTATTTTTTAGTTATCGGCGGACACAACATCTTTGTTTGTATGTGATGCTGAGAATCGAACCCGGGCCGCACGCATGCCAGGTGAGCGCGCTACCACTTGAGCCACATCCCCAGCCCCTGGCAATAGACTTATTAATATCCCTTCATAAAAAAGAGAATTTCTGGGGCTGGGGATGTGGTTCAAGTGATAGTGCGCTCACCTAGCATGCGTGAGGCACTGGGTTAGATTCTCAGTCATATAAAAACAAAATAAAGACAGTGTGTTCATCTAAAACTAAAAAATGAATTAAAAAAAAAAGAACAGAATTTCTTGGGCTGGGGCTGTAGCTCAGTGGTAGAGTGTTTACTTAGCATGTGTGAGGCACTGGGTTCGATCCTCAGCACCACAGAAAAAAATAAACAAATAAAATAAAGGCATTCTGCCATCCATGACTTAAAAAAAAAAAAAAAATGTGGTTTGGTCTCTACCTACAAGAGTCTAATAGTATAGCTGAGCACAGTGGCACACGGCTATAATCCCAGTGGCTTGGGAGGCCAACACAGGAAAATCACGAGTTCAAAGCCAGCCTCAGCAATTTAGCAAGGCCCTAAGTAACTTAGTGAGATCCTGTCTCAAAATAAAAAAAAGAAGGGGCTAGGGTTATGGCTCAGTGGTTAAATGCCCCTGGGTTCAATCCCTGGTACCTCTTTCCCCCGCCAAAAATAGTCCCATAGTCTTGTGAAGTATAGGACATCGTCATAAAAAATATTTTTTGATTACACTAAGTTATTATAGTGAAAGGATATGGATTAAAACCAGCAAAGATAAAAGATGCATAGAGCAGAGTCCAATTTTCCTCTTCCATTAATTCTGCCAGTAACAATGTGTAATAACTTGTACCTAATACTGCCAAACAAAGGGGCTCACCTAGGTTTTGTGTTCAGGATTTTTATTTGGGTGGGGGTCTCTGTCACTGTGTGGTTCTCAGTTACTCAGATTTTGGCCCCTCCCAATAAAAACATTTTAATACAAAGCAACATAAAGTACCAAATGGCAATACAATGTTATAGATCAAAGAAGACTGGTGGTCCAAATCTAACCTTTAGACTTCAATCCTTTAAACCAGAGATCAGAACACTTTTTCTGTAAAGGGCCAGATAGGGAATGGGTCAGTTTGGAATAAAACTTGTAGTTTACTGACCCATGATTTTATTTTATTTTTTGTGGATGTTGGGGATTGAACCCAAGGTTGTGCACATACCACGCAAGCACCCTACCACTAGGTCACATCCCCTGCCCCTGAACCTTGATTTAGACTATAAAGGATGAAAAGAACTTGAGTCATAGTTTAAAACAATATTTAGACAGCCAAGAGGGAAGAGGGACTCACAGGTATGTGGAAAGACGGAAAAAGGTTCAGAAGCAGGAATGTACATAGAGTGCTTACAGAATAAAGATTTTTTTTTTTTTTTGGGTCGGGGGTAACCAGGGATTGAACCCAGAGGTGCTTACGCCCTGAGCCACATCCCCAGCTCTTTTTCTATTTTATTTAGAGACAGGATCTCTCTCACTGAATTGCTTGGGGCCTTGCTAAATTGCTGAGGCCGACCTAGAACTCAAAATTCTGTTGCAATACCCTCCTCAAGCTGCTGGGATTATAGGCACGTGCCACTGTGCTTGGCAGAATAAGGATTTAGACCCAAGTAAACCAGGTTTATCTCTGGCAAGAAACCTTAGCTGGTTGCTTTGGCTCTAACATAACCTCCTTCCAACACTGATTGCCCTATAAAATTTCAAATTAGGTCTATGGAGAAAATTAAATGTCAAGCTAATAACTATGATTTAAACCTGCAGCTTACTGACTTTTAATCCTCTCCCTCTCCTTATCTATAGCAATATTGATAATCATTGTTGAGATCAACTAAATTTTCTGAAAAAAAAATATGTATTATTCCTTAGGTGTATTGAGATGGAAAAATATTTGGGTATTACTATCAATAATGGGAAGCCACTGAAGATTTAGGGGCGTGTATAAGAGATGTTCCAGAAAGCTCTGAGGGTTAGTTAGATGTGCTGGAAAAGCTAGAAAATCTGAAGTATAGCCTAGGCCTGAGGTGATACAGGTTAAGGCTAGAATGGTAGTCACTCTGGAAAGAAAAGGGGGGAAAGTCACTTAAGGGAAGTCAACTGGGACAAGTGCAGTGGCACACACCTGTAAAAATGTATTATTCCTGTAATCTCTGTGACTCAGGCACTGAAGCAGGAGGACTGCAAGTTCAAGGCCAGCCTCAGCAATTTGGGAAGATCCTGTCTCAAAATGAAAAAAAAATTTAAAAGGGCTGGGGATGTGGCTCAGTGGTTAAGTGGCCCTGGGTTCAACCCAAGTACAAAAGAAGTAAAGTGGGGGGGGTCGACTGGGTTGAAACCACTCAAACATGTGGATCTCCCTTCAATCAGTGATGCAGATTGTTCTAATCTTTTTTTTTTATTTATTTATTTTTTAGTTTTTGGCGGACACAACATCTTTGTATGTGGTGCTGAGGATTGAACCCGGGCCGCACGCATGCCAGGCGAGCGCGCTACCGCTTGAGCCACATCCCCAGCCCCATGTTCTAATCTTGATACACAGGTTGCAAAGCAAGCACATAACACAGATGGTTGACACTCCACACCAGCCAGAGTTCAATCCTGCACTGATGACCATCATTTCCTCCAAACTGATGTTTGTGAAAGACAGCCTAGGAACACATTAATCCCCTCAACTCTTAATCTAGTATTAAGCCATATCATCATAGGATGGCTCAACTTCCCATTAGAAATGTTTTCACTAAATTATGGATTTACTACCATTCTTTTTTTTTTTTTTAAAGAGAGAGGGAGAGGGAGAGAGGGGGAGAGAGGGAGGGAGGGAGGGGGGGGGAGGGAGAGGGGGGGAGGGAGGGAGGGAGAGAGGGGGGGGAGGGAGAGGGAGGGAGGGAGAGAGAATTTTTTAATATTTATTTTTTTTTTAGTTTTTGGTGGACACAACATCTTTGTTTGTATGTGGTGCTGAGGATGGAACCCGGGCTGCACGCATGCCAGGAGAGTGCGCTACCGCTTGAGCCATATCTCCAGCCCCAATTTACTACCATTCATTTAGCATTTATCAAGAGTCATTAACAGACATGGCTAGTTAAGGCAGTGTTTTTATATCATCTACCAACCCCATTACTTTATATATATCTTATATAAGGACGCAATGATAAATTCTCCTTCATGCTGAATAAGGTTGTCTTTCTTGAAGTACTTGTATGCCTCTTTCTTACTAAAAAAAGAAATTCAGACTTTGGCTGCCAGGAAGCTCACAGCTAAATTTAATATCAATTGCTATTACCATTTTAGCATAGGCTCCTGGTACAATTACTTCTGACCTGTCTCTATTTTTGCTGTTCTTACTTTTTGTTTATATTATAAGCCTCCTTAAATCCTTTTTGGAAGCTTAAAGGGTACATATTAAATAACGACTCGTAAAACGACAGGAATAGGAAAACAGGCCTTGGAGGAGAGATGAGAATGTTCTATTTAAAACCATTTGATTAGTGCTGTATCAGTAATGACTCCCAGTTACTAAGTCCTAGGGATTCTATTTTCTTAATTTCTCTTTTTTTTTTTTTTTTTTTTAAAGAGAGAGTGAGAGAGGGGGAGAGAGAGAGAGAGAGAGAATTTTAATATTTATTTTTTAGTTCTTGGCAGACACAACATCTTTGTTTGTATGTGGTGCTGAGGATCGAACCTGGGCCGCACGCATGCCAGGCGAGCGCGCTACCGCTTGAGCCACATCCCCAGCCCCTTCTTAATTTCTCTTGAACACTACTGTCCATGTAACATTTTCCCCTCTCTGGTGCTAGGGATCCAACTCAGGGCCTCAGACATGCTAGGAAAGTGCTCTACGAAAGCTATACCCTCTGCCCCAGTCCCATGGTTTCTGTACCGGGGAATGAACCCAGAGGCACTTAATCAAGAGCCACATATTAAGCCCTTTTATTTTTGAGACAGAGTCTCACTAAATTGTTCAGCGCCTTGTTGAGGCTGGCCTTGAACTTAGAATCGTCCGGCCGCTCAGATTATAGGCTTGCACGATTACGCCCAATATTTCCATGGTTTCTCTACTTTCTCTGCCCCCTTAAGATTATTGTCCATTACATAATCATTCCTCACTCCCAGTATTGGGGAACTCAATGGTGCTTTACCACTGAGCCACATCCCCAGTCTTTTTTAAAATTTTTTTTTTTTTAATTTTTTAGTTGTAGATAGACACAATAACTTTACTCTTATGTGGTACTGAGGATTGATCCCAGTGCCTCACACACCCTAGGCAGGCACTCTACCACTGAGCTACAACCTCAGTACCCCCAGCCCTTATTGAGACAGGGCCTCACTAAATTGCTAAGGCTGGCTTTTTTTTTTTTTTCCTTGGTATCAGGATTGAACTCAGGGGCACCTGACCATTGAGCCACATGCCCAGCCCTATTGTGTATTTTATTTAGAGACAGAGTCTGAGTTGCTTAGCACCTCGCTTTTGCTGAGGCTGGCTTTGAACTCTCGATCCTCCTGCCTCAGCCTCCCAAACTGCTGGGATTACATAAGTGTGCCACTGTGCCTGGCTCTAAGGCTGGCTTTGAACTTGTGATTCTCCTGCCTCAGTCTTCAGAGCCACTTAGATTACAGGTGTGCATTTATAGAACTTTAGTGACTCTTCTCAGTCTCCAAGTAAAGAGCAAACCCCTTTAACACAGCTCACAAGGCCCTACATAATCTGACCCAGGCCTTATTAATTACTATTCTACCCTTTAGCCTTACTAATTACTATTCTCCTGGAAAATGAAAGTAGAACTTACCAGGATCTCCATACCTTTATACATTCTACCCCACTTCTTTCTGTGGACAACCCCACTGCCCCCACTTCTTATCCAGCCAAGGCCTACTTCTAGACTGTTTTCAGCTGAAACAGTCATCTCCTTGGGGATGCCTATCCCCACCAAGACCCTGGCACCTACAAGTTATTACGGCATCCTATGCTTACCTCTTGTTTCAGTCCTTATCACGTGGTATTTTAATTGACTGTGAAGCCAGTCAGTTCCCCCACTGGGGTCTGCGATATTTAACAGATCACCAGGGTTTCTGGCATGCTAGGCAAGTGCTCTCTTTTTTGGTGGGGGCATTTTACCATTGAGCTACAATCCCAATCCTTTTTACCTTTTTATTTTTAGACAGAGTCTAACTAAGTTGCTTAGGACCTGGCTAAATTGCTGAAGGTAGCCTTCAACTTGTGATCCCCCTGCCTCAGCCTCTTGGGATTATAGGCATGTGCCACCACTATACCCTAATTGGCAAGTGCTCTACCACTAAGGCATACTCCCAACCCCAGGGCAGTGTTTATTTATGTATGAATGTGACTGTGTATGTATTTGGGAATGAACCCAGGGTACTCTACCCTTGAGCTATTCCTTGCAGCCCTTCCCACTTTATTTTTTGGTACCAGAAATTAAACTCATGGGTGCTTATCCATTGAGTCACATCCCCAGCCCCTTTTAAAAAAATATATAGTTTTAGCTGTATATGGACACAATACCTTTTATTTATTTAATTTTATGTGGTGCTAAGGATAGACCCAGTGCCTCACAAGTGCTCTGGATTCGCTCTACCACTGAGCTACAATCCCAGAGCCCTTTTTATATATTTTATTTAGAGAGGGGTCTTCCTGAGTTGCTTAGGGCCTCGCTAAATCGTTGAAGTTAGCTTTGAACTTGTGATCCTCCTGTTTCAGCCCCACCGCCTGGCTCTTCACCCCTTTATATTTTGAGAAGGGTCTCGCTAAGTTGCAGAGGTTGGTCTCAAACTTGAGATCCTCCTGCCTCAGTCTTCTGAGTCTGTGTGCCATTGTGCTTGGGCCGGTTGAATTAATACTGTCTCCCTAGAGCCTAAGACACCCTATGGCACGCTCTAGATGCTTGACACATATTTAAGGATTAGAAAGATTTGGTCAATAAATATTTAACAAGTGCCAGCCCAGTCCAGACACTGATCTAGGCATTGTATATATAACGGGGAACAAATCTAACTTTATAAAGTTTACAATCTAATGGAAAAGCAAAAACAAGTAAGCAAACCAAATCAAGTTTCAAATTTAAAATATGTTCTGCTAAGGAAATAAAGAGGGACTCTTTTAGGATACGTAAGGAAGGGTCATCTAAGAAAACATTTCCATAGAGACTTGAAAGCTGAAGAGGGGGTTATCGAGCCCGGCCCCTTTCCGGGGTCCCTCCCGGTCCTCAGTGAGCCGTCGGGCAGTGCACACTAGGGGCCTAACCTCGACGCGCCTGGCGGTTCTGGACGTCCCAGTGCGCCGGGGCGCCACCACCTCGGGACGCCTGCGGAGGCCTCCTCCGTCCTGGACCCACCCCCGCGTCGAGGGCTGGGCTTTCTAGGCCTCCTTTACCCCGCCCCGCGCCCGCGTTTCCACCAGCTCTCAGGGGTCCTCTGGGTTCCCCGCCCCCTCCTCCTTTGTCTGGGGTCCCTTAGCTTCCTCTCTTCCCAGTTCCTAGGCCCGGCTCTTGCCTCAGTGAAACCTCCGTAAGTCGTCTGGTAGAACTCATCTTCTTCCTCTGCCTCCAGAAGCCCAGAAAGCCTGTTGCCAGCGGTCTTCCGGGGGGCCCGGCCCCCAGCCAAACTCATGTCGCCTAGCGAGACTGCGCGGCCACCAGGGCCCGCTCACCCAGCTTGGTTCCTGGAGCTCGGCGCTCGACACCACTACCTGCGGGCGGCCGCCCACGACGGAAGTTGGGCGTCTGCAGGCAGATGCAGCAGAGCGTCGAGTGCACACCCCCCAGTCCCGCCTCTAAACCATTTTTACTCATCAGCTCCACCCACTCTAGCGAAGAGCTTCCCAGCCCTCTGACCTGGCTTGCTTAGTGACACCAGGATCCTCGCTACCCTACGTCTAGTTTGTTGTTGTTGTTTTTGTACCGGGGTTGAATCCTCCAGCGCGCCCCCCTCTTTTTTTAAATTTTATTTTTGATTTTAAGAGGTCGGTCTTCCTCTGCTGCAGCCCGTTGTTCATTTTGCCAGTTGGAATCTTTATAAAAACTCAGACTTTGTCACTCCTCTCTTTGAAAAATTTTAATGTCTCCCCATCATCTACAGGATAAGCAGAAAGCACAGTATTATGGTTGAGTACACAGCCTTAGAACTAGACAGACCTGTTTGCGTCTGAGCTGGAAGGTTTTCTACCTATGTGACTGTACAAATAGCTTTACTTCTCTGAATATGTTTTCTCATCTGCAAGATGAGATTGTTACTGTGTGAGTGAGAATTAACAGACCCCCACACTTATCGAGCCAAACTGAAAGGGGAAAAAAGTCCTTTAAATCAGAAAGTCAGGTAAGCGACTGGGAACAGGTATCGCCTCTAGAACTCGCAGCACTGGAATTTTGGAAGCATAGAGTTTATAAAGGGAAAACCCACAAAAACCACAAGGACAGTTGAGCCAGATGTAGGTCGGAAAGACCTTGTTGAGACAGATATTTTGATTACATGTGAGAATTGGTTTTTTTAAATATTTATTTTTTAGTTGTAGTTGGACACAATACCTTTATTTCACTTATTTATGTTTATGTGGTGCTGAGGATCGAACCCAGGGTCTTGCACGTGCGAGGTGAGCGCTCTACCCCTGAGCCACAACCCCAGCTGGAGAATTGTTTTGATTATACATTTCATAGTTATTTCTGTTATACGTCAAGGCCGTGGGAAGATACTAATGTATTGTTAACATAGATACAGCTGTCAGGAGGCTGAAAAGAAAACATTTTAAGCAAGCATAAAATGGAGTAAGGGGCTGGGGATGAGCTCTGGCATGCGCGCGGCCCGGGTTCCATCCTCAGCACCACATACAAACAAAGATGTTGTGTCCCCCGAAAACTAAAAAATAAAAATATTAAAATTCATTCTCTCTCTCTCCTCTTTCTCTTAAAAAAAAAAAGAAACTTAAAAAAAAAAATAAAAATAAAAAATAAAATGGAGTAAGGTCAGAACAAAATGGCATTACTGTGGTTCTTTTGCATTTCAGGACTAATAATAATATCTACCTTTTAAAGATTATTGAAAAGATTAATAAGAGATATAATCCTTGTAAAGTCTTTAGCACGGTGTTTAGTAAAGACATAATAAACGTTTTGTAGAGGATAACTACTATTAGCATGACATTTAAGATCCTTCATAATTTAGCCTCTCCCTGTCTTTCTAACCTCACCTCCGGCCTCATCATCCTATTTAAGCATTACTTCCCTACCACCCAATTCTCTGTCATCCCTGGATGATGACCTGGAGGTTTTTCTCTTAGAAATCCTTTCCTTTTTGTCTGGCAAAAAAATTTTTTTTTTAAAAGAGAGAGAGAGAGAGAGAGAGAGAGAGAGAGAGAGAGAGAGGGAGAATTTCAATATTTTATTCTTTAGTTATCGGCGGACACAACATCTTTGTTTGTACGTGGTGCTGAGGATCGAACCCGGGCCGCACGCATGCCAGGCGAGCGCGCCACCACTTGAGCCACATCCCCAGCCCCAACAAAATTTTAATTTTATAGTAGAGTGAAGTCTTCCTGAACACTCATTCCTCTCTTTCCAGGCAGTTTCCATAGCCGTGGAAATCATGCCTCCTAAGGAAGGCATGATTTTGGAATTGTTTCAATCTCAAATAGACTGTGGTATTTATCAAGACACTGTGTCACTTCTGTTCTCATTTTTTATTCTGAATATATGCCTGTCAAACCATAGCACTTGTATGCCTCTATGATGGCACCTATTTCATTTTATTCTAATGACTATGTATCGATTCCCCTTATTAGTCTGTGATCTTTTTGAGGGCAGTGGCTTTATCTTCATCTGTATGCTAGGGACTCTCTTAGTACATGGGCTATATGATATAGCTGGAACTAAATTATGTTACTTGAATGAATTGATCAATGAATGAATGACTGAATGAATAAGGTACCCATTCTTCCCCTACCATGGGGTCTTGCCAGGTTTCTCAGGTTGGTCTCAAATTTGCAGTCCTCCTGCCTCAGCCTCTCAAATAGCTGGAATTACAAGCATTATGTACCATGCCTATCTGGTACCCATCCTCCTATTCTTGCCCTTGCCAGTTCCCAGGCCCTTTATTCTGATCTTAGAAGCCGGTATAAGACTTGAAGGACTTTTTTTGTGTGTGGTACTAGGGCTTTGTGCATCACAGTCAAATGTTCTACCACTGAGCTATGTATCCTTAGCCCCCCAAAAGATGATTTAATGAAGCTGTGGGTGTATACTCAGATGCATTCAAGTCTGAATATGTGGACATGTTTTGAGGTCATCAAACTGCCTTCCTTCCCAGAGTATGTATTGGTGAACTCCCTTTTTCATTTCCTTACCAAGCCAACATGTACTGTTCTGCCTCTGCTTCCACACCCTGCCACATCACATCACCCCAGTTCTGCTATGCCAGGAATGTTACTAGAGAAGAATGGCTCCATGACTCATGGGGCACCCAGGGGTAAAGTGGGAAGGGGGACAGAAACAAGATTGAGGGGTACAAGTTGGAAAATAACTGCTTTTTCAACATTCCTAACTTGACTTTTGGATTTTACGTTTATTCAGTCATTTATTAGGACATTTAGTAGACATTTATTAGGCACTTACTCTGTACCAGGCACTAGTCTAGATGCTTGAGATATAAAAATGGATAAGATGTAGTCTTTGACCTGAAAAGTTTAGTCTCATGAGGGACTCAAACAGGTAAGCAGACTGACATAACAAGGTGGCAGGTGTAATAGTAATCTTCTGGCAAAAAAGGTAGGAATAAAAATCTCTTAAGAAGCTATAAATTAGAGATTTCTTCTTTCAGGAGGGCTTAAATCAAATTCATAGATCAACTCTCAGAGATAAGATTCCTGTTTAACTGTCTTTGTTCATTCAGGAATTTATTGGTTTATTTCTAAACAGCTTTACCTCTACACTGAGGTTTTTTTTGGGGGGTGGAGTGGGGTGGGGGGTGTTTTTGTGTTTTTTGCGGTGCTGGGTTTGGAACCCAGGACCTGGCACATACCAGGTAAGTCCTCTACCAACTGAACCTCATCCCACACCAGTTGGTTCTTAAAGTAACTCAGGAAATGGAAGTAAATGCATGTCTTTTCTGAAAACAAGGATAATTTATTCAATTGATATATTTTTTTCTTAAATATTTTTTCTGTTTGATATTTGTTTACTGCACACCTGTGAGTCAAATCCTGTGCTCCAAGCTGTCTAGTTGTATGTTTAGTTGGGTGGAGGGTATAGGTATAGGCCATCTTAAAATACTTCAGTACTAAACAGTATTGAATAGTAATCCCAATCGGTTGATGTTTGTTTACCTTCAGTACCTAGAAGACAAATAATCCAGCAGGTGGCAGCAAGAAAACAAGTTATTTTATATCTCGATGAAGCTGAGGTAAATGAGTAAAGGATAGTCTTTGGACGTTCCTGTCCTATGTTCCCTTTGGAGGACCCAAAAGACATTGGAGGCTACAAAACTTGAGGATTTTCCCATTCCTCTTCATTTATTCATTCCACAACGAGTTGCTGAGCAATACTCCGTTCAAAGTCACGGGTCAAAAGAGTGAACCAAACATCCCTTGCTCTCCAGGGGCTTGGTGTGATCAGGTCTTCAGCTCTCCACCAGGGTCCACACCCTCCAGGGTTTTTTGTTAAAGCGGAGCAGTTAATTCAATTAGAATTAGACTAGATTAGAAGCGGGGGGAGCGGATTTTGGTATATCGAATGTCCTTTGGGGCATACCTAATTGAAAGTTGGAGGCTAAAGACTTTGGATCACGGGAAGCTTTGTGATTCGGTCTCATCGCCTTCCGTGTTTTTTTCTTTTCTTTTTTTCCCCCCAATTTACAGGTCTTCATTGATTCATTCACCAATATTTACTGAACTCCGACACTGTGCCCAACTTTGAGTTGGACGCAAACAAAACAGATCTATTTCTAACGTCTTTCGGAGGAAGGTAAGACATATATTAAACAAGGTCGTAAAACCGAAAAAGGGCTGGGAAGAGTTCTTGGTGGCATGTGATGTTTAGTATTTTCGACGGCTTAACGTCTCTGACTTGGTGCCAGCGCTTCCGCTGTTCTTTCCTGGGCTGTGAACTTGAGAGGGACGGCCCGAGCTGACTTTTTCCGAGTTTACAGCACGCAAAACCCAAGTCCTTTCAAAGAGCCGTTTCAAAGTTGACTTACCGAGCCACCGTAGGGGCGGTTCGCCGCCTAGCTGCTGGCCAGTCTTCTACTCCTGGATTTGTTAGGGTGTGAGGAACCCGACTCACGTGACCATCAGCAGCCTTCTGATTGGTTTTGTTTCCCCTCCCATTCAGTGGGTGGAACCCTGAGGCAGCAGGTCCGGCGCATGCGCACAGCCTCCCCCCCCCTCCCCCGGCCACCTAGGAGTGGAGCCGTGTGGTTGGGCGATAAACAGGCTGCGGCTAGGGAGCAGGGAGGTGGGGGGGCGTTCGCTCCTTTCGGACTGCTTTTGGAAGTAAATGCCTTATTTTCCTTTTGGGTGAGGTTAGGTCCGGACGCGGGGTCCAGGCCGCCGGTTTGAGCCTACTCCCTTGTGAGAGCAGAAAATCGCTCCTGTGGAGAGCGATTAAAGTTGCGGAGGGGACAGCGAGCCGGGAGTTCTTCCCCATGGCCGGCGAATGGTTCGGCCCTGAACTGGTCCAAGAGCAAGCGGGACGCGTCTGAGAGAGGCCCCAGAGGGGGCGGGAGGGCGGTCCGCAAAACGCGAGTTCTGTGGAGAGACGTGGGGAAGATTCGATTCCGAGAAGAGGAAGAGCCCGACTGAGAGGGAGCGAGGCCGCTGAGGGGGAGGGGGCTGCCAAGATGGCGTCGGCCTCCTCCGGGCAGTCCGCGGTCGGATTTTCATCCTTGGATCCCGGGGTGCCTTTGAGTAACTCGGCCTCAGGTAAGCCAGGCGGGGCATGGGCGGCATGGTGCTGCGGACTGTGCGGTCGGAGGTAGAGCGAGACTCGGCCGGGCACCTGTAGCCGGGAATGTCCCAGGGGTTCCGGGAAGGTCCGAAGCCTGGCTCTCAGTAGGGGTTTCTGAGTGGGCAGGGAGTCCGCGAAAAGGGTGAGCTTAACCGAGAGGAGGGAAGCTGTCCACCATGGTGACTGTCCCAGAGATCGAGCGGGGGGCTTCCAGGCGGAGGGGTGGATACGGAAGGTGGGGGTAGGCAGGAAACTCTGGGAGGCTTAACGAGAGGAGTCGGTGTGCGAGGCAGGTGGAGCCCTCGTCGATTGTGCAGTTAGTTGGGTCAGAACGTTGAAGAGACGTGGGGCTTGGACGCCCCCGCGTCTCAGGACCCTTGGAGTCGGCGGAGTCGGAGGCTGGGTTTGTTGGGAGTGGGAGTTCCTGGAGCCGTCTTCGACTCCCCTTGGTGCGTCATGGCTTCTCGCTGCTCCCCGCCCCCGCCCCCGCCCGCGCCGACACGCGCCCATATTTTCCCAAACTCAATCCGTGACTTCCATCCCTGGCCTGCCCTACTCTGGGAAGGAATTAGAAGTTTTGAAGAGAACTTAAATAATGTGGAGAATTCGTGTCAAAAGATCCTGAAAACAGACGGAGAAGATGAAATGGAGTCTTAAATTCCAGTTGAGCCTGAGGGAAGGGATGTTTGGAGTTGGGCCCGGGAAGGAAAGAAAAGTGGGGGATGGCTCTAAGTGCTACGGGGGACTATTATATAATGGGAAAGAGACCGGAGGGATGCTGGATGCATCCGGAAATTGGAGAATGGAACCCAGCGATACAGAGAGTAGTTAGAAACTAATGAAGATTAAGAGAGCTGAGAACTCCTAGAAGAAAAGAAACAGATTGTGTGTAGGAGGGAAAATGTGTGTATGGGGGGGTGAGTCAGAAACCGTTCTGGAACTTCTATTAGAAATGTCTCATATCCCAGATGACTGTTGCCTCTACACTGTGAACAGGAGAGGCTTGGATGTTGGATGCTTTAGTTGAGATTTTGTTGACATTTCCTTAGGTCTGGAATTGCATCCTTGCTGTTTTGAATCTGCTAAATAGAGGGTTCCACCTTAAACATTCCAGCTAAAATGAGGGAATATGTAGTCACAGTTACCTTGTAAGATGCAGTTTTATTTATGTATATCTATTTTTAGTGTTTTGTTTTGTGTGTGGCGTGAGCCAAGGGGCACTTTTATCACCCAGCTACATATTAAGCCTTTTTAATTTTTTTTTTTTTTAATTTTTGGATTTTTTTGGGGGGGGGCGGATTCTTGTTTTGGAGATTGAACTGGGGTGGGCACTCAACCACTGAGCCACATCCCCAGCCCTATTTTGTATTTTATTTTTAGAGACAGGGTCTCAGTGAGTTAGCTTTTTGCTGTTTGCTTGAGGCTGACTTTGAACTCACCTTCCTCCTGCCTCAGCCTCCCCAGTTTCTGTGCCCCATGGTGCCCAGCTTGCTTATCTGTCTGTCTGTCCGTCTATTTTTTGGAGCCAGGTGCTGTGGTACAAGCTTTGTCCTGGGAGGCTAAGGCAGGAAGATCACAAGTTTGAGGCCAGCACTTGCCTAGCATGGGTTCTGGGGCATGAACCCATGGTTGTTTTACCACTGAACTACATCCCCAGCTTTTTTTTTTTTTTTTTTTAAGTTGTAGTTGGACACAATGCCTTTGTTGTATTCATTTATTTTTATGTGGTACTCAGGTTCAAACCCAGGGCCTCACACATGCTAGGCCAGTGCTTTACCACTGAGCCACAACCCCAGCCCCCAGCCCCCAGCCCCCATCCCCCATCCCCCATCCCCCATCCCCAGCCTTTTAAATTTTTGAGACAGGGTCTCAGTAAATTGCTTAGGGCCTTGCTAAATCACTGAGGCTGGCCTCTAACTTGCAATCCTTCTATCTCAGCCTATCAAGTAGGTGTAATTACAGGCATATACCACTGTACCAAGCTCTATTCTTAGTTTCTTGAAAAGTGATTTTTGCTTTTCCTGTAAAAGCATTAGAGGACCAGAACAAGTCATATAGCATTCTAAATGTGAAAAGAATAAAGCAAAGTCCAAGGATTTATTTTTTAGTATTGGGAGTTAACCCAGGACACTTTATCACTGAGCTGCATCCCCAGCCCTTTTTATTTTTATTTTTTTAATTTATTGTTTTAAAATCACACAATGCCTTTATTTTATTTATTTTTATGTGGTGCTAAGGATCGAACCCAGTGCCTCACATGTGCTAGACATGTGCTTCTACCACTGAGCCACAACCCCAGCCCTCCTTTTTATTTTTTGAGACAGGGTCATCTTGAACTTGCTATGGTCCTGTCTCAGCCTCCTGAGTCTCTGGACAGTCATGCACCACTAGGCCCAGCTTTTTGTTGCTGTTTTTAATATATAGTAGTACCTTAATATAAAAACCTTCTCCCCATACTCTCCAAATCAGAAAGAGGAATGATTGAATAATCAACTATCAAGTAGGTAGTCTCTGTTAGAAGCTTAATAGTAAGAGCAGCGTATTTATATACCAGGTTTCAATTTGTCATCATCTCATAGAAGTACCCTCCAGGTAGACAGATTCAGGAGTAACAAGAAAATATTTGTCATTTATTGATAAATCATCTCTCTCTTGTATTTCTACTCCTAGTTAATTCTAATATGTATTTTAATTATTATGATTTGATATCTTTATAGGTTTTTGTTTTCTGACAGATCTTAGGGCTAGCAGCTAATATTACAGATTGTATAAATGCTCTTCAGTTTTCTCCAGAAAGTCAACTATTAGGCTCAATTGACTTTATTTACTTATTTATTTATTTTAGTTTTTGGCGGACACAACATCTTTGTATGTGGTGCTGAGGATCGAACCCGGGCCTCACGCATGCCAGGCAAGCGAACTACCGCTTGAGCCACATCCCCAGCCCCTCAATTGACTTTATACTTGCTTGATTTTACTGTTTTCACTTGTGAAGTCAAGGTTCAAAAATGTCTTAAGTTAAAAATAGTCACAGATTATGGGCTGGGGTTATGGCTCAGCGGTAGAGCACTTGCCTAGCATGTGTGAGTCCCTGGGTTTGATCCTCAGCACCACGTAAAAATAAAGTATTGTGTCCAACTACAACTAAAAAGTAAATATTAAAAAAAAAGTCACAGATTAGAGATTACTTTTTGGACTCCCCCCACCCCTTTTCTTTCCAGTACTGGGGAGCAAAACCATGGTTCTCTACAACTGAGGTACAACCCCAGCCTTTCTTATTTTTTATTTTGAGATGGTCTTGCTAAGTTTTGAGGCTGGCCTCAAACTTGCTGTCCTCTTGTCTCAAGACACCCAAATTCCTGGGATTAAGGCTAGTCCCAAGTAGGATCACTGGTGTCTCTGTCTCTGTCTCTGTCTCTGTCTGTCTGTCTCTCTCTCTCTCTCTCTCTCTCTGTCTCCCCCCCCCCCACATACACACACAGCCCAAGGATAAGATATTCGATTTTGGGGCTGGGGATGTGGCTCAAGCGGTAGCGCACTCGCCTGGCTTGCGTGCGGCCGGGGTTCGATCCTCAGCACCATATACAAACAAAGATGTCGTGTCCGCTGAAAACTAAAAAATAAATATTAAAAAAATTCTCTTTCTCTCTCTCTCTCTTTAAAAAAAAGAAATCTATAAGCTATAATTAAAAAAAAAGATATTCGATTTTGATGCAGAAAAGCCTAATTTAGAAAGGGTTTGTAATGGTAGGAGAGCTCTTCTCTAAATGGTACCAGGGAATTAGGAGCTTGGTGGGAACAAATGATGGTTTTCAATTTCCTAAATTGTTAAAAAGAGAGAAGGCTAATCTTGTAGAAATTCAGGGTGAGTGTGTTTCAACCATCATAAAACCAATTTATTGTTCTTAGGTGTTTAGCTGAACTTTACTTAAATTTTGGTGAAACTCTACAATTCTAAACATAAGCTTTTCTGGGAGTTTTGAAAATGGATAAAAAATAATGTCCCAGTTCAGGGACAGATTTACTGTTTTAGATAATCTGTTTGAAACTTTTGGATACTCAAAATCATTTTTATCATTCAAATTAGGATGAAGAGGTTATTTTGAAGAGTTGTTTCCTGCCAATAGGAAACCCCTAACTATATTGTTTTAACATTAAACTAGAGCTGGTCTTTTATACTGCTGACAAATGAAATACAGAGTGAAGAGCAAACTATAAGCTTAACAATGGAGTTAACATCCATTGGAGTTAACTGGGGAGGGGTGATGTTAACTGTGTAGCATCTTAAAGCAGAAATTATCTTTTGCTTGTTCTTATACTTTGGTTGTTAAAGGTGATGGAGTTTGCTGTCTAGCTTCAGCTGCTTGGTGTGTAAAGAAAATGTATTCTGTACTTTTATCATCCTTTTTATTTGAACTATGGTACTACTTAATAAAATCAGCACTGATGTGGTGCTGTTGACAGTGAGACTATCTATCACACCAGTGTTCAGAGACTTTATCTGAAGTGTTTCCTTATCTCTATTTAACTTTTTTTTTTTTTTTTTTTTAAGTACTGGAGATTTACCACTGAATTACATCTCAGTCTTTTTTTTTTTTTTTGTGACAGGGCTTCACTAAGTTGCTTAGGTCCTTGTTGAGTTGCTGAGGGTTGACCTTGAATTTGCTATCCTCCTATCTCAGCCTCCCAAAACCCTGGGGTTACAAACAGGGGTCCTGGGATTACAGCCCTGGCTAGTTTAACTTCTTACAGTCAATTTAGATTTGACATGTAAGTCCACTGAGTCCTCTTTTTACTAGAAAAGAATAAAGAGTTTGTTTTGGAGTCTGACTAGAACATTAAAATATTTTTTTTTATTTTTGTATCGGGGATTGAACCTAGGGGCACTTAACCACTGAGCCCCATCCCCAACATTTTTTTTTAATATATTTAATTTTGAGACAGAGTCTTGCTAAATTGTTTAGGGTCTCACTAATAGTGTTTCTGAGGCTGGCTTTGAACTTGCCAGCCTCCTCCTTTAGCCTCTCAAGCTCTACAATTACAGGCCTATGCCTCTGTGCCCAGCCATTTTTTTTTTAATTTTTAAAATATTTCCCTATATATGTATTATTATTTTTTGCAGTACTTGGGATTGAATCCATGAGTGCTGTACCACTGAGCCACATTCCCATCTTTTAAAATTTTTGCTGTTTTTTGAGATAGGGTCTTGCAGGGTCCCTGGAATTACAGGCAGGTGCCACACATCTGGCTATAGTGCATTTTAAAAATAGTAACCCCTTGGGCTGGGGATGTGGCTCAAGCGGTAGCGCCCTCGCCTGGCATGCGTGCGGCCTGGGTTCGATCCTCAGCACCACATACAAACAAAGATGTTGTATCCGCCGATAACTAAAAAAAATATATATATATATATTAAAAATTCTCTCTTTCTCTCTCTCTCCTCTCTCACTCTCTCTTTAAAAAAAAAAAATTAGTAACCCCTTAGCCAGGCATGGTGGTGCATACCTGTAATCCCAACAACTCAGGAGGCTAAAACAGGAGGATTGCAAAATTCAGAGTCAGCCTCAGCAATTTAGTGAGATCCCGCTTCAAAAAAAAAAAAAAAAAAAGGACAGGGGATGTAGCTTAGTGATAAAGTGTCCTTAGGTTCAAATCCCAGGACCAAAAAAAAGTAGTTATAATTTTTAGCAGGAGCACAAATTATTTGGGGGTAATTTTACAATCGTTTCCTTATCCCCCGCCCCCCCCTTAACTGCAGAGGGGAAACTCCAGAGGTCACAAAATTAAAGCTTTTTGCTTGAGATCTTTGTAGTGGGGCCAGTCTCATGAGTTCTTTGTTCTGGTGGTTTTGTTCTAGTAAACTGCCATAATCTAGTAATTTGAGTGGTAGAGTTTTTTTGTATGTTTTTTGTCTCTGTTCTTTGTATATACTTGTAAGCCATTTTGTAGCCATCAGAATTCTTTATTTGTGTTTGAAACAGGTCTCTATATTTTCCAGGGAGGCCATTAACTCCTGGGTTTAAGGGATTCTCCTGCCTCACCCTTGAGTAGCTGGGATTACAGCTTTTTGCTAGAACCACTCAAGCTTAGCATCAGATATAATTAACTAGTCTTATAGGTATCCAGCATCAGAGATTAATTGGTAAAATGTACTTGCAAGTTAGCTTTGAGTATCAAAATAGTACGTTTTACTTGTGAATATGAGCTCTTCTGATTAATACTTTTGCTCAAATGTGTGCTAGGTAGTAGCTTAAATATTTTATTTGCCTGTTTTTCTTTGATAATATAATGGAAACTAGCCTGTGGAGTGAACTACCATAACACTAGACCAGAGGCAGAACTGAAAAGAGTAAAGGTGTTTTTTATCCTTTAAGTTGGATATTTTCTCTTCTAGAATTTTGGGGTATTCTTACTTGACCTAAAGAAGGCCACAATGGGGCTGGGGTTGTGGCTCAGTGGTAGAGAGATTGCCTAATATGTGTGAGGCACTGGGTTCAATTCTCAACACTACATATAAATAATAAGCAATTTTTTTAAAAAAGATGTTGGTCATTAAATTAACAACAGCTAACATTTATTTAAAAAAAGAAGAAGAAGAAAAAGGCAGCAGAAACAAGAAGAGCAAAATGAGCAGTATCTTTTCTCTCTTTGTGCTGGACATACGTTCATGACCAAGAATAAAAGTGTATTTCAGGAAGCATGCTGTTTCCTGATAGCCAGAGGGAATCTCTGTTTTCTGTGTTCTAAACCCAGCCCGAAGTTCAGTCTAATGAGCATGTTTGGATTGATATTTCCTAGAGGAAACCCCTTCTTATCCCATTTGCCCTGTTGTTTCCTCACACCCTTTTTCCATCAAAAAAGAGCGTTTAGGGCCTGGGATTGTGGCTCAGCAGTGGAGCACTTGCCTAGCACGTTTGAGGACCTGGGTTCGATCCTCAGCACCACATAAAAACAAATAAATAAAATAAAGATATTGTGTAAAAGAAAAAAAAACAGAAAAAAGCATTTAATTTCCACATGTTCATCCTGTTTTGTTCATATCTCCTGTGAGCTTTTATTATTTACTGTTTTCTATTTGAAGTGAACTCAACTCCTCCATCTTTTTTAACTGTTTCCAGGCATTTTTCTTTCTCCCCCTTTGAAATTCCAGACTGTTTATTTGAAATGGCTACATACAATATATATTAACTTATAAATATCTGATTCCTGGGAAGTCTTCCTGTTGTTGGACTGGGAGGAAGACTTTAGCAAAAAGAGGACAAGTTCCTTGTAGGGGGGGAAATATATATATAATTATTATTATTATTGTCTTTTATACTTAACTGAGCAATATGTCATTATCCCAGAATGAGCACTGTCCCAAAGGACCAGTGATGTTGGTGAAGGGTGTACTAAAGAGAGGTGAGCAAGGGAAGTTGTGGCGAGGGAATGGGGAGAGTTTTTTGTTTGTTTTTAATGTATAGTTAGAGTATATTAGCTTTTTCGGTGTATAATGTAGGTAAACAAATCTGGTAAATAAAGAAGTCTGACGGCAGAGAAGTAACTTGGCTATATTTCTGATTTCTGTGGTGAAGAAGATTGCTTGGATTGCTGGGACAGTTAGTGCTCATTATCTTCAGCTTTCTCTGTGGAAATATGTGCATTCTAGTTGAGCAAGACTCACTGTACTTGCAAGATAGAGCCAGATTTGGACATAGAATGAGGAGGTAGCAGTCTGCCAAAAATTTCAAATGCCTCTTGGCTATGGGTAGATCCAGGTCTTTTAAGGAAGGACTTGGATTTGTTTCATATTTTTTTCATATTCAATTAATGTGTTGTTGCCAAGGGATACATATTTGAGGCCTGAGAACCATGAAATTTGCCAGTGTGGTACTGGAGGCAAAAGTTCAACAGAAGAAAATAGAGTTGTTTTACTTTTATCCCTGAGTTATTTTTCTTTAACTGCTCCATTTTCCAACCTGGGAAACTGAGACTGAAAGAGATTGTTACTAGTGGCAAAGATATTTGTTATTGAGGTGAATCTTTTTTGGTGGTGCTAGGGATTGAACCCATGGCCTTATGCATGTGAGGCAAGCACTGAGCTATATCCCTAGCCCCACTGAAGTGAATCTTATGGAATTGTAGCTCATTCCTTGATCTGCTTTTAGTTGGCTCTTAGCTAAGGTGATCTCACAACTGGTAAATTGGACTGCTTTTAGGTTTTTGTTCCTTAGGAAAAACTGATATCTGCTGGATAACAAAACTTAGGTCTTCTCTGAGATATGCCTTGGTTTTTAGTCATTAGTGAGGGTGAAGATAATAGATTTATTTATTTATTTATTTATTTATTTTTTAAGATAGAAGAGAGAGAGAGAGAGAGAGAGAATTTTAATATTTTATTTTATTTTTTTTTTAGTTATCGGCGGACACAACATCTTTGTATATGGTGCTGAGGATCGAACCCGGGCCGCACGCATGCCAGGCGAGCGCGCTACCGCTTGAGCCACATCCCCAGCCCCGATAATAGATTTTTTTAGCATTGTTTTTTAGAGCTTGTTTTCAATAATACTCCTCAGAAGGCATGATGACATTTGAAACACATTTCTAAATCTTTTCATTTGGAGAACATATTGTGCCTCCCACCTGCAGGGATATAGTTAGAATGGCTTCCAGTATTCCAAGTTAACTTGGACCACAGAGAGTGCTTCAGGTAGTTCTGCAAGCAACTGGGTTGATTTTGTTTTAGTTTTACTTTGTTGCAGGGAGTTTAGTTTTTTTTTTTTTTTTTTTTTAAATCACTATCTACTTATCAACAAAGAGTCCCCTGGAGGTTAACTTTTGCTTCAAAAATGCTCCTTTGTGCATGTGTGACCTCACCCCACTTTCTCCCACTCCGAGTTACACGCCCAGCCCAAAGGAGCTGTGCTCTAATATAGGAATTATTGATTCATTTATGTATTAATGTTGCTAGATCATTGAATTGAATCTCTGGGAACACCTCCATGACCTGGTGAAGCAAAATCCTGGTAGTCTGAGGAATGCACATCCGGCTAGCCTCTAGCGTCCCCAAATTATATGTGTACTTCAAACCTTCAAGTCACTCACATGCTGCCTCTTAGTTTCTCATCTGGTGGATGATGTCATCTTATCTTGGGCGGAAATACTTCTGCTCTGAAAGCACAGGGAGAGGCTCTGCCATTAAGGCCAATTCTGTTTTGTCCCACATGCTGGCGATGGAGAAAGACCTAACTCATTTCAGAGCTATTCAATATGAAACTCTTTGTTTAAATTATCTTGTTCTGGGCTGGGCCTATAGCTCAGTGGCAGAGCACTTGCTTAGCATGGGTGAGGCACTGGGTTTGATCATTAGCACCATATAAAAAAATAAACAAAATAAAGGCATTCTGTCCATCTACAACTACATTTTTTTTTTTTTTTAATCTCCCTGCTGGGTGCTGTGGCACATGCCTATAGTCTTAGTGGCTCAGGAGGCTGAGACGGGAGAATTGCGAGTTCAAAGTGAGCCTTAGCAATGGCGAGGCACTAAGCAACTCAGTGAGACCCTGTCTCTAAATAAAATACAAAATAAGGCTGGGTATGTGACTCAGTGGCCGAGTGCCCCTAAGTTCAGTAACACCCCTCCACCCCACCCCACTCCCCTCAAAATTATCTCCTCCTTTAAGGTTTGCACATTTCTTCCTCTGAAATTTGTTTGCCCTTTTCATACCTCTCAGGATTACACTGTTTTTTCTCTTTTTACTTTTATGTTTTCTTTTTCTTTCTTTCTTTAGTGCTGGGGATCTACCACTGAGATCAGCTACATCCTTCTTTTTATTTATTCTCCCTAAATTGAGTAGGATTGCTTTTTTTTTTCTGTTTTTTTTTTTTAATTTTTTATTGGTTGTTCAAAATATTACAAAGCTCTTGACATATCATACTTCATACATTAGATTCAAGTGGGTTATGAACTCCCATTTTTACCCCAAATACAGATTGCAGAATCACATCGGTTACACATCCACATTTTTACAAATGCCCTATTAGTAACTGCTGTATTCTGCTATCTTTCCTATCCTCTACTATCCCCCACTCCCCTCCCCTCCCATCTTCTCCCTCTACCCTATCTACTGTAATTCATTTTTCTCTTTATTTTCCCATGTCCCTCACAACCTCTTATATGTAATTTTGTATAACAAAGAGGGTCTCCCTCCATTTCCATGCAATTTCCCTTTTCTCTCCCTTTCCCTCCCACCTCATGTCTCTGTTTAATGTTAATCTTTTCTTCCTGCTCTTCCTCCCTGCTCTGTTCTTAGTTGCTCTCATTTTATCAAAGAAGACATTTGGTATTTGTTTTTTAGGGATTGGCTAGCTTCACTAAGCATAATCTGCTCTAGTGCCATCCATTTCCCTGCAAATTCCATGATTTTGTCATTTTTTAGTGCTGCGTAATACTCCATGGTATAAATGCCACATTTTTTTTTTATCCATTCATCTATTGAAGGGCATCTGGGTTGGTTCCACAGTCTAGCTATTGTGAATTGTGCTGCTATGAACATCGATGTGGCAGTATCCTTGTAGTACGCTCTTTTAAGGTCTTTAGGGAATAGTCCGAGAAGGGCAATAGCTGGGTCAAATGGTGGTTCCATTCCCAGATTTCCCAGGAATCTCCATACTGCTTTCCATATTGGCCGCACCAATTTGCAGTCCCACCAGCAATGTACAAGAGTACCCTTTTCCCCACATCCTCGCCAGCACTTGTTGTTGTTTGACTTCATAATGGCTGCCAATCTTACTGGAGTGAGATGATATCTTAGGGTGGTTTTGATTTGCATTTCTCTGACTGCTAGAGATGTGAGCATTTTTTCATGTACTTGTTGATTGATTGTATGTCCTCCTCTGAGAAGTGTCTGTTCAGGTCCTTGGCCCATTTGTTGATTGGGTTATTTGTTATCTTATTGTCTAATTTTTTGAGTTCTTTGTATACTCTGGATATTAGGGCTCTATCTGAAGTGTGGGGAGTAAAAATTTGTTCCCATGATGTAGGCTCCCTATTTACCTCTCTTATTGTTTCTCTTGCTGAGAAAAAACTTTTCAGTTTAAGTAAGTCCCATTTGTTGATTCTTATTATTAACTCTTGTGCTATGGGTGTCCTATTAAGGAATTTGGAGCCCGACCCCACAATATGTAGATCGGAGCCAACTTTTTCTTCTATCAGACGCAGAGTCTCTGATTTGATATCAAGCTCCTTGATCCACTTTGAGTTAACTTTTGTGCATGGCGAGAGGAGGAGATTCAGTTTCATTTTGTTGCATATGGATTTCCAGTTTTCCCAACACCATTTGTTGAAG
Source organism: Callospermophilus lateralis (assembly GCF_048772815.1). Taxonomy (NCBI): domain Eukaryota; kingdom Metazoa; phylum Chordata; class Mammalia; order Rodentia; family Sciuridae; genus Callospermophilus; species Callospermophilus lateralis. The sequence goes on from NC_135311.1 coordinate 3,109,087, forward strand.
ATGCTATCCTTCCTCCATTGCATGCTTTTAGCCCCTTTATCAAATATAAGATAGTTGTAACTTTGTGGATTAGTCTCTGTGTCCTCTGTTCTGTACCAGAGTAGGATTGCTTTGACTTGTGGTCCTCCTGCCTCAGCCTCCTGCTTAGCTAGAATTACAGATGTGCACCACTGTGCATGGTGCTTCTTTGCATTTTTTTTTTTTTTTTTTTTTTTAGAGAGAGGTAGAGAGAGAGAATTTTAATATTTATTTTTTAGTTATCGGTGGGCACAACATCTTTGTTTGTATGTGGTGCTGAGGATCGAACCTGGGCCGCATGCATGTCAGGCGAGCGCGCTACCGCTTGAGCCACATCCCCAGCCCTGCATTTTTTTTTTAATTCCTCTCAATAGTGGATTTTTGTCTCCAGTGGCTCAATAGTAGTAAGCAGATTTATGGAGAATCACAGTGGCGTTTTGCCAAGTGACTAGAAACCAGCCCTTCCGGTACCTTTTTCATCATAAACCCGAGGTAGGGTGGGGCCAAGGACCAAAATGGAATGCTTTCCTGAAACTAGTACAGAGTTGCTCAGAAAAATTTTCTGTAACCCAGTGTGATGATTCAGCTTTGTATTTTAGCAATAATTGACTGGGTTGTCTCTACTTTGGCATTTGGCTTGACTGGTTCAGCTGTTCTGAAATTACTTCAGTAACATTCGTGATTTCCCAACTTTTTTTTCATAATTTAAAGGCTGTTTCCCCCCTACCATGTCTTGGCATTTATGAGATATGCCAGAATTGGGTATCCCTGTTTTAAATAAGTCATTTGATATTTGAGGAATATGGTTCCCTTTTTCAAAGTGAACCTCTTATATGTGTTAATGTACTTTTATTCAAGTTGTAGTAGTATGTACCAAAGTAATACATAGTTGAGAAAAACTACATAAAGGAGGGACTGGGTTGTGGCTCAGTGGGCAGAGCGCTTGCCTAGCATGCTTGAGGCACTGAGTTCAATCCCTGGCACCACATAAAAATACACAAATAAAATAGATGTTAAAAAAAAAAAAAACTACATATAGGAATTAGGGTTATTTTTAGCTTGGGATTATCAACAGCATTCTAGGCATTTATTTTTATTTAAATTTTTTTCTTCGCCAGCAGTATAACATGATCACATAAGCTTGAGTTATGTGTATGTGAGGGTGTGGGTGGGGGGCAGGCTGTTGAGTAGTGGCATACTGGGAATTATGGGTTATAAAGCAAAGCAAGGTTTTAAGCAGGAGCCTAAAGAAATGTCTTTCTATGGTCTGTTGGCTGTTTCAGAACTTTAGAAGTATAATAGTCATTTCAATAGAAAGAAACATCAGAAGGGGGGAAAGAAAAAAAAAAGAATATTTTAGTATGCCAATAAAAACATTTGCTGGGGAAAAAAAAGCAAAGAGAATAACAACATACATTCTTGTTGATGTTCTTTAATTGTTTAATTATGTAATGTACATAATAAATTTTTTTTGTTATAGTTTATGTAGTTAAAGAAAAATAGAAACTTAAAAAATCTAATCCCCAAAAAAGAGATGTTGTATTTTAATATTTTGTTATGTATTTTTCTGGGCGTTTTATACATGTGTAAGTGTATGTAAATTTATAGATAAATATTTTATGAAAAATTATATCAGGGTCTGGAAATGTACTTCAGTGATAGAGTGTTTGACTAGCATGTACAAGATGCTGTTTGGTCTCTAGCACCAATAAAAAGAAAGAAGAAAACGATACTATACTATATTTTAAAAAACTTTTTTACTCAGCAATTTATTATGATACCATAAATACACTTCAAAATTATAGTTTATAATATTCTGTTAAACTATATTTTAATTGATAATACCTATCTCCTTGTTCATATAGGTTTTTTCCAGTTATGGTACTTAGACATTCATAGTTATTATATGTAGTGCTGTAGTAAACATCTTCATATATACATCTTTGGATAGAAGCCTGTATGTAGAGGTAGAAGCCTGTATGTAGAGGAGCCTTATATCTGAAAAATTTGGCCAATTTCAATTCACTCAAGAGTAAAATGATTTGGAGTACAAGTTTTGTGACTACTCTAGGAATTTTTGTGCTAGAGCTGGTCCGTCTGTGTTTTTGGACACTTATCTGGAATTTCAGAAAATCATTTTATATTTCACAGTATGGTGCTAGAGATTGAGCCAGGCCATGTTCATAATTTTAAACTTCATAGTTTTTTGTCTTTTCTTAAAATCTGCTGTTAAGCAAGTAGAATCCCAGAAGTAAGTGGTAACTTTCTGTTTTTTCCTCATTAGGTTTCAACTTTCTGTGCTGTGGGGTCAACCATAAGAGAGGTAGATCTAATGTATATCTGTGATGAAGAAGCATGAGCTCCTTGCAGTAACTAGCTGCTAGCTCCTCTTCCCCATAACAGTTGCACACTTTTTGTAGTGGTAGTGCATGATCTTCTGAGAAGGCTGTGGATGTCTTGAAAACATTATTTGACTGTAGCTCCCATGTCCCTCTGCCTTCTCCAAAAAAAAATTGCTATCTTAACAGAGGTGTCTTTTCTCATAGTTCTTCTTGTTTTAGTAAACTAGTCTCAGCTCTTTTCAGTTTCCCTTTCTGTTGCACCTCTCATTTTCCTTTAACCTTTCCTATCATATAGATGGGACTTCACCATTAATAAAATAATAGATGCTAATATTTATTGAGCACTTACAATGCTAAGTCTGTACATGACATTTTATTTATTTATTTATTTTTATGGTGCTGGAGACTGAAACCAGGGCTTCAAAGAGCTCTGTCACTGAACTACATCCCTACCTGCTATTTCCGAATTTTATGGATGTAATAATAAGGCCTAGAGAAGTTTTGACCAAATGTGCACAAGGTTGCCTTTTAGTAAATGTTGAATCTAATATCCAAACCTAACAACTGAGGTGTTCTGATTGTAAAGCCTATATTGCTACCCACTGTGTTGTTATTGTTCCCCTTGCTGATTGGTTGTTTTGTTTTTGTTGGTGCTGGGGATTAAACCCAGGGCCTGTCACATGCTGGGCAAGTGCTCTACCACCGAACTATACCTCTGACTCCCCTTACTAATCTGAAAGTCTGCGTGTGAACTAACTTGGCTTTATTTCTATACTTATTTATTTGGTACTGGGAATTGAACCCAAGGGTGCTGAACCATTGAGCTACATCCCTAGCCCCTTTTTATTTTTTATTTTAAGATAGAATCTCTTGAGTTGCTGAGGCTGACTTTAAAGTTGCAATCCTCCTGCCTCAGCCTCCTGAGCCACTGGGATAATAGGCATGTGCCATCTTGTGTGGCAGGATGGATAGCTAATTCTGTATTCAATTCCAAGATACTGAAAACAAAATAAACTTTTTTTTTTTCCCATTGCAGTTACAGCAGCGACAAGTCTTAATACTTTTAATCAGAACAAGTCATATACCAAAAAGTAAACTCTAGTCTAAGACAAATAGTACTTTGTCCCCCCGCCCCCCATTAAAATGCTTGATGTCTTAATGCAGAGGCAAAGGTACTTCTGACCTGGTTGTGGTGGCACTTACCTGTAGTGCCAGCTTTTCAGGAGGCTGAGGCTGGAGGATCACTTGAACCCACAAGTTTAAGAGGAGCCTAGCCTGAGCAACAAAGTGACACCTCATCTCAAAAAGGAAAAAAAAAAAAAAGGTACTTTCTCCTGCTACTAGTGAGGACTTTAACATCTATAAAGCTGTGAAACTGCTTTTTCAAGTATCAGACTTAACAGTTGCTCTTCTGGAATACTGACTTGTCTACTACCACCACCCCTTCCTGCCTCTCTTCCCTCACACTGGGGATTGAACCCAGGGGTCCTCACCATTCAGCTGCATCCTTAGCTTTTTTTCCCCCCAGTCTCTATACATCAGTTTTTATTGGAACACAGCCCTGCCTATTCATTTACATATTGTCTACAGTTGTTTCACACTCAGACGAAGGTGGTTTGTTGGTTGGGCCAGAGACTCTGTGACTCTGGCCCTCTACAGCAAAAGGTTGCCAACCTCTGCTTTAGAGTTAGGTTTCTATCCTGTGTTTCAGCAAAGATTGGTCATGTGTGAAGTAGGAAGATGTGAGCCCCAGGCAGGGAGGGACAAGGAGAACAGGGTCCATAAGTTTGGACTGAAGAGACCAGAACTTAGTGATCCTAGAAAAGGGAAGCTGGAGTAAGGCAGCAGGAGCCAGCAAGGCACAGGGCAGAGGGAGGAGACGTGGGCATGGCACCCTTGCACACTTCATCAGCAAAGGGCCAGTCTATGCCTGCTTGTTCTGCTTCATTTTATAGCCTCCATGTAATTAGAACCTTAAATCTCAGGTACCAGTTCACCACGGTTCCTGAACTGTCCCTGAGGTCAAAATGATGTTAGGGTGTCATAATGGCAGAAACTAAAAGCAGTTCTGTCTGGTGGCATGATAATGTAAGACAGAGACATCATTTTCAACTTTCTAAAAACATTGTTTTAAGAAATAAAAAGCTGACTAGCTGGGTACTGGGGCACATGCCTGTAATTCCAGAGACTCTCAGAGGCTGAGGCAGGAGGATCCCAAGTTCAAGGCTAACCTCAACAACTTAATGAGACCCTGTCTCAAAAGACCTTAGCACTTAGTAGTTAGAGCTCCCCTGATTTCAATTCTTAGTACCAAAGGGGGAGAGAGAGAAGGACAGGGGGAAGGGGGGAGGGGTGTGTGTGAGAGAGAGAGAGAGAGAGAGAGAGAGATATCTGGTGAAATTAATTATGCTATTTATTCATTTATTTATTGCTACCAGGAATTGAATTCAGGCACTAGACCACTAAGCCACATTCCCAAACCCTATTTTTTTTTTTTTTTTAAGAAAGAGTGTGTGAGAGAGAGAGAGAGAGAGAGAGAATTTTTTAATATTTATTTATTTTTTAGTTTTCAGTGGTCACAACATCTTTGTTTGTATGTAGTGTTGAGGATCGAACCCGGGCCGCATGCATGCCAGGCAAGTGCGCTACCGCTTGAGCCACATCCCCAGCCCGCAAACCCTCTTTTGTATTTTATTTAGAGACAAGGTATCACTGAGTTGTTTACTGCCAGGCTTTTGCTGAGGCTGGTTTTGAACTCTTGATTCTCCTGCCTCAGCTTCCTTAGTTGCTAGGTTTATAGGCATATGCCATTGTGCCAGGCTTTAATGAAGTATTTCACTTACTCTAATATATCACTATTGTCATTTCAAATGTAATCATTGCAAAATTTGCTAGTGAGAGATTCTTTGTTTCTCTTTCATATGAAGCCTTTGAAATCCCCTGGGTATTTTATAGTTGACATTCTATCTTGATTTGACAATTTCATGATGCTAAACTTCCATCAGAAATACTCGGTCTGTAGTTATAATTTATAAAATTAACACTGGAAAAAGAAGATTCAAATTATTTCAAATATACTTAAGAATTTTTAAAATAAGTCAAATCAAATTTTAGTTTTTAAATGTAATTTTAAATCAATTGAAATTTAACAAAAAAAGAAAAGAAAGTGAACAAAATTTAAAATTCAATTCCCAGTTGTTCTTGCCACATTTCAGGTCCTGGATAGCCCTGTATGGTTGGTGATGATAGCATTGGACAGAATGGCTCTAGACAAATCCTAGGGCACAGGACTGCCATGCATGGCTCTCTGACACTTTCTGTCAACAAAGGGTAACAATTAATATTTACAGCACATAATCACTCTCTTTTTAAACTCCCTAAGTCACAGGAGAGAGAATACATGGTATCTTCATCTTGTCTGTCTGCAAATGTGTCCCCTGGAAAAGGTATCTAACCTCCTGGAATTCTAAAAAGGTTACCAGGAAGGAGGACAACACAGTATTCAAAAGGCAAAAGTTCAGAAAAGTCCCCAAAGTGGTTATGTTTCCCCACTCATTAAATCAATAACCAGGTCTTGTCAGCTTTCTTTATAAAATGTAAATGTTAGAGGACTGTACCAAAGTATAGTCATCAAGGTTATATAGTAACTGGCATAAAAATAGTCAATAGAATAGAACTGGGAGCCCAGAAATAAATCCATGTATTTAAGGTCAATTTGTATTTGACAGGGTGCCAATCTTATTCACTGGAGAAAGGGTAATCTTTTTAATAAACGATGTTGGACAACTGGATGTCCACATTACAGAAGAATTGAGCCTCAAAAATTTACTTAAAATGTCAAAGACCTAAAGGTAACAGCCAAAATTCTACACCTTTTTAGGAGAAAATAAAATGGTTGATCTTTGTGACCTTAGATTAGGTAACAGTGTCTTAGATTTAACACTAAAAGCACAAGCAAACAAAGTAAAAGAACAGATGAATTATGCTTCATCCCATTTTTAAACTTAGGGTATTAAATGATACTATAATGAGGGAAAAGAAACCCATGTAACAGGAGAAAATACTTGAAAATCATATGCCTGTTAAGGATATAGTACCAAAAATGTACAAAGAACTTAAACAATGAAAAGAAAAACAACCCCAAACAATTTTTTTAAGTGACCCAGGTTTTTGTTTCTGTTTTTGCTTTTTATACTGAGGATTGAACCCAGGGGCATTCCACCACCAAGTTAACCACCACTACTACCACCACCACTTTTTTTTTTTTTTTTTTTTTTTTTTGAGACAGAGACACCAATTTGCCCAGGTTGGCCTTGAACTTGCCATCTTCTCCGCCTTGGCATCCTGAGCATCTAGAACCATAGATGTGCACCACTATGCCCAGCTGGGTGAAGGTTTTTAATAGTTCTTCAAAAAGAGAGCACAAATGACCAATAAGCACATTAAAAGTGATCCAAATTGTTAGTCTTCAGGCAAATGAAAATGAAAATCATGCAGCCACTAAGGTGTTATAATTAGAACACACAGAAAATAATAAGAATTGAAGAGCAGATAGAGACACTGGAGCCTCAGACATTGGTGGAGGGAATATAAACTGGTGCCGTCTCTGTGGAAAAAAACTTGGCAGTTCAATTACTCACATGACTAAACGCAGGACTGCTCCATGGTGCAACAGCTGCTCAGCAGCATACAGTAGTCTGTGGGTCCCATCCCAGAACCACACACAAAAAAAATAAAAAGTGAGTTACTTAACCACTTTCAGGAGTATATCTCCCAAGAGAATTGAAAACACATGTTCATATAAAAACTCGTACATCAGTATTTATAGCATCATTATTCATGATAACCAAAAGTCCCTAACTCTTTTTATCTTCTGTTGAGTCCTGTTATATTTTGGGGGCCTTGAATTTCTGATCCTCCTGCCTCAGCTTCCTAAATCGATGGAATTATAGGTATGTGCCACCATTCCTGGAAGTTTCCTGCTATTTTTGCCAGTGACATTGATGCTTGCTGCCACAAGAACTGAATATTGTTAATTTCATCAAGAGGACCTGAGGACTGTACTCTTAATCCTCTATCAGTAAGATTGAAGGATAGATCCCCTTGTCCCAAAAGAAGGCAGAATCTCAAGGGAAAAAAATTCGCATTTATATTATCCTTAGCAAATCTGAGGGATATGTGTGTGTATTGCTTAGGATCGAACACTGAGCTATATTCCCAATTCTTTTCTTTTCTCCTCCACATTTTTTATTGGCACATTATAATTTTATGTAATAGTGTGATTATTTGTTACATATTGGTACATGCACATAATGTAACAATATAATTTGTCCAGTATCCTTTCCCAGGACTTTTCCCTTTCACCTTGCCTCATCCTAGTCCTTGTTATTTTTATTTTCAAGACAGGGTCTTGCTAAGTTGCCAAGGTTGGCCTCAAACTTATGATCTTTTTGCCTCAATTTTCCAAGTAGCTGGAATTTGCAGGAATGGGCCATCACACCCAGCCCCTTTGGAATCTTTTAAATAAAATTCAATAAATACTGCAGAAAGTATTTCTACAGACAGTCTCTGTTTTTTTTTGAGGAATGGTGGGGGTATAGGAGTGTAGCTCTGTGGTAGAGTGCTTGCTTAGTATTCATGAGACCTTGAGTTTGATCCTTAGTATGAAATTATTATTGAATTTATTTTTTTAAGGGTTCTGTCTTAGAGTTTTTTTAAAAATATTTATTTTCTAGTGGTAGTTGGACACAATACCTTTTTTTTTAAAAGTTTTTATCTTTATTTTTTATGTGGTGCTAAGGATCGAACCAGTGCCTTGTACATGCTAGGCGAGCGCTCTACCGCTGAGCCACAACCCCAGCCCCACAATTTTTATGTGGTCCTGAAGATCGAACCCAGGGCCTTGCCTTTGAGCCACAACTTCAGCCCTGTATTAGGGTTTTTTTAAGGGTTTTTGTCTTATCGTTTTTTGCCTCCAATCAGCAAGTAAGTTTTACCCATTACATTTGATAGATGTTTCTTAAGTTCTTAAAGAAGTTCCATTCCATGTAGTGCTTTCAGGGCCAAATGTATTTGTGAGCTTTTAAAGTGTTATTATTAAGTATAAATAACCTTTCTAAACTGGATATGGTGCCTATAATCCCCGTGCTCAGGAGGCTGAGACAGGAGGATTGCAAGCTCAAAGCCAGTCTCAGCAATTTAGTAAGACCTTATCTCAAAATAAAGAATAATAAGGGCAGAATTTGTGGCTCTGTTGTTATGTGCCCCTGGGTTCAATTTCCTGATACAAAAGACAAAAAACAACCTTTCTAAAAAATCTATCAGCATTGAAGCTTAGTGATACATTGAAGTATTGCCTAAATAAGAAAGCAGAAATAATAATTCAGTATTTGAACTAGGGCAGAGATGTATTAAATATGAACAAATGAACCAGAGCAGGATATGGGAGTGTAGCTCAGTAATATAGCCTGTGCTTAATATGTGCGTGGCCCTGAGTTCAGTCAGCAGCACCAAAAAAAAAAGAGAAATAGTACAAAGGCCAATGGTCATGGTTGGGCATGTCTGTAATCCCAGCTAGTAGAGGCTGAGGCAGAAGCATTGTGAGTTCAAGGCCTACCTGGGCAATTTATTGAGACCCATCTCAGAGACGGGGTGGGGTGGGGTGTCCTGGGTCTAATCCCCAGTATCAAAAAGAGAAAGTAATCAAGAAAGAAAGAAAATCAATCTAGTGAGGACAAGCTGGTGTAGGACTAACTATAGCATTTATAGCCAGGTTGTCAGACTGTAGTTTCTTTTATCTTGGGCAGTACATGACACATTCCAAGTATAGACTGACAGTAAAAAGTTGGGGGTTAGATGGGGGAATGGCAGAGTCTAAAATCTTTGTAAGAAAAATTTTCCTCTAAAGAAGGGTAATTTTTTTCAGTACTGGGAATTGAACCTAGGAGTGTTGTACCACTGAGTTATATTCCTAGCCCTGATGATGAATCATATTCTCTTTAAAAATTGTCTGACAGACATTCCCAGGCCAAGTGTTGCCATGTGAGTTTTTTTTTTCCTTTCATTTGTACACTTCTTTCCTCTCCCTCTTCTCCAACCTCTTCCCTATATTTACAGAGGAGAAGATTTGATTATGAGGTGAACAGGTACAGTGCTGGTCACATTGATTCCCTCAGTAGATCATTTCTATTAGCAAAGTTGTGGGCCAGGCAGTCAAGCCCATAGTAGATGGTATCACGTTTCCTATACTGTCATCCTGCTCTTCATTGGGTTTCTGGAACAAACTGGGTGTTATAGCAATACTGGTAAATACTCGCTGCAGTTTCCTCTTCCTTTCCTTTCTTTTAGTAGGTTAGGTCTCTTGAATCCTGGGCTCAAGTGATCCTCCTACCTCAGGCTTCAGCCCTCTTAAATAGCTTGTTCTATAGGCATGTGCCATGTTGTCCAACTTACCTCATTTAATCTTTGCATAAACCTTATAAGATAGATTTTTCAGGGCTGGGATTGTGGCTCAGTGGCAGAGTGCTTGCCTTGCATGTATGAGGCATTGGGTTTGATCCTCAGCACCACTAGAAAAATAAATAAATAAAATAAAGGTATTATGTCCATCTACCCAAAAAAAAAAAAAAAAAAAGATTTCTTTTTAGCTAAGTACAAAGAATAATTTTCCTGATGAACTGAAATTAAATTCCATGCATGTATCAATTTGTCAGGATGAGCAGAACTACTAGGTATAACTATAAAGCTCTAAGTAAAAAAAAAAAAAAAGATATAACTGGGCACGGTGGCGCATGCCTGTAATCCCAGCAACTCCAGAGGCTGAGGCAGGAGGATCATAAGTTCAAAGCCAGCTTCATCAAAATCAAGTCACTGAGCAACTCAGACCCTGTCTAAATAAAATACAAAATAAGGCTGGGGATGTGACGCAGTGGTTGAGTGCCCGAGTTCCATCCCGGTACCCATCCCCTCCCCCCAAAAAAGAAGATGATACAGTTAAGCCAGGGATCATAAAAGCCATCTATTAAAAACTATAGAGGAGCTGGGGTTGTGGCTCAGTGGCAGAGCACTTACACATGTGAGGCACTGGGTTCGATCCTCAGCACTACATAAAAATAAATAAAGGTAGAGAACTGTAGAGATTGCAACATTTAATTGTTATATGAGTTTTTGTTTTTTTTTTTTAAGAGAGAGAGAATTTTAATATTTATTTTTTAGTTTTCGGGGGACACAACATCTTTGTTTGTATGCGGTGCTGAGGATCGAACCCGAGCCGCAAGCATGCCAGGCGAGCGTGCTACTGCTTGAGCCACATCCCCAGCCCTAATTGTTGTATGAGTTTTTCAGATTGTGAATCATTCTAATATCCAGATATTTGATTAGTTTTCTTACTAAAGTCTTTTGGAAGGCAAGCTATCCTTACCACTATACCACCAACACTAATGTCAATTAGAAGCTAAAAAAAAAAAAATTGGTACAGATAGAAGTTGATTCTGCAATTGATTCTGCATTCGTACATCCTCATCTTGACTTTTACCATGAACAAGAATGTGGTGTTTCAAATTTACTTATTAGGAGTTGGGAATGTAGCTCAAGGGTAGAGTGCTCGCCTGTCATGTTCAAGCCCTGGATTCAACCCCCAGCACCTTAAATAAATAAAATTTATTAAATATATGTTCACTGAAGATGTGTAAGATAAATTTGTAGCTAATCTTATAAATATTATTTTTTTAAAAATCTTTATTTTATTTATTTTTATGTGGTGCTGAGGATCAAACCTATGGCCTCCCACGTGCTAGGTGAACGTTCTACCGCTGAGCCACAATCCCGGCTCCTTATAAATATTATTAATATATGCCTTTGTCCACTTATATTTGAGAAAGACTTCAAGAGTGAATGCGGGGCTGGGGATGTGGCTGAAGCGATAGCGCGCTTGCCTGGCATGCGTGCGGCCCGGGTTCGATCCTCAGCACCACATAAAAACAAAGATGTTGTGTCCGCCGAGAACTAAAAAATAAATATTAAAAAAAAAAAAAAGAGTGAATGTGTTTAGCTAAGTATGGTGACATGTGCTTGTAATTCCACGTTTGAGGCCAGTCTCAGCAATTCATTGAGGTCCTAAGCAACTTAGTAAGACCCTATCTTAAAAAATAAAAAGATCTGGGGATGTAGCTCAGTGGTAAAGTGCCTCTGGGTTCAGTCTCCAGTAACCCCTCCCCCCCCCAAAAAAAAAAAAAAAGTTAAGTGTGTTTAGAAAGTGACCAAAAGACCATATCAACAGAAAAATCTGCTCTGAAAGGTTAAATCTTAATGGTTTGTTGTTCCATAACCTTCATTCACGATCACATTGAAGATACATAATCATATACATGATCAACAAAACAAAGTCAGTTCATGATCCCACCTGACTCTCTTTCCCTCCCTCTTTTCCCTTCTGTACTTCTCCCATTCTCCTTCCTCTACTAGACTTCCATTCAGTCATCTTTTTATTTATATTTGATTGGTTCTTCCTACCTATGCATAAATGTAAAATTCCCTGTGGTATATTTATATATGCACATAATATGGTTTTTAAAGAATTCTTTCTACATTGCTCCCCCATTACCTGTTCGTCCTCTATGCCTCTTTTTTTTTTTTTAAAGAGAGAGTGAGAGAGGGAGAAAGAGAGAGAAAGAGAGAATTTTTTTTTAAACAATTGACTTTATTTATTTATTTTTTAATATTTGGCAGACACAACATCTTTGTTTGTATGTGGTGCTGAGGATCGAACCCGGGCCGCACGCATGCCAGGCGAGTGCGCTACCGCTTGAGCCACATCTCCAGCCCTGAAAGAGAGAATTTTAATATTTTATTTATTTTTTAGTTTTTGGCGAACACAACATCTTTGTTTGTATGTGGTGCTGAGGATCGAACCCAGGCCGCATGCATGCCAGGCGAGCGCGCTACCGCTTGAGCCACATCCCCAGCCCCTCTATGCCTCTTGATCTTCTACATTACCATTCTTCTCTTTATGTTATCCCATCTTTCCTTTCCCCTTCCTTTATTTTACTCTAGTGTCCTCAGATGAGAGAACACATTCGACCTTTGAGTTTCTGAGTTTGGCTTTTTCCACTTTGCAAGGTATTCTCCATTTCCATCCATTTAACCAGAAAATGTCATAATTTCATTCTTTTTTTATGACTGAGTAGAACTCCATTATCCATGTGCACGTGTACACACACACACAGTTTCTTAACCCATTCCATTCATCTACTGATGGGCACCTGGGTTGATTCCATAATTTAGCTATTGGGAATTGTGTGGCTGTAAACATTGAGATGACTGTACTGCTGTAATACACTGGTTTTAGATCTTTTGGGAAAATACCAAGGAGTTGGAGAGCTGGGTCATATGGTGGTTCCATCACCCAAAATGTAAAAGTGCACCTTTTCCCCCACAGCCTCCCTAGCATTTATTATTTGTTCTTGATCATTGCCATTCTGACTGGAGTAAGATGAAATCTTAGTGTAATTTTGATTTACATTTCCCTAGTTGCTAGAGATGTTAAACATCTTTTCATATATTTGTGGGCCATCTGTGTTTCTTCTTTTGAGAAGTTTCTGTTTAGTTTTTTTTTTCCCATTTATTGATGAGTTATTTGGGGTGGGGGGTTTGGTGTTATGCTTTTTGAGTTATTATATATTTTGGAGAAGTAGCTGGACAAGATTTCCTCCCATTTCTGGGAGATTTCTGTAGGCTGTCTATTCACACTCTACATATAGCTATTCAGTTTTCCCAGTACCATTTGTTAAAAAGGATATCTTTAAAATATATTTTTAACACTTTGTCAAATATTAGATGACTGAAGGTATATAAGTTTGTCTTTGTGCTTTCTATTCTGTTCCATTGGTCTTCATGTATGTTTTGATGCCAGTACCATTCTGTTATTATTACTACAGCTCTGTATTATAGTTTCAGATCAGGTATTGTGACATCGACTTCAGTTTTCTTGCTTAGTATTGCTTTGGCTATTCTGGGTCTCTTAGTCTTCCAAGTGAATGTTAAAAATGTTTTTTTCTACTTCTGTGAAGAATGTCATTGGTATTTTGATATGGATTGCTTTGAATTTGTATACTGCTTTTGGTAGTATGGTCATTTTGACAATATTAGTTCTGCTTATCCAAGAACATAGAATGTCTTTTCATCTTCTAAGGTCTTTGATTTCTTTCTTTGGATGTTCTGTTATTTTCATTGTGGACCTCTTTTGCCTCATTGGTTAATCAATTCCCAGTTAGTTTGTTTTTGTTTGTTTGTTTGTTTGTTTGTTTGTTTGAGGCTCTTGTGGTTTTCCTGATTTCTTCCTTGGTTGAATCACTGTTGGAGTATAGGAAAATTATTGATTTAATGGGTGTTGATCTTGTATCTTGCTACTTTGCTGAATTCATTTGTAAGCTATAGAAGCCTTCTGGTGGTTTTTGGGTCTTCTAGATATAGGATTATGTCATTAACAGATAGTTTGACTTCTTTTCCTATTTGTATCCCCTTGATTTCCTTGTCTTGTCTGATAACTGGCTCATGTTTTAAGGACTGTATTGAATAGGAGTGGTGAGAGTAGATAGCCTTGTCTTGTTCCTGATTTAGAGGAAATGCTTTTTAGTCTTCCTGCATTCAGTATGGTATTGACTTTGGATTTGTTATAAATGGTATTTGTGATTTTGAGGTAAGTTCCTTCAATCCCTAGCTTCTCCAGTGTTTGTGTGTGTGTGAGTGTTTTTTGTTTTTTTTTTTTTTTTTAATTTGTTTTGTCTTCTTTTTTGGTGCCTGAGATTGAACCCAGGGGCTCCAACCAATGAGCCACATCCCCAGCCCTTTTTTCCTTTTTAAATTTCTATCTAGTGGTAGGGTCTCACTGAGTTGCTTGGGGCTTCACTGAATTGCTGAGGCTGGTTTTGAATTCTTGATCCTCCTGCCTCAGCTTCCCAAGCCACTGGGATTACAGGCATGAACCATTCTGCAAGGCCTATGTATTGTTTTTTTTATTCTAAATTTCATCGATTTTGCCTCTGATCTAAATTATTTTCTGTGTTCTGGTTTTAGAGTTAGTTTGTTTTTCTTCTTCTAAAGCCTTGAGGTGGAACATAAACTTTATTTGGGATCCTTTTTTTTTTTCAGTGTAGACACTTAGTGCTATATATTTTTCCTCTTAGAACTACTTTCATGCTGTCATAGAGATTTTGATAAGTTGTATTTCTGTTCTTGTTTGTTTCTTGATTTTTTAAAAAAACTTTTACATTTTTATTAGTACTAAAATTTTGCAAATTAGGATCTAAATAAAGAAAACAAAACACTTGAATGGTTAACTTTGTACATGTAAATGAGGAAACATAGCCTGGAATATAAGATAATTATAGTGCCTAACACTTTACATGAGAACCAAACTGTCCTCTGAGTATCTAGAAAACCCATGTTTCTAGGGATGCTACTTGATATTGGCTATGTATAGGCACTTCAGATAATCTAACAATCGTTATAATCTTTTTTTTCAAACATATAGGAGATGCCATAAAATATATTGAATTTGATATCCAAAAATCTCAATGTAACAATATATTTGCTGCACAAATCTCATCCAACTATTCTTTACATTCAATATTGTTTCTTGATTTTATTAGATTTCTTCTGTGACCCATTCTTCATTTAAGAAAGTATTTTTTCAATTTCCATGTGAATGCTTCTTTATCATTTTGACATTATTTTCTCAACTTTATCTTCCTCATTTCCATAAATAAGCTTTCTACCTGTTTTATAGGAGGGAAGTACCATAGATTTGCTCTAAAGTACTATAGATATACCTTAAAAGAATAAATTTTCAGGTAAGCCTCAGCGTCTCTATTGGGTCCTGGGTATCTCTTATGCCTTTTCTCTTTCAGTGTGACTTTTGACTCTGATGGTTAAATGTATTAAGAGTAATTACATTACCTACAGGTTTGAGGCCAGCCTGGGCTAGCAAGAACCTGTCTCAAAAAAGTAAAAGAACTTGGGATATAGCTCAGTGGTAAAGTGTTCTGGGTTCAATTCCCACAATTGGAGTAGGGAAGACAAATTGTGTTTCTCAGAGAAAATATGACCACTTGAATAAGAAAAGGGGCTAGGACAATAATGAAATATGCATAAGGACTGCGTAATGTATATTTTTGGTGTTGGTGTTTTTTTGTTGTTTATTTGTTTGTTTGTTAATATTCTATTTAATAGCTGGGTGCAGTGGCACACACCTGTTTATCCCAGTGGCTTGGGAGGTTAAAGCAGGTAGATTGCAAGTTCAGAGCCAGCTTCAGCAACAGCAAGGCACTAAGCAACTCAGTGAGACCGTGTCTCTAAATAGGCTGGGGATGAGTGGTTGAGTGTCCCTGAGTTCAATCCCTGGTACCCCCACCCCAAATATATATGTATTATGTATACATATATACATGTATTCTGTTTAGGGACAGTGTCTCACTGAGTTGCTTAGGGCCTCAGCCTCCCAAGCTGCTGAGATTAAATTTGTGTGCCACTGCATCTGCCTTGTATGGTTTTCTTATTCTCAGTTTGACAGTTCTTATTCTCATTTGAAGTGATATTTGAAAGCATTATTCAAAAGGATATGGTATCACTGAGCAAGAGTTTATGATCTTATTTGATGTGCCTCAAACTTTGATTCTTGTAGTGAATTTGATAGAGATTGTGTGTATATTTGTGTGTGTATATATATATATACTTAAATTCTTTTTCTTTTTTTTTTAAGCAGCATCAGTACCTGGAATCAAGAGAGCTATGGCATCTGCATCTGAGGTAAGTTTTATATACTTAAATTTTAATCCTGATATAAGAGGATGTCTCTTTATAGCATCTTTATTTTCCCTCTGCTTAAGCATTGGAAATTAGGAAGGTTATTTTCTTTCTTTCTTATTTTGTGGAATTGGGTATGGAATCCAGGTTCTCAAGCATACCAGGTAAGTAATCTACCAACTAACTAGCTACTTACCAGCCCTAGACAGGTGCTTCCTCCCCCACCCCCACCCCCATGTTGTTTTTTATAATACGGAGATTGAACCCAAGGCCTGTGTACACTGGATAAGTGCTCTATGACTGAACTACATCCCCAGCCCTTTTGTTACTTGATTTTCTTGGTGCCTGGGATTGAACCCAGGGGTACTTAACCACCAGCCACATTCCCAGCACCACCCCTCCACCCTGCTTTTTTTTTTTTTTTTTTTTTGTACTGGGGATTGAACCCAGGGCCTTGTGCATGCAAGGCAAGCACTCTTCCACCTGCGCTATATCCTTAGCACCTCCTTTTTATATTTTATTTAGAAACAAGTTCTTGCTGAGTTGCTTAGGGCCTTGCTAAATTGCTGAGTCTGGCTTTGAACTCCCAGTCTTCCTGCCTCAGCCTCCCAAGTCACTGGGATTACAGGTGTCTCCACTGTGCCAGCTCTAATTTTATTTTGAGACAGTTTCTTGCTGAATTGCTCAGGCTGGCCTCAAATATTTGGTGAGGAGGGTACCAGGGATTGAACCCAGTGTGGCTTAACCACTGAGTCACATCTCCAACCCTTTTTGTTGTTGTTGTAGCTAGACAGAATGACTTTATTTTCCTTTTTTATTTTTATGTGGCACTAAGGATCGAACCCACGGCCTCATTCGTCTCATGTGTGCCAGGCAAGCATTCTGCCACTGAGCTACAGCCCCAGCCTTCCAGTCCTTTTTCGTATTTTATTTAGAGACAGGGTCTCACTGAGTTGCTTAGGGCCTCATTAAACTGCTGTGGCTGGCTTTGAACTTGCAATTCTCTTGCCTCACCATCCAGAACTGCTGGAATTTCAGGCATGTGCTACTGCACCCTGCTGGCTTCAAACTTTTAATCCTCCTTTTCAGCCTCCAGGATCACCGGAATTATAGGCATATACCACTTTACCTAACTCTTTTGTATCTTTGATAGGCTACAAATTGTTACAATTCTTCTTTTGTCATTTCATTATGAATATTAACAACCTCACATTTGTTGAACATTTTTTTTAAATATTTATTTTTTAGTTATATGTGGACACAATGTCTTTATTTTACTTTATGTGGTGCTGAGGTTTGAACCCAGTGCCTCACACAGGCTAGGTGAGCGCTCCACCTCCGAGCCACAACCCCAGCCCTGTTGAACATTTCTTAATGTACCAATTGCAGTGTGTATAAAACTTAACAGCAAATACTTTATTTAAGTGCCCTTTATAGATGTTCTTATTTAATCCTGCAAACAACCCCCAAGGACATGAATAACTGTTAGATAAGTGTTGTTATCTGTGTTTTACAGATGAAGAAAGTGAGGATTAGAGAGGTTCTGTAACTTGCCCTAAATTACACAACTATTAAGTGGTATTAATAAGGTTGAGATTCAAATCCAGGCAGTGTGGTATTGAAACTCATTCTTTTATTTTGCTGTTACTTTCTCTTGTTCACATACCTTCAGGGCATAGGAAACACTTTTAATCACTAGGAATTCTATAACCTCCCAGCTTTTTCTTTTTTGTATAGAATATTTTTTGTTTAACTTTTTCCTCATGAGTATTTCCCAGCCCTTCTCTCACTTCTTGCCTACCTCTTACATTTTGTTTCAGAGGCCTCAGAGTGCAGACCCTTTGGATTAGGACTACAGGTTTTTCTGAGTATTATCATTATGAAGAATACCTTCATGTTTGTTGCACTGGCATTTTGGCTCTTGGGGAATAGCCTTTTAGATTGTGCTGTGTTTTATTCTTCCCCTATTTCAGGGGCTGTTTTATGGGTGGAAAAGAAAATTTCTGCTGGTGAATTCAGTTTGAGCAAATAACACTAAGACTAGGTTGCGGATTAGAGAAGTAGTAATTTCTAAAAGAAAGCTGGTGAAAAAAAAAAGCCAGGTATGGTGTCAGTTTACAGGTACTTGGGAGACTGAGACAGGATGATTGCTTGAGCCAAGAAGTTCAGGATCAGGTCAGCTTGGGTAACACAGCAAAATTCCATACCAATTTAAAAAAAAAAAAAAAAGTGTGAAACTCTGTTTATAACCTGTCTTGCTTTTGTGTGGATGAAGTTATCCATTTTTATGGGACTTCTATTCCCTGCTTTTGCTCTTTCTGCTTTTCTCTAATGATAATCATTTTATTTCTTGTCATCTTTCTTAGGACCAAAGGTGAAATATATGTCCTTTGGAATTTTCTTATGATTTTTTTTTTCCCCCCCAGTTAATACATTGGGAAGAAACTTGAGAGCTGTGTATTTGCATGGGGTGGAACTTCTGATTTTTTATTGTTGTTGTAGATGGACTCAGTATCTTTATTTTATTTATTTATTTTCAGGTGGCACTGAGGATTGAATTCAGTGCCTCATACATATGAGGCAAGCACTCTTCCACTGAGCTATAACCCCAGCCTAAAGATTTTATAAAATGTTCTTGATCTAGAAAGGATGTGTTTAGGTTTTGTATGTTTTAATATACCATCAGTATAGCTATTTGTTGTTTTAACATGGAAATCATATTTTGATCTTGACTCTATTTTCTAGGTGCCTTGTGCCTCTACACTGCCCATCAAGAAAATAGGCCACCGAAGTGTGGATTCCTCAGGAGAGACAACATATAAAAAGGTCAGTCTCACCAGCCGCAGTGGCACACACCTATAATCCCAGCAACTTGGGCAGCTGAGACAGGAGGTTCACTAGTTCAAGGCCAGACTTAGCAACTTAACAAGGCCCTAAGCAACTAGTGAGACCCTGTATCAAAAGAAAAGGTTTGGCTGGTGATGTAGCTCAATGGTAAAGTACCTTGTTTTAAATCCCCATTACAAAAAAAAAAAAAAAGGTGAGTCTGGATTGAACCCTCTCATCTTACTTTGAGAACTCAGCAGGCACAACAATGCCCCCTTAATACTATTCTCCATATATTGTCCTATTTCTTGATAGTCTTAAGACTTTGGACAATAACCATCATGTAACTTAGCTTTAGAATTTTTTTCACAAAGGGTGAATTGTTTTCTATCTATATACAAGTGTTTAATTTTGTTTTGTTTTGTTTTTGTAGTGCTAAGGACTGAAACTAGGGCCTTGAGTAAGCTAGGCAAGTGCTCTACCACTGAGCTACATCCCCAGCAGATTATGATCTTAATGAACAAATTAACAAAACAGCTCGTTGCTATTTCACTGAGCCTGAAGAAACTGTGTCTCACTGTGAAGAGTAGATATGTAACTGGTACGCCATTCTCACTTTGCCACAGGAACCCATGTTTCTGCAATACTTTTGTATTTTCTTTGTTGTTGGATATTCGTGAAGTGAAGGCCAGATTTTACCTGGTAATACCATAAATAGGAAGCAGGTTGGATTCTGGCATGCGTGCAGACCGGGTTTGATACTCAGCATCACATAAAAAAAAGATGTTGTGTCCGCCGAAAATTTGTTTTTGTTCTTTTTGCTATTTTGTCCTGTTGTCATCAATCTTTCTCATCTTTCCTTCCTATCTTCTTCACAAACCTTCTCTCTGCGCCCCGCCCTCTCTCCTTACCAATTCTTCATTCAGTTCTGAACTAATTTGGAGAAGCTTAGGCTTCCCAAAGGACAATGCTTTAGCATCTATACATTGTCTGATATAAATTACAAAATATCTTGGAGTTCGGGTTTCTCAGAGTCCATGTAAATTTTGTGTCTGTTCTGTGCTTTTATTTCATTTTTCCAAGTACCAGAAGTGGACTGACTCATTTTTCTCATTTGTCTGTGTCTGGAGTAGGCTTTGAGGTTCATGTCACTTAACAGACATTTATTGAGCTCTTTATGTACTGAACATTGATATCAAAAAGTGAGTTTCTGGGGGCTGGGGTTTGTGGCTCAGTGGTAGAACGCTCACCTTGCACGTAGGAGACCATGGGTTCAATCCTCAGCACCACATAAAAATAAGTAAACAAAATAAAGATATTGTATCCGTGTATAACTTAAAAAAAAAAAAAAAGGTGAGTTTCTGATCTGATTAGGGTGGCAAACACCTGAAAAATTATTTCTAATTTTAATGTCTGCTGAGGCCTAAGTGGAATTACAAGTAATGTCTGATGGGGGTCCATATGAGGGAAATAAGTGAAATGTCCTATATTGCCAGGTGTGATGGCACAAGTCTGTAATCCCAGCTTCTCAGAAGTCTGAGGCAAGAGTACCATAAGTTTTAAGCCTGGGGGCTGGGGATGTGGCTCAAGCGGTAGCGCGCTCGCCTGGTGTGCGTGCAGCCCAGGTTCGATCCTCAGCACCACATACAAACAAAGATGTTGTGTCTGCCAAAAACTAAAAGAAAAAAAAATTTAAAATTCTCTCTCTCTTTCTCTTAAAAAAAAAAAGAACTGAGGAATACATATTAAAAAAAAAGTTTTAAGCCTGCTTCAGCAACTTAGTGCGACCCTTTCTCAAAAATAATAAAAAGTCCTGAGGATGTTACTCAGTGTTAAAGTGCCCTGGGTTCAATCCTCAACACCACCAAATAAATAAGAAAATGAAAAGAACTAAGGATCTAACTCAAGGAAAATGAAAAGAAGTAGGGATCTGACTCATGGTAGAGCATCCCTGGGATCAAGCCCCAGGACTGTGATCACTAAGAGAGCATTGTATTAGTAGCACAGATATAGATGATATGATATTTTGCAATGGGATTGAAATCTTAGATTTAGAATTCTTTATTCTTCTATATGTGTTTTGACTGTAGTGTAGTGATTCTTTTTTTTTTTTTAAGTTGTAGATGGACATAATACCTTTATTTATTTTTCTGTAGTGCTGAGCATCAAACCCAGTGCCTCACACATGGTATGGGCAAGCGCTGTACCACTGGGCTGAACCCCAGCTCTAGTATAACAATCTTAAATCTAAATATTCCTCAAAAGTAATTTTTTTGTTTTCCTTTTTTTATGGTGCTGGGGATTGAACCCAGGGCCTTGTGCATGCAAGGTAAGCACGCTATCAACTGAGCTATATCCCCAGCCCACCTCAGAAGTAATTTTAATTTTTCATGCTTTCTTCAGAACTTTGTGGCAATAAATTGTCTTTGACATGTTAGTCATACCCTTTTTTAGAGGACTGAAGCTTATGTAACTACATAGTCAAATCAAAATATTGGTTAATTTTATATCAGATGAATTGATGTTTGTGGGACCTCAGCGGAAGGAAATCTTACAAGTGAGACCTAAGATTATTCTCAGTACAGTCTATCTTCCACATATATATATTCATTATTGTTGAGGCTGTCCTATAAAAGGGAACACTATGTCTAGCTAAGTCTGTTTCAGATGGTCCTACCTTGCTACTGTACCTTCACTGTCCTTCTCTTTTCCGGGAGTAATTACAAAGTAACTAAGGTTAATAACAAATATAATAATTCAGCCTGAACCACTGAGGGTATATTTGCTTTTGGGTATTCCTTCAGACTCCTTTTTCCTCAAGTCTTATTGCTATGGTCAGACTTAATACTAGAAACTTAGCTCTGTCATTTGTCTTCTGTTTCTTAAGACAACCTCATCAGCCTTGAAAGGTGCCATCCAATTAGGCATTACTCATACTGTGGGGAGCCTGAGTACCAAACCAGAACGGGATGTCCTCATGCAAGATTTCTACGTGGTGGAGAGTATCTTCTTCCCCAGGTACAGAGGTCAATTAACATTTAGAAGAATATCATTGAAAATGTGGCTTTTTCAAATCAATTCAGGGCAATTTTAAGAAATTGGGCCTGACTCACTTGTAATACTTAGCCTGCTAGTTCTCAGCCTGGTCAAAACAGGCTGATGTAATACTGGAGCATTTGGAGAGCAGATGCTGCTATGAGGTTCTGGCCTGTGGAATGATCTGTCCAAAAAAAACCAAAAAACAGTAACATTGGCCAGGAGATACTGATTCCTATGTCTTGATCTTCTTGTTGTGACTTTGTCCCATTCAGTTTTCTCAGGAGAGAGTAATCCCTCTGGTTCTCTCAGGAAGATGAATTGACCTTCCTCTAAGGTTTCTTTTATTTAACTTCATAGTGAAGGGAGCAACCTGACCCCTGCTCATCACTACAATGACTTTCGTTTCAAGACCTATGCACCGGTTGCTTTCCGCTACTTCAGGGAGCTATTTGGCATCCGGCCTGATGATTACTTGGTAAGTGTCTCGTATCAGCACCCTGTGACTCCAGGTTTGAGGGATGTTCCCCAAGCAAAGCTCACTTTCTCCACAGTTTTGTTCTAGTTTTCCTTAGAACAGAAATATATTCATAGTTGACTTCTCTGTGGGACAGTCCCTGGTATGTTTTAATCTTTTTTACTCTCCTCTCTTTCGACTTTAGTATTCCTTATGTAGTGAGCCACTGATTGAACTCTGCAATTCTGGAGCTAGTGGTTCCCTTTTTTACGTGTCCAGCGATGACGAATTCATCATCAAGACAGTCCAGCATAAAGAAGCAGAGTTTCTGCAGAAGTTGCTTCCAGGATATTACATGGTAAGGAGGAGAGGAACACTGGCCACCTTTGCTGGCCACTTCTGGACAAGGCTATGAAGCTGTCTTCAGCAAGCCAAGACAGTTCAGCGCTGTTTTCTTTTTTTTCTTTTTTTTTTTTTTTTTTTTAGAGAATTTTTTTTTTTAATATTTATTTTTTAGTACTTGGCGGACACAACATCTTTGTTTGTACGTGGTGCTGAGGATCGAACCTGGGCCGCACGCATGCTAGGCGGGCGCGCTACCACTTGAGCCACATTCCCAGCCCCAGCTCTGTTTTCTTAACAGTTGTTTGTTTTTGTACTTTTGCCTCATTAGGTTAAAAAGGGTTTTGTAGAAGGGCATGTTGATGCACACTTGTAATCCCAGAGACTTGGGAGGCTGAGGCAGGAGGATCACAAATTCAAGGCCAGCCCTAGCAGCTTAGCAAGAGCCTATTTCTTCTTTCTTTCTTTCTTTCTTTCTTTCTTTCTTTCTTTCTTTCTTTCTTTCTTTCTTTCAAGAGAAAGAGAGAGAGAGAGAATTTTTTTTAATATATATTTTTTAGTTTTCGGCAGACACAACATCTGTTTGTATGTGGTGCTGAGGATCGAACCCGGGCTGCATGCATGCCAGGCGAGCGCGCTACCACTTGAGCCACATCCCCAGCCCCAAGAGCCTATTTCAAAATAAAAATTAAAAAGGGCTGGAGATATAGCTTAGTTGGTAGAGTGCTTGTCTCACGTGCACAAGGCACTAGGTTCAATCCCCAGCACCACAAAAAAGGGGGGAGGGCTGGGGGATGGGCTGGGGTTGTGGCTCAGCAGTAGAGCACCCGCCTAGCATGTGCGAGGCCCTGAGTTCGATTCTCATCACCACATATAAGTAAATAAGTAAATAAAAAGTATTGTGTCATCTACAACAACAACAAAATACTACAAAAAGTGGGGCTGGGGATATAGCTCCTGTGGTAGAGCACCCTTGGATTCAGTTTTCATTACCAAAAAAAGGGGAGGGTGCTTTTTTTTCTCTTATGTGTTAGAGAAGTTAGGAAACACTTTTTGCTTTGCATAATACCCCCAGGAACATATACTATAATTAGGAATACAAGACTTTTTTTAAAAAAACAACACTGTCCTTTTGAATTAGTATATCCATTATATGTTTGGGATCTTAGCTGATTGCTTTGTTGGAAGGTCTGTTGCTCAGGTTGATGGTGATCACTTTGTTGAGAGGCATTTGGAAATTTTGACCCAATGTGATGTGGGTTTATGAGCAGATTGTGCCTGAATCCCATGTAGGAGACAAAGGGAGGATGAATGGCAACCTTTGCCCTTGAATTTCACTGGAAAGCAGTTAACTTGCTTTACTGTGTTTTACTTTTGTGCCCTTAGAACCTCAATCAGAACCCTCGAACTTTGCTGCCTAAATTCTATGGACTGTACTGTGTGCAGGCAGGTGGCAAGAACATACGAATTGTGGTGATGAACAATCTTTTACCACGGTCAGTCAAGATGCATATGAAATATGACCTCAAGGGCTCAACTTATAAACGACGGGCTTCTCAGAAAGAGCGAGAGAAGGTTCTCCCCACCTATAAAGACCTGGACTTCCTACAAGACATCCCCGATGGTCTTTTTTTGGATGCTGACATGTACAATGCTCTTTGTAAGACCCTGCAGCGTGACTGTTTGGTGAGTTTGCCATATTTACCTTTCTCTCAGACATCAGAAAATCTCAGTAATTAAAACAGCTTGGTTCTTTGAAGAGCTGGGGTTGTGGCTTAGTGACAAAGCACTCACCTATCATGTGAGAGGCACTGAGTTCGATCCTCAACACCATATAAAATAAATAAATAAATAAACAAAATAATAGCTACAACAAAAAAAGAAATATTAAAAAAAAAAAAAAAAAAACCAGCTTGGTTCTTTGAGACTGAGCCTGTGGGAGATGGAACTCTATTCCTTAGTTCCATGTTCTAGACTTCATTTAAAATGACTTTTAAATTTACCATGCCTTTCCATTTGTAATTTCTGTTTATCCTCTCACTGGGCCTTCTCTAGATAGCCTGGGCCTTGTAGTCAAACTTTGTACTTATTTTCACACTAGCACCATCATTCCTCAGATTTTGATTTTGTCTGCTAAATCCAAATTTGTATCTTGGAAGCCGAGTGCTGTTGAAGAAGAATCACACAACTTTGTATACTGGCTGGCATATATATATATATATATATATATATATATATATATATATATATATATATATACATGCATACATACATACACATATTTATGGTATTCACTTCTACCTAGAACTTCAGTATTGCTCATCATTTCATTTCCTGTTCCTCTCAACAGGGATTTTCAAATGTTGGCATTCTGTTAAAACCATTTCTAATTCCTAATTCTCAATTTGTTTCTCAACACCTTAATTTTCTATCCTGTTTCATCCCTTTGTGCTATGCTCATAACTAATTTATTATAAGTGTATCTTTTTTTTTTTTTTTTAAAGAGAGAGTGAGGGGGGGGAGAGAGAGAATTTTAATATTTATTCTTTAGTATTTGGCGGACACAACATCTGTTTGTATGTGGTGCTGAGGATCGAACCCGGGCCACATGCATGCCAGACGAGTGCGCTACCGCTTGAGCCACATCCCCAGCCCTATAAGTGTATCTTAAAAATTCTTAATTTTACTGGATACAGTGGTGCTCGCTCATAATAGTAGCTACCCAGGAGGCTGAGGCAGGAATATCACAAGTTGGAGGCCAATCAGGGCAACTTGGTGAGACTATTTTAAAATAAAGTGTTAAAAAGGGCTGGGGATGTAGCTTGGTGGTAAAGCACACCCTGGGTTCAGTTTCCAGTACCAATATATAAATGAATGATTCAGAATAAAAATTAAAAGGGCTGGGATGAGGGCTGGGGTTGTGACTCAGCAGTAGCGCACTTGCCTGGCATGTGTGAGGTACTGGGTTTGATTCTTACCACCACATATAAATAAATAAAATAAACGTCTATGAACAACTAAAAAAAAAATTTTTTTAAAAGGCTGGGATGTAGTTCAGTGGTAGATTGCCTAGCATTTATGAAGCCCTCTTTTCAGGCTTCTATACTACAAAAATAAATAAATAAATCTCTTTTTTTTTCTTCTTATTTCTTCATGACCTTCTTCATCCCTTGCTTCCTTTCCTTCCTCTAGATTCCACCTCTGTTGGCTACTTTCTTTCTACATGCAAGTAAGCTTTATCTGTTCTATCTTAAGTTTGGGAGGATTTTTTTTTTTTTTCAGTGCTTTTAACTAATGATGCTTCCAAGCTTCCTTTTCCTTTCTCAGCTCTTACTCCTGTCCTAACCTACTGTGTCCTCCCTTTTTGTTCTCACTACTTCAGTAGAATTACTCTTTAAGTGACCACCTACATGCTGAGTAGAATACTTCTCGTTCCTTTCAATTTTCTGCAGCATTTGACTGTAAACCATTTCCTTTTTTTTTTTTTCCTTCTGTCAACATTTCCCTACTGATTTTTCTTTGTTGTTGTTGTTTTAACTGCTTTTGCAAAATCATCTTCCTCTGCTCAGTCCAGAATATTGTCCATTCTTGCCTTTGTTTGCTCAGTCTGCATCTGCTTCCAAGGATAATGTCTATTTTAGATTGTATCCTTCAATTGCAAGGACTGGAGACTTACTCAACCAATGGAGCCAGGTTTTTTTCACACTGTGCACAAAAAAAAAAAATCCTAGGCTTAGGTTTTCCTCTCCTTTTATTTCATCCTTCTATCAGCATACCCTTGGTTGAGTTTGCACAGCACTGGAAGTATACCCAGGCTTCTTTATTTTTTGGTACAGGAAATTGAACGCAGGGGTGCTTAACCACTTAGCCACATCCCCATCCCTTTTTTGTTTTTTGTTTTAAGACAGGGTCTCCCTAAGTTATTGAGGCTAGCTTTGAACTTGCAACTGGCCACAAATTTGCAATACCCCTGCCTTAGCCTCCTGAGTTCGTGGGATTACAGGCATGTACCACCTGACCTGGGAGACCAGGCTGCTGCTGCTACTACTACTTTTTTTTTTTTTTTAGTATTTATTTTTTAATTTTAGGTGGACACAATAGCTTTTTATTATTTTTTTTAATGTGGTGCTGAGAATCGAACCCAGTGCCTCACGCATGCTAGGCAAGCACACTACCACTTGAGCCACATCCCCGGCCCAAGACCAGACTTCTTAATATGACATATATTGTGCCCTCATTGTCTTGCCCATAATCTTCTACACCAGGTATTTGCATATTATGTTCTAGCAATACCAGATTTTATCTCCCTGCACAAAATGTGCTGTTTTGCGCTCCCAGTTTTAGCAACGTTCTTTCCTGCCTTTATTTACTTGGGCTTATTTTATGTCCAATTTCTACTTCATAAATCCATTAGAGGTGTGCTTTTCTGTCACATAAATACTTCTCTTGTTGCATATGTTAGACTGTATTGCCTTTATTTACATTTGTAGCCCTTAATATGCTTGAAGACAGAAATCCTTTGTGTGTTTATGTCTCTGTGTACATGGTGTGGGGTATTGAACCCAGGGCCTTGTGCCTGGTAGGCAAGTACTCTACCATTGAGCTACACCCCAGCCCCGAAACTCATCAAGTATCTACATATCTAAGTGTATATCTATAACACATGGTGGGATTCAGTAAATTTTGAACTGAATTAAAGCTGATAGTCTGCTCTGTTACAAAGAATACTTTTTTTCAGTTGTTGCTGGACCTTTATTTATTTTTATGTGACGCTGAGAATGGAACCCAGTGCCTCACACTTGCTAGGCAAGCACTCTACCACTGAGCCACAACCGCCCGCAGCCCCTATAAAGTATGCTTTTACTTAGACTTTAATTGTGGATTCCTTATAGCACAAATACATATTCCTTGTTACCTTGAGAATATAGTGTTATTTTCATGAAGAAATACAAGGAGTATCTGTGGGTTGGCAGTGGGATTTGAAAAATTAATTTCCTTTACTCAAATGAGAGAAAGATAAAGGGGTATAATTAAAGACTGACCAGAGAGCTTAATATTCTCTTCTCCAAAGAGTAGGAAGAACAATGGACAATTTTATGGTTAGCCCTAAAGGTTCATATCATATTTGTTTGGTTGCTTGTTTTTTCCATTAGGTGCTGCAGAGTTTTAAGATAATGGATTACAGT
This sequence comes from Callospermophilus lateralis, assembly GCF_048772815.1. Classification (NCBI taxonomy): domain Eukaryota; kingdom Metazoa; phylum Chordata; class Mammalia; order Rodentia; family Sciuridae; genus Callospermophilus; species Callospermophilus lateralis. The sequence goes on from NC_135311.1 coordinate 3,137,094, forward strand.
CTTTTAATGTCAATCCACAACATAGATCATGCACAACGAGAGCCCTTAAATAATGAAACACAATACTCATTTGACACGCGCAGACCAGCTCCCCAAAAAGCTCTCTACTCCACAGCCATGGAATCCATTCAGGGCGAGGCTCGACGAGGTGGAACCATGGAGACAGAAGATCAGTGAGTAGGCTCGGGTACCAGGGAGGTGAGCACAAGCTCACAGCACTTTTCTTTAAGGAACGTACTTGGGTTCTGGAAAGAAAGAATAGCTTTGATTCAGCAGTCAAACCAGCAACATTAATGCTTACAGAACCATAGGAAGACCTTTCTTAAGGAGGTCGGGGAGAGAGGGGGCAAGAGGTTAAAAAAAGATGGTGGGATGAGATGTCCATCTTAAGTGTATTAAGACACGAGTGGTGTGAATATACTTTGTATACAACCAGAGATATGAAAAATTGTACTCTATACGTGTAATATGAATTGTAATGAATTCTGCTGTCATAAATTTAAAAAATTTAAATAAAAGAATATAAAAGGAAAGGAGGAGGTCTTTGATTTGGGGTTTATCTGGGAAGGTGAGCCACCCAAGATGAAAAGAGTGAGTCTTAGACACATAAATGAAAATTATAACTTTATAATAATGACTTCTTAATGTAAGGCATATTCTTAGCATCATGGATTTAACTAATGTTAGTAAAATACATGAAGTTTCTTTAGGTATCCTATAATATGACTGTTGAAGAGTATCTTGGGGCTGGGGTTCTGGCTCAGTGCTATAGCGCTTGCCTGGCGTGTGTGAGGCACTGGGTTCAAATCTCAGCACCACATATAAATAAATAAATAAAATAAAGGTTCAGCAATAAATAAAAAAATATTAAAAAAAGAAGAAGAATATCTTAGTGGGCATAAGTTAAAATATGAAAGTTCTTAGGAAGTTTAGTTAATTGGGGGAGTATTCCCCAAATTGCTATGTAATAGTGATTCTACAGTCTCTGATGGGGTAGGAGACATAATTAAGGAGATTGTAAAGAAGACTAAAATGGGTTTCTTGGGACTTGAGGAAGGATTTCATTCTCTTATAGTTTATGAAAAATGAGTCAGTTATGTTTAGGTCTGAGTTCCATGTTCTAATTTGAATTAGGGTTAGGAGAAGCCTCTGCCTGCTAGCCAACAGATTTTCTAATTCTTTTTGTCTTCCCCAGTATGGGTGGCATCCCTGCCCGGAACAGTAAAGGGGAAAGGCTCCTGCTTTATATTGGCATTATTGATATTCTGCAGTCTTACAGGTAAGAAATGTATAGACCTCAAAGTAGGAGACAGAGTAAATGCAGATAGCTACTCATGTTTCTTTTTTAGATGGATCTATCATCACACCCTTCCTAAAGCAAAAACATTGAGTTGCCATTGGAGTGTTTAACCCATTGGTTTTCTAAACTTCCTTGATTTAACCTCTCTTCCTGGCTTCCCTACCCCACCACTTCCCCAAACATGATATATATATACCTTCTCTGGAAAGCTGAATCGGTCCTCAGAAGCACCAGAGTGGAACATGCCATCTGCCTGGCTCTTTGTGAAAACCTATGAGATGGGTCATACTCCACATTGGAGTATAGCTAGAAGCATATTCCCTTTCCCACAGTGGAAAAACAAGAAGATCACTGTTCTATAAAGGTATCAGCCTATGGAAATACTACATGATCTCACTTCTATGTGGAACCTAAAATGGTTTAAACTAAAGAAGCAGAGAGTAAAATGTTGGCTCCTAGCAGATAAGGAGACAGGGATAGGAGAAATTGGTTAAAAGGTACCAGGAATCAGTTATATGGATGAAATAAGGGTTTTTTTAGTTTATTTAATTGTTTTTTTGTTTATTTGTTTGTTCTTGTTTGTTTTTTGTAGTGCTGGGTATCAAATCCAGGGCCTCTCGTGCATGCTAGGCAAGTGCTCTACCACTGAGCTATATCCCCAGCCCATTTAAAATTAATATTATTGTCCCTGATTTGCCAGGACCTATAAACTGCCCTTTTCCTATGAAGGAATAATTGATATACATAGAAAAAGCATTGATTGCTGGGCACAGTGGTGCATACCTGTAATCAATCCCGGCAACTCAGGAGGCTGAGGCAAAAGGACTACAAGTTCAAGGCCAGTCTCAGCATATTAGTGAGGCCTTAAACAACTTAATGAGCATCTATCTCAAAAAAGAGCTGGGGATATAACTCAGTGGTAAAGTGCCCCTGGGTTCAATCCCCAGTACCTCCCCCTGTGAAGAAAAACAAAAAAGGCATTGATTTCTAATCTGAATAAGCACCGCCATGCCTTTCTCTGGAAAGCCAGCTTACCAGAGTGGAAGACTTTTTCAGATTTTGTCTTTTCAAGGTTTTATATTATTGCCTCTTCCTCCTAGGGGGAGGAGAAAAAAACCTATTAGACATTCATTCAGAAATAGTGTGTGTGATATTAATTTTTCTCTGCAGGTTTGTTAAGAAATTGGAGCATTCTTGGAAAGCACTTGTACATGATGGGGTGAGTAGCAGTCAGCTAAAAGCTTCCTCCCCACTTTTGCCTCTCTCACTCCCGATTTCATTTTGGGGTTTTATCCTTTGGACAGGGCTTGGTCTAAAGGAAAATGGTCCTTGGACTGCAGATTCTTTTATTGGGCCTTTCTCTAACTCTGTAGCCATCTCTTCCGCTCTTTAGGACACTGTATCAGTGCATCGTCCAGGCTTCTACGCTGAACGGTTCCAACGCTTCATGTGCAACACAGTGTTCAAGAAGATCCCCTGTAAGTGGCTTCTACCAGATGATCCCCCAGTGGCTCCCTTACCCCAAGAGATGGGTGGCAGGACACCTGTGTCAGGGAGCTGCAAAGGCCAAAGGCCTCTCCTGCTCTACCTACATCCTGTGAAAGCTGCTTCTCGTCTTTATGTCAGTCATTCTGTCTGTCCCAGTCGTTTCCGAGTTGCTGCTTTCCCCTTGGCTCTCCCTCCATGTGTCATTGAGGTGAGGGCCTTTTCTGGGGAATTGGTGGGATTGTAAAAATGTGTAGTTATGAATGTAGAATCCATGCTGCAGTCTCAGACAAAGCCAGGCTTTTATGTACAGGGAGTGATAGGCAAAGATGTTACCAGTATTATATCTTCTGTCCATGCCCCAGGTACCAAGCAGTTCTCAGACTAGTTGCTGTGGGTGAAGCATTTCTGGTTTCTGCTTAAAACCTCAACTTTATGGGTTTAGAAGTTCCAGTTTGGGTGTGGTAATGTCCTGTCTAAAACAAGATAAAATTAAAAGATGGGGATGTAGCTCAGTGATAGAGTGCTTGTCTAACATGTGTGAGCCCCTGGATTTAAGAAAGACAGACTGAGCTGGGCATGGTGATATAAGCCTGTAATCCCAGCAACTTGGGAGGCTGAGGCAGGAGGACTGCAAGTTCAAAGCCAGCCTCAGAAACTTTGGGCCCTACCTATCTCAAAATGAAAAATAAAAAGGGCTGAGGATGTGGCTCAGTGGTTAACCACCCCTGGGTTCAATCTTTGGTACCAAGGGATAAAACAAGGTAGGGGGAAGTGCCAATATGTTCCTCGTCCCCCAACCATCCATGCTGTTGCCATGGTAAATTCCAGCTCTTCCTTCCTTCATCTCATCAGACATCAGTAATCCTTTAGTGAGATGTAGAGGACCTAAACATGTCAGACAGTTTTATGGGGGATGGAAAAATCCTATCTTTTCAAAGTGACACATAAATAAGTATAGATTACAGTGTTGGGTGCATACGTGTTAAGAAGATTACAGTCAGGGGGTTCATCTTTTAGGTTGTGGGGGGAATACTACTAAAGAACAAGGGAATTATAGAAAAGAGCACATCTCATCAGGTGGAAGCAAAACTATCAAGGTTGCATATAGGAGAAAGGGAGGGAGATGAGTATGTGTCATCTTTCTTCTGAGTTTTCTGCTTCTTTCCTAAATGAAGTGAAATGAAACACCTCCCACTCCAAATAGTAATTTATAGAGCCTTCTTCATTGACATTAACCCTTGTTCCTCCTTTGCTTCAGAAGAACAACTTTGGCTGTGTGTACCAACTCCTGGGTACACTAGGAGTTTGTATCTGTGTCTTGGTGATGGTTTCTGAAGGGGGTGCTAAGTAGGCTCTTTCTTTCCCTTTTGAAGTGAAGCCCTCTCCTTCCAAAAAGTTTCGGTCTGGCTCATCTTTCTCTCGGCGATCAGGCCCCAGCGGCAATTCCTGCATTACTTCCCAGCCATCCGTCTCTGGGGAACACAAAGCACAAGTGACAACAAAGGCGGAAGTGGAGCCAGGTCAGCGCCAGGGCTGGGGCTTCTTGTGTGATTGGGCATGCCCTCCCTCCCTTCTGAGACCTTATCTTTGGCCAGGAATTCTACTCCCCATTTCTATCCAGGAAAAGCCAACTTATTCCAGTTTTTCCCTTACCCCATTTCCTTCCTTCCTTCCTTCCTTCCTTCCTTCCTCCCTCCCTCCCTTCCTCCCTCCCTCCCTCTTTCTCTCTCTCTCTCTTTCTTTCTTTTTTAATAATATTCTTTTTCTTTTCCAGATGTTCATCTCGGTCGTCCTGATGTTTTACCTCAGACTCCACCTTTGGAAGAAATCAGTGAAGGCTCACCTGTTCCTGGCCCCAGTTTCTCACCTGTAGTTCCAGAGACTTTGCAGATACTAAATACAAGGTTGGTTTTTTGGCCCCTTTCTCCATGTATCTTATCTTTTCTGTCTTCAGGTCTTTGGGAACCTCCATAATCCTATTTTTCTGTGGATCATTGTTAGTTGCTCTTCACTAGGATTTGTGCAGGTTCTCCTTCAGCTATTTGGAAAAGTGTGGGGATAAGGGAGATCTGTGTGTGCAGACTTTCTGATATTCACTCACATATCCTAACTAACCCTTCATCTCCTGGTGGTAATGTGAAAATTCTCACTTAGAGTTTAAGGCTGGGGGCTGGAATTATGGCTCAGTGGTAAAGCCCTGACCTAGCATGTGTGAGGCACTGGGTTCGATTCTCAGCATCACATATAAATAAAAGAACAAAATAAGGGTCCATCAACAACTAAAAAATATTAAAAAAAAAAAAAAAGAATGTAAAGCTGGAAAAATCTTTGCTGAGTGATAAATATACATCATGATTTCCATGGTCAGGAAACCAGGTTCAGCTTAACTAGGTCTTCTGGCTCAAGGTTTCTCATGAGGTGGCGGCAATCAAGCTATTTCTGGTGCTAGAGTCTTGTCTGAAGGTTTGACTGGGAGGATTTGCTTCTAAGCTTATTTGTGTAGTTATTGGCATGATTCAGTTCCTTGTGGATTGCTGAACTGGAAGGTCTTAGTTCTTTGCTGGCTAGGGACTGGGGGCCTCCCTCACTTCTTTGCTATGTGAGTCTCTCTGTGAGGGAGGCTCAGAGCATGGCAGTTGGCTTCTTATATGCTTGAGCAGAACCCATAATCTTTTTGTAACCTAATTACAGAATTGATAGGATACTATTACTTGTGCTTCATTTTACTGAGTAATGCAGCCCACACTCAAAAGGAAGGGATGACACAAGGATGTGAATACCAGGAGCAAGGATCATTAGGAGCTATTTTAGGAACTGCATACCACAGTCTGGCTCCTGGCTCCAAGTGACTTACATCTCTCTATGTGCAAAATTCATTTCTTTCCTCCAGAGATCTCCCAAAGTGTTATCCCTTTAGCACTGGATCAAAGCCCAGAATTTTGTTATACAAGTTGGGTCCAGATTGACTGAGTTCCCTGGGTTTAAGTTCCTTAAGCTCAGCTGCTCTACCAGAGCTCTTAGACTGTGAAACTACAAAGACAAGTTAAATTGGGCATGGTCATGCATGTTTGTAATCCCAGCTACTAGGGAGGCTGAAGCAGAAGGATCACAAGTTTGAGGCCAGCCCCAGCAACATAGCAAGACCCTTTCTCAAAATAAAAAGGGCTGGGGATGTAGTTCAGAGGGAGAGCACCTCTGGGTTTGATCCCCAGTAGCAAAAGTTAGGGGATGCTGGGGTACAGCTCATTGGTAAGGTGCTTGGCTTGGCTAATGTATGAGGTGAGGTTCTGGGTTCAGGCCCCATGTGCCCCTCTCCAAAAAAAAAAAAAAAAAAAGTGGTGAGGAGTTATGGGAGGCATGAAAGAAGTTAACTGATGCATTAGCTATTCTGAAAGTTGGGAAATGTTGGCGTTTCTTTGATTAGATCTCAAGGTGAGAGAATAATTCATGTCTCTTGGCTTGGCTTTCAGCTGAGTAATTTTTCCTTTTTTTGGTAGGGGAGTGGTGGTGGGTACTAGGGACTGAACCCAGGGGTACAAAGTTTGAAACAAGGTCTTAAGTTGCTTGGGGCCTTGCTGAATTGCTGGGGCTGGCCTTGAACTTGTGATCCTCCTGCCTCAGTCTCCTGAGCTGCTGGGATTACAGGCATGTGCCATTGTGCCCTGCTGCAATTTCTTAGTTTTAGCATTGATTGCTCTCTCAAGAGTTCCAGGTTTTTTGTTTGTTTGTGCCAAGAGTGAACCCAGGGGTGATTTACCACTGAGCTATATCTCAGTCCTTTTTTTTTTTTTTTTTTTTTTTGGTACTGGGGATTGAATTCAGGGGTGCTCAACTATTGGACCACATTCCTAGCCCTATTTTGTATTTTTATTTAGAGACAGGTTCTCAGTCGTTTACTTTAGCTGAGTCTGGCTTTGAACTCTCGATTCTCCTGCCTTCAGCCTCCCTAGCTGCTCGATTATAGGCGTGTTCCAACACACCTGGCTCCCAGTCCTTTTTTTATTTTGAAACAGAGTCTAAAATTTTGAAACAGAGTCTCAATTGCTAAATTGCCAAGTCTGGCATCAAATTTGCAATCCTCCTCCTTCAGCCTTCCAAATGGCTGGGATTATAGGTATGTACCACCATACCCTACCAAGGTTCAGAAGTTTGGAAACTTTCCAAATCCTGGCTTCTTTTTGTTTGTTAATTTTTCCATTGGGCTTGAGATGTGGCTCAGTGGTAGAATCCTTACCTTGTGTGCATGAAGCCCTGGATTTGATCTCAGCACCACCAAAATAGAAGAAGAAAAAGAAACCAGGTGACAGTTCAAGACATCGCTTGGAAATCTCCTTAGCCAGATCACCAGTTCATTACTTAGGCACATGTTCTGCTTTTCACTAACTGGACGATGTTGCTGGTAAGTTTTGTGCCATTACATTACAAGGATCTCCAAATTCCATTTCTTTTTTTCCTTTTTTAAATAATTTTTTAGGGGCTGGGGATGTGGCTCAAGCGTTAGTGCACTCACCTGGCATGCGTGTGGCCTGGGTTCGATCCTCAGCACCACATACAAACAAAGATGTTGTGTCCGCTGAAAATAAAAAAAATAAATATTGAAATTCTCTCTCTTTAAAATAATAATAATAATAATAATAATTTTTTATTATTTATTAATAATTTATATGTGGTGCTGAGAATCGAATCCAGTGCCTCACACATGCCAGGCAAGTGCGCTACTGCTGAGCCAAAGCCCCAGCCCCTCCTAATTCCATTTCTAATTAGATTTTTCTCACTGGTAACCCTAGTTAGTCCAAAATTCTATGAGTAGCACATTCAGGACACTAAACTTGCATTAAAACTCTCCTCAAAGCCATTTCCATCTTCTAAAGTCAAAGCCTTCTTTTTTGTGTGTGTGTGGCAATGGTGGTGTGGTGGTGTGGTGCTGCTGGGAATTGAACCTAGGAACTCCTTGCAGTGCTAAGTAAGCACTCTACCAGTGAGCTATACGCCTAGATCCCTAAACTTTACATTTCTGTTAGAAAAACTGCATAAATCTGTATTATCTATTGTGTAACAAGTTACCCCGAAACTTAATTTGTTCTTTTTAAATATATACGACAGTAGTGTGTATTTTGACATATATACATAGAGTATAATTTCATAGTTTTGTGGTTTTACATGATGTGGAATTATACTGGTCGTGTGTTCATGTATGAACATAGGGAAATTATGTCCAATTCATTCTACTGTCCTTCCTATTCCCATCTCCTTTCCCTTCCCTTCGTTCCCCTTTGTCTAATCTAGTGACCTTCTGTTCTTCCCTCACCTGTTGATGACTTTTTGCTGATGGTACTTCCTCAGTTCCTTGTCACATATTGTCCCATCTATTATAGGACAGCTTATATCATAGCAGCTTCCTAGCTTTCCTTAGAAGAAGCAAACTGAGAGGAAGCTAGTCTTTTCCTAACATAGTCTTAGAATTCATATTCATTTGTGCTACATTCTGTTACAAGAGAATCACTGAATTCAGCCCATACTAAAGAGGAAGAGGTGACTACCAAGAGGGAGAGATTTTGGGGAGCACATTTAGAGGCTGCCTTCCATACCTGGGAATTGAAGAAAGAAAAGCAGAGTACTATGAAATATTTTGTAGTGCTCAAGAAACTACATAATTTTAAACTAAAATAATTTAAATCTACTTCCACACTTACTTACATGGTTGGTTATAGGATTCCTTGAAGACTTTTGGACTGAGGGCAGTTTCTTGGTGACTTTTTTCTTTTGTTTATCTATCTATCTATCTATCTATTTATTTATTTATTTATTATGTGGTGCTGACTTATGTACTTAGTACTTCTAAATTGGGTAGCTTCTTAACATCTTTCTGAATCCAAAATTGATTCTGGGGCTGGGGTTGTGGCTCAGTGGTAGAGCGCTCACCTAGCACATGTGAGACCCTGGGTTCAGTCCTCAGCACCACATAAAAATAAATAAAATAAAGGTATTGTGTCCAACTACAACTAAAAAAAAAAAAAAAATTAAAAAAAATTGATTCTGAAGTGAAGCAGCATGAGATGACCTTAGAGTCTTTTTTTTTTTTTTTTAATCTAATTTTTCTCCTGTCTCTTTTTCTCCTGTTAGTTTAATGTTGGAAAAGCTTGAAATTACAGAGTCAGAGTTCTGCCATGTGAGTGTTTGGGATGTGGGGGAGGTAGAGTACTTTGGAGGGTAGAAAGTGGATCACTGACGGGTGCAGTGACACACATTTGCAATCCCAGCACACCTGTAATCCCAGTGGCTCAGGAGGCTGAGGCAGGAGGACCACAAGTTCAAAGCCAGCCTCAGCAATCTAAGCAACTCAGCAAGACCCTGTCTCTAAATAAAATATTAAAAAGGGCTGGGGATGTGGCTAAGTAGTTAAGCACCCCTGGATTCAATCCCTGGTGGTACCAATAAAAAAATGGGTCACGGATGGAATGGAGCAAGAAGTTAATTGGCAATGTTAGAGGGGTTCCCCCTAATTTTTGCTTTTTAAAGTTTTGTGAGTTTGGAACTGAGGCTAAAATAGAGAAGAAAGTGTCTTAACTTTGGCAGCTAGATTAAAATTACCTTGAATTTCATTTCTGCTTCCTTATTAAATATACTCCAAATATTTAACTTTACAATTCTTTTCCCTTTCAGTGAGCAAGAAATTCTAGAAGACCTGAATTAAGATTCTGCTGTCTCTGATCCTAGAATGTCAGCCTTTGCCCCAGGAATGCTGAGTTTTCTTCTGCTTGGTCATCAAAAAAGGAGTTATGATTTGGAGGCTAGGGGAGCTCTCCATTTCACTACCTGTAGAAGAATTTACTCTCCTTGACCTTCCTCTGAATGGGCATTAGTGCCTTGGACAATTGAGGACAGCAGTATCCCCTCCACTTAAGTTGGGTGGCATGAATTTTCAACTGGCCTGCCCTGGCTTCCACAACTGAATTTTTTCAAAGCCCGTCTTTGTGCTGGAAGTGGGGTTGCTGGACTTTGGGTTTCTTCCCTCCTCATCTACCTTTCATCAGGAGCTGGACTCTTATTAATTTCCTCAGGACAGACTGGCTGACAAATTATCCCCATCTTAGCTCTTTCTCTCTGATCCCTGAATAAGACCTTGCACTTTCTGTAAAGATTTTTGGGAGAGTAAGGGTGTTAACCACCTCCCAACCTTCTTTTTTCCTTAAAAAAGGAAAAGAACAAACAGTTCACAGCACAATTTCAAGGCAGTTTCAGATCAAATTTCAGAAGTGTCAAAGAGAGACCTATTTGTATGCCTCTTCCCACAGAAGAGCCCTGGTGTTGGTAAAGCAGAAATATGGTGACTGCTCTGCCAGCAGCAGTTCCTCTTTAAGTCCTCCTCTCTTAATTTCTCCAGGAGGAAGGAATGGAGACAGTGCAACATGGGGTTATCTTACTCCTTTTGTTAATCCAGGGTATGGGGCTCTTCAGAGCTCTTGTAGGGAGGACCCTGTTCACTGCCAGACCATATAGTTATTACTGTTCTGCAATTTGAAATGTATTCTGGTTGTTTTCTAAAAATTGAAGACTTTACATTCTCTAAAGGAGATTTCTTGTTCTTCCCATTTTCCCCCCAAAAATGTTCTGTTGTTCATGGAGCTAAGGTGGAGGGAAACTACCAAGAAGTCCATATCTACCAGAATTGAGAATGATTTCTTAAACTCTTGGGGAGCCAGTAGCCTCCTGGTAAGGTCATTGCTGTGCTACATGCTCTCTCCTCTCTCTTCATGCAGGGAAGTTGGAAGTAGGAGCTATATAAGCCCTCTCCTGCCCATCTCTAAGAGTTGTTTGTGGCTGTCTGTCTGAATTGTCCGTTCTTGTCAGGGGAAGAAGAGGGCCTTGTGTCTCAGGCAGGTTATTGAAGTCCCACAATATCTCTTCTCCATCCCACTGTACCTGGATAGTAGGTTAACCCGTACATCAAATAACTGTCTATATTAGACGCCTCCAACCAGTTTCTGGCTGCCTGTCTTTGCTGCCATGTTTTTTACAAGACGGAAAGAAACAATTCTTGCTATTTTTTTTCATAATTTACTATTTATGATGTATTTAAATGTTTTATTCAGGACAGAGTTCTGTAAGGGGTGGGAGGGGATATTTGAGGGAGGGCTGGGTCTTAGGGAAAGGAATAGGGAACTCATCGTTTTTATGAAGTGTTACTATTTGCCTCTACTTTGTATTGTTCAGAAATGGCAAAATGTGATAATAATAAATATCATTTTAATGTATTAAACTTTCATCACTTATTTAGACCTCTTATTGTGTTTTTTGTTTCTTTGTTTATTTAAATACTGGGAATTGAATCCATGGACTTGCACCTAATTCAAGTGCTCTACCACTGAGATATACACCCCACCCCTCTAGGTACCTTTACTTTTTCCCATTACTGGATATTGACCTGGGACTCTTTATCTTTTGGGGGAGCGGGTTCTGGGGATTGAACCCAGTGATGTTTTACCACCAAGCTACAACCTAACACTTCTTTTGGTGGGGGGTGGTTCTGGAAATCGAACCCCAGGGTGCTCTACTATTGAGCATCCCCAGCCCTTTGATTGATTTTTGGTGCTGGGGCTGGAACCTCAGTTCCATGCTAGGCAAGCATTCTACCTCTGAGCTGCATCCCAGTCTTTAGCTTTATTTTGAGACAGTATCTCACTAAGTTGCTTAGGGCCTTGCTCACTTGCTGAGAGATTGGCCTCTAGCCTGTAATCCTGCCTCAGCCTCCTGAGTCACTTACAGATGGATTGCTTACAATTACATGCACGCTCTACTGTGCTCAGCAGTTAAGTCATTTTAAGGCATAGAGATAGGGAAGCTTTAGAGAATCCTCCTTTCCATACCACTATTCCCTATCCTGTTAAGAATATTTTACAAATATTTATGTAGCAGCTAGTGAGTAATGCCCAAAGCAGTTGGAGGTCAAAAAGTGGAAAAACATTAGAGAAAAATAATTCAGGAGAGGGTGTGTCTTCAGTGGTAAAGCACTTGCCTAGGATACTCCAGGCCCTGGGTTCAATGTCCATTGTTGCAAAACACCCAAAACCAAAAAATAATTCAAAGACAATCTGTTAACATTTTTTTTTAAAACTGGGGATGCTTAACCACTAAGCCACATCCCCAAACTTTTTTTTTTTTTTTAATATTTTTTAGTTGTAGTTGGACAGAATACCTTTATTTTATTTATTTTTATGTGGTGCTGAGGACTGAACCCAGGGTCTCACATGTGCTAGGCGAGCGCTCTACCACCAGCCCCAACCTTTTTTTTTAGATGGCATCCCTATGTTGCTCAAAGCCTTGCTAAGTTGCTGAGGCTGGCTTTGAGAACTTGTGATCCTGCCTCAGCCTCCTGAGCCACTGGGATTAGAGGCATGCACCATGCATGACTCTGTTAACAAAGTTTTATCAGAATGGATAGAAAAAGCAAACTGGTTGGACTAGAAGTCAGATGTGAGGTGATGTGAGTCTGGGTTGGTGAGCAATTGGAAAACAAAGTTAACAGCATTGAGATGGTAACAAAAACTTGATGGGGTGGGGCATGGTGGTCCATGTGTGTAATCCCAGTGGCCTCAGTGGCTCAGGAGGATCTCGAGTTCAAAGCTAGCCTCAGCAAAAGTGAGGCACACTAAGCAACTCAGTGAGACCCGGTCTAAAAAAAAATACAAACTAGGGCTGGCTCAGTGGTCGAGTGCCCCTGAGTTCAATCCCTAATACCAAACAACAACAAAACACTTGGGGCTGGGGTTGTAGCTCAGTGGTAGAGCGCTTGCCTAGCCTCGGTGAGGCACTGGGTTCGATCCTCGGCACTACATTAAAAAATAATAAAGGTTAAATTCTTTTTTAAAAAAATAATTATTTTTTAGTTTTAGATGGACAGAATATCTTTATTTATTTTTATGTGGTGCTGAGGATTGAACCCAGGACTCGCATGCCAGGCGAGTGCGCTACCACTTGAGCCACATCCCGAGCCCCAGGTTAAATTCTTAATAAAACTTGATGGGTCTGGGTACAGTGGTGCACACCTGTAATCCCAGCAATTTGGAAAGCTAAAGCAGGAAGATGAAAAGTTCCAGGACAGCTGGGGCAATTTAGGGAGACCTTGTCTCTAGAAAATAAAAAGGGCAGAGGATGTAACTCAGTGATAGACCACTTGGCTAGCATGTGTGAGGCCCTAGTTTCAATCCTCAGTACTGCAAAAAAAAGTAAAACCATGTGATAGAATCATTGGATTGGAAGAGGAATTAGGGATTCTTGGTTTAATTTTGACTTTAACTCACAAGTTCAGCCCTCATTTAATCTGGATAAAAAGAAAGTAATTTTCGCTAACAGGAATTGTATCTAAATGTATTTTAAGCATACATGGTTTTAATTTTTATTATTTATTTATTTATGCTACCCTGACCTTATCATTCCCTCTTCAGTTTACAGCTGACAATGGAGTACAGTAGATACCCTTTTCTGGTCAGAGGATCCCTCTAGTGGTGAGTGTCAGCTAGTGTTCATTCTATAGCTGCACCCTAATTTCTATTCAGATACAAACAAGGTCTATTTGTGTAAAACTTCTGTAATAAAAAGGGACACTAAATCCTAGTAAGAACTGGGGATACAGCTCAGTTGACAGAGTGCTTGCCTCACATGCACAAGGCTGAGGGTTCAATCCCTAGTACCACCACCAAAAAAAAGAAAGAAAAAATCATAGTAAAATTGAAAATCCTCATATGCTCTAGTGTTTTAAGAGTGTCAGACTCAGCTATTCCAAAAAGGTATTCATCATTAAACAAAGACTCTCCAGTGGAAATAAGATCCAAGATTAAACTATTTATACTTCAGTTATTTGGGGACATGAAAATCTGGTTGTTTTTTGGGGCTGGACCACATATAAACAAAGATGTTGTGTCCGCCGAAAACTAAAAAATAAATATTTAAAAAATTCTCTCTCAAAAAAAAAAAAAGAAAATCTGGTTATTTTAAAATCTTCTAAAATTGCTGCTTAGTCAAGAACGGTGATGTACATCTGTAATTTCAGCTGCTCTGAAGGCTGAAGTAGAAGGATCGCAAGTTGCAGACCAGTTTGGGCAATCTGCAAAAATTGAAAAGGGTTAGCAATGAAACTCAGTGATAGTGTGCCTCTGGGTTCAATCCCCAGCACTGCAAAATTTAAATAATTTTAAAAAGATGGGGCTGGGGCTGTAGCTCAGTGGTAGAGTGCTTGCCTCGCATGTGTGAGGAACTGGGTTCAATCCTCAGCACAACATAAAATTAAATAAATAAAGGTATTTTTAAAATGTGTTAAAATTTATAAACGACTGGGGATGTGATTCAGTGGTAGAGCACCCCTGGATTCACTTTCTAATACTACAAAAGAAATTCAAAAGTCCATTAATAAGGATCTGATTGCTGGTTCCCATTTATCTTTCCTCTTCCCTTTTTTTTTTTTTTTTTTTTTGCACCAGGAATTTAACTCAGGGGCACTTGACCACTGACCCACATCCCAGCCCTGTTTTGTATTTTATTTAGAGACAGGGTCTCACTGAGTTGCTTAGTGCCTTGCTGTTGCTGAGGCTGGCTTTGAACTCTGATCCTCCTGCCGCTGGTTCTTTTTTCCTTTTTACCCAAATTTCCAAAAGTAAGGGTAGTATGGTGAATCACCATGTACATTATAACTCAATTTCAATAATCATCAACATAAATAATGCCAGTCTGGGGTTAGGGATACAGCTCAGTGGTGGAGTGCTTGCCTAGCTTCTGAAGCCCTGGATTTGATCCCCAGTACTGGGGGAAGGGGGGAAGTTAGTCATCTATACTTTATGCTCCACCCGCTACTTTCTTTCTGCATTTCTAAAGGATCAGGTTGAAATGGTTCTAGACATCATATCCTTTCATCCATAAATATTCCAACACATGCTAGACAAGTGCTTTACCACCAATTGTACCCCCAACCACTAAAACCTACATTTTTTTACTTTTTTGCATGCTGGGGATATAAAGGCCTTGGAGATAAACCCAGTCCTGATAAGGACTTTTTAAAAAATATTATTTTGGGCTGGGGATGAGGCTCAAGCGGTAGCGGCTCGCCTGGCATGCATCCGGCTCGGGTTGGATTCTCAGCACCACATACAAAGAAAGATGTTGTGTCCGCCGAAAATTAAAAAAAAAAAAAAAAAAAAAAAAGAATATTTAAAAAAATAAAACTTCTCTTTCTCTTTCTAAAAAAATAAAAAATATTATTTCAAAAAAATTTAATTCCTGAATATCAAGTATCAATCACTTTTCAGAGTTACTCAATTGTTTTACAAATTATTTTACTTGGGCAGCAGGGGCAGGGGGAGACTAGGGATTGAACCCAGAGGAGGCTTTTTTTTTTTTTTTAATATTTATTTATTTTTTATTTTTCGGTGGACACAACATCTTTGTTTGTATGTGGTGCTGAGGATCCAACCGGGGAGGCATGCATGCATGCTACCTCTTGAGCCACATCCCCAGTCCAACTTTTTTTTTTTTTAATACTTTTTAGTTGTAGTTGGACACACAATATCTTTGTTTTATTTATTTTTATGTGGCGCTGAGGATTGAACCCAGGGCCTCGAATGTGCTAGGCGAGCGCCCTACCGCTGAGGCACAGCCCCAGCCACCCAGAGGAGACTTTTTATTTTGTATTTTGAGACAGGGTTTCACTAAGTTGCTTAGGGCCTCTCTGAGGCCAGCTGAGGCTGGCCTTGAATTTATAATCCTTCTGGCTCAGCCTCCCAAATTGCTGGAATTACAGGTATATGACACCATGCCTGGCTACAAATGAATTTTTTTTTTTTTTTTTTTTTTTTTTTTTTTTTTTTAAGAGAGAAAGAGAGGGCTGGGGATGTGACTCAAGCGTTAGGGCGCTCGCCTGGCATGCTTGCAGCCCGGGTTTGATCCTCAGCACCACATACAAACAAAGATGTTATGTCCGCTGAAAACTAAAAAATAAATATTAAAATTCTCTCTATATCTATCTCTATTTAAAAAAAAAGAGAGAAAGAGAGAGTTTTTTGATATTTATTTTTATTTTTTTTTTAGTTTTCCGCGGACACAACATCTTTGTTTGTATGTGGTGCTGAGAATCCAACCCGGGCCGCATGCATGCCAGGCGAGCGCGCTACCGCTTGAGCCACATCCCCAACTCCAACAAATGAATTTTTACAAGTAATTTTCTGTTTCTTTTTGTTTTTCTTTAATACTGGACATTGAACCCTGGGGTGCTTCTCCAATCCTTTTTTTTTTTGGGGGGGGGGGGACAGGGTCTTTCTAAATTGGTTTGGCTGGCTCTGAACTTGGAATCAGTCTCCTGAGTTGCTGAAACTGCAGGTGTGCACCACTGTGCCTAGCTTACAAATTGTTTGTTTTGGTTGGTTTTTTTTTTTTTTTTTTTGGCCCCACAAATTTCTCTTGAACTCCCAAGGTTTTTCTCCTACCCACAGTGTCTCTTGTTAAGGTCATTAATGCCCTCTCATTTTGCTAAATATATCAGTCTTCATCTTTCTTGATGTCAACAGCAGCTGAGTTTACTTCCTCTCTGAAACATTTTCTTCACTAGGCTTCTGGGATACTACTTTCTCCTGGTTGTTTTTATCAGGGGTTGCTCCATCACTCATCTAAATATCAAAGTATCCCAGGGTTCAGTCATAGGACCCTTTCCCTTCTTAACCTACATGCATTTCCTAGGGAATATGTTCATTTGTTGTTTTGTTTTTGAAAGATTTTTTTTTTTTTTTTTTTTTTTTTTTTTTTTTGGTGCTAGGGATTGAACCCAGGGCCTTGTACAAGGCAAGCACTCTACCAACTGAGCTATATCCCCAGCCCTGTTGTTTTGTTTTTGAGAGTGTTCTTCTTATGTTGCCTACTTGCTCTCAAACTTCTGGATTTAAGTGGTCCTCCCACCTCAGCCTTCCTGCTGGAACTATAGACTTGCACCACTGAGCCTGGCTTCCCTAGATTTTTTAAATTTTAGTTTATGCTGTGTTAGGGATTCAACTCATAGCCTTGAACATGCTAGACAAGTGCTCTACCACTGCACTACATTCCCAGCCTTATTGTAAAATAGTAATACAGCTATACATGCTTTCTAAAATTTTATTATTATAGCAGATTTTTAAATCTTTATTTTCAATTTTTATGGTCACTTAGTTGTATTTACATTATGTGGCTTGTTTGGTTTTTGTTCACTTTTTTTTTTTGGTATTAGGGATTAAACCCAAGGAGGCTTAAACACTGTCCTACATCCCCAGCCCTTTTATTTTTTATTATTTTGAGATAGGATCTCCCTAAGTTGCTCAGGGCCTCCCTAAGTTGTTGAGGTTGACTTTGAACTTGCTATCCTCCTGCCTCAGCCTCCCAAGCCACTGGGATTACAGGAATGAACCACCATGTCTGGCAGGCTTTTGCTTTTTTTCTTTAGATAATTTTCATGTTTTTTTAAAAAGCATTTGGGGTTCTGGGGTACAGCTCAGTGGTAGAAAGGGTACTAACCATGCACAAGGCTCTGGGTTCAATCCTCAGCACCTTCCCCTCACTAATTTTGCATATGCTTTTTTTTTTTTTTTTTTTTTTATACCGGGGATTAAATCCAGGGGCACTTAACTACTGAGCTGCAACCCTAGCCCCCCCTTCCCTTTTTTCCTTTAGAGATATGAAAATTTTACTCGTATGTAAGTTGCAATGGTTACCTATAATTCTTTTTTTTTTTTAATTTTTTTTTTTAAAGAGAGAGTGAGAGAGGAGAAAGAGAGAGAGATAGAATTTTTTAATATTTATTTACTTATTTTTTGTTATCGGTGGACACAACATCTTTGTTTTGTATGTGGTGCTGAGGATAGAACCCGGGCCGCACACATGCCAGGTGAGCGCGCTACCGCTTGAACCACATCCCCAGCCCACCTATAATTCTTGAACAAAGCATTTTTGAATATTATTTATTTTTGGTACTGGGGATTGAATGCAGGGACACTTTACCACTTAGTCCCCTTTTTATTTTTTATTTTGAGACAGGGTCTTCCTAAGTAGCCTATGCTGGCTTTTGAATGTGGAGATCTTCCTACCTCAACCTGAGGAGTCCTTAGGATTATAGGCATGCGCCACTGCACCAGACTTCGAATATTCTTATTAACCAAACTCGTATTAGTTTGTCTCCCATTCTTTGGAGGATTAAATTATTTTTTGGTCAAACCTTTTCTGAACTCCTACCTTGTGTCAGGTTTACTAATGGGCTCAAGAACTGCAATGATTGGTAGCACAATACAATAGACACTAGTATGGCCCTATGTATAAACGTGGCTGTATAACCAATGTGATCCTGCAATATGTACACGTGGAAAAATAAGATTATGTTCCCCATTTGAATCAAATGTATGATATGTCAAGATCATTGTAATGTTTTGAGCAACTAATAAAAAATTTAAAAAAAAGCACTGCAATGATTTAGAAACCTTTCCTCCCTTTAGTTATATGGGGAAAACAGATATGTAAACAAATTCAATTCAGGGTATAAGGGTTTATAGTAGATGGATGAAGTGGTATGGGGACCAGAGGTGGTAGCTAAAAGGTCCTTACAGCTCCTGCGCCACTTTTTTTTTTTTTTTTTTTTTAACCACTGAGCCACATCTCCAAAACCTTTTCTAAATTTTGCAACAAGGTCTAGCTAAATTGCTGAGACTGGCTCAGCCTGAAGATCCGCCCCTCTTTAAAAATGACAACGCTGCTGGGCGTGGTAGCAAACACCAGTGATTTCAGTGACTCTAGAGACTGAGGCAGGAGAAGCGCAAATTCCGGAGGAGCCTGGGCAATTTAGTGAGCCTCTGTCCACCCCCTACCCCAAAAAAGGTGGGCGGGGATAGGAGTGTAGTTCAGTAGTAGAACGCCCCCGGATTCAACTCCCAGTAAAATAAACAAACTTTAAGTAAATTAATAAATAAGAAAGACATTGCTGCGCCTGCGCGGTGGTGTAGTCCCGTCCTTCCTGGTAGTCCGGTAGGTTGAGGGTAGGAGGATTCAAAGTTCAAGGCTAGCCTGGGAAATTTAGCAAGACCCTGTTTCAAAATAAAATTTTAAAAACACAAAAATGCAAAGGTGGGTAGTGGGGTGGCTGGGAGTGTAATTCACTATTGCGTGCCCAGTCCGATCCTCGGTACCGGAAAAAGAAAAAGGTGGGGGAGATGACGCTGGAACTGACATTCCTACCACTTCCAATGTTCCTCCACAGTTTCTCGGAGCTCGGCCAGAGGGGAAACCCACCTGAAAGCTAGCACAGCAGGGAAGGCGTCGGGGAAGCGCTTCTGTTACCTGGGTAACCACCTCCACGCCACCACCCCAGGCATCCCTTCACGTAGCGCCGCCTACAACTCCCAGGACTCAACGCGGCGGATGGGGGCGGGACCAGTGCGTGGAGTCCAGGCGTGTGATTGGTGGTTACCAGAGGGCCAATCAGAGGTGCTGTTGCAAGGCAGTCCCTAGACCGGCCGGGAGGGAGGAAGGTGGCAAGATGGTGTTGGAGAGCACTATGGTTTGGTGAGGAACTACCTTGGGGTCCATGGGGGCGTGACTGGGTCGGGGGTGCGCGCAGCGTCGAGGCCGGCTGGGCCCCGGTGGAGCCGCGGGGCTTGTAGGTCGAGACGCGGCCTTGGGGTCTAGAGAGGAGGAGCCGGGTCGACTCCCTGAGTCATCCCGGGGCCCCAGAGCGGCAGGCCCGGGTATGCCCTCTCGTTCCGAGCCGGGGATCCTGGCGGTCTCGCTTTGTTTCAGCATCATCTGCTCCTTACCAGCCCAGAACTGTCTTAGGCTGCTTCTCCGACTTTGCCCTCCTTTCCTCAAAGTAATGGATATTAGGAAGAGAGATGATGGTGGTAAAGATGTTGGTGATTATTGTTATTAGATGTCCCATTCGTTGGCCTGTGTCGTCTTTAAAGTTACACTTGCAGATTGTTTCCTACGTGGCAGGTATATTACTTCATTTCACTTAAACCTCCCAGCAACACTTCAGAGAAAATATTTCTCCATGTTACAGATGAGGCTCAGCGATTCTAAGTCACACAGCTAGTTAAGCGGTGGCGCCAAGATATCAGACTCAGGACTACACAAAGTTTGTTTTTTTTTTTTTTTTTTTTTAATCCAGTGAGACTCTTCATCGGTCTCAGGAATGGACTGAAGCAGATTAGAAGCTGACAACAAACTTTTGCAGGGTTTCAAGTTCTTTTTTAGGGCTGGGGATATGGTTCAGTGGCAGAGGTCTTGCCTCGCATGTGTGAGGTCCTGGGTTGGATCCCCAGCACCACAGAAGCAAGAATGTTCCTTCTAAATATGAACCTAGAATATAATAAAGAACAGTTACATAAATGTACACAGGTCTCCAGTTAGGAGGAACAGATACCTACGAGATTTCTCCTTTTTTCTGGTGGAAAATTGTGCTACAGCATACTCAGTTAAATTTGAATTTCAGAACCAGGCATGGTAGCACAAGCCTGTAATCCTAGCAACTCAGGAGGCCCAGGCAGGAGGATTCCAAGTTCAAAACCAGCTCAGCAATTTACCTAGACCCTCTCTCAAAATAAATTTTAAAAACTGGAGATGCAGCTCAGTGGTGGAGTATCCTTGGGTTCAATTTCCATTATTCCCCAAAATTGAATTTCAGACAAACAGTAAGTAATTTTTAGTATAAAAGATGTCTATTTGTATGGAGTGGTGGCACAAGACTGTAATCCCAGCAGCTCAGGAGGCTGAGGTAGGAGGTTTGGGAATCATAGCAGGCTCAGCAACTTAGACCTTGTCTCAAAATATAAAATAAAAAGGACTGGGGATGTGATTCAGTGGTTAAATGTCCCTGGGTTCAATCCCTGCGCTGCATCCTCAGCCCTTTATTTTTTAATTTAATTATATATTTTTTTCAGTAAACACACTTGATTTATTTTGTATAAAAGGTAAAGTTTACAACTATTATAAAAACTTAGCATGAATAAATATATCATCACACTTTATGCAGAAATATACATCTCTGCCACTATACAAGAAAACTCTAATTAAAGGAGTTGGGGGGGGGGGCTCACGCGCACGCTCACGCACTCTCTCTCTCTCTCTCTGTATATATACATATACACACAGCATTCAGTAGGCTTGAGTCAAAAAGGTAATTTCTGACCAAAAGACTTCATTTAAGTAAGTGAATACTGAATCCTTCTGGATTTTGAAAAAAGGCAAAGTCTGGAGGCTGGAGTTGTGGCCCAGTGGTAGAGCACTTGCCTAGAATGTGTGAGGCACTGGGTTCACCACATAGAAATAAATGAATAAAATAATGGTTCATCAACATTAAAAAAAAGCAAAGTCTGCTTCGATTGGGCAATTCCTTGTAATTATAATGTTTTCACTCCCCATGGTGGGAATAGTATATAAAGAAAACCTTCCAACTGCAGAAAGGGCATTTAAAAGTCTTTTTCATAGATAACAAATATCACAGTCCAGGACAGAGAACACCGTGGGAAGATGGTCATTCTTAGTTTTCCTTCCATTTGTTTTTCTTTTTAAAAAGGTCTGTTCAATTTGTCCTGGTGAAATGGTTGAAAAATAAGTTCAGCACCTTAAAAGATCCTGTGGATTTGTTGTTGCTGTTGTGCAAAAAGAAAGAAAGAAAGAAAGAAAAAAATAAAAAGGAAAAAAAAAGTCATGACCATCATTTATTCAGCCACAGAGTGCTTTGTTGTCATTTGACAGTAACTCAGAAGGGAATTCAGAAGCCTGCAAGGATGGGATTCTGATGTCCATGTTTAGGGTGGTCAGCGGTGTCCTGGACACCTGGTTCTGTCCTGGTCTCTGGTGGTGCAGGCTAACAATACTGGGGTGTGAGTTTGGGGCGATCTGCAGGTCCAAGATGCAGTCTATGGTGTGCTGCAGGATTTCCATCTTGCTCACCTTGTTTTGGGAGATGCTTGGCCCAGCTCCTTGAGCTTGGAGTAACAGTTGTTTGTGTTGTACAGCAGGCTTATCGGGTCATCCACCAGGGTCTGTTCCAGGAGATGCCCAGGCTGTGGTCTGACAGACTGTTTTTCCTAATGCACCTCACCAGACTGACTGAAGGCTTTTCATGCTGACTGCAGTGGAAGGAAAGACAGGAAGGGAGCAGGGTACCCTGGAGCTCAGGCTGCTGCCTGCCCAGCTGGCTGTGCTCGGCACTAGGATCTGCTCAGAATCTTATTTTTTTTATTTTTGAGGTGGTGTTTCATCAAGTTTCTTATGGCCTCACTAAATTGCTGAGGAGGGACTCAAACTTGTAATCCTCCTGTCTCAGCCTCTTGGGGTGTTGTGATTACAGACTGTACTTGTTTCTTTTTCTTTTTTTTCTTTTTTAAAGGTAGATGGAATCAAGTAGAATACTGTGAACATCAAGCTGAGGAGATTTTTTATTTATTTAAAAAAATTTTTTAGTACTGGGGATTGAACCCACTGAGCCACATCCGCAGTCTACTTTTTTTTCTTTTTATTGGTGGGGGGCCTACTGGGGATTGAACTCAGGGGCACTCAACCACTGCACCACAATCCAGCCCTACTTTCTATTTCATTTAGAGACAGGATCCCATTGAGTTGCTAAGCACCTTGCTTTTGCTGAGGCTGGCTTTGAACTCGCAATCCTTCTGCCTCAGCCTCTTGAACTGCTGGGATTATAGGCATGTGCCACTGTGCCTGCCTGGCTCCCATCCATTTTTAATTCTTATTTAGAGACAGGGTCTCACTAAGTTGCTTAGGGCTTCATTTAGCTGGGATCCTCCTACCTCAACCTCCCTAGTGCTAGGATTACAGGTATGCACCACTGTGCCTGGCTAAATTGAGGTGATTGAACTTTGTCTTGTACCCTTCTATTGAGGACTATTAAGAAAGTTCTGGGGGGCTGGGGATGTGGCTCAAGCACTAGCACGCTTACCTGGCATGTGTGCGGCCCGGGTTCAGTCCTCAGCACCACATACAAACAGACATGTTATGTCCACCGAAAACTAAGAAAAATAAATATTAAAATTCTCTCTCTCTCTCTCTCTCTCTCTCTCTCTTAAAAAAAAAAAAGAAAAGAAATGTGGCAAAATATTTGCCAAAAATTAAAATTAAAAAAAAAAAAAAAGAAAGAAAAAGAAAGTTCTGGGGCTTGAGTTGGGGCTCAGTGGTAGAGCACTTGCCTAGCACATGCAAGGCACTGGGTTTGATCCTCAGCACCACATATAAATAAATTAATTAAATAAAGGTATTGCGTCCATCTACAACTAAAAAAAAAAAACAAAGGAAAAGAAAAAACAAAGGACTGGGGCTGGGGTTGTAGCTCAGTGGTAGAGCATTTGCCTAGCAGGGATGAGGCACTGGGTTCAATCCTCAGCACCACATAAAAATAAAAGTTAAATTCTTAAGAAAGAAAGAAGGAAAGTTCTAAGGGTCATGGGAGCAGACCTGTATACAAAATGGCATTTAAGAATATTGTTCTGTGCCAGGTGTGGTGGCATGTGCCTGTAATCCCAGCAATTTGGGAGGCAGAGGCATGAGGATGCAGATTTGAGACCAGCCTCAGCAGTTTAGTGAGGCTGTAAGGATTAGTGAGATCCTGCCTTAAAGCATAATAAAAGTGTTCAGTAGTTAAGCAACCCTGTGTTCAATTCGTAATCCTTCCCGCCCACCCCAATCCCCCCTCAAAGAAAGAAAGAAAGAAAGAAAGAATATTGTTTTGCCTGTAATCCCAGCAACTCTTGAAGCTAAGGGAGGAGGAACAAAAGTTTGAGACTACAGAGGCAACTTAGTAAAACCCTGTTTCAAAGTAAAAGGCCTAGGGATAGGCATGGTGGGCAGCACACACCTATAATCCCAGTAACTTGGGAGCCTGAGTCAGGAGAACGGCAGGAGACCAACCTGGCAACTAAGCAAAACCTTGTCTCAAAAAAAAAAAAAAAAAAAAAAAGTGTTTCTTACATATCAAGTTTAAGATTGAGAAAACTAAACAATATGTTTCTTAGGAATGCATATATAGGTGGTAAGGCATCTGTTTTTGTCTCCAATAGCCTTCCCCCTACTGGTTCTGGCAAAGTATGAAAACTACTGCGTTCTTCTCCAGAGTCAGTTCTCATGGTCTCTCCTGTCACCATTTTCTCCCTAGCCTTATCCACCTGCTGGTCTTGCCCACAATCCTTAATCTTAGTAGCTCTTCCATCTGGACTATACTCAGAGCCTCCATTGTGTTTTATGTTTGGACTTGGCACTTTTATTGTAAGAGTTTGAGAGGCAGTTACTTCCCTGCTGGGAGAATAATCAGAAACAATGTATCAGGGGAAAAATATAAGGTATGGTCAGTAAAGTTAGACCTTGAGCTTCTTTACATAGTTTGTTTAGAGGTGTGTGGTTGAGTTCCTACTCTGGATTAGTTTTTGTTTTATGCTTGTTAAGTATCAGGCACTTTGCTAAGTACTTTCTGTGTATTTAACCCATATAGCAATCCCACAGGATTGGGTACAATAAAATCCATTTTACAGGTGATGTAATAATCTCAGAGAAATTAAGTAACTTTCTTAGGATTATACAATTATGATCTGAAGAAGTAGAGTGGGAATTTGAACCTGGGCCTGAACACTATCCTACATTCTTTTCTATGCTTATTTTCCAGTAACTCTTAATTATCTCTCTTTACCATTTTTGGTGTGTGTTTATTACTAGACAGTGTATTCTAAAGAAAAAAAAAATTGACCCTAAACCAGTATTTTTCTTGCCAATAGAAATGAAGTATATCATCTAGGGCACTGCTTTCTTCATTAGCACAGATAGAATCATCCACTGTTGGAGCTCGCTTACAGGGACCTAAGGGGTCATCAAGAATTCATCATCATTGGGAGGGGAAGGGATGGGAGTGGGGATAGTAGAGGATAGGAAAGGTAGCAGAATACAACAGTCATTAGTATGGCAATATGTAAAAAACGTGGATGTGTAACCGATGTGATACTGCAATCTGTATACGGGGTAAAAAGGGGAGTTCATAACCCACTTGAATCTAATTTATGAATTATGATATGTCAAGAGCTTTGTAATGTTTTGAACAACCAATTAAAAAAAAAATTCATCATCGGGACTGAGGTAGCTCAACGGTAGAGTGTTTGCCTGGCATGTGTGAGGCCCTGGGTTCAATTCTCAGCACCACATACAAATAAATAAATTAAAATAAAGGTCCATCAATGACTAAAAACATTAAAAAAAAAAAAAGAATTCATCATCTATAGGGACTTATGTAACAACCATTTAACTGCTTTTGATCACTGGAAAACTGGAAATTGTGTTTTGTATTATCTGGATTATTTCCTCTTTTTAATATTTATTTTTTAATTGTAGTTGGATTAATTATCTTTAATTAATTTTTTTTGTGTGGTGCTGAGAATGGAACCCAGGGCCTTGTCTGTGCTAGGCGTGCACTCTACTGCTGAGCCACAATCCCAGCCCTCTTTCCTCTTTTTTTTTTTTTTTTTTTTTAATATTTATTATTTAGTTTTCGGCAGACACAACATCTTTGTATGTGGTGCTGAGGATCGAACCCGGGCCGCACGCATGCCAGGCGAGCGCGCTACCACTTGAGCCACATCCCCAGCCCTTCTTTCCTCTTTTTTAAAGAAATTTATTATTTCTATTTTGCAGTATTGGGGATTGAACCCAGGTACACTTTATCATGGAACTATATCCCCAGCCCTTTTTTATTTTGAGACTGGGTCTTGCTAAGTTGCCAAGGCTGGCTTTGAATTTGTGATCCTCCTGCCTCAGCCACTTGAGTAGCTAGTATTATAGGTGGGCACCAGCATACCAGACTGAATTCTTTTAGATTGTCAAAATTCATAGGGATAGGACTGGGGCTCAGTGGTAAAGTGCCTGCCTCGCATGTCTGAGGCACTGGGTTTGATCCTCAGCACCACATAAAAATAAATAAAGATAACTGTATGTTCTTCTACAACTAAAAAAAAAAAAAAAAAAAAAAAATTATAGCGATAGAAGTGTTGAGATCCAAAATCAATGAAACCTAATTTTTGCCGTTCAGTCTAACTTCCAAAGCTATTAAACATTTAACCACAATGATTACATTGTGCCTAGTATGTGCTAATTTGTAAGTACTTTAATTTTTTTTTTCCTGGTAACACCTTTTTAATAGGTCAGAGTAACTGTAGAGTTTATTATGTTCTTCCTGAGAATAATTTATATCCTCCAACAAAGTAAAGGGAAAGTTATATTCTTCAAAATGATCTAAGACAATGATGGCATAAAAACTGGATAGCTAGACAATCAAACCTCTGTGTTCTACTTAATTCTCTCTGGGGAAGAGTGACACATGAAGGGTCAGTCAGCTCCAATGGCTGTGAAAGAGTCAACATGGCTCCAATCTTTCTTCATAAATTACATAAAAATGGAAATGGGTAGTTCTGGAACTTATCACTGAGATTTGGAAGTGCTCATACAAAGCGTTTCTGCTTCTAAGAGAAATTGCACTGCTACAGACAACTGGCACATTACCTTGGTGAGAAGTCTTAGCTGTGCTCTACAGCTAGCTCCCAGCCTACTGCTTTGATATTCATGTGAAAGTAAAAAGCAGGAGAGCTATGCACGGTGGTGCAAGCCTATAATTCCAGCAGCTCAGGAGACTGAGACAGAAGGATCACAAGTTCAAGGCCAGCCTCAGCAGTTTAGCAAGGACCTAAACAACTTGGTGAAATTTTCTCAAAACATACATACATACATGCATACATACATAAAAGGGCCAGTTGCTGGAATTGTGGCTCAGAGATAGAGTACTTGCCTAGCACATGTGAGGCACGGGGTTTGATCTTCAGCACTACATAAAGTTATTATTTTTTTTTTTTAGAGAGAGAGAATTTTTTTAATATTTATTTTTTAGTTTTCGGTGGACACAACATCTTTATTTTTATTTTTATGTGGTGCTGAGGATCGAACCCAGCGCCCCGCGCACATGCCAGGCGAGCGCGTTACCGCTTGAGCCACATCCCCAGCCCCATAAAGTTATTTTTAAAAGGGGAGGCGGGGGTGCCAGGGATGTAGCATAGTAGTGAATTGCCCCCTGGGTTATATCCCTAGTACAAAAAAAAAAAAAAGGGAGAGACAGGATGCTATTTTTTTCCCTGAGAAAACTCAAGTTTTCAATGTAACTTTTATATTCTTTTTTTGTAAATGGGATTAGCATATTGCAATAAAGGGGTGCTCTACCAAAAACCCCAGTCTGGATAATAATCCTTAGCCTTCTGGATCTCCCAGGATTCTTCACCACACTCCTCTTTGAATATGTAGTGAAGCTAGGTCAGGAATGAACATAGTTCCCAGGCCATTAAAACATCCTACTGTAGGGCTGGGATTGTGGCTCAGTTGTAGAGCGCTTGCCTAGCATGTGTGAAGCACAGAGTTTGATTCTCGGCACCACATGTAGATAAATAAAATAAAGGTCCATTGGCAACTTAAAAAAAAAAAAATTGCTCTTCATGTTTTATTTGGTTGGTTGGTTGGTTGGTTTGGTTGGTACTGGAGATTGAACCAGGGGCACTCAACCACTGATCCACATCCCCAGCCCTATTTAGAGACAGGATCTCACTGAGTTGCTTAGCCCCTCCCCATTGCTGAGGCTGGCTTTGAACTCTTTTTTTTTTTTTTTTTTTTCCTTTTTTCTTTTTGTGGTGCTGGGGTTTGAACCCAGGGCCTTGTGCATGCGAAGCAAGCACTCTACCAACTGAGCTATATCCCCAGCCCCTGGCTTTAAACTCTTGATTCTCCTGCCCCCAGTCTCCCCAGCCGCTGGTATTATAGTTGTGCGCCACTGCACCCAGATTTTAAAAGCTTAATGAACAAATTTCAAAATAACGCATTTTGAACCTCAGACTTTTCTGAATATCATTATTTAAAAAAATAAACAAAACAGCAAAAATGAACCCGACTCAAGATATGGTTAAACTTATTTGAAAGAGGTTTTCAACTAGCTGTCATTCAGCTGGAGCTGTATGTGCTGGTGACCAAGGACATGGAATAGTTCCTGGCTGCTGGTGGAAGTCTGGATTAAAAGTTTTCTTCATTTCCTATATTTTGAGTACACCCTTTATGATAGATTTTAAATCACCTATGACAAAGCTTAATAACACTGGTACATAAGGAGATTGCAGCCTTTGATGCTCATCAGAATTGTGGAATGTTAAAAAAATTTTCCTCCTCTGGTCATTTTGAGTCAGTCAGTCTATGATAAGACTTGGTCATATATATACTATATTTTTTAAAAAATTTATAATTCTGTATTTCACCAAGGCTGAGATCCACTGCCATAACACAGTGTATCTCACATGAAAGGTGCTGAAGGGAGCCCCAGAACTGAAGAGAATGTTTCAGAAAGATCCTAAAATACTTCTTTCTCCTCCTTCACCCCAATCTGACAGTGTGGACAACAGTGAGTATATGCGGAATGGAGACTTCTTACCCACCCGGCTACAGGCCCAACAGGATGCTGTCAACATAGTATGTCACTCGAAGACCCGAAGCAACCCTGAGAACAACGTGGGCCTCATCACACTGGCCAAGTATGTGAGACAGGAGGAGGGACTTGATAGATGGGTGGCTTTTCTTCCCATGTTACAGTGTTGCATGTCATATCTGAGATGACTGCCCTTTCATGGATTCCCTTAGGCTACTTTTGCCCATTACCGTCTTCAACTGTGTTCTTCACTATTCAGTATAAATGCCAGTAGTAACTCCTTTTTGATAATTTAAATTATTTGATATAAAGTCAGGCTGGGGTTATTGCTTAGTGGTAGAGCATTTGCCTAGCATTTGTGAGGCCCTGGGTTCAATCTTCAGCGCTTCAAAAGGGGGGGGGGGATAAAATAAATGAAAAATTATTTGGTGATCAGAGCTCCTGGGCATACATCATCACACGTTCTGTTATCCCAAAAATGATTTGTTTCAGGACTGGTAATTATCAAATGAATAACTTTCCATTTCAGTATACATACTCTTAGCTGAAAAGTGAGTCTAGAAATGGAGAGGGTGGTAAGATACAAAGTAGCATGTAATTTTTGTGGCATATTTTCAAGGCCCTGAGAGCAAAATAAGATGAGAAGAGTTAGGGTAAAACATTGGGAGACAAAGGACAGATTCTTTCAAACCAACCTGTGTATTTTTGTGCTTGGTGTCTATTAAATATTAGTTTGATTTGGAAGAATAGAGATTGTAGTTATTATCGAGGTTTTTAAAGAAAAGATGAGTTATAAACAAGTTAGGATCTCCTTGTGCTTACCTGAACTCACTAAGATGCTCTTCCCCACATCCAGTGACTGTGAAGTGCTGACCACACTCACCCCTGACACCGGCCGCATCCTCTCCAAGCTCCACACCGTTCAACCCAAGGGCAAGATCACCTTCTGCACTGGCATCCGCGTAGCCCATGTGAGTCCTACTGGGTCCCTTTGGTTTTCCCTTCCTGCTTGGTTTTTTTTTTTTTTTTTTTAAAGAGAGTGAGAGAGGGGGCAGAGAGAGAGAGAGAGAGAGAATTTTTTTTTTTTTAATATTTATTTTTTAGTTGTTGGCGGATACAACATCTTTGCTTGTACGTGGTGCTGAGAATCAAACCCGGGCCGCACGCATGCCAGGCGAGCGCGCTACCACTTGAGCCACATCCCCAGCCCCTCCTGCTTGGGTTTTGCCTTCAACATCACTCATTCCCCCTCTGGAATTTTCTTTTTTTTTTTAGTTGTAGATGGGCACAATACCTTTATTTATTTTTGTGTGGTGCTGAGAACTGAACCCAGTGTTCTAGGCAAGTGCTCTGCCACTGAGCTACAATCCCAGACCTTCTCTGGAATCTTGAACAATAGCCAGAGTAAGGGGGGAGGGAAAGGATATGGTGGGATGAATCCCAGAATCAACGAGCATTATGAAGGGAACGATCCCTCCAATTGAGAATTAATTCCCCCTCCTCTTTTTTATCCCCAGAAATGCACAGCAAGGTGGGAGAGGTTAGATCTTGTGTGAGCACAATGATAGATATGAAGTACATAGGAGCTGTGAAGAAGAAAAAGAATAGAGGGAAGAGCGAGGGAGTTTCGTTGGTTGACTCTAAGGACTTTCTCTTCCTTTGCTAGCTGGCTCTGAAGCACCGACAGGGCAAGAATCACAAGATGCGGATCATTGCTTTTGTGGGGAGCCCCGTAGAAGATAACGAGAAGGATGTGAGTCCTAGAGATAGAGCATTTGGGCAGCCTGTTTGGGAATGAGGTCTTTTAGTGCTCAGTGCAGAGGCACTGAGCTTATTGTTTGGGGGAAGGTAAATATGCAGGATTCTGTTTCTGTTGGGGGGCCTTGGGTAAGTCAGTGATTATGAGGCAAGTCTTTTTCCTCTCAAAAGAAATTGATTTCTTGATTTTTCTCCCTTTCTTCCTAGTTGGTTAAACTGGCTAAACGCCTCAAGAAAGAGAAAGTGAATGTTGACATTATCAATTTTGGGGAAGAGGTGAGCTGGAACTAGGGGTGGGGCATTGACTTGATTTGGTTATGTTCAGGCCAGATTTTACCCAGAGAACAGTCCAGAATGGGAGGGGAGCTATGGACAAGAGATGTGGTGACAGAGGAGGAGGAGCAGGGTGTGAAGGAGAGTGTCACATGTTTTCCTACAGGAGGTGAACACAGAAAAGCTGACGGCCTTTGTAAACACATTGAATGGCAAAGATGGAACTGGTTCTCATCTGGTGACAGTGCCTCCTGGGCCCAGCTTGGCTGATGCTCTCATCAGTTCTCCGATTCTGGCTGGTGAAGGTGGTGCCATGCTGGGACTTGGTGCCAGTGACTTTGAATTTGGAGTGGATCCCAGTGCTGATCCTGAGCTGGCCCTGGTAAGTAAATGTTGACCCAAAGTATAGCCTGGGGGTTTTTCCTTTATTCTCCTTTACTGATTTATATAATAGGGCTTGGCAGTCCTAAGCATTCCCATAACCCTTGTTTTCCAAGACCCCCTTTTTATTCTCTCTTTCCTATAACTCTGTGTCTTATCTGTAGGACACCAACATCAGATTTCATCTCATTCAGTCTCCTAATTAAACCCCATGCTTTCCCCAGGTCCTTCCTTTTTCCCCATACCAGTTCTTACCCCTCCGGCTCTTTCCCATAAGACAAACCGCAAGCTACTCTTTCAGCTGCTCTTTAGGCTCCTTTCCTGCATCCTCGGCTGACTTTAAACGAGGCTGCAGGACATCTGATCGTGCCTTTCCCATTGGCAGGCTCTTCGTGTTTCCATGGAAGAGCAGCGGCAAAGGCAGGAGGAAGAGGCACGGCGGGCGGCAGCAGCCTCTGCTGCTGAGGCTGGGATTGCTGCGGCTGGGACCGAAGGTAAGTGAGGTGGAATCTGAAGCCTGACTGCAGGAGAGTGTCTGGGAGGGAGGGGAATCTGCGAAAGGAATGTGCTGATGGAATGGCTGATGTGGGCTGTGTGGAACTGACACTAGTTCCATCCGAACCTTTTCTTCCTTTTCTCAGACTCAGATGATGCTCTGCTGAAGATGACCATCAGTCAGCAGGAATTTGGCCGCACGGGACTCCCTGATCTAAGCAGTATGACTGAGGAAGAGCAGATTGCTTATGCCATGCAGATGTCCCTGCAGGGAGCAGGTAAGCCAGGGCAGGGTGATGGTGCATGGGCAGTGGGTTGGATAGGGAAATGGAACTGATCAGACTGCCTTCCTTTTCTCAGAGTTTGGCCAGGCAGAATCAGCTGACCTCGATGCCAACTCAGCCATGGATACATCTGAGCCAGCCAAGGTGAGGGCAGCAATACCTCCTGCCCCCGTCAGGAATAAATTCCTCTTGCAGTCAGATCTTCACTTCTCTTGGCCCAAGGCCATTCCTCCCTCAGGGTTTCATAAATGAGTCCTTTGAAGAGCAGAAGGAAACACATAGATATGGATTTTTTTTTCCCTTTGGTACCGGGGATTGAATGAACTCAGGGGGACTCAACCATTTCCAGTCCTGTTTTGAATTTTATTTGTAGACAGGGACTCACTGAATTGCTTAGCAGCTCACAGTTCCTGAGGCTGGCTTTGAACTCACGGTCCTCTTGCTTCAGCCTCCCAAGCTGCTGAGATTATAGGCGTGTGCCATCACACTGGTGGATATGGATTTCTTGTTTGTAAACCTTGCTTAAGGCAACAGAATGCTATTCGTCTAGGTTGGAGAAATGTCCAACTATTCTCAAATTCCTTGCTGGTGGGAAATTTTTAACTATCCTATAGAATCCCAGTTCTATAGGATATCACCCCCTCCCAGAGTGAAAAAAGAAAAAGAAAAGAAAAAGAGGAAAAAGAAAAAGCAGTTCTGGGCATCTTATAACAGGGAACCTGCATGTGATGAGTGTTTTTACCTCCTGATTAGCAAAGTTCTCAAGCTTCTCCTGTTTTTTGCCAGTAACAAGTTTGAATTCATACCATCTAGGGGAGGACTGGTGATGTGGCTCTCTTTACCTAGCCTAGCATGCAGGAGCCTGTGGGTTCCACCTGCACACCATGGGGTTGGGGAGGACATGGCAGAGTACGTGACATCTGGGGCGTTGTATCTTACTGAGTCTCCTTCCTTCCCTTAGCTAGAGGTGCTCCTCAGCCCCTGCCCCTAGTCAAGAGAAGAGCACGCCTGAAGCAGCAGTGTGCTCCTGTCCCTTATACCTGCTTGCTCCCTGTTAGCCCACACACTGCATGAGCTAACAATGCCTTTTTTTTTCAGGAGGAGGATGATTATGACGTGATGCAGGACCCTGAGTTCCTTCAGAGTGTCCTAGAGAACCTTCCAGGTGTGGATCCTAATAATGAAGCCATTCGAAATGCCATGGGCTCTTTGGCCTCCCAGGCCACCAAGGATGGCAAGAAAGACAAGAAGGAGGAGGATAAGAAGTGAGACTGAGGGAAAGGGTGGCTAGCCTGCCCAGGGGACTGTATAGGGTAGGGTGGGATATAGAGTTAGATATGTTATCTGTAACAATTACAACCTAAATAAAGCTTGGCAAATTTTTTCCTTTTTTGCTTCAAGTAGTGATAGCTTAGCACTTGGGAAAGAAGGAGCTGAGGGGAAGGAGCCTGAGGAACTACTTCCATTTGAGCTCTCTGTACTCACTCCCTATCCTGACACCTTCCTCCCATCTCTTCCCTGTCACTTCTGCTGGCTCTACTGCTCTGGGGCTGTTTTGCTTTGTCATTAAGAGAAGTTTGTTAAGAGCCCTCTTTATGTTAGGAATCAGGGCCCAAGAGGCAAATAGAAAACTATAATGGCTCTAGGGCAGCCCAGCTGTGACTTCTGGGCACCCTCCTAGAGGTGACCATAGGTCCTCTAAAAGGGTGAAAAGTTTATCATCAGATGAAGAAGAGAGAGAGATGATTCCAGTCCACAGGAGCAGTGTGTGCTGACAGCATGTGGAGGCACAGTTGAGGAACTGAGGAGCTCAGAAACTGGCTGGCAGTTGGCCCAGGGCACCAAGGAGCAGGAATCATTTAGGCCTGACTTTAACAGTTAAGTCTGTGAAGCCAAAGGATAAAACATATGTCTTCATGAAGTGCTTAATTCAGAAGAAGATTTCTTTGTCCTTATGATCACCGAACACATGGAAAGAACCAGAAGACTGAGACACAGGTCCCAGCTCTGCCAGAACATGACTTTGCTTAGGGTACTACATTCAAGCCCAGGAAAGCTGAATCGACTAATACTTTTTTTTTTAAGGTTTTATTTTTTATATCTTTATTTTGTTTATTTATTTTTATGTGATGCTGAGGATCGAACCCAGGTGCTAGATGAGAGCTGTACCGCTGAGCCATAATCCCAGCCCTCGACTTGTTGAGAGCCACAGCCGAAGGGGCCCCAGCAAACTTCCAGCTGCCGCAGTCTGGCTGGGCACAATTCAGGAGCCACTTGTCAAAAGAAACGAACTTTATTTTTAGAACCACACACACGCCAAACCAAACAGCTCCTCAGGAAAACCTTCAGAGCCCAACTGCCACCACCGGCTTCCCACAAGCCTCTCAACCTCCCCACTCCTCTTGCTCTTGAGGCCGATTGGCTGGGTTGCATGGGCAGAGCCAAAAAAGTCCCCCAGTGAGCAGCTCCATGATCTGAAAGGGCGGGGAAACAGCCCAATGAGCATCACCACAGAGGAGCCAATCAGTTGGCAGCTAGAAGTTGCTGGGGCCGCTGTGAGCCAATCATCAGCTGGCAGCTGGAAGTTTGCTGGAGCCCCTTCGGCTGTGGCTCTCAACATTGACTAATATTTTTATGACCAGTATCATAAAGTTCTAAGTGAAATGGGGCATTTCTTGCCTCTGTACTCATTGGGATTATTATCAGTTTACAAGTAACATTTAATTTAAAAAATACTAATCTCCCAAAAAGTTGGCCTTGATGAAGCAATAAAACTATATAGCCAGGCATGGTGGCATCTAATCCCAGTTACTCCGAAAGCTGAGGCAGGAGGGTCACAAGTTTAAGGCCAGCCTCAGCAATTTAGTGAGGCCCTGAGTAACTTAGTGAGACCCTGTCTCAAAAAGAAGGGCTGAGGGTGTTGTTCAGTGGTTAAGTACCCCTGGGTTTACTCCTGGTATCAAAAACAAAAAATTGTATTCTCTTTTTGGAATGCTGGGTGCTGGATATTGAACCCAGGACCTTATGTATGATAGGCAAGTACTCTACCACTGAGTTATCCCCTCAACCACCCTTTCTCCCAATCACATTTTTGTGGGGAAGACTAGGGATTGAATCCAGTGGCACTTTACCATTAAGCTACATCTCCAGCCCTTTTTATTTATTATTTTGAGACTGGATCTCACTAAGTTGCTTAAGGCCTCCCTAAGTTGCTGAGGCTGGAATTGAACTTACAGTCCTCCTGCCTCAGCCACTGGAGTAGCTAGAATTACAGGCATGCACCACTGTGTCCGTTTCAGAACACATAAGGACTGTTAATGTTTTGAGTCTTTATAGGTTTCAAGTCTGATTATTTTGTTCGTTTTTGACTCTACTCCTCACCTCTTGGGTAGAATGGAAAATCTTCAAACTTATGTCAGTTACCTCATATTCTGGTTTCCTGGTTTTCAAATTAAATCTCATTTGTGTTAGTCTCTCTCCCTGTGATTTTGTACTCTCATTTTGGTGTGGTTTCTCAGGGGAGCAGAGAGAAATGTGTGTGGTCAGTCAACCAGAAGCTCCTATTTCCTTAGGTCTCAATTACCTTATTTCTCTGTCTCAGCAAGTGGTTGTGAAAATTAAACGTGGTAGTGTATGTGTAACTGAAGGTCAAAGGAGATTTTTCCTGTTGTTTACGTTGATAGGGTTCATTGGACACACAAGTGAGCACAGTTAAAGATTTGTGGCCTCTTATCATCCTCAGCCTACATAAGGTCAATTTTTTTTCAGTACTGGAGATTGAACCCAGGGCCTTGCATGTGCCAGACAAGGCTCCACTACTGAGCTGCATACATCCCAGCCTTTTTTATTCTGAAACAGGGTTTCGTTAAGTTGTCCAGGCTGGCCTTAAACTTGCAATGGGGGCTGGGGCTGTAGGGCTCAGTGGTAGAGTGCTGAGCATGTGTGAGGCACTGGGTTCAATCCTCAGCACTGCATAAAAATAAATAAAATAGGTCCATTGACAAAAAAAAAAACCACCAATGAAGTGGACCATCACTCCCAGCAAGATTAGAAATTTGACAAAAGGCCAAGCATAGTGGCACATGCCTGTAATCCTTACTACTTGGGAGGCTGAGTCAGATGGATCCTTTGGATCTAAGAAAAGAACAACCTGGACATAGGGCATGGCAGCAAATGCCCATAATCCCAGTGATTTAGGAATCAGAGGCAGGAAGATTGCAAGTTCAAGACCAGCCTCAGCAATTTAGCAAGGCCCTAAGAAACAGTGAGACAAAGTCTCACAAAATAAAAAGGAGGACTGGGATTGTGACTCAGTGGTAGAGCACTTGCCTAGCACGGGTGACAAACTGGGTTCAATCCTCAATACCACATAAAAAATAAAGATATGTGGGCTGGGGATACAGGTCAGTTGGTAGAGTGCTTGCCTTGCATGGACAAGACCCTGGGTTCAATCCCCAGTTCCACAAAAGAAATAAAGGTATTGTGTCCAAAAAAATAAAATAAAAAGGACTTTGGGGTTGTGGTTTGGTGGTAAAGCACCTCTGGATTCAATCCCCAGTACCGGAAAACAAACAAACAAACAAAAAAAACCCCGCCTGGGTTATATAGTGAGACCTGTTCTTAAAAATATTGACAAGGAAATGAAGAGAGTCATGGAGAGACGATGATCTGTTTTGGAGTGCTGTTACTCTCCCTCCCTCATTCTTTGGGACGGGAGCAGAGACCACAGGCCAAGTTAGAAGAATACAGACAGGGAATGCCTGCAAGAAACAGGTAGGTGTCTTACGCCTTGAATGGATGTTTCCTGGTGGTAGAATTTTTGTCCCACACATACTCACACATATTGGCAGAGAGTATGTGTGAAGCACTGAGAAAGAACTTGACAAGAATTCACTGGCATTAGGGGAGGGTATACGAACACAGAACACAGATTATGTGCCGGCAGCTGACTGGAGCAGGACTGGGAACGTCAGTGCTGTGGGATTCCTGCGTTTCCAGGATCTGCAGGTAAGTATGTGGGAGTTTCCCATGGACTGAGGATAGCTTGGAAGGTTCCCAGGCTTCAGCTATCTGAATGGTCACCACCCAAGAGGGGTCCCTACAGGGCAAGAAGACCCCAATGATAAATGCTATGGAGAAAAAGCTTAGGGTGCTGTGCAAGAGATCAGCAAGATAATGCACTACACATTGAGATCATGGTGTGAGAAACAGTGTGAGGTGACGGGTCCCTAAAGATCCTCAAACTCCCTGCGGAGAACCAGTGTTCAGGTCCACAGAGAACTCTAAGGGTCCCAGTCATAAAAGTTGACCTCTTTCTTTTCTTCCACCATTTCACCTTTGGAGAAGCCAGAGGTAGGAGGTGGAGGGAGGGTGAAAGTAGAGCAAAGGCTCCCCTGTTTGCCACTGCAGGTCTATGTGGGTGCAGCCAGGGCTGGGGGACACGGGAGGTTTGAATTGGCAATAAGATGAAAGTTTTAAGAATTGACTGTTGGCCAGGTGTGGTGGCACATGCCTGTAACCCCAGTGATTTAGGAGGCTGAGGCAGGAGGATTGCAAGTAAACAAGGCCCTAAGCAACTTAGACGTTATCTCGAAAAGTAAAAAGGGGGTGGGGTTGTGGCTCAGCGGTAGAGCGCCTGCCTAGCATGTGCGAGGCCCTGGGTTCAATCCTCAGCACCACATGAAAATAAATAAAGGTTCTGTGTTCAACTACAACTAAAAAATAAATATTAAAAAAAAAAGAAGGGCTGGATATGTGGCTGAGTGGCAGAGCAGGACAGAGGGCAATGTTGAGGCGTGGGGAACTGTTCCTCTTTGTACTCTATCAAGTCCAGACAATTCAAAAACCAATCACAATTTAAAGTACTAGACATTTATGCAACAAGAATTTATTTTGGGGGGAGGGTACCAGGGATTGAACTCAGGGGCACTCAACCACTGAGCCACATCCCCAGCTCAATTTTTGTATTTTATTAGAGATAGGGTCTCACTGAGTTGGTTAGTGCTTTGCTATTGCTGAGGCTGGCTTGGAGCTCGTGATCCTCCTGTCTCAGCCTCCCAAGCTGCTGGGATTACAGGTGTGCACCACTGCACCTGGCCAAGAATTTATGTATTTTGCATGCTGGGAATTGAACCCAGGGCCTTATAAGTACCAGGCAGCATTCTACAATAGAGGTATACATCCAGCCTCTATTGAGTACCCTACCCTCAACGTGGGTTGCATGGGATAAAAAATGATGATTAATAGTGGTAGAGCACTTACCTGATATGACAGCGCCTTGGGTTCAATCCTCAATGCTGTCCCCACCACAAAAAAAAAAAAAGCAAAATTACTTTCATGGACAACTAGTGAGAAAAACCTACTACCTGTCTTAAGGTAGGAGTGATGTGTGTGTGTGTGTGTGGGATTGAAGCCAAGGGTGCTTTACCATTGAGCTACATCCCCAGCCTTTTTTATTTTTTATTTTGAGAGAGGACCTCAGTAATTTTTCTAGCCTGGACTTGAACTTGTGATCCTCCTGCCTCAGCCTTGAGAGCAGCTGGGATTACAGGCATGTGCCACTGTGCCCAGCTGATTTTGGCTGCCAATTATAAAGCCAATTATGTAGACCAAAAATTACAGTGGTTTCAGATTCAAGTTTTATTATTATTCTTTTTACTTTTAGGACTGGGGATTGAACCCCGCTGTGCTTTACCATTGAGCTGCATTTCCAGTTTTTTTTTTTTTTTTTCTTTTCTTTTGAGACAGGGTCTTACTAAGTTGCTTAGGGCCTTGCTAAATTGCTGACACTGGCCTTGAACTTGTGATCCTCCTGCCTCAGCCTCCTGAGTTGCTAAGATTAGAGATATATACCACCATGCCTGTTAAATTTTATTGTTCTTTTTAATTTTTTTCATACTGGGGATTGAACCCAGGGGTACTCTATCACTGAGCTTCATTCCAGCTCTTTTTAAAAAATATGTTTTAGTTGTTGATGAACCTTTATTTTATTCATTTATTTATTAGTTTTCGGCGGACACAACATCTTTATTTGTATGTGGTGCTGAGGATTGAACCCAGTGCCTCACACATGCTAAGCAAGCGCTCTACCACTGAGCTACAACCTCAGCCCGTTTTCTAGCTCTTTTTGAGATAAGATCTTGCTAAGTTGCTGAGGCTGGCCTCAGTTGTGATTCTCCTCCCTTAGCTTCCTGAGCAGCTGGGGTTCCAGGTGTACGCCACCACACCTGGCTAAGGGTTCTTTTACTGAGGAAGAAGAGGAGAATAGGTTTTAGACTCTGAAGGTGTACATCCCTTCAGCTACTCAATGATTTATTAATTCCTCATGTGGTTATTTGTGGTTCAGCAGCCTATAAAGCAAAGACAAATTTATCAGCACTCAACACATCTGACTTACAATAATGGAATGAGAAAAGTTAACCACAATCAAAATTCCCATTTGGGAAAGGAGAGCACAGGAGATACCCAGCAGTCACTAGCCAATGTTCTATAGCCCACTGAGAGGCAGGCTCTGTTTCTGCCCCTTAAATCTTGATGTGCTTGTGTATGGTTGGTTGATCAATATAGTATGGTGGAAAGTGATACTTTGTAACTCTAGAGGCTAGGTCCTGAAAGGCAATGCAATTTCAGCTGGGATTGTGGGCCTCACCATTCCAACTGCCCTAAAGCCACCATCTTGTGGCCCAAATTAGCCCATATAGAGAGCCACTGAGAAACCTCAGAATATATGAAGATAATAAGATCTCAATCAGCTCCCATCTGCTCCTGGTTCAGCCCATGCCTGTTCACAATCATAAGATACCCTGAGCCCAATGCCCAATCAAGCCCTTCAGATCCATAGACACTAGGAAATAAAAAAATAATTGTTATTTTAGGCTACTCAATTTTGGGATGATGTGTTGCCTAGCATTATCAGAACAACATGTATTCAAATATGGGGGTTAAGGCCAGGATGGTCTGCACAGAGGAGTAAGTTACTTGGTCAGTCTACCTGGGTTCCCAGGTTCTGCATCCTGAAAATCATCACTACTCTTCCTCCATGTCCTCTGACTCTGCCTCTATCCTGGTGCTCAACCTGAGGAAGCTTCTGCAGATAATACTCTTCCGAAGGGCTACATAATTTTGGCAACCACTTCTAGAGGGACAAGTTTGGGGTCCAAGATGTTTAACCTATAGTCATAGGCTGTGGCAGGCTGCTATGGACCAAATGTGGACTTTTTGTTAGTTTGCTTTGGTACAATTTTTCCTGAAATAATTGGAAGGCTTTCAGTAAATCCTTCAGCATGTGTATATTACCTTATCATACAAAGCCTAGAAGCGCTCATGTTTTACATATTGACCTTTGTGTTCTGACCATTCTCTCTAACTCTCCCATGGGGAGTTGAAGACTACACTCTTAATTTTATTTATTTATTTCAGTAATGGGGATTGAACTCAGGGGTGCTCTGTCACTAAGCTACACCCCATCCTTTTTATTCTATGTTGAAACAGGGTCTTGCTAAGTTTTCCAGGCTGAACTTGAACTTGTGATCTTCTTCAACCTCCCCAGTTGCTGGGATGAGAGGCATGAACCATCATACCCAGCAGCAGCAATGTTAAGGACGTTTTAGTTTGGATTAGAAAGGTTAGCTTGGTCTGGGGATACGTCTCAGTAGTAGAGGGCTTGCCTAGCTGGCACAAGGCCCTGAGTTCAAATACCAGCACCACCAAGAACAAAACAAAACCTGAGAAGCAATGACCTGGGGCTGGGGTAGAGCTCAGTGGTACAGCACTTGCCTAGCATGTGGAGCTTCTGGGTTTGATTCCCAGGATGGAAAAACAAATAATAAAACTCACAGTCACTTTGGTTTGTTTTTGTTTTTTGAGGTTTTTTTTTTTTTTTTTTTTTTTTTTTGTACCAGGAGTTGAACACATGGATGCTTAACCACTGAGCCCCATCCCCAGTCCCTTTTTTTTTTTTTTTTTTTTTTTAATTTTAAGACAGAGTCTCGCTAAGTTATTTAGGGCCTTACAATCATCTTTTCTATTCCTGGTTTGTGTGTTGTCCTAAGCAGACAACGCTTTCTCTCATAGAGTGTTGTTTCCA
The DNA here is from genome assembly GCF_048772815.1 of Callospermophilus lateralis. NCBI lineage: Eukaryota > Metazoa > Chordata > Mammalia > Rodentia > Sciuridae > Callospermophilus > Callospermophilus lateralis. Next base: position 3,177,659 of record NC_135311.1, read on the forward strand.
TTACTTATCAGCTCAAGCTTGATTTCAAGTGTCTAATGTAAGGCTTTACTAACAGCAGCACAAAAGAGCTAGCACACAGTAACTTGTCTCAATCTCAATTGCATTTTTGTTGGCACGGGGATTAAACCTAAGGGTATTTAACCACTAAGCACATCCCCAGCCCTTTTTATCTTTTATTTTGAGACAGAGTCTTGCTAAATTGCTGAGGCTGGCTTTGAACTTGAGATCCTCCTGCCTCAGCTTCCCAAATTGCTGGGATTGTAGTGTGCACCTAGGCCCAGATTTTCTCAATTGCTTTTTTTGGGGGGGCTATCGGGATTGAACTCAGGGGCACTCAACCACTGAGCCACATTCCCAGCCTCATTTTGTATTTTATTTAGAGACAGGGTCTCACTGAGTTGCTTAGTGCCTCAATTTTGCTGAGGCTGGTTTTGAACTTTGAACTCAAAACCAGCCTCAGCAATTTAGCGAGGCCCTAAGCAACTTGAACAAAACAAAAAACAGAAGTTTATTAATATGTGTGTATTATATATACAGGGAAGATATCCAGAGAATGAGTGACTCTCTAAAGGGGTGGTGACTTTGAATTTAGGCTTATGCAGAAAGCCAATTTTCTCAATTGTTTTTTTTAAATATTTTTTAGTTAGTTGTAGATGGACATAAAGAGAGAGTGAGAGAGGGAGAGAGAGAGAGAGAGAGTGAGTTTTAATATTTATTTTTTAGTTATCGGCGGACACAACATCTTTGTTTGTATGTGGTGCTGAGGATCGAACCCAGGCCGCACGCATTCCAGGCGAGCGCGCTACCGCTTGAGCCACATCCCCAGCCCTATTTATTTTATTTTTATGTGGTTCTGAGGATCGAACCCAGGGCCTTATATGTTCTCCACCACTGAGCTACAACCCCAGCCCCTCTCAATTCATTCTTTTTTTTTTTTTTTTTTTTTTTAAAGAGAGAGTGAGAAAGGGAGAGACAGAGAGAGAATTTTTTAATATTTATTTTTTAGTTATCGGCGGACAGAACATCTTTGTTTGTATGTGGTGCTGAGGATCGAACCCGGGCCGCACGCATGCCAGGCGAGCGCGCTACCGCTTGAGCCACATCCCCAGCCCCGTCATTCTTTTTTTTTTTTTTTTTTTTTTTTTTTTTTGGTACCGGGCATTGAACTCAGGGGCACTTAACCACTGAGCCACATCCCCAGCCCTATTTTGGATTTTATTTAGAAACAGGGTCTCAACGAGTTGGTTAGCACTCGTTACTGCTGAGGTTGGCTTTGAACTCTCCATCCTCCTGTCTTAGCCACCTGAGCTGCTGGGATTACAGGTGTGACCACCGTGCCTGACTCAATTGCTACTTAAGGTAGCATGGGCAATTATTTGCAGATCCTAAGGGCTACCAATTTTTCAGCCTGCCCTAGGAGAATCCTCCCTAACAACTTTCAATCTACTTCTAAGAAAATGGCATAATAATAATAATAATTATTATTATTATTACTAATAATAATAATTATTATTACTACTATTATTTTGGTACTAAGGATTGAACCCAGGGGCTCTTAACCACCAAGCCACATCTCCTGTTCTTTTTTATATTTTATTAGAGACAGGATCTTGCTGAGTTGCTGAAGTGGGGTTTGAACTCACAATCCTCCTGCATCAGCTTCCTGAGCTGCTGGGATTACAGGCGTGCATGGCACATTTTAGATACTGTAGTTTACCCTACCACTTCCAATACTAATTATGAATCAACTTGAAATTGTATTTATTTTTGTAACAGGCAATGGAAATAACAGAAGTTAAATAAAATGAAAGCTTATTTTTCTCTCAAGGTAATGAAGTCTGGCTGTAGGAAGCACAGGGCTGATATAGTATCCCCAAGAATTCAGAGACAGATTTCCAGGTTGCTTCTATTTTCCTGCTCTACTATCCTTACCCTGGGCTTCCATCCTTACTTTGCCTTAAAATAACAAGATCCTGCCAGATACAGTGGCGCATGTCTGTAATCCCAGTGACTAGGGAGGCTGAGGCAGGAGGATTCATGAGTTCAAAGCCTCAGCAATTTAGTGAGGCCCTAAACAATTTAGCAAGATGCTGTCTCAAAATAAAAACTCATAAAAAGGGCTGGGATGTGGCTCAGTGGTTGAGCACCACTGGGATCAATCCCCAGTACATAAAAATAAAAAAAAAATAAAAAATAAAAAACAAGATCCTTCAAACATCATGTCTGTGTTCTAGAGAGGAAACAGGAAGAAGAGAGATGGAGAAGATGGTTGAAAGAATTAAAGAGGATGGGGCTGGGATAGATCTCAGTAGTAGAGCACAAAGCCTTGAGTTCAATCCCTAGAATCACCTCCTCACCTCATCCAAAAAATAAAATAAAGACAGTATATGCCAGCTCTCTGATACTTCCCCCCCAAGTAGTGGGGATTGAACCCAGGGAACTCTACCCCTGAGCTACATCCATGGCCCTTTTTATTTTGAGCCAAGTTCTCACTAAATTGCTGACTCTAGCCTCAAACTTGTAATCCTTCTGCCTCAGCCTCCTGAGTTACTGGGATTCCAGGTGTGCACCAATGTGCCCAGCTTGTCTGACTCTTCTTTAAGGAGCTTTTCTAGAAGATTCATCCTGCACACACCATTCACATCTCTTTGTTTACATATATAATTAGAATGCAGTCACATATTTACACCTAGCTGCAAGAAATGGAAAACGTACTCTTTTTAAAAAAATATTTTTTAAAGTTATAGTTGGACACAAAACTTTTATTTTATTTTATTGTTGTTGTTGTTATTATTATTATTATTTTGCAGTGCTGGGGATTGAACCCAGGGCTTTGTGCATGTGAGGCATGCACTCTACCAACTGAGCTATATCTCCAGCCCCTATTTTATTTATCTATTTATATGTTGTGCTGAGGATTGAACCCAGGGCCTCTCACGTGCTAGGTGAGTACTCTACCGCCAACCCACAATCCTAGCCCCCAAAATATACTCTATTCAGGTTATCCTGTCACCCAAGACAAAAGGAGGATGAGTAAACTTTCCACATTGATGAATATGTTCATTATCTTGATCCTTAGTGATGGTTTTATTTTATTTTATTTTTTAAAGAGAGAGTGAGAGAGGAGAGAGAAAGATAATTTTTTTTTTAATATTTATTTTTTAGTTATCGGCGGATACAACATCTTTCTTTGTATGTGGTGCTGAGGATCGAACCCGGGCCGCACGCATGCCAGGCGAGCTCGCTACCGCTTGAGCCCCTTAGTGATGGTTTTAAAGATGGATACTAAGTCAACTAATAAAATTGTGACTTAAAAATGTACAGTTTAGCCCAGTGCAGTGGCACACACTTGTAATCCCAGCAACTTACAAGTTCAAGACCAGCCTGGGCAATTTAGCCAGATCCTGTCACAAAAATAACAAACAAACAAAAAACTTCTGGGGATATAGCTCAGTGGTAAAGCACTACAGTTTAATCCCCAGGATCACAAAGGAAAAGATATTTCACTTATTGCATATCAGTTATATCTCAATAAGGTTGTTTAAAATGTTGCATGTATAGGAGAAAAGAATATCTATCCTCCAGTTATCTGCTGCAGGGTTTTATAAGGCTATTTTTTTGGGGGGTGGGCATTTACCGGGAATTGAACCCAGGGGCCCTCAACTGCTGAGCCACATCCCCAGCCCTATTTTGTATTTTATTTGGAGACAGGGTCTTACTGAGTTGCTTAGTGCTTTTGCTGAGGCTGGCTCTGAACCTCCCCAGACACTGGAATTATAGGCGTGTGCCACTGAACCAGACTTATAAAGCTCATTAAATCAAGCTTTTTTTGTGGGGGGGCATGTACTGGGGATTGAACCCACAAGTGCTCTATCACGGAGCTATATCCCTGGCTCTGTTCATTTTTATTTGACGCAGGGTCTTGCCATCAATTAACTGAGGAAAATATGGTAAACTTTCTCACAATTGTAGGGGATTTATCAATTTTTCCCTGGAAGTTCTGTCAACTTTATCATTGTAAATAGGTTAAGAGTTACTGTATCTTCCTGGTAAATTGAAACATCAATGTAGAATCTCTTTGTATAGGGAATACTTTCAGCCTTAAATTTTATTTTTTCTGACATTAATGTAGCTACAGTAGCTTTCTTTTAGTTAGTGTTTGCCTGGCCTATCTGGGATTTTTTTTTTGTGTGTGTGATACTGGGTGCTCTACCACTAAGATATGTCTCCAGCCCTTTTTTTATTTTGAGAGAGGGTCTTCTTAATTTGGCCTCCAATTTGTAATCCTTCTGCCTCAGAGTTACAGGTGTTTGCCTCTGTGCCTGGCTTGTTGAGGCTGGCTATTAACTTCTCTACTTACTATGTTTTAAATGTTTCTTATAACCTATGTATAGCTGTATCTTAATTTTTATTTATTCTTACAACCTGCATATTAACTGAAGAATTTACTCTATTTAAATTATCACGATTAATTATATCATTGGGTTTATAATTTTTTTGTGTTTTTAATTTGTCCAGATTTTTAAAAATAGTTTTTAATGGTCAATGGACTTTATTTTTTTTTTAAGAGAGAGTGAGAGAGGAGAGAGAGAGAGAGAGAATTTTAATATTTATTTTTTAGTTATCGGCGGACACAACATCTTTGTTTGTATTTGGTGCTGAGAATCGAACCCGGGCCGCACGCATGCCAGGCGAGCGGGCTACCGCTTGAGCCACCTCCCCAGCCCCAATGGACTTTAATTTATTTATTTATATGTGGTGCTGAGTATGGAACCCAGTGCCTCATGCATGCTAGGCAAGCTCTCTACTACTGAGCCACAACTCTAACCCCTGACCAGATTTTTTAAATCTCGTTTATTTTTTCTCCTTTCTTATCTTCTGTACTCTTTGAGGTTTCCCCCTCCCCTCTCATTCCTATTTTCTCTCAACTTGTGTAGAAACTATTCATTCTACTTCTATTAGTATATAAACTTAAACTTTTAGTATGAACATTGAATTTAGCAATCAATATTAATCGATACCAAACATTAAAACAACTTTAATCAAACCCTCTCCCAAATAATAGGTACTTACATTCAGAATTTTAGTTCCATCTTTTCTTGTTTGGGAGTTTCTGTTTGTTTGTTTGTTTTGGGGACCAGGGATTGAACCCAGGGTTGCTTGCCATATCCTCAGCCTTTTTTTTTTTTTTTTTTAATATTTTTTTAGTTATAGATGGACACAATACCTTCATTTTATTTATTTATTTTTACGTGGTGCTGAGGATTGAACCCAGTGCCTCATATGTGAAAGGCAAGCGCTCTGCCACTAAGCCACAATCTCAGCCCCTGCTCAGCCTTTTTTATATCTTATTTAGAGACAGGGTCTCGCTAAATTGTTGAGGCTGGCTCTGAACTTACCATCCTCCTTTCTCAGTCTCCTGAGCTGCTGGGATTAGGTGTGCTCCACCACATCCTAATGGGAGTTGTTTTTGTTTGTTTGTTTTGTTTTGTTTTTAATGTACACATGCATATAATTTTGAGTTAAACAGCCACAGACTTAATATTTATAAATATACCCCCAAAATGAAAAAACAAATAAACCAAAATTTAAATGGGTAAAGGATATTTAAACCAATATTTCTGCAAAAATGATATATAAATAAACAATAAGCCAAAGAAAATCAATGTTAGATGTCATTAGCTATTATGAAAATATAAATCAAAAGCCACAATGAGATAACACTTCACTTCATTTAAGAGAATTATAATAATAAATGTTAAAAAGCATGTAATAAGTGTTGTTGAGAATATAGAGAAATGGAAATTCTCACATATTCCTATTGGGAATGTAAAATGGTGCAACTACTTAGTAAAACAGTCTAATAGCTCCTCAAAATGGTAAACATGAAGTTGAACACTGTACTCAGCAATTGTACTCCTGTGTATGAAATTAGTGACTGTGCGCATAAAACTTGTAAATGAATGAATATTCATAGCAGCATTATTTACATTAGCCCAAAGGGGAAAAACCCCAAATGACCATCAAGTGAAGAGTGGATAACTAAATATAGTCTATTTACATTAAAAAACAAAACAAAACAAAAAAAACAAAACAGTGCAACCCAGTTCATCCTCTCCTTACTTAGGAGCAACCACTTTCAAATCTTGTATCTGATGTTTGTCAATGACCTTTTTCCGTGTCTCTAACTACAGTGCTTGCACTGAGGCTCCTCCATAGTTTTCCTTTATGATAGGATGCATTCATTTCCAATAAGAGGGCTCAAGTTCTCTGCACCTTCACCCTCCCTCCCCTTTCACCCTCACAATTTTGGCTAAAAAGATCATCTAAACATTACATTATTATGACTACATTATTTTGCAGATGAGTCACTATATTTTTCCTTCCTTGAAATTCTTTTTGTCTTCTATTACTGACTACCTCAAAACACTGCTACAACTTTCTGGTTCTTCTCTGAAAGCATTTAGTCAATCTCCACCTTTCCTGGAGCCTCTGGCCCGATCATCTTTGCCATTTTCCCTGTGAATTTTCTTGAATCTCATCCTATAGATTCGCCCTGTTTTTTTTTTTTTTTTCTTTTTAATATATTTTAGTTGTAAATAGATACAATACAATACCTTTGGCGGGGGATACTGGTTATTAAACTCAGGGGCACTCCACCACTGAGCCACATCCCCAGCCCTATTTCGTATTTTATTAGAGACAGGGTCTCACTGAGTTGCTCAGCATCTTGCTGTTGTTGAGGCTGGCTTTCATCTCGCAATCCTCCTGTTTCAGCCTCCTGAGCTGCTGGGATTACAGGCAAGCACCACTGTGCCAGGCACAATACCTTTATTTTATTTTATTTATTTACTTTTAGTGGTGCTGAGGATTGATTTGAACCCAGTGCCTCGAATATGCTAGGCACGTGCTCTACCACTGAGCCTCAACCCCAGCCCTCTCCCTGATTTTGCTTGTGTTGAATCCTATCTCCTCTATTCCACCGAATTTCGTTCTGGATTTACTCTTTTACTTTGCCGAACCAAAGCCTTTAGTTTTTCTTGGAAGGCTTATTTTAGCCCAAACAGGCAACCACCATGATGGGCTTAGTGGCTAGTTGAAGTGAAGGATATCTTGTACCAAAAGTACTTCAGGGCACCTCCTCAAACAAAGCATGAGAGAAAAATTTTCAAGCCTAGGTAGAATTTAAATGAAGCAGTGTTTTAATAGGCTTATAAGAAATAAGGGTGTGTGTAAAAAGGTTGACAGCCTATATGATGGTGCATGACTATAATCCCAGCAACTAGAGAGCCTAAGGCAGGAGGATGGCAAATCTGAGGCCAGTCTCAGCAAGTGTGAGGCCAGCTTGGGCAAGTTAGCCAAACTCTGTCTCAAAACATACATACATACATACATACATAAAAGGGACTGGGGATGTCACTCAGTATTAAAGTGTCCCTTGATTTAATTAAATCCCCAGTACCAATAAATAAATAAATAAATAAATAAATAAGTAAATAAATAGTCAGGTGTACTTGTAATCCCAGCAGCTGGGGAGGCTGAGGTAGGAGAATCACTAGTTCAAAGCCAGCCTCAGGGGGATGTGGCTCAAGCGGTAGCGCGCTCCCCTGGCATGCGTGTGGCCTGGGTTGGATTCTCAGCACCACATACAAACAAAGATGTTGTGTCCGCCGAAAACTAAAAAAAAACAAAAAAAACAAAAAACAAAACAAAGCCAGCCTCAGCAAAAGTGAGGAACTAAGCAACTCTGTGAGACCCTGTCTCTAAATAAAATACAAAATAGGGTTGGGGATGTGACTCAGAGGTTGAGTGCCTCGGAGTTCAATCCTCTGTACAAAAAAAAAAAAAAAAAAAAACCCAAAAAGCAAAAAACAAAGATGACAGCCTGTTTGCATTGTGAAGTAGCATTGATGTAGGATATTGTGTTCAGAAATCCTTTATTGGTGGCTGTGCACCTGGGTGGTAAATCAAGGCTGCTTCTGTCTCAACCTGACTTGGGTCCTTTAAGCAAGAGTAGAATGATTCAACAAGCAACAATGAATCTTGGCGAGGATATGGGGGAAAAGGCACATTCATATATTGTTAGTGGGACTGCAAATTACTGTAACCATTATGGAAAGCAGGATGAAAGTTCCTAAGAAAACTTGGAATGGAACCACCATTTGACCCAGTCATCCTACTCCTAGGTTTTTACCCAAAGGAATTAAAATGAGCATTCTACAGTGATGCAGCCACATCAATGTTTGTAGCAGCTTAATTCACAATAGCTAAACTATGGAACCAACCTAGGTGCCCTTCAACAGATGAATTCATAAAGAAACTGTGGTATATACATAATGGAATATTACTCAGCCTTAAAGAAGAATGAAAGTATTGCATTTGCTGGTAAATGGATGGAACTGGAGATTATTATGCTAAGCAAAATAAGCCAATCCTAAAGAGCTAAAGGCCAATTTTTTTCTCTGATATGTGGATGCTAATTCACAACGAGGAGAGGCAGAATAGAGGTATTTTGGACTAGACAGAGGGGAGTGAAGGGTGGGGAGGGGGCATGGGGGTAGGAATGATAGTAGAATGAATCAGACATTATTACCCTGTGTGCATATGTGATTAATGACCTGTGTAACTCTACATTGTATACAATCAGACAGATGAATAGTTATACTCCACTTATGTATGATGTGTCAAAATGCATTCTACTGCATGTATAATAAATTTAAAAATTTTTACAAAGAGTAGAATGATTCATTTTTACTGACAGGATTTTAAATGGCAATATTTCTTATAGACTGATTTTAGAGGACAAAATTTTATTTATTTACATTTATTTTTTAAAAAACATTTTTATTGTTTTTGTTATTGATGGACCTTTATTATCTATTTTTTTATATGTTGTGCCGAAAATTGAACCCAGTGCCTCACACATGCTAGGCAAGCACTCTACCACTGAGCCACAACTCTAGCCCCCAAATTTCTTAGTAAGAAAGCAGTAGTCACAAAAAAGGGTTTGTTATGAATTTTATTACTGCACATGTTGGGAGAAATATTGCTTCCCGTTAACTTTAACTTTATAGTTGTGTGTGTGTGTGTGTGTGTGTGTGTGTTTCAATCACAACTTGATAAATGGCAGGGCAGATTCCCCTTCTGCCCCCATACTGAGAATTGAACTCAGGGCCTCACACATGCTAGGCATTCTACCACTCTACCACTAAGCTCCATCCCTAGCCCTGTTTGAGACAGGGTTTGCTGAACTGCTCATGCTGGCCTCAAATTTGTGTGTGATCCTCCTGCCTCAGCCTCTCAGTAGCTGGAATTAAAGGCATGCATCACAGCACCTGGCAGAATCTTTCTTTCCCAGTCAAAGCTAAATTTACTTTTTTAGAGTGTAGGGGAGACAAAGCACTTGTGTAATCTCAGCTACTTGGGAGGCTGAGGCAGGATCCCAACTTCAAGGCCAACCCGGGCAATTTAGCAAGACCCTGTTCAAAATAAAATAAACCAGGGCTGGAGTTGTGGCTCAGTGGTATAGAACACCTGCCTGGCATTCATGAGGCACTGGGTTTGATCCTCAGCACCACATAAAAGTAAATAAATAAAACAAAAGATCTACTGACAACTAAAAAAAAAAAATTATAAAAATAAATAAATAAATAAATAAACAAACAAGCAGGGTCTAGGATGTGGCTCAGTGGTAAAGTGCTTGCTCAGCATGTAAGAGACCCGGGGTTCAATCCCCAGTACTACTGGGAGTAGGAGAATGCTTCAGTCCAGTGAGAGCAAGAAAATGACTAAATATGAATCATAATGTCAGGATAGGTTCAGAAGCAGAGCTGTGCATACAGCATAGTGCTACCACGACTTTAATTAACTTTTTTTGTAGCCAGGCCTTGGTGGCACATGCCTATAATCTCAGCTCGGGGAGGTGAAGGCAGAAGGAACCCAAGTTCAAAGCCAGCCTCAGCAAAAGCAAGGCGCTAAGCAACTCAGTGAGACCCTGTCTCTAAATAAAATACAATAGGGCTAGAGGTGGCTCAGTGGACGAGTGTCCCTGGTACCCCCCCAAAATTAACTTTTTTTTTTTTTGTATGCATGGTATTAGGGATTGAACCAGGCCCAGTGCATGCTAGGCATGTATCTCTACCACCGAGCCACATCCTAAGCTCACTAGCACAGTTTTAAAGGAAGAGAGGAATTTTCCAGGCAAACAAAGAAAGGTAAAGTGAACCATCGGTAGACAGAACTATAGTGCAAAAGTATCAAACAGCATATTTTGGGATCTGCCAAGTGGTCTGGTACTGTTCAGGGTGCAGGGAGTGGTGGGGTATGAGACTAAAAGAGACACAGCTCCTGGAATGTCTGGTATGACATGCCAAGTAGTTTGGGCTTCATTGTGCAGGCGACTGGAGAGCATAAAGAGGTTTAAGCATATACATGTTTAGTTTTCTTTTATAGAAAAAAATCCTCAATTAGGGTAAGGCAAAGGTTAGAAATGTGTTAAACAGTCAGGCTAGACATGATGGTGACTTGGAACAAGGGTTAGGATCCTCGGCTGGGGCAGGGAACTTGGATTTGAAAAATATTAAGGAGGTGGAATTGAAAGGTCTGATTGATCACCCTGGTGATAGGAGACAACTCCTGGGTGTCTGTGTAGGGGCCAGTGACAAGACAGTGTACAGTAGAAACAGTGAATCTGGTTCTCATCATGGTGCCTTGGAAGACCTGTAACATTTCCAGACCCGTGGGGCTCGGGTGGGAGATCTGGTTCACGTGACACACATTCAGAGTTGTCAGACCTCAGGGAGCAACTGTGGACTGAGGAGGGAATGTTGGGTTCCCGAGGAGTGAGAACTTCCAGGTTTTTTTTTTCACCTATTTTTTCCCTCTTCCCCAGACAGGGTCTCAGTTTGTTGCCTAGTCTGGCTCCTGGACTCATCCTCTTGTCTCAGCCTCCTGCATAGCTAGGACCACATGTGTGTGTCCAGCTCAGGGGACTTCCATTTTTCAAGAGGGAGTATCTCTGAATGAGAGTGTTCTGGAGTGGGGAGCAAGAGGCTAAGGGGCTTGGCTAGACTCTATTCTTCTCATGTAATGGTGGTCTTGATGGCTCACTTTTCCTGTAAGTAGCAATAATCTAAAATAAACCTTGGCCAGATGTTGTGGCACAGGCCTATAATCCCCACTGCTTGGGAGGCTGAGGCAGGAGGATCATAAGTTTGAGGCCAGCCAGGGCAATATAAATATAAAGAGGGCTATATGTAGCTCAGTGGTAGAATGTACCAGACACTGAGGCAAGAAGATAGCAAGTTTGAGACCAACCTCAGCAACTTAGTGAGGCCCTAAACAACTTAGAAAGATTCTGTCTCAAAATAAAAAATACAAAAAGGTGTGGGGCATAGTGGTGCATGCCTATAATCCCAGCCACTTGGGAGGCTGAGGCAGGAGGATCATGAGTTCAAACCCAGCCTCAGCAACTTAGTGAGACCCTATCTCTAAAAAAATATAAAAAAGAGCTGGGGGTGTGGCTCAGTGGCTGAGTGACCCTGGTATCAAAAAAATAAAAAAAATATTAAAAAAATAAAAAGGGCTGGGGATGTATCTCAAGGGTAAAGCACACCTGGTACCAAAAATAATTTATACATACATATATATATATACATATATATATATATATATAAAATTTCATATTATATATGAATTATGTATAACTAATATATCACATATGTTATTCTATAATACAGAATTAGTATATAATTCATATTACATATATGAACTTTATATATGTATATAATTAATTCCATTCATAATAACCCCAAACTTCATACAACTGAAATGACCACCAATAGTACAATGGATAAATTTTAGCTGACTCATAAAATTCAATATGATATAGCAATAAAAAAAGAACAAGCTAAGTGAAGCATGGTGGCACACACCTGTGATCCCAGCTACTTGGGCGGCTGAGGCAAGAGGATTGCAAGACTAGCCTCAGCAGTCTCAAAATAAAAATAAAAGGGCTGGGGTATAGCTCAGTGGTAGAGTGCCCTTGGGTTCAATCCCCAGCACCACATACATACAAGTCCTTTCATCAAGGTTCTTTTCCTTCTAGTTACCTCTCTGTTTCTCCCCTTCCTTTAAATTTTTTTTTTTTTTTCTTGGCATTGGGGATTGAATCTAGGGGCACTCTATCACTGAGCCACATCCCACTCCTGTTCTGTCTTTTATTTAGAGACAGGGTCTCACTGAGTTGTTTAGTGCCTCACTTTTGCTGAGGCTGGCTTTGAACTTGAGATCCTCCTGCCTCAGACTCCATGGCTGAGAATCAAACCCAGTGCCTCACACATGCTAGGCAAGCATTCCCACTGAGCCACAACCTCAGCCCCCAGCTTTGTTTTAAGCCATTGGGCAGTTCGCATCCTACTTGTTACTTTAGTGGCATCTCGCAATTTATCATTCTTTCCTCTGTCTTGAAGACTTTGTGTTCAAGTTTAGGCTACTCTTCTGGCTTCCTCCCTCCTCCCTTTCCTCTCAGTCTCCTTTGCTTGCACTTCTCATTTCTGGCTTTAAACCTTGGAGTACCTCATGGCTGTCTGTGGACTTTTTCTCCTTTCTATGCACACTCCCTTGATGATTTAATCTACTCTAATTTGGGCTTTAAGTACCATATGTAAGCTGATGATACTCAAATCTCTACTTGTATATTTAATAACTCAACATGACTGAAATTGAGCTATTGGCCTAATCCCTGAAGCTTGCTTCTCCTTTAGTCTTCCCAGCACATCATTCTTGTGTTTCCCCAGTCCCCATACATTTGAGTTTTTTCTCTCACATCCCACCATCCCACTGCCACCTTCCCTTGCATCTCCCCTGGCCCCAGTGCTGGAGATCAAACCTGGGACCTCAAGCATGCTAGGCAAGCACTCTACCACTGATCTAAACCCCGGCCCCAGTGTCTTTTGTTGTTTTATTTTTGTGGCATTTGTTTGAACCCAGGTTGCTCTACCACTAAGTCACATCCCTCGATCTTTTATTTATTTTTTAATTTTAGGACAGGGGCTTGCTAAGTTGCTGAGGCTGGCCTTGAACTTGCGATCCTCTTGCCTCAGCCTGAACTTGCCAGGATTACAGGTGAGTGCCAAGGTGCCTGGCAAAATATTTCTAAATGAATGAATACTGTATGGACTGAAGAACAAACTTCTATCTAGAACCCTTATGGCAAGAGAATCTGTAAAATTCAGTGTTCAGTTTTCTGTACTCTTACAATTAACTCTATTGCCTTTGACTTTGGATAAATCACCTAACCTAGCCTGTCTGTGCCTCAGTTTCCTCTTTAAGTAAAACGGCTATAATCACAGTAGTACCTCCTTCCGGGGTTGTGATAAAGATTAATGAGTTTATATGCATAAAATTCTAATCGTAGATCACGCATAGTACACAAATGAGTAGTGATTGTTATACCTACTGGGAGATTCAGAAAGAGGGTGAGAAGGAATGCCGGTTGGTTGCATCCAGTAAGGGACCCCTAATTAGCTGTTGGCCAAGAAAGATCGCTGTGAACTGGGGCAACTGTCGGCAGCCAGAGAGAGGGGACTCCAGGGTCGCGCGCGCGTGTGTGTATGTGTGTGTATCGGGGCTGCGTTAATCGCATCTGTCATCACTTGATAAATCACTGGTACATTGTAAACTCTTCATCTTCACAAAAATAATCTCGGCAGGTGGCTACCGCAATCCCAACTTTACCCAAGAGAAAACAGTTCCGGAGAGATCGATCGACTTGCCGATGTCACCGTGCGCGAAGTGCGGGCCCCAAGTTCCCTCCAGGTCGATTCACGCGTCGAAGCAGCCTTATATCCACGGGAACTCCCAGGGAGCTCCTGAGAGTGCGGGGCCCAGTGCCCAGGCCCCCACAGTCCGGGAACAGACTCTCATAAAAACCGGCCACTCGGGAGCAGCTGCCGCGCGGCGGGGCGCGGAGGTGCGCGGGAGGACCGGCGGGAGGGCCGGCGCGCACGCGGCGCGCTTGGCTGGCGGACGCGCTCCGCAGCGGGGTTTACTAAAGGGCGCACCAGCGGCTCGTCCTCGCACAACTCCTCCCTCTGCCCCGCCTCCGGGGGCGGGGCAAGCGAGCGCGGGAAAGCTCAACCTGGTTCCCATCCCCGCCTCGTGCTGGGGGCGGGGAAAGAGAGCTCCTAAATGGGAAAGCGCTCTGGGGTCCCGCCCTCCAGGGCTTAGGAGACCTATCAGCATGCTACCCTAAGATCTCTTGGGACACGGCCCAGGCCACGCCAGCACTCCCAACGTCACCTCTCCCCCACTTCCGGTCCGCAAGCCCGTCCCAGCCCCCAGATCCCAGTTCCTTCCACATTCCAAAGCCCAGGCCCGGTCCAAGCCCTCCCGCAGAGGGAGGAGCGCGGGTGACGCCATCGCCCAGGAGCTGGTCCGCGTGAGGATCTCATCCATCCAGATAATGAAACGCTGTAGGCAGTGGGAAGCGCGCGAGGCCAGGTCAACCAGATGACGTAATGTTTGGGGTGGTGTCCCATTCGGGGACTTCTGCACTGCATCACTGGCACTGGAGTGCAGCTCAGCGCACACAGATCTCGGTATCCACCTTCCACTGGGATTCGAGGAGATTCTCCTTAAAGTGCCCACTGCACACAAGCTCAGAGTTCTTTAAATTTGCTTTAGTGAACCGCAGCTTCCAGCTTCCAGCAGCCAATAGGGAGTGAGGGGGCGGAGACGCCTCTGGACAGCCACGCCTCCTGGCGGAAAGCAGGGAGTCCGGCTCGCTCTTTTCTAAGCGACAGTAGCAGCGGCCAATCGCTTTTGAAGATTTGCAGATGGGGCAGGTGGACTAGGGCGCAGCCAATGAGATCAGGCTTCTTCAGAGGGCCCAGGTCCCCTGCCCAACGAGGATAAGAGGACTGTGCGGGGTTAGTTCCGAGCGGCAGTACTTAAGGCCAACCCAGTGTGAGCCTGGGAGGGGCGCAGTACTGAACGACCGAGGTGCTGGCCAATGGCGAGTGTGAAAGCGGGCAGCCCAGACCAGGAGCGCGGAGGGAGTCTGAGGGAGGGGGAGGCCAAACCGGAGAGAAGCAGGAAGTAGCGGCGGCCGCGGGGAGGGCGGCGACGGCGGCAGCGCTGGCGGCTGGAGCAGGGTAGAGACGGCCGGGTTTGGGCCCGCACTAGGAACCGAACAAGTAAGCTGGCTTGGGGCGAATACCCGCCCTCGGCCCCGCCCCCTGGGGGGGCGGGTAAATGCCCCCGCCCCTCCCCCACTTGGTCAACTACCCCTTCTCCGCGCCGCCCCCTGGGGCGGCTTGTTGGGAGGCCCGGCACCACCTCTGTCTCCCGGGGCGGATGGGCGAAACTCACAGCCTGTTGAAAGCACAGCCCCTAGCCGGGTAAACGTGGAGGAAGGGTCGGGGACCCCAAGTCCTGGCGCCCCTAGCCCGAGAGGCAACCGAAGTGCGGCCCGGGGACCGAAGGCTGCAGGATGTCGCGACCTAAAATGGTGTCCGAGCCCGGGGTGGGGGCGGGGGAACTGGGCCCGGCCGGCGCGGAGCGTTCATCCCGACTGGGCGCGAGTCCGCGTCCGGGCCCCGCAGGATTCCACGAGCGCCCCGGGCCCGCCGCGCGCCCGCCCTCTGCTCCCCAGCCTCCGGTGCCTCGGGGAGTC
This sequence comes from Callospermophilus lateralis, assembly GCF_048772815.1. Classification (NCBI taxonomy): domain Eukaryota; kingdom Metazoa; phylum Chordata; class Mammalia; order Rodentia; family Sciuridae; genus Callospermophilus; species Callospermophilus lateralis. The sequence continues at coordinate 3,193,335 of NC_135311.1, forward strand.
CGCGCGGGGAGGAGGCTGCGCCCCGCACGGAGGGGAGGAACGAGGTCCGAGTTGGGACCGACCCCGTCCGGAGCGCTGGGAGTCCTGCTGGGACCGCCCCCTCCCCTTTTCCGTGCGCGCTCCCCACCTTCCAGTGTGGTTCTGGGCCGCGGGGTGCTGTGCGGCAGCTCCCAGAGGGCCTGGCCTGGTCGAGGCCCGGCCGGTGGGAGCAGAAGGAGCGCCGCTTGCCTCAGTTTCCCTCTAGTTTCCTGTATGTGCATCCTGCCCCCTCTCCGCAACCCCGGACTTGCTCCCCGCGCCAGCCCTCGGCAGATGGCAGGGACTTAATTCCGCCCGCTGCCCAGTTTGGCCGCAACCTAATCGACCCCAGCCAGGCTCCCGCCCCTCGCCCTCCTTTGCGCAGCAGGCCTGGGCCTGGGCCGAGGGCAGTGGAGCCCCCACCCGACCCGGGCCCGCGCACCCTCTTCCTGTTAAGCTCTTTCCTTTGGCGTTTGAGGAAGAACAGAGGGAAAAGGGGGCGGGGGGAGATGAGAGACCTAGAGACGGGCGCAGCAGCCAGGAGCCGCAGAAAGGCCTGGGCTTTGGAGTGGGGAGCCTCTTCGGCCTTGAGCTCCGCCGCTGGGTCAACTGGCTGCTCCAGGTGGCTATCGGATGACCTCTAAGTCACTTGCTCGTCATTGGGAAAGGTGGGTGGGAGAAGCAAGTTCGCAGGTGTTTTCTCACTGTTCCGCGCTCCACCAGGCTACTTTGCTGGGGGCCTGAGGAGAAGGTAGCCTAGGCCTCTCCTGGTCCGGACAGAACCAGGCTATAGGGGTTCTAGCTGTTCATCTGGCAGAGGCTGGGGCTTTGTTTAAGTCTGCAGAATTCAGTGTGTGTGCGTGGGAGGGGGGGACAAGGTGCAGGGAAGGCTCCCCTTTCTTCCTTTAGTTGGTACCCTTTCCCCCCACCCCCACTGTAGTCTGAGCAATGCCAGCTGCCACCTGCTGGGACTATCTCCAGTTACAGTCTGAAGGCTGGAAAGAGGTGAGAGAATTGGCCTTGGGAAATGGCTTGCATCCTGGGCAGGGAGAGTGTGAGGGGAGAGACTTCTTCAGTCAAGGGGAACAACTGGTGGAGGATAGACCAAGTCTTACATACTGATCTTGTCTCCTTGTTGGTTTAGTGTCACCTAAGTCTTATGGGACATTTTTTGCAGTGGGCCAGGCTGGGAGGTTGGTGGAGACTCCCTGAGCTGCTGTTTTCAAAGGAAAATTGAAAGGAAAGGGGAGTTTGAGTCAGGGATAGACTTGAGGAGAAATGGCAGGGGAGAGAGCCGGCTTTCTCCATTGGGCCAGTTGTGCTGGATAAGCTTATACCCTGGAGTTTTAGCCCTGAGAGAGCAAGATGGGAGGAGGGAGGGGATACTCTGGGGAAGGAGGTGAGCCAGCAGCAGGTGTTTGTGACAGGAGAGACCTAGGCTGGGCCTTTGTGACTAGGCTGCCGTCACCATTTTCCCTTCCGTCCTTCTTCCCTTTGTCTTTCTCTTTCCCTGTTTTGTTCTTTCCATCTTGATCTCTTGTGTGACTTCCCTGAGTCTGTTTCTCCCTGCTGACCAAGCTAGACAGGTGCAGTGATGGCCTCTAGTGCTCCAGACTTGCTTTGCATGACCCCTGACTTTTGTTTCTGACCCCACCCCTAAATGTCTGGCGCATGTTGCCTCCCAGCTCCTTCTCTACCTTACATGTCCTTGTTTGGTCCAGCTGAAATAATAAATCGTATTCTGGGTCTAATTCTCACATTTACATTTTAATATCATACTCAGAATAACCCTGTGATACATGGATTACTCGTTTCCTCTCAAACAGCAAAAATGATTTGCTTGTGATAAAGGTCCATGATAAAGCTAAACTAGAACAATTTCTTAAGCGTTGGCATAAGTTGCTCACTGCCCTTTTGTACAGATAGCCTTTCATGTCTCTGAAGAGATCCCCAAGAATTCCATGAAGAATGAGTTGATCCCATGCTGACATGAATGAACCTGTAACCCTAGAGAACATTGTGTCCGATTCCTCCTTACTGTATCAATTGATTGGTTCTCTGCTGGGCACAGGAAGGGATGAACTGGTTTTAACCTAGAGGCTCATTGAGCTCCCTCAACTTGCATTACTCTTCTGTTTCTTTTTTCTTTTTTTGACTGGGGATTGAACCCAGAAGCAATTTATCACTGAGTTACATCCCTAGTCTTTTGTTGTTGTTTTTTTAAGATTTTTTTAAAGGTGGACATAATATGTCTGTTTATTTTATTTATTTTTATACGGTGCTGAGGATCCAACCCAGTGCCTCACACATGTGAGGCAAGCGCTCTACTACTGAGGTACAACCCCAGCCCCTATTCCTAGTCTTTTTAATTTTTATTTTGAGGAAGTCTTGCGAAGTTGCAGAGGCTGGCCTTGAACTTGCCATCCTCCTGCCTCAGCCTCTTGAGTCACTGCCCAGCCTCAGTGTTTCCTCAAGAGTCTTCCTTCCTCTTTCTCTCTGGATTTTGGTGCTTGCACTGGTCTGTACACACTCATCTTTGATTTGGGGGTTTGGCGTACCAAGCACTTCCAGCAGCTCTCTAGGATTCACAGAATGGTGGAGGTGTACCAAGTTGGAGGGGATCCTGAGAGAAAAGGCGTAGGGTCCCTATTTCAAGCATCTCATTTTGTCCTTTTTCATCAGGTCTGGGATCTTCCGCTATGGGGGACATGAAGACCCCTGATTTTGATGATCTCCTTGCTGCCTTTGACATCCCTGACATTGATGCAAATGAAGCCATCCATTCTGGGCCAGAAGAAAATGAGGGGCCAGGAATCCCCGAGAAGTCAGAAACCAGTGCAGGAGGTGAATCGGAAGACATAGCCGCAACAGCTGGGGATGACCCTGAGGGTTCAGCTCAGGCCTCTGACCACAGCCTGCCGCCATCGGACATTTCCACAGTCAGCGTTATTGTCAAGAACACGGTGTGTCCTGAGCAGTCGGAGACCCTGGCTGGGGGTTCAGGAGGAGAAGGTACCCAGGCTGAAGAGGGAACTAAGGAAGGGCCTGTGGGACCTTGCCTGATGCAAAATGGATTTGGGGGCCCTGAGCCATCCCTCCCAGGAACCCCCCACTCTCCTGCTCCTCCCAGTGGGGGTACTTGGAAAGAAAAAGCCATGGAAAGCAAAGCTCCCTTGGACCTTTTTGCTCATTTTGGGCCAGAACCAGGGGAGCACCCAGATCCCTTGCCTCCTCCTGTACCTTCTCCCCCTCCAGAGGGAGCCATGACCCCTCCTCCTTTCCCCTCTCCCTTTGAGCTGGCCTCTGAGAATGGCCCACCCCTGTTGCCCCCGAGCTCTTCCCCACCCCCTGGGACCTTGAAGCAGGGCAGCTGCAGCCCCCATCATCCCCAGGGCCTGGGCCAGCAAGGCTCAGGCTTCAGTCCTGAGGCTGCAGGGGATCCTGCCAGTGCCTCCCCTCCCCAGGTTGCAGGAGTGCCCTTTTTCAAGCAGTCCCCAGGGCACCAGAGCCCTCCTCCTTCCCCTAAAGTGCCCAGCTGTAAGCCCCTGAAGGAAGAAGATGAGGGGCCAGTGGACAAGTCTCCCCCGAGAAGTCCCCAGAGTCCTTCCAGTGGAGCTGAGGCTGCAGACGAGGACAGCAACGACTCCCCTGCCTCTTCCAGCTCCTCCCGGCCCCTCAAGGTGCGGATCAAGACCATTAAAACATCTTGTGGGAATATCACAAGGACTGTAACTCGGGTCCCCTCCGATCCTGATCCCCCTGCCCCCTTGACTGAGGGGGCCTTCCTGGCTGAGGCCAGCCTTCTGGCTGAGGCCAGTCTCCTGAAGCTGTCCCCCGTAACTCCAACCCCTGAGGGTCCAAAGGTGGTGAGCGTACAACTGGGTGATGGCACGAGGCTGAAAGGCACTGTGCTGCCTGTGGCCACCATCCAAAATGCCAGCACTGCTATGCTGATGGCAGCTAGTGTGGCACGTAAAGCTGTGGTTCTGCCTGGGGGAACTGCCACCAGCCCTAAGACAATGGCTAAGAATGTGTTAGGCCTGGTTCCCCAAGCCCTGCCCAAGGCAGAGGGGCGGGCAGGACTGGGGGCAGGGGGGCAGAAGGTCAATGGTGCCTCAGTAGTGATGGTGCAGCCTTCAAAGCCGGCCAGTGGGCCAGGCACAGCAAGTGGCACTGTGATCTCGCGGACCCAGTCCAGCCTGGTGGAGGCCTTTAACAAGATCCTCAATAGCAAGAACCTGCTGCCCGCCTACAGGCCAAACCTGAGTCCGCCAGCCGAGGCTGGACTGGCCCTGCCTCCAGCAGGCTACCGCTGCCTTGAGTGTGGGGATGCCTTCTCCTTGGAGAAGAGTCTGGCACGGCACTACGACCGGCGGAGCATGCGCATCGAGGTTACCTGCAACCACTGTGCCCGCCGCCTGGTCTTCTTCAACAAGTGCAGCCTGCTCCTGCACGCGCGGGAGCACAAGGACAAGGGGCTCGTTATGCAGTGCTCACACCTGGTCATGAGGCCTGTGGCCCTTGATCAGATGGTGGGCCAGCCGGACATCACTCCTCTGCTGCCTGTAGCTGTCCCACCTGCCATTGGACCTCTGGCTTTGCCTGTCTTGGGCAAGAGTGAGGCAGCCATCACCTCTTCCGCCATTACTGCAGTTGCCACCGAGGCCCCTGTGCTGCCACTTTCAACAGAGCCGCCTGCTGCCCCTGCCACCTCTGCTTACACGTGCTTTCGCTGCCTGGAGTGCAAGGAACAGTGCCGGGATAAGGCTGGCATGGCAGCCCATTTCCAGCAACCTGGGCCCCCTGTCCCTGGGGCCACCAGCAACGTGAGTTGCCTTTACGTTCCTCTGGGGTGGGAACAACCAGATGCCGTTGGGATAGGATCCAGGGTGTTGGGGGCCTGAACAACAGGAGTAATATGGGACAAGTCCCACCCCAGGGACTTACCTTGTTTAATAACCCCCTCGACAGGTGTGCCCATCCTGCCCCATGATGCTCCCCAATCGCTGCAGCTTCAGTGCCCACCAGCGCACGCATAAGAACCGACCCCCCCACGTCTGCCCTGAGTGTGGGGGCAACTTCCTGCAAGCCAATTTTCAGACCCACCTGCGGGAGGCCTGTCTGCATTTCTCTCGTCGTGTGGGATACAGGTGCCTCGGACCCCTCCCCTTGTAGAACTTTGGGTCTCGTGCGTCTCGGCACTAACTGTTCAGATGGCCTCAGAGAACGCCGTCCTGGGTACCCCTCAGCTCTGTTGTGTTGGCAGACGCAGCCCTGGGACTCCGGCCCTGCCTTCCAGTCCTTCCCCATGAGGATGGGGAAGAGGGGCCTGCTGGGCTCCCGTGCTGCCTCCACGGCCTTCGGTGGCCGCTCCCTGCCCACCACTGGTTGCCTTCCTGGAGTCCACCAGGCTTTGGGGATAAATGGGTGGGGAGTGGGTGTGGAGACGCGCCCTCTCACCACCGTGCCTCCGGCTTCTTCCCCAAGGTGTCCTAGCTGCGCAGTGGTGTTCGGGGGCGTGAACTCCATCAAGTCCCACATCCAGGCCTCGCACTGCGAGGTTTTCCACAAGTGCCCCATCTGCCCCATGGCCTTCAAGTCCGCACCCAGCGCCCACGCCCACCTCTACTCCCAGCACCCCAGCTTCCTCACACAGCAAGCCAAGTGAGACCTGTGGAGGGCACGGAGGGGTGGGGCCAGGGCCACCCATCTCTGCCTGATGCCACACTGTCCCCCCCGCCCCACAGGCTCATCTACAAGTGCGCCATGTGTGACACGGTCTTCACTCACAAGCCCCTCCTCACCTCTCACTTTGACCAGCACTTGCTGCCTCAGCGTGTCAGTGTCTTTAAGTGCCCATCTTGTCCTCTCCTCTTTGCCCAGAAAAGGACCATGCTGGAGCACCTCAAGGTACCGGAGCAGAGGGCCGAGCAGGGCTGTTCAGCTGGGCTGACGCAAAGCCAGCTTCTCCCACAAACAGCTGTGCCCCTATCTCCCTCTTACAGAACACCCACCAGTCTGGGCGCTTGGGGGAGGAGATTGCTGGGAAAGGGGCTGGAGGCGCCCTTCTGACTCCCAAGACTGAGCCTGAGGAGCTGGCGGTGTCCCGGGGCGGGGCAGCCCCTGCCACTGAGGAGTCGTCCTCATCTTCAGAAGAAGAGGAACTGCCAAGCTCCCCTGAGCCACCCCGCCCAACCAAACGGCCCAGGCGGGAACTGGGGAGCAAAGGCGTCAAGGGTGGGGGTGGGGGGCCTGGGGGCTGGACCTGTGGCCTTTGTCACTCCTGGTTCCCTGAGCGGGATGAATATGTGGCTCACATGAAGAAGGAGCATGGCAAGGTGAGTGGGAGCCTGGCCCTGGGGGAGGGGCTGGGGGGCAGCTTGGGATTGGCCTGTGGGCCAGTGGGAATGGGGCCCGGAGCCTGGCTCTCACCTCCCACCCCTTGCTCTCCCAGTCGGTGAAGAAGTTCCCTTGTCGCCTGTGCGAGCGGTCCTTCTGCTCCGCCCCCAGCCTGAGACGCCACGTCAGGGTCAATCACGAGGGGATCAAGCGAGTGTATCCATGCAGGTAACCCCTGCTCCCGCTCCCTTCCTCCTGCCTGGTAGGTAACCCCACCTGCACCCCTGAACTCCCCACTTGCCCTTTGCCTGAGGCCTCCTATTGCTCTGGCAGCCATGGCCTCTCAGGAACCCCAGGCCCTTGGCTGTGTCCCTGGTGCCATCCCTCCCCCCTCCCCCCTCCCAGGTATTGCACAGAGGGAAAGCGCACCTTCAGCAGCCGCCTGATCCTGGAGAAGCACGTCCAGGTCCGGCATGGCCTGCAGCTTGGGGACCAGTCCCCTGGCCGAGGGGGTGCCCTGGCTCGGGGGCCTGGTGCCAGAGGTCAGGTAGGCAGAAGCCCGGCCTGCTGTGTTAGGCCACCGGAGTGGGAGGCTGCAGGGTTGGCTGCCAGGGACATGGGAGATGGTGAGGCCTGTTTCCTTCTGCTCCTCTTCAGGGCCCAGGCCGGAAACGCCGCCAGTCTTCTGACTCATGCAGTGAGGAGCCTGACAGCACAACACCCCCAGCCAAGTCCCCCAGAGGTGGCCTTGGGTCAGGAGGCCATGGTCCCCTGCGCTATCGGGGTGGTAGCTCAGTTGAACAGAGTCTTGTGGTGGGGTTGAGGGTGGATGGTGGTGCCCAACAGTGCCTCGACTGTGGCCTGTGCTTCGCCTCCCCTGGCTCCTTGAGCCGGCACCGTTTTATCAGTCACAAGAAGAGACGGGGTGTGGGCAGAGCCAGTGTCCTGGGGCTGGGGGATGGGGAGGAGGAGGCCCCTCTTCCATCAAGGTCTGACCCAGAGGGCGGAGATTCACTCCTGCCTGGTTCTGGAGGCCCACTGACCTGTAAGGTCTGTGGCAAGAGCTGTGACAGCCCTCTCAATCTCAAGACTCATTTCCGAACACATGGCATGGCGTTCATTAGGGCTCGGCAGGGGGGCAGTGGGGACAACTAGGCTGCCTCCCTGGGCTGACCAGCCTCTCCCTCTTCCCTGGGAGCCTGGATTTCACTGCTGCTGCTGCTGTTGCCGCTGCCGCCGGCCCCTGGGTTGGAGAGTTAAACTAATACACATTTTGTTCACTTCTCCTCCTCCTCCTAACCCTAAAGGAGAAAGCTTTTCAGGATCATAGTGATTTACAACCCCCCCTCTTTGGGTTTGGCCCTTGGGCCCTAGTCAAGTGGGCCCTCCATTCCTTTCTGAACCCAACACTAATTATGCTCCTGCTGCACACCCCCAGTGTGCCACTGTGGGTAGGAGAGTGGGACTTTGGTAAGTCTGCTAGACAGGCACAGGGAAGGACCGATGGGAACAGGGGGCCTGGACACCTCCAGTCCTTCAGGCACAGACTGAGATCTCTTCCTCTGGGCTGGGCCCACACTAGCACCCCCCTCCCTGGCACTCCAGCCCCCACCCCTGCAGTGCCTTTCACTTGTCTTCTTTCCCCCCAGAAATCCAGAGGGGTTGGTGGGATGAGTCCTGTCGGGGGGCCCGGGGAGAGGAGGGGACAGGCTCTCAGGAATCCTTTATTCTTGTCGTAATAATAATACTAACATGGGAGAAAACCAGACCATTAAAACTGCTTGTGGTTTAATCCCCATCAGGCTTCTCTTTTTATGTGACTTGACCACTGGACTTGATGGGAGGGGAGGAGTCCTCTGGGAAGCTGTGGTGTTGACCAAGACAGGCAGGGAGAAGCCATCCCCTCTTCTGTGGGGTGCCTTTTGTATCTTGGACATTGAGGCATCTGTTCACTCACCCCCCAAAAGGGAGAGACTCAGAAATGACACAGATGGCTAACTAAGGACTTTATTTCAAACAAAAAATAAAAAATTAAGAGCTGTTTCCCTGGGTATGAGGAAGGGATCGGGGTAGGAATTCCCCATGGCTAGGTCAATACCCTCAATAACTGGAGGGATTGTAATTCCCCTTCTCAATCCCACTGATGGGGAACCTTAGCAAGTGCAGGACCCTGTGACAGAGCCCACCTATCAAGGGGAACTCTGGCAGGGGTCAGTCCCTGGGAGAATATCTAGAGTCGGGCAGCAGCATGGCCAAAGGCCAACCACAGGATCAAGTCCTAAGTACCAAAAACTTATTCTTCCCTCTTCCTGGGACTCAGAACAGATAAGGGGCAGCCTGTGGAAAGAACCTCTCAGGTCCCGGTGAGAGGGAGGAGGGCCAGGTGCCCCTCGCATTCATCACCTCTATTCTCTGGAGGGCAGGGAGTCCTGGAACCTGTCAGATGGTAATACACAATGAGGGGCGGGAAGCCCCAGCAAGCCTGCACCCCATGGCCGGCTCCTCCCACCCTGGCAAGCGCTCACAGTTACCACATGATCCTTTATATTTCTTGCCTCCCATTTCCCTTGGGTGGATGGTTGGGTAGATGGGGTTTCCTGGTTTGTGATTTCTCAGACAAGGGCTCTCCCAGGAGAGGGTACCCTGGATCCCCCCACCACTCTTAGGCCCAAGAAGGAGGGTGTCACATGATGCCATTGGTGAGGTACTGGAAGCCGTCGTAGAGTTTGGTGGTGATGGACCGCATGCTGCCATCCACCATCTGCTCCACCAGCAGCTGGAGTTGCTCCTCGGTCATGCTCATGTGGAACCTCTCTTTGAGGTTGCGGATGGTGCTGGAACCATGGAAGCAAGGAAGCTGAGAGCCTGGAGGGAAGAGTGGGGACTGAGGATCCCGGATAGGAAGGAGGTACAGTGGTCACCACCCCAGGAGCACAGGCAGGTATTCCTGAAGTGCCCCTTCCCTCCCCACTCGAGAGCTGTGGAGTCCGTTCTGTGCAGAGAAGAGGAACTGGTGGGAGGTCCTGTCTTGAGCTCATCTGCATCCCGTGCTTCTAAGCCCCTCTGTAGGTGAGGGTATGTGGGCAGAGGAGGGGAGAGGGCCATAGAAAGGGTTGAGGGAACAGAATTGCGGGGTCCAAAAGGAAGGCCAGGAAGAAACTCGGGATGGGCCCTGAGCTGGGCACACTTATCTGGTTGCAGGCCTCTGCCTATGCTACGTCTGACACTCACAGATGACCTGGGCCACCGTCATCATGGGGCCAGACGGGGATGCTCCTGAGCAACGGCGACAACCTGTGGGGTAGGGGCAGGGGTGGGGAGGAGGAGACTGGCAGCTTAGACGTGGTATCCACCTGGAGCCTTGAGGAGGGGGGACAAGGACTGGGGCCCAGGGGAGCTCACAGGAGGGGATCCCAGGCAAGACAGTGGACATCAAGGTAGGACAGGGTAGAGGAGAAAGATGAGAAATTCAGCTCAGAGCAGGACAGGTGAATAGTGGGAAAGGAAGGCGGCCTGGCAGGGGGAGCAGAGGCCAGGGCAAGCAGGTCAAGTGGCATGGGGAGGAAAGTCCAGTACGTGGAAACCCCTGAGTAGGTCAAGAGAAGAACCACGCATGGAGGAGATGGAGAGACTGGTGGTAAAGGGATAGGGACATCAGAAGGACCAGGAGGCTACAAATGGGGCTCTTTTTTCCCTGAGGGTGCCAAGGAGGGTGTTTCTGCTGCCCCTTCTTCCTCCCAGGCCCAGCTCCGCCAGGGTCAGGAAGAGTGTCCTGGAGGAGAAATGGCACTGGATTGAGCTGGATCCCTCTCCCCCAACAACCAATTTGCATCTTGATGTGGGAGTCCTAAGCTCTAGGGCCTCAACCTGAGTGGGGATGTGGAGGGTTCCACAGGCCCTGAGCTCTCCCCAGCCCACCTTGCTGCATGATCTCCACGATCTGCACCACTTTATCCATGTGTTTCCGAGCAGCAATCAGCCCTTGCAGCATCAGCATCTTATAGTAGTTGAACATGTCGCCATGCAGGCCACCCATCACCTGGGGAGGAAGAAGAGTGTGTGCACCACAGGACTATGGTAGGAGTGATCCCTGTCCTGTGAGCCTTCCAGAAGTGCTGCTTTCTTTCCCAGGGCAATCATGCCAAACTCCACTGTTCCCCACTCAGGAAATCCTGCCTCACCCTGACTTACTGCCATTTCTGTTCTGTTCATCCCTAATTGGGGAGCGGGGAGGAGCCCATCAGCTCCCCCTGCCATGGCAGAGAAAGAACAGTGACCCTGAGGCGCCTCTGCTTCCTGACTCACATCCACAAACTCTGTGGTCAGCTTAAAGGCTGATGTCTCAAAGCCCAGGTTTCGGGGTGAGCTGGACAGGATGAAGCCAAAGTCGATGTGGATGATGTGGCCTTCTGCATCCAAAAGGATATTCCCATTGTGTCTGAAGAAGAGAAAGAGGAGAGGAAGAGTCATAGTAAGTCTTACTGGGACTGAATTTTTTTTTTTTTTTTTTTTTTTAATGTTTTGGTCGTAGACCGACGCAATACCTTCATTTATCTATTATGTGGTGCAGAGGACCGAACCCAGTGCCTCACACATGCTAGGTGAGTGCTCTACCACTGAGCCACAACCCCAGCCCCCTGAGACCAGACTTTAAAATGGCAACATACTGGCCATAGGACACGAGGCTGGGGCATCCCCTGCCATGTTTTCTGCTGCCTATAATCCTGAGTCCAGTCTCCTAGGATCTAAAGCTAGCAGTGAAAAGAAAGGAAGCAGAAGAGAGAACCACTAACAAAAGCTGGTGTCTAAAATTCCTATTATTAACAACTTAATGACAATATTTAGCAGAGCACAGTGGCACACACCTGTAATCCCAGTGATGCAGGAGGCTGAGGCAGGAGGATCCACAAGTTCAAAGCCAGCCTCAGCAATTTAGTGAAACCCACTCCCAAAATAAAAAAATAAATTAAAAGGGCTGGTGATATGGCTCCATAGTTAAATACCCCTGGGTTCAATCCCAGGTACCAAAAATAAGAAGTTTAGGGTTATCCCAATTTCCCAGAAATCTCATTTTTAGTATTCAAACTAGTCCCAATCTAGTAGAGAATCCAGAAGCAAGGAAATAAGGCCTGTGAGGCTCCAGCCAGCTGTCACAGAGGCCAGGCACTTTGCTGTGTAGGAAACCTCCATCAACCAATTAATCCACCTGTGTTTCATTTGTAATCCCTATCAGCCCACTGCAAATCAAGCCCCATCAGAAGAAACAACAATCAGTGGCAAGTAGACTCAGTGAAGTTTAAGTGTAAAATAGTGTGTGCGCTTCAAGCAGTTAAGTTTTAAATCATTATTTAAAAATCTCAAAAGGTGTCAGGTGCACAACTATAATCTCAGTGATTTAGGAGACTGAGGCAGGAGGATCATAAATTCCAGGCCAGCCTCAGCAAAGTAGCAAGATCCTGTCTCAAAAAACAAAAAGGACTGGGGATGTAGTTATGGGTAAAAGCATCTGTGGGATCAATCTCTAGCACCAAAACACAAAAATCACCCCAGTAGGCAAGTACTGCAGGCCAGCTGTAGGGGAAGAAGAGTTGAAGGGAGGTAAAGCCCAGGTCTTTGTCATTCCCACTAGAATGGCCAGGAGAAAGAACAACTAACATGCTAAGCACTTGAAGCCTAGCCTATTCAGCACAACCAGCCTTCTCACTGTCCAAAGAGCTCATAGTCTGTCTGATGGTCACCTTCTCTGGAGCTGGTCTGACTGACCTAAACAGGAAGGACCAAAAGGGAGAACAAGTCCCACCTGAATCCTCCCCCTCTGGAAAAACATTAAAGATTTAGCAGCACCTGCACAACACTGAGAGCCAGAAAGACTATGAGATGTCCTGCTCCCTTTTACAGGTGAGGAAACAGCCCTGAGAAGTCAAATAACTGACTCGCTTCTTAAGATCCCAAGGCTAATTTCTCTCCTACACTAACTACCAGACTTGGCTTCAGGAGGAAGCTGCTTGGAACTCATTTTGAAGTACAGAGATCTTAAAACCTGCTTCCAGACTGGGGGTTCATTGTTCATTGTTGCCACCTCTTTCCAGTGGCTGATTCCATTCATGGCTTGACTATATTCTTTCTTCTTAAAAAAAAAAAAAAAAAAAAAAAAAAAAAAAAAAAACAAGCTCTGGCAAGGTTAATTAGAGAAAAATTTTGCATGGTTTACTTTTCTGGGATGCTTGCACTGATGTCTGAATCATCTGGATCAATGACAACCAGTGTGCACACTCTGTAGTAGTTTCTGCACACTGTGTCTAATTTAATACTATTGCCTTGGTATTGATGGATACCAGTTTTGGTCAACATGGCACAGTATTTTTCTTCAGATTTCCTCAAAATTAGGCAGTTGCTGGTGAGGATGACCAATGCTTCACCTTGTCTGGTCATCTTGTACTCTGGCAAGTACCACTTTAAAAAAATTTTTCTTTCAGTTGTAGATGGACACAATACCTTTCTTTTTTTCTTTTATGTGGTGCTGAGGATGGAACCTAGTGCCTCACTTGTGTGAGGCAAGCGCTCTGACCACTGAGCCACAATCCCAGCCCCTCAAGTACCACTTTTCCTATAGCAAGTGGGAGCCTAGAATTGATTGACTTCAGTCATCTTTTTCATTTTCTTTGTTGCCACCATGTTCCTGCCACAGGTGTAGGACGGCCGCCAACCATGAGCAGCCCTGCATCTACTCCGTTTGAAGTTACTAGGAACAGTTTCCCAGCTGCCTGCTCCAACACTCCTCCCAACTCCCTTATTAGAGGATACACTCTCATCTTCCAAACCTATCCGTTTCCTAAGGGAAGGCCCTGAGGCCTGACTAGAGCCAGCTTCCCTGCCACCATGTACTCAATGCTGGGGCTGAACCCTAGGTTCTGCAGGGCATGGGCTCAGAATCCGGATGTTTCCAGGCACAGTCTAAAGCTGGCAACCAAGTTCCTTGTGATCACATTCCCCAGCAACTGTCAAAGGCAGTGCTTGTGTTGGTTCATTTGTAGGGTGGAAGGGCAGAATGAGCACAGGTTCTAAGAGCTACCTGACCCTTACTTCCCTCATGAGGAAACACTTGTCCAACAAGGTTTTCATCTGGTTTAAATGTAAGAATGTAGGGCCATGGCAGGCGCTGTGATGTCAGATTTCTGATAAACTGCTCTCTGTAGCTAATCTTCATAGGTCACGATGTCACCAGGAGCCCTGGCAGCATAGGCCACTGCATTTCTTTTTTTTTTTCCTTTTATTTATTTATTTGTTTGTTTATTTTAAATGGACAGAATGTCTTTATTTGTTTATTTTTATGCTGAGGATCAAACCCAGTGCCTCACCCACATGCTAGGCAAGCGCTCTACCACTGGGCTACAGCCCCAACCCTACATTTCTTTCTCTGTGCCCAGGAAGAGCTGCAACTCACAGAAGCATTTGGGGCATACACCTCAAGTCACTGTCTAGAGACACTTGAGAAGGCAGGTCCTCAGTGTTGTAATTATGTGCAATATGTACTTAACCTATATATGTGTATGTATACTAACTCTGTGTAGTTAGGCCTTATAAAATCATGTGAAACTGAGAGAAATAACAGTTCTGGGCAAAATAGTGGGTGCTTAAAAGTTGTGAAAAACATTTGTTGGAATGAGAGATAAGGAGTGTTCATTGGCTAGAAGTTTCAACTTCATTTTCTCCATGTTCCTCATGTCCACCTTCTCCTTTCTATTCTCAGCCACTACCACTTCCCTCACTTTTGCTCAGTGCCTCACTTCTGTTGAGGCTGGCTTTGAACTTGTGATCCTCCTGTCTCAGCCTCCCGAGCTGCTAGGATTATACAGGCGTGCGCCACTGTGCCTGGCTACAGTGAAGGCTTTCTTAATTTAGCCTCAACATACCTGTCTGATGTCACTGCCTGCTCAACCTTTAATCCTCTTGAAATATTTTCTCACCTGGGACATATTTCCTCCACAGCTTTATCTGTCTTCATTCTCCCTGTCCTTTCAGTCCCTATTCATTCAAACCTTTACTCCTCCCATAAATCCTACATTCCTATGCTCTCTCACCCTAGGATTTGTCAGCATCCTCCTTAGCTCAATGTCACATGAATACATCTGTTTCTTCTGAAAATACATCGTTTGTTTCTATCAATGGAGAATTATGTATGAAGGGACACAGCAGACCCTGGTGCAGAACTAGGATGAGGGCAGAGGACCCATACCTGTCCTTGACTTGCAGCAGGTAGCAGACCAGACAGTAGCCAGCACAACTTTGCACAAAATTACGCTGAGCACTGAGGAATGCCTCAGTGGTGTAACTGCCATGCTCCTGTAGGAAGTAATCGAGCAGCGAGAGCTGAGACTGTTTCTTTACTTGGTGGATGGACACAGCGTTGACCACTGGTTCAATCATGCCACTGTCGGCCGAAATCACAAGAATCTTGTATGGCTTGATCCAAAGGGGCACTCGCTCCTGTTCCCAAATGGACTGTGAGGAGACACAGAGGTATCAGACTCTCATCTTTCTCCAAACTAGAGAGAAGGCTAAAATCCCTCTCTCCAGTACCTCTCTCCTTGGTGGCCTTGCATTATAGGCCATTAAGTAAGACTCACAGATCGACTGAGGACCAGGAAGTTTTGAAGGGACATCTAGGGCCTGACAGGAAGCTATACTTAAGAGGTATGTGGGGAAAGGAAAGAAATGATAGAATAGGAAATATTACTGTCACCTTACAAGCAGGGAGAGTGGGAACTAAGTTCAAATAATAATAATAATAATAATAAAAAGACAGGAAAAAATTTAGGTCCAAAGAAATCTCTAGAAAATAAAAATATTGACATAAAGAACTGGATTAAAGTGGTGAAGCTCTTTGCAGACAACCAACCCAGGGGGCTCAGGGGAGCAATATCTCGGCCCACTATAACGCGCCCACCACAGGCCATTTAGGAAGTTCTGATGTAAAGGACAAACAAGGCACCTTGACTTTCAGTGGGCACAACAGGGCAGGTGCAGTTCACCAAAACAGCCAACAGAGGCCGCTGTGGAGCTGTTCCCGTGGCTGCATTTCCCAGGGGAAAAAGCACCAACTTTAGCACCCGTGGGCAGGAAGCTGGTCCCCAGGAGAGCTCCCTGCAGAACAACCTGTGTGGTCACTCAGGTGGCTATCTTTCTTCTTCCCTTTCCTTACCTGCAGTTGTTTCAACACCTGGAAGGCCAGCAGCTCCTGCCGAAGGTCATCTCCACATTTGACAATGACTGACAGGAGCCGCCAATTGGGGAGATGGCCATAGGGAGAGCCTTCTCTGATCCTCCTGTTTAGGAAGAAGCAAAGGGTGTCATAGGGTGATGCCAGGGTGAGGGCTTAAACTCCCTGGAAGTCTGATGAAGGTTTTGGAGGCTAATGGCCAACAGAGGTGGTGCTGTGAGCGCCAGCAGTGGCCTTGAGACCAAACTACTCACCGTACTTTCTCCTGCCAGGGCTCTTTGAGAGCAACTGCAGAAGGGTCTTCTGGGTCTCGCTTGAAGGCTGTGGGGGTGTGAGCCAGCTGTTCAGAAAGGCGCCGTCTAGCAGGAAGAAAATACATCCATTGCTGGGAGGAGCGGCCCCAGAGCCCGATGCCCCTGACTATGCTGGTACTCTCTCTACAGTTCTGGATTCTGGATGTACAGACTGAGAGAGACTCACAGGAGGAAGCATAACTAGAAGCGCTGTTCTGCTACTCGAGTAGTCTGTGATCATGTTAAAACGAATGGGCGCTGGGGTCGTAGCTCACTGGTGGGGCGCTAGCCTAGCACGTAGGAGACACTAGGTTCTATCCTTGGCACCACATAAAAATAAATAAATAAAGGTATTGTGTCTATCTACAACTAAAAATGAAGAGTTCCTGGCTCTTCTCATTCCTCTACCACAAGACTGACAGAATGAGCCTAACCCCAGAATCTGCATTTCTGCAGATTCCCTCTGACTGTGATGCACGTCACCATGAGACCCCACTTTGAGAAACACTGCTTGAATTCCTTTCTTGGATGCTGTCATCCCCTTGGGATCCTCTTAAAGTAATATAATTTTCTGTAGTCACCCAAGCAATGTTTCAACCTGCACTTTCACTGACTCAAGTTTGGTGGCCTCAGGACAAGGACAGAATAAGGAAAGAAAAAGGAAAGACAGGCTGACAGCAGGTGTTAAAGAGAGAGGAAGGGGACAGAGAGAGGCAACAACTGAAAGAGGGATAAAAAAAATGAGTGCAGGGCTGCGGCTGAGGCTGAGGCTCGGGCTCAGTGGCAGAGCGCTCGCCTAGCATGCGTGAGGCACTGGGTTCGATCCTCAGCACCGCATAAAAATAAAATAAAAGGCTGCAACTACAAAAAAAATTTTTTTAATGAGCGCAATGTGATCTGGTCATACCGGATATCCCCTGCTGCAATGAACACAGGCTCCTTGCTCTCCTGGCTGGTGATGCTGTCCACGGAAAACTGGGAGATGTTGTCACAACTGTTGGTGTGCACTTCAGGGAGCTGGGGAGAGCAGGGGAGCGCTGGTCAGACGTGCAAAGTGAGCACAGATCCCTTTCTTGCCTCCTGCTTGGTTGCCGTTGCCACGGCATGTGCAGCCCTCCCTTCCAGAGTCCTCACAAAAGCCTCTCCTCTTACGGACCCCAAGCAGATCATGACTACTTGGACCGCAAGGTGCCGCGGCACTCACATGGGCCCCACAGCAGTGTTTCTCAAAAAGTGAACTACCTGCGTCAGAATTAGCGGAGATGCTTGCTGAAATGCAGATCACAAGGCCTCGGCATTGGTCTGAATTAGAACTGTTGGGGATGAAATCTGGAAGTATGGAATTTTAACAAGTTCTCCAGATTTCCAATACACTAAAGTTTGCAAATCATTGCCATGACCTCGTGGAAACCTGAACTTTCAGTATCATACTGAGAGCCCCTACAGTTAAACATTCCACCAGGCCTGAAGGCCCCTATCAAGTCCGATATCAAGTCTCTTTACCAGAGCACTTCCCTACTCCATTTGTCACCCAGTACACAACCCTATGCATCCTGTCTTCTTCTGTGGTAATAGGGATTGAACCCAGGGGTCTTCTACCACTAAGCTACATGTATGTATGTTCAAAGACAAAGATTCTGTCTTTTTCATAGAATGGCTCTACGTAATCCTGCTCTTGCTCCCTATAATCCCAGAATAAAATTTCTTTTCACAGCTGACAGGATCCTGCCTAACCAACTCTCCAGCCTTATTCTAGCTCTACAAATTTTCTTTAGTTCTTATCAGGAGCCAAGCTCTCTCTCATCTTCTAGTCTTTATATGTACTTCTACTGCCCAAATGTTTTGTCCAGCTAATCCCTACCATGCTTCCAGCCTTGGCTGAGAGATTACTTCCTCCAGAAAATCTTCTGACTCCCTCCCCAAGTCTGGAGTAAGCACAACCTCCCCCACTGGGTGCTCTCCTAACACCCCGTCCT
The DNA here is from genome assembly GCF_048772815.1 of Callospermophilus lateralis. Lineage (NCBI taxonomy): Eukaryota > Metazoa > Chordata > Mammalia > Rodentia > Sciuridae > Callospermophilus > Callospermophilus lateralis. The sequence goes on from NC_135311.1 coordinate 3,211,181, forward strand.
CCGCAGGCACCACAACCTGGATCACACCTCACTCTAACTTCCTGCTTCCTAGTCTTGTTCTTTCCCCTGTTAGTTCACAAACTCCCTTGTTTACTAGTATATAGCACTTGGGTCTGGAATGAGAGACTGTGTGACTTACCACTCTCTGCTCTCTTAAGTCAACTTTATAGAGCAGCTGTTCTTCAATAAATATTTTCATTAAATTTTCCTCATTACATTAACTTGCATTTCTTTTGTGGGAGAATGAGCTCTACCTAAGTATTGTCCAGACGGCTGCTCAGAGCATTCGCTTCACACTACTCATGCCATTCATTTGGGCATGTGCCCCCCCTGCCAGGGGGTTTGTTATCTTGTCTCAAAGCTTGTGGAGAATAGGAGTTGTGCCCTAGGGTTACCTCCTTGGAGCTCCCTCACCTCCACCTGCAGCTCGCCTATGTCATCCACCGACCAGGCTTCATCGTCATTGTCATAGTTGGGCACAGTGCTAAAGCTGCCAGCCCGCTGCTCGTGGGTGATGCCACATTCAGGCAGGTTCTCTACAGATCGTGTGCTCCGAATTCGGTTCTCAGGGATTCGGGCGGGGACACTGGTGGTGTCGAAGTTTTCACATTCAAGGACTTCCACGTAGATCAGGTAGGGAGCCTGATGTGGGGAGTGAGGACAGGATTTGTAGCTTATCTCCACAACTACCTCCCAAATCTCAACACCATGTTCTTCCTGTTGCACTGCCCAGTCCCTTAATACTATGGACGCCATATTTTTAGGGCAGGAACTTGTCATATGATTACATATGTAAAGAATCTGGTAAGAGAGTATACAAGTTTTTCAAATTTTCAGTTGGGCTTCAAAATGCACAGTCAATATGGTTGGGAATAACTCTTCCAACTATCAACCGCAGCTTGTAAGAGAAGCCTAGAGGTCTCTGTGGGCTTGTCCTAAAGACAGGGCCAAAGGAGCTGCTGTGGCAAAGACTGGATAAAACTGGGCATTGTCCCAAGGAGGATTCTAACCTTCAATGCTTCCTCTCAAAGAAAAATCTGAACCATCATTACTCACTTCAATCAACAAATTCGGCTAATTCTCTCCAATATAAATTGGGCATCCTTCTCTCGTCCCTGCCCACTCTGATCAGAAAAGGTCTTAGAAACAAAACATTTCACTATCATCAAGATTGGTGTATCTGGACAGCCCAAGAGAGTTATAGGAGGGCTGGAGAAGAGCTACCAACATGACTGTAAGGAGTGGGTGGAGAGTAATTTCCCTAAAATCCAGCAAGAGGTGAGCAGAAAATATCAGGCTGCTTTGACCCAGAAAAGCAAAGTCCAAGAAGGGTATGACAGGAGGAGGACTCACAGGATCTTTACAGCACTGAAGAAGAATCATGGCTGACACATGCAATTAATTATGAACTATGCAAGATGTCGAAGATGTGTTAGGCGAATCCCTGTGCATATACACAAACTCTGGACAATCATGGGGGAAGAATCATATCAGAGTTAGGACCTACCTTGTCCTTGGAGTTGAGGACAACAGCCTGTGTGTGGGGCACGCGGACCACGTGGTGGTCAAAGCCAGCAGTAGGCAGCCAGACTCGGGCAGGGAGCTTATGGTTGAGCAGGGAGAGCTCTGAGATCAGCCGCTGTGTTTTCTGCTCTTTGGTGGGGAGCGTGGCCAGCCGTTTTCCAATTGCCATTAGGGACTTAATGAATTCTCGCTCAGGGGCCAGTCGGACAGGCTACAGGAGGGTGGGATGAAACAAAATATGGTGAGGAAACCATTAAAAAAAAAAGTGGCCCACCCCTCAATCTCTCCTGGCCACACAGGTCAGGGACCCCAGCATCTGGGGAACGCTAGGAAGAAGGCTACCTTTTGGCCATGGCAGGAGATTTCACCCCACTGTTTCTGCGTGAACTGACAAGAGCCAGCACATTCCATTTTTGTGTGCTACTTCTTGAGGGTATACGGGGCCAGGATCCCAGTTATTGAGAAGTACCCCTCCTCTTATTGAGACCCTCAAGTAATGTCTCAAGGTTTCAAGATGGGAAGGGGACATCTGGAGGTCAGTCAGGGCCCCAGACAGAACTGCTTACATCTAAGGTGCTTTACTCAAGAACAAGGCTGTACCTCTCCCCATCTGGACCCTGGGCTGGATCTCTGCTGTGGGACTCTATCAAAGCCCACAGGCTGGGCAAGGGAGCTTGGAGAGCTCTGCTGGGTCCACAAGGGTAAGGAAGGGAGCTTCAAGTCAATTTCTCCTTTCAAAGTCATCCAAATGACTCCTGTTGGTTTCCATGGTACCCCATGCCCTATCCACCCCACAGTCTCTTACAAGGAATCAATGCCATGCAGGGCATGAGAAGAGGATGAACAAATCTGCATTAATGAGGGCACAATAATAGGAAAAGAAAAAGCAGACTGTGGGGCTGGAGTTGTGGCTCAGTGGTAGAGCTCTTGTCTAGCACAGGTGAAGCACTGAGTTCAATCCTCAGCACCACATAAAAAAAATAAATAAAATAAAGGCATTGTGTCCATCTATAACCAAAAAAAAAAAAAAAAGCGGAGGGAGGGAGGGAGGGAGGTGTGTGTAGGAGGATGGAGAAAGAAAGCAATTGCTCTTTTTTTCAGTCCTGAGGACGGCCCTGAAGGCCTGTCTCTAGTGATCCCTCCTGGGGTCCTCTTCCTCTACTTCTCGCAGCTAGGCTTCCTGTTCCAGTGCCCTGCTGTGAGCTGGGTTCCTCAGACTGGGCATGTTAGTCATCCCCAGAAAGGGCACAGTCAGTCTGGGGAGTGAGGTGGGAGAAGATGCACTCAGCGGCACACACAGAAGTGCTCTGCTCCCGGTCTCACTTCTTCTACCACAGGGGGCATTTGTTCAAGACAGCCACCCAACTAGCCACCCAGCTCCCCAGCCCACCTCCCCACAGCTGGATAAGGATGGTGTCTCCTCCTCTTACAGCAAATAGTAGTTCACTCACCAGGTTTTTCTCTCCCTTTCTGAGTGTGTCTTGCTTAGTTTCCTGATTGAGAATCTCTACCCTGACTCCCTCACACTGCAAAAAAAGAGCTTCTTTTGAAAACAGGGAAGTATCTGGTCTGCCTGGGCAGGGGCGACAGCCAGCGTACACAGGGTCAGCTCTTTTCTCAGCCTCCACCCATGATGGGAGGAGGTGGGCGGGCTCAGAGCACCATGTGGTAATGTAACAGGGTGCTGAAATCCGTCAGGAATGCTTTAGGAGCAGGGTTAAAAAGAAATAAAAGGAAGACAACAGAATTGGGTTTCTATGGCCCCCAGATATATCCTGGTGGCTTAAAATAGAAAAAGAAAACAGGAAGTTTGAAGACTCACTCCTTCATCCTGATCCCCTAAACCATCCACTCAGGTGGCAAGTGGTCACTGTCCCAAGGACCCTCCACCCACCCAATTTAAAGTCATCTCAGGTTAGAAATGGCAGAATTCCTTCCTATCCTCAAATCAGCATTTGAGCTGGGGGCCCCCAAGTTCTGTGAGCATTGGAAACGTGACCCCAGGCCTCCAGAGAAAGGCTCTGCTGCACGGGAGGAGATAGGAATCAAGGCTGAAAGGGGATTGGCACAGAACATAGAAAACTGATTGGGTAGACAAATAGAAAATAAAATGTAAAAAAAATCATCCAAACTCCCAGAGGGTCCAGCATTTCCTCTCACGTCTTTGCCCAGCAACAAGGTCCAAGACCCTGTGGGACCAGAGGGTCAGGGGTTAGTCCAGAGGGAGCAAGAAGGAGAATGGGGATTAAGGAACATCCTGGGCAGTGAGCTGGGAAAAGGGGAGAATTCCAACCTGGAAGAAAGGTGGTTGATGTTAAAAAGAAAACGAGCTGTGGAGAGGCAAAGCTTCCCTTCAGGCCAAGTCCTGTTTGCTTCTGGAGTTGAATCACCCAGCGCGGGGCCTAGCATTTAGAACACTGAATAAATATCTGATGGTCTCATGGCAAAAGCCATGGGGAAAGGGTCTGGGTGGGAGAAATGGGATCCTGGGGGTTTCTGCCAAGCAGTTCTTGGCTCTGATCCAGGAGTAAACTCTACCTCTCTCCCAGCTGTTTGCTCCAGAGACCCAGGAGCTGGGGTAGAAAAGCACAGCAGCCCAGCTGTCTCTGAGAGGAATAAACTGAGCTCATCTTAGTATGGCCTGGCATTGGCAGGAAAGGTCAGGTCTGGGAGGGAGAAGCCTCAGAAATCAAAGGGCCTTTGAACTCCAGCTTTGGCCTGGGGGCTCTGAAGACCTGGGACGGGAGAGGAAATGCGGCCATGGGGGGAGCCTGCCACCCGTCCCAGCCTGGCCCCACTTACGGAACTGAATGGATTATCAATACTCTCGGTGCTGGAGGAGAACTCCTGGGAAGGGCCAGAGGGCAAAGGGGAAAAGAGGGGGCAGGGTGGAAAGGGGGAGAGACAAAGGCAAAGAGTTTAGCTCAACTCCATCATAACGGCTACTCCTGTGCAGCTCTACCTTTCTGCTTTAATGAACAAGAGACAACCCAGAAATGTCACTTGCCCAGATTAGACAATTGTGGGAGACGCTAGAAGGCCAGCTCAGAACTTGAGGTCAGAAAGACTGAAGAAACAGGCATTGCTTGTTTTCCACTATAGTCCCTTTGATTCTTTTTTTTTTTTTTTTGACGGGGGTGGGGGGTGGGGGGGTGGCGAGCGGGGTATTGGGAACTTAACCTAGGCATGCTTTACCACTGAGCTACATCCCCATCCCTTTCTATTTTATTTTGAAAAAGGGATTCACTAAGTTGCCAAGGCTAACCTCAACTTGCGATCCTCCTGCCTCAGTCTCCTGAGTAACTGGGTTTATAGGTGTGCATCACTACACCCAACTTGTTCCCTTTTATTCTTGCCTGAATGAATCTTTTTATTTTTCTTTTTTTGGTACCAGGGATTAAACCCAGGGGCAGTGAACCACTGAGCCACATCCCCAGACTTTTATATTTTTCATTTTAAGACAGGGTCTCACTAAGTTGCTTAGGGTCTTGTTATATTGCTGATGCTGGTTGTGAACTTGAAATCCTCCTGCCTTAGCCTCCCAAGTTGCTGGGATTACAGGTGTGTGCCACTGCATTTGGCCTGAATGAATCTTCCTTTTAGGATGAAACCCTAAAGCTGGGTCCCTAGGTAAGTAACTACACTGCCAACCTTCCCAGCTCTTTGTCTCCACCCATGGATCCACTCTGTGGATCCCCACAGAGAGACTGGATTCAACACACTGCACAACCCCCACATTGGAAACCCCATGTTTTTTTCAGCCTCTCGGAAATCTCAGTGGGGAAGAAGAGCTAAACCTTCAGTGCCTAGTATGTGTGTGTATCTCCTTTTCAATCAGACTCATCATCACCCTGGGAAGTCCAATAACAACTTGAACCCAAAGTCATCCCAGACTCATGAACTTGAACCCCTTGGGCTGGAGGCTGGTGGAAGTGGAGGACAGGTCAGTCAGGTCAGTCTCATATCAAATGTCCGTAGGCTTCTTATCGGGTTATTGCACTTGACACTCAATATGTTACAAATTTTTTGACTTAAGTTTGAGAGTCAGGTACTAGCTAAATTCACCTGAGAAAGCTGATTAGCTGAGACAGCACCTCTGAGAGTCCCAGTTTGGGGAAAAATCTAAACTTCTCCCCCATTCTTGTGTCTTACTGCGGTCTACGAACAAAACAGGGGACAGGAATGGTGGTCAAACTCTCATTCTGCAGCTCTGATACCACAGGGCTAGCGTGGGTTCTACCCAACAAGGTCTACCAAGGCAAGGAGCATGGGGTGCACTGTATACAAACATGCAGGAGGGGAGGGGCCTGGACTTCAGAGGCAAACTCCTGCGAGCCCCCAGGGAGGAGGGCAGTGAACCCTGAGCTTCCACTCTGCAACTGGCATTTCAAGCACTGACTTAACACCATAACTTAAGTTCTACTCCAGCAGGAGCTCCCATAGGCAGGTCTTTCTTGAAGAACTCTTTTAAGGGAGAAGTCACACTTGGACACACTCCCCTGAGGCCACAACTCTTCCACTGTGGGTAAAAGTGGGAGGGAGAACTGAGGCAGTGAGAAGGCCAGAATGGTTCAACCTCTCCCCATGAACTGGCTGGGGAAGGGACAGCTGGCAGGACACTGGCTCCATGAACGCTCCGTGGACTCTCTCATAGACAGGTCCCAGCAGACTCATTAACAGCATTGGGGGAAAGGAGGTACATCAGGACCTGCTCTCTTCCTACTCCTGGGCTTGAGTCATTCACACTGAGTCAGCTCCAGGGAGTAAAGCTCAGGCCAAGAAGCTGACATCACACCCTATCAGGCTAGAAGGCCCACTGGGTTTCCAGTATGACAACTAACAGATTTCTGTGTACAAAGGTCGCAGTCCTGAAGACAAAGTTGATTTAGAGTGTCATTATGTAGGGCAGGGTGTGGGGTGGGGGGAGTACCCAAATCATTCTCTGCTCCCTATGCCTCTCTCTATGCCAAAAATATTTATCATTTGGTCACATGGGAAGAAAATCTATCTGTGCAGGGGTCTCGGAGGAGGCTGATAAAAACTGGGTTTGGAGGAAAATGGTGGGAGATGAGAGAACTGAGTGCTAGGTCCACTGTTTGGAGTATAAAAAATTCCTCATGAAAAGATAATGGAACCTTCAGTGAGATCTGGCCAGAGCTCTGCAGAGAGACCACAGGCAGGAGAACAGAGCTTCTTCACTGAGGCTCACTTCACCCTCTGGCACTTCTCCATTGCAGAAGATTATACTCAGAAATCAAATGGAAAGTAGAGCTGAGCACCATGGCACACTTCTGTAATCCCAGCAACTCAGGAGGCTGAGGCAGGAGGATCCAAATTCGAAGCCAGCCTCATCAATTTAGCAAGGCCCTAAGCTACTTAGTGAGACCCTATCTCAATATCTTTATTTTAGTAATTTATTTTTATGTGATGCTGAGAATCGAACCTAGTGCCTTACATGTATGAGGCAAGTATGCTCCACCACTGTGCCACAGTCACAGACCCTCCCTGTGTCAAAATAAAAAATAAAAAAGGCCTGGGGGTGTAGCTCAGTGGTAAAGCATCCCTCCCTAGGTTAAATCCCCAGTACAAAAAAAAAAAAAAAAAGACTGTCAGGGCCCACCTAGAGATTCTCCTTCCAGAATGTCAGTGCAACACTTAGAAAATTCTGTGCTTCACTTTAGTAAGGTGTCTACTTACTGCCTATGCACAGTTAACAACTTTCAAGTCACAAACTAACCAGTTACCTTAGATACTGGGGTGTTCTGAAATTCCTAGAGGAAAGAACACATTTTATCCTCTACTCTTTGCTGACTTTCAAACAGGGCTTTGATGATGTAACAAGATTAGTAACTCCTTGTTGAAGGAATGACTGAATGTTGCATGACAGGGCAGAGGACGGACAGAAGAAGGAAAGCCATTTCCTTTCCACTGGGGAACACAGCCTGGATAGACATAGCCTCAAAATGTCAGAGGGGCTAGAAGAAACCCCTGTGCTGAAGACTTGCCCAGTGCTTAGAAACCCAGCAATATTTACATTTATCCCACCCCCGCCTCGAGCTCACATTTCCTAAGGAGCCACAGTAGACAGGTGTCTCATTCTGCCAGCATCAGATAATGATTACCCAGGAGAGCCTGGGAACATGTTATCTCTTTCCTTTCCTGGATCTTAGTGACCCAAGATAAGAAGCCAGGTTAGGAAGAATGGCAGCTGGAGAACCCACCCCAGAGATTTAAGCACTCACAGATCACCTGCCTTTCAGAGCCTTCCATCATTTTAGAGCAGAAGTTAGATGCAAGGAAGAAGGATCAGGACCAGTGCAAGGAGAAAGCCCTACAGCTTCAGCTTTTTCTGGTCCTACGATGAGGTCTACAGAGTGGATACAAAGAAAAGCCAAGCCTGACAAGAGTATCAAGGAATTCATTTCTGCTGCTCACACCCATAATGCCCCAGGCTGGACCCCCAAGATGAGGCAGCTCTCAAACCCTTCATGTCCTTAGTTTCACCAGAATCTGGAGGATTCTTCTTGCTCTGCAACAACCTTTCTTCATGGACCCTGAGATCTGCTGCCAAGCTCAAACAAAAATGAAAATGGTTCATTCTGGTCTGAGAATAGTTTAGGCTTTGTCTGTGAATAGATGTGGAAGTGTAAGTGGCCACAGCACAGCCCTTCTTCCCAATGGCCTCTGACAGCTGAGACCTGAGGAAGAAGGTCACCCACCAAGGCAGCTCAGCTGAGTGATTATGAGCACAAGCCGTGATCTGGGTCCTGGTCTGATATTCACCAGTTGACGCCTTAGGCAAATCATTTAACCTCTCTAAGCCTCGGTTTCCTCGCTGGTAAAATAATAAATGTCTGTTAGGGTTGTTGTGAGGATTAAATGTCAAAAAATCTGGCATGATGCCTGGCACATAAGTGCTCGATAAATGTTAGCACTTTTAGCTTTACGATCCCTGCATGATCTTGATAAAATACCAATTTTCAGAGACAGCAGGCTCTGCAGTCTCCCCTCCCCCTGCTTTTCTCTTCCCTCGTCACTGTGACCTTCCTCTACTTGGAAGAAGCCCTACTGTATTGACAACGTGGGTGGGTTATGTCCCACGGAGGCAGATGCCAGCACTGTGGCCATGCACATTTTCCAACAGTGCAAATTCCTCATTTTTTTCCTCCCTTCTTTTCTAGACTGGGCTGGCAGCCAAGATGGGAGCCCGGCCAATGGCAAATCAGAGAGGAAGACTGGGGCACCATTGTCTAGCTGGGATACCAGGTCTCTGAACTTGGTTGTCCACTAGGCAACTTTCCCTTGTTATCTGTCCAGATGTGGAGTGGACGGTGACCATATCCTACTGATGTGCACATCTCCTCCCTGTTCTGTATCGCACAGCCTCAACTGCTACTCAGCTTCGTCTTCTTCCAGCCTCAGGTCCTGGACTAGGCACTAAGACTTACTGCTTCTCTTGTCCCTTTGTGCTTCTCCCAAATGATACGATATGGGAAAGAACTCTACTGCACAAGGAAAGTCAGGTCAAAGAACCCCTGAGATGCCTCAGTGATATGGAATGAAGCTGATCCTATGTTGTCAATAAAAAGCAGGCTCTTCAGGGGGTGGGGGAGAGGGATTATGAAAAGGAGTGGCCAGGAGAATGAAGCTGACATTCTATTTAACATCCTCCCTCCCCCAGAACACACAAAAGCCACAGCCCCTTCTCCTTCCCTAGGAGTGCGGCTCTGAGAGGCTCTGGCAGCACTCAGGTCTCAAGCCAGGGGAGAGGGTCTCCTCCTGTCAGTATGGAGTCAATGGGACGGCAGTACAGTCTAGTAAAGACTGTGGACAGCCAGGGGCCTTGCTATCAGCTATACAACCTGAGGCAAGTCACTTTATCTCTGAGTTCCCCTGTAAAAGGAGTCAGTTGGAATACATGAATTCTAAGGCTTTTTTCCATTCTAACATTCCATTCTTTTATCAGTGAAATGAAACAGAGGAAAGGACAGAAAGGACAGAGTAACCCCATGTAGGACATCCTATCTCCGTGCAGCCCTCTGCCAACCGGCCTTTCTGTACCTCCCCACAGCTTTACCTCATCCTCATTCTCCACTTTAGGGTTGCTGGCTGTTCGTTTCAGGTTGCTGCTGAGACTTATGCTGGCGGTGGCATCTGACTTAGAGCGCTGGTGAGTCCTTTTGGAGGGAGACAGCCCAGTATCAGGGGCTGGGCTCAAGGAGGGAAGTTCCCTCTTTCGGTGAGCTGGCTTCAGCTCATCTGAGAGGATTAGCTTCCGTAACTTGGTCCCACGGGAGTGTCGTTGAGTGGAAATGTGCATGTCTGAAGAGTAAGCCCCAAGCAACAGGGCACACTGGAGGGAAAAGTTAATGCTCTGGCGACAACGGTGGACGATATAGGGCTTAATGGCATCACCCACGTCCTCATCCATGTGGATGTACATGTTAAGCAACTGGGGCAGATAGAAGTCCACATCCTCATTGCGAAAGCAGAAGAGCCGGTTGCCGATGTAGGCTTGTACTCCAGGCTCCTTGGAGTTATACAAGTATGAAATAGCCATGGAGATGTCAAATAGTTTTGACTCAAACAGCCTCAGCAGCCAAGATTGTTTGGCTGAGTTGTTCTGCCGCCGCCTTCTTGCTCCTTTGGCTGTGCTTGAGGCCACAGTGGCCCCCATCTCATCTTCCTCCTCTCTGATCTGGGAAGGTGGGTCGTCTAGGCAACGGATCTCACTGTCCACACCATCCCCATTGACCAATTCCAGTGGGGTGCCTCTGCTAGAGACAGCCATGCCTCCATGCAAAAGCTTGACTTTCTCCAACACCTCCTGGCAGGCCTTCTGGGCCACCTCAGGGTCAATCACTGATAGTTCCCCGACCCCCTCTGTGATGACGCTTAGCAAGGAGCCCCCATTATTCCCTGGTGGGTCAGGAGTAGGCTCGGAAGTTGGATTCAGGGGGGCAGATTCCACTACCGTGTCTCCCATGGCTACAGCCAGACTTCAAGCTTCCAAGCTACAGGAGGGAGGGAGGGAGGGAGGGAGGGAGGGAGGGAGGCAGGCAGAGAGAAGGAGGGAGGAACAGAAAGGGAGACATATACACACTGGTTAGTGGTACCCTCAGATCTTCCCTTCACCATGAAACCTCCCCAGGCACCTCCTCTGTCTGTCTTCCTGGACTCCTTCAAAATCAGAACAGTCATCTCCTCCCAGGGAGGCTTCCTTTACTGTCTCCACTTCTGATCACTGTGTTATTCTTCATCCCTTCTGCACTTAGTTACTCAGCTTAGCCTCACTTCTTAGCCTGTTCTTATGAAATGTTGCTTGATATGCATTGTGTTCACACAGGCTTACAAAGCCTCAGGGAAAATGAGTAGCAATATGAGTCTTATTCCCTTGTTCTTAATTCTCCAAATAGTTTTCTGCCCCTTTCCTCTTCTTGTGTCCCCCTTCAAAAGCCTGTCATAACTTTTTCTTCCCCTCCTTAAATTTTATTTCCTTACTCATATGACAATCACACAGGGTCCTATGCATCTCACCTCTATTTAGTGTTAAAGTCTTGATATATTTTTCTAGTTACAGATACTTTCTTACCTTCCCTTTTAGACTCAAAGCTCCCAGGGAATAAGGGCCAGCAAATACCATGCCATGATTAGTTTAGAAGAAAACAGCTTAAAACAAGCATCATCAACCCTGCTGAAGCTGGGCCATTTCTTTGCTCGTCTGGGTTCATGACTGCATACCCTTTCTCCAGGGCTGTGGCAGCTGAAGTACAGTGGAAAGAACCCTGGACTTGGAGGCAGATAGGCTGGGGTTCAGATTCTCACTCTGCCTTTATGAGATGTACAGACTTATGCAAGCCACGTATCTTCTGAGTTTCAGTTTTCTCAACTGCAAATTGGGAAAAAAAAAATACTTACTTCTCGTTGTTGCCATGAAGAAGAAATAAATTAATATGTATTAAAAGATCTAGCACAGTCCTTGGCACATGGTAGTACTCAATAAATGCTAGTTGAATCTTAACCACCTGAAAGGTTAATAAATAATGTGTGTGTGTGTCTATACACATATATTATTTTTGTAGGAGAAGTGAATTAGAATTATATTAGTTGTTTAAAACTCTTGCAAGATATTTATAATAGCCTTCTCCTGCCCCAAAACTACTTTTCCCACTATTATACACACACTCCAAGAAGTGGAGGGCTGGCTATAAGAAGGCAATAAGAAATCAGGCTGGCACTCATGGATCTAGAACTTCTAAAGAACAGAGAGGAAAAGAAATCATAACTAACAATGGTTAGAGAACACCATTGACAAAAGCCACTATTTTCCAAGAGAAATTCTTCAGAGCTTCACCAAATCCAGACCAGGAAAATCAGTGCAGAACAGAAGGAAATTTTATCAGACCAACCTGTCTCCAGAATCTGGCTCTAGCCAACAATGGATTCAGAGTCCTCTTTGCAAAATTGCAAATATATTGAAACTAAGACATACTTAAGAGCACAAACAAGAGAGAAGTAGCTTTTGTGGAGCTGCAATGCAGGTAATTTCCTAGTGACATCACCTTTGATTCTAAGAGCCTGGGTGCTAAGCATAAAGATTTGGGTGGGTAGAAAAATGGTGCTAAGCATATAGATTCTCTAGGCATTTTGGGAAGCACTGTTTTCTAAACCACCTTTCCTTGTATTGCACCTCTGAAATTTTAAGTGTCAAGGTTGCTTTCATCTGCCAAGTATCAAACAGTCCAGTTTCCTAAAGTTTTGTAGAAAGTCAGATGGGGAACTCTTCTGTTCTCAGAGATCAACAAAAAAGGCTACTTTCGTTCATTATTCTTCCACGTTTGTCAGGCAAGACTGTCTTCCAAGTCTCTTTAATTTCCCTGATGCAGTTTGAACTTTGTATTGGTAAGAAGGTGGCAACTCTTTCACTATGCTCTCTCCCAAAATTAGGCAGTGCCCTGAGTCGTAGAACCAGCATGGTTGCCTATGTGGATCTGTCTCTACTTGCAACATTGGGTTACACAGGAATAATAAGAAAGAAGCTTTAATCATTCCCTGCTAAACTTTGTAGGGCACTCTCATCAGAAGGTCACTTTAATTCAACCCTCTGCCTTTTAGATCTGCTTAGAGACTCACATGATGGCCTCAATCATACTGCACAAATAACTCTTCTTCTCAATATGTCTATGCTTGGTGCATTCCTCTCTTTTTCTCTAGAGACTTCCAAGTCACTAAAAACTCCTGAAGTCCCCTTTTCTAAACTTTAAAGGGTGGCTGAGAGTGTAGCTTGTGGCAGAATACTTGCCTAGCATGAACAAGGCCCTGGGTTCAATCCCTAGCGTGACAAAAACAACGAACAAACAAAACCCCAACCTTTTAAGGGAAATGAAATTCACACCTTTGCTCACATTGAGTGTCATAGATCTAAGAAGTTAAGCAGATTCCTGCTCCAATTTTAATCATGACTGGGATTATTATTGGCATAGGAAGGCAGGTAAGAATATCATTATCTCTTTATTCCATAGATAAAAGAAGAAGAATTCCTAGGGCTCAGCTAGGAATTCCATATCACAGTATTTGGAGGACTTTCCCTATGAACAGATGCCTCTATCCACCTTTCCTCCAGTGATGTCAAAAGGTGTAAGAAAATCAGACTCCTGTCCTGTATAAGCAGCTCTGCCAGTAGAAACCAGCAAACTGGACCTGGGCTTCTCCTGGCTCTCAGGGACTCAGGGATTGCCTGTACCTGAAGCAAGTCATAGGGAGAAGGAATGTTGGATGGAACAGGGTTAGATGATGTTGACAGTGTGGACAATAAATATAGAAAAAGGATTCTCTAAAACCTAAATCCAGATACTGTCTTCAATACAAATTTATTCACTCTCAAATACAAAGAAAATATGCCCTTAATGGCTAACAATTCCAAAGAAAATCAAAGGATTAGAATACAAAAGAAAAGGAAGAAAAGTCCTGTATTTATTCCAGAAGCCTAAACTTTCCTTTCAGACAGACTACAAGGGAAAAAGAAGAGGCCTCCTCTGCTCCAGCCTGATAGGCAGCTCCCAGGAAAGGTTGGTGGGAGTACTGTGTGCACTGACAACTAATTGCGCTCCACAGCTCCCACCTGGGCAAAGCAGGGGACTCAAGTTTGAGCGTCAGGCGTTGCTACAGGTCAGGGCAAGGCAGGGAAGAGCAGTGGCTGAAGAGGACAGAGAGGGTGTACATATGTGTTCTGCTGGACCATGGGCAGTTAAGCAAGTCTGCAAAGGACTCTGGTTTTGGGTTTTTGGGGCAGGGATTGAACACAGGGTACTTATGACTAAACTACTACTATTTTTATTTTAATTTTGACACAGGGTTTCACTAAGTCATTGAGGCTGCCTAGAATTTGTGATCCTCCTGCCCTAGCCTCCCTAGTCATTGGGATTACAGGTGTGCGGCGAGACACTGGGATCTGTAAGAGGACTCTGGAGGCGATGATCACTTCACCTGGCTTCTTGCTTCCCATCTCCTCAAAAGATTATAAGCAAACAATTGTTCATAGGCCTTCATTAAGGAACTTACTAGATTGGTCTCTAGAAGGACAGGATGGTAAGGAGCCCCAATCAATCCCTTCACTCAGCTAATCACTATCTCCCTTGTCAATTTTTTTTCCATGGACCAGATAAATATGGATTGATTCAGACCAATCCTGATGTCATAGAATGGCCTTTAAGAGATCATTTGATCTAGTACTCTGCCTTCAAGCAGGCAGGCAAGCTCAATTTCCCTCTTCCTTTAAAAGATCCTCCTGTAAGATGAATCATGAAAGATGGAAAAACGGGTAGAAGAACCAATATTTTCATTCTATAAGGTGGATAATTAAGAGAGACTAGCATGAACAAGGGCCTGGGTTGGGGACGTAGCTCAAGGGCAGAACATTTGCCTTGCATGAGGAAGGCCCTATGTTTGCTCCCTAGCACTGTGGGGGGAAAAAAATTTAATACTGGAAAAGAAAGGTTCAAATATATATCCTCTAAAGTTAAATCTTCTTTTGCAACAACTGAGTTAAGAAATAGAGGCACAAGCATTTTATTTAAAGCTATGATGATAAACTTCAGAACTGAACACTAAGATAATAAAAGAAGTTAATTCTAAGGGAGTAGGAGTAGAGATGAAGGGGACTGTTGGTTTTCATCACAAACTCTTACACTACCATTGGATTTGTTATCGAGTGCATGCATTCCTTTAAAAAAAATAATTTTTTAAAAATTAGGTGCTCTTCAACCTATTTGTATCACCCTAGGCTCTCTATTCTGGTGTTGAGAAGTTCTTTATATGTATTAAGGTCTCAAACCTTTCTTCTTCTTCTTCTTCTTCTTTTTCTTTTTCTTGTGGTACTAGGGAGAATATCACTGAGCTACACCCAGACCCTTTTTAAATTTTATTCTGGGACAGTCTTGCGAAGTTGCTGAGGTTGGCCTTCAACTTGCAATCCTCCTGCTTTGGCATGCATCACCATTCCTAGTTCAAACCTTACTTTAGGAAGGTTTCAACTCATCTTTCCCCTCTAATGGTAAAGGTAGAGGACAAGTACTCTAGTTTTCCTGTAGAAAACTCAGGGCTAAAAAAAAATGAGTGGACTCAAGTCTCACCAGGAACCAGGTGAATGCTAACTGAATGCCCTAAAGGGTGATGGCATCAGGGGAGAGGGCATTCCGGAGGGCAGTGGTCTCAAGGTAGTTAAGTCAATATTGAATCAGGCTGAGAACTCTGTGCAGTGCCATGAAGCTGGTATAAGCAGATTCCAGCCAGACAGCCCAAGCCAGCTCTGGGAGCCCCTGATGAAACAGAGAGATGGCAAAGAAAGCAACCTGTATGCTCACCTTTCTCTGAACTGTTTCTTCTCCCCATTCCCAGTCCTAATTGCACTTGGATCAGGCTCTCTCTTGTCCCATACCAATTATTGAAAGGATTCTCCCAAACCTCTTTCCCAAATCAAAGACTCTCATTTGGTTCCTTTGGATTGTGTTCAGCAAACGTGTTCTCATTAAGTGTGGACCCAGCTAAGATGAATCAGGGAAACTAGGGTAAATATGATTTTTGGTTGAGTGAGCTGCTTCCAAGGAGTGAGGCTTCTCTTATAAAGGGATTATAAGCAGATGCCCTTTGGCTAACTACAAGGGGGAAATGAAGAAGTGGAATGAGATGGGTCTAGAGTCAGAAGATGGATGGAACTTCATGTGCACTCTTCATTATCACAGGCCAAGAGAAAGACATGGCAGCAACTAGTTTCCTAAGACCCAACTCACTCCAAGTTCTCTTCTCAAGTCAGCTTCCTCAAAGGACTTTTCCAAAAACACACTTTCTTTCTTCCCTTAGAATCTGCAGTTATGGATTAAGTATGGAAGGAATAGTGTAGGTGGTCAGCAACTTAATGCGCTAGGGGTAAAAAGCAAGGCAGATGAAACACAAGTCAGGAGCCTGGGTTTCAAACTGACACTCTTAAGACCACAAAGATCCAACAGAAAGACTGAGATGAAGAAAAATTCTCAGGATGATAAGACCTCTGATAATAAATACCTTTGTCTCAGAACCCAGAAAGTTTTGTCAACAAAGTTTAATTCTTTCCCCAACCCACACCCTACTATTATTAGCCTGTAACTTCACTGATGCCTATAGAGTGGGCCATTTCCTCAAAACAACCATTCTGGAAGTCAAGTGAGTAAGTCACATGCTGAACCTAGGAGTCCTGATTCTGAATGTACAAGCTTTTCCATTGTCTCATCCTCTTTTTCCCAGTTACCCCCCAACCCCACCCCAGGCCTGAAAGCTTACGAAATCAACCAAAACTATTCTTGTGAGCCAAAGTCAGTAAACTCATTCCTCTTAGATCTGGATTGGGGTGGGAAGACACTCATTCTGTGATCTGTTTAACACAAGCCCCAAAATAAATAATCCAAAACAAAATTTCTCACAACCTCATTCAGTTTCCATGCAGGCCTGTTCATCCCTCCTAGTGGCTGCTCCTGAGTAGTCAACAAAGTGTAATCTGATAGGGACTTCTTCAAAACTTGCTCCATCCTTCAGAAACACCCTTCTGTTCAGAAAAGCCTGAGACAGCTGAGGCTCCCCCTCCTCCCAACACATTTTCTTCATAGTTCAAGGTTTAGCTGATCCTGAAATAAGTGGTATGTGGAGATAAAGAGTGTGACAGAGAACACATAAAGAGTACAGGGAAAACAGAACCAAATGACACAAGGATCAGCAAAAGCCTTCAAACTAAAGGGAGGTGTCAAAGTTGGAAATCAATGGGAAGGGGTACTGTCAGCTCGCTCTCTCCTATGGGAACAATCCTGCAAAGGGCTGGGGATTGAGAAGGGGGACAGGAAGGGTAAAGACAGCTACAGGGACCATAAAACACCCTAGAGAAAAATGGTGAGAACTAAGGTCAAAGTAGAATGTAAATGATACATTGGGAATGATGAGGAGGGCCCGAGATCCCTTTGGGAGAGGGGAATAGGCAATTTTTGGAGGCCAGGAGCTGGCTGGGTAGGTGATAGTGAGGTACTGGAATCAGAAAAGGCAGAGGAAGAGAGGGATACAATCTTTAGCTCAAGGAAAATAGGAACTCTGTGCTGAGGTTGCACAGACCTTGAAGGAGTGGGGTAAAATAGGAAAAGGGATAAGGCGGGGTCCATGAGAAGGTCTGGGGCTGAAGCACGGATGATGAGGAAGGACAAGCAAGAATAGACATATAAATGGAAGGGGTCTAATGTGAAAAGGGTTCACGACTTTAAAAAAATATTTCGGGACGGAGGCAATAGGGGTAAGAAGGGGGGAGGGAATCCCCAGGGTAGAGGGAGGAGCTAAACAGAAAAGGAAGCCAAAAAGCAGAGAAAGACCCCAGGCTTGAGAGGAAAGGTGGAGAAGAAACCCAGGGTGCAGCAGCCACCGAGAGGGCAGTTTTGAAGTCGACCCCAGGTCGAGGGAGGCTGTGCGGGGCAGGGTTGGGTGGGAAAAGGACACCCCCCCACACCAAACAGAGCAAAGGTGACTCTTCGGGGAGGAGTCGCTTACCTCCGGAGGACCCCCGCAGAAGGGGTGCAGGCGGTCGGGGTCGGACTGCCGACACCGCCGCCTCAGCAGCAGCGGCCGCTCCCGGGTTCCATTGGCCGCCTGCGCTTCCCTGACAGCGGCCGCGGCGGCTGCACCAGGCCCCGGCTGCGGGGCTGCCCGCAGCGCTGCCTGAAGGGGCCTTCACTCTGCCTCAAGTTGGACAGGGCCGCAATACCAGGACCAAAAAAACCAAACAAACAACCCTCCAGCCGGTCTCGATGTAAGGTTCTTCTTCTGAGCCCAAGCCCTTCTCCCGGGATTTGCTTTCCTGCTTCCCCGACACTCAGGACCCTTCTGATGCCATAGTAATCTAAGGAGTCGGATGAGCTGCCTGGAACACGCCTGTTCAGAAAAAGAAAAGGGGGCGGGGAAAAGATGTTTGGAAGCTAGGAGGGGAGGAGCGGGCGGGGGTAGGAGGAGGGGCCAACATTTGAGAGGCGGAACTAAAAGATAGCGTTTGCTCGACTAAGGAAGCCGAAAAGGAAGGAGAAGTTGGTGGATAAGTGGCAGTGCGGGCTGGAGGGCGTGGGTGCCCAGTTTAAGAAGTATTGATATGCTGTGCATTTCTATAAGTATATTAACATGCAAATTGTATGCAAATGAGCCCTTTGAGTCAGCCGCCGAGTTAGCGTCATTGCGGTCAGTGACTTTCCCCTCCCCAGTCACGCCGGACTGTCTTAGTAAATCAGACGGCGGAAGGGATGCTGTGGGGCATGAGGGAGAGAAGAGAGCGAGGCCCCGAGGAAGACAGTCACCCTCACTATCCTTTTCATACTCATCTTTAAGGACGACGCCAAGTTTATGCCCCTATCGCTTCCGGAATGGCGCGGTCCAACCGCGTCAGTCTTTCGCCGTTAGCGACCGACTCGAGGCTGCCGTTCTGCTCCGAGGTCACCCTCTACCTGGGCAGCCTCTGGCCTCCGCATCCAGGCGCAGACCCTTCCACGGAGAGGTCTGAACAGAGCCGGGCTGGGAGAGGTGAGTGAGATGGCCAAGACTTGAGAACACAAACCTTTTTCCAAGACCAAACAAACCTCCAAAGCCGGCCCGCCAGCAGGCCCCTGGTGGCGGTTTTGTCAGTTAGCAGGGTGCACTGAGAGCCCTTTCTCCTCAGACGCTCCCTTTCCTTTTCTAGGACTTTACTTAACATCCAGCACCCCTCAGAGGGTATTAATTAATTAATCAATCAATTCTGCATCGAGCATAGCTATTTGAGCTGGGATCTTGGATGCCCTCACCCTTGCTGTTTGTTTTGGGATAACTGATGTAACCTCTTTGGACCTTAGTTTCTATCCTCTCTCCCTCCTTCCCTAAATTTCATTCCCTCCCCCTTCCCATTCTTCTTCCCCTTTTCTGTTCTCACTATGTGGCCCAGACTGGTTTGGAATTTCTGGACTAAGCAATTCTGCAGCCTCTCATAGCTGACACTAAGGCAGGCGCCACCTGTGCCCAGCTGAACTTAGTTTCTATGTCTGCAAGGTGTATGCAGTAATATTAACACCTTACAGGATTTTGTGTGGGTCAAGAGAGTCCAGATTACTATATAGTACTATATTACTATTATTGGGCCAATAATACAGGAAAGATGATGAAAGAAAAGTGTTTAATTGGGGGGCAAAATAAAGAGTAATAGCTTGAGTAGCCTGGGTAAAGTATACAGTATGTACAAAACAGAAAAAATGGGTACTTAATTCTTGAAGTAACATGGCAGAGTATGGTTAAATTGATATGAAGAATCCAGCTACACAGTATATGGTGAGTGAATGAATGGAAGACTTCTTTTTTTTTTTTTATTGGTTGTTCAAAACATTACAAAGCTCATGACATATCATCTTTCATACATTTGATTTAAGTGGGTTATGAACTCCCATTTTTACCCCAAATACAAATTGCAGAATCACATCGATTACACATTCACATTTTTACACAATGCCATATTAGTGACTGTTGTATTCTGCTACCTTTCCTATCCCCTACTATCCCCCCTCCCCTCCCCTCCCATTTTCCCTCTCTACCTCATCTGCTGTTGTTCAATTCTCTCCCTTGTTTTTTTTTTCCCCGCCTTTCCCCTCACAACCTCTTATATGTAATTTTGTGTAACATTGAGGGTCTCCTTCCATTTCCATACATTTTCCCTTCCCTCTCCCTTTCCCTGAATGGAAGACTTCTTAGAGATATTTGTAAGCAAGGTCTTAGAATAGATTTGGGTTTGATCCAACAGAATAAAAAGGGTACATATTTGTAATCCCAACAACTCTCAGTAGGCTGAGGTGGGAAGATTTCGAGTTGTCCAGCCTGAACAACTTTTGACATCCTATCTCAAAATAAGAAATGGAGGATGTAGCTCAGTTGTTGGGGGATGTAGCTCAGTTGTTGAGCATCCAGGGTTCACAAATAAATAAAACATAAATTTTAAAAATTCAACAATTTTAAAAATTAAAAGGGGAGAGGGAATTTGAAAGACCAAAAAATAATGTGTTGAGGAATAGAAAGTGGAATTTGCTCAAATCATGGAGACAGGGCAAGAGATAAGCTAGGTTAAAGCAGTAGTACAATAATGAAAGATGAGCAGAAAGAGATCAGGAGTGCCAAAGACAGTTTAAATTTGTTACCACTGGTTTGGGGTGGGGATCACCAGTCCACCTGTCAGGGTCAGCAGCTCTTGGGCAGCTTCCAACCAGCTGTCATGCAAGAGGTGATGACCCTGCATTAGCTTAGTGTTTAAATGTCGCACATTCCCTCAAGGGATAGGGTTCCAAAGGGCCTCAAGACTAGGCTTTTGAAACACTGTAGAAGTAGATGTGGCAGCCCTCTAAGTAGAAAGTTTTTTAACTTTTCCAGTGACAAAAAAACCAAGATTCTGGGAATAGCTTTGTTCAAACTTAAGAAGAAACTACTTAAAAAGAAACTTTTTCATACCTACAGTCAGTTGCAAGTCTTTTCTTAATCAAGTGAGACCACTCCACTTTCTTACATACACAACAGTATTTAAAGGAGGGAATATTTCAGTTTTCTGTTTACAGCTGGGCTCATATGTGTAAATTTCTTTATGTCTATTTATTAATTCGTCTTTATACCTTTTAAAAAAACTTATAGTGTTATACACGGATACAATATCTTTGTTTATTTTTATGTGGTGCTCAGGATTGAACCCAATGCCTCACATGTGTGAGGCAAGCACTCTGCCACTGAGCCACAACCCCAGCCTTTCAATGACTTTTTTTCTTTAGTTATTTTTTGGGTCACTCTCTGCTTCTATAATTTTCTTTTGTTTCTTTCTTTTCTTTTTTTTTTGGTGTTGGGGATTGAACCCAGGGCCTTATCTGCAAGCTAACCACCTATTTCACTGTTGAGCTCTATATACACCCCAGCCCTGTTTCTTTTTCTTTTTCTTTTTTTTTTTTTTTTGAGAGAGAGAATTTTTTAATATTTATTTTTAGTTTTTGGTGGACACAACATCTTTATTTTTATGTGGTGCTGAGGATCCAACCCAGCACCCCACGCATGCCAGGCAAGCGTGCTACTGCTTGAGCCACATCCCCAGCCCCCAGCCCTATTTCTATTAGTCCCTTCTAATGTGAACTCCTCAAAGCAGGAAAGGATTCATCTTTGAATTCTGGCTGTATCCTAGTTTTTAACACAGGAAAAAAGTTCATATTTGTTGATATAGCATCAGGTTGAATGTAGAAGCAGATATGGCAGTCCAGTCAGTATTAAAAAGATTTCTACAATTGTAAAACAAGGCTATTATTTTAATGCCTGGGGAAATATAGTTATTTAAGGTGAGTTAATAAATTAAAAATATTGGGTATTGGGTTTTTTATTTGAGGGATGTGTGTATGTGTTTGTGATGGAGTCTGGTTATCTTGCCCATGCTGGTCTTAAACTCCTGGGCTCTAGTGATCCTTCCCCCTCAGCCTCCAGAATGCTAGGACTACAGCTGCAACCACCACACCTGGTAAGTAAAACTTTTAAAAAATACATATTAGGGGCTGAGTTGTGGCTCAGCGATAGAGTGCTTGCCTGGCATGTGTGAGACACTGGGTTCAATTCTCAGCATCACATAAAAATAAATAAATTAATTAAAGGCTCATCAACAACTAAATATAAAAAAATTTTTAAAGTATAAAAGTTTTCAGGGGCTAGGGATGTGGCTCAAGCGGTAGCTCACTCGCCTGGCCTACGCGGGGCCCTGGGTTCGATCCCTCAGCACTACATAAAAATAAAATAAAGATGTTGTGTCCACCGAAAACTAAAAAATAAAAAATATTTTAAAATTCTCTTTAAAAAAAAAAATTTCAGATTCTTTAAAATTCCCCATCCCACTGAACCTTTCTTTTTGAGGGGTGAGGGTTATTGGGGATTGAACCTGGTACTTTACTACTAAGCTACATCCCCAGTACTTTTTATTATTTATTTTTGGAACTGGGGATTGAACCAAAAATAAATAAGCACTGGGCAACATCCCAGCTGGATTTTGTATATTTTATTTTGAGACAGGGTCTTGCTAAGTTGCTTCGGGCCTTACTAAGTTGTTGAGGCTGGCTTTGAACTCCCAATCCTCCTGTCTCAGCCTCCTGGGTTGCTGGGATTACAGGCATGTGCCACATCTATCTTTATTTTCTTTATTTTTTATTTTTGAGACAGTGTCTAAGTTGCTTAGGGCGTCATTAAGTTTCTGAGGCTGGCCTCAAAATTATAATCTTCCTACCTCAGCTTCCCAAGTTACTGGGATCCTAGATGTGTGCCACCATGGTAGGCAGAACCTTTTTTTTTTTCTTTTAATTCTCTTTTGATTAAAAAAAAAAAAAAAATCGCCTCTGAGATCCCAGGGAGCCATTCAGGTGTGAATGGTGGTACATGGATGACAGGTGGTTATAAAGGAACCCACATTGTTGTGCATACATTTGAAGCCTCTTGCCTTGGTGGGAAAATATGCATGTGTGGTACACTGGGTTTTGGGGAGTGCAGGAAAGTATCAACAGGGCAAGACAATGTCATTTATTGGTCTTGTTTAAATTTCATCAAATAGGGGAAAGAAGTAGGCTTATTGTTAAAAAGTTCATAAAAATAGAGGACCTATGTCATAACATAGTTCCACTTATGTCTCAAATACCCTTGTGGCTTAATATTTTTTAGGAAGAGTTAATTTCTTTCCTGAATCATAGATATTATGGGAGAAATGAAAAAGCAGCTAACAGTTATTTTTTGAGCAATAATTATGTATGAACACAAACATTACCTCACTATAACCCCCGTGAAAGAGATTGTATTTCATATTATGGGAACTGAGCTTCAGAATGATTTAAGTCATTGCTTTTAAAAATTGTTCTACTTCATTCCAAAATAAATGTATTTTGTTTATCATGACCACTGAAGAACACATAAGCATAACTTAGCTAAAATAAGTTTCATGAAACAATATTGACTCTGTGCAATACACTCTTGATATTTTGATTCAATTTTATTTCACTTTCTAAAAAATTGTTTTGCATTCTGCTAAACAGATTTTACAACCCATTAATGGATTTCAATCTACAGTTTGAAAAAACTGGGCTAAATAAATGGGCACGGTGGAACACACCTATGATCCCAGGGGCTTGGGAGGCTGACGCAGGAGGATCAAAGCCAGCCTCAGCAATTTAGCAAGGCACTAAGCAACTCAGTGAGACCCTGTCTCTAAATAAAATACCAAAATAGAGCTGGGGATGTGGCTCAGTGGTCAAGTGCCGCCGAGTTCAATCCCCGTAAACACCTCCCCCGACCAAATCATATGTTAATCAGAAAAGCTAAGATATGAACCTAATGCATCTTTCCAGTGAATGAATGTCTCCCTATGAGCATTTCTTCTTTTTTTTTTTTTTTTTTTGTGGTGTTGGGTTCAACCCAGGATTTTGCGTTTTCTAGGCAAGTGCTCCCTTATGAGTATATAAGAAATATTGTGAGATTTATCTGTCCATCTGTATGTATAAAATGCTTAGTTTTCCCTCATAGGATGAAATTAGCAGATGATTAGGTTTACTGAGGAACCAAATATGAGAAAAACACTTATAGACAAATATATAATGACATTAATTCCCCCATTCAGTATGCTTTGTGGATGCAACATTTGCTTTAGTTTCTAAAGAAAGCAGATTGTTAACCACATAAGTAGATTCATTTATTTGAGATCATAGACTAGGCCTAGTAGAGTTTGTTTTCATTTAATAGCAAGATTACTTTATTAAATTTTATTTTATGGTAACATTAAAATGAAAAAAAGACATGGAGGGCAGGGAATAATGGGAGTGGGGAAACAGAGAATTGTTGCTAAAGGGAGAGTTAGGAATGGCAGAGTAGAAGCAGTATATACTTCCCCAAATCTAAGTTCGGCCCTTCATCTAAAAATTGAAGATTGCTTGAACTATAGAATAACAACTTGCTTTGTTACATTTTAAAAATAGTGTAGATGAAGCTACTCTTAAATCCCATAACACTCATGCAAATCTAAAAATCATCCAGTAGCCTGATATCTTAGTGAATGGATACATCTCCAACCTACGTCTTGGTAAGGACAATATTTCCTTGGATGCTTCTATCCTAGTACCGGTGGTTTATTTTTCCATATGCCTATCACCTGTAATCTGTCAGCAGCCTGGGTCAGTCATCTCCCATAAGGATCATGGCAATAGCTGCCTGACTAGTTCTTTAGACTCCAGTTCCCTATTCTCTAATACAAACTTCATGCCTTTCATTCATTTATTTTTTCAATCAACAGATAGGGCCAGGACTGTGGCTCAGTGGTAGAGTGTTCACCTAGCATGTGTGAGGCACTGGGTTTGATCCTCAGCACCACATAAGAAACAAATAAATAAAGGTATTATATCCCTCTATAACTTAAAAAAAATAAAAACAAGATGATTGATAATGGTCTGTGTTCCTCTTCTAGTTTGCTTACCCATTTATCTATCATAGTGTTGAAGAGTGAGCATAGGGTCTCAGGCATGTGAGACAAGCAGTCTGACAGTAAGCTGTGTCCTCAGCCTATAGTTTTTCTTTTCTTTTTAGGTATTGGGGATTGAACACAGGGGCACTTTACCAGAGCTACATCCCAGTCTTTTTTATTTTTTGAGACAAGGTCTTGCTAAGTTGCTGAGGCTAGTCTTAAACTTGTAGTTCTACCTCAGCCTCCTGACGTACCACTGCTCCTGGACTCTAGTTTATTTCTTACTGTTGTTAATGTACATCTCTTCTGGTTGAGATGTTTATTACTATTCTGCACCACCATGCCACATCTCTACAACCTTGTTTTTCCTGGAATGCCCTCTTCTTTTTTACTTTTTTTTTTTTTTTTTTTTGGTACTAGGAATTAAACCAAAGGGCACTAAACCACTGAGCCACAGCCCTTTTTTGTATTTTATTTAGAGACAGAATCTCACTGAATTGCTTGGGGCCTTACTAAACTGAGGCTGGCTTTGAAATCACAATCCTCCTGCCTCAGCCTCTGGAGCCTCTGGGATTACAGGTGTGGGCCACCATTCCCAGCAGGAAAACAACTTTTAACAAGTGCCTAATCAAAACCACATTAATGGATTCCTGCTTTGGCAGCATTGATAAAAGAAAGCACTTTCCCATTAAACTACAACTAGATTCTAGATAAATTACAGCAATTTCATATTTTTTAGCACATTGCTGAGTTTATTAGAAACTAAGGCAGTAAAGTAGCCAGTTGTGGCACACACCTGTTGTTCCAACTACTTGGGAGGCTGAGGCAGGAGGATCACTTGAATCCAGGAGTTTAAGGCCAACTTGGGTGAAAGAAGGAGGCACCATCTTAAAATAAAAGGAAGGAAGGGAGGATGGGAGGAAAGGAGGAGAAAAAATATATAACTTTAAGCTATAAACTATTATATAAAGGATGAGCAACATGCAGAAATAGATTTAATCTGGGGACAAGTGCCAAAGTCAGCATTGTGAACAGAGTCTAAATCTTGTGTCTAGTCCAGGCAGGTGTGAAAAATCTGGGACTTAAACCTGGACTCCCTCCCCACTCAAACCCATGGCTTCACACATTGTAGGCAAACCTCAACTACTGAGCTACATGCACTATCCCACTAAAACTGGACTCTTGAAGGGGCTAACATAGTCCCAGGTCAAGAACATCGCTTGGTTCCTGACAAGTAAATGTACATTCCCCTCTGGAGGAAAGTACCCTCAATTTAGACCCTTAGGATTTCCATAAAGTTTAACGAAATGAGTTCTAAACCCCCAAATACAAACTATACAAGGAAACAAGGTACCAAGAGTAGGTTTTTTTCTGATGAGAAAACAATGAAAGAGATTCAGACATCTAAAATAAGTTAGAGAAGACTGTTCAGTGGTGCATGACTGTAATCCTAAGGGAGGTTGAAGCAGGAGGGTCACATGTTCAAAGCCAGCCTTTGAAATTTAGTGAGATCCTGTCTCAAAATAAAAAGTAAAAAGGGCTAGGAATGGAAAAAATAGTTGCAGAATATTAAATAATCCCATCAAATTTCAGAGAATTGGTAGTAGAGCAGGGTGTGGTGGTGTACTCCTGTAATTCCAGAATCTTGGGAAAATGAGAGTAGAGGATTGTATGTTGGAGGCAAGTTTGGCAATGTAGTGAAACTCTCAAAAAAGGGCTGGGCCAGGTTCTGTGGCACACGTCTGTAGTCCGAGTGGCTCAGGAGGCTGAGACAAGAGGATCACCATTTCAAAGCCAGCCTCAGCAATGGTGAGGTGCTAAGCAACTCAATGAGAGTTGCTAAATAAAATACAAATAAAAAATCTAAATAAAATACAAAATAGGGCTGGGGATGAGGCTCAGTGATTGAGTGCCCCTGAGTTCAATCCCTGGTTACTACCACCACCAAAAATAAAGGCTGGGGATAGAGCTCAGGTATAAAGCACCCCTGGGCTCTATCTCTAGGATCACACACACAAAAAATAAATTCATAAAATTTTAAAAATAAATAAAATATAAAGGGCTGGGGATATAGGTCAATGATACAGTGTTTGTCCAACATCCATGAGGCCCTTGATTCAATCCCCAGCACTGGGGGTGGGGGTAGGGGGTAGCAGACACACTGCACACTACATTTTCTGAATACAAATTATTAGTTGAAAATTAGTATTAAAAATAAAATTTTAAGTGTCCAGATATTTGGAAATTTACAAAACATTTCTAAATAATTTGTGAGGAGTTGGGGGCCTAACTCAGTAGCAGAACACTTGCCTAGCATGTACAAGGCCTTGGGTCTGATCCCCAGTATCCTCCAGCCCACAAAAGTCATGAATCAAAAAAGTGGCAAAACTAATTTAAATACCTTTAGAACTAAATAATAATCAAAATACTGTATAATACAAAAAAAATATATAGGATGTAGAGAAGAGTCTTAAAATTACTTAAGTAAAAGAACATAAAATTAAAACCTTAGGAAATCAGAAGAAAATAAATACATGAGCAGTTATGAAGAAAACAGAAAACACATAAGAGAGAAGCTCAACTGGGTGTATAGTACCACATGCCTGTAATGCCAGCTACTCAGGAGGCTGAGGCAGGATTTCAGGTTCAAGGCCTGCCTGGGTAACTTAGGGAGGCTCTGTCTAAATGAAAATAAAACAGGCTGGGGATGTGGCTCAGTGGTTAAGTGTCCTTGGGTTTAATCCCTGGTACCAAAAAAATAAAATACACAAATTTCTGGTACAACTGATCAAGAGCAAAAAAGAGGTGCAAGTAAACAGAAGAAATGAAAAGGAAGATATGAACTACCCAGGAGCAGAAAAAAAACAAATAGAAAAAATATATTGTGTGGGCTAGCGTGGCTCAGTGGTAGAGCGCTCGCCTAGTAGGTGTGAGGCCCTGGGTTTGATCCGCAGCACCACATAAAAATATTGTGTCCAACTAAAAAATAAATATTAAAAAAAAGAATTAAAAAAAAGAAAAGAAAAAGTATATCATGTAAGAAAATAAGAGGAAGAAAAGATATGAATTGCAAAAATTCTAGGGAAACACTTGGTCTAAACTGACTCAAGAAGAAACAGAAAGCCTTCATAGTCTAATTATGTTAATAAAGAACTTGAACCAATAGTTAAAATTATTCCCACAAAGAAACACCAGGCTAAGGTGGCTTTATAGGTGAGTTTTACCAAACATTCAAGAACAGTTCATTTCATTCTGATATAAACTCATCCAGAGAATAAAACAAGAGGGAACATTTCCAGCTCAAAAGGACCATCTTAGAAACCTTTTTAGAAATCTTGCTAAAAACAAAGGCACTAACATGTACAAGAATGTTCATAGCAGCATTGTTCATAATAGCAAAAATCTGGAAACAGCCCAAATATGCATTGAGAGGTGAATGGTGAAGAATTTGTGGTTTATGCTCTTGATGTAATATTATACAGATGAAAGTGGTTAATCGCAGCTATTACAACATGGATGAATCTCAGAAACAATGGTAAGTGCAAATAGGCAAACATCAAGGTAGTAGTAGAGTAACATTTTTGTAAAGCTAAAAGACAAGCAAAACTAAACAATATACTTTTAAAGTATACATATGTGGTTAAAATATATATATATATAAAACAATTAATTAATAAACACAAAATTAAGGACAGTGTTCACCTCTAAAGACAGAAAGGGGGACAAGATCAGGAGGATCAAAAACTCAATGGTATTTTAATGTGTGAATCGAGTACAGGGTCATAGTTACTCATTTTATTATTATATTTCATAATTTACTCATGTTACATATATTCTTTATATATCAAATATTACATATTTTTTTTAAAAAATCTGCTGTGATGGAAACAAATGGGCAAATGAGTATCTCCCTGAAACAAATCCATATTTCTTGGGAAGAACCAAGATTCCCTGACCAAAGCTACCCTATGTAGAGAACAAAGGAGTTGGTTTACTGCTTTTCCCAGGGACACATGCGGAAGGTCTGGATCTCCTTCCTTTAGTGCTCCCAGACATGCAGAACAACGTCCTTCCATACCTCTAGCCTAAACCCCAGTCTTGCCAAGTCGGTCCTGATTATGTGCGACAAGAGACTGACACCTGGTGGACGCAGAATGAATTTAGAGAAATGACTAGGAAGTAAATCTTTCACTTTAGTTGGTGAAAGTGTCAGTAAGGAGATAGGGAAGCAAAAACGAGGAGAAAGTTGAAGCAGGAAATGGAAAGAGCACCATCACTAAGATATAGGTGGAAAAAAAGATGGTGCCATCTAAGTAAGCTGAGAAGAGTCCCTAAAGAATGAATTCCCTCTCCTTCCTTCTGAGACTGGCACAAGAAGAAAGAAGTTAGAGTTATAGAAAGGGAAATACAAGACCGAGAAAAGGAAGCAGCCCTAGCTGGTCTCAGCCCAGCAAGGCAAGACCACATGCACTTTGTAGTTGTAGTTGGGTGTCAGCTGCCTCCTAGCAACTCCCCTTGCCCAGTCTCCATGTGGGGACTGATTCCACCACCCTTTTCCCCAATGGTATGGTCCATGGTCTAGAATAAGCAACTTAACGTATCATCCTACTAGCCACACTGAGGGGTGGATGTTGACCCAGGCTGGACTAATCAGAACCAATCTTCAGGATTTTCAGGCACAATGATACCTTCTCTTTCTGGCTAGACATAAATGAGTAAACGTAATCCTAGGAGTGCTGGTAGCTATGAGGTAGCCCAGACTTAAGATGATTTTACATTAGGCTGAGCAGTGGGATTTAAAAACCAATCAGAGGGCTGGGGATGTGGCTCAAGCAGTAGCGCGCTCGCCTGGCATGCGTGCGGCCCGGGTTCGAACCTCAGCACCACATACAAACAAAGATGTTGTGCCTGCCGAAAACTAAAAGATAAATATTAAAAAAAATTCTCTCTCTCTCACTTTCTCTTTAAAAAAAAAAAGAAAAAATCAGATATTTAGAGACGTACTGAGCAACCAGATCAAGCTTCAATGGATCTGGCACTACCTCTGGATTTTCCAGTTATACACAATAAATCCTTTTTACTTTCTCTACCCACCAACCCTCACCCCCAAGTGTCTCTGCCACTTTTTTCTGCCTATACCTTTATTCTGAGACATGGTCTCCCTAAATCGCCTGATCTAGTTGCCTAGGCTGGCCTCAAACTTGTAATCCTCCCGCCTCAGCCTCCCAAGTAGCTGAGATTACAGGTATGCACCACCACACCCAGCAATTCTTTTTTCTTAAGCCAGTTTGAGTTAGGTTTTTCTATATTGAAAACCAGAAAATCTCTAACCTGTATATCCATCATACTTACCCATCCCTGTGTTCCTACAGGAGAGCACAGGGATTCAGGTAAGAAGGTCATTACAGATTTATTGGTTACACTAAAGCCAAGGTATTAAGCTGGAAAGGTTAGAGGTAGCCACCAGGCACTCTGTAAGACTGGGCGACTCAGCTGTCCTTACAGAGAATGACTACCTTAGGCAAATAGCAAATGAGAAGCAAGTTCAGTAAAGAAGGGCTTCTACCAGGCAGGCAGGCAGAGTTAATATATGGACAATAGACACTCTTCTCCACAGATATCATGGGGGTGTTGCTTCTGGGTCTTTACGCTCATGGGTTAAAGAACTTTGAAGCACATGCCCCTTTAAGACTTTATTACCCTGTGCTGCGACATCTCTCTCTCCCTTTACCAACTGAAGAGCCTCCTTTTGGCTTCTACTGCCCTTGATGACACTCACTTTTGAGGTGACAAGAGGAATTTTATCTTCTACTTCTTTGGCTTGCCGGGAACTGGGGCCCCTTCCTCCTTTGGAAACGGCACCATCTTCCTGAGCTTGGGCAAACATTGTTCCCTGCTCAGCCTCTACCCCTGGCCCTGGCCTCTCTGATCCTCCAGCTGAGTTGCTTTCCCCTCCTGAGCCCCATGTCTCCCATGGTAACCTCGAGGACTGGGCAGAGTCCATGGCAGCTGCTGACTTCTCGGGGGTGGAATTTCTGTCCCCACTTCCACCTGACTTTTTTCGAGGGCGCCCCCGTTTTCTTTTGGCATCACTTGCTATATCCTCTGTATCCTGCTTTGCTGCTTTAGCTGGTGCGTCCTGTCCACTGGCCTCACTCACAGGTACTTCAGCTGTCCTCTTGACACCCTTATCATGGAGTCCTGGGTCACCACCTATGCCTACCTCTTTGTTCTCTGTGCCCCTGGGATGAGTGAGTCCTCCAGGTGAAGCTCGCCCTGGCCCAGGTGCAGGCAGAGCAGGAACTGTTGGTAAGATCATGTTAATGATAGGCACAGCTGCCTGGGGTCCCCCAGCCCTACTGGGCAGGGGCAGTAGGGTGCCTGAAGAAAGCTTGGGGGCCAGGATGGGTGAAGAAACTCGGATTGGTGGAACAAGTGAGGGAGGGGCCCTGGGAAGGAGCAAAGGCAGCCGGGCCACTAGGGCATTGACCTGCGGGTTACTGGCCGATGGTGCAGAGCTCTCAATTACACTCTTCTTGCGCTCTCCACGTGCTGGAGGGCTGGGCCCAGCCCGGGTTTCCAACTCCTTTGGAGACTAAAAAGCAGAGAAGACCACAGTAAGGTGTGAAGACTAAATACTGGAGGAAATGTAGGCACTGGAGAAACCAGAGGTGGAAAAGTTGGGGACCCACTGGGAAAAGGATATACTTATACTAAACCCCCAGCCCAGGGTAGCAAGTCAGGGACAAGACCTCCTTACCTGGGCCAGTCTTTCTGGTTTCTTATGGGCTCCCCCGTCCAGGTTCTCTACTCCATTCTTGGGTTTAGATGACCGTTCCCGAGGGGCATGTTCATCCTCTTCTGCAGAGGTGCCCAGAAAAGATGATAAAGTGAGGGTTAAGGAGGGTACTGAGGAATGAAGAAACGAGATGATGCTTAACTGCCAGGGACAGGCGGGGAAAAGCAGGATATCTAAAGCATGTCTTGGAAGGGTGTCCAGGAAGCCAGGCACGGTGGCACATGCCTATAATCCCAGCGATGGGGAGGCTAAGGCTATTAAACCCACTTTCTCAAAATAAAAAAGGGATGGGGATATAGCTCAGCGGTAAAGTACCCCAGGGTTCAACGCCCAGTACCAAAAAGAAAAACAAAAAAAGAAGAGTCTCCAAGAATATGGGCTGGGATTGTTGCTCAGCAGTAGAGCACTCGCCTAGCACGGGCAGGACCCAGGTTCGATCCTCAGCACCACATAAAAATAAAATGCATTGTGTTGTGTCCATCTATACCTAAAAAATAAATTTAAAAGACAAAAAAAAAAAAAAAAAAGAGTCTCCAAGAATAGAAGGCAATTCCAAGGTGTGTCTATTCTAGGATGTGGGAAGGCCTTTAAAGCGGAAAGTGGCTGAGGGTTTCTCAGAAATGAGAGAAGTACTAAACATAAGAGAGGTTCTACACACCGCCAAGCCCCATGGCCTTAAGCACGTGGGCATGTGCAGATCGGGCAGAGATGAGATGCTGCTGTAGCAGGAAACGAGCGACTTCAACGATGGAACTAAAAGACCGCTTCAGGATTCGCTCTGCCCAGTCACAGGTTAGGGCACAGGCTGCCTCTACCAGTTCATCCCGAGGTGCGGGAGTTACTTCTGGACCCATTTCTGGCTGTGGTGGGAAAGGAAATGCCCAATCACATTCCATACTAAAGGACCTTTCCTCCTGACACTACTAATTGACCAAAGCTGAAAATAGACTGGGGTTGGGAGTAGCCTCTACCCATCCTGCCCCAGAACCCACAAACTCTTTTTCATCTACTTTGGTTTCAGGGTAGCCAAAGGGCACCCAGAAGCAATGTGTACAATGAGCTAGGCTGTGTCAGTCCTTAAAACATGTCCCAAAGACCTCCGACTTTTACTGGGAAGAGAAGAGGGGAGGGCCGTTACTTACACTCTCAGAACCCTTTAAGTCCAGTCCAGGCAGGGGTGGCATAGATACCAAGGTCTTCCTTCTTATGCCACTGTAGCAGTACCTGATGCAAGTTAAGGAGCAGCCAACACTTGGGGTTCTCCCAACCCCTTAGGCAAGTTAGGCTGTTCCCACTGCTGGTTCCCCATACCCTAAGTCTTCTTCCCCATGTCCTCCAGCTCCATCCTCTCCAGTCAAGGATACTTGGACTGACCCCGGCCACCAAGCCTTCGGGCTTTGATGTTAGGGAAGATCTCTCTGATGATTTTGCCAAAGTTGGCTGTGCTGAGTGGGCGGCAACAGGCAAGACTCTCACAGTACTTCCTGAGTGAGTACAGTACAGAATGGGAAATTACTCAAAGAAGGAAGATACAGAGGATTCCTAGGGATTGTGTGGGCAACTCTTTTAAAAAAAGTCAGGTTGTATCAAGGCAGGGTTCTCTCCAGGGATGAGGGTTAGTTCTTTGCCTACCAACTCAGGCATCACCCCTTCACCCACCGATAGGCATCATAAACACTCTGCTTTGGCAGACAGGTATCTGTGTGCTCTTCTAGGTGGTTGCGGATCCACCGATAGGCATACATGTACTCCTCATTGGTGAGTGGGCTTAGCTCTGAGCTGCAAGAGAAGTTAAAGGAACAAGAATTACCAAGATCTCAACAACTGTCCTGGTTCTGAGACGGGAAGATAGACCATACATAGGCAGCTAGGGAAAGGGTCTCAGAGAAAGAAAGGAGAAAGAGGGGATGGGGAAACTAAGCTTCTGTCCCCAGCTGGTCCTAGCCACGAGGTTAGTTCCTTAACAACCCCTAGCAATGACCAACCACAAAATGTTCTCTATAGTACTTCCTCTTATGCCAATAAACCCTCACCTCTACCCTCATGCTAATAAAGGCTTAGAAATCACTCTCCTGATTTGCTCAAGATGACAAAATAGAGTTGATTAGCCCCTTTCTGAACCCTATATTTACATGTCATCCTACCAGTCACCTATAGGGACAGATCAAGTCCATTAAAAACCCCTAAGCAGGCCTTGGGCTGTAGCTCAGTGGCAGAGCACTTGCCTAGCATGTATGAGGCACTGGGTTTGATCCTTAGTACCACATAAAAATAAATAAGGCATTCTGTCATCTATAACTAAAAAAAAAATTAAACTCCAGACAGAAGACAGTAGAGCCGTACCCTCCCTTGGGACCCCTCCTGCACCTCAGGAGCTTTTTCTGCTTTAAATAAATCTTGCTATTCTACTGTCCTTTACATGTATCTCATTCTTTAAATTCATGAGACAAAGATGAATCCAACTCAGCTTGCCATTCTCAGCGAGACTGAATGAGAACCTCTGACATCTGAAACTATCACCAATGCTTACCTTTTTTCTCCAGTGCTGGGACCTGGGGGGAGCTGAAGGTAGAGATACAGCTTGTCATTGTCTGAGAATTTCTGAACATCTTGCTGAAGTAGGAGGGAACAGAGAGGAGAAATAATAAGGCCAAGAACAATGAAATGTAGGACCCCCTGATCCCTACCACAAAGTCTGAATTCAGCTGACTTAGAGATTGTCAAGACTAGGAAGGGACCTTAGAAATGATTTGAGGCTAGGGAGATAGCTCAGTGGTGTAGCACTGGCCTCACAGGCACCAGACCCAGGGTTTCATGATTTCCAACACCAAAAAATGATTTTTGAGGTTGGAGGCTGCTGGGTGCTCACTGTGCTCTAAGGAACCCTATGGGTTCTCACAGAGAGAAGAAAGCAGAGGGGATCAGCTCTGATCGTATCTCTACTGGACATGTACACAAGGGGTCACAGAGAGATGAGGTAAGATGCTCAAAATCAAACTGGCAGCAAGTTGCAAAGCCAATATCTTCTAACGAGGTAGACATAAACCCACATCATCCCACCATCTTCATCCCCCACCAATGCCATCTCTCTGCTGTTCTCTTCCCAACATGCTTACCAGGATTCCCTCTACTTTGTTCTGTACGGCCTTGCTGTGGAGAAAAAAAGAAAGCTGGAGGTCACACACACAGTTTTCCCATCCCTTTGACTGCTAGGGAGGGTAAAGGCCTGAAACACCCGGCCGGTGCTCAAGGGCTGTGGACCAAGAATGACCAAGAATCTTGCCTTGCTCAGAGGCACCTGTCTGGGAAGACGCAATTCATCTCCCAAGAAAGTGAAGTGCTTCAGGGATCTATCCTTCGCTCTGGAGTAGGATATGGAATATGGAGATGGCAATGAGTACTTACGAAATGGTACTTCGGATCCTTTGGAGAAGGGTTGTGGGTTCCCCAGTCTCAGCACCACCTTGTGGGGCCCTTGCCCCAGTCTTGGGGCTCTTAGCATCAGGCTCATCTTCTGCCATCCTGGCATGAGGGCTAGAGCTGAGAAGGGACAGGATATGAAGATTTAACTCACACTGGCCTTCTCTTCCCCTGAAGATCCCAGGGCAGCCCTCATCTCTGCCCAGAAAAACTAAGAGTCTCCAGATTTCCCCAGTGATCTTTTTCTCGCCACTAACTATCTCCAAAATCCAGAAATTATTCCATGACTTCACCAGGGCCCTGTGTACTCAAAGAGATCTTTGCCATCTCCATTCTCTCTGCCCACCTTTTTAAGACTCCTAAAATTGGAAAACTGTCCGCGAATAGACAGGGGGGTGGGGAATCCACGTTAGAAAGAAATGTTCATTTCTTCTGGAGTCCCGAGCTGTCCTTGTCCCCCTCAAACACGGCGGCAACAACCGCAAAACAAAGTTCAGTTCTCATCTTACCTGCGAGGTGAGAACGCACGGGGCCGCGCGGGCCCTGCCTCGCTAGGGCGGGGAGAGGCCGGCCAGCTCCCAGCCCAGTGTCGCCGCTCCCGCCGCCCCGCGCCCGCGCGGGCCTACGTCATCTCCCACGACAGCCCGCCGGCGCCCCCGCCCTGCCCCCTCCCTCCGCCCCGGCGGGTCCGGGCCGCGGGACTCCGGGCCGGGCGTCGGAGAGCCGCGGAGGGAGGGGTCCCGACTCGGACACGTGCGGGGGAGCTGCGGACAGGCCGGAATCTATCTTTTCTTTGCTCTCCTCCCAACTCCCATCTCCCCTCCCTACCTCGGAGCGGCCGCCTTCAACGCACGCCACAAAAAAGATAAGGAGAAAGAGAAACTACCTCGCAGCCGCCTCACTCCGCCGGCCCCGCGCTCGGCCGGCCGGCGGGCGCCTGCGCTGCTCGGCTGCGCTTTTTCTGAATGGCTCCCGGCCGCCGTCTGCCCGGATACTCCGACGGCCTGCTCGCTCATTGGCCGCCGCCGCCGCCGGGACTCGGCGCCGGCCAGCTCAGGCGGCGGCTCTAGTCTGCCTGGCAACAGAATCTGATTGGTCGTCCGGGGAGGGAAAATCCAAAGTTGGTCCGATTTGAGTCCAGAGGGGGAAGTCCGGGTTAGGTTTCGGTTAAAACTGGGGTCGGTTGGGACTGCGGGTCCCTAGAGGTTCTTAAAGGGACCGCAGGACGGAAGCCCTGGAGTTCGGCTGTCTTTGGAGCCTTTTCCTCTTCTGCCCTCTCCTCCCACGTCTCAGTGTTTTCCGGCTGATCGTCAGTGCTGCCGGAAGAAAATCACGGGGTGACAGAATAACTAGAAAATCAGGGGTGGTAATGGGATGGGAAAGGAGACCACCCACACGCAGATCGGTTGCGTGCCGGGGAGCGGGAAGGGGACCCCGGGCCTTTTAGACATCTGGAGGCCAGTTCCACCCGATGGAAACGGGAACGCGGCTTCTGCCTTTAATGTCTGCGACTTTACAGTTACCCCTTTGCTTCGTTAGGGTGGTCGTACTGCAAGTCGGCGCGGTAGCCTGTCCGCCCAGGGCGGTGGCCGCTTGCTGTTCTGGGCTCTTCTGTTCGCAGCGCACGACTTCTGCAAAACACCAACAGAGAGCAGTTGTACAGTGCAGTTAGCAAGAGCGAAAACTTATTGATTTGTAAACATGGTAGACACTGAAAACTTGGTCTTTGCTGTGTCCCTGATATTAATCTAATAATAAAGACATAATTTTGAGATAAAGGAAAAAGAAGTTTTATTTCTTAGAAAAGGTGAAACCCAGGTGACAAATAACAGTCCCTTAAAAAAAGTTGTTTTAATGGCTGTATTTCAGTTGTGCTCTGTCCAGGATCATAATTTATTTGTAGCTTTGAGAGAGAGCCATTTATAAGGTTTTGTTTTAATGAGACCTGTTGTTTTTAAACATAGATAATTAGACTTTGTTCTATGTCAGTATATTAGAAATTGACCTTAGTGGGGGGGGGGGGGGATCTTAAAGCCAGGCATCATAGTGCATGCCTGTAATTCCACTCGCTGATGCAGGAAGATTGTGAGTTCAAAACCAGCCTCAACAACTTATAGAGGTCCTAAGCAACTTAGGGAGACCCTGTCTCAAAATAAAAAAGGCTGGGGATGTGGCTCAGGGTTCAATCCCTGATAACAAAAAAAAAAAAAAAAAAAAGCATCTTTAAATAACTTTAATGGACTCTGCTGGTTCTAGCCAACTTAATCACACATAGATTTTTTGAGACTTACCATTCACAGATCTTTTGTGACTTATGGGAATCCTCTTTAACTTGTTTACATCTTTTGTCTCGTCCTCTCCTTTTTATCTTGGACTTTATTTATTTATTTAGTGGTTGATAGATGTTTATTTCATTTATTTATATGTGGTGCTGAGAATCGAACCCAGTGCCTCACACATGGCAGGCAAGTGCCCTCCTGCCGAGCCACAACCCCAGCCCTATCTTGGACTTTAGGACAAGAATATTACTTTATCATACAGAATACTTTCTCTTCCTGAAACATTTCTTTTTTCTTTCAATTTTTCTTAAGAAAATATATTCCCATACTTATAAAATTCTTATACATTCCTTTTTCCAGTTGCTGGTATTTATAAAAATTTACCTTTTGAGTCAGGTATGGTAGTGTGTGCCTGTAAGTCCAGCAACTGGGGAGGCTGAAGACTGGAGGATCAGATTGCAAGTTGCAGGTCAGCCTCAGCAACTTAAGGAGGCCCTGTCTCAAAAGAAAACAGAAAGGGCTAAGGATGTAGTTCAGTGGTAAAGTACCCCTAGGTTAAATCCCCAATACCAATGAAATTTATCTTTTGAAAAATCCTTATGAAACTTCTGAACTTAGACAAATTACTCCTTTTTAATAAGACAAAATACTTCGTGCTTTTTACAGTACTTTACAACTGGAGCTTTTTGTACTGTTTGCATATGGATTTATAGAATCTTAGAATTTGAATTCTTAGTAACACCTGGCTTTTTAGTGAAGACCCAGAAA
This sequence comes from Callospermophilus lateralis, assembly GCF_048772815.1. Taxonomy (NCBI): domain Eukaryota; kingdom Metazoa; phylum Chordata; class Mammalia; order Rodentia; family Sciuridae; genus Callospermophilus; species Callospermophilus lateralis. The sequence goes on from NC_135311.1 coordinate 3,248,991, forward strand.
CAGAGCACTCTTAAACTATTTTTCTATTTACCAACAAATTATAAAAATATATTAATAGACCCCAATATATGTTGTCTTACAGAATTCAAGAAGCCAATAGTACTTGTTGATGTTTCAGAATTATAACTTTGCACATTAATCAGGTGTCTCTTCTAACAAATATATTTATGAAAATCCCATTTATGTTAAATCTTATTTACCCATTTAGTTGTTATATTTAGGTTACCCATGAAAATCAAGATATTCGACAAACCTATGTAACATTTTAAGTCTTTTTCCTGCTGAAGAAAAATCCTAGAAGCAATAAGTATTTCATTTTAAACATTTTATAGAATCCAACGCTCTATTGATTGACTACCTAGAGAAATGTGTGGGTTAGTAATTTTTTTTCTCTTTCCACATTTTTAATTGATGCATTATAGTTGTACATAATTATGGGATTTGTTGTTACATATTGATACATGCACACAATATAACAATATAATTTGACTAAAATCCTCAGCACTTCCTCCCTCCCTCCCTACCTCCCACCCCTGGTCCCTTTCCTCTACTAATCTCCCTTTGAAGAGATGTTTCTTTTCCTTTTCCCTCTATAGCTTCCACATAGGAGAGAAAACATACATCCTTGACCTTCAGAGTTTGGCTTATTTTGCTTAAAATAGTAGTCTCTAGTTCCACCCATTTTCCTACAAATGACATAATTTCATTTTTCTTCATGGGGAGCCAGGCATGATGGCACATGCCTGTAGTCCCCAAGGCTTGGGAGGCTGAGGCAGAAGGATCATGAGTTCAAAGCCAGCCTCAGCAACTTAGCAAGGCCCTAAGCAACTCAGTAGGACCCTGTCTCTAAATAAAATATTAAAAAAAGGACTGGGGATGGAGTGATTGAGTGCCCCTGGGTTTAATACCCAGTACCCCAAACAAACAAAAAGCTCCATGGTGTATATATACCACATTTTCTTTATCTATTCATCTGTGGATGGCCACCTATATTGGTCATTGTGAATTGTACTGATGTAAACATGGTATGCATGTATCACTATGGTATGATGACTTTAGGATTCTTTAGGATAAATGCTGAAGAGTGGTTCAGCTGGGTCATGTGGTGGTTCCATGCCTTGTCTTTTAAGGAGCCACCATATTGATTTACATGGTGGTTGTTCTAATTTACAATCCCACCAACAATATAAAAAATATTCCTTTTTCTCCACAACCTAGCTTGTTTAGTAATTTTAAAGACATCCTTACTCTTAACCGTTTAACCAACTTAAGTCATGTGAACTGAAAGGCATTTGGATCCATTCTTTATTTAGAGAGTTCTCATTTATTTATATGATTTATAGATATAAGCGTGTATGTAGATATAACTTATAATACATACCTAGGTGTGCACACATATACATAAAAACCGAAAGAAAATGAAGATTTTATAGCTTTTTTTCCCCCAAGTATTAGATCCCTAGAGGTTGGAGACAAAAGAGCTGCAGTTATTGAACTACACAGATTGTCAGATTTAACCCCTTAGAAATTAAAATAGAGCCTGTCACAGATTTTTACAGTATTTTTTACAATATTTTACAGTATTTTTACATGGGAAGGACCTGAGCAGTTGAAGATGTTAGGAATAGAGTCTATCAGTCATGGTGGACACTGAAATCAAAAAGATGGTAGCAAATTCACTCCCACCATTACCACTGTTCCTTCTTCCTCCTTAGGACTCTTCAATGGAGAAGATCTCTTTCCTTTTCCAGTATATTTGAGAGTTAACCCTTGAATAATTGGTCTCTGAATAAAGACAGCAGGAAAAACAAAGGGCTAGCAACTCCAGTTAGACAAAACAGGACTATTTGGTGCAAGACCAAAGGTGAATTCACCAGAAAAACCTTGAGCTTAGAAAAAGAGACTTTTAAAACAATGCCATGGCCATCCATGCATGTATATGTCAAAATATACTCTACTGTCATGTAGGTCTAAAAAGAACAAATAGGGGCTGGGGTTGTAGCTCAGTGGTAAAGTGCTTGCCTCAAAAGTGTGAGGCACTAGGTTCGATCCTCAGCACTACATAAAAATAAATAAAGATACTGTATGTTCATCTACAACTAAATAAATATTATAAATAAATAAATAAATAAAAATAAAAAGACCAAATAAAAAAATGACATGGTAATAATTACTCTAGTAAAAGAGCACATAGAAGATCTTTATCAGACCAGAGTGTAATTTTGGATCAGGTTAGAGCCAACCCAGATATTTAAAGAATGTGGGAGCCCACAAATTCCTTAGTAAAAGGTTTTTAAGAAAAAGAATTTGGGGCTGGGGTTGTGGCTCAACGGGTGGAGCACTCACCTAGCATGTGCAAGGCCCTGGTTTCGATCCTCAGCACCACATAAAAGTAAATAAAATGAAGATATTGTGTCCCACTGCAACTAAAAAAAAATAATAATAAATATTTTTAAAAAAAGAAAAAGAATTTGCTGTATGCAGTGGTGCATACCTGTAATCCAGCAGCTGGGGAGGCTGAGGCAGGAGGATCATAAGTTCAAAGTCAGCCTCAGCAACTTAGCAAGATCCTAACTCTAAATAAAATATGAAAAAAGGCTGGGATGTGGCTCAGGGGTTAAGCCCCCCTGGCTTCAATCCTCAGTACAAAAAGAAAAGAAAAAAGAAGGAAATTTGTACATATGAGATCTTTTCATTTTACTGGGCCCATCTGAAGAGATGAGAAATCCCTGCAGGAATTCGGGTATCCCCTGATATTCCTGGGCCTATTGTGTCAGTGTCCTGAAGCTGAGTCCCTATGATTTGGGGCAACTCCTCTAGGTTGTCTCTGAAGCAGAATGTAGACCTCAAAAGATCTGGTGCCTGATGCAACTGGCTTTTCCAGATTCCCTTCTTCTCTGTCTCTTCCTTTTTCTAGCATTTATGGAGGAACTAACTGAAAGAGCAGAATCCCAGAGAAGAAGATAGGAGAAAACAGGTTTTTATGCCCACAGCCACATGTATTTAAAAATGATACCTTTTAAAACAGGCCCTTGCTCATGTAGCTTACATTCCAGATGGATATCAGGCAGGCAGATAAGGAAAAAGCAAAGCTGCCATTTAGAGCAGAAGAAGCAAAAAGCTTATTCGTAGGGCCTTTTGATCATTTTTCTCCTTTTTGTAAAACAAGTCTACCTGTAAGATGGTGTTATAGTTCATGATTCACTCTAAAGGCCATTTTCCCCTCCATCCTCCAGCTGGGGATCAGGACATAGAAAAACCCTAGACATTTCTTCCTTAAGGTCTGGGAGTTGCATTTATCCCAATTTCTTTTGACAAATTCCAGAGGAGTGGGGCTGTGGTTGTGGTTCAGTCACAGAGTGCTTGCCTAGTGTGTGTGAGGAGCTGGGTGTGATCCTCAGCCCCACATAAAAATAAATAACTAAAATAAAGGTATTGTGTCCATGTACAACTTAAAAAAATATATATTCCACAGGAGTAGAAACCTGGTTTCCATTTTTTGGTCAAAAGGAGTCAGGGCATCCCCCAATATCACTTATCTCCAATAAGTGAGGGTGTCCCGTGGATTTCATCCTGTGTAGCCACAGGTCCTCTCTCACATGCAGCCACAGAGATGTGGGCCTATTGGATAGTTGTGCTTACCAACAGGGCCCTACCTGAAGCCTTCTCTAGCGAGGTGGGTAATTCCCTACTTGGAACAATCTGGACTTGTTTATCTGTGCGGTGCGCTGAGCCCACCACCAGTTGAGAAACTGTTGGAGGAAGAACTGGGCCTCACTCAATATGGAGGATCCTAACTTCTTGATAAATACTTGAGTTAAAGGAGAGCATCTGTCAACTAAATGTGCCTTTAAATTTTTTCCCTAGAGCCTGGCATGCATGGGGCGCTAGGTTGGATCCTCAGCACCACATAAAAATAAAAAAATAGTTGTGTCCACCGAAAACTGAAAAATAAATATTAAAGAAAAAATTCTCTGTCTCAAAAAAAAAAAAAAAAGCTTCCCTGCCCTGTGGGTCCTTGTACTTGTTTGAACAAGGAGGCAAATCTGTTCTGGGTGATAGCTCCAACTGAGAAGGACAAATGATGTGCTCCCTGAACTCGGAGAGATAAGTGGTAGTTTACTGTAATTATGTGCAATAGAACTTCTGGTCCTTTCCCTGCAGGACAGTGGGGCACACAGAAGAAAAGGTGCCTTAAGAAGGTCTAAAGAAGGAAGTGTAAGTTTGAAGCTTGGTCATCTCCCATGATGGGTCCCTGTTTCAGAGGTAGGGACACCAGGGACAGACTTGGGATTTGGGTCCCAGAAAGCATTTGAAAGCCTGGAGGTCCTTAGAGACTTTAGAGAAAAGATGGAAGAATTGAGAGTCAACAGGACTTACACTTAGAAGTAGACTGAGCACTAGGGTGTACACGTGGAAGAGGCATTTCCTAGAGAAGGAGAAAGACTCCTTGGCTTGTGCTCAGGAACAATGGGTCACCTCTTTCCAAAGACCTCTGCTCAGTCTAAGACTTTGTCTCAGGATCCAAGATTTGTCAGTGAAAAACCAGCCTCTACCTCAGAGCTAAGCCTGTCCAAGGAAGGGACATGACCTTTGTCCTTGGAAAGACCCACAGAGCACTCCTAGGCACATTCCCACCCTGCTAAGTGGTTTATTTACAAATAACAGGAGAGATCTGCTGCGCCAGGTGTCCCTGACTCAGTCAGGCTAGGTGGGAACCCATAGCAACCCCCCAGCAGCCACCAATCAGCATGAGACAGGGAAATACCTGGGATGCCAGATGACCCTCCCAGTAGTTTATGGTGGTTGATAACATGTTGGGAAACCATGTAGTTCAGCACGTACACCCCTCTTGGCTCAAACCAATCAGTTCAAATGAATACCACTTTTGTACTGACCAATCACCCCTACCCAACTTGTTCCCACCAGTGAATGTGCTGATCATGTTTTAGAGTTGTTATTTGATTTTCCCGCGGTGTGTTATGATTTGCTAAGAGATGCTATGATGTATGGGGGGGTCCCTGCCTTCTCCAAAGAATGTATAAAACCGCTGCAAACCCTGGGCTCGGGGCCTCTCAGCGTCACCTGTTGGTGTGTGGGCGCGGTGGACCGAGCTAGCTCGCAATAAACACCTCTTTGCTGCTTACATCCATCTTGGTCTCTGGTGGTCTTTTGGGGGTCCCGAATTCGAGCATAACATCAGGTGAGAGTGCCCTCCACCCTCAGACCAAGTCATTCAGAAACAGAAAGACAGATAGTTGTCAGTATTCGGTACCCCTGAGGGCTGTTGGTGTCAGACTTGGGACAGGAGACCTTCATGCAGCATCGGGGAGTCACCCCATCTGTCTTCTGCCTTCAATTGTCTAAAGCCTTCCTCTGTCCCATGTACCAGTTCTCTCTCACGGAAAGGAAACTGAAGCTAGTCAGGACATTTCCAATGCCTAGGCGAAGGGAAATCTGCCCCACCTGCCCAACAGGCCTGTCATCTGAGTCTTAAGACTGACAGTCATGCTAGTCACTTAAAAAAAAAAAAATAACATAATTTTTATACCTCTATTTTATTTATTTTTATGTGGTGCTGAGGATCAAACCCAGGGCCTGGCACATGCTAAATGAGCACTCTACCTCTGAGCCCCAGCCCCAGCCCCATGCTAGTCACTTTTAAAGTGTTTAAAGACAGTTCCTCCCCACCCCCCCAAAGAGCACAGAGAAAAGAGAGCTCCCTTTTCTGTATTACTCATCCTCCCCTAGATCCCTGATGAGCCCCACAAATGTTACATGGAGCATGATATCAGGCAGTATTTCTGTCTTGCTAATTCAAAGAATGAAATTTACGGATACGAGGGTGAGTGCAGAGAAACAGGATTTATTAGAGTAATAAAAAGAAAGCAGGGCCCCTGATTGGGAAGGGATGCCAAGAAAGGGTTGTATGTTTTCTAGGGGGTTTTAGGGGCTTGATCTGTCCCTATAGATGATTAGTGGAATGATATGTAAATTTTAGAATGTAAAAACGTGGATGTGTAACCGATCTGATTCTGCAATCTGTATACGGGGTAAAAATGGGAGTTCATAACCCACTTGAATCAAATGTATGAAATATGATATGTCAAGAGCTTTGTAATGTTTTGAACAACCAATCAAAAAAAATAATTACAATAGGGGCTGGGGATGTGGCTCAAGTGGTAGTGCGCTCGCCTGGCATGCGTGCGGCCTGGGTTCGATCCTCAGCACCACATACAAACAAAGATGTTGTGTACGCCGATAACTAAAAAAAAAATAAATATTAAAATTCTCTCTCTCTCTCTCCCTCTCTCTTAAAAAAAAAAATAATTACAATAGAAAAAAAAAAGGAGCTAATCATTTCTATTTTGTCTTTTTCAACAACTGGGGTAGAGTAGTAGTTTTCAAGACTTTATTAACATAAGGGGGCATGAGGGTTTGTTGGCACAGGAGGAAGTGCTTTAGAGAACATTTTGTGGTTGTCCTTGTTGCTAGGTGTAGCTAAGGAAGAGCCATTGCAATTGAAGCTATCAGGGGCGGCAGCAGGATGTCCCCCAGGTCTGGTGTCTCCTTTTCCTCTCCTCCTCCTATGTGCCTGTGGGTGCTCTACGTTTCTGTCTCAGTAGTGATGGAAATTCACTATAAATTCATATAACCCACTTTTTTTTCTTTTCACAATTTTTATTGGTGCATTATAGTTGTATATAATGATGGTATTTGCTGTAACATATTGTACACGCACACAATATAACAATGTTATTTGGCCCATATAAAACTCACTTTTTATTTATTTTTTATTTTTTTATTTTTATTTATTTATTTATTTATTTATTTTTTAAAGAGAGAGTGAGAGAGAGACAGAGAGGGAGAGAGAGAGAGAATTTTAATATTTATTTATTTTTTTAGTTCTCAGCGGACACAACATCTTTGTTTGTATGTGGTGCTGAGGATCGAACCCGGGCCGCACGCATGACAGGCGAGCGCGCTACCACTTGAGCCACATCCCCAGCCCTAAAAACTCACTTTTTTAAAAAAATATTTTTTAGTTGTTGATGGACCTTTATTTTATTTATACATACATGGTGCTGAGAAACCAGCCTCTAGCTCAGAGCAAAGCCTGTCCAAGGAAGGGGGCGTGACCCTGGTCCTAGGAAAAACCCACAGAGCACTCCTAGGCACATACCCACCCTGCTGAGTTGTTTATCTACAAATAACAGGAGAGATCTGCTGGGTCAGGTGTCCCTGACTCAGTCAGGCCAGCTGAGAACCCATAGCAACCCCCTAGCAACCACCAATCAGCGTGAGACAGGGAAATACCTGGGATGCCAGATGACCCTCCCAGTAGTTTATGGTGGTTGATAACATGTTGGGAAACCATGTAGTTTAGCACATATACCCCTCGTGGCCTAAACCAATCAATTCAAAGGAATTCCCCTCTTGTACTAAGCAATCACCCCTACCCAACTTGTTCCCGCCAGTGAATGTGCTAATCATGTTTTAGAGTTGCTTTATGATTTTCCCGTGGTGTGTGATGATTTGCTAAGAGATGCTATGATGTATGTACAGAGTGTATAAAACTGCTGCAAACCCTGGGCTCGGGGCCTCCCAGCATCACCAGTTGCTGTGTGCCCATGGAGGACCCAGCCAGCTCGCAATAAACGCCTCTTTGCTGCTTACATGGATCTTGGTCTCTGGTGGTCTTTTGAGGGTCCTGAATTCGAGCGTAACAGATTGAACCCAGTGCCTCGCATGTGCTAGGCAAGCCCTCTATCACCCAGCCCTGTAACCCACTTTTGATGTCAAATGAATTGGACTAATCCCCCACACCCCACCTGTCCCTAGTCACAGACAGACAACCTGCAGACGCACTCATTCGCAGGGAGTCAGCAAATGGGCTCTCCTTTCTCCTTGATGGAGTCCTCAAAACCTCAGCAGTTGTACCATATTAAGCTAAAATGCTTTTCGCTCTTCATGGTCTCTGTTTCTGTGTGTACTTTAATTTCCTCTAAGGGTTGCCAATGCCTTTGCACCCTCAAGGTTCTGTTCCCTTACATGGGAATTTTGACTGACTCCCACAACCGGTGGGGGCTGGATGGCCTTGCAAACTTTTTACTGTCAGAGAACACGGTGCTGAATAGGTCATGGGTTCTTAACCTCCTAGTGAGACTTTTTTTTTTTTTTTTTTTTTATGTCCTGAAAGCAATGGATCTCCTCACCCATTGAGACAGGGAGATAGACCACCCATAGACAGCTGGGGAGGGGTCTCAGAGAAGAAAGGAGGAAGAGAGAATTGGGAAATCCAGCTTCTGACTCCAGCTAGACTTAGCCCCAAGGACAGTTCCTTAACAACCCCTAGCAACGACCAATCACAAAATGTTTTCTGAAGCACTTCTTTGTTCCTAACCCTCACCCCCGCCCTTATGCTAATGAAGACTTAGAAACTACTCTCTGGGGATGTGGCTCAAACAGTAGCGCACTCGCCTGGCATGCATGCAGCCCGGGTTCGATCCCCAGCACCACATACAAACAAAGATGTTGTGTCCACTGAAAACTAAAAAAAAAAAAAGAAAGAAAGAAAAAAGAAACTACTCACTCTGGATTTGCTGAAGAAGCCAAAATAGAGAGTTGATCAGCCCCTTTCTGAATCTTATATTCACGTTACCCACCAATGACCTGTAGGGACAGGTCAAACCCATAAAAACCCCTAGGCAGAAGACAGCGGTCCCTTCTATGGACCTCTCCTGTACTGTAGGAGCTTTTTCTGCTTTAAATAGATCTTGCTAGTCTACCCTTCACTTGTCCAAAGAACCCCTCCATTGAGATCAAGCTCCATGTTACACCGGGAAAAATGTACATACAGACCACGCTTTACATCTAATTTCAGAGTGGGCACAGACTCCAGGGTGACAACCTCTGAATCTACTTTGTTCTGCATAGCAAGGTATCTGAGTACTGACTACTCCACCAAGGTACTTTTGTAGAGAAGGCGACGGTGCTGCTTGATCTCATCACCATTACTCTTTATAGCCTCCATTTCCCTCCTCTCTTCTATGGTTTCTAGGGAAACTCAAAGCATTGTAGAGTTAGTGGAATAAGGAGACACTGGCATGAAAGTTTTCTAATAACAGCTAAAATGTATTTGAGCTTGATTGTGTGTCAGACACCATACTAAACACCAAGCACCTCACAGGTGAAAAACCAGCCTCTACCTCAGGCAAAGCCTGTCCAAGGAAGGGACATCATCTTTGTCCTTGGAAAGACCCACAGAGCACTCCTAGGCACATCCTCACCCTGCTAAGTTGTCTATCTACAAATAACAAGAGAGATCTGCTGCGCCAGGTGTCCCTGACTCAGTCAGGCTAGGTGGGGACCCATAGCAACCCCTTAGCAGCCACCAATCAGCGTGAGACAGGGAAATACCTGGGATGCCAGATGACCCTCCCGGTAGCTTATGGTGGTTGATAACATGTTGGGAAACCATGTAGTTTAGCACATATACCCCTCGTGGCCTAAACCAATCAATTCAAAGGAATTCCCCTCTTGTACTAAGCAATCACCCCTACCCAACTTGTTCCCGCCAGTGAATGTGCTAATCATGTTTTAGAGTTGCTTTATGATTTTCCCGTGGTGTGTGATGATTTGCTAAGAGATGCTATGATGTATGTACAGAGTGTATAAAACTGCTGCAAACCCTGGGCTCGGGGCCTCCCAGCATCACCAGTTGCTGTGTGCCCATGGAGGACCCAGCCAGCTCGCAATAAACGCCTCTTTGCTGCTTACATGGATCTTGGTCTCTGGTGGTCTTTTGGGGGTCCCGAATTCGAGCATAACACAGGTAGTAGACACTATAACTGTCTCCATTTTATAGATGAGGAAGTTGGGACTTGGTGACGAAGGGGCTTGTCCACAGTGACATAGGTAGCAGCTGCTGGGGTCGGAAGCCAGCTGCAGGCAGTCTGCCTTCAGAGCTTATTCTCTGGATCACCTAGATTGCAAGTATACATATTCGCAGATGCTCACGTACAGATATGGACAGACACTGAGGAAAGATACCAAACACCGCGGATTAGTGCAAAGGGGTATCAAGAACACTTTGGAAATAAAGTTTGGGGTAAAATTTGCTGCTTTAACTTTAGCAGGGAATAGAGAATAATTGAAAGTTTTAGTAAGAAGAGATAAAGTGCCATAGCTGTATAAGGAAGATTATTTTGACAACACCACAGAAGGCTAGGTTGATGGAGGACAAGGCTAGCAAGGGGAAAAATACAGAACTATTTATTCATGGCAGGAATTGAGCCAAGAGCTGGGGATATAAAACTGAATATGATAGTTTTACTTTTACTGAAAATTAAAAATAAAAAATGTCTAATAAACATAATCATACCAAATATTTATATAGAGCTTAATATGTGCTAGGGATGGTCTAAGACATCATATATGTTATATATTTCATAGCAACTTTATTGGATTGACGCTATGATTACCCCCATTTTACAGATGAGAAGACTGAGTAATTGACAGGTTAATAATTTGCTCGAGGCTATACAGTTAGTAGGTGATGGAGTCAGAACCTGAATATAGGCTGGATGTACTCAGAATTTGCCATTAGGTAATCTTATACAATGCCTACTAATGTTGGAAATAAAATTAATAAAGAAACACAAAAGCACACACTACAAAGAAAAATATTGATAAATTCAGAGTCATTAATATGAATATCTTAAATTTATTTTTAAAAATGCTGTAGCAAGAATACAAGACAGGGTACTGTAATGCCAGATTCGTGGAACCCCAATAGACCTCCAGGAGCTGAATCCGATGCAATCACACAAGAGTCTTTATTGCAAGCTCGAGCCTGCACTCACAACCGTTCCCAGCTCAGCGGTCCCAGGGAGTGAGTCCCCGTCCTTTGTTCAGTGAGATTTTATAGGTTTTGGGGGGATACTCTATGTGTCACAACATCACACAGCAAATCATCCCATACCGCAGGAAAATCAAACAATTTTTTTAAATATTTTTTTTATTTACATTTTTTGGTTTTCGGCGGACACAGCATCTTTGTCTGTAAGTGGTGCTGAGGATCGAACCCGGGCGGCACCCATGCCAGGGGAGCGCCCTACCACTTGAGCCACATCCCCAACCCCTCAAACAATTCTTAACATTGATTAGCACATTCACTGGCAGGAGCAAGTTGGGTAAGGGTGATTGGTTAGTGCAAGAGGGGGATTCCTGGGCTTGGGATGTGGCTCTAGTGGTAGTGTGCTCGCCTGGCATGCATGAGGCACTGGGTTCAATCCTCAGCACCACATAAAAGAAAATAAAGATATTGTGTCCACCTAAAACTAAAAAAAAAAAAAAATTAAAAAAAAAAAGAGGGGGATTCCTTTGAACTGATTGGTTTAAACCACGAGGGGTGTATGTGCTGAACTACATGGTTTCCCAACATGTTATCAATTACCATAAACTACTGGGGGGTCACCTGGCATCCCAGGTATTTTCCTGTCTCATGTTGATTGATGGCTGCTAGGGGGGTTGCTATGGGCCCTCACCTAGCCTGACTGAGTCAGGGACACCTGGCACCACAGATCTCTCCTGTTATTTACAGACAAACAACTCAGCAGGGTGGGTATGGGCTTAGGAGTGCTCTGTGGGTTTTCCCAAGGACCAGGGTCACGCCCCCTTCCTTAGGACAGGCCTTGAGGTAGAAGCTGCTATTATTTATTTATTTTCAAAAATGGAGTCACATCAGTTTCTCAGTACAAATTAGGAAAATATGTTTGTTGATCAGTTTCTGAGACTGGATCTCACTATGGTGCCAAGGCTAACCACAAACTTGTGATCATCCTGCCTTAGCTTCTCAAGTAGCTAGAATTACAGGCATGACCTGGCCCACAAAAGACATATAGCTGTGTTATGCTCAAGTTCAGGACCCTCAAAAGACCACCAAAGACCAAGATCCATGTAAGCAGCAAAGAGGTGTTTATTGCCAGCTAGCTCGGTCCTCCGCGTGCACACACAGCAACTGGTGACGCTGAGAGGCCCCAAGCCCAGGGTTGCAGAAGTTTTATACACTCTCTGGGGAAGGCAGGGACTTCACATACATCATAACATCTGTTAGCAAATCATCACACACCACGGGAAAATCAAATAACAACTCTAAAACATGATTAGCACATTCACTGGCCAGAACAAGTTGGGTAGGGATGATTGCTTAGTACAAGAGGGGGATTCGTTTGAACTGATTGGTTTAAGCCACAAGGGGAATACATGCTTAACTATGTGGTTTCCCAACATGTTATCAAACACCATAAACTACTGGAGGGTCATCTGGCATCCCAGGTATTTCCCTGTCTCATGCTGATTGGTGGCTGCAAGGGGATTGCCCTCACCTAGCTGAGTCAGAGACACCTGGCGCCACAGATCTCTCCTGTTATTTGTGAATAAACAACTTAGCAGGGTGGGTATGTGCCTAGGAGTGCTCTGTGGGTTTTTCCAAGGACAAGGGTCATGCCCCCTTCCTTGGACAGGCTTTGCTCTGAGGTAGAGGCTGGTTTCTCAAAAATGGAGTCACATCAGTTTCTCAGCTGACAAAGAATTGTATCTAGAATTTATACAGATCTTTTACAAATAAAATAAATAAATAAATAGTCAAATTAAAAAGTGGGCAGAGCAGGCATGAATGCATGCCTGTAATCCTAGCAACTTGGGAGGCTGAACCAGGAGGATTGCAAGTTTGGAATAGCCTCAGCAATTTAGCAACTCACCCTGTTTCAAAATTAAAAAAAAAATATTAATAAGAGGGGTTGGGGATGTAACTTAGTAGTAAAGCACTCCTGAATTCAATCCCCAGTGCCCAAAATAAAAATAAAATGGACAGAGGAGCTGGGTGTGGTGGTGCAGGTCTATATCTTAGCTACTTGGGAGGCTAAGGCAGGAGGATCACAAATTCAAGGCCAGCTCTGGCAATCTGGCTAAACCCTGGCTCAAAAATTAAATAAAAAGGGCTGAAGATGTAGCTCAGTGATTGAGTACCCCTGGGTTCAATCCCCAGTCCAAAAAAAAAAAAAAAAAAAAAAAGTCCCAAACACACACACACACACAGGGCTGGGGATGTAGCTCAGTGGTGGAGCGCTCACCTAGCATGCATGAGGCACTGGGTTCTATCCTCAGCACCACATAGAAATGAAACAAAATATTTGTCTGCCTAAAACTAAAAATAAATATTTAAAAAAGTAAATAAAGATATTGTTTCCACCTACAATTAAAAAATATCAAAAGACAGTAGAATGAATCAGACATAACTTTCCTATGTTCTTATATTGAAGTGGCACCCTCTTTCTACACAGAAAAGCCCTCTTCACCATGGCCGATTTTAGGATTGTCAGAAAAAGAGTCCAATGTAGATAAATTTCCTATTTTCCTGTAGCCCTGTTTAGCTTGGCCACTGGCCAGGAAGATACAGCACTCCAGGTGCTGGACACCCCTTACTAGTTTTCCAGTATAGCACTTTGAAGAAATGTGCAAACAAGGCCTCTGTCCTTGAGCTGAGCCTCACAGAGATGTCTACATTTTTAAGATAAGTTACAACTGGGCTCCATGGTAACAGCTGGCAGGGGAGGAAAGAAAGGGGAGAAGAAGCTCTCCTCTTCCTAGGTGTTGTCCTTGAAGAGTTAACTTGCCCAGAACAGTGAAAGAAAAAGCTACTTTTATGTGAACTTCTGCAGACTGGGAACTTCTAGCCCCTCCCCTTACATGCTGGGTATAAAACTCTGAAACTCCCTGAACTCGGGGCTCAGGGGATTGATTGATTACAGCAAAAGCTGTGCCCCCTGAACCTGGCTGCAGCCAAATAAAATTGTTTCCTGCTATCTTCGGTGCCTTGCCTCGTTTGTCCCTACAACATTTTTGGCAACCCAGATGGGACAGAGGAGGTAAGGAAGGCTATTCTGCCTCTTTTCTCTGGGGACTGGCTTCCCTGGGGTGATGGGGGACAGCAGTCCCTTTGGCACGCCCAGGCCACTCTTGGCCTGAAGGAGGATCCACTCACCCAACACCCTGGAGCCTCCACCCGGAGCACAACAGAACCCACAGGCAGCAGGAACCAGAATTAGGGTTTTGGAGGCACCGCCCAGCTGAACAGGTAGAACCCGGGTCCATTTGGTTTTGTAGCCCACCTGACTTCCCCTTTGAGGCCTAAGCGGGTGGAAGAGAGGCTTGATCACCCTCTGTTGGGTCCCAAGTACCCTCCAAAGTGGTTGGAGCTAAAACGGACCCAGGGAGTCACCAGAGTAGCCTCTGTTCGGGGTCAGCGAGCAGGGGGGAAACCCTGACTCCCTTTTTGTTTGGTTTGGAATTGCTGGAATTTGGGCGGTATAGAAATTCTGTCCTGGCCATGTCTGTGGGAAAGTGTGTGAAAGTGTGTGAATGAGACGGACAAAGGGAAGGGTTCCGACCCAACCCGAGGGCCGAAGCGAGTGTAGAGTCCTGATCCGCGGTTCCGAGGCACCTCACACAGTCTATGGCGGAATTTCACCAACCAATGTCTAGGTGAAAGCTCCAGGTCAGGGTTGATACCGACCCGCAAGGCCAAGAGGGCCCTAAGTCCCCGTAAGGGGAACGACCGAAGAGGATGAAGCAAGTCTTGCCCTAAGTGTGTTTTGTTCTAAGTGTGCGACATCGATGCAGGGTGGAACATGGGAGGCACACTAGGGAAACTGAGCCTTCTGAAATGTGTGTTAGAGACCCTTAGGAAGGTTTTCCTGGTAACTGTGGGGTGAGACTCACTTCTCAGAGGTTGCATACTCTGTGAACTAGAGTGGCTCACCCAAGATGTGCGATGGCCACCAGAAGGATCTTTAGATGAGAGTCATTGCTGAGGTCCTTTGATTGTTGTTGGAACCCCTGAACCTGTAAGGGTAAAATTTCTAAGCTGCTTCTAAACTGCAAAGCCTGAGTTAAAGTGTAAAAGACCAGGCATTGTAAAGCTTCAAGGCCTGGGTTAAAGAGTAAAAGACCAAGTATTGTTAAATTCCTCTGCTACCCCCAAAACTTGAAATCCCTGTCGCTGTTAGGACAATACCCGAATTGCCCAGTAAATATTTCCACTGACTCCCGGGTTGCCTAATAACTTGGGACTCTGTGTAGTATGTCACGTAGGCCTTGCAGGACCTAAACCAATCAGTTTGAATGTGTACCCTGCTTAGGGGTGACCAATCACCCCTGCCCAATCTGTTCCCGCCAATGAATGTACTAATCATGTCTCAGAGTTGTTGTTCAATTCTCCCGCGCCTCATGATGGTTTGTTCTGATGTATGCAAAGCCCCCGCCCTCCCCAAAAAGTGTACTTAAGCTCTGCCTGACCTCTGCTCTGGGCTCTGGGCTGCTCTCCCTTCTTGAGCCAGCCTGCCTGGAGCCTCAGCGCGCTGAATCGGATCCTCAATAAACTCCCTCCTGCTTATTGCATAAAGTCAGTCTCTTGGTGGTCTCTTCCTCCGACACTTCGCCGGACCCTTACAAACCATTTCTCTTACATTGATTGCTATCAAGAGATAGTACAGAAACAGTCCCCTTGGTTGAGAGCCTGTCTAGATGGACAGTCCAAGCTGATGTTAGCCAGGAGCACAGTGGTCCCTAAGACCCAGCAGAAAGCAGCTAAACAGAAAACCTGACTAGGAAAGACAGGAAGGGAAACAGTATTCCCTGTGAGCCAGAAGAGGACCCATGACCTTATGTGCCACTCTATTCAGCTCTGCCAAGACCACTGGGACAACAGACTGACCCCTAGCCCCCTTGGGCACAGACAGTGCCAGCCTGAGCCCTAACCTAACCACAGACAGGAGCCAGCCCTGAGCCCTAACCTAAGCTGAGCATCTGCAGGCAAACAGAGCCGAGAAAGCCTCCCGCTGCTCCAGCATCTCCCTCTCGCACCCTCCATAGCCCTGAACATTTCTCTCAGCCCCACATCTGCCTAAGGCCCCTCTGCCCTATGAAATTGGCAGCAATGATCAGAAGAGATGTGCCCAACTGACTCAGAGCTAAATGTCCAGGCCACCGCTGCTGCCGCTTCTCTCCCTGCCCAGAGGTGCCCGGGAGAGGAGGGGCACCATACAAATATTGCAGCTGCAATGCAAGTTTGTCAGTAAAAAAATGCACAGGTGCAAGCAACAGGTGATCAATGCAGCCTTTGTGGGACAAGCTCAGAGAGCCATTTGCCAAAAACTACAATCCTAGAGGACTTTACTGAGAAATGTGCCAGTGAGCTGATTAAGGTGGCTAGTTTTCATCAATCGAGATCCAGAGACTCAAAGACAGGCAGACCAGAAAGATAAAGAGGAGGATGGATCTCCTTCCAAACCCAGAGTTCACTCAAAGGGGGGGTCTCACTAGAACTAAGCCAATGGTCCAAATGTTTATAAGGAAAAAAATCGTGGCCAGACACAAGGGGAAGCCTCCAGTGGCCCTGGCAGGCAAGCACCCACTGCCATGCTCAAAGCTGAGACTTGAACAGAGAAGGAGTGGATGTTTTCTCCCAAGACTTTGGCCCCAGCCCCTCCTTTCAGTTTCTTCCCACTTGCTCAGAAGTCGATGATTGACGAATATGGCAGGGGTCCCGTAGACACACAGAACTGCATCAGATGTACGGGACCCAGCGCCTCAGGAGGGCTCAGCTGCTGCAAGCCCCAAATGAACCAGGAATATGTTCATGTTAACAGCCAATAGTGGACCATAGGGTGCTCACTCCAAAAGGTCATGCCACCCTGGCTCCAAGCCACATGCTGTGAGCCACCAGCAGGAAGGGCCACAGAGCCCCATGCACCCAGGCATACTGAACAAAACACAAGCAGGGCAGCCACTATAGACAATTAGAGCAGGCTCCCACCTGACAAGAGAAGCCACACAGACAAGGAGAAACACCTAGGTGGGCACAATGTGGCTGCCACACCAGGACCTGCACGGGACCACACCACTGCCCTCCAACCTTGACAGACAGCCCACTGCGAGATTGACATAGGTGCCTTTTACACAAATGATGTCCCAGGTCATCAGCCTCTGCTAAGATTTACAATAGATTTAAGAGTTGGAGAATCCCAGCAGCCAAGATCCTGCACTGGGAGATAACAAAAAAAAATCCTGCATCTTAAAGAGCCAGAGGTTCTATGTACGCCTCCCTTCCCTAAATGACAGTTCCTCTCAGGGGCTGGAGTACACCATCCCTGGGACAGCACTGGACTCTGACTTAAAAGCCTATATTCATCAAGAAAAAGGTCAAATACTTTGGTTACCATCTGACTCAGCAACAGAACAGACAATAGCAACTGGCCTCAAAAGAAACAGGAGCTCTGCTCAATTCCAGTCCCTCCAACCTGCCATCAGACTAGAGAATTCTTGGGGGCTACTGGGTTCAGACATGTATGGATCCCCAACTTTCAGTTATGACAAAACCCCTCTATGAAGCCACAAAGGGGGGAAAATGGGATCCTCTAATATGGGGGTCATCTAAGCAAAAGGCCTTTGAGGACATTAAACAAGCACTCACCAGTGCACCTGGATTAGGGCTCCCTGACCTCACAAAGCCTTTCTTTCTGTATGTCCATGATTGATCTGGAGTGGCTATGGGAGTTTTGACTCAGATGCTGGGGACATGGCACCATCCAGTGGCCTATTTGTTCAAACAGCTGGACTCTGTAGCCCAGGGCTGGCCACCTTTTTTCAGGCCCTTGCAGCCACAGCTCTTCTGGTGTTGGAAGCTGATAAACTGGCCATGGGACAAGAACTGGTTGTCAGAGTTCCTCATTCAATTTTCACATTGTGAAAATATAAAGGACACTATTGGTTGGCTAATGAAAAGAATGGTCAATGTTATATGAAAACCCACGTATCTGCATAGAGGTCGTCAGAACTCTAACCCAGCAACTTTGCTGCCCATTGGACCTGGAAAACCTGATCACAATGTGCTGAGGTCATGGATGAAGTGTTCTCTAACAGACCAGACCTAACAGACCAGCCTCTCGAGGACGCTGACGCAGAGTACTTCACAGATGGAAGCAGTTTTATAAAAGATGTTTTGCTGGATATGCAGTGGTCACTCTGGACTCCGCTG
Organism: Callospermophilus lateralis; assembly: GCF_048772815.1. Classification (NCBI taxonomy): domain Eukaryota; kingdom Metazoa; phylum Chordata; class Mammalia; order Rodentia; family Sciuridae; genus Callospermophilus; species Callospermophilus lateralis. The sequence goes on from NC_135311.1 coordinate 3,267,091, forward strand.
TCAAGGCAGAACCTCTGCCTCAGGGAACTTCAGCACAAAAAATAAAACTTATTGCTTTGACTCGAGCACCTCAGTTGACAGCAGGAGTCTGTGTGGATGTTTACAGACTCAAAATATGCGTTCGCTACCCTTCGTGTTCATAGGGCCTTATGTAGGCTAATTAACTCAGGAGGAAAAAAAAAGACATAATGCATGGGCAAAAAATTCTTAAACTTTTGGATGCACTGTGGGCTCCCAAGAAGGTTGTGATTATATATTGCCAAGGTCATCAAAAAGGAAACACTGTGGTTTCTCAAGGCAACCAGAGAGCTGACAGAGAGGCCAGGTTTGCTGTCTGCAAGAAATGGAAAGAAAATCCAGTCCCAGGTTTAAATGCTGCCCTTCTGCATGGCCGACTAGCTAACAGAAAGGGAGCCAACATACTCCCAACATGAAAGTATGTGATTTAAGACTGAAAAAGGAAATTTTCTTCCAGGTGGATGGTGGAAATTTTCTGATGGCCAGAATAGCCATCCCAGAGATTCTAGCCCCAGCTAGACAAGTTTCAAGACAGTTTCACAGGAAAAACATGTTGGACATACAGCACTTGAGACAGTTCTGAGCTGACATTTCTATGTCCCCCAGCTCACAAGCTGTTATGCTCGAATTCGGGACCCCCAAAAGACCACCAGAGACCAAGATGGATGTAAGCAGCAAAGAGGTGTTTATTGCGAGGTAGCTCGGTCCTCCATGTGCACACAGCAACTGGTGACGCTGAGAGGCCCCGAGCCCAGGGTTTGCAGCAGTTTTATACACTCTTTGGAGAAGGCAGGGACCCCCACATACATCATAGCATCTCTTAGCAAATTCATCACACACTGCGGGAAAATCAAATAACAACTCTAAAACATGATTAGCACATTCACTGATGGGAACAGTTGGGTAGGGGTGATTGGTTACTACAAGAGGGGGATTCATTTGAACTGATTGGTTTAAGCCAAGAGGGGTATACATGCTGAACTACATGGTTTCCCAACACGTTATCAACCACCATAAACTACTGGGAGGGTCATCTGGCATCCCAGGCATTTCCCTGTCTCATGCTGATTGATGGCTGCTAGGAGGTTGCTATGGGTCCCCACCTAGCCTGACTGAGTCAGGGACACCTGGCGCAGCAGATCTCTCCTGTAGATAAACAACTTAGCAGGGTGGGAATGTGCCTAGGAGTGCTCTGTGGGTCTTTCCAAGGACAAAGGTGATGTCCCTTCCTTGGACAGGCTTTGCTCTGAGGTAGAGGCTGGTTTTTCATTCCCCCCTTTGTCTGGAAACTTGGGAACCAATCATGGTTTCCTCAGTTGGGGGCCTATTTGGGCTGGCTCTACATCTTGGTAAACAGTAATCCTCAGGGGATGGTCTTCAATTTCCCAGACTCACTCAAAATTGGCCTCCTAGATCCTACCTGACTCGATTTACCTATCTACACTGCCTATCCATTTCTGGTTTTATTCCCCCCTAATTTTAGAAACTTTATTGCTATAAGTAGAAGGGGTGACGGCTCGTTCTGGCTGCTTCAGAGCTGAAAAGGGGGTGTCAAACATGAGGGGGCTCGATGACATGGGGACGATGACGTGGGGGACGACATGGGGGACATGAGTTCCCTTTTAGAAGTCAGTTCCATTTGAGGTCTGCTTGGGGAAAAACAGGTTGTCATCTGGGGATGGTGCTTCTATGAGAGAAACAAAAAACATGAGTACTGAATAAGTAAGTGTTGCAGCAGCTGGATCATGTCACTGTACATAAGTTCCCTCATCAGGCTTTAACATCCCCAGTTACCAGGACTGTGAACATGACATTTAACTTTTAGGGTTACAGAGGTCCTTCCCCTTAAGATACAGTTTAATAATTTAATGTCATCTGATCTTGCAAAATCCTTTTACTAGTATGACCTCTGTGTCTAATAGAGAAACCTTTAATTCTGTTACTTAGGGCTGGATAAGCATACTAGCAAACACCATGCCTACCTGTGTAGGTTAGGAATATCTGTAGGCCTTAAACTAAAAACTACTCTGGCAGTTTCTTTTGATAGTTATCAGGCATTCCTGCCTAAGAATCTCTTTTGTAGCCTAGAGTTTACTTATTCTTGGAAGTTACATTTAACTATTATTATTATTTAAAATGCCCAGGAGTAGCTGTGTTTTGGCTTTAACTGTCTTTGCTAAGTGTTTAAGATGAAGCAAATCAAACTGACTTTTGTTTCTATCTATTGTTAACAGTCAGCTGAGTTTCCCTGGGAGTCCTGGGGGATCTTTACAGCAGCTTCTCAGTTCCGCTAGTGCCATTTGCGCTAGGATGGGTCCAGGTCTTGCTTGACCATGTGGCTTCCCTTGGAAGCATCAGGGATTCTCCCTTCTCTGATGACCCTCCACTTCATAGCAAATGCACTGATTGGCTTTCTGTCCTCCACTGGTCTCATTAATCTCCCTGATCGGGAGGTTATGTGGTCCAGAGTTGCAAAGCTCTTTAGAGAAGTCCCCTGTTCCCTGGATTCAGACTGACTCAGAGGGCAAGAGCCAAATATTGGTTTTCTTGGCCCTTTTAATTTAACTTTAATTTTAAAACTTAATCTTAAACATCCAGAAAATCAATTTCAACAGCCTTATATTAAGAGTACTGGGCTTTAATGTCTATCTCTCTATCCTGTAGGTGATAACTCATTATCTTAAATCAACCCAGGTTGTGAGTTCTTAAAGCAGTACCTCTGCAAAACATTAACAGGCAATCTTTAGACCATTTATAAGAAAACTACAAGATAAAATTATCAAGAGTAAAAACATATTTAGTTCATGCAATAACTACCTTGAATTTTGGCAGAATTATACATTATATCCCCTGTCTGAGATCCTAGTAATCTTGACAAAAACCAACTTTTGGACACAACTTTAAGTGTACTGAAATCTGGCCTACTTCTTTTTAGTCATTTTTTACATGTTGTGAGATGGGACACAGAGCCTTATCTCAGGTAAGGTGGGGCTCTTCATAAATCTTAAGTACTGTAGTTCTGAAACTGATCTTTGCTTTTTAAACATCATTTTACAAAGCCTATATAAATTGTTGCTCAAGTTCACATGAATATTAGCTAACACAATATAATATCACATCTAAAACATGAATTATAGAAAGGCTTAAAGCTTTCAACCTTTTGTAGCAAAGTAGCAAAGTACTTTTGTGTTTTGCAATATTAACCTTTACACAGATTAGGCTCTCATTAACTTAAAAATACATTTAAATTGTATCTCAGTGTAAAAAGTAACATAGAACTTTACATATCTTATTGATAACAAGTCCAGTTATAGAACACAAATGATATAAATAAATCTCCAACATGTTTTTCTTTTAAGCCTAAAATTACCATACAACTTTAGAACACCAGCTTGATATAATGCTCTTTTAAAGGCTTCTACCTTACAGACTTGTATACCTGGAAGATATGAACACATTCATAGCACCACAATTACATTGATGATTTTATATTAACCAAGTTTAGCTTTTAAGGAAATAACATATTACAATATTGAAAAATAACAGTTGCTGTTTAACCATAGTTGTATAATTTTTAATTTTCTTTAAGATTACTTGCTCAAAAAACTTACATATTTAACCAACTTACACAGACCTTCTTTAACACGTACTTAAACCCTCTTATTTACTTAATCACAGACTGTCTTATCCAGAAACACATTTTCCCTCTATTAAATCCATACCTAGAACCTTCTAGTTTCTCTTTTCCATCTGTTAACCTCCTTCTGTTCACATTTTGAAACAATACTTGTAAATTTCTGAATTTTGGCAGATTATTTCATAGACGTCAACATTTTATTAGTTTTTTTTATCACCTAGGAAAAACTTATAAGCTTAATTTTAAAGACATCTTTACTTTCATCTATTTACCAACTTTAAATTGAACCATTTGAATCACGTGAATCAAAGATATTTGGGTCCATTTTTTTTTAAATTTCATGAGGCTCCTCATATATCTGCCAATTGCCATATCATTGCATGATATACGGACACACGCATACAGACATACAACACATAACACAAGTGTGCACACAAACACAATAGTAAAGGCCTTGTAGCTTTTCTCAGGTGAAATCTCCATTTCAATGTTTAAAAAAACTTCACAGTTGATCAAAAGTAGAACTGGTCGGAAAAACATTAACCTAGGTCTGTAGGATCAAAATCATGAGCTCAAAAAAATACAGAATTAAGAAAAAGCAAAAGTCCTAGAAAAAAAATGACTGGCCAGTTATTAGTAAATACCACACAATTTACTTTTTGGTTTAATCTAGTTTGAGTTCAGGTAAAAGACACCTTTACTTTTTTTTTCCCTTGGGCCTCAGCTCAGTCTCCTACTGAGCTTGCAGGCTTCTTCTATTTGCATTTCAACTTAAATCCTGCCTGAGGTCTGAAAGGAGCAAGAAAAACTGAAATTCTGAGGCGAAGTCTCATGCCTAAGGCATTTTAACCATAAGTCACAATTTTCAGGTTTGTATGTTGAAAATTATGATACAAGTTTAAGATACAATTCACAAAATTTCATACCTTTACATCTTCCTACACTAGAAAAACTTGCTCACACAAAACTGAAAATAGGATCTTACTTAATAATATAAAAGCTACCATCAGAAGAAATTCCTTCAGGATCATTAAGCCACATCCTTTGTTCCGAAGTTCCTAAAGTAGTATTAAGTTACATTAAATCACCTGAAAAAAAATTCCAAAAGAGAACCACACACTACCATGAATATCCAAAATTAAGCTTTGAAAATTCCCAAGACTGTTGCTATTCAATGTCATTTCAATAAGCCAGACCAATGTCCCAATCCAACACTTTCCTTTTCTAAATCCTACACACTGAGAGAAACAGATACCAAATCATAATTTAGTATCCTTGCCCAAGTCAATGCACTGGTACACCTAGTGAAATCTTCCCAGGCTACCCAGTTCAAAAATTGATGAAAAAATAAATGATTGGGGTTACTTGTCAACTTGGAAGTAGAGTTCTTTAATTTTCTATCCTAAGTATTTAAGTTCTCTGGCATGAATTATCTGAAATCATAAACTAAACAAATTACATAAACCCAACTTTTTTTTTTTTTAAAGAGAGAGTGGAGAGAGAGAGAGAGAGAGAAAGAGAGAGAGAGAGAGAGAGAGAGAGAGAGAGAGAACTTTTTAATATTTTATTTTTTAGTTTTTCAGCAGGCACAACATCTTTGTTTGTATGTGGTGCTGAGGACCGAACCCGGGCCGCACGCATGCCAGGCGAGCATGCTACCACTTGAGCCACAATCCCAGCCCCTAAACCCAACTTTTAACTGCAAGATTGTGCAATGCTTCAAAAACCCATTCAGATACCAGACTGCTACAGTAAAAAAATCATCTTTTAGATACACATTCAGCCAAGATCATCCCCAAGAAACAATCTATAATATCAACACATTTCTGCATTCATTGTCCCTTTTCTTTTTAAGTAGACAGAGGTGGAGTAATCCTTACAGTGCAGGTAAGGAAGAGGGAGTTCCCCAAAGCAAAATGGCTTTGGCAGCTGCTGGGAGTCCCTCAGTCCCTCCTTTTACTTACAGGATTAGTTCCTCTGGTTTGGTCCGACCTCAGGCACCAGGCACTCTCCATATCTCCTAACTTTTCAGTAGTCAGCTCCCAAAAAGTTCATCTTACATCCTCGGCATGCAGTTGTTCAGATGCTAGGTTCCCCAAGAAAGCAGGGGCGAGGCTCCTCCTGGGGTGTCAAAATTTGTAACTGAAAATTCAGTTCCTGCTCTTGAAGCCAATTAATGCCCACTTAATAATGAGGACAGGGTTTTGAGAAAAAGAAAAAGCGAGCTATCCAAGTTCTTAGATCCCAGCAGGCACTTCCCTCTGCAGTGGGTGCACTCAAGCCAACTACAGGAAGCAAAGAAAACACTGCTTCCCTAATCTCGCTTAACAAAGGGGAGTAAAGTTTATCAAAGGCCTTTAAAACACAGCTAAAAGGGGTGTGAAAGTTGAGAACAGGAAAGCTGGCGGTTCTATTGACTTTTGGTCCCTTACAGGAGAAGCACACTAGGGACATTTTTAGGCTAAAATTTAGCTAAAGTCACCTCCACACCTCTAAGGCAGATTGGAACTTGGGACTCTGCATCCGCCCAAAGTAAAACAATGCCATACACTGAACAGAGACACAGACAAAGACACACAGAGACAGAGATTCCCTCTTCAGATTGTCAAAAAAACGAAAGTGGGTGCTGGCCCCAAGCCAACTGGGGCCTTCCCTTCAGACAAAGGGATTGGGGGAGCGTCCCCCTCAGATTGGGTCTGTCAACCCCAGACTGGGAGATTAGTTCTCTTGCCAGGGTGTTGGGGTGGAGACAGACAGGACAATAGAAACAAACACACATAACACAAAATTCGCAGCGCGGCCACAGAATTCGCAGCGCGTCGAGGATTGCTACCCAGAAACTAAAGGCTCAGGCGGACCGCGGATCTGTCAGCTACAAAATACTTTACCAAATACTTCACAAAATACTTTACTACAGGCAATCCACTCAGAACCCAGAAAGGGGCTGGGGACGTCTCCCACAAACCCTGTCGGCTGCCCTTCAGTGCGTCCACCTGGACCTTTTGCCGACCTCACAACACAGAACCAGAACCTGCAGGCAACCAGAGTACAGAAACTTACAGATCGGCAATGCCTTCACTTACCGGCTGGGTTTTTATCACCTCTCGATCGGGGTGTCTGGGTAGGCTTATTAGGGGGATCCCGGACGAGCCCCCATATGTTACGCTCGAATTCGGGACCCCCAAAAGACCACCAGAGACCAAGATCCATGTAGCAGCAAAGAGGTGTTTATTGCGAGCTAGCTCGGTCCTCCATGTGCACACAGCAACTGGTGACGCTGAGAGGCCCCAGCCCAGGGTTGCAGCAGTTTTATATATTCTTTGGAGAAGGCAGGGACCCCCACATACATCATAGCATCTCTTAGGAAATCATCACACACTGTGGGAAAATCAAATAACAACTCTAAAACATGATTAGCACATTCACTGGTGGGAACAGTTGGGTAGGAGTGATTGGTTAGTACAAGAGGGGGATTCATTTGAACTGATTGGTGTAAGCCAAGAGGGGTGTACGTGCTGAACTACATGGTTTCCCAACACGTTATCAACCACCTTAAACTACTGGGAGGGTCATCTGGCATCCCAGGTATTTCCCTGTCTCATGCTGATTGGTGGCTGCTAGGGGGTTGCTATAGATCCCCATCTAGCCTGACTGATTCAGGGACACCTGGGCAGCAGATCTCTCCTGCTATTTGTAAATAAACCACTTAGCAGGGTGGGGATGTGCCTAGGAGTGCTCTGTGGGTTTTTCCAAAGACAAAGGTCATGTCCTTTCCTTGGACAGGCTTTGCTCTGAGGTAGAGGCTGGTTTTTCAAAGCAACACCTGGATGATCTGCAAACAATGTGAGGTTTGTGCTCACAACAATCCTTGTCAGGGGCCAGAGCTCCCACCAGAAATCCAAACTATAGGAGGAGCACCTTTTGAAGACTTGGAAGTAGACTTCACTGAACTGCCATGCTCACGGGGCTATAAGTTAACTTTTGGTTTTTATGTGTTCACACTCTGACTGGGTGGAAGCCTTTCCCACCCGCACTGAAAAGGCTAAGGTGTCCCCATAATTATTGGCTCAGACAATGGGCCAGCTTTTGGGCAGGGTGATATGATTACTGACCAAGAGTGTAAACGTCAGATGGAAGTTACATACTGCCTACAGGCTGCAGAGTTCTGGTAAAGTTCAAAGGATGAACAGGACTTTAAGGCTCAATTGGGTAAGCTGTGTCAGGAGACTCACATTGTGACGAACTTCTCCCTATTACACTGCTGAGGATTAGATCCACTCCCACTAGGAGGACTGGACTCTTTTCTTTTGAGATAATATATAGGAGGCCCCCTCTTATTAGGGGACTATAGAGAGACTTGAGATAGGAAAATTAACCGTGAGTCGACAGCTTCAGGTCTTAGGGAAAACTTTACAGATTCTCAACCAATGGGTTAGAGAAAGATTGCCAGTAAGTTTGACCCAGGTGCACACTCCTTCAAGCCTGGAGATTGAGTCTGGGTCAAAGAATGGAATATTCAACCCCTGAACTTCTTTGGAGGGACCCTTTCACTGTTATTTTATCCACCCCAACTGAACAGTAAGGTTTGCAGAGATAGGTCCCTGGATTAACTACACCAGACTCAGGCCTGCAGCTGCAGACTGGGAGTGCCCTCCAGATGCTGCTACGCCCTTGAAGCTGACCATCCTGAAGAAAAAGGAGCACCGGAGAAGCTTGAGGATCAGAAGGACAACAGCCCTGCTCCAATCACTCCGGAAGCTGCCCTGTTTCAGCCTCACAGGAGGGACTGGCTGATCAATGAAAGATAAACTTCCCACCAGAACTAATTAACTCTTTCAACTTCTGAGATAGTACTTTTACTGTAATGCATTGCCACCCCTTGCTTCTGGATATATACACAGTTCTCTGTTTGGTTTTAGCTACTGGTTTGTTAACAGTAACTCCTAACCGACTGGACTCTGGGTAACAAAATTTCACTTATATATATATTTTTTATCTTGCTTATATACGTTTTCTAGGATTTGTTTGGTGTTATTAGTTTGGCTTTGTTAATTCATGCTGTTTAACCTATGCTAACCAAAATATTAGTCTATATTTAGTTTGGTTTCCTTTGATAACCATAAGGGATTCTGTTCTACTCCTGTTCCAACCATGGAGATCATGTGAGCCATGTGTCAAGACACTCCACTATATCTAAGAGGTGGTAAGACGTATATTTAGGACCTGTCCCACCAGAGGAAGGCTATAGATGGATGACTGTTTGGAAAGGAAAAAAGAGGTCCATTGGAAAGAAACTTGATTTAGGAAGTCACCAATCTTGGGGTGAAGGTAACTGGCCACCCCAGAGGAGTATTGCCACTTATGCCCAGATACCTGGGCACAGAATGTTGGAGCTACAGAACTCCTATTGACATGTTAAACAAATCATTCACTTATAAGATATACTAGAAATTATTATTAATCAGACTGCCACAGCCTTTGACCTCCTAGCCACAAAACAGACCTGACGCAAGTGGCTAACTATCGAAACCACTTGGCATTAAATTACCTATTGGTTGAGAAAAAAAAAATATGTGGAGAGTTCAACAGCTCAGATTGTTACATCCAAATGTATGACAACAGACAAGCAATTAAAAATATAGCCATCAACACAAGAGAACTAGCACATGTCCTAGTTCATACCTAGAAGGGCATTAAAGTTTGGGTCCCAAACATGCTTTTGGAAGATGGTTTTCAACTCTTGGTAGATTTAAAACTTAACTGGTGTAATGGGTATTCTGCTGTGAATCTGTTCATTGCTCCCATGTTTGGCTCCACTGTGCATTAAAACTATTGGGTCCACTGTAGAAGCTGCTGTTGAAAGGATGACAACAACTAAGGTTTTGGCATTATATAAGGCCTTAAGCCAAGATAATGGTAATGATGCTCTGAAATTTAAAGGATTAAATTAAGGGGAGCATCATTAAAGGGGGGAATTGATGTGGCACCCCCTTTCTCCACAGAAAAGCCCTCTTCACCATGGCCGATTTTAGGACTGTCAGCAAAAGAGTCCATTGTTGATAACTTCCTATTTTCCTGTAGCCCTGTTTAGCTTGGCCACTGGCCAGGAAGATACAGCACTCCAGGTGCTGGACACCCCCTTAATAATTTTTCACAAACGTATCCAGTATAGTACTTTGAAGAAATGTGCAAACACTGTCTCTGGCCTTGGGCTGGGCTTCACAGAGATGTCTGCATTTTTAAGATAAGTTACAATTGGGCTCCATGGTAACAGCTGGCAGGGGAGGAAAGAAAGGGGAGAAGAAGCTCTCCTCTTCCTAGGTGTTGTCCTTGAAGAGTTAACGTGCCCAGAACAGTGAAAGAAAAAGCTGCTTTTATGTGAACTTCTGCAGACTGTGAACTTCTAGCCCCTCCCCTTACATGCTGGGTATAAAACTCTGAAACTCCCTGAATTCGGGGTTCAGGGAATTGATTGATTACAGCAAAAGCTGTGCCCCCTGAACCTGGCTGCAGCCAAACAAAACTGTTTCCTGCTGTCTTCGGTGCCTTGCCTCGTTTGTCCCTACAACAATATGAATCCATAACCAGTTAACTCCACATCATGTTCAACCACAAAAATGGGAAGTTATACTCCATGTATATATGATATGTCAAAATAATCTTCTAATGGGGCTGAGGTTGTGGCTCAGTGGTAGAGCACTTGCGTCATACATGTGAGGCCCTGGGTTCGATCCTCAGCACCACATAAAAATAAATAAATAAAAGTAAAGATATTGTGTCCATCTACAACTAAAAAAAAAAAAAAATTAAAAAACTTTCTTGGGCTGAGGTTGTAGCTCAGTGGTAGAGCGCTTTTAGCATGTGTGAGGCACTGGGTTCGATTCTCAGCACTGCATATAAATAAATAAATAAATGAAGGTTGATCAACAACTAAAAAAAAATTAAAAAACTTTCTAATGTCATGTATAACTAAAAAGAACAAAAAAAATTAACAACATGTATAGTGGGCAAAGGAAATGCATAGGAATTTAATAAAATAGCAGAAATGACACATAAAATCGTATGAGAAATTGCTATAGTAACCAGGAAAATGCAAATTAAAACAATGAGATAGGGTGGGGATGTAGTTCAACCGGTAGCACGCTCACCTGGCATTCGTGCGGCCTGGGTTTGATCCCTAGCACCACATACAAAGATGTTGTGTCCACCGAAAACTAAATAAATAAATATTGAAATTCTCTCTCTCTCTCTCTCTCTCTCTCTCTCTCTCTCTCTTAAAAAAAAAAAAAAAACAAAAAAACAATGAGATACTACTTCACATTAACAGAATTGGAAAAAAAAATTAAGTCGGCAACATGGAGGATTGACATGGTTGTAGACTTAACAAAAAACTTCATTCACTGCTGTTGGAGTACAATTTGGAATGACTATTCCATAAAACAGTTTGATATTACTTGCAAAGTTTAATATGTGAATATTTCAGAATATGGTAAATATCTCAGCAATTTTACATACGTCTAGACATATGCCCTAAAGACACAGGTGGTAATGTTTGTGATCAGTGCTTGCATTAGCAAAAACTGGAAATAACCAAAATGTCCATCAACAGTAGACGCATAAGTTGTGGTATATTCAGGATAGGATGTCATAAACAGTGGAAATGAGTGAGCTACTGCGATACATCCACGGGATGAAATGCAGAAACTGAAAGAACTCAGAAAAACATATGGTACAGTGCAATTTGTAAATATTTAATGTCAAACAAAACTGAACCATATATTATTTGCAGATAAATACATATGTTGTTAAAAATTAAGCAGTGAAAAGTTATAGAATTATTACCATAAAATTAAGAATAGAGCCTGGCTTGGTGGCATACTCCTGTAATCCCAGCTACTTGCGAAGCTGAGGAGGGAGTGTTGCAAGTTCAAGGCCCGCCTGGGCAGTTCAGAAGACCCTGTCTCAAACTAGAAAGGGCTGGGAATGTAGCTCAGTGGTAGAGCACTTGCTTAGCATTGCAAGGACCTGGGTTCAATCCCTAGGAACATACCCATGCACATGCATACACCACACACACACACACACACACACACACACACACACACACAAATTGAGGACAGAAGTTACTTATGATAGGCAAGGCAAAAGAGGTTGGAAATAGTTGTTCACAATTAATGTCTTTCATGGTATCTAATTTAAACGGATAGCCAATTATTTTAATACCCTTGACATCTCTTCCTCCTCCTCCTCCACCTCCTCCTCCTCCTCCTCCTCCTCCTCCCCCTCCTCCTTCTTTTTTTTGTATTAGGTATTGAACCCAGGGAGGTTCTACCACTGAGCTACATCCCCAGCCCTTTTAATTTTTAATTTTATTTAAGTATTTGTTTGTTTTTTTGTTTTGCAGTGCTGGAGATTGAATTTAGAGTCTTGCTCATGCTAGGCAAGTGCTTTAACTATTGAGCTACATCTTCAGCTCATCAGCCCTTTTTATTTTGAAACAGAGTCTCACACTAAGTTGCTGAGGCTGACCTCAAACTTGCAATTTTCCTACCTCAGCCTCCCAAATTGCTGGGATTACAGGTGAATGCCACCACGCCTGGCCCTGACATATATTTTTTTCACATACTAAGTTGCTTTGTATAGTTGAACCTGTTTCTGGACTTTATTCTATTTTGTTAATTCTATTAATTCTATTAACTTTATAGTATATTTTTATATTTATTTAAATATTTATTTTTTTTTTTAGTTATCTATGGACCCAACATCTTTATTTTACTTTTATGTGGTGCTGAGGATTGAACCCAGCGCCCTGTGCATGCCGGGGGAGCACACTACTGCTTGAGCCACATCCTCACCCCTATTTTGATATTTATTAAGGCTGACAATTTCTGTTATTAGTTTTGTTAATTAAAAAAATATATTCCTGGGATTGGGGGTGTAGCCCAGTGGCAGATTACATGCTTAGCATGGATGAAGCCCTAGGTTCGTTAGATCCCCAACACACACACACACACACACACACACACACACACAATTATTCCTATATGTGGGAGGTTGCATTTTTCAAATAAGGTCATAAGAGCAGGCTATTCAGAACCCTGTTGCTCTCCCTTTGTGGGGGAAGGGGGGGTGAGCCTAGTTCCTGTTCCCTGCTGGGAAGGCCTCTGTGTTGTGCCTCACTGAATGAAATATGGTAGGAGGGTAGGAGTGATGGGCTTCCAAGCCTGGGTTAGAATAGGTCACACAACGTCCGCTTCACTCTGTCTTTGGTGTGCTCACCCTTGGAGCCCAGCACCGTGTTGTGAGGGAGCTGAGCTGCCTCATGGGAAGGCCATGCTCTGATCAAAACCCCAGCTCAAATTCCAAGTGACAGCCTGCAGGGATGACCAGACATGGAGTGAGTGCGCCATCAGATGGTTCTACGGCCCCAGCTAATACTGATGGCACAGAGGCAAGCTGGTCCCACTCAGTCTTATCTAATCTGTAAATTTGTAAACAGAATAATGTCATTGCTTTAAGCACTGAGTTTTGAGGAGGTGGTTTGTTAGACAGCACTAGAAACCGGAACACTATACATTCACATGTCCAGATTAGTTCCAGAAACGGCCTGTCTAATTTCATAAAAAATCCCCACCCATCTAAGAGAATGTACTCTAGAAAGTATCATTCCGTGCTCATTTTCATATTCTTACAAACTCATGTCCACCTACATCGAGTTTTTTGTTGCTATGATGGTTGAGTTTGTTCTTAAAAAATGAGGACTGGGGGCTGGGCTGGGGCTGGAGGTGGGGGGGACTTGCCTGGCCCGTGGGAGGCCCTGGGTTGGATTCCGAGTGCTGAGAAAAACAGAGTGGGAAGGGGTGGGTCCTGCTCTTCTCCTGTACACTAACTCTGGAGAATGCACAACCTGTGGTCTCCCGGCAGGCCAGGCCTGTTGAGAGCAGAGCCTGCCGGCGTCAACCTCGTAAGTCCAGGAAGGGACCGCGAATAGCATGCAGCATGTGGCCCGAGCAGATATCAGAGCAGTAGGCCAATGGATCAAGTCAAACACTCGGAAGACGCAAGCAGGGAGAACGGGCTGCCGGGCTGCAGGAAAGAGGGCCTCACTGTCCCTGAGATGAGGCTCCCGGAAGCTGACATTAACCACAAAGCATGGCCCCGTGTGAAGGGCTGGTCACTCTCCAAGGACCCCACGGGCCGAAGATCTCCCAGTGCTCTCTCACGTCCTTTGTTCCTGTGGACTGGGGTACAGCTTTTCTAGGGGTGCTCCTGGGCCCAGCAATCTCTCTAGGCCAACCAGTGGAGCTGACCACAGTGCTGGCAGACCCAGATGACCACCCGATGATGTTTTGCAGGGCACACTCAGCTCTGTTCCCATTCAGCCGGAGGCAGGTGCGTGGGGGAGAAACCTTGGGGGAGTATAGTAGAGGGAGGGGTCAGGGAGGCACAGCAGGGGTCACACAGATGGCTGATGTCTGGGTTGTCTGTTTTGGCATTGTTTTTGCGGTGTGTTTCAGTGGTGTAGGGTCCGGTGTAGAGAGATGAGACCATGATCAGCCTGAAAATAAAGGGAAGCTGGGCACAGAGGCGCGCAGCCCTCGTGTCCTTTAGACAGAACCCTAGTTATGGTGTGAACTAGGCACCATAACCCCCATGCAAGAGAGAAAGGGTCTGTCGGGGGGCCACCAGGAGCATGGGTGGAAGTGTGGAGACGGCTTCCCTGCGGGGGAGGCAGGTGGACCCCCATCTCTGCTCGGCGGGGTCATGAGGTCATGGGAGTGGGCATCACCCAATGGGACTGGGCCACAGACCCCTGAAACCCAATCCCTTGCCTCATTTGGGTGGAACTTTCTCGAGTGCCTTCCCTTCGACAAACAGGGCTTCAGGCGGGTGTGCTGTCTCCCTTGGGTCCGCCTCTCTTGCTTCCCTTGTGGGAGCTGGGGACGGGGAGCCACCGCTGAACCCCAAGAAAAAAGGTATTTTCTCTGTCTCTGTGTGATTATTTCGTGCCAACCCCATTCACATGGAGTGACCCTGACTGATTTAGTTGCGTGTGGCAACAGGGGTCGGTGGAAGAGGAGTCCCATGCCCTGCAAAGACCAGGTGGTCTGAGAACAGGTTCATCCGTTTATTTCTTGGTGCTTTGGGGGCTCATGTAAAACAGCACAGGAGTGACCAGCAACAGAGATGCCTTTCCGTGTGTTGCAGCAGTCTCAGCGTGGTGGCTTTGGCAGGACCAACTGCCAAGGGGCGGGGGCCAGGTCCCTCTGAAGGGAGGGCTCGGAAGGTGGCAGGAGGGGCTGGAGGGCTGGGCTTCAGATCCAGATGTCAGAGCTGCAGTCACCTCCTGGGTAGCGGAGCTCATGGGCTAGGGCTGGCCCAAGGGGCTCCTTCCCAAAGTCTACCAGGAAGTTGGGGTTCAACTTCAGCCCCCCCTTTTCAGTGTCTACATCGATTTGCAGCATCACAGAGCCCTCCCTGGTGGACAAAGGAAAGGGGGTAAGTGAGGACACTCCCTCCCCTCCAGGTCTTGTGGTGTAGGGAGTGAGCAGGGTCTGATGGGCCATCTATGTGGTGGGGTGCGGATGGGGACCCCAAGGAGTCTTCAGAAAGCCCAGTGAGCCTTCTGGGAGAGGAGGGTGTTGGAGGGGAGCCCAGATAGTCTGCTTCTCACCTGATAAGATCAGGGTAAAACTGCTTGTCCCAGCCGCTGTACAGAGACGTGGTGACGTACAGACGTTTCCCATCTAGGCTAAGCTGGATCATCTGAGGGCCTCCGGCCACCCGTTTTCCCTTGGGAGAATGGGATTTTAAAACTCAAGAATACCAGATCCTAGGAGGGGAGCCTGAGCCGTGCTGGCCGCTGCATGCTCCTGGACAGGGACTGGGGGAGGGTGGGGAGAGGGAGAAGCCCTCACCTTGACCACCAGGGGCTCCGGCTGGCATTGGAGCTCCTGGTCCTCCAGCACTTGCACGGGGCCTCCCTTCACGATGCTGCCCCCAAGGAAGATCTGGGTGGGGAGGTGTTGAGGGGGGAGGGCACAACAGTGAGCGTCTGGGGCATTGCAGGAAGAGCAGCTTGCTTCCTCCAGGGTCCAGTCCCCAGCTGGCTCCCCACATCCCCCCTTGGCCCCCCTTGTTTGCCTTTCCTGCTCCTCCCTGTCATCCCCCAGCTCTTTCACACCCTTCACTCCCTCCCAGACACTTCTCCTCCTTCCCCGCCTTCTCATATTGCTGGACCCCACCTGTCCAGTGAGGCGGGGCTTCTGAGGGTCAGAGATGTCATACTGCCGCAGGTCCCCGTGCAGCCAGTTGCTGAAGTAGAGGAAGCGGTCGTCCAGGGACAGCAGGATGTCAGTGATCAAGCCTGGGGGGAGAGGGTGTCGGTTCAAGAACCAGAGGACTCTTGTTCCCCAGGCCCCAGGAACCAGCCTGCCACTCCCGACCTCCTCCAGGCACTCACCTGGCATTTCAGGCAGCATCCAGCCCTTGACTTTCTTTGGGGGGACCTGGATCACCTTCTCCACTGACCAAGTGCCTCCCTACATTGGGAAGTAGAGGGTGAGAGTAGGAGGCTGCGAGCTGAGCTGTGAGAGTCGGGGTTAGAAGGGCCAGGGTAGATGCGGGGCCTGCTTGCCACGAGGGTCTCCTTCCAGGCAGGACCCGGAGGCCATGTTTGTGTTTGCTTTACCCTGTCAGTCCTAGCCTAGCACACCGCCTCCCACTGACATCATGAAATAGCTTTACTTATTTTTTTCCTCTTTTTCTTTTGTGGTCCTGAAGATTGAACCCAGGGCCACTCTATCCCTGAGCTATACCCCCAGCCCTATTTATATATTTATTATTTTTCTATTTTTTTAAAAATTTGTAGTTGTAGATAGACAGCATGCCTTTATTTCATTTGTTCATTTTTATGTGATGCTAAGGATCAAACCCAGTGCTCCACATATGCTAGGCAAGCGCTCTGCCACTGAGCCACAGTCCCAGCCCCCTATTTGTTTTTTATTTTGAGATAGGCTAAGTTGCAGAGGCCGTCCTCAAACCTGGGATCCTCCTGCCTCAGACTCCTGATTTGCAATGATTATAGGCATGTGCACTAAGTAGTTTTTGAATAAATGAATACATATGGCCAGTTAGGGTTCTAGTGTGCTAGGATCTGAATGTCTCCACCAAAATTCATGCTGCATTTTTATCCTCATTGTGAGATATGAAGAGGTGAGGGGTGATCAGGGCAGAGCTCTCGTGAGTGGATTAATCCATGAATAGGTTAATGGGTCATTTTGAGAGTGGGTTTCTTATAAAAGTTTGGCTGTCTCTTGTTTGCACCCCTGTCACTAGGTGAGGCCCTGTGCCTCCTGGGGATTCTGAATCCCCAGATGCCTCTCCTTGACCTTGGGCCTCCCAACCTGGATCCAGACCTGGGTGGGAAATAGATCTTTACTCTTTACATAAATCACTCTGACCATGGTAGCCAGTTATAGCAAAGGAAAACAGACAAGGCAGCAATCAGCCTGCGCTGTGAGAAGACCGGCAGGGCATGCGGCCCTGGTTTGTTCCTGGAGCAGCCTGGCCTGGTGGAATCAGGGGGCACCCTCACAAAACCCTGGCTGACAAGATGGCTGGGAGCCAAGGGCCACAGGGGGCATGATACCTCATTCTTGAAGAAGCGCTGGATGTTGGAACTAAGGGCACAGCCCACAAATCCCTGGTCAGCAGCTGGGTCATGCAGGAAGCGGATCTCCAGGGGAATGAGCCCATCCTTCAGAGGCAGGGTCTGTATGATCTCGTGGCGCTGCCAGTCCCACACATGTATGTGGCTTCCGTACAGCCCTGGGGTGGGGGGAGAGCCGAAGGACGGGCTCAAGATCGGTGGTGGGTGGGGCATGGGCATAGGTGGGGCATGGACTAGGGAAGAAGGTGGAAAGGAGTGGGGGGGATCAGAAGGATGCTGAAGGCAGTCTGAGCATTCGACACACCCCACACCACAACCTCAAGAGTCTGGGGTCCTCACGACAAGGGAAGAAGGCAGAAGACTCGGAGTGGGACTGGAGCAGAAGGACAGGGCTGTGGCTCAAGGCTTCTACAGCCCACTGGGGGATTCTCACCTGCCTCCACATTAGCAGGGTTGAAACCATCCTTGAAGACATTGGGAGGTGCCCATTCGGTGCTGATCATCACGTTGTGTCGAGGCTGGTACCAGAAGTCATAGCCCATCGGGGCAGATCCCCCAGGCCGCTCCCATGTCCCCTTTACCTCAAAGGTCTCCCCATCCAGCAGCACAAAACCCCCTGGGCAGGGAAGGAAGGAGGGTGTCAGAGGCACTGGAGTCTCTACCCGCTTTCAGCTCCCACCGCCACCTCCAGGAGACTCTCAGCCCTTTGTCTGTCCCCCTCCTCCACTAGGTGTCCAAAAGGCCCCTCCCAGAGATGGTCAGGTGAGAGGTGGGGCCTCCTTCCCTGGTCCCCATGTCCCTCTGTCTTCATCCTTCTCCCTTCAAGGCAAGGTACCTTCTGGAACTCAGGACCCTGTGCTTCTCTTCCCCAGCCTCCCACAATCGAAGTGGCCCTCCTCCTGGAGTCTAACCCCACTCTGCTCACTTACAGAGGAGACACGTTATATTTGCCCATCATTCAACACGAATGCCCGATATTTTGCTCCCCTTGCTGTGTGTGCTAAGACATCTTCATGTCTTTGCAAACACACCAGACGTCTACTCCTAAGTATTATTAAGTCTAGGAATATCGCATTCCTCCCGTCTTCTGGACAGAGCTGTCAAATGGGGTCCAGTGCAGTACCCTTGGTGAATGACCTTAGTTGATATCCCACTCCAGACCTGGGAGGGGAGGGGCTCTGAGAAATGCAGTGCAGAGTGGCCACTAGAACATAGATTCTGGAGCCAGACTGCTACGTTTGAGTCCCAGCTCTGTGACCTATTATCTCTGTGAGATTGGGTCGGTCAGTTAGCCAGTTTGCACCCCCACTTTCTTATCTACAAAACAGGAATCGTAATAGAGTCTGTTTCATAGTTTGCGTCTGGCACACAGTATACCTAAGTGTGAGTCCTGATCACACCGTATGTGAGAGGGAAATGTGAAGACTGAGTCTCGAGCGTTGGGGGATCTACTCAAGCCCTCGCCAGGCCTGATATTAAATAGATGTGTTATCTGGGACCGTGTCTGCGTTCACATTGTTCATGGCAGACTGTTTTGCCTATGCCTTTTAACTAAACTCATCAGTCAAGGCTCATCTTCATAGAAATCATAGAAAAAACAGAATTACGTGGTAACATTTTAGATATTGCATGGGACTTAGCCTGTGGGTGCCCCTGGCTCTCTACTCCATTGCTCCCCCGAGGACAGACACTTTCTGCATTTCACACGGTGCCAGCAGGTACCTTTTCCATTGCCTTTGGGATCTCCCAGGGAGCTGATCATGACCTCCCCGCTGGCCAGGCAGTGGCTGGTGTGGAGGTAGCCCAGGTTGCACTTGGTGTGGACCTCCTGGGGCTCGATGACCTGGAGAGGGCGGAACGGGTCAGAACTCTGCGGGGCCAGGGTTCTCCACCCCCTGCCTCCACCCCTCTACTGTCCTCTCTTCCTTCACATCATGATCACAACTCTTCCTGTGGGAATATGACAGAGACTCAGCCTGGTGACCTCTACAGAGCAGCAAGGAAGAGTCAGAGAGGCTGCTAATAACTTCCCAGGTGGGGAGCACCAGCTCTTCCCTTATCTGTCCTGAAGGGGCCCCTAAGCCCCTCCCAGGCTGGGCATGTGCCAGTGTCAACTTTATATCAGCAGCAACCAGCACAGGGAGCGACTGGCACCAAGAGGATATGAACAAACAGAGAAAGAACTGGAGGTTTCTGCCTAAGGGAAGCCCTGAACTCAACTGGCGAGAAAGCCAGTCATCGTGGAGCACACCTGAATCCCAGCAGCTCAGGAGGCTGAGGCAGGAGGATCTCACATTCAAGACCAGAGACCTTGTCTCCAAATAAAAAGGGCTGGCGGGGAGGGGGTGGGTGGGTGGGTGGGTATTGTGGCTCAGTGGTAGAGCGCTCACCTAGCATGCACGAGGCACTGGGTTTGATCCTCAGCACCACATAAATGTAAAATAAAGACATTGTGTCCACCTAAAACTAAAAACTAAAAAAAAAAAAAAAAAAAAAAAAAAGGGCTGTTGGGGTGCTGGGGTGGTGGCTCAGCGGTAGAGATCTTGCCTAGCACATGCGAGGTCCTGGGTTCAATCCTCCAGCACCACATAAAGATAAATAAATAAGTAAAGGCATAAATAAATAATAAATAAAAGGGGCTGGAGATGTAGCTCAGTGGTATTGCACCCCTGGGTTCCACACAAAACTGGGTTGGGGGAAATGCTTCCTTTCTCTTGTCAGAGTAGAACAAGAACCTCTTTCCTCTTCCCTGGCGCCCTGGCGCCCTGGTGCTCCGTGCTGGAGATGACGACTTAGCATGCCTAGGAAACTTTCTCCTGAAATCACACCCCCAACCTCCCTCCCTGCCCCTAAGCTGCATCCTGCACAGAGGGGGAAGCAGCTGGTTTACGAGGGCTTCCTGCCTGTAGACTGATGGACTGGCAGGTGCGTTGGGTCTCCCAGCCAGCGAGGGCAGAGGACATGCCTTGTGCAGCTTTGGGGCCCGGGGCTCGGAGCCCACATCCACCACATAGATCCGGGAGGAGATGAGACTGGGCAGCATTAGCTTGGTTCGGGATTTGGTGCTGTCCCCAAAGCAGCTGCTGCAGGTGTTCCATCCTGAGTGATGCAGCTCGTCCTTCAGGTAGGGCATGGGCAGCCGGTGGATGACCTAGGACGGAGGGGGAACCGAGGCGAGGCTTGTCCACAGGACACCTCTGCGCACTTTCAGAAAAGCACCCCCAGGGATTCTTTTTGGTCGGAATCACGGCCTAAGCTGGATTTGTCTGGAGGCGAGTGTGCGTAGGGGTGTAGATGTGTAGTGTGTGTCTTGCACAACCACGCCCAGGGAGGACTAAGAAGGCTAGGAAGGGCAGTGCAGGGTCCAGGGCTGGGGAGGGCCAAGGCCTGCCTCACCTGGCAATACTGGGGAGACTTGGGGTCAACATCAACAGTGGCCAGGTAATCCGGGGCCTCAGTGCTCGTGTTTCGGTAAATACAGGGCAAGTAGACAATCTCCTCCCGGGGTCCTGGAAGGTAACAAGCAGGCAGAGGGGGTAGTGGATTGGGGAGGAGTGTTGGGGGCAGCCCTGGGTGTGCCAGGGGGCTGAGGCCAGGCCTGAGGTCCCCCACCCCTGCCAGCCTTGGAATCAGTCCAGGGCAGTTACCTTTCATGGCCTCCAAGGGGGTAGGGTAGCCGGGGCCGCACTTGCCACATTTGGTAGCTGTGGAAAGAGTGGACACATTCCCTTCCACCTGCAACACACACCTGGCAGGCCGAGGCAGACGCGCTGCCGTCCAGGGCACCCCTCCAGGCCCTGGCTGCACCACCCTGGCCTGTGTTGCCCGCCACCACTCCATCCCTGATGATGGTGACGGTGTGGGAGGACAGACACTCCAGCAGGGCCCAGGGCAGGTGGGGAAGGCAAGCACAGAGGCCATGTGGCACAGTGGTGGTGACATCAACTTGGGTCCCAACCTCGGCCCACCTCTGACTACCACGGGAACTTGGGCAAATTACATAACCTCTTGGGCTCAATTTCTGCTTCGTCTGTAAAAGGGAATGATAAGAACACCACAAGGGCTTTCCCGAGACGTAAACGAGGGCTCCCAGGGAACCCTGGTGGTTCTGGAGGGGTCATCCTCAGGGAGCAGGAAGGTCTGCTTAGCAATCTTCACCACGGTGTTTACCCAGTGTATCCCCGGCAGGGCAAGAGGACACTTCCTGCTTTTCTCTCCTAGGGCCTGTCCCCAGAGGGCGGCCAAGCCCTGGATTACGTAACCCCTCCAGACAGGGAGAGGAGGCTGGGGTTCAAGGCTATTCTGGCCTTTCCACTCCGCTACCCCCTGCAGTCGTAGGGAATGGCCCTCCTGACCCTGAAGTCTGGCAAGAGAGGTCACACTGACCCTCAGGGCCACAGTCAGCAGCCTCTGAAGCACAGCTGGGACCCCCAGCGTGGGAGTCTGGGGCCAGCCAGGAAGGACGACCTAGAGGGAGCTGCAGCTGGATGACATCCTGGAGTGGAGTTCAGAAGACAGGACGCTGCCTCCCGCCTGCCCTGGGACACACGTAGGCCAGGGGTAGTCAGAACCCAGCCTCTGCACTAGGAGGGGCTGGAACCCTGCCAGAGCCGGCGGGCCCCCCGCTGGTAGCAGCCCAGCGAGTGGGAAGCTGAGAAGCAGGAATAGTATTTCAGACCCCAGAAACCTGACTGCAAGTTCCAGATTTGACACCGACTCTATTAAAGGAGGTGATAATAATAATATCCAACCTGCTTCTCCAGGTAGATTTGAAAGTCAAATAAGACAACATAATCACAAGCACTTCCAAGTAAAAAAATATATAAAAGAGAAGTGTGTGGAAACATGGGTAAATAAGGCAATGTTTGCAAAAGGCTGGAATTATGAAATGATTATATAAATATGGGTAGGGCTGCCAGAACAGGGAAGAGCCTGCCAGGTCCCTCTTGATATCCTGAGAGAGAGCTCCAGATTGGGTAGGGGTGGATGGAGAGAGAGAGAGAGAGAGAGAGAGAGAGAGAGAGAGAGAGAGAGATCCTGTCCAAAGAAATTAAGGAGACTTGTTCTGCTATAAAACCAAGTCATGGCAGAGCTTGGCACAGGATGTCAGGGGGATGAGAAGGAGGTTCACAAACTCCAAGTTAGCAAAACAGATGCGAGGCGAGGCACAGTAGTGCGTGCACACCTGTAATCCCAGTGGCTGGGGAGGCTGAGGCAGGAGGATCTCGAGTTCAGAGCCAGCCTCAGCAATTTAGCGAGGCCCTGAGCAACTCAGCCAGACCCCATCTCTAAATAAAACATAAAAAAAGGGCTGGGGACGTGGCTCAGTGGCTAAGCACCCAGGGTTCAATCCCTGGTACCAAAACGAAAAACAACAACAACAAAAAACAGAGACACAAAAACTGCAGAGCCAAAGAGAAGTAAAGGTGCTGCCAGGGGTGACTGGTTCCATGGCATCTGCCCAGCCCAGCTCTGCCCACCCCCCCACCCCCCCAGATTTCCTAGGGTCAGGCTGTGCAGGCCACTTAAGTTGAGGGAATGTCACTCCTCTTTCCCAAGGTGATCTCTGACGTAGGCATCTCAGGCTAGGTCTCTGAGCATCTTGGGTTTGGGATGAACCCTGGGAAAACTCAAGTGGGTTTTTTTTTATGTCAGTCTGGCTGCTGAGCCTTCTGCCAGCCCAGGGAAGGGCCAGCTCCAAGGGACAAGAACACCAACATTCCCACCCAAATCCACACTCCTCAGCCTGACACCCAGAAGCTACAGATGGAGGAATAGAAGGACAGTGGGTTGGAGAGGACCCTGAAACAGGTCTCGGGTGAGAGAGTGTGGGTCTCTGACTCCCCCGACTTTCTGTGTGGAGCAGCCAGAAAGAGACTTGGGCATTGGAGGCTTGGGCTCCCTCCTCCTTGGAATAAGAAGCCGGCCCAGGGCTGAAAGCAGGATTGTCTATCTCCTATGTGGGATTTCTCTAAGAATCTCTGCTGCAGGAAGGAGCCTGGCCCTGCCTCTGCCGAAGAGCACTAAGAGCAGCCCCTGGCTAAGCTGGAGAATGCAAGGAGGAAAGAGAGAGAGGGAAACCTGTGTGCAGAGGAGAAAAGTGGAGAAGAGTTCAATCCTTCCTTCTCCAACTGCTCCCTCCTCTCCAGTTTTGAGGTATTTCCTGTAGGGAGGATCCTTTAAACTAGAGGAAAAAAAAAAAAACAAGAAAAAAAAAAAACCTAGAGGCGGCAGACAAAGGGTGGCCAGTGTGCGATTTCTGGAAGCCCCTTCTTACCCATGCTGCTGACTGGTAAGCTTTGGTTCCGATGGGTTTGCCAGGAGCAGGCAGAGGGGAGGCAGAGAGCTTTGCTGGTGTCCAAGGCAGGCTGTGTCCAGGAAGGGGCAAAGGGAGGGAATTTGTACAACCAATTGGGGGCGGGGTGGGGCAGGGGGAGGGACTAGGCTGCAGCCCAGGCTGAACTGCACAGGGCAGCTGGCCAGGACTCTCTCAAGCGGCCTGGCAGTTGGTGCTGGAGTTATAGGGTGTGTGTTTGTGTGTGCGTTTGTGTGTGGGGGAGCCTGGGCTTATGCAGATGGTCTGTGCCTTTGGTGGGTGCCTGCGTAAGTGACAATTTGTGTGTCTGTGTATGCGCATGCTCCTGTGTTACCCATGCATGTACCTCTGTGTGTGAGCCTGCATGAGTGTGCACATGTGCTTGTGTGTGAGTTGGTGCTTGTGAGTGTGCTTGTGTGTTACTATGTGCTTGCATGTGTGTGTACCTGTGTGGATGTGTGTGCGTATGTTCCTGTGTGGAGGGTCTGTTTGTGTGAGTGTGCACATGCCCATGTTCTTGTGCCTTGGATGCTCACCTCTGTATTTGGACCTCTCTGTTGGCATTTGGCGGTACCAGGGGCTGTGGGCCTGTCTGTTCCTTCTTCTACAGCCAGAGTCTGCTCCCCGCTAAGGTCTGCCTCTTATTCCAGTCCCCCATGCTCAAAAGGCACAGTCCTGCTCACCCAGGGACTCCCCACCCATGGCTTTCTGCCACAGCAGGTCCAACAGAACCAGAGGTGACAAATGGGTCCGGATTCCACTTTTCCCCAAACCATTTATTCCCCTTGAGCTTTGAAGTGGAGTTAGAGCCAGCGGTGCCTATTATCACCCTCGTAAACCTCAGGTGGTGAAAGTGGCATGCCTCCCCCTCATCTCCCAGCCCGCTGCCTCAGTAGCCCTCTGGGGATGGAAGGCAGGACCCAAGGGCAGCCCAACAGATGCTACTGTCCCCAGCGGGTCTTGTGATAGCCAGAAACCCCTCAGGGACTCTATCCTGCCAGAAGTCCTCTAGCTGGGATAGCCAGTGAGTGCTCAGGGTGGCCACGCTCCGATAACAAGGCACCAGGGACAGTGAAACCACTGCTCGCTGCACACCTTGAAGCAGAGTGACTCAAAGCAGGGCTGAGGCCTGATCCTGCTAACCGCCTCTGGGGTCACCCTCATCCCAAGAATCCAGGGTTTGAAGGGCCGGATGAGAGGGAGACCACCCTCCCCAGTGGTCTCCGCCTTGGAGCCTGGGACCTTTCTTTCCTCAGAGCTGGCTGTTTGTGCAGGGAAACCCCTGTCCCCCCGCTTCTTAAGGGAACTGCTGAGTCTGTGACTGAACCAGCCACTTTCATCTTCCTGGATGAAAGCTCTGGGGTGAGGTTTTTATTGGACGGGGAAAAGGGTAGAATTTGGGCTTAAGATTGTCAGTAGAAAGGGTTCCAGGGACACTCACAAGAAAGGAGAGGCCTCGATGGGATGACAGGAGCCACCTTCTGCTTCTGACAGGTGCCGCTGGAGATTCAGATTGACAAGGCTGGAGAGAAAGTTCTCTGTACCAAATAATCTTGTAGAAATATCTGATATGAATCCATTGTGAAGGAAGGAGTGAGAGAGAGGAAGGGAGGGAGGGAGGGAGGGAGAAGACTGGGAGGGAGGGAGAGAAGGATGGAAGGATGGGCTGCAGGGTGGGGCAAGGGGAGTGAAGTGGTCGACACTGTTTACATGGTGTATCGTGTGCATGTACAAATAAGGAACAACACACCCCACTATTCTGTGGGATCATAATGAACTGGTCAAAAAACAAACAAAACCGGGCTTTGGTGCAATGAGTGTCCTGATTCCCATCAGTGAGGGGCCATGTGCCCACCAAGGAGGATCCTCTGTAGCTGTCCACAGCAGGGACCATTCCTTATCCCCGATGTCATCCAACCCCTATCTTGGTGATCCTTACCCGGGTACCATCAGCCAGCCAGGCATCAAAGCCAGCCTCGTGTGCAGCCGACCCACAGGGGCCACCCCTGAGAGCTGCTTCCTTGTTGTGCCATCTCCTGGTCTCCAGGCTATTTCCGCCCATCCTGCCTCCATCCGGATCCTCGGACTCTCCTCCTCCTCCTGGGGTCTTCATTTCCTACTTCCTTTCCACTCTCCTTTTGGCTCTGGAGTTGGTGAGCTGGTTGGGGAAAGCTGTCCCAATCTGGGCCCTGCCAGGGGAGGCAGTCCAGGGAAAGGGGCCAACTGCTCACAGAAAACTTCCCAGGGCCTCTGCCTTCTTCTGGCACAGATGGATCTGGGGCTTCCAGTTGTCAGTAGACTGAGCCCAGTTGGCAGAAACATCTGCTAAATCCTCCTGATTTTGTTTCTCAAGAGCTGAAGAGCTCCTTCCCTAACCCCATGTGCACCTCCCTAGGTGTAGTAGGCTAACCACAGCTGGGTGACTCTGGAATTCACAGCAAGCTTGGTGGCTGGGGAGCAGCCCAAACTGACCCTGGTGCTGACGACCCCCATGTTGGCACCCCTGCCCAGAAGCCGCTTGCATGGGAAGGCCAGGCTGGGCGGGGCCCACATGCATTTCTATTGTTCGCAGCCAAGAAAAATCACAGCACTGGAAGGGGGGTGGGTTCGAGACCCACAGCTGGACTTCTCAGAACATTGGCTCTGGTCTCCTCAAATAGAAGTGAATTCCCGGGGCCCTGTGGGGGCTGTGTGGCTGCTGTGTGGGAGGGTGGGCTGTGGCTATCTCCCCTGTTCCCTCCCACCCTCAGCCAGATTACTTTGGACCTTTTCCTTTGGCACTGGGGATTGAAGCCAGGAGTATTTTACCACCGAGCCACATCCCCAGGCCTTTTTATTTTTTAATTTGAGACAGGGTCTCCCTAAGTTGCTGAGGCTGGCCTCAAACTTGCAATCCTTCTCTCTCAGCCTCTTGAGTGGCTGGGATTACAGGTGGTGACACTGTGATCCTTGTACCTCTTTACGCAGGTGCCAAGACCTGACGGGGAAGATGGGAGGTGAGCAAAAACAGGCTAACCCTAGTGAACAAAAAGGGAGGGAGATGATGGAATTAGTCTGTAAGGATAATCTAATGTAGGAAAAAAAAATAAGAAATTTGGTATTCTTTATCTCTAGCAAAATCAAAACAAAAGGGCAGCAATCAAACTCCAGTAAGAGGGCGTGATGTTGGGAGGTGAACTAAATCAACGTGCATGAAGCAGCTGTACATGTCAGCTTCTTTGATCTTTGCTATAATCTTGTAATCTCGTAGGTAATGCCATGTCCATTTTTTAATATTTATATTTTAGTTACAGGTGGACACAATATCTTTATTTATTTATTTCTATGTGGTGCTGAGGATCCGACCCAGTGCCTCCTGCATGCTAGGCAAGTGCTCTGTCTCTGAGCCCCAGCCCCAGCCCCACCATGTCCATTTTACCTATGAAGAAACTCAGGCACGGAAAGCATCCAAGCCCCTGGCTGATGGCAGAGTCGATCGCCCACCCATCCAGCCCCTGTGATTCCAGTTTTGCAGTCTCTCTGAGCTGCTTTGCTTTTTCTTCATTTTGCTTTGGTTTGTTTGGTTTGGAGGGAAGGCAGAGTGGGGAGGCAGAAGAACAGAGGAATGCAGAAAGTTGGGGGGTTGGTTTCTTGGAAGTCCCAGGACAGAGGGAGTCTTTCTCAGAGGTGGGGAGAAAAGCGAAGAGACTCTTGTCTGCTGAGTTGAACAGGGGTGATGGGGAGGAGGATCAGCAGAGATGGTGCTGCAGAAAGGAGACAAGGAGAGCCAGCGGCCATGGCACCTCCTGGCAGCCTAGTGGTTTGGGAGGCTGAGGCAAGTTTGAGGCCAGCCTGAGCAACTTACCAGACTCTGTCTCAAAATGAGAAAAAATACCAAGGGCTGCTGGAGTGTCCCTGGGTTCAATCCCCAGTACCATAAATAAACAAGCAAGTTGGTTAAAAACAAAAAGATAAAAAATAATAAAAGGAGATGAAGGGGGGCTGGGGCTCAGTGGGAGAGCACTTGCCTGGCATGTGTGAGCACTGGATTCAATCCCTAGCACCACTTAAGGATGAGCAAGTGAAATAAAGGCATTCTGTCCATCTACAACTACCCCCCCCCCAAAAAAAAGGAAGATAAAAAAAATTCAAAAAATCATAAACACATATCAATTGTACCACTTAATGGGCTTCACTGTGACATCTCTGTGCATATACCATGCCCTGATCATTCCCACCCATCCTCCCTTCTCCCCTCTCTGGCCCCCAAACCCTCTCCACCCCTTTTCCACCTCCTCCCGGTCCCTTTTCCCTTACGTGATAGTCCCTCTTCTACTTTTGGGGTTTTGTTGTTGTTGTTCTGTTTTTGTTTTAGTTTCCACATATGAAAGAAAACATGGGACATTTGTCTTTCCATGTCTGGCGTATTTCACTTAACATGATGTTCTCCCATTCCATCCATTTCCCTGGGAATGATATAATTTCATTCTTCTTTATGGCTGAATGATATGCCATTGTATATATGATATTTTCTCTATTCACCTGTCGACAGGCCCCTAGCCATATCTTGACTACTGTGAATAGAGTCACAATAAACATGGGTATTCATTTCCTTTGTACATACCAAGGAGCGGTGTAGCTGAATCATGTGGCAGTTCTATTTTAGGTTTTTTGAGAACCTTTCATGCTGATTTCCATAGTAGCTGCACTAACTTATACTCCCAGTAACAGTGTGCAAGGGCTCCTTTTTCTCCATATCTTCACCAGCATTTCACACACACACACACACACTCACACACACACACACATACACACTCACATCCACTCTGACTAGGGTGAGATGGAATCTTAGTGTAGTTAAGATACACATTTATGCATTTCTCTGATGACTAAAGATTTTAGAACAGAATATCTCAGAACATTTTTCATATAGCTATTGATCATTTGTATTTCTTTTGAGAAATATCTATTCAGATCATTTATCCACTTTTTAAATTGGATCACTTGTCCTTTGGTTGTAAACTTTTTTGAGTTCTTTACATATTCAAATACTAATCCAGTGTCAGATGAATCACTGAAGTTTCTCTCCTTCAGAAGGCCGCATCTTCACCTGTTGGCTGTCTCCTTTGCTCTGCAGAGGCTTTGTAGTTTGATATAATCCCATTTGTCAGCGCCTCACAAGCCTGATTTCAAGACATGCTGCAGAGCCGTGATGACAAAATCAGCGTGACACTGGCATAGAAACGACACGCAGGCCAATGGAGCAGGAGACACGGAGATGGACCACGCACCTGCAGCCGACTCAGCCCCAACAAAGGTGCCCAATCTGCCTCTCCAACAGACAGCGCTGGAAAAACTGGGTATCCACAGGTAAAAGAACGAGACTAGACCCCACCTCTCACCCCACGTGGAAATCAACCCCAAATGAATCAAAGACCTTGATGAAAAACCCCAAACTTTGAAACTACTGGAAGAAAACAGGGGAAACACTTCAATGTATCGGCATAGGCAACCAAGAAAGGTATTTTAAAAGCAGCTGTTGCTCGGGAATGTGGCTCAGTGGTAGAGGCCTTCCCTAGCATGCATGTAGCCCTGAATTCAAGCCCCAGCACCAAAAAATTCTTTAAAAAATACCAGTGTTTTTTCCTTGACTATTTTACCTACATGTGTTTGTGTGTGTGTGTGTGTGTGTGTGTGTGTATGGTTCCTGAGGACCAAGTCTAGGGCCTTGTCCATGCCAAGCACATGCTCTACCACTGATTTATGCCCCAGTCCTACCTCCACCTTAGAAGAAAAGAGTAGGTTGAACAAGGATCCAAGTTCAAGGCCAGCCCAGGCAACTTAAGGAGACTCTTTTTCAGAACAATACAAAGTGCCGGGGTTGTGGCTCAGTGGCGGAGCACTTGCCTAGTATGTGTGAGGCACTGGGTTTCATTCTCAGAACTGCATATAAATAAATAAATAAAGGTCTATTGACAACTAAAAAATATATTTTAAAAAAAAGTGGTAGGGAAGTAGCTCAGTGGTACAGTGGTACGGATTGAACCCCTGGGTTCAATCTCCAATACTGAAAAAAAAAAAAAAAAGATTAGTATAAATTTTTACTTATTGGGCCTGGGGCTGTGGCTCGGTGGTAGAGCACTCGCCTATTACGCGTGAGGCACCGGGTTAGATCCTCAGCACCACATAAAAACAAATTAATGTGTCCACCTAAAACTAAAGATACATAAATAAATAAATGTTTAAAAAATTTTACTCGATACGAATTTTAAGCCACAATACCATAATCATGCTTAAACTAATCGAAGTTTTTACTATTGTCAGATATTCAATGTTCCAATTTCCCCATTATTTCACGTTTTTATTTTACACTTTGTCTGTTTATTGGACTCAAGAGCTAAAGAGGGTCTGTACATTTCTATTGTCTTTTTTGATGAATTTTGAGTCTCTTTAATCTATTGGTGAGGAACAGAGGTTCCCTGAAGACTGATTTTCTGGTTAAACCAAAAGGGCTCCGACTAGGGCAGAAGTCACGTCCCTTGTTATACATCTAATGTACAAGAAAAATAGGAGATGTGGGTATGGACCCAACCACCAGGTCTAGAACAGGTAGCAGCTCTTCTAGTTACAGGGACACAGGTAAAAAAACACTTGGCCATCACCGTGCCCCCCCAGCCCTCCCCCAGTGCCAAGCCTGGCTCCAGAATTGCTGAGACAGAGCTGTAAAACGGCTTTTATGCAACAATCCCACTTTACAGAGCCTTGCTGGGCTGGCACCTCAGGTGAGGGCCTGGGAAGAAAGAATTACATCAGTCTTGGTTAATGGCCCAAACGAAGCATCAAAACCTCTCATAAAGCTTCCATTTTGGACATGTTACAAAACTGTAAATAAAATATCCAAAGGAAAATAAAAGCCGTTGTATGGACCTTTGGTCCCTGGAGTCTTGTCCTGAGTCACAGTTTCTCTACTAAGGCTCAGGACGGGCAGGAACAAATCCCCCCTCTGGGAGCCCAACACCCCCTGCCCGCCCCATTTTTCCAGCTCAGCTCCTATCCTGCCTGGGAAGAAGGTAGGGATCTTCTCCCAGTGTTCCCGAAACACAAGAGTCTAGAGATTGTCCTCAGTTATACCAGGGATGGGGGACCCTGGAACCGAGCCTCACTGCCCGCCCTGGATCACCCCAGGTTCACAGGGACGTAACAAGGGACGTGGGACATGAAGAGTGTGGGATTGGGAGCACCAGACTTCCTCTCTCAATTTATCCAGGGGCTGGGTAGGGCTGTGGGTGCTGGTGCACACTGTGACCCCTGCAGGAGGCAGAGGCCGGGAATTCCAAGTTTAAGGCCAGCCTCAGCAATGGAGATCCTGTTTAAAGTTTTTAAAAAAGGGTTGGGGAGGTAGCTCAATGGTAGAGCACCCCTGGGTACAATTCCCAGTACCAATGGGAGAGGAAAAAAAAAAAGACTGTTCAGAGATGAAAGTTTAAGAAGGTTGGAACAGCCAGGCGTGGTTTACACACCTATAATCCCAGTGATTTGGGAGGATGAGGCAAGAGGATTGCAAGCTTGGGGCCAGCCTTGGCAATTTAGTGAGACACGGGCTTAAGCTTAAGTAAATAAAAGTGTTGGGCTGTAGCTCAGTGGTAGAGCACCCCTGGGTTCCATTGAGCCAATAAATAAAATAGGCTTAAAGAGCCAATAAATAAGTAGATAAGACTTAACCTGAGAACTAATCAACCTTCCTAATTTAGAATGACCGCCAACAAATCAATTGTAAAGTGGAAGAACCCACGGGGAAGAGATTGGAGGCAGAATTGGAGCAGCCCAGTTCCCAGCCAAGGATGTGGCCAAAGTTTGACAAGAGCCACAGAAAGCTAAGGAGCAGGAAGGATTCTCCTCCAGAACCTGCAGAGGGTCATTGCCCTCCTGACCACCCTGATTTAGGACTTCTAGTTTCTAGAACTGTCAGAGGATGGTGAATTTCTGTTTTTTAAAAAGAAAAAAAGAAAGCAACACAAAGATATGCCAAGGAAATGAAAATGAAATATGAATGGTTAAGAAACATAAGAAAAGGTTCCCAGGCTCACCAGCAATTAGAGAAAGCTTGCCAAAGCAACAATAAGTGTGATTTTTCAAAGTAAAAGGATCGAGCTGGATGTGATGGTGCATCCCTGTGATCCCAGCCATCCTGGAGGCTGAGGCAGAGCAGTCGCAAGTTCAAGGCCAGCCTGGGAGATTCAGCAAGACCTGTCTTAAAATAAAAATCTTTTTCTAAATGAATATATTTTTGTTGTAGATGAACACAATACCTTTATTTTATTTTATTTATTTTTCATTTGTTGCTGAAGATCAAACCCAGTGCCTCATGTGTGCTAGGCAAGAGCTCTACCACTGAGCTACAACCCCAGCCCCTTAAAATAAAATCTTTTTATTTTATTTATTTTTTTTTAGTTATAAATGGACACAATATCTTTATTTTTATTTATTTATTTTTATGTGGTGCTGAGGATCGAACCCAGGGCCTCATGCATGCAAGGCAAGCGCTCTACCACTAAGCTACAACCCCAGCCCAAAATAAAATCTTAAAAAAGTCTGGGGATGTAACTCAGTGGTAGAACACTTGCTTAGCATGTTGACGCCCTGGGCTCAGTCCCCAATATAACAAAAATTTTTAGCTAAACTATATCATTTTAATTAATTAAATTTAATAATTTAAATGATCCATACCTATTATTTTTAAAAAAATTTTTAGTTGGACACAATACCTTTATTTTATTCATTTATTTTTTTATGTGGTGCTGAGGATCGAACCCAGTGACTCGCACATGTAGGTGAGTCTCTACCACTGAGCCACAACCCCAGCCCCAATATACCTATTATCTATATGTTCACAGGAAAGGATTTGTAGAGACAAATATTTCTTCCTTTATTTATTTCTGTGGTACTGGGAGTTGAACCTAGGGATGCTCTACTACTGAACTACATCCCCAACCATTATTATTTATTTTTTATTATTATTTTTGGTATTGGAGATTGAACCCAGGGGCACTTAACCACTAAGCTGCATCCTCAGCCCTTTTTTATATTTTATTTAGGGACAGGGTTTCACTGAGTTGCTTAGGGCCTTGCTAAATTTCTGAGGCTGGCTTTGAACTCAAGATCCTCCTGTCTCAGCCTCCCAGCCACTGGGATTACAGGCCCTTGCTAAGTTGCAGAGGCTGGCCTCAAACTTGTGATCCTCCTGCCTCAGATTCCTGATTTGTTGGGATAACAGATGTGTGCCACTATGCCTAGCCACAAGATAAACCTTCCTTTGTCATACCAATGGAACTAACAGTGGTTACTTCTGATAACTTGGATTACAGAGAGCAATTTTTATTTTTACATTGAATATGAATTATATACTGTAAAAATTTTATAGTTAAGCTTGAGACACATGCATAATTTAGGACAAGGATAGTGAAAGAATACAATAATGTTGTTGCTTCTTAGGTGGACAAGAATTTTCGAGGGGGACGTAGCTCAGTGACAGCATGCTTGCCTACCAGGTGAGAGGTCCTGCCTAATCCACTTGACACTCAGCACTGCAATCAATCAATCCATGGTTAAGGTTCAGTACTGGTGCCCTATGAAGAAAGGCAATTTGTCAATGTCCATCAATAGTTAAACTGTGGGGCTGGAGGTGGGCTCAGTGGAAGAGCATTTGCCCAGCATGTGAGAGGCCCTGGGTCCCCTTTCTGGTACCACAGAACTAACGAAAATAGGACAAATGCTGACTAAGCACTTCAATAAAGTCTTTATGAGTTTGTTTTCCTTATCTTTACAACAATTCTATGAAATGAGTACTCTCATTATGTCCAATTTACAAATAAGGAAGTGACAGTTTATGAAAGGGGAGTTACTTACTCAAAGTTACAGAGCCAGTGAGTAGCTGAGCCCAGGATTTGTGGTCACTCTAGCGCTCTGCCCATAACCCCTGCCCTACAGTACATCACGTCGCGTACCCTTAAGACAAGGTGCTTTTTGTTTTTTATTGTGTTTCTTGCTTGGAGGGCTGACCAGTACACACAGCCCTTTTATAGAATTTGGAGGGAGGCTAGAGGCCAGAGGCTCACCTTCCCAGGCTTCCTAGCCTCCTAGACAAGCGTGTGATGGCCTTGAGCCCTGGCAGGTGTGCCTGCTGAGACCGCTGCAGAGCAGGGAGGGAGGGGAGTGCGCCTTGGCTGGTGAGGGGCAGGCAGGGGTGTGGGTGGGCAGCAAAGCTGCAGAAGCTCCTGGGACCCAGCCTGTGGTGCCAGGGCAGCACTTGGAGTTTGAGAGGCAGAGGCAGTGTCCTCTGAGTGGGATCTAGGACCAGGAAGGACACTCGGCCGCTCCCAGCTGTGGTTCCACCACGTTTGCCTTATGACTCAGCAAATCCCAGGTACTTAGCCGATGGGGTGATCCTTGGCTGTGGCCGGTGAGGAGAGCACCAGGGTGGCCCGAAGGGGAGGGAGGTCGAGCCCACTTCAGCAACAGCTCTTCCCTTAATAAATAGCCAAATACCCACTTGTGAGCTTTTGGGCCCCCGACCAAACCCAGGACACCAGGTGACCTCATGATACTGGCCCCCTCCTGAACCAGGAATTAAGTGACCCACCTCCTCAGCCCAGGGATGCTCACACCTCCAGTACAACTAGCCCGAGCCCGAGAACATCCTGAAGGAGGCGAAGCTGCAGATCCTGCCTGGGCTGCACCCAGCTTGCCCTCGCTTGCCAAGGGACCCTCCTTGCTCAGTTCACCCACAGGATTCCGAAGAAACACTGCCTGAAAGATCCTGGGAAGAAAAAGCATTCCAGCCCGGTTGACTGGCTTTCTGCCAGACACCATCACCTGCCAGATGGCCTGTTATTAAGAGATTAACTGCAAAAAGGTTAGAGCCACGCTGCCAGTGTTGGATTCTGGTTCCACCGGTCACAGGCAATGCGGATTTGGGCAAGTTATCCAAATCACAGAGTACTTCAGTTTCCTCATCCCTGTGAGAGAGAACAATAAAAACACCTACTCCATCGTTTGTCTTGGAAATTAAATACCAATATGTGTCAAGTACTTAGAAAAGCCCCTGTAAGAGGTGTCCACTTTACAGCTGAACATAACTATTGCTGCTCTATTTTATACTGAAGTTCATTTTAAAGCTGACTTGTGTTTTTTTTTTTTTTTTTCCTTTCTTTTCTCTTTCTCCCTCTTCCTAGCCATGGGGGAATCCAGATCGACCTTCTTGCCACCCTAGGCTGGGTTGTCTGTCCTTCAGTTCACAGGTCACACGAATGAAGTAATTCAGACTTTAGGGCTGGTAGCAGTATGTCCAAGAAATGGCTGTCTTTCAAGGCTACACGTGAATCAAGACTCGTAACAGTGCACAGCTGGGGTGTAGCCTCCGTTTCCCCTCTTTAGAAGCCCCTGACGGAATCACAATCCCTGGGCGGGAGTCCCCTGTGTTTCTCTTTTGGTAACAAACAATAAAACTTCATTTCCCCCTTTTCTCAAAGGCCTTGTCCTCTTTATTGAATTGGCATTAGGGACAGACAAGAATTGAGCTTATGGTATCAAATTTGGCAACCCAGATGAGACCCCCTCCAGCCCTCCTGAGGCTGCAAGGTGACTGGTGTGCTTTTTGAGAGTTGACCACTGGAAAATTAGGAGACGGAGTGGGTTGTCTTGGGTTTTAACAGAAAAGCTGGTCCTATAAGTAAAGGGAGGGACTGCGCAGGCTCCTTTTGCTTCAGGGCGCTCCCTCCTTCTCCCCCTGAATGGTACAGGTTGCTCCACTAATAGGTCTACTTTGAGGAAACAGAAACTGCACACAGTGAAGTGGTGACACCTTGGCCATCGGGTAAGCTCCCCTAGTATGCACACCAGACCCTGAATTTCTCGCATTTGGGGACATTGCATGCATTTGGTACCATTGGTAGAGGAATCACGTTTAAGTGGGAGTGGGAAACCTTGAGTATTTTCCCCCATCTGGTCTGATGTTTGTTTTTTTGTACTGGGGATTGAACCTAAGGGTGCTTAGCCACTGAGCCAGTGGTTTTTATATTCTTTTTTTTTTTTTTTTTGAATTTTTAATATTTATTTTTTAGTATTTGGTGGACACAACATCTTTGTCTGTATGTGGTACTGAGGATGGAACCCGGGCCGCACGCATGCCAGGTGGGCGTGCTACCGCTTGAGCCACATCCCCAGCCCTTATATTCTTTATTTAGAGATTTAGAGACAAGGTCTCATTAAGTTTGCTAAGGGCTTAACTAGGTTGCTGAGGCTGGCTTTGTATTTGCCAACCTCCTGCCTTATCCTCTCAAGCCTGGCTGGTCTGTCTGTTTTAAAGATTCTCATCTGTCAGTTCTGATTTGGGGGACCCCTTCCAGTTGTCTGTCTCTGTGTTTTTGTTTGTATATGTTACCGGCCCTTTAAGATGTGGGCAGTCTCTTGGGAAAGATCAGGGCTGAATGGGCCACATACAG
This sequence comes from Callospermophilus lateralis, assembly GCF_048772815.1. NCBI lineage: Eukaryota > Metazoa > Chordata > Mammalia > Rodentia > Sciuridae > Callospermophilus > Callospermophilus lateralis. The sequence goes on from NC_135311.1 coordinate 3,303,213, forward strand.
TTAGTTATAAGCCTACGATTACGAAAAAGATGATATTTTACTAGAGTACAGCCTGGCCATTGAATGGTATTCTAGACCATCATACAGTCTTGCAGTTGATTGTGTAATATTGGGTAGTTGTATAATGACCTCTGACAGAGGTCAAAAGACGGGAAAGATTCTGTCTGTGCAGGCATTCATGCAATTGCACTATCAGGAGTCTGAATGGCAGAAGCTAAGTTGATGGTGCAAAGAAATGCGCTGCGTCTGGTGTGCAAGGACAGCAGGACCCTGGAAGAGAAGCTGCAGAAGATTTGAATCCTTTCAACCGAGTGCGGTTGGCCCGGCACTTTCTCAGCCAGGCCCCGCTCCAGGCATGTGGGTGGGAGCGGAGACCCGCGGCTGGAGGAAGATTTTCAGAAAGCGGCCTGGGCTACGGAGAAATGGGAACAAGCGGAGTGAACCCGTGAGGACTTGGCCTCTGCCCTGCCTTTCGCCTCCTTGACCTGCGGTATGTATGCACTTGGGGCTGTCCTGACCCAAAAGGAGGTGGACACCACGAAGCGTGCGGCTCCCCCACCTCACTGCTGAGCTTTCTCCCACCAGCAGACACTTCTGGGTGAGCCCTGCCTGCCCTTCACGTCACTGAACAGGTACAAGGACCTCCCAGAGTCCCCACATATGCAGGTACATGCCTCTTGACCTGCTGGTTTCTGCAGAAAGGATCCTGAAAACCCTGTGACTGTCATCTGACAGAGTGCCCTGGACATAAGGAGAAAGAGTCAGTGGGTGGAGGGGACAATTGACCTAAACCCCTTGCAGCTAGCCGATACTGCCTTTCAGGTATACAATGCCTGGGAGGAACAGAAACTTGAGTCCACTCCTGTTTTACTGGCAGCCCCTGCAAAGGGATCCCCCAGGAAGCCTAAAGAAAAGGTTGGGAAGGGCCTCCCTCCATTAAGAATCAATATGCCCACTGCAAGAAAAAGGCCCACAGGAGCCCTGGCTTCAGTTGACATGAGGGACTCATTCAAAGTTAGTGACGTTTGGATAATGACAACAGTGACAAGTCAGGCTCCACATTTTTTTTCCTCCAACCCCTTGAATGCAAACTGGGAGAACGAAGATTAAGACATAGCTGTTTGTAGATGCCAGTTGTCTGATACCTCCCTGAGATATGATTTGTTGTGTAAAATAAATGTTCAAATAACCTTCTCACCCAAAATGCAACACGTCCGTTTGCGTGTGGCACTGGAAAACACACTCTGGTTCCAGCTTTCATTTTCCAACCAGAAAAAGAAACAGCCTCCTCTACTGGGGACCAGCTAAAAAGTAAGTAAGGCAGTATGGCCCAAAGACCCTGGGAAAGGTGATCAAGGCTAAAATCAAGATTTTCCTTAAGGAGGAGGTAATCTGACCCAGGAAGAAATCACATCTCCCTTAAGCAGAGGCGTTGATAAGTATCCAGCCCCTTCTGGACAGATTTTTAAAAACCCAATTGAGTTGGCTTTGCCAGATCCCCTATAATACTCCAGTCCTGACTGTTATAAAACCTCACAGTGATGAGTACCAATCTGTGCAAGACTTGAGAGCCATAAATAATATTGTACAGTGTGTTCATCCCACAGTACCAGATCCATACACCTGCTGACTGCAGTGCCAGATAACTATGGCTAGTCCACGGCACTAGGAATATGCATTCACCTGCATCCCATTGGAATGCAGGAAAAAATAGTCCCAATTACTGTTTGCTTTGAAAGGCAGGACCCTGATATCAAAGTAACTACCCAGTATTTCTGGACTGTTCTAGCTAGGGATTTAAAACTCTCCTACTCTGTTTCCTGAGAGTCTAGTAAAAGACCTGCAAGGATAACGGCTGGACTGAAGAATCCTTTGGCAATATGGGGATGACCTGCTTATAGCTGGACCAACTATGCACACTGCCTTTTAAACACTGCTCTACTCGCCTCATGTGGATATAAGGTGTCCACTAAAAAGGCTCAGATTTGTAAATAAGTCACTTAACTGGGATTTCAGATTAGCCAAGGAGCTAAATTTTTGGGTGGGGTATTTGGCTCAGAGGTAGAGCACTTGCCTAGCACGTGTGAAGCACTGGGTTTGATCCTCAGCACCACATAAAAATAGATAAATAAAATAAGGGTATTGTGTCCCTTTAAAAAAAAAAAAAACTAGATGATTATCCAGGTGTGGTGGCACAAGCCTATAATCCCCATAAGTCCTCAGGAGCCTGAGGCAGGAGGACTGCAAGTTCAAAGCCAGCCTCAGCAACTTAGTGAGGCCCTAAGAAACTCAGTGAGACCCTGTCTCTAAATAAAATATATTTTAAAAAGGGCTGGGGATGTGGCTCAGTGGTTGAGAGCAGTTGAGAGCCCTGGGTTCAATCCCCAGAACCCAAAACAAAATAACAACAAGACTGAGGACATCAAACATTTCCTTGAAATATTGTCATAATATAGGTTGTGGCCAAAAAGCAGGTGGCAATCACACACTGTCCATCAACAGAAGACTGATAATTCTGTGGTCAAGAGAAATCAGGCTGCCGATAGGCAGCCAAAAGGGTCCCAGAGGACAAACTGTTTATGGGAGTCCCAACACCTCAGCTTACATCAGACCAATACAAAACATTTTTTTTTTTTTTTTTTTTATGCTGAGGGGGATGAGAAATGGGCCACGGAACGGAGTCTGGACTCCTGGATAGTATTGCCAAATGGAGATGGGATTCTCATGGCTCATCCTCCGCCTGAAGTGTGGTCTGGCCCTGGCAGAACCCTGCAAGACGTATTCTCTGTGAGAGGGATGCCCTGGTAAATCTCACCAAGCCCCACTTGTCAGGGCTACATTTCCAGTGGACTGTTCAGCAAGAAATTCAGAACTGTCTTATGTACAACAAAAATCTGAAGACCCAAAGCCTACTGCAGACAGCCTACAATATGTAAAAATACAGCCTTTTGATGGTTGACAAATAAATTTTACCCAAATGCCCTGAGCTATGAGAAATTTCAGGTATTTGATTGTATTGGTAGACACCTCTGGTAGGTTGGGTTTAACCCCCCAGAACAACAACAACAACATGACTTCAGAAATAACCAAAGTCTTCTTGAAGGAACTGATCCCTAGATACATGCAATCCCCACAGGAACTGGGGATTGGATCCAGGGGTGTTTTACCTCTGAACAGCCCCAGTCCTTTTTACTTTTTGTTTTGAGACAGAGTCAAGAAAAGAGGCTGGCAGGGCACAGAGGCACATGCCTATAATCCCAGCAGCTGGGGAGGCTGAGACAGGAGGATCTCCAGTTCAAAGCCAGCCTCAGCAACAGTGAGGCACTAAGCAACTCAGTGAGACCCTGTCTCTAAATAAAATGACTTCAAATATATAAAATAGGGCTGGGGATGTGGCTCAGTGGCTAAGTGTCCCTGAGTTCAATCCCTGGTACCAAAAAGAGAAAAAAGAAAAAGGATAAGGCTGTATGTGGCCTGTACAGCACAGACTTTCTCTAAGTCAGACCCAGTGGGGTCAGCTGTGGTGGAGGGTCCATTTGGCACACAGGAGCTACCCAACCAGCCCATCACCTCATAAAGGGTTGCTTACATTGACTCTCTCCCAGCATGGAGCGGGCAGAACGTGTTCTCTCTTGAAGGCAATTCCATAATTTTAGACTTGGATTTGTTCTCCCTGTTCCCATGCATCTGCTGACCATCTGTGGGCAGCCTGGACATCTATCCTGGTGCCCCACCCTATAAGCTTTGACAAAGGTTCTCATTGTCCAGGAGAGACAGGTAACAATCTCTGAGCCTCTGGGAGGGGGGTTTAGGTGGCTCCATAAGGAAACAACCCCAGTCATCTTGGTATGATGTAGCAGGTAAGAGGCTGAACGTGGTTTCCGAGGGCTAACACATGCTACCTGGGCACCCCTTTCACCATTAGCCCCCCATCTGTGACAGGGGAGATAATAATTCACATTGCAAATAGTAGGTGTGGGAATGAAGTGATACTCGTAAAGCACGTAGAACAGGGCCTAGCATGTTATAAACACTCTATAAATGTGAGCTATTAAAGAGGCAAAGGAATAAGAAGCAAAAGAGGAAAGCCATAAATACCAGCTATGACCTCCGGTTCCGTTGGGAAAGTCAGTCTGGTGCACACAAACCTACATGGGAATGTTTAGACCACTTTGATTTGGAATAGCCCCAAACTGGAAAGATCGGGGTCGGGTGGGGCACACCTGTGATCCCAGCTGCTTGGGACCCTTTGTAAACTGGAGGCCAGCCTGGGCAACTTAGTGAGACCCTGTCTCAAAAACTAAAAAGGGCTGAGGGTACGGCTCCTTGGGTTAAATCTTCAGAATGGCAAAACAAACCAACCCCAAAAAACCACCTAGAAAAAAAATGACCCAAATGCCCTTCAATGTGTAAATGATTAAATAAGTGGCGGCACATCTGCACCACGGTGTATCACTCAGCAATAAAAAGGAATGAACTATTGGTACATGCAACCACTTGGATGGATCTCCAGAGAATCATGCGGAGCGAGAAAAGCCAACACAAAAGATTTCACACTGCGGGATTCCACCCAAAGGGACATCATCAAAATGGCAGAGTCACAGTCACGGGGAACAGATTAGTGAAGTCCAAGGGTTAAGGAGTGGAGAGAAGTGAGTCCAGCTAAAAAGGACAACAGGGGGACCCTGTGACGGTGGAATGGTTCTGTATTTTGACTGTATCAATGTCAACATCCTGGTTGTGATGGTGTCATAGTTTGGCAAGATGTCACTACCGGGAGAAAATGTGAAAAGGGTACACAGGATCTTTCTGTATTTTCTCTTACAACTGCATGGGAATCTACAATTTCACAAAATAAAAAGTTTAATTACAAATGGGAATAGGGGCGGGGGATGTTTCTCATTGGTAGAGCACTTCCAAGGCCCTGGGTTGTATCCCCAGTACTGCAAACAAACAAACAAACAAACAAAAACAGGCCAGGATTGTAGCTCAGTGATAGAACTTAGCATGTGTGAGACTGTGGGTTTAACACCCAGTACCAAAAAAGAAATAAGGAAAGAAAAAAAGAGAGACAACAGTAATTTCTACCCCTATTCCCTTCCTTACTGTGCATGTGTATTTCTATAGTATTTGCAAAGTTCCAAGGTATAAATGTTTCCTCCATGGCCAATTTCAAGCTAAATATGTGACATCATTATGCATGGAACTGGGACGAGATGTGCACAATGAGGATTCCTAGTACAAGCAGGAAAAACTTTTTGCTTTCTTAGTTTGGCACAAGTTAGAAAGATTGATACTATCCCATGTTAGGTGTGAGAGAAGGGCACTCACGCATTGTTACTGTAGAGTGTCTGTGCACTTGCCTAGCATGTGCAAGGCCCTAGGTTCCATCAGAACTGCAAGGCAGTGGGGGGAAGGGGCCAGGCAATACATGCTGACTTGGAAGGAGAGCCAAGATATTTGAGTGCAAAAAGAAAAATGCCACACTGTATATGCAATATGATTTCATTTTTAAAAAATAAACAATGCGGTTTGCATCAGTCTGGAAAGACACAACAAAATGTAAATAAAAGTTACTTCTTGGAGAAAGAGTAATTGCATGTTTTACTTTGTATATTTATGTATTTTTTGAAGTCAATAAGCAGATATGGTGTGTGATTTTGATTTTTTCCTTTTTTTTTTTTGTGCCAGGGAACTGGACCCAGGGATGTTCTACCACTGAGCCACATCCCCAGCCCTTTTTAGTTTCATTTTGAGACAGGGTTTCACTAAATTGCTTAGGGCTTCATTAAATGGCTGCCACTGGCCTGAAACTCATGCTCCTCCTGCCTCAGCCTCCCAAGCAGTTGGGATTACAGGCACGCACCTCCATACCCAGTCGCTTTAATCCCATATGAACTGGCAGATTTTGTTGATTTTTTTTTTTTTTTATTGCAGAAAATAATTCCTTGGATTCTTCCCAAAGTGTCGTATAATAAAGACTATAAAGCTCACTTTCACCTACCACCTTGAGGCCACTACACACACACATATGCTGTTTTGTGTATTTAAATTGACACAAATGGTTATCAAATCTTTTTTTTTTTTAAGAAAGAGAGAGAGAGAGAGAGAGAGAGAGAGAGAGAGAGAATTTTTTTTTTTAATATTTATTTTTTAGTTTTTGGTGGACACAACTTCTTTGTTTGTATGTGGTGCTGAGGATCGAACCCGGGCCACACGCATGCCAGGTGAGCGTGCTACCACTTGAGTCACATCCCCAGCCTGGTATCAAATCTTACATATCATTCATTCTGTGATTTTCCCTTTTCACTCAAAAATGTATCATGAGCTGGGCTTGGTGGTACACACTGTAATACAGGAGGCTAAGTAAGGCAGGAGTTCAAAGCCAGCCTCAGCAACTTAATGAGGCCCTAAGCAATTTATTGAGACCCTGTCTCTAAATAAAAAATAAATAAAAAGGGCTAGGGAGGGATGGGGTGTAGCTCAGCGGTAGAGAGCTTGCCTAGCATGTGTGAGGTCCTGGGTTGGAACCTCAGCACCACATAAAAATAAATAAAATAAAGGTATTGTGTCCATCTACAATTAAAACAAATTTTAAAGAAAGGGGGGCCTAGGGATGTGATTCAATGGTTGAGCACCCTGGATTCAATTCCTGGCACCAAAAAAAAAAAAAAAAATAGTGTTATGAGATACATTAGATTCTTGCTCTTTGTCCTTGTAATATATATTTGTTAGAAAATACTGCATTTGGGTTTTCTATTTCCCCTTTGATGAACTTTTACACTGCTTCTGATTTTTTTGCTGTTACAAACAGTGCTCTGATGAATGTCTGTGCGTGTGTGTCTCTGTGGGTGATAGGTTTACGGGGTCATTTAGCATGTATGTTTTTCAGTTTTATTAGACGCTGTCAAGTTGTTCTCAAAGTAGCTGCATCAATTCCACTCCCATCGGCAGTCTATAAAGTACATTTTCCCATGTGTTTTCCTACAAGTGATCTTGCCAATATCCTCATTTCGGATAATCATATTGCTGAAAAAATGGCACCTCAAAGTTTTAATTTAAATTTTTGTGTTTATTAATGAACTGTACATCTTTTATATTTTTATTGATAATTTGGATTTCTTTTCTGTATGTTAATATTTATATTATATGCTCTTTTTTTCTTTAGGCTTTTTTTTTTTTTTTTTTTTGCTTTGAAGGTTTTTTTATCCTCCATTAATGGGGATCAAACCCAAGGATGCTCTACCCCTGAGCTATAGCCCAGCCCTTTTAACTTTTTACTTTGAGATGGGGTCTCCCCAAATTGCCCAGACTGGCCTTGAACTTGTAGTCCTCCTGCTTCAGTTTTCTTTTTTCTTTCTTTCTTTCTTTTTTTTTTTTTTTTAATTTTTAGTAGTAGATGGACACAATACCTTTATTATTTATTTATTTATTTCTATGTGGTGCTGAGGATCGAACCCAGTGCCTCACATGTGCTAGGCAAGTGCTCTACTACTGAGCCCCAGCCCCAGCCCCCTGCTTCAGATTTCGGAGTAGCCAAGATTACAGGTGTGGACCACCTTATGTGGCTCCAGTTATATGCATTTAAAAAAATTTTTGTAGTTATAGATGGACACAATACCTTTGTTTTTATTTTTTTATTTTTATGTGGTGCTGAATATGGAACCCAATGCCTCATTTGTGCTAGGCAAGCGCTCTACCACTGAGCCACAACCCCAGCCCTAGTTATATGAATTTTTAAAGTCATGTGTTTTAAGTTCTAGTCCTTTATATGGGACATTCCCCCGCAGTCTGTCACTAATAATTGCCGGGGTCCTGCCCTAGCGGGGTCCAGGGAGTCCTGAAGGATGAGATGAGACAGGAGTCGTTCCGTTGGAGCAATCTCCAGAGAAAGAGCTAATGCAGTTTTCTCTGGGTCATCTTTTATTACAATTTTTCTCATCATTGTAGATTCAGAATACGTCATTGATTATATAATTTAAAACTTTGCCAAGACATGACATTTCCTTAACCATGATTGGGGGTACAAAAAATGTAACATTAATTTACATTTTTCCAGGATATGACCTTCATTTATGTAATTATTAAAAGTACAGAATCATTAATAAAATACGTCACTAATTTACATTTTTCAGGTTTTCCCAAGATTTACTATTTTTCCCAAGATATGTTATTTTCTTATTAACTAATGCCAAACTACGTAACCAGACTCTAAGTCTCCTAACCAATCATTAACCTAAAGTACACTTGTACTTTATTTCTAATCTAAAATTCCCATCTAGCTGGGGATGTGGCTCACGAGGTAGCGCGCTCGCCTGGCATGCGTGCGGCCCGGGTTCGATCCTCAGCACCACATACAAACAAAGATGTTGTGTCCGCTGAAAACTGAAAAATAAAATATTAAAATTCTCTCTCTCTCTCTCTCTCTCTCTCTCTCTCTCCCCTCTCTCTTTATAAAAAAATAAAATAAAATTCCCATCTAAAAAAGTCCCTTTAAATATTATATTCAAAATATCCTAAAGTTTATGAATCATTCTTAAAACATATCAGAAACCTATACAATTAAAAACTTAAGAATTTCTAAACTTAAGAATCTAAATAAAATAATATTTCTAACATTATTCTAAACTGTGTCTTATAAAGCTATTTTAATTAATTCCTAAATTTATTCTCATAAAACTGGTTGAGCTGCTTTCTCAAAGAGTTTCTTTGGGGCTGGGGATGTGGCTCAAGTGGTAGCGCGCTCGCCTGGCATGCGTGTGGCCCAGGTTCGATCCTCAGCACCACATACAAACAAAGATGTTGTGTCCGCCGAGAACTAAAAAATAAAAAAAATTAAAAAAAAAAAAAAAAGAGTTTCTTTGTTTCTCAGTCAAGGTGCACTAGTTCTCATATCTTTATAATCTTTCTCAATAGAAAGTAAGTTCTAAACATCAATCCACTTTCCACCAATATTAACTATGCTCATCATATATCCCTATGTAAAGTAAGAAAGAGTTTATAAAAAGAGAAGACTATATCTTTATATGTTTTAACTTTCCTAAATGTAAAAATAGCCTACATGTGGTGAACTTTGTGAAATAAGCATACTGATTAGGTTTTCTAAGAGGCCGGAAATATGGGCTTGGGTTCTAGTTGATATAATCAATGTGGTGCCTAAAATTCTCATGACCTTTCAAAGGATGATTGCTGTCCATTATCAGGTTTGTCCACAATGTGCTGAGATAGAAGAACAGCCTTCTACTTTGTCCTTGATATGCTGAGGGGTAGCAGAACAGCCTCCAAGGGATGAACTACCTGTTATGTTCTAGCCATCTGAAATTTAATTTGTTTGGCATTTGACATACTCATGCCTCCTGTCAGAAACATAAGCATGAAAATGCAAAGTCCCAATTACATAAAAAAGGGTCTCATGGTTTCGGTTGCCCACCAACCAGCGGGCTTTGCCAGCCTTCATCCTCACTGTGACCCTGTCAAGACAGTGGGAGAGCGGCTTTGCCAGCACTTTTTCTCACTGTGACCCTGTCACAACAGTGAGTGGGGGATCCCCTTCACCAAATAATCTTGCTATTTTTTCAGTAAAATTAAAAGGGGTGTGGGGGGGGCTGAGGTTGTGGCTCAGTGGTAGAGTGCTCGCCTGGCATGAGTGAGGCACTGGGTTCGATCCTCAGCACCACATAGAAATAAATAAAGATCCACTGACAAGTAAACAATATTAAAAAAACAAAACAAAACAAAACAAACAAAAAAAAAAAAAACAAAAAAACAAGGCAGGGATTGAATCAAGGCCCCAGAACATGCTAGATGCTAGGCGTGCTCTACTACTGACCTATACCCGCAGCCAATACCAATAATTTCTTTTTTTTTTGGTCAAAAACGATTGGTCATCCCGTTTCTGTGTAAAACAGGGGACCCAGCCGGGCAGCACCACTGTCCCCACATGGAGAGGCGTCTACCACCCTAGGGACACAGCCTGTCAGCCTGGGCCTTTCCGGGACCTGGTCTTAGAACCCGCCCCACCCCACCCCCGGTCCCCTGGTCCACTCTTTGCGGGCGGCCTGTCCGAGCCTCGCCAGCCGCGCAGCACCCGGCGACAGCACCCGGCGACAGCACCCGGCGGCGGCACCGAGGGCCTGGGGTGCGACCCCGGGACCGCAGCGCAGCTCTCCCCGAGCGGGACGCCGCCTGGGCCTTGGCCTTCCCGCTCGGCCTCCAGCCGCGGACTCCGCTGCCTCTGCCTTTGCGGGGCCCGTGACCGACCACCTGCTGCAGCCCCGGGTGCAACTACAAAGTAACTGTACTCTGTAATGGCATTTTGATTTATGTATATAGATAGATATTATCAATTTTATAAATAATTTCCTTTATATTTTGAATTATGTTTCAGACATTTAATATCATAGAAATATTCTCTCGAAATTAATTGAATGTAATTTCAATGGGAATCCCAATATGATTTGGTATTTTTTTAATATTTATTTTTTAGTTTTTTTTAGGTGGACAGGATATCTTTGTTTTATATTTATGTGGTGCTGAGGATCGAACCCAGTGCCCCATGCATGCCAGGTGAGCGCTCTGCCACTGAGCCACAACCCCAGCCCCTGGTATTCTTTTTAACTGGATAAAATGATCCTAAAATTTATAAGGAAGTCTAATTACCTAGGAAGACAAAGAATTAGTATCCATAGTATAAAAAAAGCTCATCAATTGATAAAGAGAAGACAGAATCCAACAGAAAGGACACATAACAGGAGGAGACAATGCACAAAGGAGAAAATTTTCTGCCAAAAAATAGAAAAAGATGCTCAAATTCCCAGGTGGGGGTCCAGGAAATGCAATGCAAAGTGATGAGATATCACATTTAGATAGGAAAAAAAAAATGAAAGAGTTATTTTGGTCAATCTCTGGCCTGACTCTGGAGCATACTCTTGGCAGGAAGCATGTTGGAACTGCCCTTTCATCTCCAACCCTGCCTCCATTTGACTTAGGAGGGATTCCAGAGAAATCTGAATATCCCTAACCAGGTTCCCTGGCCTGGAGGGCTGCTGGGGTGGAGTCTGGAACCCCCTCTACCTGTTCCAGAACCTGGGAAGAGGGAACAGAGTAAGAGGTTTTCTCCTGGGCTCTCTGGTACTTAGAGTGGAGTGGGTGGGGCCTGGCTTTCAGGGACAAATACAGGTCAAGAATACACGCTGGACCTGCAGAACTCTCAAGTGGCTCTGGGAGTATGAAAATAAAAGATGGTGATAAATGTGACATTTTAATCATGCACTAGTCTTGATCTAGTAAAATTATTGAAATTTAGGGAGACGAAATCTTTTTTTCTTTTAGGCACACAGAGCAAATGATCTATACAGGTGGAATTTATATTGTCATTAAGCCTCTTTGATAGGAATTATTTATGCCAGAAATAAACAGAAACATAACTAGAATATATACTCAAGGGGAAAAATTTGGGCCAAAGAGCTTATATTCAGCAAAACTGACTTTGAAGTTTGAAGAGCACAGACAACCATAACTAGTATAACCAGCATCCAGTAACCAAGAAAATGTAACTTCCATGAGCCCTCCCTGAGTGATCTAGAAAAAGGCTTTGGACAAGCAACATGAGTAGAGCAACATCAACATAATCATCTTGAAAATTGCTAAAGCATAAGAATCAGGCATTATGATTCTTTATTCGTTACGTTCTGCCTTTCCTGTAAAGCTGTAACACTGGGTAACCCAATTACTGGTTTTTTTTTTTTTTTTTTTTTTTTGGTACCAGGGATTGGTTCCAGGGGCACTTAAGCACTGAGCCACATCCCCAGCTCTTTCCCCCAGCTCTTTTTTTTTTTTTTTAAGAGAGAGAGAGAGAGAGAGAACCTTTTAAAAAATATCTATTTTTCAGTTTTCAGTGGACACATCTTTATTTTATTTGTACGTGGTGCTGAGGATCGAACCCAGCGCCCCCGTGCATGCCAGGAGAGCACATTAACACTTGAGCCACCTCCCCAGCCCCCCAGCTCTTTTTTTGATATTTTATTTAGAGGCAGGGTCTTGCTAAATTGCTGAGGTTGGCTTTGAACTCACAATCCTCCTACCTCAGCTTCCTGAGCCTCCAGAATTCTAGTGCACCTCGGTGCCCAGGATGCAATCAGTAAAATGCAGACTGTAAGGTGAGCAGGAGGCACCCAGATCAAACATCCTGGATCCTTCAACAGATAAATCATTATGAAAACAAAGGGACAGGGGAGGAAATGTGTATGTTGAGAAATCAAAATACATTTCAAATTAAATAAATGGAAAGACTGATGTATAGGGTCCAGGGAAGCAAAACTTGCATGATTAAACTGTAAAGAAATGCAGGGGCATTTGGATACTATGTTAAGGGGAGACTGTTGTACTGGGTCCAGAGCAGCTAGAAAAACTCCATTTCTTGATTTCAATGCTAGTTTCATGAGTGTTTGCCAGATAATAACTCATTAACTCATGCATTTGGGCTGGGGTTGAGGCTCAGGGGTAGAGCGCTCGACTAGTACATGCGAGGCCCTAGGTTCAATCCTAAGCGCCACATTAAAAAAAAAAAAAAAAAAAGGTATTGGGTCCAACTACAATTCAAAAATAAAATAAAAATTAAAAAAAGTCATGCATTTGTTTCATGTGATTTTCGGTACATGCATTTTATATTTCTATTATAAAGGAAACAAAATACATATACAGAAACATATATATTTCTGTATATGTATTTTTTTACATGTATATTTTATATATATATATATATATATATATATATATATATATATTTATTTATATTTATATATATGAACAAATTCTGGACTTCTGACCCCAGGTTGATAATATCTTCCAAAAGTATGTTTATGTGGGAATCCCTGTAACCTGTGAATGTTATTTTATTTGGAAAAAAGGATTTTTGTGGATATGATTGGAGATTTTGAGATGAGAGGGCTGGGGTTGTGGCTCAGTGGTAGAGCGCTTGCCTAGCATGTGAGAGGCACTGGGTTCAATCCTCATTTGAAAAAAATGAATAAAATAAAGTTATTATGTCCAACTACAACTAAAAATATTTTTTCTAAAAATATTTTTAGATGAGGAGAATATTCTGGGTTCTTGGGTGGGTCCTAAAAGCAATCATTAGTGTCCTTATGCGAGGAAGGCTCGGGGTATTTGATGCCCAGGGAAAGATGAGGTGGAGATGGAGGCAGAGAGTGGAGCGGCACGCTGCGGGCTGGGGAAAACCAGTAATAAATACCAGCAGTCGCCAGGAGCTCCGAGAAGCAGGGAATAAATTTGCCTCTAGATCCTGCAGAGGGAGCATGTCCCTGCCAATACCTGGATTTCAAACTTCAGGTGCTAGAGTTCAGAGAATCACTCTCTGCTGTTTTACACTACTGAGGTTGTGGTTACTGGTTATGGCATTCCCAGGAAACGGATACCCTGGGTATGGGTACGTTATAGTAGGTCTTGGCTGGTCAATCCTCTTGCTATATTAAGAAGGAGGTAAATAAATAATTAAAAAACCACATATTTAAAAACAAGGTACCAAATGGCTGTGGAAGGAACGAGGTCTAGATGAATTAAAATTCCAGAAAGGGAGAACTTTTCTGGGGTGAGCTGATTATAGGCTGAGGATCAGGCTAATCCAGCAGAATGCTTTGCTTGGGCAGGAGAAATCACAGTTTTTAGTGATCGTGTAAAACCAGAGTAGCAAGCTAGAAATTTAAGAGGCCTCAAACTGTGTCCAGTTTTACGCATGGAATATTTGCTGAGCACTGGGCATGCGCAGGAGACCAGAGTGGAGCTGCAAGCTTCTAAAAGGCAGTCTGAAGCTCCTGCAGTTTGGCATGAGTGGTCAGGAAATACAATCCTGCTGAGCTAGCAGAGGGAGAAGACCTCATTTACTCAAATGGTGTCCCCCCCCAAGATATTTGCCAGATTTTGTGGCTGCATGAAGCAGAAGTCTGAAGAGCTAGCTCAATCTCCTCCAGTTTTTCAGAGCTCAATTTTCAATCAAAAGGTTGTGAAAAACATGCCTGAAGAATAGGAATGCGCCAGACTGAAACAGAAACCCAACCTGACACAGTCTGATTGGACCGAGGTGATCAGACCCCCATCTGCCCAATTGGAAAAAGGGAGAATGTTCTCTAGTGGAAGGTAATATAACAATTATTCGTAACTTATGACAAATAATAAAAAGGTATAAGATTTGCAAAGAGAAAACAGGACTAAAATGAAAAGAAAAAATAAACGATAGAAGTAGACCCACACATGACCCAGATACAGACGCCCCTTGACTTATGGTGGGGTCACATCCTGATAGACTTGTCATAGGTTGGAAATACCATAGTGGAAAATGCCCTTAATGCCCTTAACCGACGGAACTTCATAGCTTTGCAACACAAACTCTATGGGGTACCAGCTGTTTGCCCCTGTGACTGAACGGCTGACCAGGAGCAGTGGCTCACTGCCGCTGCCTGGCACTGCACGAGGGTATCACAGCACAGATCACCAGCGTGGAAGATCAAAGTTCAAATTTTAAAGTATGGTTTCCCCACTGAATGTGGAACATTTTTGCACCACTGTAGAGGTGATAAATCATAAGTTGAATCATCATAAGTGAGGGACCATCTATATTAGAGTTAGCATTTGAGAATGTAAAAATAACTATGATAGACATGTTAAATAAAATAGAGAAAATAAAGGGCTGGGCTTGTGGTTCAGTGGTACAGCACTTGCCTAGTGTGCACGAGGCACTGGGTTGGATCCTCAGCACCAATAAATGTAAAATAAAGATATTGTGTCCAAATAAAACTAAAAAAAATTATTAAAAAAAATAGAGAAAATGATGAAAATATGGAGAATTTAGACAGAGGACTGTAGTCTATAAAAATGTCAAATGGGCATTCTAAAATTGGAAAAAATACAAAATCTGAAATCAATTAACTAAGTTAGGAGTTTAACAGCAGATTGAGTAGAGCAGAGCCTGAGGAGTGAATTCAAAGAGAGGTCTGTAGAAAATGCTCCAAGTGAAGCCCTCGAGAGAGGATGAAAACAACAACAACAACAACAAACAAAAGCAGGAAACACGAGATGCTCAAATATCTAGCACACGACTGAAGTCCCAGAGGAGAAGAGAAAGAAGTTTGGGCAAAAGCAATATTCAAAGAGATAATGGGGCAGGGGATGTGGCTCAAGCGGTAGCGTGCTCGTTTGGCATGCGTGCGGTGCTGGGTTCCATCCTCAGCACCACATAAAATAAAGATGTTGTGTCCACCAAAACTAAATATATATTAATATATATTTTAAAAATTCTGTCTCTCTTAAAAAAAAAAGAGAGAGAGATAATGGCCAAGAATTTTCCAAAACTGATAAAAGATTCAACCCACAGACTGAAGAAGCTTAGCAAATGCAAGTAGGTTAGATACAGATAAAATCCTGCCCAGGCGTACCCTAGTAGCACACTCTGTCAGTCAGCTGCCACTGTGACAAAACTCCCGGGGTAAACTAGGGAGGTTTATTTGGCTCATGGTTTCAGAGGTTTCTATCTATGATCACTTGATCCCATTGCCTTTGGGCGCGTGGTGAGGCAGAACCTCATAGTAAGACCACAGAGCAAAGGAAGCCGTTTACCCCGCGGTGGCCAGAAGGTGAGGAAGGTGGCAGGAGGGGAAGAGAGAAAGAGGGGAAGAAGTACAGTCCCACTATCCTCTTCAAGGGCACGCCCCTAATGACCTAGCTGTCCTCCACGGGGCCCCACCTACTAAAGTTCCACCTCCCACGGGTGTCATGGGGTGGGGACCAAACATTCAACGCAAGGGCCTTTGGGGACATTCCAGTTCCAAACCATAAGCCCAAGAAGAGAATTCAGAAAGGGGGGGGGGTTGAGAGAGAGAGGGAGAGAGAGGGAGAGAGACAGAGAAAAATGTCCTACCTTCACGGAAATAAAACTATGACTAAGAGGTAACTCCTCCACAAAAACAATGGAAGCCAGAAGATAGTGAAATAACATCTTCAAAGTTCCAAAAGAAAACAACTGTCCATCTCTATCCCAAAGGAAATAGTCTATAAAAATAAAACTAAAAAGGAAAAAAAAATACAAACAAAAAAACCCCATAACACTTTTATGAAAACAGCCTTGAAGAAGAATAAAATTAGAGGTTTCATAATCCAGATTTCAAAACCTACAGTAAATGACACTCTGATACTGACATAAAGACAGAAATTTAGACCAATGGAATTAGAAGAGAGAGGCCAGAAGTAAATGCTCACCTACATGATCAAATGACTGGACAAGGATTAAAATGGACGGAAAACAGAAAGCAACCATTCATTGGGGAAAAGACAGTCTTCTATGCCAGTCTATATCTGTCTCAAATTAAAAAAAAAAAAAAAAAGATCAGGTGATGTCGCTCAGTAGTAAAGCACTTGCATAGGGGCTGGGGATGTGGCTCAAGCGGTAGCACGCTCGCCTGGCATGCGTGTGGCCAGGGTTCCATCCTCAGCACCACATACAAAACAAAGATGTTGTGTCCACCGATAACTAAAAAATAAATATTAAAATTCTCTCCCTCTCTCACTCTCTCTTTAAAAAAAAAAAAAAAAAGCACTTGCATAGCAAGTAAGAACCCCTGGATCAATCCCCAGGACTGCAAAACAACAACCAAACAACAGAGCCTTTGTGCATTCGAAGGCACCACTGTAAGACTCAGTTTCTACATTGGTGGGACTTTCCTTTAGGAAGCAGGCAGTCTTCTAACAAGTGTGATGAGCGCTGGGTGGGTGTTACAGACTTGAACTCTAAAGGACATAAAAATGAGAAAGTCTTTGGAAGGAGGTCAACATGCTGACGCAGGCTGGACAAAGTGGACGTGTTTTCTTTCTCATCTTTGTGTCATAACCTCTACAGCCAGGTTAGGTCAGGAAGTGATCACTGTTTGGGGACTGAAGCTTCAAATTCCATTCTTTTAAAAAGTGGAACAGTGAAAATGTTTGCGGAGTGGTGGTGAGAATGGTTATTAATTCCAACTTAGTCTAGTTTTATTTGCTTTCTGATGATTTCTGGGAATCCCTATAATCAAGGACTTCCTGCCCCGTCACAAAACCAATTAGATGCTAAGTAAACTGAAAGTAAGAGCCATCCAGGCTGGGGTTGAGGCTCAGTGGTAGAGCACTTGTCTTGCATATGTGGGGCACTGGGATCAATCCTCAGCACCACATAAATAAATAAAATAAAGGTATCGTGCCCATCTACAACTAAAAAAAAAAAAAAATAGGCTTTAAGGAAAAAAAGAAAAAGTAAGAGTCAACTGGACACCTTAGCGGAGTTGCCAGAGCTTTGGAATATTGCATTGCCGGTGATTTGATTTCTGCCAAGCCGCTCCTGCTCCTACTCCTTCTTGTTTCTTTTCAGCACTGGGGATTGGACCCAGGGCCTGGCACAGGCCAAGCAAGTGCTCTCTCTACCACTGAGCTGCAGCTCCAGCCCTCAGTGATTTGGTTTCTGTCATCCCACTCTCAGGCTGGACAGTTCTGATCCTTCACTTTTCTTTTAGACTCTAAATTTAAGCATTTAGCTTCCTTCCTGATCTCTGGAATTGGTACTAGCTCTACCAGAGTCTTAAAACCAGCCAGCCACCTTGAACAAGCATGGAGCCAGGTAGTTGCTGGCAGGTTGATTTGAAGTTTATATGATCAGATCTCGGGTAGCGAGGAGCCAGCTTTCCTGGATTCCCTCAAGTCAATTCTCACCACAACTGAGCATCTAGTATTTATGAGTGAGCCTCTGGGTGGAATACAGATTTCAGGAGAAAAGTGTTCAGAATACCTATTTTTAAAGAACAAGGAATTAAAATCTGTTGTTACCACTAAAACTAGTGTCAGACTGTTTACCTTGGACAAGGTCTACCAGTTTGATTAAAGACACTGCTTCCAGCCCTGCCTAGGGTCACATTGAGAGGGGAACCCCGGGAATTTAGTTTCTTTCTTTTTCTTTTTGGTGGGGATGGAGGTTACTGGGGATTGAACTCAGGGGCTCTACACCGCCAAGCCGCATCCCCAGCCCTATTTTTTTTTGGTCTCACTGAGTTGCTTAGTGCCTCCTTGTTGCTGAGGCTGGCTTTGAGCTGCAATCCTCCTGCCTCAGCTTCCCCAGCCCTGGGATTACAGGCCTGCACCACCACAGCAGTCTCAGTGGAATGTTTCTGCTGCTTAAGAGGTGACTAAAGGCATCTGACAATAAGGAAATTCTCAGCGTTTTGTCTGAGGTCCCAGAGAGTAAGTGAGCCATCTGAGGTTCTGGGTCTGAAGATTCATCGCCACCATTCCTGGTGGTGTGACAGGGATTAATCAGTCTGCCTCAAATCTGGTTTCTTATCTATGAAATGGGTTGAGTAATGCCTGCCACATGGGGCTGATTTCGAGGAGGTACAGATTTTGGATTCACTGATACTTCCTTTTTTTTTAGGACGGGGGTGGTGGGGGCTTACTGGGGATCGAACCCAGGGAAGCTTAACCACTGAACCACATTTTCAGTCCTTTTTATTTTCATTTATTAACTTTTAATTCTTTTTTTTTTTAAACTTTTAATTCTTACATTGTTTTTTACCACTTTTCTTTTTATTGGTCCGATATAGTTGTACATACCGATGGGACTTGTTACATATTCGTACATGCAAACAATATGCAACAGAACGATACCGTTTTATTCTTTTTCCCCGAGATACTCCTTGGCTGTGGGCGGATGCAGCCCCTCCACCTGTCCACCTTGCGGTGCTGAGGGCGGACGCCGGCCGCGCGGCCCCGGGCAGCTCCACCGCTGAACCGTCCCCGACACACCGGCCCTCGCCAAATTGCTGCGAACGGCCTCGAATTGGCCATCTTCTTGCCTCAGCCTCCGAGCCGCTGGGATTACAGGCGAGGGCTACCACGCCCGGCGATGTTGTCATTCGCTTTTTATTTTTATTTGTAGCAACCCCAAAGAAACACCAGAAGGGCCGACTCCTCGCTCGGGTCGGTGTTTCCAAGTGTCCGCCCCCCTACCCCATACCCGCCCTTCACATCCCTCCTCCTTGAAACGACTATCAGAATACGGTCCAGACGCGACGCGACGCGACTCGACGCTGAGCAACTCCCACCGTAGTTCTCAGGGGCTACAGAGGCCCACGATATCTTCGGATATGACCTCACCAACATGGCTACTGGAAGTGGCTTTCGGGAAGAAGAAAAGTGTTGCACTGAAGGACCACTTCCGCTTCCGCGGGCGCCGGCGCTTTCATTTCTTCTGCTACCGTGACTAAGATGGAACCGTTCTTGGAGTCGCGGTCTGGCCATTGGGCCGGGGGTCCGGCACCTGGGCAGTTTTATCGCATCCCATCCACTCCGGATCCCTTCATGGGCCCTGCGTCCGCGCTCTGCGGGGGTCCAATCACGAGAACCCAGTAAGTCCTTCCCCTGAGGCTGCCTAGGGGTGGGACCGGGGGCCTGGTGCTCCCGGCTGGTTCTTAGCGAGGCAGGGCGACGTGGGGACTCCCGGGGGACTACCGGGGCGTGCGAATCGCAGGGGAGGCGCGGAGAATGCAGGTGACCTGCAGGTCAGAAGCGGAGCCCGGTGCTCGGAGAGGGGACGCGGGGCCGTCCCCGCGCCGCCCGTCGCCAGACTTCCCCACCCCTCAGGAACCCCATGGTGACCGGGACCTCGGTCCTCGGCGTGAAGTTCGAAGGCGGCGTGGTGATTGCCGCGGACATGCTGGGCTCTTACGGCTCGCTGGCCCGTTTCCGCAACATCTCCCGCATCATGCGCGTCAACAACAGCACTATGCTGGGAGCCTCCGGGGACTACGCCGACTTCCAGTATTTGAAGCAGGTCCTCGGCCAGATGGTGTAAGTCCTGGCGCCCAGGCGGAGTTTCCAGGTCGGGGTGGAGGCCCTGCTTTATTCCCTGAGCGGGGCGAAGGTTCGAGGCTGCCCCCAAACCTGGGGGAGTTGTGGGTCAGAAGTGTGGCCGGGGCGGGCGGAAGTGATTAGATCTTGATGACTTCTTTTTGGGGTGGATGGAGATTCCAACTTCCATTCTCAATCTTTTATCACAACCAATTCCTTTTCAGGATTGATGAGGAACTGTTGGGAGATGGACACAGCTATAGCCCTAGAGCTATTCACTCGTGGCTGACCAGGGCCATGTACAGCCGCCGCTCCAAGATGAACCCTCTGTGGAACACCATGGTCATCGGAGGCTATGCCGATGGAGAGAGGTTTATTTGAATACAGATAACTTACTTGACCACCCAACCTAGCTCCTGTGTAGTGTCTGTCCCCCCCCCCCCATCCTTCTCTTGTAACTCAGAAACCATGAACCTATTCTTCAGCTAAGAAACTTAAGCTTAAATGAGTTCTGTGCTCCCTTGTGTCCTTAGCTACCTATTCTTCAGCTAAGAAACTTAAGCTTAAATGAGTTCTGTGCTCCCTTGTGTCCTTAGCTTCCTTGGTTATGTGGACATGCTTGGTGTAGCTTATGAAGCCCCTTCCCTGGCCACTGGTTATGGTGCATACTTGGCTCAGGTAAGTAGTGGGTCCAGAGGTGGGAGAGAGGAGAGTAGTAAATCCAGGATTTAGTGGTTGTCTGCTTCCCTGCTCTTGGAATTCTGATGAGGGACATGCTGGGATCCCTAGGCTGGGCAGTTGGTTTTCTTTGTATCAGATCTATAGTTGGCACTTAGATTCAGTATGTGCACAGAATGGGTGCTCTAACCCTTTAAGAGGGGCTTACGGGGCTGGGGTTGTGGCTCAGTGGTAGAGTGCTCACTTGGCACAAGTGAGGCGCTGGGTTGGATCCTCAGCACCACATAAAAATAAAATAAAAAGATGTTGTGTCCACTGAAAACTAAAAAATAAATATTTAAAAAATTCTCTTTAAAAAGTGTCTTAGTAAGCATTTCATTGACAAAATAGGTAGACCTCTTCACTCATTTATGCCTGTTTATAGTATGCGTTAGAGACAAAGAGCCTATTACTCATCCCCTTATGTCTCCCACATTTTTCTTCCTCAATCTCTAGCCTCTTCTTCGAGAAGTTCTGGAGAAACAGCCAGTGCTGAGCCAGGCTGAGGCCCGAGAACTAGTAGAACGCTGCATGCGAGTGCTGTATTATCGAGATGCCCGCTCTTATAACAGGGTGAGGAATGAATGAATAATAAAAATTTGGTAACCTAGGGGCTGGGGTTGTGGCTCAGCAGTAGAGCACTCACCTAGCTCACCTGTTCGAGGCGCTGGATTCGATCCTCAGCACTACATATAATGTGTTTAACTACAAATTAGAGATATATTAAAAAAAAATCTGGTAACCTAATTGGCAGGTTGTAGATACTTGTAAACCCTGAACAGATTAGCTCACTTCTATAACTCCATATTTTTGGGGGGAGGTTTGCACACACTCCTTCATTTGAGCTTGTCCATTTTCATTGAAAGCTGTTTTCTTTCAGTTTCAAATCGCCACTGTAACTGAAAAAGGTGTTGAAATAGAGGGACCACTGTCTGCAGAGACCAACTGGGATATTGCCCACATGATCAGGTGACTGAAATTTAAAATTAGAGTAGGGAAAACAGTAGGTGGTAGAATAGTTGGATGTCAGTTGGCTTGCACTAAGCTGGGCTTTTCTGGAGGGTTCCACCTGAAGATTTTGGTTGGAGGGTAGAGCTGCTTTTAGAAATTGATGCCTTTATACTTTTTATTCTAATTTTTTAATGCTCTTTTCTTTTTTAGTGGCTTTGAATGAAATACAGCTGCATTATCCTGAAGTTGTAACCTTTAACTTTGAACTTGGTTGGTTCAAAGGTAGCCTTTCTTTTGTAAAATAAATCAGTCCTTCAAAGTACTTGCTGAGTGGTTTTGTTCTGACTGGGTCACACCAAGGGCTAAACTACAAACACTGCTGTGCATCATCTCTCTCCCTGGTCAGATTACCTTAGGCTCTTCATTCTATGTATGAAGGTACAGAAGATCTGTGATAGTCAATCTGGGGCAGTTTCCTGTAGAAGCCACACTTGATCTTTTGTGACAACTGGCTGCTCTTGGAAAAAATTTCCCTACTGCACTAGATTCTAGAAGAGTTTTTTCTCATTATTGATGGCTTCAAACCATCATTAAAACACTATTTCAAAGATATACAGAGCAACTTAAATACTGCATGTCTAAGATTACTTTTGTTCATATATGAGTATGCAACCAGTGAAACTCCACATCATCTACAATCACACGAATGGGATATTAAGTTATTCTCCATGTATATAAGATATGTCAAAAGACACTCTACTGTCATATCTATAAACAGCACAACAAAAACAAGTTACCCTTGGCTGGATGTGGTAACCTCCAACCCACACACCCCTCTAACCTCACTTTTTATGTAGGGACTGTTGAGCAGTGCAACAAATATTTAACCAAAATGTGTATCTTCTAAATCTACTAAATTTTAGCAATGTCAGGAAATTACTAGTGTTTCATTAAAAGTCCCAAATATAGCCTTTTTTTGAGTCAGACTGTTGGATATTAGTAATGTTCCATCCCTGGAATGGTTTTAAACTTTGAACTTTAAAAATGAACACCTTTGATAGTCCTGATATATATCCTCTCCAAATCTTTTTGAAAAAGCGTATAGGCAACAAGTAAATTTAAGCAAAAGAAAACCATGAGCTCAACTATAAAACTTCTACACATTCAGTCTCAACACAAAGTAGTCAATAAATACTTGTTTATTGATTAAACTGAATTATAAAAAACAAAACAAAAAACCTTCTACTACTAAGCCATGCAGGCAGAGTCCACAAAGACAACTTCCTGGCCAAAACCCAGCTGATCACTGTAGTATGATCTTAGAAAAACTAACCCATCCAGAAAGTCAGTGTGCAGAGGCCAGAAACCCAGCTCTGCTAAGGCTGTGGCTGCTGCGGAGACTACCAAAGAGTAGGATTAGGTTGTAGACAGAAGTGACCATAGTCTTGAGCTTTCTCAAAGGCAGAGGGCTGTCAAAGTCCACAGTCTGTCAAAATGGCATCAGGCAAAAAGCTGGGGAAGAGAAGCTCAGGTGGATCCTTAGTTCAGCTTCAGATGCCACGGGTCACAAAGCTGGCCAAGCTGTTCTGGAAGGGACTGCTCCAGTTCACTATATTATAGTGTGCTGGGGGTTAAAAAACAAAAACAGGGCAGGGAGAGAAATGGGTGGTAACAAATGTCACACCTGTCACCACCAGGCCCATCACATCTTGAGCATACCCCAGTCTGTGAAAGCCTTTTAAACAGGGTCACCTAGAAAAAAAGACAGTTTATAAATCCATTTCCCCTCATTTTATTAAAGGTTCCACTTATGTACATTTTAAAGATGAACCATTTACAAGCTTGTGCAGGTTGCCTCCTTGGCTCACAGGAGGGAAACATTGCTGATAGCCTCAGGATGGACAGAAGAGTGGTGTAGATGTGGGAAAGGTGGACTTGGTTTTTTTTGCTCCTTTTCTCTGTATGGTACAGTACATTTTGGTTTATAACCATGAGTACATAGTTTTTTGTTTAAAAAAAAATCCCTCATGCAAATTGTAGAAAAAGATTTTCTTTCCTTGAAGCTGGCAGTGAAAAATAAAGATTCATGTCTGTTTCTTTGTGCACACCCCCACTGTTCTTCGTGTCAGAATTCTTCTCTAAGTATTAAGAGAAATGTGGGAAAGTCACAGGGTAAGCAGGATTTGCAACAAGTGGTTTTTTTTGTTGTTGTTGTTGCTGTTGCTTTGTTAAAGTTCAACACTTAACATCTGCACAATGAGCTCCTGGCTGCAGGACCTGTGATCTTGAACAGGCCTGCTGTCCACTCAACAGGATGAAGTTCAACATGGCAAGGACTGCCCCAAGGGCTTGCAGGATGAAGACTCATAACCTGGGAATGGCTTCCACCCTAACATTGTTTGATCACCTCAGTACCTCGTTTGCTAATGACACATGTATGATCCTTTGTCCAGAGTGACGGTGTTAAGAATGGGGAAAGGGCCAAGGATCTCAAGTGCAAAAAACACTGTTTTTGTTGTGTTTCTGTTGTAGGAAGGGTGGTGAGAAAAAGACAAATCTATTCATCATTCTGGATGATTAAAGGTGGTTTCATGCATTTTTAAAGCCACAATTTTATATCTAGAGTTGCTGTAGAAACAACATCTCTGGAAAGAGAAGTAAAAGGAGAAGGAAGAGAGAGTTCAGTGGGATTTTTTTTTCCATTTTCATTTTTATATAAAAGTGTTAAGACCACAATGAAAAAAGTTTCTTTTATCCATATATATATAAACCAGTTTGTGAGCTACATACTTTTGTCTTTCCCATCTTCAGAAATGTCCTCACATTGACAATGGTTATTAGATAGCATCATGCCCAAAGACATTGGCCACACAGTAAAACAAAAAACCCAGAAGTACTATGGTACAATTGAGGTAAAAGGGGAAACAAAACAATTTAACATTCGCCCATAAAGGATTTTTTTTCTTTTTCTTGATTTTTATCAGAAAAATACCAAACACAGTAATTTAAATAAAAAAAGTCACAAAAAACTTTAGCGGAAGTAAATGACCAATGGGCCAGCTCCTTGGCTCAGACGTGATCACTACTAGTTTTCTAATAATCCACAAATTCACAGGGATGTGTAAGTCAATGTTGGGGGGGAGTGGTGGCATAAAATTAAAAATATAAACCAAGTACCTCACCTGGTATGCCCCTTTCCCTAACCCTCTCCCCTCCCCCACCTCCCCACCCCCACTCCACAAGCCCTCAAGACCCCAACACTCAAATCTCCATCAGATCTAGGTCAGCTTCTTCAAAGCCATAGAAAGACTCCGTCTCACTTTCCCCCTCAAAGAGCTGATGAAGGCTTTCGGGCTCAACTGTCTCTTCAGGAGACGACCTGGGCCGGGGAGTGGAAGCTGAGGGCTCCTCAGACTGTTCCCCACTCAGCTTCAGCTGCTCCTCCAGGGAAGCAATGAGCTCCTCCTGCATGTCAGCATTGCGTGTAGGTGAGCTGATGTTGCCATCAGGGCCTGGCAGGACACTAGCCACAAGAAAGGACCTCTGAACTAGCTCAGGACAGTCCCCGATAACGCCTAGCACCTCAGCCAGCCAGACGAGCACCAGCTGAAGCAGGACATCAGAATCACACGCAGTGTCTGCCATCTCCCGAGCCTGCTCCTTCCACTTTTTGTGCAGGAAGTTCTTGACAGTTCGTTTGATGCACACATCTAATGGCTGGATTTTGGAACTACAGCCTGCTGGAACCACTGCAGGCAAGGTGCTCGAGGCACTAAGCATCCCCAGTACCTCCTCTGACAAGTGAGTGCGATGACAGTCCATCACCAGCATGCCTTTGCTGCGCTGGCAAGCTGTGTGCTTCTGCCACACTCGGGATGACCACAGCTCCATGATCTCGTCATCACTGTAGCCACCCTCCTTTGCCTCTAGCAGTATGGAGTCCGGCACCTTAGCAGGCTGAGCCATTTGTCCTCTGTAGAAAACCAGGGTGGGAAGGACAGTGCCATCTGCCAGAATGGCCAGCACTACGTCACACCAAGGTTCCCCTGTGCCCACGGTCTGCAGGGCGTTCTCCTTTCGGTCGTCGCTGCTCAGCACCTCTGTATCCAGGAACAGGGAGATCTCATCAATAGCCACGATCATAGACAAGGGTAGGTCCTGGTTATGAATCTGCCGCTGTACAAACTCAATGAAGAGTCCTGCATTCTCTGCCACGTCCTTTGGCAAGGTGTGGGCCACAGCTCGCCGGGCATGAGGAGTCAGGTGGTGTCGCAGCATGAAACGCACAGCCCACTCATAGGAGATCTTAAACCCCCCCTCCAAAGAACGCCCTATTTTGGTGGCTTTCTGAAACAAGGTCTCCTCATTCACAGGCAGCTGCTGCTCTCGCTGGGTCAGGACCCACTCGGCCAGTTTCTCTTCTGCCTCAAAGCTTAGATATTTGCCCTCTAGATTCTCCCCCTGGGAGGCCTGGAAACGACGAAGCCAACGCCGGATGCGTCGCTGGGGATTTCGGAAGTGTTCGGCGGCCTGTTCTGTATTGCAGCAAAGGGCAAAAAGGACTACGCGAAGCTTCTTCACGGAAAGTTGCTCCTTCTTGCCAACCCCATTGCCTCCGCCACCTGACGCTGGCTCAGGTTCCTGGATGACTGGGCTCCCTTCGTCCTGGTCATCAACATTCAGACATTCAGCCCCCTCTGGGGCCAAGGGTGGGAGGGCTAAAGGCTGAGGGTGAGTGGGAGTTGGTGGTGGGGTTGCAGTGGAGGCTGGAGATGGGAGTGCCTGGGCCACAGGGATGGGCAGCTCTTCGGGCTCAGCTGGGGCAGGCCCAGCAGGTTTCACAGTGGCAGCTTTATTAGGAGGGAAGGAAGGAGGAGGGTACATATTCTTCAAATTCCGGTCATGCACTCGGTCCCGAGTCTGCCCATGCCTAAGGGCATGGGGTTGGGGAGCAAAGAAAGGAGGAGAAAGATAATTAAACTAAGAAATTTAAATGACAATCATAGTGAACATACTGTAAAACTAAAATTAAATCATGAAATAAAGAGTTTTTGTGGGGCTGGGGATGTGGCTCAAGCAGTAGCGTGCTCGCCTGGCATGCGTGCGGCCCGGGTTCGATCCTCAGCACCACATACAAACAAAGATGTTGTGCCCGCCGAAAACTAAAAAATAAACATTAAAAAATTCTCTCTCTCTTAAAAAAACAAAAACAAAAACAAAAACAAAACAAAACAAAAAAAACAAAAAACAAACTCTCTCTCTCTTTAAAAAAAAAAAAAAAAAAAAAAAAAAAAAAAAAAGAGTTTTTGTTACCTTAAGTGAGATATCCAGGTGAGCCCTGGGGGAAATGAAACAATAAAAAAAGGTTAGCTCAGTGAAGGAAGAAGTCCTCCAAAGACAGTGACCTGGGCTTTCGACCAACTACCCACACAGACAGACACTCTTCAGAGTGTGCACTCAGTGGTAGGAACTTGAGGTCAGAGGCTCTTAACTTGGTGCGCTGTATCTGAACCGTGAGTGGGCGAGGCCGGAAGACGGCGCCCGCACTCTGGCCTCACTCAGTCTGCCCGGGGTCGCCCACATTGCCCACTCACCACGGGGCAGGATGCTGCTGGATCTGTGAGAGGGGTTGAACACCAAATGCTTGGCCATGGCGTCTCCCACGGAGGTGACAAAGGTGCATGAAGTGCACGCCAGCTTGATTCCACTAAGAAAATAAGAGTCAAGAGCATGTGAGACAAAGACAGCAGTGACACCAGAGAAATTCAAACTTTGAGGCTTACTAAAGGAGGGTCCCCATCCTCTCCTCTCTCAAATTCACCACCCGCAAAATAATTAAAAGGATCTAATAAAAAAATGTGAAAAATTAAAGAGTATCATTAAGTTTTTCATTACCTCACAGAATTTTTAAACAAAGCCAAGTACTTGGGGCTCTTCCGTGGAACATGATTGCTGAGAAAGATAAAAAAGTGACGTAAGTTACGGAGTTCTGCCAGCTAAACTAGAGGTTACCAGCCAATGAAACTGTCCCACAAAAACAATGCCTCTTTAATTCCTCCCAATCCCAATCCAATCCAGTTTTCCTATCACCATGCTTTTTAAATTTTAGTAATGTGTATGAAATCACTTGAGGGTTTTTTATAATTGACATTTCAATTTATTTTTATTTTTATTTATTTTTTAAAGATATTTTTTAGTTGTAGATGAACACAATATCTTTCTTTATTTTTATATGGTACTGAGGATTGAACACATGGGAGGAGGGCACTCTACCACTGAGCCACAACCCCAGCCCCACATTTCAATTTAGTAGGTCTAGAGTAGAACTGGAGTTAGCATTTCTTTTTAGTTTTTTGGCACCAGGGATTGAACCCAGTGGTGCTTAACCACTGAGCCAGTCAGACCTTTTAAATTTTTTATTTTGAGACAGGGTCTCACTAAGTTGCTGAGACTGGCCTTGAATGTGCAATCCTCCTGCCTCAGCTTCCCAAGTCTCTGAGATTTCAGGCCTGTGCCACCACATCTGGCTACAGAGTCCGCATTTCTAAGAGGCTCCCACCTAACACTGCTGACCCTTGGATCACACTCTGCAAGGCTGTAGGAAAGTGAGCACAGACCACCAAAGCCAAGTGAATATGGGTTTGGCTCCACCCTGCAAGGAGAGCTGGGCAAACAGCTCTAACAGTTGAGGGAGGAAACAAACTGGAAGGGAGATAATGAAGAGAGTTCTAGAGAATCTGAACTCCCAAGTAGGAAGACTAGTTTAGTCATGACTTACTTGATCATGTGGTTGGCATAAGCTCGAGAACAACAGGTACTATAGCGACACAGAGAGCAATGTACATAAGTAGGGAAATGATTAGGGAAATCTGGGATCTCAAAGCTGCACTCCAGGCACGTCTGCCGGCCCATGACGCTCCTGTGGAGAAACAAACAAAAAACAAGGAAAATTCTCTTTCTGCCTCAAGTATCCCCAAACTTTAGGGTTTTGGACAACTAATCCTGCAAAAGGCTATCCAATTACTCTGGCTAGCAGGAATAATCCAGCCCACACAGCGTCCCCCCATGGCCCCCCAGCATTTAGAAGAAGGCGCTGACATTTTCCTAACGGCTCTCTTCTGGATGTTGCGCTGGACAGGGGGATAAAGGAAGACAGGCAGAGGGTCAGCTGAGGTCGTCAGTGGGGCTCCCTCCTGCAAGGCGCTGGAAGGTGTATCATTGGAGGCTACAGGAACAGTTCGTGGCTGCCCTCGGGAAGCCCGGATTGTCACCTGAGAATCAAGTGAAGGAATAATTAGGTACCAACCATGGTAAACCTCAGAACACTGAAAATCTCTATTCCTCTTCTCCCTGCTTTACCTTAGTGCCTGGTTTCAAGCCCTCCAGCTGCTTGGGTTTCCGGAAGGTTTTATGGTGCTGAAGCTTATGTTCAATTTTGTCCTTTGCAAAGAGGAACTGAAGACGGCATTTGTTGCAGTGGTAAACATTTCTTTTCTAAAGGGGATGAGAGGGGATAAAGAGAGACAAGAATCCCTTAGAGGTTCCCAGTGAATTTTCTCCTCTGAGAAGGTAGATCAATGCTGACCACCACTCTTCCCATCTTTCTGTTGATAATTTAATAAGAAAGAAATACACAAGAAAACCTACCACTGAGAATCATCATCTCTCACACTCCTCAAGGAAGAGGGAGTAAAGGGCAGGGCAAGTAGGTCCTCAGGCCACCCCTTTGGGACTTGTAACAGTTACGTAAAGCTTCACTTGCCCCTACTCTTTCTTTACATTGCACACAGTGCCACCTAATCCTGGACAGTCATCTTTTTGATTGTTTTAAAAAGAAGATAAAATGCACATGGTAAGTAATCAAGCAAACAAATAAAAACTATATTTATTCTTGCATTCTTGCATGTTATATAGTTGCATCTGACTATGACCTTAGTCCCATCCACAGAAAGGGCACGTTACCAGTTTCCTGAGCATCTTTTCATGGACAGTCTATGCATATAACCATTTGACATACATTCAAATCTGATCACCACTTTATTTACTAATTAACACAAATGACAATACTTGTCTATATCTTGCTGTTTTTCCTTTTCTAAAAAAATGTTTTTATTAGTTATTGATGGAAGTTTATTTATGTGCTTATATGCAATGCCAAGAATCAAACCCAGTGCCTCACACATGGTAGGCAAGCACTCTAGCACTGAGCCACAACCCCAGACCTTGTTTGTTTTCCTCTTAACACATCAATATATACAGATATACTTCCTTTGTGGGACCATTTTGAAGATTCAATCTGGCTGGTACTTAGGTCCTTCAAAACTAGAATTCTTGTCTATGATTTTCTTTGCTAGGATACAAGGAAATGTAACATTAAGCTGAGTTACAAGTGACAATTTCCATGCCCCTGTTTGGAAATACATTTGTGGTGGACTATTAGCAGTCACTATTGTGCAAAAGAGGAGCCTGAGAGAAGAGGGGTGCTTACAAATAACAGTGTGCACACGTCTCTGTGCACATATGTGTGAACACTGTGCACACATGTACCCATTTTGTTCTCAATTTTGTATCATTTCTTATGTACCTTTGCTCTTCCTATAGATCTTTTCTTTTTTTGGTACTGGGGATTGAATTCAGGGGTGCTTTACCACTAAACTATATGCCCAGCCTGTATTCTTTTTTATTTTGAGATAAGATCTCGCCAAGTTGCTTAGCATGGCTCTTTTCTTGTAGCATTTTAAAACAAGGTCTCTTCTACTCCATCTTATAAACAAAATACTACAAAAGCAACATCACAAAATTCTTCCCTGCTGCTCCCTTTTGCCTGTCTTCTACCCTCTGTTCTACCCTTCATGAACAAACTTCTTTAAACAAGTTGTCTGTTTGCTTCCCTCTTTTATTTCTCTTGCTAAAAATCGGACTTCCACCCTATCAGCCAACAAAATGATTCTTGTCAATGCTGCTAAATTAAAAGTCTACCTCTAAGTTTCTACCTTACTTGGCACCTCCTTGCAACATGTGACATTTTAAAGAAATTATTTTTTAGTTATAGTTGGACACAATACCTTTATTTGGTTTATTTATTTATATGTAATGCTGAGGATTGAACCCAAGGCCTCACATGTGTGAGGCAAGTGCTCTACTGCTGAGCCACAACTCCAGCCCCACATGTGACATTTTGGTCACACTCTTTTCAAAGCATTTCATTCTCCTCAGCTTCCTCAACACCAATACTCTTCTGGTTTTCCTAAACTATGGCACTGGCTTTGTAGATAGAGACTATGAAGGATCCTAAGCCTTTATCTTATTCTCCACAGTGCTGGAGAGCTCATGACAAGTAAGTTTAAAATCCATTGAACTTACATAATAACGATCTACAAGTATCTCTTCAACAACTCAAAACTTTTCTCCCAGAATTCAGACCTATTATCCAATAGTATACTTGATGTTCACAAACAATAACTCAGAATATCCAAACTCATAATCTTCTTTTGGGAAGATTTATGAAACTACTTCTTTGGGGAAGAAGATTATGAATTTGGATAGATTCTTCCCAACTTTCTCCATTGTTTGCATTTCTGTAAAGAACCCAGGGAGGGGCACTCAACTACTGAACCAACTACTGAACCACATCCCCAGCCCATTTTATTTTTAATTTTGAGACAGTGTCTCACTAAGTTCTCAGAGGCCTCACTGAGTTCCTGAGGTTGGCTTTGAACTTGCGATACTCTTGCCTCAGTCTTTGGTGCCGCTGGGATTACAGGTATGCACCACCGGACCTGGCTAAACACTACGGAATCATAAACATCATATATATCAACTTTATCCTTTTTTTCATTTCAAAAGTCAACTGCCACCAGGCATGGTAGTGCACGCCTGCAATCCCAGCAACTCAGAACATTGACACAGGAGGATCAAGGGTTCAAAGCCAGCCTCAGACCAGCAAGGCACTAAACAACTCAGCAAGACCTGGCTCTAAATAAAATATAAAAAGGGCTGGGGATGTGGCTCAATCCCCGGTACAAAAAAAAAAAAATCAACAGCCATTATCATTTCTCATGTAACTACTGCAAAAGCCTTCTGGCTAGTATTGTTAACTCTGGTTTTAATCTCCTTTAATCTATTCTCCTCAAGGCAGCCAGTCCACAATCTTAACTAAAAGCAAATCTGAACACATCACTCCAGTGCTTATACCCTTCCAATGTCTTCCCAGTAGTAATTCCTATTCATGGTTTACAGGGTCCCCTCACCATGTGTCTCTACCTTCTCACCCCCACACCGTAACTCTGTTATCTACAAGGAACATCTCTCAGTTTCCTGAGTCGCCATGGTCTTGATCAGGTCCATGTTTCCTGTCCTATTCTGTCTGGCTCCTCCAGATTCACCCCTCAGGTTGAATACCTCTTTTTGGAAGCCTCATGAGGCTCCCTAACAGGAATGTGCATTTCTGCACCCTGCACAGTTCCCAACATGACACCTGTACTTTACCTTTCCCGCACCCTGCACAACCTCCAACATGACACTTGTACTTGACTGTGTGTTTTGTTTACCACTGAAATCTCTACCGCCTACCTAGGTACATAGCCATACCTGAAATTCCATGATTTTTTTTTTTTTTTACACAAACACACATATATTATCTGCCTAGCTCAACCCTGGCCCCAGCATCCACAAATGAAGCAAGTGAAGACAAGGGGCGCATGGTGCTGGGTACCTGGTGCCTCATGTAATGCTGCTGGAACGCGTTGCCATTTTTGAAGACCTTCAGGCAATAAGGGCAGAGCAAATGCCGTGTATCCTCGTGGATCATCCGAAAATGGACATCTACCTCAGAGTAGAGTGAGGAGCGATACTGACACACCTGAAACATAAGAGAGGAAAAATGAGGCTAAAAGTGAACAACTGTGGCCTTTAAAAGGTGGCAACCAAAATTTTTAAATTGGGGGGGAGGTTTGCCCTATTTGTGTAGAAATTATTTTTTTGAATTTGTAATGCAGATAGATCTACGTGATTAATTTTAAATTTAGCTGGGATTAAAGATAAAATTAAAGAAGGCCAAGGAAGTTTAAGAATGATCCATTTTCTATAATTAAGGAATAAAGCCTTCTCTGTCCATCTCCAAGGGGCAAATCCAGGCATTCTTTCAGTATATGCACATGTTCTTTGGCTGGGTAAATATTACACTTGTCATTATGTTCTTTTGTTTTTATCCTACAAATTTCTTTTCTTTACTGAAGAAAGAAAGTTATTATCTATACTTCTTCAGTGTTGGAAACTGAATGTTTACAGCCGTATTCCGCACTATTCATCAATGAATTCTTTGTATTCAATCTGAGAGCCAAATAGCTAAAATGCCTGGAGAAAAAGGCAATACCTGGCAAACATAAGGCATTTCCCCAGGCTTATGTGTATCCTTCATATGCTGGAGAAACAGAGGCTCACTTTCAAATGCCCACTCACAGATCTTGCACTTGGCTGTAAACAAACAGAAACAAAAACAATCAATAAATGCACCTGAAAATCAGACCAAAAGTCTTCATTATCTTTTTTCTGACACGTCTTTGACCATGAGTAAATCATAGTTTCCTTCTATTCTTTCTTTAAAATGGTTATGTCTCAGGGGTAAGGAGGGGGAATGGAAAGACTGTGGAGTGAATCAGACATAACTCTCCAATGTTCACACATGAACACAAAACCCGTGAAACTCCATATCATGTAAACCACAAGAATGGAAGTTATATCCCATGTTTGTATGATGTCAAAATATATTCTACTGTCATGTATAACTAAAAATAATAATTAAAAAAAAATGGTTCTGTCTTAA
This sequence comes from Callospermophilus lateralis, assembly GCF_048772815.1. Taxonomy (NCBI): domain Eukaryota; kingdom Metazoa; phylum Chordata; class Mammalia; order Rodentia; family Sciuridae; genus Callospermophilus; species Callospermophilus lateralis. The sequence goes on from NC_135311.1 coordinate 3,336,583, forward strand.
GCCAATCCCAGAACACCAAAGGTTGAATGTTCTCTCTGATATATGGATGCTAAGACATAATAGGGGGGGGGGGGCAGACAGGAGTTCACTGGATTAAGGAGAAGGAAGGCGAGGAAGTGAACAGGATTGGGAAAGACTGAAATGAATCTGATATCACTTTCCTATGTTCATATATGAATACACTACATCATGTACAGCCACAAGAATGGGATCCTAATTAGAATAACGTACTCTACTCAAGTATTATCTAAAAACAAATTTTTAAAAAAGGAAAAAAATAAAAACAGGAAAAAACATTTTTTAAAATGGTTCTGTCTTAAAATTTGTGGTGCTGGTAACAACTAACCTATGTCTCTAGCTCAGACTTCTTACCAAAGTTCCATTTTAGATTTTAAGCTATGTCCATTTTAAATTGTCTACTTTCAACTCTAGCTTAATTCAGCATTGTTCTCTTTCCTCCTCTCACTTCCTCATCTCTAACTCAAAAGTCAAGTACCATCTCGGACTCCCATTTTCTGTTACCAATATTTCAAAATGCATCTAGGAATTGCCACCTCTCTGTTATTATAGACAAAAACTGATGGAAGGGGCTGGGGATGTGGCTCAAGCGGTAGCACGCTCGCCTGGCATACGTGCGGCCCGGGTTCGATCCTCAGCACCACATACAGACAAAGATGTTGTGTCTGCCAAGTACTAAAAAATAAATATTAAAATTCTCTCTCTCTCTCTCCCTCTTTCTCACTCTTTCTAAAAAAAAAAAAAAAAAAAAAAACTGATGGAAGCCCACATGACTCTCTCCAATAAATATATAGTATCACCATGGACAAAAGAACTATTTTAAGATACTATATGACTTTACTCTGCTTTAGGACAATGATTATTTCTTATGAATAATTCAACAAACATCTACTGAACACCTAAATACAAAATAAGAATTTGCTTTCAATGTCAATCACTAATGAATATTCTTACCTTGTTATAAGAGTTATCATTTCTTTTCCAATATTAACACATTCAAGATAATTATATTTTGAAATAGGGTAGGTATGGTACTGAGTGCCTATAATCAACTTGGGAGACTGAGGTAAGATAACTGTGAGTATAAGGCCAGCCTTAGCAACTTAGCAAGGCCCTAAGCAACCTAGTTGAGACCCTATCTCAAACAAACAAACAAAAAAAGAAAAAAAAGAAAAAGAAAAAAAAGAAGAAAGAAATAGACTTTTTGGTCAAGCTTGAGGATGCAATTCTAAACTTTTGACAAAAAATTTTAACTGTTTTATTTTTTGAATTATACATATGGCCAAAAGAGGGGTTATTTGTGTTTTTTTTTTAAATTTTCACTGGAATTATTAAGTTTTTGCAAACATGGAAACTGTAAATTTAAGCTTTAAGCATTTTCTGGACTAACTGTTCCACCCCTGAAAATGAATAATATTGAAGTAATTCTTATATTTTATTTATTAGAGTTGCTTAGCACCTCTCCGTTGCTGAGGCTGGCTTTGAACTCGCAATCCTCCTGACTCAGCCTCAGGAGCCACTGTGCCTGGCCTTGAAATAATTTTAAGTAAAACAAACAAAAGCCAGGGATTCTTAATCTGGGGTCCATGAAATTAGGCTCCAGGAACCCAGATATCTTCTGAAATTATTTGAAAGAGTAGAATGTCTGTTTTTCTAAGAGGGTTCATAGATTTTGTGTTTATTCTCAAAGATATCTGCAGTCTATTTCAAACTACTGCCTAGAGATTTATTAGTTGTTATGAGGACAGAGATAAATAAGAAATTCTGCCTTAAGGAAAAGAGAAATAGTGATAAGTCACATATGCTAGATTTTTTAAGAATGGGGGTGTGTGTGTCGGTGAAACAAAGGAGTCTAGAGAAACAAGAGGAAAGATATATAGGCATGAAGTTCAGGATATGTTTGGGAAAGTTAACTAAAAGCATCACACACACTACGTTTTCTCCTAACTCTAATTTGTTTATTTCCTTCAATCCCCCTACCCCCCCAGAACACCTTCAAGCATTGGTGCTTTCCAACCTTCTGCCAGGCCTTTTGGATTGGATGTTGTCCTTGGGCAATCTCCTTCAACCCTGAAGGCTTTTCCTCCAATCTACACATCAGGCCTATTGCCACAGCTATCACACAACATCAACAGTAAAAACAATATTTACTAATGAGATTTCTCGTGTATAAGCACCATGCTGGAATTTCCATGTATTATTCACACTAAGAAAACAAGTGAGATATAAGGGAGACAGGAACTTAAGACATAAGAGGATCCAACAGATCTTTAGGAACCTAACACATCAGCTTTACAGAAGGAGCTAATGTGGAAAAAGATTCAAGAATGAAAATGGCCAGGACAGTGGTATGCCAGTGACTCAGGAGGCCAAGGCAGGAGGATCCCACATTCCAAGCCAGTCTCAGCAACTTAGCAAGACTCTGTCTCTAAATAAAATATAAAAATGGGGCTGCAGACATGGCTCAGTGGTTAAGCACCCCTGGGTTCAATCCTCAAAAAAAAAAAAAAAAAAAAAGGATGATGAGGCTGGCCTTGAACTTGTAATCCTCCTGCCTCAGCCTTCTGAGCTGCTGGGATTATAGGTGTGCACCACCACATCTGGCTCCCCTGTGGCTTTCTAAGGCTCCTGTGAACCCCACCCTGATTCCATGCAGTCTGTGAGTTTATGAATCAGTTCTCCCTTATGACTCCATCTGCATGGGTACCTTCTGTTGACACCTGACCTGGTTCAGCCATGTTTAAATCATCCCTCCCTCAATGGAAACCACTTCCTCATCTACTGTTCTTTTTCTACCAACAAATTTTTTTGGAAAGATTAGAAGACTAACCTAAGTTGCCTTTGATGGATGCTAAGAGATAGGAGTAATGATGCCAGGAGGAATAACATTAGAATCTTTGGGAGAAAAAAAAAAGCAACTTAGGTTAGTCAGTACAGAAAACAAACATAAAGATTAGCCCTAACCATTTTTTGAATTATGAACCCTTTTGAGACTCATAAAAGCCATGTAACCCCTCCCCTGAAGAATGCACACACATTCAAAGTGTGCATATGATTTCAAGGGGTTCACAGTACATCCAACTGACAAGCAGGTTGAGTTCTTTATGTTAGATATAAATTTAAAAACTATGGCCTGGGGATATAGCTCAGTGGTAGAGTGCTTGCACAAGATCTTGCAATCAATGCCCAACACCAAACACACACACAACTATTAAATAGCACCAAGCAAATTGTGAAAGAACTCAAGAGCCACAGTTTCCTTACAGTCCTGTCTGTAACAGGGTACCCTGCTGTATGCCTGTAATCCCAGCTTGGGGAGGCTGAGGTGGGAGGATTGCAAGTTGGTCAGCCTGGGCAATTTAGGGGAAACCCTATATTAAAATAAAAAAGAAGCTTTGTGCAGTTGCAGTACTGTAGCCAATGAAGTTTATCTGAGGTGGGATTACTGCTAACTAGAAACTTTTCTTAAAATAAAAAATGAAGGCGGGGCCTGGGGTTATGGCTCAGTGAAAGAGCGCTAGCCTCACTGTGCAAGGCCCTGGGTTCGATCCTCAGCACCACATAAAGATAAATAAAGTTATTAAAAAAATAAAAAGAAGGGGCTGGGGTTGTGGATCAGAGGTAAAGCGCTCACCTAGCATGTACGAGGCCCTGGGTTAGAACCTCCTCACCACATATAAATAAATAAAATAAAGATATTGTGTCTAACTACAACTAAATAAATAAATATTAAAAGAAAGAAAATGGTTGGGGATATAGTTCAGTGGTATAGAGTGTCCCTGGGTTCGATCCCCAATATCACAGTAAACAAAAAGAACTGGTAGATGCTTTGGAAAGGTATTTATCTGTTAGGATCACAAGGTTTTTTTTTGTTGGTGATACTTCTGATCAAACCCAAGGGTGCTCTACCATTGAACCACACACACATACCTTTATTTTTATCTTGAGATAGGGTCTTACGAAGTTGCTGAGACTGAGTTTGAATTTGTGATCCTTCCGCTTCAGCCTCCCAAGTTGCTGGGATTACGGTGTGCATCACTTAATAACATGTTTTTTTTTAGATATTGATGGACCTTTGTTTTATTCATTTATTTATCTATGGTGCTAAGAATCAAACCCAGTGCTTCGCACATGCTAGGCAAGCACTCTACCACTGAGCCACAACCCCAGACCCAATTTAAGTTTTTAATCAGTACAAAATTTTAAGTCATAAGACACTCAAAAATAAAGTCAGGGATGACACAAGTAGGAAGCCAAGAGAAAAATATCAAGAAAGAGTCTGCACTGTTTTATTGTTCCCATAGAGAATTCATACATAAATGGAATGACAAAAACCTACTCAATAGATTCTAAAAATGAGCTAGGAACCTGAGATGGAACTTGGTAGCAGAGTACAGGCCTAGCATTCATAAGGCGCTAGGTTCAATCCCTAGCAACACGACACATATTTACACACACGAGCGCACACACACACACATACACCATGCATGCACAGCAGGTGTTTTCACTGGGAGGTGTGTGAATGAGGTATTCTGGCTTCACATCATTGACAGTGAAGAATTTTGGATAGTAAAGTAGATCAGGCTGGCTATCCTCTGGCATCATACTATGGTGTCATAATGACTGATTCTGTCCATCCCCAAATGATTAGTCCTCAAAGTTCCACTGTTCAACATGGAAGCCACCAGCAACATGAAGCTAGTGAACATGCGAAATGTGATAAACCCAAATTGAGACCTATATTTCAAAATCCTATATTCTGATGGAAAAAAAAAAAGAATCCTTATATTAACTTTACCTTTTTAAGGAACTTTACTTAAAATGACTACTAAAAAAAAAAAAAAAAATCACAATTCTGTACATGGGTTAAATTATATTTCTACTGACAAGGTTACTTCATGGTGATCCCACTTCTCTCACTAAAAACTGTTTAGAAATAGGCCTGTGGCCTAATTATGTCTAAGGGGATATAAAAGAAAAACAATATCCTACTCATATAAAACAGATTCAAGAAAGACAGAGGAGGATGTAGCCCCTTCTGTGTCTAGACAAGTCTATGTCTGGATGTAGTACCCGAAACTAACACAGCCAGAGATAAGAGTTAAGAAGCAGTGAGGCAGTGAATTTCCGGGGCTGAAGCCTACTTTATCTCTAGATCTGTTAAGTAACATATAGATGTCCTTGTTGTTTAATTCATCCTTAGTCAAAATTTTATTTGCAGCAAATGCATTTAGATAATAAACATATTTCTGTCTTAATGCTTTTAATCATGATGCTTCAATTAACTAAAAGCTTTTTTCAGTAATTCCCATCTGTCTAAATTCTTCTTATAGAAACCCTACAAGTTTAACCACCACTCTCTGTGAACCCCGGCCACAAGATGTTTTTCTTCTCTGAATTATCTCATTTATCCTTCGTATCAAAGAACGCATGTACGCATGTTTATAATATATTGTCTTATAACATTTTCCTATACACACATAGTATTTGTCTTTTCAACAAAACTGGGAATCCCTTGAAGATATTAGAAATATTCTGAAGATGGGGCTCACATTCTCAAAAGGTTAACTTACTACAAGTGCATATTCTTTTTTTTTTTTAGAGCGAGGAGAGAGAGATAATTTTTTTAATATTTATTTTTAAATTTTTTTTTGGCGGACACAGCATCTTTGTTTGTATGTGGTGCTGAGGATCGAACCCGGGCCGCACGCATGCCAGGCGAGGGCGCTACCGCTTGAGCCACATCCCCAGCCCACAAGTGCATATTCTTAAGCAAATGGCTTAATTCCCCTGAGCTCATGTTTAGCCTTGTGTATCCCCTTCTGTAAGATGTACAAAGTAGGGCTGAGGTTGTGGCTCAGTGGTAGAGCACTTCCCTAGCATGTGTGAGGCCCTGGGTTTGATTCAGTTGTCCACTGACAACTGAAAAAATACTAAAAGAAAAAAAAAAAAAAAAGATGTACTGTGTAGATAACATTCCAGCTTACCATATATTTTACTGAAAACAGTCCTTTTTTTTTTTTTTAACATTTATTTCTTAGTTTTAGGTGGACACAATGTCTTTATGTGGTGCTGAGGATCAAATCCAATGCCTCATGCATACTAGGCGAGCACTCTCCCACTAAGCCACAACCCAGCCCCCTGAAAAGTCTTAATCGTCAAGTTCTGTAAGTAAGACTTATAAGAAAACAGGGTTAAGTAGGCATGGTGGCACATGCCTGTAATCCCAGCATCTTGGGAGGCTGATGCAGGAGGACTGCAGATTTAAGGCTAGCCTCAGCAAGTTAGTGAGGCCCTGTCTCAAAATAAAATATAAAAATGGACTGAGGAGGTGGTTCAGTGGTTAATCACCCCTGGGTTCAATTCCTGGTACCAAAAAAAAAAAAAAAAAAAAAGGAAACAGAGTAAGAGAGTAAGTAAAGTTAATAGATGGCTACAAATATGTAAAATACTTCCTCTACAATGTCACCCACAGGTAAGTACTAGAATTTAAGTTTCCAGACTTACTAGTAGATTCATAGGGACTATGAACATTTTCCAAGTGGCACTGGAGCTGGAAGGGCGTGGAAAACTGGCGGTAGCAGTGCTGACAGATGGTGTGACCGTCCACCTCACCGTTCTGCTGATCAAGCTCTACGTGATGCTTCATATGGTTCATGAATCTGCAGCAGAGCACAGGGAGAGCACAACAGACAAACCAATAGCCTTTGAAAAACACAATGGTAGAATCATGTACAAACATTACCTGCTTTCCTCCCTCAACTTCCCCGTCTAGGACAGTCCCAGGTTCAGAAAGATAAGGGGTTCATGAAACTAAAAGCATTCTCTGGAAGGAGATGCACTGGTCTCCCTTACTCTGCCAAAGCTACTTTTATTACAATACCTCTCTTCTACAGCACCAGTTATTAATTTAATAACCCCAGCAAGATTACATCATAGGAACTTTCTCTAATGAGAAGGACTTTAAAATATAAGAAAAATTAAGCAAACTCCCATCACCCCCAGCTGAGGACCAAACCCAGGGCCTTGTGTGCACCTGTGTTTGCACTGTCATTGAGCTAAATCCCCAACCTCAAATTAATTCACCTTTTTTTGTAAGTTAACCTCCAAAGCTCTTCACACTTACCGAATGTTGTTTTTTAGCCTTTTGGTACAATGTGGGCATCGGAAAGATGTGGCAACCTTAGGGAAGTTTGTTAGTTGGGATACTTTGCCACCATCCCGTCCATAGTAGAAGTCATCTACTAGCATAATGAGTTTGGTCTGGACAGCATCACCAACATTCTCATTTGGCTCTGGTACTTTGGTAGGTGGTGACAGAGCAGGAATAGGTGTAGATGAGGGTGTGGAAGTAATAGGAGCTGTTTTCTCAGGGGATGGGGGCTTTGCTGCTGATGGGACACTGGGTTCTGAATCCAGGGACTTTCCTTTCTTCTGGTATTCAACCATTTCTGGGCAACAGTACTAAAAAGAAAGAAGACATCTGATCATCCTCATTATCCAGGTGGCTACAATGTGCTAACTCAACTTCACAAATATTCTCTAATAACAAACTTTTATTGAAATAGGTCTTGCTATGTTGCCCAGTCCGACCTCTTGGGCTGGAGCAATCCTCTTGCCTCAGCCTCCCCACTACAGTTACATGCCTAGCTTAATAGTAAGGGATTATTACTCAGCTTTCATCCTTCAGTTTGCTACAGTGTTTCCAGATTTCACTCTTCTTCTAGCGTTATGTCCAGTCATATAGCCCCTGAGCATCATGCCTTATACTTCTCTCTCTGCCTTCTTAGATCCCATAACTACTTACTACCATCATTTGGCTCTGAGCTCCCTGGCAGATGAAGTTCCAACCTTTCAACTGGACTAATATCAAAAAACGAAAAGGTCAGAAAATCGAAACCAAGTAACACACAGCTCCTGGTTCACTCAATGTCAATTACTAGAAAATGAACTGAGGTCAAGAGGATTTGAGATCTTCACCTAAACCTGCAGTTTTGTCTCTGCAGTTTTGAAATCTATCACACTAAAGAAGTAAGGTCACATATGTTCTGATCTATTTGAAGGTCTTTAAATGTATTACATCCCAAACTACACAGCTCTTCTATAGTGGACCAAAAGACAGAATAACTTTTTAAAAACACAAAGCCGGCTGGGGATGTGGCTCAGCCGGTAGCACACTCGCCTGGCATGCACGGGGCGCTGGGTTCGATCCTCAGCACCACATAAAAATAAAAAAAAAATAGAGATGTTGTGTCCACCGAAAACTAAAAAATAAATACTGGGAAATTCTCTCTCTCTTTAAAAAAATATAAATAGATAGATAGATAGATAGATAGATAAAAAGCCCCTGCTTCACAGTCTCCCCAAATTAGAGGTATACAGCAGTAAGCCACTTAGGCTGGATCCTTATCACAGGAGGTATCACTTACACACATGTGACCTCTCAAAGCTTCAGTAACACGGAATTGAGCATTACACCGTGGGCATATTTTCCGTCCACCATCCTGGAGGTCAAACACTGGGATGGAAGAGGTCACTGGAAGTGAGAAGGATTGATAAGGTCAATACACTGATAGTGGGAAGACTAAACACGACCTGAGGGGGCATATCCAAGGATGAGTGAGCATGAAGAGATCACTGTGTTGGAGGTACATTCATTGTACTGTTCTTCTAACTCTAGGCCAGGGGCTAAACCAGCCCAACTGACAGTTTCTATTTGGCTTCTGAGCTAAGAATATTTTTTATGTTGGGGGGAAGTTAGGTAATTTTTTTCTTTTTAAAATGTGGTAAAATATAACAATATTTACCATCTTAACCATTTTCAAGTATACATTTCAGTTGTTATACAATCTCCAGAACTCTTTTCAACTTGCACTACATTCCATACCCATTAAAAATCACTGACCAACAACCACTTTGTCTTCATGAATCTGACTACTCTAGGCACCTCAGTAAATGGAATCATACAGTACTTGTCCTTCTGTGAATGGCTTATTTCACTTAGCATAGTGTCCTCAAGGTTTATCCATGTTGTATCCATGGGTCAGAACTTCCTTTTTGGAGACAATACCTTTATTTTATTTATTTTTATGTGGTGCTGGGGATTGAACCCAGGGCTGAACACGGGCTAGGTGAGTGCTCTACCGCTGAGCCACAACCCCAGCCCCCAGAACTTCCTTTTTAAGCCTGATAATATACATCAATATACGTATATGCACATGTTGTCATCCATTCATCGCTTGATGGATTTCTGGGTTGTTTTTACCCAATATTATGAATAACACTGCTATGAACAGGGGTATAAGTATCTCTTCTAGTTCCTGCTTCCAGTTCTTTTATGTACCCATAAATGGAATTCCCAAAGCAGATGCTGATCCTTTATTTATTTATTTATTTATTTGGGGGACTGGGGACTGAACCCAGTGGCACTCTACCACCAAGCTATATACCCAGCATTTATTTTTTTTTATTTTGTGATAGGGTCTTGCCGAGTTGCTAAGGCTTGTGTAAGACTTATAATCCTTCTGCCTCAGCCTCCCACCTTGCTGAGATTATAGGCAGGTGTCACCACACACGGCTTCGTAACTCTTTGACAAGCCACTACACACTGTTTCTCATGCTGGCTGCATAATTTTACATTCCTGCCAATAGTGCACAAGAATTCCACCTTTTCCACATTCTCATCAATCAATATATATACTTTTTAATTGCTGGTGAATTGAAATAAAGCCTCACACGTTCAGGGAAAGCCCTTTGCCACTGAGCTACACCCTACTTTCTGATAGTCACTATCATAAAGGGTATGAGATGGTATCTCATGATGGCTTTTGTGTCTGTCTCCCCCACTTACTGGGTTTTGAACTCAGGGACAATTAATTACTAAGCCACATCCCCAGCACTTTTTGTTTTTTATTTTGAGACAAGGTCTCACTAAGTTAAGGCTGGCCTCAAACTTCCGATTCCCCTGCCTCAGCCATTCAAGTAACTGTATCACATACAGGTGTGAACCATGTGTCTGGCTGACTGTGGTTTTGATTTGTATTTCCCTAAAGATTGGTGATGCTGAGTACCTCTTCATGTGTTTGCTGGCCACTTTATTATTTTCTCTGGGGAAATATTTGTTCAAGTCCTTTCCCATTTTTTCTTTTTTAATTGGATTGTTTTCTTGTTGTTGAGTTATAGGAATTCTGTTCGTATTCTAGATAGTAACCTCTTTTTTTTTGGTACCAGGGATTAAATCCACCAGAAAAACTCAGACACCTGAGTTATATCCCCAGCCCTTTTTATTCTTTATTTTGAGACAGGGTCTCTCTAAGTTGCTAAGGCTGGCTTTCAACTTGTGATCCTCCTGCCTCACCCTCCTGAGCCACTGGGATTACAAGTATGCACCACTGCACCCTGCTGCACTGTAACCTCTTTACAAATATATAATTTGCAAATATCTTCTCCCATTCTGAAGGTTGCTTTTTCACTGTGTTCTTTGATACACAAAGTTTTAAATTTTGATGTAATTCAATTTATCTAGTTTTCTGTTTTCCTGACTGTACTTTTGGTATCATGCCCAAGAAACAGAAATTGTCATCTAAGTCCAAATTGTGAAGATTTCCAACTGTTTTTTTTTTTTCTTTTGGGGGGGGGGGCGTGTACTGGGTACGGAATCCAGGAGCACTTTACTACTACCTCCCCAGCCCCTTTTTATCTTGAGACAGCTAAGTTGTTTAGAGGCCAAGTTGCTGCCTGGTCTCAAATTTGTGAGGGCCACCGTACCCAACTTCCAGTTACTTTGTATTTTATTTAGAGATAGGGTCTCACTGAGTTGCTTAGTGCCTCCCTATTGCTGAGGCTGGCTTTGAACTAGTGATCCTCTTGCGTCAGTCTCCCAATCTTCTGGGATTATAGGCATGAGCCACCACACCAGTCCAATTACATTTTCTTCTAAGAATTTTATAGTTTTAGCTTGTATGTTTAAGTCTTGAATCACTTAGAATTTATTTTTATATTTGGTATAAAGTAAGAGTGCAATTCCAGTTTTCTCAACACCACTTATAAAAGGATTTTTACATTTTTAATGGCTAAAATAAAAGCAAAAGAATTAATCTTTTTGCCACATGACAATCCAAACTTTAGACTGTAGAGCACAGCCATGCTAACTCATTTATGTTATCTGTGGCTGGTTCTGCAAAATAGCTCAACTCAGTGGTTACTACAGATACCATATTGCACAAAACTAAAATATTTTACACTCCTGCTCTAATCCACTGAAATCCTCACAACACTATATCCTTTCTATTTTAAAACCTCTCTAACAAATTCAAAAAATCTTGTTCAAAACTCCATCTTCTCCCTGAAGCCATCTTTGATTATTTCACCCATCTCCAACCAACAATCCCCAGAGGACAATTACACACAATCCCTTGTAGCTGATTTAGTTGAACCATTCATAAGTAGCTCTACCTTTAAAGTTTTTTTTTTAATTAGTTACACATGACAGTACAATGATCTTGACATACCGTACATTTGAATCAGATGGGATATAATTTCTCATTTTTCTGAGTGTACAGGTTGCAGAATTCTTTAAAGTTTTTATAAGAACAAATTATAGCAACTATAGTTTATTTCTCCATTTCAGAATATAGAATTCAGGTAAAAGAAATATTTTATTGATGTTTTTGAATGACTGGCTGCTCAAGGTCTCTCAAAGTTATTGTACCTTTCATTGAAGTATCCGGTCCGCTGGTTCTTTGAGCACCATGGGCAGAACTATTGTTGGATACCACCAATGGCCCAGGACTCTGGCCTAGGGAAGGGATGGTGTTGAGGGTATTCACCAATTTGGCTACTTCATTGCTATTTTCACCTGTAACCCCAGGTCGTTTCACAGTGACAAAGCTGGCAATGCTCACTGCAGGTGGAGAGGGGAAGGAAGGAGCTACGTTGACCAAGTGATAATCATCTGTTCTCTGCCCACCACCCATCCTGGTCTGCCATATCCTTTTCTCAAGGCTCACCTAGCTTGGGATTCGAGGTCTGGTTGGACTGGCCTGGAGGCTGAACAGCTAGTTGCCCCAATGAGGTTGGCTGCGTGGCAGTGGGAGTAGTGGAAGTGCTGGGAGTGGACTTGGTCTGCTGCGACTGGGACTGAGGGACGGTGCTTCGAATGGTGAGAGTAGCTGGGATGACGGTGGTGAAGGTGTTGGTGGTGGGCCTCACAGGCATTGTGGAGCCTGGTCTCACTGGGGTCATCTGAGAGAATACTTGTGGGACTCCAACTGTCGGCTTAACAAACTGGGTACCTGGGGCTTTTAAGAGAGACACACAAAAAAAGTACCAAACCTTCATCAATGGGCTCACCTATAAAACATTCTCTTTTCTTTACCAAAAATGCTAGAATGGGAAAAGATGATTTCCCCAAACTGTTCAATGACCATCAAAGGTATACAGATTCTAAAATCTAAGAAATCAATAGGTATCCAAGCTGATGGAAAAAAAAATCATTGTAAGTAACCTAAGATTCTCATTAACTCCTCCTCATAAAACACCTTACCATGCTACTTTTTTATACCAAGAATACTATAAGTAACTTGACCTTGGTATTAGAAGAGAGCCAGCTTGGGTGTTTAAAGGTTAAAGATAGGCTTGATCCTGGAGAAAGAGATTCTTCTTCCTCAGACTACGAAAGGGGTCTTCCATTCTTTTTTATAACCTCAAATAGAAAAGAGACTATGCCATTCTACTAGGATGTCCCAAAGGAGAATAGCTCCAGGCACGAAAGATAATTCCACTGAAAAACGAAATACCAGAATATGATGGGGCAAACTGGTCACACTTATGGCCAAAAAATCCCAGTGGGCTTTGAGAACAAAAACAAAACAAAACAAAACAAAAACAAAAACAAAAACAAAAAACCAAAACACATTAGGAAGATAAGCTACAGGGGATACCCTTACAATCAAACATTAAGATACTCTTTTTTGGCCTAAACTTAACAAGAAATGTGGGGAGTTGGAGGAAAATATATTTCTCTCTCTCTCTCTCTCTCTCTCTCTCTGTGTGCGCGCATGTGTGTGTGTGTGTGTGTGTGTGTGTGAGAGAGAGAGAGAGAGAGAGAGAGAGAGAGAGAGAGAGTATGTGTGTGAGTGTGTGTGTGTGTGTGTGTGTGTGTGTGCTGGGAATAGAACCTAGAGTCTCAGGCATGCTAAGCATGTACTGTACCACTAAGCTACACACCCTTCTCCCCAAGATTCTTTAAAAAATATTATCTAGTCATTGGTAAATATCCTTGAAAGATTTATCATTTGCTTAATTTATGTCTAAAATTGATGCTACAAAATTAAAGTGAAATAAGTTTATAGTCTCATTCATATAAGTGAGCAGAAGTACTTGGAGTACAGAATTTGGGAGTTTGCATTAATAACATTCCTTCAGGATAACAAACTTATTAGTTGACCAAAACAGTAGTTACCAAAATAAACAAATAGTTACTAAATAAACCCAGTTTTACTACCTCATGAAGGGTGGTGAAAAACAGTAGAAAATCAGACACCACCCTGGCCAAAGGTTAAAAAAATTTTTTTAAAAATTGGGCTTAAATCATTAAGACTTTTGTACTTTAACATTTTCTTTGAGTATACCTAGAGTATTTGTAAATGATAAAAACAGATCTTCTAGATGCTGGTTTATTTCAAATGGATAGACATTCTTCCTTACCTGGGACTAATGTAATTGGTCTAACTGTTTGACCTTGCTGCACGTTCAACACAATTCCAACCTGATTCATTGCATTTTGTACAGGCCGAACATTCCTTACAGGAAATCCCTGCATTAAAAAGCAAAATGATCTTTTAACAGGCAGATCTAACACTAACATTGACTGTAGTATGATCTGTATCTTCCTATACTCTTACCTAATGGTTATCTCTCAAGTTAGAACTTTTAAATGACTGAGATGGAAAAATTTAGAAAATTTTGGCAAATTTTTGAGTGACAAAATAACAAAACTGGATAATAAAAATTGGCACATGAGGCAAAATGAAAACCTGTTTCCTGATTTAACAGGAAAAAAACTGTATCTACCAACTAGCCCCTAAACTGCTAAAATTTGCATAGAAGTTAAAAAAAAAAAAAAGACAAACACTTGACAATATTCACTGGAGTGATTCAACATGTAAACAACCCTACAAAATTGTCCCTAAGTCCACTTTAAAGGCCACAATCCTCTGACAAAATTTTTTAAGCATTCTTTAAAAAAAAACAAAAAACTTTGTTTTATTTATTTTTATGCGGTGCTGAGGATTGAACACGGTGCCTCACATGCTGAGTCACAATCCCAGCCCCTCTGACAAATTTTATAAGAGAAAATTTTGTTACTCGGAAGCCACAAGCAAAGAGAAGCATTTGTCTTCAGATTCCAAATTCAACATAGGCTTTCAAATTCAAATCACCACATTATAAATAAAAAAATAAGCTGTTTTCCTTTTCTTTCAAAGCTCACCAATTTCATTTATATAAATCTCCAAAAGTCAATTAACTTACCCACATGAAGAAAACTAACCTAAGCAAAGGATAAGGAGCCTTGAGAGCCAAATGTTAAAGTTGCCTTATCTTAGAGCTTTCCCACTAATTTCTTCCTAGACCTTAATCACATCAATTAATAGACCCCTTCAGGGATATGAAGAAATCACCCAGCCACAATGCTATGCTGGTCTTTCCACAAAAGTAAGCATCAAATTAAGAAACAGTAAGTGAGAAATCCAGCTCAAAAAACTTAGTGAGAAATCCAGCACAAAAGACTTAGTGGCCATTACTAATGATGTCAAAGACCTTAAATTAGACTCCCAAAGGTTCACATAGTCTTTCTCTCCTTGTCTACCAATCACAGAATTCAGAGTCCTACTCACCTGGGTAGTGATGAATATTGGCTGTGAGGCCACAGGGGAACTAGTCACATGGTTGGCATTCTGCATGACCTGGACAGGCCTCAATACTGGTTGGGTAACCATTGTGCCCAGACCTGGTGCTGGATTCTGGGTGAGAATGAGTGGCTGTCCACCTTGCTGGACCAAAGGATTGCCAGCTAAAGGGTAAAAGGAAGAAGAAGAAAAAAAAAAGAATATCAAACTTTTTTTTGTGTGTGTGTGCTTGGGTATTTGAACCCAGGGCCTCATGCATGCCAGGCAAGCACTTTACCATTGAGCCACATCCCCAGCCCTAGAAACATTTTTTAAATATATTAATTTATTTTAATGTGGTGCTGAGGATTGAACCCAGTGCCTCACACGTGCGAGGCAAGCACCGCACCACTAACCCACAACCCCAGGCCTCCCAGAAACATTTTTAAACAAACATTGAAGTTTTAGGTAAGAAATGGTGTCTCAGACATAAAAGTATCTGACTGCCACTGACCTCAGGTCTCACCAAAAACTTAAGCTTCACCCAAATATACAATTAACAGAAAACAAGTAGGTTGGGTGGTTCACTAACATCTCACCCATGTCTTAAGTAGAGATAAAGGATACATTAAGTCTTGTATGTGACTATTATATTGACCACACAATCTCCCTACAACAAATCAGCAGAACAAAAGAATTCATGTCTTTTTCATACTTTTACTGGGTAAAACCCATTTTATAAGAATGCAATTTGTAGCTGGGGTTGTGGCTCAGTGGTTGAGCACTTACCTAGCATGTGTGAGGCACTGGGTTCAATTCTCAGCACCACATATAAATAAATGAATAAAATAAAGGTCCATCAACAACTAAGAGGGAAAGTAATTTGCTATTAGCTAATCCCCTTAAACTTTTTAAAAGAGAATGTGAACATTAATTCAGTAAGTAGACAAACATCTAAGGAATGACAACCCTTGCTACTGAGTCAAATCTGAGAAATTCCAAAGTCTCTAAACAATCACTGTCTTTTTTTGTCTGTTTATTTTGGCCATATTGGAAGCTAAGTCTAGAGCCTTGAACTGCTGGGCAACAACCATGGTCTTCCATGAGGTATGGGAAAGACAGAAACTGACGTGCTGCCTACTTTCTTTTTCTGTATGTCATCAGAACTGATCAACAGAAGGCCAAGTGAAAAACTAAACTACACCAACTGAAATGATCTAATTTCAAAAGACAATGATTCATTCATGAGTAAATATTAACAAACTGAGCTAATTATTACTGAAATGTCTTCAATTCTTTTTATTTATGAGAAAAGCAATTTTATAAATATGTTTAAGTTCTCTATTTGTATAAAAAATCATTGCTACTGTTTCCTGATTTACAAAGGAATATTTAAAACAATACAGAAAGTTTCAGGAAGCTAATATTCCTAAGTCAAAGATTCAAGCAAAAATATTGCCTCAACTTTTTATCCCACAATTATCAAAATGGGATGGGCCTCTCTGAAATTTATCTTCCACTTGATAGAGTCACTAAAGTCAGCTACAGGGCTAGACCACCAAAGAGTAGGTATACAGGTGACAATCAATGGGCCAACAGTGGCTTGTCCCCATTTTCTCAGAAGTTTAGAGTTCTTCAGTGGTCTATTGGGACAGTAGACTAGTGACTACAGGAGTTGACAGACAAAACAAAAAATTCCAACAAGATCTACCTAGGCTAACTTTAATTAACTTTAATTTTAACTAACTTTAATTTATTAACTGTATGTTTTTTCATTTTAAATGTTTTACTATAGAAAAGTTCAAACATATATAAAAACAGTACATGGAGGTTCATTATAATGTCCTATCACTTACCTTCAATGATTATCAATTTATGGCAATCTTATTTCATCTATAACTCCTACACTTACCAATTCCCTCATTATTTTCAAACAAGTCCAGATCATATCACCTGCAAATATTTCAATATATATCTCTATGAGATAAGGAACAAGTGAAAGAATCATACTACCATTATCAGTCCTAAAAATAAATTCTTTAGTATAAATCCTCAGAATTCATATTTACAATTGTAGTATTTAAAAGAATCATGTTTGAATCAGATTACCAAAAGGTTCACAAAGTAAAACTGATGAACATCTTTTAAGTCTATTTTAATCTTCTGGGTTCCCCTCCATTTTTTTTAATATTTATTTTTTAGTTGTAGCTGGACACAACACCTTTGTTTTATTTATTTACTTTTATGTGGTGCTGAGGATCAAACCCAGGGCCTCATATGCGCTAGGCAAGCGCCATAACGCTGAGCCACAACCCCAGCCCATCCTCTCCAGCTCTTTCTATACCACTAAATTAGTGGGTAATCAACTAGACAAAAAAAAAAAAAAAAAAAGTATTTTATAGTAATTATTTTAACTACCAGGGCAAAAGAAAATAAATTATCTCTCTCTCTCTTTTTTTTTTTTTAGTTATTGGCAGACACAACATCTTTGTTTGTATGTGGTGCTGAGGATCGAACCAGGGCCACACGCATGCCAGGCGAGCACGCTACCACTTGAGCCACATCCCCAGCCCAATAAATTATCTCTTATTTACCATTAGTCTAAATATTCTTTTAAGGTAATCATTGTCACCATCCCAACTAGATACAGGAAGGGAATGATGCAGTACTTTTACATTTGTGTGAATCAACCAGCATTAGCAAGTCTCTAAACACAAGGCAGGTTCCCACAAAATCTGTACATATCCTACCATTATAAAGAAATGTTAACCCAGCATTTTCTGCATATATTCCCTTCCTGCATCAATGTCATGTTTGAATTTTGGTGGATTTTTAAACTATATACTAGATCTTAGCCAAAAGGCTGAGAAGCAATACATATTTTTCAAAAAGTACAGTTGGTGTAAACAAAAATATGAGGTTCCAAACACATATTAGGTCCAACAATTCAATGGAAAGCAAGAACTGGCATGTTAGGTCACACTGGGTAAATTAAAGTACACTTATTTTAGAAACATTTTAAATCTTATTTTAGAAGCTTTTCAAATGATTTCTACAATCTTAAGCCTTTCTTCAAAGAAATTCTGATAATTCAATTGTCTTACAAAGTTCTGCTTCTGGAGGATTAAAGTGGCAATCAAAATTTCTAAGGTTTGATAAGCCTTTAAAATAATTACCCAACCACTTCTCTAAGTCTGCGCTCATATGAACTAGGTGCCATGGCCGTGAACTATCTAAACATGGAAGGAGACTCAGCAGCTTCTTTCATAATACATGCAGTATTACAAATATTAAGGTCTTAATTTCTAAAAATTTCAATCTTTTAAAAATTTTTAAATACATATTTTTAGTTGTTGATGGACCTTATTTTATTCATTTATTCATATGTGATGCTGAAAATCCAACCCAGTGCCTCACACATGCTAGGCAAGTGCTCTACCACTTAGCCACAACCCCAGCCCATTGTTGGTCCATGGGTTGTGGGTTACTGTTGTTTAATTTCATTCTTTACATTTACTCACATACCCTTAAGCCCAGAAAAAGAGGCTTAAATTCAATAAGAGCTAAAAATTAAGTTATACAGTAAGAATAGCATTCAATTTATATTACTCACAGCTTAGAATTAAGCAATAGTTTATTTCAATTCATGTTTCTTTCCTAGGCAAACAAATGCTCAATCAGGATTACAGGATAACTTCTAAATGATGAGTAGTGGATTTTGAAGAACAACAACAACAAAAATAGAAATAATGTTTAAAAACTATACTCCTGGGGCTGGGGATGTGGCTCAAGCGGTAGCGCGCTCGCCTGGCATGCGTGCGGCCCGGGTTCGATCCTCAGCACCACATACCAACAAAGATGTTGTGTCTGCCAAGAATTAAAAAAAAAAAAAAAAAAAAACTATACTCCTGAATCTTAACAAAACACACACACACACACAACCTCACTCACACTCACTCACACACACACACACACACACACACACAGCTGTCCCAAACCCCCAGCTTGAGATATAGTGAACACTCATTTAAAGTGTACAATTCCGGGCTGGCACCATGGCACATGCATGTAATCCCAGTTACTCAGGAGGCTAAAGCAGGAGAATCCCAAGGTGGAGGGCAGCCTGGGCAATTCAGCAAAACACTGACTAAAATTAAAAATTTTAGCTGCACGCGCCTGTAATCCCAGCAGCTCAGGAGGCTGAGGCAGGAGGATTGCGAGTTCAAAGACAGTCTCAGCAATTTAGCAGGGCCCTAACCAACTCAGTGAGACTCTGTCTCTAAATAAAATACGAAAAGGGCCGGGGATGTGGCTTGGTGGTTAAGCGTCCCTGGGTTCAATCTCTGGTACCAAAAAATAAAAAATTTAAAAAATAATAAATTTAAATGATAAGTAAATTAAAACTTTTAAAAGGGCTGGGGATGCAGTTCAGTGGGAAAGCACTTGCCTAGCACTTGTGAGGTCCTGGGCTCAACCGTAGTACCACATATAGACAGCAATTCAGTGGACTTTGGTATATACACAGGTTGTGCGATCATCACAACTAGTTAAATTTCAGAACATTTTTTTCACAACAAAAGAAACTCCATATCTATTAGCATTTACCCCTCTTTCTCTTCTCTCCTAGCCCCTGAGAACCCCTTATCTCTTCTCTGTCTCTTTGGATTTGCCTATTCTGAACATTTAATAAGCAAAATCATATGTGATCTTTTGTGCCTGGTTCCCTTCACTAAAGCATAATTTTCTAAGATTCCTCAGCATTTAATTTCTTTTTATCCATTGTATGGATATACCATATTTTGTTTATCCATTTGTCAGTTAATGGACACTCAAATTGTTTTCAGTTTGGGCTACAATGCTATAAACAACATTGTTATGAACATTTGTGCACGGAGTTTTTTTTGTGTGTGTGAACATGTGTTCTATTCTCTTGGAGACAGCTAGAAATGTTGACTCTTATGATAACTATATGTTTTAACTTTTCTTTTTAGTTACTGGGAATTGAATTCAAGGGCACTTTACCACTGAACCACATCCCCAGCCCATTTTATTTTTTATTTTTAAGTAGGATTTCACCAAGTTGCCCATGCTAGTCTTGAACTTGGGATTTTCCTGCCTCAGCCTCCCAAGTAGCTGGGAATACAGGCATGTGCCACCAAGACTGGCTACGATCAACTTTTTGAGAAACTGCCAACTGCTTTCCAAAGCAACCACACTATGTTGTACATTCTCACCAGCAATTTAGGATAGTTCCAATCTCTCCACATTCTTTATAACATGTTACTGTACATAATAGGTATATATATATTTTTAATTACAGCTATCCTAGTGGGTATGAAGTGGTACCCCATTGTGTTTTTATTTGCATTTCCTCAATGACATGATATTTATCATCTTTTTTCAAAGTGGTTACTGGACACCTGCATATTTTTTTTTTTGGAGAAATGACAATTCAAGGTCCTTTGTCTATTTAAAAATTTTTTTATAGATGGCCACAATACCTTTATTATTTATTTTTTTAATGTGGTACTGAGGATTGAACCCAGTTCCTCACATGATAGGCAAATTCTCTACTACTGAGCCACAACCCCAGTCCCCTTTAACCATTTTTAAACTGCATTATTTGTCTTTTTAGTGGATATATATATATATGTATATATATATATATATATATATATATATATAAATAAAATAGATACATGTCCCTTATTAATATGATTTGCAATTTTTTCTCTCATTTTGAGGGTTATCTTTATTTTCTTCACTGTATCTTTTAAAAGGTCTTCATTTCCATAAAGTCCATTTATCTATTTTCCCCCCCTTTGGTTACTTCTGCTTTTAGTGTCATATTTTGCCTAATCCATGGTCATTAAGATTTATGTCTTAATTTTTTTCAAAGAGTTTTGCACTTCAGTTTCAACACTTGTTAATCTTTTTGATCTACTTTACTATGGTTTGGTTAAATGTCCTCCAAAGCCAGCCCCAGCAACTTAGTGAGGCTGTAAGCAAATTAGCAGTATCCAGTCTCAAAAAAAAAAAAAAAAAAAAAAAAAGAAAAGAAAAGAAAAAAGAAAGGACTGAGATATGATATGGCTCAGTGGTTAAGCTCCCCTGGTATCAGGAAAAAAAAAGACTCATGTCCTAAACTTCATTATACTGTCACAAAGTATAAGGTCTAAGCCCATAGTATGGAATCCTTTACCTTTCTTGCACAAATCTGGAGGTCAAGAAATTAGTATTTTAATATAACCACTAAAGAATAAATACAATCTTAAGAGACAAGGAAATACTTTTATGTAGAGAGGGAGCAAGGAAAATAAGAGAAACATGAAATGACAAAAACCAAATGTACAAAGGAATAGTCTTTCTAATAATTATTGGAGGTAGCAGCGATTAGGAATCAGGAGCCCAACTGGTTTTAAAACTAATTTAAAGGGAGGGTGGACCATAGGGAAAAAGAAAAGACAACTTTCTAAAATATTGAATACATGAGGCCAGGCATAGTGGCACACACCTGTATTACCAGCAACTCCTCAAAGGCAGGAAAATCTCAAATTCAAGGCGAACCTTAGCAATCCAGTGAGATTCTCAGCAATTTAGCAAGATCCTATCTCAAAATAATACATAAAAATAGCCGGGAATAGGCTGGGGATGTGGCTCAAGCGGTAACTTGCTCGCCTGGCATGCGAGGGGCGCTGGATTCGATCCTCAGCACCACATAAAGAGCCGGGAATGTACCTCTGTGGCCCATTCCAAAAAAAAAAAAAAAAAAAATTCTAGCACACTAAAAGTAAAACAATACTGAATTGCCTAAGTTATTCTCCCTTGTTATGTTACTATTATAATACATAAATAATGTACCAGTACACTTAAACTGAAGGCTTAAAAGGGAAATAGGGTTTGTAAGAGGAAATATTTCTTCGTTTACTCTGAAATCTTATCCTTATACTTGCTAGTACTTTGAGATATGATGAAAAAAGTTACAGAATTGTATTATATGCCCCCCAGAAACGCTGGACAAACTGGATAACAGTAATGTAGAATCTTGTATGATCCTATTTTTTTGTAAAAAGCTCATCACTACATGTAGCATATAAAATTACATGTATGTACAGAGGAAGAATTACAAATTATCATCTCCAGGTGGTGGAATTAAACAACTTTTTTCTTCCTTCTGTTTTTTTTCCCCTTAGTTCTTCTATGATGCACATACTATTCTTGTGGTAAGAAAGCTTTTCATTTCCAAAGAAGATAAAATAATTAAAGTCACTACAGGAACGCTATGTTTCCATGAAAATGATTATTTTTGTTAAGAATCCTGAAATATAACTGGAAAATAATTCATCTTCAAAAAACATAAAACGCTTCTCAGCAAGGAAAAAGAAACCAATACTATACAGCCCCTCTAATCAATAAAAACATTAAAAATACTACTCGTTTTTGCCATTTCTTTCAGGTGGACAACAATCCTAACCTATCTTCCATACCAAAAGCCAAATAAAGCTGCCAGACAGAATACACAACAACGCTGCCCTGAGAAAATCCTTAATAAAGGAATGGGACTCTTCTAATTTAAAAATAGAAGCAAAATCAACCAAGGAACAGCCCCAGTTCTCTATAATAGGGATGTTGGGTTTATATTTTTTCTCCTAGAAATTATCATCAGCAACAATCTGCTGGCTTCTGACTTGAAACACCAGTATCAATTCAACACCAACTTAGAAGGAACAGCACCACCTACAGAATCACTTCCGTATCAGTCCTTCTCCAACTAACAGCCACACATCAGTATCTAACAGGTATAGCTGTCCCTAACACCTTTCTGTCCTCTTACCCCTCTAGCCCAGGAAGAATTTCCCCATAATCCCACTTACCATTGTTGTTGGCAATTAGTGTGACAAGAGTCTTCTTTGTACTGTCGCTGTTCTGTGCCCCGCTGCTACTAACGGTGGATGTAGAGAGGTGCCCAGCAACAGAAGCATGGGCAGCGATGGGCACTGGAGCCGAGACAGGCTGCTGGCTCACAGAAACTGTGGGGAAGGGGAGGCATAGTCACTTGGAGACAGGGACAGAGGACACTAAAGGATACTGCTCTAATCTTCCCTTTCCATCTTGCCATGGGTCTCTACAATCAAAAAATTTCCTGTTTCATTCATAAATCCAACATTCATCTCATTTTTCCTCTAAATTATCCCTTAGTCCATTCATTTAGACACAATCCCTTCTTCGTCTCACATGTTCTCATTAATTAAATGAGATCACGGACCCCACTGAACCCAGATGTTAATGTTCTGCTTACATAGCACTAGCAAACCTCTAAGACTCACAGGCTTATCAGCACTACTACTGGTATTCATATCCATTTGTATTAAGCCAACTACAAGACCCTGTAGTGTCCTGTTTCAGCCTAAACCAATGCCAACTTCAGGACGCAAGGCAAGGAAGATAAAAAATAACAACCGGTACACTTTTTTGGGGGGTGGGGGGAGATGGGGGAGTACTGTCACCCACTTTCTAGAATTCAGGGTAATCTAGAATTGGACCCTGCAATATCACATGTATGAAAGAGAAGCTAACAAACCTAAAATTTGTAAACTGTCCACGAAGGCAGACACAAAGCAATTTCTGCTCAGCTCACAAAGGAAACCAAGTTCAAGTAAAATTAAACAAAACAAACAAAAAACCCCAAGCCTATGGGAACCTATATTTGACTGGATACATAAATGAGCTCAGACACACACCAGCACTTGACATTCTATTCATTCATCATTTAGTAAGAGGGATATTGATAAACATTGGGTAAGCAGCCTCTCCGTGTTTTTAATGAATTAAATATAGTTTTTTCTAGTTTATCGATGAGGAAGTTCAAGTACACACAGGACACAGGCTAGAGCATGGAAAAGAAGGTAGCATCAATGCCACAATGAGGCATCCCCAAATTCTTAAAAATCCTTCTCCACCTTACAATTTCTTAGCCAAAACACCAACTTAATTAATTTGAACAATTTAAGATCAAAAGAGCTTTTGTTACCTGTAGTAGTTTTATCCACTGAATTATAATCCTCAACTACAGAGTCCTCAATGACGTCACTGATTTTCTGCCATGGCTCCAACTCCTCCTCCTCACATTCCATAAACAGGTCGGTGTCCGCCATGCTATAAGAAAGAGTTTAAACAAGACATTGACCTAAGAATTGGAGAAATAGTTATACACAAAATATGGAATCAGAGCTGAGTCATGCAAATACACAGTTGGATCCAAGTCTTTATTTAAAAATCAGTATTTTAGGGCTGGGGATGCAGCTCACTGGCAAAGTGCTTACCTAATATGTGTGAGACCCTGGGTTCAACCCCGGCAATCACAAAATATTTTTTAAAAATTAAAAATAATCAGTATTTTGCTTATCAATATTGTGCATTAATATGTATCTTTTAAAAATGAAGTGTTATGAGCAGGGCATAGTGGCACACACTTGTAATCTCAGCTACTCTGTAGGCTGAAATAGGAGAATTGCAAGTTTGAGGCCTTCTCTCCAAATAAAATTTAAAACAAGGGCTGAGGGTGTTGCTCAGTAGCACAGAACTTGCCTACCAAGTGTGAGGCCCTAAGTTTGACCCCCAGCACCACAATAAATAAATTAAAATAAATTTTTAAACAAAAAAAGAGGGGCACTGGGGATTGTAGCTTAGCTTGCCTAGTATGCTTGAGTCCCTGGGTTCAGTTGCCACTGGGGTTGTTAAAATGCCATACGGTGACTACTCAGCCTTTTTGGTGCTCCTTTCAATTTTATACCTAAGATGAGAGCCTTACTCATCATACTCTAGTCCCAGTACTACTACTCCCTTCTAATTCTAGTCTAGGAAATTCTAGAAGGGACTCCATCATCACTTGAACGTACCTTTAATTTGAAAACACCTCCTATGCTACATGCCTCTCTTAAAAATTAAGCCTACAATTCTGCACTGGAAATAAAAAGTTTCTGTTCTTTTGCTTGCCAATATTAGCTGACTAAGGCTCAGTCTGCCTTAGAATAGGAACAGTATTATTGCTCAATGTTCAAACAAAGCCTTTACTGCAGAGGCTCTTGGCGCCCTTAGTGTCTCAATAGTTTTTTCACCACATCCATTAGCCAAAAACAAAACTGAACCACCATGTTTATTAAGTCATTAGGTTCATACAACCTGATAGCAGTAGTTTGGGCAATGCCCAACAGATGGCATTGTTTCTCTTGAAAATTTAAAATATTCTGCAATGCCCCACTGAGTTAGTTACTATCAGGTGCAGTTTGGGAAACAGTTTTAATTGTAAAGTGTTGAACTTGATTTTAACTGGTCTACAATCTCTTATTTTTTTTTTTTTTAACTTTATTTGTTTATTTTTATGTGGTGCTGAGAATCAAACCCAGGGCCTCACACAATGCCAGGCAAATGCTCTACCACTGAGCCACAACCCCAGCCCCTGGTTAACCTCTTTCTACACCAAATCTTTAATTTTTCATAAGGAAAAAAACAAAACTGAATTCCCCACCACCACTCTATTATTTTGCTATAAAGACACTTGGATACTTATCATACTAGAAGAACAGGAGGAGGAAGCAGAGAAGGAGGAAGAGGGTGGGAAAGAGGAGAGTGGGGAGGAGGGTGTGAAGGAGGAGGGTGTGTAAAGGAATTTTTACTCAATTTAAGGATATTCTTATATCTTCTTCTCAATTGCCAGACAGCCCGGAATGGTAAACATGCCTACAATTCCAGCTACTGAATACTGGGGAGGCTGAGGCAGGAAGAAACCAAGTTTGAGGCCCGCATCTGCAATTTAGCAAGATCCTATCTCAAAATAAAAAATAAAAAGGGGCTGGGGATGTAGTTTGGTGGTAGAGCATCACTGAGTTCGATCATACATACACACACACACACATACACAAATAAATAAAAGTGGATTTAAGAAACTAAAGATTACACTGCTACATCAAGAAGAAAATTTGGGCAGGGCATAGTGGTACGTGCCTGCAACTCAGGAGTTTGAGGCAGGAAGATCCCAAGTTCCAGAGTAACCTGGGCAATTTAGAAACCTTGCCTGAAAAAAAAAAAAAAAGATTGGGGAGTGTAGATCAATGGTAGAGTACTCATGGGTTCAATTCCCAGTGCTGGGGCGGGGAGTCGGGGTCCGGGGCTTGGATAAGGGCAGTAAATTTGAGACTCACACTGTAACTGGTGAAGGGCAAATTCTTATCATACAAGAATGAATCTCCAAATCAAGACCAATGGCCCTTTCTGCCTTCTCCTCCTCTTCCTCTTTAAATTTAACCCAAGGCCTTTCACTTGGCAAACTAAGGTCTCTACCACACTGAGCTACAAGTCCCAAGGCCCTCAGCTACTTTTAATGATATCTAAATTTTTATTAAATACAAAAGTGGTCAATTTTGGAAGCTGGGTATCTTATCAACTCAAAATTAACCTTGAATCAATCTACATCTCTACTTCCCTCCAATCATTTTTTTTCTTTTTTTTTTTTAAAGAGAGAGTGGGGGAGGGAGAAAGAGAGAGAGAGAGAATTTTTTAATATTTATTTTTTAGTTCTCGGCAGACACAACATCTTTCTTTGTATGTGGTGCTGAGGATTGAACCCGGGCCACACGCATGCCAGGGGAGCGCGCTACCGCTTGATCCACATCCCCAGTCCTCCCTCCAATCATTTTGAAGCAAGTTTCAAATATATTCATAAGTATTTTGGTATGTAGCTATAAAAGACAATTAACATGTCTTAGAAACTTAAAAAAAGAAATTCAAGTTATGTGCAATGGCCCTGCCTATTATAAGCAGCGACTCAGGAGGGTGAGGCAGAAGGATCTCCAAATTCTAGGATAGCCTCAGTGATCCAAATGCTGGGCAATTTTGTGATACCTTGTCTCAAAATAAAATAGTAAACATAAAGGGCTGGGATGTAGCTCAGTAGTACAAAGCCCATAGGGTTCAATCCCCAGTACCTCAAGTAAATAAATAAAAATAATAAAATTAAAAATGGGCTGGAGTTGTGGCTCAGTTGTAGAGCACTTGCCTGGCATGAGCCCTGGGTCCAATCCTCAGCACCACATAAACAAAATAAAAGATCCACTGACAACTAAAATTTTTAAAAATTTTTTTAAAAAATCAGTACCATTGTATGCCTAATGTCAAATATCTAGTCTACATTCAAATTTCAAATGCTCTCAAATAGCATACTTTTAAGTTTGTTTGTATTAGAATCCAAATAACATCCACACATTTGCTTATCTGTTAAGTTTCTTAACTCAAGCTATAGGTCATCTTCCTTCATCTTTTTGTTTCCTTGCTATTTATTTGTTAAAGAACCAGGTCACCTCCTGTAGTTTCCAAAAGTCTGGATACTGTTGATCACATATAAGTGGTATTTAACAAGCACCTCTGTTCTCTGTATGCCCTGAAAATTGATAGCTGGATCTAGAGTCATGATGCAAGTCTAACTTTTATTTTCCTCCAAGATTACTCATTGGGGTGGTGCTTTATTCCTTTAGGAGACATATTCAATGTCTACATACAATCTTTTAAAAAAAATTAATATTAGAACATTATAATTATACACAGTAGTTGGATTCATCCTGATAAATTCATATATGAATGGAATTTGTAGATCCAATCAGTTTTATTTTTTTTTAACATTTATTTTTTAGTTTTCGGCGGACACAACATCTTTGTTTGTATGTGGTGCTGAGGATCGAACCCGGGCCACATGCATGCCAGGTGAGTGCGCTACCACTTGAGCCACATCCCCAGCCCAGATCCAATCAGATCCAATCAGTTTTAAATCTATCATTCCTTCTATATTTACAAGTAGAACACTTGCATTAAAATAAATAAATAAATAAAATAAAAACCCATACCTACTATTTGGTTCTCAACTGTTATAGTTCATACAGGAAAAGTTTTGATTCTCTATTCTTCTTGATTCTTTCCCTTTACCCTTAAAGTGGTAAAGTTTCCCTTTACCATTTTTCAAAATAAGTTGATTCAGCAGCATCCAAAGTAACCAATAAGCTCATTCACAAACTATTACAATATCACAATTTAAACATTTAATGTTTTGATCCATGCAGTTACCTTTACTGGTCCTCAAAATGTTCATTTTGGCCATTGAGAACATCTTCCCTTGGCTCCTGAGCCCTCTCACCCACAACACCAGTAACTGATAAAATTCTTGCTAGTGAATAGATGCTACACACTCATCTCATACATTTCCTGCCCCAGACTAGAATCAGCCATTTATCCAAGGACTGATATTTGAGGGGAATGATATTCTAAGACCAGAATCTAGATGTTAAAGGTCTTTCTAGTCATTTTATTTATTTATTTATTTTTTTAAATTAATTTTTATTGTAGGTTGTTCAAAACATTACATAGTTCTTGATATACCATATTTCACACTTTGATTCAAGTGGGATATGCGCTCCCATTTTTACCCCATATACAGATTGCAGAATCACATCAGTTGCACAACCATTGATTTACATATTGCCATTCTGGTGTCTGTTGTATTCTGCTGCCTTTCCTATCCTCTACTATCCCCCCTCCCCCCTCCCCTCCCCTCTTCTCTCTCTACCCCCTCTACTGTAATTCATTTCTCCCCCTTATATTTTTCCTCCTTTCCCCTCACTTCCTCTTGTATGTAATTTTGTATACCCCTGAGGGTCTCCTTCCATTTACATGCAATTTCCCTTCTCTCTCCCTTTCCCTCCCACCTCTCATCCCTGTTTAATGTTAATCTTCTTCTCATGCTCTTTGTCCCTACTCTGTTCTTAGCTACTCTCCTTATATCAAAGAAGACATTTGGCATTTGTTTTTAAGGGATTGGCTAGCTTCACTTAGCATAATCTGCTCTAATGCCATCCATTTCCCTCCAAATTCTATGATTTTGTCATTTCTTAATGCAGAGTAATACTCCATTGTGTATAAATGCCACATTTTTTTTATCCATTCGTCTATTGAAGGGCATCTAGGTTGGTTCCACAGTCTTGCTATTGTGAATTGTGCTGCTATGAACATGGATGTAGCAGTGTCCCTATAGTGTGCTCTTTTTAGGTCTTTAGGGAATAGACCGAGTAGGGGAATAGCTGGATCAAATGGTGGTTCCATTCCGAGCTTTCCAAGAAATCTCCATACTGCTTTCCAAATTGGCCGCACCAATTTGCAGTCCCACCAGCAATGTACAAGAGTACCCTTTTCCCCACATCCTCGCCAGCACTTGTTGCTGTTTGACTTCCTAATGGCTGCCAATCTTACTGGAGTGAGATGGTATCTTAGGGTGGTTTTGATTTACATTTCTCTGACTGCTAGAGATGGTGAGCATTTTTTCATATACTTGTTGATTGATTGTATGTCCTCCTCTGAGAAATTTCTGTTCAGGTCCTTGGCCCATTTGTTGATTGGGTTATTCGTTATCTCATTGTCTAATTTTTTTAGTTCTTTGTATATTCTGGATATTAGGGCTCTGTCTGAAGTGTGAGGAGTAAAGATTTGTTCCCAGGATGTAGGCTCCCTATTTACCTCTCTTATTGTTTCTTTTGCTGAGAAAAAACTTTTTAGTTTGAGTAAGTCCCATTTGTTGATTTTAGTTATTAACTGTTGTGCTATGGGTGTCCTATTGAGGAATTTGGAGCCCGACCCCACAGTATGTAGATCATAGCCAACTTTTTCTTCTATCAGACGCCATGTCTCTGATTTGATATCAAGTTCTTTGATCCACTTTGAGTTAACTTTTGTGCATGGCGAGAGAAAGGGATTCAGTTTCATTTTGTTGCAAATGGATTTCCAGTTTTCCCAACACCATTTGTTGAAGATGCTATCCTTCTTCCATTGCATGCTTTTAGCCCCTTTATCGAATATAAGATAGTTGTAGTTTTGTGGATTGGTTTCTGTGTCCTCTATTCTGTACCATTGGTCCACCCGCCTGTTTTGGTACCAGTACCATGCTGTTTTTGTTACTATTGCTCTGTAGTATAGTTTGAAGTCTGGTATAGCTATACCGCCTGATTCACACTTCCTGCTTAGCATTGTTTTTGCTATTCTGGGTCTTTTATTTTTCCATATGAATTTCATGATTGCTTTCTCTATTTCTACAAGAAATGCCGTTGGGATTTTGATTGGCATTGCATTAAACCTATAGAGAACTTTTGGTAATATCGCCATTTTGATGATGTTACTTCTACCTATCCATGAACAGGGTATATTTTTCCATCTTCTAAGATCTTCTTCTATTTCTCTCTTTAGGGTTCTGTAGTTTTCATTGTATAAGTCTTTCACCTCTTTTGTTAGGTTGATTCCGAAGTATTTTATTTTTTTTGAGGATATTGTGAATGGGGTGGTTGTCCTCATTTCCATTTCAGAGGATTTGTCGCTGATATACAGGAATGCCTTTGATTTATGCGTGTTGATTTTATAGCCTGCCACTTTGCTGAATTCATTTATTAGCTCTAATAGTTTCTTTGTAGACCCTTTTGGGTCTGCTAGGTATAGAATCATGTCATCTGCAAATAGTGATAATTTGAGTTCTTCTTTTCCTATTTTTATGCCTTTAATTTCTTTCGTCTGTCTAATTGCTCTGGCCAGTGATTCGAGAACTATGTTGAACAGAAGTGGTGAGAGAGGGCATCCCTGTCTTGTTCCAGATTTTAGAGGGAATGCCTTCAGTTTTTCTCCATTCAGAATGATGCTAGCCTGAGGCTTGGCATAGATTGCTTTTACAATATTGAGGTATGTTCCTGTTATCCCTATTTTTTCTAGAGTTTTGAACATAAAGGGATGCTGTACTTTGTCGAATGCTTTTTCCGCATCTATCGAGATGATCATATGGTTCTTATTTTTAAGCCTATTGATGTGGTGAATAACATTTATTGATTTCCGTATATTGAACCAGCCTTGCATCCCAGGGATAAATCCTACCTGATCATGGTGCACAATTTTTTTGATATGTTTTTGTATCCAGTTCGCCAGAAGTTTATTGAGGATTTTTGCATCTAGGTTCATTAGAGATATTGGTCTGTAGTTTTCTTTCTTTGAAGTGTCTTTGTCTGGTTTAGGAATCAGGGTGATGTTGGCCTCATAGAATGAATTTGGAAGTTCTCCCTCTTTTTCTATTTCCTGAAATAGCTTGAAAAGTATTGGTATTAGTTCCTCTTTAAAGGTTTTGTAAAACTCTGCTGTATACCCATCCGGTCCTGGGCTTTTCTTAGTTGGTAGTCTTTTGATGGTATCTTCTATTTCCTCAATTGATATTGGTCTGTTTAGGTTGTCAATATCCTCCTGACTCAATCTGGGCAAATCATATGACTTAAGAAATTTATCGATGCCTTCACTATCTTCTATTTTATTGGAGTATAAGGATTCAAAATAGTTTCTGATAATCTTCCGTATTTCTGAAGTGTCTGTTGTGATATTGCCTTTTTCATCCCGTATGCTGGTAATTTGAGTTCTCTCTCTTCTTCTCTTCGTTAGCGTGGCTAAGGGTCTGTCGATTTTATTTATTTTTTCAAAGAACCAACTTTTAGTTTTGTCAATTTTTTCAATTGTTTCTTTCGTTTCGATTTCATTAATTTCAGCTCTGATTTTAATTATTTCTTGTCTTCTACTTCTTTTGCTGTTGTTTTGCTCTTCTTTTTCTAGGATTTTGAGTTGAAGTATTAGATCATTTATTTGTTGGTTTTTTCTTTTTCTAAGGAATGAACTCCAAGCAATAAATTTTCCTCTTAGAACTGCTTTCAATGTGTCCCATAGATTCTGATATGTTGTGTCTGTGTTTTCATTTATCTCTAAGAATTTTTTAATTTCCTCCTTGATGTCTTCTATAACCCATTGATCATTCAGTAACCTATTGTTCATTCTCCAAGTGATGCATGATTTTTCCTTACTTCTTTTATCGTTAATTTTCAATTTCATTCCATTATGGTCAGATAAGATGCA
This sequence comes from Callospermophilus lateralis, assembly GCF_048772815.1. Taxonomy (NCBI): domain Eukaryota; kingdom Metazoa; phylum Chordata; class Mammalia; order Rodentia; family Sciuridae; genus Callospermophilus; species Callospermophilus lateralis. Next base: position 3,368,457 of record NC_135311.1, read on the forward strand.
TGGCATTATCTCTACTCCTTTATATTGTCTAAGAGTTGCCCTGTGACATAATATATGATCTATTTTTGAGAAGGATCCATGTGCTGCTGAGAAAAAAGTGTAACTGCTTGATGTTGGGTGGTATATTCTATATATGTCAATTAAGTCTAGGTTATTAATTGTGTTATTGAGCTCTATAATTTCCTTATTCAACTTTTGTTTGGAAGATCTGTCCAGTGGTGAGAGAGGTGTGTTGAAGTCTCCCATGATTATTGTATGGTGGTCTATTAGACTCTTGAACTTGAGAAGAGTTTGTTTGATGAACATAGCTGCACCATTGTTTGGGGCATATATATTTATGATTGTTATGTCTTGTTGGTGTATGGTTCCCTTGAGAAGTATGTAGTGTCCCTCTTCATCCCTTTTGATTAACTTTGGCTTGAAATCTATTTTATTTGATATGAGTATGGACACTCCTGCTTGTTTCCGAAGTCCATATGAGTGATATGATTTTTCCCAACCTTTCACCTTCAGTCTATGTATGTCTTTTCCTATCAAATGCGTCTCCTGAAGGCAGCATATTGTTGGGTCTTGTTTTGTGATCCATTCTATTAGCCTGTGTCTCTTAATTGGTGAGTTTAAGCCATTAACATTTAGGGTTATTATTGAGATATGGGTTGTTCTTCCAGCCATATTTGTTTATTTATGTTACTAAACATGGTTTGTTTTCCTCTTTGATTATTCCCCCCCCCTTTACTGTACTACCTCCCGCTGTTGGTTTTCATTGATATTTTCCATTTCCTCTTCCTGTAATATTTTGCCGAGGATGTTTTGAAGAGATGGTTTTCTAGCTGCAAATTCTTTTAACTTTTGTTTATCATGGAAGGTTTTAATTTCATCTTCCATCCTGAAGCTTAATTTCGCTGGATACACGATTCTTGGTTGGAACCCATTTTCTTTCAGTGTTTGAAATATGTTATTCCAGGATCTTCTAGCTTTGAGAGTCTGTGTTGAAAGATCAGCTGTTATCCTGATTGGTTTACCCCTAAATGTAATCTGCTTCCTTTCTCTTGTAGCTTTTAAAATTCTCTCCTTATTCTGTATGTTGGGCATCTTCATTATAATGTGTCTAGGTGTGGATCTCTTATGATTTTGCACATTCGGCGTCCTGTAGGCTTCTAGGATTTGGGATTCTGTCTCGTTCTTCAAGTCTGGGAAGTTTTCTCGTATTATTTCGTTGAATAGATTGCTCATTCCTTTGGTTTGGACCTCAGTACCTTCCTGTATCCCAATGACTCTTAAGTTTGGTCTCTTTATGTTATCCCATATTTCTTGAATGTTCTGCTCATGGTTTCTTAACAGCTTTGCTGAGCTGTCTATGTTCTTCTCCAGTTGAAATACTTTGTCTTCATTGTCTGATGTTCTATCTTCTAAGTGTTCTACTCTGCTGGTAGTATTCTCAATTGAGTTTTTAAGTTGGTTTATTGTTTCCTGCATTTCCAGGATTTCTGTTTGTTTGTTTTTTATAACCTCTATCTCCCTGTATAATTGATCTTTTGCTTCTTGGATTTGTTTATGTAATTTATTGTCAAAGTGGTCGAAGTGGTCTTTCATTGTCTGATTTTGCTGTCTAATGTCTTCCTTGAGACTCCAGATCATCTGAAGCATGTATATCCTGAATTCTTTATCTGACATTCCATCTGCTGCAGATATTACCTCTTCTAAAGTTGAGTTGACCTGCATTGCTTGTGGTCCTTTCTTTCCTTGTCTTTTCATATTGATCGCGTTTCTTTCTGCTTGGTGAAACTGTTGTGTTATTGATTTTTCCCCCTATATATTTATATTGCTCTTGTATAGCTGCAAAGTCTCCCTCGCAGGCTTTGGCGGTGGTTCTGCCCCTCCTCCAATTGAGGCAATGTGCCTACCACGCCGGGAGGCCGCTGTGCCTGTACTTTCGATGGGCCTGTTCTTTCGGTGGTCACAGGTCCGCCTACCTTGCAGGCGTGAGCAGCGGCTTTGCCCCTCCGCTGGCCACTAGGCCTGTTCTGTCTGTCGGTTGCAGGTCTGTCTACCTAAAAGGCGCTGGTGGCGGCTCTGCCCCTCCCCCAACCGGGGCGATGTATCTGGCGGGCCACTGGGCCTGTTTTGTCAGTGGTCACGGTTCCGCCTACCTTGCACGTGCGTGGAGCAGCTGTGTCCCTCCGAGAGTTGCTGGGCCTAACCTGCCGGTGGGTGGCAAGTGCGCCTACCTTGCAGGCCCGGGAGTGGCTCTGCCGCTCCGCGGGTTGCTGGGCCTGATATGCTGGTGAGACGCAGGTTTGCCTACCTTGCAGGCGCCTGGCGGCTCTGCCCCTCCCCCAACCGGGGCGGGGCGATGTGTCTGGCCATCCTCTGAGCCTGTTCTGTTGGTGGTCAGGGTACTGCCTACCTAGCAGGCTCGTGGGGCAGCTGTGCCCCTCCGCAGTTTGTTGGGCCTGACCTGCCGGTGGGTGGCAAATGGACCTAGCTTGCAGGCCCAGGGGTGGCTCTGCTGCTCCGTGGTTGCTGGGCCTGATCTGCTGGTGAGTCGCAGGTCTGCCTAACTTGCAGGCGCCCGGCAGCTCTGCCCCTCCCCCAACCGGGGCGGGGCGATGTGTCTGGCTGGCCTCTGGGCCTGCTCTGTCGGTGGTCAGGGTTCTGCCTACCTAGCAGGCTCGTGGGGCAGCTGTGCCCCTCCGCAGATTGTTGGGCCTGACCTGCCGGTGGGTGGCAAGTGCCCCTACCTTGCAGGCCCGGGGGTGGCTCTGCCGCTCCGCGGTTGCTGGGCCTGATCTGCTGATGATTCGCAGGTCTGTGTAACTTGCAGGCGCCCGGCGGCTCTACCCCTCCCCCAATCTGAGCGATGTGTCTGGCAGTCCACTGGGCCTGTTTTGTCGGTGGTCACAGTTCTGCCTACCTTACACACGCGTGGAGCAGCTGTTTCATTAGTGCCTGGGCACACTCTCCTTGTTTGCCTCCCTCAGGCCCTAAGTTTGTAGAGCTTGGGGCTGAGAACCCCCAGCAAATTTGCTTACCTTCTGGTAGCCACGCCCCCGTATCTGATGCAAGAGACCTCAGTTGTCAGCACTGGTGGGAGCGGTAGCTGGGAGTCCCACGCCGCGCGGTTCCTGCCGGCTCCTTTGCCAGCGCCGCCGCGGCTCCCACTGGCTTCCGCGCCGCTGCTGCGGCTCCCGCCGCTTCCGGCCGGCTCCCGTGCCGCTGCCCCGGCTGCCGCCGGCTCCCTCGCCACAGCCGCAGCTGCCGCCGGCTCCCGTGCCGCCCTCGGTCTGGCTATTGCGCTCACAGGAGAGCTGGGAGGGGCCCTTAAGTTTTCCCCGATGATCTATAGCTGAAAGAGCTGTGATCAGTCAAAAAAAAACAAAAAAAAAAACAGAGATGATGACGTCAGCTCTCCAAGATGGTGGCCGCTGGCTTCCTCTGTGGTCTGACCGATGTGGAGAACCGAATTGGATGGCTTCCTTCCCCGTCTCAAGCCCAGAATTCAGCTCTGAGTACAGTATTTGCACAGCTGGCGGGAGCCTGCAGAATCCGTAGCGCTGTATCTTTGCATTGTTATCTTACCGTCGTTTCCCAGCGAGCGCCGCAGACTCTGGCCGCGGGGCGATTTGCTGCATACGCAGCGTGACCCTCCGTGCGGACAAATCTCTCGCGTTTGAGCTCCAGTAGCAGGTCCTTATGCAATGGAAATCCTTCCTCTAGGTTTCGGAGCACCCCAATTTTGCTGGAAATTCCTAACAAGCTAGCTTTTATCCATTCTACCTTGTCTTTTTCCTGCTCAGTGACGCAGTACACGGGAGTGCTGCACTCCTTTCGCAGCCATCTTTGTCTCTCCTCTAGTCATTTTAAATATACACTACCTCCACAGTAACACCCAACTGTTAAGTCAGTGTCATCAATTTTGCTCCTATATTATGTGTGGAAAAATTTCATATCCACAAATAACATGTCTTAGAAACTTAAAAAAATAATATCTCTCCTAAACCCCATCCCCCTACCTCCAGTACTAAGGACTGAACCAGGGGGCTCTACCACCACTCAACTACACCCCAGCCCTTTTTTATTATTTTGAGACAAAGTCCCACTAAGTTGCATTGCCAAGGCTGGCCCTGAACTTGTGATCCTCCCACCTCAGCCTCCAAGTCACTGGATCACAAGCATGTGCCATAGCACCTGGCTTCAGTTTTATGTGTAACCTACACTAATTAAATAATTATTGCTTCAACACTTACGCTAGTCTAACTGTGTGTATTTCCTTTCCTTCTCCCTAATATTTAGATCATTTTCCCTTTTGGCATAATTTATGTGCAATCAATAAATTTTGTCTGGTGTGGTACGTACACCTGTAACCCTAGCAATTTCAGAGGCTGAGGCAGGAGGATGCAAAGTCTGAGGCTAGCCTGGGCAATTCAGTGAGATTCTATCTTCCAGTCTCAAAATAAAAGTCAGGCAAGAGGCACAGTATGCCTGTAATCCCAGCAATTCAGGAGGAATACAAGTTCAAGGCCAGGTTCAGCAATTTAGCAAGACCCACAGCAACTTAGTAAATCCTGTCTCAACTTTAAAAATAAAAAGTACTAGGGATAGAGACCCCAAGTTCAATCCCCGGTACCAAAACAAATAAGCAAATAAAATAAAAAGACTAAGGAATGCAGCTTTGAGGTAGACTGCTTGCCTAGCATGCATTAAGCCTGGGTTCAATCCCCAGTACCTATGAAAAAATACTAAGGACAATGTATTTTTTAATATATAATGAAACAATGAAAAGCTAAGTAGGCTGGGCAAGGTGGTGCACGCCTGTTATCCCAGTTACTTCAGAGGTTGAGGCAGAAGATCAAATTTGAGGCAAGCCTGGACAAATTAGTGAGACCCTGTCTCAAAATCTTTAAAAAGAGCTGAAAGTATAGCTCAGTAGTGTTTTCCTAGTTGCTTAAAGCCTTAGGTTCGAGTTCCAGTAAGGGAAGAGGGTGAAAAAAGGCTAACCAAGGGATATTTAATAAAGCCTTTTAGCAAGTAATTTTTAAGACTTAACCACCATGATACAGAGATTACCACAAAAATATCAAACAAAATTCTCAACTACTGCTAACAAAAATTTATCTATACTATATAACCAATAAGGACTTTTTCTAAGCAAATGTATGATGTGTTTGGGGGTGTTCAAGATTTAGGGCTAAAAGTCTATAACTTGACTTCCAAATTTCTACTTTTGATAAAATTTCCAGTAGAGCTAAAAAAAACTCAATAGATTCCAGTATTCTCCAACATATATCAGGGAGAACCCATGCTGTGCAGTTTATCTGCAGAAAAGATTCAACAACTGTACATAGTTTATGTAAAGGGAAATCTAGATTATAAAAGACATCATTAAGGAATCTTCATAGGTACCGAGTGGAATTTAGCTAACTCAGAGGTATTCAAACAGGGTCAATTTCGACCTTCAGAAGATGTATGGCAGTGTCTGTGAGACATTCTTGGCAGTCATAACTGGGTGAAGAAGATGCTACCAGCATTTTATCCAGTTCACAGTGACTAAGGTTAGTGCCAAGATCGAGAACCCTGATCAGACTGAGTACATGTTCTGAATAAGAGGGAAACTTAAAGGAAAACAAAATCATCCTACATTCTATACACAAAATTTTTTTGGGGGGGAGGGCAGGGGTGTTAACAGGGATTGAAGCCAGGGGCACTTAACCACTGAGCCACATCCCCAGCCTTTTTAATTCTGAGACAGCGCCTAAATTGCTAAGGGCTTAACTAAGTTATTGAGGCTGGCTTTGAACCTGCAATCCTCCTGCCTCACCTCCCAAGCCAATAGGATCATAGTCATACACCATCACACCTGGAATAATTTCTTTTTAAAATATTTACTTTCTGTAACAGAGTAAAATATGGTTCCTTTGAACAGTTCAAATGGTTGTATCTTGTACAGTAAAAAAACTTTTATAAAACCCATATATTCCTAGTTTGCTTCACCCAAAAATAATCATTTACCTGTGAAACTGATTTTCTCTTCATATTCACTTGACAGCTTCCAAGTCATTCTTGCCCAAGTACACAGTTTCTCCTAATAAAACTAGAGCATCATCAGCCCCTACCATTATGGTTCTGCTTGTTACCATCATTATCGACTAGTAAAATAATTTTTGTGAAAATAATTTCCAAGTCTTTTTGTCTAAGGCACCCTTTTAAAATCTTTCTAGTTGTGGGCCCTTTTCATTTCCTCTATAGGCTGCTGTCCCTTCCTCCAGTACCAGGGATCCCAACAGAGGTACTCTACCACTGAGCAATAGCCCCAGCTGTTTTTGAGACCGGATCTTACTGAATTGCCAAAGCTAGCCTCGAACTTGCTTTCTTCCTGCTTCAACCTCCCAAATAGCTAGAATTACAGGTGTGTATGCCCCTCCCCCTCGTCTATGGGTTGCTTTTGCTTCATACATGAGTTCTTGTTGCTCTTTCAACCTCTAAATCATTTTCTCAGAGGGCAGTAAACCAAAATGACACCTGCAAACCTTTTACTGAGCTCTTTCTCAAAATCTCATGGTTGTGGGGCTGGGGATGTGGCTCAAGTGGTAGCGTGCTCACCTGGCATGCGCACGGCGCTGGGTTCAATCCTCAGCACCACATACAAATAAAGATGTTACGTCTACCAAAAACTAAAAAATAAATGTTAAAAAATTCTCTCTTTAAAAAAAAAAAAATCTCATGGTTGTGCATGAACTCAAAAGTCAGAATAATAGCTCTACATCTCAAAAGCCTGAGTTTATGATAATAGGTTTAAGTAGAAAAATGTTAGCCAACAATTCAAATTTCTGCCAAATAATCCAAATTTAAATTTAATCATTAGTTCTGTGGTTTATTCTTTCTGTAAAAACCAAACAAACAAAAGCCAAAACCTACTTGTGGAGTATTTATTCCCGACAATAATGTTTAACCTGAACCAAGCACTGAAATTTAACTTGAAGTGCACAGGAAATATGGCAATGAGGAACAAGTAAACATTGCTACAGGGAACTAAATGAAATAAATCCAAAGGCAGAACTTTCCATAAGGAAATAAACAAACCCAGAAGATATGACATTCTATAAAACAACTAAGTTGGTCTTTTGAAAAATGTCAATGTCTTCCAGTCATGCAGGAATCCTAGCTACTGGGGAGGCCAAGACAGGAGGATGGAAAGTTCAAGGCAAGCCTGAGCAACTTAGGAAAGAGACCTTGTCTCAAAATAAATAAATAAGGGTCAGTGATGAACACCCCTGGATTCAATCCCCAGAACCAACCAACCAATCAATCAATCAATCAATCAATCAATCAAATAAGGGTCAGTGATGAACAACACTGGATTCAATCCCCAGAACCAAAAAATAATATATATGTATCTCACACACACACACACATCAATCTTGACGGCTGGGGTTGTGGCTCAGAGGTGGAGCACTCGCCCAGCATGCATGAGGCACTGGGTTCGATCCTAACATCACATTAAAATACATAAATAAATAAAGATATTGTATCCACCTATAACTAAAAAATAAAATTAAAAAAAAAAAAAATATATATATATATATATATATATATCAATCTTTCTCTTGCTACACACATACATCCACTCACCCATATACAGGCACACACAAACTGGGAAGACCATTCTAGATTAAAAAAAACTAAAGAGACATAACCAAATACAACATGTCAACCTTTATTAATCATGATTCATATATTGCTATTAAAGACATTTTGAGTACAACTGGAACATTTAAATATAGATTAAACACCAGATGATATTCAGGATTTATTTTTCTTAGGTAACAGTAAAATAGTTATGTAGGACAATGTATTTGCCTAGCAAACACACAAATGTTTAGTGGACATGTCAAGTGTGACTTTTTTTTTTTTTTTTTTTTAAGATTTTGATGGACCTTTATTTTATTCATTCATTTATATGTGATGCTGAGAATCGAACCCAGTGCCTCACACATGCTAGGCAAGCACTCTACCACTGAGCCGCCACCCGAGTTCAAGTGTGACTTTCAAGTGTTTCAGCAAATAGGTATTTTTGGTTTTCTTATATAGATACAAATATCCCCTCTTTTTAAAGTATTTGGCACATGCCAAAATATCAATAATCATTGTGTCTATATTGTAGGTTTATCAAAAGTATTTCTTGTATTCTTTCACCATTTTTACATGCATGAATTTTTCTCAATACAAAGTTGGAGGAGGGGACTACTTAATCAGACCCTAACTGGTATCTTTATACTGTATTCTGTTATTATCTTTTTGGCATTTACTAAATAATTGGTAAGATGGTCAAATTTTCTGTTCACTTTTTTTGTTTCTAGGAGCAAGTTTCATTTTTTAAAAGGCAAAAAATAAATAAGAGATGAACCTAAACTAAATTATATAGGTGATATGGTGAGATGAACATTACCTTCTTCCATTAATCATTTGACATCTTAGTAATCTGGATGGTTTTTGAATTTTATAGTAGTAATTGTACTGGTAACACATGAACATTATAGGCTTTATTTAAAACTGCAGCTCACACAGGACTATAAGCCATGAGCATAGTCTCATCTTTGGCACTCATCCTGCCATCCAGAATCTGGAAGTACCAGATTAAATACCTTTCTGTGGGAAAAGGGGTTATAGCATACTGTACTTTGTACTCAGGTCCTGTATAATTAGCTCAACAGACATCCACATAATTGAAAAGGCAGGATACAAACAGACCCTTTAAAAGCAACAAATACAATCTTGCAGATAACACCTGTCTATTTTTGAGGTATTTAATGGGCAAATAATTTACCTATCTTCATCTCAAGTAAAATTAGGAAAAAAATGTAGATTCTATCACAACCCTCCACACATATTTGGTTCTTGAGCTTTGAAGTCCTTTAATTTGGTGTTCTTTCATACCTTTAACAAATTCCAGGAATGAAGAATTCAGCATCTAACATTTTCAATTCACTGCTAGAACATACCTGCCCATAAATTAAGATAAAAAGAACATTTGGAACAGGAAAAGTATTTTTAAAAAAACAAATAAAATCTTCTCTTTTTTTGAGATCACAGTTTCCCTGTATTGCCCAGGCTAGGCTTGAACTCCTAGGCTCACATGAGCCTCCTGTCTAACCTCCCAAGTACTTGGGACTACAGGCAAAATCTTAAGAATACCACCCTGTCTTACTCCAGGGTTGAAAACTAAGCAATGCTAATCCTAAAAATAAATGCAACTTACTTTTCATGTTACCAAACTTTTGGATTTAAAAAGGATTAATTCCAGAAAACCTGTAAGGTTGTATCTGTATCTGGCTATAAAACTAATTATAGTTAAATATGTAATAAAAAGCTTTTGCATGGCCCATTTTGTCCCTCCTAGCATCTAACTGCTATAATATCTTTAAAAAAATATTTTTCTAGTTATAGATAGACACAATAATCTTATTTTTTTTCCTGTTTTTTTTTTTTAATTATTTTTTAGCTTTAGGTGGACACTATTTTTATTTTTATGTGGTGCTGAGGATCGAACCCAGTGCCTCACGCATGCCAGGCAAGCACGCTACTACTTGAGCCATATCCCCAGTCCCAATAATCTTATTTTTATGTGATGCTAAGGATTGAACCCAGTGCCTCATACATGTGAGGCAAGCATTCTGCCACTGAGCCACAATCCCAGCCTAAGTATCTTAAATATAAATAGTCATTATGGGGTTTAAAATAACCTTAAAAACCTGTCTGATATTTCCAAACTCAAAATACTTTCTACTTGTCTGACCATAAGTTCCATTATCAAGAAGTACCCAAACATTAATTAGGTTAGGTACTTTTTTTTTTTTTTAAGAGAGAGAATATTTTTTTTTTTTTAGTTTTCGGCGGACACAACATCTTTGTTTGTATGTGGTGCTGAGGATGGAACCTGGGCCCCACGCATGCCAGGCGAGTGCGCTACCGCTTGCGCCACATCCCCAGCCCTAGGTGAGGTAAACTAACAACTAAAGCAAGCAGTAATTCCTCTATTTTAAGAGGGTTCAATATCCAGGAGTCCCTTTCATTTCCCATGGAAAAAATTTATTCACTGCTGGTTGTCTAAATTTCATTTCTGGTCTGGGGGTATAGATCAGTAAAAAAACACTTGCTTAGTGTGCTGGAGGCCCTAGGTTCAGTCCCAAGTATTGCTAAATAAATAGATGGAAAAATAAATAAAGACATATTTCATTTCTACTTCCTCAATTTCATTTAGAACTGCTAAATCCTAACAATAGGTTAGTCAGTGTCTGTCTCTCTCTTCTCAGTTACAGTGCAAACATACATTCTTGTATTTATGGTTTTATATTACAAACCAGAATACCAAAGAATCTATCAAAGTTTTATCATATTGACAATTATGGCGAAGCTAGCAACCAGCCCTAGGGTTTGTAATTTAAACCACCCCTAACAAAAGTTAATTAAAAAAAAAAAAAACAAAACACAATCTGGAGAATAGAAATTTCATCTGGAAATGTTTTATTTTACTGTGATATGCTTGGCATCATTATGCACTTTATCTCAATGAATTCTCATTCCAATTTTATGTCCCAAGTATCACTTTTTACAGATAAAGTCAAAACAGAGATTGAGAGAGACCACAAGCATCTGGGCGAGGTGGCACACACTTGTAATCCCAGCGATTCAGGAGGCTGATACAGGAGGATCCCAAGTTAAGACACCAGCTCAGCAATTTAGTCAGGTTGTTAGCAACTTAATGAGATCCTGTCTCAACATAAAAAAGGGGTGAGGATGTAGTTCTCAGTGGCAAAGTGCCCCTGGGCTAAATCTTCAGTACCCCCCCCCACCAAAAAAAAAAAAAAAAAAAAAAAAACCCAGCCAGGATTCAAACCAAAGTTGTTTCTTCTTGTTGTTGCTGGGGTTTGTTTTGGTACTAGGGAATTGAACCAAGGGATGCTCTACCACTGAGCCACATCCCCAGCCCTTTTTATTTTAAAATAGAGTCTGCCTAAATTGTATGATTCTCCTGCCTCAGCCCATTTAGATCTCAGTATATGGGATTGTAGATGTTCACCACCACACCCAGCTCAAACCATAATTTTTTGCTCTGTAACTCCTCCCCTAGTCATTGCTTTTTCCATTATTAACTCCAACTAGCATATGTAAATTCTCCAGAGGGTTCTAAACAGAGGCAGATTTTGATGATCTGGAGAGCAAAAGCACAGGACATGCCCAATGATTCTCCAATTTGAAGTTATTTTAAATTCTCAAAATTTTGTCTCAAAATTATTAATGACCCCAAATATTTTTTATATTTATGTGGGTTACAACTTTCCACCATTTACCACATTAAAAATTAAAATGAACTTTAAAATAGTTATAGGTACATTAAAAAACAAATCCATTACATGGTCATATTTACAACAAAAAGTCACTATTTTCTTTCCAAACTAAAAAGTAGCAGTGCTTTACATGTTTGTAAATCCTTTCATATCTACCTTAACAGGAGACATAACTTACTTGCTTTCTCATAGCGGCTTCTGCTGTCAGTCTATTGCTTATATGTTATTTTGGTTAAGTACATAATGAAAATCTGGCACTGTCCAGATTAAAGTGGAAAAGGTTTTTTTTGCATCAGGGATTGAACTCCAGGGTGCTTAATTACTAAGCTGTATCTCCAGCCCTTTTATTTTTTACTTTGAGACAGGGTCTCACTAGGTTGCTGAGGCTGACCTCAAACTTGCTAAGTTGCTGAGGCTAACCTCAAACTTGCGATGCTCCTCCCTAGACCTGGGATCACAGATATGCACCTGGCTGAGAGAAGTATTTCAATAAACTTTTCAGTTAACAATGAATAGTGATAAATACTAAAGCCAATAAATAATAGTTTTCTTAAAGAATAGTTTTGCATATTGGAATCTGAAACCATATTAATTTTCATATCTTGTTACATTAAAATCCACTGGTGTATCTTGTATTTCCATAACATCATGCACTAGTCATTTGGAAAATATAGATTTACTTGATTATGCCCATATTTAAGAGACATATTTCATTATACATTTTTTTAAAAATCACAGTTGTTAACTACTATTTAAAAAATCTTCGTAAGTACTGGTAAGCTGTAACTTACTTAAAAAGCTGTCAACTTACTTAAAAATCCTAGTTTTCACTTAAATCTTATCTCCAGTAACAAATACTGACAATTGTTTTCCTAGGAGACAAACTCATTTCATTCACTTTCAAAAAAACATTGCCAAATACCCAAGTGTGAAAACTATAGTTTGTCAGTCATCTTTTCAAGTAAAAGTGCCATTTCATGAAACAAGCAGCTTACAAATCAGTCTCACAAATGCTTTTCCTCATGACAACAATCATACCTCCATACACAGCGTAAATCATTTATGCTTGCTTCTCAGTTCGTCTTAGAAATTCTTAAAATGTACTGAAAGCTAAGGTTTGATTAACATTAATAGTTTTTATTGCTTGGTCAAGGACACTCTCCTGGCCACAGTAGAGTCTGGTGCTAGTGCCTTGCTCTGAGTAAGGCACCAAGAGTAGTTTTTAACTAGCACTACTTTTGAGCCATCAGTGGAAATGTTAGCGAAAGTGTGATGTTAGTGTGATTCTGAAAATGGTATGGCCTTGAGCCTCCCCTTAAAGGGTTCAAGGGGGATTCCTAGGGGTCAGCAGGCCACACTTTTGTGAAGTGCTTTCCACTACTTCAAGATGGGAGTGGAAACAAACTCCCGTTCATGCAGTTGGCTCCTTCAGTTTGAGATGCAGGAAACCAAGTGAAAAGACTGCCATTTGTTTTCACATTATATTCTGATCACCTTTATGAGAGACCGACAATTCTCAACGTAATCAGGTGGCTATAGGACTGCCCATTAAAAATGCAAAGATAGCACTCCCTCCCCACCCCACTCCAATTTCGGGGATGAAGGTACGCTCTGTGCACCCTTCAGTTAAGAATGATTATGCTAAATAAATGGTTCCAATTTGGGGTCCAAGTTCCCAGTCCCTGAGCAACAGTCTAGAAATCCATTGTTGTCCACCGAACGGCAACCCGCTCCCTTCCCCGAACGGCAACCCGCTCCCTTCCCCTTGACTCGTAGAGAGAATTCCCTCAGAAGTCAGATCCCCCTCGGTGACGTTTTCCCTGCAGCGGGAGGTGTCCAAGTGTGGGGACGGGCTACGTCCGACTGTTCTCATAACGCAACCGGCGCGCAACCCGCGTCGCGAGGCGCCGGGGCCCAGCGACGCTCCCGACTCTCGGCTCCTTCTCTGGGCTAAGGAGGGCTGAGCAAGGAACCAGGGAACCTGCCGCGTTACAGGCAGCACGGAGAGGGAGGGAGGCAGGTGGCTCCACGACACGACTTCCTTTCAGTAGATGCCAGGATCTCGAGAAAATAGTTCTTGGGAGAAACATGGCGCCACCGCGGCAGGACATAACCACCAGAAAATAACGACACTCTGCCCCGTCCCCTTTTAGAAATCACGGCGCCGTCCTCGGAGACCCCGGAGGGGGGCGACGCCAGTGGCTGTCAACGCGCAACAGTGGCCGAGTCTGGGGGGCGGGGGCGCGGGCGGCGGTTACGTAACGGGGGTCGGCCCGGCCATCACTCCGCTCCCGCGCTACCGGCGCCCCACACCTTCCCGGGGGGCGGGGCGGGAGCCCCCACCGGACTCGGCCGCCGCCCTCCTCCAGCGCGGCCTCGCCCCGCACCGCCCCTCCCGCAGCGCCGCGCCGTCTCGCCGCCGCCAGCGCCCCCGCCGCGCCCCGCCCCTCCCCAGCGGGCCGCCGACCGCGCCCGCGCCGCCCACTCCTCCGAGACGCTCGCGCCGGGCGTGCGTGGGGACGTCGGTGTGTGCGGGACCGTGGGGCGCGAGTGCGCGCGCGCGCGCCGCGGCGGGCGCCGGGGGGCGGGGGTGGCCGGCGGCCGGCAGGCAGGGGCCTCCGCCGCCGGCCGCCGCGCGGCTCCACGACCCGGGACGCACGCACACACACGCGCGCTCACGCGCCGCACCGCACGGCCGTCCCTGCCACGGGCCGCGCCGCCACTCGCGGTGGGCGGGCGCGCGCCGCACCCCCGCCCCCACCCGCGCGCCCGCCCATCCCCCTCTCATTGTCTCGCCTCAGAACGCCGCGCCGGGCGAAAAGATAACGGAACCCCCGGGAGGAGGGGGTGGGGATAGCCAAGGCTCCGCGCTCACTCACCTCCCGTGGTCGTCGCCGCCGGTAGTCTGACCCGAGGAAGGCGCCGTCGCCTTAAAGGGACCTTGCACCCGGCGCTGGGAGAAGGGGGTGGGAGCAGGGGAGGGGACGGGGGCTTGGGGGGAGACGAAGAGGAGGGAACCGTGAAAAGCTCGTCTCCCCGAGGGTGAAAGGAAGCCTCCCTCGGGTTCGAGTGATTTGGGGTGGATTTTTTCCCGAGGGGGGCGGGGGGCCCCGAGGGAGGGGGTGGGGGGGCCAAGGAATGCGGCTCCGTGTACGGGAGCTGGCGCGGGGGAGAGAGACGCCGACTCCCCCCACCGGCCCTTTCGCCGCGGAGGGATACGGCTCGTCACTTCCGCCCCCCCCTCGCGTGGCCTTCCAATTGGCCGGGGTCCGTGACACGTCACGGGCGCACCCTACCTCGGCCCGGGCTTCTTTTCTAGTCAAGTTTGTCTGGGTCTGCAAATAAATAAATAAAGGGAAAAAATATTTTAATGGAAAAAATAATTAGCCTAAGAAGCAGTATCCAAATTTTGGTGACAAAAATGGGACTTCTAAAGAAAATATCCCCTGATTTACTCGCTTAGACTTTCCAACAGGGATCTAAGGAGCCTCCCCACTTCCCATTCAAGGCTTATACCCTATCAAGAGAACTTCAGGACCCAGGTCAGATGATGAAGTCCAGTGGCACCGGCAACTGTCATTGGAACAAAGGGAGCAAGATGGCACTCCCCTTCCTCAAGAGACACTTGGCCAAGTAGCCTTGTGGCAGTGGACTTATTTAAGACAAGAATTTTCAAAAGTTCTTTTTACCCGCCCCCCCCCAGCCCTTCTTGATTCTGGAAAGAAGTCACACGTAATTGCGTGTCAAGGCGATCCTTGTGATGGGCTCTGCTTTCAAAAAATAGTGAACAGACTCAGCAGAGACCCCCATCCAAGAAACCATAGATCCCCAAGCTTTTGTTCCACTCAAGGCCAAGATGAATTGTCCCAAAGAAATTGATGAATTCATTCAAGACTATCCACCTGTTATTTCTCCTCCGAACAAAAACTAATCTTTTTTCTAGGCAGCTAAGATATTTTGCCCTCTACTGCTTCCTGAGATGATAAAATTCTGAAATGTTTAAATATTCTCTTTACCAAAACACAAATATTTGCTCCAAACAAATTTTAAATCAAGGTACTTGGTGCAAGAATGGTGAAATCCAAAGTCATATTTATTCCTTCTTTTCATACACACCATGCAAACTAGCAGTCTGTAATTGTTACCGCTGTGACAGGTGACGAGGCCTTGCTTCCCCAATGGTGAAGAATAACACCAGAGAAGCACTGGAGGCGAGGTCAGAGTAGAAATTAGAAGTTTATTAAAGGACAGCAGAAAAGACTTCTCCGGGAGGAAGAAGGGGACCCAAGAGATGGATTCTATGGAAGTTCGGTTGTTTCCCCTTTTTATAGTTCTTTCAGTGATGGAATGTGAGTGGGAAGGCCCGAGGGGTGGGACACTGGTGGGCCAAAGAAGTAATCTGGGCACTTCTGAGTCAGCATCTTCAAGTTTGCTGGGGCTGTTCATTAACACTTCTTTGGGATGGGCTCTGGCCTTGGGCTTTTTCCTGGACTTCATTAACAGTCCATGAATTGTCCTGCGTTTCTGGAATTCATTCTCAACATGGCCTCCATTTTAGATCTTACTCAATATTAGACCCAATTTACCTAACTACACTGACTACCTAACTTTAATTCTGGCTTCATAACAATAGGCATTCCAAATTGTGCATATGTACACATTTGTGCATATATATACTCATACACTGTCACCACCCATTCTCATTCAGATTCACTCCAAAACCAAAATCAAAAGTGAGTGATTTTAATGAGTCATTCTTAGTAATATCTTCCTTAAACTGGGAGAATCACTTGTTTTGCTAAAAATACTAAGGAGACCTTTCCAGACCAGATCTGGAGAAGCCTATAGTGAAATTATAGAATCAAACACCAAAAGACAAATTCTACATGAAACTCCAATCTTATTTTATGCTGTCTTATGGTAATTATTATAATTTATTATGTTGGTTATAACATGTATAATGCTATATATGTTATTTATCTCTGAAATATTCCAACATATTTTTCCATGTTCTATGTGCCAAGTTATGCTCTCAGCCAATGAGGTCTAGCCCAGCAGACTGTGTCATGTTCTATTAATCAAACACTGTTAGCATGCCATACTGAAAATGCATCATGCATCCATTCATTCATCAAGTATTTATTGAGTACTAGGCACTGTTCTAGGGACAGCAAAAAACAAACAAAATGCCTGAACTTGAGGATCTTATATTCTAGTGAGAAAGAGACATAAAAGATACATATAAACAAAGTATTCCATTATCTATTGTCAAATAGCAAACAGCCCCCAACTTACTGGCTTAAACAATAATTTTATTATTATGATTTTGGGAGGTGATAAGGCTAAGCTAGATGGCTCTCATTTGGAGTCTCTTTTGCAGTGACTGGTACTGAAGTCATCTCAAAAACTTCCTTTCATGTCTGGAAGTTGATGTTGACTGTTGGCTTGGGTCACAACTGGGGCTGTTTGCCAAAACATTTACAAGTGGCCTCTCCATGTGGCCTGTGCTTCCTCTTTTCACAATGGCTGAATTCCAAGTTCTAGTGCTCCAAGAGGACCAGACAGAGATTTACACCTTTTTCTGACCTAGCTTCAGAAGTCACACAGCATCACTTCCGTCACAGTTACACTTCAATTGGAGTGTGGGGGGGTGGGGTGGAGATCCATGTCCCTCTCAAAGGGAGTAGTGGACACATCATTTTGAGAAAAGTATATGAAATGGAAAATCCATCTACATCCTGAAAAGTATAATCTGCTACGCGTTATATAAGTAAATATATGTGATGGGGCGACAGGTTCTACGGAGGAGAAAAGGGGAGGGTGGGAGGGCTAGGAGTCTGGTGCAGGAAGGGGGTGAGGAAATTGCTGTTTTATGTGGAACAAGCCCTCTTGACTATGGTGGCATTTAGGTGAAACCCTGAAGGAAATGAAGCCAAGTTCAGATTTCATTCCTAGTGAAAGCTAAGCCTCTGGAGGATTTTGAGCCAAAGAGTGAAGTGACCTAATGTTTCTGAAGATGACTCTGGCTGTTTGTGGAGAATAACTGTTAGGTTCCAAGACAAACTGAGCCTTCATCAACTAATATTGGCAGGCTGAGGTAGGGAGACCGATTAGGAGGCTATTGCAACAACTCAGGTGAGAGACTACAGTGGCCTGGCGCAGGTGGGAGTGGTGAACTCTCTTCCTCAGCTGAGTGAGTTCTGTGGTGTTGGGCTGTAGCCTCTTTTCCTGTCATTCAGTTTGTGCCTTGGGAAACACTTTTGACCAATAATAACTATCAAAATGTGTGAGATGGTGCTCTGCCTGCACAGATAACTAAAGGGAGGCTATCATGCTGAATGTGGAAATGAGAGCTCTACAGGGTCTGGAGGCACTTTTGAGGAAATGGATAAAGATCAACAGGCAATTAGAGAATGGAGTAGGACACTGTGGTACAGCATCCTAACTGTGCCAGTGAGAGAACTGATGAGCAGCTGAACGATGGAGGACAAGAAGAAATGGTGGGCAAAGCCATTTTATAACTTCGGAGGAGTTGTGAAACTTGGAGAAAAATCTGCCACCTTGTAGCACTGGTGCAGCATTTCAAAAAGGATGCTGGGTGTGGTGGTGCACGCCTGTAATCCCAGGGATTTAGCAGGGTCAGACAGGAGGGTTGCAAGTTTGAGGCCAGCCTCAGTAACTCATGAGACCCTACATCAAAATAAAAGTTTAAAGGGGCAGGGGATATAGATCAGTGGTAGAAAGCCCTGGGTTCAATCCTTTTTTTTTTTTTTTTTTAAAGAGAGAATATTTTAATATTCATTTTTTAGTTTTCGGCGGATACAACATCTTTGTTTGTATGTGGTGCTGAGGATCGAACCCGGGCCGCATGCATGCCAGGCGAGCGCGCTACCGCTTGAGCCACATCCCCAGCCCCAGTTCAATCCTTTAAAAAAAAAAAAAAAAAAAAAAAAAGTCAAAAACACTGTATAGTTCAGGATCCTACTTCTATTTTCTGGTACCAGGGATTAAAGCTAGAGCATTAACCATTAAGCCATCACACCTGGTTCATGATTCTACTCATAGACACCTATTCTCTGGGCTTGAGGGAATGCCCATATTCATTCAGGTAGCATTAAGACATTTTGCTGTCATCAGCTAACGGGTTTCTAGAATGAAGTTACTGATGGCTGTAGGGTCCAAGTTTGATCATAAGTTGGAGGTCAACCTGACCAACTCAGGGAGAACTTAGCTCAAAAAAAAAAAAAAAAAAAAAAAAAAAAGGAGGGGGTAGGTTGGTATAGCTTGGTGAGAGAATGACACTGGGTTCCACACCAGTGCCAAAAAAAAAAGTGTCTTTCAACAGATGAATGGACAAAGAAAATGTGGTATGTATATACAATGGAATATTACTCAATCTTAAAGAAGAATGAAATTATGGCATTTGCTGGTAAATGGATGGAGCTGGAAAATATCAAACTAAAGAAATAAGCCAACCCAAAAAACCAAAGGTCAATGTTTTCTCTGATATGCAGATGATAATTCACAATAATGTGGGGGCGGCCAGGGAAGAATAGAGTTATTTTTGATTAGGTATAGGGGAGGCAAAGGAGGGGAGAGGCATGGGGGTAGGAAGGACAGTGGAACGAATGAGACATTATTACCCTCTGTACATAATGACTGCATGACCAGTGTGATTCTACATCATGTACAACCATGAGAAATTATACTCCATTAATGTATGATGTGTCAAACTGCATGCTACTATCATGTATAACTAATTAGAACAAATAAAAAAGTCAACTCACAAGTATCTCTAGAATATATTGGAGAGGGGTCTGAAAGCCAGTGCAGTTTGATACATTAAAGAAATTAGACCCTAGCTGGGTGTGGTGGTGCATACCTGTAATCCCAGAGGCTCCAGAGGCTGAGGCAGGAAGATCACAGGTTCAAGGCCAGCCTCAGCAATTTATCGAGACCCTAAGCAACTCAGTAAGATCCTGTCTCAAAATTAATTAACTAATTAATTAATTAGACCCTGATAACATACCCCTAAAATAGTGCTATCCCAGTCTTCAGTAACCAACTTGGAAAAATTGAATTCTTACCATCTGGATTTTTTTTGAACCAGGGATTGAAACCAGGGGCACTTAACCACTAAACACTAAACTACATCCCCAGCACTTTTTGTTTTTCATTCTGAGACAGGATCTCACTAATTTGCTGAGTTTGGCTTTGAACTTGTGATCCTCTTGCCTCAGCCTCCCAAGCCTCTGGGATTCCAGGCACGTGCCATGGTGTCTAGCACTCCATCTGGATTTCTTTCTTTTTTTTTTAATATTTATTTTTTAGTTTTTGGTGGACACAACATCTTATTTTTCATTTTTTTGTATGTGGTGCTGAGGATCGAACCCAGGGCCCCATGCATGCCAGGCCAGCGCGTTACCCCTTGAGCCACATCCCCAGCCCCTCCATCTGGATTTCTAGGAAAGTCCGAAGTTAGTGGAAGTCCCAAGTTGGGCTTTTCACAGGTAGCAGGAAGGTGTTTCTTTTCTACAGCTTATGGAAACATTTATTTGCTTCCTTGACTTATGGTTTCGGCCACAAGTTGAAAATTGGAACCACCTGTAGCTTGCAGAGTGTCAAGGCAGAGAGACAAATGATTTCAACATGTCTTCAAAAGCAGTCAGTTTTGAGTGCCCTCTCTGGTGACATTTTGCTAATATACAGACCCAATCACTCATTCCTCAGGTTCAGTGTGAGGGCAACCAGTAGGAGTTGGTGTGGGAAGGGTAGTTGGGAGTGGTGAGGCCACTCAGGCAAAAGCAGCATTGAGGGAACACTGTCAGGTCTCTTTTAAAAAAGGCCACCTACCCTCTGTAACTCACTCAGAATGGTCAAAACTGGGAACCAAAGAGAGCTCCTTTTGAAAAATTTAAGACAAAAAAACAGTGGAGAAATTTTCACCATCAGAGCAGCTCCCAGATTGAAGAGATTGACAGCTGACTGCACTGAATCTGGGAGTGAAGTCAATATGTGTCCGTGGAGAGGAGGACACTGAAATGCCTGACGTGACAGGGAAATTGTCACGAAATAAAAGGCAAGTGAAGGTCTTCGTTGGACCTGTGTCAAAAGAAAGAGGAAACTAAAAAGCTTCGGCTGGATTTTGTTTAGGATTATTTTTGCTATCTCCTTATACATCTGTCGAAGAGCTGGGGCACAGGAGGTGAGGAAAAACCTGTTTTCAGACTGGATTTCCAAAGGAAGTTTCCTCATTTGCTTTCAGCAAGAAGAATCGGTCTCTGTCTTCCAAACATATTTTGTAAGAAGTGCATGAGCAGCAACTTCATCAGGCATCATGATTTCACTGTGAGTTACTACATGCCATAGAATACTGATTTAGTTTAACTTCGAATTAAGTGAGTTTATTTAAGAGACTCAAAAGGAAAGCTATGCTTGTTCATCTAGGTTGTTGCTATGGAACTGACTAGGTATGTTTATCTAGTGATTAAATTGATTCCATGAATCTTTTTTCTAGACACTTGATACCTGTTTTGTTCATTATAGTGGATTACAGAGTAAAGTTTAATTCAAATTTCCTTCTTTCTGTAGGACACATTCTTTTTAAATTTAATTTTTGCATTATACTCGTAAATAATTTCCAGAACACAACTGTGGACAGTAAATAATTCACCAATTCATTCTTTTTTTTTTTTTTGGTGGGGATGGCGGGGGTACTGGTGGTTGAACTCAGGGGCACTTGACCACTGAGCCACATCCCCAGACTTATTTTATTTAGAAACAGGTCTCACTGAGTTGCTTAGCACCTCACTTTTGCTGAGGCTCACTTTGAACTTGCGATCTTCCTGCCTCAGCCTCCTGAGGAGCCACTGGGATTACAGGTGTGCACCACCACACCAGCCCAATTCATTCTTTTGAAGGATTAAGGATTAACATCATTTTTTATAAAAGAGAATGAGGGGCTGGGGTTGTGGCTCAAGTGGTAGTGTGCTGGCCTGGCATGTGCGAGGTACTGGGTTCGATCCTCAGCACCATATAAAAATAAATAAAGATATTGTGTCCACCTAAAACAAAAAAAATATATATTTTTTTAAAGAAAATGAGGTATCCTTCAGAATTAAGTTTCAAAGGTTTCTGGTGGAGACAAGTGGCCAGGCCGTTTTGCACCTTCTTATTGTTGAGTAGGTACAATATGGAGCAGAAGTGGCATGGAGACCATCTTCTGGGACATTCATGGATCCGTTTTTAATGTCTTTTTCTGTTATGTGAAACACAAATATAAAATCTGAAAATAAAACAGCCAAGATTTATCAAATTTAAAGTCATTTTAAAGGAGAAAATGATTTAACCTTCATTCATCCAAGAAATAATTCTCATTTCTAGGTTTGTGTGCAGAAGCACTATGAATCAGGTGTGAATAGGAGTTTCTTCTTTCCTACCCAACCCTACTTCTTGGCAGCCTCTGATCTTTGTTTTACCTATACAGAGATTTTATTTCTAGCCTAGAAAAGTTACCCTTTAATCTTTTCTGCATTATGAACCCCTCAAAAAATCTCTAGGAAAGCTATGGATTATCTTCACCCAGAAAAATTCACATTTGTATGGACACGAAATTTTGCAAATACTTTCAGACTTTACGCCTATTGTGGGACTATCATGAATACCAAGGAAAGGAACTCAGACCCTGGGTTCCTCAGACAAGATACTTCATCCCCTGTCTTCCCAGGGAGGTGTTATCTCTTAATGATCACGAACATCTGTGGCCAAAGAACTAGAGACTCTTCTCTTACAAATGATTTATTACTACTACTATTATTTTACTTCCTCAGTTATCTTTGCCCAAGATGTTCTTCCTTCCTTCCCTCCCTCTCCCTCCCTCTTTCTTTCTTTCTGCATACAATTTAAAAGAAAAATGTGTGTGTGTGTATGTGTGTGTGTGTGTGTGTGTGTGTGTGTGAGTGTGTGAGTGTGTGTGTCTGTGTATTGGGTTTTGAACCCAGGCCTCACAGATGCTAGGCAAGGACTCTTCCCCTGAGCTAAACCCTCAGCCCTTTGTCTAAGATGTTCTTTAACATCTAAAAAATCCAGGAACTTCCAGATGACCATTTGGTCTAGCTGTTATTGAGGAGGTTATTTCTGATTTTCCAACTCTGAAAATATAGTATAGTTGCTCTCCTGGAATGCCTAGTTTTACTTCATTAACTGACACATTGACTGTAGTTCACTGAATATTCCTGTGCTCTCTGCATTTCCCAGAGTCCCTTGCAGCTGTGTTAGGGCCTTAAGACTGAATTCTTGCAAATGGGAATAGGAGAGCAGGTGACGGATTCCTTCCAGCCTAGAGCATTTACAGTTAATGTGCCTCCCAGTCAGTGAAACCGTAGACCCACAATATGGAAGCAATCTAGATCCTTGAGTCATCCCATGGAGGACAGCTGAACTAATGAGTTACCTGGCATAAACTGGACTTTACCAGAATAATACAAAAAAAAAAATCCTTTATTGTGCTAGGCCATGGAGATTCCAAAATTAATTTACTAATGCAGCATACCCTAATTATACTAACATTTGTATAAAGGTTGAAGGTTTTCTTCTTTTATGTTACTGGGGATTGAACTCTGGGGCACTCTACCACCAAGTTACATCCCTAGCCCTTTTTATTTTGGGACAGGGTCTTGCTAAGTTGTGGAAGATAGTCTTGAACGTGCAATCCTCCTATCTACCTCAGCTTCACAAGTAGCTAGAATTACCACCCAGCTAAGGTTGATTCTTAAAAGAAAGAAAGAAATGCCCAGTACACTTTTTGCAGGGGTAAGCAGGAATTGAACCCAGGGTTAGGCTAGCACTCTGCCACTGAGCTATATCCCCAACCCACCCAGGACTTTAAGAGTGGGAGATAAACTGGTAAGGTGGTGCACGCATGTAATCCCAGTGACTCAGGAGGCTGAGGCAGGAGGATCTTAAGTTCGAAGCCAGCCTCAGCAACTTAGCAAGACCCTTTCTCAAAATAAAAAAAAAAAAAAAGAATAAAAAGAACTGGGGCTGGGGATATAGCTCAGTTGGTAGCCCTTGCCTTACCTGCACAAGGCCCTGGGTTTTATCCCCAGCACCAAAAACTAACAAACAAAAAAGAACAGGGGATGTGGCTCAGTGGTTGAGTGCCCCTGGCTTCCATCCCTAGTACCAAAATAAATAAATAGAACTGGGGACACAGCTCAGTGGTGAAGCTCCCTGTGTTCAATCCCCAGTTTAAAATAAAAAAGGGAGAGAAACTGGGCACGGTGATGCACACCTATAATTCTAGCTAATGAGAAGACCTAGGCAGGGGGATTTCAAATTTGATGCCAGCCTGAGCCACTTAACAAGACCCTGTCTCTAAATAAAAATAAAAAGGGCTGGAGACATAACTCAGTGGTAGAGCACTTGCCTAGCATGCTTGAGGCCCTGGGTTTAATCCCCACTACCACAAAACAAAAAATCGGAGACAGCATTGTTAACTGGATAGTGCTTGACGTTATTTTAGCGTTGCTTTTTTTAAAGGTATAATATATAAAATGCCCAGGTCAGAACATGGCTTATAGTAGTTACTCCACAAATGATAGCTTTTATTATTAGTTCTTAAAATACATTATAAATGTTTAACTGGAGGGACATAATAAAATTTGACTATAGTCATGAATGACGGTCTCCCTATTCTGACTCTTTCCCAGTTTTCTCACCTTAAGGTATCTTTTCTAAATGGTTCAAATTTGGGGCTCAAACATCTTTTTTTTTTTTTTTTAAATATATATATTTGGTTTTTAGTTATAGGTGGACATGGTGTCTTTATTTTACTTTATGTGGTTGAGGATTGAACCTAGTGCCTCACGCCTGCTAGGTGTGCGCTTTACCTCTGAGCCACAACCCCAGCCCCGGGGCTCGAATATCTTTTATAAAACCATTTGAAGTAATAACTTCCAATAAATAAGTAGTTTATTATCCTTAATCAAATATTTAAAAACAGTCTGCTTTTTCTTCCACATGTTAATTAACAGACGAACATAATGGGTAACATAATTTTGCCAAGTGCTAACGTGTGTGGTTCAGACAATTAAACAGTATAACTTATAAAATGATGCTAAATGTGTGAGATACACAGTACCTTCTGGAAGAAGAAAGAAAACTTCTATGCAGGCTTGAGTCTCTAGTGAAGACTTCTTAAAAGAAGTGGGCTCAGACCTTGTCTTTAAGAATGGCAGGTGAGCTGGATGCAAGGCACATATCTATCTGTAATTCCTGGGACTCTCAGGAGGCAGGAGGATCACAAGTTCAAGGCCAGCCTGTGCAGTTTAGTGAGACCCTGTATCAAAATAAACACAAAATGGCCTGGGGTTGTAACTCAGTGGTAGAGTGTTGCTGGGTTCAATCCCAGTTGAGTTCAATCCCCAGTAATGAGAATAGGCCGGGTGGGGAGAATGGGTATAACATGGATAAGAGAAAAAGCCAGACGCAGTGGCGCACGCCTGTAATCCCAGCGGCTCTGGAGGCTGAGGCAGGAGGATCACTAGTTCAAAGCCAGCTTCAGCAAGGGTGAGGCACTAAGCAACTCAGTGAGACCCTGTCTCTAAATAAAATACAAAATAGGGCTGGGAATGTGGCTCAGTGGTCAAGTGACCCTGAGTTCAATCCCTAGGAAGGAAAGGCTTTCCACATGAGCAAGGAATGACAAAGTGCTGGTAAAACCCACAAAGTTTAAATAAAATATGACCTTGAATAAATTTAAATTGATGAGTTTTTTTATAGATCAAAATCAATTTAACATTTTTGACCCAATAAAAAGTGGTATTTGTGAAGTGATACGCTGGAAGTTTCAACTGTATTGGCAATTTTTTTTTTTTATACTGAGTGGTAGATGTAAAGATTTCTTATATTTTATTTTATTCTTTTTTGGCACTGGCAACTGAACCCAGGGGTACTTTATCACTGAGCTACATCTCCACCCCATTTAATTAATTAATTTGTTTGTTTATTTGTTTGTTTGAGTTTGAGACTAGCTCTTGCTAACATACCCAGGCTGGTCTCAAACTGGTGATCCTCCTGCCTCAGCCTCCTGAGTTGCTGAGATTACAGGCGTGTGCCACCTTGCCTGGCTCCTTATATTGTTTTTAATTTTCCTGAGGTTCTTAACTACTTCATAGTCATCTTTTAAAATTTATTGTTTAAAAAGCAAAAAGAAAATGCTAACTCTCATTCAATAATTTAAATAATCGTTTTATTTTTTTTTTTTAATAATTATTTTTTAGTTGGACACAATATATTGGGCCTGGCATGGGCTAGGTGAGCGCTCTACGGCTGAGCCACAACCCCAGCGCCAGATAATCTCTTTAGATAACACTCATCCTCTTTAGGAAAACAATGCTTGGTTTTCTCAGCATTCTCAGACTTTCACCCTCAGCTTTTCTTTAAGATGTTGACAGAGTGTATTAGGGTATGAGCCTGGCTGTCCAACCTGTGACAAAGGAGAAGAACCCACAAATCCCAAATGCGGCATTCTTTGACTCCTCTGGCCTCTGGGGCAATGTCCCTTCTGTCCCTGGCCACTGACTGCCTTACCAGTGTGGACATAACCTGTGAACTGGCCTCCCTCAGGGTGCTCAGACCTCATAGCTCCTCCTCCACCTACCCTCAGCTCTCTGGTTCTACAAGACTCCTTTGACCCTGACCTTGGGGTGGGATAAGGGGGTGCACTCCGAGTCCTCACTACAGTGCCATCTTGACCCCCTAGGGTTACTACCCTGAACAAGTTCCTCAACCACTGTAGCTCCCACAGCACCCCAGGAAAATGGAACCTCAGAGTCCGCTGTGCCTGACACAGCTTACTCACACTTTCGCACCATGCCACAGAAGGACCAGAACACCCTGGGCCCCTCCCAGGGGCTAAAACAAGAAGAGGTCCCTGTTACCTCCAGGTGTCTGCTACACTTCTTCATCTACAGGCCGAAGCCTGAGAGGAGAAATCAGAGCACATACTTAAGTTTTTCCTTTCTCTTTTTCTCTCAACCCCTTCCCCTTCCCATGATCCCCAGACCCAGGAAACACAGGCTTCCTTCCTTCCATGTCCTTCCAACACTGAGCAGTGGGCATCGGGCCTGGCATGTATGTGTGACTTCTGTACCCTTTTAAGTCCTCCACACGAAACTTCCTTAAGTTGAGGAAGCTTAGAACTTCTTTTTAAATCCTAAACAATAATAATAATAATAATAATAAATCTTCCAAGCCACTAACCTTGTCTTGCTGTAAAATTCTGTTGAACTGGGAATTGAACCCAGGAGTGCATTACCACTGAGCTCTATCCCCAGACTTCTCCCTCTCCTTCTGACAGGGTTTCACTAAATTGCTGAGATTGACCTTGAACTTGCAATCCTCCTGCCTCACCATCCCAGTGACGCGTTACAGGCATGTGCCACCAAGCCTGGCGGTAAAATCCTGTTTTGAATGTCAGAATTGAATATCCCAGTATTCCCCCCACCTACCCAGACTATTGTTTCTGTTATGAATCCTCATTTCTTCCAGGCAGATGGATGCAAAGGGCCATCTAAGGATAAAGTCATTTATTCAGAAAGGAAAATATGAAAGCACAGTTTTTCAAAATACTGCATTTCTGGGCTGGGGTTGTAGCTCAGTGGTAGAGTGAATGCCTAGCATGCATGAGGCACTGGGTTCAATTCTCAGTACCACATACAAATAAATAAAATAAAACTCATCGGGGCTGGGGTTGTGGCTGAGTGGTAGTGTGCTTGCCTAGCATGCCTGACACACCGGGTTTGATTCTCAGCACCACATACAAATAAATAAAATAAAGATCCATCCACAAATAAAGAATATTTTTTTAAAAAAGCCTCATCAACAATGAAAACAAATATTTTTAAAAAGTACTACACTTCAAATTGCTCTCAATTTCCCCCCATCTCCTGTTCCTTCCTTTCATATGTCAACAACTGCCCCATAACCCCCATATGTCAAACTCGAAGTTTTACTGTCAGCATCGATTCTCAAGACATGGAACTAGCTGAATAGCATCTCTGATCCATAATGAAAAGAGTATTGAACATGTATAAGAAATAAAATTAGTTGAATAAGTTCACCACATTTTCTTTTCCTTTTTCTCTAGGCACGTTTTTGTACAGCACTGTGAATGTTTTACCCAGGGTGTTCTGAGAGTGGTTCCCCTTCCTAAATCCACCTTAGCAATGAGCCCCTTCTGCCTGCTGGGCAAGGAGATCTGTGGAGTTTGCCTGGTGCATTGCAGGTGCCATTTAACAACACTTCTGAGAGGTATCACAACTGCCTTTTAAACAGGAGATACTTGGGAACAAATGCTCAGACCCAACAGTGAATCAGTGACACAAAGAGCCCTGGTAGCAGATGAAGGGTACTGCCAGTCTGTGTAATCAGAGGCAGGGGAATCAGACTACCCCCGTTTGAACCCTGTCTGAACCACTAATTAGCACAAACACATTACTTCAACTTGTCTATGCCTGTTTCAACTATGGGAGTTATAGGGCAAGTTCATGGACCTAATGCACGTATGATGTTAGCACAGAAGTGTTGAATAAACATTAGCTTATCAATATAACTGTGAATGTTATATTGTCATTATCATTTAACATTAGTGGGTCAGTGATCCACTAACAACAGTGTTCCCTGCTCTCAGTACCCTCACCCACACTTGCACATGGTCCTTCCCCTCTAAATGTTGAATTGATAAAAGCAGCAGGAGTGAAGTGGTTGCGTGTAAGGTGGGAAAGGGATGTGTATAGATAGTTCAACCACCAGCTGTAGCCCAGTTAGTACACAAGAGTGTCCCTAAATGAGGAAGGATAAAGTCAAATTCAAGCACTTCCAGTCTTTCATGTTACCTTTACGGAAAGATAACTTTTTTTTTTTTCCGGCGGGGGGGAGGGGGGGTTTACTGGGGATTGAACTCAGGGGCACTCCACCACTGAGCCACATCCCCAGTCCTGTTTTGTATTTTACTTAGAGACAGGGTCTCACTGAGTTGCTTAGTGCCTCCCTGTTGCTGAGGCTGGCTTTGAACTTGCAATCTTCTTGCTTCAGCCTCTCGAGCTGCTGGGATTACTTACATGCCTGTGTCACCATGCCCAGCTGGAGGGTAAATTTTTTTTTATATTTATTTTTTTAGTTGTAGTTGGACGCAATAACTTTATTTTATTTAATTTATTTATTTATCTATTGTGGTGCTGAGGATCCAACCCAGGGCCTCGCATATGCTAGGTGAGGGCTCTACCGCTGAATCACAACCCCAGCCCCTGAAGGATAAAATTTTTAGAAATATTTAAAGGGGGGAATGCAGCCAGCATAGTGGTGCACACCTGTAATCCCAGATACTCAGGAGGCTGAGGCAGGAGGATCACAAGCTCAAGGTCAGCCTAGGTAACTTAGCAAGACCCTGTATCAAAATAAAAAGGGTTGGGGATATAGTTCAGTGATATAGCAATCCTGGGTTCAATCCCCAGTACTATACAATGAATAAATAAATAATATTTTTTAAAAGAGGGGGATGAAATGAAGAAATGTATACGTCTAAAAACAAATTGAAATGAAATAGATCCATGGGGACATTTGATTAGGTGATAGTCCAGCAGCTCAGGCTTCTCTGGGACTGCACTGGAGGCCAGGCTGTGGGCACATTTGGAATGTGTCCCCCCTCCCCTCCCAGGCAATAGGGTAGAAGAGGAGCTATAGAAAAGAGAGAAGCGTGGCAGAATTGTCTATTTTAATTTATAGCTTTCCTAAATGAAATAATAGCTTTAAAGAGAAAAATTATTCACAAATCATTAACAGCAAATATTGAGATGGGAAGATGATAAGCAAGAAAGATAATTAAAGTCTGTACTATTCTTAAAATGAAATACTGTCTAAGCACAGAGGAATAAATTACATGACTTTCCAAACCTTTCCAATTTAGCATTCTTTAGAAATTCCACTGTCTAGCAGTGTTTTTCAAACACTTTGTGACAGCAACCCACAGTAAGAGGTCTCTTCTACATCTCTGTACTATATGCACAGCAACCCTCCATTTTCTTCCATGATTCACATTTGATGAAAGAATGTTCATCCTCACTATACAGCATCTTTCTGTTCTCTTATTCCAGCTTCTTCCTTCTTTTCTTCCCAATTCTCCTTGTCGGAATGGTCTTGACCACCCAGTTTGAAAACGCAGGTCTCCTGGGTTCTCCTCATCCTCAGACACATTCGCAGGTTGGGTCACCTACCCAGGGCTGCTACTCCCCCAAGGTGCCCAAAGACCGGTCTCTAGGTCTGACCCGCCTCCAGGACTCAGGATGTCATTCCTGGGGACCTGGTGTCCCTCAGAGGGACCTAAGGGAGCCCGAGGGGAGAGGGGTAGGTAACGTGAGAATCCACTGAAAAATCCGTAGGCCTGGACGCCCAGAGCCGTTCATCGAGTGGCATCTGTTTATATCAATTTGCTTAAAAGTCTCCATCTTACTCATTCAGCACCCACGCGGACAGTGGACCGCAGCCCAACCTCCGGTGGCCCGGCCGACACCGCCCAGCTCCCGGCACCCGGCCTCGGGGCGCCGGCCTCCGCCCCCGCCGGGGCCCAGCCCCCCCCAGCCTCCCCCCGGCCCCCAGCCCTCCCCCCACCCCGCCTCCTCCAGCCTCCCCCCGGCCCCCAGCACCCCCCCTGGCCTCCCCCGGCCTCCTCCAGCCCTCAGCCCTCTTCCAGCTTCCCCCGGCCCCCAGCCTCCTCCGGCCCCAGCCCTCCTCCAGCCTCCCCCGGCCCCCTCCGGCCCCCAGCCCTCCCCCGGCCCGGGAACTTTCCCTCCAGTGCGGTGGAAGGTTACGCGCGGGGAAAGTAGTCCCCGTGCAGAAAGTTTCAGGGACAGAGGGCGGTGGACGCCGCGGGGGCGGCCAGCGCGGGGCGCCCGCGGGGGAACGCTGGGCGGGGCGCGGGGCGTGGATGAGGGGGGAGCGGGGGAGGGTGCGGGTTAGGGGGGGAGGGTGCGGGTTAGGGGGGCGGGGGAGGGTGCGGATTAGGGGGCGGGCCGCGGGGGTGGAAACTGCGGGACTGGGGAGGCGGGGGCGGGTGAGGGGCGGGGCCTGGGGGCGGGGTCAGCAGCTGCGCCCCTCGCCCTGGCGGGCACTGTCCTCCCCTCGGCCCACGGAGGCCACGCCCACCACGGACGGGGGAGGGCGGGACCGGAGTGTCGGAGCCCAGGAGGGAGCTCGGGATTTCAAGAACTGTGTGTGTGTGTGTGGGTGTGGGTGTGTGTGGGTGTGGGTGTGTCTGTGTGTCAGTGTGTGTGTGTCGGTGTGTGTTGGGGTGTGGGTGTGTCTGTGTCAGTGTGTCTGTGTGTGTGTGTCGGTGTGTGTGGGTGTGGGTGTGTGTGGGTGTGGGTGTGTCTGTGTGTGTGTGTGTGTGTGTGTGTGTGTGTGCGCGCGTTGGTGTATATGTGTGTCTGTGTGTCAGTGTCTGTGGGTGTGTCTGCATGTGTGTCTCTGTGTTGGGGTGTGTGTATGTTGGTGTAATGTGTCTGTTGATGTTTGTCGGTGTGTGTATAGGTGTCAGTCTGTGTGTGTCAGTGTGGTTTTTTCGTGTGTGTGTGTTGGTATGTGTCAGTGTGTGTGTCAGTGTGTGTTGGCATGTGTGTCTCTGTGTTGGTGTGTGTGTGTGTGGTGGTGTGTGTGTGTGTGTGTGTGTTGGTGTGTGCGTGTGGTGGTGGTGGTGTGGGGTTTTTTGTTTTTTGTTTTTTGTTTTGGGCATCATGATCCTTTAGGAATCCATAGTTGAAGTGCAGAAAATGAGGTGACCTGGGGGGAAAAATTAAAAATGAGATTTTGAAAATACAGATTTCCCTACTTCATTTTTCTCTCAAACCAATTTAGCTGTGAGTTACATATTGATAAGTGCCCAGAATAAGCGAGGAGGCTGTCTCCTGCCCTCATTGGACTCCAGATTCTGTTGTGAAGGTAATTTTGCCAACTGGAAGCCTACTCCCCAAACATCAGCCTGCTAACTAAGTGATGATCTTAGTTTTGCCTTACTTCTTCCCCTGCCCCCCTTTATGGTTCTGAGGGTTGAACCCAGGGCCATGCAAGTGCTAGGCAGGCTCTTCACCACTGAACTACATCCCCAGCCCTTTTATTTTTATTTTTATTTTTTTTATTTTGAAACAGGGTCTTATTATGCTGTCTAAACTGGACTTGAGTTTGCCATCCTCCTGCTTCAGCCTCCTGAGTGGCTGGAATTACAAGTGTGTTCCACAGGCCCTGCGGGATTACTGTGTTCTAATCCGTATCCCTTTACACCTAGCTTGGCCCAGGTTTAATTCAGATCATTTTTTTAAAAAATTCAGTGGTAAATAATATCACCTAGTGTCTCCTTCAGTTTTAGGAAATTTTATTTATTACTACACACATTTTTAAGTATTTTTTGCTGTGTCATTCTTAGGATAGACACAGCCTCTCCTGGTTGGCACTGTCAACACTTGGGGAGTGCTTAGTTCAGGATGCTGATGGACACTATATAGATTAACCAATATGACATACTTGTTGACTTCATTAAAAATAGCACTTAAGATTTCATATAATTATAGTTTGTGTCATGTTGTGTACCAGAAATCTATGTAAAACACAAATTCCTGAAATGTAGGGACCTCATTTCATTCCTCAATGAAATGAAGTTCATCTTGCAATGTTGTGAACTTAAAAGGGTCTAGCATATAATCCTCAGTTAATGATAGGTGTTAATATTATCTCTTTTGATATCTTCCAAAGTGCTTTGCATGTGGCAAACACTAAGTACTAGTGGAATGAATGAAGGTGTCATGTCCCATAGATACACAGAGAAAAAACACCAGGATGAGACCCTCTAGCACAATGACTTCATTTCATCAATGAAGCTGAGTGTGGAGGTGTCCATCTGCAGTCATTTGCCAGATGCAGGCCCTCTTGACCTTGGGATGTGGGTCATTTAAAATTTTCAAAGGAAAAGTGTGCCTAATTAGCTAGGAGGGCTTAACCTCTTGTCAGTGTGGGACTTGAGAAGTTTGTCTAAATATGGAAAAGCTAAGCTCACTTGACACAGATCAGGGGAAAAAAGATGTCTACAAGTTATTCAAGTTATTCATGTCAAAAGCAATTAGGGGCCTCAGCTTCCATTGCGTCATTCCTTAGGAAAGTATGTGCTGGGAGTGCTGCAGGTCATGTGATTTGATAGAGAAATGAAATCTGGATTTTCTTTGTGTTTCTGTCCTTAGCCACATTCAGTTTTTATTATGCCTGCAGAAGACTGAAGCAGAACACAGAGATCTAGTTTATGTTAATGCCGTCAGACAGCTAAACAGTGGAAGCTTGTTGAAGAGATTTACTGAAAGCTGTTTCCTTAGATTACAGACTAGTGAATTAATTAAAAAGGTTTTGAGAGAGAGAGTGTGCCAGACCCCTACTTGCTCATAAGACAGTACTTTCTTACTGATGTGATGTGACAGTTGAGTTCAGTTTCATGTAAACCTGGAGGATAGTAACACAGAGCACTGCTGATGTGTTCCGAGACATACAAGTGGCCATGACAACCCAGTCTACCAGCTACTGGACTCATTTCCTTTGGCTGAAGCACCTGAGCTTATATAAACTCACATTCTGACAAGATGTTGAACTATTTGATAAAAATGAAGTCACCAAGTTTTGATGTGTTAGCACTCTTACACGCTTAGTTATTTTTACAGTACAGGGGTTTTAAATGGTCCTCAGTTATTGGTCATATCCATGACATTCAGTTTCCAGGGCAATTGAGTGAGCTGAAAGTGAATCGTGTAAAAAGACACATAGCCCTGAAATTTTAGAGACAAGTGGAATTGCAGAAGTATTCTAAAGTTTTTGGTCCAATTCTAGGCAGTGTTTGGATCTAACTGGTTCAGAAGGCACATTCCTTTTTTTCATGAAAATGTTAACATTGAAGCCAAAAGCAATGCCATTAATATATACCCATAGTCAAAAAAACGGAGTGTGCCATCTGGGCATGGTGGCATGTGACTGGAGTTCCAGCAGCAGGAGGCTGAGGCAGGAGAATCTCTTGAGTTTAGGAGTTGGAAAGCAGCCTGGGCAATATAGGGTTGCCCATCATAATGTTTGAAAACAAACAAAAAGGGAGGGAAGGAAGGATGGGGAGGAAGAAAGGAAGAGAAATTAACAGTTCCCTGGCCGATTATAATTTATTCTGACTGCGAGGCACCTGAGACACCTCAGTTCTTATTGTTTATAACAGTGTCATTCAACAGGAATGTTGTGGGAACCATGTTCGGGATTTGTGATAAAATTACAATTTGTATGAAATTTGTGTAAAATTTCTAGTAGCCATATTAAAAATTAAAAGACCTACAATCCCAGGAACTTGGGAGGCTGAGGCAGAAGGATTGGAAGTTCAAGGCCAGCCTGGGCAACTAAGTGAGACCCTGTCTCAAAATAAAAAATAAAGCAGGGCACAGTGGCATATGCCTGTAACCCCAGCGGCTCTGGAGGCTGAGGCAGGGAGACAGCAGGTTCAAAGCCAGGCTCAGCAATTTAGTGAGGCTGTATGCAACCTAGTGATACCTGTCTCAAAATGAAAAATAAAAAATGGGCTGGGGATGTGGCTCAGTGGTTAAACGCCGTTGGGTTCATTTAATATGAACCATATTTTATGATTATTTTTATATTATGAGAATATTATTTTATAATATGAGAATAATAAAATTTAAAAATAAAAAATAAAAAGGAATGGAGATGTAGTTCTGTAATACAGCACTCCTGAGTTCAATCCCTAGCCTAGTATCAAATTAAATTAAAACTGATAAAATTCATCTTTTTTTTTTTTTTTTAATATTTATTTTTTAGTTTTTGGCGGACACAACAACTTTGTATGTGGTGCTGAGGATCGAACCCGGGGCCGCACGCATGCCAGGCAAGCACGCTACTGCTTGAGCCACATCCCCAGCCCCTAAAATTCATCTTAATAATGTATTTTATTTCACCAAATATATCTGAATTATCATTTTAATATGTAATCAATATAGAAATCAACAAATTATTTTACAGTCTTTGTTTTTTTTTACTTTTATTTTATTTTTTTTAAAGAGAGAGAGAGAGAATTTTAATATTTATTTTTTTTAGTTTTCAGTGGACACAACATCTGTTTTGTTTTGTTTTTTTGTATGTGGTTCTGAGGATTGAACCCGGGCCACACGCATGCCAGGCGAGCGCGTTACCGCTTGAGCCACATCCCCAGCCCCGCTTTTATTTTTTTGTAGATAATAGTATTTTGTAGACAGAATACTTTGACTTTATTTATTTATTTTTATGTGGTGCTGAGGATCAAACCCCTTGCCTCACACATGCTAGGGAACGTGCTCTACCACTGAGCCACAGTCCAAGCCCCACATTCTTTGTTTTGGATTAAGTTTTTCTAATTTTCTAACAGCATATTTTGCCGCAGTCTGTCTGGGCACAAAATAACCGAGGTGCCACAAAGCCTTGTAGGTTCAAACAGCAACTCTTTATTCCCGAACTCTCACCGGCACTCTACACACATTTCCCAGGAACACACTCCCTCCACGCCCAATTCTCCCAGAACCCCTTGAGAACTCAACGGAACTCCAAAGTAGCGGGCACCCTAGGCAGCAGGATCCGCCCTAATCCCAGCAGGAGCTGCCCTATTCCAGGAGCAGGGTCACCTTTCAACCATTCCCTCTAGCCGACTAACCTGTGGCTCTCAACAATATTTCACATCCCACCAACCACATTTCAGGTACTTAAAAGCCAGAGGTAACTAGTAGCTACCATGCTGGGCAGTTCGTGGGTGGAGGGAAATGCAGATGAGGGAAGAGGTCATTTCAATTTTGTATAATAAAGACTATAATGAGTGAGGTCTAAGGTACATCAAGAGTGTATAGCAGTAGGGCTGGGGCTGGGGCTCAGGGGTAGAGCGCTGGCCTGGCACGTGGGAGGTCCTGGTTTCAATCCTCAGTGCCACATAAAAATAAATAAATAAAATGAAGGTATTGTGTCCAACTACAACTAAAAAGTGTTTTTTTCAAGAAGAGTATATAGAAGTGGCCTCGTTCCTTCAGTTCTTCTTCCTGAATACCCTGTAATTCTCAGTTTCCCTGTGTCCTTCCTGCAGCTGTTCTCACCAAGTGAGATCATCTCTTAGACTTCCACAGCAGCCTCTGAAAAGTCGCCACTTACTATGTCCTTCCTCTTTTTTTTTTTGTACCAGGGATTAAACTCAGGGGCACTCGACCACTGAGCCACATCCCCAGCCCTATTTTGTATTTTACTTAAGAGACAGGGTCTCACTGAGTTGCTTAGCACCTCGCTATTGCTGAGGCTGGCTTTGAACTCGGGATCCTCCTGCCTCAGCCTCCTGCGCCACCGCGCCCAGCTATCTCCTTCCTCTTATCACTTCTCTCTGACCCCAATTTCTATTTTCTTTCTTGCTCCCCACTTGCTTTCCTGAAAGTTTTTCTTCCTTCTTTACTTTCCTTCCTACTTTATCCTCTTATAATATTGAATGCAAATAGATTTCTAAATTTTTGCTTTAGTCATTTACTTCTGTGTTTTTCATTTAAAAATCTGAAGAGCTTGACCTTTTATCAGGATTAAATTAAGATGCTTTTTACTCTAGCATGGTCTTCAGTGAACTTTTCTCATAGATTAGCCCGTTTCTATGGAAAATACATACCATCTTCTCCTGGGAGGAAAACAATCCCCTTCACCATTTATAGAGGAGAAAATGGAAAAGTTGTGTGCACAGGATCATTCAGTGACTGAAACCAGTCAGAAGAACCCATGCTCTTGCCCACATCCAAGCCTCTCTTAAGTTGATCTTAGTGGATGGTGGCTGCCTTGTGGCATCGATCCGAGAGGTCAGTTAATTATTCAGTGTCTGTGGAGGTCAAGAGATAAATGAAATACCTAATTAAATAAAGCTTTAGGGTGTTGAGAGCTGATAGCCTCTTTAACTTCACACATTTGCTTTGGATGGCCAGCTGTCTGGCTTGAAAGAAATAGCCAATCTAGGCATATGGG
This sequence comes from Callospermophilus lateralis, assembly GCF_048772815.1. NCBI lineage: Eukaryota > Metazoa > Chordata > Mammalia > Rodentia > Sciuridae > Callospermophilus > Callospermophilus lateralis. The sequence continues at coordinate 3,404,894 of NC_135311.1, forward strand.
TTCTTCCCTTTTCGTCCTGAGAAAGTGGATGTGTAGTCATCTTTCTGTTTATGACTCTGGCGACACTGCCAGTTACCCCTCCTCACTGCCTCCATTAGGGGCAAGGAGAGGCTGGGCTGGGGCTCAGGGGAACAGCACTTGCCTGGCATGTGTGAGGCACTGGGTTTGATTCTCAGCACCACATGTAAATAAATAAATAAAGGTCCATCAACAACTAACTATATTAAAAAAGAGAGAGAGAGAGAGAGAGAGGAAGGAAAAATCCCGAGACTACAGAAGAAAGAAAATTTGTTCATTTTTGGTTTTGGGAATCGAAGGGAAGGTGAGGTGCACTTTATCACTGAGCTACATCCCAGCCCTTTTTAAAAAAAAAAAAATTTATTATTATTATTTTTTATTTTGAGACATGGCCTGGCTAAATTGTATAGGGCCTCAGCTAAATTGCTGAAGCTGGCCTCAAACTTGTGATCTTCCTGCCTCAGACTCTGGAGTCTCTGGGATTACAGACCTGGACTGAGAGGGGGATTGAAGGAAGGAAATTATAATTCAAGAAAGACTTCTGGGGGCTGGGGATGTGGCTCAAGCGGTAGCGCGCTCGCCTGGCATGCGTGCGGCCCGGGTTCGATCCTCAGCACCACATACAAAGATGTTGTGCCTGCCGAAAAACTAAAAAAATAAATATTAAAAAATTCTCTCTCTCTCTCTCTCTCTCTCTCTCTCTCTCTCTCTCTCTCTAAAAAAGAAAGAAAGAAAGAAAGACTTCTGGCTCTACAGGCAAGTAGCTACCATCACTAAGCAAATGTGAGAGGTCCTTAGCCTATGACCTCTGCCTAGAGAAGACCCCCCTCATCCCAGTCCTGACCAGAGGAAGAGCCTTCTCCAGTAAGTTTTGGACATTCAGCTTCAGAATCAACTAGCATTTGAACGAGTTGGTACTACATATGAGGCAGGTCCCTGTACCCCTTCTGTTGAGAGCCACAGCTGCGTCAGGATGGCACCTGGCATGCTGCCAGAAGGAGTGGTTGAGAGGTGACGCCAGCGAGCCATTAAGATGGTGATCATTAAGTTAAGCTGTGTATAATTGCTGTGACTGGATGATGCTGATTGAAACAGGCTGTGTATTCAGTTGTATATAGACCCCTGCTGTCGGGTAATAGGGCGGCTCCTGCTGCCTCAGCACCCGCTACTTTTGAGTTCTTGTGGAGTTCCCCTTGAGTTCTCCCGGAGCGGAGCCCTGTTGAAGGTGGAGAGAGTTCCCGGGGAGAGAGCGTGTTGTGCCGGTGAGAGTTCAGGCAATAAAAGTAGTTCCTGGGCTGGGGATGTGGCTCAAGCAGTAGCACGCTCGCCTGGCATGCGTGCGGCCCGGGTTCGATCGAGGTTCGATCCTCAGCACCACATACAAAGATGTTGTGTCCACCAAAAAATAAATAGTAAAAAAAAAAAAAAAAAAAAAAAAGTAGTTCCTGTTTGAACCTACAAGTGCCTCGTGGTGGCTCGGTTATTTGTGCCCAGCCAGACTGCGGCACCCTTCAACTATACAATTTTAATATTTGAACCCAAAAAAAATCTTCCAACGTTTTTCCAAATGACATCTTACCATAAAACGGGATTCTGCAAAGTAAGGCCTAACTGCACAAGTACTTTAGTATTCCAGAACCAACTCACACGGAGACATTTCCCCCGTCATTGCCCATTGCTCTGAGAACATCCAAAGCCTGTTTACCATATTCCATCCAACAGCTTGTTTTTAATCTCTCACTTCAAAGATTCACTGAGAATTTCTTTCTGAATATAATTATGCAAAAAAAAAAATGATAGCAGCATGTGTATTAGTTAGGATAGACTAATTGCTATCACAATTAAAATAAAATAAAAATAATGGCTCCAAATAAGAATGGACCCAAATAAAAATAATGGCTCCTAAACCAGGCAAGGTGTTCACACCTGTAATCCCCACTACTCAGGAGGCTGAGGCAGGAGGATCACATGTTCAAGGTCAGCCTGGGCAATTTAGGGAGACTCTGTCTCAAAATAAAAAAAGACTGGGGATGTGGCTTAGGGTTTAAGAGCCTCTGGGTTCAATCCCTCAAATAAAAACATAAAATAAAATAATAAGCACAGTTGATACAGGCCTGTGTTAGGCCGACATAAAATCTTAACCTGGTGGGGACTCTGCCTCTTCCCGGTCCCAAATACGTCCCTGCTACTGTTTCTCACACAGTATGCTGGAGAAGGCTTTACTGAGGTGGTGTCAGTGTGTTTTAAATTGCCAAGTCTGGATTGGCCTGCCAGTCCTGAGGAGGTCAAACTTGAAAGCAAGGAAGGTTTGATACCCCGATGCTGCATAGGATTTGAGCGTCAGGAGTGGAAGTTTTCTTGGTCCCCAAAGCCACTAATCTAACATTAGGAATTCTTCACTAATTTTTTTTTCTTTTGTGGTATTGGGGATAATCAAATTTAGGGTCATGTGCATGCTGGGTAATTGCTCTACTCCTCCCACAGTCTGTTTTTCTTTTTCTTTTTTTTTTTTTTTTTTGGTACCAGGGATAAACCCAGGGGTGCTTAACCACTGAGCCACATCCTCACTCTTTTAATTTTTATTTTGAGACAGGTTCTCACTAAGTTGCTTAGGGCTTTGCTAAGTTGCTGAGGCTGACTTTAAACTTGTGATCCTCCTGTCTCAGCCTCCTGAGCTGCTGGGATTAGAGGTTTTAAATCTCTCACTTCAAAGGTGTGTACCACTGCATCTGCCCCCTGCCACCACCAAAAAAAATCTAATAAAGCAATTTGGGCTCACAATTTTAGATATCTTTCCCTTTTTAAAATACATTTTCAGTTGCTGCAGTACATCTCACAAATTTTGGTCCATGAAGAATTAGAAAGAAAAAAAAAAAAAAAACTTGTCCTTCCTCACATACGGTTTGAGAAGCACTAATTAAATTATTCTCTTTAATATTCTTTCAGCTAGAGCTCCGTCTCATGGTCACATGTAAACCACAGCAGAAGCTGAGATGTGGTCCAGTGGACATGAGACAGAGAGGACCAGCTCTCCCCGGGGGGAGATTGAGCTATGGGAGGCAGATCAATGCTATTTTCATCCAGACAGAAGATAATTGCCAGATAATTGTATCATTACCATCCAGAAGGATTTGGCTACTATGGCCAGAGGAGAAACGTTGTCTGTTCTTTTCTCTCATATTCTGACTTTTCCTATCTGCCCCATCATGACTTAATCATTTCTTACTTTTTTTTTTGGCGATACTGGGGATTGAATCCAGGGTCTCACACATGGTAGGCAAGTGCATTACCACTGAGCTACATCCCCAGCCCTCATTTCTTACTTAAACTGCCAAAATAGCCTCCCAACAGAGGCTACTTCTTCTAAAATCTTAAACTTCTTTACCACCATCTATCATGAGAATCTCACCATGTTACTCTTCAATAATTCCCTAGCACTTAACAGACTTGAGTTAAACTTTGGTCATAAAAAGCCTATGAAGCTGGGCATGGTGGTGCACGCCTGTAATCCCAGTGGTTTGGGAGGCTGAGACAGGAGGATCATGAGTTCAAAGCCAGCCTCAGCTAAAGTGAGGTGCTAAACAACTCAGTGAGACTTGCCTTGAAATGAAACACAAAGTCGGGCTGGGGATGTGGCTCAGTGGTTAAGTGCCCCTGAGTTCAATCCCCAGTACCAAAAAAAAAAAAAAAAAAAAAAAAGCCTATGAAGTCATTCACAGTTCAGTGCCTTCCTGCTTCCTTGGCCTCCTCTTCCAGCTGTGTCCTGTGTCTTGGATCTTGCCACTCCGTGGCCTGCAGGCACTCTCACACATCCTTGCCTTGTCCCTGTGTACGCCCACTAGGCCTCCCTCCTTCCGCTCTTAGTTTAATAGTACTTCACCTCTGAAACCTCCTTGACTCTCCCGTGCTCCAGGGAACCCCTTTCTTTAATCGGAACCACAACTGTTTGGTAATGAATAGCTGGCCATCTTCTCAAAGAATGCACTTCTTCCCCTTAGACTTGAGCTAAACGAGGGTTGGGAGCATACTTTTTTCACTGGTCTATCTCAGGAACCTTTTTCTTTTTCGTTTTCTTTCTTATTTATTTGAGGAACTGGGGATTGAACCCAGGGCTATTCTACCACTGAGTTACAACCCGCATCCTTTTAATTTTATTTTATGAAATTTTGAGACAAGGTCTTGCTAAATTGCCCAGGGTGGCCTTGAATTTGTGATCCCCCTGCCTGGGCCTCTCAAGTCGCTGGACCAGAGATGGGTTCCACTGTGCCCTGCTGCCTGTGGCTTCTGGCCACCAGTTGATGCTTAGTGAAGAGCTGACAAGTGAGTAAAGACTTTTCAACGTTTGCACCATCGAGAGAGTGGAGAGTAGACATCCCCAGCCCTTGTTCACACCTCTGTAGTAACAGAAACTAACCTAGATCAAGGACCACACAATGCCAGCTGAAAGCTATCTTCAAGCTCCACTGTAGGAGGGTGGCAGTGGGACGCGGGTGGAAAGTCCTTCAGCAGGCTGGGTACACTCAGAGGTCGCCCTTTGACCTTGCCTCATCCTCATTCCTCGCGTCCAGAACTGGGATGTGGAATCTAGAGACGCAGCTAGTGCTCCCTCTCAGGAGGCAACCCCGGGAATGGAATCTGGGGCTCCGGACAGCAGAGCAGAGAGCTAGCGGGGACCGAGACCTGAGGACATGGGGTGATTCGACCATTCTTAAAACTTGAAGTTGAGCTCTACCAGTCTTGGCCTTTTTCCACATAAGAGGGAAATAGACTTTTAGTTTCTTTAAACCACTCTTACTTAGTTAAACTTTCTGGTTTATGCAGCCAAATCTAATCCTTACTAATATAACGGGCATTTATAGAGTGCCTTCCTATGTCAGGTATTTTATACACATTACCTTTTTTAATAAAAGTGTTTGTTGGGACTGGGGTTGTAGCTCAGTAGTAGAGCGCTTGCCTAGCATGCATGAGGCACTGGGTTCAATCCCCAGGACCACATAAATGTAAAATGAAGATATTGTGTCCACCTAAAACAAAACAAAAAAAAAAGTGTTTTTAAAAAAGTGTTTGTAGTACTGGGGATTTAATCCAGGGTGCTCTACCGCTGAGCTGCATCTCCAGTCCTTTTTATTTTTTTATTTTGAGACAAAGTCTTGTTAAATTGCTAAGGTTGGCCTCAAACCTGTGATCCTCCTACGTCAACCTCCCAAGTCTCTGGTATGCATCACTTCACCTGGCTCACATTGTCTCTTTTTATCTTCATTAAAGTGCTACCAAAGTTGACCAGATTGTCATTTGCTGGCCATGGGTAAGCTGCTTCACCTCTATGTGCCTCAATTTCCTCATTTATAAAATAAGGGTAATGATAGCACCTTCTCATAGAGCTATGAAGACCACACATAGTCCTGACCGTGAAGTACTGGAACTATGCCTGACTTAGAGTAAGTGCTCAGTGTTAGGCATCTGGTTTTAGCAATAATGCAATCATCAGAGACCTGATTGTTTCTCAGAAAGTTACAGTCACTTGTTTAAGGTGGCACAGAAAATGGTAGAGCCAAGATTCAAACCCAGGCCTGTGTGACTTTTAAAACTGCATTTCCTCACTGCATTTAGAAAGGACCCAAAGTTAATAGAATGGGGGGTGGTGCTGGAGCCCAGATGCATGAATGAAATCCTGCCTTTCACCCCTGTGTAACTGGGAGAGTCTTCCCAATGGAGTAGCTGAGTCCCTCTCGCCCTCTTGTGGTTGTAGGACTCGATGTGCACTCTTGGCAGTAGAGGAAGAGGCCAGAATGGGAAGGCTAAAGTCAGAGACAGGCCCGGCTTGGACTCTCTATGGAAGCTCAGCAAAGAAAACTGTGGGTGAGGCTAGAGCCTGCAGGATGGGAGAAAAGTCTCTGCAGCTAGTCTTCTGACAGCAGATTAATATACATAATATATAAAAGACTCAAAAAATTCAACACCAAGAAAGCCCAAAACTCAATCTATAAATGGGCAGATGGCTGGGCACAGTGGCAAAATATCTGTCATCCTAGTAACTTGGGAGGCTAGGGCAGGAGGATCATAAGTTAGAGGCCAGCTAGGAAACTTATTAAGACCCTGACTAAAAATAAAACAAAAAAGACTGGGGATGCAGCTCAGTGGTAGAGGATGTAGGAGTTCTTGGGTTCAATCCCCAATACTGCAAAATAGATTTTTTAAAAAATGGGCAGATTAACTGAACAGGTACTCCTCAAAAGAAGATATACAAATGGCCAATAATTATATGAAAAAGTGTTTAACATTTTCAACCATTAGGAAAATGCAAATCAAAACTATTTTGAGCCAGGTGCAGTGGCGCATGCCAGTAATCCCAAAGGATTGGGAGTCTGAGGCAGGAGGACCACAAGTTCAAAGCCAGCCTCAGTAAAAGCAATGTGCTGAGTGAGACCCTGTCTCTAAATAAAATACAAAATAGAGTTGGGGATGTGGCTCAGTGGCTAAGTGCCCCCGAGTTCAATCTCCAGTACCAAACAAACAAACAAAACAACAACAACAACAAAAACCCCAAACCCTACTTTGAAGCATGGATCAATGGGTTAAGTACCTCTGGGTTCAATCCCCAATCTCCAAAATAAACAAAAAACTACATTGAGATTCCATCTTACCCCAGTCAGAATAGCAATCATCAATAATATAACAATAAACGCTGGCAAGGTTGGGCAGGGCTCTTATACATTGTTGGTGGGAATGTAAATTAGTGTAGCCACTATGGAAATGGAGATGGTGGTTCCTCAAAAAACTAAAAGTAGCCCAGTGTGGTAATATGCCCCTGTAATCCCAGCTATTCAGGAGGACTGCAAATAGGAGGATTGCAAATTCGATGCCAGCCTCGACCATTTAGTGTGACCCTGTCTAAGATAAAACATTTTAAAGATGCTGGGACTATAGCTCAGTCGAAGAGTGCCCCTGGGTTCAGCCTCCAGTACTGGGGTGGAGAAGAACAGCACTAAAAAATACAACTACCAAATGATCCAGCTACACCACCCCTTGGAATAGATCTGAAGGAATTAAAGTCAGCCTACTATCAGGACACCTACATACGCACGTTTATCATAGCAGGATTCACAATTACCAAGGTGTGGAATCAGCCGAGGTACCCATCAACAGATGAGTATCCACACAATGAAAGAAGAATGAAATCATGTCATTTGCAGGAAAATTAATGGAACTGGAGAACATCACGTTAAGTGATATAATCCAAACTCGGAAGGACAAGTATTCCATGTTTTCTCTCACCTGTGGAATACGGGCAGGGGGAGACAATATGAAATAGAAAAAAAAATATTAGAGAAGAGGAAAAGGACCAGGGAAGGGGAGGAGAGGGTAGGGAAGGTAAGGGGGGAGGGGAAGATCAATATGTTATATGCACAAATCTGCCGCAATGAAACTCATTCTTCTTCTTCTTCTTTTTTCCTTTGGTTTTGGGGACTGAACCCAGGAGCACTTTACCACTGAGTCACATCCCAGAGCTTTCTATTTATTTATTTACTTATTTTGGTACTGGGGGTTGAACTCAGAGGTGGGTGCTTAGTATGTGTGAAGCCAGCTTAACCACATCCCAGCCCTTTTTTATATTTTATTTAGAGACAGGGTCTCACAGAGTTGCTTAGGGCCTGGCTAAATTGCTGAGGCTGGCTTTGAACTCGGGATCTTTCGGAGCCGCTGGGATTGCAGGCTTGTGTCATGGTGCCCAGCCCTTTCTATTTTTTATTTTGAGACAAGGTCTCAATAAATTGCTTAAGGTCTCAATAAATTGCCAAGGCTGGCCTTGAATTTGTGACCCAGCTGCTGGGATTACAGGCATGCGCCACTGCACCTGGCTTGAAACCCTTTATTCTGTGTGGTCAATATGTGCTAAAAAAAAAAAAAAAAAGTGGGGCTGGGTTGTGGCTCAGGGGCAGAGCGCTTGCCTTGCATGAAGGAGGCATGGGGTTCGTTCCCCGGCACCACATTAAAAAAAACAAATAAACAAAATAAAATATTGTGTCTATCTACAACTAAAAATATTTTAAAAGAGAGAGAGAGAAAGAAAGAGAAGGAAGCCAACTAGCAAGATCAAGATCAAGAGAATTTTGCTTGGTTCAGTGCTCAGCTTCGTGTGTGTGTGTGTGTGTGTGTGTGTGTGTGTGTGTGTACACCCAGGGCTTCACACACACTAAGCACCCACAGTGCCATTGAGCCATGCCCCTTGCCTTCAATGCTCAGTTCTGAGTCCCAAATCCATTCCCAGGGCCGGGAGTGACGGCCTCCCATAAAAATGAGGCCCCCAAAGACTACAAGCAGTTGTCCCTTCCCCCAAGAACTCATCGTATAATTAACCCTTTCTACAGCCACAGACAGACTTGCACGGAGTTAAGAGAGTGATTGGGAGGCACCCAGGTTGTGTGCCTGCTGCTCTCTGTTTGCCCTGGGGCAAGGTATTTAACTTTCTGCAAACTTCACCTTCCTGACTTACAGAGAGGGAAATAGTTCTCCTTCCCTGTAAGGTCATTATGAAAATTAAATGAGGTAACATTTGTCAAGTAATTAGAATAGTAATTAAGCAAGTGCTTAAGTGTTTTTAAATAAATAAACATACACTGAATAATTAGAGATTTCAAAATAACATAAGTGAAATACTCATCATGTGGTTTAGCTCAGTAAGAATTCAGAAATAGGGAAAGTGGGGCTGGTGATGCATTTCAGTGGTAGGTGGGCTAGGCCCTGTGTCAATCCCCAGCAGGAAAGACAGAAAGACAGACAGAGGAGGAGGAGGAGGGGTGGGGGAGGAAAGAAGCCAGGTGCCTTGGGACACACCTCAGGAGGCTCCTGTGTTAAATTCCCAGTCCAGGAGGAGGAGGAGGAGGAGGAGGAGGAGGAGGAGGAGGAGGAGGAGGAGGAAAGGGTTGGTTGGTTTCTGTGAAGGAGTGGTGCAGCGGGATCTGGAGATTGACAGGCAAAGACATGAAGGCAGAAACTGGCACTGGATGGGGGGCAGGTGAAACGGAGAGTGAGAAGACGTGGTAGAGGCATTAGGACTGGGGAGCAGGGAGCCCTAAGTTTGAGACCTGATTGACTGCAAATTAGATTTGCTGTAATAGGCAATGGGGAGGTGTTGAGACTTTTCAGAGGGAAATGATTTGATGAAAGTGGTGTTTTAGGGAAGATTCATCGGGCAATAGTTTTCCAGAAAGACTAGAAAAGAGTAGAAGGTAAAGAGGTAGTTGCGGTAATTTCTGGCCTTGAGGTGGTTAGGAGCTAATTCAGTGTTGCTTAAGACATGGAGGAGATCAGAAGGATTTGAGAGATATACGCTTCTGCATTTATTTTTGGAAAATCAAGGTAAGATAATACTTAGAGTAAAAAAACAAAATGACACATACAAGTCTCCCTTCTCTTCAAGACCCCCAGTCTAGCTGGGCAGAGTGGCACACACCTGTAATCCCAGCAGCTCCAGAGGCTGAGGAAGGAGCGTGGTAAATTCAAAGCCCGCTTCAGCAATTTAGCAAGGCCCTAAGCAACTTAGAAAGACCTGGTCTCAAAATGTAGAAAAGGGTTGGGGATGTGGCTCAGTGGGTATTAAAACAACAACAACAACAAAGTCTAATACACACAGAGAGTTAACTTTTTTGTGTGTGTACATATAGCACTAGGGAATGGAACTCAGGACACTCTGCCACTGAGCTACATTCCCAGTCTTTTTAAAAATTTTTATTTTGAGATAAAGTCTCACTAAATTGCCAAGACTGGTCCTGAACTTGAGATCCTCTTGCCTCAGCCTCCTAAGTAGCTGGGATTACAGGTGCGTGCCACTGAGTCCAGCAAGTTGACTCTTTTTATTCTTGGTATTTGTGTTCTGTACAGTTGTCACAAACACTGAATTACCAAATATTTGTCCTGGGGGAAATTCAGGGTTAAGTTCTTGCAAGCTTGTGGTCACAATGTGTCCAACTGATCAATACCTTCGCCATGTTTCCATTTAAAGATACCTGTTTAATATGTATTGTCAACTCATTGATGTTAAATTCACAACCAACATCACTATAGCTCGTGTTCTGAACAAAGTTTATCAAGCACAAGTATTTTCTCTATAAGGCATAGCACAGCCTTCTTGGACTCTGGTACAGGAGGCAGAACTTGAGCACATTTGGGGGCATTTTGTCTGTTTTTGTTGTTCTGCAGTACAGGAGTCAAACCCAGGGGTGCTTTACCATTGAGTCAAACCCCCAGGACTTTTTATTTTTTATTTTGAGACAGGATTTCTCTAAGTTGCCCAGGTTGGCCCTGAACTTTCGATCCTCCTGCCTCAGTCTTCCCCATTGCTGGGATGACAGGTGTGTACCAATGCACCTGGCTTGGGGGACATTTAAAATAATGGAATCACCCCTCCAGAAGCAGAAAAAATATACCACTTATAAAACTACAAAAGGGACACTATTTACAGTGTAAGAGCCGAAACAAGAAGATGGAATGTCACCTTATCTGACAAGCTGCTGACATGACTGTACAGTGACTCAATTTTTTTTTTTTTTTTTTTTGCCTTTCTGTGCATGTCCATGTGGATCATGAAAACACTATGAGTGCTAATTTGGGGGTTACAAATAAATTTTAGCAAGTAGGCGAATTGGTAAATATGGCATCAAATAATGAGGATCAACTGTGAATGGAGAGAAGGCAGGCTTCAAGAGCACCTGTAATCCCAGCAGCTTGGTAGGTTGAAGCAGAATGATCATGGTTCAGAGCCAGCTTCAGCAACTTAGCGAAGCCCTAAGCAACTCAGTGAGACTCTTTCTGTGAATAAAACACAAAGAAGGGGGTGAGAGCTGGGCAGTGTGGCGCATGCCTATAATCCGAGTGACTCAGGAGGCTGAGGCAGGAGGATCACAAGTTTAAAGCCAGCCTCAGCAATGGTGAAGCTCTGAGCAGCTCAGTGAGACCCTGACTCTAAATAAAATACAAGGTAGGGGGGGCTGAGGATGTGGCTCAGTGGTCGAGTGCCCCCGAGTTCAATCCCTGGTACCAAAATAAAATAAAATAGCACATAATGTGTACAAGTGTGACAGGAACCATACTTGGAAGGGTCTCAGGCTTGCTTGAATGCTCTGCTGTTGTTGCTGTTCTGAAATTTTTAACTTGTGAACAACAGGCCCTTTATCATTTTCATTTTTGCACTGGACAACATTTTATGTAGCTGGTCCTATATGCATGTGTGAGTGTGTATTTTTTTTTTTAGAGAGAGAGAGAGAGAGAGAGAATTTTTTAATATTTATTTTTTAGTTCTCGGTGGACATAACATCTTTGTCTGTATGTGGTGCTGAGGATTGAACCCGGGCCGCACGCATGCCAGGTGAGCACGCTACTGCTTGAGCCACATCCCCAGCCCTGTGTATTTAACTTTATAAATGAGATCATAAATACTATATGGCATTCTGCTTATTTCTTCCTTTAAAAAAGTTAAAAATCAATATTCTATCTTTGGAGATCTTTTTCTATTGACACAACAAATCTACTTCCTTCTAACATCCAAGGTATAGATGTATTATAATGTATCTATTGAGTCTTTTATTGATAGGCCTTTGTTTATGAACTTTTTGCTTTTAGGAATTACATTGAGCCCAAGGCAGGGCACACACAGTCTTCTCAGTTACTCAGAGGCTGAGGCGGGAGGACCACAAACAAGTTCAAGGCCAGCCTGGCGACTTAGCAAGAGCCTGTCTTAAAGTAAGTAAGCAAGTCAATAAATAAATAAATAAAGGCTGGGGATACAGTTCAGTGGTGGAGTGCCTCTGGGTTTTAATCTCTGTAATGTGGGGAGGGAGGTTTCTAATTTACAGAAAGGTTACAAAGATATTCCAGATGATTCCCATAAACCCATATCCAATTTCCCCAATCACTAACATTTTCCCTTAATATGGTACCTTCGTCACAATTATTGAACCCATATTGATATTGACTATTAACTGAGGTCCAAACTTTATTACATTCCCTTTTTCATCTCATATCCCTTTTCTGTACTAGGATCCCACCCAGGCGACCACATCATGTAGATAGATATATATTTTTTTCATAACTTCTTAGGCTCCTCTTGGTGCTGACAGTTGAGTTCCTGCTTTTTATCGTCATTCCACATCAGTTCTGACTAAGGGGAGAAAAACCCGTCTGAGATAACCAGGCCCAGATTACAGACTCAGCAAGCGGAGCCCAGCTCTCTATTCCCATCCTCCCACCTGCTTCTCTGAAACTCTCAGGCACCTTCCTCTTCCCCCATATCCACCAAGTGCCCTGTGCATTCCTTCTTTGCCCTCTGACTTCAACGTACCCAGGATTTACAGGGACTTAGAGAGGCTGCTTTTGCTAAAAGCTGTGACTCTTCGGCTAGACCTGCTGATGCCCTGTGGGTAACTGAAAGCAAAATGAAGGTCTCTCTGCCTTCTTTTTGCATCTGTCTCCTTACTTACATTAAACTTTGGGTCAGGTCCCTGCTCAGTTTTGCACATTAGCATGTTAATCATTTAAGGAGTGTTCATCTAAAAAGTGGTGATACAAGGATTATTAGCCCTAAAAAATTTGCCTGACCCATCTCCTCCTCCTTCAAGACTGGGGCCAGATTTGCGGGAGCGGGGCAGCTTCAGACCCCTGGAGTGCAGCCTGCAAGCTCTCAGTAGTTGTCCGGAGCCCTCCTGGAAGAGCAGAGTCTATCATCTCACAGAAACAGAATTGCCCTCTTGCAGAATCGCAGATCTGATGGGTAAAAAGCAGGTGGAAATTGCCCCCAAAGTGAGAAGGACTTCTCTGGAGCCACTTTGCAGAACCAGAACTGAGAGCAGGAGCAACCAGATCAGTCTAGTCATGCATACCTCTGGCCCCCACTCCAATACTTCCTCTACAATATGGCCAGAACAATTAAAGTTTCCTTTGCTGCTTTTTACCATTCCTTTTCTGCTTGTTTTCTTTTTCTTTTTCCCTTCCCCTCACTCCAGTCTCAGGCCAAGGACTTCTGGTAAGAATAATAATCCTTGGGCTGGGGGCTGGGGCTCAGTGGTAGAGCACTTGCCTTGCACATGTGAGGCACTGGATTTGATCCTCAGCACCACATAAAAATAAATAAGTAAAATAAAGGTATTGGGTCTATGTATAACTAAAAATATATTTTTAAAAAAATGACAAGTCTTCCTTTTTTTCATGGTAGTCTGCTTTATGGGTGGCAGTTAGTACGAGTCAATAAATGTTGATCCCCAAAGAAGAGCTCAGTTATTTATCAGAGTACTGGTCCATAGAGAGCTGAATTAAACTAAACCAAATGATTGCTGAGATGACTACAGTCGATCCTGCTTCTTGGGAGACGAAGCCATGGCCGACTGATACATGGCACAAGCTGTTCCACAGCTGTAGGAACCACGGTGACTCTGCACAGAGGGCTCGGCTACTCCACCCTCGGATGCACTGGAATTCCCTTATCCTCCTGAATCAGCTTTTGTTTGTCTGGAACTTTATTTTCAGGATGTCTGCGTGAAGCAGAGCTGATGGTCCTTTGGGCACCCTGACCAGACCCGGCAGATTCCGAAGCATCTCGCCTCACTTACTGCCCACCCACCGCGCAACTGGAGCCAAGTGACAAGCCTTCCTTTAAGTCAAATACAACTTACTAGCCTTCTTTACCAAGCCGATCCCTTAACTTGCCTTATATTTGTTTATTCAATGTTTTTAATTTATTTATTAGTATTCTATTATTTTAATTTTATTAGTTAATGTATTTATTTTAACGTTTCCCACAGAGTATCTGACAGATTTTATTAGTAGCTGGTCGCTAGTACAATTCTTTTTTTTTTTTTTTTTTTTTGATACTGGGGATTGAACCCAGGGGGCGCTTAACCACTGAGGAATATTCCTTGTCCTTTTTATTTTTTATTTATTTATTTTTTTGTTTTGAGACAGGGTCTCACTAAGTTTCTCAGGGTCTCACTAATTGGCTGAGGCTGGCTTTGAACTTGTGATGCTCCTGCCTGAGCCCCCCAGGTGGCTGGGATGAGTCACAGGTGTGCCACTGCGCCTGGCTCTCTAGTCTAAGTAAAGAGTTGCTTGTTGTAATATTGGGGATATCGAGGGCTCTGAAAAGTGGAGGGAGGGGGCTGGGGTTGTGGCCAGTGGTAGAGCTCATGCCTGGCACGTGTGAGGCGCTGGGTTGGATCCTCAGCACCACATAAAAATGAACCAAACAAGGTATTGCATCCATCTACAACTTAAAAGGAAAGCAGTAGAGGAAGGAGGCTGGGAAGGAGAACTGGTCTACTGGGGAAGTTTGTGAGCCTCATTATGCGCATCTTGGTAAAGGTGAAATGTGCTTTTTTTTTTTTTTTGTAGATGATTATCTGATCTCATCACTCAGAGTCCTCCTGCCCCATAGCTCTGGGCTAAAGAGCAAACAGTGTGGGACAAGGACAGAAGACCTGGAGAAAGTTGGAAGCACCTGGGTAGGAGGTCGGTGCTCAGGAATTCGAGAGCTGCCTGCTCCGGGAAGCAGAGGTGGAAAGTGAAAGAGCCACAGGAGGACAGAAAGGGAGGGCGCGGGAGGAAGGGCCTTTCCCAGGGTTAGGCGCCTGGGGCAGGAGCACCCCGTGGAGGAGAAGCTCTGAGAGCAGGGCACGGGAAGCCGAGGAGGAGGGAGTGTGACAAGTGGGCCGCAGGGACAGAGGGGACCTAGGAGGGCTCTCATTCCTGAGCTCGGGCAGGGGAGGGCGGAGGACTGGGCCCCTCAGGGATGACCTGCTCAGAGACGGCCCATCAGGAGAAATAGGAGCGCACCTACACATTGCAAAGAAGGTTTTCTTACCCATTTTTGTGGGCAGAAGAAAATAACCCAGAAGTTACTTTCTAAAAGTGGGATTTAAATTCCAGCTTTTAATTTCCCCACAAAGGGAAGCCCACCGATTATGCTCAGGAAAGCAGGAATCGCTCTCTATTTTGACTTGTACTAATATTTTCCAGAGCCTAGAAAAGTGTCTGGGATCTGGTAGGTGCTCCTTGAATGTTGGAAAGTAGGGAGACAAGCGGGAATTAAGTCTAGAGAGTAAGAAGAGGGACTCATTATCTCTGTGTCTCAGACCCCTGGGAAGACTGAGCTAGTAGTCCTGGGCTGAATGACAGGAGGTCCTGAAGACAGGCTGCCAGAGGGCATCTTAAGAACCCAGGGCACAAAAGTTCCACCTGCTTCCACACAGGGCAGCCAAGAGCCGGCCTGGACACCAACTGGGTGCTTTTTCCCCATCTTTTGCAATTCAACTGAGCCTGTGTACAATGAAAAAAAGAGAAGTGACAGTGTGGTGACATGATTTAGGTTAATGAGCTACTGATCACCTGCCAAGTGGGTAGGAAGTTGTTTTTTTTTTTTTTTTCTCCCTGCCCACTTTTGTAGAAAAAAAAAATGTTTTGTCAATGAGTCATCTGGTCTCATTACCCAGAGTACAAATCAGTGAGCTGAGAAGAGGTCAAAACCCAGGGAGAACATGTCTATCCCCTCTCCCATCTCCAGCTCATTATCTTAACTGTGGGAAGGACTTCATGGGTGAAGGTATGTTGGAGCTGGACAGTTGTTCACTCACATTTATGCAGTTTACTATGTATCATCATTTATATTTCTTTTTTCCTCTTTGGTACTGGAGATTTAACCTAAGGTTGCTTTACCAGTGAGTCACATCCCTGGCCCTTTTTATTTTATTTATTTTTATTTTGAGACAGAGTCTCACTAAGTTGCTTAGGGGGCCTCCAATAAATCAAACTTGCATTCCCCCTATCTCGGCCTCCTGAGCCACTGGGATTATAGGCGTGTGTCACCACACCTGACTCAATTATATTTAATAAGGCTATTTTCAAAAGAGAGAGAAACAGAGAGAGAGAGAGAGAGAGAGAGAGAGAGAGAATCTTATGTATAAAATTTTTATACTCAGAGATGGTGTACTTAATTTGTATGTGCTTATTTTACATATATACATTTATCTAATTCATCTTTATAGTCAAAGAGAAAGACATTTTGAAATAAAATCATATATATTATACATATATAATCATATACATATGTATATATCATCATATATATTCATACTTTTTTTTTTTTTTTTTTTTTTTTTGCTGGGCCAAGGCCTTGCTCACTAGGCAAGTGCTCTACCACTGAACTAGACCTCTAGCTCTAAAATAAAAAAATCACTTTGTGGAAAACAAAGGACAGCCCAGGGAGACAGGATACAAATACAAAGAGTGTCATTGTAGGATTTCTAGCCAGATAAAGGAGTCACTCCCTCTCCTGGGGGTGGAGGGAAGAATTGAAGGGTAAATAGTCCTTGGCTTGGTAACCTTGGGTAAGAATGTTGTGTTCTTTGTGAACTTTCTTTCTTTCTTTCTTTTTGGTGCTGGAATCATACCCAGGGCACCAAGTGCACTACGTGAGCATGCTAACCCCGACACTGGGCTACACTCCAACCCCTATAACTTTTTTTTTTTGTGTGTGTGTGTGTGTGTGTGTGGTACTGGGGATTGAACCCAGGGTTTTGTGCACGTGAGACAAGCCCTCTGCCAACTGAGCTAGATCCCCAGCCCCTATAACTTTTTAACAGGTTGAGTCACTCCTTGAGACCAGCCTTTCCTTGTCCCCGTCAACCTCCAGAAAATTCTCCCTTTCCTAGACCAGAGAGGAAGATGGCTTGTTGTTCTGCCATTCTTCAGGTCCCCAGGGTCCCACTTCCTAGTCATCCTGATGTGCTACAGAATTTGAGAGATGCTAGGGCAACCCACCTACTAGAAGGATCCAGGGCCTGCTTTCCTGCTCCTGGTACTCAGAAAGGAACAGACCCTTGCTGAGGAAAACCTACTATTATCAACTTTGCTGAAGGTGTTTTGAAATTATTTCCAAAGGAATTAAAGTTAAATAGGTGAGGATTTAAATTACACCCAATTTGGGAGCCACCATTACAATTTGCATTACAATTTAAAAGATTCCATGTTAATTGCTAATACTTTACAAAAGCATTTTAAAATAACTAAGGAACAAGCCAGACATATAATAAAACAATGTCAAAATTGTGTGACCTTTTTACCACAAGTTAATCTTGGAGTCAATCCTAGAGGACTGATACCTAACCATATTTGGCAGATGGACGTCACACACTTGCCAGAAATTGGAAAATTAAAATATTTGCATGTTACAGTTGATACTTCTTCCGGATTTTTGATGGGCTCCCTTCATGCCGGAGAAAAAAACTAAAGATGTTATAGCTCATTGCTTACAAAATTTTGCCACTGTGGGCGTTCCTAAACAGTTAAAAACAGATAATGGTCCTGGCTATACCTCTACCTCTTTTAAACAATTTTGCTCATCATTTGGTATTACTCATATAACAGGAATCCCATACAATCCACAGGGACAAGGCATAGTTGAAAGAGCTCATCAAACTATTAAAACGTACCTATTAAAGCAAAAAGAGGGAATTGGAAAGGGGTATATATCCCCCAAAGATAAACTTAAAATAACACTTTTTACTCTAAACTTTTTAAATTTGGATTCATCAGGACTTAGTGCTGCGGAAAGGCATATGTATCCAAAAATGTACATAAGCCTAAGGTACTTTGGAAGGATATTCTAACAGGACAATGGAAAGGTCCTGACCCAGTGATTGTTTGGAGTTGGGGTTCTCTTTGTGTGTTTCCACAGGGAGAACAGCAGCTGATTTGGATTCCAGAGAGACTAACCAAAGCAATTTCTACAGACCAAAAGGAAGATGATTTGACTCAAATCCATAGCAGCTGATATCCAGAGCTCCAGCTTGGCTATTCTTACATCTGCGACAGTGATTAACCAGGGTGCTTTTTTCAATATCTATTTTATTATTGCCTTTTCCCACATCATAAAGCTCTATTTTATTTTTTGAGCTCATACAAACCTAGGTTAATGTTTTTCTGATCAGTTTTATTTTTTGACTGTGGAGTTTTTAAACATTGCAATGGAGATTTCACCTGGGTAAAGCTACAAGGCCTTTACTGTTGTCTTATGTGTTGCACGTTTGTGTGCACATTTGTGTTTTGTGTTGTATGTCTGTGTGTGCGTATGTCCATATATCATATATGAGGAGCACTCATGGAAAAATGGATCCGAATTATTTCTTTTTATTCACATGATTTAAATGGCTTAATTTAAATTAGGTAAATAGCTGTTAAGGATTGTTTTTAAAGGTGGTTAATAGATCTGTTTGTTTACTAATTTAAATCAGGTAAACAGCTGTTAAGGATTGTTTTTAAAGGAGGTTAACAGATCTGTTTGTTTACTTTCACCTTTCCTTTTCATTATATTTAATAATTCTTTTCAGGATAATGTCTCTTTAGCATCATTGCCAGAATTCCTATCTTCATCCCAGTACCAGTGAAGACAAAGATAAAACCAAACTACAGCTTCTATGATAGCTATCGCAGTAAACTGTATAAACTGATGCATCAATGAATATAACTCAACAAGTGATGCTCAATCAAGGAGTCAACTTACTTTGGGAGGAAACGGACTTTGGGAGGAAATGGACATATTGATAGATTCCTCTGCTTTGAACTGCTTGCAGAACTTGCCTGGACTATGTAACTATCGTTTGGTGCAGCGAATTGTGGTAGTGCTGGCATATCTTTGCTGATGGTGTCACCAGTGATGCAGTTTTTCCAAAGGAGCCGTCAATTGGCTTGGTGTTGTGGCATTTCTGTATCCTCCTCCCTTCTGCTAGTGATGGTCTAAAATTTAGGGACCAACAGAGGTGAGGCAAGAACCTCACCCCCCCACTGGTGCATAGACCTATCCACAAGTACGACTGTATGCTGGACCGGTAGTCAGTGACGGGTGTGATCCAATTGCAGTGGTATCAACCTAAGACAGGAGGCTGACGCCTAGAGGTCAGTTTTTCCCATGACGGGTAAGAACCATATGTTGAACTGGACAACCTACCAGGCACGGTCCTTAAGCCACATTGCTTGTTGTTTAATTAATCAGAAGGGGGGAGATGCTGGGAGCCATTACCAAGTAGGAATGACGCATGGCAATTTCTTTGTCAGCCTACCCAATGTGGCTTAGAGGAAGGACTCTCCATATTGGACCCAGGTCATTTGCAGTGACATTGCATGTAAGGTGACCTTGCTCAAGGACCAGGGCGGATCTGGGTTTAGGGCAGATCAGGGTTTAGGGCTCTCCTTGGGTTTAGGGCGGTTCCAGGTTTAAGGTGTACCCTGCTGGGAATAGGGCGTATCCTGCTGCCTCAGGTGTGCCTGCTCCTGGAGTTCCTGTTGAGTTCCCACGGGGTTCAGAGAGTATTTGGGATTCAGAGCCCAGTGGAGAGTGTGGATTTTGCCCAGAACGTGTGTAGAGTGCCGGTGTGAGTTTGGAAATAAAGAATTGCTGTTTGAATCTACAAGGCTGTGAGTGGCTCGTGATTTTGTGCCCAGCCAGACTGCGGCAACAATTTAAGGTCTTTTATAGCAGACAATATAAAACAGTCCTGGATGCTTTTCTTAATCCTGCTCAGACAGGGTTGGCTCTTGATATTGACTTGAAATTCAGAAAGGTTGGAAATATAAATCTGTGGGACGGGGTTAACAAGTCAATATTTGCTTTGTGAGCTCAGACTGCCCTGCTTAATAGAACCCATTGATGAGTGCAGAGGGTAAAAGTCAACTAACTTCCTGAACTAACTGTCATCAAATTTACCAAGGAGTCTCTAAGACGTCCAGGAGGAATGGAGCCACAGGTGATTATCGTCATCTTCTCGTCATTCAGGATCTGGCTCAAAAGCCACCTCCTCCAAGGGTCTTCCCTGACCACCCTCCATAGCTAGTCACCATCACGTTACTCTTTTTTTTTTGTATTGGGTGTTGAACCCAGGGGTGGACTACTACCAAGAGGTCTTGAACTTGCGTTCTTTCTGCCTCAGCCTCCCCAGTTGCTGGGATAACTGGGGTGCACTACTGTGCCAGGCTATCTTACTGTTAAATTCAAGTTAAGACCATACTCTTTCCAGGCACACCCCAGACAGGGACTGAGCATGGTGTGTGTACCCAAGCCTGGTCATTTCTGACCAACAGAGGACTCCTCCAGGAACTGTGTGCCCTGATCGCCCCACTGGGCTGGCTGAGACTTTGTCAGATCTGTTATGTCTGTGGCTCTCCTTGCCCAGGCCTGTTTCTTCTCTGTCTTTCCCAGCTGTTATTACTCACAATAAACCTCTCCCATTCCTAATTTTGTCTCAGTATCTGCTTCCTAGAGAACCCAAACCGATGCACTGGGTAATAAAGTAATGCAAAACAGATTTAAAAAAAAAAGACCCAGCTATCCCACTTCTTGGCATTTTCCCCAAAGATCTAAAATCAGCCCATTAGAGCAGCAGGACCACCTCGGTGTTTACAGCAGCACAGTTCACAGAGCTCAATTATAGATCAGCACAGATGCTGTCAACAGATGAACGGATTAAGACGTTGTGGGATATGCACACAATGGAGTTCTACTCAGCCATGAAAAAATAATGAAATTATGGCATTTGCTGAGTCAGAAGGATCGCAAGTTCAAAGCCAGCCTCAGCAATTCAGTGAGGCCCTAAGCAACTTGGCAAGACTCTGTCTCAAAAAATAAAAAGGGTTAGGGATGCGGCTCAGTGGTAAAGTACGCTTGGGTCAAATCCCCAGTACCCCACCTCAAAAAAAAAGTATATGAACAGAATTTGCTATTGTACAAAGCACTGAAAGTTGTGAATATTTTTATTATTGGCTGATGTCCCAGATATAAGGAAGATGTCAATCAACAAATATTTATTGAGCATCTACTATACACTGACCATTTGTATTAATTTTCTATGGCTGCTATGACGAATTATCAGAACTTCAGTAGCTTAAAACAACACAAGTTTATTTCTTACAGTTCTGGAAGTCAGAAATCCTAAACTCAAAATTTTACAAGGCTATGTTCCTTCCAGAGGCTCTAGGAGAGAATCTGTTTCCCTGTCTTTTCTAGCTTCTAGAAGCTTCTGCATTCCTTGGCTCATGGACCCTTTTTCCATTTTTAAAGTCAGCAGCATGGCATGGTTAAATTAAATAAGGAGGAGGCCACTAGCCTGAGACTGTCTGCATACCTTGAGTTCCTAGGAAACAAACTCCAACCAAACTGAGTATGTAAATGAACCTAAATCGAACTTAGGAGTATGACAGCCAAGTTTCAGCCAATCACAGGCAGCTAACTCATCACACCAGGCTCACATAAGGTAGACACCTTTGCTTCTGTGACAAGCTATAAAAGCTTGCTGCTCACACTGATCTGAATCTCTTCTGGTTCTGAGAACAAATTTAGTTTGTCTAAAATTGATTCTGTTTTGTGCTTTGAGTATTGAACTCAGGGGCACTCTACCACTGAGCCACGTCACCAGTGTTTTTATTTTGAGACAAGTTCTGACCAAACTGTCCAGGTGAGCCTAGAACTTTAGGATCTTCTTGCCTCACCCCTCCACCTTCGCCCAGTAACTGGGATTGCAGGCATGTACCACCTAATTTTTCTAAATATTTTATCAGCATCTTCAAATACTTCTCCCTGTCTCTAATCACTACCTCTGTGATCACATCTCCTCTGCTCCTTCCTTCCTCTTGTGATGACGTTGGGCCCACCTGGATCATCCAGAATAATCTCCCCATCTCAAGACCCTTAACTTAATTACATCTGCCAAGTCCCTTTTGTTATGTCAAATAACATATTCAGGGACCTTTGATGTGGACATCCATGATGCAGGCATCTCTGGGAGGACAATATTTTGCATTATTGTGGCAGTATACACCAGGGGGAAGATCTGAGCTCTGCAGGAGATTCTGTCCTAAGGTAGGAAAGATGGATAACACTCAGATAAAAGAATTCTTTCAGAGGCTGAGAAATGCTACAAAGACATTTTAAAAGAGCAACAAAAATGCTGGCTATGGTGGCGCACTGCTGTAATCCTAACCACCTGGGAGGCTGAGGCAGGAGGATGGCAAGCCTCAGCAATTTAGTGAGGCCCTGATTCAAAATAAAAAAATAAAAAAAGACTGAGGGTGTGGCTCAGTGATAAAACACCCCTGGGTTCAAACCCCAGTACAAAGAAGAAGAAAGAGGAGGAGGGAGAGGAGGAGGAGGAGGAGGAGGAGGAGGAGAAAAACAATGACCCTCTTGGCAGCTGAATGGAAAGTACTTTCTTGAAGGGAATCCAAGTAGGGCACTGTGATGGCTGCTGCCGTGCACCACGCAGGTGCACTTCTCCATATGTATTTGGTAAGGGCCCCTGGGTTTCTCTTCTCATGCAGAAACTCAGATGAGGGAGGTTAGTGGAATAACATTCAGCCCCCACTGCTGCTATTGGTCTCAGGGCTGCCACTGGTGTTAGTTTCCTTCTTGCACTCTAAATTCCCCTTCCCTGCCAATCATGATGGTGGAATGCCCATAATCCCAGAAACTCAGGAGGCTGAGTTGGGAGGATTGCAAATTGGAGGCTAGCCTGGGAAATTTAAGGAGACCTTGTCTCAAAAAAAAAAAAAAAAAAAAGAACTGGGAATATAGTTCAGTGATAAGGCATCCCTAGGTTCAATTCCCAATAAAACAAACAAACAAATAACACCCCCTCACCGATATTCTCTCTACTAGTTCCAGTGGCTTATCTAATGCTGTCGCCCAAACCCTAATTCCCTTCTCAGGCCAGGCTTGCTGTACTTAATCATTCACGGTCAGAATATGCAACAGAGCACCAACAGACTAGGGCACAGTGGCACGTATTTGTAATCCCAGCTACTTGGGAGGCAGAGGCAGGAGGATTGCAAGTTTGAGGCCCACCTGGGCAACTTAGCAAGACCCTGTCTCAAAAATAAAATAAAAAGGGCTGGGAATGTAGTTCAGTGGTAAGGCACCCTAGGTTCAACCCCCAGTGCCCCACACACATACACACACACACACACACACACACACACCCCACATGCACAAAAGAGGTGCCTAAGTGGGTCACCAAACACATTTCTGTCTGCCCCAACTATATAAAAGCAGCCCTACCCTTCTCCTATCAGGGCCACTTACCCCTGACAACATGGTCGTTTCTCTTCTTGCCTGGTGACTGCTGTGCAGGGAGTTCGAAGTGCCCATGTGGCAACCACAGCTGTTGTTGATGCTTATTGTGGCCCTCTGGGGGTCAGAACCTCTAATCCTGAGGAGCCAGAGTGGCAGGCTAGGATGCACAAAGTCCCCTGTGGATCACCAGGGTCAGTGGAAGTCGGCTGCTCCTTTCCTCCTCCAGGGTCTCTCAGAGCTGCCGAGTCTGTGCTTCCACCAAGTGTGTAGGTCAGAGCAGTGTGTCTTTACTTTTCTTTTTTTGGTATCAGGAATTGAACCCAGGGATGCTTAACCACTGAGCCACATCCCCAGACCTTTTTGTTTTTAATTTTTTAAAATATTTTTTTAGTTGTAGATGGACACATTTTCTCTCTCTCTCTCTCTCTCTCTCTCTCTCTCTCTCTCTCTCTCTCTCTTCTTTCTATTTGGTGCTGAGGATCAAACCCACACTTGCAAGGCAAGCGCTCTACCACTGAGCTACAACCCTGGCCCTGTATTTTTAATTTTGAGATAGGGTCCTGCTAAGTTGTTCAGGGCCTTGCTAAGTTGCTGAGGCTGGCTTTGAACTCGCAATCCTCCTGCTTCAGCCTCCTGAGCCACTGAGATTACAGGTGTGCCCCACCATGCCCGGCTCCTTCCTTTTTAAGATGGGGTCTCACTGTGTTGCCCAGGCTACTCTTGAGCTCCTGGGTTCAGCGACCCTCCCTCCTCAGGCTTCCTTGTAGCTGGGACTGAGGTGAGCACACACAGGCTGTGTGTCTTCCCAAGGTTTCTGGAATGCTGGCCTCTTTTGCTTCTCCTAGTGATCAGCATGTCCCATTGCTCAACATGATGTTCCGTAGGATGCCCAGACAGAATTGTTTATGACTGAGCAGGGAGGATCCACCATAGCTGGACTTTGGCTGGGACTACTTATTTGTACCTGGCCCTTATAAGCCCTCCCAACAGAGGGGTGAGTCAAGTGTCAACTTGGGCCTCCAGGTATCAATGTCAATTTACATTCTGTTTCCAACAGCCCTCAAATTGCCTGATAACTTCTTTCTGTGTATTGTCACCTGAGTATCCCCCCAAGTCTCTTTGGAAGGAATGGGGAAATCATTACAATGTCTTCCAGATGTTAATGCTGTTGCCGGTCTTGGGGACCTGTCCACCTCTCTATAGTCAATCAGTTGGGGGGTCTGACAAAGGACTCAGGTCAGGGAAATAGACAAAGGAATGTAAGTGTTTTATTTATTTATTTATTTTTTAGTTTTCGGCGGACACAACATCTTTGTTTGTACGTGGTGCTGAGGATCGAACCCGGGCCGCATGCATGCCAGGCGAGTGCGCTACCGCTTGAGCCACATCCCCAGCCCTTTTGTTTTGTTTTTTAAACTGGGATCTTGATCTCAGAGTCCTGCTCATTCATTCTCACTTTCTTTTGATCACACATATTCAGCAATATCTTTATTTTGACTTCCCATCTGTCTTGTCACCGGGGATACCATGTTCCATTAACCATGGAGACCCACGCTTCTTGTCAAATCCCCGTGGCTACCCCTTTGACCTCACTAGTCAGGATGATAATTAAACTCTGACCCCCAGGCTTCTGGAGACTAAGTGCTGCCACCAGCTTCTATTGCTGCAGGACCCCAGCATCCCTGTTGGTACAAAGGGGCCAAGCTGATGACAGTGTCTTCTCCTGTTGGGGGTGGCTTACAGAAGAAAGCCACCACTGAGCTTCTTAGTGATGTCGGTATTCTTCTCACCGGCACTTCCTGATGGCTTTGGTGACCAGGGTTCCTCTGTCTTCTCTGGAACGTTCTTGGGAGGGGCTTCTGCTCTCTCACGATTGACTCTAGCAGCCTCCTTCGCGGAGGCACCTTATCCTTTCTCCCCCCAGTTACTACAGCAATTCGGGCACTGGACTTTCACTCCGCAAGAGCTATCAACTTCCTCCATATTTCTAAAAGCCTCTGGGGCATGTCCCTGACCAGGAATTTAAATTCCATCCCAAGAAAGTGACCCCCAAGTCAAGAAATGCTCCTTTAGCTACTCTTGCATTTCACCCCGGGATTAAGCGTCATCAGAAGGCAATACCATAGCCACTCCCCAACTCTTATCAGTACCCGTTGGCTAGTTCTTTGATACTTTGGAACATCTGCAAGCATCTCCTTTTCTTCCTTTATCAGGTCCAGCCTGTTCTCACTGGACTATGGGGCAACCTAATCCTAATTAAGACCCCAACAGTCAGGAGACTCTGAGGGGCAGAGGCCCCTGCAGCCCCTCACCACAAGGAGAGAGTGCCAGCTCTTAACAGGTAGAGGGGGGCTCCCTCGGAAGGCTCTGAGAATCCAGGGGAGTAGAGGTCACCTCCCACCCTCTGAGCCCAGATATTTCCATTCAATGTATCAGAGTCTCGGGTTTTCCAGCCAGGGCCCTGACCTTGAGTGCAGATCTGCCTGTGGGAGTTAGGAGTTGAGTCTTCAGATTTTTTTTTTCTTTTTCTTCTTTTCCTACTGCTGTAGATAAAAGCCTCTTTGTAAGTTATCAAAGAGGCCCTCTGGCCTTCACAGTTAATTTTCAATGTTTGTTAACTGCTCTCAGCTTTTCATGATCTCCTGCAAGGGTTCAATGCAACTTAATAACAGGCAGCCAATTCCATTGTCCCTGTATTCACTGGGGCTATCCCTCTGCCGAACCCATAGTCTTCCACTTTACCATCAGTGAAAGTTCAAGAAACTGAGCCACCCTCTCCTCCCAAAGAGCATCTGTACCCCTACAAAATCCAGGAGGGGTTCTTTTCTTTTCTCCCCTCTTTCTATTCCCCTCCCTCCCTCCCTCTTTCTCCTCCTCCTCCTGCCTTTTCTTCTCTCTCTCTCTCTCTCTCTCTCTCTCTCTTTCTGCTACAGTCTTGATGGGTGCAGCCGTGCTAGCCTATGATAATCCCAGCAACTCAGGAGGCTGAGGCAGGAAGATTGCAAGTTTGAGGCCAGCCTGGGCATCTTAGTGAGACCCTGCTTCAAAATAAATAAAATAAAATAAAATAAAAGGCTTGGGGATAATTCTGTGATAGAATGCCCCTGGGTTCAGGCCCCAGTACCACAAAAAGAATAAAACGTCATAGAGCTAGAATCTCAGGTCTCGCTATGTTGCCCAGGCTGGCCCTGGACTCCTGGGCTCAAGTGGTCATCCTGCCTCAGCCTCTCCAGTAGCTGGGGACTACACGTATGCACCAGGGGTGAGTTATGCAGTTCTCAAATCCCGCCTTATTCTGCTCTTTCAGACCACTGCTGGCACCAACTGAGTCAGTTCAGGTGGTTTGGACAGGAGATGTGGAAACAAAAATCAGGAGTCCAAAGGTGTATCAATGGTAATACCTGGGGAAAACAAAGGGGAAAGAAGCAGAAATAGGCCAAGAAAGCCTCTGGGCAGTGATACGTATCAGGTGGTTTTGAATGTTAAGGAAGTAGGACGCAAAATTAAACAAGGAGAACC
The DNA here is from genome assembly GCF_048772815.1 of Callospermophilus lateralis. Taxonomy (NCBI): domain Eukaryota; kingdom Metazoa; phylum Chordata; class Mammalia; order Rodentia; family Sciuridae; genus Callospermophilus; species Callospermophilus lateralis. The sequence goes on from NC_135311.1 coordinate 3,431,532, forward strand.
TCGAGCTATGATGTAGACCTTCCCAAGCTGCAGTCTACCCAATGAGAAGGTCCAGAGCAAAGAGTGTCCTACTGAGGAGTCCAACAGTGGGCAGAAATGACCAGACCCTAATATTCACACTGTGCTTCGTCATGGGCTAGGGACTGTCCAGGAGGAGTGCAGCCCTAGCTCTGACACTGTAGTGGACTCCCAAGGTAAAACAGCTGCTGGTGGTAGCTAACTGTACTCTAGCAATTGAAGGCAGAGTCTTGTATCTATTTATTTGGTACTAAGGATGGAGTCCAGAGGTGTTTTATGTTGAGACAGGATCTCACTAAATTGCCCAGGCTGGCCTCCAACTAGTGACCTTCCTGCCTCAGCCTCCAGAGTCACTGGGAATACAGGTGTGCTGGCCACCACGCCTGACCGGAATGGCAGCTCTGAACGGGAGTTGCTCTATCAGGTCTTTTGTCTCTGAGTCCAGTGCTATTTCTACATACTGCCTTCCTCTGGACTATGAGACATAGACTTTGAGAAAGATTTAGATAAGGAACCTAAGCAGACAAGGAAGTTCGTGGAATTCAGCTGAAGCTCTCTGCCCCAGTGGGCGGAGGGAGAACTGGAGGAATCCTGGGGCTTCAGCAATGTGTGCTTAGGTTTAAGCTGCCAAGTTTCTGTCTCCCTCCTGGATGAGAGAAGGAAGGAAAGATGGGAGTGGAATCAGCTGTTGTTTGGGTGTGTGAAGGAAAGCTGGCTCTCTCCTCGGAGTGGCACTTTAACAACTCAAAAAAAAAAAAAAATGTATACACAGAAGGAATCTGATCCTTTCATTGGAATTGGAAATATGGGGCTTCTTTTGCTTTTCTTTTTCTTTTAAATGATACTCTTACTCATTCATTTTTGTAGGACTGGGGATGGAACTGGGGGCATCGTGCATGCTAGGCGAGCACACTGTCACTTATACTGGGTGTTGGAATTGGTCCTAGGCGCACTTTACCATTGCGCTACATCCCCAGCCCCTTTTATTTTTCATTTTTTTTTTCCATTTTCAAATACGGTATTTAGGTTTAAATGTAAAATTACTGGAGATGTAAAAAGAAAACAGACAAAGGAGAAATAGAACAAATGGTTACCGGCAGTTAACACCCGAGTGTGACAGATTCACAGCCCCTTCACAAATAGGAGCCTTTTTATTTTTTTTTATTTTAAGACAAGTTCCCGCTAAATTGCTGAGGCTGGCCTTGAACTTGGAATCCTCCTGCCTCGGCCTCCAGAGTCACTGGGGTTACGGGCATAAGCTACCACACCTGGCACAATACTCTTATTTTGAATGTATACTAGACATTTGGAAAACACTGGAAGTTAGTTGCTCAAAGGATTAGAGGTGCTTAGCTGGGACATTAAAGGTTTAGAGGGTGAGTCAACTCAAGGAACTTCCAGAGAGTCTTTCCCAAGGGAGTGACTCTGATTAAGCTGAAAACAAGTTGCTTGGAATTCTTTGTCCCAAACAGTTACCCTTTTATGTTACCAGATATGGTTACACTTATTCACGTACCCAGCAAATGTCAAAAAGGAGGAGCTGGGAGACAGAACATTTGTTTATTTGTTCCCCAAGAAGCCCACAGGAGCCTGGTGAGGTGGCACACCCCTGTAACCCCAGTGACCCAGGAGGCTGAGGCAGGAGAATCCCAAGTTTGAGGCCAGCCTCAGCAACTTAGTGAGGTCCTAAGCAACTTAGTGAGACCCTTTCTCAAAATATAAAAGGCTAGGGGGGTGTAGCCCAGGGGCAAAGTGTTCCTACATTCCACTTCCAGTACAAAAGATAAAGAAGAAGAAAAATGGAGGCGGAGGAGGTGGGGTTGTGGGGAGGAGGAAAGAAGAAGCCCATGGATCTGAGCGCAGTGGTACACGCCTGGACTCCCAACTACAGGGGACACTGAGGCAGGAGGATTGCAAGTTGGAGGCTAGTCTGGGGGGAAGAGGGTGGGGGACTGGGAATGTCACTCAGTGGCAGAGCATTCCTGGGTGCATCCCTAGTACTGAAAAAAAAGCTAGGTGCAGTGGTGCACGTCTGTAATCCCAGCAGTTCAGGAGGCTGAGGCAGGAGGATAGCAAGTTCAATGCCAGCCTCAGCAAGTTAGCACAGCCCTAAGTAACTTAGTGAGACTCTGCGAAGAAGAAGGAGGAGGAGGAGAAGGAGGAGAAGAAGAAGCCGCCGCCCATAGAAAATGATATAATTATGAATTCTGAGGGCATATATTTTTTTTATTATCTACAAATATTTATTGTAACACTTGAATAGAACTATAGGAAGCCCTTGGCACGAAAGAATATATTGATTCACTGTTAGGTTACAAAAATTTATACATAGCAAAATCTAATGCTCTTTACCTAGAAAACTATTAGACTACTTCAACAAAACTTTCAAAAATTCCTGGTAATAGCTACCAGAATTAGAAAAGTAAAATTAGGCTTCAGACACTGCCTCTTCTAAAACACTCCACTGCTGGAAAAAAAAAAATTAAGTCTGTCATCTGAGAGCATATTCTTATTCTTCTTTTTTAAAAATATTTTTTATAGGGGCTGGGGATGTGGCTCAAGCGGTAGCGCGCTCGCCTGGCATGCGTGCAGCCTGGGTTCGATCCTCAGCACCACATACAAACAAAGATGTTGTGTCTGCCAAAAACTGAAAAATAAATATTGAAATTTCCTCTCTCTCTCTCTCTCTCCCTTAATAAAAAAAAATATTTTTTATACCTTTATTTTGTTTAGTTTTTTTTTTTTTTTTTTTTTTATGTGGCTCTCCCCATATCTTCTTAATTCTCTGAGGAAACTGAATCCCAAACAGTCTATAGAAGACTGGCTCGGAGTCCAGCTTTCCCAGAAATAAAATTAGAATCCAAATCTCCTGATTCCTGAATCAGAGCTCTGCTCAGTGACATCATAGAATCTCTGCAGCTCTGCTGCCTGGTCCAACTGAAGAGAGGAGGAGGAGTCAGCAGAATGACGTGTCTTCCGGGGACTCTTGGAGGTCCAACCCCAAGGTTGGAAGGGTATACAAAGTAAGACTCTCCAGTGACCCTTTCTTCTCTTTTTTGTGGAACTGAGGATTGAACCCAGGAGTATTCTGCCTCTGAGCTATCCCCCCTCAACCCTTTTCTTTTCTTTTTCTTTTTCTTCTTCTTTTTTTTTTTTTTTTTTTTTTTTTTTTTTTTTTGGTACCAGGGATTGAACCCAGGGGTGCTTAAGCACTGGGGCACATCCCCAGCCCTATTTTGTATTTTTATTTGGAGACAGGGTCTCATTGAGTTGCTTAGGGCCTCACCATTGCTGAGGCTGACTTTGAACTCAAGAACCTCCTGCCTCAGCCTCCTGAGCTGCTGGGATGACAGGAGTGTGCCACCACGTCCAGCCCTTTTCTTGTTTTGAGACAGGGTCTCTTTAAATTGCCCCTGTTGGCCCTGAACTTTCCATCTTCCTGCCTCAGCTTTACAATTGCTGGGATTATAGGCAGGCACCAACACACCCGACATGACCATACCTAGAATAGGAATTTTACTCAACCAGGAACAGCCTCGAGTGTTGGTATACTTGTAAGTTACAACTGCTGTTAAAGAGCCAAGTATTGGTGGCTAGGCATGGGGGTGCACAAGTATCATCCCAACAACTGGGAAGGCTGGGGCAGGAGCATCCTAAGTTTCAGGCCGGCCTGAGCCATTTAGTGAGATCCTCCTCAGTAAAAAATAAAAAGTTTGGGGATGTAGCTCAGTGGCAAAGTACCCCTGAGTTTAACCCCTTGTATGAGAGAAAAAGAGAGAGAGAGAGAGAGAGAGAGAGAGAGCGCAAAGTATTTATAAATGAACTCCAGAGAGAAAGGATGAGTAATGTGTTAAAAAGGTATGGGATCAACGGTCACTGTCCCCCGCCCCTACCTTTGACACCACTGCGGAGAGTTACCACCTCAATCAAGCCTTACCATTGCATTTATCTGAGACCTAGATTAGCCTTCTGAAGTACTGCCATTTTCTTGCTCAAAAACCCTCAATAGCTCTGATTACCTACCAATAAAGTCTTGCAAAAGTGACCTTTCATCTGATTTCCTCTCCCCTGTCCCTTTTTTCAGTCCAGGGGCTCTCTCCTTGCAGTTCCCTCAATAAACATGCTTTTCTGTCCCGGGGTCTTTGGACATTTTCCTTATTCTTTTTCTCGCTTCCCCTTCGTCTGCCTGTTTCTTCCCAAGGGCCAGATTAGATATCACATTATTTTAGTTGAAAGGGAGGTTTCTCTAGTAAGCATTTCATTTGTGGCACTCAATTGGCATTTATCATATATTTTCTTGAGCTTACAGATAATTCCAACAGCTCCCAAAACCTTTTTTTTTTTTTTTTTTTTTTTACAAATTCAAAGATAAAACATTACTCCGCTCTTCGCCAAATCCAGCAATCTGTGAACTAAAGTTATGAGACTCAACTGCAACTCCTACTTCTTCTTCAAACTTGCTCTTCCAAGTTAAGTTCTAAAACAGACTGCACCTTCTCCTCTAAGTCCAGGCTTAGACTACCCACCCTCTTTTATTTCTTGAACCTCGCCCATTCTTCAGGTGATTTCTTGTCAAAACATAACCAATCTCTCCTTGAAAACAAAAAACAAAACATGGGCTGGGGATGTGGCTCAAGCGGTAGCGCGCTCAACTGGCATGTGTGCAGCCCGGGTTTGATCCTCAGCACCACATACAAACAAAGATGTTGTGTCCGCCAAAAAAAACAAAAACTAAAAAATAAATATTAAAAAAAAAAAGATTAAAAAAAAAAAAAAACAGAACTAACACAAAACTTCCACTTGATTTCAGTTTTTCTCTAAGTCAAGGTACCCGCTTCTCTTCCCTGTTACTGACATCCTGCTCACATTGCCCTCTGAGTTGAGAACCTCCTACTATGCCCAAACCTGAAGACCCATTACTTCTAATGCCAAACTGCAGTCTCTTCTACTGGAACAGTTCTCTTCAAAGGGCTTTCTCTCCTCCTTCTCTACCCCTGGTTTGCCCTTCATTTTTCTTCCACCTGACCTATATTTCTCTCAATTTCTTCTTTGGTACTTGTTGCAAACTTTCCCATCTATGAGAGTGATTCTTAGCTCTATTTCAGGCCTGACTTCTCTTTTAAGCTCTAGTTGTTTGCTAGGTACTTTTTCTTTTAAAATTTGGACTTGGGGCTGGGGATGTGGCTCAAGTGGTAGCGCGCTCCCTGGCATGCGTGCGGCCCGGGTTTGATCCTCAGCACCACATACAAAGATGTTGTGTCTGCCAATAACTAAAAAAATTAAATATTAAAGTTCTCTCTCTAAAAAAAAAAAAAAAAAAAAAAAAAATTTGGACTTGAACCCAGGGGTGCTTTCCCACTGACCCACATCCCCAACCCTGTTATTTTTTTTTTTAATTTTGAGACAAGGTCTTGCTAAATTGATGAGGCTGGCATTGAATTTGTAATCCATCTGGCCTCAGCCACCAGAGCTGCTGGGATTACAGGTGTGCATTACTGCACCTGGTTTAGGCACTGTTTTGTAGATGTCCCAGATACTTCTCCGTCATGGTAAATTCCAAAGTTAATTTACCATATTCTTTCTCTTCTGGGTTCTCTCCCAATCAATCCCTTCTATCTTTTGTCCTTTGGGTCTCAACCAGTAGCATCATGTCCTTCAGCTATTATTATTATTAGTGGTGCTGGGAATGGAACCTAGCGTCTCAAGCATGCTAGGCAAGTATACTATCGCTGAGCTACTTACATCCTCAGTTATTATTTTTCTAATAGGTAATCTTTGAGAGAACAATTTTAGTGGAGTTGTTAGTGGTAGTGATGAGTCCTGGAAAACTCAGGAATGAATTCAGAAAAGAATTATAGAATAGCAATTTGACTCCAAGAGCACGTCTTTGATAAAACTTCTCCAATTTATATAGAATTTTCACTTCTACCCCATTATTATCATGGGAGAAGAGATTATATCCAGAGAAAGGCCCAAGGAGTTCCCAGAGGAGAAGGGAACTCAAGTCAGAACCAGTGGGGTTCTTGGCATATGTAAGGGAAAAGAATTTCAGCAGGTGCCAGACAAAGGCATAGACAGAGGTTTATTTAGAAAGGTAGATACACACTCAAGGGAAATGTGGGCTATCTCAAGGGTGAGAAGCCTTGCCTTGGGTTGGGGTCAAATATTTATAGAAGGGCTGTCAAGCCTGGACTGGAGGTAGATCTAGAGTGGAGCCCCACAATTTCTGGCCAGTTTTCCTGAGCTCAAGTATTTCCCTTATTTTACAATGGCTTGGGCCAAGGTTTACAACTGTTTTTTCTTCATTTCAATGGCTGGAAGGTGTTGCTCTTTTTTTTTTTTTTTTTTTTTTTTTTGAGAGAGAGAGAATTTTATTATTTATTTTTTAGTTCTCGGCGGACACAACATCTTTGTTTGTATGTGGTGCTGAGGATCGAACCCGGGCCACACGCATGCCAGGCGAGCACGCTACCGTATGAGCCACATCCCCAGCCCCAAGGTGTTGCCCTTAAGATTCTGAATTTCGGGCTGGGTTGTGGCTCAGTGGTAGCATGTGCGAGGCACTGGGTTTGATCCTCAGCACCATGTAAGAATAAATAAAATAAGGTATTGTGTCCAACTACAACTAAAAAATATTAAAAAAAGATTCTGAATTTCTCTTTCCTTATCCTAAATCCCTATCTCAATTTCACAAAATAAAATTGTTCTCTTGAATATATCAATTTTTTTTCCTGGACGTTATATTTGCTCTAATGTTTTGCTTTTGGTATGTTTATAAACTGGACAATTTTGTCATATTGTACTATTTCTTTTCTTTCTTTTTTTCTTTTTTTGTGCTGGGGTTTGAACCAAGGGGAGCTTAAACACTGAGTCACATTCCCAGATCCGCAGCCCTCCTTATCTTTCTTTAATTTTGAGACAGGGTCTGGCTAAGTTGCTGAGGCTGTCCTTGAACTTGCCACCCTCCTGCCTCAGCATCCGGAGTTGGCTGGCAGTACAGGCTTGAGCAACTACATTGGCCTCAAACTGCAGAATTTCTTTCTTTTCTTTTCTTTTTTTTTTTTTTTTTTTAGTATTGGGGATTGAACTCAGGTGCACTTTACCACTGAGCTGCATCCCCAGTTCTTTTTAAAATTTAATTATTATTATTATTTTTTTAAATTTTGAGACAGTCACAAAATTGCAGAACCTCTTGCTGTTGCTAAGACTGGCCTTGAACTTGTGGTACCCTGCCTTAGCCTAGGGAGTCTCTTTGATTAAAAGTTTGCCACCAAGCCTAGCCAAACTGCACCATTTCTTAAGGAGAGGGATCATTCTCTTTCTTTTTTTTTAAGAGAGAGTGAGAGAGAGATTTTTTTTTTTAATATTTATTTTTTAGTATTTGGCAGACACAACATCTTTGTCTGTATGTGGTGCTGAGGATGGAACCCGGGCCGCACCGCTCACATGCCAGGCGAGCACGCTACCACTTGAGCCACATCCCCAGTCCGGGATCGTTCTCTTTTGAACTTTGGGAAAAGATCATGGTTTTACCTTTGCCACCTGAGCCTGACGATGTCAGACTGAGTGCTTCCTTGAGGAACAGATCAAGGAGCCAGTGACTCAGAGCTCCCGGGTTTTCCTTTTAACTTGCATTTCTAGTGCTGGGGAACTACCTTTTTGTATTTACTACAAATACACTGAGTATCCTAATTGTTAGGGGGTTTTCTAGGAGAGTTCATGCGCTTTCACTTTTCCATCTGGGTCAAGTCAACAGTCCCACATTAATAAAAATAGCCTCAAAAAAATCACCGCTGTGGTATGAAGGTAATCTGATCCAGGAGGGACACCTCTTCTTCTGATCCCCACCCCTCACCGCACCTTTTTGCTCTTCCTCCCCAGGGCAGGGCTCCATTCCCAATAAAAAGCTTCCTTTGGAATGCGGGACTTTACGATCCTGTAGGTGGACTTTCCCCTTCGGGCCCACAATTAGCTTCTGAGAGCCGGGGGCAGGGGGAGGAACTAAGCTTCAGAGATCGCTCTGGATGGCTCACTGCGTCGAAGATTCCTCTTCAGACCGAAATAGGTACACAACAAACATTCGTGGAACAAAAAACGAGAGAAATGATTTAAAGCCCAGCAACAAAAACGAAGTCAATCGTGTAAAACATATGTCCACTGGGACTGGCCAGCTTTAACATTTCTTAACCTTCACTCTTGTCTGCGAATTGCGACCAATATCCCTACTTCTTGGAAGCTAGATTTCAAGACAGGTGGATTCCAACCCGGGGTTGAGCCCCCTTGCGTTTAGGACCAAGGTCGTTCCGATACGTGTCAGTGCGCATTTCTGGTACTCGTTCCTTCGGCAGCTATTCATCAAGCGCCTATGCGTCTCCGTGGCAGGCGTTTGGGATGAAGCAGCCAGCAAAACAGAAGATCCTTGCCCGACAGGATGATGAAAATGATTTTTTTAGAATCATGTAAATTTATGGTGATAAATATTTCAGAAAAAAAAGAAGGCTGTCAGGCTGGAAAATGAGAGTGGAGGTCAGGAGATAGGAAAGGAGAACCAAGGCTGGGGCTCAGGTCTGGACTGGGGAAAAGCGAGACCACCTGGGGTGGAGGCAGCTCTGATGTCGGAGGACAAGGGAGGGATTTTCCGCAGAAAGTGACAAGAGAGAGTCCTGGCTTGTGCGCAGGCAGAGGAAGGACAAAAAGGGCTAGGACCGAGATGCCCGCGGAGAAAGCCGGAGGCAGGAGGCTCTTTTCCAACAGAGCCAAAGAGATGCTCGGGAGGGCGACGGCCGAGGCCCAGGTGGGGGACGGCCACTGGCGGCCAGCCACTACGCCCCGAAAATGGCCTCCGGTGCCCCTGGCCGCCCCGCCCCGGCGCTTCGCGGCCCGCCGGCCCACGTGACCCAGCCCGCCCCTCCCGCCTACCCCGCTCGCGACCCCGGGTCTGGGTCCCCACGGCGGCGGCCCCGCCCCCTGGGAGGAGCGGACCAACCGGAGGAGCGCAGGGGCGGGACGGGCGGTGACGGCCAATGGGGGTGGAGCTCTGGACGGGAGTAACAGGTTGGTGGGAGGGGGAAGGAGCGAGCGCGAGGCACGGAGGGGGAGGGCCGGAGCCGCGCGTGCAGCTCCGCCGGAGCCCGAGCGGAGCGCCAGCCCGGGAGCGCCGACCCTGGCCGGGGTGAGTGACCTCGGAGCTGGCAAGGGTGCCTGGGAGGCAGACGGCCCCTCAGGTGAGCCCCGAGGGGCGGGGGTGCAGGCGAGCAGAGGTTGCTACTTGCATCGCACAGGTGCCGAGTTGAAGGGGAGAGATGGGGAGGTCCGCTAGGGTGGCAGGACTGATCAAGGGTTGACCCCTGCTCTCAGGTGCTAGAGCAGGTGCCGGAGACGGTGTCAGCGCTGGGCACCTGAAGCTGAGGCTATTCCCAGGGCATGAAAGCGTTTCAGGGCCAGGAGATCTCTGGAGGTCAGGTGCCAGCCCTAGGGGCAGAATTTTTCTTGGAGACCCGGGTGACGGTGGGGTGAAAGAATTAGTCCCAGCCGAGCGAAGGGAACTGCTGCCTGAGGTTCAGAGACTTAAGGGGAGGGCAACAGCAGGTGCTGTTTTCCTGAGGTTCCTTTTCCGGATTGCCAGTCTGAGCTGGCCACAGACACCTCTCTGGGTTGGAGATGGCTCTGAGGTGCGGAATCATTCACCTACAGGTGAAGGCAGCTGCCAGCAGAAATATGGGAGGGGAGAACAAGAGGGCACCCCCGTCTCCTGGATAGGTGTGAAACTATCTAAGGCTCTCCTTGCTTTCCTGCCAGGGAGCATTCTTCCTTATTCCCCCGGAGAGAGACTGTGCAGAAGCATAGATCCATGGGTTTACAAAATACCTAGAAACCCTTATTTCTCATGAGAACTCTTTCCTCCAAGCACACGTCATTTCTTCTTTAATTCTAGATGGGGGCCACTGAGTGAGGTCTGGGAGCCAAATCAGTTTCCTGGATGTTTTCCTGGAAGCCTCATCACTCCCTGAAACCCCTTGAGGCATCCCTGATCCCTGATCCTCGATGGCTGTCAGACCGGCGATAGGCACTAGTGGTGCGGGAAATAGGCAGAACTCCCCAGGAGACCAAAAGACGAGGGGAATTACACCTCCAAATCCCCAGGCCAGTTGAGAGGTGCTCACTGGGGCCTAGACAAGACTTCTAAGGCAGATTTCCTTGCCTGAGGCAGCTATGGAACCAGAGCCAACCTCAGCTTGGCCCCTTGGATGCCCTGCCTGAGGAAGGTTGTAATTGGGAAATAATTAGCAACTGCTGTTTGTAGATCGTCGGCCTGCACGTGCCACAGCACCTCTTTTTTTTTTTTTTTTATTGGGGGTATTTGGGAGTAGGGGTCTGGCTCTGGGGGCCTGCTAATCCAGAGATTTGTCTGACTCTAAGAGGATTCTGGCTTCCTAGACCGCTGCCTGCAGTTCCCAGGCTGGTCTGCATGCCATTACCCTTGTGGGAGGTGCGGAGGGGGTAGGGCTGCTTCTCTTCAGGCCAGGGAGGGGAGATCTTGGCTGGGGATGTGGCAAGGTAAGTGTGGGATCAGGAATGCAACTTTGGGAACTTGAGAGGGAGTGGTGAAGGGAGACAAAGTCTTCCTGTCACACACTGTTCTGTCACTCACCGGGTTCTTTGTGCATCTGCTTCTCCTGCCTCTTCCCTCCTGAACGGGTGCCTCCTCCTTGGGAGCCTTGGTTTTGGCATCCAAGCTGGACAGAGCCCTTCCCATGGTCTTGCCCTTCTTCCGCCTCCTCGGTATGGAATTTCTCTGGTCTGCCGTACCAGCTGCCCATGTAGTTTCCCTGGCCCTCCCCTTCCCCTTGCCTCTCAAACCAGTCCAGCCAGTTTGCAGGGGCCCAGTTCTTCATTGTGTTTTTTTCCCCACTGGCCAAGCAGCTCTAGCCTGGCTCTCAGGTTTCTGCCTTTTTCGGTGGACCCAGCCAGGAGTCCACTTGGGGAGAGGGTTCCATTTGGACTCATGGGGAACCTTGTTATAGAGATAAGAAACTTTGTCAAGTTATAGAGATAAGAGAAGGCGAGCTGTCCTTTTCTATTTTGACTATTTACTCTATTTGTTACCATGTAGGGGCTCCTAATCTCTGTTCTTTTGGTTCTCTTATTTTCTAAATATGCCAGTTATTTGGCATCTGGCATATCGCCTGGCCCTCTGTGTACCAGTTTGTCCTGTGTGTGTGTGTGACTGCCCACACACACACACACACACACACACACACACCGAAACCACCCCACCCCCACTTCCTGCTAGAAGTCCAGGGACCCTGTCACTCCTAGTTGGGAACCAGATGCCTATGGCTGGGCCAGAGGTGATGGAACTGGGGCAGGGCAGGCTAATGAGTAACTCAGGAGAAGCGGCTGTCGGCCCAGGTGCAGCGGGTCCTCCTCTCTGCAGGAGGAATGGCAGAGGCAGACAGATGAAGCTGAACTAACTTGTGTCCTAGTCTTTTCCCAGAGTACAGTCAGTGAGAAGAGCCCTGGGCAGATGCTGGGGGAGGAAAAAGCAGGGCCGGGCATCTGGTGAGAGCACAGGCCCTGGGCTCCATGTTGCCTGGTGCCCAATCATTGTTTACCTGCCTCTGGGACTTACGCAAGGCCTTGGAGCTGCCCTGTTCCCTTGGCCCCGCCCTGCTGTCCTCTGTAACTGAAGGAGGGTAGGTTTCTGGTTTTCCGTGTTGAATCATTTAGAACCCTGCTGTCTGACCCACCCCAAAGATCCCTCAGCCCTCCTGGCCCTTGACCCACATGCCTTGGGACTAGAGGTGATTGAGACTGGGGAGTCATGGGATCTGGGGGAGCGCTGGATACTACCTTTGCACAAAGTGGCGTTCTCACCCAAGGGGCTGTGCACTTTGCCGGGCCTAGGTGGCAACTCTTTGACCTGGATCTGGAAGATCTGTAGACTTACTGACAGGACAGAGTTCTGTCATGCATAAATCATGTGACTTTTGAGAGTAGCAGTCTAGGCACATATGATTCTAAGATCATGACTGCGTAGGGCCAGGACTTCAGACCAGGAAGAGGTCTTGTTAGTAGGGTAAGAGAGAAATGGCTGTGGGCTATTGCTGGACAGTCTTCCTGCTGCTAGGCGACTCAGCCTTGGTTCAGGATACAACCTTCAACAAATATTTGTTCACATCTACCACATGAGGCACTGGGCTCAAATGTTGATGGTCTTTGTCCTCTAGGAACTTATAGTCTGGTGGGGGGAGCTGGAAAACGATCACTCCAATATAAACTGAGATGAACTCACACGAGGGTTAACTGTAGAGCATACAATGTGGATCTGATCTGGTTTGTGGGAGGTAGCGGTCAGGGAAGGCCTCTCTGAGATGCGACATCCTTCTGCGAACCAAGTAAAACCAAGAAGGTACAGCGGAAAGGAGGTCATTTATGCGAACAGTAGCATTTACTGTCAGATTTGTGACAGGGCCTTCATGTTTAATATATTATCATTTCCTCGCTCTGTTAAAGTGAAATCTAATAAGTGTAATAAAGTGCAAAAATTTTAAGAGCATAATAACTTGATAACTTTTTATAATCGTATACACTGTATGATTATTTATTGTCGTTCTCACAGCTAATTACCTTGTGAAGTTTCATTATACCCATTTTATTGATGAGGAAACAGAGGCTCAGACAAATGGTGATCTGCGAAAGGTTCTATACATCAAGTGAAGAGCAGAACTAGGGTTTTCCAAGCCTGATCTCGACTCTACTGCAGTGTCTTTTCTACCAGATGAATGATTTGGAGAACTACTATACCTCTCTGCTTTCTCAGACCTTTTAAGATTTTGTGGCAAAAATTTGTGTGGGCTGTCTCCTCGGGGAGGATGCGTGGCTTTCACAGTTTTCTCAGATCTAGTCCCTGCGCCCCCAAAATGAAGAAGCATTCCCCCAGAAGGACCCCCTCCCTCCCGGTTCCTCTCTCCTGAGGAGAGGGGCTGGGAATGCTAGAGACCCCCACCAGCCCTTTCTCACCTGGAGCTCTGCCTCTGCATCTCTCTCCCCCTTCGTATCTCACCCTGGTTGCTGGATTTCCAGCACTGCTACAATTCCTAAAAGGGATCTTGCCAAGTTTCCTTGGCCCAGAACTCAACAAGGAGGTTGAGTTGGGCATGTTTACTTTTCTGTCTGGCACATTCGAGGCTCCTCCTGGAGGTTGGGGCTGGGCTCTGGTACAGACTAGCAGAAGGGGTGGGGAAGCTGGATTTTCTTTCCTTTTTTTTTTTTTGAGTAGAACCTCTCCCCCAAGTTCCTGGAGCCAGAGCACACCTGAAACATTCCTTCTGCTGACTCCAAGCTTGGAATGCGGACCAGGGAGCTAGTCTGTTGAGAGCCTTGCCTCTGCCTACCTGTTGGGGGTGGGGAGCGTGTGTTTGGATTGGCCCACTTAACACCTAATTTAAGTCTTTTCTTTTTCGTTTGGTGTTTGTTTGCTGGGGATCAAAACCAGGGCCTTACACATGCTGGACAAGCTTTCTGGCACTAAGCTGTGTCCCCAGCTGTAGATCTTTTCTTGAATAGATAATGTGTCTACGTGGTCTCAAAGGCAAAGGGAGTAGAGAGTCCATGCCTTTCTCTTCTAGAGACTAGAAACTCTCCCTTCTCCCATCCCTGTCCCCCGTTCTCATTCCCCCACCGCAGATGCATCACTGCCATATTTTTGAATATCTTTTCAAAAAGGGGATGCCACATTTTGAGGTCATCCGTATTTTAAATGAGCTCTGGGAGAGGAGGCTCCCTTTTCTCCAGGGGGTGGAGGTTATCTGGTAGGCAGGCCTTGGATCTGCCTTTACTCAGGGGAGGACAGAGGCACTTGGTGTTACGTGTGCACGGTATGTTTGAAAATCAAGCAAAATCTTTAAACTCTTGACAAAGCCAGGCTCCCCAGGGCTGTATCAGAGGAAGTAGATTCTTCTAGGTCAGTGAATTTCAAAGTGTGCTATCTGGAACAGCAGATAGTACCAGATAGTATCAGCCATCACCAGGGAGAATTTAGTTAGAAATGCACATTCTCAAGTCTCACCCGAGACCTACTGAATCAGAAACTGGGGGTGGGGACCCACATTCCAATGTTTCTGCTGCTCAGATAAAGTATGAGAACCACTGTGGTGTATACAAGGAACTGATAAGGCAACCAGTTTCGTTAAAGGTGGGCAGGTGGGGGTTTTTGGGTTTCTGTTGCAAGTTATTCAGCTAAAACTCTTTTCTTCATTTTCTAGGATCCCTCCTACCCATGAGCAGGCATCCGCCATGGCTGAGCCTCGGGGCCCTGTAGACCATGGAGTCCAGATCCGCTTTATCACAGAGCCAGAGGGGGGTGCAGAGATGGACACCATACGTCGTGGAGTGCGACGCCCTACTAAGGATGCAAGAGCCAATACCTACGGGGTTGCCGTGCGTGTGCAGGGCATTGCTGGGCAGCCCTTTGTGGTGCTTAACAGTGGAGAGAAAGGAAGTGACTCCTTCGGGGTCCAGATCAAGGGGTCCGACAACCCAGGGGCCCCAGGAACTCTGAGCTCTGATTCGGAACTCCCTGAGAACCCCTACTCTCAGGTGAAGGGGTTTCCCGCCTCCTCGCAGGGCAGCACGTCTGATGAGGAGCCTGGGTCCTACTGGAATGGAAGACTACCCCGGTCCCAGTCCCAGGCCTCCCTGGCAGGCCCTATCCCTATGGACTCCAGCAACAGGAGCAACAGCTTGCTGGAGTTAGCGCCCAAAGAGACGTCCCCAGACAGCACCATCGACACTGCTCCCTTGTCTTCAGTGGACTCCCTCATCAACAAATTTGACAGTCAAGTCGGGGGCCAAACCCGGGGACGCACGGGCCGTCGTACTCGGACACTGCCCCATGAACAGCGCAAACGGAGCCAGAGCCTGGACAGCCGGCTCCCACAGGACCCCCTGGAGGAACAGGAGCGCCAGTCCCCCGACCACTGGACTCCTAGCGCAAAGTATGACAATCATGTGGGCAGCCTGAAACAGCCTTCCCAGAGCCCGAGCCCTGTGCGGGGCCTTAGCCATCCCCATCCGGCTCAGGACTGGGTCATTCAGAGTTTTGAGGAGCCACAGGAGAAAGCACGGGATCCCACCATGCTGCAGGTCAGACTCAGTCCCTCCCCACCTCTACCCTCTCCCTCTCCCACACACACCCTGGCTCACCAGCCCCAGGACTCGTCCTTTGCTCTCCATCCCCTGAGTGGGTGATATTCACATATATGAGGTGATTCTATGGGCAGAATTCTAAAGAAAGTGGAACTAACTCTGAAACCACTATTCACAAGCCAGGCATGTGTGCACACTGTTTTTTTCTTTTGTACCAGGGATTGAATTTAGGGGCGCTTAACCATTGAGCCACATCTCCAGCCCCTTTTTATTTAGAGACAGGGTCTTGCTGAGTTGCTGAGGCTGACTTTGAACTCATGATCCCCTTGCTTCAGCCTCTTGAGCCTCTGGGATTACAGGCGTGTGCCACTGTGCCCGGCCATGGTGTGCACACTTGTAATCCCAGATCCTGGGCAGGAGGATCACAAATTTGAGGCCAGGTTGGGCAACTTAGCGAGATCTTCAATATCTTAGCCATAGCCTGTCTCAAAATAAGAAAATAAAGGACTGGGGATGCGGCTTAGTGGCAGAGCATCCCTTGGTTCAATTCCGAGTACTGCTAAAGAGAAAAATAAAGAAATCACTATTCACAAGCATGGAGAGTTACTTGTCATTGCCGCAGCCATTAACCAGGCCTCAGTCACCTGCAAATATTGATTGGCTAGGTCTACAGTTTTCATAAGACAGACTTGGAGAATATGAGCAGTTTCCTGGTGCTCTTGCCAAAATTCCACACCTTCTTTCTTTATCAAGAATGTTATGCCGAGGACTGGGGATGTAGCTCAGTGACAGGGCACTTGCCTCACATGTATGCGGCACTGGGTTCAATTCTCAGTACAGCATACAAATTTATTATAAAGGTCCGTCAACAACTCAAAAATGTTAAAAAAAAAAAAAAAAAAAGAATGTAATGCTGAGCCGGGCAGGGTGGTGCACACCTGTAATCCCAGCAGCTGGGGAGACTGAGGTAAGGATCGTGAGTTCAAGCCCAGCCTCAGCAACTTAGAGAGGCCCTAAGCAACTCAGTGAGATCCTGTCTCTAATAAAATATAAAAAAGGGCTGGGGATGTGGCTTGGTGGTTAAGTGTCCATGGGTTCAATCCCTGGTACCAAAAAAAAAAAAAAAAAAAAAAAAATTTAAGGACGTGGGGGAACAACTTTACTTGGAGACAAAGTTATGTTCACTCTAAAAGTAAATCATTTAGAAGCTCTAATACATCAACCACCGCTAATGACAAGTTCCTGGTGACATAGCTCATGGCTTGTTGAGATCTGCTTACTGGGGAAATAACAATGTGACGACGGTGTGGGGGGTGTCCTGCCTGCACTTCCCCCTGGCCTATTGCTCGGCCTTATCGTGCTTGAAGCTGCCCCCTCCACTTCATGGTGGCTCCATACACACCTCTGGCCTAATCTTCCTATTTTTTTCTTCTTTCTCTCTCTCTCTCTCTCTTTTTCAGTTCAAATCGACTCCGGACCTTCTCCGAGACCAGCAGGAGACGGCCCCCCCAGGGAGTGTGGACCACGTGAAGGCCACCATCTATGGCATCCTCAAAGAGGGGTAGGCAGGCCCCCGACGCTGGAGACACACACTTCCCTTCTTCTCCCTTCTCCTTATTTATTCCCTCTTTCCTCTGCTCACTCTTGCTTCTCTCCCTTTGCCTTCCAGAAGCTCAGAGAGTGAAGCCTCTGTCAGGAGGAAGGTCAGTTTGGTTCTGGAGCAGATGGAGCCTCTGGTGGTGAGTGGCCTTCCTCGGGCAGGAGCAAGGGTCCGGGTGAGGGCTGGGAGGGTTCCAGGGATCGGGGTCTGGGTCAACTCCCGCCCTCTCCTCCTTGCTTACCTCCAGCAGATGGTTTCTCCTGATTCGACTAAGACCATAGCAGGGCAGAGTGAAGTCACCCGGAAAGTGGAGGAGCTGCAGAAAAAACTGGAGGAAGAGGTGAAGGTGAAGGGGGTTGGAGATGCAGAGGGAGGCAGGGGGAAAGCCGTGGCCTCAAGGTGGACTGGGTGGCTCTTGAAGAGTGAGATGAGCGCTCAGGTGTCCCGTGAGGCTAGACAAGAGTGTGCACTAGAACCAGCAAGGACTCTTGGGTTCCCTGGACTCAGGGAGGCCGAGTACATTAGGATCCAGCTACTTCCCATTGCATTTTCTTTGGGAGTTCTCATCCTGACTCTGCTATTTACTGGCTGTATATAGCTTGAAAAAATTACTAAAATGCTTCACCTCTGTTCTTCTCATCATGTAATAATGACGGCCATACTAGTAGCTGTCATTGATTGAACATATATACTTTTTTTATACTAAGAATTGAAGCCAGTGGCTCTTTACCACTGAGATACATCTCCATCCCTTTTTGAGACAAGGCCTCAGTAACTTGCTGAAGCTGGTCTCAAACTAGAGATCCTCCTGCCTCAGCCTCCTGAGTTGCTGGGATTACAGGCATGCACCCCCATGCCCAGCTTTTGAATACAATTTTTGTAGCATGTGCTGCCCTGGGTAATATATAGTCATCATAGAAACCTTGCAAAGTAGTTGTTTCAGACCTTTCTGAGGCAAGCACTTTACCACTGAGCCACATTCCCAGCCCATCTAGAACCTTAAGATCAGAGAGGTTGAGTAAGTTATCTATGATAGTAAGTTGCAGAGAAGAAACGAAAAATTCAAGTCTCATTCTAAAAAACTATGTATCCTTTTTTATTTTGTAGTACTAAAGATTGAACCCAGAGGTGGTCTACCACTGAGCTACATCCTAGCCCTTTTAAAAACATTTTTGTAGTACTGGGATTTAACCAAGGGGCGCTTAACCACTGAGCCACATCCCAGCCCTTGTTGTTTCTTATTTTGAGACAGGGCCTCTCTAAGTTGCCTAGGATTAGGATAGCCTGGAACTCGTGATCCTCCCATCTCAGCCTCCTCGGTAGCTAGGATTACAGGCATGTGCCACTGCATCCAGGTTTCTGTTTCTGTCCCTTTTTATAATAATACTGCTTCCATCTTTCACAGTATTGTCTTGTTTGTGCTCAGTGAGTGTAGGACTGTGACCTCCTTGTTTTCTAGAAGGCAACGCAGTGGACTAGAGCATCAAAGTCAATCGGTTCTGATTTTGGTACCATTGTCTTGTTGAAACTGACCTTGGACCAGTCCTTTTTTTCCTTTGTGTGGGGTTGGGGATTGAACCCAGGGATGCATTCAACCACTGAGCTATCCCCTCAGCCTCTTGGATGAATTCTTTAAGTGTTCTAAGCTTCTGTTTCCTTACATGTGAAGTGGGAATGATCATAGTACTGTCATTTATTATTTAGTTATTTGTTGCCTTATAATACATTATCCTCAAACTTAACAGCTTAAAACAAGAATTTCTCAGTGTCTGATGACCAAACATCTAGGACCTGCTGGACTGAGCCATTCTCACTCAGGGTCTCCCGTTAGCAGACTTGAGTAAGGCTGAAGGATCCGCTGCTAAAATGACTTTCTCAAATGGCTGTGGGTTGGGGCCTCAATGTGGGGCTCTATGGCTTTATAAAATTGCTTGGGTGCTCTCACAATACGGCAGCCACCTTCCCTCAGAATGAGTGATGCAAGGAGGAAGCCCCCATGCCTTTTTAGGACCCAGTCGCAAAACTTACACACCGCGTCCTCATTTTCCTGTTCGCAAGGAGGGAGCCACTAAGCGCAGCCCATCCCCAAGGGGAGCAGAATTAGGCTTCATGTTTTGAACAGAACATCAGAATCTCTGGATGTGTTTTAAAGCGTCCCCGGTCCCCAGGCTTGTCATGAGAACTCAGTGCAGGTGATTCGGAAGGCCCCTGGTTCCGTGCCTGTCGTGCAGTGAGTCTCCGGTGCAATGTTAGTCATTCCCATCGTTCTGGGTCTTTCTGAGAGTCTTCATCCCTTTCCCAGAAGCGACAGAAGCTGGAGCCGTCCCGGGTTAGACTGGAGCGGCAGCTGCAGGAGAAGGCGGAGGAGTGTGACCGGCTGCAGGACCTGCTGGAGAGGAAGAAGGGGGACGCCCAGCAGAGCACCAAGGAGTGAGTGCGGCGATGGCACGTGGGGGGCGTTAGAGGCCCCCCTCCCAGGTCCAGGGGAACAGAGGGGATCTTCAGAAGCTGAAGGGGGGCGGTTCACCCAGGATCTTCTCTTCACTTTCTCTGGTAATGGTGTTAGTGTGGACTCGGGCCACCTGCTGGCCTCTGTGCCTCAGGTGCGTAATCTGCAAACTGAGCTTCCTGGTCGTGCCTGCCTCACGGGGTTGAGTCAGGTGTTCTCCCAGAACAGGCACTGTCTTAGCTCCTGGGGTGCGTCAGTGAGCGGTGCAGAGAAGCACCCTCTTCTCCAGAAGCTTGGTTTCTCGAGAAAGGGAACCGACAGGGAACCAGCATCGTCTGGAACTGAATTGGTAACACAGGAGAAGATGGTGAGCAGAGCAGGCTCAGCAGGTCAGGAGGTCAGGCTGTGGGGCAGACTGCAGTATTGAGTAAGGTGGTCAGGAGAGCCTTGGTTAAGACTTGAACAGGGAACCAGCCATGGTGGCCCACACCTGTAATCCCAGCTACTCGGGGGGCTGGGCAAGAGAATTACAGTTTTGAGGTCAATCTGGATAATTTAGGACACCCTGTCTCGAAATAAATAAAAAGGGGTGGGAATGTACACAGCCAAGGAGACCATTAAGAACGTGAAGAGAGGGCTGGGCTGTAGCTCAGTGGTAGAGTGTCCGCCTCCCGCGTGTGAGGCACTGGGTTCGATCCTCAGCACCACATAAAATAAAATTAAAAAGAAAAAAACAATGTGAAGAGAGAACCTGCAGAATGTGAGAAAACCTTTGCCAGGTATTCTCCTGATAGAGGATTAATACCCAGAATATATAAAGAACTCAAAAAACCAAATAACCCAATTAATAAATGAGCCGATGAAGTAAACAGACACTGCTCAAAGGAAGAAATGCAAATGGCCAATAAGTATATGAAAAAAGTTCAATGTTGTTAGCAGTTAGGGAAATGAAAAGCAAAACTTTGCTTAGATTTCATCTCACTCCAGTTAGTTGGGCAGCCGTCAAGAATACAAACAGGGCTGGGGTTTTGGCTCCATGACAGAGTGCTTGCCTGGTATGTGTGAGGCCCTGGGTTTGATCCTCAGCACCACATAAAAATAAATAAGTAAAAATAAAGGTATTGTGTCCAACTACAACTAAAAAATAAATATTAAAAAAAAAAGAATACAAACAATAGCCAGGTGGGGTGGTGCATGCCTGTAATCCCAGCAACTAAGGAGGCTGAGGCATGAGGATTGCACGTTTGAGGCCAGTCTTAGCAACTTGGTGAGACCCCATCTCAAAATAAAAGATAAAAAGGGCTGGGATGTAGATCAGTGGTTAAGTGCCCCTGCATCCCTGGTCCCACCAAAAAAAAAAAAAAAAAAGGAAGGGATATAAACAATAATAAAATGCCAGAGAGAATGGGTAGAAAAAGGAGCACTTTTACACTATTGTTGGGACTGTAAATTAGACAACCAACATAGAAATCAGTAGGAGGTTCCTCAAGACCCGGATGGAATCACCATATGACCCAGCTCTCCCGCTCCTTGGTATTTGTCTCAAAGAATTAGTCATACTGTAGTGGTACGTGCAGACCTGTGTTTATTGCAGCATAATTCACAATAGCCAAACTATGGAACTGGCCTAGATGTCCTTAAGTGGATGAACGAATAAAGAAAAATGCGGTATACATACTCAATGGAGTTCTATTTAGCCATAAAGAAAGATGAGATTATGTCATTCTCAGAAAAATGGTGGAACTTGAGAACATTATGATAAACCCAATAAGCCAAACTCAGAAAGTCGAGGGTCATATGTTTTCTTTCATATGTGAGAGCTAAAGAGGAAAAAGGAAAAGAAAAGTGAAGGGGACCAGGGAGAGGGAGGCAGGGAGGGAATGGGGAACCACTGGGGAGTTATACTGGCCAAAATACATTGTTATATTATGTGCAAGTATGAATATAATGTAACAATAAAACCCATTATGTATACTATAATGTGCCAATTTTAAAAAGTGGGAAAAAATAAAAGGGTTGGGGATACAGCTCAGTGGTAGGGCACTCCTGGGTTCAATCCCCAGCTCTGAAAAAAACAAAATAGATGTTGGGCGCAGTGGCGCACACCTATAATCCTAGTGGCTCAGGAGGCTGAGACAGGAGGATCGAAAGTTCAAAACCAGCCTCAGCAACAAAGGGGAGGCACTAAGCAACTCAGTGAGACCCTGTCTGTAAATAAAATACTAAATAGGGCTGTGGTTGTGGCCCAGTGGTAGAGTGCCCCCGAGTTCAATCCCCAGTGTCAAAAATAAGTAAATAAATAAAACAAAATAGAACCCAAACAAACAAAAGATCTGAATACATACTTAAAGGGGGTTTAAGGGGCTGGGGTTGTGGCTCAGTGGTAGAGCGCTCGCCTAGCACGTGCGAGGCCCTGGGTTTGATCCTCAGAGCTACATAAAAATAAATGAACCAAATAAAGGTATTTTGTACAACTAAAAAATAAATATTTAAAAAAAGGGGGGTGGGTGAATGGATTAACGAATATGCAGTATTTAGAAAACTGCCTGACACATGGTGTTCAATGGTGTCATCTATTATTAGGCTCCAGAACATGAAGCTGCTCCTGGACCAGGGTGACAGGTTACGGCACGGACTGGAGACCCAGGTGATGGAGCTGCAGAACAAGCTGAAGCAGGGTCAGGGTCCTGAACCTGCCAAGGAGGTGCTGCTGAAGGTAGGGAGTGGGATTATGTGCCCAGTGTGGTTCCTCTAACCTGGAGCAGGCTCAAGTCTGCCCATTCATGGTTTCCCCAAAGTACGGGGTAGATGGCTTGTTTCAGGTACTCCTTAGTGTGCGTGCAGGCAGACTCAGAGGTGGATTGGCCCTCAGCCCAGAATAACAGGTTTCCTTTACCCTAACGAGGCATCTTGGTGGGCAGGGAAAACCTGGGTACATATCTAGTACAAGGTGCTCAATAAATGTTTTTTTTTTTTTTTAATATTTTTAAGTCGTAGATGGACACAATACCTTTACTTATTTATTTTTGTGTGGTGCTGAGGATCGAACCCAGGGCCTCACATTGGCTAGGCAAGTGCTCTACCGCTGAGCCACAGCCCTCAATAAATGCCTCTTGACTGAATGAATGAATTAATAAACAGAGGATCCTAACATGCCACCCTGTGCTCTTCTGTTCCCTTTCCCAGGAATTGTTAGAGACCCGGGAGCTTCTGGAAGAGGTCTTAGAGGGGAAACAGCGGGTAGAGGAGCAGCTGAGGCTGCGGGAACGGGAGCTGACGGCCCTGAAGGGGGCCCTGAAGGAAGAGGTGGCCTCGCGTGACCAGGAGGTGGAGCAGGTCCGCCAGCAGTACCAGCGAGACACGGAGCAGCTTCGCAGGAGCATGCAAGATGCCACCCAGGCATGTGGCCAGGGCAGGGGCTGGGGGGCAGGGCACTGCCCGGGAGTGGGTCTGTTTGGGGGGGTCTTGCATTTTTGGACTCTTCATGGTTTAAACGGGGCCTCTCCCTAAAGGACATGTGTGAGATGTGGTCAGAACCCGGGCCAGGAAACCTACAGAGACATGGGGAGGGAGAGCAGGTCCCACTCACTGTGAGGATGTGTGGCCAGAGGGCCGCCGGGAAGTAACGGGGGAGGCTTCCTGTAGATGACAGAGAAGAGGAGGCGACCTGGGGGGCGAGAACCTTCTGCCAGCATTGTGCTAGGTACCCCCGGGATGTTGGGGTGCAGGATGCTGGCGCCCTCTGGGCCTTAGCTTCCCCCTCTACACTGCATTCTGCCTTGAAGTAAGCCCCTGGCACCGCCTTCCCCTTTCCTAGGACCACGCCGTGTTGGAGGCCGAGAGGCAGAAGATGTCAGCCCTGGTACGGGGTCTGCAGAGGGAGCTGGAGGAGACCTCAGAGGAGACCGAACACTGGCAGAGCATGTTCCAGAAGAACAAGGAGGAGCTCAGAGCCACCAAGCAGGAGTGAGAACCTTGCACTTGTTCCAGGAAGGCTTTCCTGTGACTCTTGTACCCACTGCCCTTCTCCCCAGGCTGTACTTGACTCTGCCATCTCCCAATTGCATGTCCACCATGTCCACCTTCCTCTCTCTCGAGAGTGGGTTCTCGGTGTAGTGGCCTCCAGGAAGGTGGGTTCCGTTGTCCTACACACCTCTCCCAGATGTGAGGTCTGACCCCATTCCCTTGCCCCTTTATTTTACCTTGGCTGGGCTCAGACTCCTGCAGCTGCGGATGGAGAAGGAGGAGATGGAAGAGGAGCTTGGGGAGAAGGTGGAGGTCTTGCAGAGGGAAGTGGAGCACGCTCGAGCCAGTACCAGAGACAATCTGCAACTTGAGGAGCTCAAGAAGGTACGTGGGAGTTGGGGTGCAGAGCAGCAGCTGGTCGCCTCAGCTATCCACAGGACTTCCTGCAGGGCTCTGTCCCCTGTGCTTGTCTTCTGGCCTCCTCCTGCCAGATTGTGTCCTCACTGTGTAGAGAAAGGGCTCGCAGCAGCCAGGTCGGGGTGTAGCCAGAGGCTGCTGGCTGCCCCCCAAGAGACTTCATGGTCAGCAGCATTGAGGTGGATTTGGAAAACTCCAGGGTCCTTTTCACAGGCTCAGAAACGTGGTTTGGTCAGCATAGCAAAAGCCGCTGTCCTTCAGGGGGGGTTCATTAACTACGTGATGAAACAAATGTTCACAGTTAGAAGGCCGTTTATTAATTCCTAATGAGAAATATCATCCCAGGGCTGAGTGCTCTCATTGGCATGGGCAGCTGACCTACAGGGGAAGCCAAATTTTAATCTGAAGGCTGTTCAGAGAGTACACAGTCAGGACGTGGGGAGCTACGGGGTACTGGTGCTTAAGGTCTCCATCTCTCCAGTCTCCAAGGCACAGCCTTGCTGGTGAGGCAGTAACACTCAAAGTTCATGGTAAAGTTTCCTCTTTGTCCTTTATTTTTTTAAAGTTAATCCTTTTTTTAAATTTTTTTAAATTTTTTTTTTTTTAATATTTATTCTTTAGTATTTGGCGGACACAACATCTTTGTCTGTATGTGGTACTGAGGATCGAACCCGGGCCACACGCATGCCAGACGAGCGCGCTACCGCTTGAGCCACATCCCCAGCCCAATCCTTTTTTTTTAAAATTATGCATGGATAATATTTCATAGAAGAGTCACATAATAAGGTTATAAAATTGAAGTGAACCCAAATAATTTCTTCATATTCTTGCTGTTTCATTTATAAGGAGGCAATAATTATTTTTGGATGACTTAGATAACTAGTTCCCTACAATTGATGAAAATACTTTCTTCCATTTATGGCCTCCTAAAGATTCTTTTAGCTCTTGTGCTTCATTGATCCACAATCCTGGATATGTAGTAGATGCTCAGTTAACAAGTATTAGTTAATCCATGCTTGTTTATTACAACTCTACTAAAAAACTTCCTAGGTGGAATTAAAACAACTGTATTTTTAAATGAAGAAAGAAATTGCTGTAAATTATTATTTTGCAAGAAATAAGAACCTAAGATTATGCAAAATATTTGGTGGAGAAAAACATTTAAAAAAATGCTAGTTGGGTACGGCAGCGCATGCCTGCAAACTAATGACTTGGGAAGCTAAGGCAGGCGGATCACAAGTTTGAGGCCAGCCTCAGCAACTTAGCAGATCCTATCTCAAAATAAAAGATAAAACAGGCTAGGATGTGAGATGTGATTCAATGGCAGGGTGCTCCCCTAGATCCAATCCCTAGTACCACCCCCTCAAAAATAGAATCCATAAGAAACGTTAGCCAAAAATACATTGATGAGTATTATGTCATTATGTAATTTAAAATTGTTTTCCCAGGTAGCTGGGTGTGGTGGTGCGTACCTGTAATCCTGGCACTCAGGAGGCTGAGGCAGGAGGATTTAAGTAAGCAAGTAATTTAAACTTAAGTAAGTTTACTTAAGTAATTGCCAGTCTGGGCAAGTTAGGGAGACCTTATCTCAAAATAAAAAATAAAAAGGGGCTGGGGATGTGGCTCAGTGGTAGAGCGCTCGCCTGGCATGTGTGAGGCACTGGGTTCGATTCTCAGCACTGCATAAAAATAAAATAAAGATACTGTGTCCACCTAAAACTAAAAAATAAATATCAAAAAATAAATAAAAATAAAAAGGGCTGTGGATGTAGTCAGAGGTAGAAAGCTCCTGGGTTCAATCTCTAGTGACACAAAAAGAGGAGAACATTTTTTTCTCACAAAAGCTTCCCAAAGAATGGTGAAGTAGAAATACTCTTAAATACTTATTACGTTGTTTTGAAGTCAACAACTATCAAGGATAGTCTGAAATCTCTTCCCTGTATTAGCTGACAGTGAACTTGGACAGTTCTCTCAACAATCTTTTTTTTCTCTTTTTATATCAGGGGTTGAACCTGGGGGTACTTCACCATTAATCCACATCCCCAGCACTTTTTATTTTTTATTTTGAGACAGGGTCTCACTAAGTTGCTGAGGCTGGCCTTGAACTCGAGATCCTCCTGTCTTAGCCTCCCAAGTTGCTGGGATTACAAGTGTGCCCCACCATGCCTGGGCACCTCTCAGTAATCTTAGTCAATTTTTTATTTGGGTAAAACTGAGAAAGCAATAACTGGTGTTTAATTTATCTCATATAGTAAGTGTATTTTATCACATATTTAGTAAATGAACAAAACATACATTGGGAAAACAGACTAAACAAGTCTAACAGAACTTTCAGGGTGCTGTCTTTCTTTTTCTTCATAATTAGTCCTATTAGTGTCTTACCTTGAAGATTCACCACGTTACGTGGTCTTTCTGCCTAATTATGGTTATTTTTGAATTGTACGAGTAACTAATAGCTAAAGAATTCATATTTTAATTTTTCTTTAAAAAGAAATTAGAGATGTCCTAATATTTATAGCATAACATTTTTGGTTTTCAATATTTTATAGACAACCAATCTTATTTTGTCCATCAGCTAACCCACCCTTCCCCTGCATAATTTTTTAAATGGAGTTATATTTTACATACCGTGAAGTTCCTCCTTTTAAAGTGTACAGTGACTTTTACTGTGATCACAGAGTTGTGAGACCACACCACTGTCTAGGTACAGCACAGCCCTCTGTTCATTAGTAGTCATTCTCTCCACCCCCGGCCGCCCCTGAGCCGCTGTCTGGTTTTGCCTATTCTGGTTATTTCATATAAGCACAATCCTACAACGTGTGGCCTTTTGTTTCTTTCACTGATATGTCTTCAAAATTCTTCCATGTGGTAGCAAATGTCTTCATCCCTGTTTTATGGATGAAGAAGATTCTACTCTAGGAATATGCCAACTGATGGACACTTGGGTCGTTGCTGTTGACCTATGTATAATGCCTAATGCTGCTATGAACATCATGTTCAAGTTTTTATGCAAACTATACATTTTTCAGTTCTTTTGGGTATATACTGAAGAGTGGGATTTCTGGGCCTTGTAGTCAGTGTGTGTTCAGTTTTTTTTTTTTTGTTTTTTTTTTTTTTGTGGTACTAGGGGTTGAACCCAAGGCCTTGTTCATGACGGGTTGCAGGGGTGTGCTCTACCACTGAGCTACATCCCCATTCCTTTTCTTTTATTTTGAAACAGAGTCTCAATAAGTTGCCCATGCTGGCCTTGAATTTGTGATCCTCCTGCCTCAGCCTCCCGAGTAGCTGAGATTATAGCCATGTGCTACTGCACCTGAGGATGTTCAACTTTTTGCAAAACTGCCTAACCGCTTCCCAAAGTGGCCACATCATTTTTTTTTTTTTTTAATATTCTTTCCTGTAAAATGTGTGAGAGTTTCTCTATTTTTCCATCTTCTAGAACCTTAGTCTGGCTCTTTGTTCCTTCAAAAATCCCCTTCCCTTCTAGGAGCTTCGCTGGGCCCAGGATGAGCTCAAGGAGCTGCGAGCGCAGCGGCAGAACCAGGAGGCGGCTGGGCGGCACCGCGACCAGGAGCTGGAGAAGCAGCTGGCCGTCCTGAGGGTCGAGGCCGACCGAGTCCGAGAGCTGGAACAGCAGAACGCCCAGCTGCAGAAGACCCTGCAGCAACTGAAACAGGACTGTGAAGAGGCTTCCAAGGCAAGGGGAGTGGGCGCCCGGCTTAGAGGTGGAGCTGAGGGTCTGGAGGGCTGAGGAGCCCCAGGGCTGCAGAGTTCCCCGTGACGGTCCGGACTGCCCTGCTCTGCGGGGCCCTGGACCTGGGGACCCACTGCGTCTGTGCAGGGCTCGGATTCCCAGGGAGCCCTGCCTGGGACCCCTCCTCCGTGTTCCTGGGTCCCCTGGGTCCCCTGGGTGTGCGTGCTGGTGGCCCGAGCCCTGAGGTCTGAGCCACTGCTCCCCCTGCCCGCAGGCCAAGGTGGCGGCGGAGGCCGAGACCGTGGTGCTGGGGCAGCGGCGGGCAGCCGTGGAGACCACGCTGCGGGAGACCCAGGAGGAGAAGGACGAATTCCGCAGGCGCATCCTGGGTCTGGAGCAGCAGCTGAAGGAAGCCCAGGGCCTGGCCGAGGGTGGGGAGGCCGTGGAGGCGCGGCTCAGGGACAAGGTGCAGCGGCTGGAGGTTAGTGGCACCCACCGGCTGGCTCCTCCCGACCTGTCCCTCAGATCTGGATAAACACGTGCTTGCCCCCAGCCGTCTGTTTTGCCTATTCTGCTTATTTCATAGTGCACTTTTTCTTGTAGTGCCATTCTGTTTTGCCTTCCCGAATCTTCTGTTTGCCTGGGTTCACGTCCTGACGTGTACTTTGGGAATGTTTCAGACCGGGCTCCGGTATTTTTACCTCTGATCTCCCACCCTTTGCCTGCTCTCTGTGTCCTGATTCTTTGCTGGTTCTTGGAAGCCAGTTTTTATTGCCCACCATTTTCATAAACACCTGCCTCCCCTCCCTCCCATCTACCCACATCCAGATGACCTGCACCCAAGCTCTGCCCCTTCCCAGCCCAAACCAGTCACTCTCCCCTCTTCCAGGCAGAGAAGCTTCGGCTACAGGAGGCTCTGAATGAAGCTCAGGAGGAGGAGGGGAGCTTGGTAGCAGCCAAGCGGGCTTTGGAGGTCCGGCTGGAGGAGGCCCAGAGAGGGCTGGCCCGCCTGGGGCAGGAGCAGCAAGCCCTGAGCCGGGCCCTGGAGGAGGAGGGGAAGCAGCGGGAGGTACTTCGGAGGAGCAAGGCAGAACTGGAGGAGCAAAAGCGTTTGCTGGACAGAACTGTGGACCGACTCAACAAGGAGGTATGCCTGGGTGTTCTGGACCCTCAGAAAGAGGCCCAGCGTATACAGAAGCTTGCCTAGGGGGGTGGGCTGGGGTGAGGCAGAATGTGGGGCATCTGCTTGCTTCAAAGATACCTCAGGTGTCGCTGGCTCCCCCTCTGTTTTCTCCTGTCCCCCCCAACAGCCTGCTCTTCATAGTCTTCATTCTTGGGGGCTGTTTCCTGGAATTCTGCTTTAGAAGTCTATAAGATCCAAACTCAAGAATCTTCCTGAATAGAGTTTTAAACTGAGGGAGGGAAAGGAGAGAGGGAGACAGGGAAATAAATTGCTTTTTGCTGATAAGGTTCTTCTCACAATTTCTTGCTTTACAATACAAGACCAACACCTCATGTATCAGTTCCAAAGTACCCATTTTACCCTTTCTGAAATTGGATTGTGTCTTATAATTGGAATAGGTATGTTACAGTTCAGTTGGCAGATTCTTTCTTAGTGTTACACCTTAGAATCATTGTCACCTTGGGTTTGCTGAAATGTGGTCACTGAAGGTGTACTTTGTTTCAGACACTGAGATAAGTTCTTTGTGTAATCAGTATCATTCTCTGACAACTCTGCAATGTAGGTACTATTATTACCCTATTTTATAGATAGGAACAGAGCCAGAAAGGATGAGTACCATGCCACTGGTCACTGGTGGTAGAGCCAGAGCTTAATCCCCAAACCTGTGAATACAGTAACTATCCATGCTCAGGCCCTAGGCCTGGAAAGAGCAAGAGAGGGCCGCCTTGGCAGGAACAGGCTCTAGGCAGTCTGTGAGCGGGGCCTGGGGAGGGGGCAGAATCCCTCCTGACAAGGTGCAGGGCTGAAAACTCTTTGGTACATTTCAGCTGGAACAGATTGGGGATGACTCTAAGCAAGCCCTGAAGCAGCTCCAGGCCCAACTGGAGGACTACAAGGAAAAGGCCCGTCGGGAAGTGGCAGATGCCCAGCGCCAGGCCAAGGACTGGGCCAGTGAGGCTGAGAAGACCTCGGGGGGGCTGAGCCGGCTCCAGGATGAGGTGGGAGCCTAAATGGCAGGCGGATGGGAATGTCCGTCTAATGTCCTTAGGTTGGAAGGTCACTGCCTCTGAAATGACCCTGTGGCCTGGGTTCCTGGGGCTGAGGTTTAGCTGCAAACACTTGCAATGAATGACACATGGAAGTGGTGGATGGTAGAGGGAGTTTCCTATCCTAGGTACAGACAGCAGGGAATGCATTGTCTCAAGAGCGGAGGTTTTTAAACTATGCTGCACATTGGTCACCTGGGGAGATTTTTAAAAATCTCAATGCTCAAACTGTATCCCATACTACTTAAATCAGGATCAGCATTTTTAAAAACTCCTTAGGCTGCCAGGTGCAATGGCATTTACCTATAGATCCAGCTACTTGGGAGGCAAGGCAGGAGAATCCCTTGATCCCAGAAGTTTGAGACCAGCCTAGGCTGTAACACACACACACACACACACACACACACACACACACACCCCTACACCCCTACACCCCTACCTTCAGAGACCTCAAGTGATTCTAATTTGTATACAGAATTTTGAAACAACAATGAAAATGAACTAAAACTCATTCTGCTTTTTATCATCATGTTGTGCTGGCAGTTCTAAAGAATGTCACTGAGGGGCTGGGCTGTGGCTCAGTGGTAGAGCGCCTGCCTTGCATGGGTGAGGCCCTGGGTTCGATCCTCAGCACCACATAAAAATAAATAAATAAATAAATAAATATATTGTGTCCATCTACAACTTAAAAAATAGTGAAAAAAAAATAAGAGAATGTCACGGATTTCTTCCCTCAAGGGCAGACTGACCTCACCCCTCAGTTCCCACCTCCATGTTACACTGAACTCTTCCATCTTCCCCTTTGGCAGATCCAGAGGCTGCGGCAGGCCCTGCAGGCCTCCCAGGCTGAGCGGGATACTGCGCTACTGGACAAAGAACTTCTGGTCCAGCGGCTGCAGGGCCTGGAGCAAGAGGCAGAGAACAAGAAACGCTCCCAGGATGACAGGACCAGGCAACTGAAAAACCTGGAGGTGAGGACCTCGGGGGGGGGGGGGGGGGGGAGAAGTGCAAGGCCACCTGGCACAGGTGGCCTTCTGTGGGGAAAGGAACCAGGGTACTCTAAGCCCTTTTCTGTACTGGCACCCCAAGTGGATGGGCTTTGTTGGGCTGCAGGATTTTAAGCAATCTTCAACTAAATTCCAATGCTTAGAAATTTATAGGTGTCAAATAAGAATCTAGATTTCTGGCTTATTTCATATTTTAAAAATGTAACACTGAGCTTCTAGACCTGACTTTTGCAAAGCAACAGTTGACTGGAGCTGAGCAGTGCATTCTCCCTTTAGGGTGAAGAGTGGTCTTCCATTTGCTATATTTGAGAACAATAATAACAGCAGTAGCAGCCGCAGCAAACATACATTGTGCCATGTGCCAGGCACTTAAGACTCATTTCATGTTCAGGATAACCCTGAGCTAGATAGTCTCGCTTTCTCCCTTTTACAGATGAGGAATAGTGAAACCCAGTATGATCTTCAAACCCGACAGACCAGTCCCAAGTCCGGGTTCTTAGCCTGCCTGGCTTAAATTTGCTCCCCCAATATGTACTCTGGTGCTTTGGTTTCTGAGTCTCTGTTGGCCTTGGTACTTGGGTTTCTATCTCAGTTTTCCCATAAGGAAAAAGGGGTCTCCCATGAGGAATGGATTCTGGGGTTTGCCTTCTTGCCATGACCACAGTCTGCTGCCCATGCCACATGTGGTCAGAAGAGGGCGCTAGTCCATGATGGCTCTGGGCAGGGGCAAGGATCTAAAGGCTCCTGGGCATAGGGCCCTGTCTGAGCCTGGCATTCCATTGTCCAGCGTTCGGGGAAGAGCTGACCTTTTGCCCTTCTGCCTTAGGAGAAAGTCTCTCGCCTGGAAGCCGAGTTAGACGAGGAGAAGAACACCGTGGAGCTGCTGTCAGACCGCGTGAACCGTGGCCGGGACCAGGTGATTCCCACTGTGTGTGCTCCTGACTATGTGACCTCTGGGCCTTCTCAGAAACCATTCTACCCTACGTCTTCTGTGATCCGGAGACTTCTGGCTGCAGGCTTGAGTGTGGCTAGGTCTACTTCAGGGCCTCTGCTACTTTAGGAGGAGTCGGCAGGTTTCCTCAAGTGGAAGAAAGCCAGGAATTTGAGTAGAGGAAAGAGTCCCGCTGGCCTGGGCTACTCCGACCTGACTCAGGGCTGCTGCAGTTAAGAAGGGCTGCCAGTTCCTGCTGGGACTAACGAAGCTCTCAGTCTCTGGCTCCTCTCATTGGGATAGATTGTGATGACTTAGTTGCTTGGGAATTTTGGGGTTCACAGGCCATCCTCCAGGGGTCTGCCCCACCAGGGCTCTATCCTACTTGGCTCAGCTTACTGGCTCATTCTTTGCCCTCCCCAGTGCTAGTCCCTGTCTCCCATCCCCCAGGTGGATCAGCTGAGGGCCGAGCTCATGCAGGAGAGGTCTGCTCGGCAGGACTTGGAGTGCGACAAGATCTCCTTGGAGAGACAGGTAAAGGAGGGAGGGTTTGGGAGTTAGACCTGGGGGTGGGTAGGATGACCAAGTGGAGTATAGACTGACCCAGGGGGCTCCCTGTCCTTCTCAGAACAAGGACTTGAAGACCCGATTGACCAACTTAGAAGGCTTCCAGAAGCCCAGTGCCAGTTTCTCTCAGCTTGAGTCCCAAAATCAGATGTTGCAGGAGCGGCTCCAAGCTGAAGAGAGGTAACACGAGCCTGTCCTTCCTTGCTCCTTCCTGCCTTCCTCTGTCTGGTTTTTCTCCTCTGGGGCTCCCCCATCTTCCACCTCAGGCCTGGCCAACTTGGCCTGATCTTCAGGGAGCCCCTTTTCTCCTGATACAGAGCAGAAGGAGCTGCAGAAATTCTGAGATGTCAGTGTCCTGTATTCCCTCGGTTCTTTGGATCTTCCCTAAGCCCTCCTTGTTCTGTTGATGGGGCTCATGATGGAGAGAAGTCCTTGGAGGCAGAAAAGAACCAAGCAAGGTTCTCTTAGAAATGGAGATAGCTGTAGATACCCCTCTACCTTCCTCTCCCAGGGAGAAGACTGTTCTGCAGTCTACCAACCGGAAACTGGAAAGGAGAGTTAAAGAGTTGTCTATCCAAATTGATGATGAGCGGCAGCATGTCAATGACCAGAAAGACCAGGTAAGGACATGGACCCTGAGGCCAAACCATCGTGGGTAAATATGTTATGTGTTTGCTTGAAGGATAAAGGAGGCCTCCATCTCCTCTAAGGTTTTCGAACCTAAACTTTCCTTGTGTAAGGACAGAGGGATTACATTGCAAGGAGAGAGTAGAGCAGTCATAGTTAGCATATGTATTGAATGCTGGTTTCTCTTGCTACGTGTTATGCATGCATTAATTCATTTAATCCCAGGGCAACTTCTGAGGCTAGAGAATTTGCCTATGGTTGCACTTTTTCAGAGGCAATTATCCCTTGTCAAGATTGTTACGGGGGGGCTGGGATTGTGGCTCAGTGTAGAGCGCTTGCCTCCTATATATGAGGCACTGGGTTCAATCCTCAGCACCACATAAAAATAAATAAATAAATAAAGAAAGAAAGAAAGAAAGAAAGAAAGAAAGGTATTGTGTCCATCTACAACTAAAAACATTTTTTAAAAAAAGATTGTTCTAGGGGCTGGAGTTGTGGCTCAGTTGTAGATTGGCATGTGGGAGTCCCTGGGTTCGATTCTTAGCACTACATATAAATAAATGAATAAAATAAAGGTCCATCAGGGGCTGGGGATGTGGCTCAAGCGGTAGCGCGCTCGCCTGGCATGCGTGCGGCCCGGGTTCGATCCTCAGCACCACATACAAACAAAGACGTTGTGTCCGCCAAATACTAAAAAATAAATATTAAAATTCTCTCTCTCTCTCCCTCTTTCTCACTCTCTCTCACTCTTTAAAAAAATAAAATAAAATAAATAAAGGTTCATCAGTATCTAAAAAAAAAAAAAAGATTGTTACAGAGGAGATTCTAGGCCATGGTAGCAGGTGCCTTTCTAATGTGGGACTTGGTATCCTGTCCAGTTAAGCCTGAGGGTGAAGGCTCTGAAGAGGCAGGTGGATGAAGCAGAAGAAGAGATTGAGCGACTGGATGGCCTGAGGAAGAAAGCACAGCGTGAGCTGGAGGAACAGCATGAGGTCAATGAACAGCTCCAGGCCCGGATCAAATCCCTGGAGAAAGACGCCTGGTATGAGCTGCCCTTCTGCTCCCAGCTCCATGGGGGCGGCACAGAATCTCTAAAATGGGGGATTCAGCCTGGTCCCCTTCCTTACCAGTATTCTTTCTGACTCAGGCGCAAAACTTCCCGTTCAGCGGCTGAGTCGACCCTGAAACACGAGGGACTGAGCTCAGATGAGGAATTTGACGGTGTCTACGACCCCTCATCCATTGCATCACTGCTTACGGAGAGCAACCTGCAAACCAGCTCCTGTTAACTGTGGTCTTCAAGGGTCCAGAAACAGGCTCAAGGCCTACCCCAGCCAGCCCTGCTCTGCCCTGCTCTGCCCTGCTCTGCCCTGCTCTGCCCTGCCGGCCTTGGATTCATCTTTCCTGTGGGTGACCCACTTATCAAACCTAAGACAGGAATGGGTCCAAGTGATGGTGATAAAAAAAGACATCAGAATGAGCTGATGGATGAACTTGGCCTTTCCACTGGAGAAGTGGATATTTTAGGCCTGTAAAGTCCTTCTCTTAGATGCTGACTCCTCCTTCATCTCTCTACAGTGGAAGGATAGTCAGCATACAGACTGAGAGAGACTGAGAAGGCAAGGAAAGGGTAGAAATTGCCATGTACGAAGCTTTGTTTCTTTAGCCATTAACCCTATGGCTCAGGGAAATACCCTATGCTATTCTGCAACCTAGTTTTCTCCCACTCTGGAGCAGGGTGAGGGGAACATTATGGGTAATGAGCACGCAGGCGTGACTCTACCCACTTCTCAAATGCTTCTCTTTGCACAGTCATGGGGCCCATGTGGTTGTCCCATCCATTTCCAATTCCTATATTTTTTTGTCTTCAAGCCAATGGGTCCAGGGGACCCTTCAGCCTCTCCCTTTCCATCTTCGCCCTTCTTACCTTGTTTCTTTCCTCTCAGTGCCTTAGCCATGGTGAGGAGATAAGTATGCTCTTCTTGCCTTTTATACCTGCACACTCAGACCTCTCCAAAAACCACCCTTTCCCCAGCTGGGACCCTCATCCTGCCCTGCTTCCTCAGTGACTGGTCAAAAGCTACTGGCTGCTCTACTGGTGAGCCCTGGGTAAGGGACTTTGGTAGGGCCATAATAAGGTGGTGGGGGCCTGGTTCTGCTCAGGGTTTCCATCCTCCTTTACCTCCCTCCTCTGTGACTATGGTGGTCAGAAGGTGGTTGAACCTGGGAACCCTAACAACTGTGTGTACAAGTTCAAAAGCAAAGGTCTCAGTTCCTGTGGCCTTCCTTGTGGTTTCTCTGACCAGGTATGTCCAACCTCAGTGGGGAACCAAGGGATCCTTATTTATTCAAGAACTGGGCCCTTATTTAGGGTTTCCCCTGGATTTAGAAGCTGACTCTTGGTACCGAACAGAAGATGTGATGGGTTATGTATTCCTTCTTTGGATTTTGGAGAGAGCCAGTCCCTGGTGGGGAGGAGGTAAGGGGGATGATTCACCTCTTATTTCCAAAGCAGGTTCTGTAGGGAGCCTCGTGAGCCTGTGGAAGAAGGCTGTTCTCATCAATGACTTGTAATTTCATGATTAAAAAAAATTCCTATATTCTTCTGCAAATCAGACATTTTCTCCTAATCCAATCCAGCCTTGTTTTTATTTTTAAATTAAACATTAAGATTATATAGCTATATTGAAATCCTTGTCTTCTTTTTTTGTGGCTTATTTAGAGGTCTAAGTTTTTACAAAGAAGTTGTTTTAACTCTACAGCTTAACGGCCATGTTGTCTTTTTACCAATGGTCATAAGTACCTAGAAAACCTGGCAATGTTTATAGCAGCATTCATATTCTCTCCTGTACAATATTCTCAGAATAGCAAGGCCAGAAAATGTTTTCTTTGAGGTTTTATTCCATTGGTTCCCAGGGGTATCCCTAGCATTCACCTCCCAGGCAAAAAGATCCTCATTCATTACTAACTGGCGTGGGAACTTATCTGGGAGGTGGAGAAGTTTCTGCCATCCCTGCCTTTGTGTTGGTTTGAAGAAGGAGCTGGCCATTCACCAGGGGCTATTGCCAGATGGGTTACTTCTCACTTAAGAGTGGGTCAGATCTCCTGAATGATTCTGCCTACTGCCCATGTGGACGGGAGGCAAGTAGACCAGCCATCTGCTGAGAATAGCTGGGCTGGGAAGAAACTCCAGGGTCCTTCTGGGCCAACCCCCTGTCTTCTAAAAGCCTTCAAGATCCCAGCCTTGGCCTAGGTAGCAAATGCTATTGAAGAAGGTGAGGCTCATTCTTTTTCTAGAATACAAATTCCTTTTAAGGCAACGTGTCCCGCCTCTCCCCACCATATAAGGGTAGCTTTGGTTTAATAGCTTCTGCAAAACAAGCCCCACCCAGAGCCTGGCTGGCTTTGACTTTGGCCTGGGCATGTTGCCAGGGAAGGGCACCTGCCAGACTGGCTTAAGCTAGTCCGGGTGAGCTGGCCTTTGGTGCCTGCCCCGCCTTTTTTTTTTTTTTTTTTTTTTAGACGGAGAGTTACTGGGTATTGAACGCAGGGGCGCTTTAACACTGAGCTACATCCTCAGTTCTTTTTATTTTTATTTTGAGTCAGGGTCTTCCTAAATTGCAAAGGCTGGCCTAAAAACTTTCCCTCCTCCGGCCTTAGTCGCTGGGATTCCAGGCGAGCGCCACATTGCTGGGCGGTGCCTACCCTTCCACCTCTGGAAAGGTTTACTCAGCTCTCCCAAGCCTACAGGCTGGAATATCCAGGGAGAGGAGAAGGCGACTGTGTGCAGGTTCCACGTCCTCATTCCCTATAGAGGGGCCCATAGGGTGGTTCCCTCTGACCGACCCTGATCTGGGGAGCTGAAAGGAGACTGAAGAAGAAGGTGGAGGTAAAAACCACACATCCTAGACGGAACTGAGCAGTTGAGCAGCCTCAGGTCACTTCCAAGCCCCGCCTTTAGGTAAATCTGAGCGAGCGCGCCGGAGGGCGTGTCCTGGGACCGCCCACCGCGCTCTCTCGCTCGCCCATTGGCGAGCAGTGTTCCGGGGCGTGGCCTATCTTCAGCCCGCCCCTGACGCGTCTATACCAGGGGGTGATTCCGCGCGCGCCCGCCGAGAAAACACCGGACGGCACCGAGGAGGGGTGATCCCGCGTGGCCGTCCCTGCGGGAAAACGATGAACGGGACGCGAAACTGGTGTACCCTGGTGGACGTGGACCCGGAGGCCCAGACTGCGGTAAGAAAAAGCGCCCAAACGCTCTCCCCACGTAGTATCCTCGGCTTCTAGTTCCGCCCCTCCCGCGCCGGGCTCCGAGTTCGCTGACATCACCTGGTGCTGGACTCGTGGGTCAGCCCTTCGCGGAGCTTTTCTCTCTTTTCCTCTGACCTGCCTTGGGGCGGTGGCGCGGGAGGAAGACGTCGGAGTCTCGGGCGGAGGTGCCCCTTTCCTTTGGGAGAACCCCGCGGCTTCTGCCCGGGACTGGGAGCGCGTGAGCCCTCGCTTGGGCCGCGGGTCCCCGTGCACATTCCTCAGGCGTCCGGTGGGCAGCTAGATTGGATTGTGGGAGACAGAACTCAAGGGACCGGATTCCTGTCCCGCCAAGGCGGAGTAGGCTTTTCTGTGGGTCCTGGTGACCTCAGAGGCCTTTCAGGGAATTTTATGGTGCTCTGGATGATCAGTAACAGGATACAAGAAACTGGGGTGGAGGGTGAAATCCTGGAGTTTGGAATGAAATTACTCCGAGATTGGCTAGGGATTTTACCTTTCCCTAAGAAGGATGGAGCATTCTACCTGGTGCTCACCTTTTTTCTTGAATTTCTCCTTTTTGCCCCTTGCAGTTCTCCTGCTCCCCTCCCCCAGTCGGTCAACTGATAGCTTCCTGGGACGGTTTGTTGGTTTTGCTTCTGTCTCCAGCCGCCAAGCCCAGGGCAAGTGGATGAAGGGATGCAGAACCTGGGCTGAGAAAGGAAGGGAAGCGAACCTCCAGAGGGTTTCTGGACTCGGTAAAGGCTGGAGAGATGGAGGTCGTTTTTCTAGTGCAAGCCAGTGTGCCCTGCTTCTCTCATTTCCTGGCTCTCAGTTCTTGCACATTTGTGCCATGACCCCCTCCGGCTGACCATATGGTTTTTGCCCTTCACAGGCAAAGGAGGATAATTTGTGGCTGAATATTTCTAGGCTCTGCTGGGGAACCTAACCTAGCATAAGCGTGTAATATTTCATCAATTTCTAAGCTGTTGTGGTGAGAGTGAAATGGAGGTCAAGGTGTTGGCTAGTTTGATCCCCCTCCCCCCATCTGATTTCCTTACCTCCGCCTGTCTCAGCATGCCCTGGAGGTAGGGCTAACCCAGCTTCCCAACTGCCGCTGGATTGTGGCTCTTCTTTGTAGAGTATTAGTAGAATAGATGCTTATTTGAATTTTAGGGTACAGGTGATCATTAACTCTATTTGCAGGTCCCTTGCTATTTCTGTTTAGGCTTATGAATGTTTCTGCTGCTTTACAAATCTTGCTACTGTCCAACTTCTGTCCCCTACATCCCAGTCTTCTCCAGCTGTAGGATGCTGAAGAGATAGGGAAAAAAAAAAAAAAAATCCATCCCCCCCTTGTGTCTAGCCCAAAGTCCTACTCCATCATCTTACTGTTTTGGAATGGTTGAGGCAGGGAAAAGGGTGTGAGATGAAGGATAGGAGTGTTTCCTCTTCTTTTTGTTGCTCTAGAAAAGAGATCCAGAAAGAGGTCTAAAACTGTGACATTGGCAGCACTGAGAATGAATTGTCACCCTCTGCTTTCCCTTGATGTTTTTTACTGCTTGTTTGGTGTGGCAGAAAGAACGGGTAGGAAAATAGTGAGCAAGGAATTCAGACATAGATAACCAGAGATCTCTAAGAACAAGAGGAAGAGAAATTTCCTTTTATTCCTTTTTTCTAGGTTGAACTTGAGATTTATTTTACACCAAAGCTCGGAATGAAATAACCATTGGGTTTGATCTTGAAGACATTCCTGGGCTCTTAAGGAGGGGGAGGAGATGGTAAACAATCAGTCAGGAGATAGGCATTGTCCTGAATTCTTCTTCTCTGAGCCAGCCTGCAGATAGAATTTGTGGCTTTGGACAGTCCCTAGAAAATTGTCATACAATCATACCATTGAATGAGTGCTGAATATATGTGAAAAGTGAATGAGTGAATAAATAAACGAACAGATGTTTTTTCTGGAGTTGGCATTGTAGGCAGTTGATTGGAGTGTTCTAGTGGAAATCAGGATCTTGCATCTTGGTGTTTGCTCATGAGCCAGGCCATGTGCCTTAGTACCCCATATATAGAGATGGGAATATAGCTAATACACTTTCTGGATTGTTTCATTACAGACAGGCTTGTGCCACTGTGCCTGGCCCTTTTTATTTTTTATTTTGAGACAGGGTCTTGCTAAGTTGCTGAGGCTGGCCTGGAACTTGCTATCCTCCTGCCTCAGCCCCCGAGGTTGCTGAGGTTACAGGTGTATGCCAGTCCACCGGGCTGGATTGTTTTTATTGTTGGATGCAGATGCAGCATGTACAAGAAGCCAGTGTTTTTCAAAACCGTAGACCTTAATCACTTAGTAGATCTGAAATCAGTTGTTAACACTCTGAGTTTTAGTGAGGATAGATTTTTTTTTTGGCAAAACTTTTGTTTCAGTTATATTTAGATATGTACTTTTAACATATGCATGTTTATTTACTGGACCTTGATGTAAAATTTATTTTTTAGGTCAAAAAAGTTTGCAAGGGGCTGGGGTTGTGGCTCAGTGCTACTAGAGTGCTCACCTAGCCCATGTGAGGCACTGGGTTCAATCCTTGGCACCACATAAAAACGAAATAAAGATATGTGTTCACCAACAACTAAAAAATAATTTTTTTTTTAAAGTTTGTAAGCCACTTCGGTAGGTTTTATCAACATATAAAAGTACAAAGTAAGCCTCAAACTCATTTTTTTGGTGGGGGCGGTGGGTACCAGGGATTGAACTCAGGTGCACTCAACCATTAGCCATATCCCCAGCACTATTTTGTTTTTTATTTAGAGACAGGGTCTCACTGAGTTGCTTACTGCCTCACTGTTGCTGGGCCTCACTGAGTTGCTCACTGCCTCACTGTTGCTGAGGCTGGCTTTGAACTTGCGATTCTCCTGCCTCATCCTCTTGAGCCATTTCCTTTAATTGAGACATTTCCTTTAACTTTCTTTGGTAAAACAACAGAGAGTAACTCTAGCTAACTTAAACAGAAGAGGAATTTATTAGAAGGCAACGGGGCAGTGCACAGAATTTAAGGGAAAACTTAAGTCCAAATTGAGGAAGTGAGTTTTGGGGCCTCAGAAGGTGGGAGGAACTAAGGGAGATTTTCTACTTTTGGGTGAATTGGTCCAACTGTTTTAGGTATTATTTATTTATTTATTTATTTAGTTTTTTGCCATTCTGCCCAAGAGTCCACCCAGAGGGTGCCAGGGAGAGGGTTCCTTGATTGACAGGCCCACAAGATTACTCAGTGAAGAAGTGAGATTCTTCAAAACAAAACCCGTCTGTGACGTTTGACTTTAGCATGATGAACTATGATTCCCCCCCCCCTTTTTTTTTAATGGAAAGAGTATATGTACATGGTTTTTTAAAAATCTAAATAATACCAAATGGCTTTTAAAAGAATATAATGGGCCTCAACTTCAAGTTTTGCACCATGGAAATAGCCGCTTTCAACTGTTTTAGTTGTCTTGTCTCCTGTTTGCCTCCATGTTAAATAACATGCTCATGGGCTTACAGTGGTATTTCTCCATCTATCAGTCTTAGGCATCTGTTGACTTCCTGTTGTGGGAATTATGGGAGGACTTATACTCCCACCCCTTAAACTCTCCTTTCCCATGATCCCGCAGTTTCTAGCTAAATTATGATTTCTGTTAAAAGCATTATAGTTAAAGGCATGGCTCTGGGAGTTTAAGGTGGGCTTTAGTTAGGGCTCTGATGTTTTCTTTGGCCAGAATTACTTTGGTAAATTAATTTCTTCATTCTCAGTTTCCTTGTGGATAAAATAGGGGTAATAATTAACACCTTCTCATAAGGTTGTTGTAAGGATTAAGTAAGATAATACATATGAAACATTAAGCACACTTCCTGCCGCATGCTAAGTGCTCAGGTGTTAGCTGGTATTTTCTATTCATTTCTCCACTATTTTAACCTCCTTGGAGCACCCTGGCCAAAGGATGAGGGAAATGTCTGGGACCTGTTGGGCTTGGTGGAGGTGTGCTCCTCATTGTGTTGACATTCGTTTTTTTTCTTATCTGTTCCTTTCCCTTTCCTTGATTATTTAGATCCCTCTGCCCATGGAGGACCCCAAGGGTGAGAGAGGGCCTGTGGACAGACCCAGAACAAAGATGGGTGACCTTTGCTAAGTCCTTACTCGGCCAGGACTGGTCCTAAATGGGGGTGTGTTTAGGGTTCATTGTTGGCGTCCCTCTTGGCCCTTTTCTTCTCCTTTTTCTGGC
Organism: Callospermophilus lateralis; assembly: GCF_048772815.1. NCBI lineage: Eukaryota > Metazoa > Chordata > Mammalia > Rodentia > Sciuridae > Callospermophilus > Callospermophilus lateralis. The sequence continues at coordinate 3,472,686 of NC_135311.1, forward strand.
CTCAGAGCCAAGGCACTATTGTCCCCTGATTAGCGATTCCCTTTAAGTAACCTGTCGGTGTCACCCTTCCTCAGAGCAGTTGCATTTTTTTCATCCTCCCTAGTGTTGTGTGTTGGGTTGTGTTTGATTTCTGTTGGCCAGAGAGGTTCTTTCAACACCATGGTAGATCTGGATTCGTCATCGGTAATGAGAACTCTTGTCTTTGCCATGGAGAGGTGATATTCCTGTAGGACCTCAGCTAAAATTGTTTGATGCCAAATCTTTCCTGAGCCCCACTTTTTCAAAACCTAGAACTCTGGTTTATTGAAGGCTTACCATAAGCTTCATATATAAAAAAAAAAAAAATTGTAGTTGTAGATGGACAGAATGCCTTTATTTTATTTGTTAATTTTTATGTGGTGCTGAGGATCAAGCCCAGGGCCTCTCGCATGCTAGGCAAGCACTTTGCCACTGAGCAAAGCCCCAGCCCCATATATATATTTTATAACAGCTTTATTGAAATATTATTCTTTTATTATTTGGTACTAGGGATTGAACCCAGGAGCACTTAACCACTGAGCTACAACCCCAGCTCTTTTTTATTTTTTATTTTGAGACAGTTGCTTAAGGCCTCACTAAGTTGCTGAGGCTGGCTTTGAACTTGCAATCCTCCTTCCTCAGCCTCCTGAGTCACTGGGATTGTAGGTGTGCTCCATGGTGCCTGGCTAGGGTTCTTATATTCATAGAATTGTGCAGTGATCAATAAATCAATTTCTAAAAAGTAAATCAATTTGAGAACTTTTTTTTTCATTTCATAATGAAATCCTGACCCAAAAGCAGTCATTCCCTATTTCCCCCTAGTCCTAGGCAAGTACCAGTCTGCTTTCTTTTCTGTATGAATTCAGTGTTCTGGACATTTCATGCAAATATAACCACTATGTGATCCTTTGTGGTTCATGTCAGTGAACATGCTGTTTTTAAGGTTCATCCACATTGTAACTACATTTTGGTTGTTTCTACTTTTTGGTTATTGTGAATGATACTGCTGCAACCTTTGGTGTACAAGTTTTTATGTGGACAGATGTTTTCATTTCCCTTGACAAGAAATACCTGGGTGTGGAATTGCTGGATTGCAGGATTTGCCCTTTAAAAGAGGGCTGATCCTTGGTGCTTACTCTAAAGGAATGAATGAATTCTCAAGTGCTGAGATTCCGGCTCTGTGATACCTGGATGGGGAAAAACTGGGTAGAGGAATCTTTCAAGTTTGGTGACTGTTTCTTCCAGTCGTGAGACTTGCCAGACTCAGCCCATAAATTTCTCCTCACACCATCCAGCTCCTGCATTTTCTTACTTTCAGGAGCACTGTGGCTGATACCTTCCAGCCTGCCAGGAATTTGGAGAATGCTGGCTTTTGCCTGTGGAGAGAACTGTTGGGAGACCGTCCTGGTTACCAAATCAATTGGCATTTGATGACAACATTGCTTATACTCTGGGGTGGAGGGAGGTATGCTCCTGGATGGTTTCGGTTCCAGACACGTGTGCTCAGAGCAGGTGGGACTGGCTTCCTCACCTGCTGGTAATTATGGTGCATGCCTCTTTGGGTCACAGCACAGAGCCTTGTGTAATGCCTTTGTTTCCTAGAGGTGGGCAGGTTTAGTTGGTGGAATAGGTGTGTGCTAAGAAGGCTGATAACCCAAATTTAAGCCTGGTTAGCAGAGGCAGGAAAAGAAGAGGAGATGAGATGGGTACATGAAGGAAGGAAAAGGAAATGGTTTCCTAGGGTCTTTGGCACAGAAACTAAAATCACAAAGTAAAGTGGACAGAGAATACAGAGGCAAAGTCACTTTTGCTAGCCCTTTGAGGGAAAGAACCCCTGGGATTTTACCTGTTCATTCCAGGCTGGCTAGGCACGAGGCAGGTATCCTGGAGAGCAACTGGCTCAGCAACAGAGCGTCTCCTGCAGAGCTGGGGATCAGGAGCCTACTTCCCTGTGTGTCAACTCACAGCAGGCCCCAGTGCAAGGCTCCCCGTCATGAGAAGGACTGTCCCATTTAGGGCACCATCCCAGATCTCTCTTCTCATTTCATCTCCCAGTCTCCCTGGTCAACCCACGCCTAGAGCTTGTTCAGCCCATGCCTCTGGGTAGGTAGCCAGATGAAAAGCAAACACTGGTTTTGTTGGCCAATCTGTCAGGAGGAAGAAAGGGAGTGAGTCTTTGTGTTGTGCTTAACAAAGGGCCACTTCTGGGAGAGAACACTGAGAAGGCCAGACCGTACACCACCTGCAAGCTGCGTGCTTGGATTCTGCTCCTGAACAGGGTGGGCACCCCACCATCCCGCCTGGCCCTTATTTTTTCCCCGCTTGTGGGGCTTTCCCATCCTTCCGTCTTGTTACAGGAGGATGACAATTCCCCTTTCTCAGAGTGGGCATGTTGAGTGGCTGCTACTGCAGCAGCTGTGTGTTGGGGCGAGAGAGGCTGCAGAATTGAGGGACAGAGTAATGGAGGAGTGGGGTACAGGGTGAAGATGGATTCAGAATGCTGGTTTCCACTCAGAGAGAGTCTCTACTTCCTTTACTTCTCCTTAGAAAAAACTTTACCCTGGATCCTCCTTGCACTGCCCAGTCCTAGGGGCCACACAGAACCCTGGAGAGGGGCCTGGGGAAACAGCTTCTCCCAATAGTGATCTTTTCCCACGGTCCTGAGCCTGCGGGATGAGAGCCCCTGGGGCGCCTGGAGATCTCTGGAGCCTCCCTACTTATCTCCTCTCTTCTCTTTTTCTCCTTGAGTCTTGATCTCTGAACCCTCAGCCGAGTGTTTCCCCTCCTGCTTTGAGGAGTGAGTCACCTTGGCGATTTGTTTGAACAGAGTGCAGAGGCTGCCTGTAATTTGGAGGTTGCTGGGCTTCTCCCCAGGAGTGTTTACGAGGTCAGAGGCTGCTTACCTTGCCATCAGTGCTGCTTTTTCCCTAGAGAAGAAGCCGCCACTTCCATCTTGCCTCTCACAGAGTCCCCAGTGGGGCCCACCCTGCCAGACAGTTTGGGGGATTTCTCAAGCTCGCTGGAGCCTGTTCACGGGTATGAGGTCGCTCAGCTCCAGAACACAGCGGACCGCACCAAGCCCAGAAAGCCCCAAGGGGCCGGGCACGGGGCTCAAGCAGAGCACACTCCCCTGGCGTGTGTGGGGCGCTGGGTTCAATCCTCAAGCACCACATAAAATAAAATAATGATGTTGTGTCCACCGAAAACTGAAAAATAAATATTAAAAAATTCTCAAAAAAAAAAAAAGAGAAGAGCCCCAGGTTTCCCTCCTTGGCTCTGGGTTGGGGGCGGGAGGGGCTGTGGCCTTGTAGACTAGACATTCTCTGGTTCTGGAGGGTGAGGTGCCAGAGAGAGCCCTAGAGTTTTCACTAGCTCTATGTAGACAATTTGCTTCACCTCCACACTGCCCGACCAGCAGGCTCTCCAGAACTACTTGAAAAGTACTGCTGTCTCACCTCTGTGCAGAGGTTTATGGTTTGAAAAGCGCTTTCACATTGTTTCTGCACATCTACCTCCCCTGCCTAAAATGTCAGCAGGACGGGCGCCTCCACTTTACACAGAGAGACCGAAGCCCAGAGAGATGAAGGGTTTTGCTCAAGGATTAATGGATTTCAGTTGGGACTGCACATCCTACCCTTAACTCCAAGTTTAGTACTTTTCTTTCCTTTATTTTGTTTTATTATAGGAGTATTGCACAATTTTTATTGTTTGTTTCTAAAGTCTAAAATACAATAGAAGGATGTAGAACAAAAGGTCTTTCACTCACCTACCTGCCTCTCTTTAGTGTATATAAATTCTATGCTTTTCCTATGTGGATTCCCCCACCCTAAAGAAATGCCATGTGACGTAGTGGTTAGGAGCCCAGACTGAAACAGTAGGTTCTGGATTTGAACCCTGGCCCTGGCTCTCACTAGTTGTGTGACCTTGGACAAGATACTTCTGTGCCTGAATTTTTTAATCTCTGTGTTGATAATAATACCTACTATATAATAATTTTTTGAGGATTAAATGAGTTAATAACTATGAAGCCCTTTGAACAGGACCCAAATACATAGTAATTGCTATGTTTAGGAGTTGGCAATTACTGATACTATGTACATGTATGTATGTACTTAAATAAATGAGAAATCATATTTTATTTTTCCATTACTTGGAATTGAACCCAAGGGTGCTTTACCACTGAGCTACACCCCCAGTCATTTTTTATTTTGAGAAAGGGTCTTGCTGCATTTCTGAGGCTGGCCTCAAACTTGCTATCCTCCTGCCTTAGCCTCCTGAATTGCTGGGATTACAGGTGTGTGCCACATCACCTGGCAACCTTCTTCCAGCACAGAAGTGATCACTGTCTTGAATTCTGTGTTTATTTCTTTGCTTTTTGCTATAATTTTATGACAAATGATACCTTATCTTGTTTGGCATGTTTTGAATTCTATATACCTATTGTTTATATTCTATAGGTTGTTTTTTTACTTAACATTAAGATTTATTCTTGTTGATGCATGTTGCTACAGTTCATTTATTTTCACAGCTGAATAGTGATTTATTATACTAAAACACCAGAGCTAATTTATTTCTTGTCAGTGGGCCACCTGGGTTGTTTATGGTATTTTTATTTAAATTTCTAAATTTTGGGGAGGGTACTGGGAGTTGAACCCTAGGATGCCTTACCACTAAGTCACATCCCCAGCCCTTTTTATTTTTATTTTGCCACAGGGTCTTGCTAAATTGCTTAGAGCTTTGCTAAATTGCTGAGGCTGGCCTTGAACTTGTGATCCTCCACCTTATCTTCCCAAGATGCTGGGATTATAGATGTATGCCGCCATGCCCAGCTTTTTATTTTTATTTATTTGGTGATATTTTTCTATTGCTGGCAATTCTGTGACTATGCTTGCATATGTATTATTGTTGCATTTACAGGTTTAGTAAAATTCCCCCTTGTTATCTTTTTTTTTTTTTTTTGGTGCTGGGAATCAAACTCAGGGATTTGAGCAATAACATTTTAATTTGCATTTCCCTGATTACTGGTTAGGTAGAACATCTTTCATATATCCAGTTACCATTTAAATTTCTTCTCGGAGTTGCCCTTTTTGGCCTTTGCTTATTTTTTCTTGACCCACCCTCTCACCTCTGGGCCTGCTTGTTCCAGTATTGCATGCTGCTTCTCTAAACTGAAAAGTCTGAATTTCTTTAAAAAAAAAAAAAAAAAAAGGTTGGGAGAGGATCCAGATAATCCCTGACTTGCATGGCCTGGAATTCATGTACCTACCGCATATCTTTTTAATTTTTTCCCCAGTATTGGGGCTTGAACCCATAGCACTCTATAACTGAGCTGTATCCCCAGCTCAGCATAAGTCTTCTGAGTAACTACTCTGGGCCAGTCACTGTGCTATATGAGCTATCCATGTATGTCTTCAAGGAGTTTGTGATCTGGGGGAGCAGATGAATGTAAAAGTAGTTATAAAAAATGGGGTCAGAGTTGTGGCATAGCATACGTAGGGTGCAGTAGGTGCAGCTAGCAGGCTCTGCACCTGTGAGTCTTGAAAGCTGAGTGGGAATTCTCTAAGGCATCAAGGGGAGGGAAGGGCATGTCACTAATTGCTATTCATTTTTCTGGAGAGGAGAGAGAGAGGTGATCTAAGTACCATTTTGTATCATTTTGTTCTGTCAAAATGCATTCCCTGGCAATGTAGCGCAGTGACTGAGCGCTTGCCTAGTGTGCCTGGAGCCTCTGGGCGCAGTCCCAGTACCAACAAAACAGCACACACAGCCCCCCCCCCCCCACGGAATACACTAATGGGGCTATTTCTAGGTGATAGGAAATTGCTTTTTTCAAAAGTATGGTTCCAAGTTCACGTGCAATGCTTGCACTCTTGGCTCAGTTTGCCCCAGTGGTGACATGTTGCGGAACTCTCCTAAAGCAAGGATGTTGCTGTTGATGCAGTGCATTTCCATTCACCACAAGATCACCCTGATCCCTTTTAGAATCACATCCACTTTCTTCTTGCCCTCATCCTTTCTTTAACTCCCAAAAACCATTAATCTGTTCTCCATTTTTATAAATTCATCATTTAAAGAAAGTTACATAAATGGAATCATTAGTATGGGACATTTTGTGATTGTTTTTTCACCCATCATAATTCTCTGGAAATCATTGCATTTACCAATGTTTTGTTTCTTTTTATTGCTGGGTCATATTCCGTGACAGTAGATATAAAATTGTTGGTTTAATTGCTCACCCATTGAAGGCATCTAAATTGTTTTCATGTTTTTTTTTTTCTTTTCTTCCTTTCCTTTTGTTCTTCCCCCAGTTACTGGGGATTGAACCCAGGCATGCACTCTCTACCACTGAGCTACATCTATAGCCCTTTTTATTTTTTATTTTGAGATGGTCTTGATGAATTGCCCAGACAGACTTTAAACTTGCCATCCTCCTCCTCAGCCTTCGAGTATTATTACAGGCATCACACACGACCACACGGACTCATTCTACAGTCTTTGCTTCTTTTTCAGCTCTTTTGTTCAGTGCATAACCGTTTTGGACTGCTATGCTGTCTTCGTGAAATGACCCTTTTATCATATCTAGTGTCTGTCTCTGTCTTTTGTAATTTTCGTTATTCTGAGCTATCAAAGTAAAGCCACTTTGGTCAGTGTTTACGTGACATATCTTTTCATATCCTTTTATTCTCACCCTGCCTTTATCTTTATATTTGAAGTGTGTTTCCTGTAGATGGCATTTACTGGGTCATTTACTTTATTTCATTTCTTTTATTTTTATTTTTTATTTTTTTACATATTAATAAACAATTTTTTATGAACTATTACAACAAAGAACTTCAGCAAGAAGGCAAATGGAGTTTATGATCTTTGAGTAAACATTTTTAGTGTAACAGTCTCTGCGACCAGATATTTAAAGAGAAAAATCAAGCTTATAAAACACCATTTCTCTGTTATCAACTGGAATACACTAAAAATAGGATAATGGAAATACATGTTCTTAAAGCATTTCCACAGGAAATGTCCATAATTATGACATTCTAAATCATTTAGCAATTGTATATGCTACATTAACTAAAACAAAGGTATTCCTTATTGCACATTTTAAAGTTGGAAGGATACTCTAGTTTAAGTGGGGGATATTTAGGGGGAAAATATTTTGGCTCCAAATGTATACTGCGTCAAGGCAGCTTCATTCTAAAAACATAAACCATTTAAAATAAACTTTTATATTTTGAAGCCAATAATCCTTCAACACAATGAATAGTTCATAGTCCATTTTCTGACTAAGTGTCAGAATATTTCATTTTTTTTAAATGGACAGATAAAATTGTATGCATTAATCATTTACAATGTACTGTTTGGAGTATTATACATTGTGTAATGACTGAATCTAGCTAATTAGCATGTGCATCACTTCACAGAGTTATCTTTTTTTGTGTTAAGAATGGGTCATTTTTACTTGGTGTATTTAGACCGCTTACATTTACTGTAATTATTGATATGGTAAGTTTGCCATTTTCTTTTTGTATTTTGTTCTCTCTTTATTCCATCTCTCTGTTCTTTTGCCTGCCTCCCTATTACTTGAACACTTCTTAGGATTCCATTTTGATTTGGTGATTGCTCTAGTATTGCTTTATATATGTAACTTATCACAATTTGCTGGCGGTGCTGGACTTGGTGCTACATGCCAGTAATCCCAGTGGCTCAGGAAGGAGGGTGCCAAGTTCAAAGCCAGCCTCAGCAATAGCGAGGCCCTAAGCAACTCAGTGAGACGCTGTCTCTAAATAAAATACAAATAGGGCTAGGGATGTGGCTCAGTGGTTGAGTGTCCCTGAGTTCAATTCCTGGTACCCCCCCCCCAAAAAAAAATAATAATCCTTTTTTTTCCTTTATATCTCTTTACCCTCCCATTTATATTAATTTAAGTATTTCCTTTGTATAACCATATTACATGGTGTTAAAATTTTAGCTTCAATCATCAGACATAAGTTAGAAACCTGAGAAGGGGAAACCCTGTTGTATTTAACCATATTTTTTCTATCCTTGTTTCTTTCCAGTATTCCAAGGTTTCTTTTTTTATTATTCCCTCTGCTTAGAGAACCTTTTAAGCCATTCTTTTAGTGTAGGTCTGCTGATGAGAAAGTCTCTTAAATTTCCCTTCATCGGAGGATGTCTTGATTACCTCCCCTTCCTGAAAATACCTTCCCTGGGGATAGGATTCTGAATTAACAGTTCTTTTCTTTCAACACTTGAAAAATATATTCCACTTCCTTCTAATCTCTGTCATTGTAATAAGAAATCTATTATTATAATTGTTTTACCCTGTAGATGATGTGTTATTTTTTTTTCTGGCTGCTTTTAAGATTTTCAGAAATTTGTTTTTAGTTATCAGAAGCCTAATTATGGGCTGGGGATGTGGCTCAAGCAGTAGCGCACTCGCTTGGCATGCGTGTGGCCTGGGTTGGATCCTCACCTCCACATACAAAAAACAAAGATGCTGTGTCCGCCGAAAACTAAAAAATAAATATTAAAAAGTTTAAAAAAAAAAAAGAAGTCTAATTATGATGTATCATGACATTTTTTTTAGGTTTGTTCTATTTGGGGTTTGCTTGGCCTCTTGGATTTGTAGGTTTATATCTTTTGCCAGGTTCCGGAAGGGAAAATTTCTGTCACAGTTTCTTTCTTTCTTTTCTTTTCTTTTTTTTTTTTAGTTGTAGTTGGACACAATGCCTTTATTTTCATTTATTTTCACATGGTGCTGAGGATTGAACCCAGGGCCTTGCACATGCTAGCGCTCCACCACTGAGCCCCAGTCCAGCCCTCTGTCCCTGTTTCTTTGGGTACTTTTTTTTAAAGAGAGAGAGAGAGAGAGAGAGAGAGAGAGAGAGAGAGAGAGAGAGAAAGAGAATTTTTTTAATATTTATTTGTTAGTTTTCAGTGGACACAACATCTTTGTTTGTATGTGGTGCTGAGGATGGAACCCGGGCCGCACGCATGCCAGGCGAGTGTGCTACCGCTTGAGCCACACCCCCAGCCCCTCTTTGGGTACTTTTTCAGCTTATCCCTGACTCTGTCGTCTGGTCTCTGATGACATGAATGGGTGTCTCAGGGACTCTAGCCAGCCTCCTGCCCTGTGCTCCTCCAATTGGAATGCCTGGGTTCATGAAAGAAACCAGGCTTGATGACTTTCATTAACTAATAGCTCCTTTGTTCTGGCTGAAAGATGCCCTGCCCTGGCTTTTCTCAGCTGCCTCCAGGTACGAGGAGATACAGTGTGTGTCGGTGTCCTGAGGAGGAAGAACTGGCAGCCTCTTTGCCTGTTTTGAAATTGTTTCCTCTTCTTACTTTTCTATTGTTCACTGTAAACTCAGAAAATGCTTTACTTCCCCAAGGGCTGTGGCAGGCGCAGCTCTCCAGGATGTAGTAGCAGAAGGAACACAGGTAACTGAGACACGGATGCCTGGAAGGCCTTGGAGTGCTTAGGGAGCCACACAGGAATCATTCAAATGAAAGCAGACAAGATAATAGGACGCAGGGTAGCGTGGTGGGAGATGTGGCCTTCGAGGTGAACTCTGTGGGCCTTGAACCTACCCCAGGTGAGAACGGGAAGAAAGTGAAGGAGGATGGGAACAAGGACACTGAAGATGGAAAGCATGGGGCGGCTTGGCCAGTTTGAGGGACCACAGCAGGAGAGTAGCCAGACTGGAGAGCCCCTGTGGATCTGCCTAAGAATCTAGCTTTTATTTGGTAGGAATTAAGTGTTTATAAAACCAGCTACTTTTCTGGGATTGGGAAGTTTTGGGGTCATTCCAAGAAGTGGGAATAGGCTAACATTTGTGTGCTCCCTCTAGACATTTTTAGTTAACCCCCTCATTGCCAGGGTGTGGTAGAGCACCCCTATAATCCCAGCAGCTAAGGAGGCTGAGGCAGGAGGACTGGGAGTTCAAAGCCAGCCTCAGCAATTTAGCAAGGCACTAAGCAACTCAGTGAGACCATGTCTCTCAATAAAATACAAAATAGGGCTGCAGATGTGGCTCAGTGGCTGAGTGTCCCTGGGTTCAAAAAGAGAAAACCTCAGTTGGAAGTAGTATTCCATTTTATAGAGAAGAGCATTGAGTTAACTGTCTGACCACACTGAGATTTGAGTGTCTGACCAAAGACTGACTTCTTCTCCACCAAGTTCTATAACATTTGAAAAGAAGGTTCCTTCAAACCTTCTAGGGTAAGATGGCCCGTGCTTTTCCCTCTTGCTCTTTTTTATCCTCTCTCAATTTTAAATTGTATCCAGAAATTTAAATTTTTACCCTTTGAGTCATGAAAGAAAATCTGCGTTATCTTTTGAAATTAGGATGATCTCTAGATAATACCTATTATCTTGTCTGCTTTCATTTGGATAATTTCTGTGTGGCTCGGCGAAATGGGTTTTAGATTCAGGTTTTTTTATCGTCTGGGTCAGGAAGAATTCCCTAGTCTTGTGAAGTGCAGCGATGCCGTCGTGGCTGGTTGCCAGGGCCCTTGTGGATTGGAGTGGTCACTCCAGGGACGACCTCCCTGGGGGATGGGGAGCAGTCCTCTCGGTGTTTCTTGTGATGTGAGAACCACAGTGGCTCCACTGGACTGTTTGGAGCAATGTGCCATCGAGTGTCTGGTGTGGTAGAGAGAGGACTTTCAGATGCCCCGGGGACATGCCAACACCCAGGAGTGACTGATCTTAGGCAAGCTAACACCACATCTCCGGGCCGCGGTCCTCGCCTGTGAGCAGTGGCTGGTCCTAAGGCTTACTGCACAGGGTTGGCTAACATGCACCTGCACCAGCAGAACTTGGACTGCAGACTGTAAAGGGAAGGAGTCACTGTTGCTGTCATTGTCATTGTTAGGGCAGCGTGGACATTCTCAGACTGACTCTCCAGAGTGAGCTGATAGGAGAGGAGCTTGAGCTCATAGCCCAGAAGGTCAAGGCCTCACCCCTCAGCCACTTCTCCTTCCCTGCTACTGACCTCTCACCCCAGTGCTGCCTGAAGCCACCTGCTGCTGTGAGCTTGGGAGCCTCTCCTTTCAGACACATCTAGCTGAGCTCAGCCTTACGCACTGCTTTAGGGGGTGGGGACCCACTGAAGTGAAACTAACCTGCAGTTTCTACTAATGATCCCACCGAGTGTCCTTGTGGCTGTGTGGCTTCCTTTGGAGGTTCTGAAATGAATTTTTGGATGGGAAGCAAACTAACGCTTCATGTCTTTTGAGGAGCAGGTCTAAGTACTGGTCAAGGGACAGGAGTTCTGGGCTTGTCGTGTGGTTTGTGAGCCACTCTTCTGTCTTTCTTCCCGGCAGGTGGGCAGGAAGACCTATGCCATGGTGTCTGGCCGTTCGACTGGTCATTCTCTGGCCTCGGAACTGGTGGAGTCCAATGATGGACATGAGGAGATCATTAAGGTAAGCGTGACACCCCCCTTCTCCCTCCCTCCTTTTTCCTACAGGCACAGGCAAGGGGACAGCTGAGTGTTGCCAAAGGGAGCTTGTGGTCTGACTGGAAGGAGCTAGACCCGAGTGCTAGTTCTTGGTCATCTCCTGGACAGATCTTAATTAACCAGGAAACCGCAGTCTGCTGTAGTGACTTTGGTACAGCCTGGCCCGGGGTACGGGGATGGATGGGATGATTTTCCTGGGTACGTGTCCACTTTGCCTATGTTTTACTACTGGAGATTCTGGAGATAGCGGGGAGATGTGTTTATGGTACTTACTTTTAAGAATTAAAATGATTTGGCTGGACATCGTGGCACATGTCTACAATCTCAACAACTCTGGAGGCTGAGGTAGGAGGATCACAAGTTCAAGGCCAGTTTGACCAAGATATCAGAATGCTGTCGCAAAATACAAATAGAAAGGTCTGGGATGTACTTCAGTGGTAGAGTGGGTTCAATCTCTGTACCAAAAATAAATAAAATAAAACAGTTTTCCTGGTGCATTGGTGCACATCTGTAATCCCAGCTACTTAGGAGGCTGAAGCAGGAGGATCTTAAGTTCAAGATCAGCCTCAGCTGCGTTAAAAAATGACAAAATCATAGAATTTGCAGGAAAATGGATGGCATTAGAGCAGATTATGCTAAGTGAAGCTAGCCAATCCCTTAAAAACAAATGCCAAATGTCTTCTTTGATATAAGGAGAGTAACTAAGAACAGAGTAGGGACGAAGAGCATGAGAAGAAGATTAACATTAAACAGGGATGAGAGGTGGGAGGGAAAGGGAGAGAGAAGGGAAATTGCTTGGAAATGGAAGGAGACCCTTAGGGGTATACAAAATTACATACAAGAGGGAGTGAGGGGAAAAGGAAAAAAAATATAAGGGGGAGAAATGAATTACAGTAGAGGGGGTAGAGAGAGAAGAGGGGAGGGGAGGGGGGATAGTAGAGGATAGGAAAGGCAGCAGAATACAACAGACACTAGTATGGCAATATGTAAATCAATGGATGTGTAACTGATGTGATTCTGCAATCTGTATACGGGGTAAAAATGGGAGTTCATATCCCACTTGAATCAAAGTGTGAAATATGATATATCAAGAACTATGTAATGTTTTGAACAACCAACAATAAAAATTAAAAAAAAAAAAGATCAGCCTCAGCAATTTAGTGATACCCTATCTCAATAACAAATAAAAAGGGAGTCAGGGGTGGTGGTGTATGTAGGAGGATCATGAGTTCAAAGCCACCCTCAGTAATAGTGAGATGCTAATCTACTAACTCAGTGAGACCCTGTCTCTAAATAAAATACAAAATAGGGCTGGGGGATGTGGTTTAGTGGTTGAGTGTCCCTGAGTTCAATTCCAGGTACCCCCAAAATAAATAAATCAATAAATAAAATAAAAAGGGCTGGGGTGTAGCTTAGTGGTAGGGTGCCCCTGGGTTCAATTCTCAGTACCAGAAAACAAAATTAATACAATTTTTGTTATTTCTTTTGTAAAAATAGTTTTTTGTGATATAACTCACACTCCGTACAATTGACCCAGTATTCAGTGGTTTTTAGTATGTCCACAGAGTCGTATAATCGTCAACATCGCTAATTCCAGAATATTTTCAGTTATTTTTCCCAGCTCCTGGCAACCAATAGTCTACTTTCTGTCTCTTGGGTTTGCCTATTCTGGATATTTCGTTATGTATTTATTTATTTTGTTGGGGGTACAGGGGTTGAACTCGGGCGCTTGACCACTGAGCCACATCCCCAGCCCTATTTTGAATTTTATTTAGATACAGGGTCTCACTGAGTTGCGTAGCAACTCTGTAAATTGCTGAGGCTGGCTTTGAACTTGTGATCCTCCTGCCTCCACCTCCTGAGCTGCTGGGATTACAGGCGTGGGCCACTGCCCGTTTTTTTTTTTTTTTTTGGGGTGTTGTGTTGGGGATTGAACCCAAGGCCTTGGGCATGCGAGGCAAGCACTCTACCAACTGAGCTATGTCCCCAGCCCTGGGTATTTTGTATAAATGGAACCATACAATAGATGACCTTCTGTCTTTCTTTCTTTTTTTTTTTAAAAAGAGAGAGAGAGAGTTTTTCAATATTTATTTTTTGGTTTTCAGCCGACACAACATCTTTATTTTATTTGTACGTGATGCTGAGGATCGAACCCAGCGCTGTGCGCATGCCAAGCGAGCGCACTACTACTGCTTGAGCCACCTCCCCAGCCCGACCTTCTGTCTTTCACTTAGCATACTCTGAAGGTTTATCTATGTTGTAGCTTGTATTGGACCTTACTCCTTTTAAGAAATAGTGAGCATCAGTTGGTAAATACCTGGGTTGTTTCCACTTTCTGGCTCTTATGAATAATGCTGGTATAAATTCTCATGTGCAAATTTTTGTGTGAACTTGTTTTCAATCCTCTGGGTATATCCCAAGGAATGAAATTGCTAGGTCATTTGGTAACTCTATATTTAATCAAAAGGAACTGTCAAACCTTTTTCCAAAGAAGCTGCCGCATTTTACATTTCCAACTTTCTCTACATAGTGGTCAACACTTGTTGTTACCTGTCTTTCACATTATAGCCGTCCTGGTGAGTGTGAAGTGGTATCTAGTTGTGGTTTTAATTTGCATTTCCAGCATGACTAATGATGTTGAACATCTTTATGTGTTTATTTCCTGTTTATATTATCTTCTTTGGAGAAACATTTATTAAAATTCTTCACTCATTTAAAAAATTCAGTTGTTTGGGGCTAGGATTTATAGCTCAGTGGTAGAATGCTTACCTAGCATGTGTGAGGCACTGTGTTCAATCCTCAGCACCACATAAAAATAAAATAAAGATGTTGTGTCCACCGAAAACTAAAAAATAAATACTAAAAAAATCTTCTCTCTCTCTCTAAAAAATACATAAATAAATAAATAAACAAAATAAATAAATAAATAGAATGAAGGTATTGTATCTATCTACAACTAAAAATTTTTAAAAACCCAGTTGTCTTTTAATTGCTGAGTTCTAAGAATTGTTTGTCTATTCTGGATATTAGGCCCTTATCAGATATGATTTGCAAATATTTTCTCCTATTTTGTGGATTAACTTTTTTTTTTTTTTAATTTTTAATATTTATTTTGTAGTTATTGGCGGACACAACATCTTTGTTTGTATGTGGTGCTGAGGATCGAACCCGGGCCGCACGCATGCCAGGCGAGCGCGCTACCGCTTGAGCCACATCCCCAGCTCCTGTGGATTAACTTTTAATTTTCTTAATAATATCTTTTTAAACATAGAGGTTTTTAATTTTGATGATGAAATTTCTATGAGTAGGTCTGTGATCCATTTTGGGTTAATTTTCATGTATAATATGAGGAAGGAGCCAAGCTTCATTTTTGATAAGTAGGTATCCACTTTTCCCAGCACCATTTATTGAAAAGATTATCTCCCCACTCCATTGAATTGTCTTGGCATTCTTGTAAAATGTCAGTTGAGTGTATTATTACAGTATTATTATTGTTTCTAGATGTTCAGTTTTATATCAGCGATCTACTTGTCAATTCTTATGCCAGTAACCCTGTCTTGATTTCTGTAGCTGTATAGTAAATTTTGACATTGGAGAATGTGTGTGAGTCCTTCAGCTTTGTTCCTTTTCAAGATTGTTTTAGCTACTTAGGGTTACTTGCATTTCCATACGAATTTGAGGATCAGTTTATAGTTTCTGCAAAGAAGCCAGACTGGATTTTTTTTTAATATTTATTTTTTAGTTTTAGGTGGACACATATCTTTATTTTGTTTTTATGTGGTGCTGAGAATCGAACCCAGTGCCTCACACATGCTAGGCGAGCGCGATACCACTTGAGCCACATCCCCAGCCCCGAGACTAGATTTTAAAAATAGGAATTATGCTCATCCATAGGTCAATTTGGAGAGTATTGCTGTCTTAACAATATTAAGGGGTTTTTTTTTTCTGTTTGTTTGTTTGTTTTGGTTGTAGTTGGACACAATACCTTTATTTTATCTTTATGTGGTGCTGAGGATTGAACCCAGTGCCCCGCACATGCCAGGCAAGCACTCTACCGCCGAGCCACAGCCCAGCCCCAACAATATTGAGTTTTACAATCCATGAGAATGGGATGTTTCTTTCTTTCTTTCTTTTTTTAGGTCTTTGATTTCTTTCAACAATGTTTCTTAGTTTTTGAGTAAAAAGTTTTGAACTTCTTTCCTTAAATTTCTTTGTAAGGTTTTTTTTTTTCCTTTTTAATACTATAATAAATGGAAATGTGTTCTTCATTAATTTTTGTTGATTATTAGTATATAGAAATTCAACTAGGGCTAGGGTTGTGGCTCGGTGGTAGAGCGCTTTCATCGCACATGTGAGGCCCTGGGTTCCATCCTCAACACCACATAAAAATAAATAAACAAATATGTTGTATCCATGTGTAACTAAAGACTATTTTTTAAAAATAGAAATCCAACTAATTTGTATATATTGATCTAGTATCCTTAAGCCTTGCTTAATTTGCTTATTCATACTATGGTTTTTTTCTCTCTGAGGATTTTCTATATGGGTTATATCAACTACAAATAGAGATAATTTCACTTCTTTCTTTCCTATGCCAGCATTTTTAATTACTTTCTTTTTCTTACTCAGAGTCATTGCATGCCCCTTGAGGAAAGCAAACTACTTTATCATTCTGTCAGTGTAACCATTGTGAGCATCTTATTGTGTGTTCTCTCAAATATCTTCCCGTACATATCTATTTTTTTCAAACCAGTGAAATTGTATTTTACACTGTTTTATTATCTCCCCTGCCCACATTTTAATGATATATTGTAACATCATCTATATCTAAAATGTAAATAACTGACTTTTTTTAGTATTGTATGGTTTTTTTTTTTAATACCTTTATTATATTTTTATGTGGTGCTGAGGATCAAACCCAGTGCCTTGCACATGCCAGGCAAGTGCTCTACCACTCAGCCCCAGCCCAATACCTGACTTTTTCCTTTTTTCAAGGATTGATCTCTCTTTTACTTCTTTATTTTATTTATTTATATGTGGTGCTGAGAATTGAATCCAGTGTTTCACGCATGCTAGGCAAGTGCGCTACCAGTGAACCACAGCCACAGCCCAGTATCTGACATTTTAATGACTATATAATATTCTGTTAAAGATGTACCATAATTTAATTAATCATCCATTGTTGGACATTTTGTCTCTTTCCATTCTTTTATAACCATGCATAATATTTTGCGGAACATATGTTACTAAATTGTGTATGTAATTTATAATGCAAGTAATACAGAAATATTGTCTCAATTTTAAAAGATTCAAGCATGGTATGCAAAGTATTTAAATCCTCTTTTTTACCCCTCTTTCACAGAAGGAGCCATAGTGAATAGTGGGCTATTCATTCTTCCAGTCCCTTTTCCATATTAAAAAAAAACCCATATAGTTATATGTTGTTTAACTGATTTTTTTTGCACTAGTATAAATTCCCAGAAGTAATTTTAATAGTTCCACAAGTAAACATATTTTCAACTCTTCTGTTTTGAATCACCAAATTGCTATCCAGTAAATTGGTGGTAATAATTTATCCTCCTTCTACCAGTATATCAGGATGTGTTCTTATGTGGAATTAATTTAACTTGAGGTTTCTTTTTTTTTCCTTTACTTTTTTGGTACTAGGGATTGAACCCAGGGTTGCCTAACCACTGAGCCATATCCCCAACTCTTTTTAGTTCTTATTTTGAGACAGTGCCTTGCTAAATTGCTGAGGCTGGCTTTGAACTTGCGATCCTCTTGCCTCAGTCTCCTGAATCCCTGGGAATACAGGCCTGTGCCGCTGCACCCAGCTTAACTTGAGGTTTCTTGGCTAACTAGCATTGTCTTTCTTCTTTCAGGTGTACTTGAAGGGGAGGTCTGGAGATAAGATGGTCCATGAGAAGAACATCAACCAGCTGAAGAGTGAGGTCCAGTATATCCAGGAGGTGGGTGCCCCTTCCCTCTGAGCAAGTACCTATGCCATTTTGCTAAGCCTCACATTTGGGGGACTCCTCTTTTGTATGGGGACTGTTTTTTTTCCTTTCTCACTTTATATCACTGAAGTGCCACCACACTCTCCCATGTGTCCCATGTCACTTTTTTTTTAGTTGTAGTTGGACAATACCTTTATTTTTAAATTTATTTTTATGTGGTGCTGAGGATCCGTCCCAGTGCCTCACACATGCTAGGCAAGTGTGCTACTACTGAGCTACAGCCCCAGCCCCTGTATTGCTTTTAACCCTTTGGATCCAATCCATTAATCAGTGGATACTTATGGAGTACCAGGTGCCTAGCAGTCTCCCTGCATCCTGTCTAACATTCTCAGCACCTTCCCCAACATTTCCCAACGCACCCCTGGCTTGTCTCTCCTTGGCATTCACTGCCATAAAATATTCTCTCGTGCATCTTCCCAGCTAGAATGCACCATTACCATTGTTGCTGTGTAGGAAGGACCGAGCTGTCACCCCACTTGACCAAGGCTCCAGTGTCATGAGCCAGTGCTTCCAACCGTGCCAGACTTGCAGCAGTGTGGACTGGGGAGGGAGCACAGTTTGCTTTCTTTCCCTACCCTGGAGCTCAGGTTTCTTGCCCTCCCCTCCCAGGCCAGAAGCTGCCTGCAGAAGCTCCGGGAGGACATAAGTAGCAAGCTTGACAGGGACCCGGAAGACGCTCTCCATCGACAGGAGACGCAGGTAACGGGGTGGAGTCCGGCACCACAGCCAGGGAGGAGAAGGTGAAGGGTGCAGCCTGTGCAGGGGCCCAGCAGGTGGGCACTGCAGTCACACCTGTCAGCCTACATGCTGCTCCTTAGACACTACATACAGTTGAATTTGTGTAAAT
Organism: Callospermophilus lateralis; assembly: GCF_048772815.1. Taxonomy (NCBI): domain Eukaryota; kingdom Metazoa; phylum Chordata; class Mammalia; order Rodentia; family Sciuridae; genus Callospermophilus; species Callospermophilus lateralis. The sequence goes on from NC_135311.1 coordinate 3,491,030, forward strand.
TAAATTATCATGTTGGCAAAACCTCTTTATCGTCGGACTTTGTAATCAATTGTAGAGCAATACAGAAAATTACAAAGCAGTCGCCTATAAATCCAGACTTCTCATAAGTTTATTTCATTGAATTTGAGTGATACCTGTCTGTGTAAACTAAAATCTTGGTCTGACCCGTGGCCGGTCTGTGTGTAGCTCTGTCTCTCCTGGGTGGGAGAGTCCTTGAAGTTCGAGGTTCACCATCCTGTCCCTTTATCCTGATGCTGGCCCCAGGTGTGGGATTCGAAAAAGACGTCAGTAAATGTTAGACCCAAGAGGTTGGAAAAGCCTGTCTTGGGATGGGTAATCTGGAACCCTGCTTTTCAATTTTTCCAAAACTCTAGAATAGCAGTGTCTTCAGCAGAGCAGAGCTAGGTCTTCTTGACTTGACTTTCTTCCTTCTTTAGATTCTGAGTTGTATCTCCTTTGTTTGCATTTTGGTGTGGGCAGGGTGGTCTTTCTTCAGCTGCCCCTGCCCTGTCCCTCTGAAAGAACAGTGGTCTAATCTGGTGCCAGGAACGTTCCTCTTGGTCCTAGGCATGCTCTAGGTTTGTGGGGGTGGACATTCCCTCGTTTATTTTGATTTGGCTGAAAGTAGGACTTTCAGTGCCTGATCTCACACTTGCCTGGTAGGAGGTGCTTTGTCAGGTGGCAAAAGAACTTCAGTGGACACCGGCCCCAAAGCCCAGCCCCTTGTCTGTACAAACCAGCAGCCCTAGGATGAATGATCCAGTTCTAGGCCAGAAAGGGTTATAGCAGGAGCGGCTTTCCCTGTTGATCTATGTTTTGTCAGATCTCATCCGCAGCCCTGGAGGCTGGCAAGCAGCTGCCTGTCCTCCTGGGAGGAGAGGGCCCACATATTTCCAATCAGCTGAGAGGTCTGAGCGGAGTCTCTCTCTTTCTCTCCAGGCGTGGGAGTGTCCCTCTCAAGGCCATATCCCCCTACCTCTGGTTTTGTTTTTCCGGGGATACTGGGAGTTCTTTCCTTACATCCTCCCTCCTTCCCTCCTCTCATCCTTCTGTGCTTCCTTTCTCCTTCCTTCTATCTTCTTCCCTCCTTTCCCTTTCCTTTCTCTCCTCATCGCTCTTTTCTTTCCTGCCTCTTTCTCCCTCATTCCTTTCCACTTCCTTCCCTCCTTCCTTCTCCTGAGATCTGAGGTCTTAGGAATATGATGTTTCAAAGTTGCTTCAATTGATTTTACAACCGGGCACGGTGGCACACCCCTGCAAACCCAGCAGCTCGGGAGGCTGAGGCAGGAGGATGGAGAGTTCAAAGCCAGCCTCAGCAATGGTGAGACGCTAAGCAAACTCAGTGAGACCTGTCTCTAAATGAAATACAAACTAGGCTGGGGTGTGGCTCAGTGGTCGAGTACCCTGAGTTCAATCCCCGGTAGACCCCCCCCCCCTGCCAAAAAAAATTGTCTTTAGTAACAGTTTTGTTTTTCTTCAAACAGATGGTGCTAGAAAAGCCAAATGGTTTTAGTCAAGATACCACGAGCCTGTGTAGCAGCCCACTTGAGGTCAGTAGCAGAGGGTCCCCCACGTGACTGCCGCTCCCTGGCCCCTGTTTCATTGCTTTCTCTGTCTCCGTCTTTCTGTCTAAATACAAGAGTAATGTTTGGTATAAAGTTTGAAGTAGAGAGCCAGGCACAGTGGTGCACGCCTGTAATCCCAGCAACTTGGAAAGCTGAGGTAGGAGGATTGCAAGTTCAAGGCCAGCCTCAGCAACTTTAGTGAGACCCTGTCTCAAAATAAAAAAAAAAATTTTTAGCTGGACATAGTGACACATGCCTGTAATCCCAGTGGCTCAGGAGACTGAGACAGGAGGATGTTCAAAACCAGCCTTTGGGCTGGGGATGTGGCTCAAGCGGTAGCGCGCTCGCCTGGCATGCGTGCAGCCCTGGTTCGATCCTCAGCACCACATACAAACAAAGATGTTGTGTCCGCCGATAACTAAAAAATAAATATTAAAATTCTCTCTCTGTCTCTCTCTTAAAAAAAAAAACAAAACAGCCTTAGCAAGGCACTAAGTAACTTAGTGACACTTTTCTCTAAATAAAATACAAAAAAGAAAAAAAAAATAGTGTCTCAGTGGTTGAGTGCCCCTGAGTTCAATCCCCAGTACCCCCAAAAATAAATAAATAAAATAAAAAGTTTTTTAAAGGGCTGGGGATGCAACTCAGTAATAAAAGCACCCCTGAAATAGAGAAAAAAAATGGAAATTCTCTTTCCCTCAACCTACTGCTTAGAAATCTTCTCTGTTGACAGGTTGAAGTGGGTGGATGCTTCTAGCACAGTGCATCTTGTTCTTGGCTGTCCATTGGAATGGCCTTGGGGGCCTTAAACGGGATGATGCTGAGGTCCCATCCCTAGACCCTGTGAAGTAATTATTCTGAGATGTGGCCGGGCACCAAGACCGGCTCCTCAGGGGATTCTACACTCTAGCCAACCTTGGGAACCAGTCTTCTGGGGTATTTTTCTGTGCACAGACGCTCGTAGTTGGATACTGTAATATATATATATGAAGCATGTCCTAGATACATAAATATATGTGTGCTGTTCATACATACTTTTTGCAGGTGCAGTCATGGTTTTTCTTTTGTTCAAATAAGTAGTACATTATAATCTTTTCCCCGTGTTAGTTACATATAGATCTACCTCATTGTTTTGAATAATTGCATGATATTTCTTTCCATGGCCATACTTTTTAAGAAATTATGTTTGTCATATTGTTTTGTGATTACACAAGACATCCTTATTGTAGGAAGTTGGAAAGTGTAGAAACATAGAAAACTGAAAGAAGGAAAAAAATGTGAATTTTAGTCTCCCCAGAGGGGGAAAAACGTAGTTTAGTGAAAATTTGTCTTTTCTTCAATGAAAATATATATTTACAATATTGAGATTGTACCATATGTAGCATTTCTTTCTTTTTTTATTTTTTTAGTTGTAGATGGACACAGTATCTTTGTTTTATTTATTTATTTTTGTATCTGGTGCTGAGGATCGAACCCAGTGCCTCACGCATGTGAGGCGAGCGCTCAGCCACTGAGCTGCAGCCCCAGCCCCGCATATGTAGCATTTCTTTATATTTGTCTTTTGTTTCTTTGGTTGGATGTTGACTTAGGTGCTGGGAATTGAACCCAGGGTCTCCTGCGTGCCAAGCATGGGCTCTACCATAGAGCTACACCCTAGCCCCAAGGGTATTTTTTGGATTGGATGTTGAGCTCTCAAGTGCAGAGTTGAATCATATCTGCCCGTTAGTCATGGCACATTGTCATCGTGGGTCCCCTCAAAGCCTCTCATTGGTTTTACTTTTTTTTTTTGGTACTGGGGATTAAACCCAGGGCCTTCTGCTTTCGAGACGAGTACTCTGCCAACTGAGCTATACCCCAGCTTCTGGTTTTACAATTTTTTTCTCTCTTCCCCCATTCATGCTAATGTAATCAATGTAGGACTTGAAATGTGGCTATAAAATGTTTTCAGTTTATATTATGGACTTGTGTTATTTCTTTTTTCTGTATTTTTTTAACTCAATATGTTTTTGTTTTTTTTTTTTAATTAATTTTTATTGTAGGTTGTTCAAAACATTACATAGTTCTTGATATATCATATTTCACACTTTGATTCAAGTGGGATATGAGCTCCCATTTTTACCCCATTCAATATGTTTTTAAAGATTTTATATTACTGTGTTAAATCTAGTTTGTTAGTAAAAAGTTTTTTGGTTTTTTGTTTTTTTTTTTTTTTTGTTTGGTCTGGGCACTGGGGATTCAACCCGGGGCACTCTACTACTGAGCTGCAACCCCAGCCTGCTTTATTATTTTTTTAGTTTGAGACAAGTTCTTGCTAAGTTTCTGAGGCTGACCTCAAATTCAGGATCCTTCTGCCTCAGCCTCCCAAATTGCTGGGATTACATGCATGTGCCACTGTGCCTGGCTCTCCCTCCTACATGTAAATAAAGTTTATAACTCAGGGGTTTTTCCCCTTCGTATTATATTGTATGATAAATTAGTATTTTCTTAAAGTTTTTTCCATGGCATTAATTAGTCTCATGAGAACACTATTTGAAATAAATATATCATGGATATGTCCCAGCTGCTTAGGTGAGGATATAGGGAATTGACAAAATAACTCATTGATGTCTAGATTTTAAAGGTTGTGATTCTAGCCACTTGCTTTAGACTTGCAGTTTGGATTTTTCTTTGAATCACTATGTTTAGCCCATATATTGCTGGCAAAAGACTGTAATAATGCAATGGTAATGTCTGTCAACTTCTTAATTCTCATAAGCTCAAAGCCCCACTGAATATTAGCTTCCCTATTTTTGAGCAGCCTGTAAGGCAGGGGATGCTAAGGAGTCTTCTTCTTGTTTCACAGATAAAGAAATGGAGGCAGCTGGGCAGGTGGTGCACACTTATGATCCCAGCTACTCGGGAGGCTGAGGCAGGAGGGTTGCAAATTTGAGTTCAGCCTGGGAAATTTAGTGAGCTCAAAAAATAAATAGGGCTGAGGATGTAGCTCAGTGTTAAAGTGCTGCTAGTACCAGAGGAGCAACAACAAAACAACTTTGCCTGCCATAACTCACCCAGCCATTTTGGGGAAACAGTAATCTTTACATTTTTATTTATTTATTTATTTATTGGTCCCGGAGATTGAGCCCAGGGGCACTTAACTACTGAGTCACATCTCCAGTCCCCTTTTAAAAAATATTTTATTTAGAGACAAGGTCTCGCTGAGTTGTTTAGGGCATTGTTAAATTGCCAAAATTAGCTTTGAACTCAGGAGCCTCCTGCCTCAGCCTCTGCCTCCCAAGCTGCTAGGATGAGAGGTATACACAACTGCACCCAGTTTAGTAATTTTTTATACACAAATTAACTGAATGATCTCTTTTTTATTTTTTGGCACTGGGGATTGAACTCAGGGACCCTCGACCACTGACCACATCCCCAGCCCTGTTTTGTATTTTATTTAGAGACAGGGTCTCACTGAGTTGTTTAGTGCCTCCCTGTTGCTGAGGCTGGCTTTGAACTTGCAATCCTCCTGCCTCAGCCTCCCAATCCATTGGGATCACAGGCGTGTGCCACTGCGCCCAGCCTGACCATCTCTTCACAGGTAGGAGTATGTGTAGGTCCTGCTTCCCTCCATCAAACCAGAGCTCTCGGGAGCCGGGACATGTTCTCCTTTGGACTAAACTTCCTCAAGGACAGGAACTATCTCACTCCATCACAAAGGAGAGCAGCCCAAAGGCCCATCTTCTGCTGACCTCAGCACAGGTCAGCATATTAAGGTCACCACCCAGGGATGGACGGGTTCATGGCAAAAGCACCCAAGGAGCCCCAGAACCTGATCAGACACAGAAAAAGGTGTCTCACCCAGGTGCTGCTCAGTGTCTCTCCCAGACACACCCAACGTGGGCTGTAGTTAGGGCTGAGCTGACATGTAGGGTCTCGCCCCCATCTCTGCTGCGCAGGCACCAGGCTTCAGATACCACCAGCTCCCTGAGCGTCTCTGAGACAGAAAATGTCTCCCGTCTGGCAGGGCAGGGAGCGGCAACGCCTTCACCCAGAGGGTAGAGTTCCGGGTCGAAGGACAGAAACAGCTTCCCTGTCAGTCGCTGCCTGACTGCTTGCTCCTTTGAGCCTTTATTTTTCTTTCCTTCTTTCTTTTTCCATGACACTGAGGATTAAACCCAGAGCTTCACATAGGCTAGGCAGGCACTGTACCCGGAGCTACGTTCCCAGCCCTTTTTTAAAAAATTAAATCTATTTAATTAATTAGGAACTGGGGATTGAACCCAGAGGCATTTTACTATTGAGAAACATCCCCAGTCTTTTTACTTTTTATTTTGAGATGAGGTCTCACTAAGTTGCTGAGGCTGATCTTGAACTTGAGATCATCCGCTGCCTCAGTCCACCGAGTGCATGTGCCACTGCACCCAGGGAGGCTAGCGGATCCTTTAGGATATGAAGGGAGGATGTTTTCATGTGAATGGCTCAGAACTCTTGGCTGTTGAGGACCAGCTCTCCCCTTGTGTGATGATAATTATTTTGTGGGTGTCAGGGAGGGAATCTTCTCTTCCCAAGTCTCAAACACATGGCTTCACCTTCCCCTCCCTGCTCTGGTCATAGGTGGACACCTACGTACACGAGGATGTCGAGAGCTTGAGGAGGACCGTGCAGGAGCTGCTTGCCAAGCTGCAGGAGGCTGAGCGGCAGCACCAGTCAGACCGTGCGGCTTTCGAGGTAGGATTTGGGATTGGGGGAAAGGTGCTCAAGGAATAGGCAGCTGGATGCACATGACCGTGTCCTTCTTGGCACGGACTTCATTATTTTTCCGGCTGGTGCCACCAACTGGAAAGGGGGTGCTTTGAGGCCTGGGGCACTTCCTGTCTGTTTTTTACTTCTCTTGGACATTTACAGTGTTCATTGTCCATAGTTCAAAGGTCAGATTTCAGCTGGGTACAGTGGCATAGCTACTCGGGAGGCTGAGGCAGGAGGGTCACAAGTTCCAGGACAGGCTTTGCAACTTAGTGAGGCCTAGTCTCAAAAACTACACAGGAACTGCTGGTGACACCGCTCAGTGGAGAGTACCTGGGCTTAACCCCACACAGCAACAGCAAACCAGGATCTGAGTAGTGAGAGCCCCTGGTATGGTTAGGAGGATGTGAGGTCCCCCACACTTTTTAGAGAATTCTTTCGAGTACAAAATGAGACACAGAGGGTGGTTTCTAACTACTCCTCGTGACTGTCAGCTGCTATTGTTCATTTACAAATAAAGTGGTTTTATTTCAAAATATGTTATGTGAGGACTAGATTCTGCCTGGGCGTTCCAGGAGCTGGTGGAAAGAGGAATTGATTTTCATAAATTAAAAAAAGAAGGCAGGGCTGGGCTCAGCGGCAGAGCATTGCCAGCATGTGTGAGGCCTGGGTCGATCCTCAGCACCTCAGAAAAACAAAAAGTGAAATAAAGGAATTGTGTCAACTACAACTAAAAATAAATATTTTAAAAAAGAAACAAATAGATAAGGGTACTGTGTCCATCTACAACTAAAAAAATTTTTTTTAAAAGTTGAGGATAAGGAAAACAGGTACTGAGAATGATAAATTGCTTCAAGGTTAAAGTCTTATTTGAGCAAGTATTTTAACATCCTGTAGAGTCAAAGAGTCAAAAAACAAAAAGTTTTTTTCAACTTTTGTCAAAAAGAGTCATGAAATACACTTCACATGTGGATTGTGTGAGGATTGTGTGATTGTGCAGTCTATACATAGGACACTTTATTATTCTAAAAGGTTTTTAGAAATATAAGCTATGGTAAGCTGGCACAGCAATGCACACCTGTTATTCTCGCTATTCAGAAGGCTAAGGTGAGGGGATCAAAATAAAATAAAGTAAAAAGGGCTGAGGATGTAGCTCGTAGCAGAGCATTTGCCTAGCATGCATGAGATGCTGGGTTCAATTCTAAGTGTGTATATATGAATACATGTGTACATATATTTAACACACACGTTTTCTTCCTTGGTGGTCGGTCTCAGCTTTTTCTATGGTAAGTGGTTTGGTTTAGGGTAATGCTAAGAGTCGTTTGTGGTTCAGAACAATGCAGCCAAGGCTGGGGTACACCTCTTGCCCAGCATGCCAGAGGCCCTGGTTCAATCCCCAGTACTGAAAATAAAATAAAGGCAGCCATGTGGTGAAGGCGTTTCAGCCTCCACAGTCTGAGTAATTTGGTTGTTATGATCAGTTTGGTGACCTGTTTTTACCTACCTTTCCTGGGAAAAACGAAGCGGAGGAAGGAGAGGTTGAGACCGCAGCTCTGACCAGATTGTGGATTTTGGAACGAAGCCTCTGCACTGAGAGGCACCATGAACTTGTGGAAATTCCAGAAACACAGTATGGGTTTTGAACCTGCAGGCAGGGTCTGCTGCTCCTGAGCAAAAGTCCCAGAATCTGAGCCTAAAGCCACAAGGCCCCTGACAGCTGCTGCCAACTGCTCTCAGATTTAGAAGAGGCTTGTTTTTTTCTTTCCTTTTTTTTAGTAGTACTAGAATTGAACCAGGGGAGTCACATACCAGTCCTTCTGACTTTTTAGAGACGGGCCTCTCCGGTGTCCATGACTGGCCTCAGACTTGTGACCCTCCTGCCTCAGCCTCCTGAGCTGCTAGGCTCACAGACATGCACGCACCACGCCTGGCTAGGAGGGACTCTTCTCTTCAGCCCCATGGTGCACGGTACCCACTTGTAATGGGAGGCGCTTCTGGGGTTGTCCCACTGTGGGGTAAGTTGGAACACTCACAACATTACACAGGTCCTGACTGGAGCTACTGGACACATACAGAAGGAAGTCCGTAGTCTTTATGTTTTAGATACTTTCATGATTCTGTGGTGGGGATTTGCGGTTGGGACCAGACCCTGTAAACACTTACCTGGGCATATGCCACCCTGGGTGCCATTTTCCTTTTTTTCTTTCTCTTTTTGTGCTACCCTGGGGATAAACCCAGGGCCACTCTGCCAAATCCCCTGGGGACGTTTTGCCTTTGTTATTGTTATTTTCTTTTTGAGACAGGGTCTCACTAAATTGCCGAGGCTGGCCTCAAACTTGTGATCCTCCTGCCTCAGCCTCCTGAGTTCCTGGGGTTCCAGGTGTGTGCCACTGTGCCAGTACCTGGCTGGGTGTAATTTTTATGTGCTGACATGAAAGGCGTTTGTGTTTAAGTGCCTGCCTATGGCGCCAGCCTGTTTCAGGCTCACATGGAGCACTTGAGGGCCTTTCTCAACTTTCCTAGTGAGTCGGCCTCTTGGTCTACACTTACCGTAAAAATAAACAGCCATTAAACATGGGTTTCCTTGCTGTGCGCAGTGGTGTGTGCCTGTAATCCCAGTAGCTTGGGAGGCTGAGGCAGGAGGATCACAAATTCAAAGCCTTGGCACTTAGTGAGGCCCTCAAAAATTTAGTAGACCCTGTCTCAAAGTAAAAAATAAAAGGGCTGGGCATGTGGCTTAGTGGCTAAGCACCCCTGTTTCAATCCCTGGTACCAAAGAACAACAGAAAAACATGGGTTTCCTGTTCTGCTGGCTTCTCACTGCGAGGACAGGTTTACAGTGAACTTGCTGTGCACAGGACTGGGGTGTAGTGTGGGCACATCCTCTCACACCTTCCTGTGCCCTACTTTCTCCTCGCTGAGCCGGACTCCGGGAGGAGCCGGACAATCTGGCTGCTGTTTTCTCAGGGTACGGCTAGGCCTTAGAGGTCACCTCCATTCTTCTTTACCAAATGATGAGGACTCAGTTGGAGTGGATGTGGGTACCTGGGTTTTAGGATCGCTCCTGTCGGTCCCTAGCTGGGCAATCTTGAATAGGGCCGTTGATCTTCACTTGTGAAAAGGACAGAATGGGACATCATTCACTCCCAACCTACGGAGCCGTCTGCAGGGGCAGGGCACCTGGGCTGCTCGAGGCCTGTGCCGGCACGGAGCCTGCAGGGCTCAGGAGCACACAGGAGAGTGCGCAGAGTCTGCTCGGTGCGGGGACAGCAGCGTGTCCTGTGGGCTTCTTCCAAACGGATGTCTAAGGGAGAGTTCAGAGATCAGTAGAGTTGGTGAGATGCAGGTGGAGAACGTGAGGAAGTTCTGACCTTTCTTCCTCATTCTAACAGTCTAAAATCCTGCTCTGTCCTTTCCAGACTGGCACTAGCCCTTCTAAATGCGTGGTGGCCCTAGTTCCCAGGCTCTGAAATGTTGCTTGCCATGGGAACGAGGAGGAGTTGGGGAGAAAAGGACACGGGCATATCCTTCCGTGGATCATTTGCTTTTGAATTAGAAGGAAAGCCACAACATTGGAGCTAGCGTGGCTAGCACTGGAGGGTTGGTGGGGATGTTAAAGTCAGCCATCTGAAAGTGTCACTTGTGTCACTTTATTTATTTAGGTACTGGGGATTGAACCTAGCGACTTTACCATGAGGCACATTCCATCCCTTTTTAGTTTTTATTTTGATACAGGGTCTCATTAAGTTGCTTAGGGCTTTGGTAAGTTGCTGAGGCTGGCCTCAAACATGTGATCCTCCTGCCTCAGCCTCTCAGGTTGCTGGGATTACAGGTGTGTGCCACTGTGCTCAGCTTTTTTTTTTTTTCTTAATTTTTTTTTAAAATATTTATTTTTTAGTTGTAGTTGGACATAATACCTTTGTTTTATTTATTTATTTTTATGTGGTGCTGAGGATCGAACCTAGGGCCTTGCATGCACTGGGCGAGTGCTCTACCACTGAGCCACAACCCCAGCGCCCCCCCTTTTTTTTCCTGATCCTTTTTTTTTTTTATTGGTTGTTCAAAACATTACATAGTTCTTGATATATCATATTTCATACATTTGATTCAAGTGGGTTATGAACTCCCATTTTTACCCCGTATACAGATTGCAGAATCACATCGGTTACACATCCACGTTTTTACATATTGCCATGCTAGTGTCTGTTGTATTCTGTTACCGTTCCTATCCTCTACTATCCCCCCTCCCCTCCCCTCCCCTCCCATCTTCTCTCTCTACCCCATCTACTGTAATTCATTTCTCTCCCTTGTTTTTTTTATTTTTATTTTTCCTTTCCCCTCACTTCCTCTTATATGTAATTTTGTATAACAATGAGAGTCTCCTTCCATTTCCATACAATTTCCCATTTCTCGCTCTTTCCCTCCCACCTCTCATCCCTGTTTAATGTTAATCTTCTTCTCATGCTCTTCCTCCCTGCTCTGTTCTTAGTTGCTCTCCTTAGATTAAAGAAGACATTTGGCAGTTGTTTTTTAGGGATTGGCTAGCTTCACTTAGCATAATCTGCTCTAATGCCATCCATTTCCCTGCAAATGCCATGATTTTGTCATTTTTTAGTGCTGAGAAATACTCCATTGGGTATAAATGCCACATTTTTTTTATCCATTCATCTATTGAAGGGCATCTAGGTTGGTTCCACAGTCCAGCTATTGTGAATTGTGCTGCTATGATCATTGATGTGGCAGTATCCCTATAGTATGCTCTTTTAAGGTCCTCAGGGAATAGTCCGAGGAGGGCGATAGCTGGGTCAAATGGTGGTTCCATTCCCAGATTTCCCAGGAATCTCCATACTGCTTTCCATATTGGCCGCACCAATTTGCAGTCCCACCAGCAATGTACAAGTGTACCCTTTTCCCCACATCCTCGCCAGCACTTATTGTTGTTTGACTTCCTAATGGCTGCCAATCTTACTGGAGTGAGATGGTATCTTAGGGTGGTTTTGATTTGCATTTCTCTGACTGCTAGAGATGGTGAGCATTTTTTCATGTACTTGTTGATTGATTGTATGTCCTCCTCTGAGAAGTGTCTGTTCAGGTCCTTGGTCCATTTGTTGCTTGGGTTATTTGTTTTCTTATTGTTTAATTTTTTGAATTCTTTGTATACTCTGGATATTAGGGCTCTATCTGAAGTGTGAGGAGTAAAGATTTGTTCCCAGGATGTAGGCTCCCTATTTACCTCTCTTATTGTTTCTCTTGCTGAGAAAAAACTTTTCAGTTTAAGTAAGTCCCATTTGTTGATTCTTGTTATTAACTCTTGTGCTATGGGTGTCCTATTAAGGAATTTGGAGCCCGACCCCACAGTATGTAGATCAGAGCCAACTTTTTCTTCTATCAGACACAGAGTCTCTGATTTGATATCAAGCTCCTTGATCCATTTTGAGTTAATTTTTGTGCATGGTGAGAGGAGGGGATTCAGTTTCATTTTGTTGCATATGGATTTCCAGTTTTCCCAGCACCATTTGTTGAAGATGCTATCCTTCCTCCATTGCATGCTTTTAGCCCCTTTATCGAATATAAGATAGTTGTAATTTTGTGGATTGGTCTCTGTGTCCTCTATTCTATACCATTGGTCCACCCGTCTGTTTTGGTACCAGTACCATGCTGTTTTTGTTACTATTGCTCTGTAGTACAGTTTGAAATCTGGTATGGCTACACCTCCTGATTCACACTTCCTGCTTAGAATTGCTTTTGCTATTCTGGGTCTTTTATTTTTCCATATGAATTTCATGATTTCTTTATCTGTTTCTACAAGAAATGCAGTTGGGATTTTGATTGGCATTGCATTGAACCTATAGAGAACTTTTGGTAATATCGCCATTTTGATGATGTTATCATCCATGAACAGGGTATATTTTTCCTTCTTCTAAGATCTTCTATTTCTCTCTTTAGGGTTCTGTAGTTTTCATTGTATAAATCTTTCACCTCTTTTGTTAGGTTGATTCCGAAGTATTTTATTTTTTTTGAGGATATTGTGAATGGGGTGGTTTTCCTCATTTCCATTTCAGAAGATTTGTCGCTGATATACAGGAATTCCTTTGATTTATGCGTGTTGATTTTATATCCTGCCACTTTGCTGAATTCATTTATTAGCTCTAGTAGTTTCTTTGTAGACCCTTTTGTGTCTTCTAGGTATAGGATCATATCATCCACAAATAGTGATAATTTAAGTTCTTCTTTTCCTATCTTAATGCCTTTAATTTCTTTTGTCTGTCTAATTGCTCTTTTAAGTTTTTTTTTTAATTTTATTTCTTCATTTTGTTTTGTTCTATTTTTATGTTTATTTAATTTTATTTTGTAATACTGGGGGGATCGAATCCAGGGGCACTTTACCACTGGGCTACATCCCCAGCTTTATTTATTTTAAGACAGGTCTCTCTAAGTTGCCTTAATTTGGGATCCTCCTGTCTCGGCCTCCTGAGTATAAGTCAGCCAAGAGTCACATTAAGTGGCACTCAGTGAACTGTGCTCGTGAGTCTTAGAGATGGGGTCAGTCCCTGAAAGTCCTCCAGGGGGTCCTGAGCAGGTTGGGAGGAGGCAGTGCACTCCCCATCGCTGTCTTTCTCCCACCAAAGCTCCAGGGCCCCCCGCCCCGCCCAGCTTCCTGGGTTCGTTTCTGGTGCTTTCATTTGTTTGCTTTTCCCCCACTGAACACATGCCCATCCTGTGTCAGGTCACACTCAGCCGGTACCAGCGAGAAGCAGAGCAGAGCAATGTGGCCCTTCAGAGAGAGGAGGACAGAGTGGAGCAGAAAGGAGCAGAAGTTGGGGAGCTGCAGAGGCGCCTGCTGGGCATGGAGACGGTAATGGCTGGGTCTTGTCCTCAGGGCCCGGCCTGTGGGCTGGAGGGGCCAAGGATCGGCCAAGATGGCCGCTGAGCTCTCCTTTTCCCAAGCAGCTCCAAAAAAGCACATTCCACAGCTCTGACAGTCCCTTTGAATACCCTTTGGCCTTTAAGGAATCGGACAGTCTTTTTCCCTGTGGTGTTGGAGCTGGAAGCCAGGGCCTCGTGTGTGTTGGGCCACGTGGCCCAGGAAGGTTGCTCGTCACCTCCCTTCAGTTCCCGTCACTCGAGCTGAACCCATCTACACTTTAGCTGGGTTCACACAGAGCCCCGTACTAGATGGGCATCTGCTAGGTGCTCCTTTTGGGCTTTTGAAGACTGTTCCTTAGCAGTCACTTGATCTGGTTCTGCAGAGACTGGCCACCAGAGCTGGCTGATGGGCTTGTTTAAGTGTCGGGCCAGGTCCTTCCTCCGGGCGGCTGGGTGAGGCTGGGAAGTTTCTGTGTGCTGAGGGTGGGAAGGGTTCTCCCTGCCTGGGGAGGGCACCCATCAAACCAGCTTGGCCTGCTGCTCTCTGGCAGCTGGCCCGGGACCAGCAGGGGCTGAGTCCCAACCTTGGTGCCTGCTTACCCAGACCAGAGACCGTGCCATCTGCCCATGCTAGGTGTTCTTTCTTTGGCCCACCAGGAGCATCAGGCCTTACTGGCCAAAGTCAGAGAAGGGGAGGTGGCCCTAGAGGAACTTCAGAGCAAGAACGCCGAGTGCCAAGCAGAACAAGAAAAGTAAGAGCTGTTGTCCATGTGGGGTGCACAGGAGGGTGGGCCATGAGCCCGCAGCTCCCAGGGTGGCCAGGTCTGGGGAGGAAGCTGGTGCTGATGTCCGATCTTCCCGCCCTGACTCACAGCATGCTTGCTCAGGTGGAGCCCCACCCCAGGAGATGCTATTTAGGAGGCTGCTGTCTGCTGGGATTTCATTTTCCATGGGGCAATCAATAACTTCAAAAATTTTTTAAGAAGAAAGGCTTTTTATCTAGATATCTATCTATGTAGATATCTGTCTGTTTTTGCAGTGCTGGGGATTGAACCCAGGGCCTGGTGCATGATAATCAAGTGTTTTACCACTGAGCTGTACCTACAGCCAGGTTGTTACAATTTTATAGCTTAGGTTGAGGAAGAGCTGGAAAAGCCCCTGCTGTCATAGCCTCTCATTCCAAAGGTGATCCCACTGGATATACCACTCCATGGTGTCCAACCCCCAGAGCAGAATCTGACTACCACTATCTGAGGGCCCAGTAGCTTCCTTCTCAGCCATGCTGATGAAAGACAGGGTGAGCAGCTTCATGAGGATTTTCTGTTCCTGGAAGCAATTTAAGTAGAAACTGAGACCCACCTGTCCACTGTGGCGTGGAGGGGGTCACGGAGGTCTTTTTGTTGTTGTTGTAATGTATGAGAGCAGAATGCATCCCAGTTCTCATTACACACATAGAGCACAGTTTTCCATATCTCTGGTTGTACACAAAGTCTATTCACACCAATTCGTGTCTTCATACAGGTACTTAAGGTAATGATTGTCTCATTCCACCAACGGAGGTCTTTTTCACCTCCAAGGTTAGAGGGTTTTGCAAATTCCCTCTGATCAGAGGAGAAAAGAAGCTTCAGAGCAATGAAACTTACAGGGAAAAGAATATGCCTTCCTAATCTTCAGAAATTTGGAAATTATTTATGCCATTGACAATAAATAAGATCTCAAATAGTAAATAAGTTTTTTTTTTTTTTAAATATTTATTTATTTATTTAGCTATTGGTGGACACAACATCTTTGTTTGTATGTGGTGCTGAGGATCGAACCCGGGCCGCACGCATGACAGGCGAGCGCGCTACCGCTTGAGCCACATCCCCAGCCTAAATAGTAAATAAGTTTTAACATCAGCATATTGGGTATGATCTTCATTGTGTAAGATGGACAATTTTGTAGCTGCGCAGACATTACCTAGAGGGCCTTGTGAGGGAGTTCAGGGTTAACAGGCATAGTCAGAACCGCTCAGCCTTAAGGAGGCCTTTTCTCTTCCTCTTTTTTTTTTTTTTTTTTAATTTTTTAGTTGTCGATGGACCTTTGTTTTATTTATTTATTTTTATGTGGTGCTGAGGATGGAACCCAGTGCCTCACACATGCCAGGCAAGTACGCTACCTCTGAGCCCCAGCCCAGCCTCCCTTTTCTCTTCTTTTGGACAACTTAGGTTTGTCCTTCCTGGAAGGAAACTGTAGGCGTCTTATTGTAGGCTCCTTTCTCATTTGACTTTATATCAGAATGACTTTTAAGTTATAATTGGCCCTCTGTATCCACCTCTGCAGATTCAACCAACTGGAGATTGAAAATGTTCAAGGGGAGGGGCTGGGCTGAGGCTCAGTGGCGGAGCCCTTGCCTAGCATGCCTGAGGCACTGGGTTTGATCCCCAGCCCCACATAAAAATAAAAACAAATGAAATAAAGGTACTGTGTTCATCTACAACTAAAAAAATAATAAAAAAACTAAAGTAGGAAAAAAATGTTCAGGGAGATAAAAATTGCATCTGTACTAAATCTGGGCAAACTTTTTTCTAGTCATTGTTACCAAAACAGTACAGCATAACAACCAATTATCTAGCATTTACATATGTTGTTATAAGTGATCTAGAGATGATTTATAGTATTCAGAAGAATATGCAGAAGTTATGTAGATACCTCATTTGATCTAAGGAACTTGAGTATTCCTGGGCTTCCCGGAACCAATCCTCTTGGATACTAGGGAATGACTGTATTCAGTACTCCTTCTTTCTTTGTGTTTGAGGCATTCATAGAGAGACCAAGAGAGGGGAGGAATAAGAAACAAAAAAGACTGATTATCCCAAATCTAGGCTTGGAAATAGTAATCAATAAATAGCTATGCATCTTTTTTTTTTTTTTGGTACTGGAAATTGATTGAACCCAGGGGTGCTTTTCCACAAGCTATATCCCAGTATTTTTTGTTATTTTTTTATTTGAGACAGAGTCTTGCTGTTATTGAGGCTAGCTTTGAACTTGCGATTCTCCTGCATGAGCCTGTTTAATCATGGGATTACAGGTGATAGCCATGCATTCTAAATGCTGGTTTTCTAAATAAAAGGAGACTGAGAAATAGGGCATTGCAGAGCAGTAGCGCGCTTGCCTGGAATGCGTGCGGCCCGGGTTCGATCCTCAGCACCACATACAAACAAAGATGTTGTGTCCGCCGAGAACTAAAAAATAAATATTTAAAAAAAAAAAAAAAAAGAAGTTTAGGAAGGATGTGGGATGGCTCAGGTCGTATCTACCCCACCCAACCCTGAGTGCTGCCCACTATTAGCAGCATGTGCTTGTCAGTTTTTTCAAGCAGAACTGGGAGTAACTGGTAAGAGCAGCTCTTCAGGGATCCAAACCTGACTAAAGGAAAACTGTTTCTCTTCTTGTGACACTTCTGACTGCAAATGTGTAGGTTTGCACACCAGTAATTCTCCACTTCTCTGTCGACATAAACTGAGTACCCTACGAACTTAATTCAACCTGAGACTGACTGCCCAGAGTCAGTGTAGACCTCATTAGCCTACAAAAGACACTCTAATCATTCCTGGAGATCCTAAGGGTCTTTTCAGGAACTAGAAACAAAGACCAAATATTAAAACACACCTCTACTATCATTCCTCTAGTTAGGAAATTAGAAGAGTTTAGGAATTCTCTGTCAAGAACTGGGGCCAGGGTCAGGGTTATGGCTCAGCAGTAGAGTGCTCGCCTAACACACGCAAGGCCCTGGGTTCAAGCCTCAGCACCACATGAAAATAAGTAAGTAAAATAAAGGTATAAAAATTAAAAAAAAAAAAAAAAAGAACAGGGAACAAAGACCAAATATATATTTCTTATTAGGGAACTTGGCTCAGTTTCCTTAGAATGCAAAGGAAGCAACAGTGGTTTAGGAATCAGGAGATTTAGAATAGAGGCTTTAAGTATCCTTAAATCCTGCCAATCCCTAAGGAGCAAATGCCGAATGTCTTCTTTGATATAAGGGGGGCAACTCAAAAAAGAGCAGGGAGGAAGAGCATGAGAAGAAGATTACCACTAAATAGGGAGGAGAGTTGGGAGGGAACGGGAGGGAGAGGGGAATTGCACGGAAGATGGAAGGAGACCCTCATTGTTATACAAAATTACATATAAGATGGTGTGAGGGGGAAGGAAAAAGGGAGAGAAACGTGTCACAGTAGATTGGGTAGAGAGAGGTGAGGGGAGGGGAGGGGGGATAGGAAGGGCAGCGGAATACAATATAAATGTGGCTATATAACCAATGTGATCCTGCAATCTGTACACATGGAAAAATAAGAATTCATACCCCATTTGAATCAAATATATGATATGTCAAGATCATTGTAATGTTTTGAGCAACTAATAAAAAAATTTTTTTTAAAAAAGTATCCTTAAATCCTATCTCCCTCCTGATACAAAATTCCTGTCAGTTTCATGGCACTGAATATAGAAATTCCAGTTCTAGATGGGCACAATGGTATACAGCTATGATCTCAGTGGTTCAGGAAGCTGAGGCAGCAGGATTGTGAGTTTGAGACCAGCCCCAGCAACTTAATGAGAGCCTGTCTCAAAATAAAATAAGAAGGGCTTGGGGTGAAATTCAGTGTTAAAGCACCTCTGGGTCAAACCCCAGGACGCATAAAGAAAAAGAAATCCCAGTTCCTATGTGAAGCTTCCCAGTAATGAGGGACTTATTACACGTCAGGCAGTTCACTCCGTGACAGCTTCTATACTGAGAATTTTTCCTGTGTTAATATAAAAACCACCTCCTAGGAACGTCTGTCTACTTGTCAGGTCTAATTTTACCCTCTAGAGCTATCCAGAATGACTTATGCCTTCTAGCCTGTCTGAACTACACTTTCCTTATTTGAACTAGATGATCTGATTGTGGTTCTAATGTGATGTTCTAAGGTGTCTAATCACCTATCCTTTAGGGCAAACTGCTGGGGAAATCAGAGGGAATCACACTTGGTGGGAACCTCCCAAGTTCAAGTTCAGTCTCCTCTTCTGTCACTGGCATCTTTTCCCCCTTGCCTCAGGCTTCTGGTCTTTATTCCCAGGGCTGCCACCCTGGAAAAGGAAGTGGCTGGGCTGCGGGAGAAGATCCACCACTTGGATGACATGCTCAAGAGCCAGCAGCGGAAAGTCCGGCAAATGATTGAGCAGGTGAGCAGAGCTAGACCTCAACCTGCCCTGGGTTTTCCCTAAGTCTGTGCTTTTAGTTATTTATTCTCCTGGGTAGCTTGGCTTGGATTCATGTATTTCTCATAAAAAATTTATATCTGCCAATTACTAGGGTTTGAGTTATTGGGATTTACTTTCCTTCTACTTGTTTTGGCCATTTGGATATTGCTATCCAATGGGAAAGGAAGGAAAAGGTCTTTCTCCTTATCCTCTGAAGAGTGCTGGAAAATGAGTAATTGAGCCATAATAAACCCAGCTGTCTGTGTGCAGATCATCAGCCTTTGTCCCTTACTGTGCTGAGCTTTAGGGTAGCCCCTCCGGATGTGCCAGTTTGTAGAACTGTTTTGAGAGAATTTAAGAATTGAGCTGGGTGCTGGTGGCACACACGTATAATCCCAGCCACTTGGGAAGCTGAGGAAGGAGGATTAGAAGTTCAAGTCCAGCCTGGGAAACTCAGTGAGACCCTGTCTCAAAATAGAAATATAAAGGTGCTAGGGATGTAGCTCGGTGGTAAGCCATCCTTGGGTTTAAACCCCAGTATTAAAACACACACACACATACCCCTAGTCGGGAGGTCCTGTTTCCTTCACGTCAGCGTCACTTGTTTTGTTCTGCTGTCTCCCTGTCTAGAACAGGTATTGGGTATTGTTATGCAGTTAAGCACTCAATTTTTTTTTTCCTTTTTTTTTTTTTTTTTTTTTTTTGGCGATACTGGAGTTTGAACCAGGGCCTTGTACATGCTAGGCAAGTACCCTACTACTGGCCTATATCCCCACCCCTTTTTATTTTTTAATTTTTTCATGAAATATATTTTTTAGTTGTCGATGGACCTTTATTTATTTATATGCAGTGCTGAGAATTGAACCCAGTGTCTCACACATGCTAGGCAAGTGCTTTACCACTGAGCCACGATCCACCCCCTAATTTTTTCATTTTGAGACGGATCTTGCAATTGCCCAGGCTAGCCTTGAACTTGTAATCCTCTTGCCTCAGCCTCCCAAGTATCTGGGATTAAGGTATACACCACAACCTTCCTAATAAATATTTCTCAAATGAATAAATAATTTGTATTTTCCAGAGCCAAATGGAATAGAGTATATATTAATGTATTTTGGATTATCAGAGTGATGTGCCCCTCATACTTCCCAAGTCACTCAAGAGTTGCACAGGGCTGGGGTTGTGGCTTGGGCTGGGGCTGGGGCTCAGCGGTAGAGTGCTCGCCTAGCATGTCGAGGCCCTGGGTTTGATCCTCAGCACCACATAAAAATAAGTAAATAAAATAAAGGTATTGGTGTATAACTAAAAAATAAATATAAAAAAATAAAAGAGTTGCACAGCCCTCCTTTCATCTCTGCTGGTGTCCCCAGCAGATGGGGTGCAGTTTGGTGTAATGAGTCATTGCAAAAGGAGCTCCAGTGTTTCCTACATCTTTGCAGCTCCAGAATTCAAAAGCTGTGATCCAGTCTAAGGATGCCACTATCCAGGAGCTCAAGGAGAAGGTCGCCTATCTGGAGGCAGAGGTATGTGTACTGGGCAGCTCCAGCAGCAAACAGGGCTCTTGACGGAGGGAGCAGTGATGGGAGGGGTCTTGGTCCTGTCTAGCTGCTACTTAGCAGAGAGACATATCTGTGACGGTTGCTTGGTGGTCATTGTTTGAGAACCTTTAGGGACTTGCTGGCAGTGGTAAGACCAGCCCCTGCCCTCAAGGGACATAATATTATGGTGCAAGTCACCTGCCATGGAAACCTCTGACTGTCTGGACTTCAGAGGTCTGGCAGTGGAGCCGGGCTTTGAAGGAGCAGGAGGCCTTCCATAGTTGGACTCTTCTCATGGCTGAGGTCATGAGGTCAGTTGGCTAATGGGCTGTCTTCCTAGTCTGACTTCTGCTTTGCTGCAGAGCCCTTCCTGTCCACTGATCACCTGAAGATCATTTTGCATCCACTGTGTAATGATTCTTGTATTGGGGGAGACAAATGGAGACAGGTTGTTATCGTTAGTGAGTTTGTAGTCTATAGAGTTAGAGACAAAAATACATTAAAAAAAAAAGAATACTTAGTAGGATAGTATAGAGATAGAGACCCATGAAATCACAACTGGCATCAAGAAGCTACACACAGGAAATATGTACAGAGAAGATATGGGAATGATTGCACAGTTACTGAGAAACAGGTGTTAGAGGAAGAGAACCATCTGCAGTGACAGGAATGAGGGGAGAAAGGAGGTGGGGTGCATGGTAGGGGTGCGGCAAGAGCAGCGAAGACAGAGGTAGAGAGACCAGAAGGAGCTAGCTAACTGACACACGGCAAGCCAGAGAAGGGCCACTGTGACCCCAAAGCCTGTGTTGCAGAATTTAGAGATGCACGACCGGATGGAACACCTGATAGAGAAGCAGATCAGCTACGGCAACTTCAGCACCCAGACCCGGGCCAAGACCGAGAACCTGGGCAGGTGAGCGCCTATGTGGGCCCAGGTGGGGAGGGGGAATGAAGGGTCAGGCCTGTGCAAAACCTTTGGTACTAAGGCAAGGACAAGGCTCTTGAAACTGAACTTTGCGCTCTCAGTCTCTGATCTGACCCATTTTCTAGCCTATTTAGAATAAAGCCTGATTTCAGGAAGCCAGGAAGGTCCATGGGTGGATTCTAGAGGTGAAAGAGCCTCCTGAGATTGCATGCAAAGTTTATTAGTAACATTTGAATATTGTAAATATGTATGTTAATATTGGTATATTTTAAGAGAGGGTCTTTATAGAGATTCACAAAAGGGCCCAAAGTACTGAAAAAAATCAAGAATCATGGGCATATCCATTTCTTGGATTTTTTTTTTAAATACTTATTTTTTAGTTTAAAGTCGATGCAATATCTTTATTTTATATTTATGTGGTGCTGAGGATCGAACTCAGTGCCTCATGCATGCCAGGCGAGCACTCCACCACTGAGCCACAACCCCAGCCCATTTCTCAGATGTTTAACTGTCTTTATCTTTTGGGGGGGGTGGGAGATATTGGGGATTGAACCCAGGGGTGCTCTACCACTGAGCTATATCCCCAGCCCTAATTTGTATTTTATTTAGAGACAGGGTCTCACTGAGTTGTTTAGCACCTCACTTTTGCTGAGGCTGGCTTTGAACTCACAACCCTCCTGCATCAGCCTCCCTAGCTGCTGGGATGACAGGCATGCGCCACTGTGCTGGGTTTTTTGTTTGTTTGTTTGTTTTTTAATTTTGAGACAGGATCTTGCTAAGTTGCTGAGGCTGACCTCAAACTTGGGGTCCTCCTACCTCAGCTTTCTGAGTCCTTGAGATTATAGGTATTTGCCACCACACTTGGCTGCCCCTGTCTTTTCATCCCCATGTCACCAGACACATGTATCATGCCTCAAATCTTCTCTTAGATGTTTCTAAAACTTACTGTTTCAAAGCACTTGAAACTCAGGAGATCCGCCAGCACTGAAGTGCAAGATTCCAGAGGCAGATGTGGTGGGAGGCCATGTGCGGGGAGGGCAGCAACATGCACTCATTGTCTCCAACTTTGTTTTCAGTGTTAGGATATCCAAGCCCCCCAGCCCTAAGCCCATGCCTCTGATCCGGGTGGTGGAAACCTGAGCTCCAGGAGATGGATGTTGCCACTGCTGCCACCTGTCACCTGCGGAGAAGCCCACCTTCCCTGTAGGCTGTTAACATTGACTTTGACTTCATTCATGACTGTTTCCTGGCTACACCCAGGACGTGGGGCGTGTGTGCTTCACTGTCCCCAAGCTCTTGTCCTCTGTTTGCTGGGCAGACGGAGTATGAGCACCTCCTCTGGACCCTGCGGCCCCTTGGAAGACTTATCTTGCTAGCAGGAGCTAGGGCGATATCCTTATTCCTCTAGTCATTGTTTTCTCTGTAGCAGAACCTCTCTCTGTATACTGGAGTCCAGCAGCACCAGAAGCCAGGCCCTCATCGGCTTAGGATGAGGTATAAGATTTGTCTCAACACTAAAAGTTGGAGGCCCAGATGTCCAGAGTGATTGGGGCATGTCCTGGAGGAATGAAGTTCCTCTGCAAACAGCTCAGTTCTTAGCAACTAACTGTTTGTTTTCTCCTTGCTCCACCCTCAGCCCATGTGGACCTGGGCGTCCTTCAGACAGTTGGGCCACCTGCTGAGGCCTGGTTAGTCAGAGAACCTAAACTTTGACTGGACAGCCTTGTTTTTCTGGGGACAAGGGAGTAGCTAAAGCAACAGGACTCCTTAGGACTGCGGGAAGTTATTTTCGGCTTCTCTGTTGTGCAAGCGCCTGGGCTCTCTCAGGTCTTCCCCCCGAGGCACACTGCAGGGCACGCCTCAGCCTCTCTGACCGGCGCCTCATAGCTGTGTTTTCACTGAATTATGTCAGTCCCAGCAAAACCCTCATTGTATTTATTTGCTAAGTTATTGGTGTTTCTGGTTACATCTCATCATTGATTTAGTACCAAAGTCCTGTGGCCTTCTCTTTGGGGTGTTTGGATTTACTTGAAACTTTGGAAGAATGTTCCCCTCGGCCTTGCTGAGTTCAGAATGGATGGATCTTACTTGCCTTCTGCCACCTGCTGCTTCTCCCTTTCTCCTCCAAGCGTGGTCTGTACTCAGGAAGGCAGGCACACTTTCCCTGAGGCTCGGGGTCGGCTGTGTTGCTTGGAGGAACAGGGGGATCAGGACTCTTTCAGAGCAGGGTGGGTTCTCCCCCAGCCCCCCTGAAGGGCTCTGCTTTATAATTGTCTTTAGGCCTGGTTCTGAATGACCCTGTAGCTCGTCATGTTTCCTTTAGGACTTTCCTGCAGCCCTAAGAAGTATATAATCATAATAAGAGTGTAATGCTTTAGGAAACAGAACTTAAAATAAATTTGGATTAAGTCTAGGTTCTACTTGGCTCACCGTCAGAACCGTTGCGTCTGCGTGTCTCTGTGGATCAGGACTGGGTTCATGTTCTGGCTTTGTTAGTGGTGTTCGGGGACTCCAGGCAGTCCCCTCATCTGTGAGATGACAGTGCTGGGCCAGGTGATCTCCATGTCCCTCCAGTTCTCATATTTTTTTCCCTGTGGCATATTCTTTGTATGGTGAACTTAATAAATTATGTTAATATGTCTCTTTAACCTCTTGGTCTGGTTTCCTGTTTACTTTTGGGGGAAGATGAAAGAGCATAATTTAGGGCCTGGGGATGTAGCCTAATAGCTCAATCCCCAGTATTGGGGGACTCAAGCATCATTTTAGTGCCTCTTAAGGATGGGCGCCTTTGTTGTCCCAGCACTGTGGTATGAGGATGCTGTGGCCACCAGAGGAGTTCGAAGAGACCCACTCTGCAGCCAAGTCCCCGTCACAGAAGGCGGCCCCTGCCTTTAGCTTTGACCCTGTCTTAGGCAGAAGCCTGTGGATTCCTACGCTTGGCCACTCTGTGTCCTCCTCCTTTGGAAAAGAGCTGGTTGGAGGTAGAGTTGTTGAGATGATAGAGATATGCCAGTCAGCCCTGGAGGGACATGAGCAATTCCACGTCCTTGGCAGAAAGGAAAAACACCCCACAGAAATGCTGACTGCAGCTGTTCAAGGGTTGAGTTTCTGACAGTCTCTGGGCATCATCCAATTAGTTCAATTTTTTTTTTTTTTTTCCTTTCTGCCAAAAAGGCAGTCAACAGCAGGGCTAATTGGGGACATAGCTGAATTCACATGACCCCTCTCTGGGCCAAAGAAACCGGAAACACCAATCCCCGTTTCCTGCCCTATTTCATTCTAGTCCCCTCTTCTCCTTCGGTGGAGTGTGACTTTCCCTCCTATTACTTTTCCTCCCCTTCTGCTTCCCAGCTAATTCTCACTACAGGTTTCACAGTGCACCGGAAACCCTCCACGGACCTGGGTTTGTGTTCTGACAGCTGGGTCTCTTCTTTCCCCGGCAGTCTCATTTGGCATGGGGCTATCTAGACTGTGCTTGTCTCGGAATACTAACAGGGTGGAAGCAGGGTGGGGCTGGTCACGGTGCCAAGAAGACTGGCCCGGCTGGAGGAGTGGGAGGGAGCGAGTGCGCTGCCCTGCAGGAAAGGAGGCTCCCCAAGGGGCCTCCTGGGCTTGGTGGCAGGGGCAGGGATTGGGGTTAGAGACGGTAAAATGGTCTGGAGCCTGGAACTAGTGCTCTAAGAGAGTCTGTGGACAGAAAAGTACCTCTGATGTTTGTTTCCCAGAGTTTAGACACCACTGTCAAAAGGAAGGGGGGCTTGCCAAGGGGATGAGGAGGGTTTGTGGAAGAGGAAGCAGCCCTGGAAAGCTAGTTGATACGTTGGTGATCTTTTCAGTTAAAGGTGGAAGTTGGGTGGGTGGCTCAGGAGAAGGTGCTCAGGGCCTGAGAGAGTGGTGAGTAAGCTGCTCCTGGCTTCTGAGGCCCGTTTATTGCCTGTGTTTTGTCATTTTTTAAAGCCAGTTCCTCTGTGCTGCTTCCATATTTTGTCGAGGCAGGATTGAGTCTTCCTCTCCAGGACCTTTGCCATGAGGGCCTGTTTCTCAGAGCTGGGTTTTAAGAGTGCCCAGACTTGTAGCTGCCATCAGCAGCCCCAACCTGGGGACGGCAGCATGCGGGAGCTCTCCTGGCCTCCCTAGAGCTGCCCTGCCTTCCACTTCACACCTTCCCTTCCCTGAACAGGAAAGAGTCTGACAGGGATGTGGCATTTCAACCAAGTGGCACTCTGCAACTTGAAAGTACTGTTTCTAAGGCCAAAAATGGATTGGCTTACTTTTAGCTCTATTTGAAAGTACCTTTCACTGTGAAATGTCCCACTATGAAGGGCTCCCACTTTGGAAAGATGCTCTGACATGGAACAGATTGAAGCAAATTCAGTTTGACCGAGGGAAGTAATGTCTTTCAGGCTGGAAAAGCAGCTTCCCTCTCTAGCCAGTTATTCACTACGTGGGTCTTTTTCTGTGAGGCCTCTAATAATTCTCTGGGCTCCCTCATGCCTCAGAGCCAAGCTGCTGAGCTTGGGCCCGAGCTTGTTCAGGCTCTGACCCGACTGCAGATGTTAGCGAGGGCCCTTGGCCTCTTTTCCATGCTTTGATTTAGAACTCTAGCTTTGCAGGGAGTAATTGTTTCCTATCTGTCTTGTCCCAGTTCTAAGCACCGTGGCCTTGAAACTCAAAATTTGGAGACCTAAATATTCTCTTGTCCCTCTCTTCCAGGGAAAATCCTCATTCAGGCTAAGGATAAGAGATGCTTCTTAAAGGGGAGTAATTTCTACTTTAGCATGCTGTGTGTGCTGGCACTGAGACCTACTTATAGTCTAAAATGTGTGTGACCTTTCTGCCGGAATCTTTCTTCCCCTGGATCCCTCTGGAATAAGGGATTGAGGGTAGGTGGTGACGGGATAGTTAATTTCCTGAGAGAGTGTTGGTGGCCAAGTCTTAGACCACAGGATCTGACAGTTGAGGGAAAGGAAATCATTAATCCTCATGACTTGATCTATCAATGCTGATGACTCAACCCAGCTCTGTCCGGCCTCTCACGGGGTTCCCAGGTCCAGACTCGTCTAGGTCTGTGGGAGGTTTGCGATCTTTCTGTGTCTTTCAGTATGTGTTTGTCTTTTAACTGACTTGCTATGTAAAATAACATTTCTTACTTGGTAAAAAAAATTTGAAGAACACTGGTGTATAAAACAGACTCTCTCCTAGTCTATCTTGTCATCTCAGGTCAAGAGGTCCAAAATTGATTCCCTCCCAAGCTGTTCAACCTTTTCAATCTCTTCATACTTACTCTTAGAAAAATCATAAACCTTCAGTGATTCCAACTAGATCTTTCTTTCTCTTTCTTTTTTCTTTTCTTATCTTTCTTTTCTTTCTCTAGGAATTAAACCCAGTTTACCACTGAGCTATATCCCCAGCCCTTTTATTTATTTATTTATTTATTTTTATTGGTTGTTCAAAACATTACAGAGCTCTTGGCATATCATATTTCATACATTAGATTCAAGTGGGTTATGAACTCCCATTTTTACCCCAAATAGAGATTGCAGAATCACATCGGTTACACATCCACATTTTTACATAATGCCATATTAGTGACTGTTGTATTCTGCTACCTTTCCTATCCTCAACTATCCCCCTCCCCTCCCCTCCCATCTTCTCTCTCTACCCCATCTACTGTAATTCATTTCTCTCCTTGTTTATTT
This sequence comes from Callospermophilus lateralis, assembly GCF_048772815.1. Taxonomy (NCBI): domain Eukaryota; kingdom Metazoa; phylum Chordata; class Mammalia; order Rodentia; family Sciuridae; genus Callospermophilus; species Callospermophilus lateralis. The sequence continues at coordinate 3,517,566 of NC_135311.1, forward strand.
TCCCATTCCCCTCACAACCTCTTATATGTAATTTTGTATAAGCCCTTTTATTTTTGAGACAGGGTCTTGCTAGGTTGCTGAGGCTGCAATCCTCCTGCCTCAGCCTCCCGAATTACTGAAATTACAGACATGCATCACTGCACCTAGTCAGATTAGATATTTTCAAGTCACCTTTACTTTTCTTTCCATGCCTGTATCCAGCTATATCCAGTTTGTCAACAAGCTCTAATGTTTCCTCCTTCTAAATCTCTCCCATGGGCCCCTTCTCATGGTCAGAGCCCAAGTAAGTCATCTCTTTAAGCCTGGATTACCACGGAAGCCAGTCCTTGCTGTCCCTCACCTCTAGTCTTCTACCTAAACCCACCCTCTTACCACTGCCATCTGAATCTTTTCCAGATGCTATTTTCATTCCATCAGTTGGGGCAATTGATCAAGGACAAAAGGAAAAACATGACAGTAGTTTCTAGCGATGAAAGTCTGGCTCTTAGGAGGAGGAACAGTTTTACTCCTTCTAGCTACACAGGGCAGAATCCAGAGTTGTGGGTGGTCATTGTAGGGAGCCAGCTAAGAAAGGAAAGAAGGCATTGACAGTGAAGAGTGGAGGGGCTCTTGTGAGTACCAGGTTTCCCTGCTTACAGCATCTTCCAGTTACCAAACAGCATGAAATAATAGATAGAAAATGCCTAGGATAACTCTCGAGATGTTGATGATCTATGTGAGAAAACTGCCAACCTTTCTTTTTTGAGAGAGAGAGAGAGAACCTTTTAACATTTATTTTTCAGTTTTCGGCGGACACAACATCTTTGTTTGTACATGGTGCTGAGGATCGAACCCGGGCCGCACGCATGCCAGGTGAGCGCGCTACCGCTTGAGCCACATCCCCAGCCCCTCAACTTTTCTTGAGAAAGGAAGATTTGGGGCTGGGGTTGTGGCTCAGTGGTAGAGCACTGGCCTAGCATGCGTGAGGCACTGGGTTCCATCCTCAGCACCACATAAAAATAAAAAAAGGTATTATGTTCACCTAAAACTAAAAACTATATATATATATATAGATAGATAGATAGATAGATAGATAGATAGAAAAACTTAAAGAAGAAAAATTAATTCTTCCTTATTTTTTTTTTTTTTATTTTTTGTGGTACTGGGAATTTAACCTAGGGCCTCACATACTAGGTAAGTGATGTACCACAGAGCTACATCCCCAGAACCATTTTATTTTTTATTTTGAGACAGGATCTTGCTAAGTAGCCAGGTCAGCCTCAAATTTGTAAACCTCCTGCCCTATCTCCCTAGGTAGCTGGGCATGCACCACTGAGCCTGGACTTAATTTGTTTTGTTTTGTTTTTAAATAATTACAGTGAATGACACTGTAATTCAATAGAGTCTTTTTAGAATCGAATATAATTATTTTAAAATTCATCCAGAAGAATAAACAGGAGAAAATGGCAAAAGAAAAATTTAAAGGCAGAACTTAATTGGAAGGAGTATTAAGCCTTGCCAAATAGTAAAACATTACATTGCTTGCACATCAATTTAACAGATTAGTTAGGCAGAAATAGACCCAATTTTATATAAGCATTTAAAGGATAAAAGAAGCATTGCATCTCAACAGAGGAAAACGCATTTGAACAGTTGGTTAAAATTTTTGAAAAAAAGACATGTTAATTATCCTGATTTGATCATTGCATGTTATATACATGTGTTGAAATACCACACTGAAATCCATGAATGTGTTTAATTATTATGTATCAATTAAAATCATTTAAAAAATATTTGTGGACCTTTATTTTTATTCACTTATTTACATGCAGTGCTGAGAATGGAACCCAGTGCTTCACACATGCAAGGCAAGTGCTCTGCCACTGAGCCACAACCCCAACCCCAATCCATAAAATCATTTTTAAATTAAAAATTAGGGAAAAAAAGGACTGGTCTTAAATAGTACACCTAGATAAATTCTAGGTAACTAATTAAACATTAAAATTTAACTTTAGAAAAACTTGAAGAAAATACATTGAATATTAAGTCTGAAAGGAAATACATTTTAGAATTTTTTTATACTTAGCAATTTTATTTTATTGATTTTAAAAAAAGAAATGACAGTGGAATGCATTATAATTCTTATTACACATATGCCACAATTTTTCATATCTCTGTATATAAAGTATGTTGACACCCAGTTTGTGTCTTCATATATGTACTTTGGACAAGGAAGATATGTTGGCTCATAAAAATAAAATATCACTTCCTTTTTTTTTTTTTTTGTGGTGCTGGGGATTGAACCCGGAGCCTTGTGCATGCAAAACAAGAACTCTACCAACTGAGCCATATCCCCAACCCAAAATGTCAACTTTCTTAATTAAAAAACTAAAAGGGGGGCACAGTGGCACACCCCTATAATCCTAGCAACTTGGGAGACTGAGACAGGAGGATCACAAATCCAAGGCCAGCCTAGGCAACTTGGTGAGACCCTGCCTCAAAGTAAAACAAGAAGGGCTGAGAATGTCGATAAGTTGTAGAGTGAGTGTCCCTGGGTTTAGTCCCCAGTCCTACAAAAGAGAGGTCCTATTATTTTATTTCTGCATATTTATTTAGTTCCTACACTTTGTGCAGGCCACCGTGCCTTGACTGAGGATTCAAGTGGGACTACAGCGGTGAGCAGGACAAACAGGGTGCTGCCCTTGGAGATCTTGCGTTAGGTGGGTGACATGACGGCAAGTCAGAGAAAATGTAACTCCCATGGGCTTAAGCAATAGGGCATAGTGTTCCTGTCTCACGGAATGGAAAGGTCCAGAGACGTCAGCCCCAGGCGAGCCTTCATCAAGCCGCTGGGGTCTCCCCAAGACCCAGTTTCTTTCCACTTCTTATGCAACAAGTTGTTGCAGTGCTCATTACAGTGTTATGGGAAAAGACGCTGCGTCTGACGACGGAGAAATGGGTAAGTAAGTGAGGACACAGCCACTCTGGGTATTATGCATTCACTACAAATGGCTGCTATGAAGACTGTCGCACCAGGGAACAGTGCTCAGAATGCTAAGTGAAAAAAGTAGGCCACAGAATTTTATGGAGACTGATTACAGCTCTGCCAAAGGAAAAAAAAATATTTCTAAAAAGTCTGGAAATAAATTCACCTAAACACTAACCACAGTAGTGAGGTAGATTTTGTCTGTTATCTTCAGTTTTCATCTTCCAGATTTTCTAGGGTTTCGCCATCCTCTCTCCAGCGGGCTGTGTTCTCACTACTTCCTGCATGTGCTGAGGGACCCGGTCTTTGTCCTCTTGCTGGTGTATGCCTTCCCCCTTTGACCTATGAATCCATTAAATATTTATTGATAATTGATACAAGGATATCATGTAGCTTTGGGAAGAAAATATATTTATGAAAACACTTTGCAAAGTGCTTTACAGGTGTTAGTTGTATTGTAGGAGGGAAAAACTGGAGGAAAAGATCACATTATTTGCATAGTATGGAGTCCTGTACTATTGGGGAGGTCAGGATGGAAAATCAGAACAGGGCTGTGACCCTCAAGGAGCTTACAATCTTATCAGCTGCACAGGGCCCGAACAACACCCCTGAAACGGTCAACAGTGATGGAAGGCTGAGGAGAGCAGAAGGAGGTGGCCCCGCCACGAAGATGCTATGGATTTATCAGAGTGGAAAAGAAGAGCTTGCTAGGAGTCAAAGAAAATAATAGGGGCTGGGGATGTGGCTCAAGCGGTAGCGCGCTCGCCTGACATGCGTGCGGCCCGGGTTCCATCCTCAGCACCACATACAAACAAAGATGTTGTGCCCGCCGATAAACTAAAAAATAAATATTAAAATTCTCTCTCTCTACCTCTCTCTCTCTTTAAAAAAAAAAAAAAAAGAAAGAAAATAAAAAGTCCAGCACTGGGGCTCCTTCTCCTACCAAACACAAGGACCGCTCTGATGAGAAGCCAAGGATGGCTCTAAAGCAAAGGGACCACCAAGGAGTTAAGGCGAAGGACCGGACAGGGATAGGACTCGGGAAGCAGTAGTACCCGGTCTCAGTCCAGTTCTGCCTCCAGCTCAGGACCCAGGGCCAGCACAGGCTCAAGCAGTGGCTCCAGCCCTTCCTCCGCATCCAGCCGCTCAGGAAGCTCCAGGACCTCCCGCAGCTCCAGCTCCAGCGGTTCCCCCAGCCCTTCTCGTCGCAGGCACTATAGGGTGCTGCCCTGCTCCAAATCCAGGCCACCTAAAGAGGTGGAAGAAAGGAAAAGGCGGAGCCCTTCCCCTAAACCTACCAAAGTGCATATTGGAAGGCTCACCAGGAATGTGACCAAGGATCACATCACGGAGATACTTTCTACCTATGGAAAAATTAAAATGACTGGCACGCCTGTGGGAAGGATGCATCCTCATCCATCCAGAGGCTGTGCATATGTGGAGTTCGAGAATCTGGATGAAGTGAGAAGGCGCTGAAGCGCGTGGATGGAGGACAAATTGATGGCCAGGAGATTGCTGCTACTGCTGTGCTGGCCCCCTGGCCTAGGCCACCCCCCAGGCGGTAGGTCACCCCCACGGATGAGGAGGAGGTCACGCTCTCCAAGACACAGGTCCTCCAGGCGCAGGCAGTCCCGCTCCCCACAGAAGCCGCTCCAGTTCAAATTCCTCCCGAAGCCCATCTGTACCTTATATTCCACCCAGCTCAGTGTGTCGCTCTTCTAGCTGAAGGAGGGTCAGCAGGAAGGACCCCTCCCTTGGCAGGCTTCAGAGGCAGCAGTTGAGGCCTTTCCTCCGCAGGCAGGTTCTGACTGCAGAAGTGCTCATGGTTCAGGGCTGTGCCCAGTGAGGGGCCTGCAGTTTTCTGGCTAGAAAGCTCATCTATTCCTGTTCCTAAGTCTGTTCAGTGGCAGAGCCAGCAGGGACCAGCAAGTTTCCAGGTGGCAGTGTGGCCCAGCTTTTTCACAGATGACCCGAGCGAGTCTGGCAAACCTGGTTGTGCCCTTGCTGATGCTGTGCTATGTCTGCAGGGGACCAAGCTGCCATTCCTGTCAGGCCTGGCCTCCCCCCACACACTTGAATTCTCTTCCCCCCACCTGTTAATTGCTGTAAATGGTTCTGTCTTTCCATCTCCTCTCCACCCTCCTGCCCCACAAATCCCTTATTCTCTCAAATTGGTGAGCAAGTTGAGAGCCAGCTCTGCAAGGTCATTACGAAGCCCCTGTTCTGACTGCCATTGGTGGTGGTCTTGCAGGATACCTTGGCAACGTGTATATTGCTTTTTTTTTTCCTCATTGTACAGTCAGTACTATAAAATTTGTTTTGAGTTTTGTAACTTTGTAGCATTTTAGATAAGGTTGTGTTTGTAAGAACTCCTAATACAAGAGAAGGGTAGGGAGGCCGCAGAGCTAGAACTAAGCCTTGGAGGATCGAAGCAGGTAGATCCCAGAGAAAGGGCAGGGAGAGAGCTCGGCATGTGTGGGTCACAGTGAGCTGAGGTGTTCTGTGGGAAATGGTGGGAGGGGAAGTGGGGGAGAGAGATGGAGCATCTCCCCTGGGGAACTTCTGGTTTCAGGTTTTCATCTCGTTTTGTTTTCATTAGCATCCGAATCCTAGGGAGCCTATCTTGCTCAGCACTGAATCTCTGGTGTCTAGAAGAGTAGTTTCTGGCACATGGTAGACACTCAAAAAATATCAGTTAAAGGGAAAGTGGAACGAATGAATCACACAGTGATGTGATAAATAAGGCTGATCCCAAAGAGGTGATTAGAAGGAATTGAAAAGGTGCAGGCTGGTGGCAAGGAGACAAGTCACAGATGTCAGAGCACCTCCAAACCGGAAGTAATAAGAAGGCTGAACTGGGAAGGTGGCTGCTGTTACAGTTTGGATACAAGGTGTCCCCCCAAAGCACCTGTGCCAATGCAGGAATATTCAGAGATGAAATGGTGGGATTGTAAGAGCTCAAACCTCTTCAGTCCGTCTTCGTTTTAATGAACTAACCAGGTAGCGACTATAGATGGGTGGAGCACGGCTGGAGAAGACGGGTCACTGGGGAGTGTCCTGGAAGGGTTCGTCTTCCCTGTGGCCTAACCTCGGGCCCAGAGCAATGGAGTTGGCCAGTCATGGACCGAACTGAAACTGTGAGCCCAAATGAACTTTTCCTCCTCTAGGTTGTTCTTGTCAGGTATTTTGGTCTCAGCAACAAGAAGCTAGCTAATACAGCTTTGACCTTGAAGGTAAGGAACTGGTACACAGATCACCTGGAAAGAATGATGCACATTGGTGACTAACCAACTGGGTTCAGGAGATGAAGGAGAGAAAAGAATAAAAGATAACATTAAAGGAAATGACTCATTCTTCAAGACTTTGCCTGAGTTCTCTTTCTTGAAGCCTTTTCCAGAATCCCCAAGCCTGGCTGTGTTTCCTTTCTGAACTCAGTTAACATAAACAATCTGTACCACTCTGTTGAAGGAGACAATAATGTATTTTCATGATTATAATTCAGACTTTGCATTGTATTTGTTTCCTCAACTAGATTGCAAGCTCCCCCCCCCCCCATATAAGATGGTTAATGTGTTGACATCATAACAAGGTTTAGAGGGAGGCACATCTCACACAACAGTGTGAACACACAATCATCACACTTATGAACCAAAAAGGATCTAAATTGCAAGCTTTTAAAAATCAAGGCTATCTCTAATCCTTACAGTGCTCAGTCCTAGAAGATGCCACATAATAAGTGTTCATTGACTTAAAAGAAACCTGGATTCTCCTCTGTGCTAAAGATAGCACTTAGTTCTATTTATTTATTTATTTAGAATTGTTTTCAACTCTCTTAGTTGGTCCCAGGACATAGATCCTAAGTACCAATATCCTCCTCCTGGAAAAGTCAAATACCAAATATTACCATTGCCATTAGCAATAGAGAATCTCATTTATTCCCTCGTTTTTTTTCATTCAGTCATTCAATAATGGGGGAACAGAGTAGCATAGAGTTTAAAGAGTTAGCATAGACTGGGTGTGGTAGTGCAAACCTGTAATCCCAGTGACTTGGGAGGCTGAAGCAGGAGAATTGCAAGTTTGTGGCCAGTCTGGGCAGTTTAGTGAGACTCAGACTCAAAATAAAAGTTAGAAGAGCTGGGCATGTAGTTAGGAGATAGAGTGGTAGAGCACCCCTGGGTTCAATCCCTACTGTTACAAAAAAATAAAAAAGTTAGCATGGGTTTGGGATCTTGCTTATAATGTTAGATCTATCCTTTACTGTGCATGCTTTAATTCCGCATCTGTAAAGCCAAGATAATAATGTCTACTTAATAAGACATTCAGTGAGTGCTTACAGTGTGCCAGGTGCTGTCATGTATTTCCCATTTTACAGATGAGGAAACTGAGACAGTAAGTTCCTCATCTAAGGATGCACAGATCACAAGCAATAATCAGGTCCTAGAACCTTGTGGGTAATTCTGTGCTTTACACACTCACAACTGCAACAATGGTCCACCAAAGCCATATGCAAGGATCATAAGACACATGTCTGGCACACAGTGTACAATGAATATGTCATGATCCCGTAAGTATTTTAGAGCATTTAGTATGTCAAACATGTAGGGTTAGGCTTTGAGGAATAGAGAGGAAAAAAGCCAGTGTGGTGGCACATGCCTGCAATCCCAGCTTCTTGGGAGGCTGAGGCAGGAAGATTGAAAGTTTGAGGCCAGCCTCAGCAATTTAGTAAGACCTTGTCTCAAAAAAAAAAAAAAAAAAATTAGAAGGGCTGGGGGTATAGCTCAGTGGTAGAGCTCCCTGGGTTCAATCCCTAGTAATGAAGGATAAATAAATAAGAAAGAAACTGTCCTCAAATTGCTACTAATCTAGTAGTGCCACCAGATATCTCTACGCTAAGAGGCAAACAATCAATCATGTACCATTACTGCTAAAAGAAATTTTAGAAAGCATCCAATCCAATCGAGGCTCAAAGGTGGAGGTGGGATGAGTTACTTTAGGTTGAAGTTTGGACAAGAATCTAGATCTAACTGAAATGCCATGTCCTTGGCCTAAGGAAAGTGTTCAAAAAAGCCAGTCCCAAGATTGTCCCTATCCCAGCCAGCATCACTTTCAGAGGACTTTCCTTGGGAAACAGAAGATTGGGGATGGGGGGCAGGCAGAGAGTGACTGATGGACAGATCCAGGAACCTCTCAGCTCATCTGGATCCCCTGAGTCCACACTCTTAATCATAATTGTGTTTTTCTAAATTTCAAGTGATGCTGGACATGGTGGCAGCACGCCTGTAATCCCAGTGGAGCAGGAGGCTGAGGCAGGAGGATTACGAGTTCAAAGACAACCTTATCTTTGAACAGCAACTTAGTGAGGCCCTAATTCAGTAAGACATTGTCTCTAAATTAAAAAAAATATGTATATATATATTTATACACACACATATACATAAAGGAGGGCTGGGGTGGGGGCTGCGGTTGTGGTTCAGCAGTAGAGCATGCGCCTAGTACATGTGAGGCCCTGGGTTCAATCCCTCAGCACCACATAAAAATAAATAAAGGTATTGTGTCCAACTACAACTAAAACTTAAATATTTTTTCTTTAAAAAAAAGGGCTGGGGGTGCTGGGGTTGTGGCTCAGAGTTAGAGCACTTGCCTAGCATGCGTGAGGCACTGGGTTCCATCCCTAGCACCACATAAAAGTAAAATAAAGATATTGTGTCCACCCACATCTAAATAAATAAATAAATAAATAAATAAATAGTTTTTTGTTGTTGTTGTTTTTTTTTTGTTGTTGTTGTTTTTACAAAAAAAAAGGCGGGTGGGGCTGGGGATGTGGCTCAGTTGTTAAGTGTCCCTGGGTTCAATCCCCAGCACACACACACACACACACAAAAAAAAAAAAAAAAAAAAAATGATGACCACTTCTCTCTTCCCTGTCTTCCATAAGGGGTTCCATTCCAGGCTACTTTTCTAACTTTGGTTTTTCCTTAGCTGAAAGATATAATCTTCCTGATTCTTGGACCGGATTAAGATCTCTTTTAGCTCTAAAATCATGGAAGTTTGGCAGGAGGGAGGAGCACATTTTTTTTCCCCTTTTGTCAATTGAAAGTATTACTGCAGCCCCAGGTTGCAACCACTAGAGGGCAGCAGGTCCCAGAGCACCTGAGTGGGTGGCCACTATGGGGGCCCCCACCAAGCAGCTGTCTCAGACCTTAGTTGAGACTCTTAGAGTTTTCTTGTTGTTAATACCAATTTCAGTTTTTAAGCAAAGAGCAGCCAGCCAGGTTAGGGTGAGATGAGAGGGTAGTTCTGCAAATTAGGTCTGGCACTAGAAAGATATAGACCAGTCTTAAAAAGAAAATGATTCTGAGACAGTAAATATTTTATGAAAACTTGAAAATGTACTTAGTTTAGGTTGCCTACAGCTCACATCATCAGAGGCAGAGTTCTAGGAGCATTTTCCAGACTGGTAAAGATTTTGGTAGACTGAAAGATGATTTTTGTTTGTTTGTTTTTGTTTGGTGTTTGTTTTTATTTGATGATAAATACAGATTCATGTGCAGTTGTGAGAAATAATAGACACCCATACACATTTCATTCAGTTTCAATGGTAATCTAGTGCATAACCAAAGTATAATATCATAACCAGGAAACTGACATTGATTAGTCCACACACCTTATTTCAGCTTCCCCAGAGATTCTCTTTTGTGGATGCTGTGTGCATATGTATTTAGTTCTATGCAATTTTACTACATTATGTAAGTTTATGTCACTACCACAATAATCAAGATATACAATAATTCTGCATTAGTCAGAATTTCCTAGAAAAACAGAACCAAAAGGATTCTATGGTTTGGATATGATTTGGATAAAGTTTGGATAAGCTATCTTCAAGATGAAAAATAAAGAAAGCCAGTGGTTCAATTTTGTCCAAGTTTAACAGCCTGAGAATTAGGGACGTTGACAGTGTAACTCCAACTTTGAGATTAAAGGCCTAATAAACAGGGGACTGATGGTGAAAGTCCAGACTCCAAAGGCCCACATACCAGGGGCTCTGATGTCTGACAGCAAGAGAAGATCAATGTCTCAGCTCAATAAGAAAGGGAGAATTCATCTTTTCCACTGTTTTTTTCCCCATTTCTATATGGGCCCTTGAAAGATGATTTTTAAAATACCTAAGGCTTTGTATGCTAGACCAACTTTTCCTAGAGTCTCCTGAGAAATTTTAGTTCATTTCACATGTTAAATAAGCCCTTACTCAGAGAAGAATTGGTTCTGGAAGTTTTCAGAAATCTCCACCAAGTCAGACACTATTTTTCCTTCTGGAAAGGATCAAATAACCAGGATTACCATGTGTCCACAGAACGAAGAGCACCAGCCTGGGCATCTTTTTTTTTTTTTTAAAGAGAGAGAGAGAGAGAGAGAATTTCATTTAATATTTATCTTTTAGTTTTCGTCAGACACAACATCTTTGTTTGTATGTGGTGCTGAGGATCGAACCCGGGCTGCCCGCATGCCAGGTGAGCGCGCTACTGCTTGAGCCACATCCCCAGCCCCAGCCTGGGCATCTTAAGGGGAAAAAGAAAGGGAGGAAGCTCAGGGTGGGTGGTAAGGAGAGCTGAGTGCCTCCTGGCTTATCCTGCCATGATAGGGTTGAGTGGTCCCTTCATCTCCTGGAGCCCTGGATCCCTCTTCTATGAAATGTCAGGTTCTTCAAAATTATAGTCAAGTAATAATCACATTTCACATTATCACAGTTGCCTAAAGGTTCAGATAATCTGCCCAGTGGTCTTTTCAAGTAGGGAAGAGTTGGATTCCTTGAGAAGACAATTCCCATTAGTGGATTATGAGCTGGCAGAAGAGCTGCACACCACAGAACAGACTTAAGGTGTGCTCTACCGTTTCCTTAGCAGCTACAGAGTAGAGCTTCGATTTGCTGTTGCCCTGCTGTCAGAGCATGGAGCGGTGCTGGTTGGAAGGAAGCTGCCCACCGCCTTACTCATCCCGCCTCATTTCTGGGCCTCTGCTACCTTGCCAGTTGTTTCTGAGACATAGCAAGTCCTTTGTTACCTCTCTGCCTTTCCATATGTGAGTCCTTCCTCCTGGATTATTTTCCCTGCCTTATCCTTTTGGGAAGCTTTTAGTCACCCTTCAAAACCCCACGCAGATGACACTGTTTTGTGAAGCCTGTTCTCCCTGCCCCCATCTCCCTCTCCAGACAGTGTCAGTCAACCCTCATCTGTGCTCCCCTAGCAACTGTTGCAAAACCCAACACCCTGCAGGTACTTGTTTGTTTCCATGCTGGCCTTTCCACCCAGATCTGAGAATTGCTGCAGAGGCAGGGTAGATCCTCTCAATGTCCCCAGTCCTGGCCCAGTGCCTTGGGGGATGTGTGGACTCCACCAAGACTAGAAGAAGTGGATCCTTTCTTATCACCAGCAAGACGTTCTGCCAGATGGCTAACCAGGTCACTGAAGAAATCACCCAGGAGGGAGCCCTGGGGCACCTGCCTGGCATCAGGGGCTAAATGCAGAGGATTTAACACTATCAGTTACCATTTGTGCTCTGGAAGGCGTGCAGCATTCAAAATTTGGTGGCCGCTGTTGGGAACCTGTTGTAGTTACAGAAGGGTTCCATGTAAGGGGCAGCTTTCTGGCAATGTGATGAAGCGCTGGGGTGTGTATAGAAGCGGGTAGTGGGAGCTGTGTTGAAAGTCTTTATCATCTATGACATTTGGGGAAAAACTAGAGAGAGTTGGTTAAATAGATAGATGACATCTGACTCCCAGTTTAGGTAGTTTAATTGGATGGGCCTTGCACCCAACCCTGGGTATTGGAAACGGGGTGGGACACTGGTAACTTCAGGCAGAGAGTCCTGATCCTCCGGGGATAGGTGTTGGGGTCAGATCATGCTGCCGCTTCTGTGCATGGCTCCTCACAGCTTTGACTCACTTGCAAACATCTGAAGGGTGGTAAATATTAGTCCAGATGTGTTGTGGTAAATATTAGTCCAGATGTGTTGTCAGTAAATACAGTCGTCCACAGCTGCCAACACCTGCTGCTGCTTCGTGCTGGTGGTCCTCTGTGTCTCCTCGTCCCAAAGCTCTTTGCTTGGACATGGGGAGAGCTGGGTTGAAGAGGACTAGAAGACAAAGGTGCAAAGGTGTAGGTGGCCTTCGAGGGGAGAGGTAAGCGAGGGCCACAGTCGGTTCCATTCTGTGCAGCCGACTCCCTGGCAGGGCATTTTTCTGAGAGTGGAATTTCTCAGTCAAAACAACCATTGAGGCTGGGGCTGGGGCTCAGTGGCAGCGCACTCGCCTGGCACGTGTGAGGCCCTGGGTTCGATTCTCAGCACTGTATATAAATAAATAAAATAAAGGTCTATCAACAACTTAAAAAAACAAAACAAAACACCATGGATATGCGGCAGGTGCAGTGGTGCACACCAATAGTTCCAGTGTTTGGGAAGCTGAGGCAGGAGCATCTCTTGTGCCCAGGAGTTAGAGGCCAGCCTGGGCAATATAGGGAGGCTCTCTCAAAACAAAACAACAAATAATTGTGGATCTGAGAGAAAATGGGAGGGAAGGATGGTATGTGGCTGGGAAACAAGTGACAGATGAGGCCCGTTATCCCTCACAAATAAAGACAGGTAAAAGGTCAACATTATGGTTATTAGGGAATACCATGAACTTACACATTTTTTCAAGATTAGCATAATTCCTTTGCCGTATATCTTAAAGAGCCCCACTGTTTTACTTAAACTCTTTTATTGTGGTAAAAAAAAATGTATATATATAACATAAAATTTATCATTTTAAAATTTTTTTTTTAGTTGTTAATGGACCTTTATTTATTTCTATGTGGTGCTGGGATTCAAATCCAGTGCCTCACACATGCTAGGCAAGCGCTCGACCACTGAGCCACCATGAAATTTACCATGGTCACCATTTACTTTTTCTCATCTAGGTATTGAACCCAGGGGTGCTAAACCACTGAGTACTTCCTCAGTCCTTTTATTTTAATTTTTTAATACCTTTGTTTTTATTTACTTTTATGTGGTGCTGAGGATCGAACCCAGGGCCTCAGAAGTGCTAGGTGAGCACTCTATTGCTGAGCCCCAGACCCAGACCCATATTTAATTTAATTAATTTATTTATTTTTTAGTACTGGAGATTGAACCCAGGTGCACTCTATCACTGAGCTACAATCCCAGCCCCACATCCTTTTCTGGTAGTGGGAATTGAGCCCAGAGGTTCTTTATCTCTGAGCTATCCCCAGTGTTTTTTTTTTTATTTTTTATTTTGAGACAGGGTCTCACTGAGTTGCTTAGGGTCTTGCTAAATTGCTGAGGCTGGCTTTGAGCTTGTGATCCTGCTGTCTCAGCCTCCTGAGCCCCTGTGATTACAGGCGTGTGCCACTGCACCTAGTTCTCTCACTACTTTTTAACTAAACTATCTTGATGAGTGTCCAGAAAAATCCCATTTTTAAAAATATCTCCATGTACAGATGAAGCAGGTACCATCATCTCTAGTTCATGGTTGGAGAAGCCAAGGGGAAGGGCATTAGATGCAACTGGCTGCCTATCTAAAAGCATCCTGCCTTCTCCCTCCTGGCTCCCATCCTTTGGTTTTGCAAAGCCCTAGTTTATTATTGTTCTGGTATTCACTGGCGAGTGAGGCACACAGGGATGAGTCGACTCTTAGCCCCAGGAGTAAGTCTTTCTTAGTTTGAGTCAGCCACAGTAATTTTGGCTCCTTTGCCAGTGACTGAGTTAGTGGATTAGCATGTGATAGACTTTTGCTCATGAGACATGAAAGAAAGCTGATGCAAGGATATGGAGAGGAGTCTTTTGCTTTTACAAACAAACATAAGAACACTGGGCATGGTGGCACACGCCCATAATCCCAACGACTCAGGAAGTTGAGATGGGAGGAACACAAGTTCAAGGACAGGTTTAGCAATTTAGTAAGACCCTGTCTCAAAATTTAAAAAAAAATAAAAAGGGTTGAGGATGTAGCTCGGTGGTAAATTGCCTCTGGGTTCAATCCCCAGGACTAGAAAAACAAAAAAAAAGGAGGGCTGAGGTTGTGGCACAATGGTAGAGAGTTTGCCTAGCATGTGCGAAGCGCTGGGTTGGATCCTCAGCACCACATAAAAATAAATAAAATAAAGGTCCATCAACAACTTAAAAAAAAAAAAAAAAAAGATCTTCTGTTGAGAGCCACGGCCGAATCCGGATGACACATGGCCTTTTTCCCAGAAGTAGTGGTTGAGAGGTGACGCCAGCGAGCCATTAAGATAATGACTTTTGAGTTCTCGCTGAGTTCCCGTTGAGCTCTCACGGGGATTCCTGAAGAGTTGGAATTGGTTGGGGAAGTGCCGGAGGAGGGATTTCCGGTTCCTGGAGGAGCCGCGTGGCGTTCGGGAGAGTTCCCTGGGAGTGTGTGTGGAGTGTGCTGATGGAGTTCAGAAATAAAGTCTGTTCCTGCTTCAGTGGCTCGTGATTTGTGCCCAGCCAGACTGCGGCAAGCTTCAATAAGAAACTTCCTATTTCCTGCTTCTCAATATTGTAGCCATGTGTGTTGGTGATGCCTGGAACTCAGCAGCCATTTTGCCACCATGAGAGGCATTAGTGAAACAGTCCTGATGATACAGTGAAGGTGGCAGACATGGGAGATGGGAGGAATGAATCCTTTACATGGATGAACTGTTGAGTTAACTGATCTGGAATTTGCCACCGTTAGTCCTGCTACTTATTTGAGACCACACATTTCCTTTTAAAATCATTTTTGAGGGCTGGGATGTAGCTCAGTAGCAAAAGCGTCTGCCTTGATTCACAAAGCCCTGGGTTCTACCCCCCGTTCCGAAAAAGACAAAACACCCCCCCCCAAAAAAAATAGATAAATAAATAAATCTTAAAAAAACCCATTTTTAAATTTTCTGTATTTGCAATCCAAAGCATCCTAATGACATGTTAAGGATTAAAGCTAGATAGGAGCCAATGTGGATGACACAAGTTTCATACCCTTTTCCACTGGATGATGCTGACAACTCAGAAACCCTGTTGTTTTTTTTTTTTTGGTCATGCAATCTCTTGACGTATTGCATTATTTCTCAACTGTTGGCTCTGGGAGGTAATTTCCAGGGAATAAAGGACCCTTGAATTGATTGTGAGGGGGGCAAATGGGGAGTTACTGGGAAGCTAGCAGAGTGACAATTGCCTAGAAGGATGGTGAAAAGTGACTACTTAGGAATGTCGACTCTTTGAAACATGGTAGTCAGGTGTGGCGAGAGGGAATGGTAGAGAAAAGCTGGCCAGGGTGGCTATCAGGTCCAGGAACTTTTCCCTCTGAAGGGAAATCCAAAAATCTCAGAGTCATGGTGTGTGGCCACATAGAAAATAGTGCATGATATGATCATCAGGTAAGACTCGGAAACAGTACAGCTAACAGAAGGGTGGTAGAGAACTAGCCTAATTATGGTTGCACCCCAAGCTGACAGAGAGGCTTACTGAAGTTGAACCTGTGGTAGACTGTTCTAGCTCATTTCTATTCTATTCTATTTTTTTTTTTTTTTTGTAACTGTGGATTGAACCTAGGGGTGCTTACCACTGAGTTACATTCCCAGCCCTTTTTAGTTTGAGTCAGGGTTTTGCTAAGTTGCTTAGGACCTCAGTAAATTTCTCAATTGGCCTTGAACTTGTGATCCTCCTGCCTCAGCTTCCTGAGCTGCTGGGATTACAGGTGTGCACTTCATTGCACTAGCTCTTCTTTACAGCCTACCCAGTAAGCTTTCTTCGTAGGTATGTGACCTAAGCATGTGATCCAGGTGTGGATAATCAGAGCTGTTCAGGTACCGTTAATTGATCCAAGTGGTGGGCCTATGGCTCAAGTAAGGCCATTCAAAGTCCTTCTCTGGGAAACTATACATATGCTGAGAAAAATAAGGGGGGTGGTGGCTCTTTTTCCTATAAGAGAAACAGAGATGAGTAAAAATGAGAGGCAGATGAAAAGAGAGCAGTCTCCCTGAGCTCCCTGAGTCCAACCCCAAGGCCTGGTTCTTGCAGCACTTGCTATGAATTACCCAAGTGTGGACGATTCTATTTTCCAAAAGTGGAAAATATACATCTCATCTCATGATATATCTCATTTCACATGCTCTAATGCTCCTTCCACTGGAGGATGGTGTTAAGTCCTCTGCCCTGGCACCTAGGCCAAGTTCTGTGACCACTTGGGCCCAAACCATATGCTATATGACTTCTGAGGTCAAGTTATAAAGATGCCACATGTACTACTGGTTTCTTCCTTGGGTCCTCACCATGAGCTGAAGCTGAGTAGCCATGTGGAGAAGCCATGGGTGGGGACAGACCATAGGCCGAGAAGAGGTTCCAGCCAGCAGCCAGCCTCAGCCACCGTATGTGTTTCCAAATGAAACCAGACTCCAGTCGCCAGGTCACCCTGAGGCTCTGAGTTCTTCAGAGAGGCTCACAGAGCAGGGACAACCATCCCCACTGAGTCCTATCTGAACTTCTGACCAGAGGCTGTGAGCATAAAATGATGGTTTTGCCGTTAGGTTTTGGGGTGGTTTGTGTCCTCCTTAGCTCTGTGAACATGTACATACTCTTTTTCGCTTAAGTTAGTTTGAATTGAGGATTTAGTTGATTTCTGTCGCTTGCAAGTAATCTATTCTTGACTAGTAAACCTTCTAGGTTTTCCGGTGAGAGTCAGTTACTCCATTTACCAAAAATATAATTTCTCATGTGGTCTTTGTGGAGCAAGTATAGACAAGTAGTGAAGCAAGAGGAGGAATGAGGGCAGGGTCCTTTGTTCTCCTCGCCCCGTGATGCCACAGGTAATGGAATGCTTCCTTGCCTCTTTTAAGTCATCTGTCTTCTCAGGGCTGAATTCTGACCACTGTTCTGCTCTGTGACCTTTGACGAGCTGCTATGCTTTGCTGGGTCTTTTTTGGTTGGTCGATCAGGGAAGCTATTTCTTCACTAGGGGAAGAAAAAAGAGGGAATGAGGTTAGAGGTGACATTAGTGTTATTATTATTTTTCAGTGTTGGGTGCCAGGGGTGCTCTGTGACTAAGGTACATCCTCAGCCCTTTTTATTTTATTTACTTGGTACTAGGGATTTAATTCAGGGGCTCTTGACCACTGAGCCACATCCCCAGCCCTATTTTTTGTATTTTATTTAGAGACAGGGTCTCACTGAGTTGCTTAGTGCCTCGCAGTTGCTGAGGCTGGCTTTGAACTCACGATCCTCCAGTTTCAGCCTCTGAGTTGCTGGGATTGATGCTGGGATTACAGACAGACAGGATCTCGCTGAGTTGCTGAGGCTGGCTTCAAACTTGGGATCCTCTTGCCACATCCTCCTGAGTCACTGGGATTACAGGTGTACCACATGCCTGACTTACAGTGTTGTTAATGATACTTATGTCCTAAGCATGCTGTTCCGTGTTCTCCACATTAGTCGTGTGAGTCCCCCCAAGGTCCTATGCAGCAGGGGTCAGCCACTTTTGAATCTTTTCCTGGACTAACATTCTTTGTTTTTGGTATCAGCAATTGAACCTAGGGATACTTAATCACTGAAACACATTCCCAGCTCTTTTTAAATATTTTCTTTAGAGACACGGTCTCACTGAATTTCTTAGGGCCTAAGTTGATGAGGTTGGCTTTGAACCCACAATCCTCCTGCCTCAGTTTCCCGAGCTGCTAGGATTAGAGATGTGTGTCACAGCACCAGCTCTGGACTAACATCCCATAAACATCTCTCGTTCTCATATACTATGGGGGCATGACAAATCATATGTAACCAGTTCCTTGTTTTCAAGAAGCTTATGTTCAGATTGGAAAGGAAAAGCAAAACTAGGCATTATATTCTGGTCTAACTTGAATAGTGCTGACCATAAATGCAATAGGAGGTATATTATTTATCCATTGCTGTGTAACAACCTGCAACAATTGTTATTCAATAACACAAAACAAGATGCAGGAGCTGTGGTTGTGGCTCAGTGGTAGAGCACTTGCCTCGAACGTGTGAGGCACTGGGTTTGATCCTCAGCACCACATATAAATAAAAAATAAAGGTCCTTCAACAACTAAAATGAATAAAATAAATAAAATTTAAAAAATTCCAAACAAACAAAACCAAGCTGCATCCCTGGTCTCGTGGTTTCAGTCGGTGTCAGGAATCTGGACTCGGCTTTGTTGGATCCTTTGCTCAGGTCACACTGCAATCAAAGTAGTGGCTGGGCTGTTTCTTTTTGGAGCTCAAGATCCTATTTTAAGTTCATGTGGTTGTTGGCAGAATTTCCTCAGAGTACAGGACTGAAGGCCCCATTTTCTTGCTGTCCCTCAGCTTCTGGAGGTCTCTGCTGTTCCCCACAGTGTGGTGTCCCCAAGGCACTTCTCAGGAGGGCAGCTACTTTCTCAAGGCCTGCAGAAGAACCTCCTCACTTAGCCTGCTAGGGAGGAATGTTAAATACCGTAACATAATCATGGGAGGGACACATCATCACCTTTGCCATATTTTATCGCCTAGAAGAGGTCACAGGTCCCATTTACCCTCAAGGGGAGGGAATTACACAAGAGCTCGAAGGGGGTCACATGAAGGTGTATCTTCCTCAGGAATTTAGAAGAGAGATGTCAGAGTGAACTGGAGTCCTCATGGAAGGCTTAATGGAGGGACTTCTGTAGAGCTTGAAAAATGAGTAGAATTCACTCCAGTGAAGAGAGAGAGAGAAAAGATAGAATATCTAGGATGCAAGGATCATGTGAGCAAAAGTTCAGAGGTGGAATTCTCACCTAAGAATTCCCACACAAAAGGTAACAGAAACCTGCTAATTCTGCAGGTCACAAAGGGCAGGGGGAACTTTTTCATAATTAACCAAAAGGAAGCTAGATAGTGAAGAGTGCCCTGACCTTGGTGTCAGAACATCTGGGTTCAAGGTTCAGTTACCCTGTTAATTAGCAATGTGACTGGGTCTGATGGTTATCTGAGCCTAGTTTCATGTGAATACTTCTGTTTGTTAATGCATGGTGAAACAAGCCCTTGCATGGAAAGTGCTCTGCATATGGGTCCCCCAGCTCTCTGGTTTCTCTTAGTCTTTCACTCTATCTCCTTCCTCTTAGGGGGAGGAGGTTGGTGGAGATTCCCTGGAATCTAGCCATGACAATCCTCTCATCTTACTACAATGCCTATCTTGGTACTCTCATCTGCCACCACCCAGAGTCAAAGACTCCCAAATCTGTGCATAACCCATACTCCTTTCCCTAGCTCCAGACTCATGCATCACAGTTACTGGATGATTCCTCTTGGATCTCCACAGAGCCTTCAAATCCACCAGGCCCCAAACTAAACTCATTATCTTCTTCCACTCAACCTCTTCTTTTTCATACATTGTCTTGGGGAATCAATCATACACCCTTCCTTCCCCGCCACGCTTGCAACTGAGATCCTAATAGTCACCAAGTCCCTTCTCGCCCAGGTGTCTACTTCCTTGTATTTCCACTGCCCTAATTGGAATCCTATTAATTTTCACTTGAATCACTACAATTGTAGGTCCCCTCCCCTCCCAGTACTGGGGATCGAACCCAGTGTTGCTTAACCACTGAGCCACATCCTCCAACCTTTTTTTTTTTTTTTTTTTTTTTTTTTAAGAGACAGGGTCTCATTGAGTTGCTTTAGGGCCTCACTAAGTTGCTGAGGCTGGCTTTGAACTTGTGATCCTCCTGCCTCGGCCTCCTGAGCCATTGAGATTACAGGTTTATAATCCACCTAGCTTGCAATTGCTTCTTCTTCTTCTTCTTCTTCTTCTTTTTTTTTTTTTTTTTGGTGACCCTTGGGGATTGGACCCAGAGCCCTGCACATGCTAAGCAAGTGCTCTACCACTGAGCTATATCCCCAGCCCTTGCAATTGCTTCTTAACTGATCTATCTCAATTCATTCTCCTCACATCCTGAAGTGAACCTCCTGAAGCACAAATCTGATGATACTTCTGCTTTGCTGAAAAAACATTCTGAGGGGATTGAACTCAGGGGTGCTCAACCACTAAGCCACACCTGTCTCAGTGAGACAGGTCTCACTGAGTTGCTTAGTGCCTCGCTAAATTGCTGAGGCTGGTTTGAACTCATGATCCTTCTGCCTCAGCCTCCCGAGCTGCTGGGATTACAGGCGTGAGCCACTGTGCCTGGCTCAGAGGCCCTGAATTCTTAGGCATGAAATTCAAACTCCTGGGCATGGAATTCAGTGTCTGAAGCCTTCTCAGATCTAACTCTTGCCTACCTCCCTAGCGTACTTCCTGCTCTGTTGCCTCTGCTCCTATCCTACTGGACTGAATGTTCTCACACTACACTATTATTCTTTTTTTTTTAATTGGTTGCTTAAAACATTACAATGATCTTGACATATCATATATCATACATTTGATTCAAATGGGGTATGAATTATTATTTTTACCACGTGTACAGATTGCAAGATCACATTGGTTATACAGCCACATTTATACATACTGCCATACTAGTCTCTGTTGTATTCTGCTGCCTTTCCTATCCCTTACTATTATTCTTTTAAATCTCTTGAACATGCTGTTCCCCTTTCCAAAAATGCCCTTCCACCACCCTTCTTCTCTCTTGCTATCTCTTCTCCTCTCTAATCACTCAGCTAAGCTCTCCCATTTTATGAAACATCTTCCTTAACCTCTGGATGCTTGAGAGTCCCTGCTTATGTGCCCTTTGAGCAGCTTGTGCATGCCTCTGTATTGTAATCATTTTGTATTTTGCTGCTTCTTCTGCTAGATTGTTCTCAAAAATAATTATGGTGTCTTATTCTCTATTTTTGATGATCTGATCACCCTTTCTGCCAATCTGATTCTTACTTAATATTTTACTTATTTTCTGGATGGGCAACATAGTCATATAACTAAAATGCAGAAGTTAGAGAACTGTTTCAGAAAGGAATTGTGTTAATCAGCTTTTCATTGCTGTGACAAAATACCTGAGAAAAACAATTTAAAGGAGGAAAGATTTATTTTGGCCCACAGTTTCAGGTCACTGTCAGCAGTCTCCACTGCTTCTGAGCCTGGGATGAGGCAGAGCATTGTGGTGGAAGGGAGTGACAGAACAAAGCTGTTAACCTCATGGCAGCTAGAAAGCACAGGGAGGCAGAGAGGAGAGAAAGAGAAGGGGTTGTAGAAAAGATACAGTTCTCCAGGGATCCATGCCCTTCAACTAGACCCCGCCTCCTACAGCTTCCCCACCACCATCCAAAAGTCCATTCAGCTATGAATTC
This sequence comes from Callospermophilus lateralis, assembly GCF_048772815.1. Lineage (NCBI taxonomy): Eukaryota > Metazoa > Chordata > Mammalia > Rodentia > Sciuridae > Callospermophilus > Callospermophilus lateralis. The sequence goes on from NC_135311.1 coordinate 3,538,810, forward strand.
ATCAATAGATTAGTCCATTGATAAGGTTAAAGCTTTCATGATCCAACTACTTCCTGCCAGGGCTGCCCTGCAGACGAGCTAGGTACACCCCCTCAACCTTGAGCAATGGGGGTACTGAACTGGCATTGCACGCTTGAGAAGCAAGTGGGTCTTACCTTTGTTGGGCAAGGAAGTGCCTTAGCTTTGGGCTTGGGCATCCCCCCCACCCTCATTTTCTGTAATTGTATCCCTTTCCTTACTTGAGTGGAATATTCTAAGGAGTGTCTTTTTCCTAATAAATAGAGGGTTTCTGGTGTGTTCTCTCTTGCTCCTCGTGACCTTTTCCAGTGCTGTCCAGCATGAGAGCTTGACCCTCGAGGTTGAAGAGCCATCCCTGACCCCTGCAAAAGGTACTTCTGTTTTTGTGTGGTCTTTTCATTGCAGAGTGACCCTGATCCCATCACTAGTGCAGGACGTGGGCAGTGATTTCCTAAAAGCCCTACCTCTGAACACTGATGCAGTGGAATCAAGACTTCAATACATGAGTTTTGGGGGTACATTCCAGATCCAAACCAAAACAGGAATAAAGTGAAAAGTCTCCTTTCTACCCTTGTCTTCACCCTAGCTGTCTAGTCTCCCTCCCCAGCAGCATAATGTTATCAGTTTCTTGTGATATTTCTAAATATATACATATATACATGCTTCCTCTTTCACACAGGATGGTATTATGTGCTCTAGTCTGAGCTGCACCTTGTTCTCACTTAACCATATACAGTCTCCATGAGATCTTTCCACATCAGTGCATAAACAGTTTCCTTATCCTTTATTTACAATGATTCAGTTTTCCATTGTGGATGTATCATTTAACCAGTAACTGTTAGATTGAATTCACAAAGGACTGGAAACTAACAGTACTGCAACAACTTCCCTTCACACACACCCACACACACAACAAAAAAGTCATTTTACACCTGTGAAAGTGTAATACTAGCATGAACTCCTGGAAGTGGAACTGCCAGATCAAGGCATATGTGTTTTGTTAGTTTGACCACGTACTAGTGCCTTTCATGGAGTTTGTAGATATCATCTTATTTATCTCTGCATCCCTAAGCCACGATTTAAAAAAAAAAATATTTCTAGTTGTAGATGGACACAATACCTGTATTTTATTTATTTTTTATGTGGTGTTGAGGATTGAACCCAGTGCCTCACACGAGCGTGTCAAGTGTTCTACCACAGAGCCACAACCCCAGCCCAGTTGTAATCTTCATGCTTCATCTTCCTAGGTATGCCAAAAATGAAAGGTCCTGACTGTTTTTCACTGGGGCTATATTTCAGGGTTGCAGGGATGTATTTGTATGAGCAACCATGAGGGATAAAGTAATATCTCCCTCTAGGTCAAAGAACAGATTTGCTTACTGCTTCCTATAAAATGGCAGCTTCCTCAAGTTCAGTGTTTCTTAGCTGTGCTGTGAATCCACTAAGGGCACAGCATTCATTTGGGCCCTTTGTTTCAGGCATGTGTTACTCAGGAGGTGGGAAGGGCAAAAGGAACTGACACAAACATGCTGAAGCTCCTTGCTTCTTGGGTCTTGAGTAATAGACGGTCTTTTGTCTCTGACCCAGAAATCTTGTGTCTTCCACAACACCTAAGAAACAGTAAACAGACTTACCTTATCAGTAGGATGAAATCAACTGTCAGACTGGAGTAATAATGGCTTAAATAAGCTCATTTTCACTGTTTTTTACTCTCACTCTTTTTACTTCTCTTCACCAGGCACTTTGCACAACATCTGTAAGTTTGTGTTTTGGTGGGCAGCCAAAGCCACCAATTGCCACCATCTGTAAAGAATTCTATTGTTCTGCTGAGGAAAACACAATGAATTTAAAATAAAGGTAACTTCAAAACCATTGCACAATTGAAGTCATTACTGGACCGCTCTAACGCCCAGTTAGAGCTGTTTCCTTCCACGTTTTTGGTTTAGTTGGTGCAGCTCTTACACAGTTAGGACAGTTGCGCAAACACAGCTAGGCCTTGCTTCCGGTTACTCAACATCCGGTTGACTTGGACACTCTGAGCTTCAGTTTCCTCATGAGTGAAACAGGGAAACGAATTCAGATCCAGCTGTTTCACGAGGTGGTTCTGGGCCGTGAGTTACCAAGCAAGTTAGGTTCGTGCTGAATCACAAACGTCACCTACTACGAACCCCGTTGGGTTTCTTTCTCTCTCTCTTCCTTTTGTCCCTTCTCCCGTCGCCCCCACGGGGCTGGGGATCCACTCCAGTCCTCGTGCAGGCCACGCACAAACTCCACCTCTCTCCTCTGGGCTCCAACCTTAGCCCAATTAACGTTTTGGGAGGCTATGAAATGAAAGGACGAAACAAAAACAGAACCTTGCCCTAAGCCAGCGGACCAAAAAACCTCGCCAGGCTCGGCGCTAGGCTGGAGGCACTAGGCAGCACGTGGATCGCCTCACAGACCCCAGGAGAGAAACCACAACTCCCAGCAGGCCTTGCTCCCGAGCGTGCGCCCTAGAGCTCCGCCCAGGCCGGGCCCAGCCTCGCCCCGCCCCCGCGGCCGGAAACTACATTTCCCGTGAGGCCTCGCGGTGCACAACCTTCCGCTTTCCCCCGCCCCCTGCTCCCCTTCACCCCGCCGGCAGCTCCGTGGCCGTCTCGGTCCCGCGACCGGTGGTTCGGGCGCGCGCGCCGAGGGTCGCGCGGCTGCTGAGGAGGGCGAGCGCGCGCTGGGAGGGAGTGGAGGCGTAGGGGGGCGGGGGTACGGCTCGATTGCTCGCAAGATGGCGGACGAGGACGGGGAAGGGATTCACCCCTCAGCCCCTCACAGGAACGGCGGCGGCGGCGGCGGCGGGGGGTCCGGGCTCCACTGCGCCGGGAACGGCAGCGGGGGAGGCGGCGGCCCGCGGGTCGTGCGCATCGTCAAGTCCGAGTCCGGCTACGGCTTCAACGTGCGGGGCCAAGTGAGCGAGGGCGGGCAGCTGCGGAGCATCAACGGGGAGCTGTACGCGCCGCTGCAGCATGTGAGCGCCGTGCTGCCCGGGGGGGCGGCCGACCGGGCCGGGGTGCGCAAGGGGGACCGCATCCTGGAGGTGTGAGTATCCGGGCCCCGCGCCGTCCCCGCGTCTCCTCCTCCCTGTCACCCTCGGGCCGCTCCTCTCCCAACCCTGCCCGGGTCTCGGGACCCCCGCCTCCCCCGGCCTACGCTGCCCGATCCCTCCGTGTGAGTCGACCCACCTTCTCCCGGTTCTGCGACTCCCACACGCCTGTCGGTCGCCTCCAGTTCACGTCCTTGCGCCCCCAGTGCTCCTGCCCCTGCCCCCATGCCTTGGCTGCTTTCCGTCCCTTTGGCATGCCGTCTTTTGCTCCCCACTGCGCCTGGTCTGCTTCCTAACGAACGTCTTTTGCTCCTTACTAACGGCATCCCCTTTTCTGACCCAGCCAGGATCGTGTCTTCCTCAAGTTCTTGTCTTTAGCATCATAGTTTCCTGTTCCCCGCCACTCCCCTCAGTCCCTGTGGACTGTCCCTTCTGCCCTCTAGACCAAGTAAGCAGGACCTCTCGATCTGCTCCCACTTCACCTCCGGAAACATCTCTTCTTACTCCACTCCTTTTTCTTTCCCAGTCACCCTTCCCTTACTGTTAAGCACCCCCAGTGTTTCCCATTTACCTCTTGTCCTTTCTTCCCCTCCTTTTTGTATTCATAACCCCAACAGTACACCTTCTTTTCTGATCCTTGCATGCTTTTTGGTGGGGGTGAACTGGGGGTTCCGTAGTTCTGGTATTATACCCTGACTGCATCTGAGTGCATCCCTGTACTGACCTCCTATCTTCACTGCTGCACTAGACTCACACTTCTTTTGAGTACGGTTTATGGTGGAGCTGTCTAGCTCCTACTTTCCCCAAACTACAACCCCTTTTTGGGTCCTTGACTTCTGCACGTTTTTAGTGCATGCCCAGTTCCATTTTCTCTTCTACTCCATGCTTTTGGAATCCCATACTTGACTTTATCCGATTTCTCTCTTATAGGTTGTTCTCCCTTTCTTCTCTTTTTAAGGCCCTTTCTGCTGCTGCAACCCACCCTCTTCCCCTGCTGCAGTCCCTCCCCCATCATTCATCCTTAGTTCCCCACTGCATCCCTTAAAGCTCAGAGATTGCTGTCTTGTCTTGCAGTTTCTATGCAGACTTCGTCCACTGCCCTAATCTAGGTGTTACATTCATATTTTTGTACATGGTATTAAAATTCATATCGTGGTTGCTGATTGACTTGGAGAGTTCTCATTGTCTCCGATCTCTCTAGCAATCTTCAATTCTGTACTTCTCTTCTTACTGCCTCTATATTATATATTCTTTTTTTTACTTTTATTGTCTTGCTTCATGCTGACAAGTCTCTCATTTTTTAAAAACATTTTATTTTAGTTGTAATTTCCACAACTATCTGTCTTTGCTCTTTTAAAACAGCAGGTTTACCCAAGGTTTGAAAAGAGATGGTATCTTGAAGAGTCTGGTCTTTTTTTCTTTTTTTTTTTTTTTTCTTGGTGGACACAGTATCTTTATTTCATTTTTTTTTTAAATTTTAATATTTATTTTTTAGTTTCCAGCGGACACAACATCTTTGTTTGTATGTGGTGCTGAGAATCGAACCCGGGCCACACGCATGCCAGGCGAGCGCCCTACCGCTTGAGCCATATCCCCAACCCCTTTATTTCATTTTTATGTGGTGCTGAGGATTGAACCCAGTGCCTCACATGTGCTAGGTGAGCTCTGTACCGCTGAGCTACAATGCCAGCCAGCCAGAGTCTGGTCTTATATAGGAGTCCCTTCTTATTCATCTTGTGCCTCTGCTCTTACCCTTGATGGTCTTAATCTAGAGTATCTACTCATTTTTTCTTTCTCATCTCTTTTACCTCAAGAAAGAATAGGTCACCAAAATATGTCTTTGAAGATATTATACCTTTCTTGTTCTTTCTATAAATAGATGCTTTCTTTTCTCATTAGTGTCCTACAATTTTCTAGTAATCTGCAAATATATTCTTAGTCTTTTGGAGGGGCAGGACATTCATATATAGAATATAATAATGACCTTTGATTTCTAATATCTGAGCACGTAGTTGTTTTCTTCCTAGATAACTGAAAATCTGTAGTTAATGTTTTCTTCTGATAGAAGCTCTTGGAATTGTCATTTTCCTTTCCCTTTGGTCCAGCTGTTTATTTTTAGACAATGTATTTATAGATCTATTATAAAGTTTTTTTTTTTTTTTTGTATCAGGGATTGAACTAAGGGGCACTCAACCTCAGAGCCATGTTCCAGCCCTATTTTGTAGTTTATTTAGAAGAAGGGTCTCACTGAGTTGCTTAGCACCTTGCTTTTGCTGAGGCTGGCTTTGAACTCGCAATCCTCCTGCCTCAGCCACTGCAGCCGCTGGGATTATAGGTGTGTGCCACTGCCCCCAGCAAGATCTATTATAAAGTTTTAAATTATTTACTCTTTATAGGATCTAAAGGAACCAAACTTAAATAAAATTCTGTAGGTGACTACAGCTAAGGTGATCTGCCATATGTATATATATAAACACGCCCCCCCCAACAAACAAAGTTGGTGGCTTCTTTCCTTTATTATATTTTCTGTAGTAAAGCCCAGGTATAAATTAGGTGCTGTAAGGGAGACCCCAGATGATCCTTTAGGACAGGTAGATGGACTTGCCTCAGCTCTAGGTTCCAAGCTAGGAACCTAGGAAGTCTTTTCCTTCTAGAGAAAAGACATTGCTTTTTAGCACATCCCTAGTAATGAGTGGAGAACTTTGTCTCCTTTAAAGGGCAGGGGGATAGGACAATATTCTCTGGAAGGTTGTGATGATCAGAAATCTTCCTGGAATTGATTTCTCACCCTTCCCACTATATTTTGATATCCAGATTATTTGGAACTTCTCTGATATTGTAGTGGGAGGTAGTGATAGTTGTAACACAAAGCTAACCAAAGGGTAAATTCTCTGAAACCTCATCTATATAGTTTCTTGTTTGTTTGTTCTTTCCTTTTTTGTCCGCATCTTTTCCTTAGGTTTTCATGTGAGAGGAGGAAATAAACCACCAAAAAGACATTGTTCTTTCTGTACCTGCAGCTTGTTTTGATCGGATTTGATTGATGCTGAGTTTCCATAAGCATTCTTTAGACAACACTCTTTAGAACTTCCATTTGCCTCCTCTTTAAGTCAGCCTCTCTGTTGTCCTAGGAATATTTTCCATGTTGATGAAGTGCCAGGTGGGGTCTGAGTTAGGGATAGGTAGATTATCATTCTGTAGATTATTGTGTGTCAGGTTGTAGGTGGACTTTGCTGTTTAAGACTTGCCTATTTTAAACCTTTTCCCTCTTTGTACAAATTTGTTTTATTCCAATTTCCATATATTACACTCATAGAGGCATGAAAGAATAGTGACTGAGATTTAAGGGTATATAAGTTTGGATACAAGTAAGAGGCTGAGTCTCTGTGATCCTTTTAGAATCTGCTTATCAAGGTTCTGTCTTCACTGAATCTTGGAACTATCATTAAACTATTATTGGAGTCAGTCTGGTTTAGTCCTTTTTCCTATCAAAACTGGTTCCAGAGAGATTCATGTTGCAGGACTTGGTAGTGCAGTATAAAGAAGCCCTCTGGGCTCTGAATTTTACTACAGATGGAAAGTTTTCTTGACTAGCAACATTAGTCTCTACCTTGTAATTTTTCCGGGTGTAACATACACTGAGTGTTTTCCCTTTGATGTGTGTGTACCTGGAGGCTAATGTGTGAAGGATGCTTTCAACAAATGGACCCCAAATAAATATGTCTTTGTGCTAATTACATAGTATGTGAAGTAATTGACTTCAGGTTAATTTTCTTAAGGTTAAAGTAATTCCAAGGGCTTTTGATTTCTTGAGGAATGACTTTATGAAGCTTTTAGTGTGCTGTGAATTTGGATTTGGGATTGCCTAGATTTTTGAGGGATTAGGTTTGTCTCTTGGCTGTTTCTTTTGTCTCTTTGGTATTTGGATAGTGCGATCTTTAATCATGGACCCCTATGGTTGGTTTGCTAGCATTCAAAATCACATGATATACTTACACTAATCAGAGAATAAACGTTTTCCTACTTGATAGCTTTCAGATAATACACCCATCAGATTTCCCTTGTTAAAATTAAACCATAAGCTAAATTAGGGTACCTATATAAATTTTCTTATTGAGAGTCAACTTTTTTGCTTTGTTTTGTGTGAAAATTTGAACATGATTGAATAAAAAGATATGACATTGGTGCCACAAGAAGTATTTTTACAAGTTGTGTGATTCTTGTAACATTGACTGCTAAGTAACTTCTCAAGAACTGCTTTCTTAATCGTAATTGAATTCTATTTGGCTCACATTTTCCAGGTAGATTTTGGTAATAGTGTTTGAAATGCTTTATTGATCAGAGGAAAATTTTATGGCAGTAGTTCTCGTTTTTGTGCATGTAGGAATCACTTGGGTGTTCTTGTTGAAAGCATAGATTCTAAGGCTTACCTTTTAAGAATTGTGATTAAATAGGTCTTGCATGAGACCTAGAAATCTGTATTTTTTACTCCTTTGCCAGATTAGGGAATGCAACCCACATACAGAGCCACAGAGCAACACTAGAGGTACCATCATTCTCAGTTCATTTTATCACTATGGTTATGTTGAGAGTCATGAGGGAAGAATATGCTAACAAATAGTGATTTTTTTTTTTTTTTTTTAGGCTTTTGAATTCCAGTCTAAGTAGAAAATCAGAAAAGTACTAACTATTCTACCTGATTATGTATACTTTACTTATTGGATCTTGCTAAGCTCTTGCAAAAAAGGTGGGTTGTTAAGAGGTAGAATAAACAATCATAATCATTATTCTACTTTGCAATGTGTACAGTGTGTTAACTGTTTGCATTGTTTTTGCATTTGAACTTCACAACAGCCCTGGGAGGGAAATTATAAACTCCTTTGAGGGCAGGTATTATATCAAACATTCTGTATTTGTTGACCCTCTAGCCAAATGTCTGGTGGCATATAGAAGGTATTTCCCAATAAATACTTGCTGACTGAATATGAGTAAAATTACCCCACTTTGTAAGAGGAAAACTGAGTTTTGCACTAATGAGTAGCAATCAGAATTAAAGGCAGGTCTTTGCATTCTAAATATTTTACATTTCTTTGATTTTTCAGCTATTGACTATTAATAGTCAACTATTCTTGATTGTAATTCCTTAATTTATAATTGTTAAAATTCAGTTACATTCTTATAAACTTAGATAGCAATTGAACTTTGGTCTACCATAGTGAAATGTAACAATCTTATATATTTATTTACCCTTTATCTCCTGTTGTTAATTGGATAAGAGATGGGGGACCAAAGCAATCTTCTTTGTCCTTATTGTTGGTATCTTTACTGGTTGTCAGTGAAGAGAGCATGACAATCATAATTGTAACTTCAAAAATACTTCTAATTTCATGTGTAGTTAAAGTTGCAAACAAATAATACTGATTTGAAAACAGCATTACACTTTCCTCAGAAATCACTTCCACAGATTGCTGTAACCAGGAAAAGATCTTTCTTTATTAGCATAAAGATTTGTCTGGGTCTTATAAATTGTTGTGAACAGTTGTCTTTCCTGGTTTGTTTCAGTTTAGAGCTTGTTACGATGCTCTCAAGGATAATTATTTTTAAAGATAAGTCTCATTGGGAATAATTCTTACGATCTTGTAGATAAGCAAAGAGACTTAATTGACAAGCAAACACTTTATAATTTATGATCACAGCAAAGTGCTTTTTGAGCATGAACTGTGGTGAGTTCATTCATTAGATGATGGTATTACTGACAAAGGATATTGTAGTGGTTTAGGTAAGAGCCAGTTAAGTTTATTCTGTTTCTCAGCTGCCAGCCATATAGATGCTTTCTGTGCTTCAGTCAGGCAGTTCAGTAAGAGACTATTTATGGGTGGTACAATTCTAGCCCACACTTGGAAAAAATGTTTGTGCAGTTTAAAATATTTTTTCAAAAATTGCATCTCACAGCAAGAGATTACAACCTAGTACATATGCAGCAACAACAAACCACCTGAAACAAACAAATTTCACCAAAACTGTATTTACGGTATCAGGCATTCTGGTATTTTTTTAGTCTATTCAATATTTGGTTGTTTTGTTTAGTTTTGTTTTTTGAATGCGAATGGTGGCCCATAACATTAATCTCACAACTTGTTAGGTTGTGATTCACTGTCTGAAAAACATTGATTTAGGCATCACTTTTCCTGATGTTGGCCTACTACTAGCTCATGTTCAATCTGGTTTCACAGTTAAGCACAAACTATGTGAAAGTACTACTAGGCTTGTGAGTCAGTGTCCCTGCTTTTGAGCAGCTTACACTGCAGTGGAGAAGGTACAAATAACAATTTACTTTATGTAAAGCAAAATGAAGGAATGTAGGTGAATGAAATGCACAATGGGAATTTAAAGGAATAAGTGAATGTGCTTAGAGTATTAGTGGAGAGAGAGGTCATAGAGGCTTTTCAACTGTAACTGAAAGTCAGTAGGATTCCAGTGGCAGAGAAAGTGGAAGGATTTCACAGGCTGAGGAAATTGTGTGACCAAAGAGAGGAAGATGTGAAAAGTTCTTAGGCAAGTTAGGGGCCTGAAGTTTCTGTTTGTAGTCAATGTGGTGATAGAAACTGGAAGGGAAGGTTGAAGTGAGATCAAAAAGGGGTTTGAATGCAATGCTAAGATGTTTGGATTTCTGTTTATGAGCTTAGAATATAGTTGTATGTGCATTAATACCCAGGACTTCCTGTGAATTTATTTATTATTATTTACCAGAATAGGTTGAATAGCTTTTCCAAGGCCTAAGAGGAAAGTCACTTAGGATTAGAAGAATTTCAGAGCACCCAGTCTCTTGGGCTCTCTTATACTATATAAAGAAGGGAACTGACAACAACTAAGCTCTAACACACAGCATTAGAAACAGCTGATGAGAAGCTGGTTGGCATACATTTTACAATCCAGTTTCTGAAACATTGTATTTCTTTGTCTTATGTTTTAAATAACAATGATTATTGTTGGGTTTACAGTTGATCATATTTTCTTCCTTTTTTGGTATTGGATACTAGAAATTGAACCACTGATTGTACCACTGAATTATTTCCCCAGTTCTTTTTAAATTTTGAAATAAGGTCTCGCTAGTGAGGTTCTTGCTGAGTTCTGAGGCTGGCCTCTAATTCTTGATCCTCTTGCCTTAGCCTTCTGCCTCACTGGGATTACAGGTGTGCTCCATCGTGCCTGGCAATATTTTCATGCTTATAGGCTACAGGCCCACTTGTTCTTGATGTTTTGTTTTAGGTTTAATTTTTTTCCAACTCTGTTCCTCTGATTTGATGATGACTCCTTTAATTTAAGTCTTTTATTTAGTATCTTGTTCATTACTTGTTTGCCAGCTAAATAATTATTAGTTGAGGAAATGTACCTATTGGCTAGGTATTGAGTTGCTAAGTAAGGAGCTGTATTTGAGTGCCCTTATATGTATTTCCTCCTTTGAACTTCTGTTATGAAAACATTTTTTTAAGAAATCATTCATTTTTGCTTAAGCTATCTGATTTTTTTTTTTTTTTTTTTTTTGGTGTTGACCTCAGGACTTTTCACATAGCTGAGCATTCACTCTACCACACTTCCAGTCTTATCTGAAAAATTTTTAAACTGTTGTATCAGACCTCAGAGCTAGAACAACAGATCTGTGTATTCTATGGACTTGATACACAAGTAATTTGCTTACTTCCCTTTGGAAAAGTACAGAGCCATCTGCAGAGAGTCAGCTGCTTATGTGGATACTCTCCAGCTGCTTTCAAGAGGCTGATTATTCTTACAGAACTATTCAATGAAAATAACGAGGAACCACCCCTCCCCATACTGCAGTGCTTTTATATTCTGTGTCTAACCAGTTTTAGTTATATTTAGTATGTTTTAAAAATTGGGAGATGAATTAAGTATTTGGATATCTTGGAAAATGTGATGACCTCTTAGAAATTTTGGAAACTTTTTCTACTACTTTTGCTGATCAGTTTAAAAATCTAGAAAATTTATCACTTGTAAAGTTTGTCAACTGAATGTACTCTGAGGATTGCTTAGTTTTTACCCAATATTATAGTCATTTCAAGTCTGATAGGGTTAAAAATGTTTTGAATCTATTTTTCTAAGGTAAGTAACCTGCAAAACAGCAAGTAGTTTTGTTCTGTCTTCTTGGTATTTTGAGTCCAAGGAAATGTGACACTAAAGTTTCCTTCGTGAGTTATGTGCTAATAGATTATTCTACATTTCCCTGTCTATCCAACTATCTTTTAAATTACTGACTTGAGAAAGGCCCTACTACTGTACCTTTCTTTCTTTCTTTCTTTTTTTTTTTCTAATTATAGGCTTACAGAAACTGTAGTCTCTTTTCTTCAGCTTCCAAAATAAATTGCCCAAATTTAATTTCTATTAAAAGATGCTATTTGAGTGCTAAAGCTTTATATCCCTTCAAAAGTAATCTTTTGTTATTAATTTTTAAAGGTTATCTTTCATGGACCAAGATTGAGCTCTTTCCTTCCTTCCTTCCTTCCTTTCTTCCTTCCTTCAGTAGTAGAAGTGATAACTTTACTATTCATATCCATGCGCAATGCCTCTTGGGTTGAATTGAAGAATTGAATATTTAGGAAATGGGTGGTTGGTGGTTGTGTAGCCCCAGAATAAATTTATCACATCACATGAGAAATATTATTTTTAATTTCATTGTATAGTAATTTAGAAATTGTAGTGAAATTGAATTTCAGAAGGTTGATTCCTTCTTTGATAGTTTACCTGACTTGCAAACCAAGGTTGTTGATTAAACTGGTAGGTTTTATTTTTTTAATTTTTACTGTGATCAGTCTACCAAATCAAAAACATTTGGGGATTGCGCCTAAATTGGCCATGTGTAGGCAATTATTCAAAATGTAGCAGATCTCAAACTCTGAGTTGGTGTTAGGAAATGATTTGGGATTTGTATTTGTTTTGCTAGAGAATAACTGAGAGAGGACTGGGGTTGTGGTTCAGCGGTAGAGCACTCTTCTAGCACGTGCGAGGCCCTGGGTTCGATCCTCAGCACCACATAAAAATAAATAAAATAAAGGTATTGTGTACAACTAAAGAATAAATATTAAAAAAAAAAAGACAGAATAATTGAGAGAGATGTTCAGCCCCCCTTCCCCCCGCAACTTTCCCATTTCTTTCTTTCATTAGTTGTGGATGAACATTTATTTTTATTTATTTATTTATTTTTATATGGCGCTGAGAATCGAACCTAGTGCCTCACACATGCTGGCAGGAGCTCAACCACTGAGCCCCAGCCCCAGCCCCAGCTTTCCATTTCTAACATTCATTTTTCTACATGTGAAGAAGTAACCTATTGTTAAGTCTAGCCTCCTTCTCTCTCTCTCTCTCTCTCTCTCTCTCTCTCTCTCTCAATTTTTAGTTGTAGATGGACACAATCTTTGTTTTATTTATTTGTTTTTATGTGGTGCTGAGGCTCAGACCCAGTGCCTCACATATGCTAGGGAAAGTGCTGGGCCACTGAGCCACAACCCCAGTCCCTCCTTCCTTCTCTCTCTCTCTCTCTCTCTCTCTCTCTCTCTCTCTCTCTTTAAATACTTATTTTTTAGTTGTAGATGGACACAATATCTTTATTTATTTATTTTTATGTGGTGCTGAGGATTGAACCCAGGGCCTCTCACGGGCTAGGCAAGTGTTCTAATGCTGAGCCACAGCCCCAGCTCCCCTCCTTCTCTTTTTAAATAGACTATCATAGAATTGCTATATGCTGATGAAGTTAAAGAAAGTTAAAAAACAAAACGTCTTATTTAAACAAAATAAATCAGTGTTATATTTTTGAAATCAATATCAGAACATTCTTTAAAACATTAGTGATAATTATTTAGCCTCTCACAGGTGAGTAAAGGCGTGTCTTTTTTTTTTTTAATATCAAGTGTGGTGCATTTAGTTTTCATGAGGTGAAGCAGTATGGAATTGTGGCTTGGTGGTAGAGTGCTTGCCTGGCATGCATGAGGCACTGGGTTCCACATAAATGTAAAATAAAGATATTGTGTCCACCTAAAACTTAAGAATAAATATTAAAAAAAAAAAAACAACAGTGTAATTACAACTTTTTTTTTGGTACCAGGGATTTAACTCGGGGGCACTTGACCATTGAACCACATCCCCAGCCCTATTTTGTAATTTATTTAGAGACGGGGTCTCACTGAGTTGCTTAGCACCTTGATGTTGCTGAAGCTGGCTTTGAACCATGATCCTCCTGCCTCAGCCTCCCATGCTGCTGGGATTACAGGTGTGCACCACCACGACCAGTTACAATGACTTATTCTCATAGTTTTCATAAAATAAGAAGCTTGTCTGTCACACCACCCCCCATACACACTTTGAATTGAACGCTGGGCCTCTGGCATGCTAGGCAAGTGAGCTACATCCCTAGCCCTGTTTAGTTTTGATATAGTCTCTACTGAGTTGCCGGTCTGGCCTCAAACTTGCAGATCTCCTGTGTTAGTCTAAGCAGTAGCTGGTATTAGAGGTGTGCCACACTGCACCAGGCTACAGCTTCACTTATATCATTAACTGTTTATTTCTTATTCCTTCTCCTTATTTGCTTTTGCTGTCCTTGGTATCGATGTTTATTTTTTAAAATTAAAATGAATGACTGTTTTCATTGCATTTCAGTAAAGGAAAGCATCCTTATTTTGAAATTGTTTACATAGTAGAATGTCATTTTCTGATCTTATATATCATTTCTATATGCCTGCAGTAGTATAAAGCAAAATTACTATTAATAATAAAGTTTGAAAAATGTAGAGCCTACACAGTATTTTTGTGTGTGTGTGTGTGTGTGTGTGTGTGTGTGTGTGTGTGTGTTGCTAGGATTGAATTCGGGACCTGGCATGTGTTAAGCAGATACTCTACCACTGAGCTATGTCCTTGGCCTGAGCATGCACAGTATTTTTAATACCTCTAAATAGTGAAACCAGTTGGAAAACTAAAGAAGTAATGAAATGTAAAGAAGTATGTAAAGAGGAAAACATTGTGTTTGTGTGCTTGCCTTAATTTTTTCCCATTTATTCAGAAAAACATTTTAGTGAATGCTTAGTATATGACAAATATGGCATTAGACAGTAGGAACAAGAAGTTGAGTAACGTGTAGTCATTATCATTAGGAAGCTTAGGATCTGGGGGAATCTAGCAGATCAGTTGTAGTCCTGGAGTAAACTTGGGAAAGGCAAGAAAACACAGAAGGTGGTTCTTACTAGACAGGGGTTGGTAGGAAAGGTAAGGATAGTAGCCTCAGGTCTTTTTTAAGATCCAGTTGACTTGAAGTCTCTTGCCAGCCCCTGCCCTACAAGAAAACCCAGGACAATTCTTCCAAGTTCCTATAAAATATATTTCTGTCATCAGTTATCTGAACTAGGTGCCCAAAGACCATGTGTATCTTTTTTTGTTGTTGCTGGTACTGGGGACTGACCCCAGGAACACTTAACCACTGAGCCACATCTGCAGCCCTTTTTATTTTCTATTTTGAGATAGGGTCTTGCTAAGTTGCTTAGGACCTCACTGAGTTGCTAAGGCTGGCTTTGAACCTGTAATCCTCCTGCCTCAGCCTCCCAGGCCGATGGGATTATAGGCTTGCCGCCACTGCACCTGTCCCATGTGTATCTTAACATGAGTCTCCCAGAGACAGAATCTACTAAAACTAGGAGGATCATATTGTAGTTTATCATACAAAGAAAGATAATTTTGAGAATTTAAAGGAACCTAGTTAATTATGCCAGGACGAGAGCTGTAAACTAGGTGTATCCTGCAACCTGAAACAAGATTTATAGCCTTAATAATTTTAAATAGGGTATTTTAAAATTTGAAGACTGGAGTTTTAATTCTACTGGGAGAAAAATAAATGAGTTTGTTTTTATTCTTGATGACGAGTAATTATGTTGACTTCACAGGTAATTATCAAATGAATTTTTTTCTGAATAGCTTGATTATATTTTTATATTTATAAGTATCTTAAAGCCTGAAGCTTTCTTTTACTTTTTTTTCCCTGAATGACAAATATGATTCATTTATTCAGAAATAAATCTACCTGAGTAGGTTATATTTGTATCCCGATTGTCTTGGAATTAGAGTCTTTGAGGAATCTATCACTTTGCAAGTAATAAGGCCTGGTTACTTCTGGCTGGAGATATTAAGGTGAAGAACAGATAAACTTTATTTGTACTTTTTCTGCATTAGGCAGTATTTTTTTTTTAATTTCTATTAGTTATTGATGAACCTTTATTTATTTATTTGTGGTGCTGAGAATCGAACCCAGTCCCTCACACGTGCCAGACACGTGCTCTACCACTGAGCCACAACCCAGCCCCTAGGCAGCATTCTTTTTGAGTAGAACATCCAGCCAAAGGTAAATCTCTGTGATGGGGTAAGCTGCTTACTTGACAAATTAGTTATTCTCTTTTTTCGTATTTTAGGAACACCACATGCTGATTGACACACTTCACAGTTTCTCAACTTTGTGAGGGTCAAACTTTACTGTTATTAACACTCCCTTTTGTCCATGTTAAATTTCTAAGTTTAAGTGCTCTAAAAATATTGGCATACAGCACCTTCCTTGGGAGGCTGAGACGGGAGGATTGCTTGAGCCAAAGAGTTCCAGGCCAACCTGAGCAACTTAATGAGATCCTGTTTTAAAAAAAAAAAAAAAAAAAAAATTGGTATAAGTTTTGAATGTTGCTTTTGATTCTTAAAAAAGGCACCAAAGATTTGTGAAGTATGCTGGAAGTTTGTTCAGTTTTATCTATATGCAGTTAATATTTATTTCCACCCTCATTTACCAAAAATGACTCCTAATTAGAGTAAGATGAGGTGTTTTATATTTGTTTTGTATTTATTGGTTTTTGTATTGTATGTATCTTGGTTATCATTTGTGTAAAAACACTTGCATTTAGGTCTGGTGGCACACATCTGTAATCTAGTGATTTGATAGGCTGAGGCAGGAGGATTGCAAGTTCAAGACCATCTTCAGCAATTTAGGGAGACTCTGTCTCAAAAATAAAAAATAAGGGGCTGTGGCTGTGGCTTAGTGGTAGAGCACTTACCTAGCGTGTGTGAGGCACTGGATTTGATTCTCAGCATCATATAAAAATAACATAATAAAATAAAGATATTGTTCCTACCTACAACTAAAAATTAAATGTTAAATTAAAAAAAAGGACTGGGTATATATATTTCAGTGGAAAAGCCCTTCAGGGTTCAATCCTCAGCCCCTTACCCCCCAACTTTTTTTTTTTTTTTTTAAGAGAGTGTGTGTGTGTGAGAGAGAAAGAGAGAGAGAGAGAGAATTTTTTAATATTTATTTTTTAGTTTTCCACTGACACAACATCTTTGTTTGTATGTGGTGCTTAGGATTGAACCCGGGCCGAATGCATGCCAGGCGAGCGTGCTACCGCTTGAGCCACATCTCCAGCCCCACCCCCCAACTTTTTTGAGAAAACAAATTGAGTATAATTTGGGGATCCTATAACTTTGATGTAGTTTTTTTTTTTTAAAATCCAGAGCTTCATGCCTGCTAAGCATGTACTCTACCCTGAGATACACGCCAGCTCCTTTGTATTAGGCAGATGCTGAGGCTGGACAGTGATTATACTAAACCATGACTGAGAGAGGCAAAATAGGGTGTTTTTTTGTTCGTTTGTTTTTTTATTTTTTTTTTAATTGGTAGACAAAGAAACAGATAAGTTTATAGTTGGTGAAATTGTTTTGTGCATCTAGCTTTCTAAGTGAAAATAAAATATTTAACTCCTGAAATATGACATCTTTCTGATTTGAAGATTTCAGATCTTGGTTTTATTTTCATGGCAGAAAGTGGAATAGCTCATTTTGTCTTGTTATTGAGCTATTCATTATGAACTTACATGGAGTCCTAGTCATCTGACGGCGGGGGGGTAGTGTTTAAGGGTGCTCATATCAACTTTGATTTCTTTTTTGAGGTTCTTTTTATTCTTGAATTTTAAAATTCATGTTTTATTTTATTTTTTGGTAGTAGGTGTCAAATCCAGGGGTCGCACTGAATTACTTAAAGCCTCACTAGTTTGCTGAGACTGGCCCCAAACTTGAGGTTCTAAGGATTGAACCCTCAGGGGTGATTTGCACATCCTTAGCCCTTTTTGTTTATTTTTCATTTACTTCTGAGCCAGGGTCTTGCTAGTTGTTGAGGGCCTTGCTAAGTTGCCGAGGCCGGCCTTGCACTTGGTGATCCTCGGGCCTCAGCCTCCCGAGTTGTCACTTTTTAAATTAGAAAAGTAATATGTTATAGAAGAGAGGGGGGAAAACTCATAATCTTATGTAACACAATCGATATTGTGTTTTGACTGTTTTGTATTTATGCATTTTTTATGAAGTTGAAATCATGCTGTTGTATACAATTCAATTGTAATCTCTTGAATGTTAATAGACTTTATTTACCAGAACAGTTTTAAATTTACAGAAAAATCGAACAAATGGTGTAGAATTCCAATATTTCCCTCTTCTTGACTTTGCTACACAGTTTCCCCTATTATGAACATTTGACAGTACCATATTTTTTTTTAATTAATGAACTAACATTGATGTATTATTATTAACTAAAGTCCATAGTTTCTTCATCATTTCCTAGTTTTTACCTAATTTTTTTTGTTTCAGAATCCTCTTCAGGATACCACATTATATTTAGTTAGTTGTCATATCTCCTTAGATATTTCTTGGTTATGAAAGTTTCTCAGTCTTTCTGTGTTTTTGATAACCTTGGCAGTTTGAGGCATATGGGTCCTGGTCAGGTGTATTATAGGGTGTCTGACTTGAATTTATTTGATTTTCTTTTTCATGATTAGACTGGGGTTATGAATTTTGTGGGCTAAAGATCACAAAGGGAAAATACTATTAGCCTCTCTACATTTTGAAGGTGTATAATACCAATATAATTTATAGCTGTTGATGTTTGAAAGTAGTGCTTGCCAGGTTTCTCCACTGTGAAATCCTCCCCATCTCCCGCCCCGGTTTTTATACTGTGCTCTTTGAAAAGGAGTCACTGTGCACAGTGTACACTTAAGGACTAGGGAGTTATGTCCTCCCCCAACCCCCATTTTTTTTTTTCCAGTCCTGGGGATTTAACCCAGGGGCACTCTACCATTGAACTATATCCCCAGGCCCTTTTATTTTTATTTTGAGACAGGGTCTCATTAAGTTGCCCAGGCTGGCCTTGAGTTTGCAGTCCTCCTGCCTCAGCCTCCCAAGTAGCTAGGATAACAGGTGTATACCACTGAACCCACCTGCATTCCCCCTTCTTTAGGCTGGAATATCTGTATGATTTATTTGGGGTTATTTTGGATAGGAGATTGTCTCTTCTTCCCCTTACTTATTCTATCGTTTATATCAGTATGGGTTCATCATTATTGGTTTT